>NC_138863.1:21680464-24329309 GCF_965194805.1 Balaenoptera borealis
AAACTGTGTTCCCTTCAGAGAAAGGGTCAAAATTATAAGTACCTAGCTCTCCATAAAAAAATACAGGCGTACATCATAGAGTGACATATAGGGTGTTTTACTGCACGTTTATTTAAATTACTGGAAAGAGAGCAAGGCAGACCCTTATTGAGCTATAGGGAATCATGAGGGCTGAGGAAAAGCATTCTGAGCGGTCCTTTTTGCTCAGTGGCATTCCAAACTGCCAAACAAATGGCTGACGTTATACTTCCTAATTTTCCATTTGTGGGTTATCATAGATTCTAAGTATATTACTCAATAAACTTAGATATTTCACAAATATTTTATCATGAGTTGCACCACAAAAATCTCAGGGTAGAAATGACCTCCATTTTACAGAATGAAAAAACCGAGACTCAGAAAAAAATCGACTTACCCATAGTCACAAATTTTAAATGTTACAGAACTGGGATTGTAACTTAAGTGCTCAGACTCATTCTTACACCAAACTTCACGTATTTGGATTTTTAATTGTTAGTTTGTTTTACTTATACTCAATAATGAGAAATTTGGCTAACTGGCATTCCATGACTGTTTTTAAAGCTTTACATAAAGCTTCTGTCTAACCTTGTTCACACATATTAAAAATTATTTACAGAATCCTGAAATGTGTGAAGATACCTGTGGCAATATTCAAGTATCATGATGTACCAGGGCAATGGCAAGCGAAATTTTAGACATTCCCGATCTTTGCCAAGTCCATGTGAAAGTCTCTTTCAATGAGAAATGTAAACTAAAATATTTAATACTGGGTATATTGGGGGAATCACTATTGAGATATCAGGATACTCATTATTGAGAAAATTCTAAATTAAACAAAATTCAAAATTAAACAAAAACAGAAACGCCAACTAATGTTGATGGTATCTATAACTCCTATACTTTTTCATTAATGGCTATATTTAGTTTATTATTTCACTCTTTCTATTTGTACTCTAATCTTTTAAACAGTTCTTCCCTTTGCTTGGGCACACAGCTAAGGCAATTATTTATAAATCAGATCAATATGTGCAGTCACACGCAGTAAAGCTAGCTTAAAATATCCTTTTTAATTCCCCTCTGAAGTAAAGTGACTTTAGTGAAGTTTTCATTATCTGTGGAAACATCATTTAAGCCAAAACTACACTATTTCCAGCTGAATTACTCTAAATTTGAAACTTTTAGGTTGGCAAGTTTCATGCCTGTCAGAAGCTAGATCATTAATATTTAGTCTTAATGGATGGCTTAGCCTGTCCATCTGAATGGTCACTAGCCAGTGTAATGACCCAAACATTGATTTCCCATCCACTTGGATTTCCTTGTAGGTACCACTTTAATGGTCACCCTATTCCTAATTATAAAATGTGCCATCATTTTCTCGCCCTTTAGTAAGTTTAACTTAAATATACTTCCTCACTTTACTTTTAGTCTTTCCCCATGGATCTCAGTTCATCACTATTTTAATTTGAATGTGTCTCTCCTCCCCTCAACCCTCTCACTGTCCCACTTCTATGATTCCTGAAGTCTTCAGCAGTTAATATACTTTTTCTAGAATAAGTAGAGCCACTTTTGCTTTTTACTTTTTCTCCTTTCCTATTCCCTTCCTGTAAATCCCATAGGTTTAGACCTTGTAAATTAGGAGAGCCCACTTTGGGGAATGTGCCTAAGGGTGAGAGCCATTCCATCCTAGCAGGTAAAATAGAAGAGTCTTCAGCTGTCCTGCAAATGATCCATTAAGAAAAACAGGGTAGAGTGGTAGAAGGACCATGGAATTTAGAGACAGAAAAGCTTTTGGTAATCATTTCCCCTTTCCAAGATTTTCTTAAACTGAGGATATTAATACCTCCCTCAAAGGGTTGTTGTAAGCCCTGAATGACAATAGGTAGAGTCTTCCATACATAAATGCTGAGTCCTCTCCCCATTCCCCTTCGAGGGTACATCATTGGATTTGAGTTTAATAGGCACTGGGTCACAAATGTTCTGGGCAGTAACTTCCTCCTTTCTGTTTTCTCCAGACATTACTGGTTATAGAATTACCACCACCCCTACAAATGGCCAGCAGGGATATTCTTTGGAAGAAGTGGTCCATGCCGATCAGAGTTTCTGCACTTTTGAAAACCTGAGTCCTGGCCTGGAGTACAATGTCAGTGTTTACACTGTCAAAGATGACAAGGAAAGTGTCCCTATCTCTGATACCATCATGCCAGGTAATGGAAAAATAAGCTATTATCCTCAGAGTGGCAGTTCCAGTAAGAGTGGGGATTAGCATCTTAATCCCCAGATGGTTGAGTGTGTCAAATACGTTTGGGATTTAATTCTGACCTCCGAACCACACTCTCTAGAACCATGAAGTCAAAGCAACTATTTGGACAAATGCTTGCTGTTAACACTGCTTGACTGTCTGTGCTTCACTGGGATGCTCTTTGTCTCGATGGGTATGCAATGGAGTGGCAACCATGGCATTAACTCTGTACTGTCCGCTCACGTGGAACTATTACTAAAACAATGTCATGTGTCTGTACTCAGTACTGACAGGCGAAAAGTAATATGGTAAATGCATCCCATCCGTACATTTGTGCCTGATCTTACAGTCTCCATATGTGAGCACTGAAATAGCTCTTGGTTGACACATTCATTTCTTCATCGTGCCGTTTCAAATTCTTCTTTTTTAAAATTGAAAAAAAAAAAAGAAAGGCCACACCTTTAGGGGGTTCTTTCTTGTGGATTGAATGACAACATTGAAAAGACCTATCTAGGGATAGGTTTGTTTTTTGTCCAAAATTGAATCGTGACAGATGAAAGCGTTGGACAGATTGTGTTCTTTGCATTATTTGGTGGAATGGTTTTACTAATGCTACTTAAATAATTTTGATTATGAAATGAATAAAATATTAACAGTAGCCTTGGATTCAGGCCTATCTGTCTTTCCCCTGAATGTGCTTTGGAGTGGCACATTTTATACCATACATTCATAATGCATTAGCATTATGACCGTGATGTTGTCATGAGTTTTTCTATTGGGAAAAAAAAGAAAAACTCATCAATCAAGTTTTTTTAACCCTCTTCATGAAAGTTTTATTTTCCTACTAAAATAGTTTTGGATTTTTTTAAACTTTGCTGATACTTACTACAGGTATTATGTCTAGGTTCTAAGAATGGTTTTGACATCCTAAACAAGACTATAATTTTTAGAACCTGAGAGATTTAAATTTTACTGTTTGGGGGATTTTCAAAAAACAAACAAAATTCCCTAAAGTAATATTGTAACCTGTTTTATTCTCCCAGGGAAACTATTCATGGTGCTTAAAAAGTCTTTTCAGATAATTTGGAGCAGATTGCATATTACCATCATTGCTTTAACACTATCAGTTTTACCACTAGTAACCTGATGTACACTGCTTTATTTTTTCCTCTTTTTTGCCTCTGTTTTCCTTTGCCCTCCTTTGCTTTGTAACTCAATAGAGGTGCCCCAACTCACTGACCTAAGCTTTGTTGATATAACCGATTCAAGCATCGGCCTGAGGTGGACCCCGCTAAACTCTTCCACAATTATTGGGTACCGCATCACAGTAGTTGCGGCAGGAGAAGGTATCCCTATTTTTGAAGATTTTGTGGACTCCTCAGTAGGATACTACACAGTTACAGGGCTGGAGCCTGGCATTGACTATGACATCAGCGTTATCACTCTCATTAATGGCGGAGAGAGTGCCCCTACTACACTGACACAACAAACCGGTGAATTTTGAAAACTTCTGTTTTTGAGACATGGATGGTGTTGCATGCTGCCGCCAGTCACTCTGGTTAAATGTGGATGTTTCAAGGGAAAAGCCAGCAATGTGCCAAAGAGTAAGAGAGGGTGGACGGACTGGTAAGGAGTGGAATGCATATGCCAAACTGATTGGATGAAGATATATACAATAGTCTTAAGTACATTTTCATTTAAACCGTGAAGATGTGGAAAGCCAGAGATAGATATCTGATCTGTCAGATACAAAATGGAAAAAGTTAATTGAATTTGCCGACCTAGAATTGTTTTTTAAAACTCTAACATTAATACCAAATTGTATCATGAGCACCAGTTAATAAGAAGAAATGTACTTCCAAAATGTAACATTAGACCCTTCTTTCTGTTATTTGATAAACTCTACCATGTTCCTTCTTTGTGACTGTCTAAAGAACGATTGAAATTTAGGGTAGAGTGGAAGGAGGTTTTTCTTGCGGTAGGAGAAAAAGAGACTTTGGAACATTCTAGATTTCATTGCCATGGTGAGGTAAAGAAAATCCTCTTTAACCCCAGTCTGGGGACCAGCATGCAACATTATAAAGGTTCTCTGCCCTGCATGGTAAGAAACATGCTGAGAACCAATCTGCATGAACCCCTTTCACTTGTAAGTAGAATTCACTGAATGGAATTGTAGCTATGGCAGTAGCTGTAGTCACTCCTGTCAGGGGGAAATTTAAGACCCTCTTGTGTTTTTGTCTGTGTGCATGTGTATCTTTGGAAAGTATTGCTATGTTTCTCTTTGCTGTGTAGCAACCTAAGCCTCTTCAGCCTGGGATCAAATAATCGTCAGTGGTATTAATCATGTACATGGATTTTATGTATTTGAAAGTGAATTAAACTGACCCTTTAAAATATATTGATGGCAGAAAGGTTAAAGGGGCCTAACAGTACTGGGTGTAGTGTTTTATTTTTAACAGTAGTTCACTATGACTTAGATTAGACTATTTGCATGATGATGACTCGTTTCCTTATGCATGAAATACTGGTTTTACCTTTCCAGCTCTTCTTGTTAGCTTTAATTTTTAAGTGACATTAACTTAGTCTTCCTTCCTATTTGAAACCAGCTGTCCCTCCTCCCACTGACCTGCGATTTACCAATGTTGGTCCCGACACGATGCGTGTCACCTGGGCCCCACCTCCATCCATTGAATTGACCAACTTACTGGTGCGCTACTCGCCTGTGAAAAATGAGGAGGATGTTGCAGAATTGTCAGTTTCTCCTTCAGACAATGCAGTGGTCCTAACAAGTAAGCGGTCAAGTGTATTTGTTTAATAAATACTAAGCCAGCACATAAGGAAGAGATTCTGTGTCCTCAGGTAGGAGCAAGAAAGATTAAGACAGCTACAACAGAACTACAGGCTAGACTCCAAGTCTAACGTGCAGCTCTATAAATTTTGAAAGATGTCATGTTTGTTGTTATTTTAATACATCTTTGATATCTACAACTTTTTAAAAATCAGAGTGGAAAAACACCAACAGTGAAGTTCAAAGACTTCAAACAAGTTCTGCTTCCAAATAAGCACATAGAAATAAATGTGGGCCCAGAGAAATTATATGACTAAATCTTAGTGCTTAACGAGAGAAAAAATGAGGATTGAAACTAGTGTCACGGTATCTGTCTTATTCTCATTTAAATGTCAGCAGGTAATCTATTTGGCATTTGAAAACTTAGAAACAGTGACTGGTCACTCAGGGTACGTCCAGATTCTAATTTGAAGAAAGAGCCAGAAGTGTAATTTGTACTTCAAAAAGAATCTGTTAGTAGGATTTCTCTGAAGGCTGAGGACTTAGAAAATAACTGAAACTAAAATAAACAACAACAATTTATGGAAATTGTTTCTAGTTTCTACCCTTTGAAATTGATATTTTTTATTAAAGAAAATAAAAGGAGGCTGCAACATGGTGCTGTTTCACATAAATGTTGCTTGCTTCTCATTATTTTCACTGTAATAGTAAAATACACATATAAGAAAAAAAAGCAAAAGCTTCTACACAAGGGAAAAACAGCTCACATTTAGGTACATTACCAAATGATGGTCCGAAAACATCCTCTATCTTTCAAACATATTTTAGAGAGTGAAATACAAAGAAAGGCAGCTCAGCACGACCATAGTCTTGGTTTCCAATTCTGTGGCTGAGGGCGAGAAATCCTCATGTCTGCCTATCAGTGGGGCTATGATTCTGTTCTGGAGCATTCTGGAATCAGTAGTTACAGCATTACCCAGTACACAAGGCTCTGCTTCAGGACCTCTGTCTGCCCCACCTTAGCCATTGACCTGTCACATGTTATTCATATGCTCTAAGATCTTATTCTAGATTCTATTCTAGATCTCCAGGTAGCCATTTCCCCCCAAGAGAAGCCATTATTATCTTGTTTTACAGATGAAGCAACTGAGGTCTCCAGTGGCTGAGTAAATTGCCTCTGGCCAAGCAGGAAGGAGGAAAGGGGAGTCCAAGCATCCCATCTCCTAGTCTGGTGCTTCAGGGGCCCCTGCAGAAGGGGAGGTGGTGTAGAGGGGAATGGGGGTCTTTTGAGTAGGAGTTC
Organism: Balaenoptera borealis; assembly: GCF_965194805.1. NCBI lineage: Eukaryota > Metazoa > Chordata > Mammalia > Artiodactyla > Balaenopteridae > Balaenoptera > Balaenoptera borealis. The sequence continues at coordinate 21,686,813 of NC_138863.1, forward strand.
AATGGTTAGAAATCTTACTCTGTACCTTTTTTGGTACCTCAGAATGAGAGAAGAGGAGACCCAGGAATATATATTCAACTCTTAAGTATTCTGTTCTTACCTTAATAGGGCAGAACCCATCACTCCCGATGAGTATGACCCTTTTTCAGTAAGGGTTAATTGTTAAGACCACTGGTCTTGGCTTAGGCTCAACTCCTGTGTGATCTTGGGCAAATATGTCGAAAAAATAACTTCTCTGTGCCTTAGTTTTGTCATTAGGAACTGGGGATAATTGTAAATCAAACTTTTGGAGGTAATAGATATGTTCATTATCTTGAATGTGGTGATGGTTTCACAAGTGTATACATTTGTCAAAATCTGTCAAATTAGACACTTTAAATATTTTCAGTTTATTGTTTGGCAATAAAGCTGCTTTAAAAAGTAGCAAACTAAAAAAGAAAAAAAAAAGGTAGCAAACTACCTGCTAGGGTGATTGTGAGAGGTAAATGATATTCACAGTGCCACCGTCATTATCACATGCCCTCAACAGACGTGCTAAGTGAATGATAGAAATATTACTGTGCTGCAGCAACTCCATCTTATTTCGGATACAGCTGAGTCATACCCACACAGGTGGAGCTGGGGGCAGGGCTTAGAGATGCTACAGGGCAAGGTGACCCTTCCTCATCACCTACTGACAGCCCCTCTCCAGGCAGCAACATTCACTTGGGTGTAAATAGGCTCTAGGACAGGACTCTTGGATATTTTATCCGTTGAAATAGTCCTAAGGGTGCTTTGGTTTTTCATTCTTTCAAGCACATTTTAAAAATAATTCCCACTTGCCTCTTCAGATCTCCTGCCTGGCACAGAGTATTTAGTCAGCGTCTCCAGTGTTTACGAGCAGCATGAGAGCGTACCTCTTAGAGGAAGACAGAAAACTGGTGAGTCATATGGGCAACATGCTTATTGAGTAGCTTTCACCTACCAATTTTAAAGAGCAAAATTCCTTGCTACTTCAAAAAATACATCTCCATTTTTGTGGGAGTGCTTGTCGCCTCGTCATTACCTTTGATCACTGGTCTTAAAAATTAAGACATCTTATAGGAATGTAGTTGGTGCAGCCACTGTGGAAAACAGTATGGAGGTTCCTCAGAAAACTAACAATAGAATTACCATATGATCCAGAAATCCCACTCCTGGGCATACATCCAGTCAAAATTATAATTCAAAAAGATACATGCACTCCTATGCTCATAGCACCGCTGTTCACAATATCCAAGACATGGAAACAACCTAAAAGTGCATCAGCAGATGAATGGATAAAGAAGATGTGGGGTGTGTGTGTGTGTGTGTGTGTGTATATATACACACACACACACACACACACACAATGGATACTACTCAGCCATAAAAAAGAACAAAATAATGCCATTTGCAGCAACATGGATGGACCTAGAGATTATCATACTAAGTGAAGTAACTCAGAAAGAGAAAGACAAATACCATATGATATCACATATGTGGAATCTAAAATATGACACAAATGAACATATCTACGAAACAAAAACAGACTTACAGATATAGAGAACAGATTTGTGGTTGCCATGGGGGAGGAGGGTGGGGAGGAAAGGACTGGGAGTTTGGGAATAGCAGATGCAAACTATTATATATAGGATGGATGAACAACAAGGTCCTACTGTATAGCACAGGGAATATTCAATAACCTATGACAAACCATAATGGAAAAGAATATAAAAAAAGAGAATGTATATATATGTATAACTGTGTCACTTTGCTGTACAGCAGAAATTAACACAGCATTGTAAATCAACTATACTTCAATTAAAAAAGTATTGATAGATTAAAAGAAATTAAGACACCTTATTCAACTATTACACTGACTTCCAATCACTAAGATTATACTCTCTGCTTCCAGGGAGGGCTGAAATTAGTCCAGAAACTTTGTTGTCTATCTTTTTAAAAAAAGTCTCCCAAGAATAATATCTCATAATCTCTATTATTGAGAGGCGGTGAAATCCCTTCTCATTAGGCAGCTCTGTCTAATGGCTGACCCAACACTGTCATTGTCATCTAAGTATTTTCCCTCTTTACTAAGCCAACGAGTTTATCTCTTTTTTCTACTTGATGAAATATTCATTTACTATAAAAAGAAGTTGAATAGAATCCCATAATATTATGTCCCTTCTTAAATATGAGTGCTCCTATTAATTTTTTCCTTTCAAAAAAGTGTAATTTAATATAGCCATTTATTTATTTCTTATAGTCCACTTGCTTCCAAAAAGAAGCTGTGGTATCTCAATTTGGTTTGAGTATATTATTGAATAGAGTAAGTAAATGTTATAACTAAAATGAAAACTGCTAGAAGTCCAGAGAGGCTAAGTGATTTGAATTTGAGATCAACTCTAAATTTTTGTTAATTTTTCTGCAATGCACTAAATTCTCAATTCATGAGGAATTACCTGCATTGTAATTTGTCCAGGATGATGTCTTATTTTCATTTTAGAAAGTTTTCTGTTTGGCATTCTTACCACCCTGTTGACATAGCCGTTCCCTCTTGAGTGTAGAAAGCTTCTTTGAGATCCAAACACTTAACCTGAGAGTGGGCAGATCTTGCCTTACTTTGAGAGGTACACTTATAAGATAGAAATAGAATACTTGAACACTGAAGCCTTTGAAAATATCAATTCCCAGAATATCTCACACACCTGTCTTCAAATGTGATGCAGAAATCACTTGGATTACTTAGCAAAAGAAAAAAGAAAAGAATGCTTTTGGACATTTTGAACAGAGTCAGTTTATGATTTTGAAATTTATCTGTGGCTTAGAATCAGTGCGTCATAACCTGAGGTTCATGGCAATTCATTATGTTAGTGGAAAAGGATGGAAACACTGGATGGATGTTACTTTCCCTTACATTCTTCCTCACTTCCTAAGTTGGTGGTGTCTTTTTTTTCCCTTTTATCTCTTCCTCCCCTGGGTGGTAAAAACAGGTCTCGATTCCCCAACTGGCATTGACTTTTCTGATATCACTGCCAACTCTTTCACTGTCCATTGGATTGCTCCTCGAGCTACCATCACCGGCTACAAGATCCGCCATCATCCTGAGCACATGACTGGAAGACCTCGGGAGGATCGAGTGCCCCCCTCTCGGAATTCCATCACTCTCACCAATCTCAATCCAGGCACAGATTATGTGGTCAGCATTGTCGCTCTTAATGGCAAAGAGGAAAGTCCTTCCTTGGTTGGCCAGCAAACAACAGGTAACTTGCTTTCTGGTCTGCAAAGAAACTCAGAGGACTTTCCTATGCAGGTGATAGCTTCTGTGACATAGCTTTGTGTTGTCTGAGTCATCATCTCTCTCTCTTTTTTTTTTTTTTAATTAATTAATTTATTTATTTTGACTGTGCTGGGTCTTAGCTGCGGCACATGGGATCTTCATTGCGGCATGTGGGATCTTTTAATTGCGGCAGGCAGACTCTTAGTTGTGGCGTGCGAACGCTCAGTTGCGGCATGCATGCAGGATCTAGTTCCCCCACCAGGGGTCGAAGCCGGGTCCCCCGCATTGGGAGTGCAGAGTCTTACCCACTGGACCACCAGGGAAGTCCCTGAGTCATCTCTTAAAAAAATAGATCATGGTTATGAGGATATATTAAAGAAGATAATTTCTTTATCTCAAGAAATTTCCCACCTGAGTTAGGTATTTATGCATTTCTAAGAACTAAAGTTTTATTCAAAATGTAGAAAACACTCTGTTTCAAAGTTCTCTTAAAAATTATTTTAATATAATAGTGTACTTGTTCTTATAAGATAGATGCTTAAGTACTTAGGGGAGAAGTATCATCATATCTGTACTTTAGTCTCAAATGGATTAACAAAAAGATAGAGAGAGACAAGGAAATGTGGCAAATTCCCTAAGGGAAGGGAGTATGGGTGTTCATTATATAATTTTTATCACTTTTACGTGTTTTTAAAATTTTTTTAAATAAGAAGTTGAGGGGAAAAACTCTCCAATACACTTGAACGAATCATCTTACCATGATTTGAATTGTCTCCTTCACCCCTTACTTGCATTGTTCATAATTTTTAATTTTGCTAATTTTTAGTAGTACTTACATTATTATATGAAGGAATCCTAAAGGCAATGATCCGGAAAATGAACAGAAGGTGGATCTGGGCATCCTTTGAAAGTTACGGATGTGAAAACTTTCCCATGTTTTTCTAGTTTCTGATGTTCCAAGGGACCTGGAAGTCATTGCTGCAACCCCCACTAGCCTGTTGATCAGCTGGGATGCTCCTGCCGTCACAGTGAGATATTACAGGATCACCTATGGAGAAACAGGTGCGTTAGTGAAGTGCTACTTCACACTGTGATCGAGTATTCTGTCATGGGTAACACGAAAGCCCAGCAATGGATACAAAATTAAAGAAGCTTTGACAAGTCCATTCGGTGGAGCCTTGACTTTTTTCTAAGAGTATGTAGGAAATATGTATGACATAACTGGTGTCAAAATCAAGATTCAAAAGTTGTTTGTATAATACTAGAGGGGAACAACAGAGCTGAGGAAGAAGGATTTTAAATTCACAAGTATATTATCAGTGGTGAAATGATAAGTGATTTGTATTTATCTTCCTTTCACTTTCCTATATTTTCAAAATTTTATTTAACATGAATGTATTCCATTAAGATTTTGAAAAAAGACCACAATATATGCAACCTTGGGTTGAGGACTTACCTTCTCTCCCTTTCTAATTTTAATCTACCACATGTTAAAGCTGGAATGTTCAAATAGCATGAACTGCAATTTTCTCTCAATTTTTAAAAATTTTCTCTCAATTTTCATCAGGGCTTACTACGTGCATAAATAAATAGACCTTTCTGTTCAGGCCCTATTTAATAACACTTTTTTAAAGGGAATAAGCAAATGTGTAACTTACAAGCTGCTCTCAATACGTTAATTCAGTTACTCAGCAATCCCTAAGTGTCTCTCAGCCCCTCACACTTTAAATTAATCCCTTTTCAAACAGGAGGAAGTAGCCCTGTCCAGGAGTTCACTGTGCCTGGGAGCAAGTCTACAGCTACCATCAGTGGTCTTAAACCCGGAGCAGACTACACCATCACTGTCTATGCTGTCACTGGCCGTGGGGACAGCCCGGCAAGCAGCAAGCCCATTTCCATTGATTACCGAACAGGTAGCAACTCCTCCCCTGGGATGACACAGGCTCATTTACTCAGATAGCTTTTACTGTGTTCTCCCAAAGTATTTTCTTCATTGTGGAATTGATTTTCTTTTTTAATAAGATGAAGCAACAGCTACAGAGTTTTGAGCCAGATATACAAGGAAGCACCCCAAGGGCAAGGATTTTTGTCTGTTTTGTTGATTGATGTATTCCATGAGCCTATAATAGAGACAGGGACAGAGGATGTTCAGTAAATATTTGTTAATGAATGAATAGATGAGCTAATAAGGGAAGGAGGCAAACATCTACAGGGAATGTAGTTTCTTTGTGAATGAAGCAGCCATCTTGAAAATAGGCAGTAGTATCAAGATGCAGGCACCACCTCCCAAAATTCTCTGTGTTTCTGCAAAAGAAACACCTGGGGGTCATTAATAGTAGTAAGAGATTATTTTATCTGTATCAGAACTGGAGATGAGGACTTGTCTAGTCTTGTCCCCATGGACTGGGGCTTCATTGGTTTCTCCTGGTTTTTATTCGTAGAAATTGACAAACCATCCCAGATGCAAGTGACTGATGTCCAGGACAACAGCATTAGTGTCAGATGGCTGCCTTCAAGTTCCCCTGTTACCGGTTACAGAGTGACCACTACTCCTAAAAATGTCCCGGGACCATCGAAAACAATGACTGCAGGTCCAGGTAAGAATAGCCAGCATCTCACATACATCAGGATAAACAGAGTAGGACCGCACAATATGCTTTTTTAAATAAATGACTACCTAGCTCTGAGTACTATACAGTTTCGTATCACGTGTCAGAGTTTCCCCATTTGTGACTTCAGGGCTCAAGGCTGTTAACAGCTCCCTCCACGGTAGAATTTTTAGGATGAGTGCATTTCTGTTTTTACATGTGTAGTAGTGTTTGATGGTGTGGACATCTCAAATTATTAGGTTCGTCTTTGTGGTTTTGATTGTCATGCACACTAAGAAGACAGAGATGGGCCTAACTGACTTTGAAAGATTCTTTTAGCTCTTGTTTTTGTTTTCATATAAAATAATTGTGAAATTAGGATTCTAAGGCAATATTTTAAAGTCCAGTTAATTTTCATTTTTTCAAGAGCAGCATCATTCATTGTTGGTGGCATCATATTCAATTTTAGAGCTTATCCTTTAGTGTGGCTTCACTCCAATATGGTAATTTGTATTAGCAATGAACGTGTCTGTCCAAGAGGAAATCCATGTGTGACTCCTCCATATGTTCATGCTAATTCTGCAAATGAAAATTCCAGGCCACCACGCGTTTACTACGGAACTCTGAAAGTCACTTGGTTGTCATAGTGAATGACATAGATGCTGCCTTTGCTTTTCACTCCCTTTGCAGATCAAACAGAAATGACAATTGAAGGCTTGCAGCCCACAGTGGAGTATGTGGTTAGTGTCTACGCTCAGAATCGAAACGGAGAGAGTCAGCCCCTGGTTCAGACAGCAGTAACCAGTATGTAACCAGTGCCTGTTTTTCATGTTCAAAGTCAAATTTTGTGCTTAGGTGTCTGGATACCTAGTTTGTATCTTGAGCTGAGCTCTTTGCAAACATTTTTCCTTCTCAGTGCCAAGGAATGAACATATAGGGAGAGAAGTCGTGGAACTACCATAGTTAGTTGCTGTGCTTTGAATTTCTCCTGCTCAAATCGCCTCAGCAAAATCTTATTAGCCTATAGCAAATCTACAAAATATTTTGCTAGCACCTTCTTTTCTACAACTGGATGGTAAAGTTGATTGAAGTGTGCCTCATGAAACTATTATGTTTCGAGCATTTGTGGCTGGACCAGACTGTGGCTGGACCAACGTTTAATGTAAATATTATATTTATATTAAATATACATACATTACAATATTCAATGGGGGGAAGGGGGAGAGTTAAAGAAAGAATATAACAATCTGGATCTAACATTGAAAATCAACTTTGCCATTTCCAAGGTATAAAAAATCCAGGTCTGTGAGACTAACATCACATTGCAAAAACAAATCTTGGTAGAATATCTTAAAATGAGTATAAATAAATCCTCATTTGGGGACATTTTGCAGGGTATCTCCGCATCTCATGTACACCTATGTTTTAATAAGTGATGCGACATTAAATATTTTCTGAACCAAAAAACCTTAAGCAAGGGTCAAGTAATTTTCCATTTAATAGTGGGTTAATTGGAATTTAATTCATCAAAGAAAAATGGTATCTGCAGAACTGCTTTGCATGTTATAAAAATGCTTATTTCGCAACTTGCTTTTCACATAACCTCTTACCATTAATTTGCCTAACAGACATTGATCGCCCTAAAGGACTGGCATTCACTGATGTGGATGTCGATTCCATCAAAATTGCTTGGGAAAGCCCACAGGGGCAAGTTTCCAGGTACAGGGTGACCTACTCGAGCCCTGAGGATGGAATCCATGAGCTATTCCCTGCACCTGATGGTGAAGAAGAGACTGCAGAGCTGCAAGGCCTCAGGCCGGGTTCTGAGTACACAGTCAGTGTGGTTGCCTTGCACGATGATATGGAGAGCCAGCCCCTGATTGGAACCCAGTCCACAGGTATATCGTTAATTGCACTGCTGGGTGCTCATGGGAGCAGCGGCTTTATGCCCTGCTGAATGCATTATACTTATCAGGCTATCGATTCCCGTGCAAGTGGGTACCCCAAAAATCCACCTCTCTGTTAGAAAAGACCCTCTTTAAAGAAGAATAGTAATAAGCAATAAAATGTAGGTGACGTTTAGATAAAGTCTAATAAAAGGAAATTTTGGAGTAGCTTGGTTTACAAACAAGGTCATAAAGCGAGACATTTGAAGAGAACATGAAAATTGTGGATTATTTCCTAAGCCTTGACTCCCTGTGGTTACTTATGCTCATTGTATATAAAGGAAAGAAATTTGGCATCCTAAGGAACCCAAACGGGGCCATTTCATAGCAGCAGGATTCTGAGAACACGTGGGTAAGACCTTCCTTCTCTGGTTAGAGATCATGTGCTAGGTGTATAATTTGCTTAAAGGATTGAGAATCAGACCCATAGGAAACAGTTGATAGGGCAAATGCTTTCCACCTTCTTTATCCTCTCATGCTTTATTTCTAAAGCAGAGTGGAATGCTAAAGATGTCTCCTCGTGACAGCATAAACCCTGGAGGTGACAATCCGTATTATTGCTCTTTGCTTCTCTTTTCTGCTTCTGTTGTGAGCCAATTTTCTTCTGCTGCTGCACCACAGAGAATACTTCAAATTTAGCAGTGGTATCTTCCATGAAGTCCAAACAAAGAGAATAAAATCATATTCTGTCTTTGGAGGGATGAAATAGTCTGTGAGATGGTTTTCCATACAAAGATAATTTCTATCAGAAAGGGGCTGCTGCTCATCTTTTCATAGAAATGGAAAGATCAATTCTAATGGCCAATAAGCCAATTTGACTTTAATTTATTAAGGGAAAGGGAAAAAAAACAACTGCTAAAACCTTAAGTCCCTTAGAGTTTTGGCATTTACCCAAGTGCTTCCAGTGATTCTGAGCACTGCTGGATAAAAAACACATTTTTTTCAGCAAACATTTTCTTCATTTTGCATCCCCTTTTGTCCTTTCTTGTACTGAGTCTTTGCTTGACTAGGGTACCCACCCAACCAAACAAGTACAACCTATCTACTTCTTGGAATTCACTTTATTTTCCCCCTTTCCCCATTTACTGTAAGATAACCTCTAACCAATGACCATCCTGACAGCCATTCCTGCACCAACCAACCTGAAGTTCACTCAGGTTTCACCAACCAGCCTGGCCGCCCAGTGGACAGCACCCAATGTTCAGCTCACTGGATATCGAGTGCGGGTGACCCCTAAGGAGAAGACCGGACCAATGAAAGAAATCAACCTTGCGCCCGATAGCTCATCTGTGGTTGTATCAGGACTCATGGTAAGAAGTGTCCTTTTTTTCATTGGACTAAGGAAGTAGGTCATTTCTTACACAGTTGAAGGTGGTGGAAATATAATATAATAAATCTGTGTTCTTTGCCTCTGCCGTCAAATTAAATTTATCATAATTTTGTATCAAGTAGAATTACTTTGTGTTGACCTAAGCTATCAGGGACAGAATTTGATGAGCAGCATTGGATGTTGCATAGCTCTTTAAGCGTATTCTGTTTATTTTAAAATGTTGTATTGTGTGTGCAGGGGGGGCAATTTATATATCCATAGGCTGAATGCATAAATCTACTTTAGTTATGCTTTTTCTCAGCCCTGTTACCTTTGCAAGGAATATTCTCCAGTTTTTACCAACCCAGCCTGATCCTACCTTCCTTAAGTCATTTTTAATCCTTCTAGATGTGCATGCAGAAAGTTAGCCAGGAACCTAGGAAATTGTTCTACTTCTTAACATAAGGCCAATTCCAGGAGAAACTACAGAAAGAGTCTTCAGAGATAGATTATTCTCTTTGTCTCTCTATGATCAGAAAAATTCATGATTTGCACCTGTCAGATCATAAAAGAGAAAAACAGGCTAATACCATTTTCCTCATTTTGTATCAGCTTAGCATAAATATGTAAGTTATGGCTTACTTGGGCTTAACCCCAGGTGCATTTTTAAATTCATGTAATTAAATGTGTTGTCACTGTAGGAAGGAAATTAATATAGGAACTTACAGTTCTGCGGGTTTTGCTAGCTTACTTTTTCTTTTCTAACCATTGCATTTTTTCTAATGCTGGAGTGAAAATTCCTGGGCTTCAGAAGATCACATTGCTAAAGCTTACTGCGCCCTTCTTTCTAGGTGGCCACTAAATATGAAGTGAGCGTCTATGCTCTTAAGGACACTTTGACAAGCAGACCAGTTCAGGGAGTCGTCACGACTCTGGAGAGTGAGTAATCAAACTTATTAGTGTCAACAAACGTTCTGGATAGACAAAAATTAAAGAATGGCAAATGCCTTTCTAGATCACTAAGTGAACAATGGAATGATTCCCAGTTTGGAAATTGATTTGCTTTCCCAGTTACTACTGTTGCCTTCCGTGCCTCTCCAGAAAGTGGTCTACTGGCGCATACGTGGAATCACTTCATGATGTGATAGTGTTGGTGCAGGGAACTAGGACTAACACCTAGGTTATGTTCTACTGGTTAGAATTTGTTTTCATAGAGTTAAGTTTGAGGAGGACACGGTGGCTTCTGTTGTATCTTAACAGTGCAGTAAGTATTGGACAATACTGGGCCCAGGTTCTAGTTTTCTGCCATATCAATAAGCCACAGTTATTCTTTTTCAGAAATCACATAAAGTGTCAAAGTCTTCTCATCTATGAAATAAGGATGGCGTTGCACCTACTGAGAAAAAATATGACTCTATATAAGAAGGACAAAATACTAGCAATACATTATTATATATATATGAATATATATACCTTCCTTATATTATTACACATATTTTATATTATAATAACAATAATTATAACACTTACTGAGGTATTTGTAGATATATAAAGCCAGCCTTGGGAACCACTGACAGTACTTGTAAAGCTTTTCAGTTCTTAAAAAAAAAGTACACGAGGTGAATATTTTCATTTTTCCTAATTACTGTCTGCTTTTTCTCTCTGGATGCCACAGGAGAAAATCTATACATTATTAGTCATGTGTAGAAATTGATGTATTTGTATATAATAAAGAAACATTTTAAAATATCGAAACCTTACCCATATGAGCCAGCCAGGCACTAATCTCTGGCTGTCATCCCGTGCAGATGTCAGCCCCCCAAGAAGGGCCCGTGTGACAGATGCTACTGAGACCACCATCACCATTAGCTGGAGAACCAAGACTGAGACGATCACTGGCTTCCAAGTCGATGCCATCCCAGCCAATGGCCAGACTCCAATTCAGAGAACCATCAAGCCAGATGTCAGAAGCTACACCATCACAGGTCCGGGAGCTCACTCTACTGACCACATTTTTTTTTTTTTATAAATTTATTTATTTATGGCTGTGTTGGGTCTTCATTGCAGTGTCAGGCTTCTCATTGCAGTGGCTTCTCTTGTTGCAGAGCTCGGGCTCTAGGCGCGTGGGCTTCAGTAGTTGTGGCACACGGGCTTAGTTGCTCCACGGCATGTGGGGTCTTCTGGGACCAGGGCTCGAACCCGTGTCCCCTGCATTGGCAGGTGGATTCTTAACCACTGGGCCACCAGGAAAGTCCCCTGACCACATTTGATAACTGCCATTCACAACATAAATTAGCTTATTAGTCTTTCTACCACTTACACTGATTAAATTTATCTTCAGTGTTTTATGATAACCCAGCTCTATTTTTTACAACGTATTTTCATCCCATGATCAAAACATTTTGTCCTGTGAACGCCTGGTTTTGTCTAATGTTTGCCAGAGGAATGGCATAAGTCCCATTCATCAGAGATCTTTCATCAATGAACCCTCTCTTATGGGAAAAAAAATTATACATAATGCTTGAAAGCCAAAAGAAACTCAGTGATAGTGTCTAGTTCTTAACATTCACATAGACTATAAAGCAGAATTAAATTTGAAAAAGCAAACGACACTACTTCATAGAGATCAAAGCTGTTGTCAGAGAATGTTCAATATCTGGGTCAATTTAGGTCTTTTTGAGATTGAAAATTCTGATTCCAGTTCCCAACCAGTGACCATCTGATAAAACACAGTCAGTAGGTGCTCACCCCTATCACCAAGATAGTCACTTCTAACAGCATTTTTGGATTTTAAAGTTTATTTTAGCCAATGTCTTTTTGTGCATCTGTGCCTTTCTTTTGAGATGTCTTTCTCATGAGCAGTTAACACCCATACCGTGCTCTAATTTATAGTTCAAATGTGAACCACTTCCATGGTCTGTATAAACAGGCAATGATAGGAGGAACCATGAAAATTGCAGATGAGTTTGAAAATTTTCCTAGTAAATGAAGATCAGATAAAAATCATCTCTTCACCAATCCCAGGTTTACAACCCGGCACTGACTACAAGATCCACTTGTACACCTTGAATGACAATGCCCGGAGCTCCCCTGTGGTCATCGACGCCTCTACTGGTAACTACACTTTCTACTGAAGAAATGCCACTGACTTATATGTTTGTGTGATCAGTCACGTGAACTTGAGCAACAGAAATGAGCTGATACCTTTGTATTCCAGATCACAGTGAATCATTTTTACTGTTTACAGAACTCTCAGATTCTCTCAAGTCTGTTTTTAAGGGCTGGGAAAAGAATGTGGGAATAATTTTCTTGGTTATTCATTTCCTTAAAGAGATATAACTTTGTTTTCTTTTAGCCATTGATGCACCATCCAACCTGCATTTCCTGACCACCACGCCCAACTCCCTGCTGTTATCATGGCAGCCACCTCGTGCCAGGATTACCGGTTACATCATCAAGTATGAGAAGCCTGGGTCCCCTCCCAGAGAAGTGGTCCCTCGGCCCCGCCCTGGTGTCACAGAAGCTACTATTACTGGTATTGCTGCTTCCATGCTGCCATTTTCCTCTTTACTCTCTAGGACACACAAAGTGCTTAGCAGACTCCAACTGTGTCTTTGGTGCTGTACCATGAGAACAAGAAGCCCCATTGCTGACAACTTCAAAAAGCATTCTCTATGGAGGAGCTGTCAAGCTTGATACATCTCAGAATTCACAACAAAGCAATAATTTCAATACTGTCATAATGGCATAACTAGAATCTTTTTATCTGCTGTACGTTTGCCAGACAGCTATCAGTTCTTCCTAGAAAAAGACATTTTTCAAAGCAAACTAGCAAATTTTGATACTGTTCTCTCACTCAGCAACCTAAAGAATGGTAAGTCTGCAGGATTTGCCAGACTGCCACCTGCGATGGCCCTCATTATCCGGTTTCACAGGATAGGCCTTGAGGCAAAGTGATTCCCAATCACCCATACTGGAGAGAGTGCTTGGGATGGGGAATAAGAGATCATAGGCCTCTGGTATTGTTTTTGTCCAAGAGATTATACGGTAAACTGTGTATACAGGCTATCATCTAGACTTAAAAATTTAAAAATCCTATAGAACACACAGCTACCAGAAGGAGACACTGCTTCTTTAGAAACTTTGGAGACAGGAAAATAGAATCAGATATGGAAGGCGTTGAATTAGATACTTCCTACAGGGACCACACAAAGAGTGGTCACTCTTTCCTGCAGAGCACTTTTTTGTAGTCTTACTTTTTCATTGATCCTGCCACTGAGAGCCATCTGTTTGTTAGGCCTAAGTAGACTCATGTATACAGTCTGCACTGATCTCTCCCAAGTGTGTATTTCACTGGCAGTGTACAACACTGATAGATTTTCTTGAATTCAAATAAGCAGATGAGACCACATGTTAACAGAATACCCAGGAAAAGTAAAGTGCTTATTCAGGTGTCAGACTTGACAGGAAGATAATTAATTTGCTAAGTGGCTGTTGTATACAGAGTATTTGAGTGTGTGCAGAAGCAAAACAAAGTCAGTTTTGCCTTTCAAGAGGCCAATGGCCAGCTGGAGAGAGGATGCTTGCTTCCCAGTAGTATCTCCTGGTGAGATCAACTTTCATTTGACTAGCTGAGCCCACAGACATAATGTGATGATCTGTCCTTCCATCAGGTCTGGAGCCAGGAATCGAGTACACAATCCAAGTCATTGCCCTCAAGAACAATCAGAAGAGTGAGCCTCTGATCGGGAGGAAAAAGACAGGTAAAGAGCACCTTCCTCGGTGGTTAACAGGGAGATGGCCAAGACAAAACTAATTACGAATGATTCATTTTGCAGGGAAAAAGTGCTCCAGGTTTCGATGCATTTCTCATGAAACTTTTTTTTTTCTCTAACAGCATATAGCATGTATGCTGTGCTCTTTGATAGCAAGAATAAGCTAACCATCTGCAGAGCTGTTTTATTTTTTTCCTAGCCAGTCAACATAAAAGCCTTTTATTCATCTTTAAAAAATTCAAACCAGATATTAAAATGTAAAAACCAAGTTGCGATCGTTGCTGTTCTTCTATACATTCTTTTGAAGTTAAAAATGTTTTTATAAGAAGGGGGGAGGGGAGGGAAAAATCTTTCTCATTTGTCATTATTTATTATTTGGTTTCTAAAACTTCGAACTAAATAATGTCTTACTTTTTTATCCAATTTCAGTTTCATTTGAAGAACGTGCTTTATTTATGCTGATAGGAGAATTTTGAAATAAATTTTATGTGTGTATTTTAATCTATTCTTAGCATTTCAAACTATGAAAAACTACTGCACCAAACCTCTGGAATTCTCATACTTCAGACGCTGATATAATTAGTCTGGATTCTAGTCCTCATAACATGATTCTCAAGTGAAAAAGAGAAAAAAGGCTGCATATTTCAGTTCCATTAGGCTTAATTTGAGCAGAGGCAGCTTCTATGGGGCTCAGCGGTTCAAAGCTTTGTGTGTATGATAAATTCATACTAACACTTTTTTCGTTCCAAACTATAAAGAAAACTTTGAGAAAAATCATAAAGATTTCTTTCTGGAAAAAAAGTGTTTTGTGACCTAAGAACTGCTTATTTTCCAGGAGCTTTGATCTGATTGAAAAAAATAGTCGTTGTTGCCTGAACTGATAACGGCTCCCGAGGCTACTTCTGGGAGCTTAACGCGCTTTGCTTTTTTTGGCTCTAACCTCTCTTGGCTAGATGAGCTTCCCCAACTGGTAACCCTTCCACACCCCAATCTTCATGGACCAGAGATCCTGGATGTTCCCTCCACAGTTCAAAAGACCCCTTTCATCACCAACCCTGGGTATGACACTGGAAACGGTATTCAGCTTCCTGGCACTTCTGGTCAGCAGCCCAGTCTTGGGCAACAAATGATCTTTGAGGAGCATGGTTTTAGGCGAACCACACCGCCCACAATGGCCAGCCCTGTAAGGCATAGGCCAAGACCGTATCCACCGAATGTAAATGAGGAGATCCAAATTGGTCCTGTCCCCAGGGGAGACGTAGACCATCATCTCTACCCTCACGTTCTGGGACTCAATCCAAATGCTTCTACAGGACAAGAAGCTCTCTCTCAGACAACCATCTCATGGACTCCATTCCAGGAAAGCTCTGAGTATATCATTTCATGTCATCCAGTTGGCATTGATGAAGAACCCTTGCAGGTAATTCATGTTTCTCTTTACTTCTGGGCAGCCTGGGAAAAAAAGTAAGCTAGGCTACTGAAGTGACCAGAGCTCTGATGTCCAGTGGTCATACTTCTAGAACCTCTTAGAAAGGTGGCGTGCTTAAGTCCTGATTTTCTTTTTTAATCTCAGTACGGCTCTACTTTAGGGGATGTTCCAAAGAGTGTCATTAGCTTTCGTTTATTAGAGAATAAAATCATTTCTATTATTATCGATCATTTGAGGCTCCATGGTAATATAGACAAAGAAATGATCTTAGAAAAGAGAGAGAGAGATTCTGCCTGAATTTACTTTTGTCCAGGAAGGGCTAAAATGCCATCGTTACGGTTTGTCCTTGAGGAATCCCATTACCTACAGTATGTCAGAGGAGGAAGAACTTGGCTGAAGCTGTGCCTATAAGTGATTGATTCTCTGACTAAAACTTCTATGCTTTAATTTGTCTTGCTGATATCAATGTTGACTGTTTTCTTATTTTTAGAAAGTGGCAGACTTTTAAAAACTGACTACACTGTGGAGGATTTATGAGCTTAGAAACATGAGTTTGAGGATTTGCCAAAGGGTTTGAAGGACCCCATGTTGGGGTCAGATGCCACTTGCGTGGGATGCATGTGTATCCCACATAGCGCAGCGTCCACCTTTTATGGGAAGGGGGCATGGCCACGGCTGCCAGTGGGCTTGCCCAGACTGCAGCTACAGCAGGATGAAGAGGAGGCTGTCTCTAGAATTAGTGAGGGTTCCTGGTAACTGTGGAGCACATAGGGTAGATTTTTGGCAGGAAAATCTGTCACGTAGAAATGATAGCCCCTCACTCAGGCTCCATTTCTCTCCTTCTCTGGTTGGTACCTTTACGCTCTTCATCTTTGTCTCCCTTTGCTTTGTTTACACAGTAAGAGTTACTGAGAAGAGAATAGGGAAAGTCATATCAATTCCTCACTATAATGCTTTCTCCCCTACTTTGGATGTGCTAATAATTGCAGTTCCGAGTTCCTGGAACGTCTGCTAGTGCCACCTTGACGGGTCTTACCAGAGGGGCCACCTACAACATCATAGTGGAGGCAATAAAAGACCAGAAGAGGCACAAGGTTCGGGAGCAAGTAGTTACTGTGGGCAACTCTGGTATGTGAACATCGGGCTTATTTGGGCAAAAGCTCTGGACTACCCCAGAGATGCTTCTTCAAGTGACTGTTCCTTTCTTGCTGTTGTCTTTTGACTTTAGGAAATAATTCCATGAAGTAACTGAGCAACTTTAAATTCAATTATTTTCCCCTCAGAGTATCGTAGTATCTTGTAAAACACATACATAAATAGAGTCTCAAACAGTGATACAATGATAGACCTGGAAGGGACTTCAAATATTGTTTAGTCCAACACTGTGAGTCCCAGCTAGTGAGTATCTGGGTTGATATAGGACACAAGTCTCCTGATCTCTGTTCCCAGACCCTCTTCATCTTACCAGGTTGCTGTCCTCCTGAGTAAGTTTTAAGTACTGAAAGTGATTACCTGTAAAGGAAATGCCTTATCTGCTGACATCAATGCCTGCTGGGTTTTGGTCCTGATGTAAGATGCTACCAGCATAGCCCATTTCTGTCCAAAGAGCTCCCTTATTCCCACGTTATTTCATGATTATATAGGCCTAAAACCACAATGAGGTTAAATGGTCATTGACTCTTTGTAGCACCTGGAAAGTTCCATTAAACCAGTAGTGTATCACCTGGCTTTTCAAACTCCAGCAAGCTGGAGAGTCACCAAGAAACATGAGATAGGGAATAATCAAAATCATGAATCTCAAATTTTCCAACTGGAGGTTTCTCCATTCCCCATCAGCAGGGAGTGCTGAATTCTGTCTGCCAAGTGACAGGCTTTATTCCTACGGCCAGTTACTTAACCTCAGCCTCCTTCCTCATTCAATAGGTGACTGTGTTCTTTTACGTGTATAAAAGCCTGTGAATTAAGCAGTTGAGTTTTTTTGGGGGGGGGATTATTTTGTGCTTATTGTATTATATATCCATGGTAATGCACACTTTTTGCTTCATGTGGTTTTGCTAGTAGAATGCCATGTGAAAGGAATTTTCAAGAGCACAAAGGTCTTTGTGCTTTTTCCACATCATTTTTTTAAAAGATTCCATCTCCAGAACTTTGGTCAGGTGGAATTTTAACTCCTGGCTATCTTTAGGAGGGTTATTGAAACCCCTCATAGCAGTTTAAGTTCCTTCCATTTTTCTTTCCAACTCCTTGTTCCCAGCAGCAATATTCTGCATTCTAGCCAGGTTCTCCCAGCTTTGAGACATTTCAGACATCTTAGTTTCAACAAAACTCTATTTTCTTCCACTGTGATGCCTTTCAAAATATTAGACACTTCAAATATCTATTGCTTTTGAGCTTTTGATTTTTGCACTGTGAAAAGAAATATACACAGTGGGATTCAAAGTCACAGAAGTTAGTTTACTTAATTTTTAGAGAATAATTTGAAGCATGCTTTGTTTGCATAGATTATTTTAAAATAAGCTTTCCCAAAACATAAAGACCAGATCTTAGGCAACATGAAGAGATTCCATTACTTAATTTCTAAGCCATTGATATCCCATTGCTTTCTCTTATTTGGAACAGTTGGTTTTATTGATAGAGTAAAGCAGTCTGACCATTATGAAAAGACTGTAGAAAATCTAGGCTTTTTGCACTATTATACAAAAAAATGCAATAAAATAAATGCGATCACATTTTAATGGTATATAAAACTGTGACAACTTTTACATTAAAAGCAAAAGATGCCCTCTAATAATTATTCTTTATTTGGTGAGCACTTTCTAAGTGTTGGTAATAGGCCAGTGCTTTGAATTCATGATCTCATGTAATCTTCACAAGATCCTGAGTAGGTGGAGATATTTTTATTTTTATCCCCACATTACAGAGGAGGGAAATAAGGCAGAGAAATGTTAAATAACTAGCTTAGGGTCACTCAGGTACTGATGGAGAAGAATTTCCAGCCTTTGCATCCCACTGAAGTTCTTAATTGCCTCATGATCTGTTCCATGTTATATAGACTAGATTTACTAGAAATGATTTTTTTTTTTAGAACTGAGGGCAAAAGTGAAAGATGGGCTCCTTTAAAGAGGCTTGTGGCAAGTGTTCACTAGCAAAATTTAAGCATTGTTTATTAGAGCAGTTGATGCACTGATAGAACAGATGAGTGCTTTTTACTGCTACCGGGATTTTTGTTTTCGAATAAGTCGTTATATACAATAATTCAGTTCTCTTATGGTCCAAAACCATAATAAGATGTATTTTTTTTTTTTTTTTGCCTTTTCCTCCTTTTCTTCATGTAGTTGACCAAGGCCTAAACCAACCCACGGATGACTCGTGCTTCGACCCCTACACGGTTTCCCATTATGCCATTGGAGAGGAGTGGGAGCGATTGTCTGAATCTGGCTTTAAGCTCTCATGCCAGTGCTTAGGCTTTGGCAGTGGTCATTTCAGATGTGATTCATCTAGTGAGTAGCTTGCTTTGTCCATCTCTTGCATTCGCATGCATTCGCACAATGTGCCAAAGAAGGAAGCATGTTTGGCAGATGCAACCTCTTCCAAACATGAAGCAAACGAGGAGAGACTGCTTGACTCAAAGTAACATTTTGCATCATATAAAAATGATGGGAAATTTTACTTGTTGAATATTGCTTCGTCTCAAAGGTTGTATTTCAATATGACTATTAATTAAAAATAAACTTGCAATGGTAATACGATTTTTAAAAATTTTTTGTTAAATAAATAAAGTCAAACTCTTTGGAGCCAGGTCTAATGAAGGGTATCAGAGACACAACGGAACCTCAAGTCTCTTTTAATCTGTAATGTTGAGTGAGCTCAGAGGTGAATATTTATACTTACAAATATTCTATCTCTTTCGACACAAACCAAATATACACATATCATAGTATATATACACACTCACACACACACACACTTTCATATCTCACATACACACTCATACCATACATACACATACACACATTGGGTAGCTTGAATCTTGCCAAGTAATGTGGAGAGTACAGATAATCCATTTGTAGACAATTAAGAATCAACTTCAATTGAAAAATATTTGATTTTCAAATTATAAAAGGATTTTATTATTTAAAATTATTTTTTAGTTAAAATAATCCTAGGAATTACTTATCATGCTTTGAGGTTTAGTATTAGAATTTATAAATCCTTCATTTCTGCTTTGTTTTTAGGGGATGTGATTATTATTGAAAATTGGTTCATTTTCATAGGTGTTAATCATTATGCCTTATAACAAGCCTCCTATAGACATGTCCAGGAATTGTACTGGGTGAAATATGACATAATGATTTTTTAAAGATCTTAAGAGTATTTTACTTAACTTGTATACACGAACTGGTTTAATTCAGACTGAAATATAAAAACAACTAATTTTTTCAATGCAGACTACTGTGCTTGAGCATCTGAAAATAGAAAGAAGTGTCATATGCTGTTTAGGAGTTGGAAGTTTTAACATTTGGCATCAATTAGGTGGTTTTTAATTTCTGAAACTGAGCTATTTTTAAGTCTGTATATTTATTACCTATGTAAGTATTAGACGCAACTGTGGGAGCAGAGCTGTAAGTTGATTTATGTGATTCTTTGGCTCAACTTACATATTCTTCACTTAGATGTCATAATTATTGACTAACTTTTTTAAAGTTTTAGGAATGACTGACGTTGATAAAATAGAAGTTGTGTATATTATAAAAACTGCCAAAGTTTGTTTTGTTTTAGTATAAACTTTGAAGATTCAAAAGTCATCTTTTATGTATGGTAGTTAAAGATATATAACTGTGAATTTTAGATGTTCCTTAGAACCAGTCTTATTTGTAGGATGATAACCATTGATTTATCATTTTGTTTGTTTTTGTTTTGATACATAGGTTTATTCTTTCACTTTTCCTATTTACAAGAAACAGGTTGTAGTGTGTAGAAACCAGCTGATCTTTGCGTTTTGGTTAATTGAACTTTGTATCCAGAATCTCTGCAAATCCAAAAGTGACTTTTCATCTATTATCTATTTTTAGCCTTCCCAATTTTAAACCTTAATAGGGAGAATTCAAATGAAGGTCATTGACTATTCTTGTGAAATGATTATGATGGAATGGACTGGATCTTAAAATATCCGAGAAAATGTTAAGTGGTAAAGATAATATTTTAAAATCCAACCAAAAAAGTGGTTTGTCAGAGAGATCATGACCTTCATCTTTCCTTGCCACTCCTTCCAGATACCTGGCTTTGAAAATCTGGTGACATGTCCCAGTAGGCTCACCATCTTGTGAGTCAGAACACGCCAATAATTCCTTGCCTCTGATCTTCCCCACCCCCCAGAATGGTGCCATGATAATGGTGTGAACTACAAGATTGGAGAGAAGTGGGATCGTCAGGGAGAAAATGGCCAGATGATGAGCTGCACGTGTCTTGGAAATGGAAAAGGAGAATTCAAGTGCGATCCCCGTACGTTGCCACAAACCATTCTTAGTGCCTTCTTGAGCACTCCCACCTTCATTACTGAGCTGTAACTCTCATCCCTAGAAATGATTGGAGACTTTAGGTCTTCTTCAGGAGTGAACGGTGGGTTTGTTAATCTTTTGATTTGGGACAGCAGAGACAAGCTTCAAAAATGAGCCATAATTTAATGTTGTTATAGGGCACTTTAGCACTTTTCCGACCTGAGTATTTTGACCATAATCTGCAGTGAAATGTAACAAGAAAGCCTTACGGGTCTTTAGGTTCAACTTTTAAAATATGATCTCTATCTTTACATTGAACCTTTTCCAGTTTATTAGATCTAGTCTTTGGAAATGCTGCCCTAAGATCTATACAGCAGTACCTCTCTTACGGATGATTCCCATTAACATGTGGGACATGGGCTGTGATGATATAAATTTAGGAGAGAAACAAACCCACCCCCATAGAGGGGTCAAGTCTGTATTATTGTTCTCAGTCTTACATGTGCTTATGATTTGTGTGTCCACGTAGATGAGGCAACATGTTACGACGATGGGAAGACGTACCACGTGGGAGAACAGTGGCAGAAAGAATATCTTGGTGCCATTTGCTCCTGCACGTGCTTTGGAGGCCAGCGGGTAAGACCAGATAGGCCAGGCTCTGTGCAATTTAGACAAGGTGGGGAGGTTCCTATACGGACAATTAAGAGTTATGCTTCCTGTGTGTGTGCTGTGCACACAAGTGTGGTAGTGCCCCTTATGAAATGGGGAAATACTTCATCTCCTGTTGGAACATAAGGCTACTGAATACCCCTTTCCAGTTCTCCCCCTTTGTGGCAGCCTTAGCCCCCTCCCCCATACCTACTATTCTCAGACTGCCTCCGTTCTTCAGCAACTGAAGTGTTAAACGCTGGGTAGCACTGGGCTTCTTGCTCCATTCTGTTGGGCAGGTGCCCCTGTGATACTGCTGTTAAATATTTTGAATACCCAGATCTAAGAAAATACCACTTCTTTGTACCCTCTCTCAATCCTCAACTAGATTCCTGCCATAGGTCTAGTGCTATGCTCAGGAATATGGGACACACAGAGGGAGTGAGAAATGGTCCTGGCTCTTAATGATATAGTTGGAGACATTAAATTAGCATACACTGAAAGCCCAGCTAATTAAGTCAGGTTCTGAGTGGGTCTGACAAACCCAGTTCCCACGTAGGCTGATGTCAGCAGGAAAGGTTTGGTGGAAAAGAGAAGCATGAACTGGCTGGGTTTTAGGGTATTTTTTTAAATTATTTATTTATTTTTGGCTGCGTTGGGTCTTCGTTGCTGCGCGCGAGCTTTCTCTAGTTGTGGCGAGCGGGGTCTACTCTTCATTGTGGTGCGCGGCTCCTCACTGCGATGGCTTCTCTTATTGCAGAGCACGGGCTCTAGGTGCACGAGCTTCAGTAGTTGTGGCACTTGGGCTCAGTAGTTGTGGTTTGTGGGCTCTAGAGCACAGGCTCAGTAGTTGTGGCACAGGGGCTTAGTTGCTCCGTGGCATGTGGGACTTCCCAGACCAGGGCTCGAACCCATGTCCCCTGCATTGGCAGGCGGATTCTTAACCACTGCGCCACCAGCATAGTCCCCTGGCTGGGGTTTAGGATGGTTACAATTTGGTTGAGGGATGGGGGAAGCAGAGTGAGCACAGCCCCCTGGAATGGGAAGGAGCTGGCACATGTGGGCTCCAGTCAAACAACCCTCTGCCTGCTGTCTAGTGGTAAGACATTAAATGGGAAGAAGTGGGGGCCACTTACGGAGGGCCTCGGAAGTCCGTTATTTATGCCAGTACTTCTCAACCATTTCTAATCTGTGTCCTACTTCAATATAACAGAAAAGTGCTGTGCTTTCCTCTAATCTTTGAAATTACAAAATAAAATGCCTTATAACTCAAATAAAAGCAATGAAACATAATATTCCTTTGTTTTCAATGGAAACATACCCTCCCCAACAGCTTTTCCAATTCTGGTCCATGAAGAGCATGCTCCCTACTCCCGGGTAAGGCTCACTGGTTGATGCCTTTGGCATTAGCCAGTTGCAGGTGCCCAAGAGAAAGGGAACATGATGGAAGACGGTTTTTAGGAAGATTAAACTGGCAGCAGAGAAGGGTCTTCAAGGGTCTGGCTGAGGGCAGCCCCTGGAAGCTACTCTCATCTTATTCCACCACTCGTGGTTGGGTGGGGAAAGAGTCTGTCTGTCTCTCTTTAACACATATAAAGACCGTGATCACAGAACTCAGTCATCTCTGGTCATGTGCTCAGTGCAGAAAAGTGTGATGGAAAGTGAATTTGTTGAGAGGTCTGTTTTGGTCTCACTTCAGCCTCTCTGCCTTATGATTTTCACGTGTGACACCTGTTCTGTTCTAAAGCGAAGTGCGAAATGAAACACTTTAGACAGGAGTGGGAACTGTTACGTGTTTATATGATAGCGAGATTCACTGATTCTGTAAGTAGGTATTTACCCGTACTGTCTTAGGTATTATGGGGAATATGCTTTTAAATGGACAAATATGTCTGAAATATTTCACTGACAATATAAGAAAGAAAGTGATTGTATTATTTAGGGTTCTTCTGGTTGTAAGAGAAAAGCCCAACTCTGGTTAATTTAGGCAAAAGAAGGCTCACATGACTGGAAAGTCCCAGGATCTCTCAGTAGAAAGAACATGACCGGGAGTCACCCAGCTGGGTGGCAGTCCCACTCCACTCACAGGTCACTGTGTGACTTCCCCGCCCCCCAGTCAGTCATTCCTCTGGGTCTCCTTTCCCTTACCTGTAAAATGAGGGTGTCTGTCCATGTGATCTCACGTTTCCTTTTAAAAGCTCTAGGATTCCAGGAAAACCTCCTCCATCAGGTAGTGTGGAAAGCTTATTAAGGAAGTCAGGACTGGAGTCAGCCTTAGCAGATGGGTGGGGTTTGTAAGACATTTCAGGAAAAAGGAAAAGCACAAATAGAGGCAGCTATAAAATATGAGTAATCAGCCAACATGTATTCTGTACGTTATAAATGCATGAAATCATCCTCAAAGCTTCCTTTGTGACTAACTGCATATATTTTGCCAACTCGTAAGAGCTGAAATTCTTCGACACAAGCCCTAAGTTGCGATGTTCTTGTGTTGTCATAAACCCCATCCGACTTCATGCCTCTGCTCTCTCAGGGCTGGCGCTGTGACAACTGCCGCAGACCAGGGGCTGAACCTGGTCACGAAGGCTCAACTGGCCACTCCTACAACCAGTATTCGCAGAGATACCATCAGAGAACAAACACTGTAAGTGTATTTGCACCCTGCGTGTTTCTCCCCTAAATGCAATTAGGCACATAGTAGGGAGTCTCTTTCTGTAGGTACCTTTCTTCTGAATGAACCAATTTTAAAAAACTCTTTTAAAAGACTTAAGAGTAGAAAGAATATTGTATCCTGTAACATAATTTGGGTTCTCTTGAGTATCTCCCATTGCCCAGTATATAGCTAAGCTCTTAAAGCAAGACATATTTTCCTATGCATAAGTAATTGTCAGAGAAGCCACCCTCCCCTTTTTTCTTCTGTAGCCTTTACAGCATTGCTGTTAATTTTTCTTCTTCTTTTTTAACAGAATGTCAACTGCCCAATTGAGTGCTTCATGCCTTTAGATGTACAGGCTGACAGAGAAGATTCCCGAGAGTAATATTTCCAACCCAGAGAAACAAGCACGGATCTCTGTCAAGGTCCATCCAAACTGGAGTGATGTTAGCAGATCCCAGCTTAGTTTGTTTCTTTCTTATCCTCTGCTCTGGAGTAACTTCTCCAGCTTCAGCTCAATTCACAGCTTCTCCAAGCATCACCCTGGGAGTGTTTTTAGACTTTTCTCATAAATGGGGCAGTATGTTGCCGGTTCTCCAAAGTATTCAATACTGCTCAGTATTTTAAATGAAATGATTCTAACTTGTGATTTGGATTGGGATCAATAGGGAAGCACATGCACCAACCAAGATACAAAATGTCTTGAAAATGATATTACCAAAATTTTCAACAGGAAAGTTACCCAAACACTTCTGCTTCCACTTAACTATCTGGCCCACAATATTATAGGAACGGCATGTCCTTGTTACTGTGATATTTGAAATATCTACAGTACTCACTAGTTCCAAATGATTCTAGTAATTGCCTAGAAATCTTTCTCTTACCTGTTATTTATCAATTTTTCCCTGTATTTTTATATGGAAAAAATTGTATTGAAGACACTTAGTATGCAGTTAATAAGAGGAATTTGGTCTAATTATGGTTGGTGATTATTTTTTATACTGTACATGCCAAAGCTTTACTACTGTGGAAAGACAACTGTTTAATAAAAGATTTACATTCCACAACTTGAACATCATGGCTTCTTTTTTACATACAGAAATTTGGAGGGAAATAAGAATCTTCCTGAATGTTTTTTTCTTTGCTATTCAGCAAACATTTGAAAACCCATGATGGGCACGGCTCTCTAAATTTTGGTGATTTAGGTACAAGCTTTTCTAAGTCTGTCACTCCCCAAACCCAGATTCACTCTTGTCATTTTATCTCTTCAGTAATGGAGATAACTTTATATTTTCCACTTTACCAGATTTAGGTGGATTCAAATACTTAACTTGCTAGCTAGCTCTTCAGAAGTATAATCGAAACAACCTTTTCATTGTTCTTTTCTAACCATTATAATTCTTTCCTCCCTCCCACTTCCTTTCCGTCCTTCATTAAATAAACATCTACTCAAAGAGATTACCTGCAAAGAAAATAAAAAGATGACTGAGATGTTAAAACTACTTAAATCAGGAATTCTCTGGTGGTCCAGTGGTTAGGACTCGTTGCTTCCACTTCAGGGGGAGCGGGTTTGATCCCTGGTCGGGGAACTAAGATCCTGCATACCGCACAGTAAAGCCAAACAAAACAAAAAACCACCAAAAAACTACTTAAATCGCATGGCATAGAGGGGTTCTGTCTTGAGGAAACGCTGTGGTATAATAACGTCAATCCAACTTGTTTAAATGCCAGCTGACCCTGGACTGCCCCAGATGAACAAAGTGTGTGTAGTCCTGGTCTACAAAGGCCTTTTTTTTTCAATTTAACTTCAGGGAACCAACAAATCTAAAACTTTGGGATTAAATCTGGCATCCAAAATAGTAAAATAGTGGCACTGGAAATAGTCAATTATTAATTAGTAAAAGATTAGTAATTCATAATATACAAGACATGGAAAACACTTTTTTATATACCACTATAACAAAATATTTCAATAAATACCTGGCAATAAATATTAAGACTAAATACAGAAAGAGATTTCCTCAGGGTTCATTTGTTTTTTTAAAAAAAACAAAAAACAAAACTCATGTTGGAATGGATTTAGTTTATAAAATTCCTTGCCATTTAGCATCTCATTAGGGAGAGGTTATTTTTTTTTTAACATCTTTATTGGAGTATAATTGCTCTACAATGGTGTATTAGTTTCTGCTGTATAACAAAGTGAATCGGCCATACATATACATATATCCCCATATCCCCTTGCTCTTGCGTCTCCCTCCCACCCTCCCTATCCCACCCCGGGAGAGGTTCCACAGTCTAATTTTACAGGACTCCAGCTCAAATGAGTTTTCCTTAGCAGGACACAGACTCACACCCCGGACTTCTGTTAACATCACTAAACTTTCAGCTTTGTCAAGCCAGTAGTTACCAAGAGAGCTGCTCTGTACATGTGAAAAAAAGGAAAAATCACAGGAAGAACAGATCATGATGATATTAAATGACTGTTCCACATACGTGGGTCATCATTGTTCATGGAGAGAGAATACGACCCGATACAAATTCACACACGGTGTAAGGGGAAGCCCCACTGTAGACACACACCAAAGAGAAAGCAGGCTCCTGCCTCCATCTTTAATGTGAAGAGGAAGCCCAGGTACTGCACTTGTGAAAGTCTGCACCTCAGCTCCATCCTATTGAAAGGTCTTTACATTTAAAAACACAGTGAAAGAACACCTTTGGGTTGAGACTGACTTTGCTTCAAACCACTTATCTAGAGACAAACTTAAAACTATTTTCCCCAACATGAGTTTAAGTAAATCCAGTTGGCCTATATTAATTAAATGGATAGTGAGCCCATCAAAACCTTGCACACTGAAATGTAAAATCTGCAAGTTCCACATTTAAGATTTTAAAAAGTACCACTTTTTCCAGAATGTCTGCTAGATTCTCAAAAGCAATATATTAAACTTACAAATGAAACTCCATAGTGAGTAACTACATTTAGATAATCAGAACAAATTAAATTTCAATGGTCTTTTATGTTTTGGCATCACAAGGCAAAACGGTAAAACTTTCTTTTTTACTGTTTCTCAGCAAAATCATTTAAACACAAGGATTTCCAAAGATCTTTTACAGTTTTTACTGACTCATGTTACTGTTGTTCCTGAGAATTGTCTTAAGCAGGCCAGACTGAAAAGGCATAATTAAAAGACCAATCTGGATTCAGGCAAGAGACTGGCACTTCAAGCAAAGTCAGATAAAAGTAGTAAATATATGAGTTTAAAAAGAAAAATCATAATTTTGAAGCTATACCTTGTTTTGCTGGACGTGATTTGTAATAAAATTTATTGTTGAGTATTTTTGTTGTTTTCAGCTCTAATGACCAGAGTGAATTATGCAAGTTAGTCCGTATAACATCACTATAAGCCTGTAAGGCACACATTCTGCGGAGGTGAATAAAGAAATGCTCAGGTGGAAATTACAAGTATAGGAAATGACTTTTCCATTTAATTATAGTTCCATTGAAAATTCTATTCCATTTCTAGTTGTATGAAATTCATTAAAGTGATTAAGAAACACACATCAGCACATTTAAGTGCTGAAATTGCTTCCTATTCAGTAAGTTCCCATTACTGTGACAGGGAAAGTGGCAGCCTCCAATTAAAAAATCCCATTTTCAGGAGATACATTTCAACCACTAAAAAAAAAGATCACTCTTGGGACTTGTCATGTTTGGGGACATTTAAAGATTACCACAAAGGCTGATAAAGCAGACGCAGCACAAAGCAGGGCAGCACCTTGCCCTGCCCTGGATTTTTCAGACTAAGAAAGTTATTTTTAAAGAGTATATATGGCAGTCATATTTGAGATGCAAGTTATTATCATTGCCACATCATCCCATTTCATATTCTCATTAAAATAAAAGAGATTCAATTTGAATTGCAAACAAAAATCTATATAAATTACAACGGAAGAGAAGAAAATACTCTAAGTAATAAAAGAGCAAGAGAAATGATGCTTCAGCTTGAAAGCCCCAAACGGGAAATTCCTTTTTTAACATTCCTCAGTAGAGTTAGGTATGAGATATTAAAGCATGTTTTACATTTCCTTGAATTCCTCTTTAGAGACGTAAAAGTTCTAACAATCTGAGGAGCCAAATTTATCCTATTAATGGCTCTTGTGTGGAGCCTCCAGAGGCTTCAAGTTATTAGCTTTGCTTGGAGGTGGCCAGCAAGGGGTGATTGTCAGCACCCAGTGCTGGCTAGGGCTGGAGTCACCCATCCTGCAGGCAGCCCCTCCCAGCAGACCTGCCCTTACGGAAAATACACTGCAGGCCAAGGATGCTCCCAGGGAGCTCTCTGCATCACGGCACCTCGGAAACCACCATTTCGTTCCAGAAGGAAACGCTGCCTCTGCCAGGAGACTGCCGGTCACGGCTGTACAGTGAAACCTGCTGATCCGTAAAATTCAGCATTAGTTGTAAGATGCCGAGCCAAGCGCCGAACGTGCCGCTTTGGTGGAGAAACTGGAACCCTTTCATACACTGCTGGTGGAAAAGTAAAACAGTGCAGCTGCTGTGGAAAGCAGTTTGGTGGTTCCTCAAAAAGCTAACCATTGAGTTACCATATGACCCAGCAATTCCACTCCTAGGTATATACCCAAGAGAACTGAAAACATATGTTCACATAAAAACTTGTACATAAATGTTCACAGCACCATTTTTCGTTAACAGCCAAAAAGTGGAAACAACCCAAATGTCCATCAACTGATGACCGAATAAAACACGTGGTCTGTTCATACAATGGAATATTATTTGATCATAAAAAGAAATGAAGTATTCATACATGCTACACCATGAACCTTGAAAACACACTAAGTGAAAGAAGTCAGGCACAAAAGGTCACATAATGTATGGTTCCATTTATACACAATGTCCAGAATAGGCAAACTAATAGAGACAGAAAGTAGATTAATGGTTACCAGAGGGAGAGAAGAATAGAGAATAACTGCTAATCAGAATGTGGCTTCTTTTTGGGGTGATGGAAATGTTCTGGAACTAAACAGTGGTGACGGCTCTACAACTTTGTGAATATACTAAAAAATCACTGACTTGCATTTTATATGTGTATTTTATTTCAACTGAAAAAAAATGGCACTTTAGTTACAGAAAACCTCAATATCCTTTTGCTTACTGGTAATGTTACCAAGGCTGTTGCCCCAGAATCACACCCCTGCCCCTCCCTTGAATGGAAACCAGTTACTCTAATCTAAGTTTCAGGAGGAAACTGCAAAGAGAAAAAAACAAGAACTGGTTAGAATCAACTAGACCCAAGATGGCGGAAGATCTGACTTCCGGTACACTTTGAGCCTCATTCTATGCTCGTTGTAATACATTAGCATGCTAACTGACACACCCACCAGCGCCACTGTGAAAGCCCATACAAAGACTGAAAAGGAGTGTCGCATCAGTCTCCAGGTCCAAACCACACCCCTGTTCTCGGATAACTCGTGGATATTCCTTCCCCTCTTTCCAATTCCCTCCCTTTTACCTTGACCCTCCTATATATTTGGTGTCTCTGCTCTAATTGGGTTAGGAAGTTGATTTGTGAACTAGGTTCCTGCTTCTCCACTCTTTGACCATTAAATAAAGTTTGTGCTGTTCCAGTCTCGGCATCAGTTTTGCTATTGACAAAAATGGAAAAAATAGGAAAAAGAACCTCCCTGGCCGAGACAAGGGGTCCCGGCCCGGGCTAGGACCCTGGTACGGGTCTAGTCGACCAATTCCGTAGCAGTAAGAAGTGGTTTGGGAAAACAGAGTAGATGAAAGATTGAAGAGAGACTTCCCTGGTGGTCCAGTGGGTAAGACCGTGAGCTCTCGATGCAGGGGGCCTGGGGGCCTGGGTTTGATCCCTCATCAGGGAACCAGATCCTGCATGCATGCCTCAACTAAGACCTGGCACAGCCCAAATAATAAAAAAAAATAAAAAATAAAAGATTGAAGGAACTCAAACTTTCTGGCTACCTATTCAAAAACTGAGGCAAAATCCAACTTCCACACATTAGTATCATCTTCCACTACCTTCCATGCCCCATATACACAAAAGCATTACGAAAATAAAATAACTAGCTTTTTTTTTTTTAATAGCAGTATTTATCATGTCTGAGGTGGTGTTAAATATTTTGTTTCATTTACTCCTCAGAGCAACCCGAAGAGGCAGGTACTGCAACATCGGTTTATAAGTAGAAAGTGAGGAAAGGCTAAGTGAATAACCTACCATCACACAGTTTGTTAGTAGCAGAGCTGGAACTTGAACCTGACAAACTGGCCCTGGTTTGTGTGCTTTTAACCAGGAGCTATTCAGCCTCCTTGGGAGCAAATGCATCTCCATTTTATAGATGAGAAAACAAATTCCAAGAGGTTAAGGCATGTGCCCAAGATCACCAAACTGGTGAGTGGCAAAACAAGGGAGAGATGATCATAAATGGCCCAAACGTGGTTTTCTAGAAGGAAAGAGGGGGCCATAATCAAGAACAGGTATGGGGGGACATGGCAGTGTAGCTGCTGGCAAAATCCTTTTTCTTTACCTGGTTGGTGGTGATATATGTTTATTTAAAAATGATTCTTGGGAATTCCCTGGTTGTCCAGTGGTTAGGACTCTGTGCTTTCACTATCGAGAGCTGGGTTCAGTCCCTGGTCAGGGAACTAATATCTGGCAAGCCGTGTGGCATGGACAAAAAAAAAAAAGATTCTTCAAGCTGCAGATGCTTTAAGCACTTTCCATAGGCATGGTTTTTTACAATTTATTTTTTAAAGTAAATTTGTGCCTGTCACAGTGTTTAGCAAAAGTGAGCTTTAAGAGTGTCCAAGAATGGAAGGCACTGGGAGCTTAAAGACCTGCAGGGACTTGTGCTCTCAGGAAGGGACAAGGGACTGGGCTTCAGAAAGAAGGTGCCTCTGGAGGCAACAGGATGGGTTCAGGGTGCCGTTGGTGGACTATTTACAAATGAGTGAGGGCTCATGCTTTTCTTCCTGGGCCCCAGACGCTCCCCCAATTCAACTCACTCTTTACTGATCCAGATGTTTTGTTATGGGTTTTCTGCTCAGTCTAGAGTAAGCCATTTCTCCAAGGAGTCCTGGATCCTTTTATTAGATAATGGTATTAGAAACCAAGATCTTAGCATTAGGTATGCTCATTGCCACTGGGGTTTCACACTTCTTGGCCCTTTCAGTTGATAGATGTAGTCATGCATTTTAAAGTGTAAGAATATTCATTTAAAAAATTATTTTTTAAGTTACTTTTAGATTAACTGATTGAAATATTTACAGATAAAATATCTATAGACTTTGCTTCAAAATAATCTGTGTTGAGGCATGAGAAATAGAGAAACAGATATAACTAAAGTAGTCATAAGGTATTATAGTTGGATGATAGATACATAGAATTTTACTTTTTTTGTGTTCATACCAAAATATCCATAATAAAGACCTTTTAAAAATTGAGAAAACTACTTATAACTACATACTTACAATTTTGAAAACTTAGAAAAAATGGTCAAATTCCTAGGGGGAAAAATATACCTTGCTAGAACTGACTTAGAAATAAAAAAATTATTTAAGAAACTAAAGCAATTATTAGAAAACATCCTATGATATTTATTGGTGTTTTTTTATTCTCTTAATGGCAGAGTAGATTATATTGGACTAATACCCCTGCAGATAATTATGAACACTTGACAAAAATATTAAAAAAAATCTATTTAAAGCCCCTGGAAGGCAACCAAAAGCTGGTGAAAACCAGAGGGATCAACCTTCAAAGGGGATCAACATCAATTCTCCACAAACTGATCTACAGATTCAATGCAACTCCAATTAAAATCTCAAGAGGCTTTTTTTGTAAAAATGGACTAGTTGATTCTAAAATTTACATGGAAATGCCAAGGACCTGGAATAGCCAAGAAATCTTTAAAAAGACTATTATGAAGGACTCACACTACCCAATTGCAAAATTTACTATTAAGCTACGATAATCAAGACAGTGTGGTGTTGGTATTAGGACAAACATAACAGTAGAACAGAAAAGAGCCCAGAAATGACACACAAATATGGTTGAGGCAACAAGGCAATTCAACAGGAAGAGTTGTCTCAACAAACGATGCTAGAACAACTGGATAAATGTATGGAAAGAAATGAAACTTGACCCATGCATCACTTTAACACTGGATATTAGATAACAAGACCTAACTGTAAGAGTGAAAACTATAATTGCCTAAAGGAAAACATAAGAGAAAAATCTTCACAATCTTTGGATAGGTAAGCGAAGGTCTCTAGTTTTTAGATGCATAAAGACGCAAAGATGAAGATGGGATACAGGATGAGATTTTCTTGGAGGAGACCCTGAGATGGGATGGGGTAGGGAAGTTGGGGGCACCAAATGTTTAGAATAAGTTACTGCTCAGATTCTAGCTTCTGTTTTGGGAGATGAGGTCACATTACTATTACATTACTAAAAATATACACATAGACCAGTCTGTCATGAACTACAGATTATGATTATTCCAATTCTTTATGTCTGAAGTCCAAAATTTAAAAATTACCTAAGAAAGTATTAAAGGGAAATACTCTAAAGAGCATTTTGAGGGGATTCCCTGGTGGCACAGTGGTTAAGGATCCGCCTGCCAATGCAGGGGACACGGGTTCGAGCCCTGGTCTGGGAAGATCCCACATGTTATGGGGCAACTAAGCCCGTGCGCCACAACTACTGAGCCTGTGCTCTAGAGCCTGCAAGGCACAACTACTGAGCCCATGCACCACAACTACTGAGCCTGCACTCTAGAGCCTGCAAGTCACAACTACTGAGCCCATGCACCACAACTACTGAGCCTGTGCTCTAGAGCCTGCGAGTCACAACTACTGAGCCCGTGAGCCACAACTACTGAAGCCCACGGGCGTAGAGCCCGTGCTCTGCAACAAGTCACCGCAACGAGAAGCCCGTGCACCGCAACAAAGAGTAGCCCCCGCTCGCCACAGCTAGAGAAGGCCCGCACGCAGCAACCAGGACCCAATGCAGCCAAAAATAAATAAATAAAATAAATAAATTTTAAAAATATTTTTAGAAAAAAGCATTTTGAGTCTTTAAAAATTAATACTGTGCCTGCATATCTGGGCAGTAATGGTGGGTGGAATTTCAGCTCTCACACGGTCCTCTTTTCTGCAAATGTAAAACAGTGATTAGAGAATGAATTAATTTGATAAATCTGGACATGAGTATTTATATCTAATTGAGATAGTTTGTAGTACCATTCTTTAAAATATTTATGTAAACGAGTTCAAACCGTAGAGTGTTAAATGGAGAAACAATTCTTCCAATAATTATACCCTCAGTGTTAACCTTTGGTCAAGGGGAGATAGAATGCACACTTAACAAGTTATAAGCCAAAATATGTATCAGCTGTTTATTGCTACCTAACAAAGCACCCCAGAACTTAATGGCTTAAAGCAATACATAATCTGTTTCTGTGTACCAGGAATTCATGAGAAGCTCCTCTGAGCAGTTCTGGCTCAGGTCTCTCAAGAGGTGGCAGCAAGATGTCGCCTGAGACTGGAGCTCCACTTCCAAGACAGGTCTCACACATGGCGGGCAGGTAGTGTTGGTAAGATGGTTTCTCTTTCAGCAGGGCTGCTTAAAGGTACCTACAGCGTGGCACTGGCTAACTCCAAGAAACTAAGGCTGAAGTTGTAATGCCTTTTACGGCCTAGCCTCAGCAGTCACACATTTTTCCTACAGTATTTTATTGGGCACACAAGTCAGCCTTGTTTTCAGTGTGGGAGGGTACTAACTATACAAGGGCCGGAAGATTAGTCAATACATTAATGACTAGAAGGATAACCTTAAAAAAACGCATCAGAAATCTTTTAATTTAGGGCAAGTGGGTTAAGGACACGGGAAGAGGGCAGGACTCAACTTTTAAGGTGAAAGATGACAAAAGGTTTCAGTTGGCCTTCGGTGTAATATGTGAACAATCAGGACCACATGGGCAGGGCACATACACGCACAATTATGTCCGGATGCAGGAAGGCATTGCCATCCACTGTGCCCTACTTCCTTCCAGTAGTAAACCTGGGAGAATACCGGGTCCATTTCTGGGCACCAAACATTGAATACATTTTTTAGGTAGCTCTAGAGGGGACATCAAGGACTGGTTTAAATTATGGGAAACATTTCACTTAACAGAGGAAAGAGTAAGTACTGGCAGTGTCCTAATGTCGGGCCAACAGAAGCTTTAATCTCCCCTCAGTTTCTAGTCCACGGCTTACAATCTGCTGTTTGTTCAGAAGGCAGTCAACCACACTCTTTAGAACTATGATTAGTGGAAACTCATGAGCAGAATCCCCTATGAGTAAACTAGTGGGACTTTAAGATGCCTGTGCCACCTGCTACGGTGGCTGCTCGTTTCTTTGGCTTACCTAATGATTTTCAGATGCTCACACAGGTAACATTTTGGGATGAGCTGAGCCCCAGGAGGCAGGGATGCTCCTGTATTTCTTACAGAGAACCATGTGTAATGTTTGTCAAACTAAAGAGCCTACAGGGCTTCCCGGGTGGCGCAGTGGTTGAGAATCTGCCTGCTAATGCAGGGGACACGGGTTCGAGCCCTGGTCTGGGAAGATCCCACATGCCGCGGAGCGGCTGGGCCCGTGAGCCACAATTACTGAGCCTGCGCGTCTGGAGCCTGTGCTCCGCAACGAGAGGCCACGATAGTGAGAGGGCCGCGCACCGCGATGAAGAGTGGCCCCCACTTGCCGCAACTAGAGGAAGCCCTCACACAGAAACGAAGACCCAACACAGCCATAAATAAATAAATAAATAAATAAATAATTTAAAAAAAAAAGACTTTAAAAAAAAAAAAAAAAAAAAAAAAAAAAAAAAAAAAAAGAGCCTACAACTAAGACAAATTAAATACAACTGCCAGACACTATGGCCCCAAGATTATTAAAATTTAACGCTTTATTTTTTAAAGAAGGTGATTTTCAAAATTCCATATGTGATTTTTCACCTACACATAGGCAGGGTATAAAGTAATGTGTGAAGAAGTCAGTGATGGAAGAGCCGGAGATTCGTGTGAGCGAGGATTATTCCCAGCTCATCGCAAGCCTCGATCACAACTTTGTCAGCGGTGGAACCGGAAGGGGCAGCGATGTAGGCCACGCCACTCTGAGGGGGAGACAGAGACGGACTCTCAAAACACAGCCTCATGCCAAAACACGTCCAGAATCAACCCCTCACACCCAGTAACAAGTGCAAGCTAACAACGATTCACACTGCAGACTGATTCGGTCAAGAGGCAAAATAACGGGATTTGGGTTGTCCATACAACAAAAGGAGAAGTCAAAACAATACTCTAGATGTTACTGATATATCACATCATCATAGCCTGGCTATATAATATAACTCATAGAACTGAAAAATCAGAAGCAGCATCTCTGAAATGGTTGCTGCATAATGACCAAATCCATACACACACCAATCCCATACTTACCCTTTTAGCTCTGTCTACATTGTCCCGGAAAGGAAAGAAGGCATCAGAGCTGATGGAAACTTCACTAAGTTTGTCAACCCATTCCTTCTTCTCTGCCTCAGTTAATAACTCGGGGACCTGCTCAAACAGTGCCTTCCACTTGATCAAATCTTCACCCTATGAGTGCGGGTAGAGGGGAAAGACAGGTTTTACACCATCTTCAGTACTATCTGATACAAATCAGAATGCCAGAAAAACACTTGGGCATTTTTCCTAGGACTTAATTATAAATAATGACTCATTTATATCCAAGTCCATATTTCTAGAACCTTTTTTTGATGCTGTATAACATTTCATTAAGGAAGAAAATTAATCTTAAGTGTACCAAATAAAGACTGTACCATTTACAAGCCAGTTTATTCCAAATATATTTTGTTCTTTAATCTCTAAGTTAAATCTACTGCTTTATATCCCTGTATCAAAGCAAGCAAGGAAACAGATAATTTATAGAAGCACATTTCTACAATAATTAGTCTTAAGTACAGAGTCAGTCTAATAGACCAACCAGAACATGACTCAACAGTATTCATTTTTAAAAAGTACTTCTATTTGGGGTTTAAGCCAAAAGGCTTAAACAATATACTTTATTCTTATTCACATATGTAAGTTCTCTTCCAGGACGTACAGCACAATTTGTTGTGTAATATCAAGCAGAAAAAGCAAATATTAAAGTAATTTTTAAAAAAAGCTGTTTGGGGCTTCCCTGGTGGCGCAGTGGTTGAGAATCTGCCTGCCAATGCAGGGGACAAAGGTTCGAGCCCTGGTCTGGGACGATCCCACATGCCGCGGAGCAACTAAGCCCGTGAGCCACAACTGCTGAGCCTGCGCGTCTGGAGCCTGTGCTCTGCAACGGGAGAGGCCACAACAGTGAGAGGCCCGCGCACCGCGATGAAGAGTGGCCCCCGCTCGCCGCAACTGGAGAAAGCCCTCGCACAGAAACTAAGACCCAACACAGCCAAAAATAAATAAATAAATTAGAAAAAAAAAAAAAAAGCTGTTTGAAGCATTTCCTGGTTACAAAGCACACTCTCCAACGACACCTGTTGATCTTGTCATGGATTCTTATCCCTGAATGGACAACCCAGTGGAGTTGACTCGCCCCCTCAGAAGACCACTGAGTTTTTGATTACCAAGCTTCTCTTTGTGTTTTGTATCCAGTACCTGTTAAGCATTTCTATTTCCAGAAACTGGGCTAAATCCTATTCTTTTAGCAGGCTACCTAATACTTGCAATTTTAATGCTCCCATATACCTGCTTCAAAGTAGAAAACATTAAAGAACATGAAATATAACACAAGTACACTGAGTTGTTAATGGAGCTTGTAGAAAACGTAGAGGGACATTTGTTACCTGCTATCAAGTAATTTGTATGCAATGTTAAATACACACCTATCACGTAGTAAGCATCATGACTGGCACTGTGACAGACACCCAAGATGGGTGAAAAACAGCTCCTGCCATCAAAACTTATAATCTGGGACTTCCCTCGTGGTCCAGTGGTTAAGAATCCGCCTCCCAATGCAGGGTATGCGGGTTCGATCCCTGGTCAGGGAACTAAGAACCGACATGCCACAGGGCAACTAAGCTCGCATGCCACAACTACTGAGCCTGCACATTCTAGAGCCCGCGCGCCACAACTAGAGAGTCCACGCGCCACAGCTAGAGAGAAGCCTGCATGCTGCAACTAAGACCCGACACAGCCAAATAAATAAATAAATAAACAAACAAACAAATAAATCTTTAAAAAAAAAAAGAAAAGCTTATAGGGACTTCCCTGGTGGGGCAGTGGTTAAGAATCCGCCTGCCAATGCAGGGGACACGGGTTTGAGCCCTGGTCCGGGAAGATCCCACATGCCGCGGAGCAACTAAGCCCGTGCACCACAACTGGTGAGCCCGCGTGCTACAACTACTGAAGCCTGTGCACCTAGAGCCCACGCACTGCAACAAGAGAAGCCACTGCAATGAGAAGCCTGCGCACCTCAATGAAGAGCAGCCCCTGCCTGCCACAACTAGAAAAAGCCCACGCACAGCAACAAAGACCCAATGCAGCCAAAAATGAATAAATAAATTTATAGGAAAAAAAAAAGCTTATAATCAACAGGGGAGGTACAAACATACAAAACTAAACCAGTGGTTATAATCTAAAAAGACAGATGATCTGTAGTGTCAGAAAGGGATAAAGAATGCCAAAGAAAGGTAAATGAGACAGAAGAAGTTTAGATTAGTAAATTTAGATAATACAGAACTTCAAGAAAAGTATCTTTTCTCTTTGTAGTAATGAAGATAGTCTGTTACACAGAAAAGGGTAGACATACTAATACACTCCACCCACACTCAACGACAGCCCTTTTACCTCTCCGATGGTTCCAGTAACATATTGATCGATGGCGTTGGAGATTTCTGCTCTCTTCACTCCAGTTTTAAACTTCATAGAAAGCACTTGTGGGTGATGTCTAAGCCACCAATAGTTTGCCTTATCCCCTGCAAGGCGTGTGCAGTGTATCCGAGACTGCTGTCCAGCTCCAATGCCAATAACCTGAAGAATGAAGAACATGGACGTTAAAATGAATAACAACACGCTTCCCAATGGCTCTTTTGTGCATATTCCCCCAAATCCATCAATTTTGTGGGGGGAAAAGAAAATCAGGCTGAAATAAGAGAAATACAAATAATTTTTAAGTCATTAAAAAGGTTAAGTGTAACATGTTTTAACTATTATTTATATGTTTTACCTCTTCAGTGAAATCTGAGGTATGGCTATTAATTAATATCTGCAAGTTTCTAGAGCTCCTGGACATCAGTAGTGAAGCGTGGTCTGGCTGGAACTTATTAGACAAGTAGCCACAGTCTCCCAGGTTTTTGGTATTACAGATTAGCAATCTTGCAACAGTAGGCAATCACCTAAATTCCGAATTTGAAAGGGTCTTCCAGGTCACATGCCAATTAATATCCATCCTCCCCTCCCACTTATGGGCCAAATAATTTAACAAATGGCTAGAGAGGAGCTCAAGACACTATGAGAAGAAACAGTGCTAAAGCCACTGCAAAACCAGGTTTACCCTGGAGCTAGGAGAGGCCCAGGGACGAGCCAGCTCAGTCCTGCATCCTATGGCTTTTAACTAGGAAAAGTTAAATACCTAGCTTAACATCAGATAGGAAGAGATGGTCAATATTTTGACTGTGGTAGTGGTCACGGTCAAACCACTATATAATCTGTGCAAACTGGTCAAACTCTACACTTAAAAAGGGTGAATTTCACTGTATATAAATTATGCCTCAGTAAACCAGATTTTTCATCATGTTAACTCTTAGTCTACAGATTCTTGGTAAAATGACGTTAGAAGTATAAATAAAGATACCCTTTATGCTGCAAAACGATGGGCTAGTGGGTGGCAGTATGTTCTACTCTCTCTTCACTGGAAATGCTACTGATAAGGATGAGGGGAGCAAAAAAACTAGTTCCCTAGCAGCCATTGTCCCCTAACCCAAAACGTGCCAACTCATTCCAGGCAAGAAGCAATAAGAACAATTTTAATACTTAGTTCCAAAGATACTTTGTAATCATTACTGAGTAAATACTGACAAACCGGGAAGAGAAAAACTTGGCAAATTTTCCTTTTCAAGCAGTCTAGTTCCCAAGACAGATGGATTTTTGGACATCATCTTGTAAAACAACAGTCCTCCCAAGGTGAGTCTGACAGCTTGGTTACCTGCCCATGCCTGGCATAGCACACGGAGTTAGACTGAGTATACTTGACAGCAATGGTGGCCACAGTGAGGTCTCTGAGCGCAGATTCCGGCAACTAAAAAAACACAGAATGGTAAATGGGGCTTTTTTTTTTTTTTTTTAAACCTTCATTTAACTTTTAGCATCTTATGTGTCCCTTATAACAGGCCTATAATATAGTTCTATCCCTCAAATAAGGGAGTGAAATTAACTGTTCATAGGAGACACTATCATGTTTTACTGAAAGAATCATATTTAACATATTTGTCATGGAACTCTGTGTGACGCCTAATGCATCACAAACTCAAATTGATGCCATTTTGCAACAAACTTTGGCTTAAGCCTCTTTACGTATCACACTAGATATGAAATACCATAACCACTCCAAAACTGACAAACAGTATTTTCTCTATCACAGTAGCACCGAATAACTGGAGATGTGATAAAATTTATGTTCAAAAAAAACACTGAGAGTAATTTTCACAGATACTACAAATAACTGATGCACATACAGCCAAGACTGCTCAGGAAAAACCAAATTAGGATCATTTTTTGGTTTGCCTAGAATATTCTACGTAGAAAGTATTCAAAAATGTATTATGTACTACCGGTTCAAACAGAATGAAACAACTACTATAACTAAAAATGTCCCTATCTTTAATATAAAGAGCAAATACAAATTTAAAAGAAGAATAATGATCTATGTTGGTATGCTAAGCGGACAAAAGATATAAGCACAGCTAATTGATAAATTATCTAACTGAAAAACTGTTAAGTCAGACTTCATCAAAACTTAAAGCTTCTGCTCTTAGAAAAGATCCTGTATTAAGAGGATAAAAAGACAAGTTACAGACCATGAGAAGATATTTTGCAAACCACATATCCAACAAAGAACTAGTATTCACAATATATAAAGACCTCTCAAAATTCAGCTACAAGAATAAAAATATAATTAGAAAATGGGCAAAAGACATGAAGAGACATTTCAAGAAAAAGGATATACAGACGGCAAATAAACACATGAAAAAATGTCCATCACTAGGCAGTAGGGAATGCAAATTAAAATTATGAGATATTGCTACACACCTATCCAATAAGAAAGCGACAACACCGAAACCTGGTAAGGATGCAGAGAAACTGGGATCGTGCATGCGTTGCTGGTGTAAAATATAAAATGATACAGCCTCTTTGGAAAACAGTTTGGCAGTTTCTTAAACTAAATATGCAACTATGATGCCAGCCAGCAAATACACTCCTGGGCCTTTAGAACAGAGAAATGAAAACTATGTTCATACAAAAACCTGTTCATGAATGTACAGTGAATGAAAGTTACAGAAAGGGGAACAGATGAGTAGTTGCCCGAGGTTACAGAGGAGGCAGAGGCAGGAGAGAAGTGAGTGTGGCTATAAAAGGCAACAGAAGCCTCCTTGTAGGGACGGGTATGTTCTGTGTCTTGACTGCAACAATGTCAATCATCAAGGTTGTGATGCCGTATTAATAGTTTTGCAAGACACTGTCCATTAGGGGAGATGGAGTAAAAGATATATGGGAACTCTTAAAACCGCATGTGTATCTATAATTTTTACTTTTTAAACTCAAAATTAAAAGCTTAATTAAAAACCACTGTTAGAATTCTTTAGGAGTTTATTACCCTAAGGTGCTATTGATGTATTGATAGTATATCCTTTCCTATCTGCATTTGCTCTTTTGAGTTGCCAACTATACATGTTATTCCTTTGGCTCTAAGAAAGATTAATAACAAAAGCCAGCCTTCCTAGCTGCCTACCTTCAAATATAACCCTAGTATCCCGAGTTAGGATCAAGGACCATGAGACACGTCAAGGGGTGGGAGTGAGAGAATCCAGTGTAATAAACATGGCACATATAGTTAAAACAAACTGAAGCATTATTCAAGAAAAATGGGAGAAGAGAGAAAAATTCAAGCATGTTCGTTAATACTTAACACACACTCATTACACTTCTCCGGCTTTCTCAGGACTGAAACCATTCTAGACCTAATAGTATAATCTGATTCTGAGGCTGGAATATTAATAAAAACCTGTTTTAAAAGAAGAGAGGGGAATATAAAGGAGGATAATACCATCATTCTCATCCTTAGTTAGGTCTCCAAATTTCCATTAAAAATACATATGAACAAGTACAAAAGAATGTAGATAAAAGATTAAAATCAAACCCTTGTAAAAATATCCAAGCTAGCACAGCCAGAGGCACAAAACCTATCAAGTGCTACTAAATTAATCAGTCCAATACCTACAAAACTACAAGGAAAACTTACAAAAGTAAGAGTCTCAATAGGTAGACACAGTTGTCAGCATGGGTACCTCTAGCTCAATACCCTTTTGGTATTTTAAAAAATACATTAACCAGCCAGGTTAATAAAGTTAAAAAAAAAAAAAAGAGCCTCATTTTACTGTGAGCTGCTTAAAAGCATTGCTACCCCAGTACCTCAGGGCCTTGACCAAAGGAGTGGATTCCAAAGGACTGAAAGATCTTTCTATATATGAGTCCTACATGTTCCTTCACTTCAGGGCACCATTAAGTTTCAAAGATAAAAATGAAAGAATAACCAGTAAACCAACAAAGATCATGTCTTAATCACTATATGTTTATTAACAGAACCATCCTGATAAAGATGTTAAAGCCTATTTTCAGCATTCTACTTAAAAGTCTCAGGACTCAGACCCGGAAACAATAGCCAACCATTGTCCACTTGTTACAAAATGACTTCTTCAGAGACTATTCCTTTTCTAAGAACAAATAGAAAAACCGAATACAGAGCTCATAAAATATCAAGTACTGAGAGGCAAGAGGCAAAGACCCCAGAGATAAAGGAAGCAGGAAGAAATGAATGTGACTATGCTTTTCCCCTCAAGGCATTTTCCAAGTTGCAAGGCAGTAACTAAGAGGTAAAGGAGCTAAGCCCCGCATAAGTCAACTCTGTGAAGGGAAAA
The DNA here is from genome assembly GCF_965194805.1 of Balaenoptera borealis. Classification (NCBI taxonomy): domain Eukaryota; kingdom Metazoa; phylum Chordata; class Mammalia; order Artiodactyla; family Balaenopteridae; genus Balaenoptera; species Balaenoptera borealis. Next base: position 21,729,190 of record NC_138863.1, read on the forward strand.
AAACACCATCCAGACCCTCAAAATATCTATATGGTTCTTTCATATTGCGGACCAAAAAACTGATCAAATAGTCAACTTACAAAAGATATGGAAAATTTTATTTGAGACAACCTGAGGAACCCAGGAGACAGTCTCTCAGAGAGCTCTGAGAACTGTTCCAAATAGGTAAGGGGGGAGGCCAGTATATACGTGATTTCGATGAAGGGGCACGTGCAATCAAGCACACTTCTCGGCAGAAGGTTACTGCTATTCTCGAGGAACAGACATCTTAGTTAATGGTTTTAAGTGCTTTTCTAAGTATGGGAAGATACAAGAAACTGGGTTCACAAAATCTCCTGAAAGTATCTAACTATCTGAGGGCCAGTTCCGTCAGTTTTCCCAGAGCAAAAGTACCTCATCCTGAATTCCTTTCAGTGGCTGCAGTGGCTAAAGACTTGATTCTTGCAAAACTGGATGGTGGGAGACATTCTTTATTTTACGATACCCTCCCTTTTGGTCTTAATTTCAACCAAAGTTTGGGAGGCATTTTGTGACTAATTTGTCCCATGGTGCTAGGAATGCTCATTCAGTTCAGGCAAGGATTTCATTGATAAGCCACTCGATGTGCTATTACTGGACTAGGCCTTGTTGGCAGTAACCAAAAGCCTCTGGACCACCTGCCTTACTAGTCTATTATGGTCCAGGATATGGTTCCCTCTTGTTGCTTCTTCCCATATCTATAGTTACACTATTATAATCATTGATCTTACAGAAAGATGTATTTGGCCAATCATTTCAACTCCCCTAGTCATCGTTTTTATCAAACGCTCAGTCACATATTTGGAAGAAACAGTAATCTTGAAAATAGGCAGAATAGAAATAAAATAGCTAGTAATATTAATAAGGTCATAAGTAAGTATTTAAGCTAAGAACTTCCATTAGGTGCAGCCCAGAATCTCCCCACGTTGTCTGACCAGTCTGCTCTGTACCAATCACTATCTTTAAGGGAAGTGATATATTGGCATTGTACATAAAGTTCACCAAAGATGTCTGCATGCACAAGGCAGAGTGGTGGGTCATCGTGACCCCTCACAGGATTGAGAAAGGAATGTTATCTTCTAAGGAGCGACGTGGCTGGCACCAGAAGAAGAAAAATTGAGCTTTATGGTTGAGCAGGTATTTCTGCCACTGAGGAAGCCTGGTTAACGCATAATGCAGATGCACAATGCACGCTAGAGGGGAAGGAGGAGACCAAAGGGCAGAGAAGAAGTTTCATGTTTAAATTTGTCTTGCCTTGCCTTAAAATATGAAATTTTTATTTCATCAATATCCAATGCCCAGCATGCAATCAAAAATACCAGGCATACCAGCAGATAAGACCAGAAAAAAATGAAGTCAGGGGCTTCCCTGGTGGCGCAGTGGTTGAGAATCTGCCTACCAATGCAGGGGACACGGGTTCGAGCCCCAATCTGGGAAGATCCCACATGCCGCGGAGCGGCTAGGCCCGTGAGCCACAATTACTGAGCCTGCGCGTCTGGAGCCTGTGCGTCTGGAGCCTGTGCTCCGCAACGAGAGAGGCCGCGATGGTGAGAGGCCCGCGCACCGCGATGAAGAGTGGACTCAACACAGCCAAAATAAATAAATAAATTAATTAATATTAAAAAAAAAAAAAGAAATTCATGTGTGTGTGTACAAAACCCACATTAAAAAAAAAAAAAAAAAAAAGAACAGTCAGCTCTACCCACCACCAGAGCCTCCCATCAAGCCTCTTAGATAGCCTCAACCACCAGAGGGCAGACAACAGAAGCAAGAAAAACTATAATCCTGCAACCTGTGGACCAAAAACCACAGTTACAGAAAGATAGAGAAGATGAAAAGGCAGAGGGCTATGTACCAGATGAAGGAACAAGAAAAAACCCCAGAAAAACAACTAAATGAAGTGGAGATAGGCAACCTTCCAGAAAAAGAATTCAGAATAATGATAGTGAAGATGATCCAGGACCTTGGAATAAGAATGGAGGCAAAGATTGAGAAGATGCAAGAAATGATTAACAAAGACCTAGAAGAATTAAAGAACAAACAAACAGAGATGACCAATACAATAACTGAAATGAAAACTACACTAGAAGGAATCAATAGCAGAATAACTGAGGCAGAAGAACGGATAAGTGACCTGGAAGACAGAATGATGGAATTCACTGCTGCGGAACAGACTAAAGAAAAAAGAATGAAAAGAAATGAAGACAGCCTAAGAGACCTCTGGGACAACATTAAACGCAACAACATTCGCATTATAGGGGTCCCAGAAGGAGAAGAGAGAGAGAAAGGACCAGAGAAAATATTTGAAGAGATTATAGTCGAAAACTTCCCTAACATGGGAAAGGAAATAGCCACCCAAGTCCAGGAAGCGCAGCGAGTCCCATACAGGATAAACCCAAGGAGAAACATGCCGAGACACATAGTAATCAAAGTGGCAAAAATTAAAGACAAAGAAAAAGTATTGAAAGCAGCAAGGGAAAAACGACAAATAACATACAAGGGAACTCCCATAAGGTTAACAGCTGATTTCTCAGCAGAAACTCTGCAAGCCAGAAGGGAGTGGCATGATATACTTAAAGTGATGAAAGGGAAGAACCTACAACCAAGATTACTCTACCCGGCAAGGATCTCATTTAGATTTGATGGAGAAATCAAAAGCTTTACAGACAAGCAAAAGCTAAGAGAATTCAGCACCACCAAACCAGCTCTACAACAAATGCTAAAGGAACTTCTCTAAGTGGGAAACACAAGAGAAGAAAAGGACCTACAAAAACAAACCCAAAACAATTAAGAAAATGGTCATAGGAACATCCATATCGATAATTACCTTAAACGTGAATGGATTAAATGCCCCAACCAAAAGACATAGACTGGCTGAATGGATACAAAAACAAGACCCATATATATGCTGTCTACAAGAGACCCACTTTAGACCTAGGGACACATACAGACTGAAAGTGAGGGGATGGAAAAAGATATTCCATGCAAATGGAAATCAAAAGAAAGCTGGAGTAGCTATACTCATATCAGATAAAATAGACTTTAAAATAAAGAATGTTACAAGAGACAAGGAAGGACACTACATAATGATCCAGGGATCAATCCAAGTAGAAGATATAACAATTATAAATATATATGCACCCAACATAGGAGCACCTCAATACATAAGGCAACTGCTAACAGCTATAGAGGAAATCGACAGTAACACAATAATAGTGGGGGACTTTAACACCGCACTTACACCAATGGACAGATCATCCAAAATGAAAATAAATAAGGAAACAGAAGCTTTAAATGACACAATAGACCAGATAGATTTAATTGATATATATCGGACATTCCATCCAAAAACAGCAGATTACACGTTCTTCTCAAGTGCGCACGGAACATTCTCCAAGATAGATCACATCTTGGGTCACAAATCAAGCCTCAGTAAATTTAAGAAAATTGAAATCATATCAAGCATCTTTTCTGACCACAACGCTATGAGATTAGAAATGAATTACAGGGAAAAAAACGTAAAAAAGACAAACACATGGAGGCTAAACAATACGTTGCTAAATAACCAAGAGATCACTGAAGAAATCAAAGAGGAAATCAAAAAATACCTAGAGACAAATGACAATGAAAACACGACGACCCAAAACCTATGGGATGCAGCAAAAGCAGTTCTAAGAGGGAAGTTTATAGCTATACAAGCCTACCTCAAGAAACAAGAAAAAGCTCAAGTAAACAATCTAACCTTACACCTAAAGAAACTAGAGAAAGAAGAACAAACAAAACCCAAAGTTAGCAGAAGGAAAGAAATCATAAAGATCAGAGCAGAAATAAATGAAATAGAAACAAAGAAAACAATAGCAAAGATCAATAAAACTAAAAGTTGGTTCTTTGAGAAGATAAACAAAATTGATAAGCCATTAGCCAGACTCATCAAGAAAGAGAGAGGACTCAAATCAATAAAATCAGAAATGAAAAAGGAGAAGTTACAACAGACACTGCAGAAATACAAAGCATCCTAAGAGACTACTACAAGCAACTTTATGCCAATAAAATGGACAACCTGGAAGAAATGGACAAATTCTTAGAAAGGTATAACCTTCCAAGACTGAACCAGGAAGAAATAGAAAATATGAACAGACCAATCACAAGTAATGAAATTGAAACTGTGATTAAAAATCTTCCAACAAACAAAAGTCCAGGACCAGATGGCTTCACAGGTGAATTCTATCAAACATTTAGAGAAGAGCTAACACCCATCCTTCTCAAACTCTTCCAAAAAATTGCAGAGGAAGGAACACTCCCAAACTCATTCTATGAGGCCACCATCACCCTGATACCAAAACCAGACAAAGACACTACAAAAAAAGAAAATTACAGACCAATATCACTGATGAATATAGATGCAAAAATCCTCAACAAAATACTAGCAAACAGAATCCAACAACACATTAAAAGGATCATACACCACGATCAAGTGGGATTTATCCCAGGGATGCAAGGATTCTTCAATATACGCAAATCAATCAATGTGATACACCATATTAACAAATTGAATAATAAAAACCATATGATCATCTCAATAGATGCAGAAAAAGCTTTTGACAAAATTCAACACCCATTTCTGATAAAAACTCTCCAGAAAGTGGGCATAGAGGGAACCTACCTCAACATAATAAAGGCCATATATGACAAACCCACAGCAAACATCATTCTCAATGGTGAAGAACTGAAAGCATTTCCTCTAAGATCAGGAACGAGACAAGGATGTCCACTCTCACCACTATTATTCAACATAGTTTTGGAAGTCCTAGCCACGGCAATCAGAGAAGAAAAAGAAATAAAAGGAATACAAATTGGAAAAGAAGAAGTAAAACTGTCACTGTTTGCGGATGACATGATACTATACATAGAGAATCCTAAAACTGCCACCAGAAAACTGCTAGAGCTAATTAATGAATATGGTAAAGTTGCAGGATACAAAATTAATGCACAGAAATCTCTTGCATTCCTATACACTAATGATGAAAAATCTGAAAGAGAAATTATGGAAACACTCCCATTTACCATTGCAACAAAAAGAATAAAATACCTAGGAATAAACCTACCTAGGGAGACAAAAGACCTGTATGCAGAAAACTATAAGACACTGATGAAAGAAATTAAAGATGATACCAACAGATGGAGAGATATACCATGTTCTTGGATTGGAAGAATCAACATTGTGAAAATGAGTATACTACCCAAAGCAATCTACAGATTCAATGCAATCCCTATCAAATTACCAATGGCATTTTTTACGGAGCTAGAACAAATCATCTTAAAATTTGTATGGAGACACAAAAGACCCCGAATAGGCAAAGCAGTCTTGAGGCAAAAAAATGGAGCTGGAGGAATCAGACTCCCTGACTTCAGACTATACTACAAAGCTACAGTAATCAAGACAATATGGTACTGGCACAAAAACAGAAACATAGATCAATGGAACAAGATAGAAAGCCCAGAGATTAACCCACGCACCTATGGTCAACTAATCTATGACAAAGGAGGCAAAGATATACAATGGAGAAAAGACAGTCTCTTCAATAAGTGGTGCTGGGAAAACTGGACAGCTACATGTAAAAGAATGAAATTAGAATACTCCCTAACACCATACACAAAAATAAACTCAAAATGGATTAGAGACCTAAATATAAGACTGGACACTATAAAACTCTTAGAGGAAAACATAGGAAGAACACTCTTTGACATAAATCACAGCAAGATCTTTTTTGATCCACCTCCTAGAGTAATGGAAATAAAAACAAAAATAAACAAGTGGGACCTAATGAAACTTCAAAGCTTTTGCACAGCAAAGGAAACCATAAACAAGACGAAAAGACAACCCTCAGAATGGGAGAAAATATTTGCAAATGAATCAACGGACAAAGGATTAATCTCCAAAATATATAAACAGCTCATGCAGCTCAATATCAAAGAAACAAACACCCCAATCCAAAAATGGGCAGAAGACCTAAATAGACATTTCTCCAAAGAAGACATACAGACGGCCACGAAGCACATGAAAAGATGCTCAACATCACTAATTATTAGAGAAATGCAAATCAAAACTACAATGAGGTATCACCTCACTCCTGTTAGAATGGGCATCATCAGAAAATCTACAAACAACAAATGCTGGAGAGGGTGTGGTGAAAAGGGAACCCTCTTGCACTGTTGGTGGGAATGTAAACTGATACAGCCACTATGGAGAACAATATGGAGGTTCCTTAAAAAACTAAAAATAGAATTACCATATGACCCAGCAATCCCACTACTGGGCATATACCCAGAGAAAACCGTAATTCAAAAAGACACATGCACCCGAATGTTCATTGCAGCACTATTTACAATAGCCAGGTCATGGAAGCAACCTAAATGCCCATCAACAGACGAATGGATAAAGAAGATGTGGTACATATATACAATGGAATATTACTCAGCCATAAAAAGGAACGAAATTGAGTCATTTGTTGAGACGTGGATGGATCTAGAGACTGTCATACAGAGTGAAGTAAGTCAGAAAGAGAAAAACAAATATCGTATATTAATGCATGTATGCGGAACCTAGAAAAATGGTACAGATGAGCCAGTTTGCAGGGCAGAAGTTGAGACACAGATGTAGAGAATGGACATATGGACACCAAGGGGGGAAAACTGCGGTGGGGTGGGGATGGTGGTGTGCTGAATTGGGCGTTTGGGATTGACATGTATACACTGATGTGTATAAAACTGATGCCTAATAAGAACCTGCAGTATAAAAAAACAAACAAAACAACTAATACTAAACTTTCATTGGGTTATTTGTACGGAAATATATTAATATAAATGTTTCAGACATTACATGAAATTTCTAAAAATCTTATATTTGTATTTGTATGGAAATATGTATGGAAATATGTTAATATAAATGTTTCAGACATTTAAAAAAAAAAAAAAAAAAATGAAGTCAGTTACACATCTGAAGTACTGAAAAGAAAGTACAGCCAACATTAGACCCAGCAAAAATATCCTTTAAAACTGAAGGCCCAATTAAGGGATTTCAGAAAAACAAGTACTACTAGCTCATCCATTTCCTTATAGTATAACCTTGGGCAAATGTCTTAACTGTCCTCTCTGTCACAATTTTGTGATCTTTACAACAGAGTTGACAGCAGTCACACCCCGCCCAGAGGGAGCTGTGCATATTAATTGATATACTACATGTAAATACAAAAAGAAAACCATTTTTATCCTAGGAATATGTCCTTCTAAAAGATGACAACAGGACAAGAGCAAAATCGTGACTATGTGAAAACATCAATCGCAGCACTGAAAATAGAAACAACTTAAATATCCATCATAGTACATGGATTGCCACATGGCCTTTCAGATGAAGATGTGGATCTATGTTTCTTGATATAGAAACAACTTGTAGCTCAGTGCATAGAAAAAAGGGCAAGTTACAGAACAGATTTATAAAAGATACGATCCCATATATGTAGAATTGAAGGTAAATAACTACATATATACATATGCACAGAAATTTCTAATATGGTCTTCTGTTCATTTTTTAAGTTCTCAAACTTACTTGACAATTCAAAGATGAGCTAGCTCTTTGCATATCGACCAGTTTTAAATACAGGCCTTAATAAATGCATAAGCATATAAATATTAAAAACAGATCTACTGAATTACTAGTATTCAGTTCAGATATTTTCAGACTTACATCCTTATTCTTGGTAACAATGTTGCTAAATAATGACCTGTTGACGACACTATTATTTCTCTTCTGGCTTAAACGAAGACCAAAGAGAGTTCGAACTTCGTTTTCATCTGGACTGTAAGACTGGTCCATCTAAATAAAACACAAATTTAAAGAGTTAAAAGAGTAAAAAATATGTCTACATCCCTCAAAATTTTTCACTTAATTTATGTTCAAGATATTTCATTATAAGCAAGGCTATATGCATTTTTTCTAACTTAAGCAGGTACAAGATCATTTCAGGATGGGTGTAATAGAATGGCCAGGCACCAATATTTTGCTCCAAAATTTTTTATAGGTTTTATAATCTTATAGGGTTTTGTAACTTATACCAAACATTAGAACCAATGATTCCAACAGAGCATTTCTGGTTTCAGTAACTGAAAGCACTGTACATATGGTTTTTTTTAAAAAAAACTAAAACAGATATGCTAACAAACAGGCAGTGGCACAAAAACTAACCTCTAATTTTTTTCTAAAAATCTATTACAAATACTTAACTAAGACTTAGATTAAAAAGTTAAAAGGGTGGGCTTCCCTGGTGGCGCAGTAGTTAAGAATCTGCCTGCCAATGCAGGGGACAAGGGTTCAAGCCCTGGTCCAGGAAGTTCCAACATGCCACAGAGCAACGAAGCCCATGTGCCACAACTACTGAGCCTGCGCTCTAGAGCCTGAGAGCCACAACTACGGAAGCCCACATGCCTAGAGCCCATGCTCTGCAACAAGAAAAGCCAATGTGGGCTTCCCTGGTGGCGCAGTGGTTGAGAATCTGCCTGCCAATGCAGAGGATGCAGGTTCGAGCCCTGGTCTGGGAAGATCCCATATGCCGCGGAGCAACTGGGCCTGTGAGCCACAATTACTGAGCCTGCGCGTCTGGAGCCTGTGCTCCGCAACAAGAGAGGCCGCGATGGTGAGAGGCCCGCGCACCGCGATGAAGAATGGCCCCCATTTGCCGCAACTAGAGAAAGCCCTCACACAGAAACGAAGACCCAACACAGCCATAAAAATAAATAAATAAATAAACTCAAAGTTTAAAAAAAAAAAAAAAAAAAAAGCCAATGCAATGAGAAGCCAATGCACGGCAACAAAGAGTAGCCCCCGCTCGCCGCAACTAGAGAAAGCACGCACGCAGCAAGGAAGACCCAACGCAGCCAAAACTAAATAAACAAAATAAAAAAAAATAAAAAGTTAAAAGAGAGAGAACAGCATTTGTAGTCTGTGTCTTTGTTATTTGAAAAGGAATATGTCATTCATTGCTTTCTTCCTCTCCCAAATTTTTAACTGAAATGACAGTAAGACATGGGAATGATCTGCATAAGACCACTCTCTCCCTAGACATTTTTCCAAATTTGACAGTATTTCTTCATTTAACCTTTGGATGATCTTTGACTTAGAAAGCACTGATACCTGTAACTTATAAGCAAGCCCTCATATTAATTCTGCTTAATCTGCATTTTCCTGAATTCTAAAATGGTCCTTTTCCCTTTGTATTATAAAATTTCTAAAACTGAGATGTGCCCGCCTATTAACTGATGTCATAAAAAAACCTCTCGAATAAACAAAATATTGAGGAAGCCCTGGTGTTCTTTTGACACCCTGAAACATGATACTGTCCGGTGCTAAAGAGGTCATTATCAGGGTCAGGCTCAGGATTTCGAAAACATTCTCCATGATGCTACAAGTAACTGCTAATAGCCATAAGTACTTACTACTCTTAATGACAACAACAACAAAAAACAGTTAAGAGTGAAGAATACAGTGGCAGTTAACTGAATGATTAAGTAGCTTTTAAAAAAGCTACTTCTGTCAAGTAGCTTTTAAAAAAGTATTACATTTAATGTGGTATTTTAGTTTTCTTTCCTTGAAAAGCTGACGTGGAACCTATGGTGAACCATGTAATTATTGGTTTCTTAAAATGAAGAATAATAACTTTCAATATATGGAATTTGGATTCTACAATTTTTTTTTTTACATTAATACCTTCTGAAAAACAGTATTATGAATTTTAACTTTCAATTCAAATAACTTTTTGCTTTATCCATTTATGATCAGACTATGGGCTAATTTCCCTAATGTATAAGAGCTTGTAAAAATCAGTAAGGAAAAAATTCAACAATCTATTAGAAAAGACAGGCAAAGAACATGGGCAGACAGTTCCTAAAAGGGAAGTAAAAACACTCTTAAATGTGAAAAGATGTTCACCCACACACAATGAGAAACTAAAACTGCAATGAGATGCCATTTTCATCTATCTAACTGCTAAGATAAAAATGTTTAAAAACTTGATGCTAGCAAAGGTGTTAGGAAATAGGCACCCTTACACATTCCCATTAAGACATAAAACTGGTTGTACGACCTTAAAATGAGCAGCATCTATCAAAGTCACCAATACAGATAGTCTGCAACCCAGTCCTAATTTTATTCTCAGGACTTTCCCTCTAGCTTATTCACTGCAGGGTGTGTGTAATAGCTAAAGACTGGTGACTGGCTAGATAAGATACACAGATACGGGACAAACTTCCACGATGATGAAGCAGTGTGCATTTGTGTCATTAGGGAGAAAAAGAAGAAATGCAAATGCAAATATTTGCTAAATATGTATAGACTACATATTTCAGGAAAGGTGAGCAAGAAATTGAAACTATTACTTTTTAAAAAGGTAACAGAGTGGCAGAAGGGAAGGATGAGGAGACTTCATCAAATAACCTTCAATACCTTTTGAATAGGAAACCACATTAAATATATATATATTTTTTAAATTAATTAATTAATTTATTTTATGGCTGTGTTAGGTCTTCGTTTCTGTGCAAGGGCTTTCTCTAGTTGTGGCAAGCGGGGGCCACCCTTCATCGCAGTGCACGGGCCTCTCACTGTCGCAGCCTCTCTTGCTGCGGAGCACAGGCTCCAGACGCGCAGGCTCAGCAATTGTGGCTCACGGGCCCAGTCGCTCCGCGGCATGTGGGATCTTCCCAGACCAGGGCTCGAACCCGTGTCCCCTGCATTGGCAGGCAGATTCTCAACCACTGCGCCACCAGGGAAGCCCTAAATATATTATTTTTAAAGAAATGAAAAGGGTGAGAAAGCTATCTTGATCTTAAACCCAAAAAATTAATAGGAAGAAAAAATTTGCAGGGTTAAGGATAAAAAAACCATAGTAAAGAAGGATAAATTAGAAGGGTGTCAGTATAAAGGAAAGATTAAATATGGGGAAAAAGAGACAAAATAGAAGAGCAAATTACTGTTTCAAACATGAATTGCACTAACCTGAAGAACACAGTAGTTCCCATTTTTCTTTTTAGAAAGTAATTTCAAAGCTTCGTCTTCATATCCCGGGGCAATAATACCATCAGATACCTATATGTGTATTAAATATTAATTTCTATTTAAAAAAATTAGAGAACACCTCTTAAATGATCTAGAGATAATTATCTGTCGTAAATAACGCAGTGGCAGTTTCTGGTTTCTGCCTCCACCAGATAACACAAATACTATACTTAGAAAAGGTAAGTCTATGCTAGAATACAACTTTCTACAGCTGATCTTATCTCATTGGCTGTCCTTTTGGTTGTCTGTTTCAATTTTAACCAAGAATATATGAATGATTCGCTGTAATACACGTATCTTAGGAAGAAAAATGATTTTTTACTCTTCTGTTCACGGGGCGGTTTTGTGCTAGAAAGAGCATGTTCTTCTAATTCTGGCTCTGCCAAAACCTGGCTAAGTGACCCGAGGCAAGGCAGGCTCCTCAACAGCAAGAAAAGCGGTCAGAGGAAATCAGATTTAACACATTATAAAGATACGAAAGTCACAGCTCACACCCCAAAGCCTCGGGCTGTAACCTGTAACGCAGCATGCCAGCTCCACGGCAGCTGGGGAAGGTAGGGGTGATGGTAAGGATCCCTAAAGCAACTAAATATTGTCAAGTCACAGGCCCTGTTAGCCTTAACTGCTAACTGTTTATTTCCCTCCGAGGCACCTAAGCTCCTTCATTCTTCTTCTCTATCTCCCCAGCCCCACCCCCACCTTTTCGGAATGCCTGTTTGGTACTCAATTGATGGGGGTTAGTTTTTTAGAGTAGTTTATAATTCCCCCCACTATACAGTCTCCTTCATTACAGACCTAATGAAAGTTTACAGCCAGATTCATTATTACATCACCATCCAAGATAGCATCCTCTATTCTTCAGAAACAGTAACTCTGGCATTAAGACAATGACTACTAGAAAATTTTAAAGAAATAAATACATAAAAGTTGATCACATTAGCCAAATACAAATATTATAGGTTATGGTTTCAATAAACACCATGAACAAATTAAGCTCTACTTAGTTATGCATGGGACAAGATACAGAATGTCCACTAACCTCTCTAGAGATAATTTTGGCAGTAGGGACATCACAAATATCAGATAATGCAACAAAATCACCAAAGGAAGACATCCTATCAGCCCCTGTAAATAAAAATTAAAATGTAGTATTTATCACAGATTATCCATCCTTATACAGAAAAAGGTAATGTTCAACAAACCCCAATGTGATCATATAAAATCTAACTTGACTAAGATTTAAACAATAGATTAATAAGTCATTTAACTGAAATAATCAATAAGAAATATTCTTTCATTTTACCTCATAGAGCAACATTCAGCAAACTTTTTCTGTAAAGGGCCTGATAGTAAATATTTTTTAAGCTTTGCGGCCACGTGATCCCTGTTCCAACTCCAAGATTGTGGTTAGCAATCGGCCACCGACAATACTATGTGGCCCTATTCCAACCAGACTACATTTACAAAGCTAGGTGGTGGGCTGGATTTAGCCAATGAGCCAGTTTGCTAACCCCTGTTGTAGAAGGTAAACCATGAGAAAGTGTGTCTATAATCTCCCATTAATTTTACAATAATATTCACAGGTTATTAAGCTCATGAATTAGATACTTGTGAATTATATAAAATATAACTTTAACCAAATTCAGTGTACTTAAATAATCATACAATTTAAATTTAGCAATACAAATGCATTCAATAGCCTAATCTGAAACTTCACGCACCAAATTCCAATTGTGCTTCCCTTTATTACATTAAATACTAAAACTAACACACACTTTTATAAACAAATTTATTCCAAGGCTCTCATAGAGTCATTCTGAAGTATTAAGAAAAACAAATTAAGATAATTTGACATCCTATAACAAAACAAAGGATATTACTACTTTAAGATAAAATATTGCTTTTCCTCTCAAAAAAAAAAGCAACAGAAAAAGCGCTATTATTCTTCTGACCTCTTGCTCTTGCATATGCAGTGGATATGGGTGTGAGGGTTTTATACATATCATAGACCATGCAGACTTTGGCTTCATCTTCACTGAGTGGAATTCCAACAGCAGCGCCTGGTATAGAAAACCATAAATAAACCAAAAATCTCAAGTTACTTATCAATTCCTAAATCAGGACATTTTTCTAAACATCTACTCTAAAACATCTAGTCTATATAGCATAATTTCTAGTGCTTGGGCCAAATTAAACAAAAACCTGTTTGGCCAGATAATTAAATGCTAAAAATATAACTGCAGGGGAGGGTGAGGCGGGGGGAATCTCTTCTCCAGCCTCTGAAAACAGAGCCACTGTCTTGAGTCTGCCAGCACCAGGTGTGTGTATGAAGCTACTTTACTTCATTACTGACTCTCTGCCCTGCTTGATATCACACACCGTTTATTTCCCTGCCACTCCCGTTGTTTTAATATCCAAAAACTATCTGAGAACTAATTATGTGTTGAATTGTCAGTAGGTGATATAAATAACTAAGCTGTAAAGCTGACTTAAACATAGAAGAAAAAAGGTCTCTCATACAATGGCCTTAAAAGTTAAAAGTGCCATAAGAACAACTTCTTTATGTCTTCTCAGTTAAATTTGCAACCATGTGGAAAAATGTTTACTTTAGTCATACTGCATTAAGCAATATCACTTTTATTTTCTAAAACATGTTTCCACTACAAATAAAACTATTATCTGACGTTCCTGTCTCATAATAGTGTTACATATTATATATATGTAAAAGATATGTGCGCATGGTATTGTTATCAGATTTTATCCAGTTACTACATTGATATTCTTATTAACAAAAGTGGTTTCGGACTTCACAGAATGTCTATATTCGCTTTTGAGTCTTGTCAAACTTCCAAAAAGTTTTTTAAAAAGTGTATTTTGAACAGTTCCAGAGAATCCCAGAGTGCAGTGCTTTACCTGCCGGGCTGACATGTTTGAAAGAGGCAGCGGCTGGAATGCCTAAAGCTTCTTTGAGTTCCTTCACCAGCTGCCACGCATTCAAAGCGTCACACAAGTTTATAAATCCAGGGGCTCCATTCAAAACTACATACAAAAATATAAATACACATTAACAAGCCAGGTCAATAAGATCAGATATGTGTACATTTCCTAGAAAAATTTTAAAAACACATATATAAAGATTGCACAAATATGTTTCAAATAAAGTAAAACGAAGAGGCAAACAGATATACACGAACATACAAGAACTTGGTGAGATTGAATAAAGCACCTGAGTCTGAGCCCATCTTAACAAACACACACACACCACAGAGGTGCAGGAACACACACGTGTGCACACACCACTGGTGGACCAAAGCCAGCCAATCCACAAATAAATCAACAGAGAATTCAGGAACAGGAAAAAAGTATGACTAGACTAGTGATCATCAGGGATCCACTTCAGTACAGAAATAAGATCAAACAACTGTGGCAACTTTACTGTACAATTTATAGTATAAAATTTAAATTGTAAGTCGTGTCAGTTTAAGAAATAATGTTACAAACTAAAGCAAGAGTTTAGTGGGTGGGAGAGATGGAGGGAAAAACGTGTGTTGGGTTTCTCTTCTTTTATACCAGACTCGGTAGACTCAGTCTAAAGTTGAAATGCAGTTAAAAAGGAGACCACAACTTTTTCACTGCCTATTTTCTTAACAGTGGCAGGATTTTTAAAAGCCAAAATCTTGTGAATAAACATTTATAAGAAGTTCAGCGCACACACAAAACTAGTGGGCCACTAATTAAAAACAACTTTATAATTTCATTTCCTTTGTGTTATCTTGGATAGCAGATACTTTTAAAAGCAAAACCTTACCAAACATCTACTGAGTGCCTACTACAATGTTAGGCACTGTTCTAAGAACTTGGGATATTATCAGTGAATAGAACAGTCCCTCCCAAATTACTGTCATCGACAACCCTCTTAGATAGCCTCATCCAACAGAGGGCAGACAGCAGAAGCAAGAAGAACTACACTTCTGCAGCCTGTGGAACAAAAACCACATTCACAGAAAGACAGACAAAATGAAAAGTCAGAGGACTTTGTACCAGATGAAGGAACAAGATAAAACCCCAGAAAAACAACTAAATGAAGTGGAGATAGGCAACCTTCCAGAAAAAGAATTCAGAATAATGATCGTGAAGATGATCCAGGACCTTGGAAAAAGAATGGAGGCAAAGATCGAGAAGATGCAAGAAATGCTTAACAAAGACCTAGAAGAATTAAGGAACAAACAAACACAGACGAACAATACAATAACTGAAATTAAAAATACACTACAGGGCTTCCCTGGTGGCGCAGTGGTTGAGAATCTGCCTGCCAATGCAGGGGACACGGGTTCAAGCCCTGGTCTGGGAAGATCCCACATGCCCTGGAGCGACTAGGCCTGTGAGCCACAATTGCTGAGCCTGCGCGCCTGGAGCCTGTGCTCCGCAACAAGAGAGGCCGCGATAGTGAGAGGCCCACGCACCGTGATGAAGAGTGGCCCCCACTTGCTGCAACAAGAGAAAGCCCTCGCACAGAAACGAAGACCCAACACAGCCATAAATAAATAAATAAATAAATAAATAAATAAATAAATAAATAAATAAAACTCAATCCCATTTCTTCCCTCCCTCCCTCCCTCCTTCCTTTAAAAAAAAAAAAATACACTAGAAGGAATCAACAGCAGAATAACTGAGGCAGAAAAACGGATAAGTGACCTGGAAGACCGAATGGTGGAATTCACTATCGCGGAATAAAGAAAAAAGAATGAAAAGAAATGAAGACACCCTAAGAGACCTCTGGGACAACATTAAACGCAACAACATTCGCATTATAGGGGTCCCAGAAGGAGAAGAGAGACAGAAAGGACCCGAGACAATATCTGAAGAGATGATAGTCGAAAACTTCCCTAACATGGGAAAGGCAATAGCCACCCAAGTCCAGGAAGCGCAGAGAGTCCCAGGCAGGATAAACCCAAGCAGAAACATGCCGAGACACATAGTAATCAAATTGACAAAAATTAAAGACAAGGAAAAATTACTGAAAGCAACAAGGGAAAAAAGACAAATAACATACAAGGGAACTCCCATAAGGTTAACAGCTGATTTCTCAGCAGAAACTCTACAAGCCAGAAGGCAGTGGCACGATAGATTTAAAGTGATGAAACGAGGGGCTTCCCTGGTGGCTCAGTGGTTAAGAGTCTGCCTGCCAATGCAGCGGACGCGGGTTCGAGCCCTAGTCTGGGAAGATCCCACATGCTGCGGAGCAACTAGGCCAGTGAGCCACAATTACTGAGCATGCGCGTCTGGAGCCTGTGCTCCGCAACAAGAGAGGCTGCAATAGTGAGGGGCCCGCACACCGCAATGAAGAGTGGCCCTCGCTCGCCGCAACTAGAGAAAGCCCTCGCGCAGAAACGAAGACCCAACACAGCCAAAAATAAAATAAATAAATAAATGAAACTTTCATTAAAAAAAAAAAAAAGTGATGAAAGGAAAGAACCTACAACCAAGATTACTCTACCCAGCAAGGATCTCATTCAGATTCAATGGAGAAATCAAAAGCTTCACAGACAAGCAAAAGCTAAGAGAATTCAGCACCACCAAACCAGCTCTACAACAAGTGCTAAACGAAATTCTCTAAGCGGGAAACACAAGAGAAGAAAAGGACCTACAAAAACAAACCCAAAACAATTAAGAAAATGGTAATAGGAACATACATATCGATAATTACCTTAAACGAGAATGGATTAAATGCTCCAAACAAAAGACACAGACTGGCTGAATGGATACAAAAACAAGACCCACATATATGCTATCTACAATAGACCCACTTCAGACCTAGGGACACATACAGACTGAAAGTGAGGGGATGGAAAAAGATATTCCATGCAAATGGAAATCAAGAGAAAGCTGGAGTAGCAATTCTCATATCAGACAAAATAGACTTTAAAATAGAGACTATTACAAGAGACAAAGAAGGACACTACATAATGATCAAGGGATCAATCCAAGAAGAAGATATAACAATTGTAAATATTTATGCATCCAACATAGGAGCACCTCAATACATAAGGCAAATGCTAACAGCCATAAAAGGGGAAATCAAAGTAACACAATAATAGTAGGGGACTTTAACACCCACTTTCACCAACGGACAGATCATCCAAAATGAAAATAAATAAGGAAATGCAAGCTTTAAATGACACATTAAACAAGATGGACTTAACTGATGTTTACAGGACATTCCATCCAAAAACAACAGAATACACTTTCTTCTCTAGTGCACACGGAACATTCTCCAGGATAGATCACATCTTGGGTCACAAATCAAGCCTCAGTAAATTTAAGAAAATTGAAATCATATCAAGCACCTTTTCTGACCATAACGCTATGAGATTAGAAATCAATTACAGGGGAAAAAACGTAAAAAACACAAACACATGGAGGCTAAACAATACATTACTAAATAGCCAAGAGATCACTGAAGAAATCAAAGAGGAAATAAAGAAATACGTAGAGAAAAATTACAACGAAAACACGACAATCCAAAACCTATGGGATGCAGCAAAAGCAGTTCTAAGAGGGAAGTTTACAGCAATACAAGCCGACTTCAAGAAACAAGAAAAATCTCAAATAAACAATCTAACCTTACACCTAAAGGAACCAGAGAAAGAACAACAAAAACCCAAAGTTAGTAGAAGGAAAGAAATCATAAAGATCAGAGCAGAAATAAATGAAATACAAAGAAAGAAAACAAGAGCAAAGTTCAATAAAACTAAACGCTGGTTCTTTGAGAAGATAAACAAAATTGATAAACCATTAGCCAGACTCATCAAGAAAAAGAGGGAGAGGACTCAAATCAATAAAATTAGAAATGAAAAAGCAGAAGTTACAACAGACACCACAGAAATACAAAGCATCCTAAGAGACTACCAGAAGCAACTCTATGCCAATAAAATGGACAACCTGGAAGAAATGGACAAATTCTTAGAAAGGTATAACCTTCCAAGACTGAATCAGGAAGAAATAGAAAATATGAACAGACCCATCACAAGTAATAAAATTGAAACTGTGATTAAAAATCTTCCAACAAACAAAAGTCCAGGACCAGATGGCTTCACAGGTGAATTCTATCAAACATTTAGAGAAGAGCTAACACTCATCCTTCTCAAACTCTTCCAAAAAATTGCAGAAGGAACACTCTGAAACTCATTCTATGAGGCCACCATCACCCTGATACCAAAACCAGACAAAGATACTACAAAAAAAGAAAATTACAGACCAATATCACTGATGAATATAGATGCAAAACTCCTCAACAAAATACTAGCAAACAGAATCCAACAACACATTAAAAGGATCATATGCCATGATCAAGTGGGATTTATCCCTGGGATGCAAGGATTCTTCAACATACGTAAATCAATCAATGTGATACAGCATATTAATAAATTGAAGAATAAAAACCATATGATCATCTCAATAGATGCAGAAAAAGCTTTTGGCAAAATTCAACACCCATTTATGATTAAAAACTCTCCAAAAAGTGGGCATAGAGGGAACCTACCGTAATATAATAAAGGCCATATATGACAAACCCACAGCAAACATCATTCTCAATGGTGAAAAACTGAAAGCATTTCCTCTAAGATCAGGAACAAGACAAGGATGTCCACTCTCGCCACTATTATTCAACATAGTTTTGGAGTCCTAGCCATGGCAATCAGAGAAGAAAAAGAAATACAAGGAATACAAATTGGAAAAGAAGAAGTAAAACTGTCACTGTTTGCAGATAACATGATACTATATATAGAGAATCCTAAAGATTCCACCAGAAAACTACTAGAGCTAATTAATGAATGTGGTAAAGTTGCAGGATATAAAATTAATGCACAGAAATCTCTTGCATTCCTATACACTAATGATGAAAAATCTGAAAGAGAAATTAAGGAAACACTCCTATTTACCATTGCAACAAAAAGAATAAAATACCTAGGAATAAACCTACCTAGGGAGACAAAAGACCTGTATGCAGAAAACTATGAGACACTGATGAAAGAAATTAAAGATGATACAAACAGATGGAGAGATATACCATGTTCTTGGATTAGAAGAATCAATATTGTGAAAATGACTATACTACCCAAAGCAATCTACAGATTCAATACAATCCCCATCATATTACCAATGGCATTTTTTACGGAACTAAAACAAAAAATCTAAAAATTTGTATGGAGACACAAAAGACCCCAAATAGCCAAAGCAGTCTTGAGGGAAAAAAACGGAGCTGGAGGAATCAGACTCCCTGATTTCAGACTATACTATAAAGCTACAATAATCAAGACAACATGGTACTGGCACACAAACAGAAACATAGATCAATGGAACAAGATAGAAAGCATAGAGATAAACCCATGCACCTATGGTCAACTAATCTATGACAAAGGAGGCAAGGATATACAATGGAGAAAAGACAGTCTCTTCAATAAGTGGTGCCGGGAAAACTGGACAGCTACATGTAAAAGAATGAAATTAGAACACTCCCTAACACCATATACAAAAATAAACTCAAAATGGATTAGAGACCTAAATGAAGACTGGACACTATAAAACTCTTAGAGGAAAACACAGGAAGAACACTCTTTGACATAAATCACAGCAAGATCGTTTTTGGTCCACCTCCTAGAGTAATGGAAATAAAAACAAAAATAAACAAATGGGACCTAATGAAACTTAAAAGGCTTTTGCACAGCCAAGGAAACGACAAACATGCCGAAAAGACAACCCTCAGAATGGGAGAAAATATTTGCAAACAAATCAACAGACAAAGGATTAATCTCCAAAATATATAAACAGCTCATGCAGCTCAATATTAAAACAACAAACAACCCAATCCAAAAATGGGCAGAAGACCTAAACAGACATTTCTCCAAAAAAGACATATAGATGGCAAGAAGCACATGAAAAGCTGCTCAACATCACTAATTATTAGAGAAATGCAAATCAAGACTACAATGAGGTATCACCTCACACCAGTTAGAATGGGCATCATCAGAAAATCTACAAACAACAAATGCTGGAGAGGGTGTGGAGAAAAGGGAACCCTCTTGCACTGTTGGTGGGAATGTAAATTGATACAGCCACTATGGAGAACAGTATGGCGGTTCCTTAAAAAGCTAAAAACAGAATTACCATATGACCCAGTAATCCCACTACTGGGCATATACCCAGAGAAAACCATAATTCAAAAAGACACATGCACCCCGATGTTTATTGCAGCACTATTTACAATAGTCAGGTCATGGAAGCAACCTAGATGCCCATCGACAGATGAATGGATAAAGAAGATGTGGTACATATATACAATGGAATATTACTCAGCCATAAAAAGGAATGAAATTGGGTCATTTGTAGAGACGTGGATGGATCTAGAGACTGTCATACAGAATGAAGTAAGTCAGAAAGAGAAAAACAAATATTGTATATTAACGCATATATGTAGAACCTAGAAAAATGGTACAGATGAACTGGTTTTCAGGACAGAAATAGACACAGATGTAGAGAACAAACGTATGGACACCAAGAGGGAAAAGTGAGCTGGGGGGGATGAATTGGGAGACTGGGATTGACATATATACACTAATATGTATAAAATGGATAACTAATAAGAACCTACTGTATAAAAAAATAAATTAAATTAAATTTAAAGAAAATTCAAACATTAATCTGTTTCTCTATACTTCTTCCAAACAATAAAATGCTCTTTGAATTTAAAAAAAAAAAAAAAAAAAAAAAAACCAAATTACTGTCATCATGGAGCTTATGGGTGGAGTTAGAAAGGAAACAAAATGCACAATAGAATTATACAATAGAAAATATTAGGTATTTACCCAAATGAGTTGAAAACTTGTGCCTACACGAAAACACGTACACAAGTGTTTATAACAGCTTTATTCATAAACTGCCAAACAGCATCCTTATATTCTTGATGTCTTCAAAAGGTGAATGGATAAACTGTGGTTTATCACACACAAGGAAATATTATTCAGCAATAAGAGGTAATAAGGTACCACACAAGGAAATATTACTCAGCAATAAGAGGTAATAAGCTACCAAAAGACACAGGAGGAAACTTAAATGCATATTGCTAAGTTAAAGAAGTCAGTCTGAAAAAGCTATATACTATATGTTTCCAACTATATGATACTGGAACACAGCAAAAGTATAGAGACAGTGAAAAGATCAGTGGTTGCTAGGGGTTAGAGGGGTGGAAGGGGAGGAGTTTTTAGGGTGGTAAAACTATTATGTAGGAAAATATCATGGTGAATACATTATACGTTTGCCCAAAGCCGTAGAATGTACAACATATTCTGAATCTAAACTATGGATCTTAGTTAATAATAATGAACCAATATTGGTTCATTAATTGTAACAAATGTACCACACTAATGCAAAGTTTTTAACAGGGGAAACTGGGGGAAGGGGGATATATGAGAATTCTTTGTACTTCTGGGAAATTTTTCTGTAAATCTAAAACTGCTCTTTTTAGGGGACTTCCTTGGTGGTCCAGTGGTTAAGCCTCTGCACTTCCACTGCAGGGGCATGGGTTAGATCCCTGGTTGGAGAACCAAGATCCCACATGCCGTGCAGTGTGGCCAAAAAAAAAAAAAAAAAAATTAATTAAAAAAAAACCAAACAAACCTGCTCTTTTTAATAAAACTAGTTGGAAATAAAGTTCCCTCAAGCAAAAAAATAAAAATAAAAATTACTGTTCTCATGGAGCTTATGTGAGAGGCATAGAAGAAACAAAACAGGCAATAAACAGTAAACAACAAAAGTAAAATATGCTATAGGACATACAACATGCAAAAATTAAATGAGACATCTTTTATAAAACTCCCCCATCTCCTTTTTTTTATAGTTTAGACTAATTGTGGTAAGTAGGAGAAAACTTGGCTTCTGAAACATTTCAGTTAGTTAGAATAACCCCTTCAAATTATCAAATTTCCAAAGACACTAACAACTCTTTAGACACAAGTGCTATAGAGAAATGTTTAAAGTTGTTTAATCTATTAAACAGTTGAAACAAAACAGAACTCTTCTCATTTCCAATCACAAGAAAACCAGTCATTAATATCACTCTCACGCACAAACACACACACACACACACACACACAACTCTAGGGCTGAGTATACGGGCTTGGGCAGTATTAGAAAAGATTCAAAATATATCTGAGGCAAAGTAGTAATAGCCCTTACCAACTGTCAAGAGCAAAGAAAAGAGTATTTTAAATGCTCCTTAAACTTCCTGCACTGCTTCTCTCTCCTCCCCTCTCTCCGCTGGTAACAGGGAGCAAACAGCACCAATCTACCAATGTGCGCTCTGAGCTTGCCTTCTCAGTGCCTGAAGGAAGCTGCCCGTGCTCTCACCCAGGGCAGCCCCCCACCAACTTCAACCCTCCGAAGTCTTCACACCTACAACTCTCTCCTCTGCCCGCTGGACCCACTCTTCCCTTCTACCAGGGAGTAGGACGTGCTTGCTCATTAGATAGTCCACCTTAACAACAAAACAGAACCAAAAACTGTAAAACCCCTCTCATAACTCTACAAGTCCTTAAGCCCTGACTAATTTCTCTGTTCAAAGAATTATCTTTATCATTCTTCTTTCCTAACCTTACATTCCTATTTTGGTACATTTTAACTGGGCTTCCAGATCCATCATTCCAAGGAAACTGTGTGTTTGTAACATTCCCAAATCAAATAGCCACTGCTCTCAGCAGCATTCCAACTGGTTGAAACTCTATAGGTTCTCCTCTGATGGTTCTCCACTGCCACGTCAAGGTTTGGTCCTGACCGTCTTCTCCAAAATTCAGCCATCCCATCCTGTCTACATCTTGAAAACCATCTACACACCAGACATTCAAATCTGTATCTTCAACTTGACTCCTCTCCAGAACCCTGGATTATCTCAATATTTTTTGTTCACAAGTCCCACTGACAGCTCAAACTTCAGGCAACTATAAGAGGTACTATGTAATTTACTTTATCTTCTAAAAAGTGAATCACATCTGATACAATAGAGACAAAGACACACACATCCAGACACGGCAAACGGTGCCACGTAACGCTCAGCTTTTACCTGTGATTGGGAGCTTGGGCTTCAGGGTATACAACTGGGCAGGAGTTTGATGAGGGTTCATTCCATACCTCAAGGGCATCTGAGATATTCCTTTACTATATTCTTTCCTGAAGTAATCTGAAATTGCTTCATCATATTGTGCCGTATGAGTGAAAGCCTAGAATAAGAGTTAAGATTTGTGAAAATACCCGCAGTATTTCTGAAAGTGAGGTAAAAATGGTTATAAGTAGTATATGTCAAACTACAACCCACAGCCCACACACATGCCTGTGCAGGAAAGACACCAAATAATAATAAATAGCACAAAGAATTACTCCCTTTCCATTTCTCTTTCAATCTTTTGACAGACTACCTCTCTGACAGTTGGTCTCTGCATTTATAACAAAAGGATAGCAGCTCCAAGCAGAACCCTGGAGGGTGATGTAGTCTGGTGAGAACTGAGTACTGTTAGTTTTGCAAACACTGCACTAGATAAAAGCGTGTCCGCACCTTCAAGGCTAACTGGCGTCTTGTCTCCAAAGACGTGTCTTTGCTGTCGGAGCCCTGCATCTCTGAGGACACAGCCGCATAGTCCTCTGGTTCACACACTACTGTCACTCGAGTGTGGTTTTTGGCTGCCGCTCTCAGCAGGGTTACTCCCCCTTTGAAGAACAAAAGACGATTTGCATTTTCGTATCAGTTTCACCTCTTTCAAATCAAGTCACTGTACGCATACTTACTTCTACTATAATTCTTGCCTTAAAAATAAGAGAAAAGGGCTTCCCTGGTGGCGCAATGGTTGAGAATCTGCCTGCCAATGCAGGGCACACAGGTTCGAGCCCTGGTCTGGGAAGATCCCACATGCCGCGGAGCAACTAGACCCATGAGCCACAACTACTGAGCCTGCGCGACTGGAGCCTGTGCTCCGCAACAAGAGAGGCCGCGATAGTGAGAGGCCCATGCAGTGCGATGAAGAGTGGCTCCCGCTTGCCACAACTAGACAAAGCCCTCGCACAGAAATGAAGACCAACACAGCCAAAAATAAATAAATTAATTAAAAAAAAAAAAAAAAGAGAGAAAAATAAGCCAGATGAATCTCTACACAGAGAAAGAGCTCAGAAAATACAGATGAATCAGTCATCCCATCTGGGGGCAGCGACTATTTGCTAGGCCCTTAACAGGGAACATCCAAGAGTCATCTTGTTTACAGTGTAAAGAAGTGTCTCCTCCAGCAGTCTTCAAATATGGTTTTTCTGACTTACCAATATCAATTTGCTCAACAGCCACTTCAACAGTTACAGCCGGAGAAGCCACCGTCTTTGCAAAGGGATACAGATTACAAACGACAACTCTAAAAACAAAGAGGAATTCAGCTGTCACTAAAAACTCAAACTTCCGTGGTTTACACACCTCAGTCAGTAGCTGTTAACATGACCAAACCCCTTAAGACCTAAAATATCAACTGTGAGCCTGACGTTTTAAAGTTCTAAAGTTACTTTGAAACGTCAGGACCGCCCACATTTGCAAAAGCATAGATATACAGAAGGGGCTGTAGTCAGCAAATGCTCTCAATACACATTATTCCCTCCAAATCATATTGCAATGTTGCTGCTTGGGTAACCTTAGCTACCCACTGTCCTATCAAGCCATCAAAATTTAAAAACAAAATTTTAACTGAAATAAAATACAAGGCTACCGATAATATCCTCAATTTGGAATGTGATCGCCATTATTTACGACATTGGATTTTACACTCTATTTCCAGCGGATTGTGTAAAATGATGAAAAATGATAGGTCATTCTAAAGGGGAAAGATTTGTTTTGTCTTCAGAAAGGTCATACACAATAACGGTAAAAGGACAAAAGAGTAATTTAAAGGACAGACCTGATCTAAAATTCACCACCAGTGAAACAGAGATCCACCCCTAGGGCTGCAATGTGAGGAGATATGTGGGCTGGTTCCCCAGTGAAATAAGCACAACTGGTGAAAACTAACAAAAAAAGAAAAACAGAAGGCGGGGTGGTGGGCAACACTTCCCAATGCCTGATACTAAAACCAGACAAAATGTCGCAAAAAAAAAACCCATTAACAGTATCTTATGAATACAGACCAAAAAGTCCTTAACATACTACCAAATTGAATCCAGTAAAATATAAAAAGAAGTACACACCACAACAAAGTATGGTTTATCCCAGGACTGTAAGGTTGATTTAATATCTAAAAGTCAATTGTTGTAATAGCTATGTCAATAAAATAAAGGACAAAAACCACCTGATTATCTCAATAGATGCACAGAAAGCATCTGATAAAAACTGAACTCATTCATGATGGAAACACTCAAAAATTAAGAATAGAACTTGCTCAACACGATAAAGGATATTTAAAAAAAAAAACCCACAGCTAACATTATACTTCAAGGTGAAAGACTGAAAGCTCTCCCCTAAGATCAGGAACAAGACAAGGATGTCCACTCTCACCACTTCTACTCAACCCTGTACTGGAGGTTCTACCCTAGTCAATTAGCAAAGAAAATGAAACAAAAGGCACCAAGATTGGAAAAAAGTGATGTTATCTCTATTAGCAGGTGACATGATCTTGTATATAGAAAATCCTAAGGAATTCACACAGAAAAATCATTAGCACTAATCAGTAAATGAGTTCAGCAGGGTTGTAGGATATAATCAATTGAACTTATACACACTAGCGAGGAACAATCCAAAAGTAAAATTAAGAAAACAGTTCTACTTACAATAGCATCAAAAACAAAAACAAACAAATTTAAGAATAAATTTAACAACAGACTATGACTTGTATCTTAAAAAGTACAAAACAACGTTGAAATTTTAAAAAATCTTTAGAAAGAGATCCCATGTTTATAGACTGGAAGACTTAATACTGTTAGGATGGCAATATTCCCCAAATTGATCTACAGATTCAAGATAATCCCTACAAAAATTCCAACACCCATTTTTGCAGAAATGGGCAAGCTGACCCTAAAATTCATATGGAAATGCAAGGGACCCTTGCAAATACCCACAACAATCTTGAAAAAGAAGAACAAAGCTGGAAGACTCACACTTATCACTTTCACAATTTACGGCAAAGATAATGGCGTGGTGCTGGCATAAAGAAGGTATAGATCAAGTGTACCAAGATCATTCAATGGGGAAAGAATAGTCTCTCCCATAAATGATGCTGAGACAACTGGATAGCCACATACTAAATAAAGCTGGACCCCTACCTCACACCCACATATAAAAAAAGTAGCTTAAAAGGAATCAAAGACCTAAGCATAAAAGCTAAAACTAAAGAACTCTTAAAAGAAAACATAGGCATAAATCTTCATTATTTTGAATTATGAAATGGTTTCTTAGAAATAACACCAAAGGCACAGGCAGCAAAAGAAAAAATACAGGTAAGTTGGATATTACCAAAATTTAAAACTTTTATGATGGTCAAAGGATACCATTAAGAAAGTGAAAACAATCCACAGAATGGGATAAAATGAATTCTTACAACTCAATAATAAAAAATAAGTAACTCAATTAAAATGGGCATCTGAACAGACATTTCTCCAAAGGTATACAAATGGCTTATGCTCATGAAAAGATGCTCAACCTCATTAGGAAATGCAAATCATAATCACAGTGAGATACCACATCATAGGATGGTTAAAATCAAAAAAATCAGTAACAAATGTTGCTGAGTATGTAGAAGTGAGAACTTTTGTACACTGCCAGTGGGAATGTAAACTGATGAAGCACTTTGAAAAATAGTCTGGCACCTCCTCAAAAGTTTAAACAGTTACCAGATGACCAAGAAATTCCATTCCCAGGTATATACCCAAGAGAAATGAAAATATATGTCCACATAAAAATTTGTACATGAATGTCCATAGCTGCATTATTCATAACATCCAAAAGTGCAACCAATCCAAATATCCATCAACTGATGAACTGATAAATGGGAGTATATCCATACAATAAATTACTCTTCAGCAATAAAAAAGTGAATTGATATATGCTATAACATGGATGAACCTTGAAAACATGCTAAGAAGCTAGTCACAGAGGACCATATATTATACAATTACACTGATACGCAATGTTCGTGTAAATACATAGAGACAGAAGATAGACAGGTGCTTGCCTAGGTTGTTGGGGGAAATGAAGAATGAAGGTTAATGGGTAGAGTTTTTTGGGGGGAGGGTCAGGGTGGGGGGGTGGGGTGATGAATATACTCTAACATTAACTGTGGTAATAATTGTACAACTCTAAATATACTAAATTACTAAACTACTGAATTATCTACTTTAAATTGGGGAATTGGATGGTACATGAATTAAGCTGAATAAAGCTGTTATACATATGTATTAAAAAGAAACAGTGAATATCATTATGCAAATAACTAAGTTACTTATATGTACGACAATTTAGATCACAACTTCCTAAAAAAGCAAAGGTTGTTTAAGCATAATTATGTATTTTAGCAATATAAATTTGGCAAAATCAAAATGTTTACCCACATACAACGTCACAAAGGTCCTCAATAAATGTTTATAGTAAGTGATCAGGAAACTAAACTTAATGCTAACCTTGATCTTTAAAAAGAGACACAAGATTTGGCTTCTTTGTCTTTGATCCCTAATGTATTAAAAGTTCAACTTTGAATTTTTACCTTATAAGACTGAAATCAAGTCTGGCCATGTCAGCACTATCTTCTGGGATATTACGAGCCAAGATGCCTAATTTAACAAAGTTAGAGTATTAGGTTCAAAAAACAAGTCAGAATAAGGTACTTCTTTCCAACATGATCCCATCAATCAAGTTAAAGCACCTAGCATTGCCTAATTAAGAATACCAGACAGTACAAAACTCAGATTAGTGGGTATACTTAAAAATTGTTTGCATCAGTTCCTGATTCCCTTTTTCTTGAGCAACAAAACATAAAAGGAATTTTCATATAACTGTTGCCAGTTCCATCACTCCATGTACTCCCATAAATAGTGAAGCATTTTGAAAGAACTCCTTTGAAAGTCAGTTACACTGTGATGCTTTATTCTCAGTTTGGAATCATAATAAAAGTTTTTTCACACTCTAAAATCTTAAGTATTTTCATTAACTCCAGCAGGAAATATCACACTCTAACTTATTTATCAGGCCAGGACTAATAGCAAGCAGAGGAATCCATCAGGTAATAAAGCAAACCAGATTTTAAACAGGTTCTAATGTGTTATGAACTTTAGCAGCACATGTGACAAAACCAGTATAACCTCACAGATAATTTTTTTTTGAGCTATGACCTGCCTTTTTCCTTATCCCTTTGTTTATTCTACAAAGTAACTGAAAACCACTGATTGTTTTAAATTGAAGGTATCAACCACTTACCAGCATGGACTGCAGGATGCAAGGTTTTCACACGCCCCCCTAACATTTCAGGAAATCCAGTTACCTCAGAGACATCTCTGAAAACAGATAAACAGAATATTGCTAGTGCTTCTGCTGAGTTGTCATTTTACATTTTACACCATTCCAAAGCATCTTCCAACATTTTTTCAGAGCCTGGATTTTCAGAATTCAGAAAATGAATCATAAGCCATACTAATGAAATATTAAGAAATAAATTCAACTCACAAGTAATTTGGCAATATACAACAAAGTATCAATATTCTTATCTCAGAAACAGACTAAAGAGAAAGCAAGGATTTATTTTTATGATTAAACAAGCATAAAGACAGCAAAGTAAATGAGTGGGGCAATAAAGATTGTTTAGTAAAGTGATGTTGGTATTAGAATAACTGGTTAACACTATGCAAATACAAATTCCGAATCAAAAGTTTGAGCACTTTAATAAAAGTACCAAAATTAAGTATGTGAGGAATGCTTTCAAAACATTGAACAAAGGACTGATCTATGTAAATTTAAGAACTTTTTACTCAATACATGAAAAGAAAATGTAAGCTGGAAAAAGATAATCACAAAATATGACAAAGGGACACATAAAAGACAGCATTTAAATATCGATCCATATCATCAAACTGACCTGAACCCTCTCTGCCAGAATTTACAAGCAAATTTTTAAAAACCCACAATATGTGAAAAAAGCAAGAAGCAAGACCATCTATCTTCTGTATGAGCTATGAAATAAAAAAATATGCTTATAAAAACACTGGAAGGAAACACATCAACATGTTGAACATGGTTACCAGAGATGCTAAGGGAAGAGAGACTGAATTTTAAGAGTTGAATTTTAATGATGTCTACAGTTTCACTAAAGAGCCAGTCAAAACAGATCATATGCATCCTGCAAATCACAACCTCCTTCTTGCCCAACAGACAGTCCACCTAAATTAATCTGTTGTGGCTGAGGAGGGCTCTGAAATGAGGACTCTGGGGGTCCCAACTCCTTACTCTGTAAATATGAACCGAAGTTACTAAATTTCTCTGGGCCTCATCTTCCTCTTCCACAAAGGTGGTTAAGTAGTTTACCAATCTCACAGCCTGGCTGGGAGGAGTAAATAACGTTATTTTTACTCAGTGCTTGGAATACATTACTTTCTGGTCAACGTCATCACACTAGGTTCTGATTGGACTTAGAAAGCAAGTTGTGCCTTACCTGACTGCCAGACCAGCATCTCTGAGAGCTTTTGCAGTCCCTCCAGAAGCGATCAGATGCAAACCCACAGAAGCTAGGTTCCTGGCAAATTCCACAAGGCCGGTTTTGTCAGAGACACTAAATAAGGCTGAAACAGAAAACATTTCTCATCACTCGCTGTACATTATATTCCTCAAGGCCGGGGAGCGGGGGTTGTATATTGGGGGCAGTCGGGAATCTCAAGGCCCTCACTACCCAGACCTTGACCCGGGGCCGGGTCTGCCGCCAGCGAACCGCACTACCGCGGGCCGGGGCCTAGCAGACCGCAGCGCCGCCTCCCACCCTGCCGGGCCCCCGCAGCTCCCGCCCGGCCGCCGCCATTGCCGGAGTTTAAGGTCGCCGCGCGGCACGGATGCCGATGGCGCGGCACCTCCAGGGCGCCAAGGGGCTCACCGAGCTGGCCGGGTGCCATGGCTGCAGGCGGCGAGACCCCAGGGAGCGCGGGGCACAAAAGCGGAGACGCCACGTGCGGAGGGGAGGGGCGGTGCGGCCAGAATTTATGCCGGAAGGAAGCGGGGCGGACCCGGTGGGCACCTGATCCGTCACGTGACCCAACCCTCCCCCTGTTCAATTTCAGACGCGGAATCGGAGCCTCGGGGCTGTAAGGGAATGCGGGGTGGGGTGCGGTGCAGCTGGCTTCCTAAATCCAGAACTGGAAGGGATCACCGTCTACAGCCTCACACTCCGAGAGTTGATTTGTCCCTGCCCTCAAAATGCGGTCGCCCCAAGCCTCAGGAGCTAACTCCTGTTGCCTAGGGCAGCCTGTGCCGGAGGCTGATCAAAGTGTCAGAAGCCCTGACGGAGGAATCCAGAAAAACACGAGGAAAAGTTCTTAGAGCAGCAAAGCTAGAAAGCATCTTGGCAATCATCTGCCTTCCTCCCGTTTCCATATATTAAAAAAAGTAAAACGAAGGCCTAAAGATTAAGTGACTCCACAGTTCCCAGAGGCAAAATGAAGTGAAATTGACATTCATTTGAGTTTTGGATTCCACATTATACAATAGCCTGAAATCTGCTTATGAAAGGTGGTGTCTTCTGGCAAATCGGTAAATATTTAACTCAAGCCTGGATGAGAGGAATGATAATGGTTGGGGTGGGGGCGAGGGGAATGCCATTTTTTATTTTGGCTGCGTCTTGAGGCTTGAGGGATCTTAGTTCCCCAAAGGGGATTGAACTCGGCTTCCTGCAGTGAAAGCACCGAGTCCTAACCACTGGACCGCCAGGGAATTCCTGGGGATGCTTTTCTTAATCCATGAAAAATAGGGAAAGCAAAACTGAACACATTCATTTCTTTTAGAAAATAACATCTTTGCCACAAAATATACACACGTTGCTGTCTAAAGAAATATTTTTTAAAATGTTCCTTGTTAGAATTATATTACAAAATAATAGTGCTGCCTATCTTTTATACTCTGTCTTGGTCTCACAGCTGCAGAAAAAAGTCTTCTCTTACCCACATGCTATTTATTTCTGTTTTTCCTCTTCCCTGATTCTTCCAGTCTCTTCTTTATTCCCCAAAGTGAATACCTATTGGCTAAAATCAAGGGCTGTATTTCATAACCTCTGAATATGTGAACACTTTGCTCTGAATATTTCTCACATTTCTAAGAGAAATATATTAAGATTATAATGGTGTCTTCAGAGTGTGTTTGCCAACTGTGAATTTAAAAAGACAAAGTTCATAGCTCGTAATAAAGGAAATTTCCCTGGCCAGTCACTGTAGGTTTTTATAGGATACAAAAAGCAGAAAATAATGCAGAGATTTAGTGATAAGAGGAAAATAAACAGCACTTAGGCACTGGGCATTTTTCCTGCATGTGAATTTCAAATATTCAATGTAATAAATATTTGTTGAGCCCTGTCTGCCTGAATGGCAGAAATAAAGTGTCAGAAAGACAAAGATGAATATCAACTAATCACTGTTTTCAAGGAGCTCATGATGGAATGTAAGTGTAGCAACATAGTTAGGTACAACTAGAAAATACTAATAGAAAGAGAAAACATGGGATTAAACTGATTTTTGTAGAGGTCCTTTGGAATGCTGCCATATATACTAAAAAAGAATGAACTGTGGGTTCCAGACCAAGACACAACTCTCTTCATTTAATGATGTTTGCTAAGATTAGTTCTAACTAATCCTGCCATAGTATTAAAGTTCAGACTTGATAACTATCTCATATGTTAATGGCAAGAGGAGGAAATGAATTTTTTACTAGCTTTGTGATCCTGACCACATCACTACATCTTTGAGGACCTTAGTTGCCTTGTGTGTAATAAGGGCATAATATTTGTTATGTAAGCTTCAGATTGTAAGATGCAAATTAATTTATTGAAAGTACAAACTATAAAGTGACTAATAAGGGTAACAAAGAAGCATATTTCCTTCTTGGTTCATTCCCTTGATATAGTTGACTAAATGTGTATCTCTCTGGACTTCATAGTATGCCCTCCTTAAAAATGCTAGTCACAAGCAAGCTAGTGTGTCAGAAATGAAACGAGAGATATTTTCATAAAGATGTGGATTCACCTTCTAAGGGTCTATCACTAGCATTCCTGTTCCAGACAGACAGAAAAGAACATGCGTGCACTATAATGATTATATTTTCATTTCTTCTCTTCTTACTTCACACCCCTCCCAAAGGAAGCTTAAAGAACCTGAAATCATCTTTATATATCTAAAAACATTTGATATGTTTATAAGTAATTTCAATTTCTCAAGTGTGCTATTATCTGTTTTTCTTCTATCTTGTTTATTCTTTGTGTAAACTTATCATTTCCTCCAAAAAGCCTCCATTCTACTCCCAAATCTGTGAACTCCTACTAGACTCTAAGGATTAGTAAGGCTGCTCATTTTGGGCCAACTTGCTCTAAGGGTTTACCACTCACATGGATATAGTCTGCCATATAAAGTGATTCCCAGGAGCTTGGATAATCGGATTAATGCATTAAGGATTATCAATAAAATTTCTCTCTAATCTAGAGGTTAAACTATCTTATGACATATTAATGAATCTGAACATTTTCCTTGAAGGTTCTAGTGAAATAGGAGGGAAGGGGGGCAGAGCACAACCTTTAAAAGAATGACATAGCTTGAGGACATGACATAAACTGATTAGAACCAGATAGATCCAAGATGGCTAGACCTTGAGCCTCAGTCTAGATGGCTAGAGCTTGAGCTCACTGTAACACATCAGCAAGCAAAATGACACACCCATAGGCGCCATGACAGTTCCAAGGCAGACCATAAAGATCAAAAAGTGGGTGGTGGCCTAATTCCTAGAAATCCCCACTCCTTCCCCAAAATAGATGGAATACTCCTCCCACTCATTAGCCTGTGAAATTACCCACCCCTATAAAAGCTGACAACCCCCATACCCTGGTGCCATCTCTCGCCTTCTGAGCTGGCCCACACTCTGTCTGTGGAGTGTGTTTCTTTCTAAATAAATCCGCTTCTTACCTATCACTTTGTCTCTCACTGAATTCCTTCTGGGACAAGACATCAAGAACCTGAGCTTCATTAAGTCCTGAGACCAGGTGTGTGATCTCAGTTAAAAGACCGTGGGTTCAAGTCCCAATCTGAGTTGCAAGGTTTCACTAGGGGTGTTCTGAAATGTAAAGTTGGCAATAATACAAAGAATGAATTAGAAGAACTGTAATCAGAAAAACCACTTAAGAAATCACACAAACCCTAATCAAAGACCTGAAAGCATGGAAAAGGAGAGATTTATTGGAGAGAAAATCAGGGGTAAAACCTCCAGCACATGGAGATGAACTGCATAAGAGAAACATGAAGTGGAAAGAAATAAGGGAGGCTCCACCATTTCTAGCTTGGCCATCTGAGTTGCTGTGAAGCAAATCACTAACATTAAAAAAAAGAGAGAGAGAGAAAGAACAGTTTTGGTGTGTGTCTATTTGTATTTGAGGTCAACGTGAGCATTTGGGTAAATTTGCGTTTCTGTTACCAAGGCTGTTGCGCCAGATCCTACCGCGGCCCATCCCTCGAATGGAAACCAATTATTCTTATATTCTTATATAATTATATTCAATTATATTCTAAGTTTCAGGAGGAAGCTGCAAAGAGAAAAAAAACAAGAACTAGTTAGAACCATCTACGCCCAAGATGGTGGAAGATTTGACTTCCAGCAGACCTTGAGCCTCATTATACACTCATTGTAACACATTAGTATGCTAAATGACACATCCACCATTGCCGTGACAACAACCCCAAAAGCCCATACAAAGACTGAAAAGGAGTGTTGCATCATTCCAAACCACACCCCTGTTCTTGGATAACTCATGAATATTCCTCCCATTTTTTCCAATTCCCTTGCTTTTACCTCAACCTTCCTATATATTTGGTGTCTCCGCCCGAATTGGGTTGAGAAGTTGATTTGTGAACTAGGTTCCTGCTTCTCTATACTTTGGCTATTGAATAAAGCTTGTACTGTTGCAGTCTCAGCATCTGCTGTTGGCTGCGTGAATCTGCTTGGAAAAACAACTTCCCTGGCCGAGACAAAAGGTCTTGGCTTGGGGCTAGGACCCTGGCATGTGTCTAGTTGACCAATTCGGTAACATTTCTAGATGTTGATTTTGAAGTATAAATAACAAAATGAAAATATACAGTAAGTTTTTGGGAATACAAATGCAAATCAGGAATGGACATGAGGCTAAAGATAAATAGATTTGGAAATTTAATGACACTGAAGTAGTAGTTGAAGTCTGAAAGATGATAAACTGCCTTAATTAGGCCCAGCAAATAGGTTAAGTCAGAAGGCCAAAGAAAGAATCTGCTCGAGCAAACACTTAATGCCCTAGAGTGCATGTGGATTTTAACCATGTAGCCTTCGTATAATTAATACAATGGCTGATAGAGTAATACAAAATTGGTATTATGGCAAGTGTTCATCTGGTGAATATTTATTGAAGATGATATTCATTCACTCACTCACAAATTCATTCAAAAAATATTTACTGGTGGCTTACTATTTAATGAGGATGCAAAGGTGGACCGAACAGATTAAAAAAAAGAAATCTCTGCCATCACAGAATTTATATCTCAGAGGAGGAGACAGTCAATAAACAACAGAAATGCATAAAATGTACAGGGTGTTGGATACGGAGACACTTCATCCCTGTGGGAAAAAATAAAGCAGGGAAGAGGGTAGGACAGAAGAGACCTGCAATTTTAAGTAGGCTCCTCAGAGAATTTCATACTGAGAAGGTACATTTGACTAAAGAACTGATGATGGGGGAGGGGTAGGAAGTCATAAGGTATTTGGCAGAGACTATTCCAGGCAGAGAGAATAGCAAGTGCAGCGGCCCTGCATAAGGGTGTGCCTGTCAGGTTGAAGGAATGGCAGGGAGCGCAGTGTGGCTGCAACAGAGGGAGCAACACTAAGAAAGAAGGAGCAATGTCAGCAGTCAGACTGTACAGGGCTGTCTGGGCCACTGTAAAGACTTCGGCTTTTACACTGAGAAGGGAAGCCGCTGGAGAGCTTTGAGCAGGAGTGAGGTCTAGCTTATGTTCTAACGTGTTCTCTCCAGTTGTACAGGAGTGAAGGTGAAAGCAAGGAGATCCCTAAAGAGACTCCCTGTGCTATGCAGCTGCTTCCCACTAGCTAACTATTCTACATTTGGTAGTGTATATATGTCGATGCTACTCTCACTTTGCCCCAGCTTCCCCCTCCGCCCGTGTCCTTAAGTCCATTCTCTACGTCTATGTCTTTATTCCTGACCTGCCTCTAGGTTCATCAGTACCATTTTTTTTTTTAGATTCCATATATATGTGTTAGCATACAATATTTGTTTTTCTCTTTCTGACTTACTTCACTCTGTATGACTGATTCTAGGTCCATCCACCTCACTACAAATAACTCAGTTACATTTCTTTTTATGGCTGAGTAATATTCCATTGTATATATGTGCCACATCTTCTTTATCCATTCATCTGTCGATGAACTAATACCTTTTAAATAAGTAAGTGTTTGCTAGAAGAAGAGATAGGGGAGTAGAGACTGTATTCAAGAGAGGAGAAACCAGTATGCACAAAGGTCAAGAGGAAGGGAAGATTACCATCTACAGAAAAAAGTGGAAGAAGCCTTGTATATCTCAAATGTAGAAAGTAAGGGGCAGAGGTATAGCTGGGGTATTGGAATGGGTCTATTCGAATAGTGAATTTTAGTCTTATTTCTAAGGGTAATGATAATAAGCAACTGAAGAGTTTTAAGTAAGGAATCAACTCAACAGATTTGAATTTTAAAAAAACCTTCTGTTTGCTGTGTGGAAAATATTTTGGAAGGAAACTGGAGGGGATGTAGGCGATGACAAAGAGAAATTGATGGTAGTTTAGATTAAGGTAGTGACAATAGTGATGGAGGAAAGTGAATAGACTCAAGTAATGTTTAGGAGGTAGAATCAATAGCATTAGTGAATGACAGGATGTGGCAAATGAGAGAAGAAAGAATCTTAAATAACTACAGTTTTCTCTTTTGAGTAACTGCCATTAACTGAGATGGGGACACTGATAAAAGGACAGGTGACAGTGGGGGTGGTGGTGGTGGTGGTGGGAGGGGGTGGGAGATAAGGAACTCTGTTTAGGACATATTACATTGGAGGTTTCTGACAAAGTTGTTAATGGAAATGACGAAGAGAAGTCTGGCCTGGAGATGTCAGTCTGGCCCCTCAGCATATCAATGGTAGTGAAATTTCCCTGGATGAGGAAATTTGGGGAAGGGGATTGCCGAGTGAAAAGAGGGCTTTGGACAAAGTGTTCAGGACAAAGCTTAAGATATCACAAAAGCCAAGGACAGAGAGTAAAAAAAGCTGTCAAATATTTTAACTATTGTTGGAAAGCAACACGAAGACCTAAAAGTGACTATTGCGATTAGCATTGTTGTCATTGTCAAGGTCAATCGTGGTGTTGGTAAGATCAGCTTCAGTGGAGTGGTGGTAGCAGAAGCCAGGCAGGAAGAAGGATGCCAGGCAATACTGAAATGCGTCCGATGTTGACGATGGTGAATTTATAGAGATTGTTGAAATACGTGATTGTCCTCTAGCAGCTTGGTAGTCCTCATACAGACACAAAGAAGGCAGATGGTTCATTTCATCCAGGATTGGGGTTTTGACAGGAGGATGAGAAAAGAACAAGAGTCAATGGACTTTGGTATTTTGGTAAGTGTGATTGACTTGACGGGCCATGAAATATAAGCTGGGTAGGGAGAGAAGTAAAAGCCAAGAGGAAGGCTGTAGCACGTGAAGATGAAGAACAGTTAGGGGTCATGGAAACCTGGAAGGATGGAAGCACTGTTTTAGAGAGTGGGTTTATAGGGTGGAGCAGTCTTGGGTATTGACAATATTCAGAGTGTGACCATGGGAGTGGGAAGTTAAGGTGGAGTGTGGGGAAGGTCATTGGGATGCCCAGGACTGTGCCAGTTTATGTCTCTTGTCCTAGGGTACTTGTTAATACCACCAACTTTTACTTTCAAAAACATGCCTATTTGGACAATAAATTGTATGGTCCAAATGAGGTTTTATCATTTTGATAATTGAATAATATGTAACTCTATAAGAAATACCAATTCTAATAATATATTAGGTAGGAATTTCTTAAAGGTAGTTATAATGGATTATGTTCATAAATTCATATTATGTTTAACATTTTCAGGTGTCTTTTTTCATTTTGGCAGTTACTTTAGCTCCTCTAGATATTTAAGGAATTTAAAATTAAAGCCAAATTATTATTATTTTCAATATTGATACTAAGAATTGATTCAGACAAGAATCAACAGCGAAAATGGGGCTCCAGCTACTACGCAGTG
Source organism: Balaenoptera borealis (assembly GCF_965194805.1). NCBI lineage: Eukaryota > Metazoa > Chordata > Mammalia > Artiodactyla > Balaenopteridae > Balaenoptera > Balaenoptera borealis. The sequence continues at coordinate 21,766,878 of NC_138863.1, forward strand.
CCTTTTTAGATAATGGACATTCTGGGCTAAGATTTACAAAAAAGTCCTTTAGTTTTTACTTAGTTTTGATGATTGAAGTTCCTTTTCCAATCACCTGCTAAGTAGACCAGTCCACAGCTGGAACTGGCCTTTTCCTTGTCAGTCTTCCTATCTTATTCTTCCCAGATATAACTGTCTGGATTTTCAAGTACCTGCTAATGCCCTGGGTCTTTCTGGTCATCCCCACCCAACTGTTGAGTTCCTCTGCCACTTATCTTTGATTACTGGTGTCACACATTTGTCAGAACTGGGGCTGAAGATTACCACTTCCTCCATCATATTTCACCCTTGGCTAAATAGTCACCATCAGTTTTTGTAGATTTTATACAGTTCTCTCAGTACCTGGACTGCTGCTATCCTATGTTTTCAAAAATAAGATATCATAATGAATTCATCCCAAGATAAAACAAAGAGCTCTTATGTTATTTTTCCTTCTAAAGGCTTTCTTGATCACTCCCTTTCCCACGTAGATTAATTCTTTCTTCTCTGATCCTGGAGCTTACTTTAATTATAACACCTTTAACATTATACTGCATTAATTTCTTTGTAAAACTGTCTACCTCATTACATTTGATAGACAGGGACTATGTTTTATTTTTCTGTCTTTACCTGAATGCCTAATAAAATAATTAGTAAACAACAGGCATTAACCATTGAGCTTAAAATATGGGGCTCTACGACCCTCTATGCCTAACCTTTGTCATCTCAAATTCATAGACACCATCACTCATTCATAGAGATCTTGGCACCAGGCTTACAGTCTTTCTTTCTACCTCAACTCCTATGATTATCTTGGTGACATCAATATCCCCATCAATGACCCATTCAATGCTCTGGTCTTTGAGGTCCTTGACTCTAAGTATAAAAAAGATATCTTGGGCTTCCCTGGTGGCGCAGTGGTTAAGAATCCACCTGCCAATGCAGGGGACACGGGTTTGACCCCTGGTCCAGGAAGATCCCACATGCCATGGAGCAACTAAGCCTGTGCGTCACAACTACTGAGCCTGCGCTCTAGAGCCTGCGAGCTACTGAGCCCGCTTGCCACAGCTACTGAAGCCTGTGCACCTAGGGCCCATGCTCTGCAACAAGAGAAGCCACCACAATGAGAAGCCCGCGCACCGCAACAAAGAGTAGTCCCCCGCTCGCTGCAACTAGAGAAAGCCCGCACACAGCAACAAAGACCCAACGCAGCCAAAAATAAAAAAATAAAAATAAATTTAAAAAAATATATCTCAAAAACTCTAAATCAATACAAATTTTGTGGGCAAAATTTTCTGGGTAAAATTCCTTGGAATATTCCTGGATTAACTCCTACCAATATATTATTAAAACTGGTATTCCAGTGTGAATTCTACTTACTAATGGCATTGGAACCAAGTGAAAAAATATTCTTAGGTGAATCATAACTTACTGCCCAAATCAGCACAGACCTAACAATCTCTGCCTTTTGAATTGGATTGTTTAGTCCATTCACATTTAATGTTATTATTGATATGTTTGAATTTATGTCTGCCATTTTGATATTTGTTTTCTATGTCTCATGTCTTGTTCCTTTGCTCTTTCATTACTGTGTTCTTTTGGATTAAGTGGATATTTTCTAATGTACAATTTTAATTCCTTTACTGATTTTTAGTTATATTTTAAAGTCATTTTTCTCAGTGGCTGCTCTAGGGATTATGATGCACCACTTAATTTATCAGAAATTACTTCTGATTTATACTAACTTAATTCCAATGAGATATAGAAGACTTGCTCCATTATAGTTCCTTTTCTTGTTACAAATCCAACAATGCAGTGTAATAATCGTTGTTTTATGTAATCATACGTCCTTTGAAGAAATTAAGAGAAGAAAAAATATATTTACCAAGTTTTTATGTTAACAATCTTATTAGCCATTTCCAGTACTTTTATTTCTTTTTGTGGATTTGAGTCACTGTCTGATTTCACTTCCTTTCCTCATTATAGCTTCCTTCTTCTCCACTTCTTTGTCTTGTTATTGTTAAATATATTATACCTTTATATGCTATCAGCCCCCAAATTCAGTTTTTTACGAATTATTTTATGCTATTTTTTAAAAAAGTCATTTAGGAGAAGAAAGGAGAAGACAAATGAAATTATACTATCTTTTGTAGTTACTACATAATTGCTTTTACTGGTACTCTTTGTTTTTTCATGTGCATTCAGATTACACTCTGATGTTACTTCCTTTCTGTCTAAAGAAATTCATTTAGTATTTTTTGCAAGGCAGGTCTGCTAGCAGCAAATTTTTTCAGTCTGTTTATCTGGGAATATCTTTCTTTCTGTCTTCATTTTCAGACGGTAGTTTTGCTACATGTAGGATTCTTGCTTGGCAACTTTTTTTCTTTAAGTACACTGAATATGTCCTAACTGCCCTCTGGTCCCCCTTGTTTTTGATAAGTCAACTACTAATCTTATTGGAATTCCCTTGTACATGATGAATCATTTTCTTTTTCTGCCTTTAAGATTTTTCTCATCGTCTTTGTATTTTAACATTTGACTGCGATATGCCTAACTGTGGATGTCTTTGGTTTTACCCTACTTAGAGTTCATGTGTAAATTAACATTTTCATCAAATCTGGGAAGTTTTCAGACATTATTTCTTCAGATATTTATTTCTGTACCCATCTCTCTCTCCCCTTCCTCTAGTATGCCCATTATACACATGTTGGCATGTATAATGGTGCCCCATATTTTCTAAGGTTCTGTTTATTTTTTTCATTCTCTTTTCTTTCTGTTCTTCAGATTGTATAATCTGTATGGATCTATCTTTAAGTTCACTCATTCTTTCTCTGCCAGCTCTTATCTACTGTTGAATGCCTCTAGTAAATATATCATTTCCATTATTGTATTTTTCAACTCTAGAATTTCCATTTCATTCTTTTTAAAATAATTTCTATCTTTTTATTGATATTATTATTTCAATGAATTATTATCATACTTTAATTCTTTTAACATGATTTCTTTTAGTTCTTTGAACATATTTACAATAACTACTTTAAAGTTTTGCCTGCTATCCCAAATTTGGGCTTCCTCAAAGGTAATTTCTGTTGTCTGTTTTGTCTTGTTTTTTAAACTAGGACACTTTTGTGAGTGAAAGTCATTGTTATTTAATAAATACACTGGGGCAAAATGCATAAACTCTCGTGGTCCTGGTAAAACTGGGATGTAAAGTTACACTTAAAACGCAATGTGACACTTGAAAAACTTAACAAATTGAGATTACCAATATTTCCTTCTGGATTTCTATATCCAGAAATGATTCATTTCTGAGACACATAAATCTTTGTTCAGAAAGGAATATATAAGTTTAGGAACTTGACTTGATATAGGTAAATACTTTGATACTTTCTATTGGGGAAAATCCTAAAAGTCAAAAATTAGAAACTGTGCTTACAGTTACTGCGTGTGGCACATACTTGGTTGCCTACTCAAAATTTCACTTCCCCCTACTTCTTACTGGCAGAACCTCAATTTTATTCCAGTTTACCCCTTTAAGAAGATCATATCCTTATGGAAGGAGCTTTTAATTATAATCACATTTCCCTTGGCAGTGATGGGTTTATGGGTGCATATATGACCAATTTTGGGAATAATAAGACATGCAGAAGATCTATTGGAGGGTCTTTTTAAAAATCTCTTAGAAGCTCAAGGAAGACGTAACCCCTTTTCTTCTGTTGGATACGATTCTTAGAGCATGACAACAACCTTTTAACTACCTCTTTTAACTATAAGATCTACCTTGAGAAGAAAGAAAGATGAGAGTAGTCTGGGCTTTTAATGCCATCATGATGCCTCTGAATTAACCATATCTTGAGCCACTCCCACATTCAAACTTCTTATTACTTGAGTAAGTCAATGTCTTTTTTTTTTAAGCCAGTTGATTTCGAGTCTTCTATACAGGCATTTTAAAATGTTCTAAGAGATTTTTAAAAATTAAAAAATAAATAATTGTTTCAGAAAGAGACTAGCAAAGGATAAGACTCATTCACACTTAACACAGTGTGTGGTTGACTTGAACTGTCTCATCCTGGTCTGTCCAATATGGTAGCCACTAGCTACATATGACTATTGAGCACTTGAAATGTGCCTAGTCTGAACTAAGAGTTCTGTAAGTGTAAAATAAACACCATCATTTGAAGACTTAGAACCAAAATAACAAGACATATAAAATGTCTAATAGGGCTTCCCTGGTGGCGCAGTGGTTGAGAGTCTGCCTGCCAATGCAGGGGACACGGGTTCGAGCCCTGGTCTGGGAGGATCCCACATGCTGCGGAGCGGCTGGGCCCGTGAGCCACAATTGCTGAGCCTGCATGTCTGCAGCCTGTGCTCCGCAACGGGAGGGCCTGCGATGGTGAGAAGCCCGCGCACTGCGATGAGGAGTGGCCCCTGCTTGCCACAACTGGGGAAGGCCCTTGCACAGAAGCGAAGACCCAACACAGCCATAAATAAATAAATAAATAAATAAATAAATAAATAAAGAGTTTTCATCACAAAGGAAAAAACTTAAAAAAAAAAAAGTCTAATAATATTAATTGATTACATGTTTAAATAACAATATTTAGGACATATTGGGTTAAATAAAATAAATTATTTAAATTAATTTTACTTTTTTTTCTTTTTACTTTCTTTTCAAGATTTTTTTTGATGTGGACCATTTTTAAAGTCTTTATTGAATTTGTTAAAATATTGCTTTTGTTTTATGTTTTGATTTTTTGGCCACAAGGCATGTGGGATCTTAGCTCCCCCACCAGGGATGGAACCCACGCCCCCTGCATTGGAAGGCAAAATCTTAACCACTGGACCACCAGGGAAGTCCCTCTTTTTCCTGTTTTTAATGTGACTATTAGAAAATTGAAAACTACTTATGTAGTTTCCATTATATTTCTACCGAACAGCACTGCTCTAGACAGAATCAAAGAATTGTCACATCATATGCAAATTGGGGTAAGGTACAGAATTCCTTGACATGCATTATACTTGATACTTTTCAAATACAATTTATACAGCAAGATTCAAATATAAATTGCAAATTTTAGGAATTGTCTGAAATTAGAAATGTGGTATACTTGATTTTGTCAGAATTCTTAGAATTTCCAGAGACTTAGAATTGATTATACAAAATCTAGTCTACCTAAATTCAGGATTTGGGTACCAGATTTTACAGATGTATTCTTCATATCTTCCTCCTGTCTCTGAGATATTAAATAATGTTCAGGGAAAATGTATGTTGTATTACTTCAATGCTCTAGATCAGAAATCTAAGTTCCTCTGACTCTAAAATCCTAGATTTTGAGTTCTGTGAAAAGGAATGTTTCTAACAATAGAAAAAGCTAAATTAAAATTTGACTTTAAAAACCTAATCTTCATTAGGAAAAAACAGAAATAGAACAAAGCTTGATATAGACTCTCCTTATGCTCCTATAGGACTTAAAGGAAGTGCCTTTATTTCTCATGCTGAAAAGTGATCATCACGTGAAAGTGTTGTTTCCTTTCAGGGTTGCTTGCCAACATTCCAGTTTTTAAATTCGGAAAAAAAATAGTTGAATATATGTTACTGAACACAAGTTTGTGTGCCTGATGCACAGTGAGGCCAAACAAACTGAAATGTTGGAGTTTGGAGCAGAGAAAGGTTTATTGCAGGGCCAAGCAAGGAGAATGGGTGGCTCATGCTCAAAAACCCTGAACTCCCCAGGGTTTCAGGGAGAAGTTTTTATAGGCAAAATTTGGGGTGAGGGCTGCAGGGTGTGTAACATTCCTCTGATTGGCTGGTGGTGAGGGAAAACAGTCCTGTTACCTCATCACCAGCCAACCAGAACAAAGTCTGCACACAGTGGAAGATAATGAAGACTTTGACCCCCTTCCCAAATGACTCTCCCTTTAAAAACTTTTGTAGTCGAGCAAAATCTTCGGAGTTGGTTTTTAGACATTAGTCCACTTTCTCCTCAGGTTGCCGGCCTCCTGAATAAAGCAACATTTCCTTTCCAACCAACAAAACCCAAAGTTAGCAGAAGGAAAGAAATCATAAAGATCAGAGTAGAAATAAATGAAATAGAAACAAAGAAAACAATAGCAAAGATCAATAAAACTAAACCTGGTTCTTTGAGAAGATAAACCAAATTGATAGGCCATTAGCCAGACTCATCAAGAAAAAGAGGGAGAGGACTCAAATCAATAAAATTAGAAATGAAAAAGGAGAAGCGACAACAGACACCGCAGAAATACAAAGCATCCTAAGAGACTACCAGAAGCAACTCTATGCCAATAAAATGGACAACCTGGAAGAAATGGACAAATTCTTAGAAAGGTGTAACCTTCCAAGACTGAACCAGGAAGAAATCGAAAATATGAACAGACCCATCACAAGTAATAAAATTGAAACTGTGATTAAAAATCTTCCAACAAACAAAAGTCCAGGACCAGATGGCTTCACAGGTGAATTCTATCAAACATTTAGAGAAGAGCTAACACCCATCCTTCTCAAACTCTTCCAAAACATTGCAGAGGAAGGAACACTCTGAAACTAATTCTATGAGGCCACCACCACCCTGATACCAAAACCAGACAAAGATACTACAAAAAAAGAAAATTACAGACCAATATCACTGATGAATATAGATGCAAAAATCCTCAACAAAATACTAGCAAACAGAATCCAGCAAAACATTAAAAGGATCATACACTGTGATCAAGTGGGATTTATCCCAGGGATGCAAGGATTCTTCAATATTCGCAAATCAATCAATGTGATACACCATATTAACAAATTGAAGAATAAAAACCATATGATCATCTCAATAGATGCAGAAAAAGCTTTTGACAAAATTCAACACCCATTTATGATAAAAACTCTCCAGAAAGTGGGCATAGAGGGAACCTACCTCAACCTAATAAAGGCCGTATATGACAAACCCACAGCAAACATCATTTTCAATGGTGAAAAACTGAAAGCATTTCCTCTAAGATCAGGAACAAGACAAGGATGTCCACTCTCACCACTATTATTCCACATAGTTTTGGAAGTCCTAGCCATGACAATCAGAGAAGAAAAAGAAATAAAAGGAATACAAATTGGAAAAGAAGAAGTAAAACTGTCACTGTTTGCAGATGACATGATACTATACATAGAGGATCCTAAAGATGCCACCAGAAAACTACTAGAGCTAATCAATGAATTTGGTAAAGTTGCAGGATACAAAATTAATGCACAGAAATCTCTTGCATTCCTAAACACTAATGATGAAAAATCTGAAAGAGAAATTAAGGAAACACTCCCATTTAGCATTGCACCAAAAGGAATAAAATACCTAGGAATAAACCTACCTAGGGAGACAAAAGACCTGTATGCAGAAAACTATAAGACACTGATGAAAGAAATTAGAGATGATATCAAGAGATGGAGAGATATACCATGTTCTTGGATTGGAAGAATCAATATTGTGAAAATGACGATACTACCCAAAGCAATCTACAGATTCAATGAAATCCCTATCAAATTACCAATGGCATTTTTTATGGAAATAGAACAAAAAATCTTAAAATTTGTATGGAGACACAAAAGACCCAGAATAGCCGAAGCAGTCTTGAGGGAAAAAAACGGAGCGGGAGGAATCAGACTTCCTGACTTCAGACTATACTACAAAGCTACAGTAATCAAGACAATATGGTACTGCCACAAAAACAGAAACATAGATCAATGGAACAAGATAGAAAGCCCAGAGATAAACCCACGCACCTATGGTCAACTAATCTATGACAAAGGAGGCAAGGATATACAATGGAGAAAAGACTGTCTCTTCAATAAGTGGTGCTGGGAAAACTGGACAGCTACATGTAAAAGAATGAAATTAGAACACTCCCTAACACCATATACAAAAATAAACTCAAAATGGATTCGAGACCTAAGGGTAAGACTGGACACTATTAAACTCTTAGAGGAAAACATAGGAAGAACACTCTTTGACATAAATCACAGCAAGATCTTTTTTGATCCACCTCCTAGAGTAATGGAAATAAAAACAAAAATAAACAAATGGGACCTAATGAAACTTCAAAGCTTTTGCACAGCAAAGGAAACCATAAACAAGATGAAAAGACAACCCTCAGAATGGGAGAAAATATTTGCAAACGAATCAATGGACAAAGGATTAATCTCCAAAATATATAAACAGATCATGCAGCTCAATATTAAAACAACAAACAACCCAATCCAAAAATGGGCAGAAGACCTAAATAGATATTTCTCCAAAGACATATAGATGGCCAAGAAGCACATGAAAAGCTGCTCAACATCACTAATTATTAGAGAAATGCAAATCAAAACTACAATGAGGTATCACCTCACACCAGTTAGAATGGGCATCATCAGAAAATCTACAAACAACAAATGCTGGAGAGGGTGTGGAGAAAAGGGAACCCTCTTGCACTGTTGGTGGGAATGTAAACTGATACAGCCACTGTGGAGAACAGTATGGAAGTTCCTTAAAAAACTAAAAATAGAATTACCATATGATCCAGCAATCCCACTACTGGGCATATACCCAGAGAAAACCATAAATCAAAAAGACACATGCATTCCAATGTTCATTGCAGCACTATTTACAATAGCCAGGTCATGGAAGCAACCTAAATGTCCATCGACAGACAAATGGATAAAGAAGATGTGGTACATATATACAATGGAATATTACTCAGCCATAAAAAGGAACGAAATTGGGTCATTTGTTGAGACGTGGATGGATCTAGAGTATGTCATACAGAGTGAAGTAAGTCAGAAAGAGAAAAGCAAATATCGTATATTAACGCATGTACGTGGAACCTAGAAAAATGGTACAGATGAACCGGTTTGCAGGGCAGAAGTTGAGACACAGATGTAGAGAACAAACGTATGGACACCAAGAGGTGAAAGCCGCGGGGGGGTGGGGATGGTGGTGTGCTGAATTGGGCGATTGGAATATACATGTACACACTGATGTGTATAAAATGGATGACTAATAAGAACCTGCTGTATAAAAAAGTTAATTTAATAAAATTCAGAAATTAAAAAAGAAGAGTAGAAAAAAGACTCCATGTGCTCAATTATAAGATGAAACACAATTGTTATCTGTCTCCTTTCCCCACCAAAGCATCTAGTTTAGGATTAAGATCAAATATCAGACCCAAGAGATCCCACAGTGCCTCTATTTATTATTGAACCTGAATGTCAAAAGAACTTCCAAGCAGAAGAATTACTTCAGCATAGCATCAATATAATTTATTATCACTTTTTTTGTCATTAAATATTAAGGGATGTCAACTGTAAATTAATATAATTTTTAAGTTTGTTTTGTGAAACCCAAACATAATCTACTTGGACTCTTTGATGGTAAGTTTTCGATATGCATTTAAGAACGTGTCTCCTTTATTTGTTTTTTGGATGGATATAATAGCAGGAGAGCAGAGGGCAAGGACTAGGTCCTTGAAGCTACATAATAAAGAATAAGTATGATTTTTGTCTTCAGAAAAAACTTTTAACTGTTTTGGCCAAAAATGAAAGGAATCTATAAAAAGCTATGTTTAAATAAAATGATCAGTTTTCATTTTCAAGGATAATGCAAACTAGAAAGGGGCCAGAGGACCTACGGTTAACAGAGCACAAATGTAAGTGGACAAAGTACTCATGGTGCAAATTCATTTACAGGCTTCCTCCTTCCCACTGAAAATTCATGTTTGCTAAAATGTTAAGGGCAAGGAGACGGGAATGGATAAAAGGAGGGCATTTAAGACATTTAAGCTTAACAAGGGCAGAGAAATGGAGAAATCTAAGAAAGTGCAATCACAGAAGAATAATTAAACCATTTTCTGCTTAGATTATTTTCTTCATAATATTTATGCAATGAGTTCATGCAGTTCTACACAGAATATTAAGCATATCAAAAGAAAAGCATTACCTCAAAGAGTAATGAAAGCAAAGATGATTTATTTCTAGAACAGTGCTCCCAGGAGAACATGCCACCACTAGTGAGCAGCAAAGTTTGCTCCCTGGGTCATCAACATCAACTTGCAATCTCAAAGTCAAAGATAATCAACTATATTTGCATAATGTTTTTAGGTTTAAAAAGTGCTCCTATAGCTCATTTTCATTATAACACAATGAGGGGCATTCTATTCTTATCCCCATTTTTCAGATGCAGAATGTGAAGCCCTGTAGAAGCTCAAGGTCACGGTGCTAGAAAGTGATAGAGTTGAAACTATGTTTTCTACTCTAAAGTTTGTGCTCGGGCTAATAGTACAGAGAGTTAATGATAAAAGACACCCTCCTGGGAACATAAATTATAGCCAAAAAGGAGCAACCACTGAATATTTCAGGTGTACCACTGATTTTTATATGTTTTTTTTTTTGCTGTTAGGTAGGAGGAGAGGTATAACATGCCACATTAATTTTAAGTTGCATTCCAATTTTAGAAAATTAAAATAAAGTGTGTCATAAACTTATGTTTGTGTGTGTGCACATGTGTGCTGATAACCTCTTAAAGAAAGTGGTACAGCACATGAAAAAATGCTCAACATCACTAATTATTAGAGAAATGCAAATCAAAACTACAGTAAGGTATCACCTCACAGCAGTCAGAATGGCTAGCATCAAAAAATCTACAAATAATAAATGCTGGAGAGGGTGTAGAGAAAAGGGAACCCTCCTACACTGTTGGTGGAAATGTAAATTGGTACAGCTACTATGGAGAACAGTATGGAGATTCCTTAAAAAACTAAAAATAGAGCTACCATATGATCCAGCAATCCCACTCCTGGGCATATACCCAGAGAAAATCATAATTTGAAAAGATACATGCACCGCTATGTTCATTGCAGCACTATTTATAATAGCCAGGACATGGAAGCAACCTAAATGTCCATCAACAGAGAAATGGATAAAGATGTGGTACATATATACCATAGAATATTACTCAGCCATAAAAAAGAGCGAAATAGGGACTTCCCTGGTGGCGCAGTGGTTAAGAATCCACCTGCCAGTGCAAGGGGCCATGGGTTCGATCCTTGGTCTGGGAAGATCCCACATGCCATGGAGCAACTAAGCCTGTGTACCACAACTACTGAGCCTGCACTCTAGAGCCCACATGCCACAACTACTGAGCCCACGTGCTGCAACTACTGAAGCCTGCGTGCCTAGAGTCTGTGGTCTGCAACAAGAGAAACCACTGCAATGAGAAGCCCGTGCAACGCAACAAAGAGTAGCTCCCACTCGCCACAACTAAAGAAAGCCCGTGCGCAGCAACAAAGACCCAATGCAGCCAAAAATAAATAAATAAAATAAATAAATTTATTTTAAAAAAAAGAATGAAATAATGCCATTTGCAGTAACATGGTTGGCCCTAGAGATTGACATATTGAGTGAAGTTAAGTCAGACAGAGAAAGACAAATATATGATACCCCTTATACACGGAATCTAAAAATAAAATGATACAAATGAACTTATTTACAAAACAGAAATAGGGTCACAGGTGTAGAAAACAAACTTATGGTTACCAAGGAGGAGAGGGGGGAGGGATAAATTGGGATTAACATATACACACTACTATAAATAAAATAGATAACTAAGAAGGACCTACCGTAAAGCACAGGGAACTCTACTCAGTGTTCTGTAATGGCCTATATGAGAAAAGAATATAAAAAAAAGTGGATATATGTATATGTATAACTGATTCACTTTGCTGTACAGCAGAAACTAACACAACATTGTAAATCAACTATACTCTAATAAAAATTAATTTAAAAAAATAAAGTGGTACAATGAGTCTGTACTCTTCTTATTCTTGGTCATGTCTTCCTAATTCTCTCTCCTTTTGTTTCATACTAAAGTGTGTTCATCCTGTATATCATTGCTATAGGGCTAGTTCTCACTGAAATTTCAAAGTGATGCATACCAGATGATTCCTGACTCATTAGCAAAGTTAGAGAAGGATCCTAAGGTTTCCTTTCCTTTTCAAAAGCATTGATTCCTTTTAAAAAAAAAGCAATGCCCAATTTCAGGGGTAGTAGTAGTGGTTGGTGTCAAAAGAGAAGATATTTTGCTTAAGTGGAATTTGCAACACTGTTCATTAACACTACGGGAGTGGATGTATTCTCCACCTTTATTTTGCATTCTTAAGAAGGCCCACCTCTTTCTTGCCTTACATGTATTTCCGTCTGCTAATGTTGGCCAGACAATTTTCAGTATGCAGCAAATATGACTGCTTTGTCACCAGGATTTTTGAAAGATTGAGAGACCGTGGGCTACTATTGAAATGAAGGAATTGGGTTAGATCATTTGACAGGTTTATTGATTCGACAAACATGTAAAGATTACCTACTATGTGCCGTACTAGATTGCTACTGGGAGCATTAAGGTAAGGAAATAGTTTTCAGACAAAACAAACAAACGAAAACTGAAAACTTTCCAGGGACACGTGGTAAGATCCAGACAGCGCCAACATCAAACGCAAAATGGGCGTCAGCGGCTCCGCAGAAAATCCTTTCTCCAGCTTCCTTATGTAAGGAAATACAGGTGACCCTTGAACGACTCGGGTTTAAATTGCACGGGTCCACTTTCATAAAGACTTGTTGGTCCTCCATATTCTCCGGTTGGCATTCGCATCCGCAGATTCGAAATTTCCATCCACAGTGGGTTGAATCCGCGCATGCGAAACCCGTGCATAGAGAGGGCGGCCTGTGGGCCGTGAACATGCGCAGATGTTGGTGCCCGGGCCTTCTGGAACCAATGCCCCGCCTTTCCCTGAGGGTTGACTGTACTAGCAAAGCGCTGTTTAACAAATAGTGCGTTATCCAGTCTCTCGACGATCCACAGCGTGTTGTGCCGAAAAACATGGGAACTGATCGGAGTGGGTTTGCAGTTGTCAGGCTCCCACGTAGTCCCAGAGGATGCCCACCACCCGCCCTCCTCACCTTTGTGGGGTCCCATCTCACACTAGCAGGGCTGGTCTGGCGACAGGACGCGGCAGGAGTGATGCGGCGCTTCCATCCGGGACTGTCTGGCTTCTCCCGCCTTGGACGGCGAGCCGGGCGAGGCCGGCCCGTGCTGCGAGCGGCCCTGAGGAGAGGCCGGCGGTGAGGAGCTGGGCTGCGGCGGCCGCGCCTTCGGGGGACCGCGGGCTCCGCGAGGGACCCTGATCCCCAGCCACCGCCGGATGTGGACCCACAAATGGTAATGAACGTCCGTTGTTGGAAGCTGCTAAAAATTTGGGAGTAGTTTGTTAACACACTAACAGAGCGGAAATAGCTTTCTAGGCCCCCGAGAGAGCCGCTCCTGCCCGGGTGCCACGTGAGCAAACGAAAACTTAAAAGGGTCACTTTCAGGTCCTTGTCGGTGCCCGGCTTGACCAGAAACGCAGTCTAGGCGGTCAGCCAGCCCCCTCGCCCAGGCCACCGCTGGGCTCTGCTCTCGCGTCCTTGTTCCCGCTCACCCCACACCCGCTTGGCTCTGTGGCCCCAGCCAATCAGGTATTTTCTTTTCTTTTCTTTTTTTTTATAAATTGCTCTTGCTTAACCATTCAGTCTATGGTTGGGTTTTTTTTTTTTTTAATTTTATTTATTTATTATTTATTTATGGCTGTGTTGGGTCTTCGTTTCTGTGCGAGGGCTTTCTCTAGTTGCGGCAAGTGGGGGCCACTCTTCATCGCGGTGCGCGGGCCTCTCACCATCGCGGCCTCTCTTGTTGCGGAGCACAGGCTCCAGACGCGCAGGCTCAGTAGTCGCGGCTCACGGGCCCAGTTGCTCCGCGGCATGTGGGATCTTCCCAGACCAGGGCTCGAACCCGTGTCCCCTGCATTGCCAGGCAGATTCTCAACCACTGCGCCACCAGGGAAGCCCCAATCAGGTATTTTCTGTTCGTTTCTTTCTGGTTCTTTATTCTTTGTCCTAGAAAAGCGTCCTGCCTTCCGCCCCCTTTTGCAGTTCTCTGAGAGGAAACTGTCCGCCTCATGAAGTGTTAGATAAAGGTGTTGCTGTCACCTCAGTTGTCTTCTTTCATCACTTCTTAACAGCTTTTGGCAACGAGGCATGAGATCCGAAGCTGACTGCTAACAGCCTATGGGACAGCGAGACATGAGCGAGGCGCCTGCTGTATACCCTTCGAGTTCTCGGCCCCTCTCATCCTTAACAGCTGTGGGTAAGTGACTCTCAAATTGGAGCTCCACTCCCTTGAGTGAAGATCTACAACACAAACACTCTCTCTCTCTCTCTATATATATATCTCCCAGAAAGTTCCTGGGATTCTAGAAAGACTCCAGGGTAGTAATATTGGGAGCCCCCCAAAGTGGTAGCCATTCAGGGACTCAATAACGCCTCAAGGTAAGTCCACAGTATAAACTGCTGGGGGACTTGGGAAAATAAATGAGGACAAGAAATTTGAACTGCTTTGACCATCAAAATCAAAATTTGGCAGAAAAGCATTGATTCTCAAAGCTTTTTTCCATCCCTGCACTTCCCCCACCCCCAAGAATGCCTCACATAGTCTTTACGTCTCAGCAGTGCATCTGTATCCAACCACTTGTGGTCAAACACCTGGAAGTTGCCCTGAATTTCTTTTTTTCTTCTCATACCCCACATCCAGTCTGTCAGTAAATCCCATCAACTCTATCTTCAAATGTGTACAGAATCTAAACACTTTTTACAACTACCTATCTGGCCAAGTTATTGTCATCGCCTTCCTGGATTATTGCAACATCCTTGTAACTGGTTTTCCCATTTTCTGCCCTTCCCCCTGCAGCCTGTTCTCAACAGTGTGACCAGGTGGAGAAATCCTTTCAAAAGCGTATACAATCATCATTCATCTCTGCTCTAACCCTTCCAATGGCTTCCCCCTCTCACTTTGAGTAAAAGCAAAAGTAGTTATAATGAGCCATAGACCTATACAATCTGGCCTCTTACTTTCCTTCCTCTTCCACTATTCACATTCCTGTCTGTCCCGCTGCAACCACAGTGAAATCTCTGCTGCTGCTTCAGCATTCCAGTCATGCATCCACTTTTAGGGCTCACTCCCTCTCCAGTCTCACATCTTTCCTCACTGTCAACTTTTCAGAGAGGCCATCCGTAACTGCACTTTTCATTCATTCCATATCTATTTACTGAGCACCTATTCTGTGTCATGCAGTGTTCTAAAATATTGGGGTACAATAGTGACTCAAATAGACAAAAAGTCCTGCCTTCATGGAGTAAGAGAGGTTGCAGATAATAAGCAATGCACAAAATAAAGACATAAATTCAACCTTAAATCTTATAGAAAAAGAAAGTATAGAATTCTTTACAGAGGAGCAAAAATGACATGCTTCAGTGATCAAGGCAGGCCTCACTAAGAAAATGATATTTAAGGAAAGACTTGAGGGAGAAGAGGGAGTTAGCCACTCAGGTATTTACAAAACCCTTCACATCCTTCTATACTTCCTTCCCCTTCCAGTTTTCTCTCTATATAGTCTTACTGCCATCTAATATACTATAATTTTACAGATAAATGAGGTGATTTTATTAACGTATTATATCTTCCATAATTAAATAATGGGATAAAATTAGCTTCTGATAAGCCTCTGAGAGAAGCCTTCCTCATTTGACTGTGTGTAAAATGTTGCTTGAAAAAATACGATCTTTTAGAGAGGATAGACTTTGGCAAAAATCAAGTATCATATAGACTTTAGGGAACTTGTTTCTTTTGATATGAAATCCTGTTGGACTCGGTGTAGAAAATCAATCTATAAAAATACCTGATAAGATGTAAGAATTCTTCATGACATTCAAGAAAGGATTCTCTCGCTCTCTTTCTCTCTTCCTTCCTCTCTCAGGTTTTGTCACATGGAACAAGAAAACCAGTTTCTTCTTTATGTACAGAGACCAAGGAAGGGTGAGTCCTTAGATACTGAAAGGAGAGTACATTCTTTTTTTTAAAACCACCAAAAGCCTCTGGCAGAGGAAGAAGGGCTGTAGGGGTTTTTATCACTCTTAGAACTGGTTTGGTGAAAGGGAATCCACATTCCCTGGAGAAGCCAAATAAGTCGGAGTGAATTAAATATAAGCTGAGGATAGGTCAGCCTCAGATAAAGGCTCCAGTATAACAACTGATGATTAAAGCAAAATAAATTTTTCTATACAAGAGAAGCCCTAGCTATTAATAGTTTGGTGAATGAATTATTAAAACTAAGGGTGATCAATATTTTATGATCGATATTCTTCTTGTCTTTCATTAGTTTAAAAAAAAAAAGTCATTGACTAGAGTCAGCTCTAGGTTTGACATGTTTCTGAGCCCCCGTACCATGATAAAGAATGCTGCCAAACTGTGAAATTTGGCTTGTACAATTGGAGTTATTTGGGGGCCAATGCATTTGTGCTGCTTCATCCAGATTCTTACTAATCAGTAGATCCCTCTTGTGACTAATAATCCATCATGAATTTGCAAGACTTGCTTGATCATCTGGGAATCATAAGGAGGCCTTGGGCTCCTTAGCATAGTAACTAACAAGCTGAGCTAATTGGTCACACACTGCAGTAACTTACAACATGATTATTTATGGTATGCCAAAGATAAAGTCTTAAAGCATGTTTATATCAAGGACACTTTAGTTTATTTATAAAATTAAAAAAGAAGAGCAATAGTAAATGGAATAGTATTATCATACTTCCCGGACATGAAGTTTACAATACTGAACAATTTCCTAAAGGAATGTTTTTTACTTCTTTTGAATCCGTAACCCCTTTTTTAATAAACATAAAATTGTTATGCACCATTTGCAAATCATTGCTATCACCTGCACATTCCCACCAACCAAAATAAATCTATGATGCTTTATTTACCATAGTCAGATATAAAATATTATAATATTGTTTGCTTTTACAAACTACAAATATACTTCCTGAAATGTCTGACATGTCCTTTCTTGTTCTTCTTCTTCTGCCTGTTTTATCTCTAACCAACCAGGCTCAAAATTAAAAGCATATATCCTTTGATGTGATTTTCTGCAAATGTATGCAGATTTAATGTATAATTTCAAAATATAAATATAATTTGTATATAAGATAGCATGGATCAAACTTTTATTTAATTAGTAGGTTAAAAAAACCAGGCTAAATAAGAATATGAGATTGATATGTATAATAAGTAAAAAAGTAAATAAAAAGGAATCCTGAAATTAGATTGCTAAATTATATGTAAATCTGGCTAATGTTCTACATGGCAATAAACCATAACCTTCAGAGTAGCTTCTCTTCAGGACGAAAATCATTTGCAGTTGATCAGTTTCTATAAGTTAAACATCTAACTTCACAGAACTTAGACCCTAATGAGTAGTGATATTAAAAGATAACAGAATCATGTTTTCTCCAAATTTCTGGTAACTTTTTAAAATACAAGTTATAAAAATGTGAGCATATGATACGAATAGTAAATGATGAAGCAGTGGGCTTTTGGGGGCAAGCT
This sequence comes from Balaenoptera borealis, assembly GCF_965194805.1. NCBI lineage: Eukaryota > Metazoa > Chordata > Mammalia > Artiodactyla > Balaenopteridae > Balaenoptera > Balaenoptera borealis. The sequence goes on from NC_138863.1 coordinate 21,784,391, forward strand.
TTTACAGTGATTGTGTAATATCACACCACCTTTCCCTATCCATCTCCCAAAATCACTTTTTCGTAGAATATTTTGGAAATTTTGTTCATCCTTCACCAACTCCTGAGCAGTCCTCTTGACTCTTGCCTTTCTTGGCTTACTGTTCTTCCCATCTCATGTTGTTCTGCTTTGGGACTGATCAGTACTCTTTCTGATGCTAACGATGCTTACATATTCTGGAAAACAGGCCTCCCATGATTGCATGCAGAGGGGTAGATGAGCAACTGGCTGTACTTCCTTTTGTTACTCCATTCCTTAGTTTCATTCTTTGCCACACTAGGCTGTGCAGATGTATCCGATTCACCTGTTGTGTTGGGAGGAAAGAGAATTAGGACATAGAGAAAAGTTTTAAACTGTATGTTGCATGTCACTATTCCCATTTCCCAAGGGAAAAGCTCCCAAAGGCTGGAACCTTTGTGAAGGATTGCCTTTGTGGACACAATTCAGGTTCCTTCCTTGATCTCCTGCCCTCAGTTCCACATTTCTTGGTACCTGCTTTCTTCTTCATACCTATGCTGTGTGAATCTCTGATTCCCTTTTGGGAAACCCTCTCTATTCACCGGGATGTGTTTGATCTTCCTCTACCATGTAATCTCTAGACATAATTATCCACAGCATGACTTGCCTGAATATCTGTGTTATTCAAGCTAGAATATCACCCCTGGGAGCTTCACCATGATAGTCTAAGGTGGGCACTAGACTCCTTGTCAAACCCCCTTCTCCATTCCCTCTTTCCTACTCCTCCTCCAGTGTTAAATAGAGATACACCATCTCATTGGAAGCCTCCCATTATCAAGTCTAATACACACAGACACACCTATTTCCCAAGGAGAAAGGTACTTTGTAGAGAGGAATAGAAATCTTTAGCTAAATATGACAATTGGCCAGGGTCCCTGCTCTCTTATATATGTATCACTTTATATTTATTACCCTGAGTGGTAATTGTTACCCTTTAACATAGTTTCTTCCAAACTATGCCTTTTCCAGGCACTCTTGGCCATCTGCCCTTGTTCTGTACTCTTTAATATAGAAGGAATTGAATAAACTTTGAAATGACCACATTAGTGAGAGTAGAGTAGAGCATCCCCATTTCACTTTTTTTGAAGCAGCAGGAAGAGTCATAGAGGATTTCTTTTCCTCATGCCCAAGCATCATTTCTTCTATGCCCAGGAATCAGCAAGGGAGTTCTTCTAGTTAAACTTACTCTTTTTGGAAAGAACATGGCAGAAAGTTTTTAATCATTGTTATGGGTTGAACTGTGTCCCCTTAAAATATATTTTGAGCTCCTAACTCCCAGTACCTGTTAATGTGACCTTATTTTGAAAGAGGGTCTTTGTAGATGTAATCAAATTAAGATGAGATAGGGCCCTAATCCAATATGACTGGTGTCCTTATAATAAGAAGAGGAGAAGACACACAGACACATACACAGAGAGATGGCCAGGTGAAGATGGAGTCAGAGAATGGAGTTATGCTGCCAAAAGCTAAGGAGTGCCTAGGACTACCATAAGGTGAGAGAGGTGAGGAAGGATCCTCCCCTGGAGGCTTCAGAGGGATCATGGCCCTGCCAACCCCTTGATTTTGGACTTCTAGCCTCCAGAAATGTGGGGGAATAAATTTCTGTTGTGTGTGTGTTTTGTTTGCCATGGCATACAGCTTGTGGGATTTTAGTTCTCCGACCAGGGATTGAATCCAGGCCCTCGGCAGTGAGAGCGCAGAGTCCTAACCACTGGATAGCCAGGGTATTCCCAGTTTCTGTTGTTTTAAACCTCTCAATCTGTGTTACTTTCTATGGTGGCCCTCGCAAACTAACAGAAGTATCATTGTCATCATCATCGTAGGTACTGTTAATGGCGTCTGCTGTGTGTCATTCAGTGTGTCATTTGCTTGACTGCATCGTGTGCTAGATGGAAATGTAGGTTCTGGAGTCAGAGTCTGTGAGTTCAAATTCTGGCTCACACTAACTAAGGCAAGTTATGTAACTGTTACTTATTTCTATTATTTTCTCAAATCATTGTAATAACCTTAAAAGGTAGATATTAATAGCCCATGTAACAGTAGAGCCTTCTGAGGCATAAATTCACCATTTACCCATGGAAACGCAGTTGGATATATTTTAAATGTTTTTTAAACTTTTTATAATACTTTGAAATAATTTCAAATTCATAGAAAAATTACAAGAATAACACAAAGAACTCTCACATACTGTTCACTCAGACTCCCCAGGTGTTAACTTTTTTTTTTTTTACCACATTTGCCTCATTGTTAGTTTTGTCTCTATATAGTTTATATATTTTATATTTTATTCCCTTGAGAAGTACAGACATGTGCCCTATTACCTCTTAATACTGTAATATGCAGTTCCTAACAAGAGCACTCTCCTGACTAATGAAAGTTCAATCATGAAAATCAGGAAATTAAGGTTGATACATTACCATGTTGGGTATTTTTTTAATTGAACATTTTTATCTAATAGTAACATACATACAGAAAAGTGCACAAATCATAGGTACACAACTCAGTGAATTTCCACCAAGTGAACTCATCTTTGTGACTACCAGACAGGTCAGGAAATAGATCACTATTAGCATCCAAAAGCTCCCCACCCTGTGTCCCTTCCCAGTCACTTCCTGCTTCTCATCTGCCTCCTTCTCTTCCCCAAAGGTAACCATTATTCCGACTTTTATCACCATGGATTAGTTTTGCCTGCTTTTAAACTTTATATAAATGGAATTACATAGCTGTCCTTTTTTTTGTTTGTTTTGTTTTAAAAGACTGACTTCTTTCACTCAATATTATATATGTGAGGTTCATTCTTATTGGTGGGTATATCTGTAATTTGTTTATTTCTTATTGCTGTATAGTATTTCCTTGTATGGATACATTCCAGCTTACCCATTTTACTGCTGTTGGACATGTGGATTGTTCTTAGTGTTTGACTGTTAAGATTTTTGTACATGTCTTTTGGTGCATATATGGGTACATTTCTGTTGGGTTTATTACTAGGAGTGGAATTGTTAGGTCATAGGGTGTGCATAAGTTAACTTTTAGTACATACTACCAAATAGTTTACCAATGTGACTGTACACTATTTAGCAGTGTATGAGAGTTCCAGTTGCTTCATATCCTTACCAACACTTGGTGTTATCATTATTTTTAATTCTAACCTTTCTAATGGGTATATAGTTATATCTCATTGTGTTTTTAATTTGAATTACCCTGATGACTAGTGAATCTGAGGACCTTTACATATATTTATAGACCACTTGAATAACCACTTTTGGGATGTATTTGGGGACTGCTGGAGTTTAATTTTCCCTATCTGACCTCAAAGTTGATTTTTTTAAGTTGTTATTCTAAATTCTTTTTATACATCATGGTGTAAAATTTTAGTTGGTCAGTAAGAACTAAATGAGCACTCTAATAACAATAGTGCTGTAGGAGCACCAACTTCAGTTGTATTATCTATTTATCACTGCATCAAGGTGTCTCACACATAAGGCTGGTGAGCTGATGCTGGCTGGTGGCAGGAGACCTCAGCTCCTCACAACATGGACCTCTCCATAGGGAAGACTTAAGTGTCCCGCTTAATGGTTGGTGGTTGGCTTCCGCCAGAGTGAGTGATGCAAGAGAGAGCAAGGTGGAAGCTGCAATGTATTTGATCATCTGGCCTTGGAAGTCACACTCAAATCATTTCCATAGTATCCTGTTGGGTATACACGTTAGCTGTATTTGATGTGACTGCACAAGGGTCATCTTTGAGGTTGGCTGCCACAGTTGTTCTTATAAACTCAATTGCCCAAGGTCTTTTAAAAATGTAAATGGAGAAAAAAATTACTTAACACATGTGTATTCTTTTGACAAATATTATAAATTAATTGATGAGTAACTCACTTCTATTTCTTATAAGTGTTTAAGAGATCTGTGGGAGTAAATGAGTTTGGATATTTTTGGTAGTTCTTTTTACCACTGCTCTCACTTCTTTTCGTCTTTCTCATATTTGATGACTTACGGAGTAAACAGACTTGGTGTATATTCGTAAGTTTGCTGATAGTGAGGTAGCCTATCATGACAAAGCCTAGCCACTGTCCAGTAGTTTCTCTTGGTTGCACTCAAAGCTCAAAAGTACTCTTTAAAATATACTTCTTTATTTCTGGTCTTCTTGGCATATGTCTAAACTAAATAAAAAACTAGACCAAAGCTGTATGACCTGAGATGTTCATCCCAGTATGAAAATAATTAACATTTACTGAGAAAAGCCAGGTACTGCGCGTAACTCTTTTCTATGCATCGTCTTGTTTACTATTGCAGCCCTGTAAAGTAACTTGTATTATTATCATCTTAATTTTTTATAGCTGGGAAAATTGCTGTTTAGAGAGATGAAGTAACTTGACTAAGGTCACATACCTAATAAGTGGCAGAGCCAGCCAGCCATTGAACCAAGTCTGATTTTAAAACCATCTTCGTAACCTCTAAAAAAAATTGTGTTCAACAATAGGAGAATGCCCATGTGCATTATTAACTTCAATACAATATAATATTATGCATTCATTGGAAATTGTGTACTCTAATTTCTGTTGAGTTTGGAAAATATATTTTAATAGCAAATAGAAGAATAAGATACACACTGATATGTTGTGATACACATATTATTATCTCAGCTATATAGAAAATTAATTATGTGTGAATATCCATAGAAAAGAAGGGCAGTAGTATGTCTAAGCATTAGTAATGTTTATCTCTAAATGTGATAAGACTATGAATGCTTTTTGCTTTCTTATTATGCATTTCTATAATGAATGTTATTACTTTTATAATCAGGAAAAAGGTATTAAAAATCTTTAATACTCACAATGTGAGAGAAAATATAAAGACTTGGTTTTTATGATTAAAGGAATGATTCCATTTAATAACTGCTGGATCCATTTAAAGGTGCAGCGATTCAATTTGAGATCTGTTTTTGTTGTGTTTGGCTATCAGATGTTCAGGCACAATGTGGTATTCTCCTGCTAGCTGTATTCTCTTTCTCTTTTTGCCTTATGTTGGAGATAAAGCTGAAAGTGTGTGTTTTTCACTGAGAAGCTGGCATTTGAATGAAACCATTGCTTTCCTCAGCTTAAAGAAGATAAAAGGAGTTATCAAGTAATGTTTTCTTTCACCTAAGGATGTGCTGGTCCCACTCCAACAGTTGGAATTGATTGAACTCCAGTGCTTGCAAATTTAAAAGCCTAACACAGGGGATCTGCTCACTCTGAATTTTACAAATCAATGGATAAACTCAAAACAAAAACCCATTACAAAGCACCTTAATGTTTATCTGTTTGGCAAGATAAACATTTGTAAACAAGCATTTTCAAATGTGAGCTTCAATAATAACACTATGAGATCTGTATTGGAGGTTAAAAATTTGCATAGAACTATAAAGATAGGACAAAGCCAAAGGAGAAAATTGCTTTTTAAAATATTGTCTTCTGATTCATATTTTCAGTTAAATTGTTTTTCATTTATCTAGACTAGAGTCATTTCTCCTGACTTTTGATAACATTTTTATTATTGTCTATGGAATGTAGCATCTCATGAAATAAGCATGCCTTTGGTATTTGATTAAATAGTATTGCTTCTTGGAAGCCTATAAACCATTGAACCAGGCGAAAGAAATGTTATTAAATTGACTTATATCTGATGAGCGTAATGATTGCTAATTAGTTTACTATTTAACCCGAAGTTGTCAGATCTAAATCTTGACATTAAATTTAGACTTCATGTTTTACTTACTGAGATTAACCAAACTGGAGGAAAATTTTTTAAAAGACATTATCTATGTGGAATCAGTACTTTTGCATAAAAAGGTAAGTTATTAGATTTTAATCAATAGACCTAAGGGCCTTAACGTCTAGATCAGTGCTTTACAAATTGTCTTTGAACCAGATGATGGACCAGATCCCCTGGCCCCCTCCAATTTGTTACTGACCAATACTTTTATAAACTACAGTAATATTGATGTACTAGAACAATGGAAAAGTGAAAATAAAGCCATACAAAATAGAAACACACATTTTAAATTATTAGTTTCAACAGCCGTACAATTATCATCAAATTTTTCCAAAAGTTTTAAATCGTTACTCTCAATTTCTGTACTTATCTTGCCATGAACCAATAACAAATAATTCTTGGACCTGCAGCAGTGGACTGACCACACTTTATCTCTTCTATGGGTTCCTCTGCTCATTTCTCAGCCCCACACTGCCACTTGGCTTGGTCTGGGAATCGGATTAGGGAGTGGAATGAGGCTGACTTCATAGTTCTCACTTCCACCTCCCCTTGAGAAGGCCTGCAGACTGTAATTATATCTGTGTGGTGCCAGGATCTATCAACTGTAGTGTCCTGATGTTATCCCTGTATTTATAAACACTGAGGCAGGTGTTCCCAAGGTTCAGCTGCCTGTGGTTTCACATGATCACTCCAACTAGTAAGTGGGCCGATGTCAGGGGATCCCCAAAACAGCAAACCTAGCTCAACCAGGGGAAAATATTACTGAGTGTTTTACATCTGTATGGATGAAATGGTTAATAGCCTCTGCCGTGTGTATGACAATCATGGCCACAACAATGAGGTTTTAAAAAATTGTTAGGACCCAGTGTAATTGCTGACACTGAGTCCCTTGCTGTGGCTCACGTAGACAACTTAATCTAATTCATTTAATTTTCTCCCGCTTCAAAACAGTGAGTTTTCAGGTCAGCTCAGGATTTAGAATTCATTCAACATTTCAAAACTTCTTCCCCCCTCCTCACTAGTTGATTCTGACACCTCAGGGAATGAATGCAGCCTACAGCCCAAGTCTGCAGGGGAGGGGTGGGATCCTCTTGCTTGGTCTTTTCTACCAGAGGTAGGTGGCACTGGCTGCCATGCTGTTCTCAGCGCAGTCAGCATGGCAGTGGCTTCAAGAGATGGGGAATTGGCATTTCTGCAGCTGTTCCTGCTTCTCTTAAATAATTCACTGGCGTGAAGATCCCCCAGATGCAACTGCATCCCCTCACCATGCTAGGGTCCAGGTACATCCCTCTGTGGGGCAGGAACTTCTCTTAGCTGGCATCTAGGTTCTCTTTCTTGGATAACTTCTGCCCTTCGCTCAGGGGACTATTGGAAACGTCAACACCAGGTTGTCTGACTTTGGAGCTGGGCCTTGACCCCTCAGCTCTTTTTCTCCTTACAAACCTTACCTTTGTAAAGGCCAAGAAATAGGAAATCCATCCAGTGACGCTCTAGCCACCAGGAATCTCTTAACCAGGAGCAGGGGTATATGGGTTGAAATGCTGGGGAGAGAGTGAGGGATGAGGAAAGAGAGGCGCCCTGCTACCCAGGTCACTTGGGCCCCAGGCCAGAATCTAGTTGCTCTCATGGCTCTTTTCCCAAAGTAGGAATGATTTTCATTGGATCATCCAGCCAGGAAACTTGGAAGCATCCATGAAAACCACATCTGATGAAAATAATCAATGGTGTTTAGAAATCAGGATAGTGGGTACCTTTGTCAGGGGTAGAGTCTGGGGGGCTTCCTGAGGTGCTGATAACGTTGTTTCTTGTTCAGGATATTGGTCATATAGTTGTGTCCATTTTTTGAAATTTTGAATTTTGTAATTTTACTGAGCTGTACACTAATGATTTGTATACTTTTTTGTATTTATGCTATACTTTCAATACAATTTATTTATTTATTTTTATTTATTTTTATAATTTTTTTAAATTTATTTTTTGGGCCGCGTTGGGCTCCGCGCAGGCTTTCTCTAGTTGCGGCGAGTGGGGGCTACTCTTCTACCTATCATATTGATATTTACTACCAGCTTATCTGTAGGAATACTTTAAAGATGAGATTGGTTTTAAAACAAATGGTTTAGGATGGATGGAGCTTGCTTTGGGAGGTAGCTTAACTGTAAACATGGTAAAAAAAAGAACAAAGCTCAAAATATCCAAATATTCAGAAATACAATTTAAGTGCTTCAGAAATACCATATATTTGGGGAAGCCACACTGATAGGCCCAAGTCTTAAGATGGTGGTAGCATACAGGATATCTCCATCTTCATTTTGCCTTAATCTTTGCTTTCTCCCTGCTCCTTTCCAAACTGTTCCAAGAGTGTATGTCATTCATTTCTGAGTTGATAATTAGGCCAGGACTCAAGATCACCAAATCCCTGAACAGCTACCTATTGTTATCACAGCTACTTCTAGATCCCCCATGGGAGATCCATGCAGTGAGGGTGAGGCCAAGCCCATGAGTACTGTTTATTACTATATAGGTTTGGTGCCAGCATCCTGTGTGGAATTCCTAGGCCTGCTGAGCTGTGCTGTACTGCGTAGGGCTGAAAACATTCCTGTGTGTCTTTTGTTAAAGGCCTCACTAAAAGAGATTTCTTCAGATCTCACGTTGGTGGCAAAGAAAGGATAAACCCAAAGAAAAAAAGGGGTGTATGGGATGATTTCTTTTCCCCCCTAGGACCTAGGGTGAAGTGGTCCAATGCTCTACCCCAGGCCAGGCCTTTCTTTCACAAGCCAGGAAGCAGAGTTTGGGTGGGTGGTCAGAGGAGGCAGTAGAAGGAATTGATTAGTAGGTGGAAAGCAGGGTCTCTTTCTAGAGCTGATGGGAAAGTCATTTTAATGAGATAAGTCAGAAAGGACAGGACCTCTGAGAAACCAATTCCAGCTGGGGAGCATTGGCAGAAGATGTTGTGCCTTTTCCTTACCCTAACACTGGGAGTTCTTCCCTCTGCCCCAAAACCATGGCCCAATGAAGATCCTCAGAAATTAACACTGCTTCTCCTTAAGATTGGAGGGCGGTGGGGGGGGGGACTGGAGCCTTGATTTGACGCCAGAGGCCAACGATGTATATTGTCCAACAGATGGTTAATGCCTGGTCAAGATTTACCTCCCCAGGCATGCCTAGGGTCTGTCACCTCTATCAATGGAGAGGTGAACCAGAAACTGGTGCTCTTGCCTACCAGCCTTCCATAGTGCCTGTGCTGCCTCTTTCCTCCAGAACTCCATTTAAATCAAGGGAGGCACAGATCTTGCTGGTTTGCATTATGACGAGGTGTATGTGATCACAGCCTCTGAATGCTCTGGGGTGCTCCGTGGCTGTGCAGCAACGAGCATGAATCAATTAAGCGACTGTTAGGTTCAGACTCCAGGCAATGGCATAGTCGGCTTCACACTGACTTTGTTATATGTGAAATCCCCAAAGAGAATAATACCTTATCTAAACTTTTATTTTGTAGTACAGTGAACATGGATCAATAATAAACTTCGTTCCAGTATAACATTAGTTTCAGAAGAATTTTCCCCCTTTCCTCTTTATCAAGAAATCAAATTATAACCATAAAAATGAAGGCTTTCTACTTAAGGACTCTGTGAAGAGAACAAGGGTTTCCATTTTAATATTAATATTTTCTCTTATTGTTTTAAAATAAGCTTGGGTGATTTTATACAATGTAGAATTAAATATGTTTCTCAGAACATGAACTTACACTTGGATATTTTTGAAAATTAACCTTTTATACATGACAATGAAATTAGATCATGTATTATTAAAATATAATTACTTTTAAAATTTAACTTGGGAAATTAAGTTGGGAAGTATATCAAATACATAGACAAGAATGAAAAATAGAATTATGGAAATCTATTATTTATCTACTACCAAACATTATTAAAATAATATTATGCTATATATACGTGAATAGTTTCTAAAGAAATGATATACTACAGGTATAACCGTGGCCGCCTTTGTTTTTCCCCCATTCCATTACCCTCCCTTGCTCCGAGAGGTAACCACTATTACGAAATCAATGTTCATCATTCCCATAGCTTGTATATTTTTACTGTGTATACATAGAAACTATACAGGCTCATTTTGTGTACAATCATACTATACATATCTTTCTCCACTGTGATTTTTAAACTCAACATTTCAGGTAGAATTTTTTTTTTTTTTGGCCGCAGCATGTGGGATCTTAGTTTCCCAACCAGGAATTGAACCCGAGCCCCCTGCATTGGAAGCATGGAGTCTTAAGCACTGGACCTCCAGGGAAGCCCTCAGAATTTTAAACCTGGAGAACCTGGGATGTGTATAGAAGTAGATAAACCCCAAGCCTTTAACTTGGAATGCAGAGTCTTCAGGTACTACATGAACTCCTGAAATTATAGGTGCATGGACATTTTTCTAAGAAGTAATTCCATAGCTTTCACAAAATTCTCAGCTCCATCTTTGACCTCCTAAATCTTTCTTCAAAATTTTGAGATTCCATTAATGTACAAAGCTTTTTTCTAACTGTGATGTATGACTAATTTTCTTTGTTTTGTTCTATAGGTTCTATTCTGGTGCAGCATTTTAAAAAATTGTTGATTCTATTGTGTGTGTGTCTATACATATACATATAAATTTTTTCTTTTTTTTTTTGGGTGGTCAAGCGCATTTTGAAGGCAGGAATGATTTAATAAACTGCAGTTACCACACTGACCGCTAGAGGGCACTAGCACAACTAAAAACGGAGAAGGCATCTTTTTGGAGTAAAAAAAATACAAATACCAGAGGAGTTGCTTGCAAGATCGTCACATATTTGCTTATCTCTATTTACAGATTTCTACATAGAGCTTCTAATATGTTCTAAAACTTTCATGTTCAAGCTATTTTAGTGTTATCAGTCTCATAAAACAAATTTAAAGCAGGCCTGAAAGTGAGAGTTTAAATAAATGAAGAACACCACAGCTAGATTCTGGCCACTTATCTAGTCATTGCTGAATTTTTGAGACACCAGTTACTGGCCAGTTAATTGATATCTTTATTGATAAAAATAAATAACATGATTTAGAAATTTACATAGAAAAAAACAGCATCTTCATTTAAGACTTTATGACCTTCCTACATATTCACTCTTTGGGAACATTCCCTATCTTTCTTTTGCCAGTTAAGAAGGTAGCTGTGGGCATTTTGCATCCTTAAGGCTGTACGGCTGGAACTCTGGCAGAAAGCAGTTATTTCACCAGAGACCCTGCCTGCCCATCACCCACTTTCCTTTCTTTGTCTCTGCTGAAGAGCTAAGATAGGCAGGGATCAGTTTTCCTTCCCCTAAATGAGAACTACTCAGGGATTTTTATGTTCTAACTGCCAATTGTCAATTAAGAGAATTGCCAAGAAAAGCCATTCTAAGCAAGTATTTCAACATCAGAACATTAAAATAACTCATGTTCATAAAGCGCTTTACAATTTACAAGGAACATTTGCCTACAAGCCTGACAATAGTTTCTTGATATAAGAAAGTAATATATGTTTTTTCCCATTTTATGGATTAGGAAACTAATGTTCCTAATGTATTTAATGCTGTGGACTATTCTAGACCGTGGTTGCCCTTATGGTTAATAAGTGCAAGAGTACAGTCTTCTCTGGAGATTTTCTGATTTCTAGTCAGCTAGGAGTCTTTTCTATACTCATGTATCTATTCCTTTCCTTACTTGTTTTGAATACATTTCTTTTTGAGGTTTAATTAATCTATAGTGTGGAGTCTTTTTAAAAAAATAATGTCATTAAACCCACTTTCTTTATTTTGTTCTGCATTTCCCCCAAAATCTTTAATTCTATTTTAACCATTATTTTGATACAGTCTCAGAATTATCTAGTGAGAATGTAGCTGCTTATTAATTCATTTAATCTGTTGAACAAAGCGAAGGTCCCCATCCAAATGGAGCTTACATTCTAGAGGGAGGAGGACACATAACAAACAATAAAGATAACAAACAAGTAAATTACATCATTTGTTAGAAGATGCTAGGTGCTGTAGAAAAATGACAAACAGAGCAGAATAAGGAGACTGGAGAATCAGGGGTGGAGTTTACATTTTTAAGTAGGTGGGCCTTCCTGAGAAGCAGATGAGGGAGCTAACCCTGAGAATGTCTAGAAGAAGACAGACAGAATAGCTAAAAAGGAGTCTCTCAGCTCAGAGAGAACCTGGCTCGTTGAGGGTCTTAAAGGAGGAGACCAGCATGGTTGGGGTGTGGAGGGAGTGGAGGGGAAAATACGAGGGGAGGTGGTCAGAGAGGTACGATGCGGGGCTGCCCATGGTAAGACTTTGTGGGCCGCTGTACGGGCTTTGACTCACTTTGAGTGAAATGGGTGGTCATAGAGTGGAAGGACATGATCAAAGCAAATATTTTAACAGGATCTCTCCAGCTGCCATACGGAGAATAGGCTGTATGTGTGAGTCGGGGGAGAGGTTAAGTGTAAAATTACAGGTCTACAATTATAGCAATGCAGATCAAAGGTGATGGGCTCGGACCAGGGCACTGGTGGTGGAGGGGTGAGAAGTGGTCTGCTTCTGGATACACTTTCAAGGTAGAGCCAACCCAACTTCCTGATGACTGACCATGATGCGAGTGAAACAGAAGGTAAGAATGGCTTCCAGGTTTGCACCTGAGCAACCGGGAAGTTGGAGTTGCCATCAACCTACAGCGCTGTGAGTGGAACAGCTTGGTGGGTTAAGGTGGGTAGATCAGGAGTTCAGATCTGAATATATTCGCTTTAAGATGTAATTAGGCATGGAGTGGAGAAGTTGATTAGGTGGTGAGATGTGGGAGCTCAGAGTTCAGGAGAGAGGTATGGCCTGGACTAGGTGTAAGAGCCATCAGTGTTGAAGGCATGGGACTGGGTGTCACTGGGGAAAGAAGAGCACCAAGACCCTATTCCTGGCCACTCCAGTGTCAAGAGGACAAGCTGAAGAGGAGGAGGCAGCAGAGGAGACAGAAAAGGAGTGAGCGGTGATGTAGCAGGACAGCCAAGAGAGTCTAGTGTCCTGGTGAAGAAGGGAGTGCAGCTGCCTACTGAGCTCCTCCTCTGGACCCTGCAGCTCTCATGCCTTTTCCCACCCAGAAGAATTATTAAGTGGCCTTGGAGCATGGAAATTTTCCTCTCAAGGAAAACAGAGACAGGGAGATTTTATCTTACTCCTGCTGTCTTTTTTCCCCCTCGTTTACACTTTTGCTTTATTTTTAAAAATTTTAGTATCAATTAAATTTTATTATCTAAGAATAAAATGCAGTAAGTAGAAACTTGTTGAAATAATTTAAATTATCAGGTCTTACTTCTGAGATAATGACTCAGCATTTTATACAATTTTATACTTCTTATGCATGTGTTATTTACTTCAATTGTTTCAGTCTCTCTCAGATTAGAATACTTTGTATTATCCCATTTCATAGGTGCAAAAGACTGAGACTTAGAAACATTACTTACCGTAACTACTTTTTTGACATAGTATATTTGATTTCCATAAAGCGTATACTTTTTAAAAAAATATATATTTATTTATTTATTTGGTTGTGTTGGGTCTTAGTTGCAGCAGGTGGGCTCCTTAGTTGTGGCATGCATGTGGCATCTAGTTCCTGGACCAGGGGTGGAACCCAGGCCCCCTGCATTGGGAGTGTGGAGTCTTAACCACTGTGCCAGCAGGGAAGTCCCAAAGCATATACTTTCAAAGCATACACTTTTAAAGTGTGCATCTGTGACTAAAATTTGAAGCATAACGTATCTACAACTATTTTATCTAACTTTCTCTCACAAGGGTACTTTATAAAGACATATGTTAAAAAATATTTATTCCTAACATTCAGGAAGAACCTTTGGGGAATTTTCACCCGGGAAATATGCAGTCCTTTTACATTTAAAATTTATAGCAAGGTGGTTGTAATATAAATAGGGAGAACCTCTTTGTAGGGCAGCTTTGCAAAACTTACCAAATCTTAAAACTTTTGAATGTAAGGTTTTGATCCAACAATTCTATAGTTAGATATTTACCCTAAGGAAATAGAGATAAGAGCAGAGGGTTAGAATGAAGACTATGTATTACCTAAAAAAATTGGAGACAACCTAAATAAATTTTGTAATATCCAGGCAATGGAGGGCTACACAACTTAAAAAATAATGCACTATAATATTTAATGACATGGAAGGACATCCATTACATAGTATAAGAGAGAGAAGAAAGCAGGTTATTAAGCAAAATGTATGCTCTCACCCTCTTTTATTGCAAATTATATTGAGAAGAAACTAGAGGTCAGCAAGCATTTTCTACAACGGGCCAGACAATAAATATTTTCGGTTTTGTGGGCCGCAGAGTTTCTGTTGTAACTACTTGTTGTAGCTTGGTTGTTGTGCAAAAACAGTCATTCATAATATGTAAATGAATGGGCCTGGCTGAATTTAGCTGCTGGGCCGTAGTTTGCCAGTCCATGGTCTTTGGTAGTTTGCTGACCCCTGATCTATAATTGTAAACAGTGATTCATCTCTAGGAACTATAATTCTAGATTTAATTTTCTTCTTTTTGCTTCTCTACAAGATCATAGATAGTTCTTTGTTGCCAAAAGAAATGCAAGACGTGATGACGATAAAGCATTTAATTATATTTCATTTTTATATTATCAGTGATATATTGCTATTGTTAGTAATTCAGTCAGAATAGGATTGGGTTTTATCAGAAGAATAAATTAAAATAAAGGCAACACTTGGTTATTCAGATATTGAGTATATTCTGGTATAGGCTAGTTGTTTGTGATGTTTAAAATTCTGGACCAGCTTTCCCTGTGACCCAGAATATTTCCTATGCTAAATGTGCCCCCAAATAAAAGATGATTTTAATATTAGCTTCCAAAAAAACGTAATTAGGAATTAGGAAGTTTGGTTGGTAGGACAAATAGACATGGTACTTTGAAGAATTTTCCAAAAGCTTCTGAATTTTGGAGTATCAGCAGCATTCTTTGCTTTACTGGAAGAGAGAACAAGGCCAGTTGATTGTGTAAATCAAATACCTGCCAGAGTTCACGCAGGTCTTTCTGCGTTGCGGAGTCCAGTCAGGGCTGTGCTGGTAACCGTTTAACAGCCAGGCTTGGTGGGGAAGACAGGAGTGGGGGGGTGGTGGCTGATTTGTAGCATTTGCCAATTTCTTTTTTTTTTTTAAACATATGCAGTGCACTCTTCCCCCCCCCCCCCCTTTTTGGCTGTGTTGGGTCTTCATTGCTGCACCGGGCTTTCTCTGTTTGCGGTGAGCGGGGGCTACACTTCATTGTGCTGCGTGGGCTTCTCATTGCTGTGGCTTCTCTTGTTGTGGAGCACGGGCTCTAGGTGTGCTGGCTTCAGTAGTTGTGGTTCGTGGGCTCTAGAGCACAGGCTTGGTCATTGCGGCGCATGGGCTTAGTTGCTCCGCGGCACATGGGATCTTCCCGGACCAGGGATCGAACCATGTCCCCTGCATTGGCCGGCGGATTCTTAACCAGTATGCCACCAGGGAAGTCCCAGCATTTGCCAATTTCTGTGGTGTAAATATTTCCAGCTGTGGGCAATTTCAAGCTACCAATGGGACTCGTAAAATCCCTGAATATTTAACAATTCCCCATGTGAGCCAGTGTGAGCCAGCTCCAGCACACCACTGGGTCCAATTAAAATGAATTTAGCCCTAAGCCCACTTACCATAAAAACACTAGCTCCTACTCTTCCTCCCCACTCTCCTCCACCAGATCTTTCTGGGAAGCCCCAAGTGTTGACATTCTCCTGGTAGGGATATCCTGCTGCTTGCTTTTTCAGAATTGCTCTACTCTTACCAATCCCTGTGGCCACTGAGGCTGCTGCCATCTGCTGCTGTGTGGGACTCAGCACTAATCTTTCCTTAAGAGGGCTTTTGTAGGTAACTGACTAGGTGGTCATCCACCGTTCCATTCCGTCAACTCTTGCCAACTCTGCTTGACTATCAAACAGGACTTTGTGTTAGAGTAGTGATCTGAGCAACAAGAAGGAATCAGAGTCTCATGGGCCTGACCTAGTGCTGGTCATTATAGATTCTAGGATGGCTTTGGTGGGAGGCACCACGGCGAAGTGGGATGAGCGGGGAGAGCTGCACTTTAGGGACAGCAGTGGGGGAATCGGAATGCGTGTTTTTGGGTGGTGGTGATGAGTGCCTTCCAGAAACCCATGCTCTAGTCTGGCGGCAAAAGTGTGATTCTCTTCCCAGCTCTGATTACTCATTATAGTTTCAGCTAGACCACAGAAGGTTGACACTACCCAGTCCCTGCAGCCTAGGGATGGCACAGAAGGAGTCGAGTAGAGAATGACAATAACCCATTTGCAGCACTGGGAGTGCAGGATAGACTCTGGGGATTGTCTGGTCATGTGGCTGTGACCAGGTTCTGCCTGAGGCCAATTAGGTCTTTTATCGTATAGCTCAGGTATTTCATCAGCTTCAGCCTGCTCCACAGCAAGCTTCGCCCTGTCTAAAGTTTCCATTTGCACTTACTGTAGAGCTGGCTGCGGAATCATGAGCATCACTTAAATATAATAAATAATAATAATAAATAAATAAATATAAAACTACATGGCATTGAGCTGTGCTATCTTTGTATTTCAATTTTATTATTATGGAAGAAAGGGCTTGTTGACAATAACTCATTAGGTGCTGTCAACAGCAAAAATCTTAATGGACTTCAGCTATGTGAGCCATATGTGTTATTTCTTTCTTACCCTCGGGGACATTTGGAATGAAGGATACTCAGGAAATGGACAACATATTGTCAAATTTGAAAGCATATGGGGCTGAACAGGATTCTACTGAAGGCTCATGGTCTTATAATCCAATATTTATAAGCAATTAAAGTTCACCAACGTCTATAAAAATATGCCACAGCTGTGAATCAAATTAGTGCCTTGACCTACCCAATTAGACAAAGAAAACATTAATATCATAGTTAGGCAGCCAGTTCCCTTCTTAGAATTAATGTAAATAGTGATTACTCTTAAAAAATCAAAGGAACACTGTATTTTCAAACCAGAGGAAAGAAACTTAGGCTAAAAAATACAGAATTCTAGGTAGGAAATGGTTCCTTCATGCTTGATTAGTGAACTGTCAAAGGGGAATAGTCTTTTGGTATCTCAGCAAAAATTTCCTTTTGATTCCAGTCAAATCTCTCTTTTCTTTTATGAGGACTGACTGCCCATAGATGTAAAGTCATTGCTTTGTCAGTTGCGGTTGAAGAGCAAACAGTTTCAAGCCTTCCAGAGAGCCCTTGATGAATTAGTAATTTCAAACCACACCCAAATGCTGGTGTAAAACAGCTAGTCATCTCCCTGCTGAGGTCTTTGATCCTCCTGTATGAGAAAAAGATATTTCAGAGCTAGGGTGGGAGCTTCTATTGTGACAGAACAAGTGAAATTATACAAGTGCTCACTTCGTGTCTAATTTCCTATTCTCATGATTTCCTCTCTGCTTTCTCTATTCATTGGTCAGTTTCCAATTACAGAAACCATTCAAGAAGCATGAACTTGCCAATAAATTTACAAAATGTAGGTGAAGGAGTGTAGAGTAAGGAAGTTACTATAAATTATCAATTTTTCAGTTGGAAGAATATTTTGGGACTCTGCTCTAGAGAAAAATAGACTCTTACTAAAATTACTTTGCTCTTTAAGTAGAAACTGAAAAATGCCTTGCTTAAAATGTATGAAAATGCATGAATTTTTAAAAAATGTTTTGCTATGAAAGGATAGTAGGGCAACAGTAGAAATGTTTCTGTCAGTTTTCATGATACTTATTTAATCTCCATATATACAAAATAACCCTAAACATGCTGTAAAATGAGTTGGTCTGATTATTCTGATTATCTTCAGTTAGGCCGTTAATAGATTTGTAGGATGTTTTACTAACAGCATGTGGCATAGTCTTGACCACCTATTCTGTCATCGTATTCAAAACCATTGCATTTCCACAGATCGAATAGTTTCCTAGTAGTTTGAATTTTCTGTGTGAAACAAAACGTTGAAACAATAGCATATTTTTTTCCCCTCGGAACTACTCTGGTTTATTGAACATTGACTAACAGAAGGAATTTATTTAGTATCATACTTTAGTCATTCTTAGTCACCATTACACTTTACTTATATTTTCAGTCTAAATAAAATTTGTAGACATTCATGAGGCATTAAATTGAGTGTTTTGTGTATGTCACACTGTAGTGCATTAACGTTCAGTTAACAGATCCCATTTCTCCCATTAATCCATTCTCCCTCCCTCCTTTCCTTTTTTCCCTTTTCTTCTTTACTCCCATATATTTTTAAATATCTATAGTGTTTTATTCAAAGTTGAGCAGACATCCCCTTGTCTCCAAGGAGTGCACAGTTGAGTGGGGCAGCTGATGATCTTCCCTTTGAAAATCTAATCTATTTTATGACTCATGAACCTTCCTTAGTACAGACATGTTACCTATTATTCATTTGTATAAAGTTTTTTCTATTGTTTTCTGCTATGTTGCAAGCCATTTTTTGTGACTTATTTGACGTTAATTGCTTCAATCCCCTCTTTAAAAGATACAATTATGTTTGTTTTCTTTCAGTCCCCTAGCAACTTCTCAGTTCTTTAAGACCTTACAAAAATAATTCAGGCTGTGGTGAATTCATTAACAAATTCCCTTCATAATTTAGGATTCTTGTCGGATCTGCCAATATGTGCAGAGCATATTCAGAATGACCATTTTCCTGAACTGTTTATATAACAAAGGTCAAGCTTCTATTTTTTAATATTCCTATTTTACCTTGAAATTGTCCACTGTTACTTTCTTTTAAATGAGAACATTTTGGTTTTTTCTCAACCATCTTAGACCATAATTGTTCCAGAATTTTCAAATATCAATAGGTGCAGTGTTTTAAGGAAAATGTAATATTTGACAAGCTCATTTATTTCCCTAAAAATTATTGAACTGACATCAGTTTTCTGATATTTTAAATTGTTAGTGGTGATAATTCTTACTCTGAGAATAATTGATACTCCAAAGTGCTATTGAGGTCATTCTTCCCTTTTGATTTTTCTAGAAATTTAGATTTCTTACATAAGGTTGTTTATGTATGTACACATATAAATGTATGTATGTATCTAGAAAGATAAATAAATATATGTATATATAGAGAGATTTAAATAGAGATGTAATATTTTTCATGAACCATTTGAGAGTGGATTGCAGGGATCATGTATCTTTTCTCCTAAATACCTCAGTGTGCATTTCATTAGAATAAGAACTTTAACTTACATAACCACAGTACAGTGACCAAAATCAGGAAATTTAACGTGGATGCAATAGTATTATCTAATCTACAAAACATTTTCAAATGTTGCAATTTCACTAACAGTTTCGATAATGTTCTTTATATATTTTCCTACCAGTCTAGGATCCAATCCAGGAACCACATTACATTTGGTTGTCAAATCTCTTTAGTCTCCTTCATCTGAAACAACACCTTAGCCTTTCATTGTCTGAAAATGACAATACATTTTTTTCTGGTTTTAGATTAATTTTATTTATTTTTAAATTGAAGTGTAGTTGATTTATAATATTATATTAGTTTTGGGTGTACAACATAGTGATTCAATATTTTTATAGATTATACTCTATGTTTTTTTCATTCACAGGATTATTATCTATAAAAATACTGAAGTTATTACAAAATAATGGCTATATGTGCTGTACAATATATCCTTGTTGAATATTTATTTTATACATAGTAATTGTGTCTCTTAATCCCATATCCCTATTTTGTCCCTCTTCCTTTCTGTCTCCCCACTGGTAACCACTAGTTTGTTCTTTACATCTCTGAGTCAGTTTCTGTTTTGTATATTCGTTTGTTTTATTTTTTTAGATTCCACATAAAAAGTGATAGCATACAATATTTGTCTTTGTCTGACTTGTTTCACTAAGCATAATACTCTAAGAATAATAAGCATAATTTCTAGATCCATCCATGTTTTTGCAAATGGTAGGATTTCCTTCTTTGTCATGGCTGAATAATACCATTGAATATACCACATCTTCTACATCCATTCATCTGTTGATGGACACTTAGGTTGTTTTCATACCTTAGCTATTATCGGTAATGCTGCAATGAACATGGGAGTACAGATATCCCTTTGGTATCCTGTTTTCATTTCCTTTGGATATATACCCAGAAGTGGGATTGCTGGATCATATGGTAGTTCTATTTTAAAATTTTTGAGGAACCTCCACACTGTTTTCCGTAGTGGGTGCACCAGTTTACATTCCCACCAACAGTGCACAAGGGTTCCCTTTTCTCCACATAAAATGACATGCATATTTTTGAGGAATACTGATTATTTTGTAGAATGTCCCTCAGTTTGAGTTAGTTTGAGATTTCTTTGCAATTAGATTTAGATTACATTTCTTGGGAGGAATACCTTTGAAGGGAAATTTTGTCCTTTTCAGGACATATGTCTTCCCATATCAAGATATCTCTTTGTAATTTATATTACTTCGTGATTTATAACTAATTTATGGGAAGATACTTTGAGATTATATAAATATCCTGTTCTTCATGAAACCTTCATCTACTAGTTTAAGCATCTATTGATGATTCTTGCCTGAATCAATTATTTTTTGATTAATTATTAATTGTTTAAAAGGTAATTTTCTATATAATTTATTCCTTCTACATTATAATGTAAAGAAGAACTTTCCTTTCTCCCTCATACATTTGTTCATTTACTTATATCAGCCTATCCTTGGATTCTTATTTTAGTTATTTGGGTTATATGCTCTTTCATTATTTAAATCAAAGTATAAATTGTCTTAGATTTGGTTGATGAGAGCTCTTTTTTGGACTTTGTTATCCTCATTTACTTTCATTCAGTGATACGTAGATCCATAGAGCTTTCTTTGCTTATGTTCATTTACTGTCTGAGTCACAAAGGTGCCTGCCATGTTAATGAAATTATCAAACAGCATTAGGTAAAAGTATAATTTTCAAAAGGTTAAAAACATGACTCATATATAGTCATGATGAATGTGTTAAATAATTATTTAACTCATTAATAAACGGAGCAATAGGGTGGTAAACCTGATTAAAAGGGGAGCTTGAGAGTCCAAGTACTTGTAGTCAGTGAGACACAGAATACTGAATAAGACTGCAGTTAGATTTCAAACTGGTTGATGTGCTACACAGCAGTAAAATTGTAACCATTTGTATTATCCTTTCTATGAAATCTGCAAATTTAACCTCGAATTTCACAAAGACTAGGCACTTAACAATATAAAACAGTAAATTAAACAAGGATACATTCTCCTAGAAATTTAAATAATCCTTGGGTGGGTCCGTTATGCAGTGCTTTATATTACATTGCAATAACAGGCAGTATCCATTGCCTTATTTCCAAATTTTGGATAATTTTCATTACCTCAAAGTTATAGTTCTCTTAAAATGCCACGTCAGACTAGAACCTTTTGGGTTCTAGTCTTAAATTTTAATAGAAAATCTGAAATTTCCATTGGTGTCTTTTGTGGATCTTCTTAAATTTCTCTTACTGTAATTTAAGCCATTTCACCTGTGAAGTTAGAATTTGTCTGCTGTAATTATCCAACCTGAAGGTGAAGACTGAGTTGACCCTTGGCCTCCTCTTCTTTAAAATAATTAGCTACCCATCATTTTAAACTATCCATCTTACCTTGTATCTCTAGTATTTTTCTTCTTAGTATTTGCTTCTGAATATACTGGTGGCTACTTATAACTTATTCCTTCAGAGATAATTTAAAAGTTTGCCCCTTCAGCTACTTATACTTATCTTTTTATTATTTGTTGGAAATTGCAATTGAGTTGAATTTCCTTAAGTCCCTAATTGACTAGAGTAAAGCAAAATAGCCCTCTCAAACTTATTTCAGTCATCGCACAACTGTTCGTGGCCTGTCATGATGTCCAGGACCTGACATAGTATCTCACTGCCAATTCCTGAACTCTGTAGAAATTTCTTATCTCTGCAACCAATTTAAAATGTCAATATTCTCTCCCTCAACAATTGCTCTATGCTTTCTGCAGTGCACACATTGCTCAAACACAGTGTTGCATTTCTTTCCCCAGTCCTTACTTCCTCATTGACATAGAGTCAGGAGGAGTCAGGAGAGGGAGGAATATAGAGAAATCTGAGAGGAGATCTCTCTTTTTTTTTTTTTTAATTTATTATTTATTTTTGGCTGTGTTGGGTCTTCATTGCTGTACACGGGCTTTCTCTGGTTGTGGTAAGCGGGGGCTACTCGTTGTGGTGGCTTCTCATTGCGGAGCACGGGCTGTAGGCCTGCAGGCTTCAGTAGTTGTAGCACGCGGGCTCAGTAGCTGTGGCTCGCAGGCTCTAGAGTGCAGGCTCAGTAGTTGTGGCGCACGGGCTTAGTTGCTCTGCGGCATGTGGGATCTTCCCGGAGCAGGGCTCGAACCCGTGTCCCCTGCATTGGCAGGCAGATTCTCAACCACTGCGCCACTAGGGAAGCCCTGAGAGAAGATATCTTACCCGCATGTGACCAGTAGATCTAGGGTCCTGCCTGTACTCATTAAATAGTCACTGATCCTAAATATATATGTATACACATATATATATCCTAAATATATATATATGTATACTATATACAAACCTAATATCTTTATGCCATAATAATAGCAGTCCATTCAGTTTCTCTCAGGAAATAGCTAAAATCATAGTAGAATCAGACTAATGTGAAGTATAAGCTAACAAAGACTCAGAACAGATCTCTCTCTATAGGGAAAATATCAATGATTCCCACTAGGCTAATACTTAGCCATTAATCACTCATTAACCTTTTACTTAATTCCTTATGTTCTTTAGTTGTATGTATGTCAACCTGTGGTAACTTGATACTTCTTAGAAATCACTGCTGCTGCAATATTCTGGGATAGGTTAAAAACAGGGCAACACTTACTCAAATGTACCAAAAAAGTTCCAATTATAGCCTATCATTTTATTTCTATTCTGAGACAGTATCTTTTGAGTATAAGAATACAATCCTGTTTATATATTTTTTAACTGGACAAGAATAAATGCTGAAAGTCACTCACAGTTATTACTGACAGTTGAACATGACTTCTATTCAATAACGAACAAATTGTGACTTAAAGTGTATATTTGGGACAACATTTAAGAATTTGTTGTCACTCTGTTACCTGAGATTTATATACTGAGAGATTTTGGCTGTAAATTATAGCAAATAAAAGAGTAAGTACTTAACAGAAATCTGTTATGTTCCTGACTGTTTGTAGCGTTATAGCACAATGCTGTCAAAGTGTGGTTCTTGTCTGGTAGCATCTCAATGTCTGGGAGCTTTTTATAAAGGCAAGTTCTCTTGGAAATGGGAAAATTCACTTAAAAGATAGAAATTTCCAAATGAACCTAAGAAAAAATAGAAAACTTGAATAGTCTTATAATTATAGAGAACTATATATGCTAAAAGCTATAAAACTTTGCTAAAGGAAATTAAAGAAGATCTAAACAAAGGAAGATACTTGCCATGCATAAATTGAGAGTCCCAGTATTATTAAGATGGCAGTTCTCATCATAATGAATCAATGCAATACCAATCAAACCCTGGCAATGAATTTTTAAGGAAATTGACAAAGTAGTCTAAAATCTGTATGGAAAGTCAAAGAAGCCAGAATAGCCAACACAGTTTTGAAAAAGAAGTTAGAGGACTAACAGTACCTGATTTCAAGGCTTACAGTAAAGCTACAGTATTTATACAGTTTGGAACAGATAGAGAATCCAGAGATAGATTTACACATACAGGGTCCAGTTGATTTTCACGTATATGCTAGAGTAATTCATTGGTGCTAAAACAATTGGATATGTATATGGAAAAAAATGATCCTCAATTCTTACCTGATGTTATACCAAAAATTAACGTGAAGTGGACCTAAAACTATAAAACTTCTAGAAAAAAACATGATAAATAAACATAGGATAATCACTGTGACATTGGGTAGGCAAAGATTTCTTAAAGAGGACAGAAAACACAAACCATGAAGGAAATAGTTTCATAAACCTGATTACACCTACTGCATTATAACCTCTGATTGGTGGAACTCAGGAATCTGTTTTAACAAGCTCTCCAGATGATTCTTTTGCATGCTAAAGTTTGAGATTCACCTAATAGTGTAAAAATATATTAACATGTAAGTGTCCAAATCTCTCCTCATTCCTCCCTTAAAATTTTTGGAGAGTAGTAGAAGTATGGAAAAGATAAGATCTGTGATTCTTTAAAAAATAAAATAAAACCCCAAAAGACAGTGAGACAGTGAGAGCTGAAATAAACTACAGTGTCCAACATGATGTGTATTCCAGGAAGCAAGATGACATGGCACAGAGACTTGACAGAAGAAAAGGATACATATGTGTTAGGATTTAAGGAGTAAGAATCTTCAGGAAGTTGTGTTGAGTCTTGAGAATTTTTTTTAAGGGTGGGAGTTAAGGGTATAGGATTCACTCTAGCATTCTTCAAGAAACTCAAGTTAATGATTTTAAAACATTGTTCAAGTTTCTTTTAGTGGACCATGTTTTGTTGAACTCAACGCTACTCTAAAATTTACCGCATGGGTCTCTGAGTTCATGAGAATTACAGAAGGTCTTTTTGTTTACTCCTCAATTACCTAACATTCGTTCATTTAATGAATGTGTGAAATAAGTGAAGGCATACTTCTCCCAGCATTGTCAGATATTGTTTAGAGAGGAACATCTCACAAATGGATCCTCATCAAGGTGGATGTATTGCCATTAACTTCACAGTGTTATGACATCTCTCTGCACATTACAGTTTGGGTGTTGGGTGACATATTTTAGGATGGTGTGTAAAGTTCACAAGAAAGCCTTCTAAATGTTCACCTTTATAAAGGCCCAGAAAAATACTCTGTCCATTTAACATGTGTCCTTCATGTCACAAATTTGAGGTAGTGTTGTTTAAAATGCAGTCCAAGGGGCTTCCTTGGTGACACAGTGGTTGAGAATCTGCCTGCCAATGCAGGGGACATGGGTTCAAGCCCTGGTCTGGGAAGATCTCACATGCCGCGGAGCAACTAGGCCCGTGAGCCACAACTACTGAGCCTGCGCGTCTGGAGCCTGTGCCCTGCAACAAGAGAGGCCGTGGTAGTGAGAGTCCCGCACACCGCGATGAAGAGTGGCCCCCACTTGCCACAACTAGAAAGAAAAGCCCTTGCACAGAAACGAAGACCCAACACAGCCAAAAATAAATAAATAAATAATTAAAATGCAGTCCAAAATCAGCCTCTGAGAGTGCTTGTAAAGGGCTAATAGAACATACAGATTATCTAATTTGACATTTAAAAAATACTTAGAATGGTGTCTGGTACATGGTAAACACTATACAAGTGTTTGATAAGGAAATGCATTCAATAAAATGCATATACTTATTTATTATTGAATATATACCGTATGGCAGGCATTGAGTAAAATGCTGGGGTTAAAATGATGAGCCAAAAAGAGAAGACCCTTATCTTCATGGAATTTAGAATCTATAAGTTAGACATTCAGCTAATCCCATAAATAAAGATATAATTAATTATAAGTGTGGAATAAAAGATAATCTGGTACAGTGAGAATATATGATGTAGTCTGATGAGTCAAGGACGCTTCATAAAGGAAGGAATATTTAAGCTAAGTTCTGAGCCATGGGTGGGAGTTAACTAGATCCAAGAAAGAGCATGTGTTTATTCTCTGGATAAGGAATAAAAATGGTACCTTTCCGAAAATGGAAGCAGGTTTATTTTACTCGTGTAAAGAGAATGGGGCCTGAAGGGGCTTACAGTGAAATTGGGCAAGGTAGGTAGGCATCATTTTATTCAGATTATTGTAAACCATGCTAAAATAAGGATGTAGGTCTTCATCCTAAAATCAGAGAAGGACATCAGAGGCTTTAAGTAAAGAATGAGTGTGTCTGTGTGAATGTGTGTATAATTGCATGCATGCATGTGTGTGAGAGGAGACAGAGTGAGAGGGAGAGAGATTGATTCTAACTGAAAGAGAGCTCTGGTGCCAGTTTGGAGAATGGGTTACAGGGGCAAGGGTGGATGCAGGGAGATAGTCAGGTGGCTGATACAGTCATCCGGGAAAGAAAGAATGTTGTCTTAGACTAAGGAATTAAGGTGGTGGCTGTGGCTTTAGGGACAGGTAGATCAGTTTGCCTGGTTGAATGAATAGAATTTATTACTGGACTGGATTTGAGGGAGACCTGATGAAGATGGTGATGACTGAGTGAACTGAAGAGTATGTTCTGGAAAACAGCAGATTGGATCAAAGAGATTAATTTCTGTTCAGGAGTGAAGAAGGCCTGCTTTGAAGACCTGCTGAAGATTACAAAATGTGATGCAACGGTACCAGGAACTGGTAGACGCCATCTTAAACAAGTGATCCAACTTCGCATCTTCAATAATAGGATAAACTGACATCTTGTGCCTCCTGATGTGATTATCTGAGGACGGTCCAACATCGCTTATGCAGACTCTCTGCCAACAAGGCATAATCCGAATCAAGTCATGAGTAAACAATTAGACAAGCCCAAATTGAATTCTCCTGTACCCTTAAAGAGGCTGTGGCCCCTACTTTAGCTTAAAGGAGACTAAACAGTGACAAAACAAAACGCAGTGTGTGATATTGAATTAGATCCTGAATCCAAAAGGAAAAAATGCTATAGAAGACATTACTGAGACAACTGATGAAATTTGAATATGTACTGTATATTAGATAATAGTCTTGCAATAATGTTAAATTTGCTGAATTAGATTTTTCTTCTCTGGTTATATAAGAGAACACCCTGTTCTTATGAAATACATGCTGAACTATTTAAGGGTAAAGTGTCACAAAGTTGCAGTTTACTTTCAAATGATGCAGTAAAAGTAAAATGTATATAAACATATAATGTACACACACACACACAAAGTAAATGTGACCAAGTGTTGGCAGTTGCTGACTCTATTCTTGCAACTTGTGCTATTTGCACAATATTTCTGTAAATTTGAATTTTTCACAATAAAAAATTTAAAATTCAGGAACTATCCAGAGCTCTATACCATCTGCTAATATTTATTATTCACAAAATGTATTATATACATTAGATTAGAAAGAACAATTTTGGGTATTGTGAGCATTAGTAACAACATTTATCTGTGGCCATCAATATAATTAGGAATTTAATTTCAGTGGTTGACAGGACATGACCTTTCCTTCATAAGACATTCTACTACAACTTCAAGTTTATCTTTTCTATAAAAAATCATCACAGTGATCGTACCTGAGAACTTAACTAGATTCAACTAACATCCATGGAGAACACTATAAGTGTAATGCTGGATTCTAGATATGGTAAGGAACGTGGAGATGAACATGACCATCAGGGCTCAAGGAGCACGTGGTCCAGTGTGGAGGCTCAGACAAGATCACACTATCACAGAAAGTCATGAAAACACAATAAATGAACTTCAAAGGGAGAGGAGGGCTACAGAGCAATATTTCCCAGATTCTCGAAAAATGTTATGCAGAATGGTAAAATGTCACCACCAACATAATGTTGGGGAAATTTACATACAAGAAGGATATCAGAAAACAACCACCACCATCCACTTTCAGTATCATTTTGTAGAGAAAAGACATTTTAATACGAAAAAAACTATGAAGGAAAATATCAAAGTAAAGGCCTTAAAAATGAAATGAATTTCTTTTATTGAGAAAAAAAGAGACAGTAATAAAAGCTGTATGAGTGGTGCCAACCAAAAAACTTAAGGAGCTCTGAGAAAGAGCAGTTTTTTTTTTTAATATTGAGAGAAAATAAGACTCATCTGAGACCTTAACAGCTGTACTTGTTGCAGATGCAGTGATCCCTCAGTATCTGAGGGGGATTGGTTCCAGGACCCCCAGCATACCAAAATCCCCAGATGCTCAAGTCCCATATATAAAATGGCATAGTATTTTCATATAACCTACACACATCCTTCTGTGTAGTTTAAATCATCTCTAAATTACTTATAGTGTCTAGTACCATGTAAATGTAAAGAGTTGCCAACTCACAGCAAATTCAGATTTTGCTTTTTGAAACTTTCTGGATTTTTTTCTTCAAATATTTTTGATCAGAGGTTGGTTGAGTCCCTGCATGTGTAATCCACAGATACAGAGGACTGACTGTAATAGAAATAGGCTTTGGAATATTCACGTGTGGGAAATCCACGTACAGGAAAAAGTCCTATAGTCTCTTCTATAGCACATCATGGGCATTCAGTGAACAACAGACACATGATTGTAAACATAGTAAATACTGAATTAAGTAATTAGTGTCTTTTTTTTTAATTTTTGAATTTTATTTATTTTTTTATACAGCAGGTTCTTATTAGTCATCCATTTTATACACGTCAGTGTATACATGTCAATCCCAATCTCCCAATTCATCACACCACCCACCATCCCCACCCCACCGCGGTTTTCCCCCCTTGGTGTCCATACGTTTGTTCTCTACATCTGTGTCTCTTGTTTCTGCCCTGCAAACCGGTTCATCTGTACCATTTTTCTAGGTTCCACATATATGTGTTAATATACGATATTTGTTTTTCTCTTTCTGACTTCACTCTGTATGACAGTCTCTAGATCCATCCACGTCTCTACAAATTCGACTCAATTTCGTTCCTTTTTATGGCTGAGTAACATTCCATTGTATATATGTACCACATCTTCTTTATCCATTCGTCTGTCGATGGGCATTTAGGTTGCTTCCATGACCTGGCTATTGTAAATAGTGCTGCAGTGAACATTGAGGTGCATGTGTCTTTTTGAATTATGGTTTTCTCTGGGTATATGCCCAGTAGTGGGATTGCTGGATCATATGGTAATTCTATTTTTAGATTTTTAAGGAACCTGCATACTGTTCTCCATAGTGGCTGTATCAGTTTACATTCCCACCAGCAGTGCAAGAGGGTTCCCTTTTCTCCACACCCTCTCCAGCATTTGTTGTTTGTAGATTTTCTGATGATGCCCATTCTAACTGGTGTGAGGTGATACCTCATTGTAGTTTTGATTTGCATTTCTCTAATAATTAGTGATGTTGAGCAGCTTTTCATGTGCTTCTTAGCCATCTATATGTCTTCTTTGGAGAAATGTCTATTTAGGTCTTCTGGCCATTTTTGGATTGGGTTGTTTGTTTTTTTAATATTGAGCTGCATGAGCTGCTTATATATTTTGGAGATTAATCCTTTGTCCATTGATTTGTTTGCAAATATTTTCTCCCATTCTGAGGGTTGTCTTTTCGTCTTGTTCATGGTTTCCTTTGCTGTGCAAAAGCTTTGAAGTTTCATTAGGTCCCATTTGTTTATTTTTGTTTTTATTTCCATTACTCTAGGAGGTGGATCAAAAAAGATCTTGCTGTGATTTATGTCAAAGAGTGTTCTTCCTATGTTTTCCTCTAAGAGTTTAATAGCGTCCGGTCTTACATTTAGGTCTCGAATCCATTTTGAGTTTATTTTTGTGTATGGTATTAGGGAGTGTTCTAATTTCATTCTTTTACATGTAGCTGTCCAGTTTTCCCAGCACCACTTATTGAAGAGACTGTCTTTTCTCCATTGTATATCCTTGCCTCCTTTGTCATAGATTAGTTGACCATAAGTGCGTGGGTTTACCTCTGGGCTTTCTATCTTGTTCCATTGATCTATGTTTCTGTTTTTGTGGCAGTACCATATTGTCTTGATTACTGTAGCTTTGTAGTATAGTCTGAAGTCAGGGAGTCTGATTCCTCCCGTTCCATTTTTTTCCCTCAAGACTGCTTTGGCTATTCGGGGTCTTTTGTGTCTCCATACAAATTTTAAGATTTTTTGTCCTAGTTCCGTAAAAAATGCCATTGGTAATTTGATAGGGATTGCATTGAATCTGTAGATTGCTTTGGGTAGTATAGTCATTTTCACAATATTGATTCTTCCAATCCAAGAACATGGTATATCTCTCCGTCTGCTGGTATCATCTTTAATTTCTTTCATCAGTATCTTATAGTTTTCTGCCTACAGGACTTTTGTCTGCCTAGGTAGGTAATGTGTTGCTGGATTCTGTTTGCTAGTATTTTGTTGAGGATTTTTGCATCTATATTCATCAGTGATATTGGTCTGTAATTTTCTTTTTTTGTAGTGTCTTTGTCTGGTTTTGGTATCAGGGTGATGGTGGCCTCATAGAATGAGTTTGGGAGTGTTCCTTCCTCTGCAATTTTTTGGAAGAGTTTGAGAAGGATGGGTGTTAGCTCTTCTCTAAATGTTTGATAGAATTCACCTGTGAAGCCATCTGGTCCTGGACTTTTGTTTGTTGGAAGATTTTTAATCACAGTTTCAATTTCATTACTTGTGATTGGTCTGTTCATATTTTCTATTTCTTCCTGGTTCAGTCTTGGAAGGTTATACCTTTCTAAGAATTTGTCCATTTCTTCCAGGTTTTCCATTTTATTGGCATAGAGTTGCTTGTAGTAGTCTCTTAGGATGCTTTTGTATTTCTGCGGTGTCTGCTGTAACGTCCGCTTTTTCATTTCTAACCTTATTGATTTGAGTCCTCTCCCTCTTTTCTTGATGAGTTTGGCTAATGGTTTATCAATTTTGTTTATCTTCTCAAAGAACCAGCTTTTAGTTTTATTGATCTTTGCTATTGTTTTCTTTGTTTCTATTTCATTTATTTCTACTCTGATCTTTATGATTTCTTTCCTTCTGCTAACTTTGGGTTTTGTTTGTTCTTCTTTCTCTAGTTCCTTTAGGTGTAGGGTTAGATTTTTTATTTGAGATTTTTCTTGTTTCTTGAGGTAGGCTTGTATAGCTGTAAAGTTCCCTCTTAGAACTGCTTTTGCTGCATCCCATAGGTTTTGGATCGTCGTCTTTTCATTGTCATTTGTCTCTAGGTATTTTTTGATTTCCTCTTTGATTTCTTCAGCAATCTCTTGGTTATTTAGTAATGTATTGTTTAGCCTCCATGTGTTTGTGTTTTTTTACGTTTTTTCCCTTGTAATTGATTTCTAATCTCATAGCGTTGTGGTCAGAAAGGATGCTTGATATGATTTCAATTTTCTTAAATTTACTGAGGCTTGATTTGTGACCCAAGATGTGATCTATCCTGGAGAATGTTCCGTGTGCACTTGAGAAGAACGTGTAATCTGCTGTTTTTGGATGGAATGTCCTATAAATATCAATTAAATCTATCCGGTCTATTGTGTCATTTAAAGCTTCTGTTTCCTTATTTATTTTCATTTTGGATGATCTGTCCATTGGTGTAAGTGAGGTGTTAAAGTCCCCCACTATTATTGTGTTACTCTCAATTTCCTCTTTTATAGCTGTTAGCAGTTGCCTTATGTATTGAGGTGCTCCTATGTTGGGTGCATATATATTTATAATTGTTATATCTTCTTCTTGGATTGATCCCTTGATTATGTAGTGTCCTTCCTTATCTCTTGTAGCATTCTTGATTTTAAAGTCTATTTTATGTGATATGAGTATTGCTACTCCAGCTTTCTTTTGATTTCCGTTTGCATAGAATATCTTTTTCCATCCCCTCACTTTCAGTGTGTATGTGTCCCTAGGTCTGAAGTGGGTCTCTTGTAGACAGCATATATACGGGTCTTGTTTTTGTATCCATTCAGCCAGTCTGTGTCTTTTGGTTGGAGCAGTTAATCCATTCAGGTAATTATTGATATGTATGTTCCTATGACCATTTTCTTAATTGTTTTGGGTTTGTTTTTGTAGGTCCTTTTCTTCTCTTGTGTTTCCCACTTAGAGAAGTTCCTTTAGCATTTGTTGTAGTGCTGGTTTGGTGGTGCTGAATTCTCTTAGCTTTTGCTTGTCTGTAAAGCTTTTGATTTCTCCGTCAAATCTGAATGAGATCCTTGCCAGGTAGAGTAATCTTGGTTGTATGTTCTTCCCTTTCATCACTTTAAGTATATCATGCCACTTCCTTCTGGCTTATAGAGTTTCTGCTGAGAAATCAGCTGTTAACCTTATGGGAGTTCCCTTGTATGTTATTTGTTGTTTTTCCCTTGCTGCTTTCAATAATTTTTCTTTGTCTTTAATTTTTGCCAGTTTGATTACTGTGTGTCTCGACATGTTTCTCCTTGGGTTTATCTTGTATGGGACTCGCTGCGCTTCCTGGGTTTGGGTGGCTATTTCCTTTCCCATATTAGGGAAGTTTTCGACTATAATCTCTTCAAATATTTTCTGGGGTCTTTTCTGTCTCTCTTCTCCTTCTGGGACCCCTATAATGCGAATGTTGTTGCGTTTAATATTGTCCCAGAGGTCTCTTAGTGTCCCAGAGGTCTCTTAGGCTGTCTACATTTCTTTTCATTCTTTTTTCTTTATTCTGTTCCGCAGCAGTGAATTCCACCATTCTGTCTTGCAGGTCACTTATCAGTTCTTCTGCCTCAGTTATTCTGCTATTGATTCCTTCTAGTGTAGTTTTCATTTCAGTTACTGTATTGTTCATCTCTGTTTGTTTGTTCTTTAATTCTTCTAGGTCTTTGTTAAACATTTCTTGCATCTTCTTGATCTTAGCCTCCATTCTTTTTCTGCGGTCCTGGATCATCTTCACTATCATTATTCTGAATTCTTTTTCTGGAAGGTTGCCTATCTCCACTTCATTTAGTTGTTTTTCTGGGGTTTTATCTTGTTCCTTCATCTGGTACATAGCCCTCTGCCTTTTCATCTTGTCTATCTTTTTGTGAATGTGGTTTTTGTTCCATAGGCTGCAGGATTGTAGTTCTTCTTGCTTCTGCTGTCTGCCCTCTGGTGGATGAGGCTATGTAAGAGGCTTGTGCAAGTTTCCTGATGGAAGGGACTGGTGGTGGGTAGAGGTGACTGTTGCTCTGGTGGGCAGAGCTCACTAAAACTTTAATCCACTTGACTGCTGATGGGTGGGGCTGGGTTCCCTCCCTGTTGGTTGTTTGGCCTGAGGCAACCCAACACTGGAGCTTACCTGGGCTCTTTGGTGGGGCTAATGGCAGACTCTGGGGGGGCTCACGCCAAGGAGTACTTCCCAGAACTTCTGCTGCCAGTGTCCTTGTCCCCACGGTGAGCCAGCCACCCCCCGCCTCTGCAGGAAACCCTCCAACACTATCAGGTAGGTCTGGTTCAGTCTCCCCTGGGGTCACTGCTCCTTCCCCTGGGTCCCGATGCACACACTACTTTGTGTGTGCCCTCCAAGAGTGGAGTCTCTGTTTCCCCCAGTCCTGTTGAAGTCCTGCAATCAAATCCCACTAGCCTTAGCCTTCAAAGTCTGATTCTCTAGGAATTCCTCCTCCCATTGCCGGACCTCCAGGTTGGGAAGCCTGATGTGGGGCTCAGAACCTTCACTCCAGTGGGTGGACTTCTGTGATATAAGTGTTCTCCAGTCTGTGAGTCACCCACCCAGCAGTTATGGGATTTGATTTTACTGTGATTGCGCCCCTCCTACCGTCTCATTGTGGCTTCTCCTTTGTCTTTGGATGTGGGGTATCTTTTTTGGTGAGTTCCAGTGTCTTCCTGGTGATGATTGTCCAGCAGTTAGTTGTGATTCGGGTGTTCTCGCAAGAGGGAGTGAGAGCACGTCCTTCTGCTCTGCCATCTTGGTTCAGGGCCTCCAGTAATTAGTATCTTGAAATCTGTGTTTTGAATTGTATTTGCAACATGCGGACTCAGTAGTTTAGGCACGCAGGCTCAGTAGTTGTGGCATGTGGGCCCTAGAGTGCGGGCTTCAGTACTTGTGGTGCGTGGGCTCAGTAGTTGTGGCACGCGGGCTTAGTTGCTCTGCAGCATGTGGGATCTTCCCAGATCAGGGATCGAACCTGTGTCCCCTGCATTGGTAGGTGGATTCTTAACCACTGCGCCACCAGGGAGGTCCCTGTATCTTGAAATCTTAAAGCTTAAATCTAACTTCAAAAGCATTTGAGAAAATGTGAGGAAAGTTGCTTATTTAAGAAGAAAAAAAGTATAAATGTGTGTGTCTACACACACATACACATTACACATGTACATAGATACAAACGTATATACACTCCCCAAATTTTAAAATAATGCTTATAATTGATTGAGAGAAAAACTGAGTTACATTATGGGTAGCAATGTTGACTTAATCTCTCCAAATATCCCTAGTTTTGACTAAAAAAATAAAGATAATACCTGTTCGATATGAGAAGCAAAGATTAAAAGGCACATCATCAATGTTTGTATGAATACTAAAAACAGCATTTTGAGCTGTTTCCAGTGGGTATATTTGAAATAAAGCTTTTCAACTCAATATAACAGTGAAACTCTTTGTTTTGGACAATTCAGTGAACTCACCATTTAATTAGAAAGAAAGCACTTACTTGATAGTAAAGCAAGTTTGTTGAAAAACAGGAAAAAAGGGGCTTTTTCTGTGTCTTGTTCCATTAATAACATATTTGAAAGTAACTAATTTACCCATGGTTAAAAGGAACTTGCAGACATTGAATGTGTATCTGTTTTGCATTGTTCTTAAATTACTTTCTGCCAAGTACCCTAATACAGGGGTCCCCAACCCACAGGTCACGGACCGATACTGGTCTGTGGCCTGTTAGGAACTGGGCCGCACAGCAGGAGGTGAGTAGCAGGCGAATGAGCGAAGCTTCATCTGTATTTACAGCCACTCCCCACGCTCGCATAACCACCGAGCTCCTCCTGCTATCAGATCAACGGCAGCATTAGATTCTCACAGAAGCGTGAATCCTACTGTGAATTGCACATGTGAAGGATCTCGGCTGTGTGCTCCTTATGAGAATCCGGTGCCTGATGATCTGAGGTGGAGCTGAGGCAGTGATGCTAGCGCTGGGGAGCGGCTGCAAATACAGATTATCATTAGCAGAAAGGTTTCACTGCACAGAGACATAATAAATCAATTGCTTGCAGACTCATATAAAAACCCTATCAGTGAGTGGCAAGTGAAAACAAGCTCAGGACTCCCACTGATTCCGCATTATGGTGAGTTGCATAATTATTTCATTATATATTACAGTGTAGTAATAATAGAAATAAAGTGCACAATAAACGTAATGCGCTTGAATTACCCTGAAACCTTCCCTCCCCTACCCGGTTCGTGGAAAAATTGTCTTCCACGAAACTGGTCCCTGGTGCCAAAAAGCTTGGGGACTGCTGCCCTAATATAAGCTGTATAGTAAACTACATTACATTTCAGACTTTCCCAGTTACAAGTTAGGTTCAATAATAATGATTCCTTCACTCTGTAACATCCTGCTAAAACTTCCAGCAAGTTCACTAGTGATGAAAGTTGTCTTCTGGCTTTCTGACTGCTGTATCCTGGAGATGCATCATAAAGTGTGAGGTGCGTATTTAACAGTCAAGAGGAAATCTTTTCCTGTACCAAGGATGGCTGTCAATGAAACCAGCCCTCCTGCCCTTTTTATTTTCAGAAAAATGCAGATAAAGATGAATGCAACTGACAAAATGAGAATACAAAACTGGAAAAATTTGAGATCTCCCTTACTGTATCTTTATTACATATCATTGAAATGCAGTTCTATCATGATGTCATTAGAATCAGAAATATATCTTATTATTGGCTTTGTAGACAGAAATAAATGTTGCTTAATATTCTCAAACATTTTTTTTTTTTTCCCTCAAACATTTTGACTTTGCATCACTTGTCTAGTCCAGCTTCTGGGACTGAGTAAGAGACTTATTTGCTGAACTTATCCACTCTGTCTTTAATGAATCTATTACTGCAATTTCCAGCCGTTGCTACCAAGATCTGGGTGTTATCTATGCTACAACTCCTGGCAGAGGAAAAGGGACTATGAAAGGGTGATGCCTCCACGTTGTTGTCTTATCTTACAATCTTGATAAATCATCAATACTCTGCCTCATTCCCCCCCATTAACCCTCCCCCTCCCCCCACCCCCCAGGGTATGAGCTAATAGCACCACAGACATTATGCACACTAAATTAGTACCTTCTCTAATGAAATGCCTGATCTAGAAA
Source organism: Balaenoptera borealis (assembly GCF_965194805.1). Taxonomy (NCBI): domain Eukaryota; kingdom Metazoa; phylum Chordata; class Mammalia; order Artiodactyla; family Balaenopteridae; genus Balaenoptera; species Balaenoptera borealis. Next base: position 21,820,283 of record NC_138863.1, read on the forward strand.
AATAACTCATGTGGATCCCAAATTGTGAATAGAATGCAGGAAAATTTGAGCTACACTGGCCCTGGGAGAGTGCCCTTAAAGATTTTACTCGAAGCTGTGATGGAAAGACCAACGGCACAAGAAATCGATTTGAATTGATTAGATCCATTAATCAGGTATTTTCTGAGTTTTGCTTATCAACCCACCTTAGAGAGGAAATAGCTGAGAAGAAACACTAATGGATAAGTGGGAGTGAAGCAAGGAAAACTAGTAGGAGATGGCTCAACAGTGCTGTTTATGGCAACTGCAAGTCATGCCCATCTTTCCTATTTTCCTGAAATATGCCTGCCCTGAAGTTAGAGCAGAATGCCTTTTCAGCGTGACTTTCTTCAGAGTCCTTGAAATGTGACCTTTTTTAGATTACAAGCAAGCCACTAGGGTTTAGAGTTAATATTTAAACTTTCTGTCCTCAGTTTCAAGGATGCACAGGAGGGGTGTGATGATACTCTCAGTGTAAAAAGCATAGACTTGTAAATTTGGGGAGCAATCTGGGCTTTAGAGATAGACAACCTTCTAATCTCGAATGTAATCTTGGTTTGTAGGGCTTATTGGGACCAGTCATCAAATATTTTACTTACAGGAATTTTATTTTCTAATTTTTTAAGAAAAATGCTTGCATGTTTGTTGCATATCCATAGAATTGATTCTATCTGAAATGTCTTTTGTCATCTCTAAAGCTGAATGCATGAAGGAGAGAAAAAGTCTTAATAATTTTACCTTGTTACATTTTATATTCAAATAAATTATAACAGACATGAGCTAAATTTGAAAGTGCAAATGATGGTCGGGGGGTGCAGTTAAAACTTTTTTCATGGATATCCTCAGGACTATAAACTCACCCAGGGGTACTGTTGGGCAAACGAATCAAATCAGAGTTCATTCAGGTGTCAACATAATAATGTAAAAGGAGCATCCATACTGTGTGTGCGGTAGAGGGAGGGCCAGTGCATTATCCACCAACAAGGAATGCCAAGATGGTATATAGTGTCCCTGTTGCTGTTTTTGAAAAATATTTGGGTCAGCATTTACAAGCCTGGCAAAACAACTGTTTCTTCACAGACTAGAACCAGCTCTTTAATGATCAGAAAATACATTGCTAGTTGATCATGATTAGTGCTAAACTGAAGTCTTCTGTCACTATTTGATTTTCATATTAGGAAATGGATTACTCCAAATTTTTATTGTGCTTATTTAGCAGTTGGTATTACTACACACACACACACACACACACACACACACAAATGGTCTTATAACATATAAACTGCTCTGCAACTTATTCACTTTAACAAAATATCAGGGATACCTTTCCCATATTCTGGGTGTAATTATGTAAGCAATCTTATACTGAGGTTGTCCTCCACCTCCATTTTTTTCCCTGTTTTTTTTAATTAAAGTTTTTTATTGAAGCGTATTTCCTTTACAGTATTAGTTTCAGGTGTACACCTTAGGGATTCAGTATTTCTATAGATTGTACTCCATTAAAAGTTATTACACAGCAATGGCTATAATTCCCTGTGCTGTACCGTATATCCTTGTTGCTTATCTATTTTATACATAGTAGTTTGTGTCTCTTAATCCCATATTCCTTATCTTGTCCCTCCCCCCCTTCCCTCTCCCCACTGGTAACCACTAGTTTGTTTTCTATATCTGTGAGTCTGTTTTTCTTTGCTATATACATTCATTTGTTTTATTTTTTTAGATTTCACATATAAGTGATATCATACAGTATTTGTCTTTCTCTCTCTGACTTATTTTAGTAAGCATAATATTCTCTGGGTCCATCCATATTGCTGCAAATGGCAGAATTTCATTCTTTTTTTCCAGCTGAATATTCTATTGTATATGTATATATATGTATATATATAAATCACATCTTATTTATCCATTATTCTGTTGATGGACATTTAGATTGCTTCTGTTATCTTCGCAATTGTAAATAATGCAGCTAAGAACATTGGGGTACATGTATCTTTTGAATTAGTATTTTAGTTTTTTTCTGGATATGTGCCCAGCAGTGGAATTGCTGGATCATATGGTAGCTCTATTTTTAGTTTTTTAAGGAACCTCCATACTGTTTTCCATAGTAGCTGTATCAATTTATATTCCCACCAACAGTATACAAGGGTTCCCTTTCTCCATATCCTCATCAACATTTCTTATTTGTAGACTTTTTGATGATGGCCATTCTGACAGTTGTGAGGTGATAGCTCATTGTAGTTTTGATTTGCATTTCTCTAATAGCCACGTTGAGTATCTTTTCACGAGCCTGTTAGCCATCTGTATATCTTTGGAGAAATGTCTATTTAGGTCTTCTGCCCAATTTTTGATAGGGTGGTTTGGTTTTTTTTGATATTGAGTTGTATGAGCTGTTTGTATATTCTGGATATTAATCCCTTGTTGGTTGCCTCATTTGCAAATTTTTTTTCCCATTTTGTAGGTTGTCTTTTCATTCTGTTGATGGTTTCCTTTGCTGTGCAAAAGCTTTTAAGTTTGATTAGGTCCCATTTGTTTATTTTTGCTTTTATTTCTTTTGCCTTAAGAAACTGATCAAAGAAAATACTGCTACAATTTACATCAAAGAGTGTTTCACCTATGTTATTTTCTAGGAGTTTTACAGTTTCAGGCCTTATATTTAGGTCTTTCAACCATTTTGAGATTGTGTGAGAGAATGTTCTAATCTCATTGTTTTACATGTGGCTGTCTAATTTTCCCAGCACCACTTGTTGAAGGGACTGTCTTTTCTCCATTGTATATTCTTGCCTTCTTTGTCATAGATTAATCAACTGTCGGTGCATGGTTTATTTCTGGGCTCTCTACTTTGGCCCACTGGTCTATGTGTCTGTTTTTGTACAAATACCGTGCTTTTTTTTAATGATATAAACTTTTAATGTAACGCTAATATAAACTTCTGAAACTTGCAAGCCCATCTTCACTGGACAAGAATCATTCTAACAAGAAACATCATAATGATACATACAAAGGAGAAACTTTGGAAACTGGGAATTGTCTCCTTATTCTACTATTAACATGTCATGTGAAAAGTTTCTTAACTTCACTGAGCCTTGATTTTCTTAAATATACAGGATATAACCACCTAGTATTTGGGGAGGCTTCGAGATGCTGCATATGAAAGTGTGATCATGCTTAAACAAAGTGTTTAAACAAAGTGTGCTCAGTAAATGTAATATGTACGTAAGATACGCAGGGTCTACAGAATTTGAATGTAGCCAGAAAAGGAGGCTCAGTTCATGTTGTATGTAGTAGGAGGTTCCTTTTTTTCCCATTCCAAACAGGTTGATGGCTGTGTGCTACAATATGTGTACTATTAGTTCCAAAGAAGCACAAGTCTTGTGGCTCACACAGGTGGGGTGTGAGTAGAAGTCAAACAGTGGGATGGCAAGATAGGGTTGGGGTGCCAGGATGGGGTGAGTGCAAGACGTTCACCTTTTGTCTCAAACAGAAAGCGAAGTGGTGGCAGTGGGTGGGACTCCATCACAGCTTTTCTTTCTTCCTTTGTTCCATTTCCTTTTTTTAAAAAATTTTATTTTCTATGGGGGTATAGTTGATTTACAGTGTTGTGTTAGTGTATATGTATAGCTGAATCACTTTGCTGTACATCTGAAACTAACACAACATATTTTTTCTGTTCTTAAAATTATTCATTTAATTAACATTTTTACGTTCCCAAGTATCTCTTTAGAGAAGAGATTTTAGAGTGATGGTGGGCCTGGATACCAATGGCTTGGCACTAATTAAATACTGAGGCAAACCTGGCATGGTCTTGTTACTGAGTTCTTAGAAACACTAGTTGACCTGATAGAGGTAACAAAGAGGTTTGATAGTTTTAGCAGTACTGATTATGTACTTTTTGTTAAATTTTGAAATATTTAAAATATAAATTATATATTCATTTAAACTTTCTATGCACCAGCCATAGTGCTACATTTTCTTCTAATGTCAAATTATTGAGTGAGATATAGAATTAAATAAAATAACAGTAGATGACATTTATTGTAAATTTTCAAATTTTCATTGTAACATATATTATACATTTCTGTACATATATGTTATGTACAGTTGTTGTGTATAGTTGTGTGTACCATTTATGAGCCAAGTAAAGAATCATAATAAAATGAATACTTACGTACTTACCACTCAGGTTAAGAAATAAAACTTGATAAGCACTTTAAAAGACTTCCAGTGCCCCACCTTGATTGCATCACCTCCCTCCCCTCCCCCACCCCATGTTACCACAATATTGAATTTTGTCTTAACAATTTATGTGGATTTCTTTATAGCTTTACCACCTAGTTTTGCTACAGGAGCACCTAGGTATGTGTTCCTAAATAATACATTTCCTTTTCCTTCTTTTTGAATCACCTGAAAGTAGCATCATACAATATATATGCTTTTAGAGCTTGCTTTTTTTGATCATCATACTGTTTTTAGATCATCTTGTTTATATTTGTACTAGATTGTTCATTTTTATTAATGTACTATATTATATTACATAAATATACCACATTTTATTTATCCATTTTACTAGTAATGAATATTTGTGTTGCTCTCAGGTTTTTGCTATTATAACCTAGCATAATAGAGCTGTAATCAACATTTTTCTACTTGTATCCTGGTACACATAATGTAAGACTTTTTGTAGATAATGGCATTCAAACTTTTTTTGCTTGAGATACACAGTAAAAAAATTTTTTTTCTTCACAATTCAGTTAACACACACATACATAATGTGTGAAAAAACAATTTTACAAAATAATATTTACCTTTACTAATTGTAGTGCATTCTGATTTTTCTATTCAATTCTATTTCATTTTTAACTGAGTGGGTCACAACCCAGTTTGAAATATACACTTACTGCTTTAGAGTATATACCAAGAAGTGGAAGTATTGTGTCACTGTATATGCACGTGTCCAATTTTATTAGATACTGCCAAACCCTTTTCCAGTGGCCTTTTGTGCTTCTTTCTTCATTCCTTCATTCATTCTTTCATTCCTTTGACTATTTTTCAGTTAGTCTGTTTGTCTTTTTCTTATTGACTCCTAGGTATGCTTTACGTATTCTAGATGGTAATCCGTCATCAGTTAAACAATCACAAATATCTTGTTCAATTTTTTCACTCCTTTAATGGTGTCATTTGATGAACAAAAGTTCTTAATATTTTAATCTTCCTTAGGGTTGTTGATTTTTAGGCCTTGCTTAAGAAATCCCTTTCTACCCTGAGGTCATGAAGATATTCTCTTATATAATCCTTTGCAAGTTGTATATTTTGCCTTATAATGAATAATGAATCAATCTGAAATTGATTTTTCTATGGTGTGAAGTAGGAGCCAAATTTCATTTTTTCCATATGGTTGTGCTAAATTATTTCAGAACTATTTCCTGCAGTGACTTTTTCCCACTTCTGCAGTGCCAACGGTATTATACTACCTGTGTGGGTCTTTTTCTGGACTCTGTTCAATTCTGTTGGTCTGTTTGTCTATCACACTGTACCAATACCACACTGTTATAATTATGTAGCTTTATAATAAGGGTTGAGATCTGGTAGGGGAGGTTTCTTCAACTTGGTTTTCTTCTTCAGTTATGTCTTGACCTTGGTCCTAAGCTCTTTTGTATACATTTTTAGAATGAGTTTCACGATTTCCCGAAAATAACTTTTGGAGGTTTTGATCAGAATTGCATTTAATCTCTAGATCAATTTGGGAAGAGTGACTTCTTTAGAATAGAAGGGTTTCCTATCCCTGAAAATAGTCTAATTCTCCATTTTATTTAAGTCTACTTTAATGTCTCTTAATATGTTTAATCATTTTCTCCACAGAGATCTTCTCACTTGTTGAATTTATTTATGCCACGTTATATGTTTTATTGCTATTATACATTTGTTGTGTAAAAATGTGTTTTAATGTATTTTAAATACTCATTTTACATATATAACCTCTCTTTTCAGTTCTAATGCTCTATCTGTAAATCATTTGAGTTTATACTGAGACCATCATATCATCTGGAAATAATGACATTGTTTTTCTTCCTTTTTTGATATTTCTACTTTTTTTTTTTGGTAACATTGCCCTATTATAATATCCTAGAGAAGATCTCAAGAACAATTTTGATTAGAATGATGACAATGGGCATCTTGTTTTGCTCCTGATGATAAAGGAAATCTTTACAACTAATTATCACTAAATACAATGCATGCTTGTTTAAGTATTGTTGTTATTGTTTGTAGACATTGTTTTGTGCTTGATATCTTCCATTACCTCATTAGGTTACTCTCCACTTTTCCCACGCAGCTTGGTGCCCTGGATGGCTGACCTCTGAGAACCATTTTAATGGTTTTCCTTACCTTCTGTTGGCTTCCTTTTAGGTTCAGCCACTGGGGACTACTGGCAGTAGAGGAAGGAGAGCAGGAGAGAGAGAGAAAGTTCAGGGTCTTTATTCCTCTGGCCCTTTCACTGTGGATTCCTTTGTGGGTCAGTTGCGTAACTAAGTAGAAGGTATAGCTCCTTCCTATGTTTGTGTTGGCTTTTTTTTTGCCTAGTTAATTTTTTAAAGGCTTTATTTTTTTATTTTTTTAACATCTTTATTGGAGTATAATTGCTTTACAATGGTGTGTTAGTTTCTGCTTTATAACAGAGTGAATCAGCTATACATATACATATATCCCCATATCTCCTCCCTCTTGTGTCTCCCTCCCACCCTCCCTATCCCACCCCTCTAGGTGGTCACAAAGCACGGAGCTGATCTCCCTGTGCTATGCGGCTGCTTCCCGCTAGCTATCTGTTTTACATTTGGTAGTATATATACGTGCATGCCACTCTCTCACTTCATCCCAGCTTACCCTTCCCCCTCCCCGTGTCCTCAAGTCCATTCTCTGTGTCTGCGAGGGCTTTATTTTTTAGAACAGTTTTAGATTCACAGCAAACTTGAAAGGGAGGTACAGAGACTTCCCATATACCACCTGTCCCTACATATGCATAGTGTCCCTCATTTTCACCAGAGTGGTACATTTGTTAAAACTGATAAAGCTACATGGACACATTGTAACTACCCGAAGTCCACAGTTTACATTAGGGTTTACTCTTGGTGTTGTACATTCTATAGGTTTGGACAAATGTGTAATGACATGTAGCCATCATTATAGTATCGAATGGAATACTTTGCCCTAAAAATCCTGTGTGTTCTACCTATTAATCCCTCCCCCTACCCTTGGCAACCACTGATCTTTTTACTGTCTGCATAGTTTTGCCTCCTCCAGAATATCACATAACTTAAATCATACAGTATGTGCCTTTTCAGACTGACTTCTTTCACTTAATAATATACATTTGTGGTTCCTTTCTTTTCATGGCGCATTTCTTTTTAACTCTGAATTATATTCCATTGTTTGGGTGTACCACAGTGTATTTATCCATTCACCTGCTAAAGGACATCTTGGTTGCTTCTGAGTTTCGGCAATTATGAATAAGACTGCTGTATACATCATGTGCAGGTTTTTGTGTAGACATAAATTTTCACCTTCTTTTGATAAATTCCAAGGGACATGACTACTGGCACATGACTCATATGATACGAGTATGTTTAGTTTTGTAAGAATCTGCCAAACTGCCTTTGAAAGTGGCTGCATCATTTTGCATTCCCACCAGGACGGAATGAGAGTTCCTGTTGCTCCACATCCTCACCAGCATTTGGTGCTGGCAGTGTTTTGGATTTTGAGCATTCCAATAGGTGCGTAGTGATATTTCATTGCTGTTTTAATTTGCATTTCCCTGTTGACATATCATGTGGAGCATCCCTAGTTAACTTTTGGTTAGCAAATCTAACTTAATTCCACTGTGGTCAGAAAGTGTAATGTGTTTGATATCTTTGAAATTTCTTGAAGCTAGCTTTATGGCCTAGTTTATGGTCAATTTTTATATAATTTTTATGTCTGCTTAAAAAACTGTATTCTTCCATTCCTGGATGCAACACTCATTCTGGGAACAAAAATTTATTGAGGGTCTACTATGTGCTAGGCACTGTTCTAGGTGATGTAGATACAGAAGTAAACAAAGAGACAAAAATTACTGCTTTTTTGGAGAGCACATTTAGAGGGAGGAATAGAATCTAAAATTTAAAAATGGAACGTATAGTATATGCAGTAATGGTAAGTGCTAAGGAGGAAAAATAAAGCAGGAAAAGAGTAAGAAGTGGTGGTAGTGAAGTTTGATAGTGTTAGTTCAAAGATGGCTTCACTAAGGATACTTTGAGTGAAGACTAAAGAAAGAAAGCCATGCATCTATTTGTTAAGTTGAATGAATAAGTTTTAGCTATTATATTAGCACTTTATTCCAATTATTTTTATTAGCTATATGTACCTGATATTTATTCCGTTTATTTTGTAAGGCCTTTGAAAATTTCTAAAATTTCCTTTCAACATCACTACAACTGTTTATATTTTCTTCATCAAACTGAAAATAAGCCTATTCTTTTTTTAAAGAAACTACATTCAAGATAAATTTTGGACATTTCTCCCAGTTTAGATATCTTTGTTTTTTTCCCTAAATAATGTTGCAACAATGATGTTTTACACAATTATTTGTAGTAAATTTGAAGTTTTTAAATGATACATCTAATCCACTAATGTGAACATTAATGACATTTTCCTCCATAGGAAGATATCTTCCCAGTTCTGAAGAACCAGTTTACAATTGGATCAAATATTACTACACACTCTGTATTTACTTTGTGTTTTACTTGATTAAAACTTTTCCCGTGATCCTATTATAGAGGTTTTAATGAGACCGAAATAACTCCATTTTAATGCTTAATTTAAATTTTCTAGTTCAGTCTAAAATAATTTATATATTGTAGAAAAAGGCATATTTTCTCTAATAATGAATTAACTAAGTAGTTGGATATATGTGAGCAAATTATTTCTGGGCGTCAGATTTTTCCTCTATAAAGTACAAATTGGTTTGCTGGTTTACTTTCCTTTTCAATCTTCTCCAGTCTCACTTACCAAGATATCATCCAAGATAAAGTTGGCACTACAATTCTTCTTAAGGAGGAAAGATCTTTGTTTTGGAGACTAATTCTTCAAGTCTCCTTGTTAGGAGCTTGGGGGGCAGGGTGCATACAGGAGGATTATTTGCATAAGGGTGGGGGAGAGCAGAAAAAACAAAAGAACTTGGAGCCAGACAACATGGTTCAGTTTGGAAACTGAGTTGGTGAAACGGCCAAAAGCGTTTCTAAGGAGGATGCTTAATATGAAATTTAAAGTCCTTTGTGTTTCTTCAATATAAATACCGTCCATTTCGCAAATGGTCAGAATGTTATATTGCAATTTTTTTAAGTTAATAATATGGCTCTCATGCAAATATAAAATGAACATATGCCAAAGATTTTATTCAACTCATTAATAATGCAGGAAGCTATGATATTAGGACTACTTGAAATGAGAATTTGAATAAAAGCAATAAATATGAAATCAGGAATGCTTAGATGAATTTGCTAATAGATGCAAAGCTGGTTAATTTCTTATAGAGCAGTAACATTTTATGTTTGGGGTCAGTCTTTTCTATAAGGCAGAAATAAATTGTATCTTAACTGGGCAAAATTCATTCCCATTGCTTTGGACAAGAATCATTTGCATTGCTGTCAGTCTTTCACAACCCTGAGAGAGTTGTAAAAAGCCTGATTAATAGAAAGTTAATTAGAGATGCACACCTGTGTAAAATCAGGCACTCTCCACAGAGTCCAGTAGACCATACCTAGGCCTTCACTGAAAGGACACATAGTAATCTTAGCAATCTCTTTTGCTCATTTCCAAGTCATAGACAATTCTTCTTGGCAGGAGAGACAAGTGGACACACACTAGATTGTATAAAAATTATGGAAGAGGGTTGAAATGCCTGTTTGAGCTGATGTGATGGAGAAAGAAAATAGCATGGTCAGAATGGTGTGACTGGAGTTCAACACTTAGGTAATCATAAGAACAGAAACGACTGGGAAGTCTTGGGGAAGGACCCTAGACTCCTCACGAAATGTAGACTGGGCCCAGTCAGTCTCGTCTGGATTTTAATGGACAGGGTGACCACAACCACGGCTGACATCTTGTCTGCACTTTTCATAAAATTATATTCACTTGTGAGAGTTAAAAGTTCTACTTCCTTCAACTTCCATGCGGAAGTTTTGGAGTATAAAAATTTCAAACCTATTCAGTAATGGTAACATCTTCAAACACAGCACTGAACCTCGTTGCTTCTCTGACGGCTAATATAGCACTTCAGTATCCCTGAAGACTGCAGTTGCTCCTGGCTTAGCAACTAATATTAAGGAAAACAATGAGAAGATGAACAGAGATGTGCTTTTGTCAGCAGTGGCTTTTGAAGTACACCCACTCACAGTGGTTGAGGATTCTTCGCCACTGTTTGATGAGTTTGGAGTTAGCTAGAGAGATCAGAGATCTAGCTGAATTTGGTTTCAACAACAAAATCAAAATCTGAAGTTGCCTATTCTAGAATTATTCATGCCATAGTATCATTTTGCAGTCTTTGGGAGAAATTCAGGACTGGTTCCTGAGGCAGCATAGTGAAGTGGTTAAGAGTTCTGGTTCTATGGCCATACTCCCTGAGTTTGAATCATGATTCTACCTTTTACCAGTCATATAACCCTGGGGGAGTCACTTAACTTCTCCTTGCCTTAGGTCCCCTAATTGTAAAACAGGATGATAGGTATACTGTTCTCATAGAGTTGAAGTGAGCATTAAATAAATCAATTTGTATAAAATAAGCCTGACACATATTAAGTACTATATATATATGTGTGTGTGTGTGTGTGTGTGTGTGTGTGTGTGTGTGTGTGTGTGTGTGTATATATATATATATATATATATATATATATATATAGGCTTTTATTCTAAATTGACAGTTTTAGCTTACAAGATCAAGGTTAATGAAATGTTTCCATGAGTAATAGAATTTTAAATATGTTTAAATACACACAGACAGATATCATATATATTTACAGAGGTGTAGGAATCTAGAAAAATAGAAACAGTAGAATACACATACACATTATATATGTATATATGTATTATATGTAAAGAGAGAAAATGTATGTAACATGCATCACATATATATGTATATATAAATATACATAGAGAGAGAGCAAGAGTGAGAGAGCAAGGGAGATTGATTTCAAAGAACTGGCTTATGTAATTGTGGTGTCTAGCTTGGCAAGTTTGATATGCATGGGGCAGGCCGGTAAGCTGGAACCTCTTGGGCAGCAGCTAACACTGCAGTCCACAGGAAGAATTTCTTCTTCCTCAGGGAAACCTCAGTTTTGCTATCAAGGTATTCAACTGGTTAGGCAAGCCCCAACCATATTACGGAGGAGAATCTTCTTTACATAAAGTCAACGGATGGTAGATATTAGCATCTGCAAAATACCTTTACAGCAGTGTCTAGATTAGTGTTTGATTGATTAAGGGGTTACTATAGCCTAGCAAACTTGACACATAAAACTAACCATCACAAGAGGCTTTCAATTCTAGATTACATTTCCTGATGGCTAGGCTTTTTTAAAAAAATATTTATTTATTTATTTATTTATTTGGCTGTGCTGGGTCTTAGTTGCAGCACACAGGATCTTCGTTGCGGCATGCAGCATCTTTTAGTTGCAGCATGCAAACTCCTGGTTGTGGCATGTGGGATCTGCTTCCCTGACCAGGGATTGAACCCAGACCCCTGCATTGGGAGCATGGAGTCTTAGCCACTGGACCACCAGGGAAGTCCCTTGGCTAGGCTTTTTAATAAAGGATTATGAGGGAAACTTTCATCCTGACACTGCTATTACTAATTTGCTGGCATCATTTGTTTTCGACTCTGAGAGAATAAATTAAGTAGCTGTTTGTCAACAATAGCCAGCTACCAATGTCTGGAACCTATTTTTTCCCACTTGAGAAGCACTTTAAGAAAATCATCAGGAAGTCAGTTGTTCTTGGCACAAGGCTTTGTTATTTTCCATCATCCACTTGGGGGCACAACTTTCCTCACAGTAACTGAAGAGACCCTTGGAGTTAGGGGAGTGCCCTTGCTTTTCTCCTGTTAAGAACCCTAGAATCATAGAATTTCAGAAGGTGAAGATCTACCCTTTTTCCTCATTTTACAACAGAGGCGCTAAAGCCTAAGGGATGTAACATCACACAGCAAGTCAGTGTCTGGAACAGGAACACAACGAGGTTTTCTAATCCCTAGTTGAGTCTTTAATCTCTCCTGATGTTTTCCACTCTCCCTTTTTTGGTCTAGACATTTTCCTTAGCTATTCAAAGTATGACAAAAGGCTTCACATTAAATCCAGCAATGCTGCAAAACATCTTCAGACTTTTGCAGGAAAGTTAATGTTAAGTCAAGGTATTTATAATTTCATTATTTTGGCTTCTTTTCTTACAGTAGTGGGGTGAATGGTGGAATACTTGATAATACAATGCTGTAGATAAGTACAAGGAAATCTGAAGAGAGAAGAGATATTTGTTTGAATCACTAAAAATCTAAATGAATGTTCATTTCTAAAACGTCTCAATCTGTGTAAAAATGGGTAAAAATCTTTGTTTCATTAGTATACAGGCCAATAACAGCTACAAAAGGTGTCATCCAGAAACCAGAATTCATTTCAGGTAGATACTCATCCCAGTGGACATAGAAGACATGGTCAGCCTTGTATTAAAATTACCAATGAGCTTGTCTGTCTTCTTACATGCCCATACAGGAGCCCTTTGATAGTCAAGTATCATTAATATTTTTTAACTTCTAGTGCCTAGGACAGCCCTTGGTACATATCTAGGAATTAACATATGAGATGAATTAAGTGCACTCCTAGAATTGAGGTCTTCTACTTGCCTTGATATAGGCGGTTGGTGATGGCAAAACACTTCCTAGTTCTTTTGAGGTAGAGCAAATAGCCATCACTTATTAGTTATTTGTAAGATATACTTTCAGAAACAGGTTAAACATAATACTGGAGCTATTGTCAAATGTTTACAAAGAGGAATAGTGAGGCATGAAGATAATATGACATTAAGAGTAACAAGTTACTACTTGAATGGGACATGAGATATATTGTAGGTTTTTGTAAATATTTGCCCCTTTTTTCTGCTAAAAAAGGGCTTAATGATAAAGATATGAAGTATTAGTATTTAATATCTACTTAGTACTATATGGCACATCTAATTAAACACTGGACTTATATATAACAAAGCAATTGTAAGCAGTGCTTTGAACTTTATAGCTTCATTACATGTATATAGGACTTAACAAAGTTCTGTTTACTGCAGGGTCAAAAATGCAGGAAGGAACAAGCGGAATGGTTAAAACACGCAGGAGAGGTCAGGTTCTCGTGATCCCTCCAGTAGGCACTATAATACAAGCAGACCCTCCACTTGTCCAAACCACAGGCAGATGTCATTACTCAACAGGATCTTAGCTAGCAAGTCTTTCATGGGTGGTATTTGTTGAAGGTTGAAAATATTTTCAATTTGGTACCTATAAACCAATTATTCTTTGATAGACCTGCATTTCTTAAAAAGAGTTTGAATTCTAGGACAAGCTCAGTCTCAGGAAGTTTGTATGTTTTAGAGCAAAATCTGTGAAATGTGTTCTACCCGAGTTTCTTAATTTGCAATATTTGGGACCAACCTTATATCACCATGAGGAGGGTTACACATTTCTCCATAAGGCTGTGAGCCACTGGAGGGCAGAGATAGTATACTTGTCTCTTATGCACTATAGTACTTGGCATGTATAATACTGTAGCAGTAATTTCTATTTATTGAACATTCACTTAATGGCCAGTAATTATATTAATTTAATAATATCAAAATGTTAATAAATTAAATTCTATTTATTTTAGGCATGCCTCTAGGCACTTTAAACACATTACAGTGTTTGATGCTTATACTAACTTTGCAAGGTAGATTTATTATCTCCATTTTAAAGGGGGAGAACTAGACTCAGTAGGTTTAGGAATCTTACTAGAAAGTGGCAGAGCCAAATTTCAAGGTGAGATTTGTCAGATTCTACTCGGTCTGTTTCCTTTCTTACATGGGGTCTGTACTCAATAAATGTTGAATGAATGAATGGTCTTCTTTAAAATCTTTATAAACTATGTGACAATTGCCTGGTACGCATTTAATTTTAAGCGACTAATGGGACCTTAAAACTTTAAGGAATTACTGACATGTTCTAAAATAGACATTTTGTTTCTAATAGCACAACAGCAAACACCCAGACATCCCATTCATTCATAAGCTTTGGGCATGTTCCAAAGATTCTGATACACCTTGTTTGTTCACATTCCCACACAATGCATTGATACACTCTTGATACACCCATCAGAGAGGGCACTCCTTACTCACACAAGATACCTTCTTTTTACATCACCACTTTGATAAACACATGTTCAACTGAAATCATCTTGAATAAGATTAGGGATATAAAAGTGTGATGAATTGACATGTAATTCTCATCATGATTACAAAGTGCGAAGTGTACAGAATCCTCCTGATCTCTCTAGGCAAAGAATTTTGCCAAACACTCTATAAGTGTCTCATCACTGTTGGAAAGAGTACCTGGAACAGTCTGCAAACTCAGTCATTGACTGCCAAGCTTGAATCACATCTTGAGAGCGAACAAAGAGGAAGTGATTCTGTGTTACATGACGATAATCTAGAATTTTTATATGAGCCTTTATTTTAAGTAAGGTTGAATAAAGCAGTGAACAAAGAGTAAGATTTGTAACTTTCACATACCTTTACTATATGCCAAGAAATACTCACAGTGGTCTACTTGAATTTTCTCTTTTAACCCTCTCGCTTAAGCTTTCTGCGAGGAAAGCACTATCAACTCCATTTTACAGATGAAGACACTGAGCAGAAAGCACAACTTGCCAAGAGTTACATAAGTAGCAAGGAGTGGAGGCAGGACTCAAACCAGCATCTGACTCCAGGGTCCACATTCTTTTTTTTTTTTTTTTTTTTTTTTAGCAAATTCTCCCTGTTGTCAGGTCATTAACTCTTCTTTTTTTTAAAATTTATTTATTATTTATTTTTGGCTGTGTTGGGTCTTCGTTTCTGTGCGAGGGCTTTCTCTAGTTGTGGCAAGCGGGGCCACTCTTCATCGCGGTGCGTGGGCCTCTCACTATCGCGGCCCCTCTTGTTGCGGGGCACAGGCTCCAGACGCGCAGGCTCAGTAATTGTGGCTCACAGGCCTAGTTGCTCCGCGGCATGTGGGATCTTCCCAGACCAGGGCTCGAACCCATGCCCCCTGCATTGGCAGGCAGATTCTCAACCACTGCGCCACCAGGGAAGCCCCAGGGTCCACATTCTTAACTTCTTTTGAAACTGCTTTTGAGAAGTCTTCCTTGGCTCAAGGATTAAGAAACTTTGACCCAGTATAGGATGTCTGTGAACATCTAAAATTTAACATGTTCAACACTATTTCCTCTCCACTGCACCATCCTGGCCCTAATTGTCTCTCCTCTTCTTCCTTTATCCTTTATTTCTTTTCACATAGTTCCCAGACTTGAAACATTGGCATCTCTCAATTGCCTAATATTTAATTTGTTACCAAGCTCTGTGATTTCTTTTTGCAATGTGCTGTGAATCTATTTCTGACTTTTCCCACTTAATTTCCACTACTTCAGTTCAGAGCTCATTACTGCTCATCTAAGCACTTGTAGTCATTTTCTGACTAGTTCTCCCACCTCCTTGTTGTTATTATTATGATTATCAGCACATCCTATTATTATTCTAAGATTTATCCTAAAGCTAACCTGTGATGATTCTTGTCCCCTGATTTTTAAAAACAATTCTTTCATCTCTTTTGCATATAGAATCATGTCCAAATTTCTCACCTAAGGCTGTGGGGAGATGAATTGAGAATCCCCCCCGCCTCCCAGCTACTATCAGAAAAGACCTGGGGATTTTCCCAGCCATTTTCAAGTAAGGTTGTGGCCCTCCAGTTCAAACAGCAGCCACAGGAAGTAGTCACATGCTTCTTATCATAATAAGTCCTGAGTTTTTATTTCACAAGCAGGGTGGGCGATCAAGGCCCTGTTACAAAAAGAAATATGATATCCTTATAGGAGACTGGACTGTGTTGTTTTTAGAAGAAAATTAATGTTTGTTATAGTGAGATGTGTTTTCCTTTGATGGGAGAGCTTCTTCCCGCACCTTGGGGGAGCAGAGCCACTTACCCTTCTTCAGAGCCTGAAAATCCTAAGCAAAGGAAAGGCTGCTTTAGTATTTGGTTGAAGGTCAAGGATCCAATGCTGGCAAAATACAAAAAGGCAAATAGCTTTCTTTTCTTACTGGAAAAGAGGCGAAGCTTTGAAATGAAAAGGATTAGGATTCCATATAGAGAGAACTGAGATTGAAAAGAGATTATGAGATGATTGTCAGAGGGATTTAAAAGATAAACCATGGCTGGGAATGAGAGGGGTGATCTCCCTCTCTATCATTCTCTATAAGTTTAAACTCTTATTCTGATTTCTTTCCTTTTTTCGCCCTTCCCTTCCCTTCTTTTTCCTCCTCCTTCTTCTCTCACTTTTTAGCACTTACCATCTCATAAGTCAGTTTGTCTTATTATTTTCTATCTCCATCTACTAAAATGTAAGCCCCATGAGGACAAGGAACTTTATATTATTCACTGCTCACTCCCTAAAGTCTAGAACAGAGCCTGGCACAAGTTAGTTGCTCAATAAATATGTGTTGAAGGAAGGAAGGAAGGACGGAAGGAAGGCATGAAAGAACCTCAGAAGGGACAAACTATGAACGGTTTTTCCCCATCGTGTGTACTGAAAGGGACTGAGTTGCATTCTGTTTCTCTGTGCTATTCTGCTTTGGGAAGCTTGCCTGATCTTTTAGGAAGTGAGTTGCTTAAACGTGGAAGAATCTCATAAACCTAATATAGAACAAGAGGAGGAAGACACAAGAGAATGCCTACAATATGATTCCATTTATATAAAGTTAAACAGACAAAAGTAAACTATGTTGTTAAAGGATGCTTTCACGATTGGTAAGACTATTTTTTTAAAAAAGCAAGGAAATGGTTATCAAAACAGGATAATGAGAGTTAGAAAGCAGGTGTGATTGGCTGGGCTGTTTATCAGCCAGTACGTGCCCACGCAGCCCTACAGGTTGATGCTATTCTGACTGTTCTGATGCTAGTCCTCAGTTGATGCTATTCTGACTTTTCCATGAACTTGAAAATATCTTGAAGAATAGTCCCCAGTGAGTTGGAAGGTGTTATGGTTACTCTTATTGCATAATAAAGCACCCCAAAACTTAGCGATATTAAAAAACTCATGTTATTATGCTTACAGATTTAGCCAAAGATTATAGGACTAATTAATGGCTAAGCTAGGAATTGAATCAAAGACTCCTGAATTCCAGTAGTTACTTTGTACACTCTGCCCCTTTGCTTTCCTTTCATTGCATTTTTTCCTCTTCATCAAGTATTTTGGTTTTCAGGTAAGCAGGAGAAAGAGGGGAGGCAATTATTATCTCATGTCGTTCATTTACTAGGTAAACTTCAAAGCTGGAGATGGCCTTTGACCTGTCTGTTGATTTGTCTGAGAGCTTCCATCTGCCAGCCTCTGCTCAGGCCAATATTTGGTCAAAATGAGGAGAGAACAAAAGAACAAAAAATGAGGTAAAGGAAGCAAGTCATCTGAAATATCAACTAAGAGATTATACTATTATACTTATGACAGGAGGAGGGAAGAATGGTGTTTCCTAAATAAACTGGTCAAAGAAAAGCTGTGGGTGAGGTTAGATAAAGTCACATGCACATCCTGGAATTCTAGACCTTTATACAGGGCAGATTCTTGTTTTGATTATGTAAGACATCAGTATGACTCATGGTAAAACAAAAGCTAGGATTCCTGTCGGGTTATTCAGCCTTCATGCTGGGAGTGCCCCCTTACTCTGATGTGGTGTTGACAGGCTTGTTGACAGGCTGGCTCTCCCCTCTGTCAGGAGCACAGACACATTCCGTATATGTGGAGTAAAGTCCATACGGTAGGAAGAGGTTCAGAAATGTAAAACAGCGTAGACCAGACTGGCCATTTACACTCAAAGTTTTAGTTGCTGGTTAGCTTTCTTAAAAGTGTATTCTCAAAGTAAAAAGAAACACCCACCCACAAAACACTGCCAGATCCCTTATACTCATGCTAGTTTTTAGTCTCATTTTAAAATTTTCTCACATGCACATTTGTCTACCCAATTAGAAAGCATTGTCATAGAGCATGTGAGATGTTTGTATTTTTTAAAAATTGGAGGCAAAAGGGCAATAATGTCCTAATGCTTTGGGAACTGCTGCAGAGGTAAAGCATCAGAGAATTTGTCCAGACCACCTATTCAGGTTAGTTTATACTTGCCATCGAAAATAAAATTCCAATGTTTATAAAGTTAAAGGGAATATGAAATGTCTCTTAAAATAATTTTTTTTGGTGTGACTTATACCAACCAAACCTGTGGGTTAACATCGCTGTGTAATTTTTCACAGTAATGACTTCTGAGTCCTCTTCCTTCAGATAGTGTATGAATGGCATTTATTGTTTGCACGTGAAGGGACTTTCCTCACGCTTGTGCCCATCATGCAACATCTCTCGCTCATTTCTGAGTGGCCAGCTGTGCTTTTCTCTGCTGCTGTGCTTTCTTGTACCTCCTTGCTGGCTCCAGGTCCCCCACACATCTCCAGACCTCTTGACTTCGATGGAGGCAGAGGGCATCTGCATGGGAAAGGCCCAGCTCACATCATCATGCTCTTCTTTCTGGCTCTTCTCTGTGATACAGATTTTAAATGACTTTGAGTGGAAGACACATATCAGTAAAAACCAGGCAATAAGTAGGCTGAAAAAAGAAGAAAAGCCAAAGAGGTCTGGATAATCCATAAATTGTTGTTAATCCATACTGTTGTTAACCACTTCTTTTTTTAAAGGTGGTAGGAGTAGAATTTTACAAGTTAGAAAGTAAAGAATATTTCCTTTTGGGTCAACCAAGCTGACTGTGAAATCTTCCAGAATCAAATTTAATCTCTCTCTCTTTCTGATTTTTTGTTACATTTTTGCTCATGGTGTTTTTGAAGTGATGTACTAACTATATATAAAATATAATAGTTGAGCTTGATAGCACATATTGTTCCAACAATCTCTAAGGCACCTTATTGTTTACCCAAGGGTTAATTGAATATGATTGTTTTAATTCTTTACTTAAAGAAATAAAAGGTGAAATGATTTGCACATGAGGTCACTTTTTTTGATATGTAATTTGATAACCATTCCTAAAATATCTGGAATTAAAGACAATTATTTTAACAAGAATTGAGCATCCAGTGTTATATAAAAACTTCTGCAGTGGAATATGTCTACAGGCTAATTAAAGGTACTGAGACATTTTAGACTATCCAGTAATTTTTTTTCATTCTGGCAATTTGGTATATACAGGCCTTATCTGAACCTCCAAATTAACTTTTAGAGCATGAACATAACTTTGCCTGCAGGCAGCCAATCACCAGTATTGCATTAAAAAACAAAAACAAAAAACAGCTTGTGAGTGTGAAAGGCTGTAGGGAGAAATGGCCAAAATAGATGAGATCATTAGAAAGAATCAAGAGAGTGTAGATATTTGGTAGTTTAAAACTTTAGAAGAAGGGAGCAATCCACATTTCAGTATAAGCTAGGTACTATTTACACAATTGTCCTGTTAAAATTGAAATAATATTGTAATTGATCCTTTGCATTTAGGAACTTTATTATGGAATAAATTAAAAATCAATAATGTGAAGTTCAAGAGAGGGTCATTGCATGAAAATGTTGGTAGTAGTAAAAAGTCCTTCAGTAACTGCCTAAAACACTAAGGTTTACACTAAACTTTGCATTTAGAGATGTAGCTAAGATACAGGCTAAAATGTAAAAATGGTTCTGTGTAAAGAATTCTTGAAACCTAACTCCTGAACAAAATTTTGGGATATTCTTGCAAAAAAATCTGCCTTTCCTCTTACCTAACCCTTACTCTGTAACCCATTTAACCCAAAAGCCAAGTTCCTCTTTGCTGTTCCTCATGGTTAATCTTTCACAGAATCTTTTGGTGAGAAGTGGAGGATTTTTCTCTGAAAGACCATTCAGAGAGAAACAGTACTGCTTTGTTCCTTCCTGTGATTTCCCTCCCCACCAATTGTTTTTTTTTTTTTTTTATTAAATCAAGTGCACTTATTTTTTATCATATGAAGGTTATACAGCCTGGACTAGATATAAAGCTTCAGAAAGTCCCTTCCAGCCACTGGGACTCTGCTTTCCCTGAATTCTCAGGAGACCCCTTGATAAGGTATTTGCTACTGAGATCACTTGTGTTGTCCTTTTTTTTTCCCCTTTATTAAAATAAAAATAACTTTACTTTTTGTCTTTATTATGAAGCTTCATAACATTCCTCCTTTTTGTTGCTATAGTTTTGGTTGGCTATGCCAAAGATCAAAGCTGATACATCCTTCAACCTTCTGGGATTCTTCTTTTTTTAGGTACCAGGCAAAAACTCCACCGATCCATCTACTCTGCCATTTTATTCTCTTTTTGGGAAATCTTGGTCTGAGAAAGCTCCCTATTATCAGAACATAGATTTTTTTTTTTTTCTTTTTGACAAATTTACTGAGCTGAACTGTCTGTCCATCCCTGAAGGACTTTTAGACTCTCCCTTCTGCTTTTCCACCAGTAGCATGAACATTTTAGCACATAGCCCACAAAGTAAACATATATAGAAGAATTGAGCTCATCAGATATTAGTAAACCATCTGAGAAGAGTTACTTCTAATTTTCTAATAAATAAGCTTGGAATTAAATACAAACTAATGAATATTTTTCTGAGTGATTATTTGTTAGCTTCAATTTGTTTCTGTTTGAATTCATTTTGATTTTTTAAAAAAATTCTCTTTTGGGAATTCCCTGGTGGTCCAGTGGTTAGGACTCTGCTTTCACTGCAAGGGCACAGGTTCGATACCTGGTCAGGGAACTAAGATCCCGCAAGCCTTGTGGCATGGCCAAAAATTAAAAAAAAATTTTTTAATTAAAAAAAATTCTCTTTTCATTTAATTTTGAATAGGCAATATGTGCATATGATTCAAAACAGAAAATTATATTAAAAACACATATTCAGAGAAGTCTCATTCCCATTTACCCATTTCCATCCATACACATAGGTAATCTTTGCCATTAGTTTCTGGTTAATTTTTACTGTGTTTCTTTTTGCAAAAATTAGCAAAAATGTATATGTTTATGTATATTATATATATTACTTTTTTTATACAAAAGGTGGCATAGTGTATACATTCTTCTTTTTTTTAGTGTATACATTCTTTTGCTCTTTAACAATAATAGCAGTTCATTGAGATCTTTCTTGTTTTTTGTTAGTTTCTGCATAGTACTCCATTATGTAAATATTTTTGATAAAATTATCCCAAAATAAAACTTACAATGATGAAAACTTAAACATTATAAAATTTGATAAAGATTAAAAATCTGTGGAAGAAGGATGTTGGGAAAGATTAGATAAAATTAGAGTTAGTGGAAATACTCATCGTTAAATAAAAGAGCTAAAATTTTACATGATGTTTTATTAACCACTAAAATTTGATACCAGAATCAAATCTTTTTGACAAAATTTAAATATGTCAAATTCAGTGAGGGGAAATTGGGTTTGTTAGAAGAGCTACCAGAGAAAAATCACAATGGGGGAATCTATAATTGGGAAAATGCAATGTTTTCAAGAAATTCAATAGAACAATCATAGCTTCAGAGTACTATATAAGTTGGAAAGAGTCAATCACAATAAAAGTAATTTTAGTTATATTAAAGATAAAAATGAAAAAAAATTAACTGCATTGTATATAAAATTGGTCAAAGAATCAAGTTGGCTTAATGGAATAAGCTCTAGAAAATATTTTCTTAATGAAAATCAGTGATGTTTGTATAATTCTGCTTAAAATACTTTACCTACTACCAAGGACTGAACTACATACTGGGGCATAAAGTGGTATCAAAACATACCATACTAACATGTCCTGGGCTTTTTTCCTGTAAGTTCTGCCCTTGATTTCTTTTCATCTCCTCTTCCCTTTTCTATCTTTGAGAGTCTTTGATGTTTCATTTCAGAGCTGCTTAACTATGGATCAACTAGTCTTTTCTGTGAGGCATGTCTTTCTCCCTTCCACTTCCTAACAACTAAAAGCCTCTTTGCTCTTCAAGCCCTTGGTGTCATCAAGTAGGTCGGACCCTCCTTCCTTCCTGCTGTCCTCATCAAGAGTCACAAATCATCTTTGCTGACATTTGCATACTTCAAATATCCGTTAACATATTGAAGAGAGCAACCAGCCTTCCCTGCAAGTGCCCTTACTACCTTCCTTTAAAACTTACCCTGACATTTCTGGCTCCCTGTCTCCTCTCTCTTCCCTAACCTAAATTCTTGATTCCTCAAGGCATGTTTAGTCTGGCTGGGTCCAATCTTATTCTTGACTGGGGGAACTCCAGAATCCCTTGGTGAGGCGTTCCAGCAATTAAGCATCTCACTAATTCTGCTGCCATTTCCAAATTGGCACTGTGCCCTAACTTGGTGATCATATTTAGGGTTGTGCTTTTTTTTTTTTTTTTTTTTGGCTGCATTGTGTCTTTGTTGCTGCGTGTGGGCTTTATCTAGTTGCAGCGAGCAGGGGCTACTCTTCATTGCGGTGCATGGGCTTCTCATTGCGGTGGCTTCTCTTGTTGCAGAGTATGGGCTCCAGGTGCGCGGGCTTCAGTAGTTGCAGCATGCGGGCTCAGTAGTTGTGGCACGCAGGCCCTAGAGTGCGCAGGCTTCAGTAGTTGTGTAGTTGTGGCTGTGGGCTCAGTAGTTGTGGCTCGCGGGCTCTAGAGCGCAGGCTCAGTAGTTGTGGCGCACGGGCTTAGTTGCTCCGTGGCATGTGGAATCATCCCGGACCAGGGATTGAACCTGTGTCCCCTGCATTGGCAGGCGGATTCTTAACCACTGCGCCACCAGGGAAGTCCTAGGCTTGTGCTTTGATAAACCCTCCATCTTGTACCCTAATTCCAGACTCTGTATTCCTGTCTTCTCACTTTTGCCTGAATTTCTGTTTTGATAGCCTGTTTGTTACTCCTGTTTCACTATGACTTCATTGTCAGTCTTTGTGAGGGCATGGAATTCTACCCTTGAATTCAAGCCTCAGGTCTGGGATTCTGTATCCTGTTTCCAGAACTTCCTGATGCCCATCAGCTACCTGCCTGACTAGATCTCTGAATATTACCTGCTCCAGACTACCCATCTCTAGGCTCCTCCTATCTACTGCAACACCCATCCTGTATCTCATGTTGAGACTCCCATGGAATTGACCACTTGACTAGAACCCCCCCATCCCCCCACAATTTTCTTCAGATAGAATGTAGGTCAGGTTATGCTTCTTTCCATTCCTGGACACTGGTTCTATGCTGTAGCATCTGCTCAATTCTAGGAAGTAATTTCTTATCCAAGTCTCAGGTTAAGCCTTCATTCCAAATTCCCATTTTGAGAAAACCTTTAACATATTTAAATACCTACATAAACATTTTATTATATCATTATCCACTCTTTTTTTGGGTTTACCCATTAATGCTTATTCCCTTTTGGGAAAGACTTTTTTGATGTTTTGTTTGTTTTACGATGCTCTTAAATATCCTTAAAATAACAAATAATTTACCTGCTATTTACATTTGTCCAAAGATTTCATATCGTCACTTTTCCTAAAATAGAAAGGTTGTCCATGATTTACTGAAAACTTGCGATGTGCCAGAGCATGTGGGAACAAAGATAATAAATAAAATGTAGTTATTCTCCTTAAGGAGCTTACACACTGCACAATTAAAATACAGTATGATAAAAGTTCCATCAGGTGGGGTATGTGAAAAACTCTGGGAGCACAGAGGTAAGCTTGACTTAACCTGCCTTGGCGTAAGAGGATCAGGGGTTGCTTCATAGCTTATTTGAGCTGGTTCCTTAAGGATGAGTAAGAGTTTACCATAGAGAACAAGGCTATGCTTGGCAGAAGAAACAGGACCAGAGCATGGCCTGTTCCACTGGAGGAAGTATGAATAATTAGGGTGGACCCATTGTAAGCTCTGTTGAAGGGGGAGGGGCACGAAATGTGGCTGGAGAGACAGGTTGGGGACCGCTGGTAAAAAGATCTTACATGCTATGATCAGGAGTTGGGACTTGATTATGCTGGTGGTAGGGACCTATCCCTGACAGTTGAGCAATATCTCAGCTGTCTGATGGGGTAATCCAGTCCTTGCCTGGTAAAAAATGTATTCACAGCATTTTAAAGAATCAGCTCTGGAAGTTATATAATGTTGTTATGATTCTTGCAAAAGGCAGATACCATTGTAGACTTTATCCCTACAAATCTTTTCTCACATTTTACATACAAATATTATTCCTCACTTTGTGGACACTGTAGAAAACTATTCTTAATATCACTTAATATCAGATTGTCCTGATATCCTGATATTGATTTACTTATTTAAATTTGAATTTTATGGTGAGTATAGAACATTTTTTATGGAAATAGTAACCTTTCATGTGTGTATGTTGGAGAAAGAGGGGGAAGGAGAGAGAGAGAGTTTCCTGGTTTAGCAATGTATGTTTTGTGAGTCTTGTTTTAAGACTTCTTCCCTGACTTATTGCTAGGATAAGCTCTCAAAATTTTGTGGCAAGACACTAATAACTTTAATTTTATCATCTAGTTCTATAAAAGGAATTATCTGTCAAATAACCATGAAGCTATTTTTAAAACTCTTCCCTTTCACAAATATTTTTCAACAGCTGTACTCTAGAGAAGCATCAAAAAAGAACTCCCGAGAATGGTTGATTTTCTGCCTTGTTTGTTTGTTCATGTGCATCCTAGTGAAATGCAGCAGGATAGATCATTTATTTGTTCAATATTTTTTAGCATTTAGTATATACCAGGCATTCGGTTAGGTGCTAGGGATGAGGTTTACAAAGATAAAGGTGATTCCCTCCTTTCTGGTGCCATCTTGATATCTATTAGTCACTTCTTCCTCTGTTCTCTCAGCTTGAGGCTGCTTCATTCCTGTGGACTTAGCCCTCTATTCTTCCTCAGAAGACAATGTTTGAGCCACTGAAATCCATTGCCAGGACCAACCCGAACAGAAAGTACATGGGCTCTTATGTCCTTCCAGAGAGGCTGTAGCCAATAACAGAGGAAGGGGACTTCATCTGAAATTGCTTCTTGCCTGGCTTCCCATTCTCTCTCTTGCTTCCTTGACTCGCTACCAGTTTCTCCTGGGAACACCGGAGGCAGTTTATAACCTGAGACAAGAGCCATGTGCATCAGTAAGAGTTCTCCAGAGAAACAGAACCAATGGGAAATAGATATAGATATACATATGTATGTATGCATATTATATATAATCAATTCTTTTTATTCACAATCCACAGTAGTTATATTCTCTTAAGTTGCTGTAAACACTGAATTAGCAGATACTTAACCATTGGTCCTAGAGGAAATACAGGGAGTTCCTGGGGTCACTGGTCCCAACATTTTCATCAACTGATCAATACATAACTTTATGTGTGTTTCTCTTTGAGGACACCATATATGTATATATATATGATTCATTAACACCAAACTGATGGCCAACAGAACTGTAACTCATGCCTGAACGAAGCTTATCTAATACATGTATTTCTCTGTAAGGAACTTCACAACCTTCTTGCACTTAGAAACACTAGATAGCACTTTAGCACTATGCTGGGGGGCATTTTAAACAGCAAAATCAACAAAGAAACATAAAAATACCAAAAAAGTAGCCCTAAATATAAAAAAAAGGAAACTTGTTTACAGTATGAGAGCTGAAACAAGAAGACAGAGATTTGCCTGTTTGACCTCAGGTAGGAATGTGCACACTGGGCAACTCAAAGATTTTGCTACTCTGTGTACATCCATGGATAAGTGCAAAAGCACCACAAGTATTGGTTTTGAGATTACTAATAAATTTTAGTGGGTAGGCAAATTATCAACTACAGAATCTATGAATAATGAGGATCAACTGTATATATATATATATGTATGTATATACACACACATATATATATGATATGTATTTTTTATATATGTATGTTTATATGTACAATATAACATATATACAATATATAAATATATATGTACTACCTACATATACATACATACATATATAGGCTGGAAACTCAGGCAGGAGTTAATGTTGCAGTCTTGAGGCAGAATTTCTTCCTCAGGAAACCTCAGTTTTTGCTCTTAAGTTCTTCAACTGAGGGTGAAGCCCACCTGCATTACTGAAGGTAATCTCCTTTCTATAAAGTCAACTAACTATAGACGTTACCCACATTTGCAAAATACCTTTACAGCAACACCTTGCTTAGTGTTTGATTGTATAACTGGGGTACTATAACTTAGTCAAGTTGACACAAAAACTAACCTTCACACCCTGCAAACAACTTTAATCTGAAGTTGGTTTCTCCATTCTTAAAAATTTTTTGGCTACTCAGTCACCAGATATTTTCACTGGCTGTTTCCCTGTAAGGTCTCTTATCCTACCTCCTCCTAGAGACCTTTCTTTTTCCTTTCTTTGGAAGAACAGGATGACTATCATTTTGTTTCTTGGGTTTATGCCCCAGGGCATCACCTTTCATCTCAAGGAGTTTGGCCAATTATTTTCTCACACAGCTGTAAAAAATAATTCAGTTTTTATCTTGTTCTATCTAGACGGGGGACCAGAAATAAAGGGTTAATGGTAGATTTGAGATGGCTCTTGAAGATTGTATAGGACGGGAGGAGGCTGAGATAGACTGGGTATGATCCAGGTGGAGGGACAAGTGTGAATAAAAGTACGGGGGTGAGATAAGTGCAGAGCATAATCATGGAAGAGAAATCTGGCTAGACATTAAAGTTCACGTATGTGAGTAGTGGGAAATGGAAAGGTAGGCATGGTCCATATTGCAGAGATTCTTGAATGGAATGATGAGTGATGAGGAGTTAATTGTATGAACACAGCAGCTCAGGCACTGTGTTTTCATTTTCATTTTTACCTACTCCTACCACGGATCAGCCCCCACCTCCCTGCTTAAAGAATTCCCTTCATGTCCAGCCTGAGCCTCAATTAAAGCCTTTGAATGCAGGCTCCTGCTATGAGTGCAGGCTGAGGGTCTAGGAACACTAGATGTAAAGGAAGAGAAAGGTAATAAAATTGAAAAGGAGGATTTGGGAGCTAGCCATTTAATAAATTACTGAAGATATTTACCTCACTTTTCACTTGCCATTTGAGTGAAAAACCAGGAAAAACTCTCATAAGGCAACATCACGTGCAAACATGGCTGTCAGGGGAAGTTGCCGCGGACTGAAGGGAAAAGCATTTGAAAATGTAAAAAACAGCCTTTTCCTCTCCATTTCAGAGAGTGACCCCTAAGAGAGTTGAGTGTATCCTCTGTTCTATTCTCCAGCTTGTGAAATACAGAAATCACAAAGCACTGACTGAAAATGGCTGTTTCCTTTGTTCTCCCTCCTACAGCTAAGGGACTTTGGGAAGTATTTACTGTCAGTTCAAGTGCAAATGGATGTTGAGTAGTTCTCACTTTCCAGAAAAAAACCTCAAACAAGTTGCCTCCAGGTGCATCCCAAATGGCGTGTTGATTGACTCGATTCAAAACGAAATTAGGGATGTAAATGTGTTTGAGAAATTATTACCCAAATCACAACATCCTCTTCAGACAGTTGTTAGATTGAA
The DNA here is from genome assembly GCF_965194805.1 of Balaenoptera borealis. Lineage (NCBI taxonomy): Eukaryota > Metazoa > Chordata > Mammalia > Artiodactyla > Balaenopteridae > Balaenoptera > Balaenoptera borealis. The sequence goes on from NC_138863.1 coordinate 21,848,170, forward strand.
TACTGAAAAGAACATTAAATATCTTCCAGCAAAAGCCTTTGCCAAAGTATTAACTGATAAACTGGTATGAATTCTCTTCTTGCCCTCTGAGAAAAAGATCTTCCTTGCCTTTGATATTAATTCAGGTTGTTTGCATGTATAATTCAGACACATTTTGTAGGTGGCCTTCTGTCAAAATGTCATGAGATCTCATATATAGAATTACTAATACTTGAAGTGATGTAATGAGTATTAAAATTATTGGCCAAGGCAGCTGTCACTAGTATCTTAAAGCAGATGGGTGCAGATACTCCAGAGTGAATATCCTCAACTTAAAATGACAGTAACAAAAATATTTTTCATTTGTACATTAGTTAACCTTTTCAAAAAGTTTTTACTCTTATTGTCTTTTTTATGGAGACCTAAAACACACCTGAAGTTTCCCTTGATCAAAGATCTCTGTCTTATTAATTGGTTGATTCACTCATTATATAAATAAAGGTCAGTTATTGTCAGACCCTAGAGATATGACAGTGAACAAGACAGTCAAGACAGGATGCTATTTCTGTGGAGTTTAAATTCCACTGTGGGGAGACAGACAATATGAATTAAACAAATATGTAAGGACGTCTCAGAACCTGAGCTTTAGCTCCCCCCCTTCTACCATTAAATCTACCATTGAAGATTAATTTCATAAAACAGCATCATCTATCATTTAAAATTATTGCTGTTCATTTGATGGAGTTTCAGCAGTAATTTTGTAACACACATGTGTGGAGTTAGAAAGAATGTAGAGGAATTTTTTCTGATAAGCATCTAGTAAGTTGGACTTTCCTGTGCTCGCTCAAGGATGGTTAATGGATAATTCTGGAAAGATAATGCTGTTATTTTACTATTACGTGAGCAGCCCTTTTATGATGCTTTGTTCTTGCAGATTTCCAGAGACCAAGGATCATGTATAAAAGTCCATAAACAACAACAAAAAATCTGTATTGATCTGCAGTGCATTCATTTGGTCAGTGAACCAAAATTATATATTGCAAACCTTTGTAAACAATGTCCTGTAACTAATGACTGTACTTTTCAGTGCTCAACCAAGTGAAAAAAACCCATTATCAGTTCTTATTTAGACTGAGTCTCTCTCTCTCTCTCTCTCTCTCTCTCTCTGTGTCTCTCTGTCTCTCACCTTTGTTGCTCAACAGTCTCTCAAGAACCACAAGATGAAGGCAGGAGGTCAGCATCCACAGGGCAGGGCCATCTCTGGCCTGAACCCCTTACTCCATTTGTTGGGACTCTGTCTAACCCCCTTCCAGGGATAATATACTTTTTTTTTTTGGTAAAAGAATGAATAAATGCATACCAAGAACTGAGATTTGGCTGTACAAGTAATTGAATAGATTGAGGTCAGAGGGCAAACCTTCTTAGAGTAAACCAAACAGCAATCCATTTAAATGAAGAGCCTGCTGTATATTCCTATATGTAAATGTCACACCAAGCCCATGCCTCTGATTTGGTCTTTGTGCTGATGCAGCTTTCCAGCTACTAGAGTTGGGAGAGAGAGAGACTCAACCTGTCCGAGAACTAATAATGGACTTTTTTTTCATTTGGCTGAGTTCTGAAAATTACAGAATTATAGTTATAGTAACAGGACACTATTTAGAAAGAATTGCATTTTAATAAAATTTTCAAATATACATTCCGCCCCCCACTATATCATAGAGTGTTTAAATTGTACATTTTGGTCTATATTCCCCCTCTTTGGAAAGAATAGCAAATTGTACTTTTGTAGAAAAAAAAAACCCAAAACAAAAACACTGGACTTGGAGGCTGAAGATTAGGTTATACAATTTAATAATTCTGTGGCTTCTGGCAAGTCCCTTCACATCTCTGGGCCGTAGTTTTTCTCATCTGTAAAACGATAGGGATCCTTAGATGATCTCTAAGCTGCCTTTCAATTTTCTTAAGTCGAACTATGCTGGCCTCCCAGATTCTGTCTCCATCTGAAATCCACTTCCTCCTTGTCCTCTCTTATTAGGTATGACGGTTGTCCTCCCGTGAATTATAGAACTACCCATACTATGAGAGGGGAGAAAAACATATTTTTATTAATTATTTGGCCTATTTCTGTGAACATATTGTGTTTATATAGTATTTTTGTTGAAAATCATTTTCATATGGAACAACTGTATGGGAATGCTGGAGAAAATGCAAAGTTCATTTAAAATCAATTCCAAGTACATTTTGTTTTTCTCACTGTCTCCACATATTTGTTGCATGGAAAATTCTTCCCGTGACTGCATTCCAGAGACAGATATCAATGAACAATTCTGAAATGATTTTTTTAAAATAAATTGGAGCTGATTCTCGAGTAAAGAAATGCTTCCATTTTTCATGACTGCACTCATGCCTAGACTCTATCATGGAGAATTCCCTTCTAATGATCTTTTCCTTGTGCCCTGCCTGCTCCCATGTTTCTCAGGTCTGGTTGTCCTCGGCTCGTAACCACTTCTACCTTTTTGCCTAAATTCAGACTGCTGACCTCTTGGTGAATCTACCAGTCTCTTCATTTACAACAAATCTTGTTGTGAAGCTGTACATATATTTAAAAGTTTTTTTATTTTTAATTCACTTGTTTTTTGATGTACAGTAAGTTCTAATAGATACATAGTCATATATAACCAACACTGCAATCAGGAACAGTGCCCTTACACCAAAAATTTCCTTGAGCTGTCCCTTTGTTGTCAGACCCTTCCTTCAGCCCTAACCCTTGACAAAACTGATTTGTTTCTGCATCATGAAGTCTTGCATTTTCCAGAATGTCATATAATTGGAATAATATAGTATTAAACTCATAATGTGTTTGAGATTCATTTCTTTTGGTGCATGTACCAATACTTCGCCCCTTCTTATTGCTGAGTAGTATTCCACCACATGGATGTACCTTGGTTTGTTTGTCTGTTCACTTGCTGAAAGGGCATCTGGGTTATTTCTAATTTTTGGAAATTATAAATAATGTGCTACAAAATTCATGTACAGGTTTTTGTGTGAATATAAGCTTTCATTTCTCTTGAGTAAATGCTGATACCTATGAGTGGAATTGCTGGGTTGTGTGGTAACTAGTATATGTTTAATGTTATTAGAAACTGTCAAATTGTTTTACAGAGTTGGCTGTACCATTTTGCATGCCCATGAGCGATGTTATAAGAGTTGCAGAAACTCTTCTGATGATACTTAGTATGAGCCAGGGTTGGGTTTTTTTAGGCATCCTAATAGGTGTTTAGTGAGGTGTACCTTTTTTTTTTTTTACCATAAGGATGTCTTTAATATTATGAAACAAAATACTTATCATTCCAGCTTGATGTATTTGCACTTGTATTAAATCACCAGTATCTGGAGCAGTCACAAGGACCCTGAGTAGGTATTTGACTTACTTCTGGTCAGCCAAGATGATGTGTAAAACAGATGCATCCCACAACAAAGACAGGCTCCAACAATGATAAACCACACATCTTGAGCTATAGAAAGCAAATGTATAGTTTTAGACTAGCTCTCTTGCCACTGTAGCCCACTACCAAGGGTTCAGAAATAACTGAAAACTCCTCAGATCACACTACTACACAATTAGGGAATATTTAAGATAATAAGAAAGAGACATTTATTTATAGCACAAGTTAAAATATAGGACTGCCAAGTTTAGCATCAGACACATGACACCTTTAGTCCTATTTTTAATGAGAATTACATCTGAATCCTTTCTTGGAATTATCCTCTTGCCTGCTATCTGTTGACTACACAGAACTCCTGGTCTTTGAAGTGAGCGAGCCTCAGATTTATGGTGTCCTAGGTGCACATTGGAATAGCTAATATTCTCACCATGGCTTTTGTCCTCATAGTATCTCAAAATCTTACTGACTTTCTCCATTACTAGACTAGCCTGGCACTCTTAGATTGCCCTATGTTGAGGCTGCTTAGAACCTAGTATAGCTAGGTTACATCTTAGGTCGAGGTTGGGTTCTCAAGTTGGCAAGAAAGGAAAAACTACCGATTAGTCAGAGTTTCTACCAAAACTCCTTTAGGATGATGCCAGCTGGAGGCCACCAAACCGTCTTGCAGCTGAGCTTGGCTCAGCCAGTTTTTCCTCCAGCTTTGGAACACATTGCTTTATCTTCCCTTGAGCACCAGGTGAAGGAGTTTGCTTCTGTTTAGGGGCCATGTTATAAGAAAACTGTCTTTGGTGTCTGAGTAGCAGAATTCTATTTAGTGCATCTGATTCTCACACTATGCAAAGCTCAGAGGAGCTGAGATAAACTGAGAGAACAGATTCACGTATCCTACTTTTACTCATCTTGGTATACACTCAGCATTTTGAGAGAGATGGCAGGTGGGATTTCTGGCTCCATCTTAATGGTTATTTTTCTGTCTTTCCTGCTACCTTTTGCCCACCTTCCCAAGGTATACAGTTGAATTTCCACAAGAAAAATTATAAATGTTGGTAATGCTACTTTTCTGTACTGACAGTGTGGTAGCTGGCTACTATATTTTTTCCATTTCTTCACAATGAAATGGGGAAAAGTTGATGGCTTTCACATATCTCTTAATATCTAGTGGCAAATTTGGCCAGCCCTATTCCTGTCCCGGCGGTGCCCCCTGCAAGTGCCACAGTTGATGAGCCCGCCCACAGAGCAGCCATACTCAGCACTGGTCTTGCACTAGTGAGAGACATTCTCTGCTGCTGCTTGTAGCCTAAAGCTATAGAGTTCCCCTCCCGAGGTTATAAATGCTCAGGCAGATTATAGAGTTGAGCTCATTAACATCTGGCTTTAGAGCAGTGGTGGTAACAGAATATGATATGTTATTACTTCCATTTTCATTTTCTGAAATGACTGGCCATTTCTCATTGGCGATACATTCGATCTTTTGGACATGTTTTTAATGCAGTTAACTTCACAGAAGTAAAAATGCCAACAAAATTTCCAAAATACGGCAATGCAAATTTCCAAGTCTGGTTTAATAATACAAAATAACTGCTGTTTATGTGTAATAAACAACAGCATGTAAAAGGAGGTGAGACTCATAAATGCATTAAATAAGCTATTTTTCAAATAGGTAAAAGATGTTAAAAAAATAATAAAAAAATAAAATAGGTAAATAAAAAATTAAAAATTGTTAGCACAGAACCTTACATAGTAGGCATTCATTAAATATTATTCCCTTTTGTTTTCTTTCATTTTTAACCCTCCATATTTAGAAGATGGGTTTTGTTAAAGGCCTGTTGATGGCAAAAAGGGGAAAAAAGTGCTTAGGTAAGAAGAGTTAGTCCTTGTATCACCCATTTCCTTATTTATTTTGGGAAGGTAGTGAGGCACAACAGAAATATTATGAATCAGACAAACCTATATTGAAATCCTAGCTAGCTGTGTGACCTTAGGCAAACTATTTAATTTTCTGAGTGTCAGTTTCTCTTTCTTAGAATAAGAGAATATTCTGAATATTCAAGGCAGTGGATAATAATATTCTTGCAAAATCATCGTAACAGTTTAGGATGAGGTCATTGAATTTGTTTAGCTTTGATTCCAAGCAGCCTTCTAACTGTGTAATTTCATAGGTAGGTCTTCTAGAGGGAGATCTTGTGGCGAGCACATGGGCTCTGGAACTTCTCTGTAATTTCTCAGTGTAAACCAATGATTCTCATTTACCTCACCATGTTGCTTTACCATAGAAAAGGAATACGCCATTTTTGCAGACATAGGCATCCTGGCCACCAGTGCAGTGAGTCTCATCCTAAATTATTATACCTCATCTCATGACTGTGATTGAGTTTCACGCCTCCCAAAGATGAACCTGCTTTTTATGTGCAGGTGAGATGAAATTTTGAGCCTGTAAAGTCGGACACTAGAAGCTGAAGGTTATACATTTCACATGATGAGGAATGTTACCCAGGGAGACCTGGACAGAATGGGCAAACCTCTTTCCAGACTACTCTGCTTCTGTGTACCCATTAAAATTTAAATTTAATCATTATTAAAGACATGACTGGACATAATTTAAAAATAAAAATAGTACTTATAATGAAAAACTCCCAATTCCTGCTACTCAGAGGCAACCACTTTCAACTCTAAGCTGTTTCTTCTGCTATTCCTGCTCTAACTGGGACTGGCTGCTCCAAAGCTGGCAGCACAGCTGTCTTCCTAGGACTTTCTTTCCTCAAACTCCGTTGGAGGCTGTGTACCGCTCTCCTGCCTGGTGCTTTCCGTTTCCTTCAGTGCACATCTTTTTCCTGATGTACTCCTCTATTTTGAAGAAGCACATCCTTCAGTAGTTTCCTGAGAAAGGGTTCATGGCAGGTACCTTTATTTTTTATTTATTTTTTGCTTAGTTTCACTGAGGTATAACTGACATATAATACTATGTTAGTTTCAGGTGTACAGCATAATGATTTATATGTATTGTGAAATGATCACCACAATAAATCTAGTTAATATCCATGATCATACATAGTTACAAAATTGTTTTATAATTTTTTAATTTATATTTTGAATCCCTGTCATTCATAAATTTTATATCATGTGCTTCAATGTGGGATTTATCAATGGGTCCCTTAAATTTAGAAATATATACCTTTCAATTCTGGAAAATATTCTCATTTTATCCTGTGGTAATTTCCTGTCATCTGTTTTCTCTGCTTTTTATTTCTGGAACTATTATTATTTAGATGCTGGAGTTCCTGGATTGATTCAATAAATAAAAAAATTTCCCCAATTCTAATATCTATGTATTTTATTTTTACTTTCTATTTTATTTTTTAATACTTCCACTTGAAAGGGCTCAGAATATGCCACTCCAAAATATGCCAATTTGGCATATTGACTTTTTTGAGTTGAAGGCACTTGAAAAACAACAGGTGCAAGAAAGGCTCTCTACCTCCCCTTTTCTTCTTAAAAACAGGGGATAAAACTCCCATGTGAATGATATGCTCCCTGAACCTGGAGGAAAAGAACATTCTTATAACCAGAGACAGAGTAGAGGCTGAGAAGAATCTATACAAATAAACCTTGTTAAAATAACCCTTATCTTCCTTTAGCCTCTTTATATATTTTAGTTACTTTTTTTCATAATAACTGTCTTTGTTCAACCTAGTATGTAAACGCTTAGACCTAACCACTTTGGATCTTTATCTTCCTGTGAAGGCGTCCATGTACATGTTAAAATAAAATTTGTATGCTTTTCTCCTATTAACCTCTCTATGTCAACTTAGTTCTCAGGCCTAGCACTAAGAGAAGGGAGGAAAAACTTTGCTTCCCCTACATGTTGAAAGGTTTACTTCTGCACTGTATTTTTTTTTCTTCATCACTGCATTGTATTTTTAATTTTCGTTGTTTTTTTTTTTTTTGCAGTAAAACATCCTTTGCTTGTTTTATGAATGTTGTTAACTTCTTTTAGATGTTGCAGCACCTGTTCTTACCTAACAAAATTAATTTAAATGTTTTAGAGTTTCCTTCTGTTTCCTTCCTTATTTTTGCTTCCTCTGTATTTCCTTTTCCTGTTTGTTCAATCTCTGCCTTTTATGTTACACCTTCCCTTCATTGCCTGGCGGTTTCTGGTTGTTCATTTTTAAAGAATACATTGTTGACAGCTCTGTTTCTAGACACGGTTGGCCAATTTGTAGACCTTGCTGCAGGGTGATAGGATATGAGGCCTAGCTGTCTCACCAAAATCATTTCTGAAGTCTTTTCTTTTGGGTGGGTTGGTTTCTTCAGAAAGAAAGTCTCCAATTTCCTACCTAATGATGTAAAATTGGCTGAACACATTTTGGGAGTCCAGCAGGGGAAAGGTGGTGGTAAAGGGAGTGGAGGGGATGGGCAACAGATTTTATCAGGCCCTAAAAGTTAAGAGCTGTTTGGAGAATGAGCCAGAATTATTCATTCTGGCATCCCTGAATGAATCATCTGGCACAGCTAGATGTCTTACATATTGTGACACAGAAATGTGTGGGAAGTTTGGCTGGGATATTTGTCACACTATTATTTGTTAGGGTTGATTTGAGTATTTGCTTGATGTTCCATGTATATCCCTTTGAAAACTGAAAGAGGATGGATGGCCTTCACCAGCGGATCAAAGACTGCTCTTTGATCACAGTGACTACATTGCTGAGCCTCCAGCTATAAGATAGAAGATAAAGTAGTCAACATATGTATAAAGTGCTTAAAATAGTTACTCATACAGAAACTATTATTATATTCATAGTTATCAATGATTTAAACCAATTTGTTAATCAAACAAATGTCTTTTGAGCCTACAGTTTTGCTGAAGTGGTCCTTACTTTGAGTAATACCCTATCCTCAAGAAGCATACATTATAGGAGAGACACATGAAAAATTGATAAGTTAAATAATTAGATTCACAATAGCATAAGAACTAATAAAATACATAGGAATAAATTTAACCAAGCAGGGGAAAGATTTGTACACTGAAAACTACAAGTCACTGATGAAAGAAATTAAAGACACAAGTAAATGGAAAAATGTCCTAATTCATGGATCAGAAGAATTAATATTGTTAAAATGTCCATACTACCCAAAGCCATTTATAGATTCAGTGCAATCCCTATCAAAATTCCAATGACATTTTTAACAGAAGTAGGAAAAAAATGCTTATGAAACCACAGAAGACCCCAAATAGCCAAAACCATCTTGAAAAAGAAGAACAAAGCTGGAGGCATCACACTTTTGATTTCAAACTTAATTACAAAGCTATAGTAATTGAAACAGTATGATGCTGGCATGAAAATAGACACATAGATCAATGGAACAGAATCAAGAGCCCAGAAATAAACACACACATATGCAGTTAACTAATATTTGACAGTGGAGCTAAGAAGGCTCAGTGGGGGAAAGGATAGTCTCTTTAATAAATGGTGCTGGGAAAACTGGATAACCACATGCAGAAAATGAAATTGGACCCATATTTTGTGTCATTCACAAAAATTAACTTGGAACGGATAAATGACTTAAATGTAAGGCCAGAAACTATAAAACTACTAGAAGAAAACATAGCTAAAAATCTCCTCGATTTTGGTCTTGGCAACAGTTTTTTGGTTGTGACACCAAAAGCGTAAGTAACAAAAGCAAAAATAAACAAGTGGGATTACAGCAAACTAAAAAAACTTCAGTACAGCAAAATAAAAAGGCAACCTACAGAATGGAAGAAAATATTTGCAAACCATTTAACTGATGAGGGGTTAATGTCCAAAATATATAAGAAGCTCATACAACTCAATGGCAAAAAAACCAATCCAATTTAAGAATGGGCAGAGGAACCGAATAGACATTTTTCCAAAGAAGATATACCAACGACCAACAGATACATGAAAAGATGCTCAATTTCACTAATCATCAAGGATATGCAAATTAAAGCCACAATGAGACATCATCTCACACCTGTTAGTATGGCTATTGTCATAAAGATAAGAGATAACAAGTGTTAGTGAGGCTGTGGAGAAAAGGAAACCCTTGTGCATTGTTGGTGGCAATGAAGGTACATTGGAAAACAGTATGGAGGTTCCCCAAAAAGTTAAAAATAGAACTACTGTATGATCCAGCAGTCCCACTTCTAGGTGTATATCTGAAGGAAATGAAATCACTATCTCAAAGAGATATCTGCACCCCCAGTTCATTGCAGCATTATTCTCAATAGCCGTGATGACATGGGAACAACCTAAATGTCTATCAACAGATGAACGGATAAAGAAAATGTGATATGTATACATACACACACACACAATGGAATATTATTCAGCCGATAAAAAAGAAGGAAATCCTGCCATATGCAGTAATAGGGATGGACCTTGAGAGCATTATGCTAAGTGACATAATTCAGACAGAGAAAGACAAATACTGTATGTTCTCACATGTGGAATCTAAAAAGTCTAAACTCAAAGAAACAGGGAGTAGAATGGTGGTTGCCAGAGGCTTGGAGATGGGAGAAATGGGATGTTCGTCAAAGGGTACAAACTTCCAGCTATGAGATAAATAAGTTCTGGGGATTTAATGTACAGCATGATGAGGGGATTCATCAAGATGGTGGAGTAGGAGGGCATGGAACTCACCTTCCCAATAAACACTTAAAAAATACATCCATGAAAAAAAAAATACATCCATGTATGGAACAATTCTCACTGAAGACTAACTGGAAACTGACAGAAAGACTTTTGTACAGCCAAGGCTGTGAGAAAGATCCATATGAAAGCAATCAGATCAGGACCCGTGCCCTTGGGAGGGGACTCAGAGGAAAAGGGAGAATACGCAGGCACAGACCCGCCCTGGGGAATGAGTGGTGGAAGCCAAAGATTAGTTCCTTGAGTCTTGGGGTCCTACACAGGGAAGATGAGCCTCCTTGGCTGGTTGGAGGGCTGCGGGAAGCCTGGGCTCCCCTGGTGAGGAGCACGGTCGCACTGGCTTGACCGCTGGTGGGGCAGAGGGGGTGAACAGAAGTTTCTCAGGGTCGCCTGAGTGAGTACCCCAGCCCAAGCCGAGTGAACACTCTAGCACCACTCACTCCATGTCACAGCATGGCACTGGATCTAGGGCTGTCAAGACTGGGAAGAAAACTCTGGGATGCAGAGGCAACCTGATTTCAGGACAGAGCCTGCTTGGGGTGGTGATGGCCGTTGTTGGCACTTACTCAAGCAGTGTCTCAGAAGCAGCCCAGAACTCAGATGGCAACTGCTCCACCACAGCTCACGACCTGATACACACCGAGAGTCCATATATACCCACTTGCCCTTTGTTGCAGCTCCACAACAAACAGTGGAGCACGGGTGGCAGAGGCTAGGGTCAGTGATTGGCTGCGAGGGACAAAGGGGACTTGCACCTGAGGCTACATCTGAGCAGAGCAAGGGAAACAACTACTGGCGCCTGCACAGGCAGCACATTGGAGACAGCTTGAACAGGAGCTGAGAACCCACGTGGACCCCCTTTGCTTCATCACTTGCCCGCTGTGGAGCAAGAGTCCCGGTGCTGGTAAAAGGGAAAGCACACACTTAAAGGAAACAGAACCAGTTTGGATCCAACCCTCAGGGTTTCTGTTCCAGCAACTTGGGATCAGACCCCCCCACCCCTGATAGGTCAGTGACAGCCACTGAGCAGAAGGGATGTCCCACCTCACACCCGGCTTCAGTTCTAGCCCCTCCCTCTCCAGCCCCACTCTCTACCAAGGTGATAGCTGCCAGCACACTCTGAGGAAAGATGCGATTTGCATCCACTTCAAATCTAGCTCCCCCATCAAAGGCACTGGGCACGTGTAGTCTGTGTGGGGATGCTCCCGTATAAGAACACCCCTTCAGGACCATAATAAGTAACTGTTTCACCTAACTTCATAGAGGCGAAGAAAGTTAAGCAAAATGAAAAAACAGAGGAACTACTCTCAGTTGAAAGAGCAAGAGAAAACCGTTGAAAAATAGAAATAAACAATTTACCAGATAAAGAATTCAAAGCGTTAGTAATAAGAATGCTAACTGAATTAGGGAAAAGAATAGATGAACACAGTAAGAATCTTAACAAGGAACTAGAAAACATTAAAAAGGCCCAATCAGAAATGAAGAATTCAATGGCTGAAATAAAAAAACACACTAGAAGGAATGAATAGCAGACTGAGTGTTACAGAAGAATGCATAAGTGATCTGGAAGATAAAATAATGGAAATCATCCAATCAGAACAGCAAAAAGAAAAACAAATTAAAAAAAAAAGAAAACAGTCTAAGAGATCTCTGGGATAACATTAAGCATATCAGCATTTGCATTATAGGGGTCCCAGAAGGAGAAGAGAGAGAGAGAGAGAGAGAAGGGGATCGAAAATGTATTTGAGGAAATTATGGCTGAAAACTTCCCAAACCTGAAGAAGGAACAGTTATCCAGGTACAGAAAGCACAGAGGGTCCCAAACAATATGAACCCAAACAGGCCCACACTAAGATATATCATAATTAAAGTGGCAAAAGTTTAAAGTTAAAGAGAGAATTCTAAAGGCAGCAAAAGAGTCATATACAAGGGAATCCCCACAGCTGATTTCTCTGCAGACACTTTGCAGGCCAGAAGGGAGATATTCAAAGTGATGAAAGGGAAAAACCTGCAACCTAGGATACTCTACCCAGCAAGATTATCATTTAGAATAGAAGGAGAGATAAAGAACTTCTCAGACAAGCAAAAACTAAGAGTTCATCAATACTAGACATATCCTAAAAGAAATGTTAAAGGGTCTTCTTTAAGTGGAAAAAATGTAAGAATCTATAGAAAAGGGAAAATTCCACCAGGAAAGGCAAATATATAGTAAGGACTGAGGACCAATCACTTAAATAAGCCAGTACAAAGATTAAAAGACAAAAAATTGTAAAAGTAACTATGACTACAGTAAACAGTTGAGGGATAAATATATGAAGATGCAAAATATGACTGCAAAACCACAAATTGTGGGGCAGGGGAGTAAAATGTAGATCTTTTAGAATGTATTTGAACTTAATGTACAGTATGGTGGCTGTAATTAAGAATACTGTACTATATACTTGAGAGTTGTTATGAGAGTAGATCTTAAATACACACACACTCACACACACGCACACACAATGGTAGTTAGGTGAGGAGGTAGAAGTATTGTTACTGAGCAAGGGCTTACTGCTCAATGAACATAGAAGCCAACACTGTGGCACCAGCTTTTGAGAAAAGAAAGAGCGTTATTGCAAGGTCAACCAACAAGGAGAGAGATTTGAGCCACGCCTCCTGTCTCCTTGCTGGTCAACCTCAAAATAAAGCTCCTTCTTTTCTCAAAAGCTGGTGCCATAGTATTGGCTTCTGTGTGCATTGGGCAGTGAGACCTTGCTTGGTAACAGTTTTGGCGACCACCAAGGAACTTAGGTCTTGTGACCGCTTGCCTGAGGCACTGTAGCTTCCAGCGAGGTGTGTGATTTCCCACTGACCCTGAGTGGCCGCCTAGACCGAATTTGTCTAGAAGTTCAGCTATCAGGTTCCTGTTTTCCTGCTGGGCAGTTCCAGGCTCCTTGGTGCTACTTTCACTGTTTTTTGTTTTTGTTTTCGTTTTTATATTTTTGGCTACGTTGGTCTTCGTTGCTGCTTGCGGGCTTTCTCTAGTTGCGGCGAGCGGGGGCTACTATTCGTTGCGGTGCACGGGCTTCTCATTGCGGTGGCTTCATCTTGTTGTGGAGCACAGGCTGTAGGAGCATGGGCTTCAGTTGTTTTGGCTCGCAGGCTCTAGAGCGCAGGCTCAGTAGTTGTGGCGCACGGGCTTAGTTGCTCCGCGGCATGTGGGATCTTCCCGCACCAGGGCTCAAACCCGTGTCCCCTGTGTTGGCAGGCGGATTCTTAACCACTGCGCTCCTAGGCAAGTCCCTACTTTCACTTTTGAGAGAAGAACAGCTCCTGGATCCGATGTCTTTTGTATGAGTAACCTTGTTAAAATGCACCTGTGCCTAAATCGTCTAATAACCTTGTCAGGATTATGGGTTAGAGTCCCAAGGCTGGAATTGTGGGTTAGAGACCCACCCTAAGGGAGAAAACGTAAAAGGTTATACCCCTGAGGTGCTCAAAGTTTTGGGTTAGAGCCCTGAGCCCTGGGTTAAAGTCCCAGGCCTTTGGATTTCTTTGTCCATGTTTGTCTTTGTCTGACTGTTTTGTTAGGATTGGCTAATAGGAGTTGGCTCTTGGATGACTGTAGCAAAATTTTATTAAACCTGATATGAGGGACTTTCCTGGCCATCCAGTGGTTAAGACTCTGCACTTCCATGGCAGGGGACACGGGTTCGAGCCCTGGGGAAGATCCCTCATGCCGTGGAGCAACTAAGCCCGTGCGCCACAACCACTGAGCCTGTGCTCTAGAGCTCGAGAGCCACAACTACTGAGTCCACATGCCACAACTACTGAAGCCCGCGCACCTAGAGCCCATGCTCCGCAACAAGAGAAGCCACTGCAATGAGAAGCCCGTGCTCCGCAATGAAGAGTAGCCCCTGCTCACCACAACTAGAGAAAGCCCACACGCAGCAACGAAGACCCAACGCAGCCAAAAATAAATAAATAAATAAATTTATAAATACATTAAATGCTTACCACTAGTCAGTACGTACCATGACTTTCCTGTTCCTAATTCTTTTTTTTTTTTAATTAATTAATTTATTTATTTATTTATTTTTGGCTGTTTTGGATCTTCGTTTCTGTTCGAGGGCTTTCTCTAGTTGTGGCAAGCGGGGGCCACTCTTCATCTCAGTGTGCGGGCCTCTCACTATCGTGGTCTCTCTTGTTGCGGAGCACAGGCTCCAGACGCGCAAGCTCAGTAATTGTGGCTCACGGGCCTAGTTGCTCCGCGGCATGTGGGATCTTCCCAGACCAGGGCTCGAACCCGTGTCCCCTTCATTAGCAGTCAGATTCTCAACCACTGCGCCACCAGGGAAGCCCCCTGTTCCTAATTCTTTATTAAAAAAATAAATAAATAAAAGTAAATAAAATAAACCTGTTATGAATGAGAGTCCTCTGACTCAAGAGGTAAAAGACATTGCTCCCTGACTAGAAACTTTGCCTTATGGAGGTGATGGGGTTTTTTACTCGTGCCTAAGATGATTGCCTGGAGGTATTGATACAGGTGTGTATTCTTAATGAACCAGCCCTGATTACCTTGTTGGGGTGAGAGGGCAAAGGAAAAATGAGGGTGTGTAAAGCAGGAAAATTCTCCACCTCTGAAGAACATACCCCGTGCCTGGGTTAAAGGAATTTTATACAATTGAACACATTTTGGGTTTTCCTTACTGAGAAATTTAACCCTCTTTTATATGAGACAAACTAGCATGGAGTTAGCACTGAAATGCTTTTAAATATACATATATGTGTGTGTGTGTGTGTGTGTATATATATGTGTGTGTGTGTATATATATATATGTGTGTGTGTGTATATATTTATATATATGGAGAGAGAGAGTTAAAAAGGAAAGTTTGCCCGGAGGAACAAACATTGGTGGTGGTGCTAAAGGCCATGGCCTGTGTGAGGCCTTGGGCTGAATGTATTCTACCTGGAGATTGCTCAGACATCTAGATTAGCTTGTTTGTGACCTCTGCTGGGGGATACAATGTTTTGGTCAGCTAGCAGGAAGATTAAACACCAGCACGCTCAGGAGGGAGGTGAGGGCTTGGGTATTGAGGCTGTACACTCCTGAAGTCCTCTCTCACGTTCAGCTCTGACTGAGTCTCAGACAGCCTCCTCACTTCGCTTTCTTCAAGGTCCCGCAGTCACCTCACCCTCCCTCCTCCTCACTGGGTGTGTTTCCTGAGGCGGTGAGTGAGAGCATGGGTGTCCCCAGGGCCCTGTGCAACAGGCGAGCCGCCTTCGGCCCGTGGGGAAAACTACCAGGAGCCTCTCACCGGATTGGCTTCAGTCTTGGAACTGCTGGGACAGACTGCTTGGCTTGCATGGCTTTTAGGCTATAGTTCTTGACAGTCATCTCTAATGGAAAGCTTTTCAGTGTTCCCTAAGTAAACCCTCAAATCCAAGCTGCTTATCTTTGAGACTGTCCATTCTCCTTAGTGGCTTCTCCAGGGAATTCTTCCAGCCAAGTTGTGGATAGTCACTACTGTATTTTCTTGCTTCTCTCCAGAAACCAAACTAGGAGATGGAATTGCTTCCTAAATCCTAAAGTTTTTGCTTTCTCTCTTATGCCTCAACCCAGGGGATTTGTTTATGTACTCCCCCTTTTGTGCCTCTGATCTATAAAGTACAGCTTTCTGTGTATGCCTGAATACCCTATTCCCTTGTTGGGGCAAGATCTACCTGCAAAATTAAATGACTTTCTCACCAAAAAAAGTCAACATTAAAGAACTCCCAGGCCAAACCTATGCACTCCAAGCTGCACTATTACAATTGGAAGACAAGCCTCAATGAGAAGTTCCTGAAGAAGTTCTACAGAAGGTAAGAGTGAATGTTTGTGCTGATGGAAGGCAAAGAAGAACCAAGATGTCTGAACGAATAGTAGCCGAACTCTGTCCAGGTGCTAAGGCTCCAAATTTAAAGCAATATCCTTTAGAGAGGCATGCTAAGGAAGATACAAAGCCTCTGATAACTACCTTTCTTAAATACCAATTAATCCGACCTTGTCAGTACCCATATAACACTCCAATCCTGCCAATACAAAACCTCGGGACTGGAGATTATAATTTTGTACAGGATTTGAGAGCCATCAACCAAATTGTAGAGGATATACATCCATTGCTGCCAGATCCTTATACTTTGCTTACAACTTTATCTGGAGACTTTTGCTAGTTTGACTAATATAAAACAACAATATTGCTAGATGTTGTTCTCCCACGAGGATTTAAGAATGCCCCCACCATCTTCAGGTAAGCCTTAGCCAAGAGCCTAAGGTGTCCCCAATTAAATGAGGAGTCTTACTCCAATATGTAGAACATATACTAATTGCTAGGAAAACTAAGGAAGCTTCAGACCAAAATACAATCTTCACTTTAAACTTCCTGGCAGACCAGGACAATAAAGTCTCCAAGCATATATTTCTCAATATCTAGGATTTGAATTATCAAAAGGACAAAGAAACTTATTGCTGGATCAAAGGGAAGCATTAGCTAGGGTGACTGTACCCAACTACCAGAAGGCAATTGTGAGGATTCTTAGGAATGGCTGAGTTTTGTTGTATTTGGATTCCTTACTTTAGACTTATGGCCAAACCCCTATATGAGGCTCTTAAAGGAAATGACAATGAGCCATTAAGCTGGACTGTGGAATACCATAATGCATTCTGTACCATACAAATAATTGAAGAAGTCTATTCTAGCAGACCCAACCTGACTGATCAGCCTTTAGAAAATCCAAATATGGAAATGTTTATGGATGGGTGCAGTTTCATTGGTCAGTGACTTCAAAAGACTGGGTATGTAATAGTAACTCATCAGGAAGTCCGGAAGCAGAAGCCCTTTCTCCAGGTACGTCTGCCTAGAAGGCAGAGCTCCTAGCCCTTGTGAGAGTCCTGCACATTAGAGCTAAGAAAAAGGTAAGCATTTGTACTCATTCTAAGAATGGCTTCTCTATCGTGCATGCGCATGGGGCCATATGGAAAGAGAGAGGTCTACTAACACCAGGAAGAAAAGAAATTAAACATGCAGAGGAGAAACTGGCTTTATTAGACTCCGTTATAATGCCAGAAAAGGAAGCCATAGTACATTGCCTGGACCACCAAAAGACTGATAGTTATATAGCTAAGGGAAAAAATTTGTCTGTTCAGGCAGCCAGAACCAAAAACCCAGATCCTAAGGCCCTAGCACTCATTCTGAGGTGGACCTATCCCTGTTGATGCCTCAGTATTTGGAAATAGATCTAGAGAGAGCAGACAGATGGGGATTTCAGGCTGACTCTTGAGAGTTAGTTGGTGATCAATACCAAACAACAAAAGAAGGCTGGATTTACAATGAACAGGGACTAATGCTTAGACCTGAGCATTGCCTGGTCTGTGCCAGAAGCAATCCTAGAACTGGAGAACCCCCAAAATAAATAGGGTGTAAACCTGAGGGACAGAACCAGGAGATGGTTGACAGATAGACTTTACTGTTATGCCAAGAGCCATGGGAAATTATAGCTATTTCCTGGTATTTGTGGACACCTTCACAGGATGCGTTGAAGCTTTTCCATGCCAGACAGAGAAGGCCTCCAAGGTAACAAAAGCTTTACTAAAAGAAATTGTCTCTCATTTTGGGTTGTCTCTTTCAATTCAAAGTGACAACAGAGAAGCTTTCATAACCAAGGCAACTCAAGGGGTGTCTGGGGCCTTGGAATGCAATGGAAGTTACGTGCTTCATGGAGACCCCAGTCTATGGGGAAGACTGAAAAGATGTCATACCTTAAAAAAGAAACCAACTAAACTTGGGATAAGGTCTTATCAGTTGCCCTGCTTAGGGTAAGAATAGCCCCTAGAAGCAAGCTCCAGTTGAGCCCTTATGAGATGTTATATGGAAGACCCCTCTTTAAGACTAAGTACTATTGTAGTCTTGAAACTGATAATATTGTGAAAGAATTAGATAGTATAAAGTACGGACAGTCTCTAGGTGTTACTTTATCTGCTATGCATAAATATGCTTCTAGTAGATTAATGTTTCCCACAGACATTCCCCTGCACTGCATAAGCCCAGAGGATTGGACCCTCCTCACAACTTGGAAAGAATCAACTCCCTGAGGATCAACTGCAAGCTAAGTGGATGGACAGTTCCCAAACAGGTGCACTCTCCATGGACAGAAGGAAGTAGGAGGACCCACCATCTTAATAACACCCGAGGGAAACTGATTACCAATTTCTCAGCCCCTGATTACAGTTGTAAACCCTTCACTGACCCTAAATTACTTTTCAAAAATAAACAGGACAGCCAAGACTCCACCTGGCCAGGAAGAGAAGACATGGACATCTTTAAAGTAGATGGCTTTCACCCGAGAGTCTGGATCAGGCCTATATAATTCAAATTCAACCACTAACAATGTTTAAAAATAACACGTTTTCATGGATTCTCAAAGAAATAAGGTCTTTTTTTGAAGAGCTATAAAAATTAGGAGTCATATCTTAGGATTAATCCTTTTACTACTTATTGTCAGCTATAGCGGTCAGCACCCTATTTCCCTCAAAGTTGAAGAATGTACAAAGATAAAGGGGGGAATTGAAACAATGTAAAACATTGACTGGCTTCAACTGGTTTTGCCCCCTCCAATAGGTTGATTGATCAAACAAATGAGTTATTTTACAGAGACAGCACTGCACATGTTCAAGACCAGAACCCATGTCTCCAGGATGACCCTGGAACCGAGAATCTTCAGTCCGCAGCACTCAAAGATCAGAGATGTTGCCACCAGAGCACTTTACGAAGTGAGAAGTCCTTCATTAAGGAAAATTTGGCTTCCAGAAGCATGAGTAGCTTATATGAACTAATTTGAGACTAGCCAATCAGCTACCAAGTTTGAAATTCCCCTAACTCCTTAAATTTTGCCCAGGACCTTGGATCGAGGAGACCAGTTTGAGAGCCTTGCCCCCTGACCTCACAATAAGGCTCTTTCTCGCCTCAAAAGCCAGGGCCAGGCTATTGGCTTCTGTGCGTGCCGGGCAGTGAGCCCTTGGTGGTTGACAGTATTTACTAACCTTATGTGGTTATCATTCCACAATAGATACGTGTGTCACCTTAAACTTGCCTATGTTATATGCTAATAATATCTCAGTAAAGCTGGGGAAAATCTGAATAAATAATTAGAAAAAAAATCTCACAGGATGAAACAGAGAATGCAAGAATGAATATCTCTGTTATTAAAGAGAATAACAGAGACCCAAGGAAATCACCTTGCTCAAGGGTAGAACAGGTCCTTTCTGCACTTAAAGAGAGTCCAGGACCCCTTCTGTCCAGGTGTCAGGGGCTTTAACCAATACACTTCTTTTGTTTTTATTCTACTTCAGAGAGCTGCTCTGAGGTCCTTTAAAATGTGTAACTCAAATATTTCCCCTGAGAGGTGGGCTCACTCAGATGTTTGTTTCCTCCTTGACAGATTTATATTTTTAAAGATGTGCTAACATTTAAGGACAGGTTTTATTTTCATAGAAACAGGAAGCATATACCACCCAGGATACTTTTGATAAGAATTTTAGCTGTTTTCTGTTGCTCTTAAAAAAACAAGGTGCCCAGAGGACTTTAGCAATAGGAAGCTGAAATGATTAGCATTATCCCACAAGAGGATTAAAAAGTGTAAAGGAAAGCATTCGCACATAATATAAAATGATGGAAAACTAGGTTAGACCTTTCAGCAGGCTGGACTGTTGTCCTTTAGGGACAACTCTGAGACCTACTAATGTGTTTCCACAATGGCTGCCGATCATCATTGTGTTTCTGTTTCTTACTGAGATCAAGCGCAGCTTGTGTTCTCAGTAAAGATGCCAGATTCAAAAAGAAGCTGTTTTTTTTTTTTTAAATCTTATTGAAACAAAGATCTTGCATAGATACCAGCATCATTACCAATATATTGCTATGCTTATTTGTAATGTGTACAGAGGTCATGCAAAAAGGGATATTCACTTGACTGCCTTCAATTACAGTAGTAATGATTTAAGTAAATATTATTCATTCAACAGAAATTTACTGACAGCGTTTTTGCGGTAAGATGCTGTGTAGGCCCTGGGACACAACGTGATCCAACACGTCAAGGATTCTGATATGTTTACAGTCCAGTGAGGGAGACAGACAGGGATCAAATAATCACACACAAAAATGTAAATAAATTGCAACAATAAGTGCTATCAAGGAGATAAGCACAGTGCTATTAGAATAGATATTTTTAAAGAAGAGACCAAAAAAAAAAAAAAAAGGGAGGGGGTGAGTGGGTACTAACTGGGAGAGGATAGGAAGTGTGTGCAAGGCCCTGGCCCTGGGGTGGGAGGGAGCATGGTGGCGAGGCACTGAAGGGAGACTGGTAGAGAGAATTCGGGAGGGTGGTATGAAGGTAGGCATCAGACCATAATAGGTTTTGACCATAGTAGGTTTTGTGGACCATTAAGGAATTTGATCTTTGTCCTAAACACAAAGGAAAGGCATTCAAGGGCTTTAAAAAGAGTGTGTGTGACATCTTTTCGTGTGTGTTTTGAAAAGATCATTGTGGATGCAATCTGGAGAATGATTTGGAAAGATAAGAGTGGATGATAGAGTACATATCACTGATCAGACCTTACTGAGAACAGTTTTATGAAAGCAGCATTTAATTTATAAGAGAATAAAGCCATAAAGGATGTCAAGAAATTTAATCCAACATTCTCCTTTCAGACCAGTGGATGTTACAAACTTTCAGGACAAATGAATTCATAAGTCTCCCAGAAGAGAAAAACCTGCCATATCTCTGGGGAACAGATACTGATATTTGACTTTATTATAGAGGAACCCATTTCAGTGTTTTCAAATGCTCTGCCTCTTACTGGATAACTTTCACAACAACATTGAGAAGCAAGTGGGTATCATAATTTCGATTTTACAGACATGGAGTTTAGGAACTCAGATGCAGAGAGTACTGACATATCCTAGGTCATGAAAAAAATTTAGTACCTGTGCTAATTGGTGAC
Organism: Balaenoptera borealis; assembly: GCF_965194805.1. Classification (NCBI taxonomy): domain Eukaryota; kingdom Metazoa; phylum Chordata; class Mammalia; order Artiodactyla; family Balaenopteridae; genus Balaenoptera; species Balaenoptera borealis. The sequence goes on from NC_138863.1 coordinate 21,869,278, forward strand.
TTTCCTCCTAACCTTCCAGTTCTCTGAGTTGTCCAGATGGCTTTGCATTCACCAGAAATGTCCTGGAGCACATAACGTTGGACAGAAGTCAAGTATAATGTTTTAGACTTATTGCGCATTTCCCTGAAGTTGTTCTAAGTATGAAGCTACACCTTTGACCTCAGTTTTTACTTTTTATGTACACATATGTATTTTGCCACTTAATTTCACCAATCCCAATATGCTGCTTATTAACTTTTAAAGAGAGGTTTATATACAATAGTTTTATGAATTTATAAGTGTTTTGCTAAGTTCTCAGCCCTGTTCCATATGGAGTCACAAAAGCTGTGTGTTCGATGCAGTGCAGGTGGCAGGGTTTTCAGAGGGTTGATGCATGTTAATCTCATGGAAAGTCATGTACATAGACTTCGGCGTTCTCTGCAAACTTTCTCCATTTTTTTCCCTTGGGTAATAATACATAAAGTCTATAAATTGTTTTTAAAATTAAATTAAATAGTAACAGTAATATTCTTCCCTATAGGTTGTTTTTAATTAACGTCTCTTATTTGACCTAATTTGTGATATTGACTCCCCATTTTCTAGAGTTTCTAAGCCGCTTTAAAGGTGTATTACATTCTAAAATAATTCCTGGAGAATGTCAATGGGAGCATGTTCCTAATTTCTCTTCCCTCCCAATGCAGGCATATTTCTGGCCTAGAATCTGAACTCAGGATTTTTTATTAGCTCTTTTTAAATTGCATTAGAAAAAGTAGTTTGTAGTTTGAATAGTTTGATTATTCACCATGGTAGGGCATTATCAGAGAATAAAATAATTCATATCATAAAAAGACATTATAATAGGTACTGAAATGCATCTTTGAAATGCTGGCAAAACATATGGGTCATTTAACTGTAATTACCTGGATAATCTAGGCAAAAGCCATTTATTTATTTTTAACTAAAACACTTGAGTAACAGAGAAAAGCTTTGGCTTTATCTAAGTTATATATATTTTTACCTAAACCTCTATACCATGTCAGGCTAGTACACTTTCCTGAAAAGATTTCTAATTTTACCATTATTTAGTCAAAGTATTTTTAATTCTTTGCATCTTGCGATTGACTAAATAGCAGGCTGGAAGAGTAAATTTAGTGGGTAAAATTGGTAGACAAAAGTGGAAGGAGGAACACTATAGTAACATAGTCTCAAAGTATCTCTCCCCAAATAGTAACTTTACTGTGTAGAAATCTAGCCCACTGGCCTTAACCAAGGGCTCACAATTAATATCTGGACACACGATTCAATGTTCTGCTCTCCATTTCTGGAGAGAAACTTAATGCTCTTTGATCATGTGTACTCATGCTGGAATAAAAGCCTGCTAATAATGTAAGCCCCATAATGTTTACAAGGCAGGGGCACTGTTCAACATAGTTATAATTACACCTTGAGGGCTTAGTAAATGTTCAATTCTAAGTAATTACTAATTTGTTTGACATTTATTGAGCATCTACAAGCAAGTTTAGTGTAGAACACACACACACAGAAACAAACATGTTAAAAGACAGAATTCTGTGTAGAATTCTGTTAACGTTATCAGGGCTACACTGAATTCCAGCATTTTGACTTAAGCATTAATGTTGGGTCTTCCTGATCCAGACGTCTTTAACACTGGACTGAATAAAATCAACAAAAATTTGTTAAACATAATAAAAGTTAATCCAAAGAATGAAATAAATACCCATGGGTCCATATTGATGTAAATAAATAATTGAATAAATATATAAATGATAGAAAAGAGACACACTTCTTTACAGAGGAGTCCCATTTTAATAAGTGCCGAAGAAAGGTAGGAAGTAGAAAAATCAGCATTTTAACACCACAGTAATAATTGCTACAGGGAAGATCCTCCAATGGATGCTAATATTAGTGGGTGAAATTTAAGGAGGATTAGGATATGTGTGTAGTCTCAAAGTATCTCTTCTAAAATAGTAACTTTGCAGTAGAGAAACCTGGCAGACACCACCTTGACCGTGAGCTCAAGGTTAACATCACCAGCAATAAGATATATTGACATCATATGCCCTCTGATAGGCTGCCCTGAGAAGCGTTCATCACCTTCGTGCTATTGTTCCCAATAACGCAAACCTCACTTTAATCATGAACAAGCATGAGACAAGCCAAAACTGAGGTATATTACACAAAATACCTAACTAGTTCTCTACAAAAGTCTCAAAGTCATGAACGACAAAGAAAGGAACCGTGGTAGATTAGAGGAGACTACAGAGGCATAACAATTAAGGCACCATGGGATCCTGGATTGACTGGATCCTGGCACAGAAAAAGGCCTTTCATGGGAAAATGGGGGAAATCTGAATAAAGTCTGTAGTTTAGTTAACACTGTTGTGCCAGTGTTAATTTTCTGGTTTTGATAATTATACTATGGTCATGCAACATTGGGGAAGCTGAGTGAAGTGTATACAGGAACACTCTGTACTATTTTTGCAACTCTTCTGTAAGCTTAAAATTATTTCAAACTAAAAGTTTTTTTTTTTTAAACAATGAAAATGGAAGCAGACACTATGAAATGAGCACAGTGGTCATTGTTGAACAAATAAAATATGCAATACCTAATGACACCATTCCTTTTGCTAGAATATCTTATATATGTACATATCAAAGCAGTTTTCAGATCTCTTGTATGTCATATGGTTTATTTGTGGTAGAACAATGATGAGAGGGACTGTTACCTTTCTCTTTATGGCGAGTAATTTTGCTGTATTATGCTGTTCCATGATTACATATCTGTTCTATGTATGTTTCTGAATATACACATACACATAGCATATTCAGTAATATCACTAGCAGTTTAATTCATACAATATTCATAAAATTAACATAATTTAGCATAGTATAACTCGTATATGATACTGATACAATATAATTCAGGTAAAAGATATTCAGCAACGTTTTCTAGGATTCATGTCTTGTCAAATCTCAAAAATTCATCTTCAGTGACGGAAAATGTTTGGCAGTCTATTGCTTTTTGTTTGCATTTTTAACCTTTTAAGACTCTGACTATAAGAAAATTTGATTTTGAAAACAAAAAAGTCTTAATAAAGCCTTCTGTTTGGCAGTGTGATTAATGAAAACAAAATGTGTTTGGGGTACCTAATTTTTCTTTAATATTTTCTTTTATTCATAGTTTTCATTATGACTAGATCAAACATAATTTATCATGGATATTTTTATACACAATTTTGGAGGTTTTTCTTCTGCTGAAATACTGAAGAAGTAAAGTTAACATTTTGCTTGTAATTCCTCCTCTCAGAATATGAAGACTCCAAAACTAAGCCTTTTCTTAAAATACTTAAGGCCTAAATGTAATTAAATAACTAATAATTGTCACTCTTAAAAGTTATTTTATTTAGTGCTATAAATACTAGTACATTAAGCAATTCTACAAAGATTTGAATTATGGTATAATCTCTATTATTCTGTTTTGCACCGTTACTAAATTTAAAAAATTGTTGGGTTAAGAAGTATTATATTTGTAATAGTTACGTATTGCTGCATCAGAAGCTGCCCCAAAACTTAGTGTTTTAAAAGAACAGTAAACATTTATTATTCTCATGTTCTGTGGATTAGAAACTTGACTGTTCTGGCTTAGGGTCTCTTTTGAGATGGCAGTCCAGATGTTAGTTGGGGCTGTAGTCGTCCGAAACCTTGATGGGGCTGGAGGATCTACTTCCAAGATGGCTCACACGCATGACTGGCAAGCTGTTCTGGTTGTTAGCTAGAGGCCTCATTTCCTACGTACATGTGCTTCTTCATAGGCTGCTTGAGTGTCCTCACCATGTAATGGCTGGATTCTCCAAGACAGGTAATTCAAGAGAAAGCAAGAGAGAAGCCTCAAGGTCTGTTTTGACATATCCCTAGAAAGCATAATATGTGATTATTATTTACAAAGGTTAGTTTTTTTTTTTGATTTGTTTTGATTCACTCTCTTTTTTAAATTGAAGTAGAGTTGATTTACAGTATTTTATTAGTTTCAGATGTATAGCATAGTGATTCAATATTTTTATAGATTATACTCCATTTAAAGTTATTATAAAATAATAGCTGTATTCTCCTGTTCTGTACAATGTATCCTTGTTGCTTATTTATTTTTATTTATTTTATACATAGTAGTTTGTATCTCTTAATCCCATGCCTCTATCTTGCCCCTCCCACCTTCCCTCCTCCCACTGGTAACCACTAGTTTGTTCTCTATATCTGTGGGTCTATTTCTGTTTTGTTATATACATTCATTTGTGTTATTTTTTTAGATTCCACATATAAGTGACAACAGAATATTTGTCTTTCTCTGTCTGACTTATTTTACTTAGCATAATACCCTCTAGGTCCATCTATGTTGTTGAAAATGGCAGAATTTCATTCCTTTTTATGACTGAGTAATATTCCATTGTGTATGTGTGTGTGTGTGTGTGTGTATACACACACACACACACACACACACTGCATCTTCTTTATCCATTCGTCTGTTGGTGGACACTTGAGTTGCTTCCATATCTTGACTATTGTAAATAATGCTGCTATGAACATTGGGATGCATAGGTCTTTCCAAGTTAGTGTTTTCATTTTTTTTAAAATATGTATCCAGGAGTGAAATTGCTGGATCATATGTTAGTTCTACTTTTAGTTTCATGAGGAACTTCCATTCTGTTTTCCATAGTGGCTGCACTAATTTACATTCTCACCAACAGTACACAAGGGTTCCCTTTTCTCCACCTCTTCACCAGCATTTTTTATTTATAGACTTTCTGATGTTAGCCATTCTGACAGGTGTGTGGTGATATCTCATTGTGGTTTTGATTTGCATTACTTTAGTAATTAGGGATATTGAGCATCTTTCCACATGCCTGTTAGCCATGTATATGTCTTCTTTGGAAAATATGTATTCAGGTCTTCTGCCCATTTTTTGAGTAAGTTTTTGTGTTTTTGACATTGATTTGTGTGAGCTGTTTATATACTTTGGATTTTAATCCCTTATTGGTCATATCATTTGCAAATATTTTCTCCCATTCAGTAGGTTGTCTTTTCATTTTGTTAGTGGTTTCCTTTGCTGTGCAAAAGCTTTTAAGTTTAATTAGGTCCCATTTATTTATTTTTGTTTTTATTTCTTTTGCCTTAGGAGACAGATCGAAAAAAAATATTGCTACAATTTATGTCAAAGAGTGTTCTGCCTGTGTTCTCTTCTAGGAGTTTTATGGTTTCAGGTCTTATATTTAGATCTTTAAACCATTTTGAGTTTATTTTTGTATATGGTGTGAGAGAATGTTCTAATCTCATTGTTTTACATGTGGCTGTGTAATTTTCCCAGTACCACTTATTGAAGAGACATTTTTTCTCCACTGTATACTCTTGCTCCTTTGTCATAGATTAATTGACTGTAGATGCATCGATTTATTTCTGGGCTCTCTATTCTGTTCCATTGATCTACATGTCTCTTTTTGTGCCAGTATCATGTGTTTTGAATCCTTTTGCTTTGTAGTATAGCTGGGTTAGAGTATCCTAGGTTGCAGGTTTTTCCCTTTCAGCACTTTGAATGTATTGTGCCACGCCCTCTGGCCTGCAAAGTTTCTGCAGAAAAATCAGCCTTATGGGGATCCTGTTGTATATGACTCTTTGCTTTTTCTTTTGCTGCCTTTAGGATTCTCTCTTTATCTTTAACTTTTGCCATTTTAATTATCTGTCTTGATGTAGGTCTGTTTGGGTTCATATTGTTTGGGACCCTCTGTACTTCCTGTACCTGGATATCTGTTTCCTTCTTCAGGTTTGGGAAGTTTTCAGCCATAATTTCCTCAAATACATTTTCAATCCCCTTCTCTCTCTCTTCTTCTGGGACCCCTATAATGCAAATGTTGATATGCTTAATGTTATCCCAGAGATCTCTTAGACTGTTTTTTTTTTTACTTTTTTAGTTTGTTTTTCATTTTGCTCTTCTGATTGGGTGATTTTCATTATTCTATCTTCCAGATCACTCATGTGATCACTTATGCATTATTCTATCTTCCAGATCACTCATGTGATCACTTATGCATTATTCTATCTTCCAGATCACTCATGTGATCACTTATGCATTATTCTATCTTACAGATCACTCATGTGATCACTTATGCATTATTCTATCTTCCAGATCACTTATGCATTCTTCAGTAGTCTTCTACTCATCCCTTCCAGTGCATTTTTTTATTTCAGCTATTGAATTTTTCATTTCTGATTGGGCCTTTTTTATATTTTCTAGTTCCTCGTTAAAATTCTCACTGTGTTCATCTATTCTTTTTCCTAATTCATTTAACATTCTTATTACTAATGCTTTGAATCTTTATCTGGTAAATTGTTTATTTTTGCTTCATTATTTATTTTTCAGGGGTTTCCTCTTGCTCCTTCAATTGAGAACTGTTCCTCTGTCTTTACATTTTGCTTAACTTTCTCTGCCTTTATGAATTTAGGTTAAAAGTTCCCTATTGCACTCTTGAAAGGGTGTCCTTATGTGGGAGCATCCCTATATAGTCTGTGTACCTTTGGTGGGAGATTTGGATTTGACATGAAGAGAAGTCACATCTTTCCTCATGGTGTGCTGGCAGCTATCACCTTGGTAGGGAGTGAGGCTGGAGATGAAGGGGCTAGAGCTGGAGCCATGTGAGGTGGGGCTTTCCTTCTGCTCAGTGGCTGTCACTTCCTTATCAGGGGTGGGGTCAGATCCCAGGTTGATGGAGCAGAAGCTCTGAGGGTTTGGTCCAAGCTGGCTCCGTTGCCTTTAAATATGTGCTCTCCCCTTTCCCAGCACTGACGCCCTTACCCCAGAGGGGAGTGCTGGAGCAAGGGGGGCTCATGCAGACTCTAGGCTTGTGACCAGTCATGGGCTATGGCAGGCCAGCCATACAGGTCGAGGTAGCCTCTAGCGTGCTGCCTGTACCAGCATTAGCAATGGCAGCCCCTGCTGTATCTGAGTCTTCTTTGTTCATTATGGCTGATCACTCCCACCAGCCTCTGCCTCCACCAGGCTGTTGTGAGCCATGCTGCAGGGCAGGTGGGGCCCATGTAGGCTCTTGGTGTTTATTGGGCATCGGCTGTGGCAGTCTGGCTGCCGTCAAGAGATCGGGACCATCCCTAATGCACTGCCTGTGTAAACACCAGCTTTCGCTGCCCCTGCCACTTGCAGATACAGCCTGAGGTCCAAGTCACCTCTGTGTCCTATGTCTGAGCTCTCTCCCCAGTCCGTCATAGCAGCCTCGCTCTAGTGTGGAGCCGCAGGGTGAAGTAGGCGGGGCTGGAACGTTTGTTCATCTCAGGCTGGGGTGCATGCTAGGGTGGTCTCAGGAAACCAGTCAGCCACTGGAGCAGTCTTCAGTCTGCCCTCTCCACCCTGCATCAGGAGCAAGCCAGCACTCATGCATCCCTCTCAGGTGGAGCCCAGGCTTCACACAGCCCTCCTCTTAGTCCCTGCAGCCCTCCAACCAACTAAGGGTGCTCTCTTCCCTGGGTAGGACCCCAGGACTGGAGCGCCTAATGTGTGGTTCAGACCACTCACTCCTCAGAGTGGATCTCTGCTCATGTGTTCTCCCTTTGCCTCTGAGTCCCCTCTCAGGGGCACAGGTTCCACCCTGATTGCTTCTCTTCCCTCCCCACCCAGTTCCATGTGGATCTTTCTTACAGCCTTGTTTGTACAAGAGTCTCTCTGCCAATTTCCAATTAGTCTTCAGTGAGAATTGTTCCACATATAGATGTATTTTTGATGTGTTTGTGGTAGAAAGTAAGTTCCACATCTTCCCACTCTGCCATCTTGATTGATGTCCTGCAAAGGTCAATTCTGTTCAATATGGGAAGGTACTATGCAAGGGCATGAATACCAGGATATGAGGCCCACTGGACGTCATCCTGGAGGCTTGTTATTACAACAGTCTATGTAAAAGTACAAGCTTGTGCATTCTCTCTTAACATTCATATTAACTGTCAATCTATTTTCCTAGTTACTTAAAAACGTCAAGGTTCTTAATTGTTTTTGTACATTGAATTAATAGCTTTCAAAGTATGCCATTGTAGCAATATTTTACTCTTACTTTAATAAATATATGTGTTACTTGGCACAGAATTTCCATATAACCAGCACATAAACAAATTTTTATTTGAAATTGTATCTAGAAGTTTTACCAATATTTAAAAAGAACAATTAAGATAATAATAATACATCCAAATGACATTTATTTATTACCGACCATGAAATTCTGGTTAGGTACAATGGTAACATACATGATGATGCAACCATTAATCACACAGGTTCAGGGATGTCTGAAGTGGCCTTCAGTGCTTCATCTTACAACGGCTGAGACTGTGGGGAGACTGTCTCATTATTTTGGTCAAATAATGAGACTAAAGCCACACTTCAGGACAGTTCCGCTACAAAAGGCCTTAGTGAATTCTGACATGAAGCTCCATTTCCTCCTTATTAAAGAACTAGTGCTAGCTCTTAAAGGACTCTAGCTGTCTTAGGGGGTCAATCTGAATTGGTTTGGGTCCCCTTTGCCTTTTTCTCCCTCCAAGCTTGCTCTGTGCCAGAAGGTTTGATGTCTAAAAGGGATTCAGGGTCTTAATTCCTGATTATAAATGGCTCTTAACATTTGTTTGACAGGAAAACCAGTCTCATTCTTTTAATTTTATGCTGCATTTTATCACCTGGGCAGCAAAGAAATTCTGCTTGTACTCAGAATTTCACAAAATCTTTTGTGAACATTTCCATCAGTTTTTGGTTCTCAACCCTATAACCTCAGTGATTCAAATTTAGTCCAAATTATCTGAAAAGAAATAGATGTTACACATTTCATTCCATTGCCTTTCTATTCTAACTCATCCTTAAATAAAATAATCCCTCTTCTCACACCTTTAAAACAAACAGAAAACCCTTTAAGTATATTCCTGAACACCATTCAGGGAGCAGGCTTTGGAAAATCATTTGACACTGGTTAGTACCGCAATCCCAGTTATTTCAATAAAAGAGGTTGAAAATTTACTCATGCCGCTATTAAATGTGTAACTAAATTGCAGCTTCTTTATTTTCTCTAATAGATTAGATCATCTTTATAATATTTTAGTCCACTGGATAACATGGAGGGAAAAAAAATTCTACAGACTTGCTAATATACAGTTTAACAGTCCTTTCCAGTTTACACAACCTCTTTATGATGGCTTGATGTGTTTGAGATAAATTCTCAGTCTTTTATATTTCTTCTCATTCCTTGCGATCTTCTTCAAGATGATGAGGGGGTTTACTGAGGGCTGGTTTTATAGTCTTAAAGTATCAGGAGCTAAGGTGATGGTGAGTTTGGGAAATGGGAGGCTCACAGATCCACATTTGTTCTGGATCCTTATTGGTTTCTACTAGAGTGATAGATCTTGTCTGTTCTCTGAACTTGTAACCCCTGAGACAGTTCTCTCCGATGGTTTGGGACATCATGCTGGTACCCACCACTAATGGTCATTTGCTAAAACTATCTGTCTAGTGTTGAAGAATCCCTGCACTGCAGTCTCTTTGTTGTTCATCCAATGTAGTTTACAGCAATTGTTTGAAACTTTCCCAGTTTTATGATCAATAATGTTTCTTCATAAGAAGTAGATACCATTTTTTTGTTGTTGTTTTTGTGTCACGCTTTTATTTAGCTTATCAGAAAATCTTGAGAAATCCAAAACCAGGAAAAGGAATTTTGATTTGGAGGAAATGGGGTGCATGGTGATGGGAGCAGAGAAAGCCAGGATTGGGAAGTTTTATGAGGACAGACTCAAATGTAAAACCAAAGTGGATTGAAAAGATTCCCCTTGAATGTGAAACAAGTAAGGGGAGATTGAGGACAAACTTGCCCTGTTTCCCAGACTTCTACCTGCTGGCTTTGGAATTTAATAGGTAATAGGTACCATTTTTAAAAAATTATTGAAAGCAAGTTCTTTTTTTTCTCCCTTCAAGTATTTGGATATAGGCATAACTGTTTCAGAAACTTTTTACAAATCAAGAGTTTAAAAAAGAGAACATTTGAGAGGTTAGTTCTTAAATAACTACCAAGTTCTTTTGGATTTAAATTCTTATTTGGTATTGATTCCTTATGATTGCTGAACATCTGCACGTCATCAGATTGCTGGGGCCCCGTATCCCTCAGGGTTCCACCAGAAAAGCAGAACCAGCAGGAGATCTTTATTAAGAGATTTATTGCATAAAATTGGCTATGCAGTTGAGGGCTGTTGGCCAGGCAAGTCTGAAGTCTGTATTGCAGGATGCCAGGAAGGACCGGCTGAAACTCTGGCTGAAGCTTCCGTCCACAGGCTGAGTCTCTTCTTTATCAGGGAAGCCTCAGTTTCACTCTTAAAGCCTCTCAGCCATTGAAGCAGACCCACCCAGATTATCTGTCACACTTTTACTTAAAGTTAACTGTTCATGGGCTTTAATCATAGCTACAGAATACCTTCACAGCAAACACCTAGATTAGCCTTTGAATGAATAACTGGAAACTAAGCCTAGCCAAGTGACACATCTATAGATCATCTCAGGTCCCAAAATGTTTGTCCCTGGAGTTTCTCAGTGTTGCTTACGATCTAATTTTCTGTCCTTCATACCTTTAATAATAGGGGTTATGTCCATGTTTACCTGCTATTTTTTGGTATTTATGTGGATTGATTCTAACCAACAAATAAGAGGCAGTATAGTCAGTATGTTCTAAATGTAGGAAATGCCTGTACATACAAGTCATACATGGTGGGACCAATTATTTTAAAGCTTTGTTTGCTAGCTCAGACTTTATATTTAATCAAAACCTTCCAAAGAACAATCTTCTCTGAATTTAAAGTATAATCAAGAAATCTTGGTTTATAGAATGTCGTGAACAAGTCACTTCCTGCTAGTTTTTTCCTCTGTGCTGAAACTACAGTTTTTAAAAAAACATTTGTATGTATTTGTTCAATATTATCATGAAAGTATAATTTCAGCATTAAATCTACTTCCACCTTTTCTCACTGACTCACTGCAATTAGTTTTTTCTTTGCTTCACTACATCATGTTAATGATGGCAAATCAAAGCCTTAATATATATTAAAAATAAGAAAAAAATCAGTTATGAAATATCATTGCCACAGAGAGGTATTGCTTTTATAACTTGTACAGGAATTTAAAGATTCTTTTGAGTTTGAGTTACAATAACAGATAAATAATGATTGTCGTTTTCACATTAGAATAGAGGATCTAGATAAGTTTATCAGTTCACTGAAAGGTTGAACATTTCTATTATAAATGATCACTTGCCGCTTAATTGTTCATAATGTGGTCATCCAGGTAAAGTAGAATAGACTTCAATTTTTCAGAGTATCATAAACATAAAAGACCCAAAATATTAATCTTCAAAAAGAATTCTTGGGCCCCTGAGAGTATGTCATAGATCCCAGAGGGGTCTACACTTCTACTCAAACTGCCTTGGGTATAGGAAAAATAGAAAATGACAGTATTTCATATGTCCTGATACGTAATTGAATATTGCTTTGAGTTTGAAGTAATTGCTATGGAATTAATCTCATTATATTCCTTGATTGTCATTGTTCTGGGGGTTCCAAGTGATCAAGCATTATTTTAGCCAGTAATAATAGGAATTAACTGTAAGGAGTTTGTGAAATTTTTACTTCTTCAGAAGCTGCTACCAGAGTTTCTTATGGAGAAAACAGCCCTTATTCTACTGACTGGTAAGCTGGGGTGTAAATGCATCCCTCTAGAGTCTGGACAGAAGGAGGCCTCCAAGCTTCAGAGAAGGAAGCAAAACTACTCAACAAGAGAAAAGGAGAGGAATTTAATAGGCCCAGAACAGGAGGAGGAAGAAAGGAGTGAAGAAAACAAGGAGATGGGAGGGAGAGAAGAGGGGGTGCATTGGTGAAGTTGAGAGGTCACACACTCTACAGTTTGTGAGCCACTCATCTCCAATAAGGGGACTAAACTCACCAAACAATTTGTGTTAAGGTTTTTTGTTTGTTTGTTTGTTTTATTTTCCTATACACACCACCAATGGGTTGAGTTTCTATCTGGGTTATATAGAGTGTTGTTTCAAGCCACATACACAGATGTAGGAACTGGGGGGCAGCTAGGGCTTAGGTAATATCTAGTTGTTTACATTTGTTTGATCCTTTAATTAATTCCCCAACAAATCTGTGGACTAAACATAACTATTACCCCACTTTCTAGATAGAGCATTGGAGCCTCCGGAATCAGCCTGGCTGGGAAGAGGAAAAGTGGCCCCAATGTATGTCTCCTCTCTAGGCTCCCTCTGCTGTTTCCCCCCAAACGCCCTACTTCCTTGTTAGTCAAGACAAATCTCTTTTAAAATAAGCTCTTGTAGTGTTCTCTCCCTTCACAGCAAGTCAGTGCCTTCTCTTCTTGCAACATGATTTGACACTTCTCACGTGGCCCCTAGTTTAGGGAATGAAGTTGCTATATCAAAGTGGCATCTTGCCAATGACCTCCTGAGGCTGCAGAACCACAGCATCAACAGAAGTTCATTTCAGGGGCTCCTGGTGCTACACAAAATGCTTGTTGTTTGCTCTAAACAATGAACTTTCATTACTGAAGGAAGGCTGAAGATTTGAGGGTCAAACTCTAGGTGACAATGGGATTACTTTTCCCGTAGTGGTAGGAAAGTTTGTGCAAGCCCTTTCAAAGAGTTTTGAACAAGTTTTGTCTTTATTATGGCCTTTATACAGATCATAACCAGCTTTCAAGACAGTTCCATGGTCCAGAGAGAAAGCCTGAGTAATAGCAGAATGGGCAAGGCTAGCTTCATTGCAGTCATTGGAATTGTCATTTTAGATTGAGGTATATTCATTTTGTGTTACATGTAAATGCTCCCCCCTAAGAAGAAAGTTAATGTATAAACTTAATAAAAAATTAATGAATGTGCAGTTATTTAATTTAAAATAGTTTTGAATTTGTATGTTTAGAAAAATACTGCGGATAAATCTAGATGCTACAAAATTTGGTTCAAAAGATCTGCCCGGTTCTTTGTAGCAAAAGTTTACTGATATCATACCATATGCTCCATTTGTCACATGCTATCATTAAGGCACTCATTAAAATGCATATCTGAAGGGCCAGATGTTTCATTTTTATTATACACCATTTCCTTCACATTTACAATTCATGTATGCTTATATAATGGCTAAAATGTTGTGAATATTTCTTTACGTACTTATGCATACGTTTTAAATGTGTTTCTGTCTCTATTGTCTGTAAAATCTATACGGGCATGTTTTTATATCTATATACACACATACAGAAATGGGTTTTTTTGAGTATGGACCTGTGAATTTATTCTACCCTATTTAAAAAATATATTCTCTTGTTCAGAAGTCAAACTATTAGATACCAATACACATGGCAACTAATTACTCCCTTCTATTTCTCCTGGTTTCTTTTCTTCTACTTTGTTTCAAAATATTGCTTGCGGGGCACCTGATGAAAGGGAAGTACTATTAAAGGAGACACATGAAGGGGCATGGAAACAAAGACCTTAATTCTCTGTGGACTAGCCGAATAGTGCTTGAATCAGAGACTTTTAAACAAAAATATTTTATTATTGATTTAAATTGAAATCATTGACCAATCCCCTTCTACCCCAGTCCTGATTTTTCAAAGTAATCTAGTAGTAATATACATAGAAAATATATGGAAAAATTGAGTGTTGCTCAAGATTGAGGGGACAGATAACTGGGTGACTTGTTTTTTTCTATACTGAAGGTTTGGAATTTTAAAATGCAAGAAATTATAATTTTCTAGCTTGTTCAAGAAAAAGTAAATTTTTCTAAGTTTCTGTTATATTCAAGAGAACGCATGATGCCACCTAAATACAGGAACCTTTAATATTTGTGATATTCTTGTTAAAATTTTTCCATGAACAGGCCAGTTACCAAAGACTAAAACACATGCAGAAGTTGTTTTTTTGTATTTTTTTGAAAATAAAGAAAGAAGTAATACTAGATAAAAACACAGATTTGTCTTTTAAGCTGTGTTAGGTTTTTTTGTGGGGAAAGACATAAGTTGAGAAGGAGAAAACAATAATAGTATTTTTCATTTTCATCTTTTCCTCTAAAGTGAATTGACGAAAACTTATACTGCAAAAAGGGAGGACTGATCTCCTACATCAAATCTTTCCTTAAGTTTTAATAGGTTGGCTAAAAAGGGACCAATTAGTTCTTACTTCTTATCCCCACAAGATTATAGCAACATACGTAGTAAAATGAATTCAACATACTTCACCAGTTTAAACAAGGAAAGTATTACTCATCCTGGGTGAGTGGGTGAGTAATTCTTTGCAAGATTGTAAATCATCCTGAAATTCCCAGAGTCATAGGTGGAAATTCCCAGAGTCATAGGTGGAATTCCCAGGCTCAGTGGTAAGTAAGATAATCCTTAGTTTATCAAAATGGCTCTCCTTACAAGACCATGTTATTTGTGATGTGTCATTTTGTACCATTGTATCATCTTGAAGAAGAAGCTGCCTTATAACGTAGCTTGGAGTGAGTCTTGTTTAAGCCCATTTAAAATATGTTTATCTTCCTGGTTTTGTGGATCAGATTTTCACCAGTTGCTTCTTGACACAGTTCTTCTAACCACATCATCATTGGAGTGTCTCAGTACTGATAAAGCACCTGGAAATCCTGAATCTGATAACTTCCTCACATCTACCTGTTTTATAGCACTGGCTATCACCACCTTATATCACAGTGGATCTTAGGTAATGAGGTATTAGCAATTGTTGCCTCATTATCTTAAGCCTCTGGTGGAACCTCACCCTTCTCATAAAAGGAGGATGCTGTTATTTTTGCCATGAGTTGGCTTCAGTTTTCCAACTTATTTCACATTTCCACCTGGGTTAAATGCACACGCTTGCCATGTGTTCTGATCCATGCTTGCTTTATGAGGGCCTGTTGGAGAACAGGCTTTGAAGACACAGAGACATGGGTCCTTACACTCATTAGCTGTGTAACCCAGAAAAGCTACTTGACCTATGCTTCCTTATCTATAGAGCAGATGCTATAAAATGACATCACAGGTTTATTATAAAGACTAGATCCTGTGTGTGATGTGCATCCCATAGCATCTTAATGGAAAAGTCAATTAAATGGTGTGAAAAAAGGTAAGTTGTCACTGATGCTATGAGCAAAAACAGATTTGGAAGTCAAGGACTAAAATTATGCATATGGTTCCCATCAAAATTCTTAAATTATTTCACTTCATCATTAGCTCATTCAAAATAGAGGTTTCAGGTCTTAACCTGAATCTCTTATCCTACTAACATTTTCATCTTCCCACAGCATCAATTTTATCATGCTCTGTCTTTTCAGAAGAGTTGCCAGGAACTTCCCATTCTAAATCCTCAACATGGCATCCTCTGATCTTTAGCATTAAGGTCCCTCACTCTCCAGACTTTATGATCTAGCACTTCAAACCAGCTCTTAGATCTAATCAGGCCAGAGTTCTCACCATTCTCCAGGGATAAAGAATTAATCTCCAACCCTTCGTGTTTAATAAGGCATAGTCCCTGTCTTCAAGGGGTTCGGAGTATAGATGAAGAGACCAACTGTCTGTGTCAAAGGCCAATCAGGAGTTGACTATCTATATGAACGGAGGTCTATGGTAAAACAGGTGAAGGGGTGATTAAATTCAGCCGGGAGTGGGGCTGTGGTGGGTGGAAGGGCTAGGAAACACTTCAGAGAGGAAGTAGCACTTTCGTCAGTCCTTTAGGAATGAGCATGATTTTATTTTGGGCAGAGGGAGCTGCATGACCAAAGCCTGAAAGTAGATAGTCCTCATCCAAGGCACCACAGCAGATGGCAGGAGGGATGGCAGAGACTGGAGAGACACACCTGATGAGGCTGGCAAGGGCCAGGCTGGGAAGTTCTTTGCTGCTCTACCAAGAAACCTAAAAAGAGCAGCATTCCTTTTCCTGAATTCCTGGTGCAATTATTCTTTGTGCACTTATTTTTGACATTAAAACATTTTTTTAATACAAGTGATTTATAGGCCCCTAGAGAACCAGGAAAAACCGTGAAGTTCTTTCCCTTTCTTCTCAGCGCTTCCCATGCAGTGCAGCACATAGGCTTGAAGGTATCACGACACAGAGGTGTAAAGTATGTACTTAGGGTTTGAGTTCCCTCTCTGCTGTTTCCACTGTCCCCACTTCTAACTGGGTGAACTTAGGAAAGTTAACAGCATCTCTATGAATGTCACTTTCTTCCTCTGAAAATGAGGATAATGCCAGTTTCTATATGATAAGCCTTTTATAATGACTCAATAAATTCTTAACCGATGTTTCCTACTCAGTTATTCAGTAAGCATTAATTGACCACCTACTACAGGATGAGACCTGTGCTAGATTCGGATTATACAGTGATGAGTTAAATAGACATGGGCTTTGTGATCTAGTATTTATTATTATTACTATTGTTATTATTAATGTAGATCTTTAGTAAATACTATTAAAACAAATTAATGTGTTTCAGCCACATCAATATCTTATCTGTGGTTGGTTCCCTCTTGCCCTGGTCCTGGAGTGTGTTACTTGACTGGTTGACTGACAAGAATTGTCACATCCAACGTTTATGGAGCCCACCAGTAACACGGTTGTGTAGCTTTATCAGAGCTCTTAGCCTAACTAGGTTTAGTAGGTGAGACCAACCTCAGGAGGATAACGATGCATGCTCAAATCTAATTCTTAGTATGGCTTAGTCAGATTTGTGCTGTTTGAACTGTTCTCCAAAACTTGCGATTACTAGTGCTCTGGAAAGCAGAAGTCTAGAATTCTTGGAATAACTAATTTTGCGCAAGCTATTCCACGATAAAGCTATATTTTTATTTTTACTGCTGGTGAAGTGAATGTACAAAAGTAAGCACTGCCTATGTTCTGGTAGATGTGATGACTCTTTACTTGATAAAGGGATGCACCTGTCAGTCTCAAAGATGTAGAGTCACCAACAGCAGAGAAAGGGGTCAGAGGCAGATATTGTGGACTGAGAATTGAAAATCATTCCTAAAGACAACCTGGGTGTGCTGGCCTCAGGCAGAAGCAGTGGAACAGCCGCGTCCTGTGGCAGATCACTGTAGTCCTGCCAAATGGAGTAATTTAACTTCTTGGTACAACTATAAGAATAACATCTGTAAACAGCTTACTGGTAAATGTGTTCTTTCATGGATTGTATTGTTCTAACTTTGACTCTCTTTATTTGCTGCTCAGTTTAGTCTTTGCTTAAAAAATTTATTTTTCATCACCTGTGTGTCCTGGGTGCAGCATATTTCTGGTTGCCAAATTTTTCTTTCTTCCCTCAAGGGGAAATCCTAAGGTATCTGTCAATAACATCCCAATCTACAGTCAGGAGTGGGGCACAATAAGGCAAAAATGCAAGTTCCTTGACAGAAATATAAACAAAAAACTATACTGGATTCAAAGACAGGAGACGGGATATATATATACAGGGGTATATCTAAAAAGGCTTCATGGAAGATGTCAATTTGGGGACAGTTTTGAGAGGTAGGTGCTTTGAGAGGGAGGCATGTATTCAAGGTAGAGGAGTTAGCATAAGCAAGCCAGGGACCAGAAGGCAGAGGTTACATTGCATATTGTAATATATACCAGTTTGGCAGGTGGCCACGCATTTTTGATAGACTGTTGGAAGATGAGATTGCAAAATTGGCTGGAGCTAGATTGTGTAGGCATTGAAAATCAGAGGGAATGGGTTGTCATTAGTGTGTTTAAGCAAGGTTATTCCTAAAAGCCTTTATGCCAGACTTCCTGGATCGTATATACCCTTAAATCACAATTAAAATTACTTAATTATAAAGTACCTTGAATAATTCAAGCATAAGCCTTTTTCTTTTCCCTTAATCTAAAATAGATTTCTTCTGTGGATTTAGAGATTTCAAGTGCAGTAGAACTCTGTTATATCACATACTCAGAAATATCCTGGGTCAACCTGTGTCTCCTTTAACCATAAAAGCCTGAAACAACATGGTTGTAATAGACACAGGAATCCCTGGCCCCCAAATGAGGGTATCCATTGTATATCATTTCTGTCACCTACAGCCTACCTTTTATTTTCTGCATTTTTTTGTAATCTAAATTGTGATAGAAGCCAGCATAGTCACTTCCTGCTAAATCAAAGCGTTCAACTTCACTTTAAGCTAAATATTGAGACCTTCTCTAGTATACTTAGTGGTGGGCTAAGGTTCAAAGTGTTTCAGCTGAGCTCTGGCCTCATTGACTTAAAACATCTTAATGACACTTTGTTATGAGAGTCACTAGGCCCAGAGTCTGTAACACGCTCTCTGTGCCCTGCCTCTGCTAGAGCAGGCACTATGTAGTGAAGAAAGCGAGAGAATGTAGGACAAGTCCTACTGGCCTGGCAAGGGTCCCACCTAACTCCTCATGACGTGTTCAGACCAGGTGACACCTGCTGGAAGGTGTGGATAGGCAGTTAATTTTATGGAGAGTAGGAGGTGTGGGCTCAGCTTTTTTTTTTTTTTTTTTTTTTTTTTTTGGCGAGGCCGTATCTGAAGGATATTCATTCTCTCTTGAGTCTGGACTGTATGCAACAAGCAACAACTGGATGTGATTTTAAAACAAGCAAAAGCCACCAAAAGATCCTGGTCTGTGTCCTTGTTTGAGAGAAAGAGTTGGTTGAGAAGCGTTCCTTGGTCAGGATTAACCCAAGGGAAAAATCCAAGAGGGAGAGAAGATCTGTGGGTTTCTTACCCCAGCCCGCAGGAAGGCTGTGCCATGAAAAGGCTTCTGACCCATTGACACGCAGCAAGTTGGGCGGGGAACCAATTCTTCTTTTGAGGTTTGGAGGAAAAGAGAGGAATTCTCTTGTCTGTGGCGTTTGAAGGATGGCTTCTCCGTTTCATCAGCTTCAGGTCCTGGTCTGGAAAAATTGGCTAGGTGTCAAAAGGCAGCCGGTGAGTAAAACAAGGGAAGGGGTCCTGAGGGAAATGCTCCAGACAATTTTAAAATGTAGTGTTCATGACATGTAAAAAGAGAAGGAGAAGAGTTTTAAATCATTTTCTAAAGCAGGAATGAGATATTTCGAAATCATCCCTGCATCTGTCTTACAGCTAATGGGGTGAGTCTAAACATGCCCCCAAAGCTGCCTTTTGATGTCAGTAAATTAAAAGAATAAACCAGGATATGGCCCGGCCAAGAAAAGGATACATCTTGTCACTGGTTGAATTGGAACTTGTGTTGAATTCTAGATTTTGGGCCAAAATGCTTTCAGAAATTTTCCTAATGAATTCTGTTAAAAATGAGATGAGGAAAAGTTTCAGATGAAGGTAAAATAAATGGGGGAGAAATGTACTTAAAAACCAAAACCAGGGCTTCCCTGGTGGCGCAGTGGTTGAGAATCTGCCTGCCAATGCAGGGGACACGGGTTCGAGCCCTGGTCTGGGAAGATCCCACATGCCGCGGAGCAACTAGGCCCGTGAGCCACAACTACTGAGCGTGCGCATCTGGAGCCTGTGCTCCGCAACAAGAGAGGCCGCGATAGTGAGAGGCCCGCGCACCGCGATGAAGAGTGGCCCCCGCTTGCCGCAGCTAGAGAAAGCCCTCGCACAGAAACGAAGACCCAACACAGCCAAATAAATAAATAAATAAATAAATAATAATTAAAGGTGCTAATAATTTAAAAAAAAAAAAAAAAAAACCAAAACCAATAGAAAGGTTGGTTGATAAGAAAAATTATTTACTAGAAATGCCAAAGGTTAATATGTATGTGATGCTTCAAGAGTATTATTGAATCACTTTACTGCTACAATCTGTCTGCTCTGCTTATTGCAACATATTTTTTTTTTTTTTTGTGCTCTTACACTCATGTTTGCTTTTTAAATTACATAGCCAGCTATTACATCCTCACCAGGTAGGGTGCAGGGAGATTGAGAAAGGAACTGGCTTCTGTGAGTTGTTGCATATTCAGAAGAATGTTTGAAAACTGGAGAAATCCAAAAAGACATTCGATATACTTCACTTTAGAAGGTAATTCCCAGCCTAAAATTAATAATATAAATATTTGCAAATAATATGCATCATAGAAACCAAGTTTATCTATACACCTTATCTCTAGGTTTGCTTGCAGTGCCTGACGCCTTACTTACTTACACCTTACAAGTGTTCTGATGTATATAGTACGAGGGAGAAGTTGATTTGCCTTTGTGAATTTGGTGGATAGGATTTAAAATCACAAGGCATTATGTGATTACATGGGTGTGGGTTTGGATATAAAATTTTAAATCATTAATATTTTTACTTCATTGTTCTTAAATCAGAAACAACACAAAAGTGAACTTTCCATAATTTTCCCACAGTAGGTTCTGTGTGGAATTCAGCAGGGAAAGAGTCTGGGTAGGTGGAGGTGGTTAGAAGACAAGAATTGGCTTCTTGGTTCTATTCCTCACTAGCTACACGACTTAAAGAGCATATCACAATTTCCCTGAGCACTGGTTTTCCCATTTGTAAAATGGGCATCAGGTCTACCATATCTGTCTCATAGGGTGGTAAGAACCAAATGTGCTAATGTATTTCAAAGTGCTTTATAAATGGTGAAACACTTGGCAAATAGATTATAGAGGGATTTGGGGCAATGTCTGTGTCATATTTTATTCAAAGTAATGGTGAAAGGAAATCCAGGGGAAGGGAGTGTGGGAGAGAGGAAGAAATTTATATACAGTAAAGTTCCTAAGTGATGAAAACTCAATAGTTAAAAATAAAAGAATAAAGGAACTGAAAACGTATATCTGTTGCTGATAAGCTGAATGCTAAGGTGGTATATTTTCCTTACAATTCCATTTTACCTAAAAATTAAAAATAAACCCTCAGGTGAATAAATTTTTTCATTAAGAAATTTTATCTTTAGAAACTTTAATAAGTTCCTTCCTCATATGTAAAGTAGCTGGCATATCAATTTTCTACTTTAGAGTTTTTCTCCATTTTAGTCAATTTCTGCTGGACATGGCATATTTAAAGAAGGTGAAAGTCAGGCATGCTAAAATGTTTTCACTATGATAACTTATATTATTCCTAAGTAACCAAAATCCCTGAAAGCCCCTGATAATAATACTTTTGACTAGGGAAAGAGAATACATGAACTATTAGTTCATTTTGGGACATCAAATGATTCAGATCTTAAGAGCACCTTGAGAGAATGGGACCTAGCACAGTCTTGGTTGCAGGAAGTGAGATCATTAAAAGTCCAGAATTCGGTCTGGGGCACTACGGAAGGCCCACTGGAATCCATTATGAGTAACCAGAGGAACAGAAGAGACCTTTAGAAAATGGTGATGCCAAAAGGAGAAGGAAAGACAATTTTAAGTGGAGAGGTAGAGGGCAAAGAAAGGGGTATTTCCTCATAGTTTTGCCTAGAGCCAATCCTATGTCTTGGTACTGGAAGAGAGGACTTGAGGACACAGGTGGAAGGGATATATGTGTGCCAGTGTTACTTAAGAGGGAAGAATGAGAAAATCAAGAGGTTGGAAAGTTAGGATTAAAAAATCTAAAAGGAGATAAATGTTTTTAAAATGTGAAAAGAGAAAATATAGACAAATTAGAAGACAGAACATGAAAAGAAGGGGTATATAAGTTGGAGGAGAGGACAAAGTCTTTGTGTAGGAACTGGACTTTGTCATCCATCAAGCAGTTATTTAAAATGCAAGTATTTTTATCTCTATCTTTGTAATTGTTCTGAATATGGCACTTTAAAAATGTACTTTTATACCCAGGAAAATAGAAATTAAGTTGTGTGACACTGGAAATGTATAGTCATTAGTGAATGTTAAGGAAAAATGCTAGTATCACCTCCATGCCATCCTCTTCCATTTTGTTTTCAAGAGAGTCAATCACAGAGCAAGGCAGTAGGAAGGATAGTGTATAGAGGAAGAAGTTAGGAATCTATAAATGGAGACGCAAAACAAGAAGAAAAAATATAGTAAAATTATTAAAGTTGAGTGGGGATTACTGAGGAAGTTTATTATAAAGTATATACTAGACTAGAAAGTGAAAAAACAATTTTAAACAACTATACAGCCTAAGAAGTAAAATAACAATGGAATAAGCTACATGTTGACCTGGCTGCAAAAAAGGGAAGGCAGGATTTTTAATTTTTGAGGTGACTTTCCTCAAAATTGTTCTTAGAGTTAATGTTTCTCTCTTTTTTGGAAAATCAAATGTCAGAATTCTGAACTCTTTGAGATTATCTAACTGCCTTGATTTTACAGGGCCCCTGAGAGCTCAAGATACTCATCCAGATTCACATAGTGAGTTTAAAAACACAAAGTTATATTTTACCAAAAATGGATCTCTTCTTTCCTTTACCTCCTGCTGCTTCTCTATTGCTCCTAAGTTGAGTTCCTTTCCCAATATTCTCTAATCCCTGCTCAGAGTTCAGCCCATCAACAAAGAGATCATATTCGCTAAGGAGGCCTTAGATATTGCTGTTTTTCAATATTAGTGGTAATACCAATTCTCAATTATATTGCAAAAAATGAATACTAGAGGAGTGTGAAAAAATACATTAGGCGCCAACAGAAATGTTAGGCAATAGAGAAAATCAATTAGATGCAGTTGCTACCCTGCTGGGCTTGAAATTTAACTCTAAAAAATAATGGAAAAATGAGCATACATTCCATTGGAGATGGTTAGCAACAGGGAGGCTCACCTAATGAGATGCTAGTTAATGACAGGAAACAGAGTCCTGGGACAGCAAAGGCACTGAAGGCTTAAAGACTAGATAGTGCAAGATAAGAATTTATCTTTCATTAAGAAGGTGGATTCTAAATAGGCATATCAAGAAGTGACTACAAGTCTCTATAGAAGTGGAATCTAATTCCAGACTTATGACCTAAAGAAGGAAAATTAACTTCAACTATTTATTTTCTGTTGTAACTATTTAGCTGGTGGATCACACTTTAGCTCTGTTGATGATAGACCTAGTTTTTCTATCATAGATATTCCTACAACTTGATAAACTTCTAAAACTGGATGAAATTTGACACTTCCTCCCCAATCCTCGCCTTGCTCATTTAATTTTCCCTCACAATGGCTGAAGAAAAAGGAAGACTTAACTTGAAAATTTTGGAACAGGTTGGTCCATGCATTAAAATAATTTTTTGATTAAAACAATTTAGAATTAAACTCGAACTTCAAATTTAATTCTAAATCAGATTAAAATGAATTCAGTCTTGCACAAGTCTCTCAACTACACGGTCAAATGTTCCAGGCCCTTTTACCTCTTCTGGAACTGTACCATTTACTCCCTTAAGCCCTTTTAATTGTTCAAAAAATTTGTATCTACTTGTTCATTACGGTGCCTGGCACATAGCAGACATGCACATTTTATTAGTTTAGTCAAGCAAAAAGTAAATGAGATAAAGATGTTTTAGAAGTGGAAGCAATAGAGAAATAAATTCGCTTAAAGCCCAATAAAAATGAGTTATTTTCATAAACATCATAGAAGGTTTACCAATCTTCAAATTGTATTATAATCTATAAATATGTATTTCAGAACATTGTCTTGATCCCAGTTTTTAGATGGGTTATTTATGTAGATGGCAGTGTTCACTAGCAGAAAGCCCAATTAACAGAACTCTTGTGCCACTTTTTTTTTTTTTAATTATTTATTTATTTATTTTTGGCTGTGTTGGGTCTTCGTTTCTGTGCGAGGGCTTTCTCTAGTTGCGGCGAGCGGGGGCCACTCTTCATCGCGGTGCGCGGGCCTCTCATTATCACGGCCTCTCTTGTTGCGGAGCACAGGCTCCAGACGCGCAGGCTCAGTAATTGTGGCTCACGGGCCTAGCCGCTCCGCGGCATGTGGGATCTTCCCAGACCAGGGCTCGAACTCGTGTCCCCTGCATTGGCAGGCAGATTCTCAACCACTGCGCCACCAGGGAAGCACCTGTGCCACTTTTGTTTCCTTGTTTTGGGGGTGAAACTAACGTTTATTTCACATCTAAAGTATCACACTCTTACTTCTGAATATGAACCTTGGAATCCCCTTGTTAACAGACACCAAGTAACAGTCATCTTTGGCTTAATAGACAATGCAAAAAGGAAGGAATAGAAGAGGGAGAAAAAGACTATACTTTATATAGGAAAGTTTGGGCGATTTTTATTTTCAGGTTTGTAATAAAAAGTTATGATTCTAGGTTACAGCTTGACCTTTAAATGACTTTCAATGCTGTCATAGGCTGAAGTAATAAAAGTGTGGTATTGCAATCAAAGAGAGCTAGTAATCTATTCTGTAGTGGTTTGGCTACAAAACTTAATGGTTAACTGTGCAGGTGCTGAAGTCAGCCTCCCTGGGTCCAAATATCAGCTCTAGCATTTAGTGGCTTATGGAATGAAGGCTTATTTAGTCTCTTTAAGATTCTAATTTCCCATCTGCAAGAGGAAATGAGGTGATTATATTAAATGACATAGTGCATGTTAAGTGTTTAACGTAGCACCTTGTACATTCTCCGCAGTCAAATATTAGCTATTATCATTTGGAGTACTTTATTGAATTTTGGTATTAATTTTAAGAGACCACTTGACAACAAGAATTCACCCTGGGGAAGGTATTTTGAAATCATATTTAACAGGGAATTGCTGAAGGAACTGGCATTGGTACCCAAGAGGAGAGAGGACTTTGTCTCTATTCGAATACTTGTAGAATTCTCCTGCCGGAGGGGAAGCCATACTAAGACAAATAAGTGTTAGTCATGGGAAGGAAGATATCACCTTGATATGAGCAAAAAAATCGGACAGTGTGAGTTGTCCAGTAATGAAGAAGTCTCGTGAAATATTGAACTTCTAGTCACCAGAAACATTCAAGTACAGGCTGCATAACCATACTGCAGAGATGTTTTCCCTAACTTTTCATGTACCAGTCATTCTGGACTTATTTCTTTTCCTGGAATATTCCACCCTCTTTCCCATTTGTGGGTCTTCACCCATATGTTTCCCCTGCTTGAAAGACTCCCACTTCTTTCTCATATTCTATCCAACACACATATCCTTTCTTCTGCCTGACCGTTTTTCATCTTTTAGCTTTAGATTCAGCTCCCCTTGCTTTATCTTCCTTTCACACTCTTGACTTCCTGTATCTTAGCATTATCTATTACATTTGGTGATAATTTTTTTTTTATGTTTCCCTTCCTCAAAAGACTGAAAATTTTAATTGCTCTATCCTCAGTGCCTGGTACACAGTAGGTGCTCAATAATTTTTTATTGTGTTAATGTATAAGCCTTATATGAATGATTACTATAGTGTATGTTAAACTATAAGTTTCCTTAAGACTCTCGAAGACTGTGGTTTCATGGAGGGAAATGGAGAATCTTCATCCTAAACATTTTACTTCTATTTATTTTCAGAGTTAAGGAGAAGAATCCCCATTGAAATCTGGAAATTGTACTGATATTCAGTATTATTCATTTCAGACATAACTAACTTCAAACCACTCTAGTGCAAGGGATACAAACTCAAATATCTGTAAGGGCAAGACAGGTAATATAACTGTGTGAAGTGGGACAAGCATAGACAGTAGGAAATGGGGACATTTATGATTAAGACTAGAGAGTGAATATCCTACTTACAGGCATTCAAATAGTAGTAGTTTCTCAAATTTTTAAATATATAGTAATACATTGATTTAAAGTTCACCTGTATCTTATTTTCTTATTTACTTTTAATGAAAATAACATAATAAAAATGATGGCCACAAATGGAATCAGGTATACTAACAATAATTAGAATAAAGGGTTCTAACAAAGTAATGAAGCGTGAATGACTTAAAGTTGAAATTATGTGCTCTGCCAAGATTTTTCAGAAAATTAGATTTGAAAGGTTTTCAGAGATTTGAAATAATAGTTCTCAGCAAATGCAAAGGCAGATGTTACTAGGTAATTCAATTGAGTTAAAAAGTACTACAGATCTTATAGTGAATGGAAATTTTGGAGTGAATTTACATTTGGTTCATTCAAGGAATTTCTTAAGATTTAAACCTAGAATTTTGAGTGGATGACCTCACTGACTTCAAGGCCACTGAAGTGTGTCCTGTCATCATCATTAATACTCGAAAACTTATCACCTGCGTTGTGCAACAGGATGGAGTTCCTGGATAGAAAGCATGTTTTTTTTTTCTTTAAATCTCTTTTCTTGGTCCTCTTCTCTTTTGCTGTCTTTTATTTATTTTTATTTTTAAATTTTTTAATAGATTTATTTAATTAATTAACTATATTTTGGCTGTGTTGGGTCTTCGTTGCTGCATGTGGGCTTTCTCTAGTTGCGGCGAGTGGAGTTTACTCTTCGTTGTGGCGCGAGGGCTTCTCATTGCGATGGCTTCTCTTGTTGCGGAGCACAGGCTCTAGGTGCGCAAGCTTCAGTAGTTGTGGCATGCAGACTTCAGTAGTTGTGGCTCACAGGCTCTAGAGCGCAGGCTCAGTAGTTGTGGCGCACGGGCTTAGTTGCTCTGCGGCATGTGGGATCTTCCCGGACCTGGGGTCGAACCCGTGTCCCCTGCATTGGCAGGTGGATTCTTAACCACTGCACCACCAGGGAAGCCCTTCTTTTGCTGTCTTTTAAAAATTGGTTCTGGATTTTCAAAAAGAATTATTTTTAAAATAATTTTAAAATTTTTAATTTTAAAATAATTTCAAATTTAAAGAACAGTTGCACGAACAGTACAAATATATTTTTTTCTAGAGCTAGTTGAGATTGGTGCCCCATTACCTCAGATACTTTAGTGTGCATATTTCACAAACAAGGAAATCCTCCAATATAACCCAATACCACCATCAAATCCTTAGATCCAATACAAGATTCACCAATTCTCCCAATCATGTCCTTATAGAAAAATAGTCCAGTTGTGTTCTGTATCTAGTTTTCATGTCTTTAGTTTCCTTCAGTCTGTAACAGTTTGGTAGTCTTTCCTTGACTTTAATGACCCTGACACATTTTGAACATTCAAGACCAGTTGTTTTGTAGAGTATCTGTTGTTTTGTAGCATATTCATTTAGTAGAGACTCAGGTTATTTATCTCTGGAAGGAATACCACAGAAGTGATTCTCTGTTCTTCATAGTGCATCACATCAGGTGGTGCATGATGTCAATTTGTCTCATTTTATGGGGAAATATTTTGAGACCAACTACATACTCCATTCCTCATTAAACTTTCAATTTATGTTTCCTTATACATTTATTTATATTTACATAGACTCATGGATGCCTAATTTATTCAGTTAGATATACTCTTTTATTAACATAATGTCTTTAATGTTTAATTTTGGCCAGTGGGTCAAGTTTGATGCTCAATTATGGTCATTTGCAGGTATCTGTGTTTTATTGATGTGTCCCCATCATTCTCTGAGATTCTCTGAGCAGTATATCTAGTGCTCTTCTGTCTATTGGTCTACCTACCTACCTATTTCTTTCTATGTATGTATATATGTATGTATGTATCTAACTATCTCTGTGTCTACATACGTTCTACATATATTCTATAGCTCTGTTCAAGCTTGGAAATGGCAATACCCTAATAGCAACAAGCACACTTAGCTCTCATCCACTAAAAGAAGCTAGTGTTTCTTGAAAAAAATGGGTATTTTCAGGGCTGGGACAGAGAAAGTACACAATGAGGCAGAAACAACTTGTGGGACTGGAAAGAAAGAAGTTATACGCATACATTTATCACAATATTTCATGAACCAGCAGTTCATAGCCATACCTTTAATTGTAACCCAACACTGCCGGGTTCATTCTAGTTTTGCCCTTTATCATGTTTATAATTTCTCTGATGGATAGTGAAAAGCCTGGCTCCTCTAACGTGGGATATATTTACTTTTAATCAACCTTCCTATATGAAACCAGTCACCTGCTCCTTGCCCTGCACAGACACCCTCCTTACCCGACTTGGGTCCTGAAACCCCATGTCTGGCTGCTGCACTGTGGATATCCTCTTCACCTTGCTAAGGACCCACCTCCCTCACTGTGTCACTGTGGTGCCCCGAGTCCTAATGTGAACTTACCTTGCTGCCCCACCTAAGGGATTTTGGGCACTGAATTTTTCAGAAAGGGGAAAGTGAAGAGAAAGCGAACAGAAGGGGACATCTCAATAGCAAATAAACTCTGGAGAAATAAAAAGAGACAAATGCCATGGCCCACTAAGGAATTGTAAATTACTCAGTGTGCATATGCCCTTAGATGTCAAGAATGCAGGGAGTATGGAATGCAAGTGAGGTATAGAGGCACATGTGAGATAATTAAAATATTAGCAAAAATATGAAACTCTTAAAAAATATTTTTCCCAAAGTTTTCAAGTAGCCCCAATGTCTGTATGTGTAAAATCAATATTTTAGCCTTTTCTCCAAACAAACATAAAAAGTCATGGCTCATCGGTTTAATATTTGGATCCTTGACATTGCATTTGCTTCTAGGTTGTTTGTGATAATATTTAGAATGGTGTTGAGAGCAATCCTGCTGGTATGAAAATTTAAATTTTATTTCTTGCTTTTGTGATTAACTTGTCAACCTTAACGTTCCTGAGATCACAGTGTGGAGGGCTTTGGATTTATTATCCTTCTAAAGTTCTGTACGTAGAAATGTTCTCCAAACCTCTCTGACCTAAAATCCTGGAGGAAATCTTGTGATAATAGATTGTTTATGGGCTTGCGGTGGATTTTACCTAAAACAGGGTGCCTTAAACTACTCTGATACTGCATTTTTGTTTGGATCTAAATCATGTCTAAAATTAATTTCAAAATTACCAAAACATCCGCATGAAACCATCAAATTATATCAACCAAAAGATAACTTAAAGATATCCCATGACATATGTTCCTTATTTGAATGCGAATGTACATTTGTGTTGGTGTAACTGATCTCAGTTGCTCACTGAATTCTCATGAGGTTGCTATGGAAAATGAATAGATGTTCCTAAAAGTAGCTATGGGGCACTGAACCTACTCAGATGAATACATTTTTAAAAGGATAACTATGGCTTCAAAGATAAAACCAATAAATCCACAAACATTAAATATTTTTAACCTTAATTCCTTATAGTCTACATTTCAAATGAGTCACATAGAATAAAAATTGTACCTTGTATATAGGATCTTCGAAGAATAGACTCTAACTTTCAAATATATCAGAGATTAGGCTAGAATAATAACACATCTTATATTTTCATAACACGCATGTTTTTCCAATACACTTTCTGTAGTACTTTCGTATTTGTTCCTCGGAGCGGCATGATTTTTTTTTAATGCTATCTTAAGTATCTTGGTGTTCAGATCCTTGTCCCCTGCTCTGCTTTCCAGCTGGGTATGTAACTTTGGATAAGTTATGCTAAACCTCTGCAACCCAGAGAGTAAAAAAGGGAGTTGGATCAGATCAAGGCTTCTTAGCCTCTTCTGTGCTATGGATGTCTTTGACAGCCTGGTGAAGCCTATGGCCCTTCTAAGAATAATGTTCTTAAATCAGTGAAATGAATACAATTCCAAATAAAACCAATTATACTGAAATTCAGTTATTAAGGTATCGAAAAGCAAGTTTATGATATGGTAATGCATGTTTATTCTATCATTAAATAAATAAAGGTGAATCCATGATTACTATAATTTTAATGCTGTGATGAGTATAAACAGCACTTTGAGGTATCTGCAACGACACTAATATGATTTGAAAATATCTGTGGTTTCTATTGGTGACAAAGTCACAGGTACTAATAACAACATTGTGGTTCCTAGCCTGTATTCATCATTAATGGAAATACTAAAGAGTCATAAGCTGGAGGAAATAAAAATGTGATCTTTTTTTTCCTGTCCAAGTTTAGAAATGCCCAGAATTCTGTTCATTAGCTGATCTCAAAGGAAATTTCCGACAAAAATATTCCGAGACTGTAAACAATCCTGCTAGTTAGGTAGGGTGGCATGCGTTTGGAATTCCTCTATTCCACGTGTGGACCATGGACAGAAGCATCAGCATCACCTACCTGGAGCTTGTTAGAAAGAGATACAGTACCTCCGGCCAGCCACAGATCTACTGAATCTGAATCTATGTGTTTACAAGATCCTTAGGTGATTTGGTACGCACATTAATGCTTGAGAAATGCTTCTATTGATTAGGCTGTTGAGCCTGTCTGGAAGCTTTTAAGCTGTGGTTAAACTGAGTACCTTAGGATTCCCCAGATCGACAGTCAACTTTCTGCATTTTCTAAAACTTGCCCTTAAACCCAAAGTCTAAGAATTTGGTGACGGATCTGCCAGCAAGGAGATGAGTGCTGATAGAGACACATGGAGATTTTCATGGAAAATTTAGGTTGGGAGTTACTTAAGGATCAATAGTTGAATGGGTCTAGATTGTTTTGGAGAATTAAAGAGCCCCAGGCAGTAGTTTGAGATTTGGCAGAAGCAAATCGTCTCTGAAAAATGGGGGAAGAATGAGAACAAGTCTGACTGCATAATCAGATAGAAACATACTTTAACTATAGGCACAGTTAATGTTCTTGTGAATACATGTTTTTCACTGCTATGAAACCAATTTTATAGGTATGTAAACTATGAAGCAGAGAGTGTCTTATGAACTGAATCATGTTTACATGGGGAGGAAAGCCACTCCTGAAGTGCCTTACAGTGAAATTCTCTAATAGAAATTTCAATGTAATATACATTTACTGAACCTCTATTCTATACCAGTGGAAATTCAGGGATGAATTAGACACTGTTCTTGCCATAAAAGAATTACCAGTTTATTTCATGAGCCAAGCCAAAAAAAATATATTGATAAAAAGAGTATAAGTTCTATAATAGAAGCAGACACAAGATACTATTTATAGTGGTTTGGAGGAGATTGCGTAGAACTTGAAGTTTCTGTTTACTGTTTTACTTGTTGACTCAACCATTCATTCATTCATTTGTTCAACAATGTTTATTGAGCCATTAGCCAATGTCACACACTAATCTTTATGCCTGAGCATAGAGTGCTAATATTGGAAGTGGTAAGATACATCTTGGTTGAAATTAGGTTGGGTTTTATATGCCCTGTTTAGCATGTTGAGCCTTATCCAACAAACAACTGGGAAGCTCTAAAAGATTTTCAAGTTAGGAAGTTCCTGATCATACTTGAATTTTTTTAAAAAATTTATTTATTATTTATTTATTTTTGGCTGTGTTGGGTCTTCGTTTCTGTGCGAGGGCTTTCTCTAGTTGCGGCGAGCGGGGGCCACTCTTCATCGCGGTGCGCGGGCCTCTCACTGTCGCGGCCTCTCTTGTTGCAGAGCACAGGCTCCAGACACGCAGGCTCAGTAGTTGTGGTTCACGGTCCTAATTGCTCCGTGGCATGTGGGATCTTCCCAGACCAGGGCTCGAACCCGTGTCCCCTACATTAGCAGGCAGATTCTCAACCACTGCGCCACCAGGGAAGCCCCATACTTGAATTTGAAGAGCATCATTCTTGGGACAGTCATGAAAGGTGACTGGAAAGGGGGCTTCAGAAGGTTATTTTAAGATTTTAAACCTGGAAAAATCCTTCTTGTGTTTATTTCAGTCTCTTGCATTTTTAAAACTCTCTCATTCCTTTCTTATTAATAATATTTTCAGGCAAATATCTGGCTTGTGTTGGAATTTTATAGTATAATGTACTTCTTGTCAGGTGTTTTGGTTTAGCAATATAATTAACATTTTTTTTCTATCATTACTTTGCAGCTTTGGACACTTGTCTTGATTTTATGGCCAGTTGTTATTTTCGTAATTTTGGCTATTACCCGGACCAAATTTCCTCCAAGACCAAAGCCAACTTGTAAGTAAATGAGATTTGTTTATTTCCCTAACTTTTGGATTCTAGTTAAAATTTATTTTGCTACCACTTTAGTGTTTTATTGTAAAATTTATTTTTCTGAGTAGTGTTTCCACTTGGAAGTGTTTGTATAAATGCTTAGTATGTCTTTTCCCCAGTCTTTTGAATCAGTAAGAAGTTGAGCCTGTAATATTTATCTAGAAAAATATAAAGTATGTAGGAGCAAGAATATATTTTAATCTTTAACTATAAAATTTTAACTCATTTGTTGTTCATCTCATAAATCTCACCATAGTGTGTACACCACAAACAAGCAGCCATCTCAAACTTAGATCATCCTTTTCTTTTGTATAATAGCAGAAGCCATAGACTGGAATTTGATCAACTGAACAAATGAAATCCAGAGTACTATAACAATCTCATCTTTCTTCAGGGCTAATATTTGAATGGTGCAATGTATCAAAACATTTAGTTTAAAAGAAGATCATTTTCCAATTAGTGTTGTTTCAGTTACATTTAGTCATTACCAAGTTATAAAATGGGCACAATGCCCAACTCAGTTCATGATTTCTTTTGGATCCAGGATGGAAATGCAGAAGAGACTCAGAAAAGTCTTCAAAACTGAGCAAGATGAGCCTTTTAACCCCAAGGATTTGACCAGTGTTGTTTTTGCTTTTGTTTTTAAACTTTGGAGTCAGTTTTCTTAGGAGAGGAGTAAAGTCAGGTCAGATGTTTCATGTTTCACAAAGCAGCCATCTCCGAAAAAGCTTCTTGTAAATCAGATTTCTGAAAAATCAAATTGTATTTCAGATAAATTATGGTAATCCACCAAATAAAAGAAAACTGCGCCGAATTATTTGTAAAGAGAATAATGAGCTAGTGACTTTTTAAAGTAAGCACAGTGCTTTTCAATCACCCAGTCCTAAGAAGTAAGATGAGAGCCATGGTGGAATCTACTTGAATTATACACAATATGATAATTCAAAAGAAAGTATCAATTCAATTAGTGTGAAGCATTTAAAGTCTTGGTGCTAGAACAAATAACTCCTTACATTTGAATTGCACCTTATCATTTCTAAAGGACTTTTGCACAAGTGATTATGTAGAGTTATTGATGAGATTTTATTAGGTTGCTTATAAAAACAGCATAATTTTGTTCTCTTTATATTGTGTATATATTAATTCTTTATAACAGATTAATTCCATAGTATACTGTTGGAATTTATGTATTCTTGTATATCTTAAGTAACATGGACTTCAGAAATAATGCATTCAGCACGTAAGGACAAATACTCTTTGAACTACTCTAGTTAAAGATGCTAATTATCAATTTGCTAGCGATAGTAATAGGAGTTTGTTAGCTCCTTTCAACAACTTATTTTCACCAATTTCTTGTTCTTAAGGATTTTTCAGTTATATAAAGTTCCTTTTCTAAAACTTCTAAGAGAAAAATATAAGGTGTGTGAGTGAGTAGTCTTAAACCAATTGATGTTACCCTATAGGATTTAGAGATTCATGGGGAAAATCATGGAGAGCTCTTATAATCCCACTAAATTATAAAGAAAAACTTGGATAAGCCGTGTGACAAGTGCTTCACAGACCAAATAAAAGGCTCTGCAAAACACACTATCCAAAAGGAAATGAATAACCATTTTTTACTGTGAACCTATTGTCATACTCTAGTAATAATTAGCTTAGAAGCAATTATGTTTGTGGGTAGGAGGGAACAAAATTATAGAAAAGTTCAAACATTAAAAGTATTTTTGCTAGTCTCTCAGACCGTATAAGACTCAGTCTAGAAAATAGTTTATTGGTTTGTTATTAGAACTGAGAGGGACCCTCTCACTTTACAGATGAGAACACTGGGACCCAAGGAGATTTTAATTTGCCAAAATTCAATCATGTGGGATAAGAGAGAAAGGTATTGGAAACCACCTTTACTTATTCTTTGTCCATGAGATTTGTGTCATATCTTACCCTCATACACATAGAGCCAAATACAAAGTATGTCCAAGATTTTAACTCATCCTATAATCAATAGAGTATAAAATGTAATTTTATAATTGGAGGTACTATTCTGTAGAGTAATGTAGAGAATCTAAAACTAGTATAGATGCAGTTACTTTTTTTTTCTTTCTTGTGGTAGAGAGAGAATAACTTCAGAATGATAGTTTGGATTTAGGTGTTTTTTATTTTTTATTTTCCACACACACACACACACACACACACACTCTATTTTATTTTTACAAGAGATAAATAAACTGACACCAAGCATTGTAAGTGGATGACCACAACAAAGCAACAATGATTGCAATTACCAAACACGAAACACACTCATACTATGTCATAATATTGACATTCAGTCCAGTATGGATTTAGGTTTTTTAATTCTGTTTTTTTAGATTGTTGTTTTACTTTGTTTCTCACATCTATTATACCAGAAGATTAAAATGAGCTGATAATAATCATGATAAATATTTCTTGATCTCATACTACATAATGGCTGTGTTCCTCATTTCACAGTCAAGAAAACCAAGGCACAAAGAGGTTAAGTAACTCATTCAAGATTGCACAGTTAATAAGTGGTGGTGTCAGTATTTGAACCCAGACAATCTGGCTCCAGAATCTGGTTTTAAGCTTGTAGACTCACATTTCTTACATGCAGTAGTCAGTACTAATTTTTCATGTTTCATTATTTGGGTTTTGCAAAAGTAGACTAAAAATTAGAAATTAGGAATATAAACTCCTTCCCTGTCTCTATCATGAAATTAAAAAAAATATGAGGAAGAAGTGGATTCTGATGTGTGTATCAGAGTTATCCTAAATATTAGTTTTTAACGTGGAATGCTGCCCCTGTTTGACAAATTCTACATGCATCATTGTAGTTCTAGTATCACAGAAATCAGATCCTGCTTAACAGAGTAAAAATCCTTTTTGGGCTTCAGTGACTTCTTCAGTACTAGTTGGGCAATAGAGAAATGAAGATGAAACTCCAGACTACACCCCAGCTGAAACTCAGCTATGGTGAGAATGGGAGTTGTCATTCCGTGGGCACATTCTGCTCCCAGATGAGCCAGGCAGGTATGTAGGACTGGTAAATCATTCAGAACAAATATAATCAGCAACTCAAAGGACTCCCTCCATAGTCCTTCTGTTGGGCCCTGGAGAAGACTGGATTTTTGGTGAGTAAGGAAGCTGCTGCAGTCCCTGCCATGGTGAGCACTGATCTGAAGCAAAATGCTTACTTTTGGCATCATCTGCCTGCATTTACTCCCTTTTGTGTTGCCACCAAGAGCTTAGGTTAACTTGCCCCTGCAAATAATAAGTCCCAGGTAAAGAAAGCTTTCCAAAGGCTGGCAGACAGGCCCAGATGCTTCTTGTTCACACGGAGAAGAAATGGGCCTAGGCGCCAAGTCTGAAATAGTTCCAACCGCTTGTAATCTCTACAGGCAGTGGCTTGTCAAGAGGCAAGCTTTAAAAGCCAAAATATTATGCTTAGGAGCAAAAGCAAACAAAACCAAACCAAACTCCCACATCACACTGAGGCTAAGCCAAGCTATAATGTGCAGTGAGTTGCTTCTGTCTCCTTTTAACACATACATACCCATGAAAGTGCAGGCAAACAGTTCCCCAGTGATGATTACTTTACAACACCCGCCCATAATGATATAAGTGGACTCCCAAAAATGCAGTATTGCCAACAAGAAGTCACATTTTTATGAAGTTAATGAAAAACAGTGTTTTTTAAGTGGTTGAAAATATCACTAAAAACAATGGAAATTATACTGTACATATATGATCATGTGCTGAATTACACTCCAACTGTACAAATATCATGTGCTGAATTAAACTCCAACTGTCTCGAGGCTGTCACTTTCTAATACCCCTGCCCCCTCAGAAAATAAGAAATTCAGCCAATCCCACAGCTGAACACAGGGACTGTTGGAAGGCAAGGGAAACTGCTAACTGAATGATATCCAAATTTTTGTTATCACAAGGTTAAACTGAATTCCACCCATCCACATGTGACTCAGCAGCTTTGGTAAATCCAAGGTCATCATTCCTAACACGTCTTTTGGCTTCCAAAGCATACATTTTGTCTTCATGGATGCAATAAAAATAATAATAGGAGTAAACATTTATTGACAACTTGACCATCGGCAGGCACTGTGCTAAGTACTTCGCATATATTTCCTGAGTTAAGACTTACATAATCTCTTTGAACTATGTAATATGATTATTCCTATTTTAAAGATAACAAAACTGAGGCATAGAAATGTTAAGTAATTTACTAACGTTCACATAGTTACTATGTCCCTGAGCCTGGATTTTAACCACAGTTCCCTCCCCTCCCCCAACCCATACAGTGAGTTTTTCCAGGTCACAAATGCCAATAATGGCAATCCTAAGGCTCATTTGAGTTTACAACCTCTCCATTTTCTTCCTCATACCACCTGTTAGTACTGTCAGAGATCGAAGATGGTTGTAAAAGTGAACTCAGTTGGTTTTTCTATTTGTCAGCAGCTCTAGGAAAAAATGTGAGAAGAAAGATTGAAATTATTGATTAATTGGTGGCTGGTGGGATCCATGGGTGTTGTTATACCTACGGTATCTGAACTGTTAGTGGGAAAGAGCCTATGAGGCCTCTCACTGGTGAAGGCTTTGAAAGCCAGAGGAGTGAGGTTTTTTCCGGCCCTGCTCTTGCTCTGACTTTTTGTGTGGTGTGTTTTTAAGAAAGTGAAAGCAAGGGCACAAGGATAGAATTCCGGGGTGTACCATGCTCTCCAGAACACTCATGATTTAGTAGTATTAGTTGAGGGGCCCATAGTAAATAATATCCTTTTGTATGTTGATTGGCTAAAATTAATGTAGGCTTTGTCCTGGGAAGATCAGAACTCATCATCACTCATCTGCTCGGGATTGCCCCATCCGATTTCTCCATTCTCAGGTGTGCCAGCAACACGAGGTAATCTCTCAGATTAGAGACCTCTGAGTCATCTTGACTCCTCCCTTTGCTTCACCTCCCAAACCACTGTCCTTCAAATCAGAATCCATCTTGTGAAATGTGTCCTGGAGTTATCCCTTCCCTTCCATACTTCCTGCCACCCTTTGGTTCAAGATCTCAGTTTCATGCCTGGATTTCTTCAAAAGGTGGGGTTTTTTTTTGCTTATTTATTTGTTTTTTGTTTGTCTTCATTTTTTTTGGTTTCGGGAAGCCCTGCCTCTAACCCTTCCCACATTTTATCATCAGATAATCCCCTAAAATACTCTTTGGGTCAATCAGGTTTCAACTCCTCTTTGCCTCACTTTCAGGACCTTCGTAATTAGGATTCATCCAACTTTCTGTTCTGAAGTATGATGCCTGTGCCTAAAGAAACTGTTTCTGAAAGTCTTCCACACATCCCATGCTCATGGCTCCCTCCCCATTGTCTATGAAAAGACAAGCTTACCCTTTTGCCTTCCCTGGTCATTCAAACTCCAATTATTTCTCCTTTATATCTTTCTTGTGGCTATATTGGCTAATAGTGAGTGGTCTTCGACCGCTTTATGCTTTAATCTGGACTCACTCATTGGACAGATAGTACATAAATAGCAGAAATCACATCATAACATCACACTCTTGTCCGATACAGCATAATTCCTAACATAGGGAACAAAATAGGAATGCTATGTGTTGGTCAGAATTTGATACAGTTTGAAAAATTGATATGGGTGATTGGATTACAAAATTCATTCAGAGATGGATAATAAAAAAATCAGTGTAAGTCAGGCGGGTGAAGGACAACAAGTTAGCTTGTTTAGGGTTTGATTTTTACTTCTCTGACCCAGGTAAACATGACTGTGCTATCAAAAATGTCTATAATGGTAATATTAGGAAAAGAAAATAGATATAAATCTCCCCCACTCCTCCCCAGGTAGATTTTCCTGGGAATTTCCCTCACAAATTAATAAATTCTTGTGAACGCATATGAAAGATTTTTGTGTGGGAGAGATTTATAGTCTGCTTCTTGTTTAAGTTCCAGAAAATGTTGGAATAGCTCTTTTTTTTTTTAACACCTTTATTGAAGTATAATTGCTCTACAATGTTGTGTTAGTTTCTGCTGTATAACAAAGTGAATCAGTATATGTATTCATATATCCCCATATCCCCTCCCTCTTGTGTCTCCCTCCCACCATCCCTATCCCACCCCTCTAGGTGGTCACAAAGCACCGAGCTGATCTCCCCGTGCGATGCGCTACCAAATGTAAAATAGCTAGCTAGTGGGAAGCAGTTGCATTGCATGGAACAGCTTTTGAACTTCAAAGCCAGAGTCCCATCATTTACTTCTTCCATCAGTAAATTAGTAGTTAACTGTTTTGGGGAACATTACTGACCCTTTAGATGATAACACAGAGGTAAATGCTGTGAAACCCATAGAAGCCGAGGAGTGGGATTAGATTGTGACTGCCTGCTCTAGCACTCCGGGCAGACTTGAATGGAGCAGGAGGAAAGGGGACGTGAATACGGCCCCGCTACACTTGTGCACGGGGACGGCCACAGTTCCTGCTGGTAGTTGCCCATCTCCCTGACTTGGAATTCTGCCATTCTCTCACGCAGTGCAGATGGGCACACCCTAATGCCACATAACATGACAAAAGGACTTCTCAACTAATTCCCTCTCAGGCTTAGTGCACAGGGTTGCATCAGAGAACGGGAAATAACTTGAAGCACAATAACAATTTAACAAGCACAAAGATAAAGCGTAAAGAATAACTGTTGATTGCACAGTGGAGGATTTTGTTTTTCTGCTCATTTTGCTTCATCCCTACTTTTAATGATCTACCTTACAAGCTTCCCAGAGGTGACTGCCTCACTGAAAGTGGCTCTGGGAGTCACATGCCTTCTCTTTTTTTTTTTTTACTCCTTTTCCCTTTTCTTCCCTTCATAAAGAGCAGAGGAATTCCTGTTACTGTCAGATAGGAACCTTTAATATCAAAGCCTGTCTGATAAATACAGATAAATAAATGATTGCTTATAAAATTCTCACAAGTATAGTAATGTCACTTGCTGAGGCCACCACTATCAGTTGATGTTTCCAATATACCCTTAGAGGCTAAGAGGCTGATTTCACAAAGTAATTTCAGCCAGTTCCTTTTCACTTGTCAGAGAACATAGAGCCCACACACAGGCTCACAGGTGAGGGTCTGGCTTCATGGTTGGCTGTGTGTCTTCCTGAGTGACTGTTTTATTAAACCTTCCTCTAAGCATCACCCAGGAGAGCTGGCCTTCCAAACCTTAGTCATTTTAGGCTACTCTCACTATTCACGTTTTCTCATTCTCTTTGATTAGGTCATATCATGTCCTTTGCTTAGATAAATGAACCAGTGTATTTTTAGAGTGAAAGTAGCTCTCATGG
Source organism: Balaenoptera borealis (assembly GCF_965194805.1). Classification (NCBI taxonomy): domain Eukaryota; kingdom Metazoa; phylum Chordata; class Mammalia; order Artiodactyla; family Balaenopteridae; genus Balaenoptera; species Balaenoptera borealis. The sequence continues at coordinate 21,908,541 of NC_138863.1, forward strand.
AAGAAACGCCATAGCATACAATATTGGCTTGTCTCAGGTCGGTGAGAATTTCATTGTGGGTTAGAATTAGAATGACCTATAGTATTTTCACATTAAAAAATAAAATCTTTGTTTTGGTTATATATTTATGTATTTATGCTTATATATAAAATCATTACTATCGTGAGAGGCAGTGTAGGGGCTTAGAGCACAGACTAGAGATCCAAACTGCCTGTATTCAAACATAAGCCTTGGATAAAACTCTTGGATGCTTGGAGCCTCATTTTCCGTATCTGTATATTGAGGTTAATAATAGCACCTACCTCATAGAGTTGTGAGAATTAAATGAATTAATACTTGTTAAATACTTAGAAAAGTACCTGGCACATAATAAGGGCTACATTAGTGTTGGATATTATTTTTTATATTATATATGATATAATAATACATATAGAGTATAATATCAATAATTGAGTATCATTGAGATCATCTAGTCTCTCATTATTTGATAAGAAAACAGGCTCAGAAAATGTAAGACACTTGATTAAGGTTTCACATTTATTCTTGCCATTGTCACATATTTAAAAGGTATCTCATGTCTGTGCTGATCAGGAACGTCCTGAGGACTCAGAGCAATCAAGTCTGTACCAGACTATATATCAGGAACTAAAATAAGTGTGCAATACAATACATTCCCCAGTGGAGGTGGGACCAAGAGCAGAAGCAGTAGAGAAGATGGAATCCAGACGGTTTTACCTGGAATCAGGGCTGGGGCCACGGGGAGGCAGATACAAGGCAAAGTTTGAGGGGTTAACAAAAACTCAGTAATCAAGATCAATCATATTTCAATACAATATTCTAAAATATTAACATTAATTTTAAAATTCTATATACAAAATTTTAAATAAAGTCAAGATCAGTATTACTGCTTTTTCTTTTGCCTTGGGCTCCAGTGTGGCTCGTATAGCACTACCTGGGATATCAGGAAAGGCTTCACAAGGAAGTTCTGTGTCTTAGCATGATTCTTAAAGAATGCATAGGAGTTTGTCAACTAGACAACTCGTGTCTTTGCATTCCTAACAGAGAGCAATCAACATGAGTGAGGACACAGGACATGAAAGAGTTAGATGTGCCAGGAATTTGGAGTTTGCTTTGTCTGAAAAAGGAGAATGTTTATTGTGAGTGTTGGGAGATGAGGCTGTTTGGTCAGTAGCAAAAGTGTTGGACTTTATTTTGAAGAGGATGAGAAGACATTGGAACTTTTGAGTAAATTAATTTTGTTTTAAAATATTTATATCTTTTTCTGACCATAGAAATACATGCTCATTTTTTAAAAATTAAGTAATTTAATACAAGTATTCATGTTGCAAAAAGGAGAAGTCTCCTTGCCTTCTAAAGTAATATAAGTAACATAATCTTGCCTTCTAAAGATAACCATCATTAACATTTCAGTGTACATTTTCTTAGACTTTTTTCTCTGCATATAACACACACACACACGCACACACAGACATACACACAACTAAAATTCGAACATCGGGATGAGATAACATTTTAGAAAGAGTTCCTACAGCAGAATGAAAGAGGGTTTAGTAGGAAATGGTGACTGGATTGGGCACAGAGTTCTGGTTTTAAGACTCGCACTTCAGTTTTCATTTTCACGATCTCTTGATTACCCTGGAAATGCTAGGGGGCTAAAATGTCTGTAGACTTTTCTATCACAGCTGGTGATTTCCCCAGAATTTTTTTAACACTGCCTCCTTCAATTCTTCATTTTCTTTCCAGATTTTCAAATCCAGATTTCTTTAAAGAATAATTACTCTTTATAATATGGAGGTCTTCCATGCACAACTAGCTATAACCCTCTAATTTCATACTGTCCAAATGAGATTAACACAATTTAGGACAAATCTGGGAGTGGAATTGCAGCTAACTAAAGAGAAAGTAATACAGGAATCACAATATTAACAGTGTTTTTTCTCCATCTTCATGATTTACAAACAGATACACTTAACCACTCTACCTTAATCAAAATCATCTAAATACACCTGTTGAAAGACATAGATTCCAGGGTTTTACTGTAGGCTTTCTTTTCTTTTTTTTTTTTTTAACATCTTTATTGGAGTATAATTGCTTTACGATAGTGTGTTAGTTTCTGCTTTATGACAAAGTGAATCAGCTATACATATATCCCCATATCCCCTCCCTCTTGCGTCTCCCTCCCACCCTCCCTACCCCACCCCTCTAGGTGGTCACAGAGCACCAAGCTAATCTCCCTGTGCTATGCGGCTGCTTCCCACTAGTACTGTAGGCTTTCTGAATTGCCACCTGGTGATGGTGATGGCGAAGGTGGTGATGAGATGGTGAGGTGGTGAGGTGGTGAGGTGGTGAGGGTCGTGAGTGGGGTGGAGTTTAAAGAACTCCTTAGGTGATTCTTATGCAACCTCATGTTTGAGAGCTATCTTTTTCTTTCTTTTTAATTATTTTCTTATTTTAAGTCAGTTGCATTTTCTACTAGCTCCCTACTATTGAAGAATGAATTTAATTCTTTGAGTAATTTCATGGAAGAATTTGCTTTCACCCTGTTACCTTGCAGCCATTGCCAGCATTCTCTGCCTCATTTTAGCACTGAATCTTTTGCTGTAATCCTAAGGATGTCCAAAGATGCACCATTTTTCATGTCTTATGTTGAAGACAACATTTTCAGGACAGTTGAGGAGAATGCCTTCTCTCAGAGAGTACCATCAGATTGGTGACTAAGGAAAGAAGTGTTCATAATTCCCTGAAGTTTTCTGCACAGATGTTTCTCCAAGATGATTTCATGGTTAAGTTACATGGCCTGGGGAACCCAGTTCCACTGAAACAAGTGTTCACACTCTAACATTGCATCACTGTGCTGCCAGTTTTGTAAATATTAGGAGAATGAGAAAATGTCAAAAAAATCGCTTCATTGTTTTGAAATTGCTGCCCTCTGTGGAGATGATACAAAGATGCTTCTGGAGATTCATATTCTACAAGACATGCCTAGAGCTGTAACAAATAGGCCTGCTCTCTGCCCTTAAGATGCTTACAGTCTAATTGTGGGGGGAAGAAACATACATAAAAATTTACATGCCATAATAGATGAAAAAATATAACTAAAGTAAAGTGTTAGATATAGCTCTTGGCACAGTGCTTTGCACATATCAGAAGCTCAGACATTTATTGATTATTTAATAGTGACATGTAATAATAATATAAGTACTTAGGAACATAAGTAGTATTAAATAAGCAGCATTGGTGACAAAAACTACTGGAAGTTTAAAAAAGGAAGAGATTGCTGTGAATTAGCATAGTCAAGAATTACCCCAGTACTTGAGCTTGGAAAGAAAAAAGATTAATATGATGCCTATGCAACAAGAAGATATGTGCCCTTCAAGAGTTAGAAAGGTCAAGATTAAAAACTGGGTGAGGATAGGTAGATTGGTTTGGCCAAAGTCGAGTGTGCTAAAGAGTAGAGGAGATCAAGTTGGGTGGGGTTTGATCATGTAGGGTTTTTAATACTAGACCTAGATGTTTGGATTTTCTCCTGTAGTAATAGAAGCATTGTGAGGAGGTATTTAATTTTTCTTTTTCTGATATGGAAGGTAAACTAAAGGAAGTTTGAAAGATTTTCTTCCCTAATTGTTTATCTTCATCCAGATGTTTCTATCACAGGCTATATTAGTTATCTCTGGCTCTATAACAGATTGCCAAAACTTAATGGCAACAACAGTAAACATTTATTATCTTCCAGTTCCTATGGGTCAGAAATTTGATAGTGGCTTAACTGTGAGTTTTAGCTTCAAGTCTGTTATGAGATTGCAATCAAGGATTTTGGCTAGGGTTGCCTTCATATGACACCTTGACTAGGGCCGGAAGATCTGTTTTCAAGGTGGATTGCTTATATGACTAATGAGTTGGTACCAACTATTGGTGAGGACCCTCAGCTTCTTTCTGTAGGTTGCTTCAGTGTCCTCATGACCTGGCAGCTGCCTCGCCAGACCAAACAATACAAGAGACAGTCAGATGGAAGTTATCCTTTTTATCACCTACCCTCGGAAGCCTCGGAGCATCATTTCTACCATGTTCTGTTCATTAGAAATAAGTCACTAAGCCTGACGCATATTCAAGGGCAAGGGAATTAGGCTCTGCCTTTCAAAGGAAAAAGTGTCAAAGATTCTGTGGACACATTTTAAAACCATCGCATAGACTAACAAGAGCCAGTGATGCAATAATAGTGTACATGAAACATGCTTGAAATATCCAGCCCCATCACAGCAGAGTCCTTATCTGCTTGAGGCCATACTGCATTCCTTGCACCTGACACAGGTGCCTGCACATGGAAGCATTGTTAAATATTTTTTGAAGTATTGCTATTTTGTAGATGAAGATATTTATTTTCAGAGATTTTAGTGACAGATCTCACTAAGTAAGTGTTGAAGCCAAGATTTAATTTGATCTTACTACCCTAATTCTCTTTCTACTCACCATGCTATCTGTCAAACAGAATCACTCATCTCTATTAGAAATGCTCACTCGCTGTTGGCATAGCTAACAGAACCACTCTCTGGAATATTGCCTGGCATTTAGTAGTCACTCAAGAAATATTTGTTAAACAAATGAACAAATTTAGTGCAACAATACATGAAGAGTTGAGATATGAAGAAATCTGTTCAGATTTACTGACAAGTCAATGGAAAACTGGGGAATACAGACCAGAATGCTTGCTTCTTTCACAGGTTATTATTTTATCATATTCATTGAAAGTACATCGTGTTTAATGTATAGAAGTTAGATACAAAAAATATAGTAGATGTGGAGCTCCTGTGATTTGAGAAGTTTATGATATGCTGACTCTACACAGGATTCTATGTGGAACGAACTTTGTATCATTGTGCCATTGTTTTTTTAAATTAATTAATTAATTTTATTGGAGTATAATTGCTTTACAATGTTGTGTTAGTTTCTGCTGTACAACGAAGCGAATCAGCTATATGTATACTTATCCCCTCCCTCTTAGACCTCCCTCCCACCCCCCACCCCCCATTCTACCTGCTATATAGCACAGGGAGCTCAGCTCCGTGCTCTGTGTGCCACTGTTTTGGATACAGTCTTTTTAAGAGTGGGAGTGGATTAGAGGGGAGAAATAAGTGTGGTTCAACTGGAATTCCTCTCATATGAATAGCATTATGCTTTGATATTTAACCCACAGACAAAGGGAAACAAATGAATTCGAGAACAGCATGGCATACCTAAGCTCTCACACACCTCTCTACACACCTCTAACACTGTTTACTCTGGCAAAATTTTGTACCAAAATTGAACCTCATCTGCACTGAAAAACTTCACCCACCTCCACTGAATCCTGTTAGCTTTAATTAGCTGTTTATAAGATTGCATGCTAAGCAGAGCTCTGGAAACCAGAAAAAACAAAAACAAACAAATGTAAACAAAAAACACACAGAACTTTGTTACGTAGATTGCATTCCTTTCAGCAGCATGCCAAGGGCTGAAATTTAAGATCTTTATTTTGTTGAATCATCTTTAGTTTTATGCGGGAATTTAGCATTAAATATATAAGCTGGAGGATAAATATAGGGACCAGTGAATTTCATAGGCAGGCTTAGTTTTGGGGTTATTATGAATTCTGTGTTAGCATTAGGTAATGTAGCCAAACCTTCAGAACAATAAGCAATCAGTTTTTCTGCAATGTTAATGCAAAGAGTTTCAAGTTTAAGCTCAAATTAAACCTAAAGCAAATGAACAAGTGTGGGTTTAGGTTAATCTCAAACATTAGGAAGGTTACTTAAGGTATTAGAGCCATGGTTCTGGTGCCTACTTTTGTTATACAGGTTTCTAGACATCTAGCTGTGCACAACCTTGACCACTCAGCTATTCATTAAACAAAGCCTCATTTATTATAATGCTATGTGGAATCTAAAGGAGAACATGGGATTTTTAGATAAAAACATCAATAATCAAGTTGTGGGGACCATACCTAACCCTAAAACCCATAATCTGTTGCATTATCAACTTTGATGGCAGGAATGAAAAACCACAAATGCATTAAGATTTGTTAAAAATTACAATCTTTGAAGGCTGGAAAACTTAGCAAAGCTTAATATTGTAAGTAGGACTTAAATTGCATCCTGAGGAAGACAAATAGTTGGATTTGCCTGGAAAGAATGGGAAGTTTTTCAAGGGAAGGAAGACAAGAACTAAGTTCATGGTGGTGGGAAATATAAGATGAATGGTCTTATTTTGCCTCAGGGAAACTTCCCTGAACCTCTACACTAGGTTAGTTTTCACCCCCATACCACCCTTCCTTTATCATTGTAATTTACTATGTATGTTTTTATTTGGTGTTTGGATCCTGGTCTCCCTTTCCTGCGGCCTGTGCCTAAGCCTGTCTTTTCCACCAAACAACAACAATGCCTCACACATAACAGACACTCAATAGATAAATAAATGTCCCCTCCCAATTCCATTAGATTCTACTGAGAAACGAGTTTGAATGCGTAATAAAAGACCAAGGGACCCAGAGTTTCAAATACCAGAGTGACGATATTGGGATGTCTTTAGCTGATATGCAATAAAGAGCGACACATGGTAATAGGAATATGGTGCTTTGTGTATATTAATCAGATAGTGTGAGAAGACCAGATCAGAGTGAGGAAGGCTGGAGCAAGAAAAAGAACTGCACAGTTACCAAAATTATAAAAAGTGTCTAACACAATTGGAAAAACAGAAATGGAGAAGAATGAATAAGTCTTAAAGATATTGGGAAGAGAGAGTCAGTAGGATACAGTAGAGATTGGGAGAAGAGAACAACAGCAACTATAACAGTGATCCCTTTTAAGTAATATTGCCTTTAAATTCTTGTAAAAATCCTGAGAGATTCATGACTGTGATTTCTAGTTTGCAGATGAGAAAATCAAAACTCTCAGAGAGGCAAATAGAGCCTGATGACCAAACCCATGGACCTTCGTTCAGGGTGCTCAATTCAAGTCCCAGTTTGACCTTGAGAAGTCACTTAACTTCTCTGAGCCTGTTTCTTCATCTGTAAAATGTGGATAATCAAAGTATCTACCCCCTAGCATTTTGGGGGGAGTTAAAGTAACACATCTAATATGATAGCATGTAATAAGATAGTTTGTGATAATATAAAGATGTCTGTAGAAGTATATGGTAAGTGCTCTAGAAAACATTATTATGATTAGATGACTTGCCCAAGATTAAACAGTTATTAAGTGGAAGAGCTTCAAACTTGAACCCAGGTCTTGTGATGCATTTGTTATGCATATCATGTTGCTACTAGGGAAAAAAAATTAAGGCACAGGGAAAGAGCTACGAAAATATCAGTCATTTACTCCGCACAAGTACCTACTTACTTATTAAAGTCCATGCTTTAAGAATCACCGATCCGGTGTTTGAGACAAAAAAGAAATCAGTGGTTCTTATCTTAGTTCTGCTGTTCTAAATTATCCTAAGATTTGAGAAAGGAAATAAATTGTGCTTTGGTTTCTAGACTTACGTGCTGGATCCTATATGTGAAATTGTGCCAAGAGCAACACACTGGATAAAAATCCTCTTAATGCCAATTAGCCCTGTCATCTTTAGCGGCAACCACTGTGAATGGAACATGTTTCTCCTTGTGAGTCTGCACTTTAGAACTGAAGGCAATACAGATTGCTGCATAAACTATTTATAGTTGTGAAGCCAAGTACATTTTAATAGAACCAACATTTGAAAGAATTCTCCTCCCTCCAGTAGACCCTAGATAGCAATCACACGGGAGAGGTAAATTGATGAGAAAATGTTTTCTGAGAGCAGAAATATTCAGAGGCTTTCTGGCCTGCACACTAATTTGTAAAAGGGAGTTTTTGTTTTACTGTCATATCCTTGCTAGTATTTGTCTTCATTTTCTTGAACATAGGGGTTCCTAATAGTTTTAGAGTAACAGTCACTCTTTTCCTTTTGACATGCTTTTTTCCCATTCTCAGAAGAAGGAACATGAATATCATGAAACAATAAGCAAGAAAAGATGATATAGTTTATAAGGCACCTATTTGAGCATAAGCCTTGAAAAAAACAAAAAAACTTGAGCCATAGCTGAAAACAATCCAGTCAAACCAGAGTAGATGTTAATTCACTTTAATTATTCCTGTCATATCTCTGGATTCCTTAATTATACAATGGAGGTCTGAAGTACCAAAACCTTCTTTGAGTGTTCTGACCAAGATTTGATCCTTTTCTTTTAAAATTTATCTAAACTCTCTCAACTCTTTCAGTGTGCATGGCTCTTAGCAGATGTTCAATAAATATTTATTGGATTGATGGATATATGAATGCTTTATGGAATGACTAAATCAGTGCATCATTGAAGTTTCCCCCAAAGCATCAAATCCCTGTTCCCTCATTTGAGAGCCGCTGTATCACATCACCAGCATCATTCAGCATAACTGATGACAAATGCATGATCACAACTAGGAGTTAACAGGCTTTTTTCCAAGAACACCTGTCTTCATTCTCATTGCCTTTTCCTTAATGAAATAAAATTTGCCTTCTCCCATTTATTAAAATTCTAGTTTGGTCTGATGACAAATAACCTCAGACTAAGCCTCTGACAGTTTTGTTTCCAAATCTTCCAGTCAACTCATGGTAAATGAAGCTAATCCCATTCAGTTCTAGCTATTGAAATGTAACGGTTCTCATCATGTTAGACTAACCCAATTGCAATACCTAAAGAAAGATAATTAAGAAATGTGGGTTTGTTATAATTGTTCAACAAGTCTTTTACTAAACTCCTTACCTTCCCCTTCTTTCAGACTGACCATATCATAATATGGGGAATGGATCTACACATCCTTTTAATCACCAAGTCCTCTCAATTTTTCCTTCCAGATGTCTTTTAAATTATTTATTTATTTATTTATTTATTTATTTATTTGTGGCTGTGCTGGGTCTTTGTTTCTGTGCGAGGGCTTTCTCTAGTTGCGGCAAGTGGGGGCCACTCTTCATCGTGCTGCGCGGACCTCTCACTGTTGCAGCCTCTCTTGTTGCGGAGCACAGGCTCCAGACGCGCAGGCTCAGTAATTGTGGTTCACGGGCCCAGTTGCTCCGCGGCATGTGGGATCCTCCCAGACCAGGGCTCGAACCCATGTCCCCTGCGTTGGCAGGCAGACTCTCAACCACTGCGCCACTAGGGAAGCCCCCAGATGTCTTTTAACAAATGTCTTCTGTCTCCATTTCCACTGTCACTGCCTTAGTTTAGATCTTTATCGTATTCGTTTGCTCTAACTGCAATAGCTTTTTATCTAGTTTCTATCTCCCTGACCTAGCCCCTTCAGTCAGTCTATCATTTATACTGATGCCAATTATTTTTCTAAGCACATATCTATACACGCCGCTTCCTTGCTTTATATCTTTCTGACTCAACATTACTTTCAAGTTAATATCCAGACAATCGCACGCCACCTAAGTCCTTTTGTGATCACGCCCTGACCTAACTCTTCAGTGCCATCTCTGGCCATGAGCCTCTCCCCGTCACTCACAGCCACCTACTTCACACTCTAGCCACTTTGAGTGAACTAAAATAAATGCTGCCATAGCATCATATAAGGGGTCCAGAACATTCAATCATGTAAAATGCAGGAGCCTGTTTTGCAGGGATAATGAAATGACCTGGTGAGCCTATGCTTTACATCTGAATTCAAGTTATTGCATTATCATGGGGTTTTATTGTACTCAGACTCCTCAAGGGCTTTCTTACCTTTATGCCTTTGCATATATTATTCTCTCCCTTCCCTGTCATTCTCTCGACTAGCTCCAACTTGTCCTTCAAAACTCTTGGCAGGTACCACTCCTCTAACTAACCCCCTCCTGTCCACATTACCTTCTGCCTACAAATGGTATTAGGAGTCCAAATTTCATACTTTAATAGCATGTGCAGGGCATGACCCCATCATCATAGCAAGCATTATGCCAGTTGTAATTGCTCAGACACATGCTTGTCTCTTTTCTTTTCTTTTCCTGAACCCCTCAACACACAACACGCACACATGTGCACTTGTGTGAGCACACACAGATAAAGTTTGTTTGCCCATGTAGGGTAAGAATTTTATTTTCCATATCTATATTTGCTTCTAATACCCAGCCCAGTGGCAAGCACAAAGAATAAATTTGTGATCTAAATGGAACCTGAAGATCTGGATTTGTAGTAAACCATTTGAATAAATATTTGCTACTTTGTGTTTTCCAATCTGTTAAGAATATTCTAAGGCAGTTTGGCCATTCATGGTTGTTAGGATCTTCTTGGTAGGCATTAATAATTGTCTGATAGCTTGAGATAAATGAGCACCGTGGGGTTCCTCCCCCACCACCTTGCTGGCAGTTGGTGTATTTGTAATGAAAACAAGTCTTGTGGTTTGCCATCCATAAAAACATTTATTAGCAAGCATGCACGAAGGAGGTCACATGAAACTGTTCGTGAAGCTCAATGAAGTCGCAGCTCTTTGTCCTTGCAGACACTCTAAAAAGGACCTTGGAGGCGTGTGCAGCACTCCATTTAGTAGCAGTGGGCATTAGCCCCAGAATCATCTAGTCAGTGTCGGAGCACAGGGCTGAAAGGAAATGCTAGTCTACAGGTCTGCTGATTCTTACACCCTGTTCACGTAAAGGTGGAAGTGCATTTTCAATATTTCTAGCCAAGCCACATAACTTGAACAGCATTCATTTCATTGATGAAAACGTACTTCTAACACCCCTTATGCTACCTAACACATTCCAAGGCTGACTGAAGTAAAAACAGAAGCATTGCCTTTGCAAAATGCCACCCTGGCTAGGGTCCTCCTAGAGTTTCTCATTTAAATTTAACTATCCCAGGACTGTGTATTCCTGAGTTGGGAACTTCAAAAGTTAACTAATAGCCTCTGGATTTTACATTTGAATTAACTTCAAGAGTTAGATAGTTGCTAGGTTAATTTTTTTTTTTTTTTTGGCTGCGTTGCTGCACGTGGGCTTTCTCTAGTTGCGGTGAGCGGGGGCTACTCTTTGTTGCTTGAACCCCTGTCCCCTGCATTGACAGGCGGATTCTTAAATCACTGCGCCACTAGGGAAGTCCTGCTAGGTTAAATTTAATGAACACACTTAACCTACTGTATCCTGATATATATAAAAATATAGACTATATAATACCAATTAACTCTTGGATCCTTTGATCAGACACAGTGGTTTCTGCCAGCCCCCTCCTAAAAATGGTGCACTATAAGTGCTGCTGACAGCAGTGGATTCTAGGCAGAAGGATTGGTTAGCTGAACAAACACACTCCTTTCATAACTTAAATATTTCCCTTTCCTTACTCTCTCCCTGTTTTGCTGTCAGTTGTCCTGTCTTCAATCCTGGTGTTCTGGTTCTTCTGCCACCATTACCACCTTTTATGTTTTCTATTAAAATTATAGAATGGGGGCTTCCCTGGTGGCGCAGTGGTTAGGAATCTGCCTGCCAATGCAGGGGACACGGGTTCGTGCCCTGGTCCGGGAAGATCCCACATGCCGCGGAGCAGCTACGCCCGTGGGCCACAACTACTGAGCCTGCGCATCTGGAGCCCGTGCTCCGCAACAAGAGAGGCCGCGACAGTGAGAGGCCCGCGCACCGCGATGAAGAGTGGCCCCCGCTCGCCGCAACTGGAGAAAGGCCTTGCACAGAAACGAAGACCCAACACAGCCAAAAATAAATAAATAAATACATAAATTTATTTAAAAAAAAAAAGTTAAAATATTATTTATAAAAAAATATATATATAATGGTCTTTTCACTACACTTGGGGTCTGTCAGTTACATATTTCTTAATTCTCCAAGTGCCTATGTGCTTAATTTCCTTGTGGAAGCAGAATGATGCTTTGTTAAACATTTCTGCCCTTCCTCCTCCCTTCTACTTTCCCCTCCCTGGTAACTGTGCCCAGCACAGTTACTAACACATATAAAGTGCTAAAATGTCTATAGAATGAATAGCCAAAGAAGGGAGAAATTTACAGAAGGGAGAAACTTATCCTTGTGTATATAATGTTAAAATGAAGAAGACAGAATTGCTACATATAAAAACAAATTAATTTAGGCCAGGTCTTGTTGAAGTAAATCCCATTATAAAAATATTTATGTATGAGGAATTAACATTTACTATGCCCAGGACTGTGGTAAATCTTTTACATACAACATCTCATTTAATGTTTACAGTATCACTCGAGGTAGATGCTGTTGTCTCCTTTTTGTCCCTAAAGAAAAGAGGAGGTGAAATCAATTGGCTAAAGTCATGCATTGGTGAAGCTGGAGCTAACATCATACAAATCCTTATTATAACCTGTTGCCAAACATATTTAGAAATCTTGATCTGGTTCACTTAATTTCAATTAATATTTACAACAGTGAAAGTCTAGCACATCTGAAGTATGGGGAACTCATTGTAATTGAAATTTGGATGTTAGAGCATTAGCTTCTCCTTTAGGCACCAAACACTGTGTTGTTTATTTGTCTATTCAACTATATTTTTTGAGCTCCTACTCCAACCATCCTATCTATATATGGCATGATATACACATAAAACCTTGCCAGTAAGGCAAATTGACCTTCATGGAGAATTGTAACTGTCAGTGGGTTCCTGGGATCAAATTAGCACATTGCTCTTTATGCAGTTGGAATAATAGTTATGAAAAGCTTCTGGCCAAGCTCCCTCTTTTGAGGGTTAAAGATTTTAATTCAGCCTTGGTAGTTGAAAACCTTTAATCTTATAGCCATTTCAGGTCAGTAGAAGACTGTTTTTGACCTTAGCATTTGATTTTAAAGAATTACAGGAAGACAAACGCCACCATTTTGTTTGAGTAATAAGACAATAAACTACTGTTGTGACTCAGATTGACATTTGATAAATGGTCATTGCACTTTATTGTGTCTGAAATAATGCTGTCTATAAGCATAAGTTGTGTTTCACATGTAAGTTACATATTGATGTTTTCGGTACAGATTGAAAATATTCTTTATAAGAAAGGTAAAAGGTAGAAAGAGAAACCCCATAATGATAAAACATGAAAATCATAAAAGACCAAGCCATAGCAAAAATATTTCCATTTTGAAATGATGGTTTAAGGGGAAAGTATACATTGCAGTTAAAGCTAAGGCACGCAGCATGGAATACCATATACCTTAGTCACTGGATTGAATACATATTATAAGCCACTTGACATGTCATGTGAACTGCTCTGCCTCAGTATAGCCATATGACCTGTGGGTTTCAATTTCATTGTCCCCAAGAGAGCACCATGATGGTAAAGTATATAGGACTTCTACTTAGCATACGCTAGAGAAATAATGAAAGACAGTATAACACTTACCCAAAGGACAACTGAGTGTGGTTAGTTTTTTCCTCTCTTCTTGCAAATTCTTTCTGGCTGTCCAAGGTAAAGGGACTTTGACATATAATCTCTTACAATGCCCAAAGGCAGTTAGTATTTTCAGACCATGGGACACTCCCAGCCTTTCTCCTTGGCTCCCATGAGTCATCCCAGCCTCTCTGACACTTTTGTATTGAACACAGGCCTCTCATTCTGGTGTCCTGTTTAGGGACAGCCTCTCCTGCTCAGGAAAGTTGCCAACCTCCATCCTCCATCAGACTTTGACTTTCCACTATTCGTTGCCACAGACACCTGTTCTCTGCTAGGTGACTCTACATGTGAATGACTAACAGGCCGTAATCCCTGTGGATATGTCAGATACCCAATGTCTCAGACACCTCAGTAACATAATCCATTCATCTGGTTTAAAAGCACACATCTCTTGAGAGCCATGACTATATGGAAATGCCTATCACAATGCCAAGTTAGGGAAGAAGATTTAATTAGGGGCGGGGTGGGAGGGAGACTTCTATACTTCCATCAGCTCTCAGATCACACAATGTAAATGATATGGAGGAAAGCGTATGGGATTTGAAATCACAGCTCTTAGTTTAAAGTTCCAACTTTGTTTACTTAACAAATGTCACTGAGCTTTCATTACCCAATCCATAAAATGGGAAATGATGTTTAGCGTCCATGGTTACGTGAATGAGGCTCAAATGTGATGTTATTTGTGAATGTACTTTTAAAGCTAAAGAGCACGGGAACATACTGTATAGCACAGGGAACTCTACCTAGTGCACTGTGTAACCAAAACGGGAGAGAAGTCCAAAAGGGAGGGGATATCTGTATGTATATGGCTGATTCATTTTGTTGTACAGTGGAGGCTAACACAACATTGTAAAGCAACCATACTCCAATAAAAATTAATAATAAAAAAACAAGTTAGAGTTACAGATAGTTACATATGTTATTATTATAGTAACTGAAAAAGACACCCTGTTGAGCCAACTCTTCAAGGAGACATAACAGGTTATATGTATTCTAAGAACTGCAAGAAGACTGGTGGTTAGTAAGGGGCTTGTGTGTGGAACACACAGACTTGGTGTTTATGCACCAGCCTCTTCTTGACTCTTCACGGGCCACTGATCCTTCTTTTCCCTCAGCTCAGCCTTAAGACTGTCAAGATGGGTGCAGTGAGGAGAAAGAAGGCAAGTGCTTGAACAAGGAATATTAACTTCCCTGGGCCTATATTCCTGTGAACTCTATGGCACAACTATAAAGTCTTATTGAAAAATATAAAGCAAAGGATTCACCGTAGTTGGTGGGAGAGACATCCTGTGGTTGGAAGTTAGTAGAGGGTGGAGGTTGGTAGGAGTTTTACTCAATGCTGAAGTTTGGACTTTATCCTGAAGGCAGGAAGGCTGCTCAGAAAACAAGGCATTAAAATGTTAACTTAAACATATTACGGTGAAGAGGGATTCTCACCTTTATCTGAGGTCTACACAACTTGTATAACACTCATAATAAGGACAATTCCAATAAGGACAAAAAATTATCCATGGGCTTTTTAACATTGGCTTTTTAAACTTCTGACATTGAAGTGTTAGAAACTTCAAGATCCTCTACTGATTTCATAGAGGATCAAAACTCCATTCTGAATCTCTTCTTCCTAAACACCCCTCTGTCCCCTGCCTCAGTGTCCCCTCTTGCATTCTCTTGGGCTTTCCTAAAGACATGTGTATTGTGTGTGTATACGTACATGTGAACACACAAACATATTTTCAAAATACTATATAATATATAACAAAATATACACATACACTTAAATGTATACTTTTAAACATTAGCTCTTGGATGAATTATAAAGCAAGCAGTGTGTGTCAAAGCAGCCCAGTGTTTAAAGTTCACCTTTATTTAGGGTGAAACTAAACCTAAATCCTTCCCTCCCAAATTTTTGTTTGTTTTGTCAAGAAGTGAAGGGAGGTAGACTAAAGAGAACCAATTAAGTTAATTTTTAACTGAAGCTTTTGAATACAAATATGCACAACATAAAATTTAGGCAGGATAATTGATATCTTCCTTTTCCTGGCCAGAAATTGCCACCATAAAACCAAACTTGGTGTAGGAAGCAAAAATTAATGATAAGCCAAATGATCCTCAAGGTCAATAAGCTAATTCTCATTCTTCAGTTAACTAATAGTTCTAGACCAGAACTGGTCCAGAAAAGACTAAAAATAATATAGCTCTGAGGGGGAAGGAAAGAAAAGCTTGACTTAACAACTCCATTGAATGGTTACCGGGTACTTCTAGTATTGTCTATATGAAACCCCAGTTACTGTAGCAAGCAGGAAAATGGAGCATTGTGTGGAATATGGCACTTAAGATACAACCCTGACTTCCCAATGGAGCATCCCACTGGGCATGGGGAGGAATGCATGTTACTTAAGGCCGCTGACTGAGCTGCCTCTGGCGTGTCGTTTACTCCAGCAGTGTCTTTCTTTTCTTAGTTTTTCTCTTTTAAATAGCCTAGGGCAGTTGTTTCTTAGATTTATAAATACATGTTTTTAAAGCATATTGATACTTAATTAGGAGTATGTCTTAGTTCTATGATAAATCCTTTTAAATTTCTGACTCTTTTAGTTACATCTTAAGGAGGAGTTTCCACTTTTTTAAATGAATCTTTAAAACCCACACTAGAAGTTACTAATAATAGACCTCATTTTACCATAAACAATCAGGAAAAATGATGTGGGACTGAACATGCAAAACAGACCTTCCAAATACATGCAAGACAGTCCGTCCCAGTTACTATATGTAATGGGGAAGAAAGTCTCCACCTAGCGGGGCTGTTATAAGAATTAGAAACAATATATGTCACATAAAGGAATACATATTAGGAATACAATAAATGGGAGTCATCCATTTATCCATTTATCCATTTATCCATTTATCCATTTATCCATTTATCCATTGGGGAATCCTGCCCCAATCAGTATTTTGATATTAATCCTGTTGGTATATCTAACTTTTACTTCTTCACAATTTTCTTTATTGCACCTGATTTTATAACTTCTTAAAATGTTGGCAGTCACTTGCTTGGAATTTAAAGTTTCTGTCAGTTTTTTCCCAGACATTTTACTAAGTAACACAAAATAAGATCTTTGCAATGTTACCAAAAGGAGTAACTAAAGAGAGTCTGGTGCATCTGGGGAAATGGGTGCATGCCTAGTAGCAATAAGCAAAAACTGGAAACTCGTTTTGTTGACTTGAGTGATACAAACAAGAGGGGCGGTGGTCAGGAAAAGCCGAGGTTGAATTGGAAGAAATTAACTGTTCCTTTAAGCATAGTAAATAGTGAAATCACATCAATGTTGATATTTGAAAATTGGAGATCATTTTGAGCTTTCAGATATCTTCCATGTTTCATTTCTATTATTTATCAATATGCTCCAGGGCCGACACTGAGGAATTGATATTGAATCTTTAGTAAGGCCCCCTCATTTACACTTTATGGTCTCAGAGCCAGAAAGAAAGTGCTGTGATTTTGAAGTTCTAATTCTTCAGTTGCAATATAGTTGGTCACCTTTTTCTGGAAAGAAACCCACCACTGTCTACAGAAGGATTTTCTTGTGTGTTACAGCACTGCATTATGCTTCTTTCACCTTTTCCAGAAATTGAATTGGGAAGAGAGGATGGTGTGAGGAATGCAATTTTCGTTATTTATTATCTCTGAAGATGAAGCACTTGAAGACTTTTCACATCCTTCTGTTTTTCTCCACATCATTAGGCATAAGACAGTGAAAGCATCTGCTTGCCTCAGACACACAAAGGGATGCTACAAAGTTCACTAAATATACATAAAAAGGGGCAGGAGGAAGAAACAAAATGCACTGTGCTATTCAACTAGTTCATGTACTGACTCGCATCCCAATTTATTTTGATTATTGGATTTATGGGAAGGATTTAATTTCATTGTTGCCTCAGAGAAATCTAATCCTGGAAGGGCAATTCCAAGATAGAAAAAGAGGGATAATTGCCTGGAGCTTATTGAGTTAATTGGATATAATTCTCAGGTATTAAAGGTCAAAAATAAAGATGGGGGTGACCAGAGTTTGTTTTGCTAACATGATGAACTCTCTTGTTTTTTTCCTGTCTCTCATTAGTGTCCCTAAGGGTGGAGACAGTTATAGTTCTCTTGTCCACCAGTAACATTTCCACATTATGTACATACAAGGTGTTTGATGGCCACTTGCAGATTGATTGAATGAGTAACGATGTTGCATTGCTGATGTAGAAACACATATTAGAACAATATTACCCAAGAATGGACAACAAAGAAGAAACTTATCATCTGGGGCTGCATAAACTTCAGAAGGGATTTAAAGACAAAATTTCCCACAATTTAAAAGAGTAACAGGAATTACATGATAGCATCCATGTGGTAAAGTCAAAGGAGTCTATTAGATCAGTTCTCTTTCAGACAGTCCAGGCTAAACACCATGCTTCATGATCTTGCATTACTCTTGTCTGCATGATGGTGGAGACCACCGACCTGAGTGGTAGTGAAAGCTGTAGGAGTCTGGGGAATTGAAATGGCATTGCTTAACTTGGTTATCATTTTAAAAAATCTAAAGAGACTGCAGAATGAAATTGACCCACTAATAACATTGTATCATTTACCATTAATTGTGAGAATATCTTCAAACAGCCGCCAGCTGGCTAATGGCTAACCTGTTTTTAAAATGTGAGGAGAGAGATCCTGGGAGGAATTCACATTAGGTGAGAGCAAATTTTTCCTTTAGCAAGAAAAAGAAATGACTTCCCAAGCAGCTCACTTGCTATGGTTTTAATAAATTATGTCTTTCTAACCTGCTACAATTCCTTGAAAATTAACTGAATATTTGCAGTTAGGAAAGCCAGTGGTTGGCGCTCTGTTGTGATCCTCTCACAAGACTCAGAGTGTAGGGTCCTTTAAATAAGTTGAGGTATAGCTTAATAGTAGGTAAAAGGTTAGATCCCAGGACAGTTCCAAAAAGCAGTTGAGGTAAGCAAAATCGTAAAGAGAGAGCATGGCAATCAGTTCGAAGAGTGAGATGACTTTTAGAAACCTAGAAACAATTTTAAAACATATTTATTAATAATTCAGAAGCAATGCAAACAAATGGTACATATTTGCCAAACTTATGTTTGGAGGATTATAAGAAACTCTTGAAGGACTTAATTAAGCTCGGTAATGGAGTAAACACAATAGCAGATGATGCTCAATGGAGAGAAGATGGAGGTAATATGTAATGAACAGTTTAGAGTCATGCATTTAATGAGTTCTGAATTAGCCATGCCTCTCAGGAAGAGAGATTTCCAACTAGTATCATAATAAACAGGGCAAGGAGGACAGTGGGCAAAAAAACCTAGGTCAATGAGTTACTCATAACATTTGCAAAAAGTGGATGGCATTTATCAACTCAAAAGAGCATTGCTATAGAGCTATTCTGAAACTGGCTTGTGGGTAAGATTGCATTATAATGAGTTTTCTCTGGTACTTCAGTAACTAAAACCTCCTAGTTAAACTCTAATGTAATTCCAGCATATTATCATTAAAAAGAAAAGTGTGAAGCATTTCAAACACACTGGCAAGCATAAAAGTGCCACAGACATTCACATATCCACTTCCTAACTTTATCAAACCCTAACATTTTTATGTCATATTTTTCAGAATTTTTTGGTTGTTGTTTAAAAGAAATCAAACATTAATGTACCTTTGAGGCCCCTGTGTAAACCTCCCAGATCGGTTTCTCTCCCTTCCTTCCTGCCTCCCTCCTTCCCTTCCTAAAGGAAACCATTATCATTAATTCAGGGTATAACATTCCCATACTTGTATTATATTTTTTACTACATATTTATATACCTGACTACATTACATAATATTACTTTGCTGCTTTTTAAAAAAAATTTCGTGATTTCTGGACTTCATTTAATTTTGTTGTTGTTGGAAAGGTTGAGTCTATTACTCCTTGGAAATAGGGAGAGTGCACAACATGAGGAGTGCACACACTGGGGGGGGTCTCAGTGAGAGGGCGTTATTGTAGGATTTAGACTTTGGGTGATAATTGAGGCAGGTCCTAGGAAGCAGAGCTTTGCTCTGTATTGGGCATTGTCAGGAATCAGGGACAGTTCTATGATTCTTTGCAGAAGTGTGTCTTCTGCTAATTTCCTTGCTAGTATATTAAGTGGTTCTTTTTCTTCTTCTTCTTCTGTTATGAACACTGCAGCCTGAACCTTTATTTTATATGTCTCCGGGCATAACCGTAAGTGTTTTTTCCCAGTGTTATTGAGATATAATTGACATGTAATAATATATTAGTTTCAGGTATACAACATAGTGATACAATATGTATATATTGTAAAATGATCACCACAAGAAGTTTAGTTAACATCCATTGCCTCACATGGTTACAGATTGTTCTTCTTGTGATGAGGACTTTTAAGATCTACTCACTTGGAAACTTTCAGATGTACAATAGAATATTCTTAACTATAGTCTCCATGCTATATATTACATTCCTAGGACTTGTTTATCTTATAACTGGAAGTCTGTACCTTTTGACCACAGGATTTTTAAACATTATATAAATGGTACCCCACTCTAGCATCCTTTAACATCATACTTTTCAAGCTGGACATTATGTTTTGCTCAGCATTGTATTTTATATGTTTACTTCTGTTGATTTATGCAACTTTGGTGCATTCATTTTGATCATGTACTCCACGCATAGATATATCACAGTCTATTTATCCGTGGTCCTTGATGATCTCAGTTCTTTAATTTATTTCCAATGGTATTGTGATGGATATTCTTTTATATGTCTCTGTGTGCGCGTGTGCACATGTGGTCTAGCATGTATACCTAGAACTATGCATATTTTAAACTTTGTTGAATGTGGCCAAATGCTTTCCCCAGTGTAGCTTTACTAATTTATTTTTCCCCACCGTGGGATGGGAGTTCCCACTGCTGCATATCCTCTCCAATACTTGGTATTGTCAGACTTTTTAAACTTTGGCCTGATAGGTGTAAAATGGAATTTCATGATTTCGATTGTATTTTTCTGAGGTATGTTCTTTTCAGAAAGAAACTTTTTTCTTAGAAAAAATAGGAAATGCTAATTGCTATATTAATATTTTTTTGACTCTACAACTTAAGAAAATGCCACTGGGGAATTTTTCTCTCATTATTTTTTCCTAATGAGACAGTGGCTTTGATGAAAAGTCTACAGAGAGGGAGGAGGAAGGCCAGTAAATATGTTGTGGGTTACAAAGCGAGCCACAGGTCACTTAAATTGTCTCTTTCTGACTGGCAGGAGTCTTGGTAAGAGAATCGTTGGCTTAGGAGAAGGTCAAGTTTGACAAGAAGATGAGGCTGCTACTTGTCAGCAGCCCTGCTTGAAAGAAGAGGTTGTGACACACATTTTCCGCTGGCAGGTTGTCACACCAATCATTTGTAAATCGATGTAATATGAATACCCGAGGTCTAAATATTACACAAGCTGTTGAGGAGTGATCAGATCCGGAACCAGACCCTGTTCTTCCCAAGCGAGTAGAGCATTTGTTGAATCAGAGAAGTTACTAAGCTTTTGCCTTTATAGGACCTATTATTTTCTATACAATGATCCTAGCAATGTATTTCACTGACTTTTATTCTTATACCGTAATGCACAAAATTCTCTGTGATCATAACTGAATCAGATTTCTGAATGAGAAAAAATAGTAACATACCTCTATAGGGATGACTACTGAAATTCTTTTCTCCGTATCATAACTCTTAATGGGTTACTGAGGTCACATTTTAATTTTCAAACATACTTTTCATCTTATATTAAGTGCTTAATACTTCAACATGGCTAATCTCCTTTTATAGGAGATTCTTCTACTTGTAATAGTTATGATGCATGGGTAGTCCAGATTTATTTTTCCTGCATAGGTGAGGAAATGACTCATTGTAGAGGTCATGGTTACGTAATAAATCATTTGCAAAGCTAGGATTAGAAAGGATACTTTTTTTTTTTTTTAATTTATGGCTGCATTGGATCTTCGTTGCTGCGCGCGGGCTTTCTGTAGTTGCGGCGAGTGGGGGCTACTCTTCGTTGCGTTGCATGGCCTTCTCATTGCGGTGGCGTCTCTTGTTGCAGAGCACGGGCTCTGGGCGCGTGGGCTTCAGTAGTTGTGGCACGTGGGCTTCAGTGGTTGTGGCTCGTGGACTCTAGAGCGCAAGCTCAGTAGTTGTGGTGCACGGGCTTAGTTGCTCCGCGGCACGTGGGATCTTCCCGGACCAGGGGTCGAACCCGTGTCCCCTGCATTGGCAGGCGAATTCTTAACCACTGTGCCACCAAGGAAGTCCCAGAGTGTGTACTTTTAAAAACCTCCCCAAATCCTTCTGGAATTAAATTCCCTTCTCCAAGCAATGGCTTAGGTTTTGCTGAAGGACTCCCACAGTTGTAATGGACTCCCATAAATAAACGCTAAGGTGCTTGCTGAATTACTATATCTAAGCCAACTTAGTGAAGAGAATGCTTACAAGTAAGTTTTAGTACAATAAGACTCAAAGCCAAGATATTTTCTTATTAAAAAGTTCCCTCCTGGAAGGGGTTGCGAGGAGGAATCTTACCAGTTCCAGGTCCCTTTTCAGTTGGGAATACATGAGACAATGGGTTAAGGCACTGTTTCCCAAAGTGTGCCCCATGGGATATTGATTCTCAGGATATGATCCAGTGCTACCTTAAGAAACAGGAAGAAGAAGAAAGGAAAAAAATTCTGTGTTCACATATGTGGAAATGTGGAATCAACCAAAGTTATTCAGGTTTTTTACTAAAAAACTTCTCAGAGTCTTTAATATGCAAATATATTCTGGCTTTCCCAGAACAGGAGATAGAATTTAGTTTCCTAAACTCATTTGGCCCCAGAGTCTGGTTTATGGAGGTCCTGATATTCCCCCCACTACCCACTCCCCCAATCCCCAACATCACATTGGAGACCCTCCGTAATGGGAGAGGAATTAATTCCTCAGTTCACTCTCCCAGTGCAGGCTTTGTGAGTTAACTACTTAAATACCCGGTTGATACGCAATGTAGTTAACAATTAGCATAGCACTTCTTGCACAAATCAGAACAGATGTGGTGGCACTGGAGGAAGTATCACTCCTCCAGAGTACTCCCTCTTTTTGCTACATGTTAACTGATATTGCTGGATCTGTGGGAGGGGGAATTGTATCAGAGGAGGGGCTGCAATGGATGGGGCTCAGCACACTGGCTCTCAACCCACCGGTACCAGGTCTTTTTGATATGACCAATCAGCACAGTCATACCATGTATACCCAGTTTCACTTTAGCCCTGCCCCGAGGCCAGAGGGCCCTCTCCTGGTCAGCCACATCCAAGGAGAATTAGGAAAATAAGTTTTATAGGAAGAATGTCCTGCAAGGAAATGAGGATGTAGGATTCATTTTTCTTTTAACTTTAATTTAGAAGGAAATAAAACAGTTGCCAAGATTCTGTTTCTGAATGGCCATGGCAGGGAGATTTTTAAAATGCAATTGTGAATCTCTCTTCCTAAAAAACAAGCTTCAGAAAAGCAAAATATTGGTTACCATTAGACCCTGTCTAACAGGATGAACAGACCCCAAGATGAGCTGTAGAACTCAACATTCTTTGCCAAGTGGGAATATTTTGAATAGTATTAGTGGAGATTCCTGCTTTTGAATTTCTCCAGATTCAGTCCATGTGGCAGATTATTACCTAGCATGTATGTGTTCCTGTTATGTCTCCTAGCCTTGAATCAAACCATTTTGTTTACAATTTGAATAGATTGGACCATACCCTTTGGAACTCATCACCCAGCAGGATCTCCTTAATATTCAGAAAGGAGAGCAGCACAATCTGTTCCGGAAACTTAGTCAGGTGGATTATGGAGCCGTTTGGGGTGACCATCGATTCAAGTGTGTACTTTTAGGATCAAAGAGATAACATCCAAAGAGATAGCAATGTCCCAAGTCCAAACTGCCTCACCCTCCTATCTTAAAAAACAGGGTAGGAGGTAGACGCAAGAGGGAGGAGATATGGGGGATATATGTATATGTATAGCTGATTCACTTTGTCATAAAGCACAAACTAACACACCATTGTAAAGCAATTATACTCCAATAAAGATGTTAAAAAAAAAAATAATAGGGGACTTCCCTGGTGGTGCAGCCTGCCAGTGCAGGGGACACGGGTCCGATCCTTGGTCTGGGAAGATCCCACGTGCCACAGAACAACTAAGCCTGTGCACCACAACTACTGAGCCTGCTCTCTAAAGCCTGCGAGCTACAACTACTGAGCCAGCGTGCTGCAACTACTGAAACCCGGGAGCCTAGAGCCCGTGCTCCACAACAAGAGAAGCCACCACAATGAGAAGCCCGTGCACTGCAACAAAGAGTAGCCCCCACTCATCCCAGCTAGAGAAAGCCCGTGTGCAGCAACGAAGACCCAACGCAGCCAAAAATAAATAAAATTTTAAAAAATAATAATAGTAATAAGCCAAAGACATAAAGCAGGCAGGAATCTTTCCCCACTTCCTCTCACACCTGCAGTGTCATAGCCAGAGCCCAAAATTATCCCCACAGGGACACTTTTTGCACCTTTCAAAATCTGTTGACTGTGATACTTGGAAGCAACTCCAAGCGATGTGGGAGATGTGGGAAGGATCCCAGCATGAAGAACACCATCTCGAGTTTATTTTTGTGTATGGTGTTAGGGAGTGTTCTAATTTCATACTTTTACATGTGCCTGTCCAGTTTTCCCAGCACCACTTGTTGAAGAGGCTGTCTTTTCTCCACTGTATATGCTTGCCTCCTTTATCAAAGAGAAGGTGACCATATGTGTGTGGGTTTATCTCTGGGCTTTCTATCCTGTTCCATTGATCTATATTTCTGTTTTTGTGCCAGTAGCATACTGTCTTGATTACTGTAGCTTTGTAGTATAGTCTGAAGTCAGGGAGCCTGATTCCTCCAGCTCCATTTTTTGTTCTCAAGATTGCTTTGGCTATTCGGGATCTTTTGTGTTTCCATACAAATTGTGAAATTCTTTGTTCTAGTTCTGTGAAAAATGCCAGTGGTAGCTAAATGTAAGGCCAGACACTATCAAACTCTTAGAGGAAAACATAGGCAGAACACTCTATGACATAAATCACAGCAAGATCCTTTTTGACCCACCTCCTAGAGAAATGGAAATAAAAACAAAAATAAACAAATGGGACCTAATGAAACTTAAAAGCTTTTGCACAGCAAAGGAAACCATAAACAAGACCAAAAGACAACCCTCAGAATGGGAGAAAATATTTGCAAATGAAGCAACTGACAAAGGATTGATCTCCAAAATTTACAAGCAGCTCATGCAGCTCAATAACAAAAAAACAAACAACCCAATCCAAAAATGGGCAGAAGACCTAAATAGACATTTCTCCAAAGAAGATATACAGATTGCCAACAAACACATGAAAGAATGCTCAACATCATTAATCATTAGAGAAATGCAAATCAAAACTAAAATGAGGTATCATCTCACACCGGTCAGAATGGCCATCATCAAAAAATCTAGAAACAGGGCTTCCCTGGTGGTGCAGTGGTTGAGAATCTGCCTGCCAATGCAGGGGACACGGGTTCGAGCCCTGGTCCGGGAAGATCCCATATGCCACGGAGCAAATGGGCCCGTGAGCCACAATTACTGAGCCTGCGCGTCTGGAGCCTGTGCTCCGTAACGAGAGAGGCCGTGACAGTGAAAGGCCCGCGCACCATGATGAAGAGTGGCCCCCGCTTGCCGCAACTAGAGAAAAGCCCTCGCACAGAAACGAAGACCCAACACAGTCAAAAATAAAAAAAATAAAAAAAATAAACTCTAGAAACAATAAATGCTGGAGAGGGTGTGGAGAAAAGGCAACCCTCTTGCACTGTTGGTGTGAATGTAAATTGATACAGCCACTATGGAGAACAGTATGGCGGTTCCTTAAAAAACTAAAAATAGAACTACCACATATGACCCAGCAATCCCACTACTGGGCATATACCCTGAGAAAACCATAATTCAAAAAGAGTCATGTACCAAAATGTTCATTGCAGCTCTATTTACAATAGCCAGGACATGGAAGCAACCTAAGTGTCCATCATCGGATGAATGGATAAAGAAGATGTGGCACATATACACAATGGAATATTACTCAGCCATAAAAAGAAACGAAATTGAGTTATTCATAGTGAGGTGGATGGAGTTAGAGTCTGTCATACAGAGTGAAGTAAGTCAGAAAGAGAAAAACAAATACAGTATGCTAACACATATATATGGAATATAAGGGGGAAAAAAAAAAAAAGGTCATGAAGAACCTAGTGGCAAGACGGGAATAAAGACACAGACTTACTAGAGAATGGACTTGAGGATATGGGGAGGGGGAGGGGTAAGATGTGACAGGGTGAGAGAGTGGCATGGACATATATACACTACCAAATGTAAAATAGATAGCTAGTGGGAAGCAACCGCATAGCACAGGGAGATCAGCTCTGTACTTTGTGACCACCTAGAGGGGTGGGATAGGGAGGGTGGGAGGGAGGGAGATGCAAGAGGGAAGAGATATGGGGATATATGTATATGTATAACTGATTCACTTTGTTATAAAGCAGAAACTAACACACCATTGTAAAGCAATTATACTCCAATAAAGATGTTAAAAAAAACACCATCTCAATGACCCAAGGTTTGTTCTTGTTCTCTGTGGCTCTAGCCATTAAACATATACAGATGCCAACCTTTTGAGTATACAGTACCTCCTTACCCACCGCTTTAAGGAGCAGTCATTGTGCCTCAGACCTCACTGCCAGAAACTGTCTACATTTTGCCAATGGGTTTGAACTTGGAAAAGCACCTATGCTATGAAGCAAGACTTGCCTGGGGAGAATGTGTCATGGCACCACACCCACTGAGCACGCAGTAACTGAAGCACTACACCAGTTGATACAGGTACACATTATGAATTACTAGGGAGAGAAACACGTCATGCAATCATCCTAGCCATTCATTGGTTTAAGGCACAGAGATGGGAGACCACATAGAGCAGCAGAGCCCCAGCCACTGCATGTGAATTAGACAGATGTTGCAACAGCAGTCTGGTGAGCAATGGTAACTCATAATTCTGTGTGGCCTTTCCTCTTCAATGCTTCAATTTTGATATGACCAATCAGCACAGTCATACCATGTATACCCAGTTTCACTTTAGCCCTTACACAAGGGCTAAAGCATGTTACACAAGCTTTAGTTAATCTCTCTTGTTGCCCTGTGAGGTGGCAAGGCCCATTATCCTCAATTAGCTAGATGTGGAAATAGAGATATAAAGAGGTTAATTTACCCCTGGGGATTCAGTGAATCAACAGCAAAACCAGAGGTGGTACCTGTTTTTCAAATTCTCAGTCTGTTCACTCCAAGATATACTGAAACTTAGCTGAAAAAAATGTTATTTTCATTATTGTCATATATCATGTTGTTCTAGATCCATCCCTGGCATTTTGCTTTTCATGTAACCTTGAGCAAATTGTTTGATCTTTCTGCGGTTATCTGCAAAATAGGTGTACACTTGCCCTGCCTATCCTATAGGACTGTCATGGGGTTCACATGAAATGATAATTGTTTAATTCTCTCAAAATATGAAGTTTTTTTAAGCCAACGTTTTACTATTTATTTTAAATTATATTTTATACATAAAATTTCTGACGATTCATGAAAACAAATGACTTCTATATGCATTTTGTTTAATAAAAGTATGATGAGCTTTGAAAGCAGGCACTCACTTGCCTTATCTCTCTCAAACACAGTCACACACAGATACACACACACACACACACACACACACACACACACTAATAACCCAGAGTTACATTTTAAAAATGTTTAAATGAAAGAAAATTTAATAGAAGAATGAACCTTACTTAGCACCACAGACACACAGTATCTGTTCAGTAAATATTTATTCAATAGATGATGGATGGATTCACTTTGTGGATAATAAACTCAGTGGTTGATGTTTTTCAGTGTGTACTAGCTAGGTTTTCAGAGAAACCAAGAACTAAAGAGCCTGTAATGATAAATGTTATTGATTTCATTCATCAATATCAATCTCTCCACTTTTATAAGGAACATGAATATAATGCAATGTTATCCTTTGTACTTATTATCCATTGAACTTACTATATCCATTGTTATCCATTGAACTTACTATAATTTGGGGATAAAATTTGAAACTTTGTCTTACAAATAATAAAGATAAAGATGTATATTATGTTAAAATCCTAAATCATGCTGTCTCACTGTAACCCTCAGGGTTTCATCTCTTCATTGATTCATTTATTAATATAATTAATTATTGCTTACAGTGTGTCAAGCATTGTGCTAAAAAATATGTAAGAATTTTTCTTTCTTTCAAATAGCTTATTCTTTAGTCTCTCAGAAAGTGCAGGTTTATTGAGCTAATGTCTCTATCTGAAGATTCACAGTCATATCAGTATTTAATCCTAAGCTAAGGTCTCTCTGGGCTACCAAGGTTAAAAAAAAAGCCGCTTTTCAGAGGGAGTGAAGTCAGGAAGAGCTAGTGTATTTGATTTTACCTCGCGATGGGCAGGGGAACAAGACAGCTCTCCTCAGGGAACAGCCTGATCTTCCAAATGGAAAGTGCATTTGTACTAGAACAAGGACAGTCCTGTGGTTCATGATAATTTGAAAGGTAAGGTTTATGTCATTCATAATTTTAATTATCTCTTTAAAAATGTAGTTGAGAAGGAAATTTGCTCAAAAATTAGAAGAATAAAAGGACTTACTTTAATAAATTATTACAGATATACTTCTGAGATTCATTTCCTTTCCCATATTTTCTTTATTCATTATCTGATTGTTATCTGATTGTTTGCAGGTAATGTTTCCAGATATACTTGTCTCATTTTGTGTGCTTGTCATGGTGACAGATTCTTGCCATGGTGTTTCACAAGGCGACTTATCATTTGCCTGATTAGAAGGCCTGATACTTTTTCTGCAAATGTGACCCGACCCTATGTCCAAAAAGTTAAGAAAAATATAACTCCTCAAATGAATAACTCCATATGAATAACTCCATATTTTAAAAAGTCAGAATTTTCTTCCAAGATTTATCATTCATCTCTTCACTAGGGTAAAGAACAAATTCCTTTCACCTGGAAACACAAAAATACCACCTAGGTTGGGTTCTGACCTGCTTCGAGAAAAACACAAAGAAACACAGTGGAAGTTCTCCAATTCTACCATTATTATAATATTTACAGATGTCACCAAGGGAGCCTACAGAATGCTTTCTGAGCCTAATGATGTCAAATGGAAGTGGCTTCATTACCAAAAAGACTGTGACATTTCTTTCTTTAAAAATACAGTGAGTAGAAAATAGTACTTCTGTAGATAGTGCCAATGAGCAAAAAGCTCCTGAATTTATTATGGAAGTGGGCAAAAATGCTTCTGTAGTGGTGAAAAAGAAAAAAAAGAATAAGAGAGGACGTTGGGAGAAATGTGCCTTCTTGGCTATATCAATGAGTAATGAGATAGAGAGGCAGGTGAGAGAAAGGGGAGCGGCAGGAGGAGGAGAGAAGAGAAGAAATGGAAAGAAGAAGGTGGCAAGTGGAAAGGAAAGAACAGAAGATTAAGAAATAGAGAAGAGAGAATAGTAAGTAGATTAGATGAGATAAGGGAAAAGGAAAAGAAGGATGGAGGTCAGGTGAAAACAAGAAATGAACGAGGCAGGAGAGGGAGAGGGACATGTGTAAGAGGTTATCTTCCTGGGGGTCAGCAAACTACAGCCTGTGGACCAAATCCAGTCCATTGCCTTTTTTATAAATTAAGTTTTATTGGAATACAAGCAGGCCCATTGATGTACACATTGTCTATGGCTGCTTTCATGCTACAATGGCAGGGTTGGGTAATTGTGATGGAGACAGTATGGCCCACACCATAAAATATTTACTGTCTAACTCGTATGGAAAAGTTTGCAGTCTAATCCCGTTGTTCTCAAACTTCAGTGTGCATCAGAATTACCTGGAGGGCTTGTTAAAATAAAGATTACTGAACCCCATCCCCAAAGTTTTTTACGAAGTAGATCTCACATTTTCATTTCTAATAAGTTTCCAGGTGACGCTGGTGCTGTTTAGCCAGGCACTGCACTTTGAGAGCTACTGCTGTCATTTTAATGTCATGTCACCCTAATGTTGTACTGAATAAGGACATTCGTGCAGAAAGGGAAAGGAAAATCAAACTTGATCCCCCTTCTAGGTAAACACAGAGGTATAGGTTGATATCATAATTCTTTACAAAGTATCTTATTGAAAATTCTTAAACTGGATCTTTTTATAATGCCAGTTTCATTCTTAAAATGATGAAAACTAAATTTGATTTAGTCAAAAGCTTAGTTAAGTGGTGGTTTACTACTAAAAATGTTTTATAGTTTGGTTTGAATCCACTCCCTGGAATACCGTTGGACTCTGTCAGTGTTACTGGGCTGTGTCAATAATGTTGACTGCATCCATCTTACGGGACTCTACCCTCTTCCCACCTCACTGCCGATGCCTGGCATAAGTGGCTTGAAATTTTGCTTACTACCCACCCCACCTCACTCCCAGACTCTGCTGGAGTCTTGGGGCTCCAGTTTCCCTGCGAAATGGCAAGTTCTTCAATAGCTTTCTTCCTGGAGATGGGTATGAATGTTGTCCTGAGTGAGAGATTTTGGGGACTCGTGATACCAAGGACTTTATTCTGCCTCACACTCCATCCCAAGACCCTGAGATCTGGTTTTTCACCTACAAGTGGTGCCATAGTTTGCACATTTATCATCTTCCTCTACATGTATCCTTAAATCTGTGCTCTGGCTGTGAACATGGGCCACCAATTATTAGCTTTAACTTTGCATGCTCCATGCTCGCTGCACAGAAGTTCTATGAAGGATAGAGAAATGTGACTCTTTTTCCAGCATCCTAGCATTTAGGAATATAAAGACAAACATAATTTTGGAGCCTGAAAGTGCCAGAGACACCTTCAGAGTAGAATGAGTTCAGTTTAGAAGTAGCAGCTCTTCAAAACATGTGATGGATGGTTGGATTCCACCATTGCTCTGAGTAGTTACTTCCTTGTACACATAGCTAAGATGGGCAGAAGATTGAAAATTTCATTTTTTTTCACAAGAAAGCTACAATACAGTTTAAATCTATTTCATTCTGACTTGTTAGTTCTAGAGGATTTCCAGATTTTGTGACAAGTTGATGTGCATGAGAAAGTATACTGTGGATATCAAAGAAGGATGAATGACATACATGGAATACAGTAGATGCTTGATAAGTCAGTGTTATTGTTGTTGCTTTCTTATTTTAATGATGTATGGTTCTTGGTTAAAAAGTGATGGTAAAATAAATAATGCAGACAGTTCATATTCTGCATGATGCTGTGTTAACTTAAACTTGTACATACCGCAACCAGTTCCTCTTTTTCATGAACCCATTGTAACAAATTTAATATCAGTTATCAAAAAAACTGCAAAACATGGACTGTATACTTTTTAAACACCATGGGATCTTATTTCTAAAGAAATTCCTTGATGAATTTTCCTGTAAAATAAGCATATCTGTTGTTAACCATAGCAAAGAATGTTGTGGGTTTAAATTCTTTCAAATTTTTCTTTAATAATTTTCAAATTGTAATTAGTGCCAGAGTAAGTAAAACTGGATGTAATGTGCCACCTCTTCCTAGACTTTCTTCCCGTGACATATTTTCCCTTCTTTTCCTTCCTTCCTGTTGCGATATGGCTTCTCCTGAGCTGCCATTGTTTTCAGCACTGGCCTAGTCACGCCATCAGCTTGATGAGTGGTATAGAGCAAAGGGGTCATCTGTTTCTATCTGCCTTCCATTCAAACGACCCCCTGCAAGTGTTTGAGATGGACTAGGAAGAAGCCCACTTGCAGACCCATACCCTGAGTTAGTGGATCCAGGTGGAATCTGTGTAAAAGGGTGACTTACCATTAATGGTGAAATTCCACTGCAGAACTATAAAGGTCTTGCTGTATGCAGGTCACTGTGGCAGAATTTTGTTATAGAGGGGTGACGTGAAATGCTAACAGGTAATTTGCTGCTCTGAGCTTGTTCAAGGAACTGCGCCACAGTGAAAACATTGAAGATTCACTGCAATTTTCACTTATTTAATATTAGGAGAGACACAGGTCTTTCTGGGTTCAGAAAAAGAAGCTTCTTAGAAGGTAGTAGTGAATAGTCTGATGGATTTAAGGTCTTTCCAATTTCTTTTGAATTTTCGAAACTTTAATTCATACTGGTGTTATCATATGTGTTAGTTTTGACAACTACAGCTGCTGTAACAGATTACCACAAACTTTGTGACTTAAAAACAACACCAACTTATTAATTTATGATTCTGGAGTTCAGAAGCCCAAAATTTAGTCTTAGTGAGTTAAAAATTAAGGTGTTGGCAGGGCTGCATTTCTTCCGGAGGCTCTAGGAGGATCTGTTTTCTGGCTTCTAGAGGTTGCCCATTTTCCTTGGCTTTTGGCTCTTTGCTCAATCTTCAAAGTCAACAGTATAGCATCTTCCAATCTTTCTCTCTGTTTCATTTTTTTTTTTCTCTTTACTTTTTTTCTGGCCAACTTTCCTATTATCCCTTCCTTTTTATTTTCAATTTTATTTTTTTATGTAGATCTGCATTTCAGTTACTTAGATTAAATTTCTATTTATTCTTCATTCTACTAATAGTGCATACTTAGCCATGTTGCTCTTACTATTTTTTTCTTCTTTCTTTTTATAATAAAAACATATCTGTACCGACAATCTTTTTAACAGATTCATGAGGAAGTTAAGGTTTTACTCTGCAGTCTTTGGTTTGGAATTACCCTCATTTTTTCTAAACCTGCCGTTTTAATTTAATTTAATTTTTTATTTTTATTTATTTATTTATTATTTTATTTTATGTTTTTAACATCCTTATTGGAGTATAATTGCTTTACAATGGTGTGTTAGTTTCTGCTTTATAACAAAGTGAATCAGTTATACATATACATATATCCCCATATCTCTTCCCTCTTGCATCTCCCTCCCTCCCACCCTCCCTATCCCACCCCTCTAGGTGGTCACAAAGCACCGAGCTGATCTCCCTGTGCTATGCAGCTGCTTCCAACTAGATATGTGTTTTACATTTGACAGTGTATATATGTCCATGCCACTATCTCACTTTGTCCCAGCTTACCCTTCCCCCTCCCCGTATCCTCAAGTCCATTCTCTAGTAGGTCTGCGTGTTTATTCCCGTCTTGCCCCTAGGTTCTTCAAGACCATTTTCTTTGTTGTTTTTTAGATTCCATATATATGTGTTAGCATACGGTATTTGTTTTTCTCTTTCTGACTTACTTCACTCTGTATGACAGACTCTAGGTCCATCCACCTCACTGCAAATAACTCAATTTCATTTCTTTTTATGGCTGAGTAATATTCCATTGTGTATATGTGCCATATCTTCTTTATCCATTCATCTGTCGATGGACACTTAGGGTGCTTCCATGTCCTGGCTATTGTAAATAGAGCTGCAGTGAACATTGTGGTACATGACTCTTTTTGAATTATGGTTTTCTCAGGGTATATGCCCAGTAGTGGGATTGCTGGGTCGTATGGTAGTTCTATTTTTAGTTTTTTAAGGAACCTCCATACTGTTCTCCATAGTGGCTGTATCAGTTTACATTCTCACCAACAGTGCAAGAGGGTTCCTTTTTCTCCACACCCTCTCCAGCATTTATGGTTTGTAGATTTTTCGATGATGGCCATTCTGACCGGTGTGAGATGATATCTCATTGTAGTTTTGATTTGCATTTCTCTAATGATTAATGATGTTGAGCATTCTTTCATGTGTTTGTTGACAATCTGTATATCTTCTTTGGAGAAATGTCTATTTAGGACTTCTGCCCATATTGGGATTTGGTTGTTTGTTTTTTTGATACTGAGCTGCCTGAGCTGCTTGTAAATTTTGGAGATTAATCCTTTGTCAGTTGCTTCATTGGCAAATATTTTCTCCCATTCTGAGGGTTGTCTTTTGGTCTTGTTTATGGTTTCCTTTGCTGTGCAAAAGCTTTTAAGTTTCATTAGGTCCCATTTATTTTTGTTTTTATTTCCATTTCTCTAGGAGGTGGGTCAAAAAGGATCTTGCTGTGATTTATGTCATAGAGTGTTCTGCCTATGTTTTCCTCTAAAAGTTTAATAGTGTCCAGTCTTACATTTAGGTCTCTAATCCATTTTGAGTTTATTTTTGTGTATGGTGTTAGGGACTGTTCTAATTTCATACTTTTACATGTACCTGTCCAGTTTTCCCAGCACCACTTATTGAAGAGGCTGTCTTTTCTCCACTGTATATGCTTGCCTCCTTTATCAAAGAGAAGGTGACCATATGTGTGTGGGTTTATCTCTGGGCTTTCTATCCTGTTCCATTGATCTATATTTCTGTTTTTGTGCCAGTAGCATACTGTCTTGATTACTGTAGCTTTGTAGTATAGTCTGAAGTCAGGGAGCCTGATTCCTCCAGCTCCGTTTTTCTTTCACAAGACTGCTTTGGCTATTCGGGATCTTTTGTGTTTCCATACAAATTGTGAATTTTTTTGTTCTAGTTCTGTGAAAAATGCCAGTGGTAGTTTGTTAGGGGTTGCATTGAATCTGTAGATTGCTTTGGGTAGTATGGTCATTTTCACAATGTTGATTCTTCCAATCCAAGAACATGGTATATCTCTCCATCTGTTTGTATCATCTTTAATTTCTTTCATCAGTGTCTTATAATTTTCTGCATACAGCTCTTTTGTCTCCTTAAGTAGGTTTCTTCCTAGGTATTTTATTATTTTTGTTGCAGTGGTAAATGGGAGTGTTTTCTTAATTTCACTTTCAGATTTTTCATCATTAGGATATAGGAATGCAAGAGATTTCTGTGCATTAACTTTGTATTCTGCTTCTTTACCAAATTCATTGATTAGCTCTAGTAGTTTTCTGGTAGCATCTTTAGGATTCTCTATGTATAGTATCATGTCATCTGCAAACAGTGACAGCTTTACTCCTTCTTTTCCGATTTGGATTCCTTTTATTTCTTTTTCGTCTCTGATTGCTGTGGCTAAAACTTCCAAAACTATGTTGAATAATAGTGGTGAGAGTGGGCAACCTTGTCTTGTTCCTGATCTTAGTGGAAATGGTTTCAGTTTTTCACCATTGAGGACGATGTTGGCTGTGGGTTTGTCATATATGGCAATTATTATGTTGAGGTAAGTTCCCTCTATGCCTACTTTCTTGAGGGTTTTTTTATCATAAATGGGTGTTGAATTTTGTCAAAAGCTTTCTCTGCATCTATTGAGATGATCATCTGGTTTTTCTCCTTCAAGTTGTTAATATGGTGTATCACGTTGATTGATTTGCATATATTGAAGAATCCTTGCATTCCTGGGATAAACCCCACTTGATCATGGTGTATGATCCTTTTAATGTGCTGTTGGATTCTGTTTGCTGGTATTTTGTTGAGGACTTTTGTATCGATGTTCATCAGTGATATTGGCCTGTAGTTTTCTTTTTTTGTGACATCTTTGTCTGGTTTTGGTATCAGGGTGATGGTGGCCTCTCAGAATGAGTTCGGGAGTGTTCCTCCCTCTGCTATATTTTGGAAGAGTTTGAGAAGGATAGGTGTTAGCTCTTCTCTAAATGTTTGATAGAATTCGCTAGTGAAGCCATCTGGTCCTGGGCTTTTGTTTGTTGGAAGATTTTTAATCACAGTTTCAATTTCAGTGCTTGCGATTGGTCTGTTCATATTTTCTATTTCTTCCTGGTTCCGTGTCTGAAGGTTGTGCATTTCTAAGAATGTGCCCATTTCTTCCAGGTTGTCCATTTTATTGGCATATAGTTGCTTGCAGTAATCTCTCATGATCCTTTGTATTTCTGCAGCGTCAATTGTTACTTCTCCCTTTTCATTTCTAATTCTATTGATTTGAGTCTTCTCCCTTTTTTTCCTTGATGAGTCTGGCTAATGGTTTATCAATTTTTGTTTATCTTTTCAAAGAACCAGCTTTTAGTTTTATTGATCTTTGCTATAGTTTCCTTCATTTGTTTTTCACTTATTTCTGATCTGATCTTTATGATTTCTTTCCTTCTGCTAACTTTGGGGTGTTTTTGTTCTTCTTTCTCTAATTGCTTTAGGTGTAAGGTTAGGTTGTTTGTTTGAGATATTTCTTGTTTCTTAAGGTAGGATTGTATTGCTATAAACTTCCCTCTTAGAACTGCTTTTGCTGCATCCCATAGGTTTTGGCTCGTCGTGTTTTCATTGTCATTTGTCTCTAGGTATTTTTTTATTTCCTCTTTGATTTCTTCAGTGATCTTTTGGTTATTAAGTAGTGTATTGTTTAGTGTTTGTATTTTTTATAGATTTTTCCCTGTAATTGATATCTAGTCTCATAGCGTTGTTTTCGGAAAAGATACTTAATATGATTTCAATTTTCTTAAACTTAACCAAGGCTTGATTTGTGACCCAAGATATGATCTATCCTGGAGAATGTTCCATGAGCACTTGAGAAGAAAGTGTATTCTGTTGTTTTTGGCTGGAATGTCCTATAAATATCAATTAAGTGCATCTTGTTTAATATATCATTTAAAGCTTGTGTTTCCTTATTTATTTTCATTTTGGATGATCTGTCCCTTGGTGAAAGTGGGGTGTAAAAGTCCCCTACTATGATTGTGTTACTGTCGATTTCCCCTTTTATGGCTGTTAGCATTTGCCTTATGTATTGAGGTGCTCCTATGTTGGGTGCATAAATATTTACAATTGTTATATCTTCTTCTTGGATTTATCCCTTGATCATTATGTAGTATCCTTCTTTGTCTCTTGTAATAGTCTTTGTTTTAAAGTCTATTTTGTCTGATACTAGAATTGCTACTCCAGCTTTCTTTTGATTTCCATTTGCATGGAATATCTTTTTCCATCCCCTCACTTTCGATCTGTATGTGTCCCTAGGTCTAAAGTGGGTCTCTTGTAGACAACATATATATGGATCTTGTTTTTGTATCCATTCATCCAGTCTATGTCTTTTGGTTGGAGCATTTAATCCATTTACATTTAAGGTAATTATCGATATGTATGTTTCTATTACCATTTTCTTAATTGTTTGGGGTTTGTTATTGTAGGTCTCTTCCTTCTCTTATGTTTCCTGCCTAGAGAAATTCCTTTAGCATTTGTTGTAAAGGTGGTTTGGTGGTGCTGAACTCTCTCAGCTTTTGCTTGTCTGTAAAGGTTTTAATTTCTCTGTCAAATCTGAATGAGATCCTTGCTGGGTAGAGTAATCTTGATTGTAGGTGTTTCCCCTTCATCACTTTAAAGATGTCCTGCCACTCCCTTCTGGCTTGCTGAGTTTCTGCTGAAAGATCAGCTGTTAGCCTTATGGGGATTCCCTTTTATGTTATTTGTTGTTTTTCCCTTGCTGCTTTTAATATTTTTTCTTTGTATTTAATTTTTGATAGTTTGATTAATATGTGTCTTGGCGTGTTTCTCCTTGGATTTATCCTGTATGGGACTCTCTGTGCTTCCTGGACTTAACCATTTCCTTTCCCATATTAGGGAAATTTTCAACTATAATCTCTTCAAATATTTTCTCAGTCCCTTTCTTTTTCTCTTCTTCTTCTGGGACCCCTATAATTCAAATGTTGGTGTGTTTAATGTTGTCCCAGAGGTCTCTGAGACTGTCCTCAATTCTTTTCATTCTTTTTTCTTTATTCTGCTCTGCAGTAGTTATTTCCACTAATTTATCTTCCAGGTGACTTATCCGTTCTTCTGCCTCAGTTATTCTGCTGTTGATCCCATCTAGAGAATTTGTAATTTCATTTTTTTTTTGTTCATCACTGTTTGTTTGCTCTTTAGTTCTTCTAGGTCCTTGTTAAACGTTTCTTCTATTTTCTCCATTCTATTTCCAAGATTTTGGATCATCTTTACTATCATTATTCTGAATTCTTTTTCAAGTAGACTGCCTATTTCCTCTTCATTTGTTAGGTCTGGTGGGTTTTTATCTTGTTCCTTCATCTGCTGTGTGTTTCTCTGTCTTCTCATTTTGCTTAACTTACTGTGTTTGGAGTCTCCTTTTTGCAGCCTGCAGGTTCGTAGTTCCCATTGTTTTTGGTGTCTGCCCCCAGTGGCTAAGGTTGGTTCAGTGAGTTGTGTAGGCTTCCTGGTAGAGGGGACTAGTGCCTGTGTTCTGGTGGATGAGGCTGGATCTTGTCTTTCTGGTGGGCAGGTCTACGTCTGGTGGTGTGTTTTGGGGTGTCTGTGGCCTTATTATAATTTTAGGCAGCCTATCTGCTAATGGGTGGTTTTGTGTTCCTGTCTTGCTAGTTGTTTGGCAAAGGGTGTCCAGTACTGTAGGTTGCTGGTCGTTGAGTGGAGCTGGGTTTCGGCGTTGAGATGGAGATCTCTGGGAGATTTTCGCCATTTGATATTACGTGGAGCCGGGAGGTCTCCTGTGGACGAGTGTCCTGAACTTGGCTCTCCCACCTCAATGACACAACCATGACGCCTGGCTGGAGCACCAAGAGCCTGTCATCCACACAGATCAGAATAAAAGGGAGGAAAAAAAGAAAGAAAGAAGGAAGATAAAGTTATTAAAATAAAAAATAAAAAATTATTTAAAAAAATTTTTTTAAAGTAATAAAAAAAAAGAAAAAGAGAGCACCCAAATCAAAAAACAAATCCACCAGTGATAACAAGTGCTAAAAACTGTACTTAAAAAAAACCAAAAAACATAAAACGGACAGACGTTACCCTAGGACAAATGGTAAAAGCAAAGCTATACAGACAAAATCACACCCAGAAACATACACATACACACTCACAGAAAGAGAAAAAGGGAAAAATATATATATATCATTGCTCCCAAAGTCCACCTCCTCAATATGGGCTGATTCGTTGTCTCTTCAGGTATTCCACAGATGCAGGGTACATCAAGTTGATTGTGGAGATTTAATCCGCTGCTCCTGAGGCTGCTGGGAGATATTTCCCTTTCTCTTCTTTGTTCGCACAGCTCCTGGGGTTCAGCTTTGGATTTGCCCCGCCTCTGCGTGTAGGTCGCCTGAGGGCATCTGTTCTTCGCTCAGACAGGACGGGGTTTAAGGAGCAGCTGATTCGGGGGCTCTGGCTCACTCAGTTCGCGGGGAGGGAGGGGTACAGATGCAGGGCGAGCCTGCGGCGGCAGAGGCCGGCATGATGTTGCACCAGCCTACGGCGCGCCATGCGTTCTCCCGGGGAAGTTGTCCCTGGATCACCGGACCCTGGCAGTGGCGGGCTGCACAGGCTCCCGGGAGGTAAACCTGCCTTTTTTGAAAGTTCATTGTCTCTGTATTCCCCAAAGGGAGGAAGCTAGTGTTTTAGTATCAAACCTAATTGTGAAAAGATTTGTAATTCACAGCTTGCCTTTCATCTTGACTCATGTGTATGCCATCATCATATTTTACAAAGCAAACGTTAAAGTAAAGGTTACAAACCCATTAACTGTTACAATACTTGTGGCTTTAATATTGGGGAAAATCTGCATATTAATTCACACCATTATTATTGGTTTTTAAATAGGAAGAAAATGTTGTGTGTACAGGATAATTAATTTATCTAGTATGTTAAATTTTGAGGACACCAAAAATATTTCCTGTATTTGGAAGATTGGCTGCATTTATAATGACTTTGATTACAAAAGAAGACATGTACATTGTGGGAGAAAATAGTTAATATACAGTCAAATGAAAGTAAACAAAGTCATGTGAAGTAACCACCAAGGAAAAAAATTCCTCCAGATTTTTTATTTTCATTTTTTAAATTTATTTATTGTTTACTTGGCCATGCCATGCGACATGTAGGATTTTAGTTCCCTGACAAGGGCTCGAACCCATGACCCCTGCAGTGGAAGTGTGGAGTCTTAACCACTGGACTACCAGGGAAGTCCCACTCCAGATTTTTTAATATACTACATATATTTTTATATATTTTTTATAATTATGGCTATTCTGGTCATACTGTTTTCTGATCTACTCTTTTTAATAAGCGATGTATTACAAATATTTTCCATATTATTTGACAGCATTTTTATTGGCTGCCTTGTGTTTTATTATATGGGTACACTGTGATTTATTTTTAAAACACTCTGGCAAACATTCTTGCAGCTATTTCCTTAGAATAAATCCCAGGAAGAGAAATTTGTGGGGCAACGAGCATTTTAAATTCTTTTGATACATGGGGGACCCAAACAGTCATAATCCGGAAGATAATTTCACAAAACAGTTACTGCACTCCTTTCCCTTCCCAGGCAAACATCATAGTGATCTAATTATTGTTTGTTTGTTTGTTTTTAACTTTTAGGTTACCTTGCACCTCGAAACCTTCCTAGTACTGGCTTCTTCCCATTGCTGCAAACCCTACTCTGTGACACAGACTCTAAATGCAAAGACACACCCTATGGGCCACAAGATCTGCTTCGTAGGAAAGGAATTGATGATGCACAATTTAAAGACAGGTAGGGACACTTCCAAGTGTGTTCAGTTGCTTTGAGAGATCAGATCTTGTTTCCTTATGAGATATCCAGGAAGCCATCCTAGGTTAGGTATACAACTTTATTTTCTATATCTACAAATGTGATGATCTAAATATGAATGAACGAGGTGGGTACAAACTGGAATTACCATTTTTATGTGGGATTAAGCATAATCTACTTTGATGAATTACTCAAATCTTGCCTTTTAAAACTACTTACGGTTACCGGAGGATGGAGGTGGGGATAAATTGGGAAATTGGGACTGACATATACACACTACTATACACATAAAATAGATAACTAATAAGGACCTACTGTATAGCACAGGGAACCCTACTCAATACTCTGTGATGGCCTATAGGAGAAAAGAATCTTAAAATAAAAAAAAAAAAAGGGTGGATATACGTGTATATATAACTGATTCACTTTGCTGTACACCTGAAACTAACACAACATTGTAAATCAACTATACTCCAATAAAAATTTAAAAAAACCCAAAAAACCTGGGTAGGCAAGGCAGTCCTTCTTAACTTCCCTCAGAGGTTCTCTCTCCTACCTCAAATTGTCAGTGACATTGCCCTAAGACTCGATCACAAGTGTAAGATATAGGGCGATGTCAGGGGTATTATCTCCTGGAAGAATAACATATTTATCTAGCTCTATGTGGAACTTCTAGATATAACAGAAACCAGGAAATGCAAATAAGGAAATTAAGGGTCTAGAAATCAAAGTAATAAAGTTGAAAGTATTCTTAATTAAACAGCAGTCTTTAAATGAGGTTAATGTGTACGGTGTGAGAAGAAACTGAAGAATAAAGATAGGGAATCTAGACCATTTACAACCTCAGTTTTCCATCCTGAGATTTTAAACCTAAAGAGACACCCAAGAGTCCAACTGTCTGTAGAACTGAGAAAAACATTGTAATCTGAATTGACCATGAGATTATCCTGGTAGAGATTTTTTTTTAAGTGTCTCTCAAGAAAAGATTATATTTATCTATAATCAGAGATATTTGGTTCCAAAATTTTAATTTAAATTCCTTGGCATGTAGCACCATTTCTCCTTTAATATTATCATCGTGATTTTGGTCATCAGATAGTATGGGAGATACTCTAAGAGAGTAACTAACTACAAGCTGCTTAGCATAAAATATCAACATGTCAAGAATTGTCCTGGGAAATGACTTGAGACACCTAATTATTGGGTTGCTAATTCACATTGGTTTTGTGAACCAAACACATTCTCTACCATTTTGTTACTTGCATTCTAATGGAAAAGTAAGCAAAAAAGCAATAAAATAAATAAATAGCATAATTACTGATAATAATAAATGTACTAGCAAGAAAATAGAGCAGGTTAAGAGGTAGAAACTGAAAGGTGGGAATTTAATAGTGTAGCAAAAGAAGGGCCTCTGCTAGAAGGTGACATTTGGGTAGAGACCAACAAGGACAGGCAGAAACCAGCACCAGCATGTGAACATCTAGAAGATAAAGTTCCAGGCAGAGAAATAGTCAGTGATCCTGAAGTGGG
This sequence comes from Balaenoptera borealis, assembly GCF_965194805.1. NCBI lineage: Eukaryota > Metazoa > Chordata > Mammalia > Artiodactyla > Balaenopteridae > Balaenoptera > Balaenoptera borealis. The sequence goes on from NC_138863.1 coordinate 21,950,101, forward strand.
GGCAAACCTGATCATTTAGAGGAACAGAAAGTCGGCTAATACAACTAGAACATAGTGAGAGATAATGAAAGCGGTAGGGGATATGGTGAAAAAATAAAAACCATGAGAGAAAGAGCCTGAAGAATCAAACAAGTAAGGAAAGGGAAAGGATTTGTCTTTTGTTTTTAGTATAATGAGAAGCCACTGGAAATTTTTAAGCAGGGAAATGACATGACATATTTTCTATGAGACTAATATATTCTAGGCATATACAAGCATTACCTCAGCTAGCAGCTAGTTGAGTTGTGTATCTCTGCAAGGAGACCCAAAGCTGACTAGAGCCTATGCCCCCTTGTATAATCAGTGTAGAGATAAAGTGAATGAATATTTTATTCATTCAACCACTTCATAGATAGTCTCTGTGTCCCCACAAGATTTATTCCTATGTTCTAGCAGGGTAAGGTAAATATTAAATCAACGATAGTAGGAGATAGTGCAATGAAGAGTGCCAGAAGGATGCTGAAGCAAGACACCTCCATACTTAAAGTAGAAAGAGAGCTTTCAGCGGACATAATCAGGTAAATCTTCATGGAAAAGTTGTACTTGAGATGAACATTTCGAGAACCAAGTGATAGAGAAGATACGGGGAAAATTAATGTCCATTATTTACAAATTGGATTACAGCTCCAGCTGGGGCTCTCATCTTTGTATCTTTTTTTTTTTTTTTTTCCATGAAGAACTAAGTAACAATGAGGGAAATAGTTAACAAAATCTAAGAAGTCCATAAATATACCTCCCCTCAAAGAAGTATTTTTCTATGTAATATAATAGAGAACCAAATTCATGGAGTCCCTGAGATGAGCCATTGAGTTGGTTTTGGAACTAGGATTAAAGTCCAGGTTTATTTTACCCTCTGTTGTTTATTCTCCAGATAGCTGATCATGTCTCTTTTTTTTCAATTTTATTCTAATCTCCAGGTATTTTATTGAGCTCAAGCTGTATAATGCTGTATATTCAGTATTTTCTCTAAACTGCCAAGTAATTGGAACTTAATTTGGAAAATTATGTACAATAATAAAATTGCATTAATGATATTTCCCACCATGCTATTAACTTTTATGCTTTATATAGCCATGCAATGAAACTGGGGCATGGTTACTAGGTAAGCCGTTCCATACTAAGTAAGCCATTGCACTAAATTACTTCCCTTTGGTGAAGAAAGATTCACCAGCATAGCCTCATTAAGAAACAAAACAGTCAGGGAAAAAAAAAATGCCATCTTTGGCTTCATCAAAAGAGGCCCACCAGGGCTTCCTTGGTGGCGCAGTGGTTGAGAGTCTGCCTGCCGGTGCAGGGGACACGGGTTCGAGCCCTGGTCTGGGAAGATCCCACATGCCGCAGAGCGGCTGGGCCCGTGAGCCACAACTACTGAGCCTGCGTGTCTGGAGTCTGTGCTCCGCAACAAGAGAGGCCGTGATGGTGAGAGGCCCGCGCACCGTGATGAAGAGTGGCCCCCACTTGCCACAACTAGAGAAAGCCCTTGCACAGAAACGAAGACCCAACACAGCCATAAATAAATAAATAAAAACAAATACTTTGAAAAAAAAAAAAGAGGCCCACCATGTTTATTTTGAAAGACATGATCACACTCAGTCACTACTTGCTGGCCAGTCGCCAAGTGTACTTTTTGATGCGTTTTTGCATTGGCACCAACGTTCTGTTATTAAGTTCATATTTCTCTTAAGCATTAGCTTCAAGATGAGGTGCTTTAAAAAAAAATTCAACACTATACTCAGCATCAACTGTAACTAGCTGTCTGAAAGAAGAAATGATTACATCTATGATTTTTTGGCCCTTAATGCACAATGATGATGGTCCAGCATCATGGGACTTAGCCTTGTGGTCCTTCCTCCCTGCCCTGCCTCTAAGAATACATCAGAGCAGTGGGGACCCCTGGCTGTGCCATTGCTCACGCAGCTGGCAAGTGGCAAAGATCATCTTGCAGAGCTCACAGGGTCATTATTTGAAGAAGCAATTCAACATTCCTGCAGCTCCTGTGGGGTATTGCCTCTATGAATTTACTCCCTATCTCTGTCATGTTGACACTCATCCATGACCTGTGTTTTCCAAATTCATACCTCTGCTCCTATTGAATGGCTCCCACAGAACTTGAAACATAGCTAATCAGATTCTATTCAGGGAAATTTTTAAAGTGCCAAGACTTTTGTTTAATACTGAAAAATATGGATGTATTTAGAAACTGACCTGAAGGTATTATTGGGAATATAAGGGAAGTGGAAGTAAAACAGTTATGTGTCCTCATTTGACTGTAAAGATGAGGTGAGATGTATAGGTCTCACACTGTATTAATTTCAGAGTAATTATTAACCATCTAGTAATCATTTTAGTGAGTATTCATATAAAAATAAAGGTTAAAATTTCATTTATCAAAAACAAAGTGGAAGGAAGTCTTAACTGCCACACAGGCAAAATTGTTAATTCATTGAGTTATAATGTACTGAATGTGTACCACATGCTGGAGACAATGCAAGTCACTATGGATACATAGATGACTAAGGCATATCCCTATATAAACTTAAAATCTAGTGGGAGAGAGAGATAGAGACTAGTAAACAGGTAAATTAATCTATGACATGGTAAATGTGATGAATATTTGTTTAGTTCTCACTGTGCCCAGAACGTCAGACAACAAATGGTGAATAGTTACACAGACACCCTGAGACATTGTTTCTGCCTGAGGAATGTGCATCTCACTGTTGGATATATTATTGGAGTGGAGAGAGGTTTGGGTGGGGAGATGTCAGACGAGTTCTCCAGAGACCTGTGTGAGTAAGATCATTAAGGACAGATAGGGTGGTGGTTACCAGGCTAGAGGAAGGTGTGTTTGAGATAGGCCATAAAAAAAGAATCTCGGAACTTAATAAAAGGAAGAAATCAATGGCGGCCCTTGTATAGTCAGATTAGAGGAATAGGCAGGTAGCTTTGCTGCTGACTGTGATGGCGGAATGACAAATTCCCTTGTAGTGTTGCCATATTAATCTGCCTGTGTCAGGGCTAGGTAGAACATAATATGTACAGGGTCATCTGAAAGCTACTGTGATGTTATCTCCTCTATATTCTACGTGCTTCTGATGCACATCTACCCCCAAGGCATTTCCTCATCTGCCCATCATGGTGCCTTTAGAAATGTATTAGCTCAGATATACATTATATCCCCAAAGTCCCTCCAAAGAATATAAAAAATCTTAGGACAGAGCAACATATGAAGGCATTTCTAAATCTTAACACCTTAATGATATAGATTGTTGATTGGTAAGTGAGCTACCTAGAAGAGAGGTGTATGTTGAACATGGGCAGGCAGGGGTTGTATCTGAAGCATAGATGACCCTGAAGGAATGAACATCAGAATGAAATTGAAGAAAATAATGAAATAAATTAAAATGACTTCTTCTTGGGGGAGTCAGGAAGGACAACCGTATCAAATCACTGAGGAGGCCTCAATGCCATTACAACATTCTTATTTGTACTTAAAAGTCGGTAATGAATGTCATCTGAAGCTGGAATCAGAACTGGGCCTGGAGCAGATTTCATACCTTCTTTCCAGGTGTCACTACATACCCGTATAATTATAATTCTCAGGAAAAAGGAAAAAAAAATATAAAAAGTTTAACTAATCCTTAAAGACAAAAAAAGAATGTCAGAATTTTCTTTTTAGGATTTGCCATATGTGTCTTTCCTGTAAGCAATTCCTTTTAAAGACAGAATTACCATGGCACACATGGGTGCCGCCCACACAGGTAGTCTTTCCCACTCACAGGAAATACAGAGACATTCAATATAAGTGCATAAATCCTACCGTTGCAGTGATATCTATAAATGTGACATTTCCCCAATGTAACTGTTGGTAGACATGTCTGAGAAGAAGTAAAACTACTCTGAGCCTAGTTTCCCTCCTGGTATCTTAAATTTAACATTTTGAATCCAAGATGTTTCCCTTATTAAATTCCTTTTCAAAGTAGAGCACTATAAATGCCGTAGAGGCCGACTCTACCTCTTCAGCATCTTAGAGGCGGGCCCTTAGCCGTCTCCATGGTACTGTGCATGTGGCTGGGTCCAGTAAAAGGCAGTAAAGTGAGGCCATGGGCCACTTGGAGGTTTGACTCAGGCCTTCTTGCCTCACCCAGAAGGCTGAATTCTCTGGACTCAGGTGAGCCTACATGCTGGATTCAGGGGGCATCCAAGTTTTGCATAATGCCTTAATATACCTCCCAGAGATATCTAGTATGAGAGAGATTGTCTGAGACTTTCTTAGAGCTATTCAGAGTTCCCGAACAGGATTTTTAAATCTCCTGAGTTGGTCCTAGAGAGTGGGATTAGGGAGGAGTCATCAGTGAATAAATCCACTTCTCCGTCACAGCCTAGTGCAGGGTTTCTCAATCTCAGCATTGTTGCTACTTGGGATCAGATAATTCTTTGTTGCGCTGGGCGCTGTGGAATGTTTAGTAGCATCCCTGGCCTCTGCCCACTAGATACCAGTAGCACCACTCCCGTCCAGTTGTGACCACTAAATATTTCTCCAGATATTGTCAAGTATCCCCTGGGAGCAGGGGAGGGAGCACAAAATTGCCCCCAGTTGAAAACCACTAGTCTAGTGAAAGTATGAAGAAAAAGATTTTAAGGTAGCAAGAGGCCTGAATTAGGTTATGATTCTAGGATCTCGCTCTGTAACAAACACAAATGACAACTCTAGTGTAGCACCCCCAGTCATGTGTTGTCGTCATTCCCTGGGCATGTCCCTACTTAGCTATTACCATTAACGTATTATAATCCCTGTTTTTTTTATTTGACTTGCCCATTATATTACATATCGTGGGAATTTAATAAATGTTAGTCAGTTTATGAATGAATATGGTGGATACAGTGTAAGATTGATTATATGTTTGTGTCTGTGGTGCCATCTCTGGGTGTTTACTCTTCTAAGGACCTTTGCAGAAGCAGGTGTGCAACAGTGGAGGCAGGGCAGGCTATTTTTAAAAAAAAAAGACGCTTCCTTAGCTGTCAGTTCTTCCAAGCGGTATTCTTTATTATCTATTATTCAGTGCTTGCCATGTGCTAAACATCCTACCATCTGCCAACACAGTGTACTGTAAATAGACTTTTCTCAAGCATTTTACAGTCTGAGGAGAAAATTGATCATTACTTCAAATGGAAAATTCCTCTTATGAGTAAACTGATAAAGAAATTAAATAATAAAATGAAGAAAGGGTGAGCTTCCCTGGTGGCGCAGTGGTTGAGAATCTGCCTGCCAATGCAGGGGACACGGGTTCGAGCCCTGGTCTGGGAAGATCCCACATGCCGCGGAGCAACTGGGCCCGTGAGCCACAACTACTGAGCCTGCGCGACTGGAGCCTGTGCTCCGCAACAAAAGAGGCCGCGATAGTGAGAGGCCCGCGCACCGCGATGAAGGGTGGCCCCCGCTTGCCACAACTAGAGAAAGCCCTCGCACAGAAACGAAGACCCAACACAGCCAAAAATAAATAAATAAATAAAATTTTAAAAAACAAACAAAACATCATGTTGTACACATTAAATATATACAATTTAAAAAAAAATGAAGAAAGGGTTACAAAATTCTGGGTAAGGTACTTTCTCTCTTCCCACCTCACCAGCCAGTGCTCGCAGGTTCCAGATTATGAATGAAAAGGGTGCATCCATTTGGTGTCCAGAGATCTTGAAGGTTCTAGTATTGTAAGATTATGTGGGGAGTATAGATACATAAGTATGGGGCTTCAGCTCCATACTGATGGTGAAGGCTGTGTCTTTGTACCATCTTCTTTGTGGGCACTTTGACAGTTAATACTGGTGAGTGCTTATGATGACAGGGCCCAGATAGGCACTTGTTAAGGACATCTCACATAGTACTCACAACAGCCTTGCAGGATAGGTGTATCATTCCTGATTTCCAGAGGAGGCTGAAATTTTTTAGGAAGAGGCAGAGCTGGGATTCAAAAGATATCTAACAACTCCAAAGTTCTTTCTTCTACACCCCAGCAACACTGTCTCTTTTTATTTAATCAACCATCCAATCTTACGGTTCAGTACTGTGCTAGGTGTTTCGGATAAAAAGAGCATCATCATGGTGCCTGCTTGCAAAGATGTCACAGCCTAAAATGGAAGAGTGATGGGAATAGGTACACAAACAAACATAATACACTTAAAATTTATATAAAGTAAGTATGTACAAAGTGCTTAAATTATGTAAAATGATGGAAAAGATACTGGTTCTCATTCATCGCTCTAAGAAGCATAGAGTTCTCTGTAAGTATGGTCAAGCTAATTAGAAAGTTCAGAGATTACACTTAACTCAGTAAGACTGGCTACCTTCCTGTCCTCCTTTAGTAATTTAATAGAGAGTCAAAAGAACTAATTACCTTTGCTTGGGGGAGGTAAGCTGTATTTCAACTTAGAGCCTTAATTCATCTTTTTACCCACAATGCTTGCTGTTGTACATTTATTTTGTGGTTTCCATTTTAAGGGTTTACAGACAATAGTTAGGTTGAGCAGTGGCAGAGGACACATGCCATCACACTACACATTGTAAATACAAAGCAAAACTGGGGAAAATTTGCAGGAAGATGACCAGCAAAGTACGTGTGATATCCCATGCTCTCTCCCTGACAAAAAGCCATACCAGGACCACCTAAAAGGAGATGAACCACCTCCCCACTCCTGTAACGTGGGATTCATAGGCGACCATGTAATTGTGGGCACTTCCTGGTCAAGGACGGGTCCTGTTAGAAAAGAGGCCTCCAGAGTTCCTCGTCTGGAAGAGCCATTTTCTGTTGAGCAAGTTCAAACCTGTTGAGCCAGCAGCTTGCTGGGAAGGGGATGAACTTGTCTTTGGCATTGAAAGAATATTTGAAGGAATAGTTTTCAGGCTCTTATCTGAACGTGGGAAAATGGGCAAGGTGTCCCCTGTAGAGTTGATGCAGCTTTTGCTTCTCCAAGCTCACGCTTTCTTAATTTCCCATCACCTCTTTTTTGTTTCTCCCCCACTCCCATTTATTTTTCAGTCTCTGTTTTCTCTTGCTCCTTCTTTGTTCTTTTTCATGTTTGTCACTCTCCCTTTGGTTTTTGTTGCTGTCCCTATTCCTTAAGAATTTTATGAAGGCAGTTTTTCCCTTTATTTTCAAAATGTGTTGATATTCAGTAGTGTTTCTTACAGTATTTCAAGCTGAACTAAAAAAATGTTGAGAAAAAGAAAAGTGAACCTGACTTTCTCAAACTTTCTAAAACTTCTCTTTGAGAGCAGGGAAAATGTTCAGGTCGGTTCTTATTTTTATCTGAACAGTTTTCCCATCCAAATAGTCAGCATAAGGAATGTAAGAAGATTTAGGGGAATACAGTCATGGTCATGAATAATTCAAATATACATTAAGAATGCAGAACTTTTGGAGCAACCAGTACATTTTATAGAGAATATTGGAAGAACACTAGGGAATGAAAACAAATATCACCCCTTCTTATCATTTTTATTAAAAGGACACGCTGGGAAAAAAAACAGATTGTTTTTTCCAGTTATAAGTCATAAAGTATCCTGGAACCAGGACTCAGATCTTGTTTCTAAAAGGGGAGGTCAAATCGAACCACAGTAGCAAGCAGAACTTCTTGCTTTTCCACTGTTATCTTTTTATATCCATTCTTACGTACCGTAAGTAAGCTTTTTATAAACAATCAGACAAAATGCAGATTATTCATTCCAGACATCTGGACTTACTTCACTCTTGAAATAGATATATTTATTTTAGACACTTACTTTAGCTATATCAAGTTTTCAAGAAAGTATGATTATTTCCATTTTAATAATAATAAACTAAACAGGGAGCGATGTTTTAAAAAGAGGGTTACTGAATTGTGGAGTGGTCCAATAATATTTTCTTCCAAAAGCTGGTGTGATCATGTTGTGCAGGGATTCCTGGCACCACATGCTATCATTACAGCCTTGATACATTCAGTACATTAAAACCCTGAGTACATCATTATTTCTTTAACACCTGGTGCCACCTGTAATGACACCAACCACAGTGCCTAGCACAGACTAGATATTCAATAAATGTGTGTTCTTCTCCTTCTTTGAATCTGTCTTGCAAGTATTCATCTTTGACAGTCTTCAAAATGCCATCTGTAATTTAACATAGAAAACTTCTTTTTCTTTCGTGGTTGACAAATAAGCAGACCTTGATTTCGGTCTCTGAAGCACCCTTTGACTACCATCTATTTGGGATCCACCATCTTTTTAAAAGAAAAAATATATATCATAAATATTTTCAGTATTTAGCTCTAAAGTACTTTTTTCTTCCTATAAAAGTGAAGTAAAAAATAAGTATTTTAAACCTAATCTAGGCCATTTTTTCTGACTAAAAATTTACCTTGTAGGAGCCCTTATATATTCATTGGTATATGGTTAGGTGAGTTTTGTCATTAAAATCCCAGAAAGTAGATTAAAAATTTGAAAGTCCTAGGAGAGCCCTGGAATCTACCACGTAATACATTGCTGTAACTAACTGAAATTAATGTGAGTGAAGTTACAGAGTTCTTGCTTTTTCTTCTCTAGTGAAATTCTGAGAAAGTCATCCAACCTGGAGAAGGACAGCAATTTATCACTCCAGAGCACTGAAGTTCCAGAAAAAAGGCACACATCCCTGGGTAAGCTATCCTCTTCTGCCCAGTTTAGAACAGGCCTTTTGGAACAACCAGTAAAGGTCTAATCTTTAAAAGTTATACTTTTAACTTTTCAAACAAAGATGGAATGCCTAGAATATCCCTAAGAGATCTAAATATTCCTTATGGTTGCCTGAGTGTGGTGGTGCAGTTATGCAAAGGTCTTGAGAATAATTGGAAATTAAATTCTTACTGAAATACTCTCTAGGAGCAAAACCCTAAATGGTACTAGTATAATGTTGAGAATTACACACTTTGCCAGAATTGACTAGGGCCTCTTCAGTTGCCTGCAATTAGATGACACTGGAATGGTTAGAATGCCCAGCAATAAAAAATGTTGGATAGAATCTCAGAGATTTGTCCAAACTTTACATTTTACAGATGAGGAATATGAGGCCCAACAAGGTTAAGCACCCTCCCTGTCCCAGTCATCCAGCTGACCTGGTACTAGAGCAACTGCCAGGATGGGACTTTTCTAGCTAGAGTCTTCTTCCTCCCACTCTACCACTCAGCATCACAGTCATTCATCGTGCTTGTGTACTTCTTTCATTCACAGCTAGGCCAGTGGCCCTCAGACACTAATGTGCAGAATACCCACAGGCTGAGCTTCCTGAACCTTATGTCCAGGTGCTTCTGCTGCAGATGGTCTTGAGAGACTCTCGTTAGAAGCCACAAATTGAGAGTAAACTCTCAAAACAGCAGGACTGTTTTATATTCATTAGCAAATATTTATTGGGTGCCTGCTATCATGTAGGCACTGTCTTAGGTACTGAAGATACATTAGTGAACAAAACAAAGATTCCTGTATGTCAGAATATGATTGGTGATCTGGGGAAAAAAAGGAGTACCTTTAAAAATGCCATGCGATATTTAAGATTCTATGATAGTAACATTCCAATACAAGTTGATGGACCAAATGAAAAAAGGTCCTTTGTTATTGTAGTAGGACTATGGTGGTGAATGGTTTTGAGGAGTTAACGTGCTGTTGTGAATGATCTCTGGGTGTTTGGCTGAGTAGGTTAAAGCACAGTAGAAATAAGATCATACTGTTGTGGTCCAGTAAGCTTTGCTTTGCTCAGTAGCCACAGATTATGTTTCTTAGCCTGGCCAGTCATCTCACAAATGTATTGCTTTGGTCTAGAGGAATCAGTTGGTAAATTCTTCAGCCCAGTGAGCATTTTAACAAAGCCTAGGCCCCACTGATGTTAGGTCGCTGTATCTTTGAATATTAAGATTCTTTGTTGTGAGGATAATAAAGTATTTCTGTGCACAGTTTATAAAAGTGAACACACTGGCTTAATGAACATCCATGCTATAGATCTGAACGTACTCTTCCAGCTGACGCTCCTGACCAGGAACACTCTGCCACATTATAAATAGTACTGGATGAGGGAATTCCCGCTTTGGGAATTACTTAATTAGCATATACTGTAGTCTGGACTTATTGCTTCCTCCCATTTATTTGATCTGAAATCCATTCAAAAACCACTTTGGGGAGGAGAGAATTTATGATCCTAAGCAGATTTTAGCCTCCCAATTGAATAATTAAAAAAAAACAACCATTATCACCAGATGCGCATTGGCAGATCCTTTGAACAGATGTTGGGTGTGATGGATCTGTGGAGCTAGTGGAGGCACCTCAGATCCTCTAGGCCTGAACAAAAATGATTCAGTTTATTAGGCAATAATATTGGTGATAAAGTTTAATGATATAAACTGGAATGAAAGCAAATGACATCCAAAAATGATTGGAAAAAACCCAAAAGCAGACCAAAACCATCACAGTTTTATGTGGAAGGAAAAACTGATGGACTTTGCCATTTTGCCAGTATGAAACTTTCATGGAAGATGCATATTTGAGCATATTCTTGCTGTGGAGTATATGAGAGCATAAGTGATATTTATGGATTCTTATGTGAACCTGCCTGTGTGTGTGTGTGTGTGTGTGTGTGTGTGTGTGTGTGTGTGTGTGTGTGTGTATAGTATGCTAATCTCTTCTTTCTTTTACAGCAGCCACAGTATTTCCTAGTCCAAGTTCTGATTTGGAAAGTAATGGAACAGATAGTTTCTATGGTAGTCAAGTGCTTGCCTGGATCCTTAGTTTGGAAAAGGTAATTTCACTCAGTTTTGTATGGACTCATAAGAAAAAGCAGGTAAACAAATGCCTCTTAGATTAATAGAGGAATCTTCCAAATAGGAAGAGTATTCCCGTTTGGAGTAATACCTCCGGGAGATTCTTTTCTTAGGAGCTCTTTGATAAAAAGCTTAATTTTGAGGCATTCTAAATTCCTTAAGGTCTTGGATATTTATTTACTTCCCTGTTAAGTCCCTTAAATGAACTTAAGGTTTTCATTTAGTAAAAAATAGGGTGGCATTACATGTGATCTTTTAATTTCCTGAAGCAGGAAAGAAAAAATGCTGTATGAAAGCAGATGAAGCTTTAACACCCATCAGACTTGCTGCCTTATCTATACTAATAATGCTTTTGGAAAAATTAGACCTATAAAAAATATCTCCCCAAAGTAATAAAATCCCTTTCCTTAGCGTGGTTTAAAGCGCTTACCTCTGGATTTCCGTCTGTTTACCAGTCTTCCACTTTAAGATTCCAGATTGCAAGATGATAAACATCATTTCTATCAGAGGTGTAAACTGACAACCTATGGGCTATATGTGTATGTGTGCACATATACAAGGATTTTGAGAAATTGAATTTGAATGCCTTTAGGCAGAAGAGCTACTCTTCTGTCAGCTTCAATCCCCACTTTTCCTTATTGTCTTTTATCCAACCAGATTCATACATTTTTTTTTTTTATAATTTAAGCCATAGGTATTCCTTTTATTTTTTATCTTTTATTTTTTTAATTTATGGCTGTGTTGGGTCTTCGTTTCTGTGCGAGGGCTTTCTCCAGTTGCGGCAAGCGGGGGCCACTCCTCATCGCGGTGCGCGGGCCTCTCACTATCGCGGCCTCTCTTGTTGCGGAGCACAGGCTCCAGATGCGCAGGCTCAGTAATTGTGGCTCACGGGCCTAGTTGCTCCGTGGCATGCGGGATCTTCCCAGACCAGGGCTCGAACCCGTGTCCCCTGCATTAGCAGGCAGACTCTCAACCACTGCGCCACCAGGGAAGCCCCCAGGTTCATACATATAAGTTATTCGGCTGGCCCATGAGTCCTGCTTTACGTGCTCTTCAGAAATGAAGAGGAGATCATTTTTAATATTTTGCCATGGAGAGACTACTTCTCTCTCTCTCGCTCTAACTATCTATCACACACACACATAAGAATTTTTAATAATATATCCCTGTCTTATGTAGTAGACATTTCTTCCATCTGAAACATAGGGACATAACTCTGGTCTTTATTCATATTCCTGTGACCATAACCACTGCTGCTTGATATGTGTCTGTTAGTTCCCCTTGAATTAACATTCTGTATACCTGAGGCATCTTGATAAACTTGTTTATGTCAGTAAGCCAAAGAACAACACAAAAATGTATGTCAGGAAAAAGCACCATACCTGTCAAGGCAATTCTGCCAGTGCTGGTTGAAATATAAGACTTCCAGAGTCAGTCCAGTCTAGATTTGGAAAGTCTAGTTTATATAATAGTTGAGGTACCTAAAGCACCCTGTGTAGCTGAGGAAGCCCTGCCATGTGCCCACGTAATTCCAGTATAAAGCCTCCACAAATCATGCTAGGGTGCAAACTAGGGAAAGTTATTTTATTCCATTCTATTTCTTGTATATTGGTTCCTAGACGCAAACAGCCTTGCATTGTATCAGTTAAATTCTTTAATAGCTGGAATAGCAGTGCTAGTCTCAAAAATACCACTTTGTTGTATTGAAACTCCCAGGTTCTCTTTCTCACACGGAATAAAATTTCAGAATTTTGTGAGGCAGCACAGAGTCATGTATCCGATGGAGATAAGTCAAAAATGAATTTTCTATGTATAGATACATATTTTCAGAGTAGTTGGAGCAGAAAAGGGATGTAAAAATTAGGATCACATATTGATGCCTCTGTCAGCAATCTCTCTGATTCCTTTTTCTTTCTGTGTACTGCTTTCTGCAACCCTTGCAAGAATAAGTAGAGAAATCATTTTGGGGTGAGTTTATATGTAATGTTAAGAAAGAGATGTGGATGAATGACTAGAAGACCTGGCACCTAGAGTATCTCCTGGAATAAGTGGAGCCTGTCTTGTTTCATTACATTTAGAAGTTGAATCACTGGAAGGTAGAGTGTAGATTTTGTGATATAAAGGGAGGATGAAGTTAGCTAGCCCTCTCCTCACAGGTTATAATAATTAATTATTAGGAAGGATGCATTAAATATTGCAACTAACTGTAATTGGCTCTATAAATATCTAAACAACTTAATGGTGAATGTGATCAATATTATAGCTGAAAACAGTGCTGCATCTGTTAACTGGTCTGTACTGTGAAATATATGGGGGACTTCCGTTATAAAAATGCTTTCCAATTATTGCCTTTGATAATTATATGCTTGTATGTATTTTCATATATGTGTTTTCTTTTTTCTTTATATGCATAATTCTTAAATGAAATAATTGCTTTGCAAATGAAACACAATCAATCCATGTTTTTCCACTTCTCTAAACAAACACTGTTGGTCTTGAGACTAGACTCTGAAGCTCTTCCTTTTTGGAAGTCTTCCAAAGATCCTGGCCAGTTTCCCATGAAGTGTCACAAATTATCAGGACACCTAAGTCTCTGCTATTAAATGTCCAGGAAAAGCTTAAGATTTTTAAGCCTGAAGATTTTTGTGAGACAAGATCTAGTACATTTAGGTTGTCTAGTCAGAGACAGGAAATGTGTTCAGTTAAAAAAATCATATGCAAATCTTTTAAATCATAAAGGTGACAGGAGTTACCACATTCACACATTCTCCCAGTGACTTTTCATGGGTAAACCCAATGTATTTTAGTGTTAACTTAATAGTTGCTATAATGCAGGACCTTAAAATGGCTATTATGTAGACAGGTCAGTTTCCTTGAAGACTAGGACACGTTAATATCTATATTTACTAACATTATTATACCACTCTTCTCACACACATTGCTTTTACAGCAAAATTCGACTTCAGAAGATATACGAAGAGAACTGTGTGAGAGCTATCCAAGATATACTGCTGATTATGCCTTCTCTTGGACCACTCTAGGGAAAAATGTTTTTAACATATTTTGCCTGTCCAACATGACCCTTTTAGAGTCTTCTCTCCAAGAACTAACAAACCAGTTCTCTCAGGTGAGTGTAAATATGTTAACGTGATCAAGATCTCATAAACAATAGAAGGAAGTGTATTGTTTCCATTCTCGTATACACAAAGTGACTCAAAATGAATCAAAGAGCAAATGCATAACCCACATGGACTAGGAAATGCTGACTGAAATGTTGGCTCACCTTTGGCATGAATTCCTCGCACAGAGATTCACATACAATGTCTAATTCTAAGTAATATGTCTATTTGCTATTTAAATGTGCAGGATTGAAATTATGTTAATTTTGAACCAAAAATATTGCATTATGGTTAACGTGAAGACATCTTTGTAGATGAAATTTGACTTTGCCCTATGGTGAATGAAGATTGACTGTTTTCTCTGAGATATTTTATTTAAGTGAGATTACTCAGGATACAATGTAAGTTTAATAATTAAACTGTCAGAGCCTTATAACTCTCAGAAGTTAGAATAATGGATAATCTTTAAAATGTTTCTTCTAAGGTCAAACCCAATTTACAAATTTGATTTTTTTATGAAATAATATAATCCCTCTTTCCCAAATATTATATATTAAAACCAAGAACTTTATAATATGGAGTGCTAATGACTATTTTTATATGCTAGTCTTAAATTAAGATGTGAAAATAAGACACTGATAATTTTCTTTTATGAAACTCCACATACAATGAAAGTTCACAAAAATATTCAGAATTCTCTCAAAATTTTATAAACAGGAATAAATGAAACATGTCCACATCTAACATTTTTCCCCTTGATTCTCTGAATTTTATTGTAAGTGCAGAATACTTAAATTACTCTTCAGTAATCTGAGTTTTCCAAATGAACTAGATTAGAGACACTGTTATAATAACCCCAATCCAATGTAGAGCACTTAAAATTCTATCTCAGCAAACTCAGCCGTCACGTAGAATGTGTGGTTAAGAATATGTTGTTCAAAATCACATTTTCAGCGTGAAAGGCCTTGAATTAAGATAGAACAAAAGCCTGACTTTACTAGTATGAATGAGCTTATTAAGAAGATTGTTTTGGGTGGGAATATAATGAAGGTATTAGTTGGGTCCTGTGATTCAGAGCAAAAGTACAGGTCATGGTTTTCATTTATTTGTTTGCTTATAGTACAAGATATGATTATTACATAGGATATTCACTCTAAATCATTATTATAACTGAAGTTCCTTGTATTCCAGCAGAACTTTGGAAATATTTTATTTTGTTAAGTATGTATAATTGTAATAGTAGACATTTTCATATGTTTGTATGTATACATATTCACGCACATATAATATAAAATATATAAATTTTAAGGGTTTTCTATGCAAATAATAAATAATATAAGGTCTACTAATGGATATAGAGAAGATACGTCTGCAGATACTAAACCAGAGCCTAAAGAAAAAGAAAAATATTACTCTGAAGCTAATTTTATTTTAAGAAATTAATTTTAATTTCCCAAACACAATTTAAAATATTTTGTATAAACAGTTTTGTTAACCAGACATTAAATATGCCAATTTCTGGAACTATAGGAAAGAATCTAATTATGTGTAAGAACATTTGAAATGGTTATAGTTTTTCCAAGTAAAAGATGACTTCAAACTGAATGAAAATCTGAAAGAATTACTTATGTGAAAATCTAAACTTTTAATGTTTTCAAAGGCAGTTAGCCATGTGGTTACAGATGTTGAAATCTCATTTCACCCTGTTGGTGGTTTTATTTTTTAAGCTATCAAGTGATCCCAATAACCAGAAGACAGTGTTTCAGGAAATGGTCAAAGTGCTGTCGTTTTTCTCACAAGTGCAAGAGCAGACAGTTGTGTGGCAGCTTCTCTCCAGTTTTCCTAATGTGTTCCAGAATGACACGACACTAAGCAATCTATTTGATGTTCTTCGAAGTGCAAACAGGTAAGAAAAAGTAAGAATTAAGGGGAATGTTACTGTTCATAAAGAAGTCTTTCTTTTTTTTTTTTAAATATTACCTTTAGGATCACTGGTAGGTAGGTAATTTAAACACAGCAAATAATCCTTCAGCACCTTATTGCAGATTTTGGCAACGAAACTAAGTGTATTAGTTAAGCAAAGGAGAAACACACATTGTGGTCATCAGGATTATTGACAGGTTTATGGGGAAACAAGGGGGAACGCTAATCATAACATCTATGGTGTCAGTTGGTATCCCAGAACTTCTGAGAAAGATGGTAGAGCAGGACCAATGGTAGATTGGAACCTTGGCTCAGGCTCACTCAGGGACAACCAGGGCTCTGTGCATCTAGTATTTTAACTGTTCAAGAAGAAAATATTTCATTGGGTTTTGGTTGGTACTACACAGTAAAAAACAACCCCACTGGCTAGAGTTTACACCAAGCCACCCCAAGGGGGTTGGCCTCCCTCACGTGCAGCCAGCTTAAGCCTGCATATTGGGTTGGCTTTATTTGACACATATGACACAAAGATTTGAAAAATTTTGCAGAAGAAACCCTTTTAAAGCCTGCGTTCCTCATAAAAGAGATCTGAGCATGGCCAGCGTTCAGAGTTTGATGGACACATACTTAGGTTTTGGCTGTCCTGTCTAGCTAATTTGGAAATGTGCGTTACGCAAAACAACAACAACTACATTAACGACTAGCAATTACTGAGTGCCTGTTACATGCCAGACACTTTACTGGACCCTTTATATGTATCACATTGAAACTTACAACAGAACTATTATTTATTTTATAAGTGAGATAACAGAAGGTTATAAAAATTAAATATTTGATGATCATGCAGCTAGGAGGGTTTGAACCTGGGTTTTTTAACTCCAGAACCCAGACTGCCTCTCTAATATGTCACTAAGAGCACAGTGGATTCCATCGCTAATCTCTGAAGCACCAGAAGAGTTTTCTCATCTTCTCTGGTAAGCTTTCCAAGAGTTTATATTTGTTCAAAGACCTTATAATAAGCCCTCATGTTGTTGCATTAATTTCATTTGATTCTCACAACAGTGCTTTGAGACTGAGACTACAGATATCCCCATTTTATAAAAGAGGAAACGCACCCTCATGGAGGTCAAATGACTTCCTCAAGGTTCTACAACTAGTAAGTGGTAAAGCTAGGACCTGAACTCAAGGAATCGGAACCCAAGTCCTGTGCCCTTTCCACGATAACATGTCATAACTAAGCTATTAGAAGAAGCAAGATATTAGGAAATTTGACTTGGTCCTCATTTTGGCTCTCAGGGAAATTTTCACTGACCCAGAATTTTGACACGCGATTCTTTCCCTCCTTTGTATATTCTGTTTTAGAAAACAAACAGGTAAATCAAAAGAGAAAGGGGATTGTCTGAATTGTATAATGTAGCAATGAAAAGAGTCAAGATACTATTCAGACCACAGTAAGATATCACTAACACTCACTAGAATGGGTAAAATTTTAAAAGATGGACAACCCCAGTCAGCGGCAAGAATGTAGAGCAGGGGGCTTCCCTGGTGGCACAGTGGTTAAGAATCCGCCTGCAAATGCAGGGGACATGGGTTCGAGCCCTGGTCCGGGAAGATCCCACATGCCATGGAGCAGCTAAGCCTGTGCACCACAACTACTGAGCCTGCGCGCTGGAGCCCACGAGCCACAACTACTGAGCCCACGTGCCACAACTCCTGAAGCCCACGTGCCTAGAGTCCATGCTCCGCAACAAGAGAAGCCACCGCAATGAGAAGCCCACGTACCGCAACGAAAAGTAGCCCCTGCTCGCCGGAACTAGAGAAAGCCCGCACGCAGCAACGAAGACCCAATGCAGCCAAAAATTAATTAATTAATTTTAAAAAAACGTAGAGCAAATAGAACTTTCATACATTGCAAGTTAGAGTGTAAAATGATACAACCATTTCAGAAAACAGTGTGACAGGTTCTAATGAAGTTAAAAATAGCTCCATATGATATAGCAGTCTACCCCTGGATATTTACCCGAGCAAATGAAAACATATGCTCACATGAAGACTTGTATGCTAATGTTTATAGCAGATTTATTCATAATAGCTAAAAATTAAGGGAAAAACAAATATCCATAAACAGAATGTATGAAAAAATTAGTGGTTTACTCATACATTAGAATTCTACTCAGTAAGAAGAATAAACAGATTGCTGAATCACACCACAACATAGATAAATCTCATGAATATTATGCTGGCAAAAAAAACCCAGACCAAAAAACAAAAAAGGAACACATACTAGATGTGTAGATATTATGTTATTGACAAAATTAATGTATAGTGTTAGAAATCAGATCAGTGTATCTTGGGAGAACTGTTGGAAGCATGGCAAAACTTTTTTGGGGTGATCCAAATATATCTTAATTAGCATGGTAGTTAAATGAGTGTATATATTTGTCAAAACTCATTGAACTGTAACTTCAAATAGGTGCATCATATTTTATGTGAATTATACCTCAATGAAATTTCATTATTAAACAACAAATAAAAACCAAAAATGCCACAAAATAATACTCACTGGAAGGTGGAAGATCCAAAAAATACTCTCGGGTCAAAAATAAATTAATTAATTAAAAATACGTCAGACATTATTTTGGTAGAGTAAATTGCATAAGGACGTTGCACGGTGACTATTTTAATTCTCTTCAAATTTAAATAAAATTACTGCATTATGCAATAGGGTATATTCTCAGGTAATGTTTAGAATGTTGTAAACCAGTCTACATAATAATGAAAACAGCTTTTAAAAGAAATCCCTTCAAATTATTATAAAGCAAGTGACATTTGACTTTTATCTAACCTGAATAACTTTTTTTTAAAGTAGTTAACTTTTACTTATTTATTATTATTTAATTAACTAATTAATTAATTTAAATTTTTATTGCCAATTTATATACTTGTTTTTTCTAATATGATAGCCTCCTGCCACCTGTGAGATTTTTTAATTTAATAAATTCGACATGTTACATTTTGTAAATTTAAGGTGCACAGTGTATCACATGTGATTTTGAGCACTTGGTGTGCTATTGTTATTAAGGAATTGAATTTTTAACTTTACCTTTAATTAATTTAAATTTTAAACACTGATACTTGATCCAGTTATTAGAAAAACTTCTAATATGTTTGAAACAACATGGGTATGTGAATCTACTTTTCACTGATAATTGTAATGAAATCCAAATACAGATTAAGTACTTTCAATGAAAATTTAGCATCTGAGTTGAGATGCTTCATAAGTGTAAAATATACAGTGAAATTTGAAGACAATACAATAAAAGACAAAATACTTTATTAATATATTTTATATTGATTAGGTGTTGAAATTATAACATTTTGGATGTATTGGTCAAATAAAATATATTATTAAATTAATTTCATCTGTTTCTTTTAACTTTTTTTAATGTGACTACTAGAAAATTAAAAATTAAATATGTGGCTTGCATTATATTTCTGTTGGAGAGCCCTTTATAAACCTTTTTTTAAAGTTAAATCTTCTTTACTATTATTATTAAACTAACAGTATCACTAAAATCTGTAAATTCTTCACAAATGACTGTATTTTATCATCAAATCATTGGTTTATCTTACTCTTTGTTGATCAAGTAATATGGACAAATAAACCCCATAAAAAGGTTTTGAGGTTATTTACACCAGCAATTTTGCAAAGTTGTAAGTTGTTATATAGTTCAGTCACCAAAACCAGATTATATAATGTTACGATTATGACAGAGGTTAGCAAAAATGAGTAATGTCAAAAGTCAAGAAGTGTATATGAAAAAACATACATGATATTCACCATTTATGAGGAAGTTGTGCTGAGGTATGAATCACAAAAACTCCTTTTTAAATTACCTTTACATATAAGGAGACTTGTTTTGGATAACTTCCATTTATATATGATGAAAAGGACAGAAAAACAAAATCAATGAAATGAAATAAAAGTATTTTGATCAATAGTCTAAAGGATTTCAGAGAGGACAATGGTCAGGTGTCATTTTTAAGTCACGTTTTGTTAGAAAAAGATGAATTAAGTCTTCTGACATTTTTATTAATGATATTAATAACAATAATGCTGACAGTTACAATGAGATTGCCAAGTGTTCAGTCTTTGAAGGTGTTACTTTGAGACAACAGATTAGCTGAGTCAAGCAGAAGGCCAAGCTGGGAGAAGGCTAGCAGAGATCTATAACCTCAGAACATTTAACTGGTCTCCATGATGACCAGGGTTCAGAAGTAACTCAAAGTCTGAGAACCAGGAGATTCTTGGGGGCAAATATAAAAATGCCTGAGGTATTGACTGTTATGTATATAGAGCAGAAATGAAAAAAATACAGCCATGCCCCTATGGCCAAACACACAGCTGTAAAAACAAGCTAACAATGCTGTGGGCTCAGTGCAGAAATGTTCTGTCCTCCTCCCCGCCATGTTGGGGCAAAGTGCCAGAGGCAAGACATAAAGTGGAAAGAACATAAATTTTGAAATTAGACAGAACCAGTTCTATTTATTTGGATAACCTCGTGTAAGTTATTTAACTTTTTGAACTTTAGTTTTCCTGTCTATAAAACAAAACAAATGAAAATGACTTTATGGAACTATTAGAGAAGTAAATAAAATTATAAATATATATATGTTTATATATAGACACATATCTACTAGAAACTAGAGGATACTCTTAGCTCTCTAAATGTTTTCATTCACAGCTAGGGAGCTAAAATTAAAATGATCTTAATTTAAATATTAAAAATTCCAAAAATATGGTAGAAAGTATATGCACATGCTGTTGCTGGAGTGAACCTTCAGTTGATTAGGATACATATGGAAAAACTATCACCTAGTATGTGTTACATTTAACTTCACAGTGGCAAATACTTAACAAAGCCTTTTAAGTTACTACTCATGTATATTAAAGCATTGCCTCACAGTATTTGTGAAATTCAGACATACTTGTACAATGCTAACATTTTTAAAATGTGCTAATGACAATAAGGGGATAAAAAAGGCATTTCTTAAGTCACTAGTTGATTTTTTGGAAATATGGAATGAACTCCAGCATAAGTGAATTTGCTGATTGTTCATCCACAGTGTAGACTGCCCATCTTATTAGTAACATAAAAATCATAGGAAGACAGTGCCAGTTAGTCTGGATATTAATTTTGAGCTACCCCTGGAGCAGTGCCTATGGGCCATTTAAGGGATAGAATGCAGTCTTTAATTAGGGCAAGCTCCTTTTTTTTTTCAAATACATTACCATTTGTTTACCTTTGTAAAGGTAAATATCAAATGCTTAATTAATAATTATTCTTGAAACTGGATCTTTTATCTGGGCTTGATTTTTAATGAAAATAATTTCCAATATTTAATTTTTTCTTTTAATTAAAAAAAAAGTATCCTTTCACTGGAAGCTTCTATTTCTAACCACTTATTTTTAGGTCTTAACAAAGAAAAAAAAAAAACTGACATGAAATTCACTTCTTACTTTAAGGCCTTTTAGGTTTTAGAATCCTGGAAAGGTGAAGTGCTCTGTCTGGTTCAAGAACACTTTGTTGGGATTTTGTGCATAAACAGACAAACAAGTAATTAGACGACAAAAGCAGCATCTTGTTTCTTATGTTATAAGAATAGTTTTCTATACTGTAGCTATTTTCTCCTTGAATAACCTTTTGTTTCTGTCTGCAAACCTTGAAATGCAATCTGGTTTAATTGTTTTTCGACTTGTTAGTGCGCTGCTGGCTGTGCAGAAGGTTTATCCACGTGTTACAACTAACGAAGGTTTCAGAACTCTCCATACATCTGTTAAACATCTGCTTTACACTTTGGACTCCCCATCTCAAGGTATTATACTTCCATCTTCCTGTATTCAATTCTGTGTTGCAATTCTGTATTCAGTTCCATTAAAAATAAAAAACGAAGTACAAGTGAAGTAATCAGTTATGGATGGTATTATTCTTAGGTGGGGACATAAGCTACAACTAAATCTGGGTCTTTAGATAACCAAAGTGTGGAGACAAGGAGAAATGGCCAGAAAAGAGGCTGTGACTTTCTAGGATTTTTATTTTGGTAAAAATGATCTCTTTTAGTTATATTATAAAGCTATGTTTATAGTTGGTATGAAAAATAAATATCAGAGTAAGGGAGTAAGCCTCAGCAAGTAGATTTCTACCACTACTTTTTGAACAAAAGCCTACACTGAATCGCAGTATCTTTGCCCTCATTTCCAAATTTTGTCTTTTTAATCAGGATGAGTCTTTGGTAAAAATATACCCCTCAACCAGCCATCTTGAAAATGCATGATGGACATCAGAGCGTGAATAGACCAGTACAGATCTACTGTCACTTATAGGTGTAAGACAAACTATAGCATGTTGCTAGTGAATCAGAAAAAAATCACCTTTGCATATAGAGGATAGCATTATATACCACACACATGGAAATGCACAGACACACACACAGCCATATACAGACAAACATTTAGGGCTATAAGGAATAAATTCCTACTTCCCAAGTAAAATGTTTCGTTAGCATTTACCTCTCCTGAATGAATTTAGAAATAGGCTTTCTCAACTGAGTTTGTCAGCTTTTAAATATGTAGACTTTACCTTTGGATTACTGATAAGTGTCCTGAGAGCATCAGGTCACAACCTGATTGTTTATTACAAGGTCTTTATTAGTTTTCATATGAATAGCAGGTTTGGAAAGGCTTTGAAGACTTCTCGAAGGAGGGTCTAACATACACTTGGATACCAATTTCTGTTAGTCTAGAACATTTTTTTTTTAGAACATTTTTTATATCATCAATTACAGAATTAATGACTAGCTTGCAAGATTGACTGTTGTTAAATTCAATGGTCTTGACGAACATTAAGGTTAAAAAAAACTTGCGCTTTTAAAAAAGTCCAGACCAGAAAACCAGACAGTACAGTAAAAAACACTAATTATTTCCTCTGTATATTTTTATATTTTCATTTTAAAGACTTGAGAACTTCAAGTTTCTCCTTACCATTCTTTTCCTTTTCATCTTCAGACTCACACCTTGTAATTGTAAAGTAGAGGGATGAAGTTGAAAATTTTTTTACAAAGGACAAAAGCTCCTCAGTGCCTTAGAAGCTAAAGAACCTGTCATTAACTGAGGCAGCAAAACACTTTTTCCTGTTAACAGTATAACTAACTCAATTTTCAATCCTTAACAATGACCATGTCTCATGTCTGAATATGCTAATGATTTTGGCATGTATTAAGCCATGGCACTGGATAGTCAGGATGACAAGGAAATACATCAAGGAAATGTGTTTTTATTTTTAAAATTAGATGTGCTTATATTTGTTTGTTTTTTAATTTCCTACACATGTGACTTTATCAGTCTGAGGATACCAACACAGTAGCATTAATGTCAATTCCTAAGTCATTAACCCTAAGCCCCTACCTACCTGCCTGAGCAGAAATTTCATGGCCTTTGAAAACTCCTTCCAGGTATTTCTGGGAATCCTTCAGGAAACTCAAACTTGTTTTGAAGTACAGACACCTGCCACGTTGCCCAAGCCACCCATGCTTAGTCTCCATGGCGTTTAGCGGTATTTGTGAACATACTTCTTCCCTTGGCTTTACACTCAGTAAACTGGAGTGGAATGGTCTCTTATAGCAGAGTTGCTTGGGTCCTCTCTAATGCATGACAGGGCTCAGATAGCTTTGAAGGTCTCACTCCTCTCTTTCAAAGAAAAAATAAAAAGGTAGTATTTTTTGTGTCAGTGATAAATGTTTTATTATCTTAAGTCCCTTCTATCATCAAAAACAACTCTATAAGAGATAGTTATTATCCCATTTTGCAGACAAAGAAACTGAGGCAAAGGGAGGCTGGGCACTTTGCCTGTGTTATACATCCAGCAAGTGACTGAACCTGAGATTTAGAGCCTAGATCTGTCTAAGCCCAAAGCCAGGCCCCCAAGCTCTTTGTTAGATGGCCTCACTCATATTTACCATCTGGGACATATACACACTATGATAGCTCACACAAGTACCTGCCACCACCAAACCTCAGAATGGCTCCACTTTCGGCCACTGATGGAGTCTGACTATTTGTGTCAGATTCCTTCCCACATGATACATTTTTTGATAGCCATTGCCCCATTCCTTTCCACACCACATGTCTGTTTCTAATTCAAACCTCCCCACCCCATGTCTAGTTCTGATTCAACCCTGGTTATGAACATAGTTCAAGGTTTTTTCAGAAGCCTCCTCAGCAACCATGATAATATGGAGATGCTAATAAACACTTGGGAAGAAGCTTGTCTCCTAACTTCCTGTTTTAAGGAGTCTAATTCTCAGCTCCTGCCCACTGAGGATCCCTACTTCACAGTTTAGTATTTTCATTTATAAAACTGAGTTTTGAGAGCAAAGATTACCTTTTTGGCTCATTGAAGTTTGCTGTTTTGCAAAGTAGTAAATTACATGAAATTACATCTTTAAAAACAGAAAGCAATCTTTACTGGTGAAAGAGGTTATCTGTGCACTGGATTTCTTTCTGTGTCTTTGGGCACCCTTTTTATATATGCCTAATTCTACAAATAAAATAAAATCTGACTTTTTAAAGGTCTGTAACAATTTCCACTTCATTAAAGCCTATTTAATACAGTATTTCTTCTCAGACACCTTAGAGTCCAGAATGAAAAGTGACCAGAGGGAGAAGTCCATACTTAACATCAAGATCAAGCCTATAATTGATATGTATAAAGTTAATTTCTATTAGTTATTCATTTGAATAGCGTGATGAGGAAGAGACACTCCATAACCATATAGAATACAAATGCTAATGAACTTGCTCAGCATCACATAGGAATTCAAAGTGAGCAAGATATGATCTTGGGGAAATGGTTTTATATACTTTTACACTGCAAAAGCATATAAGTCTCCAGAGTCCTACCCTGGATTATTCCATATAAGGATGCCGATAAATAATAGGTATTACCATTATTAATTAGGTTTATTTATTCTGGGTATCTTCTTCTTGGTCCTTTCACTCACTAATGCATTGCTATCATTAGAGTAATAATACTTAGCTGCATCTTGAGCAGAGCAGAGAACTCCCTTCTGCCAGAGAGGAAAACTGAAAAAGCCACTCTGCCAGATACTAGGGACAGAGCAGACATTACTCAGACATGACTGATACAGACGTAAACAAGGAGGTCTTTAATTCTGTGAGTCTTTTACACACATGCTTAAACAAAATGATCAGCGTGAGAAGAGTACAGATGGTTTCCTAGTTTTGTGCTAGGACCTTCTTAGAAGGCTTTAGAACACACGCACTAGAGACAACGGGAGAAGCGTTAAAGCTGGCAATAAAATATCCTATTGAAAATGGTTAGGCCAATGTTAAAAAATGACAGCACTAAAACTACTGGATTATTTATAAGGAATTAGTAGTGTCTACAGGGAAGACTGAAATAAGTAATACCGTTTCTTTAAAGGGGCCGAATGAAAGCACTGGATTTATGATGTTTTTATTTATGTAGTAGCTGTTTAAAGTGTTTCATTTTCAATTTTGCATGTGAATGTTGTTGCACACTTACTCTTTAACAATACAATGTTATGCAGCAAGCTGAATAAGGAACCTGTTTAACTTCTAGGGACAATTCTCTGTGTTGAATTAGACCTTCACATATGGTTTCCATTAGACCCAACTTAGTGATTGCCTTCCACACTCCAAACTTTCATATTATTTGAGACCACTCAGAATGGTTCTGTTAACATTAGCCAATTTGCATTCACAGCTACATTCAGTTGAAATCACTGGCTGCTTTTTGAAAGACAGAAAATATACATTAGTGATGGTAGATGTTTCCTACGGCCACATTCTAGACAACCAAAGACAAACAAACAAAAAAATCCAGTGACCCGTAAGACTGAAATTGGCTTCGTTTGATTAAGAAGTCATGGGGTAGTCAATTTGCATTATGATATTTAAGAGTCATCTATGCATACAGGTCTTAGGATAAAATAATGCAATGGTTTGATGCACAGAGAAATAATTTGTTCGAAATACATATGCTTGACCATTGGAATTATTTCAATTAGTAGGCATCTATTTCCTATAAATATCTTAAATGTTTCCAACTGAAAGAGCTTAGACATCTCTTGTAAAATCCTTTGGAGAAAAATTCTGCAGACTTCCTGCATTTTTTTCCCATTAATTTGACCTGGGATGATTTTTGCTTAGAAAAATAAATGCTTTACGAAAATGTTAAATATTCTCCTATATAAATATTATCACTTTAGGTGGCTCTGATAATACAACACATGTGTGGAGTGAGGAAGATGGACAGCCTCTATCCCCAAGCAGCCTTGCTGCACAGTAAGTCTTTGCTGGTTTGTTGGTTTGTTTCTAAACTGGTAAGTTACTTGGCTGAATGAGCAATCAAAACAATTCATAAACATAATTCTTTTATCAGTATATAAGGCCATGGAATAGAAAAATCAATTATTGACTGACCACAGAAAAAGATACAGTTGAAGTGCAGTAAAGTTGAAAGTTGTTTTTTGGTATTATTCAATGGTACTTTCGGATAATGCAACATGAGGATCTGTTTTTCAGTCCTAAGATTGTATAACTAGATCCCACATGTTCTGTCTGGATTGGTTACCTTATGTCTATGAGGAGAATCTAGCTGGAGGCCCAATTTCCAACTCTTTTCAGGTCTTTCATCATGAAAGATGTAGAAGTCGCCAATTTTTTACATTACTATTTATTTCGGTTTTTAAAAATCACGATATTTTGTATGCTCACTCAAGGTAATGCAAACTTTGGTTGCTTCAGTAGTATTCAGGTAGCCAAAACTGTTTATAGGTAATTTAATTTTGGACTCTTTGTGGGGCATGTAAATATGTTGTCTCAGGAATAGGCAGTGGAAATAACAGCAGTTACCTTAGCTTCTAAGGACCATTAATCTAAGCAGTTCTCTGAAGTAACTGTAATAGTTATGGTAGAAGCTGACTGAAGTAAATGCATATAGTTCAAGGCAAATTTAGAGACTAGGTGGCCTGTTATGTAAAAGGTTGTTTTGGCCTGATAAATTATACTATTGAAATTCTTTAACTTTAGTCCCAAAGGATGTATTTTTGTGCTAATGGAAATGTGTACAAATAAAAACAAATAATAGGACTTACTTTTAACCATTCATTTCTTTTTCTAAAATAAAATCTATGCAATTGTTTATAAACTTTCTGTTATTCAATGAGAAGTTCCCTAACTCTGGGTAATTCTAGGCAAAATCCTTCCATCAATAACCACCTCCTCTTTCTGCTCCCACGTCTCTCCTCCTCTAAGGTGGCTGAACCAGATGCTTCTCCCAAGAGCAATCTCACAGCTCTGGGCAATTTTACCCCAGACAGGATTCCATGTTCCAAATAATCAAGTCTTTTAAACACATTCTCTGTATAGCCAGAAAAATAATTTTTTTAAAAAACCTCTGAATTGAATGAAGTAAGAAAGAGAAAAACAAATACCGTATGCTAATGCACATATATGGAATCTAAGAGAACAGTACTGATGAACCTAGTGAAAGGGCAGGAATAAAGACGCAGATGGAGAGAACGGACTTGAGGACACAGTGGGGAAGGGGAAGCTGAGACGAAGTGAGAGAGTAGCACTGACATATATACATTACCAAATGTAAAAGAGATAGCTAGTGGGAAGCTTCTCTGTAGCACAGGGAGATCAGCTCGATGCTTTGTGACGACCTAGAGGGACGGGATAGGGAGGATGGGAGGGAGGCTCAAGAGAGAGGGGATATGTATACTTATAGCTGATTCACTTTGTTGTACAACAGAAACTAACACAACGTTGTAAAGCAATTATACTCCAATAAATAAATATATATATATATATATATATATATATATATATAAAACCTCTGAATTGAGACAACTGGATGCTTATTGCTGAAGCCAGGTATCTTTATCAGAGCCTTGGGGCATCCATAGCATTGGTAATGTTAGCGCTTCAGACCTGAAAATTCCACAGCAAATGTAGTTGGTTACTGACAGCTAGCTGACAGTTTATTAGAAAGAATTCAATACTTTTAAGATGGCTCTTGTTGAGATTGATGCAATTAAGGGATTTCTTATCTTTGGACTTCCTTTCCCTCCCCACTTTAAAATAATCATAGAGTGGCAGTACTTGGCATGAGATAAAAATGTTTATGGTCCAGAATTTTCTAAAGAAAGCTGCTCAAAAATTTTTTTTTCCCTCAGAGCTCTTCTCCCTCATTATTTTTGCACTAAAGTTAATTATTTTTTATTGTGTTGTGTGTGTGTGTGTGTGTGCGTGCACACACACATGCATGCATACATCCATAAGCTCATCTTTAGTTGTAACCATTCTTGAGAAGTAGGTGAGATTTTTATATAAAGAATACATAAATTAAATCGTTTAAAGGAATACTTGGATGTTTATGCCAAAACAGTGGCACATATGTATCTTAATTTTTGGTGTATCTTAAATCTAATCTCAAAAATCTTGGCAATCACATATTCTTTATGGAACTAAGATAATGCTTAGATGGTATTTCAAGGTCACTTTTGGCCCAACATTCTTCTATTTAAAGCTTGAAAATTCACCATTCACCATTCTTGTGCCGTTTCATCTGGAAAGGTAGACCAGTATTTTGCTACTGAGCACAGCACCAGAATGGAAATGGCTCAGTGCTATAATGATTAAGACAAAGAGGAAGACAAACACAAAAGAAAGAGAGGTAATACTGAGAGGAGAGTCTCTGGTGAAGGAAATGCCTAAACAAAAGCAAGAAGCCTCAGGAATGGGTGCAATTTTTTTAAACATGGAGGCTGTGGACTGTATTTAAATGAGAGTCGGCCATCTGACCAATTAACTGTGCTCTGACTGCCAAGTTAGGGACTTTTCTTGCCATAGATTTTTTTTCTTGTTAAACTTCCTCAAAGATCCAGTGTCATTAACCCACATGTAAACACCCTGAGACTTCTTTAATGTTAATGCAGACATTGTCCTACATGTTTACTAGCTATGCCAGGATAAGTCTCTTCCATTAGTATTTGAATTAAATCTAAATTAAATATCCAATAGAACTAGTCAATTTGTGTGTTGTGCAGTTTGATTCAAAATAGATGGTTCCCAAATAAACCATTGATACTTGTTCTATCTCTGCTGTGCATAACATTCAATAGTAGACACTAAGAAAAGAAATTACGAAATAAGTAGAGATGCAGGCTCACAGTTGAAGTGACAAGGCATGCGTAACATACACGTTTACTTACTCACATATGTATGCCTCAAAAATCTTAGACTATATCCTCACATGCCAGTCAGTTTGAAAGGAAACCGGAAAGTGGTTAATTTGGGAACTCTGAATTGGTTGTTTAAAGAAAAAAAAAAAAGGAACTTATAATGTTCATTTGGATTCTACCATTTCTTTTTAATCACAGTTAAATGAATTTAAATTATTTAGAGAATATTATAGGTGGAAGGGATCTAGCAGATCATTTGACAAGAGAGGAAACTGAAGCCCAGAGAGAGGGTTGCCAGATTTAGAGGAAAGAGAAAAGAAAAAAGAGAAGAGAAGTGAAGGGAAGGGAAGGGAGGGGAAGGAGGAGAGGGGAGGGGAGGGGAGGGGAGAGGAAGGAGACATGCAAGACTCATGGGACATACTAATACTGAAAAATTGTTCATTATTTACCTGAAATTCAAATTTAACTGGGACTCCTGTATTTTATCTGGCAACCCTAGCCCAGTGATTTTTTTCTTTCATGTAAATGTGCCTAGAAATGATCTTAAGATCACTTATGATTGGATATTAAAATAATTAAACATAGAGATAATGCCCATGGAAAGGTAAATACTTAGAGGATCCAGAGTAGTGCTGCCACTGTGCAGCTGGGCTGGATGGGGGAAGATGTCCTACTTCATGGTACTTCAGTGCTCAAATCAGCCAATGCCAAACAACCAGGGACTCGCATGGTCTCAACAAAATGGCTTTGCTTTATTTTTATATGACTTAATTTATATATTCTTTTCTAATTCTATAGGCTCCTAATACTGGAAAACTTTGAAGATGCCCTCTTAAATATATCAGTAGATAGTCCTTATATTCCTTACTTGGCATGTGTGAGAAATGTCACTGACAATTTGGCCACGGGATCAAAAGGTAATACTCTTAAGAGTCAAAATGCTACTACTCATGGTTTGTAATTTTGTTCTAAAATAGTAAATCTTATAAGATGTTGGCTTAAAAAAGAAAGAAAATTTAAAAATCTTAGTTTCCATATGCATCTGTTTCAGTGGTTTGATATATAAAGGGACTGTCTAATCATATTATTATATTATTACTCCTGTTCCTGCTGCTAGTACCACCTGGACACCTGGACAAACTTTAATGTATAATGGCCAGGTAACAGATGTGTTAATGGCCACCTGGATGAACTTTCCAAGTCTCCAGAATTAGGAGTTCATGTAACCCTCCATGACATTTTCTATGCCCTTAATAATCTTAGTTGTCAAAAAATAGTGAAGAAGGATAATGTAGACTTCCAAAAGCAGATGTAAATTACATAAAGAAGGGCATTTTTGTAGCAGACTATTTTAACTTCTGATCCTTACACACTTTAACCGTGAAGATTGCATTTAATCAAATATTTCTTTTCCTTTTTTTTAAAGATAAAACATCTATTTTCGTACACTTTGTAGGAGATATACATTCACTGTTCATACACCAAAATAGCTTTTTGAGACTTAATGGCAAGCAAATACCACAACAGATATTTAAGTGTGGTCTCTGTTTACCGGACATGAATTAATCAAGGTTGGAAGGGCATATTTGTGTCACAGTGATTATACAACCTATTCTCTATCAAACACTTCAACTTAATAGTACATCCAAAATAAAAGCATGTTCAGTTCACCAAGAACCAAAACTGTATAGCACCTTTGCTGGAAATATTTTTGTCTCTAAGCAGAATATCTACGAATATTTTGAAAGTAATGAACTCTATAGTCTCCATGGTTCAAGGAAAGATTAAATTTTCACTCATTTTATATTTAGATTGAAATAGGCTATTATCTTAGAAAAAACTTAGTAATAAATTAGGATAAAGGTGTCTTTCAAATAGGTTTCCTAGATGACCTTGCAGTTCACATAAGGTAATTCTTTTCTCCTCCTTTACAGAAAATTTAAGACTACTGCACTCTACAATTCGATTTAAAATATCTTTTCTTCAAAATGGTTCCTATGAGGATAACTTCCCTCCAGTTCCTGAAGTGTTGAAATCAAAAGTAAGCCATGAAAGAAAAAAAAAAAAAAAACCTCAAAACTTCCTGTAATTCTCTGGCAAGATATGTTTGTAATTTAAGTTTTAAATCTGTATTTTTTTAAATACTGGTTCTATTTTGAGTCTAGATTAATGCTAGAAAAAGGGTGACAAGAGTTCTGGTGCTACATAATTGTATTTTGTTTTTAATCAGTGGATATCTCTGTCTGAAATGACCCATAAGAGACTAATTACAGAATGCAATACGTAAAGGAATAGCTCCTGATGTAGTTGTCTCATTAAGCTACACGATTTGAAAAAGCATTAAAAATTTGATTCCTAATTTGAAATGTCCCTAGTTTTTTTTTTTTTTTAATAAATTTATTTATTTATTTATTTTTGGCTGCGTTGGGTCTTCGTTGCTGCACGCAGGCTTTCTCTAGTTGGCGGTGAGCAGGAGCTACTCTTTGTCGTGGTGCGCGGGCTTCTCATTGCGGTGGCTTCTTGTTGCAGAGCGTGGGCTGTGGGCGTGTGGGCTTCAGTAGTTGTGGCACGTGGGCTCAGTTGTTGTGGCTCGCGGGCTCTAGAGCGCAGGCTCAGTAGTTGTGGTGCATGGGCTTAGTTGCTCCGCAGCATGTAGGATCTTCCTGGACCAGGGCTCAAACCTGTGTCCCCTGCATTGGCAGGCGGATTCTTAACCACTGTGCCACCAGGGAAGCCCCCTAGTTTTTAAAACTATAAAAGTTGATTTCAAAAGCTGATGTTTTAGACTTCACAGTGTACAAAAATCTCAGAAGTTGACTCACCTTATTTGTATTATTATCATCAGAAGCAGAAACTAATACTGTAAATCATATTAAAATGTATGATATTGAAGAAAGGGAGGGAAAGCAATGGGAAAAATGTTAACTCTGAAGTTTGAATTGGTTGGTGTTTGTCTCTTATTCTTTGTTTAGCTCATACATACAATTCACAGGTTATCATGAAATTCACTCTCTTTCTTAAATAACGCTTTAAATTTTGAAAGCAGCTCTCCTAGTAAGAACAGCAGTTTAATTGGATTTATGTAGCCAGGGATAAAGTAAAATTAGAACTGGTTTATTCAGAACAAGCAGGATGACTTGCTGTGTAGTCAGCCTGGTCTAATTAAGCAGGCATACAAAACATGCGTCCATGTATATTACAAATAAATATGCTAGTTAGATTACCTACATTATAGTCTTAGTCTTCTACATGAATCAAAATTTCTAGTGTACTTAATTTAGCACTATCTCAGTTTGTGCAAATGAGAAGGAAGTTATGCATTCATCTGGAAAAGTCCTACTCATCCTTCAAGGATAAGTTTAAATGTCACTCTTATAATATTAGAGTATCTCCTTTCTCACTGTTTCCAAGTCAGGATAATGACTTTGTATGCATGTAATATTTACCCATTCATTCATTCCACCCATCATCTATGCTCCCATAATGCTAATCTGTTTATTTAAAAGATATAATCTCTAACCCCAAAGTCCTTATAATCAATCCAGTGGAGGAGAATAAAAGAAGGCCAATGATTATAACACAGTGAGGTAAGTGTTGTGGTATGTGGATGGACAGGATTCTGTATATGGAGGTGGCATATCTGACGCAGATTGCAGAGCGTGAAGGTGGAGAGAAGAAACTTCATGGAGGCGATACGCCTTACTCTGAGTCTTGCAGACTGTGGGATTAGGTTATAGTCCTACATGCCAGACATAGAGACATGCATTGGTAAGAGGTATGAACCTGAAGGACAGATATAGCTTACCTGGAGTTATGTGTCCAGCTGGAGCACAGGATGCCCATGAGAGAGGCAGGAAAGGGGGCCCAGATCCCCAAGGCCTCTTTATGTTTAGTCAAGGAGTTTGAATCTGATCCTGAAAATTGTGAATTTGAAGAAGATGAATTCTGCATTTTAGGAAAAGGTCTCTCTAGGAGAATTATGGAGGACAGATTGGAAGAAAGCCAAGTAGGTGATTTTTTGTAGTAACCTAAGCAAAAAGTGAGGCCCCGCACTATGTCAGTGGCAGAGAATAGAAGGAAAAGAATTTCAAGAGCATTGTAGGAGGTGGGTTGACACCACTTGGCAGCCAGTGAGGTGTGAGGCATAGGGAAGAGGAATCTCCGATTACAGTGAGATTTCTGGCTTTTGGAATTTACTACTTAGCATTATAGCTCATTGTATATGTAGGGTCTGTTTCCCTCACTAGAGTGTAAAATCTGATGAAATTATGCCTTCTGCATCTCTAAAGTCTCACATCTAGCACATAGTAGTATCTTAAGACTTGACTCATGAATGTGTGAACAAATGATGGTGTTAAAGTAGAGCCCTGGTGATGTAATCGTATTACCTGGGCAATTACTCATTGTAGTTCTCAACTTACAGAGTAACTGAGCAGCACACAATATACATTGGGAAATGGAAACAATACATTCTCAGTCATTTACAATAATGGTATGGGAATGGAGCTAAGGATAACTTAAAACAGCATCCACATTTTGAGTATACTGCTCCCCTTGTGGGTTACATTATGAAAAAGGTTCAAGAAGCCACGGAAGTGGAAATAAACTACAATCCTGTCTCTTAGGTGGGAAATCTATTGTCATTTATAAAAAGCATGGCTACTATTTGCAATTGGCAGAACCCGTTCATTCCAGGACTACAGGCTCCATAGGAACATGGTTAAGTCTGTCACTGTACTCTGTACTCTCAGCACCTGGCACGGAGTCTGACACATGGAAAGTATTCAGTACATATCATTGAAAGAATGAAGACAGACTCCCAGAGTTTTGTAAGAAGAGATGCTTTTACTTCCCTGCTTTGTCCTCCTTGGTAATTGGTATCTTGATTGTGACAGTGAGTTAGGGCCCACCCTAACATTTTTATTCATGATATTTCTAAGAAGGTTTAGACCCTCCAAAATGCCAAATGCCTGTCATTCAGTGGTGACTTTTTTTCTTTTCTAGCCCTGAACATTCTACTCTTCTTGAACGTTAGAGTTTTCTCCTCCCTTCATCGTCTGTTTTCTCCTCTTTTATTTCCAGTCTCTCTGGGGGGAAGGATAACTTCCTGATTGGGGAAATACTCATAAAATGGATATTCTCTATATTAAGCAGAAATACAGATGGTATTGTATACTATCTGTATAAGTAGTATAAGATACTACTTATATTGTAATACCTTTGCGTTTTTAAATAGGTCTCATTTCCTTTCATTTACCTGCTAAGAGCCCAGAAGTGTTGCAGTTTCAGCATTTTTACACATACAGTATTTTGAAGTCTACACCATCATGTTACTTACAATTCTGATTCAGGTGCATTAGGAACCATAGGCACTAGGGAATTCAGTCACAGCTGGACGTGGAGTTAGTTATGGGTCATTGTTCAAGTTTAGGCCTGAGCCCTTACTATGTAGACCAGTGTCGTGATACATGAGACTGTGACAAACCTGTAATCTGGACTTGACACATACTTTTGAAGAGATAATTATAATTCTCTGAATGTATGTTGATTACTAATGATCTATGAAGTTTCTAAAAGTTTAATGCATGTATTGCTTTTAGAAGAAAGTAGTAAATAATGACAAATAGTAAATGACCATGATGTTGCTCCTTGGCGGATGTGCCTCACAGGGCAGGCCACATTATTAACCCTGAATTAAATTCTTATTTCAGAGGACCAGTTCTACTTCAGTAACATGGCTAGATTTCTAATTTCTCCTTCTATATCTTTTATCAAGCCAAGATTATACTCTATGGACTTTTATTGGTTTCTTGTTACATGTATGTCAGACTTGCAATTAAAAAATATATTTCAGTCTCTACCGAGTAAAGTCATTCAAATTTACTACACCCTTAAAAGCTCAATTAAATTAATTGGGCTCCCAGTATTTATCTTTTTATTTAAGAAATCACCAAAGTAAAAGTCACTGGCAGAGAGGTTGGGCTGTATTCATTAGAAGTTTAATCATATCTAGTATTTGGAAAATCAAAGGAAGGAACAAGTGACAAACATAACAGTTACTTCTGGTAAAATGATTGGGTTTATTACAGAATGGAAAATTTCTCGTAGTAATAAGACTAGTAAGTAGAATTTTAATACATGCGAAACCATTTTAGATAGTTCAAAACCAGAAGTCAATTAGAATATTAAATACAGTGGAAAGTAGACCAATGATTTTTACTATCTAAGATGATTGGTGTTTCATTGCTACTGCCTACATGTAGTTACTATAAATCTCTCATCCAAGACACATCATTGTACCTTTCCCATTTGACATAGGCAAAGAAATATTCCTGAACATTTTCCTGTATCATAATTCATTTCTGTCAAAATGCAACTTCTGATTAGAAACTCAGCTGCGATGAATGACACATATTTGCTTCTTTAGATGTTTCTCCAAATTATTTCACGTCTTAAAAAAGAGTAGCTCTAGGGTTGCTTCCAAGCACAACAGAACTGGCTTCCCCAGAGGCATAATTTTTTACCCCAGGAAGTATGACTTGGGGATATATCCTCAGAACACACAGAGCATAGTGAACCGCAAGGAGGAATATACTTGCATAGGAAAGTAGTTGATTTTCATTTTTCTCCTTTTTCTCTGAATATGGGGTTTTAGGCCCTTTTAAGCACTCCATAGAACAAAAGTTTCCCTCAGTAGGTAAGAGGATAGAAGATAATGTCAATAAGAGTACAGACACTTTTGAAAAACAAGGTATATACCAATCCATATTTTAAAATATATGTGATTCTCATGCACAGTTTTAAAAAGTCTTTTTTTGGTTAATTAATTTTTTTTAACTTGTGATAAAATACACATAACATAAAATTTACCACCTTAACTATTTTTAACTGTGCAGTTCAATTGTGTTAAATACACACAGACTGTAGAACTCTTAATCTTGCAAAACTAAAATCCTCTACCCGTGAAACACCTATTTCTCATTCCCCTCTCCCCCTAGTCCCTGGCACCTGCAATTCTACTTTCTGTTGCTATTAATTTGACTATGCTTGGTACTTCATATAAGTAGAATCATATAGTATTTGTCTTTTTATGACTGGCTTATATCACTTAGCATAATGCCCTCTAGGCTCATCCACGTTATAATATGTGAGAGAAGCTCCTTACTTTTTAAGGCTAAATAATATTCCATTTTATGTGTTTACCACATTGTGTTTATCCATTCATCTGTCAATGGACATGGGGTGCTTCTACCTCTTGGCTATCGTGAATAATGCTGCTGTGAACATGGGTCTACAAATATCTGTTCAAAACCCAGCTTTCAACAAATACTTTTGAGTATATACCTAGAAGTGGAATTGCTGAGTCATATGTTAATTCTATTTCAAATTTTCTTGAAGACTCACTGTACTATTTTTTACAGTAGCTACATCATTTTATATTCCCACCAACAGTGCACAAGGGTTCTAATTTCTCCATATCCTTGCCAACACTTGTTATTTTCTGGTTTTATTTATTTATTTGTTCGTTTGTTGGTATGTTTGTTTGTTTTGATAGTAGGCATCCTAGTGGGTGTGAAGAAAACCTTTTTTGAAGTTCCAAACCAAATCTGCTTTGCTATCTACCCTTACACGTGATTTAAAAAATAAACTAAAATATAAAATTAGTGTAAGTATTTGTGATTTAAATGAGATAAAACTAAACTACATCTTTTCAACCTGTGAATCTACAAGATATGACTACATTTTAGAAAGAGGTCTAACAGGTCCAAAAGTTTTTTAAAATTCTTAAGAGAACAGTAAACTCAAATGATAGAAAATAGTGCTTTGTGGTAAAATTGTTGTCAAATACCAAATCACTAAACACATAAGCAAAATGTTTTTAGGAAGTAAATCAATTTTGGTTGCTTATTATCAACTAATAAATATTTAGAATAATATAACTAATGTTTCCCATCTTTCCCCCTCTCGAAAGCTGTCTCAACTTCGAAACTTGACCAAACTTCTTTGTGAACCTGAAACTTTCAGTTCACTAGAGAAAATGTGCCAGCTGTCTAGTATGGACTTTGGGAACCTGTGTGAAGAGAGTGCGTTTCATGTGCAACTCCTCAAAGCAGCAGAATTCAGCACCGAAATAGCCACCAGCTTACTGTATCATGACAATATTCTATCTGAAAAACTGAGGGATTTGCTTTCTGGAGATCCAAGCAAAATTAATTTAGATATGGATCGGTAAGTTTTTCCATCGTCTTCTTGCTTGGTGAAATCCCTTCTCAAATAATTATTGATATGCCTAGTTCAATTTCTTCTCCTCTTCTGCTTTGTTCCAGGTTTCTAGAACAGGCATTGCAAATGAATTACTTGGAAAATATCACACGCTTAATGCCGACGATAGAAGCCGTGCTGCATGTCAATGACAGTGCAGACACCTTGGAAAAACCAGGTGTTTCCCCATCCATATTTTAAATGCTGTCTTATTAAAATGCATGTGATTCTCACGCTGCAGTTTAGAAAAGGCTTTTTTGAAGTTCCTAACCAAACCTACTTTGTATCTGCCCTTATACATGAGACACCTGAAGCTTTCAAGTATGGTTACTTGTCTAAAATAAACAACACAGCAAGCCAGCAGAGAATGAAACAGCGAAATTGGTTTCACAGAAAAATGTCTTCAAAAATTTAACTAGTTAGACTATTCACCTTTTATTTCTCTGATATATTAAAGTGCATTAGATAGTCTTTTGCAAGAGCAAGGATGAAATTTATTTACTTCCGTGAGAATAATCTGATTTTAAAAATAAAGATGCGCTGCTGTCTACAGAAATATCGATTCAGAACCTCATATTAGTATTCTGAGCATGATGCATCATGCAATACATTTATCCTTCGCGTAATACCTCAATACTGAAAAGAAAGACGTTCAGAATTTTGGACAACAGGCAGCCACAAAATTGGAAGGGCACTAAGTCCAAAAATAAAGAAGGTATATTTGCATGAGAGATACTTCATAAAGAAACTGAAAGGCATTTGCAAAATAGAGATCACAATCTGCTAAAATAAAGTCAAAATATTTTTTGCTATTCATTGAAAGACCCAGATATGAAATAATTGTAATAACTGTCCTAAAAGAGTTTGGAGTTAAACACATTCTATTTAAAAATTGAAGTAATGATTGTGAAAACCCTTTATAAGCTGTAAGGTGCTGGACAAAGTTAAGGAAAAAGTGCTCTGTGGCATTACGTTTCAGATTTAGCAAACCTTGTCCTAAACTGACAGTATTATATGATCCAAGGTTAAAAAGCATTTTGAATTTGTGTGATGTTTTAAATCAAATGTAGAAATATATATTTAGCACATTGTGTGATCAAAGTCTGTGAGGAAACCATATTTTCTTTGAATCAACCTTTCGTTGTAGACATTTAAGGAAAATTTATAATCCAGAGCAATCTGTTACCTTAGGTTAATAATATCATAATAGGAATAAGTCTAAATCAGATAGAAATAGATCCTAAAGATGCAAAGTTTGCCAAAACTGAGAGACATCTGTTCCTGACACAAGGCATATATGTTGACTATATGTTTTATCTAGAAGGTTTCTCTATGTTAGAACAACTAAAAAGAATTACATTGCAACCCACATGTGAGTTTTGTTTTGTTTTCTTTTGTTTTCAGGTCAGTTAATAGAAATGTTTAAAAATGTTGAAGAGCTGAAAGAAGAACTGAGGAGAACAACAGGAATGTCCAATAGGAGTATCGACAACTTGCTGGCCATTCCCATCCCTGACAACAGAGCTGAGGTGGGGTGGAATGTGTTTGTATTTACATCCAGTTTTTTAAAAGTTTAAATAGCATTTAGTATTTGTTGAGCACTTAGCAGTAAAACACTGAGAAGCTGCATGCAAATATGGTGAATTTTCCATGCAAATGATAAAATTAGAGGCCTAATTCTTAAGTGAAAATAGAAGAAAAATCCTGAAGCAAGAACATTATCACTGTCTATTCCTTTCCCTCTACTTTTCCTATCCCTTCCTTTGCCTCCTTTGTCCTCTCCTTTTCTTTACCCCAGATGCTTTTCTTAAATAAGTGGTGCCATCAGTAATTCTTTATATTCATTATCACATTCACATTATCTGAGGTAAATTTTCACATTCTATTATGATGATATCAAAGTCGAGTTTCAGTAATCTAATTGGGGGGAAAAAAAGACGATTTACAATTTGTTGAAACTAAAATGAAAAAGAATACTTCTTTTTATTTTTTAAAAGCCCCAAGACAAGACAGACTACATAAAATAGATAGGGTCAAGGGAACTCTGGGTAAGTTTGGAGGTATAGTAAACATTTTTTGCTGTGAAAATGAGTAATGTTATTTCCTCATAGGCTGATAATAGGGTTTTCCACTTGAAATGTTTTATCTTCTACCCCTCTTCCAAGTTCATTGTCTGGAAGTGTCATAGAAATTTTCTAGAAGAATTTCAGCGCTTAAGACCTCATCCATTCAAAACTTACATGTGACAGAGTGTGTCATTTCTAAACACAACCCAGTTATTCTCCAATATGAGATAAAGTTTTTTAAAAGCCTTTAAGACTGACTTTGGAATATTTATGTTTGTGTCATTTTAATTGGTTCTCCCAAACAAAAATTAAAACTGCTTTACCTTCACTTTTCTTCCTCTTGTTATAGCAATTAATATTTCTTTCTTTTTCTTTTATTTTTTTAATTTATTTTTGGCTGCATTGGGTCCTCGTTGCTGCTCACGGGCTTTCTGTAGTTGTGGCGAGCAGGAGCTACTCTTTGTTGAGGTGCACGGGCTTCTCATTGTGGTGGCTTCTCTTGTTTTGGAGCATGGGCTCTAGGCACATGGGCTCAGTAGTTGTAGCACGCAGGCTCAGTAGTTGTGGCTCATGGGCTCTGGAGCGCAGGCTCAGTAGTTGTGGCACATGGGCTTAGTTGCTCCGCGGCATGTGGGATCTTCCCAGACCAGGGCTCGAACCCATGTCCCCTGCATTGGCAGGCACAGTTCTCAACTGCGCCACTAGGGAAGCCCAGCAATTAATATTTCTTTATTAATTCTTTCCCCTTTGGTTTCACCTTTCACTTATATGATCCTAAGATCTAATTTCAACTATCACATTTTTGGCCTCTGAAGAGCAGGTTCATTTTAGTAAGTAGAAGCAGGTAAATAGAGAGCATACATTCTTATTACTTTAAAAAGGAAAGAGAGAAAAGTTTCTATAATCTTGAATTTCATAAACTTTTTCTTTATTTCAACTCAGTGGCAATAGAGTTGCCATCTTACTTCCCATAGTCACACATCACTTTTCACACAAGCATTATTCTCCAGGATGGTTGATTCATATTATTGTGTGATTCTGGGCTTTTTTTCTTCACCTTTCATCGCTGGACCCCAGCGTTTATTGTACAAGATTATAACTTCAAATGATTATATAAATGAAATGCAATTTAAATAAAGTAAGAGTAAAATTTTAAAGAGAGCAAAAGTCTTTTTTTTTTAAAGTTTATCAGTTTTTTTAAAAATTTATTTATTTTATTTATTTATTTTTGGCTGCGTTGGGTCTTTGTTGCTGCGCGCGGGCTTTCTCTTGTTGTGGTGAGCGAGGGCTACTCTTCGTTGTGGTGCGCGGGCTTCTCATTGCGGTGGCTTCCCTTGTTGCAGAGCACGGGCTCTAGGCTCACGGGCTTCAGTAGTTGTGACTCGCGGGCTCTGGAGCACAGGCTCAGTAGTTGTGGCGCACGGGCTTCGTTGCTCTGTGGCATGTGGGATCTTTCCCAGACCAGGGCTCAAACCTGTGTCCCCTGCAATGGCAGGAAGATTCTTAACCACTGCGCCACCAGGGAATTCCCGAGAGAGCCAAAGTCTTAAACTAGTAATTTTCCCAAACAATCCAAACCAATTTTCTTTCTTGGTGTCGTCATTCACCCAGTTGTTCAAGCAAGAAATCTGGGAATCATTATGGATTTTTTTCTGTCTCTTTTCCCATCTTACTTCTTAAGCTTTCCAGTGAACTATGGACTCTTTATAGGTTTATTGATAGTAATTAGTGCTTTAAACAAAAAAAAATTATGTGATTTTGAGTATAATTTGTCTTATTTTTAAATGAAGTCTAAAAGTATAAAAAAACCTCTCAAAATGGACAGGTGGCTTCAGAGGATTCACAGATAAAATATTTTTCTTCCTCCAACTTGTAGATTATTTCTAGTGTGTTCTGGTTGCATTCTTGTGATGCTAACATGACCAGTCCCAAATTGGAAGATGCAGTGAAGGAATTCTGCAGCATACCTCTTCCAGAGAGATCCCGTCTGTCTTACCTCATTAGACTCACTCTTCTGCACTACTTAGACATTCACAACTTCACATACAAGGCAAGTTGCTATTGATGAAATATTTTAATATTTATAGTATAATATAAAAAAATTGATTATACCTGTATGCTCCTTGATACTGTAAGGAATGTGATCCATTTATACAGCTTTTGGAATTATAGCTTTATTTTAGAGCTAAGTGGGACCTTAGCGATCATATATTGTAAATTTGCATATTTAATAGATGAGGAAATTAATATTATGGCCTTATTAACTCTCAATTTGTATATCCAAGACCAGGAATTAAATTTAATATACACTATACTAGAGTATGAAATACAAATGTTATAATAACTTTTTAAAAAAGTGAATGCACATTAATTTGGTGGGATAAAAATAAAGATTAGAACAAAGTTTTTCGTTTTCAAGTAAAAGAATCGAGGTTTTTTTGGGTATTTGAAAAAGTACTTTTTGTGTTTCCTTCATCAAGTTTTGATAGAGGCTACCATTATTTTTCCAGTACAACAAAACAGTGGTCA
This sequence comes from Balaenoptera borealis, assembly GCF_965194805.1. Classification (NCBI taxonomy): domain Eukaryota; kingdom Metazoa; phylum Chordata; class Mammalia; order Artiodactyla; family Balaenopteridae; genus Balaenoptera; species Balaenoptera borealis. The sequence goes on from NC_138863.1 coordinate 21,992,147, forward strand.
TTATTAGAGCTGTAAAGTCAGCAGTAACTCCATCTTGCAATAACTAGATGCTTTATAAGTGCTTAGTGAATAAAAAACTGAAAGAAAAATATAAACATAGGAAAATTAAACACCTTTATCCGCCCAAATCTATACTAGGTCAAAATTATTTACATGTTATTGAAAACACTGAAAAAAAAAGTTTTTCTCTTGAAAGTAAGAAAAACCAGAAGCAGCACGGCTGACTTATGTTGTTGATGCATTTCAGCGAAGGGGATGAAGGCATTTTAGGACTAGTTACAAATAATCCTTTTCACAGTCATCATTATCCGACCCGTATATTCTGCAGAGGCCTCCTAACTGGCCTCCCTTGCCTCCACACTTGTCCCCACCACTCCCTGAGCAGCAAGAGGATCCCTTTAAAACTTAAATCGTATTATGTCACTCCTCTGCTCAACACCTTCCCCAGTGGCTCCTCATTTTATTCCAGTAAACCCTCAAATCCTGCAGGGGCCCCAGGGCCTGCACAACCTCTCCGTGTTTCTAAAATCCCGTTTCCTACGTGGCTACTCCTTGGGCCCAGGGCAGCTGCATGGGACCACTCCAGGCCATGCCCTTCACCTGATTTGCAGCACTATGTGTCTTTACTCAATATTGACCTTCTCAATAAGATACCCTGACAATCCTATTTAAAATGCAACCAACTTTCATCTATAGCACTCTCAAACCTCCTTTCGATGCTCTGTTTGTTTTCTGTTACACTTCCAGCATACTATGTATTTTATTTAGTATTCACTTTTGTTGTTTATTTTCTGTCTACTTCTATTTGGTGTAAGCTCCACAAGGGCCTCTTTGTTCACTGAACATTTCAGATGTCAAGAATAGTGCCTGGCCCATAGAAGAACTTAGCAAATACCCGTTAACTAAATGAATATTTATTTTACCTAACTTAAAATGCATATAAATTGATATTATTAATTTTTGTATCTAAAATTTTAATCCTTATCTTACAATGTCTCTGCAGAGCACATATCAAACCAACTATTTCTTGTTGAGTATAGTAAATAAATATGTGCATTTTATAAGCAGAAGACCATTCCTAATTCTTTCAGGTATTGCATGTAAAAATAATAAAAATTTCTCATCATTAGTCAGTTTATTTCAAATCAGTGTCAGAATTCCTAGAATTTTGGCAGAACTGGAAGAAAAATTAAAATGTTGAATCTGATTTAGAGAAATCTGATTGCAATTAATAGCTGTGTTATTGAGACAGCTCTGTCTTTGTGATATTTCTCCAAATGAATCTTGTCCTCATATAGTGGTCTTTGACCCCCTTGGACACACCAAGAGCTTTCCCTCTTCATGAACCTCACAAATCTTTCCCCCTCTGTCTATTACCTTCCTCTCCTTATTCCTCCTATGGTTTGTTCTTTCTCCCCTTTGGGGTGTCATCTTGGAAAGACTTCTTTTGATTTCTTAGCTAAACTCCCTACCTCCTCATATTCCCCAGCTTTTTGTTCGTTGATTTGTTTCATATCTGTTTCTCCTATTATTACAAAACTCCCTGAGTGGAAGGATGATGCCAGTTTGTGTACCACTGTACCCATCACCTCGTACCCATTACCTCACCCAGTGCTGGGAACATAACAGGCACTCAATTAACGTTTGTTGACTAATTGAGTGAATGAGAGAATAAAATTAAAATTTTAATTTAAAAAATATTTTCAGTGTTTCTTCCTGCAACAGAAATACATTCGGGGATTATGATTAAACCTGATAGACCACATGAGCTTTTTGACAGAGCTTTTCTGATTTTAAGGAGCACATTATATGATTTTTGAACAAGGGTGTACATGAAGAATTATGTAATTGACATTTGCCTTTCTGACTTTTAAAGTCATTTATTTTTGGCAAAGTTATTGAGGTATTATTTATATGTTATAAAATTCACTCATTTTAAGTGTACAATTTAATGGGTTTTTTAGTAAATTATAGAATTATGCAACCGTTACCACAATCTGATTTTATAACATTTCTATCAACCCAAAAAGAAACCTTGCGTCCATTTACAGTCAATTCTCATTCTGACCTCTAGCACAGGCACCCTCTAATCTATTTTCTGTCTCTATGGATTCGCCTTTTTAGACATTTTATTTAAATTGAATCGTACAATATGTGGTCTTTGTGTGTAGCTTTTTTCACTTAGTATAATGTTTTGAGTTTCATACATGTTGTAATGTGTCAGTAAGTAATTTCTTTCTTTTACCAAATAGTATTCCAATTTAAGGATATAAATTTTGTTTATCCATTCATTTGGATTGTTTCCACTTGTTGGCTATTGTGAGTAATGCTGCCATAGACATTCCCATACAAATCTTTGTGTAGACATATTTTTTCATTTCTCTTGGGTAAATGCCTAGGAATCCAATTTCTGGTTGTATGGTAAATTTATGTTTAACTATTTAATAAACTTCCAAAATGTTTTCCAAAGTGACTGTACCTTTTAATATTTTCACCAACGGTGTGTGAGGGTTCCAGTTTCTCCACAAAAATAATTTCTTATTTTGTTGTTGCTGTTCCTGTCAGGTGTTTTTCCCTAGGGAAAATCAAAAGCCAGTAGAAAAGATGATAGAACTCTTCATAAGGCTAAAGGAGATTCTCAGTCAGATGGCTTCTGTCGCACGACCGCTGCTAGACAAAATGAGATCCCTGAAACAAATGCACCTGCCCAGAAGTTTTCCATTAACACAGGTAGAAAAGTCACGCAGTAATATTCTTGCTGGAAAATTCCTTTTGTCATCTTAACTTTTATTTGAGATTAGTTATAATACATTCAGCTACAAATATAGTACATTGACAAAAATCACTTACAGAAAAACTCTTCTACTCTGGCAAAAGTTTTTGCAACTTAAATTGGAGAAGTTTAGTGTTGTACATTTACATTTGGGATACATGTTTTAAAGGAATTGTGGAATTATAAGGATTGTCTAAGGATTATCAGGTTTTCTTCTATATTGTTTTCAGTAGCATTTATAGCTCATATAATGTTAATAAATCATGTATTTTTATCTCACAGGCAATGTACAGAAACAACCGGCTAAACACTCCCCAAGGATCATTTAGTACCATTTCCCAAGCACTGTGCTCCCAAGGAATTACCACTGAATATTTAGTTGCCATGCTGCCCTCTTCTCAGAGGCAGAGAGGCAACCACACCAAGGATTTTTTGACTTATAAATTAAGTAAAGAGCAAATTGCTGCAAAATATGGAATTCCCTTACATGCCAGTGAGTATACTTCAAAATCAGCATGGTAATGTCGCCTCTTAACAACATTGTCTGCTAAATCTTGGCCTTTTTTATTTTAATTGGCTGTATTCCCTGTATTGTACAATATATCCTTATAGCTTATTTTATACATAATAGTCTGTGCCTCTTAGTCCCCTACCCCATCTTGCCCCTCCCTCCTTCCCTTTCCCCACTGGTAACCACTAGTTTGTTTTCTATATCTGTGAGTCTGTTTCTTTTTTGTTATATTCACTAGTTTGTTGTATTTTTTAGATTCCACATAAAAGTAGTATACAGTATTTGTCTTTGTCTGACTTATTTCACTTAACATCAATGCCCTCCAAGTCCATCCACGTTGTTGCAAATGGCAAAATTTCATTCTTTTTTATGACTGAGTAATATTCCATTATATATATATACACACTACATCTTGTTTATCCATTTATCTGTTGATAGACACTTAGGCTGCTTCCATATCTTGGCAAATGTAAATAATGCTGCTATGAATATGGAGGTGCATGAATCTTTTCTAATTAGTGTTTTTGTTTTTTTTGGGTATTTACCCGAGTGGAAGTGCTGAGTCATATGGTAGTTTTATTTTTAGCTTTTTTGAGAAAAACTCTGTACTGTTTTCCACAATGACTGCACCAATTTACATTCCCACCAGCAGTGTACGAGGATTCCCTTTTCTCCACATCCTCACCGATATTTGTTATTTTTGTTCTTTTTGATGATAGCCATTCTGACAGACGTGAGGTAATATCTCATTGTGGTTTTGATTTGCATTTGCCTGATGATTAGCCATGTTGAGCATCTTTTCATGTGCCTGTTGGCCATCTGCGTTTCCTCTTTGCAAAAATGACTATTCAGGTCTTCTCCCCATTTTTTAATCGGGTGTTTTTTTAATGCTGAGCTGTAATCTTAGCCTTTTGTAATAAATGAAGCATTAATTTTCCCCAAGAAAGCACTCATACAGCACTTAATCACACATCAAGCATGTTCTGCATATCAACTCATTCACTCTTCCCTTACCTATGAGGTAGGTGCTACTATAGCTGCATCTTAGTAAAGGAAATGAGGCACAAAGTGATCGAGTAACCTGGACACCATTGTCCAACATGAAAGTATCAAAGCTATGATTTGAACCCAGGCAGTCTGCTGCAAAGTCTAGCCTCTTAACCACTACACCTTGCCAGTAAATGATACAACAGTGTGCCTTAAATCTGCTCAGGTCAATATTTTTTCTTAACTTTTTAGAATTAGAAATGTGTATCACACACAGAACAGCTTCATGAATGTAGCAGAACTATAAACGTTCAGTGGCACATCAAAGCTGTTTACTTGATCTATAAGCTTTGAGATGTAAAATATGATTGGCTGAGCTTTTCCAAACAATATAGGGATGTTTAATATAGCAATTGGATTGATGCATTTATGCATCTTTTTATTCATTCAACAAACATTTATTGGACAGCTGTTATGTATCTAGTACAATAGCAAACTTTTGCATATTTTTAAAAATTAAGGGCTGGTGAGGAATATCTGTTGGAAGACAGTCTGAAATGTGCTTTTCAACCTTTCTAGCTCCTCTTGGCAAAATGCCATCATTTACTATGCACTTGCTTATTTATTGGATTAAACTTTTACACCGAAAAAAGATTTGTTACGATGCTTTCTTACTTTGACACCAGATGCGTCACATTTGTTAATAACAAAGGAAGTATAAGGCAGGTATTTTGGGGTGCTATAACAATAATATTTGTCAGTTTACCATGAATAGATTTTAAATGCATGTATTAAATGGTTTTATTACACTTTTTCTTTCCAGCACCATTTTGCTTTTCTCTTTATAAAGACATCATTAATATGCCTGCTGGACCTGTGATTTGGGCTTTCTTGAAACCCATGTTGTTGGGAAGGATTTTGTATGCACCATATACCCCCATCACAAAGGCAATAATGGAAAAGGTTTGACCATTATCACTCAAAGTTTCTATCTTGAGTATAAGATGATTTTTAAAGTAGTCAGCTTCCAAATTTAGTCTAGCTGGCTCAGATTTCTTTATAGCCTAGATACTATTACCTTTGGCTTTCTGAAACTCTTAGCAATTCTCAACTTCTGCCCTGTATATGTGTAAACAATGTAGATTGAGTGGTAGCTCCTTGAAGAGAAATGAACCTTGTTAACACTTGAGAATGAGGTTAGTTGGAGCAAGACCTCAGATTTTTCAATTTATCTCCAAAAGCAGAAAACTTTTCTACAACTAGCATGTAAGTTTCAAAGTATGTAAAAATAATGGCACTAGAAAAAACAATATTGGGCATTATATAACTAGTTTGAACAAAAACAATTGCTAAATTATAGATTATTGGCTTCATATTTGGTTGTACAACTTAATATCTTATATAGAGGATAGGTGTTGAGAAAGACATTATTAATAGTAACTATACTTATCACCTACCTAATATAACCATAATAGCATTTCTCTCTCACTTTTAAAGTTGGCTTTAGTGATTTGAATTATAAACTTGATGCTTTTAAAATGATAGAGTGAAAGTAAAAAAAAAAAAAAAAAACTTCTTTACCATTACTTGGTCATTAAACTATAGTTTATATAAATATAAATTAGTTTTAGATCTATATAAAAATAAACATGAAGTCATCACTGATTTCTAGAATGATCTTTGTTTTCACTGTTTGTGTTTTAATACCTTATTTGCTTTATTGACTACACACTTTTACATAATTTTGCATAAATGAAGTCATTAAATGCTTATTTTCTAAGTGCAGTCTTTTTTTTTTTTTTCTTTTCTTTTTGCTTGACTCTCACCTCTTTTTCTCCCTGCTTGATCCTACTCTTCCTTTCATGTAAACTAATGAATGTTAGCATTCAAGGATGTGGCTTTCTATAATTTATGTGCATTCCTCTAATCCTTTATATATTATTATACTGTATGCACATTCATATACAGAATGGTCATTGTTTGCATTATTAAAATGAGGTTTCATTATAATACTTTTCTGCATATTACTTTAGTCACACAGCAATACCTTGTGGAAATTCTTCCAATTCAATAGATTTAGTTTATTCATTCTTTTTGAAGATTGTAAATTTTTTCATACCATGGAATTTACTCAGCCAATCCTCAATTGTTGGACATTCTTTTTGTTTCTAGTGTTTGCTTTTGTTTTTTTGCTCGTGTAAGCAATGCGGCAACAACTACTTTTGTGCCTATGTCTTTACACAGTGGTATTTTTATTTCACAGAGGTGAATGTTCAAGATTGAGGGATTGAAGAATATTATATTCTGTTTTAATAACTATTGTCAGATTGCTTTCCAAAAAAAACTATATACATCCACCAGCAATACATGAAAGTATTCTTCTTCTTATATCCTTGAACTAGAATGTTTAGTAGTAAAGTGTACCATTGGTAAAAATGGGTAACTTGTGAGAATTCCAGAAGACATGCTTTTGGCTGTAAATTTTCTGTGGACATGAAGTAAACCCTAGACTTTCCAGAATTTTTATAAGTGATCTCGATCCTATAAAAGCTGCCACTTAAAAACTTTTGACCATATGGGAAATTTCTGACAATGTTCTACTAACTCTACTTTTTAGAACTGTTTTCTTGAAATTATGTAACAAAACAAGCTTAAGATACCTTTTTGAAATATAGGAAAAATACTAATGGACCAGATTTGTTTCTGTTTCTTCAAGTCTAATGTAACTCTGAGGCAGCTGGCAGAATTAAAAGAAAAATCTCAAGAGTGGGTGGATAAGTCACCATTTTTCATGAATTCCTTCCACCTGTTAAACCAGACGATTCCAGTTCTCCAGGTAGGAGATGGTTCTGTTATTCACTTTTGTATGAATTGTAATTCTTTGAGATTTTAATCACCATCATTATGTGAATGGGCAGATAGTAACTTAGAATCCATATTCAACAGATTAAAGTTGCCTCTGCTCCAGAGAGCAGATCTGAGACAGGATAACAGATCTGTCAGTCATGTTTGTAACCATCCTCACCTCTTATACCACAGTTTCTCTGTATGTAATTCAGAGATAAATCATTTTACAAGTTGATCCTGAGGCATAACTAGTGATGTAAATCTATTTTCCAAAATTAAATGCAATAAAAAGTACTTAAAATATGCTTATTTTATTTCTCTAGATTATGTTTTGCTATTTTAACCGAACCAGAATTCCTAAAATACTAATATTCTGAAGAAGAATGTTAAATCTGGGGAGTTCTTTTGGTCGAAACATTTGACACTCTATTTTAGGTTAAAGATTTGACAGTGCAACTCAAATCCAATACACACTAGTTGAAAAGTGTAATCTGCAATTCCCATAAAAGATGCAGGGTTTTCTGAAAAGGATGCAAGTAGTGTGGGGAAACGTTCCAATCACAAAGAGAGCTATTGGCAGCTAAACATCAAGCAGCAGAGTTAGACCCATTATCAATAGGAGGAGAGAAAATTTTCAGGAATGGTGACAACTTAGGAACTTCTAGAGAGTATGGCTTGTGTATTCAAAGACTTGAGAGAGGCCCTTGGAAAATTGATGGAGCCCTAGAAGATTTTTGCAACAACAAAAATGCCCTTCTTTATAATCATGCTCAAGAAGTTAAACATAGAACAAAGAATTTGTGTCATACAACTTTGTTAGAAAAGTTATACACAAAAGATGCTTTACTCAGTCTTTGTTTTGACTATCAACTAGTGCATAGTTACAATTACAACCTGAATTTTGTTACAAATGATAAAATTAAATTCTAAAATAGATATTTAACACAATTAATACAAAATAAACTTTTCATCAAACATCTTCCCCACAATTTACTATTAAATTTAGTTCTAATATTAAGCATGTCCATTTATTTTAATATTCTACTCTTCTCTGATCTTGAGCACATTACTATCTTGATTAAATCTCAGTCTCCCCCGCCCCAGTTTTACTGAGAAATAATTAACATACATCACTGTATAAGTTTAAGGTATATAGCATGATGGTTTGATATATACGTATTATGAAATGATGACCATAGTAGGTTTAGTTAACATCCATCATCTCATACAGATACAATTAAAAAAAAAAAGGAAAAGAATTTTCTCCTTGTGATGAAAACTCTCAGGCCGTACTCTCTTAACAACTTTCCTATGTGTCATACAGCGGTGTTAACTATAGTTATCATGTTGTAGATTACATCCCTAGTACATATTTATCTTATAACTGGAAGTTTCTACCAATTCCCCATCTCCCCACCCCCTACCTCTGGTAATCACAAATGGATATTTTAAGTGGCCTTTTATAGTGAATCTCAGATAACAAAGGCTACATGGAAGTTACTTTTGACACATGTGTTTTCCTCAGTGGAAAATTGCTCTTTTCTCCTAAAACTTTTTTTTCTGTGAACAGAGAAAAATCCTACACATATTATTTCATTAAGGGAAGTTTTGTTGGCTAAAGCAGTGAATTAAGAAAGGACATTATCTGTGCATAACAGTTCCAAAGTACAGTAATTTGCTAAGAAGAAATGCTATGACCATGTCCATAAAGGGATCATTATCTAATGGGAGTATCTTTATTTTGTTCTAGACCAAAATAAGTTCTTGTTCTCAATTATTGAGGAAAACTTATTTCTGAAAATGTGTACAGAATTTGAAACTTCAAGCTTTTAGCACATGACCTGGCTTTGCCATTGTGAACTCTTAGGCAAATGACTTAAAATACTTGCTACAGTTTATGAAACTCTAAAATAGGTCCATTGATAACCACTTCACAGACTTATGAAGATCATATTGTGGAAGCATTTGAAAATAATATTATATATTATAGACAGGATTGATTGTAACGGGAGTGATAAGAGGATGGAAATAGAATTTGATGGATCATCTCTGAATTGCAACTAACACAGTGCTTTCCTTATTAGTAACGTTCTGATTCAGATTTTCCACAATGTGCAAATTAATTCCTGGTAAATAGTTAGATTTTAAGGAACTTGGGTTATCAGTGTATAGCTGCATGATAGCCATCTGTCTTCATGCTACCAACTACTCTTAGTCTCCTCAGCAACTATAGATTTAGCAAATTAATTCTATTATATATATGCTCTTTGAATACATATTATTCTTAATCATTTATCTCCATGATAACAAAACAAGATATTGGTAGAAGGACAGAATAATAAGTAGTACTGAACTGTCCTCTAAAGGGAAAACAACTTAAGCATAGCTCACATAAAAACTAGGCCATGAATTTACACACAAGATGAATAAACATTTCTTTAATCAAGTTGAAGTCTCTCTCTTCAACTTTCCTTTCGACCCTTATTAATTGTACATCCTTAGGGAAATTTACATAGCTTCTTGGGCCCTAGCCTTGTCCTCTATTAACTGGGGATAATAATAGTACTTACCTCTAGGTATTATTGAAAACTAAGTGAGAAAATCAAGGTAAGGTAAACTCTATTAGACAGTGCCCAGCACTTAGTAAAATCTCAATAAGTATTACCTAGTAGACAACTACAGTGGTAGAATTTATGTCTCCTAATTTGCAAGATAACTACAAAAGCCTTTATATTTTTAAAGCACTTATTTTTTTTTTTAATTTTCAGTCTTTCCATGAGCTACTCCATGTAAAGTTTTATCATCAGTTTATTTTTCCATGTTCACATAGCTGCACTTATTACAGTATAAAACAGTACCATAATAATTTACATCTGACTAATCTGATTAGATACCACTTTACAGAAAAGTACCCTGAAGCTGGAAAAGGCTGAGTGCTTGCTGAAAGCCTCTGAGCTAGGAAGTAGTAGGACTAGAATACAAATCAGTTGGGAGCCTTTGCAAAATGGTGCATTGAAAATGCCCAGTAGTGGTACCTCATTTCACTGTGGTGTTATTTGAAAGACGATGATTAAACATGTTTTCTTTTTGTATTGAAACTGATTCCCTCTATTGTTAGAATACTCTAAGAAACCCCTTTGTGCAAGTTTTTGTGAAATTCTCCGTGGGACTTGATGCTATTGAACTCTTGAAACAGATGGATGAACTCGGTGAGTCCAGAGTCACAAAACTTTTATTTACTTGTCATGTCAGAAATGTGAAAAGCCTGTGCCATATAAGATCTTCTTTTCCTTTTCTTCTGTATTTGGTTTCTATCTAGTTGTCCTAAGAAAAGTAAAATCCTGGATATATCTATCCATCTTCTTCCTCGTTAGTTTTTTTTGTTTTGTTTTGTTTAATTTTATTTATTTATTTATTTTTGGCTGTGCTGGGTCTTCGTTTCTGTGCGAGGGCTTTCACTAGTTGCGGCGAGTGGGGGCCACTCTTCATCGCGGTGCATGGGCCTCTCACCGTCGCGGCCTCTCTTGTTGCGGAGCACAGGCTCCAGACGCGCAGGCTCAGTAGTTGTGGCTCACGGGCCTAGTTGCTCCGCGGCATGTGGGATCTTCCCAGACCAGGGCTCGAACCCGTGTCCCGTGCATTGGCAGGCAGATTCTCAACCACTGCGCCACCAGGGAAGATCCCTAGTTAGTTGTACAGTTACAAGTAGTAATGATTATTTTGATACCCAGTGCCTGTAGTTAGTTTCAGTAATTATAAAGCAATATATTCCGTGTAAATGCAGCTTGTCCTTCAATCACAGGTAGGTTGCTACAGGAGGACACTTTTTTGGGGTAACTTGATGAAAAGCAAGTCTTTAAGGACAAAAGAAGATGAAATGGTTTATTTCTGGCTACATTTATAATTTTATCTCCACTGGCCTTAGTATCACTTTGACTAACTCAGAATGTAACCAGGAGAAGTTATAGAGTTAGCAAAAACAAAACCAAAGCGATGCAGAGACTCAAACGAAAATAAACCTAAATCACTATTCAAGGTTGGCTCCTCCTCTCATGATCATTTAAAAGGAACAGGCAGAAGAGGATCAAAGAAAGCTGTCTGAACTTATGCGTTCCCTCTGCCACATCCCCACCTTCAACATAAGGGATGCAAGATGTCTAATTCAGTCTGTGTCTGATTCCCTGTTGCTATGCAACCATGGGTAAGAGGAAGGGATTGAAAGCATCAGAATTTGACCACAGTAGAGCAAATGCCCCTCCTCCTCCCCAGTGCTACTGGGACTTACGTGATTTAGGTTGTAAACCAGTGGGGAGGAATTATGCCTACATTTATATTCTGTATAATTTTATGTACTTTATGATAGTCAACCCTGTTTGATTAAAGAAAGATGTTAGTGATTTATCCTCTAAAATTATCATTTGGGTAAGGAAACATTTGATCAAAATATCAGGGATAAACTACAAATTTCCTATATAGTTTTTTTTTTAATTTCTAACTTTGGATATAGGAGGTGAGTTTTACAATTTAAAAGAAGGTTAAAATGACTACCGCAGTGAGACTTACTGTTTGTGTAATTGTATATTTAACTTAGTATCAAAAAGGTTTTATAGTTTGGACTTGGGGAGCACTGACTCTTCATAGCTCTATCTACCAGCATTTCTGAAGAACCCTTTGCTGTTGTGTTGATTTCCAGTGGCCGCTGGAGGCCACTGTTCAACCACAATTTTACCCCTCCCCCACCAATGTCTATATGAAGCAAAGCATTTCACTTTAAATTCTAATGAGAGGTGCGTTTAAGAAGTTGCCCCCTGTGAGAAATTTAGTCTTCTATTGGACGATGGTAGAGACATGTTTGGGTTCTGTGAAGAGGGATTTATGATATCACAGCCTTCTCAGTATTCATGATGATCAAGTCAGTGAAACTTTAATTGGCCAAGTGATTTATTAACTTGCAATTTTATATTTACCCTTTGTCTCAGTTGATTTCCTCATAAGGAATCCTGAAATTGAAGAGCAATTAAATCTTCTTTCTTCCAGAGTAATTACCTGGAAAAAAATCTTGATCATTTTATCTAGATTAATACAGATATTGAATAGAGATAGCTCACATAAGGTTTTAAGTCAAACAGTATTAGAAAGTTGTAACTGTGTGGCATAGATTGTCACCTGAGAAATGATTCTGTATCCCAACTGACTGAATGATGTCATTTATTTGTTCTACACCCTCTGCATAGACTTTCCTTGCTTAAATTCTTACATCTACATTCCCTGAACAAAGCAAGCATTTCTGTTTATTCAAACGTTTCACCTCTAGTTTATAGTTTTCTTCCTAACTGATGCAGATAGATTTTTAAAAATTGTTCACCTTTAGTCTTTGGTTAATTGAATTGTAGCAGAATATACTTCTGAATTAGTTTGTACCATTCTTTGTACTTGGGTTTACTGTGTCTGTAACTAGTTCAACATTCTCCTCAGTGAACATTTGCACAACTGGCTACATTTTCCCAGATACAGAGTACTAGATATTTTTAGAGTAAATTCTACAAGTTCTTATTATTTATAATCTAGTTTAAGGTTTACTACTTACCAAAAAATCAGTATTTTGTCCTGTTACTACTAGAAACAACATTATAACACAACATTATAATATGCTTTGTGTCTGTTTTTTTTTCTTCTTTAGATATTCTAAGGCTAAAATTAGAGAACGGCATTGACCTCATTGATCATCTTAACACACTGTCTTCCCTGACAGTAAATATTTCCTCCTGTATATTGTATGACCGTATTCAGGCAGCAAAAAGCATAGATGAAATGGAAAGAGAGGCTAAAAGACTCTACAAAAGCAATGAACTCTTTGGAAGTAAGTGTTATTCTACTAGAATTTGAGCTTCTCTCTGTACTAAAATTGGCCAAATTCTTCCCTCACTCCTTTCATCCAGAACTCAGAAAATTAGTTGGGGGTGGAGGGAGGACACTGTCCCCTCTGATGTCCTTAGAAATGAGAACCTTTCATGTAGGCAACCAACCGTATTGGTTGAGGAGCCTTCAATATGTGTAATTTTGTTGGTATGGTTAAAATTAAAACTGTAAAGTATTACATAGTTACAGGATGAAGTTGAGTCCATCCTCGTAATCAGTCAAGATTATTCATTTATGTGTGTGTGTGTGTGTGTGTTTAATTTCAGTAAGTGGCTTAGAGTGATATATTTAATCTGGCCACTTAGTTTGTGATTATCTTCTCAAACTCCTACTTTGAGTCTCTGAGGTTGTCACTTTCAGTTAGCCACCTTTTCTGTAAATTAGAAGTCTGACCTTACTGTCACATTACTAAGTCAGTTGCCTGTTTGGCTGCCCCCTATGTGTACCCTCCAAACAATGAATAATGTCAACCATAAAATAACCTTCTGATGTTGTTGCCATTTTCTTTTTAGGTGTTATTTTTAAGCTTCCTTCCAATAGCAGCCAGCACAGAAGCTATGGCTCTGAAAACGTCTCTCTTCCTCCTGTTGTAAAATATACCATCCGCATGAGTCTCAAGACCTCACAGACCACAAGAAGCATAAGAACCAAGATATGGGCCCCAGGGCCACACAATTCTCCGTCAAACAACCAGATCTATGGCAGGGCTTTTGTTTACTTACAGGATAGTATTGAAAGAGCAATCATTGAATTGCAGACTGGAAGGAACTCCCAGGAAATAGCAGTCCAGGTCCAAGCAATTCCTTATCCCTGCTACATGAAAGACAAGTAAGTCCGTGCACTTTCAGGCATTTTAAATAATCAACCACTTTTTTTAGAATTCATTTCTTTTCATTCATTCACATGTGTCACATGAAAGGAATAACGTTCACCAAACCTTTGTCAAATGCTTGTTTCAAGGAAAAGATCCACAGTATATCCATGTTTTCTTTAATATAATCCTTAGCCTTCCAAGTACTTTGGCCCCCAAATTAAGAGAGTTGGACTCCAGACTTGAGTGCATCGCTGCATGATTTTGATGTTACCCACTCTCAACTGGTTTTACTTTCCTCTAATCAAATAAGGATATTAAACAAAACAATCTTAAAAATCCCTTCCAACTCTCAAATTTAATTAGAAATATGTGAGTGTAGGGTCAGTTTTACAGAAAAAAATTAATAAAACATTATTGATCAACTCTCTAAGATAAATATTGTGCTATCTGAAACTATCGTATGTATTCTCAGTCCACTTGGTAGGAATCTTTATCTAAAATGGTTTTGCTAAATGAACAAAAAATGTACAGATCATGCTTTTAGACAATTGAATTTGAATATTCAAGAAATTTGCCAGTAGGGTAGCACTGAATGGTTCTTCCACTCTGACCACGGTAAGAAAATAAGGTTGGTGGGCTAGGTTTTTCATGCTCATTCTACACAAAAGCTTGAGGCTGAATATTACTTTAAACGAATTGTGCTTGTTATTCAGCCCAGTTATTGCAGTTTATATACAACTGAGATGGGTCTGGATTTTTTTTTTTCTGTTTCTATCAATGCTTCTGTCTCCTTTGACTGCTTCAAGAGCTATAGAGATGAGGTTATGTAGCTGTTTGTGCAGCAGTGATACGAGAAGACAGGTGATGATTCTGTCAGCAGGTTGTCAAGGTTAGCTACTTATTGTAGAAGCCAGTCAGGACGTTGTTGCCTAAACCATGTGTGAACTGAAATGGCTTGCATGAATAGTTAAGACCTGTGGTTTCAATTAAATGAAAATTCTCATCTATTTTCCTTCTGACTTTCTTCCCCTTGTAAATTTTAGTACCTAGGATGGTAGTTACCTGGATGTTTCTTTTAAGAGTAAAGTAACTGTACTCTGCATTCTTCATGGGAGTATGAACATAATGCCTTAATGTACCCATATAAACTCTTTGTTGCATACAAAGTGCTTTCACACGTATAATTTCATTTGTTGCACCAAACAACCTCATAAAGTGAGAGCAGATTTTATCAGCCACGCTTTCCAGATGAAAAAATTGAAATCCAAGTAAATTGCCTGAAGTTGAATAGCTGGTACTGCATTGGTCCATTAATTACAATACTAGAATTTTCTCTTTCATATTATACCAAACCTAAAATACACAGTCACTTGGAAGAAACATTAGTGGGGATTTGTTATTAATGAATGAAGGCCTTTTCCTAATTCCAGGGCCAGAAACAGCATCAAGGCTGGACCTGATCCAAGACAAAATTCATTCAGCAAATATTCTTTAAGTGCTTCCCCCTTGCCAGTTTCCCAGGAACCAAAAAAATTGGATGTGGCCCCAACCCTCACTTCTCCCCCACTAAAAAATCCTTCATATCTCTGTTGGTGATACACTTCTGATGCTAAAGTGAAAATGAATGATGGTGATGTCATGTTCCATAAATATTTGCATTTTTCATGGGGAACTTGAAGGTAATTCCTTGGCCTTATAGATTAAAAAGAAAATGGCCTTGGGACATTTCTGCAAGTGAAAGTTTCACTGGAGCCTAATATGTAAAACAGATCAATTTAGAGATTCTCTCATTGAAAACTACTCCTTTGCCTTAGCCCATAGTTGGTGGCTAATGTCAGCATCATGGTTCTTAGAGTGTGGTCTCCAGACCAGCAGCATCAGCATCACCTGGGAGATTGTTTAAAGTGCAAATTCCAAACCCCATCTCAGATATAATAAATCAGGAGCTCATGGGTGGAGCCCAGAATCTGTTTTAAAAAGCCCTTCAGGTGATTTCGATGCATGCTCAACTTTGAGAAACACTGCATTTGAACATTCAGGTACTATGGGCCAGCCATTCAGGAATATATTTAGGGCACAATGAAGTCTTCCAGCAACCCTCTAGTTACCAGAAAAAACATTTCTATACTGTTTATGAAACATCCCCTAGAGCATTATTTTGAGGAATCCAAGTTCTTTGCATTTTAAATCAAATGATTTTGAGTTTCATTCTATTTCGTTTTGGGAAATTTGGTTTAATAATAACTATCAGCTTCCAAAGAGTAGATAAGTACAGTAATTTGAGAAGATACATCTTTTAGCTAGGTAAACCAATCATCATCTAATTTTAAATCTGCCTTTTAGATAAGAATTTAGTTTAGACAGAAGGGCTTAGAGCCTTGCAATTATATCTGTATAATAATTATTTTCCTGAACAGGACATACACAAACACCCTTTAAACAATTTGGCAATTTTATCTAACAATCCAGAACTGTTTTACTCTTGCAGCAGTACGGCAAGAAAATCATGCACTTACTGTTAAGTCAGCTTCACACTTCATAAATGAAAGAGTCGTAATAATAATTAGTCTCAATTTCAGAACAGGATTATAATTTCAGTGTAGGAGGGAGTGTGTTCTTTATACATTAAAATCTGCAAATGTGACATTCATTTTGGTCACTGGATTTTTGTTTTTTTGTTTTTGTTTTTGTTTTTCCTTACAGCTTCCTAACCAGTGTCTCTTATTCCCTTCCAATCGTGCTCATGGTTGCCTGGGTTATATTTATAGCTGCATTTGTAAAAAAACTTGTTTATGAGAAAGACCTCCGACTTCATGAGGTATGTTGAGAATCTCTTATTAAATAAGTTGTACAGGGATATAATTAATTACCATGATTTTCGTCATACCTAAGCAAACTCAGAAAGCCTGACCCATACCTGGTGAATTAGATGGAAAAATATATTATGAAACATTAAGGCAGCTGGTACGGCAATATTTTGTCTTCTCAAAAAGTTGTGTAGAAGTTATTTTATAAATGCTTCTGAAAAACGAAATCTGAATAATTCTGAATAAAATCTGAGTACGATTTATGATCCTAACAGTAATTTTTGCCCAAGAAGTTACTTGTAGGACTTAGGATTTAACAAAAGAATTTTAAATAATAACAATAATAACTGTTAAGAAAGGAAAATTGTTGGCATAGTAACTAAATGAGTCCAAATGAAGATATAGATATATAGATACAGACATAGATATAGATATAGATAGATACAGATTTGGACGTGGACAGAGACATATGACTTGTTTCAGCTCTCAAGAAGCAAATTCTCTTTCCAGTATACCTTGTCTCCTTCAGTTCTCTCTCACTGACTTGTGATTTATAGAGACTAAGAATTTCACGTTATGCTACTGATTAGGTTAATAATACGACGATGAAAGACAGGACCTGGGATGTAAAGCATGATCTCTTCTTGAACATATTCTTCATCATTATCCCCAAATCCAAAATATCTCACTTCTTTTTAGAATTTATGAAAAAGCATTGTGTGACTTTTTGATTGTATTACAGTAGAAATAATTTTATCTGCTAATCCTGTAATGAGCCCATTCTTTACACTCACTCATGAAGTGACAAGATAGCGGAAACATTTCAAAACTGAGGGACAATAATTATTGCAGGCCTGGCTGACAATCTAAAACAATGAGGTTAGAGTAACCTGTTAGCCCAATTGTACTTTTCAGACTTACTTTGCCAGTGCTTTTAGGCAATTGATTATTTCTCCTTACAAAGTACAAATTACTGCTTTATGTTTTTGTCAGCTCAACATCAGACTTCCAGGGTTGTCCTAGAGTTTGAACCCACACTTTTTACCTTTCCTATTTGAATTCTGGGTGATCTTCAGCTGCATTTTTATATTTCAGTTATAATTTGGTAAAAGTCTCATCAACTGGTTTGAGCCCCGTTGTTTTCAGGACTGTGTACAATGTTTTCTTAACCCCAATTTAGAAACTCGAATCCATGCCCTGGACCATAACTTTGGTTGCAAGCTCCTACCTTATATTTCTCTGTCAGGTTCCTGGTACTCAGAAGTGAATCTTTACAAATTAAAGGAAAACTTTGAAATAGAAAACTGATAGAAACTGAGTTCTTTTCTACAGCACAGTAAATAATCTACCTTAAAAATATAAGTAAATATAAGCATGTGTGTGTGTATATATGTGTTGTGATATATGTCTATTATGTATATATTATATACGTATATGTAAAATACATGCATTCTGTATTATTTTGGTTTGAAAATAGTACTCTCTGGGGGATTCCCTGGTGGTCCAGTGGTTAGGGCTCTGCACTTCCAATGCAGCGGGGAGCGGGTTCGATCCCTGGTCGGGGAACTAAGATTCTACATGCTGCATGGCATGGCCCAAAAATAAATAAATAAATAAATAGTACTCTCTGAATGCATCTATGGATGTCATCAAAAAACATCAAAGCACAATAAAGAGTTTTTCTCAATAGAAGACATGAAAGGCATTTTTAACAATGAACCAGTTTCTGTTTGGTAGCTCTGTGTCTTCATTTTGCAGGCGTCTACTTTCAAAATTTAACTAGCTGAGTCTTGGGGGTCAAAGTTACATAGTGGAATATCACTGAACTTGGAATCAGAAAATAAGGCTTTGAGTCTTCCAGTTCATATTCACTTGGGCCCAATCCCTTAAACTCTCTGAGTCTTGTCATCTAGACTTCATTCAGCATTATATTTCCAGAATGTACTTTCTCATTGCCAGAACAGAAGAGATATTCGATTATTCATTTTTTTATCAATTCTAAGAATGATTTTTTTTTTCACATTTTAAAGCCTCTGAAATTGAGATGTATTTGATAGGGTGTCATAATTTATTTGGCAGTGATTTTTCTTTCTTGGTGGCATGTAAAATAATGACACATCTTAAAATTAGCAGTGTCATAAATTTAAAGGAATATGGTCTATTCGTGAGATGAGTTGATGGAAGCTGGTGTGGAACGAGTAGAATATTTCTAATGCCCCTGCTCAGCCTACCTCCTCTGCCAACAGTTCTAAACTAACCTCCTCCTTTTTCAAGATGAAAAAGCTGAGCCCAGAAAGTGAGAGGTGACTTGATGAAAACTATGGGCTAGTTAATGGTAGACCTGGGTCTAAAACTCAAGTGTCTGGACTTCTGACCAATTCTTTTCCGTGTCATAGCTACCTTCTCTCTCACAATTTTATTTTAGTAGCCTAGACTCCTAATGACTATTGAAGATGATGGTGGATAGACTCTTAGGTTACCAGCGACTCAAGATGCCTTTTTAATATTATCATTTTAATATTTACTAAGATCTAAAGCTGCCCATTCTCCGTTTCCTTTTCCCAATTGAATAAAAAAGTAAACAAACAAACCAACAAAACATTTTTCCTTCTGTAATTGTTGTCACAGCTAGGCAGAGAAACCAGGTCAGTTGCTAAATCAGTGGAGCTATTCACCTTTGAACTTGTTATGGTATGATTCTAGTAAACTCCTTTAACTTGTTAAAGAAATTTAGCACAAATATTAATGCCCAATAAGTTTATTGATAAAATGAAGCCTGTAGGTTAAAAAAAACTATTTCAAAATGTCTTGCAGTTGAGTTTTATTCTGCATTCCTTGCTTTTTAAAATTAAAATATTAAATCTGTACAAAAGCTGATTTTATATCACACCAAAGAGTTGTTTTTCACATTATGTTCTCGGTTTCGTGGTTAGTTTCATCTATTTGCTCTAATATAAGTCATTTATGGGGACTTGATTGTTTATATTGCTTTGGAGACAAAATTTTGGAGTTGTCCTCTCTCAGTTCAGACAGGTAACCTAAAATATCTGTGGTCGGCAGACAAGATTACCAAGAATTATGCAAGAGTCTGTAGTCCTGTGGTGCTTCACTTGAGGCAATTTTTTATGTCTTCTTTTTTTTTGAATGCTAATTTATTCTTTTTTTTTTAACATCTTTATTGGAGTATAATTGCTTTACAATGGTGTGCTAGTTTCTGCTGTATAGCAGAGTGAATCAGCTGTATGTATACATATATCCCCATATCCCCTACCTCTTGCGTCTCCCTCCCACCATCCCTATCCCACCCCTCTAGGTGGTCACAAAGCACTGAGCTGATCTCCATGTGCGATGCAGCTGCTTCCCACTAGCTATCTATTTTCCATTTGAAAATATATGTAAGTCCATGCCACTCTCTCACTTCGTCCCAGCTTAAACTTCCCCCTCCCCATGTCCTCAAGTCCATTCTCTACATCTGCGTCTTTATTCTTGCCCTGCCCCTAGGTTCTTCATAACCATTTTTATTTTTTTAAGATTCCATATGTATGTGTTAGCATACAGTATTTCTTTTTCTCTTTCTGACTTACTTCACTCTGTATGACAGACAGAGTCTAGGTCCATCCACCTCACTACAAATAACTCAATTTCGTTTCTTTTCATGGCTGAATAATATTCCATTGTATATATTTGCCACATCTTCTTTATCCATTCATCTGTCGATGGACACTTAGGTTGCTTCCATGTCCTGGCTATTGTAAATAGAGCTGCAGTGAACATTGCGGTACATGACTCTTTTTGAATTATGGTTTTCTCAGGATATATGCCCATTCGTGGGATTGCTGGGTCATATGGTAGTTCTATTTTTAGTTTTTTAAGGAACCTCCATACTGTTCTCCATAGTGGCTGTATCAATTTACATTCCCACCAACAGTGCAAGAGGGTTCCCTTTTCTCCACACCCTCTCCAGCATTTATTGTTTGTAGATTTTTTGATGATAGCCATTCTGACAGGTGTGAGGTGATACCTCATTGTAGTTTTGATTTGCATTTCTCTAATGATTAATGATGTTGAGCATTCTTTCATGTGTTTGTTGGCAATCTGTATATCTTCTTTGGAGAAATGTATATTTAGGTTTTTTGCCCATTTTTGGATTGGCATGTTTGTTTTTTTTTTGATATTGAGCTGCATGAGCTGCTTGTAAATTTTGGAGATTAATCCTTTGTCAGTTGCTTCTTTTGCAAATATTTTCTCCCATTCTGGGGGCTGTCTTTTCGTCTTGTTTATGGTTTCCTTTGCTCTGAAAAAGCTTTTAAGATTCATTACACCCCATTTGTTTATTTTTGTTTTTATTTCCATTTCTCTAGGAGGTGGGTCAAAAAGGATCTTGCTGTGATTTATGTCAAAGAGTGTTCTTCCTATGTTTTCCTCTAAGAGTTTTATAGTGTCCGGTCTTACATTTAGGTCTCAAATCCATTTTGAGTTCATTTTCGTGTATGGTGTTAGGGTGTGCTCTAATTTCATTCTTTTACATGTAACTGTCCAGTTTCCCCAGCACAACTTATTGAAGAGGCTGTCTTTTCTCCATTGTATATTCTTGCCTCCTTTATCAAAGATAAGGTGACCATATGTGCATGGGTTTATCTCTGGGCTTTCTATCCTGTTCCATTGATCTATATTTCTGTTTTTGTGCCAGTACCATACTGTCTTGATTACTGTAGCTTTGTAGTATAGTATGAAGTCAGGGAGCCTGATTCCTCCACCTCCGTTTTTCCTTCTCAAGATTGCTTGGGCTATACAAGGTCTTTTGTATTTCCGTACAAATTGTGAAATTTTTTGTTCTAGTTCTGTGAAAAATGCCATTGGTAGTTTGACAGGGATTGCATTGAATCTGTAGATTGCTTTGCATAGTATAGTCATTTTCACAATGTTGATTCTTCCAATCCAAGAACATGGTATGTCTCTCCATCTGTTTGTATCATCTTTAATTTCTTTCATCAGTGTCTTATAGTTTTCTGCATACAGGTCTTTTGTCTCCTTAGGTAGGTTTATTCCTAGGTATTTTATTCTTTTTGTTGCAGTGGTAAATGGGAGTGTTTCCTTAATTTCTCTTTCAGATTTTTCATTATTAGTGTATAGGTATGCAAGAGATTTCTGTGCATTAATTTTGTATCCTGCTACTTTACCAAATTCATTGATTAGCTCTAGTAGTTTTCTGGTGGCAGTTTTAGGATTCTCTATGTATAGTATCATGTCATCTGCAAACAGTGACAGCTTTACTTCTTCTTTTCCAATTTGGATTCCTTTTATTTCTTTGTCTTCTCTGATTGCTGTGGCTAACACTTCCAAAACTATGTTGAATAATAGTGGTGAGAGTGGGCAACCTTGTCTTGTTCCTGATCTTAGTGGAAATGGTTTCAGTTTTTCACCATTGAGGACAATGTTGGCTGTGGGTTTGTCATATATGGCCTTTATTATGTTGAAGAAAGTTCCCTCTGTGCCTACTTTCTGCAGGGCTTTTATCATAAATGGGTGTTGAATTTTGTCAAAAGCTTTCTCTGCATCTATTGATATGATCATATGGTTTTTCTCCTTCAATTTGTTAATATGATGTATCACGTTGATTGATTTGCGTATATTGAAGAATCCTTGCATTCCTGGAATAAACCCTACTTGATCATGGTGTATAATCCTTTTAATGTGCTGTTGGATTCTGTTTGCTAGTATTTTGTTGAGGATTTTTGCATCTATGTTCATCAGTGATATTGGCCTGTAGTTTTCTTTCTTTGTGACATCTTTGTCTGGTTTTGGTATCAGGGTGATGGTGGCCTCGTAGAATGAGTTTGGGAGTGTTCCTCCCTCTGCAATATTTTGGAAGAGTTTAAGAAGGATAGGTGTTAGCTCTTCTCTAAATGTTTGATAGAATTCGCCAGTGAAGCCATCTGGTGCTGGGCTTTTGTTTGTTGGAAGATTTTTAATCACAGTTTCAATTTCAGTGCTTGTGATTGGTCTGTTCATATTTTCTATTTCTTCCTGGTTCAGTCTCGGTAGGTTGTGCATTTCTAAGAATCTGTCCATTTCTTCCAAGTTGTCCATTTTATTGGCATAGAGTTGCTTGTAGTAATCTCTCATGATCGTTTGTATTTCTGCAGTGTCAGTGGTTACTTCTCCTTTTTCATTTCTAATTCTATTGATTTGAGTCTTCTCCCTTTTTCTCTTGATGAGTCTGGCTAACGGTTTATCAATTTTGTTTATCTTCTCAATGAACCAGCTTTTAGTTTCATTGATTTTTGCTATTGTTTCCTTCATTTCTTTTTCATTTATTTCTGATCTGATCTTTATGATTTCTTTCCTTCTGCTAGCTTTGGGGGTTTATTGTTCTTCTTTCTCTAATTGCTTTAAGTGTAAGGTTAGGTTGTTTATTTGAGAAGTTTCTTGTTTCTTGATGTAGGATTGTATTGCTATAAACTTCCCTCTTAGAACTGCTTTTGCCGCATCCCATAGGTTTTGGGTCATCGTGTGTTCATTGTCATTTGTTTCTACGAATTTTTTGATTTCCGCTTTGATTTTTTCAGTGATCTCTTGCTTATTAAGTAGTGTGTTGTTTAGCCTCCATGTGTTTGTACTTTTTATAGATTTTTTCTCGTAATTGATGTCTAGTCTCATAGCGTTGTGATCAGAAAAGATACTTGATATGATTTCAATTTTCTTCAGTTTACCAAGGCTTGATTTGTGACCCAAGATATGATCTATCCTGGAGAATGTTCCATGAGCACTTGAAAAGAAAGTGTATTCTGTTGTTTTTGGCTGGAATGTCTGTATCAATTAAGTCCATCTTTTTTAATGTATCATTTAAAGCTTGTGTTTCCTTATTTATTTTCATTTTGGATGATCTGACCATTGGTGAAAGTGGGGTGTTTAAGTCCCCTACTATTATTGTGTTACTGCCGATTTCCCCTCTTATGGCTGTTAGCATTTGCCTTACGTATTGAGGTGCTCCTATGTTGGGTGCATAAATATTTACAATTGTTATATCTTCTTCTTGGATTGATCCCTTGATCATTATATAGTGTCCTTCTTTGTCTCTTGTAGTAGTCTTTGTTTTAAAGTCTATTTTGTCTGATATGAGAATTGCTACTCCATCTTTCTTTTGGTTTCCATTTGCATGGAATACCTTTTTCCATCCCCTCACTTTCAGTCTGTATGTGTCCCTAGGTCTGAAGTGTGTCTCTTGTAGACAGCATATATATGGGTCTTGTTTTTGTATCCATTCATCCAGTCTATGTCTTTTGGTTGGACCATTTAATCCATTTACATTTAAGGTAATTATCGATATGTATGTTCCTATTACAATTTTCTTAATTGTTTTCAGTTTGTTATTGTAGGTCCTTTTCTTCTCTTGTGTATCCTACCTAGAGATGTTCCTTTAGCATTTGTTGTAAAGGTGGTTTGGTGGTGCTGAATTCTCTTAGCTTTTGCTTGTTGTAAAGTTTTTAGTTTCTCTGTTGAATCTGAATGATATCCCTGCTGGATAGAGTAATCTTGGTTGTAGGTTTTTCCCTTTCATCACTTAAAATATGTCCTGCCACTCCCTTCTGGCTTGCAGAGTTTCTGCTGAAAGATCAGCTGTTAACTTTATGGGGATTCCCTTGTATGTTATTTGTCGCTTTTCCCTTGCTGCTTTTAATATTTTTTCTTTGTATTTAACTTTTGATAGTTTGATTAATATGTGTCTTGGAGTGTTTCTCCTTGGATTTATCCTGTATGGGACTGTCTGCACTTCCTGGACTTGATTGACTATTTCCTTTCCCATATTAGGGAAGTTTTCAACTATAATCTCTTCAAGTATTTTATCAGTCCCTTTCTTTTTCTCTTCTTCTTCTCGGACCCCTATAATTCGAATGTTAGTGCATTTAATGTTGTCCCAGAGGTCTCTGAGACTGTCCTCAATTCTTTTCATTCCTTTTTCTTTATTCTGCTCTGCACTAGTTATTTCCGCTATTTTATCTTCCAGGTCACTTATCTTTTCTTCTGCCTCAGTTATTCTGCATTGATTCCTTCTAGAGAGTTTTAAATTTCATTTATTGTGCTGTTCATCATTGTTTGTTTGCTCTTTAGTTCTTCTAGGTCCTTGTTAAACATTTCTTGTATTTTCTCCATTCTATTTCCACAATTTTGGATTATCTTTACTCTCATTATTCTGAATTCTTTTTCAGGTAGACTGCCTATTTCCTCTTCATTTGTTTTGTCTGGTGGGTTTTTACCTTGCTCCTTCATCTGCTGTGTGTTTCTCTGTCTTCTCATTTTGCTTAACTTACTGTGTTTGGGATCTCCTTTTCGCAGGCTGCAGGTTTGTAGTTGCCTTTATTTTTGGTGTCTGCCCCCATTGGCTAAGGTTGGTTCAGTGGTTTGTGTAGGCTTCCTGGTAGAGGGGACTAGTGCCTGTGTTCTGGTGGATGAGGCTAGATCTTGTCTTTCTGGTGGGCAGGTCTGCGTCCGGTAGTGTGTTTTGGGGTGTCTGTGGCCTTATTATGATTTTAGGCAGCCTCTCTGCTAATGGGCGGGGCTGTGTTCCTGTCTTGCTAGTTGTTTGGCATAGGGTGTCCAGCACTGTAGCTTGCTGGTCGTTGATTGGAACTGGATCTTAGCATTGAGATGGAGATCTCTGGGAGAGCTTTCACCGTTTGATATTATGTGGAGCTGGGAGGTCTCTGGTGGACCAATGTCCTGAACTTGGCTCTCCCACCTCAGAGACTCAGGCCTGACACCCAGCTGGAGCACCGAGACCCTGTCAGCCACATGGCTCAGAAGAAAAGGGAGAAAGAAAGAAAGAAGAAAAAAGGAAAATAAAATAAAGCTATTATAATCAAAAATAATTATTAAAAATAAAAGAAATTAAAAAGTAATTAAAAAGGAAAGAAAAAGAAAGAAAGAAGAGAGCACCCAAACCAAAAAACAAATCCACCAATGATAACAAGTGCTAAAAACTATACTAAAAACAAAAACAAAACAAGGAAACAAACAAAAAAAAAACGGACAAACGGAACCCTAGGACAAATGGTAAAAGCAAAGCTATACAGACAACATCACACACAGAAGCATACACATACACACTCACAAAAAGAGAAGAAGGAAATAAATATATACATCATTGCTCCCAAAGTCCACCGCCTCAATTTTGGGCTGATTCATTGTCTATTCAGGTATTCCACAGATGCAGGGTACATCAAGTTGATTGTGGAGATTTAATCCGCTGCTCCTGAGGCTGCTGGGAGAGATTTCCCTTTCTCTTCTTTGTTCGCAAGGCTTCTTGGGTTCAGCGTTGGATTTGGCCCCGGCTCTGCATGTAGGTTGCCTGAGGGCGTCTGTTTCCACCCAGACAGGACGTTGTTAAAGGAGCAGCTGATTAGGGGGCTCTGGCTCAGTCAGGCCGGGAGGAGGGAGGGGTACGGAACGTGGGGCAAGCCTGTGGTGGCAGAGGCCGGCGTGACGTTGCAACAGCCTGAGGCGTGCCATGCGTTCTCCTGGGGAAGTTGTCCCTGGATCATGGGACCCTGGCAGTGGCGGGCTGCACAGGCTCCCAGGACGAGAGGTGTGGAGAGTGACCTGTGCTTGCACACAGGCTTCTTGGTGGCTGCAGCAGCAGCCTTAGCGTCTCGTGCCCGTCTCTGGTGTCATGCTGGTAACCGCAGCTCGTGCCTGTCTCTGGAGCTCGTTTAGGTGGTGCTCTGAATCCACTCTCCTCATGCACCCTGAAACAATGGTCTATTGCCTCTTAGGCAGTTCCAGACTTTCCCGGACTCCCTCCCGGCTAGCTGTGGCGCAGTAGCCCCCTTCAGGCTGTGTTCACGCCGCCAACCCCAGTCCTCTCCCTGGGATCTGACCTCTGAAGCCCGAGCCTCAGCTCCCAGCCCCCGCCCGCCCCTGCGGGTGAGCAGACAGGCCTCTCGGGCTGGTGAGTGCTGGTCGGCACCGATCCTCTGTGCGGGAATCTCTCCACTTTGCCCTCCGCACCCCTGTTGCTGCGCTCTCCTCCGTTTCTCCGAAGCTCCCCCCTCTGCCACCTGTAGTCTCTGCCAGTGAAGGGGCTTCCTAGTGTGTGGAAACTTTTCCTCCTTCACAGCTCCCTCCCAGAGATGCAGGTCCCATCCCTATTCTTTTGTGTGTGTTTTTTCTTTTTTCTTTTGCCCTACCCTGGTATGTGGGGGAGTTTCTTGCCTTTTGGGAGGTCTGAGGTCTTCTGCCAGCGTTCAGTAGGTGCTCTGTAGGAATTGTTCCACCTGTAGATGTATTTCTGATGTATTTGTGGGGAGGAAGGTGATCTCCACGTCTTACTCTTCTGCCATCATGAAGGTCTCCTGGCTGTTTCATTTTTGACTAATTGTTTAGCCTCTTTATGCCTCTACTTTTTTCACAGTAAGTGACATGGAGACCTTCCCGCCCAGGTTCTCTTTTTCACTCTCTGCAACCAGGCAACTGTTCCTCAACCTCAGCTCTGTGAGAAAGGGCATGTGTTTTCCTCCAAACTCCAGAACTCCACACCCCAGAGGCCCTCCTTTGGTCATGCTGCCTCTCCCCTTCTGCCTAATTTATTCTTTTTTATGTCTTCTTAGTACACACTATCCATCCTACTAGTGAGAATTTGGAATATTCCAAGTAATGATCACAATATCCTTTATATCTTAACTAAAAACAATAACATAAATATCTATAATAGGATATAAAATTTGAGGTAGAAAGTATTATTTCTTATTAACCAGTGCTTGACATTCTTGTTGAATTGAATGAAGACATTGCTGTCAAGTAAATATATGTATATTTATGATTTCTTTTCCTGACAGCATTAATGTCAATCCCTGTGCATAAGCTTCTCTTGAATGTGACACATTTATCCACAATCTTACAGAATCTCTTTCTTGTCATTATTTTCTGCCAAGAACTGGAAGAGACTTTGATCACTGTGCAGAGGGGTGTTCCTGAGTAACACGTTATCAGATATTGATGAATTGCTCCAGCAGGTTTGGGGGGCTTGAGAAAAGTGACTCTGATTACAAAGCCAACACCTGAATCTGTCACCCTGAGGAGACACTAACGCCAGCCGTTCTCTGTGGGTGACCTTCCATTAGCAAGTTTGGTCTTGTTGATTATCTCGAAGTTGGCAGTGAATCTGAATAATTTATGGATGACTTACATGATCTCATTGCCTTTTCTGTTTATGAATAACAGCTGTTCTTCTCATGGCATAAAATCCTGAAGTTTAACACTGAAGTTTGATCTAGAATGTTAAGTAGTAAACACTTTTGGAAGTACCTAACCTGATCTGTTTTGATAAAAAGCAATGATCAGTCTCCAACTTTTACCAACTCTTGGGAATAGAAATCTGATCTTGAGCCTTGAAAACTTCAAAATTACGGTGATCAACACCTTCAGTCCTGGTCTTTGGGTTTGCTAAATTATTTTTTAACAAGGCTATGAATGGAGAATTTTCTAGGTATATAAATGTTTTATACTGAAGCTATCCATTGTCAGGGAAGGAAAACATATTTATACATTAAGTCAGCTGTATTTCATGTCCTTGATAGAGTCCTTGATATTGTATATCCACCTTGTAAAATATAGTGACTTGCCTCCTACTGACCTACATTGCTATGGCAGGGGGGGGAATATTTTTTGTGTAGGTCACATGAAATTAGGTGATGAATATCAGCTTTGGGGTAGTTATATGGGTTCTATAACTCAGCATTTAATTATATTCAAATAGGCATTACATTCAGTAAAAACGTCAAAATACAAATAACTGGTAAGTCACCAAAAAATTGGTGAATATCTCTGAAATGAAGTCATCAAACCTGACACATGTAATGTGTCAAACATGACACGGTAATTTCTCAAATGGGGTGGGGTGCAGGGAAAGAATTGCTAAAATAAGATCTGTGAGGTCTTTTTCACACCAAAATGTAGTTTTCTTTTCAATGATAGATACATAGCAATGGAGAAAACCTTCCATAGTGAATCTTCACTCCATGCTGATTTTTTTACTTTGACCCACACATTTATTCCTATGGAAACATAGATTGAGTCTTTACTGCAAAGGGTGGCAGGGTCTGGGAGGAGAGAAGTAGTAGGAGAGAAGAGGGTGAGGAAAAGGGCAAAGTTAAGAGGAAAAGTCACAGGATTTCCACAGTGGTGATTAGCTTAAGGCCCACAGCTTAGACTCTTGCCAGTCAGGTAGCTGTTTCCATGGTAACAACTGGAGCAGCAGAGTTATCAAAATGTAATAAGTTGCAAAGGCAAAAAGTAAAATTCACAATTTTGCTTGCAAAGCAAAAGATTTGGCACATTCCCTTTTTTTTTTTTTTTCCTGGACAAGTTAGGTTTAAAGGGGGAGGACATTGAAAATCCTTGATTTTACAAAAAAATACTGGATTATAAAGCTGTTAGTGGAACATTTCTTTTGTTCTTTTTTTAAATGGAATTTACATTCATAAGCTTAACATTAATCAAGAGTTGTTAAAACTAGAAACCAGGTACAAATTCAAGTCACCAAATTCAAGACACCCAAGGTCTTAGGGACTTCAGATCTTTCAGAATCCTTTTGAGTTAATGCACAAACATGCTGGTCTGTTTTTCTACCTTGGTGGAATGCCTTGGTCTCTAGGGATATCAATGGGTTATTAAAGAATATCAACTG
The DNA here is from genome assembly GCF_965194805.1 of Balaenoptera borealis. Taxonomy (NCBI): domain Eukaryota; kingdom Metazoa; phylum Chordata; class Mammalia; order Artiodactyla; family Balaenopteridae; genus Balaenoptera; species Balaenoptera borealis. The sequence continues at coordinate 22,021,490 of NC_138863.1, forward strand.
AGAGAGAGAGAGGTATAGATTACCTGAGATACATGAGTTCATTTTGGGTTCATGGACATCTTTTTAGAAAACAAAGATGACAAACCTGACCTAGACTGTTGGGGATTTTAAGGATGGGGACGTTATGTCAAAAGGCAGAAAGTCCCCCTTCAAAGTTTGCTTGTTTTAAATTCTTAGGAATCAGGTCTATTCTAATTCTCTCGGGAATATGAATACTGATTGTGTTTTTCATTCATGTTTAGTAAAAATATTATGGAGTTTTATTACCTCAGTCCCTACATTGAATTTGAAGTAAACCATGGGTTTTCACCAGCTTGAAATATTCATGCCTGCACAAATGTCAAATTCATGTTGTAAAATTCTGCAGGGTATACCGTAAATTTTGATGGTCTATTCTAAACTAGTTTAATCTGGAGACATCACTTAGATACCAGTTATAAAATGAAATTGTCAATAAACAAAACAAACCTCACCATCCAAATCATTCATTATATTGGGGCACTCTGGGAACATACAATCTAAGATAGGCTGGAATAAATGGTCATATTAATTTCACATAGCAAGCATGGACAAATACTAGACTTAGAGAAATCATTAAAATGCCTAGTTCCATGTGTATGAAGAGTCTCATGGACATTTTGGAATGATACAGGAATAATTGTTATTTAAGTGTGTATTAGCTTAAGAAGGCGCTAACACTTTTTCCTTTTTACAGTACATGAAGATGATGGGTGTAAACTCCTCCAGCCACTTTTTTGCCTGGCTTATAGAGAGTGTTGGATTTTTACTGGTTACCATCATCATCCTCATCATTATACTCAAGTTTGGCAATATTCTTCCTAAAACAAATGGGTTCATTTTGTTCCTGTATTTTTCGGACTATAGCTTCTCAGTTCTTGCCATGAGCTACCTTATCAGTGTCTTCTTCAACAACACCAACATTGCAGCTCTGATTGGAAGCCTCATCTACATCATTGCCTTTTTTCCATTTATTGTTCTGGTTACAATTGAGAATGAGTTGAGCTACATAGTAAAAGTATTCATGGTGAGTCAACTGTCACAACTGAATGGCCAGGGTGTGAAAGGAATGGACCTTTTTTGGTGGTTTTGGCTCTCCAACTGAGAATACACTTATCTAAATGTAAAAGTTCAGTGTTTGCAAAATATGAGTAACTGTCCTAATGAGAGTCAGTTACATCATTGTCTACCATACAAGCGTAAGACCATGAAAAGAAAACTTTTCCTCCACAGTTTCTAAAACTATAATAGGTGATGCTGTTAAGAGACAGTACCTGAAGAAAGAACAGTTAAAATGTAATACATCAAGTTTTGAAGATCATCAAGAATTCTGACTTCTCTTTGGCCCAATTCCTTAAATATCTTAGAGCCTCTATAACTGGCATTATTCTCATAAATGAATAATTCTCATGGTTTTTATGACGTATAATATAACATACAGGCATAAAGACAAATACGCTGAGAGCATATAATCAATTTTGAATTCTGCTTTTTCAATTAAAGTACTAAATTAATTTAAGAATTTTAATGAAAGCATTAGGTTTACTGACTTTGAAATTTGGAAAGCAGAAGTAAAGCTCATCATTGACTGAGAGTCATGTTAAAACTTTGCTGTTTATGGAAATAGAAAGTGATAAATAACTTTCATTTGACATTGACCACCTTGAGTTTAAACAACATCTAAATTTTTAATTTGTTGCATTATTAGTACTCAGTTGACATTTTAGTATATTTTCATGCATAAAACTTCTATTACTTGAAGTCAACCTCTGAAGTAAAAACACCTTCTGGCCCCTAACATTTCATTTGATACTAGCCTTAACATTGCATTACCCTATTATTACTGGTTTTATAAATTGCTAAGCAACATTTAATAAGTTTAGATATATATATTTTGGATTTTTGATAAATATTTTTAAGTTATAATTTTACTGCTTTTGTTTTCTGCTATTTCCTCTCCTTTTCTTCCAGAGTTGTAGCATGCTTGGTAAGGGACCTCTGTGTTTTTAAATATGCTTAGAGAGTTAATGTCAGTTTTATCTATATAAGTGCCCAAAGTTTTAAGTATGTTAAGATCCCTCTGGGCGAAATGTGTGAAATCTACAAGAACTATCATTGCCATTGATTTTCTTCACAGAACCTGCTGTCCCCAACAGCTTTCAGCTATGCAAGTCAGTACATTGCACGATATGAGGAGCAGGGCATTGGTAGGTTCACTTCCTTTACAGCTGGATTTTATCTTTCACACCTGCAATATGTCTCACAGAAGAATAAATCTATGTGTTCACTTCTTAGGTCTTCAGTGGGAAAATATGTACAGTTCCCCAGTTCAGGATGACACCACTTCGTTTGGCTGGCTATGCTGTCTAATCCTAGTCGACTCTTTCATTTATTTCCTTATTGCTTGGTATGTCAGGAACGTTTTCCCAGGTACGAACATGCTTCCTATAGATACATGCTTTTTTATGGTAATAAATTATATTTATTATAAATCTGCTAATATATATTTTCTAATATTTTTATTTGCCACATATCATCTCCAAAAAGAAATACTTAAATCCCAAAACTAAACAGAATTTTCCAGGATGAGATAATGCACTGTTGAGTTTTTTTCTCTGATGTACCTTTAAAGGACAGAGTGAATTAAGGAGCACGGAATCCAGTCTTTCCAAATGGGAGAACAAGATATTATAAGGCAAAAATCAAGTCTCCTAATTCTAAGGAGAATTTATCCAGTTCTAATGGAACAAGACTAGTGGGATTCCCCTCCTAGGTCTCAAGTGGTTAAAACTTCAACATGATCAGGAGTTTTTCCATTAAGCCTTATTTATATTTGTAGGTTTTTGATGCTATAAATGAATAAAAGACTATTATTCTGTTCCAGTTATATAAAATTTCTGTAAAAGAGAGGTAATATAGAGACAGAAAGCAGGTCAGTGATTGCCTTTAACTTGGGTTGAAAGTAGGGACTATCTGCAAAGGGCATGGGAGAAATTTTTGGAGTTATTGGAATTTTTGGATTGTGGTTATGGTTGCACAACTTTATTTACTAAAAATCATCTCACTCTACACTTACAATGATTAAATTTTATGGTGTGTAACTATACCCAATGAAGCTGTTTAAAAAAGAAAGAATTTTTTGAAATGCTATGTTTTTTACTTTACTTTGGAAACTGAGACCACTTTAGTTTTATATAGTGTCAAAAAAAATGAAAATACTTCCTGAACACTGTATAGTAAGTACTCTGTTATTTAGCTTCTGATGCTTAATGTTAACAATCAATTAATAATTACTTTTCCTAATACATTTTTGTTACAGGTACATATGGTATGGCAGCTCCATGGTATTTTCCATTCCTTCCTTCCTATTGGAAGGAGCGATTGGGATGTGCAGAAGTGAAGCATGAGAAAAGCAATGGCCTTATGTTTACTAATATCATGATGCAGAACACCAGACCATCTGCCAGTAAGACAAGTAGGTCAACAACATGCATTATTATGAGAGAAGTGATATAAAATTTACATGACTAGTGATTTTAATTATCTTTTTCTAAATGGCAAAATTATCCTTTTAGTCATGGATGAATATGTCTACACATATGTGTTTGGACTCTTAGAGAGATTAAATTGTGGCTTTTTCTGAGCTCATTAGCTCAGGTGGTTAGCATATGGTGCTAATTAGGCCAAGATTGCAGATCCCTTTGTGTTCCAGTTAGATTCACACAGAGAAAAACTTTGTTCCTTGGCCCCAGTCTGCACCCCTCACCTCAGCCGTCTGTCACTAGTCATAAGGAGTAACCAAGTAACAAGTATGGATAATTTAGCGTAACCCATCACCAACACTGAACAAACAGTTTAAGGCTCATGTTTTACTGACATTGGGTGATCAGTGTCAGCTTTATAAAGTAAGGATGACCCATATAAGTGGTCCTTTTGTGGTGCCTGAAGGAAATGTAGAGAGTAATTAATGAACCGAGTCTATAAACCACAGATCTGACTGAGCCTTGTCACTGTAGACATTTATTCTGTAAGTGGATATCATCCTGTCCAATTGGAGGACCAAGCCTTAAAATTGTGTTTTGAGTATTTGAGATCTGTGGAATAAAGGAGAATTCATTATTATGATGCTATATTCTGAGACTACTTTTTCTGACAGAGAAGGGCAATATAAACCTTAGAGTGTGGTTCCAACACTCTCATTCATTTTTGAAACAAGTGAGAAGGCTGAAGACTATAATAGATCATTTATTCCTGGAATTATTTTTTACTTTGAGGCTTGTGCTTTTATAGTCTTCAATTTTTAATTAACGAAAAGTCTAACTCTAGCTTCATTTTTCTTCCTTGTGAGCTTACAACTCTTTTCTTAATTTCTTTCCAGGTCCTGAATACATGTTTCCCTCCAACACTGAGTCTGAACCTAAAGATCTCACAGTTGGGGTTGCCCTGCATGGGGTCACAAAGAACTATGGCTCAAAAATTGCTGTTGCTAACCTCAGTCTGAACTTTTATGAAGGGCATATTACTTCATTGCTGGGGCCCAATGGCGCTGGGAAAACTACTACCATGTATGTTACTTTTCAACACTTAGGTGTCATGGAAGCGTATTACTTAATATTTCCTCACTTCTTTCATAAATGTAAAGTTGTTACAGCTCCCAGATGGGTTAAGATAGCTCAAGTTGTTTCCTGTAAAATGGAGTCTAAATCAAAGGTCCGAATTGTGAGCTCAAAGTCCAGATCAGACCCACCAGATAGGTTTATTTGGTCTACCTAATATTGGCACACTGGTACCTCTCAAAATTTTTAATTTCAGTGCCAGCATTTAAAAATGGGAGAGTTCTCCAATAAAAAGTATTCCTGCTATCTCTTAGATAATAGGAAGTTCTGGCAACATTGGATCTACAGGCTTAGGTAGAGACAATGTTTTGGGGCTTGTTAGTGACTGTTCTCAAAGGGGCCGTCTACTTTCTGGTTCATCCCTGGTCCCCACCAATCTTTACTTTTTCATACATTCAGTCTATTTCATTTCTTTGCGTTTTTATCCTGGCCCGTGTACCAGTTTGGGTTCACAAGCCTTGGTATAAACGCACTCAGCCCCAGCCACTCTATTGCAGGGAACCCTTGCCTGGATTCATGAAGAAAGAAAAGAATCACCAGCTATCAGATATAGATCAAAAAGTCCACAAGTGGTACATGGGCTGTTCTTTCTTTCTCTTCACTTAACTAGCGTTTTCCTGTATCCCAGTGGAGAAGATTCAAATGTTTTTACAGTGACATTCTTTTGAATTTTTTTCTGTGACTCACCTCCAGTGCTCTACTGGGCTTAGCTTGGAGTCCACTCTACGATGCTCTTGGTGCTCTAGGCCTTACTTGAGAACAAGCGTCTGTTGTTGGCTATGCTATTTGCTATCATCGTGAGTAAGCTCAGTGACTGCCAAAACATACACAAATTAATCTTTAGTAAATAAAAGGGCACAAAGGAGAGAGTTATGAAATGAGTGAACATGCAGCTACTCTCATTTATATGACCTGTTTCAATTCAGAGTTGGCTTTCTAGTAAGAATACAGTGCTTAAAATGTAAGATTTCTAACAGGTAATAAGAGGACAATGAAGAAAAGTAATGGAGAAGGATTTTGAAGAGGCTATAATTTTAGCTGAGAAAGTCCCCATTTCAGTTTTCTGAATATAAAGAATATATAAAGAAATATGTTATTTGATTTTAATATGTTTTTATGGGAAGAATTACATATTATATTGATTCCCTATTTAATCCGCAATAGTCATTTAAGATCTATTACGTGCAAGACGCTAGTTAGGTACTGAGAGTGGTGAGAGAACAAGTCCTTTCCCTGACCTCATGGAGCTTACATTTTAGTGGAGAAGATGGATATTAAATAACTCCCCAGTTTACTGACCATCTGAAATATGGTGAGGAGTTTGTAGGTGAGAATATTCTCGTCACAGGGTAGAGTAAGGGACTGAAGATGACCAAAGTTCATGTGAAAAACAGAAATTTGAGGCTTAATTGCGTATGGGTACTACCTGATGCCAGGGAAGTGCAGGAGTTTGCTCAAGGAGGGAGTGCATTTGCAGTTAAAAAGCGCAACCATTTCTGTCATTACTACCACCATCACCCCACCACTATCATCATCATCATCATCACATAGTGTTTCTATCACACTCTAAATTATTAGAGGCATAAAAGTAATTTTAGTTTTTATTCCCAGTTAATCCCATTTTACTTCATAGCTTGACCTGGCCTGGGAAGATACACTGTAACATTTTTTGCTAACAACTGAGATACATTTAGTCCTAAAATCTAACTCAGAGTTCTGGTTCACACCTAATTTATGGTTTCTTCATTCCCAGCTCCCTGTTGACTGGGCTGTTTGATGCCTCAGCAGGTACCATCTTTGTTTATGGAAAAGATATCAAAACAGATCTCCACACTGTGAGGAAGAACCTGGGGGTCTGCATGCAACATGATGTCCTGTTCAGTTACCTCACTACCAAGGAGCACCTCCTCTTATACGGCTCCATCAAAGCTCCTCACTGGACTAAAAAGGAGCTGCACGAGGAAGTAAAAAGGTCAGATATGACAGCAATGAGAACATGTGTGGGTAACTCCTCTCAAAAAGAGGTCAAGCTATAGTAATAATACCAGTAGGAGACAGTTTCTCAGGAAACAATTGTTTTTAGTTTTTCTACTTTTCTAGTATTGTATACATTTAAGGGCATTATCCTCACTGGCCAGTTATTATACTGGAATTGTTTAACTGTCTTCATCTGACTCCCATATTACCCCCAATCCTCTGTTTCTAATCTCCGTGGCTACCATACTGGTCTTTTTTTTTCTTGGCTGCCTCGGGTCTTAGTTGTGGCACACGGCCTTCTCTCTAGTTGTGGCACGTAGGTTTTCTCTCTCTAGTTATGGCATGTGGGCTCCAGGGCGTGTGGGCTCTGTAGTTTGCGGCATGCGGGCTCTCTCGTTGAGGCACGCAAGCTCAGTAGTTGTGGCATATGGGCTTAGTTGCCCTGCGGCATGTGAGATCTTAGTTCTCCGACCAGGGATCGAACCTACATACCCTGCATTGGAAGGCGGATTCTTTACCACTGGACCACTAGGGAAGTCCCTACCATACTGGTCTTAACTGGACTCCCAGCTTCTACTTTCCCTTGTACAGTCTATTCAAAGAGCAGACAAGGTGACCTTTTTAAACTGCAGATCAAACCAGGTCACTCCTCTGTCAAAACCCTCTAATGGCTTCTCACCACACTCAGTGTGAAACTCAGGAATGTTCTTATCAAGGCCTCTGAGGCACTTCCTGACCTGCCTCCAATCCTTTTGATTTTATTTCCTTCTGCTTTTTGCCCATTCACTCTGCTCTAGGCACGCTCACCCAGGCGCACACTTAGTTATGCTAGGCCTGCTCCAGCCTCAGGGCTTCCCATGTTCCGTCTACTTAGAGCAGCCTTCCCCAGACAGCCCTTTGACTTACTCCTCCACCTTACTGGTCTCTGCTCAAATGTCAGCTTCTCTGAGGGGACCACCATGTGTAAAATAGATGCCTAAAGTAGCATATCCCAGGCACTCATCTCATATACCCTGTATTTTTTTTTTAATCACACTTATCACGAAATAGCGTATCATAAACTTACTTGGGAATATGTTTATCTACTGAATTTCCCCAACATTCCTCCTGATACACACACATACTAGAACATAGTCTCCTTATGGGTTAGGAACATTATCGGCTCAGTGCCTTTCCACAGCACCTGAAACACAGTCTGGCAGAACATAGGCAGGCACTCTATAAATATTTGTCAAACGAATGAAATAATGAGCTGTATATTCCTTATGTTGTTTTCTGAGTATTAGTTTTATACCTCCAGCTAGATGATAAGTAACAGAAAGCTGTATCATGAATCTTCAATAGTTTACCTTGCTGAGCACATAATAGTTGCTTAGTGAATACCTCTCATTTAGGGTGCTTTTCGTATTTTTCCATTGTTCACATTTTCTGTCTGTAAAAAAAATAACCACTATACATCATTTTTTAAGGACTTTAAAAGATACTGGACTATATAGCCATCGTCATAAGAGAGTTGGAACGTTGTCAGGAGGAATGAAGAGGAAGTTATCCATATCCATAGCTCTAATTGGAGGATCAAGGGTGGTAATTTTAGATGAACCATCCACTGGAGTTGACCCATGCTCTCGCCGAAGTATATGGGATGTTATATCCAAGAACAAAACTGGTATGAGTATCTTCATATAACTTAGCCAAGCAACAGTCATAATTTTGCCCTCTGGGATGCACGCAAAGAAGTTAAAGCCCTTTCTGTTTATAATCTGCATTAAAGATCTAAGGTGTGCTCTTCCTTTTGTGAGGTCTTCTCTTCTCCCAGCTAAATTTCTGGATCAATTAGTTAATATCTATATAATGCCCACTGTGAATTGAGCACTTAACTGGCCCTTTTGAGAGCATGCAAATCCAATAGAAGTTCCAAATTCTGCCTAGAGGAGCTTAGAATCTAATTAGAGATACCAAGCATACACAAATGAAAATAAACTGAAAACAGACTAAATAAGTGCTAACAGGATGTGAAGCAAAGGAGCAATCAGAGTGGAGTGGATTAATCAGAGAGGAATATTCAAAAAGTCTTTAAAATTACTGCTTTTTCATAGTGAAGGGAGGGAGGGAGGGAGAGAGAGACAGAAAGAAAGAGAGAGAATGGAAGTGAAGCCAAGGGAACAGACTAAGGGATTAGGAGGAGTTGCCCCCACTACAGAGTATGGACATGTAGCCTTACAGCATAACCAATGTGTGTTTGCTGCCAATTTATAAGAAAAATATTTAGGAACACCCCGTCTGAATTTCTCATTTTGAAAGCTCCTCTGATCAGTTTTTCAGTTAGCCCGTAAAACGTGACTCTCCTCCTCATAAATCACAGGATTTACTTGTGCTAACTCAGTACATCCTGGGGACTGCAGCTTCACTTTTCATTCTTGGTTGTTCTCCTCTGTATTTTCAAGCCAGAACAATCATTCTGTCGACACACCATTTGGACGAGGCTGAAGTGCTGAGTGACCGCATCGCCTTCCTGGAGGAGGGTGGGTTGCGCTGCTGCGGGTCACCATTTTATCTCAAGGAAGCCTTTGGGGACGGGTATCACCTCACACTCACCAAGAAAAAGGTTTGTAGGAGAGAAAACATACCTCATTATGGGACCGTAAATTAAGTTTTGTATGAAACAGAAGCAGAATCTGTCCAACTTTATTCATTGCTAAAATTAATCTGTTAGGTTCATGTTTCTCAAACTGAGCGAGTCTCAGAACCACTGAAGGTCTTTTGTTAAACCCAAATTTCTGGCTCCACCCCCAAGAGTCTCTGATTCAGTAGATCCGGTATGAGGCTCCAGAATTTACTGCATTTCTGCCAAGGTCCACATCAGCCCATGTGGTGCTGCCGCTACTGGTCTGCGATTGCACACTGAGAACCAATGTGCTAGATAAAAGAAAGATCTGTACTGAGGTTACTGACGGAGGATCAGCCTGTTAGTTTCCCTGGCATTTCAGCCTATAAAGCTAAAAATTAGATTTTCTGCTCTATAAAAAGCGAATGAAGAGAATATGCAGTCATGTATTCACTTTCTGATCAGTATTCCTTGAATGGCAATGTGGAGATAAATACAGACAGGCCAGTGGTGCTTTCACATCTTTGAAGAACAAAAATGCTTACTAAGGCTCCCTGTACCACCTAAAATAGCATAGGTATCAATACTGTGCCAGATGTATATACCATTAGAAAGGTTTTGACTACTATCATTTATTTTATATCTGATCATCTGGATGTGACTTCCAAAATATAAAAAAGTAGTTCATTGTTATATTCATTAATTCATTCAAAAACTTACGTATTAGGTGCATATGATGTCTTAATATGTGCCCAAGACACTGTTCTAGGCGCTGGGGATACAACAGTGAACTGATGATATTAAGATCTCTGCCCTCATGGAGTTTATATTCTGATGGAGTATGGGGAATTCAAGTGGTAAAATTGATAAATATATTATTTAGAATATTAGCAGGTGATAAATGCTATGGGTAGAATAAAGCAGAGGAAGGGGCATGGGGAATGCTGGGTGGTGCCATTTTAAGTAGGGTAGTAAGAGAAGGGGTCTCTGAGAAGGTGACAGTTGAGCCAAGAGTTGAGGCCAGGCAGAGAGTGAGCCATGTCACTATCTGGGGCAAAGGAACAATTGCAAAGGCCCTGAGGAGGAAGCATGCCTGAGCCTGAAGCATCAGACAGCAGAAAGAGTCTGTTGTCACTAGGGTGGAGCACATAAGAGGGAAAAGAGGATGGTGGGCAAGGAGGTTGGAGAAGGGACAGGGTGAGGTGGGAGAGGGGAGCCAGTAGAAAGTGACGTACAGGCAAGTGTAGGGCTCCCAAGTGGGACGGGAAGCCACGAGAGGAGGGATGTGTTACCTGGCTTAGGTCTGAACTGGCCTAAAAGCACTTGCCGCCCTCTGATTGGGGCCCTTGGGCACTACAGTGTAAAGACAAGGGAGTTCTTAACTTCTCTTTTCGTCTCTAGAGTCCAAATGTAAATGCAAGTACAGTATGTGACACGACAGCTGTGACAGCAGTGATGCAGTCACATCTCCCTGAAGCCTACCTCAAGGAGGACATCGGGGGAGAGCTTGTCTACGTGCTTCCTCCGTTTAGCACCAAAGTCTCAGGGGCCTATCTTTCACTCCTGAGAGCACTGGACAATGGCCTGAGTGACCTCAACATCGGGTGCTACGGCATTTCAGATACCACCATGGAAGAGGTACACCTGGACATTTCCTTTTTGCTTAAAACTGGTTAACTTGCTGTTCCTTGAGAATAAATGTGAACAGTTCTTTTTAGAAAGAAAAGAAATATTTAAAAGTAAACATTTCAAAAAAAAAAAAAAAAGTAAACATTTCAGGGCTTCCCTGGTGGTCCAGTGGTTAAGAATCCGCCTGCCAATGCAGGGGACACAGGTTCGAGCCCTGGTCCAGGAAGATCCCACGTGCCGCGGAGCAACTAAGCCCGTGCGCCACAACTACTCAGCCTGCGCTCTAGAGCCCACAGGCCACAACTACTGAAGCCCGCGTGCCTAGAGCCCATGCTCCGCAACAAGAGAAGCCACCTCAATGAGAAGCCCGCACACCGCAACCAAGAGTAACACTCCCCGCTCGCCACAACTAGAGAAAGCCACATGCAGCAACGAAGACCCAATGCAGCCAAAAATAAATAAATAAAATTTTAAACTTAAATAAATAAATAAACATTTCAAGAAGGGAACCAAAAATAAAGATGCTTTTGATTACAAAAAATTTAAAAATTAAAAAAAAACATTTTTACAAAATCAGAAAATCTTAAAATTATCTCAATACCATTGTTATATGTAAGACTGACTTCTGAGAACAAACATGTTGCTTCACTTAGAGAACACATATCTTTCACATACAAATATGTTCACTTAAAGTCACTCTCAAAAATGTTCACTTAAAGTCGTACTTATTTGTCTCAATAAATATGGTAAAAATTTAAAATCAAAATTGAGCTTAGAAACTAGAGAACAGGACACCATCAAAAAATCTACAAACAGTAAATGCTGGAGAGGGTGTGGAGAAAAGGGAACCCTCTTGTACTGTTGGTGGGAATGTAAATTGATACAGCCACTATGGAGAACAGTATGGAGGTTTCTTAAAAAACTAAAAATAGAACTACCATATGACCCAGTAATCCCACTACTGGGCATATACCCTGAGAAAACCGTAATTCAAAAAGAGTCATGTACCACAGTGTTCATTGCAGCTCTATTTACAATAGGCAGGACATGGAAGCAACCTAAATGTCCATCAACAGATGACTGGATAAAGAAGATGTGGCACATATATACAATGGAATATTACTCAGCCATAAGAAGAAACAAAATTGAGTTATTTGTAGTGAGGTGGATGGACCTAGAGTCTGTCATACAGAGTGAAGTTAGTCAGAAAGAGAAAAACAAATACCATATGCTAACACATATATATGGAATCTTAAAAAAAAAAAAAAATTGTCATGAAGAACCTAGGGGCAGGACAGGAATAAAGATGCAGACGTAGAGAATGGACTTGAGGGCACGGGGAAGGGGAAGGGTAAGCTGGGACAAAGTGAGAGAGTGGCATGGACATATATATACTACCAAATGTAAAATAGATAGCTAGTGGGAAGCAGCCACATAGCACAGGGAGATCAGCTCGGTGCTTTGTGACCACCTAGAGGGGTGGGATAGGGATGGTGGGAGGGAGACACAAGAGGGAAGAGATATGAGGATATATGTATATGTATAACTGATTCACTTTGTTATAAAGCAGAAACTAACACACCATTGTAAAGCGATTATACGCCAATAAAGATGTTAAAAAAAAAAAAAAGAAACTAGAAAACACGTGCATGTTTTACACTAATGAAGTGTTCTGGCTTCTCTTTCTAGGTCTTTCTGAACTTGACTAAAGGGTCACAGAAGAATAATGATATGAGTCTTGAGCACTTAACACAAAAGAAAATTGGAAATTCCGGTACCAGTGGCATCTCAACTCCTGATGATTTATCTGTGAGCAGCAGCAATTTCACAGACAGAGATGGTATAATAAATCTAATGTGCACATTTTGCTTAATTCCAATAAATGACCTAAGGGAGAAAAATCACAGGACAGATTTTTTTTTTAATTCAACTTTAAATTTTCTTTCTAAATTTAAAAAGACTAAAGAAATATAAGCTTTCTTTTTTATATACAAAATATTTATTAAACCAAATTGAATTCTCTGTTTCAAAAACATTTTGAAGAATGTGAAAGAACTTCCTTGTTAGGGTGGTGATTAGTATTCCTTCTAGCCACCAGAAGTCGTTTTCAGGATGTGACTTACTACAACTCCAGAGTTGTGTTCAACAAGTTAAAATCCTTCTTGCAATTGGTGGTGTCCAACAATGAGCCAAGTTACCTTGTAAGGTAGCTCACTCACTGCTATTACACATGTTCAAGTGGTGGTCGTAGTCATTAAAAAAAGGTTTTTTGTAAGAAAGAGTCATCCCTCTTTATGGGACCTCATTGGAAAATATGTCTAACCTTCCCCCACCTCTGAGTGATTCATATGCTGAGAAAATTCAGGCTCTGAGAAGATGCTTTTGGGAGAGGATCTCTGAATTGGTGAAGTTGTACTTGATGGTTAAGAATCTATAATAATAGGTTTCCCCCCAATTCTTCACACAAGATATGTTTGGAAAATCATGTTTCTTGACATGACTTTGAGGGATTGGACTCTTTTGAAAATAACTTTTATCCTGTCTTATTATCTTTCTGACAGTTAATTTATGCCTTTGGAAACACTATTTACTTAAGGAAGCATATAGTAAAATCATGTATAAACGATGGAGTAGTCATTTCAACAGTTTGCTTAAATTGGGAAAAATCTCTAGGACTAGAACTTGTGATTAAACATTTGCTTGGCTCGAAAACTCAGAAAAGATAATCTCTAATGTTTGTATAATTCTGGAACTTGGGAGTCTCATTTGTCCTCCGCTAGATTCCTCAGGTATCATCTTTTGGGAATATAATTGTCGAGACTATGGAATGGAAGACTTTGATTAGAGAGTGGTCATCTGCTTCAGGAAGTAAATGTTATGTATTTGCCTCTGCCTTTGTCTCATAATTTGAAACTATTCTTCAGTCAGAATGTTCCCCTCATTGACATTATCTTTTAGAAAGCACATTTGCTCCATTTGATACACCTGTAAGTCATCGACATGTAATTTCTCAAGAAACAGAAAAGCATACTAATTAACGTAAAATATTCAGCTCCTTCTGCAGTTCCGCTTTGCAGAGATAGGAGTTTGCATTTAAACTTGTTCACTCTATTTAATTGGAATTCATTTTAAATTAAGCAGCTTTGTATTTTTCCTTATCAGCTAAATGAAGATCATGATTTTTGTGCTGCATAATTTGTGATGGAGAATTAAAAATATCCGCAGAGTTGACAAATACTGTCATCTTATCACATGTAAAGGAGCGCTTGGTGGCAGGCCTTCGGAGGGAATGTTATATTTGAAACTATTTTTAGAGGGGCTGCTGAAATTATTAGTTGTATGAGCACTGTTGGGGAAGCAACAGTTTATGGCCTCCACAGCTGCTCTCACTCTCAGAAGCCATGGGATATCTACTCAGCACCTGAAGAGCAAGCATTTCAGGGCAGTGTGGGGTGGGTTTGGGCGGAAAGAGGGTAGGCATTTTTTTCCAATGAGTTCTTTTTTGTGACTCGCGGTAAAAATAGAGTTTTGAAACGCCATATAATCAGTCCAGATTTCTAAAAGGAATGTAATGAATAGGTATTTGAACTAGAATTATACTTTGGAGGAGAGCATTTTCCTTTTCCTATGTTTAAGGTGACTTCATTGGACCTCACATTACAGTGAGAGCCAATTACACTTACCATCACTAAGTTACCCACAATAGGAATGAGTTAGACGAGGCTGCTGTTTTGATTTCTATTTATTTTATTTGAATTCAGTCTCTTGATAGAAGCTACCTCTTGAATATTAGTAATTAGTAGTAATACTGATTCTGCATTGAGACTTTAAGAGATTGGGAACAATATTCATTTATAAAATTCTAGATATCTCACTTTGACATGTAAAAGTACTATGTATATGACAAAGAATATTTTGTGTATAGTAATTTATAATTTTCAAAGCACTTTTACAGAAGCTGTATGAGATGGAGAGGCTCGGGCCCAAAGCTGATCAATGAAGAGCTGAACTTCAAATGCAAATCTTTAAAATATAAGCTTTTCCTACCATGCCACATTATACCATTCATCTATAGGTTTTGAAGTTACTTTAGTTCTTGATTTATCAGGATTTCCCAGAACCATATTAAATCTTTTTTTTTTTTTTTAATCAGACAAAATCCTGACCAGAAGAGAGAGATTGGGTGGTTTTGGACTGTTACTGAAGAAGGTAATGGCTATACTCATTCAGAGGTTCCACCACACCCGCAGGAACTGGAAAGGTTTCATAGCTCAGGTTATTCTCCCCATCATCTTTGTAACCACCGCCATGGGCCTTGGCACGCTAAGAAGTTCCAGCAACAGCTATCCAGAGATCCAGATCTCCCCATCTCTTTATGGTACCTCTGAACAGACAGCCTTCTATGCGTAAGTTTCTTCCCTTTAACTAAAGCAACATTTCCACACACCTCCAGAGGTACCTTGTGCCTGAATGAACGCCATGTAGTGCTAAAGAATAAAGGACTTAGTAGCCACAGTACCTGATCCTGCCAAAGGAATACACAGTTTGCTTTATTGCAGCGTGATACTTCTGTCACCAACAAACAACTTTTTAAGAATTTTTGTGTTTGTCTAAAAATAAAGTTATAGTACATCTTTATTTTTAATTATGAGACTTTAAATCAGGAAAGCCTGGTTAGGTATGGCTTCCCAATCTGTTGTAATATATAGCAAATAGCTTTTTATCGAATATTGAATAGCAGTGTCAGAATTCTGTGTAATATAATGTTATATATACAGTAGGTGATCACTAAATGCATGTGACAAATAATAAGGCAGCCAAATAGAGACATGTGCTTATTTTTTTGGTGACCATTTTTTTTCTGAGTCTGAGTCTTTCTTAGATTTTTAAGAAAGCAGTCCTATAGACAGCATATTTCATTCCTTCAAATTATTTATGAGCATGAGTTTAATATGGGAGACTAGTGGAGGAATCATGAATTTGTTTCTATCCTTTAATATTACAGAAATTCTCACCCAAGCACAAAAGAACTGGTCTCAGCAATGTGGAGCTTCCCTGGCATTGACAACATGTGTTTGAGTATCAGTGATCCGTAAGTGGTTCTTGTTTTTTTTTGGTTTTTTTTTTTCAACATTCCAGTGTGTGTGTGCATGTGTATGCGTGTGTGTATGTATGTGGGGGAGTGTGGTTAAGTGAGTGTGTGTGATTTGGCTGAAGGAGGTCAGCACCCTGATTGAACTCTATCTTTAACAGATTTTATCTATCTCCTTTAGTTCATTCCATGGTTATGCTATACTGTAATAATAAAGAGGTGCTTTATAACTTGTAAAGTTTGTGTACATATTTTCATTAAACAGTCACTGAATTATTAATCTCATTTTTAAGATGAAGAAACTGAGGCTCATGTGGACTAAGATAACTTGTCTAAAGAAATCTAGAAAGTAGGTTGTGTAGCTAAAGCTGAGACCCACATCTTCCGAGTTCAATCCCCATGCTTTTGCACTACATAGTGTTGCTTATTGAAACTTCCAAAATAGTACATGACACATGGAAACCTGACATCGGTGCATTATTTTGCTAAAGTATCCCCTTCAGAGGAGAGGATGAAAAGAGCAAAGAAGATAAAGGGGTCCAAAAAGTTCCATCCTGCCACATTAAGACAATTCAATGAGCTTTGGTCTCTTCACTGTTTAATCTTTAAGTGCTCTCCCTCAATCTCCCATAAAATGTCAAATCACTTGGAAATGGTAGTGCAATGTATATTCAAGTTATGAAAAATCAGTAAACTGAACTTAGGACTATACACCTGAATTTGATACCAAATACTCACTTATATGCTCGTACATAAACATGCAAATGTACACATACCTCACTTCAATATCATTTTTACTTGCAGAAGGTGTTTAAACAAAGACAGTCTGGGAAAATGGAACAGCAGTGGAGAACCTATCACTAATTTTGGTGTTTGCTCCTGCTCAGAAAATATCCAGGTAAGATGGAATTCACTTTCAGGGAAGTAGAAAAAAGAAAGGAATAAATATCAAAGCTTGAAAGATCTATCTAGGTTACCAAAGAGTTGGTATAATTTCATTGTATGGAGGCTAGTAGCTCAGCGATGTCGACCTGGGCAGCTGAAAAACACTGAACTTCAGGTCACTGTTTTAAATCCATCTCAGGACAAACTTCCTGAGGTAGGTGATTCTATGACAGTCTTTGTGGAAGCTGACAGAAAATGAGCTTTTGGTCTCAGTTCAGTTGTAACCAGAAAGCTCTGTGTTTCACATAACTCATATTTGAAAACACAGTGAGACTGCTACTATAGTGGTCATCTGGGAAGTTAGTAATGTGTAAGTCCAGAACAGAACTCTGTATGTCTCCAAGCAGCACCTCCAGGATTCAAGAAAAATCCATGTCCTGAAAGAAACATTAAAGATTCTCCAACCAACACCCTGTCTGTATTCTATAAATACACACCTTAGTTTTCTAGGCCTATCAATTCAATAAACTTTTAAGGAAAACAAATTCACTGGGAAAATTAAAGATTGTTGAAGAGAAGAGGTAACTATTAGTTTCTGAGAGTCACTATGTTGTCAACTTACCTCCCCATAGAAGAGGAATCTAGCAATATTTTCTTCAAAGTGACATATGATTACGTCCTAAACTGTCTTGGTACACTATTTTAAAATAAAGATGTTTTCAGTAAACGCAGCCTATTTTTGTGGTCTCACGTAAGACGGTGACTAACAATAAAAGCTGGGATCAAGCAAGCATTTTTTGAAATCCTTGCATATATAAATA
The DNA here is from genome assembly GCF_965194805.1 of Balaenoptera borealis. Taxonomy (NCBI): domain Eukaryota; kingdom Metazoa; phylum Chordata; class Mammalia; order Artiodactyla; family Balaenopteridae; genus Balaenoptera; species Balaenoptera borealis. Next base: position 22,039,133 of record NC_138863.1, read on the forward strand.
TTATTCTTACCCAGTACTCAGAGCATTTTCTAATCCCTCATCTAACCTAGCTAATTTCTGAAATCCTTCATGTATTTTCTTTAGTTCACAGTAAAAGTCTACTAACTTAGTATGTAAAATTGGAATCTAGATAAATTTTATTAATTAAAAAAACCCAGTAGATTAAAACTTTTTCAACCTTATATTCCGTTGATGGGAATCCAGATTTGTGTAAACAGCTTTTAAAAGCATTGACGGTATCTACTAATGCTTAAGTTATACATACCCTATGGACTCAGCAATTCCACTCCTGTTATATACCCATCAGAAATGTGAATAAATTCACCAAGAGATATATACTGGAATATTCATAACAATACCGTTTGTAATAGCCACCCAAATTCCCAGCAACAGTAGAGTAGATAAATCAAATGTAATCTATTTCCACAATGAAATTCTATATACAGCAAGATGAGAATGATCTACACTACACACATCATATTCTCAGAAACAAATGATGAGTGAAAAAAGCCAAATACGAGAGAGTACATATGATACAATTCCATTTATATAAAATACAAAAACGGGAAAAACTCTTCTGTGCTGGTTACTTTGGGAGTGGTAGGATTGGAAGGAAGTGTGATGAGGGGGCTTCTGGGGTAATAGCATTGTTCTGTTTTCTGATCCAGTTGCTGGTTCAAGGGTGTGTTCAGTTTGTCAAAATTCATCAAGCAGTATCCTTATAATATGTGTGCTTTTCTGTATGTATAACGTAAGTCAATAAAAAGTTAAAGCTAAAAATTAAGTTGCATACATAAGGATATCTCTGTTTATGAAACTGGTGGCATTATAGAATGTGACCTTCAAGTTGATAAAACTTGATGCAAGGTGAAATTCAGCCTTCATTTTTTAGAGCAACCTGCAACATTATGCTCTTGATACACATGTGGTGCTAGCCTCAGGCTCTGGAACACCATGTGAAAGATGGAAGGAAAAACTGGCAAAGTGCTAGGCTTTTCCCAAACTAAAGTTCATGGCAGTGAAGCACGGGACACTTCAATGAAAAGTTAGTAGTCAGGAAGTGCAGAAAGCTACGAACATATAAATAAGTGGTTTAAACTAAGCTCTGAGATTGGTTAATAGTAATGTACCAAGGCACTTAATTTTGACAAATGTATGATGGTAATGTGAGATGCTAACAGTGGGGAAAACTGCGTGAAAGGCATGCAAGGACTCTCTGTACTGTCTTTGCAACTTGTATATGTATAAGTGACACATATATACATATATATAAGTCATATATATATAAAGATTGGATTTGGATATGGGAAAAATTGGGTTCTGACACCTAGGTTGGTACCTTAAAACTAATATAACACAAACTTTTTATCCACTGCTGTTCATCCCTGAGAACTTATGTCTGTTAATGTTATCTTTTCAATTTGGGGCAAACATTTTTCTCTTCCCTGTGAATTATTGAGGGAATTCTGAGTCATCTTAACGTTTAATGTTATCCTCCAAACATATCAAGCTTGTCAGTACGGTGAAAGAAATATTGAACATTAGTTAACTTGTGTTCTTTTTTGGCTTTAAGCAAGTCCTAAACACATGTATATTCTCTGTATAAATAATAAATGTTTGTTCTGATTTTTTGGCATAGGCAAGATGACTTCCTTTTCAAAGCTCTTTAGAGGCAGAGGACACTCTTATCACACTCTACCAGTTGCACTAATAGACAAATCATGAGACTGAAGCTCCTTGACATTGTCTATTTAATTTGTACAGCATTGTCCAAAGAGAACTTTTTTTAACCTTATTTTTCAGGAATGTCCTAAATTTAACTATTCTCCACCTCATAGAAGAACTTATTCTTCCCAAGTAATTTATAACCTCACTGACCACCACTTGGAAAACTATCTTATATCAACTGCCAATAAGTTTATGCAAAAAAGGTAAAAATACTCTGTTTATAACACGTTTAACTTAGAATATCATGCTTTCTAATTTTAACAGTAACTATCTTTTGAATTTGTGACAATAAATGCAAGTTTCTATTGATTATTTATATGGGTAAATTCTGTTTTATCTAAACAGCCTTACATATTAAAATTTAAGTAAATTAATTTAATGACTCTAAATTAAGATTTATTTGCGCACATTGAAAAGCATTGTTTTAGGCCTCAAAAATGTATTGTTAAATGTGTACATATTTTTTTCTCGAAGCGAAAGTGAAGTTGTTGACTAGATTGTGCCAGCTTGCAGAATTTTAAGGTGTGGCTTTTGGTGGCAGTTGTCCTTAGTTCCAATATGAATATCTCAAAACTTGGAGTATGATATCTGCATGTGAATAAAGTGTCTTTTTGTATAGCAAAGCCACAGGCATGTTCCTAAGCCACCTGAACATTTGCCATAGATGTAAGCGTGGCAGGCTTACATTTGCAACGACATAGATGGACCTGGAAGACACTATGCTAAGTGAAATAATAGACAAACATGGCATGGTTTCACTTATATATGAAATCCAAAATAGTCAGATTCATAGAAGCAGAGAGTAGAGTTGTGGGTTCTAGGGTCTGGGGGGAAGGGCGAAACGGGGAGATGTTGGTCAAGGGGTACAAAGTTTCAGTAATGCAAGGTGAATACATTCTGGAGGTCTAAGTCCAGCAATGTGACTATAGTTAAGAATACTGTATTGTTACTTGAAATTCGTTAAGAGGGTAGACCTGAAGAATTCTCAACACATACATACAAGAAAATGGTAACTATGTGAGATACTGGATGTGTTAATTAGCTTGATTGTGGGGATTATTTCACAAGGTGTACATATATCAAAGCATTTGTATGCCTTAAGTATATACACTTTTTATTTGTCAATTATGTCTTAATAAAGCTGGGGAGGGAAAGTTGGTAAGTACACATGAATATGCATGTAAATATTTTCAACAAAATGAGGTTTATTATAAATAAACCATTCCAAAACCTACTTCTTAAAAGAAGTGAAGAATGTGCTATAGTGTTCTCTCCATGTCAAAAATATAGCTGTATAACATCACATTTAGGATAACAGTTACAAGAAAATTATTTTAGTGTAACTACACCATTATTTATTTAACCCAGTCTTAATTTGGTGAATATTTAAACTAATCTGTCCTTAAAATTACCATTTGAATTTTTTTAATCCACTTTTTATTTTTGAGTCCATGAACTTCTAGCTATAATGTATGCTTTAGACTAAAATATGATAAAAGAAATCGATAAAACTGTAAAACATTTGTCAGACAGTATTTATTTCATACTGTAAATGTGTTCCTGATGGAAAGAAAAAAAATGAGCTCTTAGTTAAACATTTTAGATCTATTTATGAATATTTTCTCCATTAAAACAATTTTTCTGTATAGATATGGAGGTTGGAGTTTTGGGCTGCCTTTGACTAAAGACCTTCGTTTTGATATAACAACAGTTCCTGCTAATAGAACACTTGCCAAGGTAAATTGTGATCTTTCTTTTGGGATGTCATACAAATGAGAATGTGAACTTGAAATGTTCAAGCATTTTCATGAGGTAAACACAAAACATGGGTCAGTAGATTTGAAAAGCACTTTGGAATAATGCATGCTGCATAATGCAGTGGTTCCAGTCCTGTGTATCCTAGGGAAACGTGTACACACAAGTACCCGGATGCATACACAAAAATGTGCGTGGTAACATTTCTCATATTAGCCGAAAACACAACCCCAAATGTCCATACACAGTAGAATAAATAAATAAATTGTTAGATACTCATTTAACAGAACTTTCAGCCATGGAAATGAATGAACTCTTTTCCATACAACAAGCAGGCTAACTCTTCCAAACATTATTAGTAAGCAAAAGAAAAAACAAAAAGGAGTACACAACTATAATTGCATTTATCATAAACTTTGAGAGTAGGCAAAACAACCATACTGTCTAGGGGAGAGAGAGCACGTTGTGATTTGGAAGGACACAGAGTGTCAGGGAGGTGTTCTGGATGCTGGCAATTTTTGTTTCTCAACCTGAGTGATGGGTATACTCCCTTTATAATTTTTTGTTAAACTATACATGAATGTTTTATGCATTTTTCCTTGTATATGTGTCATATATGTTTAGCTTTGCTTTTCAAAGAACATGGAAACTTAGAATTTGGTGGATATAAATAATCCTGTTGACTTTTTTTCTTCTAGATTTTACCTATGCTTTGAATTTGAAACAAGCTAGAGTCACAGAATCAGACACATATGATTACACATATGATCACAAGCAGTCTTTAAATTTTTTATTTATTTATTTATTTATTTATTTATTTATGGCTGTGTTGGGTCTTCGTTTCTGTGCGAGGGCTTTCTCTAGTTGTGGCAAGCGGGGGCCACTCTTCATCGCGGTGCGCGGGCCTCTCACTATCGCGGCCTCTCTTGTTGCGGAGCACAGGCTCCAGACGCGCAGGCTCAGTAGTTGTGGCTCACGGGCCCAGTAGCTCCGCGACATGTGGGATCTTCCCACACAAGGGCTCGAACCCATGTCCCCTGCATTGGCAGGCAGATTCTCAACCACTGCGCCACCAGGGAAGCCCCAGTCTTTAAATTTTAAATTGTTCTTCACATATTTCTCATTTGGTAGTAAGAGATGTATACAACCTTGGAGGAAGTGAAGAAAATAATATTCATTTAGTGACTGTTAATAAACCAAGAACTAGTTATCACCTTTTATACAAACTACCTACACATCCTCACAACATCCCTAAGAGATAGATATTGTTGAGTCTGTTTTAGCTGGGTTTTATAAAGTCATATAGAAAGTAAATAGTAGTGCTAGGGACTTGAATGTCCACCCCCGCCCCCAGCCCCGCTTTGTTCCTTTTCTCCCTCTCTCCACATGTAGAGTAAGGGAGTTCTAATATTAAATAATTTCTCTCTAAATCAGATTTGTAATTTTGAATTACCAACTGGCTTTCTTGAATTGAGGTATACCAGTATTTTAAATCCTCTGCTTTTGACATAGCAGATGAACTAACTCACTTTCTTGTGGGTTACAAGTAGGAATAGAAAGTTAGTGGGGGTATTTCAAGGTTATCAATCTTGTTGCTAAGGACACAATGCTTGTATATGTATTTAATTTCTTTCTACAGCCTGGCCTATATGCCAGTTGCTTTTTAATTATTATTATTATTATTATCATTATTACTGAGAGACAGAATGCCCTAGTTCTAGTTCCAGAATCACTACAGTCCAGTCACAGAAATGAAGATAATACTGATGTCTTCTGTTTATTTCAAGCTTTACCTTTAGAGAAGGTCTAGAATAACTAGTAACTTGGTGCTCTCACGCAGGGAAAAAGAGTTGTTTTCCCAATCTCTGCCCATCTCTAGGTTGGAAACTTAGAGTTCTGTGGTCAACACTGGTGGATGGTTCATAATCTGCCAGGATGAAATAAGTTACTGGGAAATTGGTGCCCTTATTTTAAATATAAATTATATAGGCTGTAAGATGTAAAGACTGCCTGATTTATTTGAACACCATACTGATCTTGCCTTCTTTCGGAATTTTAACAGGTATGGTATGATCCAGAAGGCTATCACTCCCTTCCAGCTTACCTCAACAGCTTGAATAATTTCCTCCTGCGAGTTAACATGTCAAAATACGATGCTGCCCGACATGGTAAAGTTACTTACTTAGAAGTTTCTTGTATTGCAACTTTTGCTACTGTCCATATGAAAATGTGCACTAGATGCCATTTCCTCCCAGTGGCAGCTATTTTATGGTATTTAAATCACAGATCTTTAAAAGGAGTTTGGAAGTAGTAACTACCACCAGATGGAACATTCTGGATAATCCCCTTAACTTCAGGTTAACTTAGTTTCCTCATTTATCAAGTCAGGATAATAATGCTGACTTCACACTTATTTCTGCTCTCACACCTAGTATTTATATCTCATAGGAAAATATTTTATAACTATTTACTTGTACATAGGCTAAAAGATAAAATAATAATGTCAATAAATAGTGTACACAAATCTAAATGTGAAAACAAAACTTTTAAGCTAAGAAGTTCTAACAGAAAAGAAGTGCTACCATTAACTGAGTACTTACCGTAATGACACATGGCTTTGTATAAAATATTGCTAATCCTTAGCTCCCTCTCAGGATGAGTATTATTGAGAAGTGCTACCATTAACTGAGTACTTACCGTAATGACACATGCTTTGTATAAAATATTGCTAATCCTTAGCTCCCTCTCAGGATGAGTATTATTGAGAAGTGCTACCATTAACTGAGTACTTACCGTAATGACACATGCTTTGTATAAACTATTGCTAATCCTTAGCTCCCTCTCAGGATGAGTATTATTGTTTCCTACTGCTGTTTCTCTGGGAATCAGAAGTGCCTGGCTCCTGCCTTTTCGTCTTCCTGATACTTCTCTATACTCAGCAAGGTCTGCTTTAGTGGGGTTTCCCAAGAGGCTTCCACACAGTTTTTAAAAAGGGTTTGGAATTTGAAAGAGACTGATTTGTTTTCTAATTCAATTACTCTTTATCAGACCATTCCATCTTCTTAAGCCTTGCTTAAATTATTTTCCCATACTGATCCCCCAAAATAATAATAATAAAGATGGAGAAAATAGAGTAAAATATTTGCTGGCCAACAGTTTCTAGCCTAATAAGTAGGCTAACAGACTATTTTAAAAAAAGAAATGCCGTTGTCTACTTTTCTTTCATTTCCCTACTGTTGGGCATAATAGCATGTGCTGCACGTTCTGCTGATTGTAGAAGTAAACTGTAGAGTCAAATACTCGTTCTAGGAACAGAATCTTTCAGAGTCTTCGTTTAAGAGAGAACAGTATTTTTCCCCAACTGCTTCCGCATTTTCCTAGCAGCAGGAACCCTGAAGAAAATAACAAGATGGATAGATAGTCCTTAGACCTAGAGCATCAATAAAGTGTGGAGTCAAAAGTGGTAAATTAAGTTAAATGATGACTGAAGCCAGGTGGGTCTGGTATAAGCTGGCTTGAAATACTACTGAACCCTTGACTTTCAGTAGGATGTCTTATTGAGAGCAAAAGACATTTGTTGCCATGACGGATAATGAAAGTATAAGAACCATAGAAATGACTAGGAGGAAATGTTGCAAAGGTATGTAGGTAAGAAAAAGAGACAATGCCACTTTTGAAAGATCAGCTTTTGAAACCTACATTCAGGTTTCATTTATTATTAGCGTTCTTTACCAAGATGAAAGCAGTCTGAATCACTCTGGATCCCAGCAGGCTTGTTGTGGCCCCTACAACTGTATTTTTAAGTTACATAGTCTAAAGAGTTAAGAATTCTGGAACATAAACTTCATATTGACCCTAAAAGGAAATGTTTTTAATTTAAAAATAAGGCTTAGCTTGAGTTATATAGAGATTAGTAGTAGTGTGCCTTCTATTTTTTATTAACTTTTCTCATATAGGCTTATGAAAGTGGTAGCTTTCCACCTGCTCTGGAAGGAGTTTGTTTTCTTTCAAAAAAGAAATCCATGTCATCTTAAAATGCTTTTATTGTTTTGTAATGCATGTATGGGATCTGCTATTATAATGTTGTCTTTAAAAATCAGCTCAATTATTCTCCTGCCACCTCCCCCTACTACACTAGCTGTCTTAAGGCACCTTTGTTGGATTCTACATGAATTGAGATTTTGCTTTAGCTGTAAAATTGATTCTCTTTGAATTTTAACATGCTAATAAAAATCTTTTAATTAGCTTTCCTTTGCAATGTCAATATCTGTTATATTCATGTGGTTCCCTCTAGTGGTTAATTTAACATGGAAGTTCTGTTCTTTCTTCCCCTAGAATACAGATTTACTTGTTTTCACTAACAAATGCTACACAACCAGGCTCTTTTCCAAAAATATTGACACATTGTTCCCTCCACCCTAATGTTTATTCTTATTGCATTACTAGCAATGGTCAATGGGAAGTTACTCATTTTAGGTTTACACATGTAGAAATAACAGAAAATGTATTCTTTTTAATGTGTATTGTATATGGGGGAAATAATTGAAATTTTAAGATTTTATTCAAGTCAATAAGCATTCGTTGACTAATCACTGTACTTAAGATATTATGCTGGATGCTGTAGAACCCACAGAAAAGATTGTGATATAGATTCCAAACCCTAATACATGTACTTGATATTTCCACTAAAGATCTGTAAAAAACAATTGGTTTAGCAGCATTTTTCATATTGGAGTAAATGTATTTGTAAAGATTCCTCTGGTGAAATACAGATCAGGACTAAGAGAAATGTTTTCCCCTTGCCTATGTTATAATCCAGCAACAAGGTTTAAGTAGGGCCCAAAGAAAATTGAATCTCAGTAAAAAGAGAGCCCATTAATTTACACAAAAGATAAGAGAAGTGCATTCCCCCAATGATGTGATTAAAATTATAGGTCAAATTGATTATTGTTGCTGGTAGTTTCTTTGTTTTGATTTAACTATATATTATATTTTTTCTTCAATATATAACAATTGCAGATTTCAACCTCAAAATATGTCACACTCTACTTAATAAAAATTATAAATTTAAGCTAATGGAAATAAAAGAACTTTAGAATAATCTATAATATTTGGGTGCCATCAAAGGGCCTTAATATCCTAATATAATGAACATATACTATATGAGCAGTAGTGAGAAAGTTCTTGTTCAGCTTATGACTTTACAGGAAAAAGTACTTAAGGGATATCCTCACTCCTACCCTTACTGTTCTTTTCCAAAGTTACTCAGACAGTATAGGCTTTGCCTTCACACCGTGGCCCTTTGTGAAACTTGTCAGCCCATTTTGACTCTGGCTAACCAACGTCCTGTAAGGAAAGGGAGGAAAGAACCTTGCTTACACTTATACTCAGAGAGTATAACCAACCCTTGGAGGTACAAATAATTTAGGACTGCATTGGAATTAAGTGACTACTTTTCTGGAGCCAGCTAGTTTCTCTGAATCGTTTTGGATCTTTATGTCTCAGTGACAATCCCTCCAGAGTGGCTGAAGCTCCAAAGCTCTACTCTTGGTAGAGTTCTAGAACAAGAGGCATCTCAGAAGCAGTAAAGGAGGAGAAGGGATCCTCTCAGGCTACAATATTTCCCTATGGCAGCCAATAGCACAATGAAGAGGGATGGGGGTGGAAAATGTCTGTTCTTTAGGAGATCCTCATATAATTGGTCTCCCTTTGAGGTGCTTCTTTAAATGTCATGCATTTCTAAAGTGCTACTGAATACAAACATCCATATTACCAGGTGGAGATAAGAAACTGGAAAACAATGACTTAAATGTAGTAGAGGGGAAACATGCTATATAAGAAGTGTAAATTCTTGCCCCTTCCCCCAAAATTCCATGCACAGTGTGAAAAACTTGTTTTGGGCTTTTTGTGTGTGTGTGAGTACCATCAATTGTGTGGCATTGATGAGATTGGTGGGGGTGGGGGGGGTGGGGGGGCATCATTTTCCTTTAAAGGAGTATCCCCAAAGTAAAATTCTTTAAGTGGGAAGCAGCCACACAGCACAGGGAGATCAGCTTGGTGCTTTGTGACCACCTAGAGGGGTGGGATAGGGAGGGTGGGAGGAGGGAGATGCAAGAGGGAAGAGATATGGGAACATGTGTATATATATAACTGATTCACTTTGTTATACAGCAGAAACTAACACACCATTGTAAAGCAATTATACTCCAATAAAGATGTTAAATAAATAAATAAATAAATAAATAATAAAAATTGGTACTTCTTTTTTTAAAATTTTTATTGGAGTATAGTTGATTTTGTTGTGTTAGTTTCAGTTGTACAGCACAGTGAATCAGTTATACATATACATATATCCACTTTCTCATTTTTTTTTAGATTCTTTTCCCATATAGGCCATTACAGAGTATTGAGTAGAGTTCCCTGTGCTATACAGCAGGTTCTTATTAGTTGTCTATTTTATATATAGTAGTGTGCATAAAAATTGGTATTCCCGATTAACTGAATACCTACTAATGAAAAGAACCATCTCTTCTTTAAGGTATCATCCTGTATAGCCATCCTTATCCAGGAGTGCAAGACCAAGAACAAGCCACGTAAGCAGACATATATGGCATGACTCTTTTCTCCTTGGCTTATTGAGCTTTTGTATAAAGTGCTATGATTGGAAATCACAGTTGTATATGAATGAATGTCAATCTAGAAGAGCTGGTAATATAAGTCACTCACTGGGATAAAAGGAGATTTCTGAAAGTGTGTAGAGTGAGGTTGCCAAGTAGAGCTTGTTGACTGTAGATTCACAGAATCTCCTGCTTTTGTAAGTCAAGTGCATAAGTGTTTCATCATTTCAACTTCCCTGCATAGCATTTAAGTACGATTTCTATGCTCAAGAACTATATCTCTTGCATACACCCTGTAGCCCTTGGAGACTGAGGTTTTTCCATCAAATATCCCTAGTCAATTCAGATGCACTCAAGCTACATTTATCCCAGGGTCACAGCCAAGTCATGTAGAAGATATTATCTGGCTGCCTTGCAAGAAGACTAATTTGTGTCACAGCCAACTCTTGCACTGTTTTGTTGATGGTTTTAGCCATGAATCTTTCTGAAAAGAAAAGAGTTCTCAAAACTTATGTGTGCTCTCCTCTCCCTATTGCTCAATGTAGAATGAGCAGCTTAATCGATATTTTAGTGGCACTCTCCATCCTGCTGGGCTACTCTGTCACCACTGCCAGCTTTGTCACCTATGTTGTACGGGAGCATCAGACCAAAGCCAAGCAGCTGCAGCACATTTCAGGCATTGGTGTCACATGCTACTGGGTAACAAACTTCATTTATGACATGGTGAGTAACTTGTGTCTTTGCAAGAAAGACAGGACCGATTTGGGTAGAAGACAGTTTTATATTTGAGATTTATTTGCCCTGGTTTGTTCAGATTATTACCACAAAGACAATAAATTAAGAAAAAAATTGCATCAGGCTTATATTCATCCAGTGGTTGGAAGAAAGAGAAATCCACCTGCCTTGCCCTTATCTCTGTGGTCTGAGGACCTTCTATATCAGATTCCCCAGGACATTTGTTAGAATCCAGATTGCTGGTCCTCACTCCAGACTTAAGAGGTCCATATCTTGGGAGTGGAGCATGGAGAATATGCATTTTTAATAACCGCTCCCCCAAGTTATTTTAAGCACATCGAAGTTTGAGAACCACTACTGTGGAGAAATGGAAGCTTAGGAGCAGAATAGCCTTGCCCAGTGGTACCACATAAGCAAGCTTATAAAAATTTAATCAACTAATAGTGGAAAATTCGAAGTAGTAGCCTCTGCTGAATGACGCATTAGAGATTAGTAGGGAAAATAAAGGGTGAATTTAATTGATAGCTCTCTTATTTGCATAAAATGGTCCCAAATTCAGATGGTTTTTCTTGACTCCAAATGTGTCAGTATGACCAAAAGCCCAGGATGGGTATGTATTTGCCTGGTGATTATGGTGAAATTGTCATTGGCTTGCAGGGTTGGAGAGTAATTAACTGCCTATCCGTTTGGTTAATGTATCCAGTGAGGTCTGAAATGCGATTGTTGTAGAAGTCAAATCTAAAAAAAAAATGGTAATGATTCCTCTGGACTTAATAGGAGCTTTAATATGTCAAGAAAGCTTAAACTACACACTTCTTTGAAGGGCCACTTACTACTTAGATTCTGGTTCTCATTCCAATTTTAGGAGATTTTCCTCCCTAATTAAATTCCCATCTCTTTCATTGTGTACATCTTGCTGCAAACCCTCAGCATTTACTATTTCTGCTTGCCGATGAAACACTGAATTCTTTGTTCATATCCTTGTGATTCCAAGAATGTGTGGTACCCACTGCCCTGCTGTTTTGCACAGAGTGGCTCACACTGATAACCAAGCCTTAGAAATCAACCATCTGAGAGAGTTCCAGCGTTCAAAATGAAATCAATACTTTGAGGGCTGAATCGAATACAAAGATACCTGGCTGTCTTATCTTTCTCACTGAACCTTTGTCACCAAATGATCCCAAGTCTCAAAGCCTGGAGGGAGGAACACCAGGGACTCTGAGTATCTCTATAAAGATGGAGACTGGCTTGACCTCGTATTGCAGGAGACAAATTCTAGAGTGAAATCAATGTAAAATGAACTGAATGTTACAAGCAACAAGAACATAGATAAAACTTCATTTCTTCAAGTGTTTCTAGTTCAATTTGTTACAGTTTTAAACTAGATGGGCTATTGATTTTTTAAAAAATATTTGCCATGTATTAAACATAGTTTTACATATTCCCATAGGCCTTCTATTTGGTGCCTGTAGCATTTTCAATTGGTGTCATTGCAATTTTCAAGTTACCTGCCTTCTACAGTGAAAACAACCTAAGCGCTGTATCTCTCCTACTTCTGTTGTTTGGGTAAGCTGCAGTGAAAGAATTAACAGAATTAAATGCTCCTAGATACAAACAGGACCTAAATCTCATTAGCTAATTTACAATTGTCTTGGGGTTTCATTAGCCATGAGTAATGATTAACAATACATTACACCTGCTGTCCATAGTTTGTAAAGTGTAATACTTGTGAAAATTAATGTTGTTGTTGTTAACAGAATACCTGTCATTAATGAGCACTTACTAGGTGCTGACTGTCACACTTAACAATTTACATACGTAATTCAATTTACGTAAAAATGGAGGCCTTAGAATGATCAGAAAAATGTGTATACATGTATGAATTTATGTATTAACAAGTTGTGAGTATATATAAATATATAAGGCATTAAAAAGTAAATATATTCATGTATATTTATTTTTATTTTTATCGATGCCTAAGAACACACATAATATTGTTTCTGAATTAGGGTAATTAATACAGGTAATACAGTTTGGTATAACCAGTACTTATGGTAGCAGTTCTTTCTGCCCTGAATGAATGGGTAGTATCCATTTAGTTAGCAGTTGTAGCTGATGAAGGATCTCTCCGTCTCTAGTTCTACTTCATTACCCCGAAGGTTGCTCAAGTATTTGCTCACAACAGGACATGCAGCTTCTAAGCATACTCTGTCTGCTTAGCTAGCCGACAATGTCGTTTTTTTTCTCAACTTTAAATTATAAGATACATCTATTAAACTCACATTTCTGAGCCAAAAAAAAATGTCTTGCCTGGGTGGGGTAACACCACCTCTAGGAAAAATTAATTTGTAATTGTAATGACTACTCAAGATTCCTTAAAAGACCTTTACTGTCATTTAAAAAGCGTGCTTCACTTTTTTTTTTTGGCTGTTGTTAAAAAGAGGGATAAAAGAGAGATCTAACTACAAGCCTTGACAACTGATCTCTAATGTTTATTTTCACTTTGGAACACTATCGAAGTTATATATTTAGTAAAAGAATAATTACGGCGTGATTTTAATTCTTAGTGTTATTAACATAAAGGTATGCCACATTTTCTTGGATGTACTTGCTGGCTGGGCTCTTCCATGAAACAGGAGTGGCTTTCATCACTTATGTCTGCATCAACCTTTTTTTTGGCATCAATTCCATTGTTTCCCTGTCGGTGGTGTACTTCCTTTCCAAGGAAAAGCCTAATGATATGGTAAGGTCCTTTATTAGTCTGCTAAACTTCAGTTCTTGTATCAAATGCTTCAACATGTTCCAAGGTGGAGAGATTTTCTGTATTTTGCATTCTCTAAATAGAATAGGGGAATTTCATTTGATTCTATTAAATATAGTAGAGGGGAAACTATGGCATTTTTAAATTCTTTTTAGTTTCCATCTAGGTTAATGTCTATGATTATATTTATGCAGTGTCAAAACTATTGACATTTGATAGGGCTTAAGTAGGTAAATGGAGATACATTCAGTCAGATACCTTGTATGGCACTACAAAAATCATGCAACCAATCGGTCAGCTAAACTTTTTACTCATTAACAAATTGTTATGGTATGGTAGGGACAAGGAAAATGGCTTAGTTATATGACTATGGGTTAAGATTCATTTGAACATCCATAGAGAAAAAACCTGATTCATTCCCTTTCAGTCATGTATTGGAGTCTACTTCACTGTAAGCATCACTTTCCGTTCAGAGCTAACAGTCATGATTGGTGACAAGGGAAGTCCTACCAGTGCTGGGCAATTGAATGGAAAAGAATAGAAAGAAAATGAAGTGAGGAATAGACAAGCACACTCCAGGAGGAAGAAGAAAATTCACATGAGGTGCAAGTGGTGGTCCCAAGCGTGAATAACGTGAAAATGAGCCATTTGCTCCTCGTTGAGATAGGTTGTCTCTCCTTCCATATCATTTTACCATTTTATTCCCTCTTCTAGTAGGAATTACCTTAGGTTCTGAAACTTTACTGTACTAAATCCCTCCTTTACTCAGACACCTACCCATAGATACTCTATCAGACCCTAGCACCCTGGCTGTCACTACATTCCTAGGACCTAAGGCAGGTCTAGAAGTGATTCTGCCCCCAGGGTTTGGCCTGACACCTTAGACCATCTCAAATATATATATATAAAATCCTTTTTGGCTTGTATTTTAGTAATAAATCTCCACCATTTGCTTATAGTAAATGTTTATATGTAAATTCAGTATGCATGTGAAACAATTGCCAATCTAGATAAGCTTCTCAGGTTTCAATATTTATCTACATCTAGTTTCAATTTTTTGTCAATTTGTTGGAAGGCTAACACTGAGCTTTATTTTTATTTCTTTTATTTCAGACTTTAGAACTTATTTCTGAAACCCTCAAGCGCATTTTCCTGATTTTCCCGCAGTTCTGTTTTGGCTATGGTTTGATTGAACTTTCTCAACAACAGTCAGTCCTAGACTTCTTAAAAGCATATGGAGTGGAATATCCAAGTGAAACCTTTGAGATGGATAAACTAGGTGCAATGTTTGTGGCTTTGGTTTCTCAAGGAACCATTTTCTTTTTCTTGCGACTTTTAATCAATGAGTGGCTAATGAATAAACTCAGGTAAATACAATGAAAACAGTGTTTGACATCCATGACAAAACTCAATTCAAAATATTCAGAGAGGGGTCAGTAGTCTAAGCTTCTTAATTAGTAATATGGAAATGTTTTGCTCAAAAAACTTTTAAAAATTGTAACATAATTCACAATCTACTTAATTCAGTAAATAGTTATCAGACTTTACTGTGGCTCTGCAGGTATTGTAAAGTGAGGGAGTAAAATTAAATAAGCACAACTGTTAGCCTCCAAGAGATCAAGATTCAGTGGTAGAGAGAAAATATGTACATAAACAAAAGATGTAGTCTTTGAGTTGTGTTTGGAAGGATAGAAAGTAGAAGTGGGGAAAGAGAATTGAGTATGTAGAATATTAGCAATGGATTTGGGAAAAGAAGATTGAGTAAAGTGAGGACAAAATCATAAATAAAAATACACATACCATTGACCCAACAATTCTACTTCTAGGAATTTTTCCAATAGATATGCTAACACATATGCAGAATTGTGTATGTATAAAGTTACTCATCATAGCAAAAGAATTCCTAATAGCAAAAGAA
Organism: Balaenoptera borealis; assembly: GCF_965194805.1. Classification (NCBI taxonomy): domain Eukaryota; kingdom Metazoa; phylum Chordata; class Mammalia; order Artiodactyla; family Balaenopteridae; genus Balaenoptera; species Balaenoptera borealis. The sequence continues at coordinate 22,054,647 of NC_138863.1, forward strand.
TGAAAACAACCTAAATGTCCTTCATTTGCGAGCTGGTTAAATGAATTATATGTATAATTTATCAATGAAACACTATGCAGCCATTAGAAAGAATGATGCAGTTCACTATGTAACGTTTGGGATTACTTCTAATATTTATTAAGTGAGAAATGCAAGTTCAGAACTATAAATGAAGTATATTACAATTTGAGTTTTAAAAAAGGAATATATATTACTTATGCATACATATGCATAGATTATTTCTAATTATGAGTGCCTCTGTTAAAAAACTGTATATGGTTGAAGGAGACTTAACTTTTCACTAAATATCCTTCAGTACCATTTTAATTTTAATACATGAAGTGCATGTATCACCTATTGAAAAATAAGATTTAAGTTAATAATAATGAAAGGAAAGACAAGAGCAAAGATAGAAAAATCTTGAGGCATATTTGAGAAATGAGTAATACAATTTGACTAGAGCATAGACTAGATGTAATGAAAGAGTAGGAGCTAAAGCATGGGGTTGGAAAATTATGGAGTCTACTGATTGGTTAAAAAGCGATAGCTTGGACTTTATTCAAGAAATAAATAGTAGCACATTAAAGGTTTTTGAACAGACACCAACAGGATCAAATGGTGCTTTAGGAGCTGTGATTTTTGTGGAGACAGTGCATACTGTAAGGGAAGAGTCAGAGACGCTGGACCAGTTTGAGGTTCTTGGATAAATCTGTGTGGAAAAAAAAAATGAAAGCCTGTGATGGTAATAGAAAAAGACAGAAAATGATAGATGACTGGCTGTTATAATGCATTTCCAGTGCTAGGAGTCTGACTGCATGAGTGGATTTTGGAATGGGGATGTTTTCAAAGAAAACATCACAATTGGAATCTTGGGGGGTATCATTAAAAGAAACGGGACATTGGGAGGAAGACCTGAATTGATTTGTTGGTTTGGTTTGCTTTGGTATTCATTAGGCAAGATACTGAAGTGGATTTGAGATTTCGTGAGTTTTCAGGACTGATAACCTTAATATATTGGCTAGATCCTAGGTAAGACATTCACAGTAAAAAGACTGTAGAATAACATTCATATCGTGATGACAAAAGAAGAAATAGAGAGGATTTAAAAAAGGTGATCATTGATCATGGGCTTGTAAAGTGTTGAGTTTTACTAATGACTCTAGTCTCTCTGTTAGGCAGTAACTTTCAAACCCAAACTAATTTCCTTAGTTACTGAAATTAAAATTCTGACTTTTAATAGTGGATCTGTAAGCATTTAAGTCTTGGAAAGCAAAAGCTGTTTCCCAAATATTATAACAAATATTGTAAAGAGCATCCATACTAATTTTTAAGTTATTTGAGTACCATAATGCATAAAAAATTTAAAAGAAACCTAGTATGTGATAGCCCACTTTTAATGAAGTGAGAACTTATTAAAATATGTCAAAACTGAGTGGTACCATTTCAAAGTCATTGATGCAGAATCATTGGGCCCCTTTTTTAGACTCTTCTTCAAAAAATTTCATTCTTCACCTGTCATTGAGACAATAGTTGAAGATGAAGATGTGTGGGCTGAGAGGTTTAGAGTTGAGAATGGTGTGAATGAATATGACCTGGTCCAACTCCATCGTCTTACAAAGACCTACCACCTTATCCACAAAAAGATTATAGCTGTAAACAACATCAGCATTGGGATACCTGCTGGGGAGGTAAGGAACAGTGTTTTGTTTCTAGCTATCCTTTGTATTGACATGGTAAGTGGCAAAAATCTTTATCTTTCCTTAATTTTTTTCTAGAAATATGAAAGTCAACCTCTGAATATTTTGATGGATTCTATATATGTAATTTACATGTGTCTATGTGTTACTTACCCTGTAAGTCTTCGTTTTGGCAGGGAGGACTCACCACACACCCAGTCCTGAGCCCCCTCCCAAGTTACTATCCTCCCTGAGTGGACTTCCAGTTAAGAAGTCTATGCAGGGTGCTCTTTTCAACTCTTAGTTTCCAGGGCTCTGCAAAAGACAGCATAAAGAAATCAGTTGTCGGAAGTGAGGTACTAGAACTGCATTCATATTCATATTCTTGCTGTTTTCATAGAAGCAATAGTAAGGCAGCTTTGAAAGGAGGAGAAGAATGTGGACATTTCCCTTTTTGCCGAGCCTGGCTGCAAACTAAATGCATCAGGTTTACTCTACCACATAAAGAGATTATCGCTTCAGTAGCTTACTCAGTAAAGTTGTGATTTTGTGTGAATAATTTGAAATTTATAAATATAATTACTTTGTCAGGTTAGCATATCTGACTTGGGTATTCTATCATGTCACACAGAGGTGTGCTATAATATAGTATATAAAACAAGTCCTATGTATATGTAAAACGTTCAGATGATTAAAGGAAAAAAGATACTTAAGTACCTAATTGTTTTAAAAGAGAAAGTTTTATCCAGTGCCAACAAAGCACTGCAATATCCTTGAGTAATTCGAGTGATTTATTTTTCTTGGTAATTTATTTCACCCAAGGAGAAGAAGAAAAGAGATATAACAGTACCATGTCTTTGGTTTGAATTAAAGTTTACATCTTTTTTTTTTTTCTCCCTCAAACCAGTGCTTTGGCCTTCTTGGGGTGAATGGAGCAGGAAAGACCACCATCTTCAAGATGCTGACTGGAGACATAATTCCTACAAGCGGAAACATTCTGATCAGAAATAAGATTGGGTATGAAAACAAATGCTTCAAATTACTGAACACAACATAATTAAATGAGAAAAATAATTAAAATGAACTCTTTATGTTATTTTGTGCTTTTATTATTAAATCCTTAGAGGAAAAAAAGCTACTCGAGTGGAAATTTTTAAACCTTTAAGTATGACTGTGATGGTGGGATTGCTTTTACCTCTTTTTACCAGACTCACCCATCACCATGACCCAAATAGAGCTACCTTCCCAACATCTGAGGACTAAGAGGGAAACATCTTCTCAAAGTCATTTGTGTTTTTGATTCTTTCAATTCAGGTCTCTGACTCACGTTGACTCTCACAGCTCATTAATTGGCTACTGTCCTCAGGAAGATGCTTTGGATGACCTGGTAACCGTGGAAGAACATTTGTATTTCTATGCTAGGATACATGGTATTCCAGAAAAAGACATTAAAGAAGTGAGTATAAGTGTGAAAAACTAGTTCATTTGAAAACCATTATTATTTCTGCTTCCCACACACCCACCCTCGAGACCAAGTTGACATCTGGAAAATTATGACATTTTTCTCCTGACAGTGATAATTGAGGCAATATTAGCTTGATTGTGTATATCATAAATGAACCTATGAACTCGACTTTAGAAACATCTTGGCCCATGTTTGTTCAGTTGTCTTTTAAAAATTATCAAATAAAGAATGACATTTGCCTTAGGCTCTGGGTTGAGCCATGTTTGGTGATGCCTGTATATCCTTTAGTGTTCAGGTAAGTACTGAAACATGGAATTACCTACAAAATGCCCAAGTAAAATAGAATAGCTTCCAATTTGATTTTTTATATTTCTTTTTTTTTTTTTTTTTTTTTTGGCTGCACTGAGTCTTCTTTGCTGCATGCAGGCTTTCTCTAGTTACGTTGAGCAGGGGCTGTTCTTCGTTGCGATGCGCAGGCTTCTCATTGCGGTGGCTTCTCTTGTTGTGGAGCATGGGCTCTAGGCACGCAGGCTTCAGTAGTTGCAGCACCTGGGATCAGTAGTTGTGGTGCGCGGGCCCTAGAGCGCAGGCTCAGTAGTTGTGGCGCACAGGCTTAGTTGCTCCGCGGCATGTGGGATCTTCCCAGACCAGGGCTCGAACCCGTGTCCCCTGCATTGGCAGGAAGATTCTTAACCACTGCGCCACCAGGGAAGTCCCTGAACTATTAATTTTTAAGTGGACCTTTGAAAATAAACTAAAATTTATGTTGAATTTAAATGTTTTAATTTTTTCAGGAATGTATTTCTTCATTATAAAACTTTCTTTTCACAAGTAACTTTTTTCCCGTTTAATGCTTTAAGGGTTTTGGCAAGGGAGAATCAACTTAAGTCCTCTTTTCCACCCACAGACTGTTCATAAACTCCTTAGGAGGCTTTACCTGATGCCCTACAAGGACAAAACTACCTCTATGTGTAGTTATGGCACAAAAAGAAAATTATCCACTGCACTGGCCTTGATAGGGAAACCTTCCATACTGTTGCTGGTAAGAGAATCATTGTGAAAAAGGCTACTACCTAATTAGAACCACATATCCAATAGTATGTGTAACAGTTCATTATCATTATTGCAATAAATATTTACTGAGTTCTCACTGTATGCTAGTTATTTTGTAAAATACTTTACATATATTGTCTCACTAAGGGAATTTATATCAGATAATTTGTTGCCACAAAAATATGCCCTCAGAAATGTTTTTGTCTGAAGCTATGGCTCAGTCGGTTTCAGGGGAAACATGGGAATCGGAAGTAGCTGAAACAAAGTCAGGATATTCAAATGAGTAAGTAAAATTATGACAGAATTTGATTCCCAGTCATTGAAGAAATCAGTTCTATTAGTAACTGATCAGGTGAACTAACACATTTTCCAACTTCTGCCAAAAAGGAAATACACATTTGAGGACAACATGCTGTCCTAAAATGTTATTTCCTTGTTGCCTAAAAATATGAGTTACCTAGCTTGAGATGCAATCTTGACAATATGCCATTCTACTTTATCTGAATTTTTTGGAGGCGAGAAATACATGTCACGTTTATATTTTGACTAAGAGCTGAAAAATTAAATTGATCACCTGGAAATACAAATTACACTAGGAGTGACATAGCATTCTGCTCCCCAGGCCAAACACTGTGAAAAGTGTTTATTTCAGAGAAATAAGCTTGCCCTTATTTTGGAAGATCCCCTCCATTCAAGGACTTCCAAACTCCAAAAGAGGCTTAACTATATGCAATAAAATCACCAGTTATAAATCATCACATTATTCCAGAGATTAAGTAATATGGAGGATCAAATCATTTAAACTGCTCAGAGTAATGCACAACCCATCTCTCTATAATACCGGAAGCTTATAATGCATTATATCCCTGCCAGTTGATGCTCATAATGGAATTCTATTGTATAAGTGTCCCTTAAATTGAAGAAAACAATCTTTAGGCACCCCTGTGAGATAATAGATGTAAAGTACTTTACAATGTTAAAAGCTGTATGCAAATATTATGTATTAATGAGCTGAGCTGAAATCAGGCTATGACAGAAAGATACCGTATTTTCTTTTATATATATTTACTGTAATGCCATTGTCTTCAAAAATAGGAACAGTGACAATACAACATTTACTGTTTCCCCAAATTAACACTCATTTCTTTCTTTAAATTTAAATTTAACCCCTTGCTATAAAAATAAACCTCTGATGATCCTATGTATATACTTTCCATTTCAGACATATGTTTTTAATTTTTACCTAATCTTGACCCATAATTTGGTTTTTTAATCATCTGTCAGGATTTATTATTGCTTGTTTAGGTTTTTCATTGCTGCATTTCTAATTTTATGTCTGAATAATTTTTCTAAACATTGTTTACTTTAAAATGTAATTTATTATATCTTTCTATTTGGCAATTTCTGCAAATCTTACTTTTATTTCCCCAAGGAGTATTAAATTTCAATTAATAACATAAAACTGAAAATACACCTCAATCATATTAACAAAAACAAATCAAATTGAATTCTCTGTGCTTCACATAACATATTATCTCTCACTCACAGCCACAATTCTGCCATCAGGAGCAAGGTAGCAGTCTTGCTGATGTAGCTTCAAATATATATGTGACAATATGGTATTAAATGTAAAAATTCTTGCTTTGTCAGTAACTGAAGCAGAATTTTTTCCAAAGAAATATGAGAGACAAGTGTAAAGTAAGAGTACAACTTCACTGAGACACTTTTTAACACAGATTGACAATTTTAAATGATTAATTTTGAGCTTTTTGACAGCAGCAGAAAGAAGCCTATTAAGTATAAAACAAGTTAGCCACGTGACCTGGAAAAGTGATTTCTGTTCTAGGCAAGTGAGATGCAATGATTCATGTAAAGAACCTCATCAAAATTTAATTAATTTGATAAATTCTTCTTGTAACTTTCTGTTAAGGATGAGCCAAGCTCTGGGATGGATCCTAAATCAAAACGGCACCTCTGGAAGATCATTTCAGAAGAAGTACAGAATAAATGTTCCGTCATCCTCACTTCTCACAGGTAACCTGAGAGTCAGATGACACGATGTTAGGATGAGAGACGGGAAAGGTAATCCCGTGTAATATATACTGATAGTGAATTCCGCAATTGGATTAAAGTATTTTATGTTCACAGTCAAAGGAGCAAGTCCGGAAGGTTTCATGGTGAGACTCCAGCTCCTGTGGTGGGGCAGGGCCTAAGCAATCATTTAAAAAACAAATTTCCCATAACTTACGGCCCTCTTAATTCAACTATGCCTCCCTATTGCCTATCACATAAAATTCAGCATTTTTGGGCGTCTAAACTTCTAGTCTTTTTTGCCTATGACACCCTCTCCTATCTGTCAATCTGAATGACTCGTGGTTCCGTTTACACTCACTGCCCTTTCCTATCACGTGCGCTTTCTTTGGCTGTGCCTTCTACTGGAGTTGATCTTTTCACAAAATCTCTCCAGGTTCTAATCTTACTAGTCCTTTAAGAACTAGTTCACAAGCCTTCTCCATGAAGTAGACCCTTCCAATCAATTAGGTAAAAAAGCTACTGAAGTATTTTCTCTGTGCCTTTCTTATAAGGTCGGCCTTGTGTTAAGTTCATCCTTTGTTATAATGATCATATAGTAGAAAAAAGAACTAGGTATGTTTAGAATCAAGAGACTTGTTTATATCCTATATACTAGCCTTGCCCTCACACAGTATATGTTCTGAAGCCAATCATTTAATTTCCATTAACTTTTCTTTTAACTTTTTATTCTATATTGGAGTATAGCCGATTAACAACATTGTGATAGATTCAGGTGCACAGCAAAGGGACTCAACCATACATACACATGTATCCATTCTCCCCCAAACTCCCCTAATTTCCATTAACTTTTGTATTAAGTGGACAGGGTGATACCTAAGATCTCCTCCAGTTATCATCGTCCATGAAATTAGAATTATATAATCAAGTACAGGTTAACTAGTTATAAACACAAAAGCATAAAAGCCAACTGAATATGGAGTATAAGGCGTAATGAAAACAGCTTAGTATTATTCTGGAAACATTTCTTACAAAATTTAGGTCTTGAGTCAAAGTTTGAAAGAGCTTAAAAGAAATACTGTGTTTGATAGAGTGGGCAATCCAGGTGAGAGAGATGGCCTCAAGTTTGAGAAGGAACAGTAATAAACCCTATGTGAAGACATTTAATTTATATGTTAAAAGATTTTTTTGTTTTTCAAGGGAAAGGACATTTTAAGGAACTCAAATACTCAAACAGTGTTTCTAAGGTGCCATAATGAAAAAAGTTAGGCTTATGCTCATGAACTTAAACCAATTTTCTGTGCCCAGAATGCTGACATGATTCTGTCTTCCAGCATGGAGGAATGTGAAGCTCTCTGTACCAGGTTGGCCATTATGGTGAATGGAAGGTTCCAATGTATTGGATCATTGCAGCATATTAAGAGCAGGTGAGGAACAAATGTATTGTTTAACACATGGTGTAGGGTAATCAATCTACCAGTACTATACTCACCTTCAGGGATTATCTCAGCAGCCCATCCTACAATGAGTAGTAAAACTGGAATGGAGAAACTAATCACTGATTCACCTTAAAGTTAAATTATAGTACTGAGGATTGAATTTTTTTTAATTAATAACCCCAAAACCTGGAAGGCCTAAAAGCTAATAATAATAATATCATTATTATTATTATTATTCCCCAACCAAAATACTCTCGGAAAGCAGTTTCAAGAGTTATTGGGACTTCCCTGGTGGTGCAGTGGTTGAGAATCTGCCTGCCAGTGCAGGGGACACAGGTTCGAGCCCTGGTCTGGGAAGATCCCACATGCCATGAAGCAACTGGGCCCATGAGCCACAATTACTGAGCCTGTGCATCTGGAGCCTGTGCTCCGCAACAAGAGGCCGTGATAGTGAGAGGCCTGCGCACCGCGATGAAGAGTGGCCCCCACTTGCCGCAACTAGAGAAAGCCCTCGCACAGAAACGAAGACCCAACACAGCCATAAATAAATAAATAAATAAATAAATAAAATTAAAAAAAAAAAAAGAGTTATCTCGGTGACAAATGACAATGAAAACACGACGATCCAAAACCTATGGGATGCAGCAAAAGCAGTTCTAAGAGGGAAGTGTATAGCTATACAAGCCTACCTCAAGAAACAAGAAAAATCTCAAATAAACAATCTAACCTGACACCTAAAGGAACTAGAGAAAGAAGAACAAACAAAACCCAAAGTTAGCAGAAGGAAAGAAATCATAAAGATCAGAGCAGAAATAAATGAAATAGAAATAAAGAAAACAATAGCAAAGATCAATAAAACTAAAAGCTGGTTCTTTGACAAGATAAACAAAATTGATAAACCATTAGCCAGACTCATCAAGAAAAAGAGGGAGAGGACTCAAATCAATAAAGTTAGAATGAAAAAGGAGAAGTTACAATAGACACCGCAGAAATACAGAGCATCCTAAGAGACTACTACAAGCAACTCTATGCCAATAAAATGGACAACCTGGAAGAAATGGACAAATTCTTTGAAAGGTATAACCTTCCAAGACTGAACCAGGAAGAAATAGAAAATATGAACAGACCAATCACAAGTAATGAAATTGAAACTGTGATTAAAAATCTTCCAACAAACAAAAGTCCAGGACCAGATGGCTTCACAGGTGAATTCTATCAAACATTTAGAGAAGAGCTAACACCCATCCTTCTCAAACTCTTCCAAAAAATTGCAGAGGAAGGAACATTCCCAAACTTATTCCATGAGGCCACCATCACTCTGATACCAAAACCAGACAAAGATACTACAAAAAAAGAAAATTACAGACCAATATCACTGATGAATATAGATGCAAAAATCCTCAACAAAATACTTGCAAACAGAATCCAACAACACATTAAAAGGACCATACACCTTGATCAAGTGGGATTTATCCCAGAGATGCAAGGATTCTTCAATATACACAAATCAATCAATGTGATACACCATATTAACAAATTGAAGAATAAAAACCATATGATCATCTCAATAGATGCAGAAAAAGCTTTTGACAAATTTCAACACCCATTTATGATAAAAACTCTCCAGAAAGTGGGCCTAGAGGGAACCTACCTCAATATAATAAAGGCCATATATGACAAACCCCCAGCAAACATCATTCTCAATGGTGAAAAACTGAAAGCATTTCCTCTAAGATCAGGAACAAGACAAGGATGTCCCCTCTCACCACTGTTATTCAACATAATTTTGGAAGTCCTAGCCACAGCAATCAGAGAAGAAAAAGAAAGAAAAGGAATACAAATTGGAAAAGAAGAAGTAAAACTGTCACTGTTTGCAGGTGACATGATACTATACATAGAGAATCCTAAAAGTGCCACCAGAAAACTACTAGAGCTAATCAATGAATTTGGTAAAGTTGGAGGATACAAAATTAGTGCACAGAAATCTCTTGCATTCCTGTACACTAATGATGAAAAATCTGAAAGAGAAATTAAGGAAACACTCCCATTTACCATTGCAACAAAAAGAATAAAATACCTATGAATAAACCTACCTAGGGAGACAAAAGACCTGTATGCAGAAAACTGTAAGACACTGATGAAAGAAATTAAAGATGATACCAACAGATGGAGAGATATACCATGTTCTTGGATTAGAAGAATCAATATTGTGAAAATGACTATACTACCCAAAGCAATCTACAGATTCAATGCAATCCCTATCAAATTACCAAGGGCATTTTTTACAGAACTAGAACAAATCATCTTAAAATTTGTATGGAGACACAAAAGACCCAGAATAGCCAAAGCAGTCTTGAGAGAAAAAAACGGAGCTGGAGGAATCAGACTCCCTGACTTCAGACTATACTACAAAGCTACAGTAATCAAGACAATATGGCACTGGCACAAAAACAGAAACATAGATCAATGGAACAAGATAGAAAGCCCAGAGATAAACCTATGCACCTATGGTCAACTAATCTATGACAAAGGAGGCAAGGATATACAATGGAGAAAAGACAGTCTCTTCAATAAGTGGTGCTGGGAAAACTGGACAGCTACATGTAAAAGAATGAAATTAGAACACTCCCTAACACCATACACAAAAATAAACTCAAAATGGATTTGAGACCTAAATGTAAGACCGAACGCTATAAAACTCTTAGAGGAAAACATAGGAAGAACACTCTTTGACATAAATCACAGCAAGATCTTTTTTGATCTACCTCCTAGAGTAATGGAAATAAAAACAAAAATAAACAAATGGGACCTCATGAAACTTCAAAACTTTTGCACAGGAAAGGAAACCATAAACAAGACGAAAAGACAACCCTCAGAATGGGAGAAAATATTTGCAAACGAATCAACGGACAAAGGATTAATCTCCAAAATATATAAACAGCCCATGCAGCTCAATATTAAAGAAAGAAACAACACAATCTAAAAATGGGCAGAAAACCTAAATAGACATTTCTCCAAAGAAGACATACAGATGGCCAAGAAGCACATGAAAAGCTGCTCAACATCACTAATTATTAGAGAAATGCAAATCAAAACTACAATGAGGTATCACCTCACACCAGTTAGAATGGGCATCATCAGAAAAATCTACAAACAACAAATGCTGGAGAGGGTGTGGAGAAAAGGGAAACCTCTTGCACTGTTGGTGGGAATGTAAATTGATACAGCCACTATGGAGAACAGTATGGAGGTTCCTTAAAAAACTAAAAATAGAATTACCATATGATCCAGCAATCCCACTACTGGGCATATACCCAGAGAAAACCATAGTTCAAAAAGACACATGCACCCCAGTGTTCATTGCAGCACTATTTACAATAGCCAGGTCATGGAAGCAACCTAAATGCCCATCGACAGACGAATGGATAAAGAAGATGTGGTACATATATACAATGGAATATTACTCAGCCATAAAAAGGAATGAAATTGAGTCATTTGTTTAGACGTGGATGGATCTAGAGACTGTCATACAGAGTGAAGTAAGTCAGAGAAAAACAAATATCGTATATTAACGCATGTATGTGCAACCTAGAAAAATGGTACAGATGAACCAGTTTGCAGGGCAGAAGTTGAGACACAGATGTAGAGAACACACATATGGACACCAAGGGGGGAAAGCCACGTGGGCGTGGGGGTGGTGGTGTGATGAATTGGGCGATTGGGATTGATATGTATACACTGATGTGTATAAAATTGGTGACTAATAAGAACCTGCTGTATACAAAAATAAATAAATCCAAAAATTCAGAAAAATAAAATAAAATAAAATAAATGACAGGACTTCCCTGGTGGCGCAGTGGTTAAGAATCTGCCTGCCAGTGCAGGGGACACGGGTTTGAGCCCTCGTCCGGGAAGATCCCACGTGCCATGGAGCAGCTAAGCCCATGCGCCACAACTACTGAGCCTGTGCTCTAGAGACCACGAGCCACAAATACTGAAGCCCGTGCTCCTAGGGCCTGTGCTCCACAACAAGAGAAGCCACCGCAATGAGAAACCCGAACAAAAAAAAAAAAAAAAGTTATCTCGGTAACAAATTAGATCTTAACAAGTACATGAAGGCATCGATTTTTATCTAACACGTTCATTTGCCATTTGCACAGGCTTTCAGCAAGCTATTTAACATTTTTACTACATTCAAAACCTTTTCATCAAAAATACATTGGGGAGATGTGATTAAATATCATACTATCAAATTAAAATTAAATTAATATTTTTATGTTTGTCAGAGTACATATGCATTTATACGTATCCATGTTAATCTTCCAACATCATGACATTACTTTATACCTTTGTCTGTACAATAGCTTGGCTTTCTTATAAGACAATATTAACCAAGATAAGAAAAAAGGATGAAAAAAGCCTTATATGTTGTTCCCAGAGAGTCTGTTGTGACTTGTTTACAAACTCTATTTTTGGTGCAAACCGTTAGCTAGTATACTGATTTATTATTTATTTTTAAAAACCCAGTGATTTTAATCTTTACGATTGACATCGAATCTCCAATAACTTGCCTCTAAAGATTCTCTTTGCTTTAAATGAGAAAGTATGTAGCTCCAGGAATTTACATCAATTACCAATTCATGGATGCCAAAGAAAGCCAAGATTTTGTATTTTCTTTCTAATGCAACTTTTGTCCAAAGGATCTGACTTTGTATAGTGGTAGAAATAAGTAAAAAGTCATGGCATTACACTATTTCCAGTTTGCAAGATGCCCTGAACTTTTATGGCAAAATGATAGTCTTTATATAGGAAAAGGGGCTATCATGGTCAGCTTGGGTCCTGTTTCATTATCTAGAATTCCAGAGGAGCTTTTTCAGCAAAACATAACTCATACTGTATTTTGCACTTCTTTCTAGGTTTGGACGAGGATTTACCGTCAAGGTTCACGTGAAGAATGCTAGAGTGAGCATGGAGCCCCTCACAAGGTTCATGCAACTTCACTTTCCAAAAACATACTTAAAAGTAAGAGGTTGACTGGTTTTGATAGTCATAATCTAATATCGTAGTGGATGTTTGTCATTTTCAAGCTGACCATAGCTTTATTATTCATCTTAATATATTTGTTAGTTCAAGATGCTTAAGATACTCTGAAGCACACTTAGTATTAACAGATAAAATCTTCAAATTAGTTATATATTTTTGTAGCTACTTAAGAGTAACATAGTCCTTTTACATACCTTTATTTCTTCCTCACAAAGGCTTTATGACCATATCGTATTAGTTTTCAGGTTGTATACTTAACTAGATTATTAGTTACATATGTTAGGGAATTGAGGAATGACAGATACATATGACCAAGGGCATTTCTTCTAAGAAAAAAAAAATTACAAAGTTCCAGAATGTCACAGCTAGAAGACATTATCTCCTTTGCTTTCCTCACTTGAAAGATAAGCCCACAAAGTTTTGAGCAGAATTGCTTGGAAATCAAGTTCTTAAATCCCACACTACCTGAAACATTGCTCAATTAATTTCATCTTACATATACATATCAACAGGATGGACACACACAGATATATACATATAAATCTCACATAGTACATATTTAAATGCACTTGACAGAAAAGTTATCATTGTAACATCTTTGATGTGCAGGTAATTGATATAAGATGAGTATAGCAAGTGATTGTTTTTAAACGGAAGTCAGTTGTGGAATGATGAAAAGAAATTGGAAGACTTGGACTGAGGTCCAGCTCTGCCTGTCTGATTTCCAGCAAGACATTTAAAGTCTCTGAGCCTCGTACTCCTATTTTACAAACACTGTTGACATCTACTTCACAAGACTGGTGTGAGAACTAAATGATAAAATGTCCACAAAGATGCTTCATAAACTGTCAGGCACCATATTAACGTGAAGTGATTTTGGAGAGCAAAATAGAGTTCATTTTTAAAAACAATTCTTTTATCTCTACAAAATACCTTTGCCTCAACCTCTGATTCTTATCAAAGTCCATTTTCTATCATCTAAATTAAAATCAAATTTAAAAATTAAAGGACACTTTTTGTTTGTTTGTTTTTGCACAAACCACGTTGGTCATAGTACTTCTTCTTTCAGTGAACGTCTGGGTTGAAATCTGTGTTTATTCACTGAGTGATGAGATTACATTTGCCCTGGTCTGTTCCTCAGGGGGCTAGTGCTATACAAGACAAGTGCAGTGATGATAAAAGTTTGATTACTTCCTAAGCAGACCATTCTCTACAAGTATGTGATGGTTTCTAGATCTCTAAAAGGGAAATAACCAAACAACAATTTGGGAGTAAAAATAAATATCAATAAGATAGCCTGATTGCAGTGACAGGTGTGATGTAAACACAAATCAATGAGAGGGGCTAGACAGTGAGCAAAGGAGTGAGAAGAGGGGTTTCCAGTAACGCAGGTCTGGAATACCAGGCTGCAATATACAATCTTGATCTGATCAATATACGTTACAGGGATTGTTTATGGAGTAAAAAAAACCATCCTGACCAAACTAGTGTTTAGGAAAGATTATCCTAGCTACTTTGTGCCAGAACATATGAGTGTATACGGTTTCTAAACTTCTGAAGAGGCTGTTGCAATAACTCAGATGTGGAGTGGTGAGCATCAAGTTAATAAAATTGATGGTGCAAATAGAGAGGAAAGGTTACATTTGAGAGTTATTTTAGAGGAAAAATAAATAAGATATGATAATTGATGAAATATGCAGAAAAGCAAGATGTTAAAGATACTCTAAGGAAATAAGAATAGGTTACTAAATTGATGGTGATACTACAGACTAAATAAACTGAAAAGAACTTTAGAGTGAGTTAAGAAAGAATGTAGCATTATTTGAATGAGGTTTCTCATAGACAGTGCTTTTGAAATCTGGCAACTTTAGCCAATATAAATTGAACAGCTAATTCTTAGCCTTTTAGAACAATTCTAACATTAAAAAAAAAAAATGAAATTTCTAAAAGTTATCTCTGAAAACACTTACGTGAGCTAAGCGTAATCTGACATTGGCAATACCATTCCACAATATTTTTTCCTAGGCAAGTCTTTATAAGTGAACATGAATGTAGAATATTTTGGAATTTTCATTAGCTTTTTAATTTGTTTTCTCTTGGATATTCATAAAACTTTTTATCTCGTCTTCGAAAGCTGTTAGTCTCAAAACATACCCATTATTTACACTGTGACATCGTTTTCATAAGAATGAATTTCAATACGTTTCTTAGCTCTTGGTCAAGTTATGTCTAGTCAAGTCAATATTACCTGACATTGAGAAATACATTTTTTCCCTCTGGTTCCCACAGGATCAGCACCTCAGCATGCTAGAGTATCATGTGCCGGTCACCGCAGGAGGAGTAGCAAACATTTTTGATCTGCTGGAAACCAACAAGACTGCTTTAAATATCACAAATTTCTTAGTGAGTCAGACTACTCTGGAAGAGGTAAGCTGGATACCATGATCCGTGTGCACAGTGTCACATTAATTATTACACATTCTGATTATTTCTTTTTAATGACATTGAATTTGTTTTTAATTGAAGCAGTATCTAAACTTGCACCTGAAAAACTTAGCTTAATTTATTTCTAAGTGCATTTTGGGATGTTAGGAAAAAATGTGAAAAGAGTTAACTATTTTTAATGGAGAAAAGAAGATTTTTTCCTTCTATACGACATCTATACCCATCAGTTATCTGTATATGTAAAGCAACAATTATTTTCATCTATAAAACAAATAGCTGTTAACACTTTCCTTACTTTCCCCTTGGTAGGTTTCTTAAATAACATTTCTATTGATTGGCTTCCTAGATTAGGGGAGGATGGGGTTATCTAGTGAGAATTTGGTGCCAAAGCTTTAGATCTGCTAGATTCAGGCAACCAAAGTGGTAAATGCAGGATTCTTTTGTTTCATTCACGTCATCTGTCTTAATTACATTTATATTCAATAACTCGAGGCATCATGGAACATACATCATCACCTTTGCACTGTTTTAGTTTTATACAGTTCAACCAACCTGATATATAGAACATTTGATTTGGACCTATCACTGGAATGGGTCTGAAAGTGAGGCTACAGAGGCCTCTGAATCATGCTGCATCTCATGGACAATTTTTTATGGGGAGTTAAGGCAATTATGGCTTTGCCAACACAGAAGATTTATCCTTTGACTTGTAACCAATTACCAGTAGCATGTCTGGCACAAAGTAGACTCTCTCAATATTTTCTGGGTGAATCTATGACTAATAGAATTTTAAGCAAAGTCATGAAGGTCTGCCTGTTAAATAATAAGCTTACTGAACATAATGTTGATGTGAGCTCTGTATACAAATTTTATTTTAGTGCATTAACTGTTGAAACTAGTGAAACTCTTGAAACTAGTGAAATTTCTCTCAACATCATCATACAAACATTTGATAAGGGCTTGGGTTGGGCTCCTTGTTAAAAGATACTTGAAAGATACTGATACAGATCAAATAGATACAAATATGTGGCTACAGATATTTAATTATAGCTTTAGATTTATATTATGATTATAAATGTATTTATAGGTTGCAGATATAGATATTATTTTCAAACCCCAGATAAATTTCAATACCTAAAGGAAGGACTCCTAGTGAGAGTTTGTTTATGTGTTTGGGCGTGCCCCTATGAAATCTAGTTTTCTTCTTATTTGCTCTCTCATTGTGCATACACACACACCTTATTTCTTCCTTTGGTTTACCAAGTACTAATGGCTTTATTTCCCTTGAAAAATCAGGTTTTCATCAACTTTGCCAAAGACCAGAAGTGCTATGAAACTGCCGATACCAGTAGCCAAGGTTCCACCATAAGCACTGACTCACAAGATGACCAGCTGTAGTCTTAGTACCTCCAGCAAACTCAGTCTCAACAATGGCTTCATTTTGAGGAAGAGCCACAGAAGATACAAATTCCTCAAAATATCTTAATTTTAAAGTCTTATACTGTATTGGAAAGTTACAGTTGTGCAAGACTAGCCAGTAGCTATAAATGGAAAGTTTTCTTTCTAAGGTCAGTGAATGTTTTTACTACTGAAATGAATTTCTGTCTACACAACACTGTGAGCATGCTAGTGTGTAAGCTGCTGACTCTTATGCAAAGGTGAAACCACTGAAGATGAATGCCTTAATTAATTACTTTCAATAAAAAGACAGCTTACGAGCATGGCTATTAGCAGTTGAAAAGAAAGAGTGGAGAAGAAAAGTAAGGTAGTTTGGGGTAGGTAGAATTGGGAGAGCAAACAATTTATTTTCAGAAAATAACAGAATGAACATCATCATGAATACATGAATCTATTGTGATCTGTAAAGTGCCAAGAGCCAGATTAACATTGGCAGTAAGGAGTGGGCACAGTGTCTAATGTGTGTATGTCATTTTCAGTACCTGTAAATACATGGGGACATACTGACCCCCCCCCCACGAAATGCCTTTCTACAAGAATGCTATAGAAGGGCAGTTTACCCTGGTGGTAAATAGAGCTTAAATCTATTCCTGCAATGCCTTGCCAATAGTAAGGCACGGAGCAGAGCAAGAAGCTACTTGCTTTTCGGTGGAAATAGGTGTGTCAGCTGGGCAGATACAAATCCTGAAAGATGATAGAGAATTCATGTGCTGCTGGCAGACAACATTTTTTAAAGCTATTACAGAAAGGTTCATATTCTGGGTCTCTCTGAAGGAAACATTCCTATAGAGGGAAAATGAATATGAAGATAATTTTCAGCTAATTACCCAGCTGACCCAGAATCATATATATGGCTATAGAATAGACTTTGTAATAATGCCAAATTATATGGCCCTTGGGGAAGGTGCTTTACATAACGTGTGTGTGTGTGTGTGTGTGTGTGTGTGTGTGTGTGTGTGTGTCTATATAAGTTTGCTTTGGCACAACTGTTTCTGTTTTGAAAATCAATAAAATCAACATTTAGTAAAAACAGTTCATGAAGTCATTTCATTTGTTAGGGAAGAGCCAGGAATTTAAAAATTGGAGTCACATGGATGACAAGCTCCCATGGGACCTGGCCCCTGCTTACTTCTGCACCTTCATCGCTTTCTTTCTCCTCTTCCTCTTTAGGGTGTAGCCATGCTGGCCTCTTTTTGGTTTTGCCAGTGCATCAAACTCTTTCCTCCCTCCACACCTCTGCGTGTATTTTCATACGTCTCCCTGCATGACTTGCCCTTCCCCCACAGTTTGTGCCTAGCTAAGCCTTCAGAAATGTTGTTCTTTCTCAGAGAAGCTTTCCTTCCCTAATTCTTCAGTTTAAATCTAATCCCCCAGTCCTAAAACTGCACTCTATTGTACTTCCTAATTTTCTGTGAGAGCTTGCATCCTAATTTGTAATATATCTAGATTAATGATATATATCTTAACAGATGGCAACAAAATTTAAGGTAGAAAATATCCTGTTGAATATAATACATAGATAAGCTTTCTGGAGTAGACAGTGTAATTCTGAGAGGATGAGTGTCTTCAGGAGTCCAAACAAGCAAAAAAATGGTCAGGCTCCATGAGAGAATAAAGGGATTTGTTTATTGTTCATTGTGTTTGTTATTGTGGTGGTTGGTTGCTTGCTTCTGAGCAGTTGTAGGAAGAGAAACACAGGGGGAGGAGAGAAAGGAAATGGAGAAAGGAGGAACCAGTGAGATGGTAGAAGGCTGAGTATTGAAGAGAAACTGAGTATTGAGAAACTAAGTGGTTGAATGGACTTTTTTTTTTTTTTTAATACATTTATTTATTTATTTTTGGCTGCTCTGGGTCTTCATTGCTGTGTGCGGGCTTTCTCTAGTTGTGGCGAGCAGGGGCTACTCCGTTGCAGTGCGCGGGCTTCTCATTGCGGTGGCTTCTCTTGTTGCAGAGCACAGGCTCTAGGCGTGTGGGCTTCAGTAGCTGCAGCATGCGAGCTCAGTAGTTGCAGCATGCGGGCCCTAGAGCGCGTGGGCTTCAGTAGTTGTGGCTCGCGGGCTCTAGAGTGCAGGCTCAGTAGTTGTGGCGCACGGGCTTAGTTGCTCCGCGGCATGTGGGATCTTCCCAGACCAGGGCTCGAACCCGCGTCCCCTGCACTGGCAGGCCGTGAATGGACTTTCAAAACCATGAATATCCAAATGTTTTCACATTCGTTCACTGTGCAGCCATGCTGTGGACTGTCCTCCTACCCCTAAATCTTGGTTAAAGTCAGTCATACTTACAAATGCTTTATGTGAATGAGTGTCCAGTGGAAGTTGAGGAAGGGATGAGTTGTCTTCTTTGAAAGAGGCACAGAACAATGCCTCCTTCACTACCGAGCAGGAGAAGCCTGGCGGGAGGGGAGACCATGAGTCGGAGGGGTCCGGATATGTGCGGAGCAGAGCTTCTGACCCCCCAGGATGTGGATCTGGGAGGTTCCAGCCAATCTCATCTACCTCTCAGTAGGCAGGGAAATCCAAGCTGGCCTCTGGATGACAGGGATGGCACTTTTGAGTGTTTATTTAGTATTTCTCTCCCTCACTAGACATGAAGCTCTATGAAGACAGGAGACCTACTTTGATCTTCCTAGTTTTCCCATCAGTACCTACACACACGATAAATATTTGTGGTACTCAATAAAGATTTGTTGGTTAAATAGATGAATAAATAAATGAATGAGAAACAAAAGAGAAGCAGGCATGGTTGGTATGGAAACCAAGCCTCTTTATTCTGTTTAAATCTATGAAATGCAGTGAAGTTTCCCATGAGGTAGTTTATTCACGGAGAAGAAAAAGGAAAGATGACGCTTTATTCCATAATACAGCTATTACAGTGAATCCACTGGAATAGGAGGATTTTGGTACCTTCTTTGGGAATGGAATTCTAATGCTTTGTTTCTGTACATTCCTGCACATTTATTTCTTCTTTGTCTTTTTTGTCTGTGAGGATGTACTGTATAAGAGTTTCACGGTGCATTTTTACATATAAGTAAGGAACGTACATAAAAAACTATTTGAACCCCCATCCCTTGGGGCTTCTCTGCAGTAGAGAAAATGTTTTGAGAATTCCCAGTTCTTGGAGGACTGCCTCCACTCTGGATAACCCATACAGATTCTGCTTTTTCATATGAGTTACCTAAATTACCTCTGAGGATTGTGGCAATCTTCACCTCACCTATAAAACCTGATTTTCATAATATTAAAACATTTGGAAAAATGATATGTACAACTACCTTCTCCAAATATGCTCCCTGCCCGAATGATTCATTCTTCTCCTCAGAGATGATAATTCCCTAGACAACAGCAAATGCCCTCCTGGGTGAGGGTGAGGGTGACGCAGCAGGCTTGCATCCTCTTACCTCGACGGGAGCCTGGGAGCCTGCTTGCTTCATTAATGTACGCTTATCAACATAAGATTTTAAGTATAATAACAGCAAGCTAAAAGGGAATGATATTATTTCCTTTGGCATCATTTGTGACACTTAATCTTATCCCTCCCGTACTTATCAACCCAGACTGGTTTTCCATAATCTGTAGAACGAAATGCAGACTCCTTAACTGACCCTCAAAGTATCAATATTTCATAAGGCACCCCACCACGTCCACCTCTCTTCCTCATGTAGTCTACGCCCAACTTCAATGAATTGCTTGCTATTTCCTATAATGACAGATCTTTTCGCAATCTTGTGCCACTTTGCTCACAATACTCTTTTCTCTTGAAAGACCTTTTCCCTGTTCCCACTTAGCTTTTATCTAGAAACTCCTCTTCTTCTTCACCTTTTCTTTAAGGAAATCTTCCCAGAAAGCCTCAGGGAGAGTTCACTGTTCTATCCTCATTACAAAAGCATTCTGTGCAGGCCTCTGCAACAGTGTTTCCCTGCTGCATTATAATCATCTCTATACCGTCTTTCTCTTCCCGTTACACTCTAAGTTGATCAAGAGTAGTGACCTAGTCTTCCTTCATCATTGTACCTGCCATACCCAGCAGAGTACCAACTATTCTTGCTCTATCTTTGAGGCACCAAAAAGTGTTTCAATTTAGAAATATTTTCATAATTTTGCTCTGAATTTTTTGCAATTATGTTTGTTTTAGCTTTAGAAGACTAGCTATTATAATTTAATGTTAACTGCTAGGGAAAAATGTTCAGATGACCAAACATTTTACATTTAAATGTTGTTTCTGCATAAAGCACAGATGCTAAGCAGTTAGGGTGGGCAGATGACCCAGGATGGCCAGAGTACCTAATTCCTTGTGACCACTTTGATTACTTTAGAGATTGACACATGACTCCAGTAAAATTAGGCAATCATCCTTGAATTAATCTTTTTTGTTTGTTTTTTTATTTTTTTAAATTTTTGAATTTTATTTTATTAATTTTTTTATACAGCAGGTCCTTATTAGTCATCAATTTTATACACATCAGTGTATACATGTCAATCTCAATCTCCCAATTCATCACACCACCACCCCCACCCCCTGCAGCTTTCCCCCCTTGGTGTCCATACGTTTGTTCTCTACATCTGTGTCTAAATTTCTGGCCTGCAAACCGGTTCATCTGTACCATTTTTCTAGGTTCCACATATATGCGTTAATATATGATATTTGTTTTTCTCTTTCTGGCTTACTTCATTCTGTATGACAGTCTCTAGATCCATCCATGTCTCTACAAATTCGACTCAATTTCGTTACTTTTTATGGCTGAGTAATATTCCATTGTATATATGTACCACATCTTTGTTACGCATTCGTCTGTCGATGGGCATTTAGGTTGCTTCCAAGATCTGGCTATTGTAAATAGTGCTGCAATGAACATTGGGGTGCATATGTATTTTTGAATTATGGTTTTCTCTGGGTATATGCCCAGTAGTGGGATTGCTGGATCATATGGTAATTCTATTTTTATTTTTTTAAGGAACCTCCAGACTGTTCTCCATAGTGGCTGTATCAATTTACATTCCCACCAATAGTGCAAGAGGGTTCCTTTTTCTCCACACCCTCTCCAGCATTTGTTGTTTGTAGATTTTCTGATGATGCCCATTCTGCCTGGTATGAGGTGATACCTCATTGTAGTTTTGATTTGCATTTCTCTAATAATTAGTGATGTTGAGCAGCTTTTCATGTGCTTCTTAGCCATCTGTATGTCTTCTTTGGAGAAATGTCTATTTAGGTCTTCTGCCCATTTTTAGATTGGGTTGTTTGTTTTTTTAATATTGAGCTGCATGAGCTGTTTATATATTTTGGAGATTAATCCTTTGTCCATTGATTCTTTTGCAAATATTATCTCCCATTCTGAAGGTTGTCTTTTGGTCTTGTTTATGGTTTCCTTTGCTGTGCAAAGGCTTTTAAGTTTCATGAGGTCCCATTTGTTTATTTTTGTTTTTATTTCCATTACTCTAGGAGGTAGAACAAAAAAGATCTTGCTGTGACTTATGTCAAAGAGTGTTCTTCCTATGTTTTCCTCTAAGAGTTTTATAGTGTCCAGTCTTACATTTAGGTCTTGAATCCATTTTGAGTTTATTTTTGTGTATGGTGTTAGGGAGTGTTCTAATTTCATTCTTTTACATGTAGCTGTCCAGTTTTCCCAGCACCACTTATTGAAGAGACTGTCTTTTCTCCATTGTATATCCTTGCCTCCTTTGCCATAGATTAGTTGACCATAGGTGCGTGGGTTTATCTCTGGGCTTTCTATCTTGTTCCATTGATCTATGTTTCTGTTTTTGTGCCAGTGCCATATTGTCTTGATTACTGTAGCTTTGTAGTATAGTCTGAAGTCAGGGAGTCTGATTCCTCCAGCTCCGTTTTTTTCTCTCAAGACTGCTTTGGCTATTCTGGGTCTTTTGTGTCTCCATACAAATTTTAAGATTCTTTGCTCTAGTTCTGTAAAAAATGCCATTGGTAATTTGATAGGGATTGCATTGAATCTGTAGATTGCTTTGGGTAGTATAGTCATTTTCACAATGTTGATTTTTCCAATCCAAGAACATGGTATATCTCTCCCTCTGTTGGTATCATCTTTAATTACATTCATCAGTGTCTTATATTTTCTGCATGCAGGTCTTTTGTCTCCCTAGGTAGGTTTATTCCTAGGTATTTTATTCTTCTTGTTGCAGTGGTAAATGTGAGTGTTTCCTTAATTTCTCTTTCAGATTTTTCATCATTAGTGTATAGGAATGCAAGAGATTTCTGTGCATTAATTTTGTATCCTGCAACTTCACCACATTCATTGATTAGCTCTAGCAGTTTTCTGGTGGCATCTTTAGGATTCTCTATGTATAGTATCATGTCACCTGCAAAGAGTGACAATTTTACTTCTTCTTTTCCAATTTGTATTCCTTTTATTTCTTTTTCTTCTCTGATTGCCGTGGCTAGGACTTCCAAAACTATGTTGAATAATAGTGGCGAGAGTGGACATCCTTGTCTTGTTCCTGATCTTAGAGGAAATGCTTTCAGTTTTTCACCATTGAGAATGATGTTTGCTGTGGGTTTGTCATATATGGCCTTTATTATGTTGAGGTAGGTTCCCTCTAGGCCCACTTTCTGGAGAGTTTTCATCATAAATGGGTCTTGAATTTTGTCAAAAGCTTTTTCTGCATCTATTGAGATGATCATATGGTTTTTATTCTTCAATTTGTTAATATGGTGTATCACATTGTTTGATTTGTGTATATTGAAGAATTCTTTCATCCCTGGGATAAATCCCACTTGATCACGGTGTATGATCCTTTTAATGTGTTGTTGGATTCTGTTTGCTAGTATTTTGTTGAGGATTTTTGCATCTATTTTCATCAGTGATATTGGTCTGTAATTTTTTTTGTAGTATCTTTGTCTGGTTTTGTTATCAGGGTGATGGTGGCCTCATAGAATGAGTTTGGGAATGTTCCTTCCTCTGCAATTTTATGCAAGAGTTTGGGAAGGATGGGTGTTAGCTCTTCTCTAAATGTTTGATAGAATTCACCTGTGAAGCCATCTGGTCCTGGACTTTTGTTTGTTGGAAGATTTTTAATCACAGTTTCAATTTCATTACTTGTGATTGGTCTGTTCATATTTTCTATTTCTTCCTGGTTCAGTCTTGGAAGGTTATACCTTTCAAAGAATTTGTCCATTTCTTCCAGGTTGTCCATTTTATTGGTATAGAGTTGCTTGTAGTAGTCTCTTAGGATGCTTTGTATTTCTGCGGTGTCTGTTGTAACTTCTCCTTTTTCATTCTAACTTTATTGATTTGAGTCCGCTCCCTCTTTTTCTTGATGAGTCTGGCTAATGGTTTATCAATTTTGTTTATCTTGTCAAAGAACCAGCTTTTAGTTTTATTGATCTTTGCTATTGTTTTCTTTGTTTCTATTTCATTTATTTCTGCTCTGATCTTTATGATTTCTTTCCTTCTGCTAACTTTGGGTTTTGTTTGTTCTTTCTCTAGTTCCTTGAGGTGTCAGGTTAGAATGTTTATTTGAGATTTTTCTTGTTTCTTGAGGTAGGCTTGTATAGCTATAAACTTCCCTCTTAGAACTGCTTTTGCTGCATCCCATAGGTTTTGGATTGTCGTGTTTTCATTGTCATTTGTCTCTAGGTATTTTTTGATTTCCTCTTTGATTTCTTCAGTAATCTCTTGGCGATCTAGTAATGTATTGTTTAGTCTCCATGTGTTTGTGTTTCTTACATTTTTTTCCCTGTAATTCATTTCTAATCTCATAGTGTTGTGTTCAGAAAAGATGCTTGATATGATTTCAGTTTTCTTAAATTTGCTGAGGCTTGATTTGTAACCCAAGATGTGATCTATCCTGGAGAATGTTCCATGCACACTTGAGAAAAAAGTGTAATCTGCTGTTTTTGGATGGAATGTCCTATAAATATCAATTAAATCTATATGGTCCATTGTGTCATTTAAAGCTTCTGTTTCCTTATTTATTTTCATTTTGGATGATCTGTCCATTGGTGTAAGTGAGGTGTTAAAGTCCCCACTATTATTGTGTTACTGTCGATTTCCTCTTTTATAGCTGTTAGCAGTTGCCTTATGTATTGAGGTGCTCCTATGTTGGGTGCATATATATTTATAATTGTTATATCTTTTCCATGCATTGATCCCTTGATGATTATGTAGTGTCCTTCCTTGTGTCTTGTAACATTCTTTATTTTAAAGTCTATTTTATCTGATATGAGTATTGCTACTCCAGCTTTCTTTTGATTTCCATTTGCATGGAATATCTTTTTCCATCCCCTCACTTTCAGTCTGTATGTGTCCCTAGGTCTGAAGTGGGTCTCTTGTAGACAGCATATAGATGGGTCTTGTTTTTGTATCCATTCAGCCAGTCTGTGTCTTTTGGTTGGAGCATTTAATCCATTCACGTTTAATGTAATTATCGATATGTATGTTCCTGTGACCATTTTCTTAATTGTTTTGGGTTTGTTTTTGTCGGCCCTTTTCTTCTCTAGTGTTTCCCACTTAGAGAAGTTCCTTTAGCATTTGTTTTAGAGCTGGTTTGGTGGCGCTCAATTCTCTTAGCTTTTGCTTGTCTGTAAAGCTTTTGATTTCCCCATTGAATCTGAATGAGATCCTTGCTGGTAGAGTAATCTTGGCTGTAGCTTCTTCCCTTTCATCACTTTAAGTGTATCATGCCTCTCCCTTCTGGCTTGTAGAGTTTCTGCTGAGAAATCAGCTGTTAACTTTATGGGAGTTCCCTTGTATGTTATTTGTCATATTTCCCTTGCTGCTTTCAATAATTTTTCTTTGTCTTTAATTTTTGCCAATTTGATTACTATGTGTCTCGGCATGTTTCTCCTTGGGTTTATCCTGTATGGGACTCGCCGCGCTTCCTGGACTTGGGTGGCTATTTCCTTTCCCATGTTAGGGAAGTTTTCGATTATAATCTCTTCAAATATTTTCTCGGGTCCTTTCTCTCTCTCTCCTCCTTCTGGGACCCCTATGATGTGAATGTTGTTCCATTTAATGTTGTCCCAGAGGTCTCTTAGGCTGCCTACATTTCTTTTCATTCTTTTTTCTTTATTCTGTTCCATAGCAGTGAATTCCACCATTCTGTCTTCCAGGTCACTTATCCGTTCTTCTGCCTCAGTTTTTCTGCTATTGATTCCTTCTAGTGTAGTTTTCATTTCAGTTATTATATTGTTCATCAGTGTTTGTTTGTTCTTTAATTCTTCTATGTCTTTGTTAAACATTTCTTGCATCTTTTCCATCTTTGCCTCCATTCTTATTCCGAGGTCCTGGATCATCTTCACTATCATTATTCTGAATTCTTTTTCTGGAAGGTTGCCTATCTCCACTTCATTTAGTTGTTTTTCTGGGATTTTACCTTATTCCTTCATCTGGTTCATAGCTCTCTGCCTTTTCATCTTGTCTATCTTTCTGTGAATGTGGTTTTTGTTCTACAGGCTGCAGGATTGTAGTTCTTCTTGCTTCTGCTGTCTGCCCTCTGGTGGATGAGGCTATCTAAGAGGCTGATGGGAGGGATTGGTGGTGCGTAGAGCTGGGTTTTGCTCTGGTGGGCAGAGCTCAGTAAAACTTTAATCCACTTGAGTCTTGGTGGGTGGGGCTGGGTTCCCTCCCTGTTGGTTGTTTGGCCTGGGGCAACCCAACACTGGAGCCTACCTGGCTCTTTGGGGGGGCTAATGACAGACTCTGGGAGGGCTCACGCCAAGGAATACTTCCCAGAACTTCTGCTGCCAGTGTTCTTGTCCCCACGGTGAAACAGAGCCACCCAACGCCTCTGCAGGAGACCCTCCAACACCAGCAGGTAGGTCTGGTTCAGTCTCCCCCGGGGTCACTGCTCCTTCCCCTGGGTCCTGATGCGCACACTACTCTGTGTGTGCCCTACAAGAGTGGAGTCTCTGTTTCCCCAGTCCTGTCAAAGTCCTGCAGTCAATTTCCCCTAGTCTTCAAAGTCTGATTCTCTGGAAATTCCTCCTTCTGTTGCCAGACCCCCAGGTTGGGAAGCCTGACATGGGGCTCAGAACCTTCACTCCAGTGGGTGGACTTCTGTGGTATAAGTGTTCTCCAGTCTGTGAGTCACCCACCCAGCAGTTATGGGATTTGATTTTACTGTGATTGTGCCCCTCCTACCATCTCATTGTGGCTTCTCCTTTGTCTTTGGATGTAGGGTATCTTTTTTGGTGAGTTCCAGTGTCTTCCTGTCAATGATTGTCTAGCAGCTAGTTGTGATTATGGTGTTCTCACAAGAGGGAGTGAGAGCACATCCTTCTACTCCACCATCTTGATTCCTTCTCGTTGAATTAATGTTTAAACTTTGAGAGAGACATTTCCTTTTCCTGGGATTGCTAAACTGAATGGAAGTGAGTCTAGGGTTCCGAACTGCCATCTTGTTTATAACATAGGAAGAGCTCACATACTTAATATTAAGTCAAGCACAGACAAGCAGAACTGAAAAATGACATAATAAACCACGTCCTGATGACATTTTTTTAGCCACGGATCCAGCAAGCCTGAAGGACCACTCTGGCAGCTATGGAGGACAGACTGCAGGGACACAAAGCAGAAGTCAGGGCAATCTAGGAAACTAGCACAGCAGAATAAAGTTTGTAGCTGTGGAGATGGTACGACATCGTCAGATTCTGGATATAATTTGAAGGCATAGCTGACAGAACTTGCTGCCAGATTAGTCAGAAATACGTAAGAAAAAAAAAAAAAAAAGAGCC
Organism: Balaenoptera borealis; assembly: GCF_965194805.1. Classification (NCBI taxonomy): domain Eukaryota; kingdom Metazoa; phylum Chordata; class Mammalia; order Artiodactyla; family Balaenopteridae; genus Balaenoptera; species Balaenoptera borealis. Next base: position 22,081,958 of record NC_138863.1, read on the forward strand.
AAGAATGAATCCAGAAGTTTTGACCTGAGCAACTGGATAAATAGAATTGTCATTTATTGGAGGATGGGGAAACTGGAGAGGCAGTGGAGGTTTAGGAGGGAAACTCAAGGGCTAGGTTTAAGGTACATTAAGTTTGAGATGCTTATTAGACATCTAGAGGAAATGTTGAGTGAGCAGATAGATCTATATATCTGGAGTTAAGAAAAAGGTCCATATTGGGAAAATAAAGTGTGAAAGTCATTGGCCTAGGGATGGACATTCAAGCCACAAGTCTGAATGGGGTTATTCAGGGAGATGAGTGTGTCTAAAGCGGAGAAACCATCTAATGAGACCATCCTGGGGCATTGTGGTATTTTTGAAGTAGAGAAAGAACATCCAGAAATAATGTGTAACATGCAAGCCAAGAAGAGAAAGTGTTTTTAAAATGGAGGGAATAGCTGCCCTTGTCTGGGCAGCTGCTAGGCAGATTAAAATAAGAACTGAAAACTGACCATTTGATTTGACATACTCATGAGTGACCTTGACAAGAGACATTTCTGTGGAATGCTAGAAGAAAAAACACCTCAGGAATAAGTTCAATAAATAATAGGAGGGAAGGTGGAGATGAAATATACAGTTAACTTTTTCAAGAGCATAAGGGGAAAGGAAACAGAGAACTGGGTGGTAGTTGGAGGGGAATTACCAATTACGTCAGAAAAGGGATCTTATGTGTCCTCATGAGTGCAGGAGAGGGTCAAGTTTGCCAGGGGTAGTGTCCTCTGCCTCTGATAGTCTCTGCGGTGGGCAATGTCCCCTGTTCCCTGGGCACTGTTTTCCTTGTTAGGATTAATGACTGAAGCCTGTGCTGACATAACTTGTGATCTGGTCTTTTTGGCTTGATCAGAGTGTGGTAGTACTTCCTGGCTGACTCATCCTCAGCCTTCAGCGTTTGTTACATCTTCCATTTCTCGCATAGGCACTGCAGTGCACCCTTAGCACAGAGGTCACCTAGTCAAGGAACACTGCTCTCAAGTCCGAGACCATACCGCACTCAACTCAAGGTGGCTACACTAAGAGCCAGTGTCTCCTTTATTGTGCCATCCCATGTGGTCTAGTTTACTTTGAAGTGGCAAGTTCCAAAGTGATACACAGTGGCTCACCTTCCACATTAAGCTCATTTAGTAAATATTTAACACAGAGAGACACACACACTCCTGTGTCAAAACCCAGAGTAGAAAATCAGCACTATGTTCACTCTCTTCTCCACTTACCTACTCTTTTTCCGAAATCCTGCCCTTAATTCCCCAGGATGGAAAGCAAGCAAGCTTTATCTACATCTGATCCCCATTCTACAAATGAATAGCAAATCTTAAGACAGAAAATGTATTTTCTTTACATTACAAGAAAACTCTGTGATTTTGAACTCACTCCCTAATTTTCCAGGCTAGATTGTTAATCTACTAAATGGGATGGAAGGAGGAAAATCAAAGAAATTTAGCAAATCCCTTCTTAATACCCTGTCCTCCAGAGTTACTGTCCTTCCAGCTCACCCCACTAGCAGATAAATGCCTTAAGTTAAAGAGGAAAGGCATTGTAATCAGAAAGGCAAATGAGAAAAGCTTCAAAGGAAGAGGGCTCTGGCAGGTCTATCCAAGCAGGTCTTTCCCACAAGGAATGACAGGCATTACCTCTCACCCCACCTCAGCTCTGCAGGCTCAGAATCATATCTCACCAGCATAAAGGAGCATATCTCCTATAGGTGGACTCACATCAAAGTCCAGAACACTGATGTGTAAAATCTGAGTGTCAGATTATTGATATACAATGAGAACTTGAACTGAACTTTTCTATCCCCCAGCCAATACATTTTCTTCCCTGCAAGCACAATACATAGGAAGTCAAGCTTTAATCAGAAGGTTGCCTGCTGAGCAGAGACTCAGGGCAAGTTGAGTTAATTACATGACTCCAGTGTTTAATGTCATCAGGCTTCTCCAGCTTGAGGCATCCATCTCCATGGTAGGATACACCTTCAAAAGACACATCCTTGATTCTGGAAACTTTCTTTCCTTATCAGAGCTGAGTGAGCCCTGAGCTCTGACATCAAAGCTTTGTCTCTAAGAAGCTATTTTCATTGCTTCTATGGCCAACCAACTCCCTTTTGATGGACCTTTATTTCTTTAGACATGATAATACAGCACTTTCGATCAAGATACAGTTTTTCAGATGCAGTGATTTTGTGTCTTCATTATTTATTGATTGAAAAGCTTAACTCGAGCAATATTTCCAAACGTCCCTCATAATAAGAATAACTTAGGGCTCTTCGTTAAAGAAAAAAAAAAAAAAATCTTTCTAGGACCTTCCCCTGGATAATATGATTTAGTAGGTGAGCGATTAGGGAGTAGTTCTTATTAACAAGTACCCAGGTGATTTTTATCTTCAAGGAGTTTGGAGAATCATTCTTTTAGAGAAGAATCTAACATACCTTACTTCTGACTGGGCTCCTCATTATGGCATATATATATATATATATATATATATATATATATACCAACAACATGTACATTAATTGTATCTACACTTTTATAAGCAGCTAATAAAACTGAGCCCATCAAACCTGGAAGGTAGTATAAAACAGGGATTTAGAAAATTGCCTCTCAAGCTTAATGGTACATATGAATCACCCAGGAATCTTACTAAAATGCAGGTGTTGATGAGTAGGTCTGGGAAAGAGCCTAGGACTCTGCATTTCTAACAAGCTCACAGGGATGCCCACTGCTGCTGCCCCTCAGACACACTTTGAGGTCAGAGGTTGGCCTTTGAACCAACTGCCTTGGTTCAACTCCCAGTTTTGAAATTCATCACCCAGTTTTGAGGTTCACTTCCCGTTTCCTTATCTGAGCAATCTTGGACATTTTACTTATCCATTCAGTATCTCAGTTTTCTTGTTTTAAAAATGGAGATAATGCTATTATCTACTGCACAGAATTGCTATGAGGATTGCATGATGTTAAAGGTGCTTAGAAAAGACCCTACTTACAGCAAGTTCTGCACAAATGATAGCTCTCATTGACATCTTGGTGCCGTGGCTTGGTTTCAGCTATCAAGACCAGTAATAAATGCACATTTAAAAAACATTTTTGCTTACAGTGTGTCTTCTAAAAGAAAAATCCTAAAATCAAAATTTCCTGTGGATGACATGATAACTATTTGCACTTAACAGTTTTACGATGAACTTTCTGCATTTTATTGATTCCAGGAATCCTCTTAACTGGATTTCATTCACTCCATTTCCCTTAAAGCATCTGTTGAAAGAGAAAAGAGTCACAGCAAAAGATCTCTAGTTGACAAAATTATTTCCACCTTAAGTCTGAGCCCCAGTAGTTACAAAACTGTTCCTTCACTTTATCTCTTCAGGTTAAATTCTCCCAAGAAAGGGTCAGTATAGTCCTATTTTTAAAAAGATAATTGCCCTAAATTACGATTATAAACTAAGCTCAATTTGGCATAGATCAGAAATCGGTTAACTGCTTGTTGAATAAATGGGGGTATGGATGGACAGATGAAGGTATTAACATAATTCCTAAAAATCCTGTTTCAACTTTCCTCTCAACAAAATCTGAGTAAAACTTATAATATTTTATGAAGAGTAGAACATGATTTTAGGCATATATTTTCCATTATGGTATGCCATATCTCAGGGATTGTCAGTTTGAGCTGCACATAGAAATTACCCAGGGGCAGTATCTGCTGGGCACTCTTGGATCAAAGGTGGCTGGAAGGATGGTGAGGAGACTTGGATTCAAGACCAAGTACTCTGTTTTGCCCAGTTTCCACAGTGGGAGCTACTTCAAGGAGGCAGCCCTGAGAGAGCACTGTGGTGCTGAGACCATCTGGACACAGTACATGTGACTCAAGACAGGGTCTGTGTGCTCTGGCCTGGTGTCAGGCCTGAGCCTCTGAGGTAGGAGAGCTGAGTTCAGGACATTGGACCACCAGAGACCTCCGGGCCCCATGTAACATCAATCAGCAAGAGCTCTCCCAGAGATCTCCATCTCAATGCTAAGACCCAGCTCCACCCAATAGCCAGCAAGCTCCAGTGCTGGACGCCCCATGCCAAACAAATAGCAAGACAGGAACACAACCCCACCCATTAGCAGAGAGGCTGCCAAAAATCATACTAAGTTCACAGACACCCCAAAACACACCACTGGACACAGCCCTGCCCACCAGAATGACAAGATCCAGCCCCACCCACCAGAACACAGGCACCAGTCCCCTCCACCAGGAAGCCTACAGAAGCCACTGAACCAACCTTAGCCACTGGGGGCAGACACAAAAAACAATGGGAACTACGAACCTGCAGCCTACAAAGAGAAGACCCCAAACACAGTAAGTTAAGCAAAATGGGAAGACAGAAATACACAGCAGATGAAGGAGCAAGGTAAAAACCCATCAGACCAAACAAATGAAGAGGAAATATGCAGTCTACCTGAAAAAGAATTCAGAGAATTCAGAGTAAATGATAGTAAAGATGATCCAAAATCATGGAAATAGAATGGAGAAAATACAAGAAACATTTAACAAGGACCTAGAAGACCTAAAGAGCAAACAAACAATGATGAACAACACAATAAATGAAATTAAAATTTCTCTAGAAGAAATCAATAGCAGAATAACTGATGCAGAAGAATGGATAAGTGACCTGGAAGATAAAATAGTGGAAATAACTACCACAGAGCAGAATAAAGAAAAAAGAATGAAAAGAATTGAGGACGCTCTTAGAGACCTCTGGAACAATATCAAACGCACCAACATTCGAATTATAGGGGTCCCAGAAGAAGAAGAGAAAAAGAAAGGGTCTGAGAAAATACTTGAAGAGATTATAGTTGAAAACTTCCCTAACATGGGAAAGGGAATAGTCAATCAAGTCCAGGAAGCGCAGAGACTCCCATACAGGATAAATCCGAGGAGAAACATGGCAAGGCACATATTAATCAAATTGGCAAAAATTAAATACAAAGAAAAAATATTAAAAGCAGCAAGGGAAAAGCTACAAATAACATACAAGGAATCCCCATAAGGCTAACAGCTGACCTTTCAGCAGAAACTCAGCAAGCCAGAAGGGAGTGGCAGAACATATTTTAAGCTATGAAAGGGAAAAACCTGCAACCAAGATTACTCTACCCAGCAAGGATCTCATTCAGATTCGAAAGAGACATTAAAACTTTACAGCCAAGCAAAACTTAAGAGAATTCAGCACCACCAAACCAGCTTTACAACAAATGCTAAAGGAACTTCTCTAGGCAGGAAACACAACAGAAGGAAAAGACCTACAATAACAAACCCAAAACAATTAAGAAAATGGTAATAGGAACATACATATCAATAATTACCTTAATTGTAAATGGATTAAATGCTCCAACCAAAAGACATAGACTGGCTGAATGGATACAAAAACAAGCCCCGTATATACACTTGTCTGCAAGAGACGCACTTCAGACCTAGGGACACATACAGACTGAAAGTGAGGGGACGGAAAAAGATATTCCATGCAAATGAAAATCAAAAGAAAGCTTGAGTAGAAATTCTCATATCAGACAAAATAGACTTTAAAATAAAGACTATTACAAGAGACAAGGACACTGCACAATGATCAAGGGATCAATCCAAGAAGAAGATATAACAATTGTAAATATTTATGGACCCAACATAGGAGCACCTCAATACATAAGGCAAATGCTAACAGCCATAAAAGGGGAAATCGACAGTAACACAATAATAGTAGGGGACTTTGACACCCCACTTTTACCAACGGACAGATCATCCAAAATGAAAATAAATAAGGAAACACAAGCTTTAAATGATACATTAAACAAGATGGACTTAATTGATATTTATAGGGCATTCCATCCAAAAATAGCAGAATACACTTTCTTCTCAAGTGCTCATGGAACATTCTCCAGGATAGATCATATCTTGAGTCACAAATCAAGCCTTGGTAAATGGAAGAAAATTGAAATCATATCAAGTATCTTTTCTGACCACAACGCTATGAGACTAGATATCAATTACAGGAAAAGATCTGTAAAAAATACAAACACATGGAGGCCAAACAATACGCTACTAAATAATCAAGAGGTCACTGAAGAAATCAAAGAGGAAATCAAGAAATACCTAGAAACAAATGACAATGAAAACACGACGAGCCAAAACCTATGGAATGCAGCAAAAGCAGTTCTTAGAGGAAAGTTTATAGCACTACAATCCTACCTCAAGAAACAAGAAAAATCTCAAATAAACAACCTAACCTTACACCTAAAGCAGTTAGAGGAAGAACAACAACAACCACAAAAAAAAACCCAAAGTTACCAGACGGAAAGAAATCATAAAGATCAGATCAGAAATAAATGAAAAAGAAATGAAGGAAACATTAGCAAAGATCAATAAAACTAAAAGCTGGTTCTTTGAGAAGATAAACAAAAATTGATAAACCACTAGCCACACTCATAAGAAAAAAAGGGAGAGCACTCAAATCAACAGAATTAGAATGAAAAAGGAGAGGTAACAGCTGACACTGCAGGAATACAAAGAATCATGAGGGATTACCACAAGCAACTATATGCCAATAAAATGGACAACCTGGAAGGAATGGACAAATTCTTAGAAAAGCACAACCTTCTGAGACTGAACCAGGAAGAAATAGAAAATGTAAACAGACCAATCACAAGCACTGAAATTGAAACTGTGATTAAAAATCTTCCAACAAACAAAAGCCCAGGACCAGATGGATTCACAGGCAAATTCTATCAAACATTTAGAGAAGAGCTAATGCCTATCCAGCACAAACTCTTCCAAAATATAGCAGAGGGAGGAACACTCCCAAACTCATTTTATGAGGCCACCATCACCCTGATACCAAAACCAGACAAAGATGTCACAAACAAAGAAAACTACAAGCCAATATCACTGATGAACATAGATGCAAAAATCCTCAAGATACTAGCAAACAGAATCCAACAGCACAATAAAGGGATCATACACCATGATCAAGTGGGATTTATCGCAGGAATGCAAGGATTCTTCAATATATGCAAATCAATCAATGTAATACACCATATTAACAAACTGAAGGATAAAAACCATATGATAATCTCAATAGATGCAGAAAAAGCTTTTGACAAAATTCAACACCCATTTATGATAAAAACTCTCCAGAAATTAGGCATAGAGGGAACTTACCTCAACATAATAAAGGCCATATATGACAAACCCACAGGCAACATTGTTCTCAATGGTGAAAAACTGAAACCATTTCCTCTAAAATCAGGAACAACACAAGGATGCCCACTCTCACCACTATTATTCAACATAGTTTTGGAAGTTTTTGCCACAGCAATCATAGAAGAAAAAGAAATAAAAGGAATCCAAATCAGAAAAGAAGAAGTAAAGCTGTTACTGTTTGCAGGTGACATGAAACTATACATAGAGAATCCTAAAGATGCTACCAGAAAACTACTAGAACTAATTAATGAATTTGGTTAATTAGCAGGGTACAAAATTAATGCACAGAAATCTTTTGCATTCCAATACACTAATGATGAAAAATCTGAAAGAGAAATTAAGGAAACACTTCCATTTACCATTGCAACAAGAAGAATAAAATACCTAGGAATAAACCTACCTAGGGAAACAAAAGACCTGCATGCAGAAAACTATAAGACACTGATGAAAGAAATTAAAGATGATACAAACAGATCGAGAGATATACCATGTTCTTGGATTGGAAGAATCAACATTGTGAATATGACTATACTACCCAAAGCAATCTACAGATTCAATGCAATCCCTATCAAACCACCAATGTCATTTTTCACAGAACTAGAAGAAAAAATCTTAAAATTTGTATGGAAACACAAAAGACCCCAAATAACCAAAGCAATCCTGAGAAAGAAAAACAGAGCTGGAGGAATCAGACTCCCTAACTTCAGACTATACTACAAAGCTACAGTAATCAAGACAGTATGGTACTGGCACAAAAACAGAAATATAGATCAATGGAACAGGATAGAAAGCCCAGAGATAAACCCACACACATATGGTCACCTTATCTTTGATAAAGGATGCAAGAATATACAATGGAGAAAAGACAGCCTCTGAATAAGTGGTGCTAGGAAAACTGGACAGCTACATGCAAAAGAATGAAATTAAAACACACCCGAACACCATACACAAAAATAAACTCAAAATGGAGTAAAGACCTAAATGTAAGACCAGACACTATAAAACTCTTAGAGGAAAACATAGGAAGAACACTCTTTGACATAAATCACAGCAAGAGCTTTTTTGATCCACCTCCTAGAGTAATGGAAATAAAAACAAAAATAAACAAATGAGACCTAATGAAACTTAAAGGCTTTGGGCTTCCCTGGTGGCACAGTGGTTGAGAATCTGCCTGCCAATGCAGGGGACATGGGTTCGAGCCCTGGTCTGGGAAGATCCCACATGCCGCAGAGCAACTAGGCCTGTGAGCCACAATTACTGAGCCTGCGCGTCTGGAGCCTGTGCTCCGCAACAAGAGAAGCCACGATAATGAGAGGCCCGCGCACCGCGATGAAGAGGGGCCCCCACTTGCCGCAACTAGAGAAAGCCCTTGCACAGAAACAAAGACCCAACACAGCCATAAATAAATAAATAAACCCAAAAGTTTAAAAAAAAAGAAAAAAGAAAAAAGATGTCAATCTGAGATCACAAAATGATCTTTAAAAAAAAAAAAATAGAAACTTAAAGGCTTGTGAACAGCAAAGGAAAACATAACCCTCAGAATGGGAGAAAATATTTGCAAGCGAAGCAACTGACAAAGGATTAATCTCCAAAATATACAAGCAGCTCATGCAGCTCAACATCAAAAAAACAAACAACCCAATCCAAAAATGGGCAGAAGATCTAAATATACATTTCTCCAAAGAAGATATACAGATTGCCAACAAACACATGGAAGGATGCTCAACATCACTAATCATTAGAGAAATGCAAATTAAAACTGCAGTGAGGTATCACTTCACACTGGTCAGAATGGCCATCATCAAAAAACCTACAAACAATAAATGCTGGAGAGGGTGTGGAGAAAAGGGAACCCTCTTGCACTGATGGTGGGAATGTAAACTGATACAGCCACTATGGAGAACAATATGGAGGTTCCTTAAAAAACTAAAAATAGAACTACCATATGACCCAGAAATCCCACTACTGGGGATATACCCAAGAAAACCATAATTCAAAAAGAGTCATGTACCACCATGTTCATTGCAGCACTATTTACAATAGCCAGGACATGGAAGCAACCTAAGTGTCCATCAACAGATGAATGGATAAAGAAGATGTGGCATATATATACAATGGGATATTACTCAGCCATAAAAAGAAACGAAATTGAGTTATTTGTAGTGAGGTAGATGGACCTAGAGTCTGTCATACAGAGTGAAGTAAGTCAGAAAGAGAAAAAGAAATACTGTATGCTAACACATATATATGGAATCTAAAAAAAAAAAATTTCTGATGAACCTAGCGGCAGGATAGGAATAAAGATGCAGATGTAGAGAATGGACTTGGGACATGAGGGAAGGGTAAGCTGGGACGAAGTGAGAGAGTAGCATTGACATATATACACTACCAAATGTAAAATAGCTAGTGGGAAGCAGCTGCATCGCACAGGGAGATCAGCTCAGTGCTTTATGACCACCTAGAGGGGTGGAATAGGGAGGGTGGGAGGGAGATGCAACAGGGAGGGGATATGGGGATATATGTATACATATAGCTGATTCACTTTGTTATACAGCAGAAATGAACCAAACATTGTAAAGCAATTATACTCCAATAAAAATGTTACAGAAAAAAAAAAGAAATTACCCAGGGAAATCATACTGATTTCAGAGTTTCACCTTTCCTAGAAATTTTGATACAATTGGTCAGGGTATGGTGTAGCCACTTGGAGTCTTAAAAGGTCTCCAAGTGTTTCTAATGTGCAACCAAGGTTGAGATCCATGGTTCTATCTGCTATGGATAACTGATATCATTGAAAATCTTCAAAAGTGATATATAACTCCTCAAAGTCTTATTAAATTTGTATTAGTCTTTGGTTCCATAGATAGAATTATAAATTGTATTGCTGCAATATAGATCTCAGGTACTAATGCCCCTTGAAAACTTGTATTACAATCATGTCACTAAAATAAGAATTGGAAAGAAGAGCCGTTTGAGGCCTCAAATAGTGGTTTTAAAAGATGTAAAAATCAAGTTATGCCCTAGTTTTTTTTTTTTAATTATATTTTAAAACAAATGGAACATTTTAAAAAACGGAAATGCACTCAACTGCCACATACAAGAGGAAGACACACCTGAGTTTGGGGTCTTTCCAAAAGAATCTCTTCCCAACAACTCTGCTAATTTTCCTAATGAACATTCTTTTGCTTTTTTAGCCAGGTGGTTCTACAACACTTACAGATACCAAGACAGCTTCTTAAGTATTTTTCCCATCTGCTTTTGTAGCCGTTTCTCTATTCTTTCTTGTTTTCTTAAAATATAGCACAGAGCATGAATCATGTTGAGCTGTTCTTAGAGAAGGGGCTTTGTTGCAGAATCACATGTAAATCATTTAAATCCTACCTAACAATCCAGTTAAGGCATTAAGGCATTATGTTACGTATCAGTAAGAGCTACCACAGAGAAATGAGTTTTCTTAGTAAATGAATTACTTTCAGAAAAATGGCGACACAGATGTATACTTTTATCTCTGTAGATTTTAGCTCTCAAAGAGTAAATGGTTCATTACAATATTTCAGTGAATTGTTCTTTGTGAATAATTTTTCAATTTTTAAAATTTAAACATCTCTTAATAAAAGCATGAAGTGCAACAAAATATTTTTAATATTTTTAAAGCTCCATTAAAGTAACATCACATAAATAGATGGACTGAGACTTAATAGAGGTAAAATCATGCTTCTAAGTTAAAAACTAAAAAGAATAAAACAGCACGTATTTATAAAATACTTCTCCTCATTCCTCATTTTCATTAGATTTCATTAATGTTTAAGTGAATTTTAAATTATTGAATTAATATATTTCTACATTCTCCCTTAAAACTTAAAATATTACAGATAAGATTAAAGTGATTTTGACACTGCTCCCAATATGAGCGTCCTCCTCATCTCCCCAGGATAAGCACCATGATGAATTTAGTGCATTTCACTCCAGAACTTTTAATTAACCTTACAAACGTGCATGCATATGTACATGCCAGTGGAATACACAGATGCCAGCTTGGAGTCCAAGCTCTGCTGCACCCACCTTTACTACAAAAATAGAATAACAGTAGATAAAATGCAAAAGATAAAACAAAACCAGAACTGGTTTCGAAAACAAGATAAACAGGTTCATGGATCAGAAACAGCTGAAATAAGCGCCAGAGTGAACCCGAGGGTAATCATCAGTTAAATCCATTACACCTGGATCCTGCCTCGCTGCTCAAGCTGTCTTTAATTGTTGCTACAAAAGACCTCCAAGCATCACATACAAACAAGATGTTTGCCCGAGTTGATTTGCAGGAGCTTGAACTCAGCTGTGTCTAGTTTGGGCCCGAGCCGGTTAAGACTGGTTAGGACCACAGGCCTTCCAACTGGGCATGCGCGAGGGTCTGCTTGGACCTTTTGACGTCAGACGACCAGGAGCTCCACCCTCAGAGCGCATTCGTGCCGCCATTTTCTGGACCAGCGTCCTGTGAAGAGTTCTGTGCCTTAGTTGTGCCTGTGCAGAGCAATGACTCCTTCACCTTTTCCTTTTCTCCAGTTACCTTTCCGCATGCTTCCCAGCCTCAGCTTTATCCTGTAAGTATCCGGAGCCCCTCACCTTTGGAGGGGCGGATTTGAGATTTGTTCTCCCATCCTCTCACTTATCTGCCTGGTGAGTAAACCCCTTCTCTGCTGCAAACTTTGGTGTTTCAGCATTTAGGTCGCTGCGTGTTCGGCAACAGTAGGTTGCTGAAACGCGAGTTGAACAGCAGGCGGTGGTGGCCCTGAATTAAGCCCCTGGGGAGCAAAGGGGACTAAAATGACTTCCAGTGAGTTGTGGGGTACCAGAGCTCAGTTACTTCAGCCTCCTCAGTGACTGCTTCTTTAAATAAAAACAATGACTTACCTTAGCGTATGTAGGAAATCAGATCCAGAGGGTAAACATAAGACAATTTGCAAGTATCTCCCATAAAAGTGGAAAGTGAGCGTGTGGGAAAGGTCGTGTGGGTATAAAATACTCTTCCTCATCTATTTCTTTTGTCCCTCAGTTTATTACTCCTTTCCTGTGACCTTTCAAAAGTGGCAGTGGAGTCTGTCCACCTCAATGCAGATGAAATTGGGAATTTAAAAATAATAGTAGAACCAACTAAAAGACTTTTTTTTTAAAATTTTCACCTAGCTCCAGCAACTCCAAGCATCAGTGATAAAATACTCCTTTCCGAAAACATCTTTTGTCAATATAAGTTTTAAACAATTGATGTTGTTACTGAGTTTTAATAATATATATGCAAACTTCAAATTAGAGGTTTAAAGAAAATTATCCTTTGATAAATATTGTATTCTACGTGGAGGAAAATTTGGAGAATGCCAGGTTATACGTTCAAGACGATTCAGAATCTTTCCAACTTGCCCTAGTGGGATTTCTACCTCCAGCTCCTCTGAAATTATATATTCCAGCATTTAAACAGGTTTTAAATAAACAATGATAACACTGTAATTGTAAAAAAGAAGGGCACTTGTTACTTCAATTCTGTCATTCTATGTAGGCTCCTCAAGTTTTTATTTATGTTCAAAAAACTTTTTTTTGATTTTATTTATTTTTGGCTGTGTTGGGTCTTCGTTGCTGCGTGCGGGCTTCTTCAAGTTGCGGTGAGCGGGGGCTACTCTTCGTTGCGGTGCACAGGCTTCTCATTGCGGTGGCTTCTCTTGTTGCAGAGCACGGGCTCTAGGTCACGCGGGCTTCAGTAGTTGTGGCTCGCAGGCGCTAGAGCGCAGGCTCAGTAGTTGTGGCACATGGGCCCAGGGGCCAGTTGCTCCGCGGCATGTGGGATCTTCCCGGACCAGGGCTGGAACCTGTGTCCCCTGCATTGGCAGGTGGATTCTCAACCACTGCGTCACCAGGGAAGCCCTGTTCAAAATTTTTTGAGTACATAGACATTTAAAGGCTGCTAGTATCAATCCCAAAGAAATAAAGGTGTGATGAGTATTGGGGTAGCTAAATTTATTGTGAAATGAAATTTTTGTAAATCTCTACCAAACTTTTATTTTTAAGGCTTTCCTGACTATTTATATAATTGTTGCTTTGAGTGAGAGAACTATTTTGAAATTAATGTGTTCTTTGAGCTATGAGCGAAGATAGATTAAACAGTCTTGCTACACTTGCTAATGAGCTTAAATACACAAAATCTATTTTGATGAAGGCATTGACAGATTTGCAGAAGATAAGGCTTGACATAGAAACTGTATTATTCATTTAGCAACAAATAACTAAAAAGATGTTTTTTCCCTTTTTCTAACAAAAAATGTATTAAGATCATTAAAAAGTATCAATCTGTTACTTTTTTCTTTAACATAATATTTATTTTATTCTCTAAGTTTATTAATTTTCTGTTTTTTACTGGCATGACTATATGTGAAATTCGATAAAAGGTAAATCTTCACAGTTTTCATTGCTTTTGTGGCTACTATTAGTTTTATTTCATGGTAATTATTTTAAAAATAATTTTGTCATATCGAGAAGGGAGATGTAAAAAAAATGATTTTGTCATATTGAGAAGAGAGATTTAAAAAAGAATGATCCACTCTCAAAGTCAGATATGATAGGTTAGTCCCTTTTCATCCCACAGTCAAATCTCCCAGTTCTGGAAGGTAATAGCTGCAGATGTGTTAATGTAACAAAAGTCATTGTTTTGAAATTGAGAATGAGAGGGAAGATTAATACTCTAAGCATTATTTATATCAGAAAAAAAGAATTTATCCTAATGAATTTTCAATTGATGGAATTAGAATTACACCAGAGGTGACAAATGTGCAGTTGAAAAACCAGATTCTACACAAGATATGTTTCACTTAATCTGCACAATGTTATAGAAAAGATTAAAGAGCCAACATGTTACATCCTAGGTATTGGCTTGAAATTCAAATTTCTGGTCTTGAAAACGTGGAAGATTTGACATCACTGGACTCTCCACCTTTATGCAGCAGCAACTGGCTGGAGCTGGTGTGTAGCTGCAGGTTTCCGTGGAGCACGACCCCCACTGCCCCTGCATTGTAGGCATAAGGATTTCCCCTGGCTGTGGGGGAAGTCATTTCATCCTTTACCTGCCCTAAGAGACATCTGAAATTGTGGCCCTACAAAACCCTGCCAAGAGTATCGTCCTCCTATCTATCTCCTTTTCAGCTTTTAATTGAATAATACTTACTGCATATGGACTTTCATTCATTCAGTAAATATTTGTTGAGCACCTACTATGTTCTGGGCAGTGAGGATACAGCAATAAACCAGAAAAAGTATTTGCCTCTATGGAGCTCACATGGTGGTTGGGGAGAGGTGGGGGGACAGAAAACACACTGGAAAACAAAAGTGTAAGCGATATTTTCAGATAGTAGGAGAGAGTGGCAGAGAGAGTGGAACAAGAAGTTCTCGCTACATTATTCCTCAGTTTTGGTGGAGTGATGTAGTATAATTTAGTTACATGCACATTGGAGAAGTTATTGATGTTGAAAATTTAAGTAGACAGGGTTTCCCTATTTGCAGGAATGGGGAATTGATTATTTCATTTGCTTGCAGATATGAACTCTTAACTTTAAATGGGAGAAAGTTGCCTGCTTGGCTGAGGAAACTTAGCTCTTCTTTAGCTTGAGAATGTGCCTTGGAAGCAGGGAGAACATGCATCCTGGTTTGCACAGGACAGTCCTGGCTTACATCTGTGAACCAAGCTTAGTCACTCATTATGCTTCTTTACACTCTCAAAACTGTTCATAGTTACATGGTCAATCATTTATTGAGAGGACTGTAAAAATATTAAATTATTTCAAACCTTTTTAAAATTGTATGGTTACACAGTTTATTTAGAGGGCAATAAAATATCATGTAATTTAAATATTAATTATACCAAATACCATTAATCAAATGCACCCTAATTTTGAATGAACAAAATACTTTCAGATATTACATATTTCTCGATAGCTAATGATTAGCTGGTCTTGTGCTCATTACATCATTGTTCATTTCCTGTGATAGGGATGAAGCAGAAAGCTTGAGCTTGGGAAATAAGAACTTGTTGCTTAGAAAAAGGGTATTAACACTCGAATGTATGGATAAAGAAGGAAATGGAATTTCCTTCCAAGGGGTGTTTTAATCATTGGATGGAGCGCATCAGTTCAGGTTATGGAGCAGGTTTTATTTTATGCTGAAGGATGTGCCCTGGAAATGGAATGATAAGTAGTTCTTTGGCGATAGAATGGTAAGTAGTTTGAATACGGAGACTTTAGGAGGGTTTTCTGAGAGCTTACAGGAACTGTGCACAGGGAGTCTGGGAGCTGAGTAAGGGGTTCACTCAGCTATTTGCTAACATTCTTGAAGTGACTTAACAATAATTAAATACATCTGCAGCAGCCAAGCTGGAAAGAGATCGGGTCCTCAAATATCTGCTTCCATAGCCGAGATCCAAACCTGCCTGGCAATTCCATCCCACAAGCAAGTCCACACCCACAGCTCCCCATCCAGATTCCAGCTTCTCTAAACAGTTGGTACAAAATACTTCTCTGAACCAAGATCTAACTTCAAAACAAGCTCATTTTGCAGAAAGAACAGTTTGCAGCCTATTATATGTCCAAATAGACAGTGTAACAGAGAGGTCAAATGGCGTTGTTCAAAAACAGTTTTCTTCAGTTTCTCGGAAGGGAAAGTCTATGCAGAGGATACTTTCTCCCTGGATCAATATAATGTGTTTTAACCTCTTCAAAGTACATAACATTCACTAAGACTTTCAAAAGAAAAAAAAGAAACATACCAATTTGGAAGTGGTTGCATTCAGAGTATAAATATGCTAACTCCTCTCCTGCTCATAAGAACGACAATGAAAATATAGGAAAGTGAAAAACAATCAACTAGAATCAAGAAACTAAAAGCAATTAAGACCTTGGAGTTGGGTGTGATTTTCATACCTGTGTTTAAGTCTCTTAGTAGATGGTCCTAATTTTTAATTCAAAATGAATTGGTTCACATGGTAGCTTTCTAACCATGGGGGAGATTTTTATCCTTATCCCCATCTTCACCATTATCATTGCTGTCATTAGTGTGATGGAGGATCCCATTGCCCTTAACCAATGCCATCTGTCCTTGGTGAAAAGAGAGGTTTCCTCGAAAAAAAGTTTGATACTCTTTTCCTTTCTTCTTTCTTTTCTCCTCTTCCTCCGCCTCCTTTTTGTCTTTTTTTGTCATCATAAACTAAAATCTAAATGGGGTAATTATTTTAATTTTTAAATATATTTCTAATTTAAATAATCTGTTTTCCAAAAGAGTTTATCCTGGATAGTTTTTACTCAATTACTTTAATAGTTTTTTTCAAAGAAAGACCACATTGTTTAATATATTTTAGAATCTAATTAATTTTCATCAATTTCTGTAGATCTGAAATGTTTAAGAATTAAAAGAAAAATAAAACTTGGTCAGGTGTCTCAGAAATCATTATCTGGCTGTAAAACCAAACATAATGGAAGAAAATCTGCACTTATTTATATAAACACATGGAAGACTGTCAGATTTTTTTTTCTTTACAAAGCAAATAGATACCAAACCAAACATACTTTACCACACTGTCTATCAACTGTGCTCTTCAGTATTTACCCAAAAGAGTTGAAAACTCTGACCACAAAAAAACCTGCACATAAGTGTTTACAGAAGCTTTATTTATAATTGCCAAAACTTGTAAGTAACCAAGATGTCTTTCTGCAGGTGAATGGGTAAATGAACTGTGGTACATCCAGACAATGGAGTATTATTCAATACTGAAAAGAAATGAGCTATCAAGCTAAGAAAAGGCATAGAGGAACCTTAAATGCATATTCCTAAGTGAAAGAAGCCAGTCTAAAAAGGCTACATACTGTATGATTCCAACTCTATGACATTCTGGAAAAGGCAAAACTATGGAGACAGTAAAAAAAAATCAGTGGTTGCCAGGCGGGTAGAGGAGGAGAAGAGATGAGTAGGCAGAGCACAGAGGATTTTTAGGGTAATGAAAATACTCTGTGTGATATTATAATGATGAATATATGTCATTATACTTTTGTTCAAATCCATAGAATGTATAACACCAAGAGTGAACCCTAAGGTAAAGTGCAGACTTTGGGTGACTATGATGTGTCCATGTAGGATTTTCCTTGGTTAAAAAAAAAAAAAAAAAAAAGTGTATCACTCTGGTGAGAGAGATTTCTGATAGGGGAGCTATGCATATCTGGGGGGCAGGGAACATATGAGAAATCTCTGTACCTTCCTCTCAATTTTGTTGTAAACCTAAAACTGCTGTAAAAAGATAAAGTAAAAAAAAAAAAGAAATAATAGAAAATTGCTTACAATGCTTTCTGTGCTTCAAGATGGGAAGAGTACAGGCTTTACTTAGAAATGGTGAGGCATTAACACTATGTGGCATGATTTTTCCAAGAATCATAGCCAAGTTCTGACATGCTGAGACATGATGAAGGAGACGGATAAAGAGACAATGGAAAATGACTCCGAGTAAGCCTAAAATGGAGCAAAACTGAAAATGCTGTGGCTAAATATCATTTGCTTCTTGCTATAAAGCATATGTTTTTAGTGCTATAAAGCATTACTGACAATATCTACATAGTATTTCCTTATTAAATCAAGGAACCTGTGTCCAATTTTCATTTTCTTTCCTTTGATTTATTTTAATTTAAACCATAAAGGAGGAGATGACTGAGAAGTTAATACAGTTGGAAATATACCTACAGTGATCCATTAAAAAAAAATTTCTGAAGGATCTTAATCATCATGCTAATTACCGACAGTTTAGTTCCCATTGTTTTTGCATCCACAAGTAGGAGGAGCATTACAAGGGGGAAAATGGGTGCAAGTATATAGCTGTGACTTGAGAGAGAGTGAGCCAGACCACTCTGGGTCAGCAGTCTCCTTCCAGCCATGTCTTACCATTCACATTTCATGGAAAGTCCCAGTTAAACTGTAAATATCATCTCTAGAAGATATGTCATTATCTGCCATTAACATTTTTTGCCAGATTATTTTTTTAGATTAGCCCTAGGTAATCTAGACCAAAAGAAAGACATAGAGCAGAGATTCCAAGTACTGGCAGTCCTCTACCCTGATCCAGCCCTCCCATGTATCAATACTTAGTTCCCAATAATATAGAGTTAGTTGGCAAAATATTTTAAATTTTAATTATTTGCCAACATTTTGAAAAGCAATTTTCTTTTGAAATCAAAATCTCTGGCTTCTCCTGTAAAGCCGTATCTGGCACCATGGTCTCCCCCGTCCCGCCCCATATCCCTCATTGCCAAGTGGAAATAGTCTGCACAAGTTCAGTGGCATTGCTGGTCTCAGATGAGACATGCATTTCTCTAGTTTGTTAAGTTGCCTCCATCTCAGAGTTTCTTCTAACTCTGAGGCTAGTGTCAAATACTTCAAGAGGCCTTTTTTGACCACTCATACTGAAGAACTCCCCCATTCCCTGAACCTGGTGACTCTACCCCATTTCACCTTCTTCTGTTTTCTTGATGATACTTAGGGTTCTCTGAAATAAACTTACACGCCCACCTGCTTGTTTATTCTCTGACTCCACCTCCACTCTAGAATTAAAGTTCCAAACGAGCAGAGATCACAGTACCCCAACACTTAGAACACTGCCTGATATATTGCAGACACTCAATAATAAGTATTTGTCAGAAAAGTGAACAAATTTATCATCATGCCTGCATTGTTGTTTCTCATACAGCAGAGAAATATGTCTTCATACCCATGCCATTATGTAAAGTTCCTGAGGGAAGGATCTTCATTCTAAGAAAAGAAAATTCCAGCGGAGCTTCAGGTCTGTTTGTTTCCGGTCATTTGGCTGCTTGTAAAAACAACGGGAACTAAACTGATGGTAACTAGCACGACGATCAAGATCATGCAGAGATTATATTACTGACCACTGCAGCTATACCTCCAACTGTATTAATTTCCCAGTCATTGTCTCTCCTTTGATTTAAGCTAAATTAAATGGAAGGAAATATTTTTACATACCATTGGAGTTCATGAAAGTCTGACCTGATTTGATTAAGTTGTGTGTTGTTTGAAGGAAGGAGGGTCTAGAAAGGTTCTCTGTATAAAGCTTTGCTTGAGCTGAAACCTGAAAGGTGTATATCATCTACATGGGTGTTTATCTTTTTCTAGATCCCTTAGCATCACTCAAGAATCTTGCAAAAACAGGTTTCAGAATTCTCCCCTAGATCCTAAAGGAAAAGATAGAAGAGGAAAAAAAGGACTGGAAGTTGAGGGCAGAATCTAAGGTTCGTCCACTGCTGTGTCCCCAGTATCCGTCACTGTGCACACTAAGTGTGCAATAACTATTTACTGACTTATTGACTGACAGGAGGAATAATCAGATGCAGGGTTTTTAATTGCTGCTGCCGATTCAAATACTCCACAGGCTGAAACCTATTATCTTAGGCTCAATTAGGCTGCAATGAAATGACTGCTGGTTTTGCTGTATTGTGTCTTGGAGGGAAAGCCATTTGTTACTGTGAAAAAGCATAATTCTTTTAAGACCTTTGTAATGTCCTGTTGAAGTACATCCAGTCCCAGCACTGTGAGTGTGACGCCAATCCTGTTTTTCATGTGAGGTTCCATGCACGTTTCTAAAAGTATATGAAAAGGTTCTGTGTCCTGTCACCAAGCAAATCCAGATAGAATTAGACATAAATATTCATTAGAACTTCCCTCCATCTCCCCTTAAAAACCCTCTATTCAAATGGAGATTTTGACTTTTATAATAATGAAGAATATAAAAAGCCTTTATTCTTGAAAAATTAATAGATTAATAAAATGGTATTTCTCTATTTTCATTAGGATGAGTTTCTGCTTTTGTTTTTTTTTAAAGAAAATTTCAATGCACCGTGCTTGTTTTCATCAGAAAAGCACCTTATCTTTCAGGGGGTGGAATGGTTCCTTAATAATGCGCTGTAATTTCTGTATTCTCTATTAATCCTAAATTAAATGCAGCCAGAATTGTATTCATTTTGGCGCTTGGAGGAAACTTTGAAGCTCTCCTTTGTCTTTCGTGAAAATATAGGCGACCTTAGACTCTGGTCCTTTAGTCGGGGACTTACCAAACAAGTCATTTTAAGCCCCCTTTGCAACTCTCCGAGTTCTTTTCTTTCTTTTTCCCTTAAGAGAGGGAAACAATAAAGCAAGCCATTTTGAGGATTCATAAATCCTTGCTTACACTGTGTCCTTGAGTAATATTTTGCATTAAAGCTTGTTTGTTTTGTATTCACTTGGGATAAAACTAGAAAACTATGAAAAGAGAAATATGCTTTCGAAATATTTCGGAATAGGGGCATTCAGAAGAAGGAAACATTTTTGTTTCGGTGTCTTGTTTTCATTGTTGGATTCTTTTTAGTTGTTTCTTTTTTCCTGAATGGAATTGTCCCACCCTTGGAAAATCTAGATGCCTCCGCAGTGAATCAAGCCAAATGAAGAAAGATGATTTGATGTTGCCCTCTGCCTCTCAAACATTGTAAAATCTAGCTTTAGTTTGAACTAAACAGGTGTCCTGGTGTTTTTCAGTTCTACCTCTGCTGTGGAATGTAGTCACAGCACTGATGTCTATTTAATCTGATTGTTTTCCATTATGCCTTTGTGCATGCTTAGGGTCTTGTTTCCTAATTATTTTACTAGTCAGTTGGTCTTTGCCACATTCCATTGAAAGAGTGTGATTTGGTTTCTCAAGTCATCACTTCCTATTGTTTTTTATTTCTTGGAATAGTATATCACAATAAGGTTTCTTTTTTTTTTTTTCCAAGTATGTTTAAAGGGGACTTCTAAAATTTACTTGAAAGAAATTCAACAGGTTTAATTAGAATTACTCTGTGAATCTCTTATGAAAAATATCTGTAATGTATTGATATAAATTTATTTGCAAAAAAAGCCCAAAAGTTTAAATTAAATTACACTTAATTTTTAGTAACTTAATTTTACAAAAACAGTGGCAAAATGTGATATAAACTATTGGTAGACGTTGTCTTCCTAACTGGCATAGTTCTCTCTTTCCCCACTTCTTCCTGCTGGCCGAGATGACATTCAACTACAGAGTCTCAAATTGGGAGCTTGGGATTGACATGTACACACTGCTATATTTAAAATAAAATGCCTTTCCACGAAAAAAAAAAAGTCACACGTACTTTTCTTAAATTTCCTTGCAGCTAGGTCAGGGGCATGTGACCCAATCCTAGCAGAAGGGACCCAAAGGAAAGTCTGCTAGGGAACGTCTGGAAAAAGTTTCCCTTCTATTACAAAGAGATATATGCAAGGCAACTGTGCATTTTTTATGGCAGATGCTGTCATCTCTATATGTGATCCCTAAACCACAGCTACACTCTTACATCCAAGAGGTTTAAGTAAACCTGAGCTTCAAGACAATCCTCTGAGGATGGAGAGCTGAAATACAGAAAGACCAGAATCCTTCATAATGTTACTAAGCTGTTGAACCAATCCTGAAAGCACCCAGCCTTTGGGCTTCTTTTATGATGAAATAATTATACTACTTTTGATAAGCCACTTAAGTTGCATATTCTGTTACTCGTAGCCAAAAGAATTTTTAAAATCACCACATTAACTGATAGGAAATTTGATGTTTATTATGCAATGCAGAGCTATATCTCTACCAAATAATATTTACCTAACATTCTAATTACATTTATCTACTATATCCTCTTACTGAAGCTAAAGCAAATCTCTCTAATAGCAATTAGTTTTCTGATTTTGTCCTAAAAATCACATTTAAATAGATTCAGATTCTAATGACATTTTCCCCCTTAAATATGGCATTGATAATTAGGCTGGAGCTCATTGTAGAGTGGTTTTTACTTATTTGTTTGATTTTCTTTTTGTTTTTATTTGGGATGGGGTTGGAGAAGAGTTTCTACAAAATCAAATAAGTAGAGCTCAGAATTACAATTAATTTGGGAGGTTTGTTTTTAATTAAGATTTTGTATAATTGTGTAGGAAGACATCTAACAATGAAAACTACAAATTACCAATGATAAGCAGTTTTTAAAATAATGTCCTAGAGTTACAGCTCAGTTAGTTTCAAATATACCAAGAGGTCTTTCCTTATTTTTCTCACAACCTTTAACATACATTTCTGAAAAGAAAAGCTTCCTCTTATAAGTTAATACCAACAAAACAGGTGGATAATTTATAAGCCTACCACCTACATACAATTCAGAATAACTGAGTTCCCCTATTTATTGCAGCAAGGTCAGAATAGAGTCCTAATCTACCGTGGGTAATTTGGGTGAAGAGACTGGCTTTAACAAGAAAGTAAACAAGCACTCCACTTTGGCTGATAGCCTAGATAAATTTAATGTGTGAGTGGAGTTGCAGAAATGGGATAAGGATTAATGGAGAGAAGGAAACATGAATTTCATATTAAAAAGATTAGGGAAATTCCAACCTTTATTATAAAATATCTGTGAGCCTATAAAGGTGATTTATAACACTGGAAAAGCTTTAGATATGCTTTGGCTAATGCTCTTGGGAGGCTCAGAAAACATAATCCAATTTACTAGTGGTGTACAAAAGAGACATACTTTAAAATAATTGCTATTTTAAACTGTAGCCTTCATGGAGCCATTGGCATCTAACCACAACATAAGGATTAACAGAAATCGTCAAACTGCCGCTTTAAAATGTGATGTTTTTGTGTCACGTATTCCACAGCCCATGGCGTAAAAAGCCAACTGCTTAAGAGAATTGTTGCAATTAATACACCTTACCTTGGCTGAATCACCTATCAGCCAGTCAGGATCACCTATCACTAAGCTTTTTGAGTCATCCAATTGCTCTTTGGAACAACAGAGCTGAGGCTATCACACAGAACTTAGGTTCTAGGTTCTTGAAAGAACGTCCTTCCTTTTAGGCATTTGTTTTTTCAAAACTCACTGGAAGATTCAATTCAGAAGCATTTTGGTTGAGGATTAATTGTAGGACCAAACTAGGGGAATATGGGAGATGTATTTACCTGTCTTACTTCTTGGGCAGTCTTATTTATCTATTAACCAATAGAAGAACATGTTTCTTGAAGCATTGTTATGTTGTGAATTATGCCTTAGAATTAAGTTGGCTCCAGAAATTTGACTTACATCTTCCTTACTCTGACCCAATCATCAGTCTATGAATGTTTTTCTGCTACAGGCTATTCTGATTGTTTATTCCGTCCTGACAGCTAGTTTTACAACTTATGTATTAAAGCGGCATCAAACCAGAGTCAAGCAATTCTGTTCTCGCCCCATTATTGGTATGATGGACCCTTCAGTATTCAACCTAACACAGACTTTAGTAAAAACAGCTTTTGAAAGCTAAAACCTACCATAGCAGCAGTTCATTTTCATGGTTGATTTATCCAGAGATACTGCTTCACAACCAAAAAATCTTGGCAAGTAATCAAGGGATGTTGCTCAGCTTAAAGAAAATTTTGATATTTCTGAACTTCTACCATCCTTCTGACAGTAAGAGAATGGGTGCAGTTTTTGAAGGAGGCTTATGATATTCCTGTTCAAATTTACCAAAAAAGCTCAACTCCATTAATCAGCTAACTCAAAGTAATGGTCTGTCTTTGAGATAAGACCATAAGATAAAATAAGTTAAATACAAAAAATGGCATCTAGTCATTCAAATAAATATTGAGTGCCTCCTATTTGGGGCATTATTCTGAGCACTAGGGATACATCTGTGAGCAAGAGAGATATATAGTCTCAGGTTTGTTTAAAAATAAATCTGTGTTTGTGGTGGGAGAGTGGTTTGGGGGGTGTTAAAAGATTAAACACAGTGGGGTTGGCTTGATGCTTACACATGGGTTGTGAATACACGAGGGTTTGTTACAATTTTTCTGTAACTTTGAAATATTCTATTAAAACATTTTTAAAGAATAAAGAGCATAGAGGTCCCAAAATAAAAAAAGACAAAAGAAATATACCATTTCTTCTGTCATGAGGTTTATAGTTTAGCAGGGAGGGTAGGTAGACATTCTGCAAGTACTTAAAGGTATTGAGAGAGAATTAACTCAATAGCATTAGTCATCAAGAAAAAGCAAATTAAAATCACAATGAATACCTTTAAAATACCCACTAGAATGACTAACATTAATGACTGAAAATGCTAAGTTTTGGTGAAGACATGAAACAAATGTTAACTCTTAAACACCTCAAATGGAAAAGTGAAATTGTACAACACTTTGAAAAACCATTTGGGAGTTTATTAAAAAGGTTAAATATACACTTACCATATGACCCAGACATTCCATTCTTAGGTAATTTTCCAAGAAAATGAAAACTTGTCAACATAGACTTGTATGTGAATGTTAATAGTAACTATTTATAATAGCCCCAAACTGGAAACAACCCAATTTTGCTATTTACAAAAGTCAAAAACTGGGGGAAAAAAAAAACAACAACAGAATCTTTATCGACTCTTGAATGGATTAAACCAATTGTGGTATATCCATACATGGAATTCCACTAATAAAAAGGAATGGATTCCTGGTATGCATACTATGTGCGAAGCTCAAAAGCATTATGATAAATGAAAGGAAGCCGTCATAAAAGACTACATACTGTATGATTCCATTTATATGAAATTCTAGAAAAGGCAAACCAATAGCAATTGAAAATAGACCAGTAATTACTTGTGGGTAGAGGGAATTTTTTTTTAAGATTTTTTTTTTTTTTGATGTGGACCATTTTTAAAGTCTTTATTGAATTGTTACAATATTGCTTCTGTTTTATGTTTTGGTATTTTGGCCCCGAGGCATGTGGGATCTTAATTCCCAGACCAGGGATCACACCCGCACCCCCTGCATTGGAAGCCGATGTCTTAACCACTGGACCGCCAGGGAAGTCCTGTGGGTAGAGGGAATTGATTGCAGATGGGCTCAAGGGGTCTTTTTAGGGTAATAAAAATGTTTTATATCGTGTTTGTGGTGGGGGTTATACCACTGTATAATTTTGTCAAAACTCGAGCTGTACACTTAACATTGGTGAGCTTTATTGCATATAAATTGCACTTCAGTAAAGCTACCAAAATACCTTCACATAATAAAAAGGGGTTACAGGGTGCAATGGTGAGCAGGAACCAGAGGACCTAACCTGAGGGTTAAGGAGTGGCCTCCCTAAGGAAGTGATATTTGGGATATTTAGGTTAAGACTTAAAGGATAGATAAGAGTTAGCTAAATGAAAATAAGATGAAAAGTATTTCCCAGTTGGGAGGAAAGGATATGCTAAGTATTTTGCTGGAGTGAGTCAGGTTTCAGTTAAAGCAGGGAGGTTTTAACTAGGGGAGTTTGTTAATAGGAGAGTGTTGTGGGCCGTATTGTGTCCCCTCCACCCAAAAGTATACGTTGAAGTCTCAATCCCCGGTATCTCAGAATGTAAAAGTGCTTGGAGATAGGGCCTGTGAAGAAGTGATAAGTTTAAATGAGGTCATGTGGATGGAGCCTAATCCATATGACAGTATTTGGAGACAGCACCTTCTAAGAAGCGATTAAATGATCCTGAGACCAGTAGGGTGGGGCCCTAATTCAGTGTGACTGCTGTTCTTACAAGAGAGTTACCAGGGAAGCCTAAACAGAGAAAAGGACCTGTGAGGACACAATGAGAAGGTAGCCATCTGCAGGCCAAGGGGAGAGGCCTTAGGAGAAACCAAACCTGCCAACACCTTGATCTTGTACTTAGAGCACTCAGAGCTATGAGAAAATAAACTTCTCTTGTTCAAACCATCCAGTCTGTGGTATTTGGTTATGGAGTGTCTGCAGACCAATAGAGAGTATGGATTTTGGAGAACATGAAAGGATCCAGGTGGGAGAAGAGATATGGGAGTTTGAATCAAGAGAAACATAGATATTAGAAAGTGAAAGAGACATGACTTTAGCATATCTTTATTATTATTTATATTGTCCGGTATACTGAGATATACATAAAATAAAATTCAATATATTTAAGTGTATAATTTCCATGTATTGGGGGGATATATTAAATTGTCTAACCAACATCACACACACACAAAAAAACAAATGAAAAAAAAATGACAAAGTTCAAGTTACCTTGGACCATTAATGGTCTTCTCTTGAGTTAAGATCCAGTGATTTAAAGCTATTTGTCTCATACATACATACAGTGGAATATTACTCAGCCATAAGAAAGAATGAAATAATGTCAATTGCAGCGACAGGGACAGCCGTAGAGATTGTCATATTGAGTGAAGTAAGTCAGACAGAGAAAGACAAGTATCATATGGTATCACTTACATGTGGAATCTTAAAAAATGGTACAAAACAGAAATAGAGTCACAGATGTAGGAAACAAACTTATGGTTACCAAAGGGGAAAAGGAGGAGGGATAAATTGGAAGATTGGGATTGATACATACACACTATTATGTATAAAATAGATAACTAATAAGAACCTACTGTATAGCACAGGAAACTCTACTCAGTACTATGTAATGACCTATATGGGAATAGAATCTAAAGTAGAGTGGATATATGTATATGTATAACTGATTCACTTTGCTGTACAGCAGAAACTAACATAACATTGTAAATCAACTATACTTCAATAAAAATTAATTTAAAAAAATAAAGCTATTTATCTCAGAGATAAAACATTTGCTGTACTATGTAAAAGGTACAGGTTTCTCCCACTATCCAAAAGTAGAGCATTCCTATGAAACCCTTCAGAAGCTGTAAATCAAAGAAGCAATTACCTCAGGACACATCTTGCTAATGGACACACAAAATACAGTAAGCTCCCCATTATCAGCGCTTTTGCTTTTTGAGGTTTGTTACCCTCAGGCAAACTTGGTCGGAAAATATTAAATGGAAAATTCCAGAAATAAACAATTTATAAGTTTTCAATTTCAAGCTACTCTGAGTAGTGTGAGGAAATCTCACTCTGTCTCTCTCCATCCCACCTAGAACGTGACTCATCCCTTTGTCTAGAGAATCCTATCCATTAGTCACTTAGTAGGCGTCCCGCTTATCAGGTCGACTGTAGAGGTACCTCAGTGCTTATGTTCAAGTAACCCTTAATTTACTTAATAATGATCCCAAAGCACAAGAATAGTGATGCTGGCAATTCAGATATGCCAAAGAGAAGCTGTAAAGTGCTTCCTTTAGGTAAAAAGGTGAAAGTTCTGAACTTAGTAAGGAAAGAAAAAAAATTGTATGCTGAGGTTGCTAAGATCTACGGTAAAAATGAATCTTCTATCCGTGAGGTTCTAAAGAAGGAAAAAGAAATTTTTTATTAGCTTTGCTGTTTCACTTCAAACTGCAAAAGTTATGGCCACAGTGTGTTAGTGCTTAGTTAAGATGGAAAAAGCATTACATTTGTACAATAAGATATTTTGAGAGACCACATTTATATCATTTTTATTACAGTATATTGTTACAATTGTTCTATTTATTATTAGTTATTGTTGCTAATCTCTTACTGTGCCTAATTTATAAATTAGTCTCTATCGTGAGTATGTATGTATGGGGAAAAAACATAGTATTTGGGGAGTTCAGTACTATCCGTGGTTAGGCATCCGCTGAGGATCTTGGAGCGTAACCCCGAGGGTAAGGGGGGACTACTGTTAAAGGAGATAAAGCACAGATGCTCACAGATTCAGTTCAAAGCCCTGGTGGCTTGATGCTGAGATGCTGAGTCTAGTTCCCGAGGAAGGAGCTTAGCAGTGCCACTCTCACTGCTCACGGTGTGAGCTGCCTCTGAAACAGTGAATGCTATTTTCACTTTCTGCCTTTTTTCATAAAGTGAAAATCCTCTTTGAATTTCTTTTTGTTAGTGAAAACGTAGGTCTTTGGTAAAATCGAAGTGGCGTAAAGTGAACTTTCCAAAAGCGTGGGATACCTGTATTTAAATGGCTGGGAAGGAGAAGGAAGGAGAATAACATTTCTTGAAAGTCTACTCTTGACTAGTTATCATGTATTCGTACTCTGAGATAGTTCTTGCAGTAACTCCTCGAGGAAGGTAGCTAATCCAAAAATAAGTAACTCACCTGAAGATTCTAGACAAATGACTTAGAGATAGGCTTGACCCTAGTCTGTCTGAATCTTTGCCCTAAACCATGGCCAAAACAAGTCCTGCTCAGTGTCTATGAAAGAGTAGTGAGCAAATAGAAAAACTTAACCATTTGACAGTAAGAGAAAATGATCAAGTTGGTAAAGTATTAGAAAGTACTTCTGTATCTACAGAAAGTATTTCTATATCTACAGAAAACACCTATAGCGTTTCTATCCTTGGGAATCTTTGAAAAACACAACGGACAATTCTGTCTGTGGAATTTGGGAATTGGAAATTGAGAAATGGGGTTCATCATTCATTAATTTATTAGTCATTTACATATTAAACCAAAAAACGGGTATTGAATATCTACGATTTGCCAGACACTAGAGAAACAAAAGTGAACAACATATTCTTTTGACTTCCTAGGACTCCCAGTTTAGTTGCGAGGAGAAATGAACCATATTATTATGCAGAGCCTTGTGTAACAAGTGCTATGGTGGAGATGTGATGAGGCAGGTTGGAGGAATGTTTTGCCAAGACTGAAAGTGAGAGAGTAAAGGAGTCAAAAAGTAAAATACAAACAGTTGAGTTGGTTTTGTGTAGCATTTCTACATGTGCATGTACAAGCTATAAAATAGAAATTGTGTCATTTTGGTGATTCTATATTTGAGTTAAACATTTATTTTTACATTTGAAACTGGCATTATATAAACATGAACAGTAAAATTTGTTCTAATAATTTAAGATTTTAATTTATCTTTATTTAGAACAACATTATATAGCAAATAAAAACACTGTGACAAGTTGAAAGGCACAGCACAGAATAAAGGAAACATCTTTATATCCCATGACTTTTAATGGCATTATTTTCCCTGCTTTTTGAACTAGGGAGCCCTACATTTTCATTCTGTAATGCGTCTTACAAATTATGTAGCCCTGTCTAGACTTGACCCTGAAGGGTGATGAGGAGCATGGGGAATAGTGGAAAGATTTTAAAAGGAAGTTGACATGACCAGATTTGTGCATTAGAAAATTGCCCTAGGAACAGGGTAGTGCATGGATTTGGGGGACAAATACATTGGAGACAAGGAACCCAATTTAGAATAATGGCACTAGAGGTGGAATGAAAGGGATTGATAGAAGGTAGTGGATTTTAAAATATTAAAAGTTAGAATTGCCAAGACTTGTCCCCGTGCCTTTTGTTACCTGTCTTATGTTGTGATTAAAAGTCTGTATGCTCTCAAAATAATTCTCCCTTTTAGTGAGTGTTTCTCAAGCTTTTGTCATCTGTGGACTGTCTAATGTATGTTTAGCCCCCACAAAGACCACAGATTTTAGGTGAACTTAAAGATTTACCACAATTTTAAGTAATAAAATATAATCTCTTGGAATTTAAAATAACATTTTATTTACATCAGTGCCAGGAATAATATTATTTGCTACTTTTCCCTACAGTAATGATATCTGGCTCAATGATTGGTCGTGATTAGATCAGGCTCCACAATGAGATTTTTTTCTTTTGTTCCTCTTTATTTATCCTAAATTAGAAAATGCTCACCCAAATTGCAGATCAAAATTAAGGTGACTGTTGTCTCAATTTTCCAGATTATACCTGTTGTCCACGAACAGCTATTAATAACATCCCTTTCACTCTCAACTATCCAGCTGGCACATAAATTATATATTCACCCCAGCCATCAGATATGGCAGCAAATGTTAGTTACTCTGTTCTGTTAGTTTTGGATACCTGAGTCAAACACAAACCTTATGATTATAGAGAAATTTCTAACTGAAAAATATTTTCTGTTCTCCATTAGAGACTAAGTCAGTGAGCATATCATGTACAAAAGTGAAGCTTCAAATGTTTTAACATAACAGATAATGGCAAATGGATTCTTCATCTGTCTTCGGTTGTTTCCTGATCCAAAGAGTATTTCTTTCTGTTCTGTTTTAGGACTTGGGTATAGTATTTAAATATGAAAACTGACTGATGTGGAAGAGAGTTCTTTTAGTCACCCAATATCTTTGTTCCTTTTTTCCCTTATAATCATAGAACACTTGAATTTTAGCTGGGCAAGGCCATGATAATAAGGACTACATTTCCCAGCTCCTCTTGCTGCTAGGCAGTGCCATGTGACTAAGTTCTGACCAATAGGATGCAAGCGGAAATGGTGTGTGTAACTTTCTGGAAGGATAATTAAGGGAGGAGGACACATACTGTACTTCTAAACCCTATTCTCCCTTCTTTTGAGCAAATTTAACACATTTAAATAATACCACTCAAAAACAGTGATATTGCCTTAGCATGCAGCAGGGGTTGGCAAACTTCTTCCTTAAAGAGCCACATAGTAAATATTTTAGGCTTTTAGAACCACGGAGTCTCCATCTCAACTACTCAGCTCTGCCCTTGCAGCCACAAAGCAGCCATAGAAAACATGTGCATGAATGGGTGTTGCTGTGGTTCCAATAAAACTTTATTTACAAAGTGGCCAGGCCAACAGCCACAGTTTGCCAACCCCTGGCCTAGATCATTGTTCTCAAGCTTGCTGTATGTTAGAATTAACTGGGGAAATTTTAAATACACCAATATCCAAGGCCTGCTCCTTGAGTTCCTGATTTAATCATTCTGGGGTTAAACCCAAGTATTTGTTAAAAGGGCTCGCTGTATTTCTCTGGTGATGCTTTTCCTTTTAACCATTACCAGTGTTGGCCACTTCTTAAGAAGAAACGTTTAATGTCCTGGGCAGTTTCTTTTTTATTACCCCTATCTGTCCTTCCTGAGAAAAGATTTATGACAACATAAATATTTAGTTAGACTTTCAGTGGGCTAGAGGCCCTGGATGCTAACAAGATAATTTGGCAATAAACTCTAGATTGATGCAATTAAATCATGACCTGTAACTGTGCCTCAACTGTGAGGTAATTGGAATTCATTTTTTAAGAAATATAATGTAGGGAACAACATTTTTTTTAATCACTTGGCCAAACTTTTAGGAAGATGAAATTAAAAGCTCTTGTCTAAGTTCTACAAATGTGATATGGGGAGGGACGGGGGAATGACCAATTATTTTCAGCTTGGGGTGATTGTCTTTTACATGTGATTCTAATGCACCACTTTTGATTATTGTTGATGTTAGCTCTGAAAAGAGCTGAGTAATCCAAAAATTATGTAGCATCGAAATATGTTACACCATAAATAAAATTGTTTTTGGTGTAACTCTAGAAATATATTAGTGTATGTACCTATGCCCTGTAAAGATTTAGGTCTAAATTAATGATGTGGTATGTCTCAAGTATTAAATAGACCTGATGAAAAAGTGAATGGCCATAAGACAGTAACAACTCGTGAGTTCATTTTCCAGATAACAGAAGCTGCCCCCTTGAAGTGCCATCATTTTTAATCAATCTTGAGATAATTATTTGAAGTATCTTACACAATTTTCTGCCCTCTAGAATAGAACTGAATATTTTTGAGGACTCAGGACCATCATTATGGGCTTGAGTTATCACACTGGGCTAGGACACACTGACATCTTTTGAGGATTTAGAAAAATGAGTAAGAATTCTGGGGCAAGATCACTGAGTTTGAAACTTAGCCCCTGCCCACGCTCACCCCCCCACCCCCCACTTACTCAGCCATATAACCTGGGCTGGTTACTTACACACTAGTGCCTTAGTGTTCTCATCCACAAAATGAGAACACTTCACCAAGTTGTTGTGAGGATGAAGTGAGTTTATACATGTAAAGGGCTTAGAAGAGTGCCTGACACATAGGAAGTGCCCAATACATGTGAGTCTAGTGTTCTCATTATTCTTGAGGTGTTTATTTGCTCACAAAATAACCCCACACTCTTTCTTTTGATTTTGTATTTGTTTTATAGATAGCTGTTTTCTTTCTGCTCCTTTAATTTGGCGATGTTGAGAGCATATCTAGGGCATCAAGAAGGCATGGTCATTGGCCAACCATTTAGAGCATGATGGGGCAGGCCGGGAGAGAAGTAACATCTACATCATCTAGCACTGGACCTGCCACTAGGGGGAGATAAGTCCACTCAGACAGGGGACAGTGCTGACAATGGAGGATCAGCCAGAGTGGCAAACTTAGGGTCAGATTTGGTCACCCCCCTCAATTGTTCAGCTGTGGCCTGTACAGTCAGCAATAGAGTTTCTCAATGAAAGATCAGGACATCCTAACATGAGGAGAATCTGACTCTGGGGACTTGGATTAGGGACACTTAGTAGTTCAGCTGATAGGAATTGGCTTTGCAAACGTCTTTCACAGGGTGAAAGAGCCCTACTAACTAAATAGGGATTCATGGGCTATGGTGCCCCCAGGAGGGCAGAACCCTAATCCAGAAGAGATTTGGACATCAGGTATCAGCATATCACCCTGAAAACAGCGACCTAGACTGAAGCCCAGTTAGAAGAATTAGGAGAATTGTGGGGCTCAGGAATGAGAGGATTCACAGTTATTAGAACAGACACAACACTTCAGGGTCAGATCCACACCAAAGGTAACTCAATACTGAACGTCAGAAAGAGGTTTTTCCAATGTTTAACTTTTTGTTGACTTCGGGAACTGCGAATGAAGATGAGCCTGTACAGTTGGCCCCAGAGTTTTATGTGGTGCAGACTAGAGCATGGGAAAGGGAAGGAAGATGCTAGGGTTTGGCAGCTATTTAGGCTTAAAAACTGAGTTATTTCTTACTACTGTCAATGAACTTACCTCTAGCAGCACCTCCCATCCCTGTCCCCACCAATCCACTAAGACGCTTAAAATTTATTACCAGCTAAAATACCACAAACTGCATTTATCCTAGTTGCATGTAAAGTAAGAGCAAAGGAGCTCTTGAGTCAAGCCTGGAGTGACCCCCTTATGAATAAGTAAATACACGTTAACATCTAGACTTTCTACCACTATTCTGGCTGCTCTGAAGCCTTTTTAGTTTTCTTCAGTGTTGCATTGTATGTTTGACATAACCAAAATAAGTGAGACATTGACATTATTTCAACTGATTCACTGCTTTCTATTCAGCAATCTCACAAAAACGATTCCGCCTCCCTCCATTCCCCTTTCCAATGTCAGTGTTGTTTCCCTTTTTAGGAGCAATCCAAAGATTTGATCTTGCTATCTCAGCTGAGAGGTTCCCCCTCCAGAGTTCTCCTGTGGTGTTATGGATCATGCCCCTTAGTTCCCAGCCCGACCATGGAGTCTCCCTTCTGTAATGCTAATGACTGCCTGAAATCTGTGTCACGCTGTACCCAGTAAGCTTATAAGGCCACAGAGGTAGATTAAATATATCCACAAATTCTTCGCTGCTTCTCCCATTGAGAGGCATAGTTTAATTCCTATCCTCTTAAATCTTTGCTGGTCTTAGAGATTGATTTGAGCAATGGGATGTTGCAGAAGTGACATTTTAAAATTTCTATGTTGAGGATATAGGAAGTGTTGCACTTACTCTTAAAGTTCTCAGCTGGTTTGTAAAAACTCTAACCTCCCTGAGGCCACCTTCCTGTAGAAACTACATGAAAAGGCCATGTGGAGCATCCCTGAGACTGCATGAAGAGAGGGGCATACGTGGCTGCCACTTCAGCCCTCAGCCATGTGAAGACCTGCCCAGTGCGCAGATTTGTGAGCATAATAATATGGTTGCTACTTTGTGGCTTAAGTTTTGGACGTGCTTGTTACATAGCAATAGGTAACCAGAACTGCCACTCTTCCCAGGTGCCAGAAATTCATGGAATGAGAAAGCCTCCTTTCCTTTTACTAACCTGTCACTTAGTCTCTTAAAGACTACTATACATGATGTTTAGCCACATGCAAATTTCTTTACTAAAAGATTAGAGCAATTTCAGAAGAGAAGTGTAAAATAGACAACAAAGGTTATACTTGAGAACTGAGAGTGAAGACACCTAAGAACTGGATCCTGAAAAGGAGTTCCTCTCATGGGTTTTTCCACAACTCTTTTAGCTCACATGTCCTTGGGTAACATCCCCTCCTTGACTGATTAAGTTTCCTTCAAACATCTTTATCGGCTAGTCATTGGCCTGAATTTCTACCCACCATGACAGAACACTACAACTCTTCCTGAATCCATCCCCTTGTTCCTGAACTAAACTTGACAAAGCCAATTGGCAAAGCCTATCTACTGACACCAGATTATGATTAAGGGAAGTACAGTATTTATTGCAGGGTGCCAAGCAAGGAGGACAGGCAGCTCATGCTCAAAAGATCCAACTCTGCAATGGCTTTCAGGAAAGAGTTTTTAAAGGCAACATTTGGGGTGAGAGTTGCAGCTCATGGACTTCCTTATAATTGGTTGGTGGTGTGGTAACAGGGTGATGTTTCAGGAATTTTAATCGTCAGCCTTTTGGTTCCAACCAGTCTGGGGTATTTTTTTTTTAATTAATTAATTTATTTTTTTGGCTGTGTTGGGTCTTCGTTTCTGTGCCAGGGCTTTCTCTAGTTGCGGCGAGTGGGGGCCACTCTTCATCGCGGTGCGCGGGCCTCTCACTGTCGCGGCCTCTCTTGTTGCGGAGCACAGGCTCCAGACCCGCAGGCTCAGTAGTTGTGGCTCACGGGCCTAGTTGCTCCATGGCATGTGGGATCTTCCCAGACCAGGGCTCGAACCTGTGTCCCCTGCATTAGCAGGCAGACTCTCAACCACTGCGCCACCAGGGAAGCCCCTAGGACTCTGTTTTATCATTAAACTATTGTTTAAGCTATCATTACTTTTCTTGATTGGCTGCTTTTCCTTTGTTTCTGTATTTTCTCACTTCCCTAGTTAGCAACTGCTTGAGGCTACACTTTGGAACTCAGGAAAGGCCTAGGAGACTAAAGCCTTTTTCTACAAACAAGAAATGGGGAACATGGAGGGGCTTTTGTACCCAGCAGGGCCTCAAAGAGTCCTGCTCAGTATCACCTTTCCTCTCCTAAAATAAACACCCCACATCGTGAAATGCTTGAAGTGGAGTAGCAACCCCAGGGTTTAGCAAGATGGTCAGTGAAGCAGGTGGGTAACCCAGCCTCACAGAACAGGTGAGGGAGAAATGGTTCCGAGCCATTGGTAATAGTGAAGCAGGAGCCTCTTCGTTGGATTTTTTTTTTTTTTCAATACTGTACCAGTATATGCTGTAATTGAGAGATCCCCATAATTAAGGAACATTTAAGTGAAACACAAATCCAAGAAAAGTCATAAATTTAGGGAGAATAGGGCATTCTAATCCAAGAATCACAAATTGAGACATTTGGACTTTAAGCAGATAATATAAATGAGTGAAATGGACTTGGTGTTATTAAAGGGCAAAGATTGGAATTATGACAAAGTAGAATGAGCTTGCATGCCTTTGCAAAGGGCACAACTGTGATGCACCTCCTAAAAATGGCTGTTTTGCAGGAAAATTAAACAGACCTGTCACCTCTCTCTCCTCTTTATTCAGAGAAGTGGATTTACATGTGAAATGTCCAATTTTTAAACACTGAAGAGGCCAAACAAAACACATGTCTATCCACTGAATTTGGGACACCAGATGAAAATATTTTGAAAGAATAATTTTCTTTTTTTTCCCCACATCTTTATTGGAGTATAAATGCTTTACAATGTTGTGTTAGTTTCTGCTGTACAACAAAGTGAATCAGCTATACATATACATATATCCCCTTATCCCCTCCCTCTTGAGCCTCCTTCCCACCCTCCCTATCCCATCCCTCTAGGTCATCACAAAGCGTCAAGTTGCTCTCCTTGTGCTATGCAGCAGCTTCCCACTAACCATCCCTTTCACATTTGGTAGTGTATATATGTCAATGCTACTTTCTCACTTCATCCCAGCTTCCCCTCCCCCAGCCCCATGTCCTTATGTCCGTTCTCTATGTCTGTGTCTTTATTCCTGCCCTGCCACTAGGTTCATCAGTACCGCTTTTTAAAATTCCACATATATGCGTTAGCATACATGCTTTTCTCTTTCTGACTTACTTCACTCTGTATGACAGATTCTAGGTCCATCCACCTCACTACAAATAACTCAACTTCATTCCTTTTTATGGCTAATATTCCGTTGTATATATGTGCCACATTTTCTTTATCCATTCGTCTGTTGATGGACATTTAGGTTGCTTCCATGTCCTCGCTATTGTAAACAGTGCTGCAATGAATATTGTGGTACATGTATATTTTTGAATTTTGGTTTTCTGAGGGTATATGCCCAGTAGTGGGATTACTGGGTCATATGGTAGTTCTATTTTTAGATTTTTAAGGAACCTCCATACTGTTCTCCATAGTGGCTGTATCAATTTACATTCCCACCAACAGTGCAGGAGGGTTCCCTTTTCTCCACACCCTCTCCAGCATTTATTGTTTCTAGATTTTTTGATGATGGCCATTCTGACCAGTGTGAGGTGATACCTCATTGTAGTTTTGATTTGCATTTCTCTAATGATTAGTGATGTTGAGCATCTTTTCATGTATTTGTTGGCCATCTCTATGTCTTCTTTAGAGAAATGTCTATTTAGGTCTTCTGCCCATTTTTGGATTGGGTTGTTTGTTTTTGTGATTTTGAGCTGCATGAGCTGCTTGTATATTTTGGAGATTATTCCTTTGTCAGTTGCTTCGCTTGCAAATATTTTCTCCCATTCTGAAGATTATGTTTTCGTCTTGTTTATGGTTTTCTTTGTTGCGCAAAAGCTTTCAAGTTTCATTAGGTCCCATTTGTTTATTTTTGTTTTTACTTCCATTTCTCTAGGAGAAGGGTCAAAAAGAATCTTACTATGATTTATGTCCTAGAGTGTTCTTCCTATGTTTTCCTCTAAGAGTGTTATAGTGTCTGGCCTTACACTTAGTTCTTTAATCCAATTTGAGTTTATTTTTGTATGCAGTGTTAGGGAGTGTTCTAATTTCATTCTCTTACATGTAGCTGTCCAGTTTTCCCAGCACCACTTATTGAAGAGGCTGTCTTTTCTCCATTGTATATTCTTGCCTCCTTTATCAAAGATAAGGTGACCATATGTGCATGTGTTTATCTCTGGGCTTTCTATCCTGTTCCACTGATCTATATGTCTGTTTTTGTGCCAGTACCATACTGTCTTGATTACTGTAGCTTTGTAGTATAGAATGAAGTCAGGGAGCCTGATTCCTCCAGCTCCATTTTTCTTTCTTAAGATTGCTTTGGGGCTTCCCTGGTGGCACAGTGGTTGAGAATCCACCTACCAATGCAGGGGACACGGGTTTGAGCCCTGGTCTGGGAAGATCCCACATGCCACGGAGCAGCTGGGCCCGTGAGCCACAGCTACTGAGCCTGCGTGTCTGGAGCCTGTGCTCCGCAACAAGAGAGGCCACGATAGTGAGAGGCCTGCGCGCCACGATAGTGAGAGGCCTGCGCCCCACGATGAAGAGTGGCCCCCACTTGCCGCAACTAGAGAAAGCCCTCGCACAGAAACGAAGACCCAACATGACCAAAAATAAATTAAAAAAAAAAAAGATTGCTTTGGCTATTCAGAGTCATTTTTGTTTCCATACAAATTGTGAAATTTCTTGTTCTTGTTCTGTGAAAAATGCCATTGGTAATTTGATAGGCATTGCATTGAACATGTAGATTGCTTTGGGTAGTACAGTCAATTTCACAGTATTGATTCTTCCAATCCAGGAGCATGGTATATCTCTCCATCTGTTTATGTTATCTTTGATTTCTTTCATCAGTGTTTTTTTTTTTAATAAATTTATTTATTTTATTTATTTGTTTTTGGCTGTGTTGGGTCTTCGTTACTGTGCATGGGCTTTCTCTAGTTGCGGTGAGTGGGGGCTACTCTTGGTTGTGGTGCATGGTCTTCTCATTGAGGTGGCTTCTCTTGTTGTGGAGCACGGGCTCTAGAAGTGTGGGCTTCCGTAGCTGTGGCACATGGGCTCAATAGTTGTGGCTTGCGGGCTCTAGAGCACAGGCTCAGTAGTTGTGGTGCATGAGCTTCGCTGTTCCGCAGCATGTGGGATCTTCCCAGACCAGGGCTTGAACCCATGTCCCCTGCATTGGCAGGCAGATTCTTAACCACTGCACCACCAGGGAAGTCTCTCATCAGTGTTTTATAGTTTTCTGAATACAGGTGTTTTGCCTCCTTAGGTACGTTTACTCCTGGGTATTTTATTCTTTTTGTTGCTATGGTAAATGGGATTGTTTCCTTAATTTCTCTTTCTGATCTTTCGTTGTTAGTGTATAGGAATGCAAGAGATTTCTGTGCCTTAATTTTGTATTCTGCAACCTTACCAAATTCATTGATTAGTTCTAGTAGTTTTTTGGTGGCATCTTTACGATTATCTATGTATATAGTATAATGTTATCTGCAAACAGTGACAGTTTTACTTCTTCTTTTCTAGTTTGTATTCATTTTATTTCTTTTTCTTCTCTGATTGCTGTGGCTAGCAGTTCCAATACTTATGTTGAATAATAGTGGCGAGAGTGGACATCCTTGTCTTATTCCTGATCTTAGAGGAATTGCTTTCAGTTTTTCACCATTGAGAGTGATGTTTGCTGTGGGTTTGTTGTATATGGCTTTTATTATGTTGAGGTAGGTTCCCTCTATGCCTTTATCAAGGCATGGCTCCCTTCACCTTTCCCTGGATCCCATAATTGTATTGAGTAGCATTTAGAGCATTACTGTGCCTGGGGGGTGTCTACCTGAATAGTTAGTTACATTAGCCTTTAATATTGACTCCAATTTTTTCTTGAAGAGAGACTCTGAGATATGATTAATTCCTAAACTTTAGCCATCTCCCTCTAGTGTGGAGACTGGAGTGTTTGCCAATTATTTTCTCTACAAAAAATTTAAAGATTTAGAGATGAGACCTTCACCACTGTATGTTAATTCTGAAACTCTGCCTCCTTTCATTCTTTGTTAAGCACTATTGCATTAACCAGGTAGTCATTGGTCCCTATACTAGGTATTTCCACTATATGCAATGCTCAATTAAGGCTCTTAAAATTGGGATTTTAAACAGAAAATAACCCGATGAGCATCTCATGGGAAATATTTGATTTGAGAATTAAAATAAGCGTAAATGTAATTATTTATTCTATAACAAGTTAATAAATCCTGCATTGAATTTCTAACACCTCTCCCCCACCCACACCCCCAAACTCTCCTGGCAATAACATAATGGTTTAAGATCTGCCAATATTTGAGAAAATTCCCTGTTTAAGTCTAGGCAGTACTCTGAGTCTTTGGATTATAACAATGTGGAAAGGGTGGGTCAACAACAAAGCATAACTATATTTCCTATCAATTGTGATGTCATTATGTGTCCAGATGATGCCTCAGTGATCAGCCATCAGACTCATGAATCAGTGAACTGCTCTGATTCTCTAATCTAGGGCTGCTTTATACTTCAAGAGGTATGACCCAGCTGGAAGCTAATGTAGGCTTTGTGGTCCTGAAGCTTGTACAATTTGAGGGCCCTCCTTAAGAAAAAGAATACAAAATTACCACAACAAATATGTCCAAAATGCTCTAAAAAATGGACATTACACTCACCTGAGATTTTTTTTTTTTTTAATTGGAACTAAGGTAAGAGGGGCAATCCCTAAATCTGTCTCAAGGGGTAAAACCGGGAAATATGAGTCAGGGAGTTGCTGGTGGCTGGACCCTCAGAGGTACTGACTGGTGGCATTAGGACTTAATAAAATCCACACATAGAAACAGTTGTGAGAGACAGCAAGTAATGGCCTAACTGGTTGTTCAGAGGCCCATTCTGTTATCATTTTAAAGATGTTCGATGAAACAAATGAGACATTATCAACACTAACATTGATAAAACTAATGAGACATTATCAACACTAACATGGAATATATAAATAGCACTGTCTTTGTCATACATAAATTTATATATTAAAGACCTGAGAAAATTCAGATAGTAAGTAATAAAGTATGAAAAAAAATGGAATGAAAAATAATAAAATTAATAGGAATTATCCTGACATCAAAAAGAAAATTAAAGCAACAGCAAAAAAAATCAGATCATACCCAAAGCATTAACTTCTGTTTGAGGCCCATACAGGTGAGGGTCCCTAAAACTTGGTCATCATGGACCTCACAGTAAATCTGCCTCTACTGAGATGCTCCATCCAAACTCCCACACAAGATTCCCTGAGATCATTCCAGCACAGAGGGGGTTCTGGCCCTTTTTTACGGCCTTCCTCCATGAAGAATATGTGGGTTTCGTAAAATCCAATTACAATTTCCTTTTGTCTTGTTTGGGAATAAAAAGGTACACATTTCTTCCTCATCTGTGAGGCATGCAAATAAAGGGTAAAAAAAGAGAGTTTCTAACAAAGGCCTTTAAAATGAAAGTTATAGATGTTACTCATGCTCCCTTGGGGTAAATATTCAGCACATATTTCAGAAAAGGAGATTCCTTGTGTGAGAATAGTTGAATATCTGTTACTTTCATCAACTCTCTTAAGAAGGAAAAATCTTGCTGTATGTTAGTGACATTTTCAGAGTTCAATCACAGACTTTCACAAGGATCTCTGTGAAGTCCTTTTCTTCTGCCTTCTAAATCAACTTTTCTCCTTACTTCTCTCACAGTGTCCTAACTCATTCTACCACTTGAGGTATCCATCATCTACAGGAGAGCTTCTATCTGTATTTGTTTTCCTGTTGTGTGTAACATAGAAATATGCCTCTACAAGTAGCTGAATGTCTAGATATAAAACCATTTTTACTAGACCTCTGTTACTTTTAGTGCAAATCCTTAAAGTTTGTTTTACTTTTCAGGTTTTCTTCCTTTTTTAAAAAATTTTAATGGGACTAACTGCCCAATGCTTTGCTTCTCAAGTTTGTTTTTATTCTATTTTTTCCTATAATCTGTACCCTCCATGCTGTTTCTGATTCTCCCTGCAGGATTTCCCTCCTGTTCCTGACATTTGCCCTCAGGCTATGCCTTTTATGCTTTCTTCTTTGGTTGATATAATGGAAAGAGATATGCCTGTTGGTTCACAAACTTCCTTGGCGCTTCCCAGGTGTAATCTAAAATCACCTCCATACTTGGAGGGCAGGGAGAGACGGAAGAAAGAGGCAGACCACTCCAGGTTGGTAGGCGGCAGGATGGATAAACAAGGGAACTTACTTACCAGGCTTGTCTTGGGCAGTTGCAAGATGAGTAGATTTCCCGACCCACCCACCAAATCTTAAAATTTTATATAAAGGCCTTAACTGGGATCTGTCACATGTACCATCTGGATGGTCTCAACAACACATTGCTCTATCAAGGCTGCGTCCTTGAAAATGACTCCCACTTTGGGAACAGTGGGGAGAGAGTACATTTCAAGCACAGGGGAGGCAGGGAGGAGCCTCCAATTGTTCAGGTCCAGTTCTTGGGTCAACTGGTGGTCATGTCCTCTTGATGACCTCCTCCAAAAATGCCCTTTAGGAAATGTGATCACTTAGGCACTTAAAGAGTGACCCTGCTTTCTATCTGCCTTACCCTGCCTGCCCTTGCAGAATATTATTTGCCATTCACTCTAAAGCATCCTTTTGGTCAATGATGTTCTATATATTTTGAGAGACAGAAATGCCATTTTGGAGGCTTTGGAAAGCTTTTTCTGACCATGCAATTATTTTTAAATGCACATTAATTGAGACTAGCCAGAAACAAATAGCTGGCGAACAAGGAAGTTTCCAATGGTGCTATGTAGCCCTCAGGTAAATTCACTAAGACTGTACTGCTAGGAGAGCAGATATGCATGAGTACAAATTTTTTTCTCTATACCCAGTATCATTCCTTCTAATAAGGGGATGAAGATTCTCTTTCAATATTATAGGAATAAACTGTTCACAATATCTTTTTCTTTTCCATTCCCTACCCAGACAATTCATAGCATATCTTCCATCTGGGATCCGTATCAGACACTGGAGACAAGATTGTTATATAAAATGAAGAGTAAGCTCTCTATCTGGAAAGAATTTTTAAGGAATGTGGTTGCGGTCTGTGCTGTTTCTCACTGGCAGTGG
Organism: Balaenoptera borealis; assembly: GCF_965194805.1. Classification (NCBI taxonomy): domain Eukaryota; kingdom Metazoa; phylum Chordata; class Mammalia; order Artiodactyla; family Balaenopteridae; genus Balaenoptera; species Balaenoptera borealis. The sequence continues at coordinate 22,124,294 of NC_138863.1, forward strand.
CAGGGCAGTGGAGAAGTGGCATTTAGTAGTATGAGATCTCCAATCTATTAAAGAAAGCATAATTGAGTTGTGTCACTGATAAATACCCAATTATACAAACTAATTTATATATTAGATAATCATTGGTATGAGAAGCTATAATTATTTTTTTCTACCTCACTTTGCCAAACTGATTTTTGAGAATTCACCAGTAATGAATTTGCTATATTTTCAAGGGAGCCAATCAGTATGCTTGCAGTGACTGGTTTGAATTGTAATTCATCTTATGCACACTTCCAATTATTTCTCATAGAAACAGTTCGGAAAAGTTCCCAACCCACCAAAGCAAAGCCTTGACTTGAGAAAACATGAACACTTTGGTGTTTTCCAACTTTTTTCTTAATAAAATAAAAGAAAAAGTAAATTTCAGCCATTCTATAACAAAGTATCATATTCCAGCTGGAATGACAGTAGAATTAAAAAAAAAATTTTAAGAATTTGTCCATAATTAATATAGTTTCTCCCCAGATTTTAAATATTGTCTCAAATTTTAAGAAAAAATTTGATAATGCTAACTAGGATAATTCTCCTAGAAAGACGTTGAGTTACCATAAAAGTGAACTAGAGTCTAGACCAGGTTAGATTTCTGGGATACAGTAAAGATTTAGTGTGAACCAGTCAGAGGTTATGTCAGGAAGCTGTGAGAAATGAACTGCAATTTATTGGTAACTGAGAAAATGGGATTCAAGTCACAGTAATATACTATAGATTGGTTCAGAGGTTGGCACTCTATTTAGTTCTGAATGGCTACAGCAAAGTGAGGTAGAAAAATAAGAAAAAGAAAAGAACATCAATAGGAGATTTGAAGAGAGATATAGACCAATAAGAGGAGAGAGGAAAGACGAACATGGCGGGGGGCGGGGAGGGAAACTATAAGAGTAATACCAGGTAAATCTAGAGTATCGTGAACTGATTCAGGTTTTTGGGGTCAAAGTGTGCCTGTATGAGTTGTTCTCAAACTCTTCTGATTGCTTACCTTCTTGTGTCTAGCTATTACTGCAGGCAAGAAAAGGTGTTTTGACGTATCAAATTCACAGTCTCTGAGCCCCAGGCACAGGTGAAAGGAGAGTCACATCCAAACACTGGGCACTGACCATAGATGTGACTGGGATAGAGGACTGTAAGACTGCTTCCCGATTCAATATCCAGGAATATCATAAAATATTGCCATCAAGTGTTCTTCCAGGTCCAACCATGATAAATTCTGCCCTTTCTCCAGGCAAATGATAGCTTGGGAAATCAACCTATCTTAGCACAATGGAGCTGAGATTAACTCGATGTCCTGAAAGCATAAGTGAAAGTATGAATTTTTCCAGGTTTCTGCCATTTTCCTTAATGGTGAAAAGAGGAAACCATACCAAATTGAAGATGCACTTGAAAGCAATTCAGCCCGAACCAGGATAAAACTGTGAAGTATGGAAGTATAGATCATCTCGGCAACAATTCTGTTTCATTTTCCCTCATGGTGACATCCCATATTCCCATTACATACTAGCTGTATGTGCTCTCTACTTCTACACAATGGAAACATTTATTCCTTTTAAGGTTTAATTGGCTGACAATTATTAAAGCATTATCCACCCTAGAGATATCTTCATTGCAATAAGAATCAAAGCAGTAATCCAAAGAAAGTCATCAATATACATGTGGCTACTTTTCCTCTTTGATCATGGCAGACTTAACAAAACCTGGAATTCTTGCCGACTGAGACCAGATGAAGCCACAGAAGCTTTCTCAATATTGGCATTCTGGTAGCCACAAGCAACTCAACAAAGTGAACAAGCAACATAAAAACCTATTTATGATTCAGTATCTATGTCATAAAACCATAATGGTTACATTTTAAGCATCAATCAAGATGTGTAACTATGGAGAAAGTATGAGCTGTATGGAAAGATGAAAGGATAGGAACTGAGGGGTGATGGTTCACATAATTATAAATCTAGTCCTTCTATTAGATGCTATATTGAAGGAAAATGTTAGAGAAATCAATAGTTAATGACAGACCTCCTAGAAAGAGTATTGTAAACCCAAATAGCTGTTAACTACAAAATGCAAAAAGGTCATACTCAGGATCATAGGTGTAGATTGTTGAGCGAAGAGTGAAGCACTGTTTGAAATCTTTTATTTAAATCTTTTTGTTGTAGTTGTTATGAGATGGATGGCTATTGTTTTCTGCACACTTGATATATAATGTTTCTACTCCTCAAGAAACAAAGCAGAAATTACAGATCCAAATTACTATATCTCATTCAAATAGCTGCCCTGACAGGATATACATTCATTCCAGCGGGACTGCCATTGCTTAAATCAGTTTTAGAACTCCTCCTGAAATTGCTTTCAGAGCCTGAAGCTAATTTCTTTGACTGTCCTCCATAGTGGCAAATCTTCATCATTTGACAGGGGATTTGAGTTTTTAAAGTTTACCAAAAGTCAGGACTAGTGAATAAAGTAGTTGGTTAAATTGGGTTATGCTGTTTGGTGTTTCAAAAATATGGTGAGCTAAAGTAATGAGCCAAGTTTTCTCATGTAGCTCGTAAACCACTTTAGAAGGCAATTATAAAAGGGAATTTTTAAGAGTAGATTTTTAGTTTCTTCCTTTGTAAAATGAGTGGATACAACTAGCTGACTCTAAATTCCTTTCCAGCTTTATGATTCCATGATTCAGTAATTCATCTATTTAAACATCTTGAAAGATTTGGTGTTTTTTTAAAGAAAAATAAAACATCTTGATGTGATTAAAAACTTTTTTATCTTAAAAAATATGTTAAAAGAACATGTTTAACTACACTGGGGTTCATTTTCCTCTGCTATAAAATGAGGGAGGGTCTTGAATAGATGACCTTCAAGCTGTGCAATGACATGCTATTATATTAATTATCTATTGTTTTATAAAAAATTACTCAAAAATTTAGTGGCTTGAAACAACACATTATTTCACAGGTTCCTGTGCATCAGGAATCTGGGCACTGTTTATCTTTGTCTTCTGCTTCAGGATTTCTCACAGGCTACAATCATGGTGTCATCTGGGTTTCAGTCATTCCAAGGATCAACTTGGATTTGTCTCCAGGCTCACTCATGGCTACTAGCACTATTAGCTCTTCATGGACCTCAGTCCTTGCTGGCCTCAGTCCTTGCTTGGCCAATGGCCAAGGCTGCCATCCATTCCTTTCCACACGGGCTTCCTTATTAGGCATCTCATGATACGGCAACTTGCTTTATCAAAACAAGCAGGCAATAAGAGCCAGGGAAAGAGAGAGTCCAAGCCAGAAGTTATAGTCTTTATAACCTAATCTGAGAAGTGACATCCCATTACTTCTGCTACATCCTGTTCTCTAAAAGTGAGTAATTAGGTCCAGTCCATACTCAAGGAGAAGGGATTACACAGGAGAGTACCAGAAGGTGGGAATCATAGGGAACCATTTAATAAGCACATATTCCCCCAGCCCCTGGTGATTCTCATCCCTTTCACATGAAAAATATACTCGCCACCTCCAGGTCCCTGTAAAACTCAATCCATTACAGCATCAGATCAAAGTCCACTATCACCTCATTTAAATCATGTTCAAATGTGGATGAGTCTCCTTGAGTGTAATTCCTTCAGTACAGCCCCAGGAGTCCAATTCCTTTATGTCTGTGGACTCGTGAAAGCGCAACTACTGGAATTGTGATTATCCTATTGTCATTAACTTCACAGCTACCCTATCACAGGTGCCTCTGGATTCTGCTCCATCTGGACCTACTGCACAGACCTTACCCTCTCTGAGTCCCACTCAAAGCGAGCTGAGCATTATTTCCAAGTGTGCAAAAAAAGTGCCTTAAGATCCCCCAAAGCCACCAAGCATTGTGTTTCTTCTAGTGATAGAAAATGTGAGGACACGATAATTTAACCATTTTGGAGGGGATGTCTCAGGATACCTCACACCAATGAGTCTCTAAAATTTAACTGATGTGGCAGGTACTTGACATTCATAATGTTTATCTCTTACTCTCTGGAGCATGTGTCTTAACGAGGCTTCCAATGTACTTATCTTGCCACTTTTTGCTCATGTGGTCCAATTAATATGTCTTCAATATCATGGACCAAAATGATGTTATACAGATGTCCGAACTCAGGTCCCTCTAGACAATATCATGACAGAGGGTGTGAAAATTAACCTATTAATGGGGCAAATTTATAAACGTTTATCCCACATGAATACAAAACTGCTTCTGATCCTTCTTTCTTACAGAGGAGGAAATAAAAGATGAATTAGACAAATTAGTGACTGAATACCATGTACCTGAAGCTGATATGCTCTAACAAAGATACCTCTTGTGGAGTAGCAACTGCAATTAGTGCTACTACTTGGCTGAGTTTGCAGTAGTCTATTTTCATTGTCAGGATCCATCTGGACATTTTAGGGGGCCAAAATAGTGAATTAAATCATCATATGATGGACCCATGGCCTCTGCATCTTTTAGGTCTTCTGTTATTCCCCATGAGATGCAATGTTGGGTTTTTTCACTCAATATATTTCACAAGTGTGGGGATGGGGGGGTGGGGGGGAGAGTTTTAGAAATTTCCACCCGGCCTTCCCACTGGAATATTCTGCAATCTAATGAACACTAATTACCAAGGATCTCCATTCCAACTACATATCCTGGGACCAAGGAAACAATCACTTTGGGAGTCAGTGAACCCAGTGAACCAACTGCTGTGAGTTGGACTTATGCCAGAATTCTGTTACCTATCTAGCCTCCGTATGCCTTCACTTTAACATAGGGACAATGATGATGCTTTATGTCTCTATTATTGATGTCAACTCAGACCTGACATCTAACATTCCTCAAAATATTTGTGTATTCCTCTTCCTTCAGAATTTGATTATACAAGTAAATGCCTGTCATTCCTGTTGAGAAATGACTTGCCATTGTGTTACAGAGTCCCCCTTCTTCAATCGATAAGTTTAGAGTCAGACACTGACTCAGGTACAGAAACTGGAAGTGAGTTTATAACTTGTTACTGAGTTGATGGTCTTCAGTTTCCTGATCATTCATCCTTGATTTATATATTTTTAAAATTTATTTATTTATTTTTGGCTGCGTTGTGTCTTCGTTGCTGTGCGTGGGCTTTCTTTAGTTGCGGCGAGCAGGGCCTACTCTTAATTGCAGTGCGCAGACTTCTCATTGCAGTGGCTTCTCTTGTTGTGGAGCACGGGCTCTAGGTGTGCAGGCTTCAGTGGTTGTGGCACGCAGGCTCAGTAGTTTTGGTGCAAGGGCTTAGCTGCTCCATGGCACGTGAGATCTTCCTGGACCAGGGCTCGAACCCGTATCCCCTGCATTGGTAGGTGGATTCTTAACAACTGCGCTACCAGGGAAGTCCCCATCTTTGATTTATATTAATTTTACAGTTCGAGTAATACCCTTCTTGGCTTCTCATCTCCCTTACTTCCAAGCATGTTGTGTACACATTGTGATAACTGCACTGTGGTGGACATAGTCCAGTGAATCATTACCTTGTATAATCCCCTCCCCTTGAGTGCAAGTGGAACCTGTGACTTGCTTCTGACTCATAGAATAGGGCAAGTGTAATGAATGCCACTCTCTTGATTCAGTTATATCTTATGGTAAAGGTAATGAGATGTTACTCCCATGATTATGTTACCTTATCTGATCCTATCTTAGTAGACTGAAAAAAGACACTCTTCTGTTGGTCTTGAAGAAGTAAGCTGTTATGATGTGAACTGCCCATGGAGAAGGCCACGTGGTGGGGAACTGAAGGTGACCTTTAAGAGCTGAGAGCCTCAGTCTTGCAACCACAAGAAATTGGAGCAAATAAAAAGCATAAAAATGACACTAATTCATGTTCAGACATAGATAGAAATAAATAGTGATTATATAGATATGGATGTAAATGTAGATAGATAGGTAGATAGATAGGTAGATAATTTACTGAATTACAAAGAAAGACATAACTTAATCTGGCATGGACCATAAATCCCTTCTCACTGAAGGTTGTTGAAGCATGCTTAGGCTTAAAATCCATCTGTAGTAAATTTTGGTGAATTGTGCAAGCTAGAGGTTACAGTTATATTTTTTATATATGGATATCTGATTTATAGGCCTAAATTTAAAATTCTGACAATACAAAGTTCTGGCAAAAAAAAATGCAGCAACTAGAGCTCTAAGATACTACTGATGGGAGTAAAAATTAATGTAACCACTATGGAAAAGCTTTCATCAGTTATCTACTAAAGTTGAACAGAGTCATACCTTATGACCCTCTAGTTCACTTCTATGTATATATCATACATAAATATAAACATATGTGCACCAAAATACATGGACATGAATGTTTGTGGCAGTACTATTCTTAATTGCAGAAAAATGGAAATGCTTAAATACTTACCAACAATATAATGAAAAAATGAATTATATATTTCTACAATAGATTATCATATTGCAATAAAAAAAGAACAAACTACTGCTTCACCAACAACATGGATAAAGCTCACAGATACAGTGATGAATGAAAGAAACCAAAGAGCATATGCTATACAATTTTGTTTATAGAAAGTTAAAAATCAAACTAATTTATGATGGACAGAATAGTGATTATCGTTGTGGGGATAATGACTGAGAGAGGACAAGAAGAAAGCTTTAGAGATGCTGAGTATGTTTATAACTTGATCTAGTTGGTTGTTACATGAGAATATTTACTTTGTTTAAAAGATTCATTGAGCTATATATTTATACATTCAGTGCACTTTACAGTATGCTATTCTTTTTTTTTTTAAGTATAGAACTTTGTACAATTAACCCCTTAATTTTTTTTTTATAGATACACACTGTTATTTTATTTTTATTTATTTATTTATTTTTTATTATTTATTATTTTTGGCTGTGTTGGGTCTTCGTTTCCGTGCACGGGCTTTCTCCAGTTGCGGCGAGCGGGGGCCACTCTTCATCGCGGTGCACGGGCCTCTCACTGTCGCAGCCTCTCCCGTTGCGGAGCACAGGCTCCAGATGCACAGGCTCAGTAGTTGTGGCTCACGGGCCTAGCCGCTCCGCGGCATGTGGGATCTTCCCAGACCAGGGCTCGAACCCGTGTCCCCTGCATTGGCAGGCAGATTCTCAACCACTGTGCCACCAGGGAAGCCCACAGTATGCTATTCTTCAATGGAAAAAAAAAATCTTATTCCTCCTATAAACAAATAGTAGTTTAGAGAAGAAGAAATAAAAGTGTCCCTCGCACATTTAAAAAGGTGTTCAGTTTTAATAACTGAGTTGCAAATTGAAGTAATACATTGTTGATGCCACTTCTTACCTATCAGGCAAAAATCCAGAAGTTTGATATATTCTGCTGATTAGGCTGTGGGGAAACAGGCCCTGTCATACGTTGCCAGTGACAATGCAAAATGTTATAACTCTGATGAAGGAGAACTTGGTGATATCTAGAAAAATTACACAGGCATTTAGCCTTTGACTCAGCAATCCCACTTCTAGGAACCTATTTCAAATATGCACTGACAAAATATGAAATTACTTTTTATGCTGAATAGTCTTTGTTTGCCCCTTCAGATTTATTCTCCATCTTTCTCCACACTGCTCTGTGCCTTGAGAGACTGAATCATGTGAACTGTATCAGTGGTCAGCAAACATTTTCTGTAAAGGGCCAGAGGATATATATTTTAGGCTTCAAAGGCCATATGGCCCCTGTTGCAACAAATAAACTTTGCTGTTATTGAAAGAAAGCATCCACCAACAATACGTAAACAGATGAATAAAACTGCAATAAATGTTTATTTAACAGAAAAAGACCATGGGCTGGATTTGGCCTGGGGACCACAGTTTGCTGACCCCTGGACTACATAAACCAGACTCTTCTGGCTTCCAGTTAGATATGGCACATAGCCACCAGCAAGAGATTGGAAGGCAGGAAGAAAGTAACTTCGGAGTATTAATTCTCACCTCCTGCCTTGCCAAGCCTGCATTCCTCTACTGACAACCCAGCTCCTAGCAGGCAACACTCTCCTATAGCTATAGCTACCACTTCAACTGCAGTACTTGTTGTAGTCAACTTGAGCTGCTATCACAAAATATACTAGGTGGCTTACACAACAGACACTTACTTCTCATAATTCTGGAGGCTAGGAATTCCAAGATCAAGATACTGACAGATTTGGTTCCTGGTGAGAGCCCACTTCCTGGCTCATAGACAGCTACCTTCTCACTATGTGCTCACATGCCCTGTCCTCGATATGTGCTTGTGTGTGTGTGTGTGTGTGTGTGTGTGTGTGTGTGTGTATCATATATATATATATATATATATATATATATATATATATATATATTTAGAGAGAGAGAGAGAGAGAGACCTCACATCTCTTCCTTTACTTATAAAGACATTAATCCCATCATGAGGGCACCACCTTCATGACCTCATCTAAATCTAATTACTTCCCAAAGGCCCCACCTCCAAATATCACCACATTAAGAGTTAGGGCTTCAATTTACAAATTTTGAGGGGACACAAAAATTCAGTCCATAACACTTGACCTAGAACATTTCTGCTTATACAGGTCAAGTGAGAATTCAGTGGGCTTCCCATCTACTTCTAGGAACACTATGATCAACTAGCCAACACCATAGGTCTGTGGGAGTTAAAGTATTCTGATTGTTGCTTTGACTCTGCTTTCTGTTATAGCAACCATGCCTATCTTGCCTTTGGCAGCTGAGTGCTGCCATTTGGCCCCTGCCACCTCTGGGATCCAATTTGCTCCCAATTCATTTAGATTTTTCAATTCAGCAACTGCAGTTGCCACTGCAAAGTCTGGTCTACAGAGAAGAGTGATCATGGAACCCTGCAAGGATGCCGAGGCTAAGCTCACAAATTTTTTTCTCACAGTAACTGTGAAAGCATGTATTCTGGACCCTCCCAGTGTAGGTGAATAGGTCTTAAATGACAAATCCACTCTAACATTCTAATCTCCCTAAGCCTTTGAATTTCTTCCTCTACACTAAACCAAAGTAGGCTAGATTGGTTCAAGATGGCAGAGTAGAAGTAAGTGCACTCACTCCCTCTTGCAAGATCACCAGAATCACAGCTAACTGCTGAACAATCATCGACAGGAAGACACTGGAACTCACCAAAAGAAATACCCCACATCCAAAGACAAAGAAGAAGCTGCAGTGAGATGTTAGGAGGGGTGCAATCACAATAAAATCAAATCCCATAACCGCTGGGTGGCTGACACACAAACTGGAGAACAATTATATCACAGAGGTCCACCCACTGGAGTGAAGGTTCTCAGCCCCACGTCAGGCTTCCCACCTGGGGGTCCAGCAACGGGACAAGGAATTCCCAGAGAATCAGACTTGGAAGTCTAGTGAGATTTGATTGCAGGACTTCAACAGGACTGGGGGAAACAGAGACTCCACTCTTGGAGGGCACACACAAAGTAGTGTGCGCATCAGGACTCAGGGGGAAGGAGCAGTGACCCCATAGGAGTCTGAACCAGACCTACCTGCTAGTGTTGGAGGGTCTCCTGCGGGGGAGGCGGGGGGTGGCTATGGTTCACCGAGGGGACAAGGACACTGGCAGCAGAAGTTCTGGGAAGAACTCCTTGGTGTGAGCCCTCCCTGAGTCCACCATTAGCCCCACCAAAGAGCCTGTAGGCTCCAGTGCTGGGTTGCCTCAGGCCAAACAACCAACAGGGAGGGAACTCAGCCCCACCCATCAGCACAGAAGTGGATTAAAGTTTTACTGAGCACTGCCCACCAGAGCAACACCCAGCTCTACCCACCACCAGTCCCTCCCATCAGGAAGCTTGCATAAACCTCTTAGATAGCCTTATCCACCAGAGGGCAGACAACAGAAGCAAGAAGAACTACATTCCTGCAGCCTGTGGAACCAAAACCACATTCACAGAAAGATAGACAAAATGAAAAGGCAGAGGGCTATGTACCAGAAGAAGGAACAAGATAAAAACCCAGAAAAACAACTAAATGAAGTGGAGATAGGCAACCTTCCAGAAAAAGAATTCAGAATAATGATAGTGAAGATGATCCAGGACCTCGGAATAAGAATGGAGGCAAAGATGGAAAAGATGCAAGAAATGTTTAACAAAGACATAGAAGAATTAAAGAAAAAAGACCTAGAAGAATTAAAGAACAAACAAACAGAGATGAACAATACAGTAACTGAAATGAAAACTACACTAGAAGGAATCAATAGCAGAATAACTAAAGCAGAAGAACCAATAAGTGACCTGGAAGACAAATTGGTGGAATTCACTGCCATGGAACAGAATAAAAAAAGAATGAAAGGAAATGAAGACAACCTAAGAGACTTCTGGGACAACATTAAATGCACCAACATTCTCATTATAGGGGTTGCAGAAGGAGAAGAGAGAGAGAAAGGACCCGAGAAAATATTTGAAGACATTATAGTAGAAAACTTCCCTAACATGGGAAAGAAATAGCCACCCAAGTCCAGGAAGTGCAGAGAGTCCCAGGCAGCATAAACCCGAGGAGACACACACCGAGACACACAGTAATCAAATTGACACAAATTAAAGACAAAGAAAAATTATTAAAAGCAGAAAGGAAAAACGACAAATAACATACAAAGGAACTCCCATAAGGTTAACAGCTGATTTCTCAGCAGAAACTCTACAAGCCAGAAGGGAGTGTCACGATATATTTAAAGTGGTGAAAGGGAAGAACCTACAACCAAGATGACTCTACCCAGCAAGGATCTCATTCAGATTCGACAGAGAAATCAGAAGCTTTACAGACAAGCAAAAGATAAGAGAATTCAGCACCACCAAACCAGCTCTACAACAAATGGCTAAAGGAACTTCTCTAAGTGGGAAACACAAGAGAAGAAAAGGACCTACAAAAACAAACCCAAAACAATTAAGAAAATGGTAATAGGAACATACATATTGATAATTACCTTAAATGAATATGAATGAATATGAAATGAATATGAATATGAATGGATTAAATGCCCCAACCAAAAGACACAGGCTCGCTGAATGGATACAAAAACAAGACCCATATATATGCTGTCTACAAGAGACCCACTTCAGACCTAGGGACACATACAGACTGAAAGTGAGGGGTGGAAAAAGATATTCCATGCAAATGGAAATCAAAAGAAAGCTGGAGTAGCAATATTCATATCAGATAATGTAGACTTTAAAGAATGTTACAAGAGACAAAGAAGGACACTATATAATGATCAAGGGATCAATCCAAGAAGAAGATATAACAATTATATATGTACCCAACATAGGAGCACCTCAATACATAAGGCAAATGCTAACAGTTATAAAAGAGGAAATCAACAGTAACACAATATTAGTGGGGGATTTAACACCTCACACCAATGGACAGATCATCCAGACAGAAAATCAATAAGGAAACACAAGCTTTAAATGACACAATAGACCAGGTAGATTTAATTGATGTTTATAGGACATTCCATCCGAAAACAGCAGATTACACTTTCTTCTCAAGTGCACACGGAACATTCTCCAGGATAGATCACATCTTGGGTCACAAATCAAGCCTCATTAAATTTAAGAAAATTTAAGTCATATCAAGCATCTTTTCTGACCACAATGCTATGAGATTAGAAATGAATTACAGGGAAAAAAACGTAAAAAACACAAACATGTGGAGGCCAAAAAATACATTACTAAATAACCAAGAGATCACTGAAGAAATCAAAAAATACCTAGAGACAAATGACAATGAAAACACGATGATCCAAAACCTATGGGACGCAGCAAAAGCCATTCTAAGAGGGAAGTTTATAGCAGTACAGTCCTACCTCAGAAACAAGAAAAACCTCAAATAATCAATCTAACCTTACACCTAAAGGAACTAGAGAAAGAAGAAAAAACAAAACCCAAAGTTAGTAGAAGGCAAGAAATCATAAAGATCAGACCAGAAATAAATAGAAACAAAGAAAACAATAGCAAAGATCAATAAAACTAAAAGCTGGTTCTCTGAGAAGATAAACAAAATTGATAAACCCTTAGCCAGACTCATCAAGAAAAAGAGGGAGAGGACTCAAATCAATACAATTAGAAATAAAAAAGGAGAAATCACCATGGGCACCACAGAAATACAAAGGATCATGAGACATTACTACAAGCAACTCTATGCCAATAAAATGGACAACCTGGAAGAAATGGACAAATTCTTAGAAAGGTATAACCTTCCAATACTGAACCAGGAAGAAATAGAAAGTATGAACAGACCAATCACAAGTAATGAAAATGAAACTGTGATTAAAAGTCTTCCAACAGGGCTTCCCTGGTGGCGCAGTGGTTGAGAATCTGCCTGCCAATGCAGGGGACACGGGTTCGAGCCCTGGTCTGGGAAGATCCCACATGCCGCGGAGCAACAAGGCCCGTGAGCCACAGTTACTGAGCCTGCGCGTCTGGAGCCTGTGCTCCGCAACAAGAGAGGCCGCAATAGTGAGAGGCCCGCGCACCGCGATGAAGAGTGGCCCCCGCTCGCCGCAACTGGAGAAAGCCCTCGCACAGAAACGAAGACCCAACACAGCCAAAAATAAATAAAATAAAATAAATTAATTAAAAAAAAATACCTAGCTCCATCATTTAAAAAAAAAAAGTCTTCCAACAAACAAAAGTCCAGGATCAGATGGCTTCACAGGTGAATTCTATCAAACATTTAGAGAAGAGCTAACACCCATCCTTCTCAAACTCTTCCAAAAAATTGCAGAGGAAGGAACACTCCAAAACTCATTCTATGAGACCACCATCACCCTGATACCAAAACCAGACAGAGAAACTACAAAAAAAGAAAATTACAGGCCAATATCACCAATGAATATAGACATAAGAATCCTTAACAAAATACTAGCAAACAGAATCCAACAACACATTAAAAGGATCATACACCATGATCAAGTGAGATTTGTCCCAGGGAATGCAAGGATTCTTCAATATATGCAAAGCAATCAATGTGATACACCATATCAACAAATTGAAGAATAAAAAACTTATGATCATCTCAATAGATGCAGAAAAAGCTTTTGACAAAATTCAACACCCATTTATGATAAAAACTCTCCAGAAAGTGGGCATAGAGGGAGCCTACCTCAACATAATAAATGCCATATATGACAAACCCACAGTAAACACCATTCTCAATGGCGAAAAACTGAAAGCATTTCCTCTAAGATCAGGAACAGGACAAGGATGTCCACCTTGTATTCCTTGCCACTATTATTCAACATAGTTTTGGAAGTCCTAGCCACGGCAATCAGAGAAGAAAAAGAAAAGGAATACAAATTGGAAAAGAGGAAGTAAAACTGTCACTGTTTGCAGATGACATGATACTGTACATAGGTAAACCTAAATATGCCACCAGAAAACTACTAGAGCTAATCAACTAATCTGGTAAAGTTGTAGGATACAAAATTAATGCACAGAAATCTCTTGCATTCCTATACACTAACAATGAAAGGTCAGAAAGAGAAATTAAGGAAACAGTTCCATTCGCCACTGTAACAAAAAGAATAAAATACCTAGGAATAAACCTACCTAAGGAGGTAAAATACCTGTACTCAGAAAACTGTAAGACACTGATGAAAGAAATCAAAGATGACACAAACAGATGGAGAGATATACCATGGTCTTGGATTGAAAGAATCAGTATTGTGAAAAAGACTGTACTACCCAAAGCAATCTACAGATTCAATGCAATCCCTATCAAATTGCCAATGGTGTTTTTTACCAAACTAGAACAAAAAATCTTTAGATTTGTATGGAGACACAAAAGACCCCAAATAGACAAAGCAATCTTGAGGGAAAAAACGGAGCTGGAGGGCTTCCCTGGTGGCGCAGTGGTTAAGAATCCACCTGCTAATGTAGGGGACATGGGTTCGATCCCTGGCCTGGGAAGATCCCACATGCCGCAGAGCAACTAAGCCCATGTGCCACAACAACTGAGCCTGTGCTCTAGAGCCCGCGAGCCACAAGTACTGAGCCTGTGTGCCACAACTACTGAGCCCATGTGCCTAGAGCCTGTGCTCTACAACAAGAGAAGCCACCTCAATGAGAAGCCTGCACACAACAAAGAAGAGTAGCCCCCACTCATCGCAACTAGAGAAAGCCTGTGTGCAGCAGCGAAGACCCAATGCAGCCAAAAATAAATAAATTAAATAAATTAAAAAAAAAACGGAGCTGGAGGAATCAGACTCCCTGACTTCAGCCTAAACTACAAAGCTACAGTAATCAAGACAATATGGTACTGGCACAAAAACAGAAATATAGATCAATGGAACAGGACAGAAAGCCCAGAGATAAACCTATGGTCAACTAATCTATGACAAAGGAGGCAAGGATGTACAATGGAGAAAAAGCAGTCTCTTCAATAAGTGGTGCTGGGAAAACTGGACAGCTACATGTAAAAGAATGAAACTAGAACACTCCCTAACACTATACACAAAAATAAACTCAAAATTGATTAAAGACCTAAATGTAAGACCGGACACTATAAAACTCTTAGAGGAAAACATAGGAAGAACATTCTTTGACATAAATCACAGCAAGATCTTTTTTGACCCACCCCCCTCGAGTAATGGAAATAAAAACAAAAATAAACAAATGGGACCTAATGAAACTTCAAAGCTTTTGCACAGCAAAGGAAACCGTAAACAAGATGAAGACATAACCCTCAGAATGGGAGAAAATATTTGCAAGCGAAGCAACTGACAAAGGATTAATCTTCAAAATATATAAACAGCTCATGCAGCTCTATATTAAAAAAACAACCTCATCAAAAATGGGCAGAAAACTTAAACAGATATTTCTCCAAAGAAGGCATACAGATGGCCAAGAGGCACATGAAACGCTGCTCAACCTCACTAATTATTAGAGAAATGCAAATCAAAACTACAATGAGGTATCACCTCACACCAGTCAGAATGGCCATCATCAGAAAATCTACAAACAACAAATGCTGGAGAGGGTGTGGAGAAAAGGGAACCCTCTTGCACTGTTGGTGGGAACGTAAATACAGCCACTATGGAGAACAGTATGGAAGTTCCTTTAAACACTAAATATAGAATTACCATATAAGTCAGCAATCCCACTACTGGGCATATACCCAGAGAAAACCATAATTCAGAAAGACACATGCACCCCAGTGTTCATTACAGCACTATTTACAATAGCCAGTTCATGGAAGCAACCTAAATGCCCATTGACAGACGAATAGATAAAGAAGATGTGGTACATATATACAGTGGAATATTACTCAGCCATAAAAAGGAAGGAAATTTGGTCTTTTTTAGAGACGTGGATGGACCTAGAGACTGTCATACAGAATGAAGTAAGTCAGAATGAGAAAAACAAATATTGTATATTAACGCATATATGTGGAATCTAGAAAAATGGTACAGATGAACCAGCTTGCAAGGCAGAAATAGAGACACAGATGTAGAGAGCAAACCTATGGACACCAAGGAGGGAAAGCGGTGGGGAGGGTGGGGGGTGAGATGAATTGGGAGATTGGGATTGACATATATACACTAATATGTGTAAAATAGATAACTAATAAGAACCTGCTGTATAAAAAAATAAAGAGTCTTAAAAATAATAAAATAAAATAAACCAAAGCAGGTCAAGCATGTCTAGTACATTCATTCTGGAGCATCTTTTGGTCCATGTTTCAGCCAACTAACAACAACAACAACAACAAATCCTGGAAAGATACATATTAGCAGAACTGACCCAAAATCCATTAAAGAATTGAATCCATAGTTAAAATCTTTCCACAAAGAAAACTCCAAGCCCTGATGGCTTCACTAGTGAATTCCTCCTAACATTTAAGGGAGGAATAATCCTAATCTCACATGAGCTCGTTCAGAAAATAGAGGTGATAGGAGCACTTCTAATCCTGTATGATTGGACATATATACATCCATAAACAACTCATTTTATACAGCCACTATTACACTGATACCGAAAATATAAGGTAAAATAACATAAACCTCCTAATTCAGCTTTTTCAATCAAAAAGGAATTAAAGAACTTTCAGTAGATAATAATTAACTCTAAACTCAGTTCATTTTGACAATCATTGAGCTTTTCATGTGTACAAAACATTGTGCTAGATACTGGAAACATTCAGAGCCTCTAAAAAAGCTTCTCTCTCTCTCTCTCTCTCTCTTGCTCTTCCTTTCTTTCTCTCTCTGTCTCCCTCCCATCTTGTTTTCGTTAACAGAAGTTCTCCATACTAGCTATGAAGATGAAAGTGACCACTGACTTTAAAATGTGGCATTACTGTTCTACTTCATGGACACTATTTGATTTTGTAACTGCGAGATCAAACGGAGGAGTTGCTATTGTTTGAATATTGAAGGAAGCATTAAAGTGGCCCAAAATAATTTTAAAAATGTAAGAACCACCTGGTGCAGTTTCTTTAGTTTTGTGACAAAATGTTGGTCATCATAGCCAGTAACCAATTTACTTATTTATTTTTTTTTGCCAGTAACCAAATTTTTAACAATCTGTCTTACAGGTATACTTAAACCTAACTGTAAGATTTAATAACCACATCATTTTGCTTTTGCATAAATCTTAATAAAATCAAACATAAGACTGAAGAAAATAGAAAGGACTCTTCCTCTCTTTTGCGAACATTTCTGAGCAGCAGCAGACAGTCTGCAGAATGATGCCATTTGCTCAGAATTATTTACAATACATACAGCCTGTCTAAACTCATGCAAATGCTGCCATGCAGTTTTCTTAGTTACAATTCCTATCCCTGTAATTTAAAACCATAAAAAATAATATAGCAGCTGATAATTGGGTAAATGAATAATTATTTTAATAAATCATATCAAATATATAAACTCTAGAAAAACCAGTAGAAATGTGGAATTAATACAGAAATAGCACTTTAGGGAGTAATTAAAACATGTACTTTTTATTCTATTTTTAAATTCTGTCTTAATTAATAATGTTGCCCTCAAGCAATGATTTGAAGTTAAATACAGGGTGTTGGGAGATGAATAAAAAGTGGCACACTTTATGCTACTGAATGTCACCAAGAGGAGAAAGGATTCCATAAGTCACTCTTTGACATCACAACTTTCCTTTTAAACCTGTAATTTCCCTATATTAGCGTCTCTTCTACTTACTGATGATAACAAAATCTAGGAGTTATGCACTTGTATGGGAGAAATCGTTGCTCTCACACCTCCAGGAAAGGCTGATGTGCCCCCTGAAACTTCAGAGCCGTCTGTAGTGAGTCATGTTCTGGCCTCATGCCTTTACCATTACTCTCCCTGGTCTGCCAGGTCCTATCTCTTCTGCTACTGCATCTCCCAACACTGCCATTTTTTGGGTCTCAGCCACAGACTAAGAAAGTGGCAGTCTTAGTGTGTCATTAGTGCTGCTCACCAAATATTTTTATTTTTTCCTCCCAGGTATACTGTAGTATTGTACTTTCTCATCCCCCTGCAGTAATTAGTGGCCTTGGACTTGCTTTGGCAATAAAGTGTGAGCAAAAAGGATGTGTATTACCCTGGACGTAGCTTTAAAAGCCAGTGTGCGGTTCATCACACTCTCTGCACACTTTGGGTGATTGGCAGTGTTTCAGGCAATGGTTTCTTATTCAGCTGGCGTCCTGGAGTCAGGACAATGGGGAGCAGAAACCACAGCCAACTTGCAGCGGGCGTATAATGTGAGCCAGAAATAAGCTTAGTGGTTTTAAGTCATTGAGAGTTCCAGATTGTTTGTTTGTTTGTTTGTTTTAACTTCAGAACAACCTAGTCTGTTCTAACTGATATGTGTACTGATAGTTTTCACCACATCTCTCGCTTATATCCTCTGTGAACGATGTCGCTCCTCTGTCTTCGAACCGACGCTTATATTTTAAAAAAGGGTTGTTATTTTTCTTTCTGCATGTACTGATTTTCTGTGTCTCCGGGTCAGTGGTTTAACAAAATATTAGTCATGAATATTTATCTTTCTTTGATCAGTTTAGTAGAGGTTCAGTGGGTTACTTCTCTACTGAAGGAATGAAAACCAAATTCTCAGGCTTAGCACAATAAGAAGCAGCACAGCCTTCTTCTGACTCCACCCCCTCACCTACCTTTTTGAATCAGTTATATCAGCAATATTTGGATGCCCATACTCAATCAACATTACATGCTACAACCTTGGTATAACTTGGTATAATGAGTGTGTATTTCAGCCTATAAAAGTGATGTGAGCTTGTCTCTAAGTTCACAGTTTTGATCTCACCTAAAACTGCATGTAGGCATTTTGGGTTCTGCAAATGAGCCTGTTGATAGGGAAATCAAATGCCATAGCATACTACATTTGTCTTAGATTCTTTTTTATGACAGATGATAGCATGTTTTTGAACACTTTGGCATGGAAATTAAGTTATCTGTAACCTTTCCTGGCTCTACTTATAGCAATTGTATCTCAACTCTCACAAGAAAATTGATATAAAATACAGTTTCCAATTTCATCAAGATCCTCTAATGTGCCTTAAAGCAATAATATGTGACTTATATTCTTGCTTTGGAAGCTTAAATGTAAATGATATATCAGTACCCAAAAGATTGTCTTTTGAATCTGACAGATATTACCTTTCTAAAATCTTATATGGCCTACATCAGTTTTAATAAAAATAGTAAATTTTCCCATGTAGAAGCTAATATGTAATTATTAGGTTGATCTATTTGAAATTGCCAGTATTTGACAGTTTGTGACCTATAAAAATGGCAATTTCATATGATTCAGCCTAATAACTTTATACATATTATATTGTTGCATTTTCCTTTATATACATGATGAAAATGTACCAGAAAAAATTGGTCATTTTCCCCCTCAAATTCTCTCCTATTTCTATATTCCTTATCTTGGTTAATGTACCACTGACTACCCAGTTGTCCAAGTAAACCTAGAAATTATAATTAAGTCTTCCATCTTCCCTTCCTTTTACATCCAATTGACAATGAACTCTATTTTTCCTTAAAATATTCTAAAATTGCTATGCAGGCTTTATTGCTATTGCAACTGCCTTGGCTCAATTTATAATCTGTCGCAGATGGGGTTCCCGAGGAAGCAGACTGAGATAGAGGTTATATGCAAGCGATTTATTGGGGAGTGTTCTTGAGATTGCAAGGGCTGGAGAGAAGAGGTGGAAGTGATGGTGAATGGGCCACTCTGTTTCTTACTCATGGGTCTCAGACCAATGTAATTCAACTCCAGGGAAACTGCACCCTATAAAAGTCATCAATTTAAAGTAAGATTTCTCAACCTTGGTACTATTGTCGTTTGGGGCTGGATAATATTTTGTGGAGCTATCCTGTGTAATATAAGATGTTTAAGAGTATCTTTGGCCTCCATCCACTAGATGCCAGTAGCAGCCCCCAATTGTGAGAACTAAAATTGTCTCTAGACTTTGCCAAAGGTCTCTCAGGGGGAAAATTTGCCCCAGGTTGAGAAGCACTGATTAAAATACATACTGGAGGCATACACTGGAGGATGGTAGCCATCATTGCAAAGTATTGCCTCTGGGCTGCCGTTCAGCTGTGTTGTCAGCTTTCTGGGTGGTGTAGAGTGTGACATGCCCAGTGGATCCATTAGTCATGTACTCACTCCCACACTTTGTCATCAAATGGGTTCCTTAGTCTAACACAATGTATGTAGGATGCCACATGAATGGAGGAAACACTATATAAACCTGAGGCCTTGTGGGCAAGAAATGTAAATCAATACCTGAAATTTTCTCTCTCTTTCTGTCAAAAAAACCAGCTGCTTCTTTCATGGTAAAGATGATCTTATGTAATCAACTTGCTATCAAATAACTGATTGTTCTCCTTGAGGGATGGTGTCATATTGAGGAACTCATTAGTTTCTGCTGCTGGAAAATTGGACATTTGGTAGCATCAGTAACTACATCAGTCTTAATAAGTGAGAGTCTGTGCAGTTGGGTCCATGCATAGCCTCCAAGCTTGCCATCATAGCTGTTCATTCATATGCCCATTGAGACAGCACTGTTGAAGGTGAAGAAGAGGCTGGCTGATATCAACTGGATGAGTTTTGGTCTACCAGATTGTTTAATGCCTCTTCCTTGCTGAATGTTTGCTGAGTACATTACACGTGATACAAATATTTTCACACTCTCTGCCTACATGCATATATCCACTCATACATCTCTACTCCAGATCTTCCAGGTCCCTATCCAGTTAGCCAAGGCATGAGCTTGTATATGTTCTAGCTTCAGGATATGTCTCCTTTTACATAAAGTAATGACTCAGTGCACCATCCAAAGTTCCATTCATTAGAAGCATTTGCCTCACTATTTTCTTTCAAGGCCCCCTCTGAGTGGGACCCTGGTATAGCTGCCATCCATATCAGCTTGCATCTATATAACGACCCAACCCATCCATGAACCAAGATTGAATGTTTTTCTCTTCTGTTACCTGGTCATCAGGGAACCAGTATGCAGTCATAGGTGTGAACTGAGGGAGAGGTGCTGATGAAACTGTGATGGATGTTAAACAGATCTAGGCTTGTGCATCATACATGTGCTTCCAGTCTTTTCATACTTAATATCGAATGTGCCACCTCCATCTTATCATACACTACCCGATTTTTATCACGTGTAGAGTCTCTCAGCTCATGATGAGCAGCTCTGGCTACATGATCAATTGATACGACATGGTCAGGCATTTAGTACCCACAAGGGCCTAATAGCATGCCAGATACTATTTTCGAAAGGTGTATAATTCTCCACTGAAGATGCTATAGTTTTGCTCTAGGACCCTAGGGATCTATGTTGTGATTCTTCTATTGGGACTTGACATAAACGCCAAAGAGCATCTCTTCCTACCACCGATACCTCTAATACAATAGGAAACCCAAGGCTGTATGGCCAAAGAAGCAGGGCCACTTTCTGTCACCTGATACATAGCTTAGAGTAGTAGAATAGTATTCCTAAGTGTGGAATCTTCTGCCTCATAAATTAAAAACCAGGCATTGTGTTGCCTTCTTCATCATAGCAAGTTCAAAATATGATCATGTGTCTTTGATGCCCCAGATGTCTGAACCTCTACCAAATGTATTGATGTGTTGGGTCCAAGAATCTTTGTATTGTAGATTTATTTCCCACATCTGGATGGCTTCTGTCTTACAAAGACCCCCTACCTGACAAGCTGGTATCCAGAGAGTGAATCAGTGTGATGTTCTGTGGAAAATCCAGCCAGTCCTGGTCGGTTCTGACCATGTTACAACAGGAGACAGAAGAGTTGCCATAGTCCTAGGGCAAAGCTGTAAATGTATACATTTGTCTGTTCTAAGTGAATGAAAAGTTTTCTGATCCTGTGTGTGAAAGGGATGGAAAAATAATGCAATTGGCAGCTCATTGGCTATCTACCATTTACCTGTGGCTATGTTCATACACTCTAGTAAAGATCGCACAGATCTTTGATGCAGAAGCTGCAACTGGGAATATTATTTGGTTGAGTTTGTGGTAGACCACTGTAACCTCCAGAATCTGTCTAGTTTCTGCAGGAGCCAAACTGGTGAACTAAGTGGAGATACGAAAGGGAGCATCACCCCTGCATCCTTTAGATCTTAGAGGGTCGCACTAATCCCTGCCATTTGTTTGGGATGCAGTATTGGTTTTAAGTTACTGTATTGCCTGGAGAGGGGAGCCGTTTCAGAGCATGTTCAATTCTATGAGTCTTTTTAATCCTTTCTTCCACTGTCTGCTATGGCAATTCTGATATTTAATACCTCATTTATTGTGGGTTACCACTCTTTCCATGCTTCTAGGAAGAACACCATAACCTGTGGTCTTTATCAAGTATTAAATGTGATAAAGAGAGCTCTCAAATCAATAAACAACACTGTGTTTTGCTCCCTTTGATCCAGCATTCTCAGAATCCAGTCCTGTGGGTACTCCCCAAATTTGCCAGTATATTTTGGCTAAGTCCTATAGCAGTGTGTGGGTTGTATTAGTTTTGTTTTGTTTTGGTTTTTTTTTTTTTGGTTGTATTAGTTTTTATTTGCTGCAGAACAAATTATTACCAACTTAGTGGCTTGAAGCAATACCCATTTCTTAACTCATAGTTCTGCTGATCAGAAGTCCAGCGCGGTGTGGCTGGGTTTTCTGCTCAGAGTAGCACAAGTCTGAAATCAGGGTGTCAGCCAGGCTAGGTTCTCATCTGGAGGCTCTGAGGAAACTCAAGGCCTCCAAGATCATTCTTACTGTTGGCAGGGTTGAGTTCCTTGCAGTGGTAGGATTGAGGTACTGATTTTCTTACTGGTTGTCCAGCAGGATTTTCCTTTAGCAGTTAGAGGCCTACTGCATTCCTACACATGTGGACACCTACATCTTGCAAGCCAGCAGTCCTTCTGTGTCTGATCTTTCTCCTTCTTCAAATCTCTGGCTTCCTCTTCCCAAACCATGTTGGAGAAAATTTTCTTTTAAAAGATTCATTTGAATAGGTCAGACATATATAGATAATCTCACTACTTTAAGGTCAACTGCTGTAGCACCTTAATTATATCTGAAAAATCCCTTCATAGCAATACTTAGATTCATGTTTGATTGAGTAACTGGGAGAAAGTAGTAATATTTCTATTTTTTTGTATCCTTTAGATTGGGAGCTACTTAAAGGCAGAGAATTTTTTTTTTCCTTTGTGTCCTCATCACATCTCTAAATCTTTTCATCCATCCCTGTGCTTGCTACTTATTGGACACTCATTAAACACAAAGGTAAATAGATTTTCAATGATCCCATTTTTGTTTCAACAAATATCAGTAGAATACCCCCAAAAGATAAATATCAAGATATTAATACTGATTATCTCAAGATAGTGGGGTTATGTGATTTTTATTTTTGGCTTAAGTTGCATTTCCAAATTTATGAGTAGTAACCAGAAAACACTACTATAAAAATTAAGACCAATCACAACATCTACCCACCTTCCTGTCTAGGATTCTTTTACATAACAGAAAACATATCTTTTTGAAGGTATTTCCATCATGGTGCTATGCTAAAAAACAAGGGTGCCATCAGTGGAACAGAAAGTCCCAAGTGATAGAAAACAGATAGGAGCATATCAACAGAAAAACAGACTGAAAGAAGGAAATGCACAAGAGGAAATGACTGGAGAGATAAGAGAAAGTCCAGATATATCCCAAACTCAAAGAAACAAGAGAGATTGAGAGGTGTCAAAATATCATCAGGGTATTAATTAATTGTGTTTGGAACATGAATATTGGTGCATGGATATTGCTCTCCAGCTAACACTTCGATAACTGCTTTTTTAAAAAAATTTATTTATTTTACTTATTTATTTTTGGCTGCGTTGGGTCTGTTGCTGCATGCGGGCTTTCTCTAGTGCGGTGAGCGGGGGATACTCTTCGCTGCGGTGCGCGGGCTTCTCACTGCGGTGGCTTCTCTTGTTGCAGAGCATGGGCTCTAGGCGCGCGGGCTTCGGTAGTTGTGGCACACGGGCTCAGCAGTTGTGACACATGGGCTTAGTTGCACTGCGGCATGTGGGATCTTCTCCGACTAGGGCTCGAACCCGTGTCCCCTACATTGGCAGGCGGATTCTTAACCACTGCGCCACCAGGGGAGTCCCTGATAACTGCTTTCTAAATCTAGGAAACTGTCTGCCTAGAAGTTCTCCTGACATGAGTGCTAGGGCTGGGGAGAGATGCAGAGCAGGCTCTGAGTTCTCTATAGATCCCCTTAAGAGCAGCAGGACTGGAGAAAAGGCAAGAGAGAATCTGACTCATCCCTAGACTGACCTGAACCATGAGTATTATTTTCTAAAGTAGAAATTCTCATATGGGAGGCACACAGAGTGGGTGCTTGAGCTGGAGGAGGCCGGCCAGCGCCCTGGTCACTTAAGTTCTCTGGGAGGAATGAGGACGCAAATGCTCTGATGCCAAACCATCCCATGTACCCTGGCTTCACGTACTCCCCCCTCCTGTAATTGCCAGGGACAAGCTGCTCTAAACAGAGCCTAGGGTCACCAAGAGAGAAAGAAGAATTTTCAAATAGTTACATGACAAAAAAACAAAATCACCAAACACTGAAGGAAAAGCTGTGAAATAGAGGCACCAAACTCAACAGAAAATTCACATCAAAGGAGACATTTAATAGAAAAACAAGAATAAGTGACTATGCAAAGAACAAGGAGAGATTATAGAAATGAAAAATATGACCCCTACCCCAAAACAGTCAGTAGATCGACGGACTGGGAACAAACCAAGGCTGACTTAGTGAGGGGCCAGCGGAGCTAAGTAGATTTCTGAGAATGCGGCTCAGGAGAAGAGGCAGAAAGTACAACAGAAAAGATAAGACTGGATAATTCATTTAGATGTTCCCACAGGCAGTATGAAAGAGCAAAGGAAATGGAAAGGGAGGAAATTATAAACAGAGGAGAAGGAAGAGGAAAGGAAGGAGACAGGAAGGTGAAGGAGGAAATTCACCAGAGCTAAAAGGCTCAACACGTGCTGAAGCTCTGTTGTAAAAAGACCCACATACAGACACATCCTACAAGTATTTCAGAGCCCTAAGAATAAAGAGAAAATCTCAAGACTTTCAGAAAGAAAACAAAAAACATATTCCTATGAAGGTATGAAAATCGAATAAGTGTCAGGCTCAGGGCCCCCAGGAATTTACATCCCCTGTGGGAACATCTCTCACTGTGCCCCGGAGGGACCAGTCACATAAGACTGCGGCACAGACGGTGCTGCCTGCAGTTGGTAATACAGCACCCTGGCCAGGCCTGTCACTACTAGCAAGAAAAGCTAGAAAATGGTGAGGCAAGCACTTCAAAGTTCTGAGGGAATATTGGCTCAAATCTAGAATTCTATATCCAGTCAATTTAGTGTGAGAGCAAAATAAAGACATTTTTCAGACATGCAAGGCACAAAAAGTTACCATCTATGAGTTCTTTCTGAAAGAATCCCTAGGGATAAACTCCAGTAAAAGGAGAAAAAAAAAATCCAATTAGCAGAAGGAAGCAGAGATATCTGACTTGTCAATGTACAACATTTAAGAAAAGCTAATGTGACAATGGGAACTGCTGAGAAAGGAATGCAGAATGTAACCGAAAGCAAACTATTGTTGTCTTGTTCAGGGGAAGGCTATACAGTTAAGAAACGCATTCAGCTTCAAGTAATAGAGAAATCCAACTCACGGAGGGATATATTTTTCTCAGAACAATTCTGGGGGAAAGAAGCTGCTGGCTCTCAGTCCAGTGGCTTGACGATATGTCAGGCTAAAGCCTCTACAATTCTCTCAGCCTTTCCTTCAGATTAGCATCTCACGGTGGCAAAGATGCTGGCTGCAGCTTCTAATGGTACAGCCATGTTGAGAGTAACAGTGAGTGGAGTAGACGGCAAGTCATAGCTGTCCTCTTATTAAGAAAGTTAGAGATTTCTAGTATGTCTTATTGCCCACCCCCAGCTGGAGGGGAACCTGGGAAAAGAATATTTAGCTTTTACCACCCTTATATGGAAGAAGGCAAAGGAGAAAGCATTTGGGAATAGCAGTGACTCATCTGACCGAGTGTTTGCCTCAGAGGCTGAAGATGCTGACTCACTATAGATGTTGATAGTGAAGGGGATTGGATATGACACCCCAAAATATGCCACATTGGCATAACGATTATTTTGAGCTGAAGGCAATTAAGAATCAACAAATAAAGGAAGAGTTCTTTGCCCTCCCTTTATCTGCCTAAAAACAAGACATAAGTTTCCCCCCGTCCTATACCAGGATGAGTGACCCCTATCACCAGAGAACCAGCACCAAGATGAATCTGCATTTAAAAAGCTTACTAAAGTGACCCATATTGTCCATTAGTTTTCCCATATATTTCCTAATCACTTCCCCACAATTTATCATACCTTGAAGCTCAAACCATCTTTCCTTTGTTAAAAAGGGTACATAAGCTCCTGTGTCTAACTGCTTCTTTGAGTTTCACTTCTTTTCTGTGAACTCCCGTGAATATAAAAATATTAATAAATTTGTTCTTCTTCTCCTATTAATCTGTCTTTTGTCAGTTACATTTGCAGGCCCCCAGCACTGTATCTAAGAGTGTAGAGGGAAAGTTTTTCCTTCCTGACAATAGAAAAATATAAATTCAAACACTTGTATTTACAAATCAAGGATAACTACAAATGTAAACATATAGAAAAAATTTTACTAGCAACAGGATGCCAAATAGCTACCTTCTAACCCCTAAAGAGGAGACTAAATAGTTTGCTTTGCCACTTGGAGGTGTGTATGAGATTCCGAAGATGCAGGAATATAGTCCCTGAACTAATTCTTCACTTGGGTAGAATAATTTAAGTCTAGGACTTCTGTTTTGCTGTATGTCATACTCAGAGCTGAATTGTTCAGAATTTTGAGAACCAGGAGGACAAGGGGAAAAAAAGGAGATAAATTGGAAGTTGTTAAAAGACAAAACTCAACTGTAGATCTCTTAAGTATTTCACCATTCATCAAATAAATGTTTTCTGGTGCTCTAAACAAGTATACTCCAAATATGTGAGCAACAGTCCTATCTGTAAAAAATATATCAGCATGCACCCTTCATGTAGGTGTAGACCAGTGCTCTCGACACCAGATTTGGAAACAACTTTAATTTCCATTTGGAAAAATAGACCTGCCTGATGGAAAAGCCCAGGCATAGCACAATGCGCTCTGTCTGCTCCAAGGAGGTGTTCTGATCCCAGCAATACAAGGCATTAAGATGGTGAGGCTGCCTGAAAATAAGATTGCTTAGGGATTTCTTTGCACTGTGATTGTTCACCCTGGTGATTGTGAATAGAATTCAAATCATTTTAAGCAAGCAGAGGAGTTGCTGAATCACCTTGACTGTAGGCTTGTAAACCAGCAGCAACAACCAGAAGGGACAAGAGTTTAAAAACTCTGTTGAAATTTTTAATTATAAAAATGCAAAATTATACTTAAAATCTTTAATCATAATGAATTATAAGTGAAAGAATTATTACTTGCTGTTCTTATGGCTTGTAATAATTCACAGGCAAAAATTATTAAAATCTATTTACAGTACTAATATTTTTAAAGAAAGAGCCCCTCTTTTTTTAACACATAAGATAAAAGCCCTTTTAATTTTCCCTATACGGTGTTATCATTTGAGTTTACCATTTTGGTAGCATGAAACAAACATATAACCTTTACCTGAAGCGTGTTTAAAGGATGTCAAAATCTAATAAAATTTATGGCCCAATTCTTTGCAATTGCTCCAATATATATTTCCTTTCTTAAACCAAAGTTATAAGTAAAAATACCATTTCTTTTTAAATGACTTCACATAATAAAAACATGAAGTCTAGATTAAATTGATCTTTTTACTACTGTTTATTCTGCTATATTCTCTTTACAAAATTGATATTTCATGTTCAAATGTTTAATTTCAACTAAAATTAGAAGACCAAAGCAACTTAGGCTGTATAATAACAAAATTGCCTCACACTGGTACAGTTTCCTATTTTTCAAAGCACTTTCTCATTATTGAATTTTGTCTCACAACAAATCTAGTTATTATTTCCCTTTTGATATATGAGGGAAACGAGGCACCAAAAGGTTAAGTGACTTGTTTTTAGTTACACCATTTAATTAGTGGTGGAGCTAAGGCTGGCACCGAGTGTTCCTGTGTCTGCTACAGAGTTCTTTTCCACTCTGACTATTCCAAGAGTCTTGATATTTTCATGGAACTGAGCCAGGAGTGTACCCTCACCAGCGGAACCCTGACCTCTTCAAAACAGAGTTCAAGGAGATTGTCAGTTCTTGGAACACCCTTCGAAATTCTGCAAGAGAATGTGGAAACTATAATGACATTGGCAATGTAGTCTTTGGGGAGATGACAAGTTTCAAGATTATATGGATCCTACTGGGAATCAGATAAATGCAGGGTCAGGTGAATGGGTCATGGTTAAGTGCAAGAAACAAGCTCATGAAGTAGTGGGCTAGAAATTAATAGTTAACCCGGTCTCCATGGAAGTTTTTTAGAAAGTGGGAGTGTTCCTGGAGAAAGATCAGAATCTGAAGCTATGAGAAATGGGCTAATTCAGGTCCTTTTCCATCCTTCAGCAGCTGACGTCGGACTATGTAGCAAGTGCCTATCAAGTGAGAGCTACATGTTTCTAGAAAATATAAGCATTTTCAAGGTACTTAGTGCCAGGAACTGGAGGGGAGGATTTGCGGATGAAAATTAGAATTTCTAGGCCTGGCATTCAGAATTATTCAGGAGTTTAAGGCCTCGAATGTCTCTTGTGACCTTAAAACAAGTATCTGGGAATATATCAACAGATATTCAGGAATATAGGGATTTACCAGGGCCGGCGTCGACAGGTCGATTCTGACCATACAATTACAAGAAGACAAGGCCTCAGCCCCTGTACCAGGACTGGAGAGACTGTGTCGATACGAATTTAAACTAGATGCTCTGGGACAAAGTCAGACAGATTTCTGTGGGTAGGTACAGGAACAAATTACAGTCAAATTTTTCTGAAGGAGCTCAGACAGCTAAGAGACAGAGGCAAGGTCAGAAAGAAATTTGCCGAAGTTGGTGAAGATAATTTAGAAGAAGAAAGAAAAGGAGAGATCTGGCTGCTGTCAGGTGACAGGTAAACCAAAAAGGGAGTTTGCCCAGGTAAGTCCCAGTTCAAACTTGGGGAACTAGAGTTACTTGTTACGATTCAGTCTCCCAGCCCCAGTCCAGTTCCCCACAGGAGGATTTCTCAAAAAGAGGAAAACCCAGCCCTCCACAGAAGGATGCACAGAAAAGCTCAGGTCCTGGTTAAGCTCCACCCACTAATGTACAGGTGGTTTAGGCTACCTATTCCCTGACAGGATAGGCACGACCACCTGAGCACCAGTCCTCTGGTATTCCTGTTGCAGGAAAAAATGGGGCCTGAGAGGACGGTCATGTCCCAGGTTTCAGGTGAGTCCTTGGGACGGGCCGCCAAGTGAGGGTCCTTGGCTTTGCGCAGGAAAGAATTCAAGAGCGAGCCATAGTAAAGTGAAAGTGAGTTTATTTAGAAAGATATGCATTCCATAGGCAGAATGTGGTCCATCTCAGAAGGCGAGAGCGGGCCCTAAAATATGGGGTGGTTAGTTTTTATGGGCTGGGTAATTTTATAGGCTAGTGAATGGGAGGATTATTCCAACTCTTTTGGGGAAGGGGGTGGGGATTTCCAGGAATTGGGCCACTGCCCACTTTTTGGCCTTTTATGGCCAGCCTCGAACTGTCATGGCACCTGTGGGTGTGTCATTTAGCATATCCAAATGTATTATAATAGCACATAATGAGGCTCAAGGTCCCCTGGAAGTGGAATCTTCCACCATCTTGGGCCTGATTGGTTCTAACCAGTTTATGTCATATTATCAATGGCTATGTCATTCTTTTAAAGTTAGTGCTCTGACCCCTTCCCTCCTGTTTCATTCTGAGGAAGACAAAGGAGTGCTGGGAACTCTGTTGAGAGAAGCAATCAGCTTTCTTTTTCTTTTTTCCTATTTTGAGAAGAGTAGGCATCTTGAAGGAGTACATCTATGAGGCAAATTTTACCCTGGTCCTCCAGAAACTGAGACAAGAAAATAAGGCAGGGATGTATTCCAGCTTGTTAGGTATTTGTGAAGGTATTCTAGCTTGTTAGACTTACTACCTTCTCAGCCCCCTTTCCTCCCACTAGAGGCAGGGAGCCTGAAGGTGAGGCTGACACAAGCCAGGTGTAGCCCTCAGCGACAATGGGAGTGGGGGTCAGGGATGAAAGGCCAGAGATGAGCCCTGGGCTCTGGGGTAATTGAGGACCCAGCGTGGGCTTCCCAGCTACTTTCCCAGGCAAATTTATATCCCCAAGCTCCTGTAATGAACCAATGAAATCCACTTCTGCATGAAGAACAGGAGAATTCTCCAGAGTGGGAGGTGGGCTAGCGTGGGGAAGATGCCCTATGGGAAGAGATGAAAACATTTCCTGTATCCTGTACCCTCGCCCATCCTAGCACGAGTGGCTGAACCCTAAGGCTTGAGAACCACGCGTAAATCTTGTGTTTCTCTTCTGTTCTTTCAGCCTAAAGAGACAGAGTCTCTATAAATGATTTGTCAGGGAGGAAATATTTTCTCAGGGGAATATGTAGTACCTGGGGAAAAAACGCGTTTTTCTTTGCAGCTGGTAGGAGAATTCCTTTGTGGGAAAAGACACAGATTTGTTGAAGAGATGCCAGTAGTGGGGTCTAAGGAAGCTTCCAGTTAGCCCCTACATTTCTTGAAAAAGGAAGGTAATTTGAATAATATGAAGGGATAGGGGGAGGGGAGGACAAAAGGGCTGGGAGGGGCAAGTTTCTGGAAAAAAGAGGAGGACACAGTTGCCCAACCTAACAGGTTTCAGAGGAAAAGAGAAATTTTTAAGAAAATATTATTAAATCATTGGCTAAGTGACATATGGAGTAAAGTTCCTCTGCTTCTCCTCTGAAATTACTTGTAAATCCTGTGTTTCTTACTAATACCTTCATGGGGGGGCGTTATTTTTTTTGTTTTTTGTGGGAGTAGCTCAGAGCAACAAGTTGTCTGCTAGACACTTGAGTTACCCCAGGAGAAATAAAATGCTTTGAAATACAGCCGTTGATCCCTGTTTCATCAAGTTTTTATAGGATGACTTGTAGTTTTAATATGTTCTTATAAAATCATTATTTTCTGTAAATAAGGCAATATCATAGTTTCCATTTTTGTGAATGAGGAACTGGGCTTCAAAGAGAATAAGTAACTTGTCCAAGTGAAAAGTAACTTGAAATTTGATTCCTTTTTTTTTTTTCTTGTTTAAGGTATCCGCTGATACATTTTTTAAGGACTTTATTTTTTAGAGCAGTTTTAGGTTCACAGCAAAACTGAGAGGAGGGTAGAGATTTCCCATATACCCCTGTCGGGGAGGAAGAAATTTTCCTCTACTAGGTTCTTTCGGCTGGTCTAAGAATTAAATTGACATGAGACAGATTAACAGGAAAAAAATCAAACAAAAGTTTAGTAACATGTATACGTGGGAGAGACCCAGGAAAACTGAGTAATTCACCAAAAGGGCTGAAGCCCTCACCTTAAATACCATCCTTTGATAAGTTTCTAGGGAATTGGTCATCCTCCTTTTCCTGGTACAGCAAGAGAGAGACACCATTACAAAGGGAGATTTCCCTTATAAATGTAAATGTTTCTTAGGAAAAGGTAACTTCTACTTGGTTTTCAGAGTTTTTCCCATGTCTGCTGTTTCTTTAAAAATAACCAGCTTAACATAATATTCCAAAGAGACACATTTTGGGGTGGCAGATTCTGCCCCCCTAAACACATTGCCCCCATCTCTCATTTCTTATTTGCAGGAAAAAGACTTCAGCCTCCTAGACCTTCTGGAATACCAAAGGGCAGATTCAAACAGTTGCTAATCAGGGAAGGGAGGGAATGCAGAAACAAAGGAAGAGCAGTCAAGAGACAATACTGCAGTGTTGGGGCAGGGTCCTGGTTCCTCCTCAAGGAACATACATAACAGTATCTCTGAGTTCTTCTGCAAGAACTAAGGCCCCCACCCACGTGGAAGAAGGTAACTACATGCTCAGACCCCAGACTGGTTAAAATCTGAAGGCTGATGATTGAGATTCCTGGAGTACTACCCTGTTACCTCACCACCAACCAATCAGAAGAAAGTCAGTCACCCTGCAGACCTCACCACAAATTTTGCCTGTAAAAACTTCTCCCTGAAAATCATCAGGGAGTTCAGGGGATTTTGAGCACAAGCCACCTGTTCTCCTTGCTTGGCTCTGCAGTAAACCTTTCTCTGCTCCAAGCTCTGACGTTTCAGTTTGTATGGCCTCATCGTGCCTTGGACACATGAACTTGCGTCTTCTTTCCTGGTGAGGACTTGGCCAGTGAAAAGCTGTGGACTTTTTGTTTACTGTAGCCCTCCCACCATCCTCTCTCTCTATAAAAGTGCTCTCCTTCCCTTGCCGTGGGGAAACTTGCACATGGCTCATCATGGTTGTATACCCCAAATTTAAATTCTCTGCTGGTCCTGAATAAATCCCATGTTTGCTGGAGAAATATCTGGCAGTCTATTTGCTTTAGGTCAGCAATATCATACAGAGCATTTTCACTGCCCTATAAATCCTCTGTGCCCTCCTATACATCCCCCTCCCCAAATAACCACTGATCTTTTTACTGTTTCCATAGTTTTACCTTTTCCAGAATGTCATATAATTGAAATCATACAGTATGTAGCCTTTTCAGATTGGCTTCTTTTACTTAGGAATAAGTATTGATGGTACCTCCATGTCTTTTCATGGCTTTGAACTTTGATTCCTGTCAATGAGTTTGGGTGCAAGGAACCATATACTTGTTAAATAAAGGGTCTCAGTGGTATGCTGGTAAATGTCTCCATGGGGAAAAAAGGCCAGGATTTGTAGCATTTGCTAGATTTCCATGATGTAAATGCATTTTACTTATGGTTGGTTTCAAACTACCAGTGGTGATGTCACCAAGTGCAGAGCTGGGAAGACATGGGTATGACCAGCAAGGGCAGGGAAGAACCAGCTCCAGCACACCACAGGGTGTTTTACAGTAAGGACACAACAGACAACCCCAGGGACATCCAAGGACAAGAAACAAATTATTGCTAGATCTTCTTTTAAAGCATTTGATGAGGAATCTTGTAACTTTTTTGCTTTTCTTTGGACAGATTCACTGATTTTAATCATGCCACTGACATGACATGTTTACCTTACTAAAGTACAACTTTCAGAGTCCAAACCAATAAAGGGAGCTAGTGTGTAGAGTCGTTTACAAAAATATCATTCTCTTTACAGAGACTGAGTAGGGCCAGTCTCTATGCTGTTCGTGGAGTACAGAGGTGGGAAATACCAATGCTCTCCTGTATAACTCAGTGGTGTGCCACAGGGGACAACCATCTGATGAAACACAGCTCTGAAACATGCAGCAAGAAAAACTAAGATTTATAGCAGACTATTCTCTTTTCTACATCCTGGAACTTCTATCACAGCCCAGTGACAATTCTCTAGAAGGAGCCTTCTGTAATCCACTGAATGGACAGTTTCCCTATGAGAATGATGCTGAGAAGAAAAACCAGGAATGGGATTAACTACCTTGGAAACTTCCACTGACAGCGATTATGAGAATTAATATCTTGTCTCTAGCACACTTTGGGACAAATAGTAGATTCTCAATAAATATTTTTGAATTGATAATTTTTCAAATACTAGCACATACAAGTATAAAGTTTATTTCATTTGACAGGATTTTAATGTGATCAATTAAAATATTTTAAAATTTCACATATAACTTGAAACAAATGGTTTTGTCTTTGTAATAGTTACCTTCCCAAATCTTGGAGAATGATTAATTTCTCTGGCCAGTGGTGATGTCACCATGAACCAGGTGTAAGGCTAGCTGCTGCAAGGGCAAGGATTGATAGAACACAGTCCTTTAGGAGCTCTAGACTAACTCAAACTTTCCAATTAAAACCAAAAACAAGATTATGAGATTTTTTTTTCAAAAATAAATTCAAATAAATCCAAAAGCCATGTTTTAGTCATCTTAATTTTCTGTTTTTTTTTTTTTTTTTTTTGGCTGTGTTGGGTCTTTGTTTCTGTGCAAGGGCTTTCTCTAGTTGTGGCAAGCGGGGTCCACTCTTCATTGCGGTGCGCGGGCCTCTCACTATCGCGGCCTCTCTTATTGCAGAGCACAGGCTCCAGACGCGCAGGCTCAGTAGTTGTGGCTCACGGGCCCAGTTGCTCCGCGGCATGTGGGATCTCCCAGACCAGGGCTCGAACCCGTGTCCCCTGCATTAGCAGGCAGATTCTCAACCACTGCACCACCAGGGAAGCCCTAATTTTCTGTTTTTAGGAGCAAACATCTGATAGTAATGCACTTTGTATGGGCTTTCCTCCCTTTCTTACAAGAACAATAGGAGTACTTCTTGTTAAATGATTAGCACAGATGCCTGGCCTGTTATGCATCTGTGTATCTTTTATTTAACATTATGATGAGCAGGTTACCACGGTCAGTGACCAGAGCTCAATCTTGCTGCAGACTCTTTAAGAGAATGTGTGGAATACACTTCAGAATTGTGCCACTGAGTTGTGAGTCCCAGGCAAGCCCCTTCCGCTATTTGTTGAGAGTTGGGTCTCTACTACTGGCACTAACCCTCCAGCGTCTCTGGGTGGCATGAGCACCTCCTTCCCTCTAGCTTCCCATTGCCTGGGGCTCATGCAAAGACCTCTCCTGAGGCAGATGCCTCACAAAATGATGTTTCTTCTCCTCAAGATCTGCTTTCACCTCCCCTCTTGGCTTCTAGACTAGTGACTGGGGTCAGGTCTCAGCATGGATCAAATGGGGGAAATACTGTCCCTGTTTTGTAGAAAACAGCTAATTTCCCCAGAGTTCTTCAGAACCTGGCTAGTATATATCAGCAAGAACCAGGAGCTTTGTATGATATGAATTTTGAGGGGGTTGAATGGGGGCTGGGGGTAAGGTGGGGACCGAATATTAACTTACTAGGGAAGAGTTTATCAATATGGGGTGCTCTCCTGTGACTTAGAGTGCAACACCTTGACAAGGATGCCTGGAGTCGGTCTCAGTACGCTGCTAGAATGACGCCTTGAACTTGGAGATAAGGACGTCTACAGTGGAGATGGAGATGCCAGCACTGCCTCAGCAAAATTTTGAGAAAGGGGTCCTGATACTCAAAGGGATGGGTTTATTACTTAAGTCCAGGGAACGCACTAGCTGACTCCGTTATCCAGAAGGGCCTGGGCAGGCACTCTTCAGGAAAACTCGAAGCATGCACTAGTGAGGGGGTGCCGGCATCATTGAAAAACTAAGTGATGGATGTCATCTCTAGGTCAGAGTTGACAATAGGGGAGACTGCTATGAAACTGAGCTTCCTGGTGATGAGGGAGATGAAAAGATTCTGGAATAACAGAGGCCAGGTGGCATCACTTAACTATTTCTATAACAGGCACAGACTGTAGTGGTAACCAAGGAAACTTGATCCACAAGGATCTGTGATGATGGTTAACTGACCAGGGTGTGCCTTGGAACTAGATAAGTACGCAACCAATAACAATTGTTGCTTGATTTGTATAAGCAAAAAGCTGGAAAGCAAATAGTTGATGTCAGCCATTGCAACAGCAAATTGTGATCACTTAACTTGTGTTCGCATCTGAGTCAGTTATCAGACCCACGACTCATTAATTAAGAAGAGGAGGCCAGGTTCCCTTCAAAAAGGGACTTGCAATATCATAGCAAGTATATAAAATAAATATTTCACCAAATCTTCTCCAAAAGAACCTCAGGCTTTTTATCATATTAACTTTCCACTAGAGAAAGGGTAACACCCAGACCTTTCAAGGATTGCTTGAAATAGAGTCAAAGATGACACTGATGCTGAGGGACACAAAATGTCATCATGGCCCCTGTTCAAGTGGGAATACACGGAGGCCAGATGACAAATAAGGGGTCCTGTCCCATGTCTATCTCACACTGAGTCCAATGAGTCCCCAGGTAATTGATCATTTCTCCATTATAAATGCAAAATTGGATATCCCTTGCAGCTAGCAGAAACCTCCCATTGGCTCCTTGACTTGCTAAATAAGTGCCATGGTGCTAGGAAAAACCAACGACAAGTCTTGGAAACTGGCCCTGCAAAATAGTAAATCAAAATCAATCTATATCTCAGTTGGAATGCCAGAGATTTTTGCCATCCTCAAAGTCTTAAAAGATAGACTCCATTGCATTCTCATTTAATCCATTGGTATAGCCCCTATAAAAATCAGGTTGATGACTGCACATAATAGTGGACTGCCATAAAACTGACCTTATTCACAGCTACTGTCATATGCGATATTGCTACTAGAACAAATCAACACAGCTGCTATTGACCTGAAAAATGAATTTTTAAAAATCATTATCAGGAAAGAGCATCAAAAGCACTTTACATCCATCTGGATGGAGAGCAGTATACATTTAGAGTCCTGCCCCAGGTCTTTGTAAACTTTCTTGCTTTCTCTTGCCGTAGAAGCTAAAGGAGCACTCCACAGAACATCATCCTGGTCCACTAGGTGAATAACATCATATTAATCAAACTAGTGAGCATGAAGTGGCAAATGCTCTGGAAAGTCATGTGTGAACTGGAAATTAAATAAACCCTAGGGACATCGCTGGTGGCACAGTGGTTAAGAATCCGCCTGCCAATGCAGAGGACATGCGTTCGAGCCCTGGTCCAGGAAGATCCCACATGCCACAGAGCAGTTAAGCCCGTGCGCCACAACTACTGAGCCTGCGTGCCACAACTACTGAAGTCTGCGCACCTAGAGTCCATGCTCCACAATAAGAGAAGCCACCGCAATGAGAAGTCCGTGCACCACAGTGAAGAGTAGCCCCTGCTCACCGCAACTGGAGAAAGACAGCATGCAGCAATGAAGACCCAACTCAGCCAAAAATAAATAAATAAATTTATAAAATAAATAAATAAACCCTAAAAAAATTCATAGTACATTAGTGATATTTTTATGACCCAATGTTTTGAGGAATGCCAGGACATCCCTTCAATACTGAAAAACAAGTTATTATACCCTTACCACAAAGAAAGAGGCACAGCCCTTTAGTTCTCTTTGGATTTGGGAGATACCTTATCAGTAGGGTTAACTATCTGACATTCCTTGCTCCTTCGTGGTAAAATTCAGAGATATGTTTTTCTCAGTCTCTCAGAAGATCCCCAGCAGGATTGAGCCTCAGTTGTCCACAATGGTGACTTCTCATTAACAGTGAATCTTTTATTGGCTTTTCTCCTTATTCTTCTCTCAGCACCACATCCTACAGTGCTTCTCAGGAATACTTCCTAAATAAATTACACCCAAATTCTTGCTCAGGATCTGCTATTGGAGGCACCCAAGCCAAGACAGTTTATAAGGGTAGAGACCGGGAAAATAGCTACAAAGTTATTGCCAGTAATCCAACAGGAGTTGATGATGGTTCAGTCAGGGTGGTAGCCCTGGAGATAATTGGAGTCATCAGGAGAGATTGAATTCTGGATGTATTTTGAAGTTAGATGTGTATAGTTGGATGTATGATATGAGGTAATGAAGGGGCCCAGGATGTTTCTAAAGATTTTCCTGGATTAACTGGAATGACTGAGTTTCTTTCAAGTAAGATGGAAAAGACTTCAAGAAGAGCAATTTTTCTGGAGTAGATACAGAGCTCAGTTTTGGTCAGCTGCACTTTGAGATGCCTACTAAATATTCCAGAGAGGCTTTCAAGTAGTTAGTTGGAAACATGAGTCTAGAGTTCAGGAGGAAGCTCCACCAAAGGGATACAATGGCAGTCATTGGTATATAGATGATATTTCCAGCAATGAGATCATCAGGAGAGTGAATACAGAGGGAAAGAGAAGACAACCAAAGCCTGAGCACTGCACCCCTCCAATGTTAAAAGGCTAGAGGGAAGAGAAGGAACAACAGAGATCAAAAAGAAGCTAGCAGTAGAATAGGAAGAAAACCCAGGAAATGGGATGTCCAAATGCGAGGCCAATGGGGCAAAGAAAAATGATGTATCAAGGAAGAGGTAGCAAATGCTGCTGCTAAGTTAGGTCAAATAAGGACTAAGCATTTATGAGTGGATTTAGCAATGGGAAGGTCAATTCAATCCTGATGACAAATTTTGGTTGT
The DNA here is from genome assembly GCF_965194805.1 of Balaenoptera borealis. Classification (NCBI taxonomy): domain Eukaryota; kingdom Metazoa; phylum Chordata; class Mammalia; order Artiodactyla; family Balaenopteridae; genus Balaenoptera; species Balaenoptera borealis. The sequence continues at coordinate 22,162,098 of NC_138863.1, forward strand.
CTAAACACTTCATAAATCCAGTGAGCTTCAGTGGATATCTGAGCCTTCCTGGGACTAGATACAATCCATGCTTTCTCAAGAAGATGAAGAGGGTATGCATGAAAAGAAGGAAGGACTCTTAAAATGTACTTTGGCTGCTTTGCCATTTTGCCTAGGGTCAGACATGTCACTGACAATAAAACACTGGGAATAATATGAAGGGCAGAAGAACAAACTCCCCTCGGTGCTCTGGGGGAAAAATACTGGAACATTAGAATCTCCTGGCAATCAAGCCAGATTAATTTACTCAATGCTTTGTGATAGATTTTGCTGTAAAATAAATTGGATAGTAGATTCTTTTGAGCAATAGTACCTAAAATTTCCAATTTCAGAGTATTTTGGCTTATTACAATCAATGGGAGGCCCCTAGATGCCTGGAAATGATGGCTGGATCCAGGATGGTGCAGCCTCCTAATGATAATGCTGGAAATCGCCCAACAGTAAGCCTTCATTGTTCAATGAAAACTCAAGAGGGATAATGCCAAAAAGCCTTATATACAAAAAGCAACTGACTCCCAGAAAGGAGGGGGCAAAATAAGTTCACATAATCACATCATCCATCCTCTATGTGGCAAAAGTTGTTCTGTGTCTGGTTTTAACGTTGGTAAAAATAATAGATTATTTTTCTCTCTTGATCGTATTTGATTTTGATCCAGGAATTACCTTTAGCTTTACTTCATTGGTGCTCAATATCATCTTCTCTCCTGATGGAAAATCCTACCTAGTCAGTGTTTGCATTTCTTCATCCACCATCCTTCTCATGGCAATAGTCACACTTGGGATAAAAATAATACCTATCTATAGGGTTGTTGAGAGTATCATGCAACTTAATCTAGCTCATTCACTTAAAACAGTACTTGGAAAAGAGCTTGTGCTGTGTGTATGAGTGTTTCCTCTTATTTTTACCTTTATGTGGTAAATGTTCTACCTTTGCATGGCCTATGTTCATATTGGTTTCTGTTCTTTGTGACCGTGACAATTGTAAAATATAGAGTTTATTAAATCATTGTGAAAATGAATATCTCTAATTCTAAATGTATGAATGTGCTGGAAATGATGATCCTGAGACCTTCAGAAACCCCACAAACTCTGGAGACAAGAGTAAATATGAGCCACTCATATTCCAAAGGCCTGGATCAGACCTCAGAGTCTGAAGATCTCTGAGTCTGAGATAAGCAATCGACATATCCTAAATGAGTATTTACAGCAATTACATACTTCTAAGAAAACTAACGCACCTATCCCTCTGCCAACCCACTCCCCCCCCACCTCAGATTCAGTAGGTCTTGTCTTTGGCCCAAATAGGTCACAATTTATTGTCCAAGCCTGGACTTTTCTTTGTAAAGAGGTATTATTGATTACATGAGCACTGAGACCCTTGCAGAGGCTGGGAACTTTGGTGATTGGATCCAGCCATTCTTCAAGCTCCTAACACCTCCTTGGGATGCACTGAAGAGGTAGAGTGCAGGTCTGCTACTCCCAGGACCCCTAATCACCACCCTCCTAGGACCCTCTTTCAGTTTTGTCATGTCCAGTTCCTGATCCTAGGGCCTCAAAGCCCATCCCCTTTCTTGGACTATTTTCTTTCACAAAACAAAATTTTCTTAACTCTGCAAGATAAGGTCCAGTTCTCCATTCAACCAAAAGCCTAACCGGGACGGACGGGTTTGAGGAGGAGAGAAAATTCTTGTGCTTCTGCTCCATCTATAGCTGTGCAAACAAAACACAAATGAATTCCTCAGTGAATGATTCTGGCACATAGTAGTAAAGAGGGCTGTACCACCTCTTGCCTCTGACTTTCACACATGTCGCTTTCTCTGTCTGGAATAGTGCTGCTTTTCCTTCCTCCTTACCTGGCTAACTCCTACTCACTCTTCCCATCTTAGTCTAAACATCACTTAGCAAATTTAAACTATGCCTTGATTCATTATTTTAAAAAATCAGCACAGCTGAACATTTTCAAGAACATTAATACACTTTCACACACAATGTTCACTAGCACAGCTGAAAGTGAGGACAGGGTGGCCTGAGATGACCTGTGAATAAGGCCAGGTTTCTCTTCAAGGGCTCCTACTTCCTTCCGGCAACCTCCTCACTACAGGACGTCCACATTTTCTGGAGCTGAGTGCTCCCAGACTCTTGCACCTTTTCCTAAAATCTTCCTGCAGAAAAGGATCTGTAATCAGTCATTTGCATCTTAATGGAAATGTAAATTGCTGTGTTAAGTCTCCCAGGGCAGCTGCAGCTTAAACCTAGGTACTTTTGTGGAATAAGAAGCTTTGTTCCCAAGTAAAATGAAGTTAAGCTGCAGGGAGGATTTTGCTTATTTCAGTACGTATTAAGTGACTTTGGGCCTGCGCTAAACTCTCCCTATCAGTTAAATATCACCAAACTTATTCTGATTTTCCCAAGGGTTATTTTGAAAACCAAATGAGATAATGTACTTGAAAGTGTCCATAAACTATAAAGTATTACACAAATGTTAGTGCTATTATTAGTAAGTTATGAATTTGACATTCATTGGCATTCAAAGCAAGTCTAGAGATTCCTTATTCATAATTCCCAGACCTCAGACAAAGTTACTGTATTCTGTTCTGCATTCAGTAGAGTTTGTAATTCCATGTAGATTTAGGGAGAGGTTCTGAGTATTGTCATAAAGCAAGAAAGCATTTTTCTTTAAGAATAAAATGATACATGTGTCTTGCAATGATTTTTTTAATCTTTTTGAATTCTATCTTTTGTCTCAGTGGGAATCTTCCAGCCTTCCTTACTTTTATCCCGGAAGAGCATTTTATTTTCCTATATGACTTGATTTTTTTTTTTTCTGTCTGATCCAAGAGCTAAACTTTAATATTTATTAAAATAACTCACTTTTTCATTTTCAATAAAAATGGATCAGATCCTCTCTTAACTCCTAGTTAATTAGGAGAAAATATTATATTTATTACTTCTTATAAGCGAGTTACACAGAGCTATAGAAACATATCTTTTAAAAAACTACTTTTTTCTGCCTACCAAATGTGTGCAGTTCAAACATTAGCATGTATTTCATATTTCCTGCATATCACTAAGCCACTAAATTTTTCCTTTAATCAAATGTTTTGAATTTGCATGAATAAAAGTGATCACTGTCTATTCATATTGAAAGTTTATGTAAAGATTGGTCTCTGTTTAAAGTGGTCTTTGTGAATCTGTTTTTCTCTGAAGCCAGAAAATAGTTTCAGAAAATAGGCAGTGAGTTATCCCAGGAAAATAGAAACAAAAGAATCTGTTAGTTTATTTTCTGTTAAAGTGATATCTACTAGGTAAGAGTATGGCTGCTCCTGTTGCTAAATCAGAGGCAATGCCCTCTCAACCCAAATCAAATGAGCCACTGAGCTTTACTGACCCTGATGCACAGTAAACAAACAAATAAATCCATCTATCCATCCTCAAACTCAAGTACCTACCTCATGGGACCATTTATGTAGATACGTAGCTCTGAGTGTCAGAAAAGCGAACTGCAATGTCATGAGTCACATTGAGACTCTGTTGGCCTTTTAAAAAATTTTTTTTCATTCAAGTATTCATTTACTTACACATGCAACAAGTACTTTTGGCCAACTATGCGCCCGGCAACCATTTAGGTGAACAAGTGCCTGATCCAGGCATTCAGATGAGTAAGAGAGAGAGGATCCCCTGGCTTCATGGAGATTACGATCAAGTGGGTAGAAGGAGACCATAAACAAATGCATAAAACAAGATCATGAAGCCCTGCAATGAGGGAGACAGATTGGCAAACAAAGGGAAGGTGACTCATTTAGATTGGGTGTCCAGGAAACCCTCTCTGAGAACATGAAATCTGTTTGAAGATCTGAAGAACAAGAGGGAGCCAAACCCACAAAGAACTAGGGAAGAATGTTCTTGGCCCAGGGGATAGAAATGCAAAGGCCCTGAAGAAGGAAGAGACTTGGCCTTTTTAGTATTTCTGCAAGGAGCCAGAGTGGCTGCAGCTTAGTGAGCAGAGTGGAGAGTGACAGGACAGGAAGTTAGAGACGGAAGTGGGGCCCACATCGTCAAGCTTATGAAGATTACAGAAAGGGGTTTGAGTTTTACTCCACGTGGAAGAAGAAGCCACAGAAGAGCTTTAAGTACTGGAGTTACAGGGTCTGTTTACATTTACAGCATCACTCTGGCTGCTGTGCAGGGAATGAATTGCAAAATTGCAAGAGCAGAAATGGGAAAACTAATAGCAAAGTAATTGCAGTAGACTAGGTGAGAGATGGTGGTGGATCAGGTGAGAGCAGAGGGGATGGAGATAAGTTAATGGGTTTGTGGTACCTTTGAAGGTAAAGCCAATAGTTATCAAAATACTAGATTAGATACTGAGGAGGAGATGAGAGAAATCAAGGATAACTCCTAAATTTTTGAAATGAGGCACTGTGTTGAAGGCCATGCCATTTACTGAGATAGGAAGGCTAAGGGAGGGATAAGTTTTTGATAAATCAAGAGTTCCATGAAGAGTATGAAACTGGGCAGGAGAAGCTAACATACCAGAATACTATATCTATCAGGTTAGACAAAAAATAAACCAATCACTGGTAGCAGAACTGCAATTAGGGAGGCATGAAACATGGTTCTTCCAGACTTATCTTTTTTTCTGCTTCAAAGACTAGACAATGGGCACAAATAGTTTAATGGGCTCTATCTTGGGAGGGCTGTGATTGTGTTTAGCTGCAGAACACATAGATTCACGGTTCTACAAAACATTGATACATTTAATTTAATCATATAAGCTAGAAATATTTTACTAGCAGAAATATACATATATTATAGAACTAGAAAAGTGCCTGGTATATAGTATATGCTCAAGAAATATTTGTTGAATGAATGCAAATATGTATAAAATATAAAATAATTATGAGTACGTGTGTTCATGAAAAACTAGACTAAGAGTCATAAACTATTTATAGATGCATTCAGCAAAGTGGTGAGCATAGAGAAAGCCCGTGTGGACACAGATTAAGTGCAATTGTACTGTTGCTGATTCCACAGTTCCTATCTTTTCATTTTTTTCAAATAGGGAGAATCACTCAAGGAACATGTAATTTTAAAAATCAGCTTTCACCTGATGATACGATGAAATCTGCATCCACAAGGAAACGTGAGGATGTGGCCAGATGAAGGATATTCCTTCCTGGAAGCTGTAAGGACTAATGCTATAATTGATTTGGCTGTATTCTAGGGATGATTAAGTGGCCATAGATCATTGGGAAATAGAAGATTAACTAGAGAATATGTTCTTTGCTTTAGAGTAATAAGCTGGGAGTTTATGGTTTTTGATAATTTCACTATCCACTTTACATTTTTATTAAATCTGTGTTATCGGAGTACAAGTTAGCTGACTTTAGATGTAGCTTGTTATTCGTTGCAAAACATAGCTTTCAAGGAAATGCTGATATGGCTTCTAAAGGTTAAAGTTTCCAGTGTCAGATTTTCCTAGGCAACAGTTTAAAAGGCTTGACATTTGCTGAATAGCTGCTGAGAAAGGGCCTCTTACTAAAAGTGTTCTTCTTCTTGGCACATAGCATTTGTAGGAACTAGACTCATTCAACAAACATTAATCGAGGGTCTACTATACACTAGGCATGCTGGTCTGAGGCCTTGAGACAGACCTTCTATCTAATACAGAGATTAAATAGACCAACACCTACCCCCTTCCCTTCTCCACTGTTTAGTGGGGAAACAGCACAGCAAGGACAGGTACCCTGAGAGTCTAGAGGAGCAGCACCAGGCCCATTGCTGGAGCCTGGTGGCCCAGGAAGCCTTTCTGGAGGGGAATGACAAAGCAGCTGAGTTTTCAGAGATGAGTAAGATCTAAGGAGTTCACATTTCTAACATCTATCACCATTGTCTATTAACTGTCCGTTGTTCCTTACTTGTGGAATTTATATCATGTAAACTGTCATCTAAGGAACAATATTTTCTTAACTGAAACTTTGCATATTCAAACTACAAGAGTTCCAACCAGTGTGAGTATGTAGTTACTCTGAAAACTATGCTTAACTCACCTAATTGTTGAATTCATTATAAAGATTGAATTTAGCAAATTACATCCCAGAGCAAAGGTATCTGGGAATATCTTTAACAATAAGGTGCACATGTGTATGGGTGCTGTAAGGTTTCTCAGGCTTTGAGAGATATACTCAATTCCTGGAAGTTTGTTGGGCAAGTATGGAAGAATAGAAAGCCATTGCCTAGCTAAGCCTCACAGAAACTTTGGGTAATGTTTCTGAGTCAAGAAGCTTTTAAAATAGCTTTAAAAATAGTGGCTTTTAAAGGGAAAAAAAAGTTTCTGATACTGAGGTTGATTTATATATATATATGTATATATATACAAAGGTAAGACTAAGCCTAAACTCCTTAAGCTAATAGCTCTTATAAACTAAAATACATAAATAAAAAATAAAATCAACAAAATTGCAAATTAAATATAAATCAAAATATAAGTCTAATGCAGTTTAAATTGAAAACATTAACTATGTCTCATGCTACTATTTCAGTAAAATTAAATAGAAAACTAAATAAAAGACTGGATAAAATAATTAAATAATAGAAGGATTTGAAAGATACAGACTCAAGTCTTATATTTATGTATACTTTTTTTTTTTAACCACTGTGACAATCAAGGACCTTTATTCTATTTTTGTTTTCTACCATCTTTACCTGCCACTTCTTACAGTATTATTTCAACCCCATCTTATGTTAAAATATGTGTACATTTTTTAACCTCAATAATACTAATATGAATAAGGCTAATTCACATTAGTATTAATAATTTCAAGAATTTGCTTGCTATTTGAAGATAATCAGATCTTGTAATTAACTGAATTTTGTCCAGAGCAACCCTTGATTGTCAGTTTATTGAAATTTGCATTAAATAGATACCTAACTCCAGTTAGTGGTGAGGAAAAGAAAACAAATTTCTAATGTGTATCTATGATTCTATTTACCAAATACAAAGCCGGAATATGCCCATACATCTCTGTATTAGTTTCTTATGGTTGATGCACAAATTACTACAAACTTGGTGGCATAAAACAACACGTATGTATTATCTTGCAGTTCTTGGAGTCAAAAGTCCAAAATCGGTTTCACTGGGTTGGATTAAAGTGTCGGCAGGGCCAAGCTCCCCCGGGAGGCTCTAGGGGAGAATTTGTTTCCTTGCCTTTTCCAGCTTCTAGAGCTGCATTGCTTGTGTTCCTTGGCTTATGGCTCCTTCCTCCATCTTTAGATCTGTCTTTGCTTTACCATCACACCACCTTCTCCTTTTCTGTCTCTGTAGTCAAGTCTCCCTCTACCTCCCTCTTATAAGCCTGCCGCAACCTCCTTGCAAGTGTGGTTGTACTGTGGTGAAGACTTTTTTGAACTCAGCATGTTGTGTGGTCACTCAATATTTCCAACACTTTTCTCAAGTTCCATTCCTGGGAAACTCGCACTGATTTTAGTTGGCCTTTACTTGGTACATAAAATGTAAATGCAGTGTAGACACAAGCATGAGATTGGTGGCCATCCCAGTGATCCATGCATGAATCGGCTTATTTTTTCAGACTATCACATTTTTCAGCACATAAAATCTCTCTGGCCTGTTTGTCTACCATCATGGCAATTTAGCTCCTCTGAGCCTGAGTTTTGACTTCCCCAGGGTGAGGATTCAATTGGTTTGCCCAGCAGCATTTATAATAGGTTATCTCCTTTGGACAGAGCTTTTGTGCCAGACTGCCTAGCCTGGGCTAACAGTTATGGGATAAGCATCAGCAGGTCCAGTTATGCATAAAGCACTTTCTCTGGGGAAGGTAGGCAGTTTCTCAGAAGTGGGCAATCTAAATGCAAGTTTAATTGCATAATTTCTTTAGTAAAATTGGAATGGATTCCGTGATTCTAGAGCCTATGCAGTAATGAGGGTCACTAAATTGCTACAGTTGAGGAGATATGATAAATTCAAGGAAGAATACCCAAATTGATGAAATCTTTTTCACTATCAGTTACAGCTATATACAAGGCTAAAAGGATTGCTAAGTGCTTAGGGTGAAGAGGAAGGTGGGTTAAATTTGAGAAAACTGTCCAAGAGTTGTTATATCTTTATTGATTTCTTGCACGAAGAAAGGTTCTTCTCTTTGGAAGAAAGGAAGGGAAAAATACTTTCAGTGCAGGAATAAATACAGAAGAAAGTAAAAGTGTGAGAAACACATAGGAAAGATCAAGGTGCAATTTGTTTGACTTCAGCGGACAAATTAAGTTGGAGCAAAGCAGATAAGGGGATGCAATAGAAGCTTAAATTTATGGGTATTATGACTTCTCTAGTGAGTGAGAGACCCACAATTTAGGGTTCTTCTACCATAATTTGATGTCTGTCATTTATTTTGTCATGAATTTGAAAGCTTCAGAGAGGTAGAGTAAAATGACAGATGATGTTTATAGTTTCCATAGAGATTGTTCGGCAGAAAGGCACGGCAGTTACCATGGTCTAGCATTTTTATAATCTATTTTTTCTCATTCACCTCTCACAGTAATATATAATTTTTAGACCTCCTTGGGAAATTTAAATCATTTGGTAATTTTTATGTACTGCTAAGTTTCTAGGAACTTACTAAATTTTGATATGCATGAACTAAAATTACTGTGTGATTGAGTTTATTGAAGAATTTTATTCAAAACAAGACTAACAATAATTGAGAATCATCCTAAGACATCATTGTTGTTTATATTATTTCCCTGACCTATTCTTATAGGATGCTACTTCTTTGTTACTCATTGGAAAGTGAGAGAAATAGTGTATATGAGACAGAGTTCTTTTGCTCCTGCCATGGACCAAATTCTAAAAACAAATCTTATGGCCATTGTCCTAGGGAAATTGGTTGGTCATTTCTAATAATTACTAGAGCATGTTTGTGGCTGACAATGGGGGAAAAGTGGAATCAACAGTGTATTGTCAGAAGTGGTCCTCATTGTTTAAAGCAATGAGACGGTTCACAGGATTCTAAATAAAGAAATGACTGAAAAAAAAGGATGTTTCAAAAAGGGCAAGATATAGACCAAATTACTAGAATAGACAAGCATTAAAGATGGCAGAAAGGGGGTGCATCTCTACTGAATCTTTGCATTTACTGAATATCTGTTGGCCAATAATGGCTTGGTTTCTAATGCAACCAAATGCAAAACAATTTGGGCACTGAAAGTGCTTCTTCCAAAAGCAAATCTTTTTTTTGGAAAGCCAAACAAGTGAATTTTATGATGCATTATGATGATTTTTCCTAAATCGCTAGTACAAATAGAATGTGGAGATTTAAAATTATATGTGGAATTTTGCCAGAATGCCCATTCTTAATTATTTTTTGAATAGGATTGGATAGATTTAAGCTTGATTTACATTTTTAATCATCTTAGTTTCTTATGTAAACCTGATTTGAAAATTCACATTTATCCAGAGAAACTTTCAAAATGAATCAATACATCACTTTAAGTGAAAATTTCCAGAAATGCTAATTGGTAGAGAGAGCTTCATTTCCTAGCAACAAGTCTCATTCCAACGTTGTATTTCTCTGACTGTGAATATGCATTGTATCATAAGATTATAATTGCATTTAAAATTGTCATCATTTACAGTTATCTTTTCCCTACATATACAACTTAACAAAGTTAAAGACAAACCTAACACTCTGACTAATCATTTTTTTTTACCAGTTTAAACTGCCACAGAGAAAAGCAATTAAAATAGAGAATCTTTTGTTTGTTAACCGCTCACCGGTCAGACAGTGGGTAAGCAATTATTTTTCTGCTTTTTTTTAAGTTAAATTTTGAGATGAACAATTAACTTGTTAAAGACTAGGCATATATTCCCAAAATATATTATTATGACATGAGAATAGCATAACAAGATTTCTAAGGGTGAAATAATATTTCTCAATTTATTTCTCAATGATTTGAGAAATCATTTCTCAATGATTACATTTCATTTATATAAAATGATATTTCTCAATGATTATATTTCATTTATATAAAAATCAAGTCATTATAGGATGTTTGGGAAGACAGGCCATTCTTGATTATTTAGAGATCAGAGAGGTCTTTCTTCTGAGTTGTCATAATCAAATTCCTGGATTTATACAAGATTGTATAGGAAAGAAAATACAAAATACTTATAAATACATAATACAAAACTGGCCATTTATAAAATTAGTACTCACTCAACACAGAATTCTCTATGCCTAACACTAGATTGTATATCCCTGTTGCTTAAAGCATCAGCATCTGGACAATGTGATATAAATACAATGCAAATCAAATTCAAAGTAAAAATACAAATATTGCATAAGATGCAAACTTTCTTGAAGTCACTGAAAGTGACAGTGGACAGTTTCTAGAATCTTGAGCAAATGAGAATTTCACCACTCAACCACTGGAGAAGAGAAAAGAAAGCAGTAGCAATGATGACAAGGTAGGAGCTTCAAAAGAGAATTATTTGACTATCAAAGGATTAAGAGAGGCCCTTGGGAAAAGGTGGATTAATAATGCCATGTCCAACTATCAAAAACATTTCTTTGCCATGTTATACCTCAAAGCAATGAAGTTTTGGCTCATTCTTGGTTCATTCTAAAAATGAACACAAGGGCTTCCCCCTGGTGGCTCAGCGGTTGGGAGTCCTCCTGCCAATGCAGGGGACACGGGATCGAGCCGTGGTCCGGGAGGATCCCACATTAGCGGAGCAGCTAAGCCCATGAGTCACAGCTGCTGAGCCTGCGCTCTGGAGCCCACGAGCCACAGCTACTGAAGCCTGCGCGCCTAGAGCCCGTGCTCCGCAACAGGAGAGACCACCGCGCTGAGAAGCCCGCCCACTGCAACGAAGAGCAGCCCCGGCTCGCGGCAACTAGAGGAAGCCCGCACGCAGCAACAAAGACCCAACACAACCAAAAACAAATAAATAAATAAATTTATTTTTTAAAGAATGAACACATAATTGCAGTTATAACCTAAATGTTAAATAACATAATTTATTTTCACAATTTAAATTTCATTTTTTAAGCTAAAGATCCATCAAATCTCTTTTATCTTCCTCTTCATTCTTCTCCGTCGCCTCTTCCTTCTCTTTTTTTTTTTTTCGTTCTCCTACTTTAATATTTGTTATGAAATTTTGCCCCGGGGTTAAGAGGGCCAACCTCAAGTGGACCTTCCCCAGTACGAAATAGTGTCAGATCCCAGGGACCTACTGGGCAAAAACAGAAAAAGGAATGAGCCAGAGGCATTTCAGATCTCAATATTCTGAAAAAGATGAAAGAGCAGGCATTTTGGGACATAGGTAACAACACTTGTTCTGGAATGCCATCATCTTTTGGGGGTAGAATATCCAAAATCGGTGGCCTTTTCCCAGTTCTCAACCCTTGACCTCTCAGCGCTGGAGGAGAGTTTTTTAAAAAGAAGAATGCGATCGCGATGTTTTTCAGTCTCTTCCTCCCTGCACCCACCTTATTCACGTACAATCCCAAACTCTTCTTCAAAATAAGTTTTTTCAAACTTAAGTGATGCTTCCTCTATACCTGAATTTTTTCTTTTAATCTGCATCATCTTGCTTCTCCTGCCTCCTGATGTCATCAGTTCCCTAAGGTTCTTGTCCCTCTTCCTCAATACTTTCTCCTTGAATGTCCTGGATATCGAGAATCGGGTTTTTGAAATGCTTTATTTACCATGTGGTAAACAGGGACATTTTAGAGATCTTTCTAAATACTTGTCTGACCAAACAAAATTTTTTTCTAACGGAAATCAAGTTTCAACAAATCGAACAGGTACAACATGCACAGTCTCAGGAGGAGGCCATTCTGGTTGCATTACTATTCTACAACGTGTGGAAGCAAATCTCTCACATCCTTCCCTTTCATTCTGGACCTGAAACGGAATCTCTTTCTATTCAATGCATTCTTTTTGTTAATTCCAAGTATCAGAGAATACCATCACCAGAATAAATTTTCAGTCTCTCCCCGGCTTGAGTAATTGAAAAAGGGGATATGACTGAAGAGCTTTGCTCATTATGATTCAGCCAAGAGCATCCATACAAGTGAGGAATAAGAACCATGGGTACCTACCCTCCCAGTGCTTTCTAATGAACCATAGGTCATTAGTACTGGGTCATTTGGTCACCCCTAGTTCTAGTATAGATGCCCAATAAAAATATTAAGCATAAATTTTAGGTTGAGTTTGAATCTTAAGAGGCTGTCCATATTTGCAGTTTATTTTCTTCAGATACCTTACAACTGATCTTAATAGATTATTTTAAAGAAAATCTCACCAGTGACATAGCTCCAATATAAAATGTGAAATCATTATGCCTTATAAAAACATGATTTATACAGGATTTTATTATATTTCATGTAAATAGTTATTAAGTAAAATGTAGTTCATTGACTGATTATAAATTTTTATAAATTGTTTCATGATATTCTTCATTTCATTTATGCAGAATATGAATAATATATCATAGAAAGGAGCTGTTATCCCCTCCGAAGTCATGTTGGAAAACTACAAAAGAAAGTTTATTATTTTAAAAACAAATTCACAATTGTAAAGTTTTTCTTCCTATACTTCATTTCAGTGAGTTAAAATATTGATTTTCACAAACATGAATATTTTTAACTTTTACTGTATTAAAAAACATGCCAAACCTTGTAAAATAATGAGCACTGTATTTGTATTCAAATTTTCATTAGGAATTTTAATAAATATACTCTATGTATTAAGTAGTATACAAAGAAGATAACAAGTGAAGCTACTTTAAAATACAGAGGCTGCAGTACAATCAACTTGGAATAAGATTGTACTTCTCTTCCAAAGAGCTTGGTGCCATTTTTCTCCTTAAATGTTTCCTTTAAGAAGCGCATTGTTTGGAGATTAACCAAGATGGCGGAGTAGAAGGACGTGCTCTCACTCCCTCTTGCGAGAGCACCAGAATCACAACTGGCTGCTGGACAATCATTGACAGGAAGACCCTGGACTTCACCAAGGAGGATACCCCACGTCCAAGGACAGAGGAGAAGCCACAGTGAGACGGTAGGAGGGGCGCAATCAGAGTAAAATCAAATCCCATAACTGCTGGGTGGGTGACTCACAGACTGGAGAACACTTATACCACAGAAGTCCACCCACTGGAGTAAAGGTTCTGAGCCCCACGTCAGGCTTCCCAACCTGGGGGTCCGGCAACGGGAGGAGGAATTCCTAGAGAATCAGACTTTGAAGCCTAGTGGGAATTGATTGCAGGACTTTGACAGGACTGGGGGAAACAGAGACCCCACTCTTGGAGGGCACACACAAAGTAATGTGTGCATCGGGACCCAGGGGAAGGAGCAGTGACCCTGGGGGAGACTGAACCAGACCTACCTGCTGGTGTTGGGGGTCTCCTGCAGAGGCGAGTGGTGGCTCTGTTTCACCGTGGGGATAAGGACACTGGCAGCAGAGGTTCTGGGAAGTTCTCCTTGGCGTGAGCCCTCCCAGAGTCTGCCATTAACCCCACCAAAGAGCACGGGTAGGCTCCAGTGTTGGGTTGCCTCAGGCAAAACAGCCAACAGGGAGGGAACCCAGCCCCACCCGTCAACAGTCAAGTGGATTAAGGTTTTACTGAGCTCTGACCGCCACAGCAACAGGGAGGGAACCCAGCCCCACCCATCAACAGTCAAGTGGATTAAGGTTTTACTGAGCTCTGACCGCCAAAGCAACAGTCAGCTCTACCCACCACCAGAGCCTCCCATCAAGCCTCTTAGATAGCCTCAACCACCAGAGGGCAGACAACAGAAGCAAGAAAAACTATAATCCTGCAGCCTGTGGACCAAAAACCACAGTTACAGAAAGATAGAGAAGATGAAAAGGCAGAGGGCTATGTACCAGATGAAGGAACAAGAAAAAACCCCAGAAAAACAACTAAATGAAGTGGAGATAGGCAACCTTCCAGAAAAAGAATTCAGAATAATGATAGTGAAGATGATCCAGGACCTTGGAATAAGAATGGAGGCAAAGATTGAGAAGATGCAAGAAATGATTAACAAAGACCTAGAAGAATTAAAGAACAAACAAACAGAGATGACCAATACAATAACTGAAATGAAAACTACACTAGAAGGAATCAATAGCAGAATAACTGAGGCAGAAGAACGGATAGGTGACCTGGAAGACAGAATGCTGGAACTCACTGCTGCGGAACAGACTAAAGAAAAAAGAATGAAAAGAAATGAAGACAGCCTAAGAGACCTCTGGGACAACATTAAACGCAACAACATTCGCATTATAGGGGTCCCAGAAGAAGAAGAGAGAGAGAAAGGACCAGAGAAAATATTTGAAGAGATTATAGTCGAAAACTTCCCTAACATGGGAAAGGAAATAGCCACCCAAGTCCAGGAAGCGCAGAGAGTCCCATACAGAATAAACCCAAGGAGAAACACGCCGAGACACATAGTAATCAAAGTGGCAAAAATTAAAGACAAAGAAAAATTATTGAAAGCAGCAAGGGAAAAACGACAAATAACATACAAGGGAACTCCCATAAGGTTAACAGCTGATTTCTCAGCAGAAACTCTGCAAGCCAGAAGGGAGTGGCATGATATACTTAAAGTGATGAAAGGGAAGAACCTACAACCAAGATTACTCTACCCGGCAAGGATCTCATTTAGATTTGATGGAGAAATCAAAAGCTTTACAGACAAGCAAAAGCTACGAGAATTCAGCACCACCAAACCAGCTCTACAACAAATGCTAAAGGAACTTCTCTAAGTGGGAAACACAAGAGAAGAAAAGGACCTACAAAAACAAACCCAAAACAATTAAGAAAATGGTCATAGGAACATACATATCGATAATTACCTTAAACGTGAATGGATTAAATGCCCCAACCAAAAGACATAGACTGGCTGAATGGATACAAAAACAAGACCCATCTATATGCTGTCTACAGGAGACCCACTTTAGACCTAGGGACACATACAGACTGAAAGTGAGGGGATGGAAAAAGATATTCCATGCAAATGGAAATCAAAAGAAAGCTGGAGTAGCTATACTCATATCAGATAAAATAGACTTTAAAATAAAGAATGTTACAAGAGACAAGGAAGGACACTACATAATGATCCAGGGATCAATCCAAGAAGAAGATATAACAATTATAAATATATATGCACCCAACATAGGAGCACCTCAATACATAAGGCAACTGCTAACAGCTATAAAAGAGGAAATCGACAGTAACACAATAATAGTGGGGGACTTTAACACCTCACTTACACCAATGGACAGATCATCCAAAATGAAAATAAATAAGGAAACAGAAGCTTTAAATGACACAATAGACCAGATAGATTTAATTGATATATATAGGACATTCCATCCAAAAACAGCAGATTACACGTTCTTCTCAAGTGCGCACGGAACATTCTCCAAGATAGATCACATCTTGGGTCACAAATCAAGCCTCAGTAAATTTAAGAAAATTGAAATCATATCAAGCATCTTTTCTGACCACAACGCTATGAGATTAGAAATGAATTACAGGGAAAAAAACGTAAAAAGGACAAACACATGGAGGCTAAACAATACGTTACTAAATAACCAAGAGATCACTGAAGAAATCAAAGAGGAAATAAGAAAATACCTAGAGACAAATGACAATGAAAACACGACGACCCAAAACCTATGGGATGCAGCAAAAGCGGTTCTAAGAGGGAAGTTTATAGCTATACAAGCCTACCTCAAGAAACAAGAAAAATCTCAAGTAAACAATCTAACCTTACACCTAAAGAAACTAGAGAAAGAAGAACAAACAAAACCCAAAGTTAGCAGAAGGAAAGAAATCATAAAGATCAGAGCAGAAATAAATGAAATAGAAACAAATAAACAATAGCAAAGATCAATAAAACTAAAAGTTGGTTCTTTGAGAAGATAAACAAAATTAATAAGCCATTAGCCAGACTCATCAAGAAAAAGAGGGAGAGGACTCAAATCAATAAAATCAGAAATGAAAAAGGAGAAGTTACAACAGACACCGCAGAAATACAAAGCATCCTAAGAGACTACTACAAGCAACTTTATGCCAATAAAATGGACAACCTGGAAGAAATGGACAAATTCTTTGAAAGGTATAACCTTCCAAGACTGAACCAGGAAGAAACAGAAAATATGAACAGACCAATCACAAGTAATGAAATTGAAACTGTGATTAAAAATCTTCCAACAAACAAAAGTCCAGGACCAGATGGCTTCACAGGTGAATTCTATCAAACATTTAGAGAAGAGCTAACACCCATCCTTCTCAAACTCTTCCAAAAAATTGCAGAGGAAGGAACACTCCCAAACTCATTCTATGAGGCCACCATCACCCTGATACCAAAACCAGACAAAGACACTACAAAAAAAGAAAATTACAGACCAATATCACTGATGAATATAGATGCAAAAATCCTCAACAAAATACTAGCAAACAGAATCCAACAACACATTAAAGGATCATACACCACGATCAAGTGGGATTTATCCCAGGGATGCAAGGATTCTTCAATATACGCAAATCAATCAATGTGATACACCATATTAACAAATTGAAGAATAAAAACCATATGATCATCTCAATAGATGCAGAAAAAGCTTTTGACAAAATTCAACACCCATTTATGATAAAAACTCTCCAGAAAGTGGGCATAGAGGGAACCTACCTCAACATAATAAAGGCCATATATGACAAACCCACAGCAAACATCATTCTCAATGGTGAAAAACTGAAAGCATTTCCTCTAAGATCAGGAACGAGACAAGGATGTCCACTCTCACCACTATTATTCAACATAGTTTTGGAAGTCCTAGCCACGGCAATCAGAGAAGAAAAAGAAATAAAAGGAATACAAATTGGAAAAGAAGAAGTAAAACTGTCACTGTTTGCGGATGACATGATACTATACATAGAGAATCCTAAAACTGCCACCAGAAAACTGCTAGAGCTAATTAATGAATATGGTAAAGTTGCAGGATACAAAATTAATGCACAGAAATCTCTTGCATTCCTATACACTAATGATGAAAAATCTGAAAGAGAAATTATGGAAACACTCCCATTTACCATTGCAACAAAAAGAATAAAATACCTAGGAATAAACCTACCTAGGGAGACAAAAGACCTGTATGCAGAAAACTATAAGACACTGATGAAAGAAATTAAAGATGATACCAACAGATGGAGAGATATACCATGTTCTTGGATTGGAAGAATCAACATTGTGAAAATGAGTATACTACCCAAAGCAATCTACAGATTCAATGCAATCCCTATCAAATTACCAATGGCATTTTTTACAGAGCTAGAACAAATCATCTTAAAATTTGTATGGAGACACAAAAGACCCCGAATAGCCAAAGCAGTCTTGAGGCAAAAAAATGGAGCTGGAGGAATCAGACTCCCTGACTTCAGACTATACTACAAAGCTACAGTAATCAAGACAATATGGTACTGGCACAAAAACAGAAACATAGATCAATGGAACAAGATAGAAAGCCCAGAGATTAACCCACGCACCTATGGTCAACTAATCTATGACAAAGGAGGCAAAGATATACAATGGAGAAAAGACAGTCTCTTCAATAAGTGGTGCTGGGAAAACTGGACAGCTACATGTAAAAGAATGAAATTAGAATACTCCCTAACACCATACACAAAAATAAACTCAAAATGGACTAGAGACCTAAATATAAGACTGGACACTATAAAACTCTTAGAGGAAAACGTAGGAAGAACACTCTTTGACATAAATCACAGCAAGATCTTTTTTGATCCACCTCCTAGAGTAATGGAAATAAAAACAAAAATAAACAAGTGGGTCCTAATGAAACTTCAAAGCTTTTGCACAGCAAAGGAAACCATAAACAAGACGAAAAGACAACCCTCAGAATGGGAGAAAATATTTGCAAATGAATCAACGGACAAAGGATTAATCTCCAAAATATATAAACAGCTCATTCAGCTCAATATCAAAGAAACAAACACCCCAATCCAAAAATGGGCAGAAGACCTAAATAGACATTTCTCCAAAGAAGACATACAGATGGCCACGAAGCACATGAAAAGATGCTCAACATCACTAATTATTAGAGAAATGCAAATCAAAACTACAATGAGGTATCACCTCACTCCTGTTAGAATGGGCATCATCAGAAAATCTACAAACAACAAATGCTGGAGAGGGTGTGGTGAAAAGGGAAACCTCTTGCACTGTTGGTGGGAATGTAAATTGATACAGCCACTATGGAGAACAATATGGAGGTTCCTTAAAAAACTAAAAATAGAATTACCATATGACCCAGCAATCCCACTACTGGGCATATACCCAGAGAAAACCGTAATTCAAAAAGACACATGCACCCGAATGTTCATTGCAGCACTATTTACAATAGCCAGGTCATGGAAGCAACCTAAATGCCCATCAACAGACGAATGGATAAAGAAGATGTGGTACATATATACAATGGAATATTACTCAGCCATAAAAAAGAACGAAATTGAGTCATTTGTTGAGACGTGGATGGATCTAGAGACTGTCATACAGAGTGAAGTAAGTCAGAAAGAGAAAAACAAATATCGTATATTAATGCATGTATGCGGAACCTAGAAAAATGGTACAGATGAGCCAGTTTGCAGGGCAGAAGTTGAGACACAGATGTAGAGAATGGACATATGGACACCAAGGGGGGAAAACTGCAGTGGGGTGGGGATGGTGGTGTGCTGAATTGGGCGATTGGGATTGACATGTATACACTGATGTGTATAAAACTGATGCCTAATAAGAACCTGCAGTATAAAAGAACAAACAAAAAAAAAAAAAAAAGAAAAAGAAGCGCATTGTTTGAAATTCATATTGCTCTCTCTTAGTAAGGTTAGGTCCTTTGTTGCCTTGACAGGATATGGATGTCTTGATTCATGTTTGCACAGAACTAAACCATCACGGTGTATCACATGACTACTGAAACTATTTTATTGTCTTTCTGTCACATTACAAATTGAATTTAAAATACATTTGCCTTATAAAGACAAAAACTGCATTGCTTGTGCTTAAATATTGCATAAACCAAATTTAGTGATCTGTTTATTCTTTATGCTTGCTTGGGCCCAGTTGTTAGCACTTTGGAATGTCCAACTGTCTGCAATAATTTACTGCAGAATAAACTCTTTCCTATATTTCTAGAGTCTGCAACTCTTTAACCTTATGAATTTAAGAATGAGTCAGTTTAATCTTATATCCTACTACAATAATATATTTGTATGTATGTACTATTACATTTATATGCATTTGATCTTAGTTGTATATGTAGTGGTTTGTTCTGTGTTTACTTGGTTGTAAATTTAAGTAAAGCACAACAGAGAAATGAATACACATACTGATTTATTGACAAAGGCTGCAAACGTAGTTCAGTTTGTAGGAAAGAAGGTGATGTATTTATCTATTTTATTGTCTTATGGTAACCTTTATTTTCAAAAGTTAGTGGCGTCTTTATTTAGAAGATCAATGGATCAAATACTGTTTAAAGTAGGTATTACCACTATTTCAAAACTGGTATGCTTGTCAGCAAGTAACACTTAAAATACAAGAAATACTCATTTCAAGTAATACTTAATTTTTGAATAATTATAACACACTTAAGCAGAGCTGAGCTTGTCAAGATTGCTCGACCTGTGACCATGTTAGTGCTGTAATTTTATTTAAAGAGATATAGCACATGAATGAGAATAAGAGAGGATGTGGGGCTATGGTTCTGTTTGACTTGATATTAAATTTATTCTCTGAGTAAGCAAATTAAATTGTTACTTTAATTCAGTATTTTAAAAAATGATCTTTAGATTTTCTTTTTAAACTATGTTGTACTAATGTTGTGTAATTAAATACTACCTAAGTCTGAGGATATCTCTATTCAAATTATAGGATTTTCTTTTTTGTCTGTGGTTCAAATATCAGAACAGAATGAGTGCGATTTTGTGATTCTCCCCCAATGCTTCAATCATTTATTCTGGCACCCTATAATTCAAGAAAAGAAATTTAATTCCTACTTAGAAATGAAATGAAGAGGAGACATTTCAAAGCAAGCCACATTGTCTACTGATCATAATGGGAGTTGCACAAAATCTTGATAGATTTTTTTAAAAGAAGGTATTTTTTTTCGGCAGAGGCCATTGTGCACTGATGATTGAAGTTTAAAACATTTGTTTTAATTTTAACAAATGTAGGGTTCGCTGAGTACCTCTTATTTTGAGTTTGGATAAAGAGAAATATAATGATAATCATTCACGTGTATAGTTTACAAACTGCTTTTTTTTTTTAACATCTTTATTGGAGTATAATTGCTTTACAATGGTGTGTTAGTTTCTGCTTTATAACAAAGTGAATCAGTTATATATATACATATGTTCCCATATCTCTTCCCTCTTGCGTCTCCCTCCCTCCCACCCTCCCTATCCCACCCCTCTAGGTGGTCACACACCACCGAGCTGATCTCCCTGTGCTATGCGGCTGCTTCCCACTAGCTATCTATTTTACGAACAAACTGCTTTTACGTAAGGTATTCTCATTTGATCGTCACAGAAACACTATAAGAAGGCAATTATTATTTTTCCCATTGTAGGGTTAATAAAAGGGAAGCAGAGATTGTAAACTCTGTGATGAGGGGGTCAGGTTGGGCTTCCAACACCTAAGATAGTGACTGATACGTAAGCGCTCAAGAACCATCTGATGCGTGAGATAATTGGAAGAATGCATTAAATGGCTTAGGTAAAACAAATTAGCAAATGGCAGGGCCAGGGCTTGACCATGTATCTTATAGTTTCAAGGACAATGTCCTGTCTTTGTTTTTGTTTTGCCTATTCATTAGTTGTCATCCCACCTCTCCTGCTTTTTCCTGCCTGCTCCTTCCCCAAGAGATGCTCATGAATTCTCTTAAAAATATGTATACTTTTAAAGTATATTTCTCCTTTTAGTTTTAAATACTCTTAACCATTAAAAAGAGCTGGAAAACAAAGGGTCTTTTTCCTTTTCCTGTTCTTTCTGGGTTTTGATAATTACTGCTATCACAGCATCCACATTCACCTAAAATAATAAGCCAGAAAGATGTGAAAATCTTTGACATCAAGTCACTGAGTGTGAAAATAGAACTCTATTGAGAAGATAATATGATCAGAAAAAATTTCAGGTAATATATTTTACCCACACGGACTGTCGTTTCTTGCCTCTGGCAGGATAAGCCTTCATTTGCTGGGCTGTTTGGACAGTTTTGAGAGTGAGACGATAAAAGCCTGAAACATCTTCCAGCACCACGGCCTTTGTCCATCTTGTTCCGTAGCAAACCGTTTCCCCTTGGGGGCAGGAAGTATCTGATATTTAAAAAAAAACACAAAAACCAGAAGCTTCTTACCCAGCCCTACTGAGATAAAACAAAAGATTAGATTTCAAACCAGACTGGTGCAAATCTGAGCTCTCACCGTCTTTGCTAACAATTTCATACTTTCCTCATCATTTCAAGGTCCCGGATTGCCAGCCAGCTCCTACCTTTTTTTTTGGCCACATGATGATGTGCTCTGACGCTGATCTGTAAGCAATAATGTGTTCACCCAGTTCACTTGCACAAGAGACCTACCTGTTCAGACATGAAATATTATCACCTCTACAATCAGTGTACACAGCATCCTTAGCATTTTCCAGGGAGCCAGGCGCCATAAATCCATAGATTTCCGGTTTGTTTCCACAGTAATCCTACATCCAGCTAAAAGAGTTCCATAATTTAGGACTTGTTCTTAAGGTTCTCAGTCACCCAACTCCTGGGACTCTTCACTGGCTGCCTTTTCTTTTTGCAGTTCCCATCTCGTGACAATCTTGTCGCCTCCTCCTTCTGTCCCTCTCCCTCTCTTCCCCTTCCTCCTTCCCAAGCCCCAAACCTAATTTCTCTTGTCCATGGAAAGTAGTTTAAACACTGCCTGTTGCTGCTTTGGCTTTTGCTAATATCCCTCTTAGCCAAGCACCTTATCAAGAATTTTCCCAAACCATCTCACAAAAGAAATTCCAATCTGAACCATTAAGAAAATGCTTTTTTTTTTTTTTTTAACATTCTGATTTAACACACTCATAGGTTTTATTTCTCTTCATTCAGTTAGATTACATTACAACGTTCCAGTTACAACTTCATGTATGACTGGGGAATGGTGTGCGGAGAGGAATCTAAGCAATACCCACCAAGGAGAATTTAATCATCTTTAGAGAACTTGGAGGGCACAAATGATTTAGGAATGTCTAGAGAAAACAACAACAACAACAAACTTATCTTAATTAAAGAGAAAGTAGAGCAAGTTTGGTCCAGAAATAATGCCCCCAGCATCAAAGGGCCAAGCTGATTCTGACTACAGCGTATCTGTCGCTTTGTCCTCATTCATTCACTCACTCATTCATGTAAATACCTACTAAGCTCCTGGTGCTGTTCTGTGTGCTGCGGTTATAGCAATGAGTAGACAAAAATCCCTGCTTTCCTGGAGCTTACATTCCATGAGGAAACACAGATACTAAATTAGATAAATATAAGTTAAATATATAATGTATTAGCTAGTGATACCCGCCAGAAGCACACGGAGAAGGTAAAATAGGGTAGGAAGTGTTCCACCAGTCCGGCCCCTCACAGGCATGTGATGTGAACATAAAAGCACAGCAAAACCAGAAGCGTCAACTTCATACATCCTTTTTGGGAGATACTGAAGGCACTAGGCAACATAATTAGTACAGAGTAGGTACAAGATTGGGGAAAAGGAAATCTCCCTATTCTAATAAAGCAATGTTGACCCAGAATACCTTCCAAAGGCAGCAGCTAGAGATGATTTTGAGCTGGAGGGGTTGTGGAGTCCAAAGGAGTAAGAATCTCACCATCTCAGAGCGTATCAGGCTTCTGAGCCGAGGCAGCAGAAATCACTGCAGGGCTCAGAATCAAAGCCTAGGAAGAGGGAAAATCTAGATGCCAATACTGTAGCCAATAGCACTGTGTTTGTGAGTAAACGTGAAATATGGCCTGAAGACTTCCACTGGGTTGGGGGTGGGGGGTGCGGGGGAGACACCAGATCCAACACAGCAGGAAGATGCGCTGGTGTACGGGTAAATGTTGAACAACTGGCTTTCTGAGAGTAATTCCCACACACGTTCACTGATATTTGTGTTCAATTCATGAGTAACATAAAAGTGAAACTTGTTTGTCAGTGATGTGAGTGAACTGTTTGCTCAATCAGTTTTGAATACTGGAAAAATAAATCATCAGTTTTTTGTACCTATTCACGACACAAGAGCTATAGACATGACATATTAATCTGTATTATTAACATAGATTTCGAGCTACCAAGGTGATGTTACTGAACGTGGAGTTGGCAAGAAATGTGCAAGGGCATACCATTATATACTATGGCATGTACATTATAGACATTTTTTTAAAATGTAATTCACATTAAGAGGTTAGATAATAAAAAAAAAATGTAGTAAAACATTTAGGAAGTGATGAGTTTTAAATATTTATTACTTTTGTTTTAAGAAATTATGTAATTCTAAGTTTACACAATATGGTTTTTAATAATGGCTGTGTTTAACAAATAGCTAGTAAATTTCCTACAAATATAAGGTTGGCTCCTATGAGCCTGTATAAACCAGCTAGCACACATCACTGGTAGATGCCAAAACTATGTAAATGTAGATTGTTATTATTAATAATGTGACAATTTTTATTCTCAGGCTCAAGTTGCCCTGAAAGGGCAAGTTAAAAAAAAAAATTCAGTCCTTTAATTTTACTCTATTTGCTTTGATTGGACTGGGGCTTTTCTTTGAATCTCTAAGCAACCTATTTCCAAATCTCTCTTACAATGCATAAATGAGCAAATAATAATGTCAACCATTATTTGTTGATTCCTGCTAGCTTCCCTCTCAAGAAGGTGACTTTTCACTAATTCCTCTCCAAATTCCAGAAGTTCCTTTTTGCGTTCAGCTATGTACTATATGTAATCACTACTAGCTAGTATGCATTAGGTTGAGCCAGATGAAATTGCTGTTATCTGACCATTTCTGACCTACAAAAACAGTAATTTCATATGCTTCAGTCTAATGTCTTTGCTGTAGTCAAACTGGTGCCGATGTTCCCCCATCATTTGTGTCTCTGTGTTTATATCATTTTGCCCATTTGAAATAATCTTCCTCCACCCTTCTACTACTTTAAACCTCTCTGTCTCTAAGACTTAACTTCTGCTTTCACTTCCTCCACAAAGATATCCACGATCACCCCAGTCTTCTTTTTTAATAAACTTATTTATTTTAGGATCTGTTGGGTCTTTGTTGCTGCATGCAGGCTTTCTCTAGTTGCGGCGAGCGGGGGCTGCTCTTCATTGCGGTGCGCAGGCTTCTCATTGCGGTGGCTTGTCTTGTTGCGGAGCACAGGCTCTAGGCGTGTGGGCTTCAGTAGTTGCAGCACGCAGGCTCAGTAGTCGTGGCTCGCGGGCTCCAGAGCGCAGGCTCAGTAGTTGTGGCATGCAGGCTTAGTTGCTCCACGGCATGTGGGATCTTCCCGGACCAGGGCTCAAAACTGTGTCCCCTGCATTGGCAGGTGGATTCTTAACCACTGTGCCACCAGGGAAGTCCTCCCCAGTCTTCTGTAAGCAATTTTTTTTTTTTTTTTTGGCCGGGCCACAAGGCTTGCAGAGTCTTAGTTCCCTGACGACCAGGGATCGAACCTGGGCCACAGCAGTGAAAGCGCTAAGTCCTAACCACTGGACCAACAGGACCCTGTAAGCAATTTTAAGCATTCTCTTCCCTGACCTTTTGTGATACTTACATGTGCACCACATAACTGAACACTTAATTATAACCTGTCTCATATCATATTATTTGTATTGTTTCTTATATTAATCTTGTCTGTAGACAGTAAATTCTCTGAGAGGAAAGACTATAAGTTAAACTTCTTCTGTAATCGTACAATGCATAGTTGTGCTGAAAATCAGTACGCACCCTCATATTTAAACTGACTTGGACTTAAAGTCCTTGGAAGTTAATTAAAACTAGGTTATGCAGGTGCTTAAAATCTGGTCTTTGAAGTCAGGCAGACCTGAATCTATTTCCCTACTCTGCCGCTTATAACCTGTGTGTCCTTGGGATGATTACTAAACAACCTGAAGCCCCTTTCCCCCTTCTGTCAATTGGATAGATAATGACCTCTTTACCTTCAGGTGATGGTTAGGATTATATGGTAAGTCTAAATTATATAGACTCTTTGTGGAAACTTAAAACCAACGGATACAGTTGACCCATGAACAACAGGGGTTTGAACTGCACAGGTCCACTTATACGTGGACTTTTTTCAATAAACACAGTTGGCCCTCCATATCTGTAGTTTCTGCATCCACGGATTCAACCAACCATGGATCCCAAACTTAATACATGATCTAAGGTTGGTTTAACCCTTGGATATGGAACCCCAGATACAGAGGGCTTACATGGGACTTGAGCAACCTTGGATTTTGGTATCGTGATAGGTCATGGAACCAACACCCCCTCCATACCCCCTGACCCCTGTCCCATTCTGAGGAATGACTGTATATTTTTCTCAATGATTTGATTAATTCATGTAAAGGAAAGACTATCATTGTGTATGTCTGGCTTAACAATGAAAAGTGTTGTTATAGTTATTTTTAAGATAAGGTTTATTCGTTGAGGTAACGTCCCAATCTCCCAATTAACACCTAAAACTTGCATATATATATATGCAATTTATATATATATATATATATATATATTATTATATTATTTTGAGGCTGGGGGGAACAGATATTTTTAAAAGTTGAAATATACTGGATTGCAGTCTACCTGACTATCCAAGAGGATATTGTTCTTATTATCTAAGAATAAATTTCTTATCATTTTCTTTTTCTTTTTTTTTTTTTAATTTATTTATTTTTGGCTGTGTTGGGTCTTCATTGCTGCACATGGGCTTTCTCTAGTTGCAGTGAGCAGGGGCTACTCGTCGTTGCAGTGTGCAGACTTCTCACTGCGGTGGCTTCTCTTGTCGTGGAGCATGGGCTCTAGGCGCTTGGGCTTCCGTAGTTGTGGCGCACGGGCTGAGTTGCTCCGCGGCATGTGGGATCTTCCTGGGCCAGGGCTCGAACCCCTGTCCCCTGCATTGGCAGGCAGATTCTTAACCACTGCGCCACCAGGGAAGCCCCATTTTATTATTCTTGAACCTAGAGTAGAGTAGGTTTGTAGAGTAATAAGTGACAGCATTTATTAAGAACTTACTGTGTGTCAAGAACTTTGCTAAGGTTATTAGCTTATTTTATCCATGCAACAGCAATGAGGTATTTTCTATTATCCCTACTTCACAGATGAAAAAATATATAAGCTATCTTTTGAGATAGCGAGAAAAGCAACTAAATGAAGGCAATGCAAAAATATTGAGGAGAGATTTAATAAACTTTCTGTCACAGAGAGTGACTTTACAACAGTAGCTAAATTTTAATTCAATATTCTCAACTCCAAAATGTATTTCTAAAGGCCTATTAAGGGGTATTATCAATACTAGCAAAATGAATCCAGTATGAACAAGGCATAATTTCCAAAACAGTATATGTGAATGGAAAAAAAATAAAGCTGAAATGCACTTGGTAACTGGCCATTGCTTTCAGGGACAATGGTATACAGTCATTCACTCATTTCCCTATTTATCGAACATATACCGTGTCCAAGGCATACTTAAATATACTGGTTACCTTTTACGTGTCCTTGGAAAGAAATTTAAATTATTGTATGAATTTTGATTGCACTGATTACAAAATTTTGAAACACAGTGGAACCCAAACTAGGGTCAATGCTCATTTCCTAAATGAACATTTTATGTGCAAACAAACAGCTGCTGGAATTCAACAGAATTTAAAACAAGCTGTTTGTAAATTTTACAAACAGCTGTTTTTGGTGATTTTTGTCAACAGAATCTTCCTGCTTTGCATCACAACATTCTTTCATTATGGTGTCCCGTCAAAGAATAACTTGTTGGCTTTAATCACATTTACAGAGATTTATGACTTAATACTTATTCAGTGGTAGAGCTTCTCAACACAAAATGTCAGTGAGCCTGTTATAAATTGCTTCTGGCATTCCTACTCTATCTTTTATTTGGCTGGGAGTATTTCCACCTGAAAGTGATAAATTCCTGCTATAACCACTTTATGTGCTTCAGTAATTACACTGTACAGAAAAAGGGGGTTTCTACTGAGATCTCTCCTTAAAAACAGCAAGTGATAAAAGGCAGTGGAATGAGCTGAACTCTGAAGTCTGTTGAACCAGAAACAATGACCAGTGAAATATCTGTGTCAGACTGAATTTGATAAATGATCAGAAAATACAGAAGATACCAAAACCTTTAAAACCATTGCTGAAGGGACATAATAATATATCTATGTCCTTAGACTACATACTTTTGATTCTGTAACAGAAATTTGGCAGGTCAAGAATGGGGTTAACATCCTTTCAAAAACCATTTCAAAATATCTAGATGCTTCTAGTGACTTAGGTAATTTTTCAGTAAATGCCAAGGTCTACATGACACTGAGACTGTGTCTATATGTGCAACTCAGAGAGACTGTAGCCACTAACTTGATCAATACATGTATGTACAACTGTACTGCCCAAGTAGGGGTCCACATTCATCATATGGTGTCTGTGGGTGGTAGGTACTGATTAGTTTTGGCCATACTGTTTTGTTTGCTTCATATAAGCTGTCTATAGTACATAGGGCAAAATTACTGTTTTTAATTGTTGAGGTTTCCTTGCTCTTAAAGGAAGAACAAAATAAATAAAAGATCTCCAAGTTAACTGAACAAAACTATAAGGGTTTGCCAAGGATGGTGTTAGGAATTCAGTAGATAACTTCATTTGCGATGATACTAAGAGAGATTATGGTCATTAAGCAAAATTCAAGCTTCCTTTCAGAGTTATTGCACCATATTTGCAAAGGAATTGCTACGGCAAGTATCTATGTTCCATAGTCACGGAATTGAGCAGCTCCCTCTAGCTCAGAAGATGTACTCTTTCGTAAGAGAACTTTAAAACAAGCATAACTGGCTTAGTGCAACTCAACAATGCTAAAACCAGTTCTAAAGATGGGAAAATGTGTTGTGCGCTGTGACTTAAGCTTCACTATATGTATTAAAGTTCAGGACAGTCCATTGTGAAGGGATTTGCATTGGTTGTGCTGCATTCCTGGTTTAGACCAGTTTCATAGTTTGTAATTCCTTTCTCACGGCAACCCTGTGAGAGGTCGGTATACATTGATCTGACATTTACAAAAGATGAAACTAAGTTCCAAGATAGGTTAAACAACGGGCCCATGGGCGCAATTCTAGGAAGTGGCAGGGGTCGGTTTATAACCCAGTTCTGCTTGACTCCAGAGCTCTATGGCACTTAATCATTATACCACATTGGATTCCAGAAAAAATGGCACAGAGCTTATGACTTTAACTTAGGTTAATGGCATTTTCACGTAGGAAGGCTAGCTCAGTCAAACGCAGAGAGCAGACACCACACTCCTCGATGCTGTGGAGGTTTGTTCCACTCCATCAATTACCACATTCAATTGTTCTTTATCAATTGTTTTCAAACTGCATTTTCTGGGGGTAACTCTAGGTTTCATAGAGGTCCTTGCAAACAAAATTTATATCTGTCAAAGAGAGTGCACTCAAAAGAATTGAGGTCGTCGATTTCACTGCATGACACCATAATTCAAAGCCAGAGAAGAATTAGTGTACGTGCTGAATTTGTGAGATAGCTTCACATTCCACGGGCTGAGAGTCTGGGTGTTACTCTTGTCCCATTTTGCTTGTTCTATATGTTTATCCAAGTGAATATGAGGAAGATTTACTACTTGTAAAATACTTCACAACACAACAGAAGAAAAAAAAATTGCATTTAGACTGTTTTTAACAAACTGTTATATTGAGCCTAAAGATTGGGAAAGAGATCCAGGCTGGAGATGCCTTTGGAGTACAGTAGAATTACAGATGGTAATCAAAGTGATGCAGGGCAGGGCATGGAAAGAGAAGAATGGGTAAATAGGCTAAAGCAAGCCAATTTGTATGCCTCAGAATCCCCCCTGGGACCAGAGAGTTACACTGGGGTAGGATGAATCATTTTGGAAGGGTTGAAGGTTCTAAGGTTCTGGGGAATACTGCTTAACTGGAAGAAGAGGAGGATAGACTAGGAGTGAAATGGAGCAACAAACCTAAACTTGATGGACTCAGGAGGTCCTTGCAGGGAAACGGAAAGGGAAATAGGATACCATTTATCCCTTTTTAAAGTGGAGAGGGGGTATTATTAATGCCCTAAGCTAAGGCTTTACCAGGACCCTATAGCTGGACTGCATTTCCCTGGGGAACTTTTTTCTGGGAACAGAATTTCAGGATTTCACACATTGTTGGTGTACCTCATCCTGGGTAGGTCACCCATCTTTTACCTGCACACATAATGGACATGGGAGAAAGAATTGGCTCTTGAAATTCAGGATCCAGGCCTGCGAGGAAGAGTTGGTTCAAAAACACATACCCCATCTCCACTAAAAGCTAAGCATCAGTCACCTGAGCTGTAGCACTGCAGGGCTGGGAGGAAGCAAATGGAAGGGGAAGTGGCAGATGGAAGAGTAACCTTGCTTATTCTCTTGACCAGTGTACTATGGCCACCATGAAACAGCTGCCGAGAATTTCGTGAGTTTGAGGAGCGCTAATGGAGCAGTGGTAGAAGGAAGGAAGAGGAAACTAATAGGAGAAAGAAGTCATTGCACCTGCATCATAATTCATTTAATAGCCCTGTACGAACAGGCCAGTAACAATTGTTTGGTCCTCAAAGCATTTGACCAAAATGTGAAATTTTCATTTACTCTGATCACAGTTAAATTACGCCCTAATAAAAAAAAGCATCTGATAAAAATATTCAATGTCATTCTCTGTGGTAAGTAAAGCATTCACAGTACTGATCATCTTCACATTAGTTTTGAGTACTTATTATGTAGGTGCTTTTACATTTACTGTAATCCCACAAATCTACAGGATAAATACTATTATCCCGGTTTTGCAGATAAGGAAACAAATGCTCGGAGAACTTAAGGCTTGACTTAAATCACACAATTATTCAGTGGAGGAAGTGGGATTAGAAGTAGGACTTCTGGCTCCTGAAGTCTCCAGCTAACTGCATTATACACCATAGCATCTCTCCAAGTTCATTTAACATTTTAAGTTCTCTAGAGTTTGATTTCTCTGCAAAGGGTAAGCAATGGCTTAAAAAAATCAAGGATTAACTTCTTGGCTACCTGTGAGGTTAAATATATATATTTATATATATTTGGTTAATTTCATGTGCTATCATAGGTCAGGTAAAACACCCTGTAAGATCTTATTTAGTTTTACTCGTTCTGCGTCTACTAACCACGTGTTTATTTGGAAATGTTTTAGATGGCTGCCGTGTAGCTTAAAGACTGAGCGGGACTTGGGTGGACACCGGGTTATCAGCTAGAAGGCTATGGGAACACTCCAGGTGAAAATGATACAACTGGGCCTGTTGTGAAGACAGAGAGAAGTGGAAAGATTTGAGAGTAAGGGGGGAAAAAATGCAAGGGTTTGGCAGCGGACTGAATGGGGAGGGTGAAGGGGTGCGTAGTAGGTGTATCTGTATATATGGCCATCAATGAAAAGCCGGGGGTGGCGTGGGGAGAGAAAAGAAAGTTACTTTCTTAGGAATTAAGAGTGTCAATGTTACAAGCAAAGCGTTTCCAAGCTCAGCAGTAGTCGAAACAGCACTCCTTATAGACCATGCTCAACTAAAAAGTTTCTCGGTTTGTGACTTTCCATTGATTAAATTCAGCCAAGGGTCCCTAGAATCCGCGCTCTGGGAAAGCAAGGACTTGCTCATATTCTTACTTTTACGCCTCAGGGCAGCCTGTGGCCCCACCCCCTTTCCCGCCGACAGCGGGGGTCCTACCGCAGCCGCGCCCGGCGCCGAGGCCCCGCCCCGCGCCGAGGCCCCGCCCCCCGGCCCGCGCGCCGGGACTTTTGGCGCGTTTTGGCCGTGCCCCGCCCACCCCGCGCGCCTCGTCCCCTTAGGCGTCCCGCCGGCACAAAAGCGGGAACAGCTGGGGCGGGGGGCCCGGGGATCAGGTCGCAGGCCTGCGCTGTCTGGGTGGTTGCCCGAGTTCGCCCTGCCTCCCGCTCTCCCAGGAGCCTTCTCCGCGAGGGCGGGGCGATGCGGGGGAACCGGCAGCCGAGGATCCGCTCCGGGAACGAGCCTCATCCCGCGCCCGCCATGGAGCCGGCAGGTCGCGGGGCCTGGGCCCACAGCCGCGCCGCGCTCTACCGGTTGGAGAAGCTGCTGCGCTGCTCGCGTTGGTAAAGACCGACCCTCGAGGGGGCTGCCGGGAGGGCCTCGGCGGGGGCAGGCGTCTTTTCAAACCTCCGGTTTCCTCCGTTCATTCCCGTCTCCCCACCTCCCCCAGCAGTTGGGCCGCCGAGCAGAGTTAGTACCTGACCAGGGATCTGGTGTTATTTATCCCCACTCCGGGCCCCCATTCAACCCTTTCTGGGCGGCTTTCTAGCCTTTCTTGCACCAAACCCAACTAAGATGGTAGTTTTCGAACTTTAGCGGGCCTAAGAGTCTAGAGGCGTGGCTGAAGATGCGGATCCCTGTTCCCGCCTCCAGAGTTTGAATCTGTAGCTCTGGGGCATCTGCACTGTTCACCGGACCCGTGATTCTTGTGACCAGGGTAATTCCAGAACCTTAGGCCGAGGACTGTTAAGTTTGAAGAGGCCCACTAAATTTGAAGCAGCTGTCACTGTTTGCTGAGCTGGCCCCTTTGACCTTTTCTCCGTCGCAGCCTTATTTGGGGAGGGAGGAGAGTTTGGGGGACTTTTTTGGGGGGTAGATTGAAGATGGAGGTGTGATGGACACCGCCAATTTCTCATTCAATATCACATTTCCTTGGTTTGATCAAAGACTGTATGGCTTGGGGTTCCAGCTCTTAAGAGATGCTGTTTATTATTACTTTTTGCTTCTTATTTTCTTCATGCTGTTACACCATGGGAATCCTTTAAGTTCAAGGTTTTCCTTCCATCTGAAGACATCACTTTCTTGACTGGTCCTCCTTGCTTCTTCTTTTCCTGTAGCTCCTCCTAGTATAGAAATAAAGAAGATTTATAAAACCCAGGAAGGGCTTATCTCACTTTTCATTTCTTCCAAAAGCGTTTATTGAGCGCCTGCTGTGTGCACAGCTCAGTATTTCTGCATCAGTATCAACTCTGGCAGGTTTTCTCTCTGCTCGTAGCCGTTCTACCCTATTTGTTTTTTGGACTTTGTTTTGATTTCTTTTTCCCCCCTCTGATGTCCAACTTGCAGAACTTTGTTGTAGGTAAAGCGTAAGTAACATAGCAACTCTTTCTTTAAAAATGGAAAGGATGTAACTGTCAGAGTTTCGCACTTATATTTTGTTTTACGAAAACTGTAAACCTTGTGACAAAATGACATCATTACCCTCCTTAGAAAAGTGGCACTTTTGTACATGAAGACATTCTGATGTTGTGTGTGTTTTCCCATAGCACAAGGGTCATCCATCAGAGACTAAGAAATTTAAAACTGGCTCTGCTGGTTGCTATAATAGAAGCAATTGTAGTCACACCTTCATAGGTCAACGAAAGTTAGACGTTCAGATGGCACATTTCTGTATGGAAGGCACTAGGGCGGCAGCGGCATGCCTCACGTAGACCGTAGCGTCAGACTGCTGGGGTCAGGTTCCAGCTTTGCTACTGCTGAATGGCCCTAGTCATCCAACATCTCTGTGCCTCAGTTTCCTTATCTGAGTGACGATAGTGCTCAGCTCATCCTCCTGTGAGGATTCATTAATAATAAAAAAAATATATTATTGAACACCTACCAAGTGCCAGACTACTCTAGGCATTGGAGATTCATTAGTAAGCAAAGCAGACAGAAACCCCAACCCTTATGAAGCTAACGTTCTATGGGAGGGAAGAAACTAAATGAAATTATACACGTAAAGTGGTGAATGTGGTGATTGTTATAGAATAAGTGATTAGCAGCAGGTGTTTTATGAAAATACAGAAATACAGTCTGCTTGCTGAATGGTTTGGGGGAGACAAAAGAGGAATAATTTATGGCTCGTCCTGAAATCTAATAAAGCCAGTTTCACTTTTATCCCCTACCAGTATTTTTCCAGTTTCTAACTGAAGTGAGCAGACAGTAAGAGCCAAAAGACTGAAAGTAGACATCAGTAACTAGGTCCAGACTTTTAATACAACCCGTTTTGGATGGTTAATGATACTGAACTCCAGTGATTTGTTTATTTATGAAAAAACATTTTTTTTTTTTGGTCCGCAGCTCGCCATGCGGCTTGTGGGATCTTAGTTCCCCAACCAGGGATTGAATCCGGGCCCTTGGCAGTGAATGCGAGGAGTCCTAACCACTGGCCTGCCAGGGAATTCCCTCCAGTGATTAAAAAAAAAAAAAATTAATATACGAACCACTGATGGGTTAACTAAATCTCAGCTGTTTCTTTTAGTGCGTATTTTAACATAGGGCTCTGCAAACTTTCTCTGTTAAGGGTCATATGGTATATATTTTAGGCTTTGCTGTCACAAACAGTGTCTGTTCTTGTTTTTTTTTACAACCCTTAAAAACATAAAAAAAAAATTCTTAACTCAAGGGCTGTACAAAAACAGGCTACTGGCTTGATTTGGTGCATAGGCAGTAGTTTGCAAAACTGTTTTAACAGGTAAAACATCTTAAGGTTAAAAATCCTTTTTGGTGTAAAATTTAATGTCCCATGGGGTTTAGTGTTTAGAAGTGATTAGTGTTCCTCTGCCTGTCACTGCACGTTTGGCATTGTCTGTAGTGAGTAAAGCATAGGAAAAAACCAACCCATTCTTCCCTCCTGTGCTTTGCCTAGTAGCTGCCTGACATGATTACTCCAAAGGAGCAACTCAGGATGGCCTGCTTCTTGCTTTTGCTACCCGTCGTTCAACACAGTGTCATATTATTTGAAATTGTGTGTCAGTGTGTCTGTCCTTTTTACAGAGCTTCCAAGTTTTCCCCAGTGGGCTAGTGACTACCCCAATTACCCTCACATTCAGCTTGCAGCTGTCACCCATCTCGCGCTCCCAGCTGTCAGCTGTCCTGTGTAGCACATCGGATCTGTTTTGCAGCAAGCGTTACTTGTGAGTGAGGGCGGATTGGCTCCATTCCAGGGCATCTTTTCTTGACCTTTAACATAAGTATGACTCCAAGGTGAAGCTGATGAAATTGTTCAAGAGGCCAGATGTGACATATGTGTCAGGTCCAAGCCTCACAACCAGATAGAAGCTATTTAAAGATTTGGGAAAATGAGACAGGAAGCATGAGAATAATGGGTTCCTAAAGGAAGCAGGAAATGGGAGCTGTAGTGAAAAAGCCCAGGTGTCGCATGACACTGTTTTGGGAATTTAAATAATTAGATACCTCTTGATCTGTTTTTTGGTGGGTGCTGGGGTTTAGCATCTACCACAATTTTAATTCGGAGTTCTGGTGACTTTTATTTATTTATTATTATTATTTTAAAAAATTTTTATTTATTTATTTATTTTTGGCTGCACTGGGTCCTCGTTGCTGCGCGTGGGCTTTCTCTAGTTGCCGCGAGCGGGGGCTACTCTTCGTTGTGGTGCACAGGCTTCTCATTACGGTGGCTTCTCTTGTTGCAGAGCATGGACTCTAGCACGCAGGCTCAGCCCTGTGTGGCGCACGGGCTTAGTTGCTCCGCGGCATGTGGAATCTCCCCGGACCAGGGATCAAACCCGTGTCCCCTGCATTGGCAGGCGGATTCTTTTTTTTTTTTAAAGATTTATTTATTTATTGATTGATTGATTGATTGCTATATTGGGTCTTCGTTTCTGTGCGAGGGCTTTCTATAGTTGGCGGCAAGCGGGGGTCACTCTTCATCGCGGTGCGCGGGCCTCTCACTATCGCGGCCTCTCTTGTTGCGGAGCACAGGCTCCAGACGCGCAGGCTCAGCAATTGTGGTTCACGGGCCTAGTTTCTCCGCGGCATGTGGGATCCTCCCAGACCAGGGCTCGAACCCGTGTCCCCCTGCATTAGCAGGCAGATTCTCAACCATTGTGCCACCAGGGAAGCCCCTGGCAGGCGTATTCTTAACCACTGCACCACCAGGGAAGTCCTCTAGTGACTTTTAAAATTGTAGTTGATTTACAATGTTGTGTTAGCTTCCGGTGTACAGCAAAGTGATTCAGTTATACATATATGTACATTTTTTTATATTGTTTTCCATTATGGTTTATTACAGGATATTGAATATTCTCTGTGTTATACTGTAGGACCTTGTTATTTTTTAATCAACTTTTAGTAAAAAGTCAAAAAGCAGTCTTGTGATTTTTAAGATAGGTGATTTTATTTTTCTAAATTATCTCTTGTCGTTTTAGTAAAGGTGATTGAGATTGTTTTCTCTTATATTTTGAGGCTGCATAGTTTAGTGGTTAAGAGAATGGATTTTGGACCCTGGCTTCAAATCCTGGCTCAGTGATTTTGGGCAAATTATTTCATCTTTGTATGCTTCCTTTTCTTGACCTGCCGATGAGTTAGTAGTAGTTTACTACCAGTTAGTAGTAGTTTCTACTTTATAAGTTTGTTAGGGGAATTAAAAGAGTTAATTTGTAAGGTACTCAGAGCAGTGTGTGCTATGTTCTAAGTGCTATATGAATGCTTGTAAAATAAAGGGTAGATTTCCTGACTCCAGCATTAGCCTTTGTCTTTCTTCATTAGTTTGGAATGTTGAGAGGCATTCTTATAGGCCATTCATCCTTTGATGGGATGATTGCTCCCTTCATTGTTAGGATGGCAAACAATCCCTGAGGCACTGTAAGTGGTGGAAGTGGTGATGCAGAGAGGCTTTCCACCCTGAAGGAGCGATCCTTAGTTATAAGGGATGAAGTGTACACACAGTTCAGGGTAAATCAGGATGACCAGTGGAGGAAAGATTCCTGGACTTTTGAATTGGGGCTTGGAGAGATTTTTATAGGGTTAGAGGGGTAGAGGGTTATAGCAAATGAAAATATGCTAAAAAGTATGTAGAATACAGGGGGAGTGAGTCAGGTGGGCAGTGTTAAAGACAAGGTCAGATCCTAGGGATTAGAAGTTTAACATTGTTTCACATAGTTACTCCCTGAGGAGAGCAATTTGTGTAACTTTCCCAGGACTCCGGTGTCCTCATATGTAAAATGAGGAAAATGGATGAATTGATTTTTCAGGCTGTCTCCAATTCACAGGTTCTGGAATTATTAGTGTCTTTTGGATGCAAAATATTGTTTAAAACTTTTTAGTGAAGTTTGACATACACATAGAAAAGGGCACAAATCATTGGTGTTCACGTATCATATGCCCTCCAAATTATGGGATTTATTTACTTTTGTGGTATTTTGATTCTTTGACACCTGTCTCCTTCAGTTATACTGTACATTTCATAAAGACAGGCTCACATTTGCAGTCACAGTGCTGGACACATAGTTTCTTAGTGTTTGTTAGATTAAGACATGAAAAATTAGGTTAAGTTAGGATCACGTTGCAGGTGGAAATACCAGAGGACCTGGTTAATTCATTTGAATTGCCAAGAATCCTCCATAGGTTCCTGGTAGTAAACAGTGACTAAAGTTTCAGGGGAGATGTAGAAGGTGTAGGTCTTTCCCCCTGCGATTTAGAGCTAGAACCACGACATGCACAGTCCTGTTACAGGCTACACATGCCTGGTGTTATATAGGGCTTGTGACTGCCAGGGAGACTTACCAGACACATTGAGCACCCTTTAGTACTGTTCTCCATAGCAGAGGAGATGGAATTACAAGTGAAGTTACTGTTATGCAGGTCTGGGGCCCAGAGGACAGTTTTCAGGCCGAGAGTACAAATTTGAAAGTTATCTGCATATATGTGGCAATTGAAGGCATACTTCTGGAAGTGAGCTGGGAAGAGGGTATAAAGGTGAGTGCCTGTGTCTGAGCCTGGAAACTCAATATTTGAACATCGGGTGGAGGAAGTGATGCTTTAAGGACAGGAATATCAGCAGTTACTTAGATACTGTTTTGCTTTGGAGGAAAGGGAATGTAGAAGACAAAATAACCAAAACTGTTTGAGCTGGGTATACATGATATTGTCTGTGGCTTATCTGTCTCCTAATAGTAGATTCTATTATAAATAGTCATTAATAGATAGAATTCTATTACCCCTTTGATTTTGGGGATATTTGACTCATTGATTTATTCAGTATTTATTGACACTGAACAATTAGACATGAGTTACTCTTTTTCCCATGTGATTTACTTTAATATGGCATACAAAATAACTATACAAAATAAGATACTTTCATGTCATTATCCATATCCCTTACTTGTTAACAAGTTTATTTATTCTCCTCAAGAAAAATAAAGCCAATTGTTTAATTGGCTTGGGGATCCTCTGCATTTTGGTGTTAAATGTGTTGGTCCACACCTAAAAATAGCATGGGAATTTTCTAAAACGCAAGAGCACTGTAGTAGCTATCTTGCCTAATATTAAATAGCAGTTGCTATCTCATGGAAGCTTAGGGAGTCATTCAGTTAAGAAATAGGTCTGCCTCTGTATTGTAATCTCAACTGAATTTACTTTCCTTTTCTTCTTTGCACAGAAAATTTTCTCTCAATAGGACCTTTAAAAAGAAAAAAAAAAAAAAAGTTTGTTTTCCCTACTTAGTTCTTCCCTAAGTTATAATCCTCTGACTGTACCGGTCTTTCCAAATCAACTACATATAAAGTAGCAGACGTATGACTGCAGATGGAAAAAAATAAAGCAGCTGAATTTTCAAGGTACAGAAGTCCTGTTACCATGCAAATGTCTTTTGTTATTCTTCTGGATTCTTTTTCCTTCTAATATATATGTATATCAAACAAAAAATAGGGTAAGGATAAAATAGAATTGTTAATATAAATGCATTTTGTATGTAGTCTTCCACTTAGTTCGTTCACTAAGGATTTATTGAAATCCTGCTGTTCGCATAGCACCATGCTAGGTAGGTAATGGTGTGCTGGGGAGCTCAGAAGAATTGAAAGTCAAGATCTCTTGTCTGTAGGACTACAATCTATTTGGAGACTTAAAAAAAAAAAAAAAGAAAAGAAAGAATCAGGCAGATAAAATACAAAATACTTAGTTTTCAACATTGATTTCCAGAGCCCCAGCTTGATGCCATCTCTGGAACTTTAGAGCATTTTGTACTTAAGTCATATGTTAACTTGGCTTATAAAACTACCCAGCTAGATTATAAGCCCCTTAGGAAAGAGTGTAATGCAGTCAACTTTGTGTCCTTTGTATGTGTCTGCTGCAGGGTACAGATTCTGCACAAGTGATGGCATGGAAACTAAATTCCAAGACATTCTGTGCTTCTTTGTTTAGTGTCATTTTTATTGTATCATCCTGGATGGTATTTGGAAAATGTGTTCAGCTTGAATAGTTTTGTGGGAGGAGGAAGTATATTCTAGGCTGGGGACAGTCTGAGCAGTACTAGGCTTGGAATTGGTCATAAGGTGTTTGACAAATGTTACAGACACTGACTGGCCTGATAAGAGCAGTTTTTGTTGAGGAGCAGTGAGAACAAAGGTTGCCTGGCTTTGGAGTAACCAGACTGTGAAAAACTTTTTAATATTAAGTTTTTAAAAATTGAAAGTAATACATCTATATGCCAAATAATTAAAATAACATGGTATATGGTTATTAAATATTTGTTAAATGAATGACAAGTAAGTCTGAATCTTCTTCAAGAACCCACTCTGATCAGTTTCTTGTGTATCCTTTAAGAGATTCTCTATGTTTGTACCTCAGATGAGAGGGTACCAGTCATCAGGTAGATGTATCATGATTTATTTAACCATTTCCTTGGTAGAAATTTAGATTGTTTCCAGTCTTGTACTGTAATAAACACAAGACTTATGCTGGAGTGAATATCCTTGTCCATGTGCCTTTACATTAAAAATTTTTTATTAGAATTATACGTGAACACAGTTGACAAAGTCAGTAGGACAGAGATTATAATGAAAACATTCTTTTGCCTCATCCCTTATCACCCTTGAGTTCTATACTCCAGATACAACCTCTTTCATCTCTTTTAATTCTTTAATTTCCACATTACCAAATGTGTTTCTATTGCTAGTTCTAGATTTTTTTTTTCCATTTTAGACATTTTTTGTTAACTTCCTAACTTCCTACTCTGAGAGATGAGTTTTTTTTAATTACCAATGATCAACTTTCTACTATGGAAGATGACTGGATATAGAATTCAAAGTACAAAATAATTTTCAGTCATTACTGTGAAGGCCAAATGTTTGTTCCTTGTCACCCGTGAGATGTTTTATGCTATTCTGAATCCTTTAAAATATATATATATATTTATATATATATATATATTTATATACACACACACATATATGTATCTGACATTTTATTATTTCTTAGTTCCTG
This sequence comes from Balaenoptera borealis, assembly GCF_965194805.1. NCBI lineage: Eukaryota > Metazoa > Chordata > Mammalia > Artiodactyla > Balaenopteridae > Balaenoptera > Balaenoptera borealis. Next base: position 22,201,751 of record NC_138863.1, read on the forward strand.
GAAGCTTTTGGTATTTTGTTTCGATAGATATCTTTAGTGTTCTGAAATTTCAATTTTTCAAGCATCTGAGATTATCTGAAGAATAAATTCCTTGCAGTAGGATAGTTGAGTTAAAGTTTGGTACATTTAAAATTTTGATAGATACTGTCTGGTTGTAATAATTCTTTTATTCCAGAGTGTCTTCTCAGCTAAGCTCTAGACATTTTCAGAAAGTCTCGCTTTGACAAAGATCCGTGCCACCCTCTGTGCAGTGTATCTATTCTTTGAGCTCTTCCATTAAAATTCTTTTGAACTTGGCACTACCGTCTCCCACCTTTGGCTATAACACTCCTCTCTCTGCTCCTTCCCCCAACACATGCGTGCACATACTTTTCATTCCCTCTCCCAGTGTCTTTTCTCATCTATTAACAGCAATAAAAAGTATTTTCTTGGTCACTAATTAGAATAATTAGTACAGTTGATCAATTATTTGTAGTACTAGATTCATTGCTACTTGCACTGTAGCATCTTGTTGCTAGGGTGAAGGGTAAGAACTATAGATCAAGGGGTACAGAGTCATCTTAGGATGGAAATTTAAGTTTAGAAATAGAATCAAGGCACTGAGTCAGGTATTGGCAGAGAAAGCCAGAAGGCTGTGGACTGCATCCTGGGGGTAAACCTACATGGAGAGATGGGAAAAGAAGCAGCTAAGGACGAGCTGAAATCAGCACATAAATGTGCTATAAGGAAATTAAAACTCAGTGGAAGGGAAGGTTTCAGGAAAGAAGGTGAGGTCGATGTTATTTCACAGAGGGTCAGGGAGAAAGAGGACCACAAGATGCTTTGGTGAGCAGTTTGAGCAGAGTGGTGGGAATTAAAGCTAGGAAGGAAAGGAGATGGAGTTAGCTGGTACAGAGCACCTACAGAGAACTTACAAGAACTTACATCCGCAAGAAAGGGAGGAGCTGGGGCAGACGGTAGAGTGGGGGGGCAGGGTATAAAGCAGGGGTCCCCAAGCCCCGGTCCGCGGCCTGTTAGGAACCAGGCCGCACAGCAGGAGCAAATGTTCATCTGCCTCGCTCCCCGTCGCCTGCATTACCACCTGTACCATCGCCCCCATCACTGGCCTTACTGCCTGATTCTGTCCTGCCGTGCCCACCCCGCCCCCCGTCCATGGAAAAATTGTGTTCCATGAAACCAGTCCCTGGTGCCAAAAAGGTTGGGGACTGCTGGTCTAAAGGGCTTTTTGTGTGTTTTAGTTTGCAGGAGAGATTACCTTTGCATGTTTAGATACAGATGGAAGATGAAAGGTGACTGTAATTATGAGAATAGACTCTTAGAAAGCAGAGAAGGTAAGGGGTCTAAGGACAATAGAGCAGCACATTTTATGAAGGAAGAATGACTGAAGGAGTTCTTTTCCTCTGAGCCTGGAGGGAGGGGTAAGATTATGGGTGGAGAGGTAGGAATGAGTCTGGTGGTGAAAAGCTCACACTGCTTGGCTTCAGTTAATGGGATTTAGGGCCTGGGGATTGTTTTGTATAGCCGTCTATTCATTTGTTTACCCACAGAACATCTACTACATCACTTTGGTAGAGATACAGAGGTGAGGAAACTACCAGATGAGTTTGTAGAGACAAGTTTGTGTATCTTCCTGTCTTTTTGTAATGGTTATTCAGAGCCTGAGAGCAGGCACGGGAGCGGACTGGTGAGCCTGTCTAGCATCGTATCAATAGATTGGCATCCTTGAGTGTCTAAGAGGTTAGTAGAATTAGGGTGGTGGTGAAGATGGCCCAGACCAAGTTAGCTCTGTGGCCTGGGCTGGTAGGGAATCCAAGGAGCTAATACTGAATGGAAGTCTTTCCATGTGGAAAGCAAACTGAATACGGAGGTTTGGTCAGGGTGATGGGATAAAAGAGAAGGGGGGGGATGTTATGATAGGAGGAAGCAAGATCACACCACTTTTGGGATCTTAGGGGCAGAGCTCGTAATGAAGTAGAATTCAGCACACTTGATTCGAGATCAGAGGTTAGGTTTGATAGGTCAAGTAATGAACAAAAATTACAGGACCAGCATGAGCATTGTAGTAAGGATCCTCTGAACTGCCAGAGTCACAGAAGTGGCTGGCACGTCGCAAGTCATAATTTTATCACCATGTTCTATGTAGTGTGATAGAAAAATCAGATATTCTGAGTTTTTAAAAAGTGATGGGTTTTATAATGTCAGTGAGCCCCATTTTCGATATCTTGAGTATAACATTGTGGGTGTGCTCTGTTTTTAGCACTCTTTCTGAAAGCTCAATTTCACTTTAATGTTCATATCTATTAAAATGTGCAGTGTGATACTTTTGATCTTTCAAGAAGTGTGGAAAACTGTTTTTATTGATATATGGTATGTGTACAGAGGTAATTGGATAATACTGGTGTAAATACCTACAGGTCCTAGGGTTAGTATAATAAACCAAGCACAAAAAATGTTCGTTCTTTAAAAGCTTTACTTCTCCTGTTTGCTCGTGCCTCATTACGCCCTCTGAATATAATGACTTGATATGTGTTTATTAGTTAAGTAGCATTACCTTCTTAGGATTATCAAACTTGGCAGGTGTTTTTTGATGGAAACGTTGGGAATACTTAATTGTCTGCAGACAGCCAACGTGATGATTCATTCCCATTTGCAGTTGCTTTAAAGAAAACAAACAACTTCCTATAAAATGAAAGAATGGCTGCATTTTTGATAAGACATCTGTAAAAAAATTGGTGGGTACTTGGCAACAACCGGAAACCAAATTTTTAAAATTCTTATGGTCAAAGTGACCAGATGTCCTATTTTTCTGTGGCAGCCCTGCTGTTCTATCTAGTTATCATTCCCCTTCACTCTCAGAAGTGTTCTCATTTGGACAATACACTACATAGTCATTCTACTTGTGGGTCTCATTTTGAGATTTATGGTCTACACTTTGAATCATTAGTTGAAAGAAGCAGCCAGTGGTTGGTTTTGCCTGTAAGAGGTTCAGAGATATTGAACAATGTTGCTTCTTTCTATGATTTCACAGTATATGCATTATAAAAAGTGTTACAATTTGAACTGAGTTTGGTAGTTGCTATTTGAATTCAGCAGGTGTGTGATGATACAATATTTAATCAGGGAGTAACAACCTTTCAAATGAATACATCCTTAATGTCTTCTGTTTTGAGAAAGAAATATGGTAGTGTTAGGCCTTGGACTTGTGAAATGTTGAGTAAAAAATGTTTATCTAACAACGACCTAAGTCTTGATTATTTTTCTTTCTTCAAACAGCACTAATATTCTGAGGGAGCCTGTGTGTTTAGGAGGGTGTGAGCACATCTTCTGTAGGTAAGTAATTATGGTTTATGATAGATACACACACATACACACAAATTTAGTGTAACTATGTTTTTTACTAGGTAATAGTCATGTAATCATGTTGATACTAGTATTACCTATGAGAGTTGTGTAACTCTCATAGATTGCAAAGTGACTTACTGTACATTATCTCATTTTGGTCCTTTCAACTGTCTTAATTTACAAATCAGAAACTAAAAGCTCAAAGAGGGTGACTTGTTGACAGTTACAAAGCTTAGTAAGTGGCTTTGCTAAGTTTTGGGGAAAAATTAATATCTGTTGTATAATTCAAATATGTCTCTTATTTTTCCAGTTAGTTTTGAATCCAGACTTCGCAAATTGTGAAACTTTAGTTCTTATCGTTACTGGATTAGTTTCCTAGGGCTGCCATAACAAAGTACCAAAAACTGGGTGGCTTAGAGCAACAGAAATTATTGTCTCACAGTTCTGGAGGCTAGAAGTGTGACAGCGAGGTGTCAGGTAGGTTGGTTTCTTCTGAGGGCGATGAGGGAAAATCTGTGCCATGCCTCTCTCCTACCTTCTGGTGGAGAATCTTTGGATTCTGGCATTCTTTCCTTGGCTTATATAGATACATCACTCTGATCTTAGCCTTCGTGTTCACATGGCAGTCTCCCTTGTATGCGTGTTTGTCTTTGTGTCCAAATTTCCTCTTTTTATAAAATACCAATTATATTGGATTAGGGTACTCACCCTGATGATCTCATCTTAACTTGATCATTTACAAAGACCCTATTTCCAAATAAGGTCACATTCACAGGTCCTAGGGTTTAAGACTTCAGCATCTTTTGGTGGGACACAATTTAAGCCATAACAGTTATTATAAAATTATATCCATTAAAGCCCTGGCTGAGAGGTTAGAATATTAGGTTTTCGTCTCATCTTATTTCTTATTCAGGAGGAATCAATTAAAGGAGTGAATGTCATAGTTTAATTGTCTGAGACAGGGTTAATATATCCTCCTTTGAAACTTTTAATTATTTCAAGTTATGACTGTGATTATCTGGCATGCACAGACTGCGATATGAAGTTTAAGCACATGTGGAAGTAATTTACTGTATGACTTCAGTGGGCTGGGGATGTGTGGAGGGCAGCTATGCTTGGGGTCCCAATTTTGTTTCTAGAAACATAGGTCTGTTACATAGGGCATATCCAGCAGGAGGATGGGGTAGGAAATAGTATCTATTGCCTACCTGATGTCTCCATCTGGATGACGAAATGGATTTCAGACTTGATATGTTCAGAGCAGATCTGTTGATCATCCTCCCCTTTACCCTGTTCCTGCCTCGGTAATCTTCATAGCAGTAACTGGTGCCACTGGAATAAATGGTATCAAAGTTGCTCAAAGCAAAAACCAGTAGTCATACCTGGTTGCTATTTTTCTTCCTTATCCCACGTCATTAAGTTCTGTCAGTTTCACCTCAAAATGTGCCCTAAATCTTGAATTTTCCCACTTTTCTCTATATTTACTACTGTTTATACTTTGGTCCAAGCCACCATCAAATTATCTCTCCTCAGACTATTGTCAAAAGTTCATAGCTGGTTCGCTTCCCCATTTTCTACGTTCTTGTGAGTGATCTCACAAGAGATCTTTTGGAAATGTAAATCACATTCCTATCATTACGGCTCTTAAAGTCCTTCAGTGACTTCCTATTACAATCAGAGTGAAATCCAAACTCTGCACTGAGGCCCACGAGACCCTGCGCAGGGCCCAGTCCTTGCCTGCCTCTCGGACCGCACGTCCCTCTGGCTCACACTGTTCAGCCGCCTTCTCCTTTTAGTGCATTAACACATCAAACTCACTCCTGCCCCAGGACTTTTGCACTTACTATTCCTTCCATCTAGAATGTACTTCTGCCAGATTTTTGGGAGGCTAGCTTTTCATCAGTTCCATTTCAGCTCAAATATTACCTCCTCCAAGAGGCCTCCCATTATTCCTGTATAAAATTTTGGCCACTCCCTGTCTTCACTCTGGAGCAAGCAGATTTGTTTCAGGGGTTGTACTCACTGTATATGACAGATTAGTGACAAATCTGGAACATAACAAACTTGAAATTGTATGTAATGAAATTGTATGTAAAGCTTGTGTATGTGTGTGTGTTTCATACATTTAATTGGATTCTAAAGGGGTCTGTGACTTAAAGTGGCCAATGAAAGATTAAGAGAGGCATGAGAACATCTTAAAAGAGAAAATGGTCATCTGTATATGAACAGAGGAAAGAATTGATTCAGTGTAGTTTTGGTTCATTTTCATTATATGATGCCAAGAATTAGGGTAGCTGTTTGTATTCTTTGCAGATTTGGAGATACGTAAAGCTGCTGAGCAGTGCTATAAATGCCATGAAGTTTTGTTTTTATTCTTTTTTTGGGGGGGGGGGCGCCACGCTGTGCGGCTTGCGGGATCTCAGTTCCCCAACCAGGGATTGAACCCGGGCCATGGCAGTGAAAGCCCAGAATCCTAACTACTAGGCCACCAGGGAACTCCTGCCATGCAGTTTTAAAAGATGGTTTTGATATGTCACAGTGCAACTGAAGCATTGGAGTCAAGGGGAGGTTGGAGGGAACACAGTTTTTTATCTTATTGACATGTTCTGCTAGCTTCAGAATACTTTCATGCCAATCCCTAATAAAAGTAGTCCATGAACTCTCTTTAAGACGTAAGTTTAAAAAAAGAAAGTCTTTAAGTCATGTGACAGGGGGACCCAAACTTTTTGGTCTCAGACCACTTTACACTCTTGAAAATTGATGACCCCAAAGAGATTTTGTTTACTTGTGTGTGTATTTCCCATATAAAACGGAGACATTTAAAAAATACTAATTCATTTAAAAATAACAGTAAAAAACCCATTACATAATAACATAAATAACACTTTTTAAAGAGGAATAACTATTTTGCAAACTAAAAAAAAATAGAAGAGTGGCACTGTTTTTACATTTTTGCAGATTTCTTTATTTTGCTGAGTAGAAGACACGTTACATATTTGGAAGGGCGCTCCATTGTAAGAATCCTCTGGCCCTACAAACGGGAGGGTCACATGAAAAGGGATGTAGTGTTTGGAGTAGATGTGGCTTTTATGACTATTATATTACCCAGTCCTGCTAGAGCCCATCTGGTGAAGCTAAGGGAGGTGTGGATTTAGAGCTTTCTTATTTCAGGATTCACAGATAGGCTTCAGGGGGGATTGTGAACAAACGCTTGTGCACATCTTCATCAGAGTCACAAAGGGTTTGTAACCCCCAAAGTTAGGAGAAACCTTTCTAACTATGAGACTGTAACTCTTGGACATATAACCCAAGGTAATTTAATTGAGTCTACAGGTTATAAAAGTACCTGAAGGAACCAAACATCCTTTCTCAAAAACTAAAGCCTTTAGACACTTGTACAAAAATAAAAGAAAAAACACCTTTCCCCATTTCTTTGCAGTAATTTTAGGTATCTCCATGAAGCACAGTGTTAGGTTTAGAGTAGGAAAGGTTGAGATGCATGGCTTACATGCATTAGGTACTAAATATTTTTTTTATATCTCCCTCTGTACTCTCACTCTTTAGAAACTATAGATTTATTTGCAGGGAAAAATTATGCAGACTATTGTCTGGCCAAGTGTAGTCTCTACATAGCAAATTACATAAGCAACTTTAGATTTAGATAGGGTGTGTGTGTGTTTGTGTGTCAGTGTCATACTCTTTCAAAAACACTTTTAACTAATATTTTATAATTGACCATTGTTTATTAGAACAGCCTCTGCTTCATTTACTTCAGTTCAAACTGTTTATTTTTTTCAATTCAGATCCTGCTGAATGTATTGATCTCTATATATTTTTTGATCCTTTTTAAGTAATTGTGTAAGTGACTGCATTGGAACCGCATGTCCAGTGTGTTACACCCCAGCCTGGATACAAGATGTGAAGATAAATAGACAATTGGACAGCATGATCCAGCTTTGCAGTAAGCTTCGAAATTTGCTACATGGCACTGATTTTTCAGGTGAGAAATTCCACTATCTCTCTTAGTTAAATAACTGATAAATTCATATTGATTTCATAAAGTATGTAAAATATGAATGACATATTTCAGATGTTAAGATTTATAGTGTTAGGAATCATTTTGAGAGGTGACAGATACCTTAGAGGTAATTAGGTCTGACTCCCTTATTTTATAGATGAGAAACCAGGGTCCAGAGAGGTTAAATGATCTTGCCTGAAGTCACACATGCAGTTAGTACCAGGAGCAGGAGAAATAGAGCCCGTTTCTTCTGATTGTCAGTCCAGAGACTTTTTCACCACCTATACTACCTGCTTTTTACAGTTATAATAATTTCTGTATAATATATATGGAATAGTGATTTTGTCCTTAAACTCAGTTAACTATTATTGCACAAGATAGAATACAACCTTTTGGGTATCACTTTTCTACAAATTAGTTAGATTAATTTTGCACATTTTTGGAAGAGCAAAAATCTAATATTCATTTTCTTTTCTATTTAAATGGAGGTTAATGTTTTTCAAATTGTTCTTACACTCTGTGTATTAACTATATATTTTCCCATTGTGCTTTCCGCTGAGAACTAATTAGCTGTGGAAAGCAAGTAAAGTGTTTTGAATCTTCATAATCAGATATTGAAATTGTCTTTTTGTTGACCAGATAACGTCATTTTAGCTTGTGTTTATGGGAGAACCTTTTCTTGACTGGCAGGATGCCATGAATGATTGATAAAGCTCATATAAAATGGTTGAATTTCTGTTTTGAAAACTTTTGATCTTAGCTTTCCAACATGATGTGTTATTGTCAGCTACTAAAGGTGAAGTTGATTGGGCAAAATAAAGAAATAAGGCAACTACTTTGAGTCTTATTGACAAGGTCCATATTTCTGAGAAGAATTTAAATTGCAGTTTACCTAAGAAATGTTTTCTTCGTCTCGTTTTCTGATTATTGTATTAGACTCCATTCTTCCATGACAAAATGTGCTATGGTGATAAAGTTTTACTGATTTTCAGATGTAATTATATATGCACATGTTTTAAAAAGTATTTTAAAAAAATGATATGTAGTAAACCTCTTTAACAGCACAGTGAGGAAAAGTTTTATTAGTTCCTCTGTATTGTTTTCCTTCTTTATCAAAGACAGTGCTGATAGTGTTTTATTTTCTGTTTAAAACAGATTAGTGTATGATCCGTTCCCCCTCCCCGCACCCCCTTACCATCGATTAAAACAGGAGTTCTTAATTAAGAGTCCATGCATCTTTAGCAGTGAACTAGCTAAAGTCGGGGGGAGTTAGTGAGTCTCTTGAGTTAAGTGTACAATATGAAAAATGTTCATGTCTATGTGAAAGTGGCTTTCCTCAGATTCTTAAAGATGTGTGGTCTGTTAGGAATGTTGGCCATGCATTGACATTTGGGTGTTATCTATATTTTTTCTGTGGCTGTCATGATGTTTGATTCTTCTTCAGTTGCTGTAGAGTAATACATTAGCTTGCTAGGGCTGCTGTAAGAAAGTACCACAGACTGGGTAGCTTATCAACAGAAATTTATTGTCTCGCAGTTCTGAAGGCGAGAAGTTCTAAATCAAGGGCTAGGTGAGTTTGGTTACTTTGAGGTCTGTGAGGGAGGCGTGTGTTCCAGACCTCTCCTTGACTTGTAGAAGGCGGTCTTCATGTTCACATGGCGTTCTCCATGTATGCGTGTTTGTGTCAAATTTCCCTTTTTTGTAGGAACACCATTCATACTGCATAGAGCCCCACTTTCCTCATCTTTACCAATTATATCTGCAATGACCCTGTTTCCAAATAAGGTCATGTTCTGAGGTAATGGGATTAGGACTTCATTATATGAATTTTGGGAGGGACACAGTTTAACCCATAAACAAGTAATGTGACATTTTTTTTTTTTTTTTTGACATTTTTAATGGTGATAATAGGGGAGCAGAATAACCTTCAGTGGGTTGATTGTAGTCAGTTATCGCATGCCGGGGTACTGCATACCATGTGGTGCAAAGAATTAGATGACTCCTCAAGAAATTTTGCTGTAGTTAGTGATGTTTGAATTATCAGTATGGTTTTCATATTTTGTGGACCATGGAATATGAAATGCCTTAATATTTCATCATTAAAAAAGATATTTAGGAAAATTGCCGAGTTGAGAACAAGTTTTTGTGTGGGACCTGAGGCCTTCTGAAATGCTGTCTTTCTCATCTCAGAGGAGAGGTGGAGTTTGGGGAGAGAATTATGGTGATTCACTTTCCAAAGGCCATTTTGTGTTCATTTTCCTTATTATAATGAATAATAATTACATTAGTCATTACCAGACTTTAGCTGTGCTGGCTTTAATATTTTACTTATTTTAAGATGAATTGAAATTTCACTGATTGCCTAACCTATAATCAGAATTTTAGGATCTTTATTCTGTAGGTGAGGAAATTGAGGGCCTAGGTTAAGCAGGGTGGTCATGCTGTCAGTTTCTTGCTTATTGTTTTATCATTTAACACGGTGCTTTTGTTAGAAGTGTGGGCATTTGTTTTATTTGTTGAATTGTGTTGGAGAAAAATTGGCAGTGTTAAGACTAATTCATATCCTAGAGACTAGACTTAATTAAAACAATTTTAAAACAAACTCTTAGGTTTTGGTTTCACTAATCCATTTTATAATGGTGACATCATCCTTTGCTACATTTAGAGAAGATGAAATAAGTCTAGAGTATAAACATATACTCTTCTATCTGGATCTGTAATTTCCATGGTACAAAGCGTTTTCTACTTATTGTAAGTTGCATTGTTATCAACTTTTCCTCCTAAGGTCCTCCAAAACAAATTTAGCCTCGAAGGGCATTGGAGGTGTTTTCTTTCAGTATATCCCTTGGTTCCTTATAGTTTATCTGTTCAATATATTTCATGTATATATACCTTTATGTTAGTTTATTATCTAGCAAGTACTTCTAAAACTAAAGTATAAGGCAAACTAGGTGAATACGTAGAGGGAACTAATAGTTGGGGACGAATAACGGTTGATCCTCTTTATAATGAGGAAATTGGAAAATGATATCATTATAAAATAAAGGTATTAGATTAAGTGATTCCTGAGTTCTAGCTCCAAAATCATATGGTTCTGTTAAATAGTCAAGTGCTGAAGATGATGAATTAAGTGGAATGGTTGGACATCTCCCACATTTTCTGTATTTATTTTTTTAAACCTGTAGTTCACAATTCATCTTCCAAATTAACCTTGTTACTTTCATTTACTATAAAATATATAATTACTATAATTAAGATGGGTAATTAGGAAGAACTTGTTAAATCGTGGGCATAGTATATAGTATATTGGAGATAAAGAAGCTTGATTTATAGTAATACTTTCTCAAATGAACTTCTAAATACTTGAAGAAATTTTTGTTGGTTCAGTGTACTTTAAAGAGAAGAGGTTGTCTGTCATAAATTTTTCTGACAACCATTTATGGATAATTTTACCTTATTCTTTAAAACGTAGTCTGCTTTCTACCAGTGGCGTTAAATTTAGAAGTTTTTATTTTCTCTTGCCCCCTATCATATTAAATCAGACCTTGCAGGTGCTGGTTAGGTTTTGTGAAGCATATGTTGGTGTTGGTGACATTAGAAAAAATGCTTTGATTATGCTTTCATAGGATCCCAACTTTCCTTTCTGTTTTCTGGTTTTGGGAGAGATCCTGGTCTTTCTGTAGCGAATTACATAGTGTTTCATATATGCTATGACTTTTTTATAATAGATGAAGATGAGCATTTGAATAGCTGTGTGGCTGTTGTTTTGTTTTAAATAGAACTGAATACTTCTTAACTTACAAAATAATCATTCTTTAGTGAAGGCGTTAATGTTGCACAGATGGTAGCAAAGTACTTTCCTTTGATTTTTAATAAGGGACTAGTTTGTCAAAGAGATTTCTCAACTTCTGTTGTGAAACCTATAATAGAGAATAATTTGAAAGGCACACAGTGTACATCATTATAATCCTTTGATGTAGATTAATGATAGCTAAATCACATTTTCTAATTGCCTCCCTTTTCTATAGTTTATTACTAAATTTTAAGAAAAACACTTGGCTAAGCAGCTCCTTAGCAACATGTGTGTGTGTGTTCCTCGAAATTTTGTGGTATACTCAGAAATATTTAAATTCAGAGAGTAGAATTCTTTTAAAAATGTCATCATTAAGAAATTTACTATGTAGAGGAAGGACCAATATTTTTCTTCATGAAATGAGTATGATAATTTATCATGCTTAGAAGCATTCACCCGTAAAAACGGTTGTAGCTGTTAGTAGTATGATTTATGTTCCAGCAGTGGTGGTGTTTTTGCTTTTTACAGTCTTAACTTAGCTATACTGTGCAAAATCCAGAACTTAAAATCATGCTTGCTGTAGTGGTTCTTGCTTAGTTAGGACAAGATGCATAATCAAAATCTTCTTAAGTAAATTTATTACTGGATGATTAGTGAGATTATTGTGTACATGTAAACTACATAAATATATGCTCTCTGCATTTACTCCTTTGTAAGTTAGGAAATATGTGCTCCTGAGTTTGAAGTTTTGTTGTCTTTTTAGATTTAGATTTTTTAGTTGATTGAGTGTGTTGTTACTACCTACAAGCCTTAATTTTCCTTTAAAATGCCTAATTCTGCATTTTGAAAGTTTTATAAGTGTGGAGGACTTCAGAATTCGACATTGTTTTTAAATGAAAATGTCATCAGCTGTGTTTAATAATAAATTTTAAAAAATCAAGTACGAGTTTTTACAGACTACCAGAGGATTAACCTTTAAGTCTTTGTAATCCGGAGTCTTTCTTAAAAAGTAATCCTGATAACATTTCATTTTGACCTTTTCTCTAGTCTCGAGATTATGTCGGAAAGGACTTGGTTTTGAAATCTACTTGTCACTGCAGAGAAAAGACCTTGTTGAATTTAGACATAAAGTCTGTGTGAATGGATCCTCATTCTGATTGTTTTTATTTCCAAGATCCTGTCCTAACAGCACTTTTCTGAGCAGGTGATGTTCAGTTCGGATGTAAAAGGGTGACAGAGGGTCTGCTCTTATTCGGATACCCACTCCTCCTTCCAGCTGGGTTTATCATTTACTGACTTTTCAGTGCAGTGCTTTCCTTTTCCATTTCCAGGAGGAAGGGATAGCTTCTTTGAAGTGGAGTGGAGTTTGAATTCTTTAGCTTAGCAGGAATCATATCCCTGAAATTTCTACAGAGATAAATGCTAATTGTTTTTCAAAATCCACTGTTTCATTTTTTTCTTGTCTGTTTAAAGTGCTGTCTTTTACTTGGCAGATCTATTTATAAAGATAGGACTTTTGTACTTAAGAAACATGAGGTGAAAGAATAGGCAAAAGAGATTTTGAATTTTAGAGAAGATCTGAGATTTTAGTTTATTAATCTTCTTGTGTATTAATAATTTTAAACTGATAAAATAACAAAGTGTTCTGTGTGAATAAAGAATATCTAAAAGGAATTCAAAAAATAATATTTCATAACTTCCTTTTCTTTTGCTAATATTTTAAGACATGAGAAATGTTGAAATGTATTCCCAGAAACAATAAGAAAAATGAAATTAAAATTATGTTGTCTCTTTTAAGTATGAAAGCTTTGTAGGAAGAGCACACTTGACAATTTTATATAACACTGTAGTAACGTCAGACGCGCTTATTCCCTACACAGTGGCTGTCACCAGTCCTTAGGCGAAAGATGCACCGCTGGCTGTTGGTTTTCTTCTTAAAGTAACTTAGTGTTAGAACTTGGTTCATTAAGATTTTCCTCTTGATTCCATAATGTAAGAAAACTGTTATACAGAGTTCTCTTCAGCTTCAATGAGGAGTGACCTCTCAGGAGAAAAACATGATGCAAATAATGTCCTTTTTCCTTCTTTTTAAAAAAATAAGACAAATAAAACATATTTCAGTTGTCCTAGTTGGTTATAGGAGATTCAGTCTGTGTTAATTTGGAGAATGAGTATCAGGCAATACGAAATTACTTGTTAGTCACTGTCAATCCTGTCAGGTGGTGGTGGTCGTGGTGATGGAGTTTTTTCCAGTTTCCCTGCCTTTCTGGTGTTCTTTTTGTACCTGAAATGGCCTCTTGATAATCCAGTTTGTGTGGAGAGAAGAGCACTGGATTGGGAGTTCGGAGACTCCCTTCCTCTCCTTTTTTAACTTTAATGCCTCATATTTAAAATGAGAGAATTGGACAGGTGATCCTCAAGACTTCTTCTAGCCCTTAAACTGAATTCTCACCTCCCTTGTATAAATACCTGTCAAGATTTAAGAGAGGATATCAGATAATTTATTCATCAGTTCATCAATGTTTTCTGAGCACGATTTATGTGCACACCTCTGTGCTGGGCTGACCTGGGTTGGTTTTACGTGCCTGTATGGGGCGAGAGAAGAGAATTTTAAGGGAATATTTTTTAAAGAAAAGTGAATGGGCTTAAAGGCAAAAACAAAGCAAGAGAACCTGAAGAGGGATCACTGCCAGAATCAGAAAGGGAAAACTGTACAGTTCATCACTATTTCTGGAGCGTCTGTTAACACGCAAGGTCGGTAGGTCTGAAAAAATACAGTACATACAAAGATTATACTATATGTGTGTAGAGAAAGACTCACTTCTCCTTTGTGCCTCCTCTACTCACACTACTGTGTTACATACAGTACCATTTCACTTATGACACCAGATGTGTGGGTTTTCCACACATCATGCCATTCTGTGACATCGGCTGGGTGTCCTACAGTTTACTCAATTCTGACACTGTCCACCTGGAGATAGCGTCAGATCTTACAGGTTAAGAGTCCCATAAGACCGCCCCGCCCCCCGCCCCCGCCTCCACTCCCCCTCCCCCCCCCAGGTGCAAATCTCAAGTCCAGGTTGTGCTTCTGACCAACTGGCTATAGATTGGAAGCTCCCGTCAACTCCTCAGGTTTGAATAATTTGCTAGAGTGACTCACAGAATTCAGGAAAACATTTTACTTACCAGATCACTGGTTTATTATAAAAGGATATACCTCAGGAACAGCCAGGCGGAAGAGATGCACGGGGCCAGGTATGTTGAAGGCGCAAGGGGCTTCCAAGCCCCCTCTGGGTGTGCCGCTCTCCCAGCAGCTTCGCACGTTCATCAACCTGGAAGCTCTCCAACCCTGTTTTGGGGGTTTTTTAATGGAGACTTCTTTACATAGGTATGATTGATTAAATCATTGGCCATTGGTGATTGGCTCAACCTCAATCCCTCCTCTCTTCCTGGAGGTCAGAGCGTGGGACTGCAAGTTCTAACCCTATAATCCGGGTTGGTTCCCTTGGCAACAAGCCCCTATCATTAGGGGCTTTCCAAAAGTCACCTCATTAACATTAACTCAGGTGTGGTTGAAACTGGGGCTTGTTATGAATAATAAAAGACACCCATTTCACCTTTTTCATTGGAGCTATTTTGGGAACTGGGAACACAACTAAGTATAACAAAAGATGCCCCTGTGGTTCATACAGGAAACTACAAGGGTTTTAGGAACTATGTGCCTGGGACAGTGGACAAAGACCAAATATATATTTCTTGTAAATCACAATATCACATATAGTGTGTACTTAGTGAAACTTTTTTTTTTTTAAACATCTTTATTGAAGTATAATTGCCTTACAATGCTGTGTTAGCTTCTGCTTTATAACAAAGTGAATCAGTTATACACATACAATATGTTCCCATATCTCTTCCCTCTTGCATCTCCCTCCATCCCACCCCTCTAGGTGGTCACAAAGCACCGAGCTGATCTCCCTGTGCTATGTGGCTGCTTCCCACTAGCTAGCTATTTTACATTTGGTAGTGTATATATGTCCATGACACTCTCTTACCCTGTCACATCTCACCCCACCCCCTCCCCATATCCTCAAGTCCATTCTCTAGTAGGTCTGTGTCTTTATTCCCGTCTTGCCACTAGGTTCTTCATGGCCTTTTTTTTCTTTTTTTTTTTTTCCTTAGATTCCGTATATATGTGTTAGCATACTGTATTTGTTTTTCTCTTTCTGACTTACTTCACTCTGTATGACAGACTCTAACTCCATCCACCTCATTACAAATACCTCCATTTCATTTCTTTTTATGGCTGAGTAATATTCCATTGTATATATGTGCCACATCTTCTTTATCCATTCATCTGTCGATGGACATTTAGGTTGCTTCCATGTCCTGGCTATTGTAAATAGAGTTGCAATGAACATTTTGGTACATGACTCTTTTTGAACTATGGTTTTCTCAGGGTATATGCCCAGTAGTGGGATTGCTGGGTCGTATGGTAGTTCTATTTGTAGTTTTTTAAGGAAACTCCATACTGTTCTCCATAGTGGCTGTATCAATTTACATTCCCACCAACAGTGCAAGAGTGTTCCCTTTCCTCCACACCCTCTCCAGCATTTATTGTTTCTAGATTTTTTGATGATGGCCATTCTGACCGGTGTGAGATGATATCTCATTGTAGTTTTGATTTGCATTTCTCTAATGATTAATGATGTTGAGCATTCTTTCATGTGTCTGTTGGCAATCTGTATATCTTCTCTGGAGAAATGTCTATTTAGGTCTTCTGCCCATTTTTGGATTGGGTTGTTCGTTTTTTTGTTATTGAGCTGCATGAGCTGCTTGTAAATCTTGGAGATTAATCCTTTGGCAGTTGCTTCATTTGCAAATATTTTCTCCCATTCTGAGGGTTGTCTTTTGGTCTTGTTTATGGTTTCCTTTGCTGTGCAAAAGCTTTTAAGTTTCATTAGGTCCCATTTGTTTATTTGTGTTCTTATTTCCATTTCTCTTAGTGAAACTTTTGAATGTTTACTTAGTGAAAACATATGAGTTCAGTTCATATGAACTGCCAGTTCATATGAAATGCCAGCTCTATCACCAATTAGGTATATAACTTGATGCAAGTTTTATTTTCTATTTGTTTAATTTACCTAAGAAATATAAGAGAACATTCTCTTAGCAACTGATTAAGCAATATAAAAGTGTATAAAGTGTGAAAGTCCCCCCTTCACCCTTTATCCCCCACCAAAAAACACAAAATCTTTTTCAGAGGTACTGTTTTCATTGTTTAACCTTCCTAGTCTTTCTTTTACGAATTCATGAAAATATTTGGACATAAACACAATAGAATTTTTAAAATGTAAATAGGGTTGTGCTACACTTAAAGTGTCTTGGGGATGTTTGCATGTTAATTGACATGTATCACGGCTACATAAGATTTTGTAATATAAATGCTCCGTAGTTAACTGATTTCCAGTGAGTGAACACTGACTTTTTTCCTAATTTGGGCTATTACAAATATGGCTGCAATTAACACACATCTATGTTTGCAGGCAGGCACATGTATGAATATTTTGTATATTTTGTAAGATAGGTTACTGGAGGTAAAGTTGCTTTGTGAAAGAGCATGTGCGTGTAAAATCTGCAAATATTTTATCACATTGCCCCTGAAATTCCTCAGTGCAGTGCTGCATCTTTGATGATACTTGGCAAAGGGCCTATCATGGCTTCCTGCACGTACAGGGGGTTGCGATACAGGAAAGGAGCTCTGAGCTTTGGGGAACTGACTGTTTTTATAGTAAGCAGAAATAGGCGTGCTTTTTTTCCCCTGGGGAGACGCTACTGCATCCCTCACGGTGGCTTGCTGCAAACACAGCCCTGAGAAATGGCCTGGGTAAAAAGCAGCCAGGGCCTTGCCTTCTTGGTACATCTGCAAGAGTGTGTAGGGATGTTTAGGAGCCCGGGCGGCCTGTCTCTTCCAGCATCAGTGTTTTTTCTCTAGGTGCCTTCAGTGGTGTAAGCCAGAAACATATGAATTGTTTTTGTCACCTTCTCCTTTATTCATTTCATCACCAAATCCTGTAAATCTTATCTCCTAAATATTTTTCAAATAATTCTACTTCTTTCTTTTTCTACTATCACCTCCCCAGGCTGTCATCTTCTACTTAGACTCCTATTTCGGCCTCTTAATGATTATTCTTGCATCCACTCTTGCCTTCTTCCGACCTATTCTCCCACACTCAAGCCAAGCGGGATCTTTTAAAAACACAGGTGTAGTCATGCCACCTGATTCATATAAAGCAATTTATTGGTTTTATATTGCTCTTAGCATAGGATCGAAGTCTTTAACATTGCCAGCAAGAACCTGCACGGTCTGGCTATTGCTTTATAGTCTTCATCTTTAAACCACTTTCTTCCTTGGTCTCTCTGCAAGGCAAATATACTGGTTGTCTTTTAGTTACTGAAATATATCATACGCTCTCTTGCTACTGGGCTTTAAGCATTTTATCATCTCTCCCCTGCCTATTTGTTTAGTTAATTAGTAGCCTTTTAGGTTTTGTATTTTACCATTTCTACTGCTACAGTGCTTGTCAGAGCCACTGTGATCTTTCTAGTGGATGATAGCTGTGTAATTGGTCACTGTGTCCATTCTTTTCTTCTAAAGTTCCTTCTCAGTAGCAGCCAGAGTGATCATTCTAAAGCATAAAACATTATTCTCCCTGAATTGAGTCTGAATGAGATCCAGCTTGCTTTAGCTGGATTATGTGATCCCATTAATTTCATTCATTTAGCAGGAGGTATTAATTGAACATCTACTATGTGTTAGACATTGAGTGGACACTGGGGAATGGCAGGGTAGAGATACAAACTTCTGCCTTCCTAGAGCTTCTATTCTGATAGGACGAGACAGACAAGATACAAAAAGAGATGTAAATAAGTAGGAGGTGAGAATTTGTAAATTTAAACAGAGTGTCAGGGATGATCTCACAAAAAATGTGACATTTGAGCAATGACCTGTAGTTGGTGAGAGGGTGAGCCATGCACATATTTGGGGAAGAGGTCTCCAGGCAAAGGGTCAGCAAATGTGAAGGCTTTGAGGCAGAAGCATACCTCGTGTGTTTGAGGAACAACAGGGAGGCCCAGTGGCTGGAATGGTGAGGAAGGAAAGAACAGGATGTGAGATCAGGAAGGAAATGGAGGGTCTGGTTATTTCTGACCTTTTAGACTAAAATTGTGGCTTTTATTAAGAGTCAGATTGACAGTCTTTGGTGGGTTTTAATGACAGGATCTGACCAGTTATAAAAGGACCACTGACTGCTGTGTTGAGAATCGACTTAGAGCGGAGGAGGCAAAGACATCGTCAGGGAGAGCACGAAGGAGGGTGGGGCAGTAATCTAGTGAGACAGTATGGTACCATGGTGGTAAGAGTGGAGGTGCAAAAAGTAGTCAGATTTTGGATGTATTTTTCAGGTAGAGCTGGTAGAACTTGCAATTTGCATACGGGATGTGAGAGAGAGAACAGAGACAAGTTTGACTCTTAAGGGTTTTGTCCTAAGGCATCTGGACCGATGGATATGCCATTTACTGAGATGGGAAAATTGTAGGAGGAGCAAGTTTGGGAGGATGTGGACCAGGAGCCCAGTTTTGGTCATGCTTGGTGTGAGATACTTACTAGGAGTAGACATGCAGGTAGAGTCGTTAAATAGGCAGTTGAATAGTGGAGCCTGGAGTCCAGGGGAGAGGTCTGGGCCGCACTTATACATTTGGAGTTGCCAGTGTATACATAAATAACTGCGTGTATGTTATATATATATATATGATTATTAAGGGAGAGACGGCAGATAAAGTCCTGATCCCTCCCACTTCAGAGGTCAGTGGAATGAGGAGTACCAGCAAAAAAACCCGAGACTGAGCTTTTTATAGAATGCTTCTGCTTACCTGCCTGACTTCATTTCCCTCCATTTTCTGCTCCTTCTACAAGTTCCAGCCACAATGGCATGCTATCCATTGAATATGCTAAACTTGTTCCCATCTTAGGACCTTGGCACTTACTCTTCCTTCTGCTTGGGAAACACTTTCCTAGATCCTTAAGTGGCTGCTTCCCTTTTGTCATTTAGGTCTCAACTTAAAAGTGAGCTCCTTAGAGAGGCCTTTCTTCATGACCTTAGCTGAAGCAGCAGGTGTTTGTGCAGAAGAGTGCTCACTCACAAAATGTCACACCTTGTCTACTTAGGGACAATGGTTATTTTCTTTTTTAAAATTCTACCGAATCTTTGTGTTTTAATTCCTGATTATAAATACGTATTTTTTTTAAAAAACTTTCTTTTATAGTATATAATACATACATCGTAAGTGTATATAACTTGATGAATTTTCACAAACTGAACTTACCCAGAAGAATAAACAGTACTCTAGAAGCCCCTCTCATTGCCTGTTTCCAGTCACTGCCTCCTTTCCCCATAGGGATGATCACTGTTCTGACTTAACACGTTAGGTTAGTTACAGCTGTTTCTATGTTCTCTTTTATATCTGGCTTCTTTTGCTCAAGAGTATGTTTGAGTATATAGTTATAGTTCATTCATTCTTGCTATTTTTCGTTTATATAGCTCGAGGTTATATTAGATGGTACCTGAAGAGTTGTGACTATTATCTTTAATTCCCTAGATTCATTTTGTCTGAAGTAAGTTGAAATCAGGTAGCATAGTCCTTTCAACTTTGTTCTTCTTCAGTGTTGTGTTGGCCATCCAGGTCTTTTGCTTTTCCACATTATAGTTACTTTGCTTTTCCATGCAAATTTTAGGATTAGCTTGTCTATTATTTTTTTAAAAAACATACTGGCATTTTCCTTGGGATTATGTTACAGTCTATAAATCTGTCTGGGAGAATTGACATCTTAACAATAATGAGTATTCCAGTTCATGAACACGGTATGTCTTTCCAATTGTATAGGATTTCTTTCATAAATATTGTTAATTTTCAGCAAGCAGAGCTTGTACATATCTTGTTAGACTTGTACTTAAGTATTTTTTTGGTACTATTACAATCAGTACCAGATTTTTAAAAAATTTCAGTTTACATGTTCATTGTTAGTATACAGAAATACAGTTGCAGTTGAACTTGGTACATTGACCTTGCATTCTATGACCTTGTTACAGTCACCTGTTTTATTAATTTTTTTTAAAAGATTCTCTGGGATATTCTATATAGCCAATCAAGTCAGCTGTGAATAGATACAGTTTTAGATCTTCCTTTACAATCTGTGTATTATCTTTTATTATCTTTTTCTTACCTTGGTGTGCTATCCAGGACTTTCAGTATGACGTTGAATAGGGATGGTGAGAGCAGACATCTTCACCTTGTTCTTGATGACAAGAACAAGATAATAGGAACAAAACAGTAGTTCCAGTCTTTCTTCATTAAGGATGGTACTAGCGGTGTGTAGTTTTGTAGATGTCCTTTATCAGGTTGAAGAAGTTTCCTTTTATCCCTAATGCTGAACCTTTTCAAAAATAATGAATGGATGTCGGATTTTGCCAGATTTTTTTTTTTCTATATCTGTTGAAAAAAGTCACATGGTTTTCTTTTAGTTTGTTGATACAGTGAATTATATTGATTGATTTTCAAGTCTTTTTTTTAAATTAAGCATCAGTTAATAAGTGTTAATTTTTTTTTGACTACTGCTTATTAAATCTCATACCTGCTTATCAGTCTGTTTATTTATTTAGTATAGCTTTTCTCCATGGCTCTTATCACTACCATACAGCAGACTGTATGTTCTACTTATTTATTTGTATATTTTGTCTTTCCCAGTGGAATAAATATACAAATATTTATTTGTATATTTTGTCTTTCCCATGTTTCGTTCCCTGCTGTATCTCCAGCCACTAGAACATTGTCTGAAATAAAGTAGGATTCTGTAAATATTTGTTGAATGAGGATATCTGCTTTCAAGGAGTTCAAAATCTAGGAGGGAAGGAAGAAGTACACAAATAAAAGGTGATACACCTTAGGAGAACTATCAACAAAATTCTTTGGGAGCTCAAGATGGGAGAGATTAAGTCGTAGAGATTAAGTCGTGTAACAGATTTCTTTTCCTTTTTCCTATCAGATTTGAAAGAAGAAACATCTAGGAAAAGTTTATTTAGTGATGCAGAATATAAGAAGAATTCAATAAAAATGTGGTTTAGTCCTCGAAGTAAGAAGGTCAGGTATGTTGTGAGTAAAGTTTCAGTGCAAACTCAGCCTCCTGTGATAAGTGATGAAAATGCTCAGCAGGCCTCCATGTACGAATTTGTCTCTACAAGCCCTCCAGTGGATGTTTCTGAGAGGGCTAAGAAGGCTTCCACAAAATCTGGAAAAAAACAGAAAAAGAAAACTTTGGCTGAAATCAACCAAAAATGGAATTTAGAGGCAGAAAAAGAAGATGGTAAACTTGACTCCAAAGAGGAATTTAAGGAAAAGCTAGTATCCTTCTGTAGCCAACCATTTGTTATTGCTAGTCCGCAGATAAATGGTAAAACAGACTTACTAGCAAGTGGCTCCGTAACAGAATCTGAATGTTTTAGAAGCTTAACTGAAGTCTCTTTACCATTGGCTGAGCAAATAGAGTCTCCAGAAATTGAGAGCAGGAATGAAGAAGTGACTCCTGAGAAGACTCTCTGTGAAAACGATCTTACATCTAAGAAATCCTTGCCATCAGGTCATATTGGGAAACATGGGCGTCGCAACAGACGTTCCAGTCCTGTTTCTAAGAGATGTAGAAGCAGCAGTCCGAGCACCAGTGGAAATTCAGTTAAGCAAACAGTGCTCTCAAAAAACGTGCCATTGCCTGGATGTTCTTCACCACCTTCAAAGGAACTTACAGTTGGTGACACACTGAGGAGGAAAAGCAGTAATATATTAGATGAATCCATTAACCTCTCACCAGGTACGCCCCCTTCTACACTGAATAGTCCAAGTTACAGACGAATGATGTGTAGTCCCTCAGCAATGAAGCTCTCGCCCAGTAGTCTTATGGCTATGAAAAGAAATCATCGAGGAGAGACTTTGCTCCATATTGCTTCAATTAAGGTAGGATGCTTACTCGAAAATACAACTTCAGAATGAGACCCAGTATAAAACAGTTTCTTTGGAGTTTGTGGAAAATGATATAAGATTACTAGGCTAATTAACCTAACCAGATGTGATACTCCCTGTGAACCAGAGAAGCAAAAATTCATAAGGACTGTATCCCTACCTCAGAGCAGTGGCCCCTGGTCCTGAGGAGCGTGATCTTGCAGGAGAAAACCAGTATTTCCGTATTTCAGCTTCAGCTTTGCCAAGCGCTTTTATTTTCGTCTATTCCATAATGTTTTTTTTTCAGTTTTCACCATTTTGTTTACCCATTCTTCTCATGCTTTATGGATATAGACAGACAACTGCCAAGTTACTGCTGGCAACACATCTTTATTACCTAACTTCAGAGCTCAGGGGCAGTGTGAGAGGGGATGAGCTTCTGTATTGTTGACACTCCTAGTGGGTACTGCCGGGATCTGGGAGGTTGCAAGACGTGGTCTGTACATTTCTCCAGTGACCTGAAAATTTGATTGTCAGAAATGGCTCCTGTGGTTCACCATAAAGGGGCTTCTCTGGGGCCCACAGTCAGCCCATTCCTTTTACTAGCCTATTCACTGAGTTACCTTTGTTGCCTCTACACCTGGGATGCGGCAGTGTTCATTTTCCGGAACCTGGCTAGTTTGCCGAGCATGTGGTGTACGTGCTTGCAGTGGTTAATCTTTGAAATTGACGCAAGTGCTGCACGTAGAGGGGAGCAGTTAGCATCATAGCTTTATAGACTTTGGTCTGTGAATCCATGCAAGTGTTATGAAAATACAATATGGGAGAGATTACTACTAAATTAGCATAGCTTTTATGATCTTTCAGTAAATTTACGGGGAAACCCTTGGGTCCTTTGCATGGATAAGGAACTTTGGGAGGTCTGGAAAGAGCCCCTTGAGACCCTGAACATGAAGCTGGTGAGCAACATAAAGTGTCTGGGAAGAA
Organism: Balaenoptera borealis; assembly: GCF_965194805.1. Taxonomy (NCBI): domain Eukaryota; kingdom Metazoa; phylum Chordata; class Mammalia; order Artiodactyla; family Balaenopteridae; genus Balaenoptera; species Balaenoptera borealis. The sequence continues at coordinate 22,224,937 of NC_138863.1, forward strand.
CATGGAGTAGGCATTGAGTCCAGGGATTTCTGTATTTTTCTGTGGAGAAAGGGAAAAGCACAAAAGTGAGTTTCTTCCAACGCTTTTTTTTTTCTTGCTTTATCTTCCAATAAATGATGAATGTAGGATCTCTACGCCTGATGCCAGTAAGGGGAGAACCTGCCACATGACTACTTTCTAGGCATTTCGTATCCTTTGAACAACTTGAATTTTTGGAGTTGGCTCTGGTTACGTTTTAGTCTGATTTTTGCAAAGCATGATTTTAAAAAGCAGACTATATTTTTTGTCCTCTTTGTTTTATTTATATATATGTGTTTGTGTGTGTATTATATAATATATAAGGTATAATAATCCTAACATTATAATGTTATTAATGCTTCATAGATATAAGTAGCTAGCATAATAATAAATATTTTTTGTTCATTTTTCTGGCTAATACATACATGTAGACTGCTTTAGTTTCTACATTTTGCTTACTGGGAATTATTTTCAGACCAGCAGTTAAGCATCTGCTTTCATTGGTAGAGAATTTTTCACTCAGTCGTAAGAATCATTTATCTTTATTAGTGAGGATCTCTAGGACCTAGAGTCTAGGCCATGGTTTGGCAAATCTTTCTTAAAGGGGCAATTAGAGTAAATATTTTCGGCTTTTTAGGAATATAGTCTTAACTATTCAACTCTGATTTAGTGCAAAAGTAGTCATAGATAATATGTAAACCAATAAAACTTTACACATGAAATTAGGTGTCGGGCCTACAGGCTATAGTTTATCTGTGCTTGGCGTAGGCTGTGGAAAAAAGCCCAGTGGAATCTTAAGACAGGAAAAAATGGTGCCATGATGCCATCTTGGTGAATTTTCTCCATTGATATGTTCAAGATTGCTTCAATACAAGTTTTGTCAGATTGTCATTTTACTTAGCAATTGTCTTGCCAGAATTAGAATTACTCATTTTGATTCTCTTGAACTTATCAAATACTATACTGTCATTCATTGGCAGATTCTGATATAGTACATTTAAGAAAAGTTAATTGATTTCTATTGTTTTTTAAAATGCCTATTTAACAATAATGTTCTCTTTTACAAATTTATTATAAGTTGAATGCATGTCCCCATCTCAGCTTGATTTTAATAATCAAACAAATACTTGAAGAAAAATCAAAGGATTTATCAGTATATTTATCCTTTTATAAATAGTATTCATTTCATTTTCTATCCTAATTTTTTTGTTTGCAACCAAGAATGAATAATCTGTGCCTACTTGAAAACCAAATGCTGCAATCCTGCTGTCTTGTTTATGCTTTGTATCCACCTACTTCAAAAAAGGATTTGAGGTGGCTCTAAAGTTAAAGCTACAGTTGGCCTTTGAACAAGGCAGGGATCAGGAGTGCTGACCTCCACATAGTTGAAATCTTCGTGTAACTTTTGACTCTTAAAAAAGTTAACTACTAATAACCTACTGTTGACTGGAAGCATTATTGATAAAACAAAGTCGATTAACACATATTTTGTATATTATATGTATTATATACTGTATTCTTACAGTAAAGGAAGCTAGAGAAAAATATTAAGAAAATCATAAGGAAGAGAAAATACATTTATGGTACTGTACTGCATTAATTAATTAATTAATTAATTAATTAATTAATTAGGGCTGTGTTGGGTCTTCGTTTCTGTGCAAGGGCTTTATCCAGTTGTGGCGAGCGGGGGCCACTCTTCATCACGGTGCGCGGGCCTCTCACTGTCGCGGCCTCTCCCGTTGTGGAGCACAGGCTCCAGACGCGCAGGCTCGGTAGCTGTGGCTCACGGGCCCAGTTGCTCTGCGGCATGTGGGATCTTTCCGGACCGGGGCACAAACCCGTGTCCCGTGCATTGGCAGGCGGATTCCCAACCACTGCGCCACCAGGGAAGCCCTGTACTGCATTTAGATAGCATAAGTTTACGTCATCTGTTCATAAGATGAATTATCTGTCAGTACATGCATCAATGTTGTCTTATATGATACAAAACACTGTAGTCGGTATATGTATTACTAACACTAGACATCAAAAATGAAAAGCTATTGTGAAAGAGAAAGTCATATTTATTTACAGGTATAATGATTGATGCATTGATAAGAAGCAGCAATATGATTGCTTTATGGTAGACTAGTGTAATTGATAGAGTTGCATCACTGTAGCCTAGCTATATACTATAAATGAATCATAAAATTTTATGGCCTAAGTATTACAGTCATATTCATATTACAGTATTGGAAACATCGTTACGTTTTTTTAAAAACCACTTACCTGTGATGATAGGCTGATGGGCAGTTTCTCCAATTACAAGAGAGAGGCATGCTGTACAGAGAGGCATCTTGTATGGTAACGTAATTCTGTGAGAGCCAAGGTATAAAACAGTAAGAAGACTAACACGTTATTAATTTTATATTAAATATCACCTTATGTCTTTGTAAGGATAAACTATTATCTACGTATATTTTATGCATTCATGACATAACTAACTTTTCTTAATTTTTTTGATAGTTCTGTGCTACCTGGATTGTCTGCAAGTTTTTTCAAATTGTTGCAAATCTTCCAAAAACTTTCCGATATATTTATTGAAAAAAGTGTGTGTCTAAGCAGACCCGCACAGTTCAAATCTGTGTTGTTCAAGGGTCAGCTGTACTATAACATGGAACGAGGAGCAGGGAAAAGGAAAGAGTTACTGCAGCTGAGTCATGAATACAGACCTGATAACTTTGCAGGTAGCCAGAACAAATGAGGTTTTTTGCTGTCTAAGGTAGATTTTGTTGTTGTTATTGTAGTTGTTATTTTCCCCTGAAACATCTTGTAGACATGCAATGTCCACATTTTCCATGTTTCCCCCAGATCCTAAGTGTGCACTGTTGCACTGCGCGTGCCTGGTGGATGCGCTGAGGGCAGAGAGCCCCACGGTAGTTCTACTCTTCTGTTGGGCTAGTTAGCTTCCCTTGCTACAGTGATGGCTTTATAGAATGATCTTTGAACTTGGTCACGTCATTAATAAAATTCTTTAATATCTTGCCCCAGACCTACCTCTGGGCATCTTTGTTGGCCATAGCTATCACCCTAGTGGAAGCTACCTGTATTTTCTTGTCCTGACCACTTGAAATAGCTTCCTATTGCTGTCATAACAACTTTCCACAAATTTAGTGAGTTAAAACAAGGCAAATTTATTTTCTTACAGTTTTGTAGGCCAGAAGTCTGGTATGAGTCTCACCACACTAAAATCAGTTCGTTGGCTATGCTACTTTCTGGAGACACTAGGAGAGAACCCGTTTCCTTGCTTACTTGGGTTGTTGGCAGGAACTGTGTACTTCCTTCTGGTTGTAGGACTGAGATCCTGTTTTCTTGCTGGCTTATAGCTGAGGGCCCTTCTCAGGTTCTAGAGACTGTCACATTCCTTGGTGCGTGGACCTCTTCCTCTGGATTCAGAGCGGGCAGCAGCAGGTGGAGTCCTGGCATTCCATCCTTCTGCCCCAGCCAGGAAGAGTTCACTGCTTTTAAGGACTCATGTGATTAGATGGGAGCCACTAGGACAGTGCAGGATAATCTTCCCCACCTCCAGGTCTGTACACTTAATCACGTTGCAGAGTTCCTTTTGTTGTGTAAGGTAACATAGTCACACGTCCCTGGGGATTAGAACGTGGACATTGTTGGTGGCAGTGTGGGTGTTGTCAGTTTTCATCCACATCACTGAACTACCTTCTCAGCTTTTCCTCTGTACTTAGTGCACTCAGTGCTCTGTATAACAGCCAGAGTCATCTGACCAAAGTCATAACTTGTCTTTTCTGCGCTGCCCTACCAATAACTTCCCGGCTCACTTAAAATAAAATCCACAGTCCTCCTTATGGCCTATACAGACCTCTGCTCAGATGCCACCTCTTCAGAGAGACTTTTCTGAACTTACCTAAAATAGCAGTCTCTGCCATATGCTTAGCTTGTTTTGTTTTTCTTCCTATTATTATTTCTTGGCATCATTATTGTAGATCTCTTTGTTTCCTGTCTTTCTCTTTAGAATGAGAGCAAGAGTTGTTTGTTCAGTGTTCTGTCTTCAGTGTCTAGAACATTGCCTGGTATGTAATAGATTGATATTTGTTGAATAACTGAGTGATTTTCCCACTTAGCCATGATCTGAACCCTCTTCTTCTGACACTGAACTTTAATGCTACCAATACTTGGCACATGTTCTTTTTTCTGCCTCTTATATCCTTTCCTCCGCATCTTTCCCTTTTCCCTAATGATCCTTTGTATCTAACCTTCAAAATCTAGCTTATAGCCTGCCTTCTGAATCAGTCTTTTTCAGAATTCCCAGAGTTGGTTTTTCCTCTATGGTGACATTGTTTTGTTTGCATTTATATGTTTTTAGCTTTCTGTTTATTATATGACTCCTCAATTTGACTTTGTGGTTATGTGGAGTTTATTCCCCATTTAAAATGTAATTTCAAAATGTGGGTAATAACTTCATGCTTCAAAAATAAGAATAAAAGTACTTACAGTGGAAAGGCTCACTCCCATTTCTGTCCTCAGCCACCCTCTTGCTGAACAAGCCCTTTCTTGCTTTCTTGTGTATCTTTTGTGAATTTCTTTACACAAATATAAGTAAATGCTTTCCATATTAGTACACACTTTCTGTACATTCTGTTGTAGCATAGCGTTCCATGAATTTTTATTATTCTACTGGTCCCTTACTGATGGATGCCTGTGTTTCCATTGTTTTGCTTTTATAAACTGTGCTGCAGTGAGCAATCTTTGTTTCACATGTGAGCAGGTATATCCTTAGGATAAGTTCCTAGAAGTGGGACTTTTGGGTTAATGTAAAGCATCTGTTAACCTTATTTATCTTGAAACGGTCCATACTTGGCAGTAGAAGGCTCTTATTAAATATCCAGACTGCCTAAATACAAGGCTGCCTGAATGTAGACAGTTACTATATCATCAGCAGATAATGTTTATGTTCTCAGTTCTCAGATCCTTTTCTCCTCAGGATCATGGGCTTATAGGCCAGCCAGCTAGTTTTTGGACATTCAGTGACATTTGAATGCATACCTTAGACAGGATTATTTTTGAATTCTTTATTTATACATTTATTTTCTTACACTATGGAATTTCAAGCAGTATATTTATTAATACTGTGTCTGGGATGTTGTGAGTATCCTTATTCAACCAGAACAAAAGTTGAGATTCACTGTGCTCTCTTCACGCCCCCATGTTTGTACTTGAATATCTATGTCATCTATGGCTAAAGTGATTTTGAGAACATGATGTTATAAACAAGAGATTTTACGAGGAAATGTTATGCCTACATAGAAACTAAGATAAACACTCATTGTTTATTCTTCTGATTTAATAAGAAGAATCTTAGTATTTGACATTTCATTATACAGAGAGAAAAATTTGGTTTGTTATTCTGTTTTTTCACCTTTGCTTGAGAATTTGTTGATGCTGGAATAAACCGCCCCAAAGTTCTCTAGCACAGATTCTTCAAATGGTAATGATTACTCATAATTCATTGCCATAGCAGTGAATGTATTAGAAATAGAAGAATGACTTGAAGTTGACATGCCATGATGTATTTAAGGTGCAGACATAATAGATAATATTTTGAAGGCAACTTACAAGGGATGGTATGCCTAACATAACAAAGGTGATGAGGATCTTTTAGGTAGAGAGAAAATCCCCTGTGAGGCATCTCCTTTAGGGTTTGACTTAGTAACCATTCATTATACCTTAAGGTAGTCATGTTATATTGTGTGTAAAATCATGTTATTACTTATCCTCCATACTGGCTTCCTCAGACAATAACAAAGGACTCAAAAGCAAACTGGCATCTGTGATATTTTCAAGATTTCAATTTCTAGAGCACCTCTTGGAGTCAGTCTCCATTTTTCCCTTTGTCACCCACCATCTTTGTAATACCAATAACTTACTGTCACGATGGCTAGGTTGTCCAAGTCATCTGTGAAATTATTTTATTCAGTAAATAACTAAGACACCCAGAAAATGTTTAATAAACTTTAGAGCTCCGTTCCAGACGACTAAACTTTTTTTTTTTTTTTTAACAACACCTAGTTGCTAAAAGGAGAAATTTTAGGTACCTGGTTAGTTCATTTATGTGGAAAAGCTTAACTGTTTGGGTAAGTCATCATTATTGTACTTAATTGTAATGTCCTGTACTATTTTTATAAAAATATTTATTCTTAATAGTATTTTAAAAGAGCTAACCTTTATAAGGAAAAAGAGTTTTATTTGTGTGTGTGTGTATTTGTTTTTGGAAAGTTAACTTATACTACTGCCATATGCATGTATGAAGAATATTTCCTTTGAATGAAAGGTTAGCAATAAGAAAATTCAATGTGACACTCATGTTCCCTTATTTTCAGCCTTTAAGGTTTTATTTGAAAACACCGAGTCTGTTTAAAATTTTTTATAAGCCTTGGTAAATACTTTTTTCTTAGATGGTTTTTTCCCCCCTTGTGGTTTTAAGAGAATCTCAATTATTCTTTTAAGTTGTGAGAAGCCTAAAAGTGAGTGCTTATTACTCAGAAAATATTCTGTTTGAGAAGAAAGTAATTTAAAGAAATCAGAAGCAGAAGTTAATTTGTTTCCTGGAAACTTTATATTGGTTCAAGCTTATGCAGTTACTGTGGACCCTATCTAATTATCATAATTTTATTTATGTGCATGACATTAAATTTACATAAAGTAGAAGGAGAAAATATGACAAACTTTTAAGTACTAGGGAGGAAAAAGCAGATCGGGTATAAAAAGCAAGCAATTTGCAAATCAGCTATACATTTCAGGGAAGTATAGGGGTAAAATGTTAACAGAAGACACCTTTGATAATATGAAGAGGTGACATGAAAGAAAAATACCACTGGCTAGCAACCTGAAAAGAGATTCTGCTTTTAGCTTCTAAATTGTCACTAATTGTCTCTGTGACTCTTCCATGGGACTCTTCCATTCCACAGTTGTGTTTATATTATTTTACAGGCTTCTTTAGGTTAATATGTTTTTGTGATTGCCATGTAGAATTAGATTGAGGACATTTTTGAGAAGGTTTACATGTATTTTTTTGTGGATACTTCATTTTGAAGGTCAGGAATGTGTGTGGTTCTGGCAGTTCATCTGCCCCAATATTCATGGGATCGTTTAAAAAAAATCAAATTTGTATCTTGACAGATTTTCCTGAGCTCATTTGGAACTGACTTGAATATAGTGCAAAAGTCGCTAAGTGTTATGTTAACTTGCGCTAGAGGTGTAGAATTTGTACCTCTAAGGAACTATGGGAAATATTTTTTTTATTGGAAGTGGGGCATTTGATTTGAAACATATAGAATACTTGTTTTTTTAGGCCCATTTAATATTTAAGGTCATTTTGCTAATTTAGAATCTTAAAAATATATGTTGTATGCGGGTTTGTTTTTTTTTAGAAAACTGAGTAAGCTACCATTTTAAGGTTTGCTGTATTTGAGAGGTAGTCTGAAACAATCCAATACAAGCAAATGTTACTGTATTTAGGGGACTTAGTGACTTCTACATTTTTCAAACCAATAGGGAAAAACTCATTTCAGAAGAGTGCTGGGGCTGGGAGTGGTAGGAGAGAGGAGATGTCCTTCTCCCTAAAGAAGCTCTTCTCAAAACACAACATTGGGGCTTCCCTGGTGGCGCAGTGGTTGAGAGTCCGCCTGCCAATGCAGGGGACACGGGTTCGAGCCCTGGTCCAGGAAAATCCCACATGCCGCCGAGCGGCTGGGCCCGTGAGCCACAATTACTGAGCCTGCGCGTCTGGAGCCTGTGCCTCGCAACAAGAGAGGCCGCGACGGTGAGAGGCCCGCGCACCGCGATGAAGAGTGGCCCCCGCTTGCCACAACTAGAGAAAGCCCTCGCACAGAAACGAGGACCCAACACAGCCATAAATAAATAAATAAATAAATAAAAAAGATATCTTAAAAAAAACAAACAAAGAAACAAAAAACACAACATTGGCATGTATAACTTTTGTCATATGTAACTTTTATTTATTCAGCCTTTTTCAGAGTAAGCTGTCAGTTATTTTGGAGAAAATAAGCTTTGCTTTTGCCTAAAAAATATCTTTGAGCAAATAAAGTGAATATAAACTAAATTAATATCTCGAGGATAAGTGGATTAACTGCCAGTAAGACAACAGTTTTTGGCTTTCTAACATTGGTTTCACTGAGCAGCCCTCTTGGCTTTAATTTTGTTTTAAACGGAAATCAGAAACCATTTTCATGTATGCTCAGAAAGGATGTTTTTCACAAACGAAATGGTGACTTTAAAAACTTCATTTTGATCAGGTGATCTTTGGCTAGTGTCCTTGGTATTTTGAAATGAATTTTGATACAGGTTGCTAATAGCAGAGATTTTGTACTCTGTATTCAGTGATGGACCACATGGCTTTGATGAGTTGGCACCTCAGAACAACCCATGCATACATAGCTTACTATTTATTGACTCATGAGCAATAGGCATAGAAGAGAGAAGATTTAAATTTTATCTTGAAGATAAAATCTTAAATCTTAATTTTTTTTTTCTTTCCTTGATGATTTTTAATTTCTTTCTACCTTTTCATTTTTCTACTAGGGTGACATACCTTCTGTTGAATACCTCTTACAAAATGGAAGTGACCCGAATGTTAAAGACCATGCTGGATGGACACCATTGGTAGTTTTCTAGTTGTTTGTTTTTATTATCATTCTGTTTATGTTTTATAGTTATTATAGTTTATAGTTATGTAGTCATCTATATATCATCCTCTACCACCTATACAATCTCTTTGTAATCTGAAGAACTTATATTTTCAACAAATAAGAGTAAATGATTATGTTTTGTCTAGCTTTTCTGTTGTGATGGGTGAAAAATTGGCTACCTTTTGACTGACTACATTTAGATTTGAGAATCCAGTTACACCATATTGCTGAATTTAGCTCATTTATGGAGAGGTAACTGCTACAGCTGACATCAGGCTCCATTCTGCAGCATTGCATGTCATTGGAACCACATTTCTTGGAACAAAGAGAGGTCAGAGGAACTGGGTGTAGGAATGTATCACAAGGCAGTGATTCTTATTGAGGATCTGTCTTAGGCTGACTTATACCCTATCCAGGGTATAACACACAGAGGCAGTAGAAATCTTTGCTCATGTTAAACATTTTTTAAAGTCTTTGCTTATTATTACTAAAAAAAAAAACTGTGAAGGATAGTCTGGAAAAAGAATGGTACAAATACATGGGAACAAGTGCTATATCGGCTAATTACATTAGGACAGTAGCATGTGGCTTGAATGCAGCCATAGAAGTGTTAAGAGATGAGGTGGATGCCCTTATTCTGTGAACTGTAAATTCACAGAAATAGAGAGAGTCTCATTAGAACAGGTGCAAAAAGGTTTTAAATTTGTGTATAATGACTTCTCCTTGCCAATTTTTTAAGCTGGGAGTGTTTAGTCTGGATCAGAGTCACTTTGTTGTTTGGACTCCACAGGCTGGCTAACCTTTTCAAGGAATGGTTAATTTTTCTTTTAAGCCACTAAGGCAAACTGTAGTAGAAGTTGGTGAGTGATTTAGAGGACCTGATGCCTTATTTGGATTCCTTTCTCCTAGAAATAGACCTACAGACATTTGATGTGGTATATCGCCTATTAAGATTTCAATGTATGTACTTAAAAAGTATGGCATGCCAGAGGTTTATTAGAATAATACAACATAGTGGCATTGTTAGCAGATCATTAAACATAAGGAAAGATGTGCATGTAAAGCATCTTTGAACATTCATTCAGTAAGCTCTTTTTGAGTGCCTACTCTGTGTTTTTTCTGTTATCATTGGCACCAGCCATACAGTATCTGTAGCTTCAGCAGTTGGAGAAGCTTTTCTTGTAAATACTCTAGGATATTCACTTTGTTAGGCGCTTATATATACATGCAGGTGCACCGCTTCGCTTATGGCTAAGCCCCTGATTTGGTGAGTTCTATTCAGCCTTGGAGGATTTCAGATTTTATGCATGATCTGGTTGTTAAATATTTTCTATGTTTTTTTTTTTGTCTTGTTTTAAATTTCTTACTGTAGAACAATTTAGGAGCCATAATTGGCCCAAAGCTATATTTTCTTCCAAATTAAGAGAGCTTGACCCAAGGCTCAAATGAAAAAAATCTTTTTCCATGAATTGCATAAATCTTGATCGCCATGCATCTTACCATAAAGACTATTAATAGTGGCTTTTACTCTGTCAACAACTTATGGTTTAGTACGAGTATTTAGGTAAGAACCAATTTACTGATTGAGGTTCACATTTATTTTTCTGAAGTGTGGTTTTGTTATGATACTGTTCATTGCTCTTCCTCATCACTCTTCTTTTTCTTTAATTAGCACGAAGCCTGCAATCACGGGCACCTGAAGGTGGTGGAATTGCTGCTCCAGCACAAGGCGTTGGTGAACACCACTGGGTATCAGAACGACTCACCTCTTCACGACGCAGCCAAGAACGGGCATGTGGATATAGTCAAGCTGTTACTCTCCTATGGAGCCTCCAGGAACGCCGTGTAAGTAGTTCAACTTAAAAACTGTTTTTTTCACTGACTTATTCTTGAGTCAAGGTCTGTGATGAAACAGACTTTACTACCCAAGTTGATGGCTCTGTTTTCTTTCACAACTAAATTTAGATGTGGCCATTATATTCTGGATTTAAAATCAGCATTCATGCCCTTTTCCTTTATGATACTTACATATTTGAGGGAGATTTGCTCTTTTAATTCAGAAACAGTTGTCAAGTTAACTTTGGAAGCTTTGACTTTCTGGAAAAATTCACTTAGTTTTTATATTATATAAAGTGATTCATACTTATTAATAAGGCAAGAATTAGAAGCATATAACTACTTTGTATGCTTCCCAATACTTTAGAATTGTTTTAAATATTCTGTGCCTTTTCTCCTTTTTTTTTTTTTGCATATTTAGTGTAACCACAGTTAAAATATGTAAGAATTCAGATGTTAGGCAAGTGCAGTCAAATTATTTCTTAGATTTTTTTACATCATTCAAATGAGCTCTGGGTAAATTGTTTTGCAGTGTTAGGGCAGAGACACACATTAGTGAATGCTGGCGGCTGCATTTTAAAATTGCTGTTGTCAAGAGTGTCACAAGCAAATGCTGTATGTGGATTTTATATCTTTAATCTCTAACTTGGTTCATGTCTCCCTATATCTTATTTTACTCTTTTCAGTTAATGAGGTAGTTGAAATGAAAATGCAAGAATTGCCTCTCTGTGCCAGCATTACTTCTACAGGTTTGGAAGGAGCACACAGAAGTCAGGACTTAATGCTGGTTACAGAGGCAAATAAGGATTACAAAATGCAGAGCTTCTAGGTTGTAATTTTTTTATAGGTAATCATATAATGTAATTGAAAAACAAGTTAATAACACAGGAATGTACCATACCTTGGTGCTGTTAGTTTTGGTAAGTGTTTTTAATATCCTTTATTTCCCATCACATGTAATAAGATAGGGCAAGCTCAGGGAATACATATCTTATATTTTTAAATTTTTCTGTTTTTTTACGTACACACACATACACGTACATGGTATGTGTTCATGTATGTGTGTGTGTGTGTGTATATACATATATATACATATCTAACAGATATGACCCTCCTGTGGGCATAGCAGTCCATTTGATAGAGCAAGTGGTTGCTTGGGTCAGGTGAAACAGAATAGTTTCTATTCATGGGTTCTTAAATCAGCCATGACTACTCTAATGAATGGAGCACTGGTCAGGGCATTAGGGATTCCAGCTTTTATTTGTGACTCCATTATTGACTTTATAGCCTCAGGCAGGTTAGTTTCTGTGCCTTGGTGTCCTTACCTATAAAACATGGGTGATGCCGGCTGCTTTTCTATTTCTTCAGAGCACAGTGAGGATTAATGAGCCAAAACACAGGACCTGTCTTATGGTGTGTACACCATGATTCTTCGCTACATTGTGAAGCTCATTAATACCCAAGATGAGGGCCTGAGACAGTGAGCGGGTCTGCCTTCACAGGTGCCTTCTCAGATAGCTGTGTTGGTCTCAATAGGCTTACATAGTGAAGTGGCAGTTTTAGGTACATCGATAGCCCAGCATGTCCAGTAGATCTTTCTGCACTCATGAAAATGCTCCATATCTGTGCTGGGCACTCAGTAGCTACTAGACATCTGTTACTATTCAACACTTGAAATGTGGCTATTGCTACTGAGGAAATAAAATTTAAAATGTATTTTAATTAATTTAAATAGTCACATATGCCAAGTGGCTACTGCATTCCAGAGAGCTGGTTGATATAGTTAGGATAGTAGGGAAGGAAGGTTTATTTGGTGACAGAAGTTGGGAATGATGTTGGATAGAGGATAGTAAGGCAACTATAGGGCAAATGCAAGAGTCGATTTAATCTTGGGTATAACAGGGTGGGAGCTGTTTCTAAACATCCTTATTTTGTGGACTATTGGTCATTATACTTAAGTATTTTCTGTGTTTTCTGCTTTCTGTTTTATTTTGTGGTAGTTGTTGTTGACCTGATTGGCTTTGCCATTTACTAACTGGTTTCCTTTTCAGATTACTTTTCATAAAGCAGCCCGAGAACTTTAAAAATATGCAATTCTGGTCAAATGACTTACTTGCTTAAAACCCTTCACTGGCACCTCTTAATGTTTTTAAAATAGAAGTCAGACTTCAGAACATGGTTTGTGGGGCCCCAGACGGTCTGGCTCTCCTCATCCCTCCAGCCCCGTCTCTCCGCAGTTCCTCCTGTTCCCCTTCTCCTTCAGCCTTTTTTTGCACTAGTGTTTCTAAATTTTTATTTCCTTAAAATGTGCCAAGCTGTTTTGCTTCCTAACCTTTAAATATGCTTTCCCTTTTTCTGGAGTATTCGTTTTTGGTGGTCAGTTTCTCATTCTTTGGGTTTCATCTTAGGTATCATTTCTTTTTGGCTGGCTTTCCCGAATCCTTTGTCTGTATGTGACGCTTCCTCCCAGTCACAGACCAGAGGTGGTGGTGCCTCTGCCTCTTACTATCTTCTCATTAGGTAGTATGCGCTAGGTACCAGGGATCGTGCCTGCTCTCCCAGGCCCTGCCGAGTGCCTAACGTAGTCCGTACCCACATTTATTTGTAGAGTGAATTGGTAAGTGTTCCAATGCATAAAAAGATGGTATATTTTTTCCTCTCTTGATAAAAGGGGCTGATGAGCTGAAAATAGGAATTGCTTCCCTCTGCTCCCAACTTGACTGTAATTGTGAAGAGAATGTCTAAAACCAGGTTTCCATAAGCTGCACCTTGTCTAGGCCGGTAGAATGGGTTCCTGGTAGATGTCAGGGTAAATGATGTGAGCTCCCTGAGCAGAATTGTTAGTCTCTTGCCCATTAGGCATCCATGTTACCTTTTGTGGGATCGCAAAATAATTTCCCAAAGTAATTCCTCCAGCCTTGGCATTTTTAAGGTCTATTTTTCTTTCTGCCAGTGTTCTGGCTATTTTCTTTCTAGAGTTAAGTACTTCCAGGTGAGAATAGGTGACGTTTGTTCCTGTGCCTTCCTCCATCCCTTAAGCAGAGCATGGGGAGCGGGGCATAGGGACTATATAGGGTTCTTACTACTCTTTTTTTTTTTTTTGCCTGAAGTTCTTGTTCCTTTTTTTTTTTTTTTTAATTAATTAATTTATTTATTTATTTTTGGCTGTGTTGGGTCTTCGTTTCTGTGCGAGGGCTTTCTCCAGTTGTGGCGAGTGGGGGCCACTCTTCATCGCGGTGCGCGGGCCTCTCACTGTTGCGGCCTCTCCTGTTGCGGAGCACAGGCTCCAGATGCGCAGGCTCTGTAGTTGTGGCTCACGGGCTTAGTTGCTCCGCGGCATGTGGGATCTTCCCAGACCAGGGCTCGAACCCGTGTCCTCTGCATTGGCAGGCAGATTCTTAACCACTGCGCCACCAGGGAAGCCCTCTTGTTCCTTTTAAGCCATTAATATCTCAGACTCCAGACTCTGAGTTGGCAAACATGCTTTTCTTTTTTTTTTCTCTGTTACTCTTAATGTATCTCTTTTCTCAATAACCAGGACTAGACTCTTTCCATTCCTGGGAGAAGAGTAGGGAACTTCTCCCTACTCTTAGAGTGGAAGAAAGAGTAGAAGAAAGGGCAAAAACTATTCTTTTATCTTTCCTTTGTTTGGGCTTGGTACTTTGACTAATTGAAGTTGTAGATAAGTAGGGTCCTTTTGCTTATTCTAAATTTCTAAATGGCATTCTTTAGCTCTAGAACAGACATTTTGGCAATCTTTATTATCTCAAAGTTGAAGTCTTCTTTCTACTTAGATGCCTTCTTTTCCTGGGTTTCCAGTGAAATGCTGTTAGGTTTTCTCATTCTCTTCTCCATCACTCCCTTTACTTCTTCATCTCCCCAGTTGTTTTATCTGCTACTTGTATTCTAGTAGGAGTGAACAGACAGTTATATTGGTGGTTACAGAACAGTATGATACAGGCCTTCATAGCTCAGTGCCCCAAGATTCTATGAAAATCCAGGGTAGGGGCTAGAAATATGACTAGAGGACGTCATGAAAGGCTTTCTAGAGGAAGTAGCACTTCAACTGAATTTGAAGAAAAAGAATAGGAGGATGGGCTTTTCAGAAAGAGGATGATGGGTGCTAAGGTACTACGGCCAGACTGCTTGTTGGTTCACTTCTAGGAGCTGATACAAGACTGGAATGAAGGGAGGGAAGAGGATGAGATGAGAGGCCAGAGAAGGTGGGCAGAAGCAGTGAAAGGCCTTGTGTGCTAAAGAGTTCAAATTTTAAGTTGAAAACTTTCACCTCCACACTGGGCAGGAAGTTCAGTGAAGAGGTGTGTTCAATAATCTAGGGGACAAGTGATGAGAGTCTGAATTAAAGTGGTGACAGTAGCAGTGGGGGGTGGAGGGGGAATTGGCTGTTTTTATCAGTTTATTCCTTCACATGAAGTTTGATTTACTATGTTAAGTTTCAAAAATATCCTATTATGATTTTCATTAAAATTGGGTAAGTGTATAGATTATAGTAGATTAATAAAGTTGATTTCTCACTCAGGACCATGGTATGTTTCTCTGTTTATTTAAGTCTTCTGTTATACATCTTAGTCAAGTTTTTAATCTGTTTTATATATGTGTGTTTGTATACACATGCAACTAACTATTTATTGAGATTTTCCTAGGTATTTGAGCCTTTTGTTGCCCTGGTGAAGTGGATATTCTGTTAATAAATATAACTTGTTATTCCTGATACAGAGGAAAGCTGTTGATTTTAGTGTGTTTCTCTTATACCTAGCCAACACCTAATTTGAAGGATTTAATGGTCATTTATTAACTTTTATTTCTTACTGCCTTTGTCACAGTTTCCAGAACAATATTATAAAATAATATTGATAGTTGGCATGCTTATTTTATTCTCATTTTTAAAAGATATTGACTGTAGGTTTATAAGTCACTATTAAAATCAATATTAAAAGTAAAGATCTTCTCATACAGATGGCGAACAGGCACATGAAAAGGTCCTCATATCACTAATTATTAGAGAAATGCAGATCAAAACCACAGTGAGGTACCTACCACCTCACACTGGTCAGAATGGCCACCATCAAAAAGTCTACAAGTAATAAATGCTGGAGAGGGTGTGGAGAAAAGGGAACCCTCCTACACTGTTGATGGGAATGTAAATTGGTGCAACTGCTATGGAAAACAGTATGGAGACTCCTTAAAAAACTAAAAATAAAGCTGCCATATAATCCAGGGCTCCCACTCCTGGGCCTACACCCAGAGAAAACCATAATTCGAAAGGATGCATGCACCCTGATGTTCATTGCAGCACTGTTTACAATAGCCAAGACATGGAAGCAACCTAAACGTCCATTGACAGGAATTGATAAAGAAGAGGTGGTATACGTATAAATATAATGGAATATTACTCAGCTATGAAAAAGAATGAAATAATGCCATTTGCAGCAACATGGATGGACCTAGAGATTATCATACTAAGTGAAGTAAGTCAGACAGAGAAAGACAAATACCATATAATATCACTTTTATGTGGATTCTAAAATATGATACAAATGAACTTATTTACAAAACTGAAACAGACTCACAGACATAGAAAACAAACTTATAGTTACCAAAGGGGAAAGGGGATGGGGGAGGGATAAATTAGGAGTTTGGGATTAGCAGATACAAACTACTATCAATAAAATAGGTAAGCAACAAGGTCCTACTGTATAGCACAGGGAACTGTATTCATATCCTATAATAAACCATGGTGGAAAAGAATATGAAAAATATATATATATCTGTGTGTATATATGTATGTATAACTGAATCACTTTGCTATATACCAGAAAATAGCACAACATTGTAAAGCAACTATACTTCAATAAAAAAAAAAAAAAAAGATCTTCCTCCCAGTTGTTTTACCATTTTTAAACAAGACTGTATTTTATTTTATTAAATGATTTTGAGATGATCTTAGAGTTTTTGCCTGTTGATGTCATTAACACATTTAAAAATATTACACCATGTTGCATGCCTGGGATAAACTTGACTTTGTGTATTGTGTTATTCTTTAAACAAATACATTAGTTTGCTAGGGTTTTATTTAAGACTTTTGCATCTATAGGTATAAGTTAGAATGGTTTGTTGTTTTAGGTTTCATTTTTTGCCCTCAAATTTTGATATGAAAATCATACTTATAGCTTCTTAAAAATAATCAGGATGCTTTCCACCTTCTCTGGTCTGGGGGATGTGAATGGAGTATCTTACAGAAATAATTCCCACCCTACCTCCTGTTTTCCATCCCCTGTCCCTTGTCTCCAACCTGATATAACATTATTTAGATAGCTTTCATACTGTATAATATTTGGAGATCTCTCTCAATTTGGTTACTAGTTGTTATCACTCTGAAATACTAATGTGTTAATAATAGAGTACAGGAACTAAAGAGAAACGGACTTTTTGTTATCCCATTAAATTTATTCCGAAATCGTCCCTGTGGACTATAATACAAAGTTTACCTATTTTATAATTTTATCTGAGGCCATATATGTACTTCTGACTTTATCTTTTATTTTGATTTAATTTTAATATTCTAATACTTTACTGTTTTCTTTAAGTCACATTTTGCTTAGAGTACTTTCTTACGTGCTCTGAGCTTTCGCTGCGCAAACTTTGGCATTTTTTAAATGCCTCTTACATTTGAATACAGTGTTAATTCATTTAACTCTGAATTTACTTGTGTTTTGCATGAGAAATTTACTTCTTAAGGACTAAAATAAGAGTCCATTACCTAAGAAGGAAAATTCGTTCTATGTTAACTTCAGATATGAGAATAAGGGTCTCATATCTTCTATACTTCTGTGTTGCTCAAGAATATTCATACTGATGACTGTTCAAAACCTCACTGGCTCTCCATCTGCACTGCTTTCTGTGCATCCCAGTGTGAACTTAAAACCAGCGCTATTCCAGTCACATCACAACTATTTTGAGTGTTTGGAGAATATCATAGAAATACAGAGTTTAGGATTTGGTACTTTGTCTGCTATTAACAGAGTTTTCCTTGCAAGGATGTAGAATTCTTAATTAGAATAGTATATAGACCACTGGACTTATTAATTATTCCACTGCCCTAGTTAATGTTTAAAAAATTAATCTATAACAGAGATAATTTATGTTTTATAGCTTTTAGAAAAACATGTTGCTCTTTTGAATTTCTCTGCTTTTTCTTGCTTCACCGCAATTCAAGTGACTTGAAAGCTTAAAATCTATGTTTGCAATTTCATAGTTGTTCATAAAGGATTTCATCATGGACCGTCTTGGTATTCTGTCATGCATGATAGGTTTAGCAGTAGTAAAAAAGCCTTTTTGCATGTGTGTTTGGGATTGAATGATCTATATGTGCAAGTGCAAGTATAAATTTTCCCATCTCTCCTTCTCCCCTTCTACTAGTGGTAAAACTCATCTTGGGCACAGTTGTAGGTGGGTGTCTATTCTATCATTCTTGAGGGGAAAAGGACATTGAAGTGCTATACTATATTCTGAACTCTACCTTTGGGGTAAAGCCAAAATGTTAAACACCTGAAGAAAAGCTGAAGTGTTAAACTTCCTTTTTATTAGCCTTAGTGGTTAAAAAGAATCCTAGTGAGGAAAGGAATTTTCAGTCATCTAGTTTATACTTTTTTTTAAAAAATTAATTAATTAATTAATTTATTTATTTATTTATTTGGCTGTGTTGGGTCTTTGTTTCTGTGCGAGGGTTTTCTCTAGTTGTGGCGAGCGGGGGCCACTCTTCATCGCGGTGTGCGGGCCTCTCACTGTCGCGGCCTCTCTTGTTGCAGAGCACAAGCTCCAGATGCGCAGGCTCAGTAGTTGTGGCGCATGGGCCCAGTTGCTCCGCGGCATGTGGGATCTTCCCAGACCAGGGCTCGAACCCGTGTCCCCTGCATTGGCAGGCAGATTCTCAACCACTGCGCCACCAGGGAAGCCCCTAGTTTATACTTTTTTATCTTTACATTGTACCATTCATACTTTTTATCTTTATGTTGTACCATATAGGAAAACATAAATCTACTCCTATTTTAATGTTGCTAAGAAACCAGGCTTCTGTCCTTCCCTTTAGCGTACATCTAAATTGTCATTACAAAGCATACATGAAGTATGTCATAAAATTGGAGAAAATGAAGAGAAGAGGTCAACACTGGAGATGTAACTTATGTTCCTATATCTTCATTTTGTATCTGTCTCCCCCAAAATGCCAATCTGATAATATTAATAGCAAGCAATTATTGAGCACTTACTATCTGCCAGGCACTGTTTTAAGTGCTTTTGATACATTAATTCATTTGATCCTTACGTATATTAATCCTGCAAAGTAGGTTGTATTCTCATTTTACAGATGAGGAAACAGAGGCATAGGAGGTTAAATACCTCTAAAGTCATACAACTATTGAGTGGCAGAGCTGGAATCTAAATTCAGGCCGTCTGATTGTGTAACCCTAGCTCTTAGCTACCCTGCTCTGTTGATGATATCCCTTCTGCTTGCAACCGTCTAGGGAGCTGTTCAGGGTTTCTTGTGCCCTAAGGAGACAGTCCACCTCTTCAGTACCATCCTTTTTGTTTCTGGTCACAGCTTACATTTCCAGAACACCCCATTCTTCTGTGCATTCTCTCTCTTCTCTCTCTGTCTTTCTCCCCCTTCTTCTCTTCTGTCTTTCTTGCTCTTCTCTTTGTTTTTAAATTTTTTGGTGTTTCTCATTTGCCACACTAGCTCACTTCAGCGCCTTCGCACAAGCTTTTCTCTCTGCTGGGAGACTTATTCTACTTCTGTACCTCCTTTTATTCTACTTCTGTACCTCCTTTTATTCTTTCTCCTTTCACATCTAAGCAGCTTCACCAGGCTTTTAAGTTCTTCCTATTTTCTTTCCTCTGCTTTTGCCCCACTGAGCTCTGTGCAGACCTTATATCTCATTGGTTCTTTAGTGACTAAAAGAGTCGTTAGAAGTACTTGAATGAACGACTGTTTGTCAAACTGAGTACAAAGTGATGTTTGTAGCTTTTCCCCTATATGTACACAATTACCACTTGGTACCCACAGAGGACTGGTTCCAGGGCCCCCCACAGATACCAAAATCTATGGATGCTCAAGTCCCTTATATAAAATGGCATAGTGTTTGCATATAACCTATGCACAACCTCCCATATACTTTTCTTTTTTTTAAATAAATTTATTTATATTTTATTTATTTATTTTTGGCTGCATTGGGTCTTCGTTGCTGCACATGGGCTTTCTCTAATTGTGGTGAGCGGGGGCTACTCTTTGTTCCAGTGGCTTCTTGTTGTGGAGTACGGGCTCTAGGCACATGGTCTTCAGTAGTTGTGGCACGTGGGCTCAGTAGTTGTGGCTCGCAGGCTTTAGAGCATAGGCTCAACAGTGGTGGCACACAGGCTTAGTTGCTCCGCGGCATGTGGGATCTTCCCGGACCAGGGATCAAACCTGTGTCCCCTACATTGGCAGGCGGATTCTTAACTACTGCGCCACCAGGGAAGTCCCCTCCCATATACTTTAAATCATCTCTAGATTACTTATAATACCTAATACAATGTAATGCTATGTAAATAGTTGCTGGCACATGACAAATTCAAGTTTTGCTTTTTGGGAACTTCCTAAAGAAGAAAAAATTTTTTTTTTTAATGTTTTGACTGCTCTTGGTGAATCCGTGGACGTGGAACCCGTGGAAACGGAGGGCTGACTGTATGCACATATACTCATTCTGTGTGTGTTAAATAAATAAATGATTATTACTAGTTGTGATATATGTATATTATGCATATTAATATATACATGCATTTTTATGTTGAATCCATTAATCTGTATCAGTAACGATGATCCTTCAATATTTCTTAGTTACATTTTGATAGTAAAAAGCAATAACTTATGGGCACTTAGATCTTCAAAAGTCATATCTTCAAAAATTTTATATGAAATATTTTTAAAATTATGATTTAAAATCACAGCTAAAGGAATAGAGCACGAATATATCAGATGGAAAAAAACTGGTAAAATTTGCCAATGTACTGTGTTGTGAAGGAACAGAAAAAAAAATTTGGAATCAGAGATACCTTCTTGGTTAGTGACTATATAAAATGTTTCAATTACCAATTTTTATGATTTAGGATTGATAAAGTATATCTGTATGTAATCATTTGCAATTCACTGAATTATAAAGGGCTTTTTTTGATAAGGTCATTAAGAGAACTGAATTGTCAAAAGTGGTGCATTTGAAAGCTATTAATATACTGTCGTGTACTATATGTAAATTCAGCAGTGAAGAAGTTGATGTTTTCCTGTGTTCTGAAAATAGTTTTAATTATATTGGTGTTGCATTGACCCATATAGTTTAGCCAGTAGACAATTATGCTTCTCTGTGTTCACAGCTACATACTATCTTTGTCTCTAATGACTATTGCTTTATGCCTGATTATTTCATCAATTCTCCATATTGTGTTTGGCTCAGACACATGAGCATACAGTAATTAAACTCTTCAGCCTTGATAGAAGGCTTTCTTCCATTAATTCCATCCATTTCAACAATCACATCGCTTATTCCCTTTACAGGCCTTTCACATTCATCTACCAAATTCTAGTTTCTAGTCCTAGGTTTGAGGTCATTTTATTTGCTAATGTGTATCTTTTTTTTTTTTTTTTTTTTTTTACCTCCTTTGAAATCCATCTCACATTTTGCCTCATTACTTGTGCCTTGGTTTATACCTTATCAGTTTTATACTTATCTCTTGAATGAGTATTTGTCCTCAGTAGGATTACAGGCAAAGACAGTGTTTTCTAAGTTTTATGTATCCCTCCAAAATACCTAGTTTAAGGTTAAGGTTTTAGGTTAAAGTATGTCAGAAAATAGGGAACATGCTCTATTTAAGAACATTTAGAAAAAAATCATTCTATAAGCTCCCTTAGTAACCCATTCTAATAAAATAGCAAATTAAATTATTGATGTTTATCCTGAGTCCATGGTGTTGCAATAAATCTAAAACAAACAAAACACACTTCTTCCTTATGTAGAGATGGGGAATAATTGATATATCACTGTCTTCAATTAATAGTCACATTGAGGGCTTCCCTGGTGGTGCAGTGGTTAAGAATCCGCCTGCCAATGCAGGGGACACGGGTTCGAGCCCTGGTCCGGGAAGATCCCACATGCCATGCGGAGCAACTAAGCCCGTGCGCCACAACTACCGAGCCTGAGCTCTAGAGCCCACGAGCCACAACTACTGAGCCCACGTGCCACAACTACTGAAGCCCATGTGCCTAGAGCCTGTGCTCTGCAACAAGAGAAGCCACCACAATGAGAAGCCTGCACACTGCAATGAAGAGTAGCCCCCTCTCACCGCAACTAGAGAAAGCCCACAGGCAGCAACGAAGACCCAACACAGCCAAAAATAAATAAAAGATAAATAAATGAAAAAAATAGTCACATTGATAGTCCCTTGTGACTTGTCCTCCATGTATTACCTATTTTTTTAAAAAGAATAAATGTAATTATATATATTTTAAACTGATTTTTCACATAAATCTGTAAGCAAAGTATTATTCCATTCAAATATATCATTATGAGAAAAAAAAGTTTAATGACTTTCTTGTGCTCACATAATAAAGGAGAAGTCTTACGTATGCTCTGTCTTCTCTTGCTATGGTTTTCGAAGGTGTCACAAAATATTTTGTCTAATTCCAAATTTCAGTGGTCCACGGCAGAGCAGAATCATGACAGGATTTAATAGGCTCCATCTCTCACGATGCAGGACTAAGGGTTAACTGATTATTTCAATCTGTAGCTTTTTTTTTTTTTTTTAATTTATTTATTTTTGGCCGTGGTGGGTCTTTGTTTCTGTGCGAGGGCTTTCTCTAGTTGTGGCAAGCGGGGGCCACTCTTCATCGCGGTGCGCGGGCCTCTCACTGTCGCGGCCTCTCTTGTTGTGGAGCACAGGCTCCAGACGCGCAGGCTCGGTCGTTGTGGCTCACGGACCCAGCCGCTCCGTGGCATGTGGGGTCCTCCCAGACCAGGGCTCGAACCCTTGTCCCCTGCATTGGCAGGCAGACTCTCTACCACTGCGCCACCAGGGAAGCCCCAATCTGTAGCATTTTTAATGTGCCATTCTCCAGTTCATTAGCAATGCAGGAGGGCTAAGGGTTTAGCAAATTGTGTATAAGCAGAAGCCATCCATAATCCAAGTGGAGAAACCACATGGTTAAAAGCCATATCAGATAGTAAGCTTTTGTATTAGGGACTCTAAATGTAAATTAGGATCTTGCTAGTCATTTTATGAAGCAATTCTTTAGATGGTGAAAGCATCTTGTTTAAAGACAATTGTTTCATTGGTTATTTTTTGATTTAAAGTCCTTGTTAGCTGATAGTTGTTCTTTGGGAAGTAGTTTCACTTAACATTTTTAAATGTTGTCGTAGTGGACTTTTATTTGTATTTGTGTAAAATATCTATGCTGTAGTTGCTGTGCATTAAGTACACTGATTGGGCTCTTGAATTTTATTTCCTTGGAGAAATATACATTTGTCTTCGTGAAAAAGTCCTTATGTGTGCATTGATTGGGTTTTTTTTTTTTGATGCATGTAGTGACTTTTTTTTGGTTTGTTTATTCATTTTTGCACTTGGTGATTTAAGATCTAGAGTATTGATTCCTTTTTGATACATACTTACAACATATGTATGTGAGGAGTTTGTATATTTGGTACCTGGGCATAATAGAGAATGAAATTGCGAAGTATCAAGTGTAGTGGATGAGATCAGCTACCTTTTGAAATAAGGTGAGCTTGTCTGCTTTAATGTATGGGAATTTGGGAAGACCCAATTTCCAGTACAGTAACTTGTGTCACTTTGCTGTAAATCAGAAAGTTGAAATACAATTGATTGTATTGTACTTCAGTTCGAGAAAAACTGTTGCCAGAAGAAAGTTACAGGTTATAGAACCTGGGCATATAGGTGAATCTGAGAATACACGTTGACCAGTGTTTTTTTTTTTTTTTTTTTTAACATCTTTATTGGAGTATAATTGCTTTACAATGGTGTGTTAGTTTCTGCTTTATAACAAAGTGAATCAGCTATACATATACATATATCCCCATATCTCTTCCCTCTTGTGTCTTCCTCCCTCCCACCCTCCCTATCCCACCACTAGGTGGTCACAAAGCATTGATCAGTGTTTACGTAGCATTTTTCCCAAGAAGGAAGAGTGACTGAACCTGATAGTCACGAATAGCAGTCATTAGGGAAACATTTGCTGTGGTTCATTTCTTAATCTGTTAGCTTTCTTTTCCTACTCTGCCATCAAAACAGCTTTCTCCAAGGTCATTAATGACCTTATCTCTAAACCCGGTAGATGCTCGCATCCCTCATCCCTGTGCCCTCCAGGCAGCATCAGAGTTGACACCTTCTTCCTTCTTCCCCTTATGTTTCCCTCCGTTTCCTTCCAGATCTGTTTCTATACATTTAATACAAATTTAAAAACTAGTATTGTACCAGGTTTATCATTTTATATCCTGTTTAACACATTGCATTTTTTTACATGAACATTAATGACCATTATATAGATATCCTGTAATCTTAAAAAGCCATAGAAGATTTTAAAAGAAATGTTCATTTTAGAAAATTTTTCTGCCATGGTATAATAAAGTCATTTTGAAACCATATGTAAGGAAGTGGAATAAAGGACAAAGTGCTGTAGTTGTAACAATTTATTTATGATTGGAAGACTAGTCATGGGCAATATGGAATATTGTTGGAATGAATAGAAGGAAAATGTGACCTTTGTCAAGTCATTGGAACCTTTCTGTCTGTTTTCTAATCTATGAAATAACCATTGTACCATGTTTCTGAGGTCTCTTCCAGTATAATATTCTGTGACTCGTGAATTAGTGCATGCTGGGAATTCTGCATCAGTATGTTCTCTGCATCACATCAGTTTGCTCTGTGATGGCTGTGATTATTATAGATTATAGTGTACATACATAGTAAAATTAATTTTAAAAGTGCCCTGTTTACTACTTTATTAAATTGTTTGTCATGTGGCATAGTTTTCCTTCTAGTGGATCTAAATTCCTATCTTGTGAATTTATCTAATTTCTGTATTTATTTATATAGACTATGGAGCCTATAATAGCTACAGTAAATGATTTTTATTTGCATTTGAAATCATCTCACCCCATAGTGATTAATGATTATGAAGCTATATTTTAAAATATGAGTATGAATACACAAGAATACAGAGTTGTGAAAAAATTCATGTGTAAGTAACAATATATTCAGTTAGAAATACTCCCTATAATGGTCTGGTGTCAAATTGAAATTTTATATCTTTTTTCTAGTCAGCAGCTTGTGGTACTTGATCCTTATGCCTTATGTGAATTCTTGAGTCATTTATTTTAGTAAAAATTGTATGTTATTAAGGAAGTTGAAAAAGTTGTGCCACTAGTGTATTCATTTAGTTAAGAATCAGATCACACATTTTATTTACTTAAACCCATCTGCGCTTATTTTACCAGTAACATATTTGGTCTGCGGCCTGTGGATTATACAGACAGTGAAAATATGAAATCGCTGTTGCTGCTACCAGAGAAGAATGAATCATCATCAACTAGCCATTGTTCAGTAGTGAGTATGGTTTTAGCTTTGGGAAATTTATGTATTTTATTGAAATCAGCTATAAAATGAACATAATGGCAAAATTTCCAGTTAGCGAACTGCTTTCATTCACCAATTATTGAGCACTTTCTGTGTAGTAGCTATTGTGAATTCAAATTCAAAGACATAATCAGAATAAATCAACAAATACTTATTGACCTGCCCCCTCTATATTTTAGGCAGCACTCATACAGCAATAAATATGACTGATAGAACTCTTATTCTCAAGAAGCTTACATTCTAGTGAGAGCTAGGAAGGAAAAAGACTGTAAATATGTAAACTAATATAAATAAAATAATTTCGGGAACGTATAAATGAGTGCTTTGAAGAAGATTTTATAGAGTGTAGCGGAGTGGAGACAGTGGGCTCCAGAAAAGGCACTGTTTCAGCTGGGTCATCGAGGAGGGCCGTTAAAGAGCCGATACTTGGCCTGAAACCTGAATGAGGATGAGGGGGCATCCAGGTGACTATCTGGAGGACGAGTGTCCAAACAGAGGGAACAGCAAGTATGTAGGCCCTTCAGTGGATGACCTTGGTGTATTTGAAGATTAGAGAGAAGGTCATTATTGCTAGTGAATAGGGCATGTCTAAGAGTAATGGGAAACCATTGATAGGATTTAAAGCAAGGAATGGTATGATTTGATTTATGCTTTAGAAAGTTCACTCTAGCTGCTTTCTAACCAAGAGACATGGGGTGGCAGCAAGAGTGGAAGCAGGGAGATCACTTAGGACTGTTTCCTTGTGACAGGAGAAAGATACCGTCCTGGATTAAGGTAACAGCAGTGGAGATTATGAGAAGTAATGAGATTAGTATGTATTTTTTTAAATTAATTAATTAACTTATTTATTTATTTTTGGCTGTGTTGGGTCTTCGTTTCTGTGCGAGGGCTTTCTCTAGTTGTGGCAAACGGGGACCACTCTTCATCGCGGTGCGCGGGCCTCTCACTATCGCGGCCTCTCTTGTTGCGGAGCACAGGCTCCAGACGCGCAGGCTCAGTAGTTGTGGCTCACGGGCCTAGTTGCTCCACGGCATGTGGGATCTTCCCAGACCAGGGCTCGAACCCGTGTCCCCTGCATTAGCAGGCAGATTCTCAACCACTGCGCCACCAAGGAAGCCCAGTATGTATTTTTGAGTTAATGCCACCAGAACTTTTGGATGGATTACATACAAAGTGTGGAGAAGGAGTAGAATTAATAGTGGAGAAGATGGTGGTGCCATTTACTGCCTTGTGGAAAGAATGCCTATTCCTTAGGAACCTCTAGTTTAGTGGGGAATATGGATGTAAAAAAAAAATATTACACACTGCAGTGAATTTGTAATACATGCCATAGAAAATGTACAGTAGAATCATGAAGGAAGAAGCTGACTTTAGGAAGGATCAGAAGAGAAGGTGACAAGGTGTTTAAGTAAGGCTTTAAAGGTACAACTTTTAGCAAGGTATCTAATAGAGTGCTAGTGACTGCAAATAACAGAAAACGTTCACTCAAACGCTTAAAGGCAGTGTATTATCTTTTTTTTTTTAAATTAATTAATTAATTAATTAATTTTTGGCTGTGTTGGGTCTTTCGTTTCTGTGCCAGGGCTTTCTCTAGTTGCGGCGAGCGGGGGCCACTCTTCATCGCGGTGTGCGGGCCTCTCACTATCGCGGCCTCTCTTGTTGCGGAGCACAGGCTCCAGACGCGCAGGCTCAGTAATTGTGGCACACGGGCCTAGTCGCTCCGCAGCATGTGGGATCTTCCCAGACCAGGACTCGAACCCGTGTCCCCTGTATTGGCAGACGGATTCTCAACCACTGCACCACCAGGGAAGCCCGGCAGCGTATTATCTTATATAAAGATAATCCCAATATAGGATAGCTCTTAATTTGGTTAGTTTAGCAATTACGTGGCTGCACCAAAGACCCAAATTCTTTCTGTTGTTCTACTTTGCCATCCTCCGCTTGGTGGCTTTGTCCTCACTAATCTCCCTCCTAGTGGCTGCAGGATAATTGCCACAATTCCAGATGTGACAGTGTCCAGCGTTACGACTAAAACCTTTCCCAGAAGCCTTCCGGTGGACTTCCCCTTTATGTCTTACTGGTCAGAACTGGTCACACAATTGTTTTTGGCATACATCACGGTTGAAGATAGGGTCAGTCCTTGAAGAGTGGGTGTCTGAACAAAATTAGGATTCTCTTAGTGTGGAGGGAGTGAGGAATGGATTTTGATTGCCTGCTGCAATCAGGTATACGAAGCAGGGATGGCAAGCCAAATCTAAGGGACAGCTGGTCAGAGAAACAGAGACACGAAGGACCTTAGAAATTTGAGAAACTAGAGTTTAGTGTGAGAGGAGCATGAGGTGCGTTAAAGAGGAATTGGAGGTAAGGAGATTGTGAAAGAGCTTGAGTTCCCTGTGGAGTTTACACTTTATTCCCCAGTTAGTGGGGCGCCTTCAGCGTGTCTCTAAGTGGAATGGGGCTCTGCAGGGGATAGCTGGGGGCAGGCATGGACTGAAGACTGGTTAGGAGGCTACTGAAGTGGGGTCCAGGTGTGAAATGGTGAGGACTGCAGCTACACGTGGCGGGGGAAGGGGCAGGTGTGTGGAGAGGAGGTGAGGGGTTTTAGAGAGAGAGGGATGGTGGACACACTGTGTCTTAGCAACTGCTCAGACGGGGGAAAATGAGAGGAAAGGATGAGCTGAGATCTAGAACTGTTCAGAGAAGACTTCTTGTCTAGTGAGGGCAGTGGAGTAGTGATTGACCCCATTGTTTAAGATAAGGAGGTAACCGAAAGTGTTTATAATTTGAGGTGGTCATAGGTGCTGTCACAGGCTGGTTACCCTTATACTTTGCAGACTCTTAATGTCCTGCTCTAGACTTCAGCCTTTTAAGTGTGCCCCATCTATAGAATTGGAAGAGAACCTAGATATTAGCAGTTTAATTTCCTCATTTTATAAATGAGAAAACTGAGATGTAGTGTGATTTGCCCAGGGTTAACCAGCCATAGGAAAAAAAACTTTTTTAATGGATCAATTAGAACTTAAATTTCTTAAATCTTAGGTCAGTATTCATTCAGTCCCATCATACTTAACTATAAATTGGCACTTACTTTATTCATTTGGACTTGAACTCTGCTGGCAGAACATAACATAACTAAGTTGTCATTTGCCAATGTTTCTTTTATGTAAAGGCTGGGAAAGGATTATTTTAGATATGTCAAAAATAAAGATATCTTTATGGTATTATCGGAATCTGAGAGTGGCAATCTTCCTTTTAATTCAACTATCCAATTACTATAGTGTTTTTATTAAATGTAAGAAACCTATACTTTCTTCATGTCACATGGACATAGCCTGTGAATGTTGTTATTTACTATCTTAATGGTAGATCCTTGGCTAAGGAAGCGATAATGAATGGTAACAAGTCCTTAAGTTGAAAGGGTTGTTTCTTTACGTGCACTCATTAAAATCAAGCTCTGGGATCTGCTTCCCCAGCCACTTTCAGACTCCCTTTCACTCATCGTTTTCAGCCACATAGGCTGCCTTGCTGTTTCTTGAATCCCCCCCAAACACGGTCCCATTTCAGGTCCTTAGCATGAGCTGTTTTCTCCACCAGGAACAAATGTTGGGAGCCAGATGTACACATGGCATGCTTCCTCACTCCCTTCGACTCTTTGTGTAGTTTTTCAGGTCCTATTATTGATAGACTCATTAATTTTGATAAATTCAGAGTAACTAATTTTTCTAAGAAAAAGTTTCATATCTAATTATTCCTTAAATAAGAGTGTATTTAATGCCAGTGTACATAATATCTAATCTCTCTAAAAGCAGAGTATTGAAACTTTTGGATATTTTCTGAACATCTTCTGAACCTCCTGGTTCTGAGACCTCTGCTTACTCTCAAATCAGATGCCTTCCCCACTCCCACCTCCCACCCCACATCAGATATGTGGCTTTGATAGCTGTTTGCTTTATTTTATTCATTTTTTAAAGACCTTTCCTTAACTATGAAAAATTAGTGCCAGTTTCTATTTTTTATTCTAATTTAGAAACTGGATAGGAAAATGCTTGACCCACTTTGGTGCTTTCCTGAGGTTGGTGGAAATAGTA
Organism: Balaenoptera borealis; assembly: GCF_965194805.1. Taxonomy (NCBI): domain Eukaryota; kingdom Metazoa; phylum Chordata; class Mammalia; order Artiodactyla; family Balaenopteridae; genus Balaenoptera; species Balaenoptera borealis. Next base: position 22,254,284 of record NC_138863.1, read on the forward strand.
TCATATGCTATATTTAGAATTGATATCTTTTCATTTTTCATTTCGTGCAGAGAACTACTTTAGCTGAAGTGGAGTTATATAAATTGAAAAGTAATGTGTTCCATTTAGAGCTATTTTATGGCACTTATTTGTATAAGTGACAAGAATATTTGAAATGTTGTTTTTTAATATTATCATTGTATAGCAATTGAATGATTGATAAAGTAGACTGAACTATTTTCACCTTATGGAGTGTTTACAGTGTTTAGGTTAGGCATGGTTACCTCATCTTATAATTTAGTGAATAGGAAAGGTAAGTGGACAGAAATGTGATGTCAGTATGTGTGTGGTGTGTGCACAGCACATCCAGGAAAACCTTTGCAACTTGAACCTTAGAGAAAGAAGTAATTTAGGAAGCTGAACTTTTAAGTGTTGAATATTGCCATTAAAAAAACTTTTTATAGAAATCTTTTTAAAAATGTCTTGAATACACACTTAAATACATAGTAGAATCTTAATGTATTTTGAGTGAATGAATTATTGAGATCAGTCTGTTTACAGTTGTAGCCAACAATTTATGTCTAATATTGTACGGCATCAGACTGGGTAAATTATCGCTACTCAGATATGTGAAGTGAATATTTAAATATCAATTTTCTCCCATCTACTTGCTGAACTATACTGGTAATTATACCTGCAGTGTTTCACTCATGTTCTGTGGAACTTTTGAGAGCCCAGATGTCCAGAATACATACATACTCATACATGTAGGAGGACCCTTTGTATGGTGTTTGAAAATTAAAGTATTGTGTTTGGCTTTTTATCTTGTAATACAGTAGTGCTGATTTACGTTTTCTTTCTTATCTGCTGGGTCATTGCTTTTCTTTTATCAGGTAGCTTTTGGCTAACTCTCACTCCAATTTCATTTATTAAATTTCTGTTGGTTGCTATTGAAAACACTGTCCCGTTGCTTCTTTGAATCTTCCATGTCTAATCTTTAACGGTATCCATTGGTGCCTCCTTTTTATTCTTCTTGTCTTTTTTGTCTTCTGTAAGTTCTAAGTCTTTCTATTAAAATGAAAATATTAGTCTTTGTTAGATCACTTCCCTTTTCATAAGCTGCATTGACTTACTACTGTTGGTGGATCTGATGTAACTTTGGTATTCCCTTGTCTGTTTTCACTTTCTTGGTTTCAAGAGGTAACTCTTTTAGTGTTAAAATTTTGTTTTCTGTCTTTGAGATCAGTGCTGTTCCAGAAGCCTTAGTTTTCTTTAATTTTTTATGTAATCTCAGTTTAAATTAAAAAGACCAAGTTGAGTTTAACTCCATTGGAATAAGTTAGTGGGGGGGAGATAGAGAATTGATCATTTTAAGTGGGTATTTTGGGTTACTTTAAAAAAAGGGGGGAGTGCTTACTGGTGACAGAATGAAGTTGTAAAACCCTAGGGAGACCCAATTTAACATCAAGGAGGGACTTCCTAGTGGCACAGGTTTTAAGAATCCGCCTGCCAGTGCAGAGGACACAGGTTCGATCCCTGGTCTGGGAAGATCCCACATGCTGTGCGGAGCAACTGAGCTCGTGTGCCACAACTGCTGAGCCTGCGTTCTAGAGCCTGTGAGCCGCAACTACTGAGCCCGCGTACCGCAACTACTGAAGCGCACGCACCTAGAGCCTGTGCTCCACAACAAGAGAAGCCACTGCAATGACAAGCATGTGTACCGCAGTAAAGAGTAGCCCCCCACTCGCCACAACTAGAGAAAGCCCTCGCGCATCAATGAAGACCCAATGCAGCCAAAAATAAATAAATAAAAAATAAAATAAATTTATTAAAAAAAAAAATAGAATCAAGGAAACAAGACATCCTGGGTATAGACAGCTAGCCCAGGTAGTGTTTTATTGGGAGAAGGGGGTAAAGAAATAGAAAAACAGTTGTTCAAATGCATTGAGCATTAAGGTTCAATGGAAATTTTTGAGAATTACTAGATAAACTAAGGAATGAAATCCAAGCTTGTATCAATTGAAAGTCAGTTTAATTTTTCTCTAATCTTTAAATGTTTTTAACACTGTGGCATCTCCTCTTCCATTGACAGGTAAACACTGGTCAGCGCAGGGATGGGCCTCTTGTACTTATAGGCAGTGGACTTTCTTCAGAACAACAGAAAATGCTCAGTGAGCTTGCAGCAATTCTTAAGGCTAAAAAATGTGCTGAGTTTGACAGTACAGGTGAGGATTATTTATTTATTTATTTATTTTTGGTTGAAGAAATTTTTAAATGGGTAATTCCATTGTAGAGCTCCCTTTGATAATTTATATGTTTTAACCATTGGGATCTGACTATATACTTTGAATCTGGTAATAATTCTAAAATGTTTTTACAGTTATAAACTACTTACAAGTCTTAATTTAGTTAGGAAATATAAAGTTTAAAGCTTTGCACCTATCTTTAAGACAGAACAATACGTCAGAGCAATTTTATGAGTTTGCTAATGACAAAAATATTGTAATGCAGCATAATGCTTTAATTCCTTAGTTATAATTTGAAATAGAAAAGAAAAATTTGTGTTGGCTACTGTGGCTTTAAGATATATGGTTTATTTAAAAAAAGAAAAATATATGGTTTATGATCTGGTTTTTCATGTTGGTAGCCAGAATAGAGAATGAAACTAAATTAAAGAAGTCTTATACCTAAGTATAAAAATTGTTGCCTTTCAAGAAAATTCAGGTATAAGTTTATAAAATGTAGACTTAACTGGTTATAAAAAGCAAACTGGTTAAAAAATTATTTCGGTTTATATTTCTGTTTCTCTTATTGCTTTTTTTGTTTTCCAGTAACTCACGTCATTGTTCCTGGTGATACAGTTCAAAGCACCCTGAAATGTATGCTTGGGATTCTCAGTGGTTGCTGGATCCTAAAATTTGAATGCAAGTATTGGATTTGGGAGAATTACAAAAGGAATTAAGTGATGAAATAAAATGAAATTGACTAATTTCATTTTTATAATGCACTACTGCCAATAATTATTTAAGGACCTTATGCTAATTTTTTTACCTCTGGTTAGTCACTGCATTTTGAAAAAGCATCTCATATTAATGGTATCATTTAGATGTTCTTAGTAAATATCCACAAGTATGTCCTGGTTTCAAAATCTTTTATTCTACAGTACCAACTATTTTAATCAAGAGTAAATGGATTATGTAATAGACCTGTAAGCTTAAACAATCTGTATTACCATTACATGATACATTTAACTTAATAAATGCATGTTTTAAATATAGAACTATGAAATGAAAGTAGTTTATTGCTTTCCCTTTTTGATTCCTACAAACTTAACTGTATAACTCTCTTTTGCTCTCTTAGCTAATATGGTATATTTTAGGAAGCTGTTTGGCAATTTAGACTGCCCTGTACTACCTGGTTTGGGGCGAATACACTAGGTAGTCTCTAAACCTCTGATGAAAATGTGTCCCCATTACCCCTTTCTAGTTACGTAGTCAAACACCACTACCTTTGGAGCTGCCTCTCACCTTCCCAGCTCTCACTTGTCTGTTTTTCTTAACCTTGGATTCACCTAGGACTTAACAAAATAAAAAGAAAGCTCATGCAAGGTTATTTTCTACTCCTCAATCACTAAAGTATCTACTTGTGTTATGATGGCTAATACAGGACAGTGAAATGACCTTTTTTGCTAGCTAATTGTTTATAAAAGAATAGTGGCTATTAAGGGGGTACACAGGGAATCTTGTTATGATGCAGTTGAGTATCTTGATCCTAGTGGTAGTTATGTTACACAGTCTACACATGTGATTAAATGTCAGATGTACGTGCGCATGCGCGCACACATACACAGAAAAGAGCATGTATAATTGATGAAATCTGAATAAGTTCTTTGGATTGTATCGGTGTCAGATTCTTGCTTTTGATAATTGTGCTATTGTTGTGTAAGATGTTAACATTGGAGATAGGGTGCATGGAACCTCCCTGTATGTTTCTTTGCAACCACCTGTGAATCTATAATTATTTCAAATTAAAAAGTTAAAAAAGAATAGTGAGTATTTTTAATGAAACTTTCCTTTTAAGGAGCAAATGATGGATTAGTTTTGAAAAATCTTTTGTTTTATAGCTTTGTGTTTTGAAGGTTTCATGGCAGAGATGCTTGATTTAATCAAAATCTTTATATTATTAATTTAATCTGTTGTTTGAAATTAACTTGGTTTGTAAAAAAGTTTCCTTTTAGCAACTGATATTCACATCTTTATAAAATATAGCTACCACTTTTCTTGTGATGGTAGTCTCCACTGATTTGGTCTGAGTCAGCTGTGACTAGCAATGCTACTCTATCTGTTCTCATCAATCAATATCTGTTACTAGTCTCTGCCAGTCAACCAGTTAAACAAGTATGATAAACAATTGGACTGATTGGCCATTTACATAGGAAAAAAAGTTTCTCTTTATGTCTCTTATTTTTGAACTTTCATTTCCTTTTCTAATCTGTGGCAAGCCTTATTGGGCCTCAGTATTTAAAAAAATGACTTAAAATGGTTCCAGGATTATAGATGTTTTTGTACTGAACTTGTGCCAGAAACCTTGCCTGTGGTTATAGGAAGGAATGGATTTTCATAATAATAAGGTCTCAATAATAAAGAAGCCATGTGAAATTTTGAATATTAAGACAGTTACCACCTACCCAGTAAGTCTAGTTCTTGTGAATTTGCCAAACTTGCATCTGGTTACGTATACAGACTACATGATTCATTTCCATAATATCTGCCTTCTTTAAGAAATGGAAGTTTTGTCACTTTAATGGCTTGGTCATGTCATTTTTATAGAATCACTGATGGACTCAAGCTGACCTAATAGCGTGCTGCTTGGTGATTTTCACAGTAGTGAATAATATACTCTAATATCAATCGTTCTTTTAGGATAAAAGATGGATGGAATCTCTTACTGAAGTTCATATCCCCATATTGTCTAATACAAAGTTCAAATAGGTTTGAGAAATAGGTTTAGGGTTTGAGACAATCACTTTAAATAGCCGCTGGGTTTATTAAAAGAAAGCAAGAACCCTCAAATACTTTCTATCCTAATACATTTTTCTATGGTTTCTGTGTTGTTCTTAATGTCAGGCAACTTAGTGTGATTTTTAAAAAAGTATTCACAGCTATTCAAAATTAGTTGAAAACCATCTATATTAAGGAAAGATGTGGTCGACCAAAGCTTTCAAAATTAATCATAAAGATTTATGACTTATTAAAATTAGATCTTGTGTTTGAGTATATCCACCAGCTTGCCTGGTAGACAGAAGCTTTACTGGCTGAACTATATAGAAAGTTTAGTATCAACTTTTTATGGCATTTTCCACAAACCAAGTAGATTAAAGAGGAAATTTCATCTAAATTTTCTCTGTAGAGAACTGTCTTATTTAAAAACTTAAGCAAATTTAAACAAATTAACAAAAAGAATTATACAAAACAGTCTGGATCCATTGGATCCAAATTTAACTATTGGAAGTCTTCTGTTGAAACTTACTTTGTCTTAATTGGTTCATATCTCTTATTTTTTTATATTATATATATATAGAGCATCTTACAGTGTCATAGTTAATGAACTTTGAATGAACATTCTAAGAATAGGGCATAATTATACTATTGTACTAGCCATTCTGTCTCATCATATTTATTTTACAGATATTTTATCAAATGGTATTTATCTTTATTTTACAGAAACAGGAGACACAGCTAAGAAAGTTCATTCTTCAAGATTAAATTTGTGCCTGAGATTCTGCTTTAGTCCTAGTTTTGGTGCTAATTACTCACAGGCAACTAATAACCATCCCCGTACAGGGTGAATTTTGGTAATTAAAGAGGTGACTAGAATGAAGATTAGAAGATATATAAATATGCCATTTTATTCATCTCTTAGAGAATGAAAAAGGTGGAATTGCATCCTAAGGATGTAAACTAGCCTTCAGAAAGTGAAAATGTATTTTACTGACCTGTTCTTTCAGTACACTGCTTTCAAAATCTCCTCTAGCCTAACCTTTTTTAAAAAAAAATTTAATTCTGCCTCTTCATTTCTCATCTCATTGTGAAGGGGAGAGCAGATGACTGTCCTCTTTTCTTTCATAATCTCTTCCTCTTCTCCACTCTCATCTAAGTTTAAGTAAAATTGCTGCTATAGAAATTCTGAAAGACCTCAGCACCTAAGGGAATTGCTGTGGGAATGTGCCAGACATTTTGCACTGGACTTGTGTCTGTGAGGAGAGGAAGGGCCAGATACGGTGTTTCTTTGTTTTTGTTTTAGATGAGGAAGATGGAGCCTAAGAGGCAATCCTTATATCATCGTTTTATAAATGACTTCATGATCAGATTAATAAACTTAAACTTTTCTATTAAAATTTATTTCTTCAAATGGATGTTGAGTGAGCTGTGGAATTTTAAAAATACAGGTAGTTTTTACTAGTCATATTTTGCTAATTATCAAAAAATAAGTATACCAAAGCATTTCTGTCAGCTAAGATTGATTAGGCAACTTCATGCTTAGAGAAATATTTTACAAAGATTGTCTAAGAATAAAAAAAAATTAACATCTGTTGATATAACATCTGTCCTACTTCTGAGAATGTACTCCAAGCAAGTAATAGAAAAGAAAGAAAAAAAATTATTTGCATTGTTATTTCTTATAACAAGAAGTAGGGGGGAATAACCGGAATATGAAAAAATAAAGAACATTCTGGAGTGCTTAAAGGTGTTTTCTGAAAAAAATTTTATTTTTATATGATAACTAGTAGGAGTGAAATATGAAAAAACAAATTTGCTTAAATATTTTAAAGAGCATAAAACAATTATATCTTCACTGTCAGTATATAAATGTGTGAATATGTACAGGGAAAGAAACAATCAAAACAGTTGTAGATCGGTAGGTAGAGGTCTGTTTGTTTATAACAGTTTTAAAATCAATGTATGTCTCTTAAATTCAAGTTTTTTGCGAAGAAGTTCAAATTCTCAAGTTCTAATAACAATTAGATCTTCTTTTTGATCTTTTCTACAAATTAATTGGGTAGGTAAGGGTTTCATTCTTAATCAGGGAAATTAGAACCTGTGCATGTATATTGCTCGCGTCCGGTGCACCGGATTGTTGACACCTGCTGTGCAGACCGAGCAGATACATTTTAACATGGTTGTTGTCCAAGAAAATGGAAGTCTTACATAAATATTTCAGTTTTAAATATATGACTAAAAAAAGAACACCAAGTATGAGTTTTTAAATTATTGAGAAAAATTTTGGACATTAGGCTGAGTTTGGTCTTTAACCACATTTATAAAGAGAAGGATTGTTTTGATATTATTATTCATAATACAGGGTTTTAGAATTGATACCCAAATTTTGCCCAAACAAATTTTATGATACAGTAATATATTTTTGTGATAGAATTTGACCAGCTTCTCAATATGCATTAAATAAAATAAATAAATTTAGCAAACTATCCTATGAGGAAATGGATTCTTATGTATGAATATGCTTATAATTAGAATATTGGCTTAAAAAGTAGCCAAAAATAAACAGTTGTTCAGTGGTATTTATTTGAAAACACAAAATCTAATGATCTGTGACAGGTGATTTCCTAAATCTAAATGTTTATGATGGCACGAGAGGAGCATTTACTTCTTATTTTACATTTTCAGCCTTCATTTTGTTGTCCTTCCACTCTTCCCTGTGGAATATCATAGTATTGGGCTTAGCTCTTCTTTTACTTGCCATCCAATTTTTAAAAAATTACAGTGAGAGTGAAAGTTGTTTTTCCATTTTTGTCATTGTTGTAAAAAGTTTCCTCTTAAAAACCATTTCCTTTTGTCTGAAGTTTAGTGATATCATAGCGTGTTTGACTAAAAAGCCTACTAGAAAAGCATCTAAAAGTAATTTTTTTTGTTTTTACAACTTGGGTGTTCATTTTCAATACAATCAGAAAGGAAATTCTTCAGTGTTTATTTTACTAATATGCGGTTTTCTTGAGTTACATAAGTGCCCAGTTTGGATCTAATGACATATATTTATTAGGATTTTTGATTTTGACATAAAATATTTGATTCTGTATTTTCTTTTTTTTTTTTTAGGATAACATTTAGTGTTGGCTAAGAGTAATATTTAATTCTGATTTTCAGTGCTATTTCAGTTACAAATAGCCAGTGGCTCCAGAAGAATAACAGTTCTTTAAATTAGGAATTTATTTATTGCTCTAGCTTTTGAAGAGAGTAAGCACATTCTGTGGTCTTCATGGAGGGATACTTTCCCCTTTGGACATTTGGAATTTTGGGCATTTAACAGATCTCCATTTTAACGCTTCATTCTGTCTTCATTGTATTCTATAATCATTTGTATGTAGCTGTAGATTCAGAAACCCTTTTTTCTACTCCCTCCCGTTTGTGCAGTCCTTCTTTTCTTTCTAAAACTAGGAAAAGTGACTAAGCTTGATATAGATTAATGAGCATCATCAGTGGTTCATGCAGCTGAAATGAAAATACACATCCATGGATATATGTGCTTTTATGAGGTAGGAGGCAAGAGTGGCTACTGGAGATTCAGAATAAAGGAATACATTTCTGGATGGTACAAGCTTCTTTTAAAAAAAAAAAATCATATCCCAGAATTCATAAGCTGCATTAGTATACAGATTCTAGACTTTGCTTAGGTAGCCAGAGCTACCTTAATGACTTTGAGTTAATGACTTTGAATTAAGCAGTACTTTGGGAATTGGGCTGCTTACCTCTATATAAAAAAGTAATAAAATCAGGGCAAAAGGAAAGCTTACCTGAAATGGTAGACATGATCCGGAATACATCTGTGCTGAAAAGAATCTTAGTTTTAATAAGATAGGTAGTTGATTCCTGTACTTCTGAAAAATGATAGCTTTGGCCAAAATCTTAAAATATAACAGAACATGTGAAAAGTAAGAAAGATGATATAAAGCATACATTTTACAAGGATAGTAGCTTGACGCATTTTAAAGTATATATCATTCTGGCATATTCAGAAATCTCCTGTGTTTACATAAACAATATAAATTATTCATGTATAGTCATTTCAGTTTGGATTCAGATCCTCCTATTTAGCTGAGAAAGTTAACTAGTGATCTTGCATATGCATATTTCTTCACAAGAATCCATTTCTGCTAAACTATTTTATTGGCAGATAATGGAATAATATGGACTTTATTAAGTACAAATACAAAATATAATTTGGTTGAGTTTTAGGACGTATTTTTTAATTGAAGTATAGTTGATTTACAGTGTATTAATTAGTGTTGTACAGCAAAGCGATTCAGTTATACATATATATACATTCTTTTTTATGTTCTTTTCCATTATAGTTTATCATAGAATATTGGATATAGTTCTGTGTGCTATACAGTAAGGAAGTAGCTTTAAATTGGGGGAAAATGACCTGTTTTAAAATCTTTATAGAGATTAAGGATTACAGTATATATTATACTTTAGATGAGTTTATGACTAGGAATGTTGTGAAAGTTCTGATTGTTTAACATGGAAAATAGATTTAACAATTCTTGCTGCAGTTTGCTTAACTAACTTATATTGAGTAATTAAAACCTTAAAATATTATCTATTATTTAAGTTTGTTAATTAGGTAGTATTTTGGCTTGTAGATTCTTCCATTTCATTGATGATGTTAATATATCAGCATTTAGGTTGCTGAAAGTTTAAAGCATTTCATTCTTGTTTTGGTAAATCAGTTCAATTGGTTTATCTCAAAAGAAATCTACTAGGAAGTTGATATGAAATGTAATTATCGTAAATGTCTACTGAGAAGTATGAACATTCTGAAACTCATAGGGTACAAATGAGAGAGTGGCAGCTTTGGCATCAGTCAGATTAAACAAACTCATTGATTCACTGAAAACAAAGCCAAATGCATTGTTCTCCCCCCTCCAACCCCCCCACTCCCAGGTAGTCAGCAGTTTTTGACATTTTGGTATACTTTTTGGCTAATCTCTTAAAAATAAGGATCTTCCTATTTAGTCATCTGTTAAGTGGTTATGTCATTTATTTTGAGATTCAGTATATTAAATCTGAGTAGACAGTACCTGGCATTTCCTAAGATGCTTTATTTTTTTGATAAAATAAAGATAAACACTGATCTAGAAGTTGGAGGATATCTGAGTTCTCATCTCACATGTATCACTGGGAAAGCTGTTTAAATCTCTTAGGATTTAAGTTTCCTTATCTATGAAATGAAGAGGTTGATTAGACAAGCATCAAGAGTTTCAAATTGGCAATCTAAGTCCAAAACAGATACAATTTATGTGGTTTAGTTCAGCATAATCATTTAATTTTTGTGTCTTTAGGTATCATGTACATTTTCCTATTTGTTACAGTCTCCATAACTCCCTGCCACTTAACACAAGGTTCCCCACATGATTATGTAATTTGAATGGCCCTTGTAGGGGTTCGAGTGACAGTCTTTGGACTAGATGTCACACCCGAGTTTCAAAAAATTCTCCATGTTTTCTGTTCCACAACAGCAATTCTAACGGATTGTTAATAGACCTAGAAACTGTTCCTTAGTGTTCAGGGGGAAGCCGTATTTTCCTTCTTTAGCTGATATTAAGTGGTAGAGAGAGTTGGCAAATTGTTACTTGGAATAAAAGGATATCAGAGGAGCACATTCTTCATGTAGCTCAGTAATTGTAATTAGAGCATTGGATTTTTCTTTCTGCCTTTACAGAAATTTACTGAACAATCGCTATAAGGCTGAAAGTTTTGTGACTTGAGGCATATTTACACTGAAAGAGTACTGGCATCTTCCTCTGGTAGTGCCATGCTGCCCTCTTGGTGTCTGCCATCTCATTTCTCTTGATGCCATGCTTATCTCCTTCTGGTATCTGTTAAGACTACATTCTGTTGATTGACTAGTGCTGGCATCTTGCCCAGATCAATTGAAACCATTTTAGTATGCTTTTTTGATAGTTTAAATAACCAGTCAAATAAACCCATAAAATGGATAAGCAGCCAGCATAGGCACAGCCGATTTATTTATTTCTGTAGTTAGACATTAGCTGTTTACTTGTTACAGTTACTTGATATTATAGGAGTATTCAATGTTCAGTCCTTGGCTTTATATGCTGGCATATACAGTTCATCTAAAGATACTGGTATAAATGCTCTTCAGATATCATCAGGAAAGGAGGTTTAGGAAGGGGGTTACATGCTTAAGTGATAAAAAGTAAAAGTAATAATTTATATGTGAAATAATGAGCTTGAGGTAAGTCAATGATTTGGCTAGATTGGTAATGTTTTTTGCGTTGGTGTTTAATGTAGAACCAATATGTGATGTCATGTAAGCACACTGTCAGTGTTTCTTGTATGGTTTTGACCTAGTCAAAAATTTTATTTTGAGACTCATTTTCAGTATACAGTAAAGTTAATATTTTAGTATTAGCTTCATTGGAAAGATAGTTTTTTATACCCTGTGAGTAGTTATTAAAAATTCTATTTTTAAAATATAATTTTTACTACATGCAAAAAACCAACAATTTTTTATAAAAACCATCATATTTATGATAAGTTAGTGAGAAGAGTAGAATTCAGCATAGCAAACTTAGCTAAATATGATCCTTGTATTGAAAACACTGGGGACGAAAACACAGGCAAAACTAGCAAAAAATTAAGAATCACATAATAGGGAATTATAGATATGCCAGGGTTGAGTGTTCAACTGGAATATGCATTAATAGTCCCAAGTTAAAAAATTCAGTCCCTTGACAAAGCTCTGCTTTTGGCGAGATAGATGTATTCAGTCATTAAGATATTCTAACTTTTATATGTTACGCAGTGTCTTGGAATATCTCAGTTGAAGCAGCTCTAAAACATTTGAAATATTCACCAAGTCATCTCTAGACTGGTGACTTCAGTGTGTACCTGTCAATTCCAAACACGTCCCAGACTCTGCTTTACTGTTTATTTTAACAAGAGCTGTAGAGCCCCTGTTATTTGACCAGCTTAATAAGCGAGGTGTTCTGGACTCAAGTACTTTCCTTAATGTCAGATCGCTTTTAGTCTAACAGGAGGTTAGGCATAGGACTGCCAGAATGAGTGGGGTAGATGATAAGACCTCAGGGTCAGATCATTGTGGGCTGAACTAAATGAGAGACTTTTTATTCATCTTAATTTTGATAATGGTTATAAATTAAAATTTAGATTTTTATTCTTGTACATGAAATAATGTACTGATTTAGGTTTTTCAGAAAGAAAACTAAAATTTGTATTCAGTACTACTTCATTGCTCAGTCCTCTGAAGGGAAGATTTCTTACATTTTCTTTATGTGGAAAACCAGTTTTATTACATTTTGTTTTGGCATAAGTAAGGTTTCTTTTTCTGTTTCAGAGCAATATTTAACCATGAAGAAGAAAAATCACTTAGGTAAATGGCATAATTTCAATGTGAAAGAAATAATGCTCACTTGATATTTATTTTGCTTTTATCCTCATTTTTTTCCCAGGGGTGAAAGCATGTCTACAAAGAAAAGAATGTGAACAGGAAGAAAAGTATGAAATTCCTGAAGGACCACATAGAAGCAGGCTCAACAGAGAACAGCTGGTATTTTCCTTTTGATACTACTTTTATTGTTCTTATTATAACTTAATACTATTATTACCGTCAGGAAAAACTTCTCCTGCCCTTTCAACAAGTACAGGTGACTGATTAAAATTTTAACTGTGCTTATTTCAAGCACTTGATTCTGAGAGATGATCACAATGAGCAGTAAAAACCAGAAGGTAATAATTTCATGCTGTTACTAGATTTTGGGCATCTTGAACATTCCCATAAACGTTTCAGAATCTGAGGTGGGTCTCAGATATAGGAAGTAGCTTGAGAGAAGACTTAGAGCTACTGCTCGGATTTAGTTAACCATGTCTTTATTACCACATATTGTAGTTTTAATGGCTAAAATTCCATTACCCTGTTGACATATAGGTATATTAAAAATGCCAAAGAAAAGTTTTTGTAGAAGGGACTTGTGAAACTTTTTCTGTAAAGCTCACAGAAGTGTGTTTCATATCTAATTGGATCCCTAGCCATGGCCTTATAATGTATTGTGTTCTAAGGAAAACATCTCTAGAATCCTGGAGGCCACACTCCCACATCACTGCCCTGGCGACCTTAGATTGGTAGTATCTAGGAACCTAAATATGGATGGGCAGAATTGGAAAACTCCATAGAAAAGCTGTTACTCTTACAATTAAGTTTAGCTTGGTATCCGTGAAGCATGTTTCAGATACCCTAGGAAGGAATTCTTGGGGCTTTAAGTCCCACGAAATATGAATAAATATTCTGATATAAGAGGCTTGATGAACAGGTTTTATGTGTATGTATACCACACACACACACAGAGCACACCTAAATGTGAGAAGAGTGAAAAGCACCAGAGTCTTAAGGAAAAAATTGTATAGGAAACCTTTATTTGCATGAGTATTTTTTTTGACCTAAATGGTTTATTTGAAATACAGCTTGTCCTAGCACCTCATTAAGTAGCTTCTTAACTGCTTGTGACTTTTATTTTTATTTCCCTATTCATATGCAGTGTTTTTAAATATTTTGGTCTGCTTTTAATAAGCTTTTTTTTTGTTTTTTCAGTTGCCAAAGCTGTTTGATGGATGCTATTTCTATTTTGGGGGAACCTTCAAACACCATCCAAAGGACAACCTTATTAAGCTTGTCACTGCAGCTGGGGGACAGATCCTCAGTAGAAAGCCCAAGCCAGACAGTGACGTGACTCAAACCATCAATACAGTCGCGTACCATGCCAAACCTGATTCTGATCAGCACTTCTGCACACAGTATATCATCTATGAGGATTTGTCTAATCATCGCCCAGAGAGAGTTAGGCAGGGCAAAGTCTGGATGGCTCCTTCCAGCTGGTTTATAGATTGTGTGATGTCCTTTGAGTTGCTCCCTCTTGACAGCTGAATCCTATAGCAGATGTACATTTCAAATTGAACTTACACAGTGTGAGAGCCCAGTGACTGCACTGTTTTGATCATTCACATTTTTACAAATAGGTAGACTCATCCATACATTTTTTTTTCCCTTGAATTAAAAAAAAACAAATTGTTTGCCAGATTATGAATTCATTCTATGTTTACCATTTAGATGCGGAGATTGCTTTAAGGGATTTTTCTTTTTAAAACTGGCATATGTGTTGATTCATCATGTCTTTCTATTCACATTATCAGCTGTCAGAGATTAATGAGGGGATCAGAACTGTTGGTTAAACATACAAGTGGTATCACTATGTCTCACCCTTTTAATGTTCTTTGATGAAAAAAATCCACACCTGCCACCAGCAAAAATACTTGCCTTCGTTTAGTAAGCAAATAATATTGTCAAATAATTTATTCTGGCTTTGTTATAATGAAAATAGATTACCTGGTCTAAATGTGCCACCATAGGTGTTAAATTCTTCTCCTGTCTACAGTTGTATTTATTTTGCTACTTATAATTTACTTGTTCCTACATTTTTGTTCCCTTTTTTAAAAAAAATCTTGTCTCTTAATCAGGAAATCATGATTTGAATCTAAACATTACTGTTCTCTGTTGGTGAAAGTCAACATTGGGCTCATGATATATATTTTTATTGTATATATTTGCTTATTGTTAATCAACTTATAACTGTTAGTAATATATATATATGTGTAGAACATTTTCTCTAACACATTTTAGAGACATTGTCAGTCAAATGTAAATAAATTAGGGAGCAGTCTTTCTGGTAGACCTTACGTATTGCTAAAATAATTTTTTCTGTAGGTCTTAATTTCTTTCTTCATAAATTGTTTTTCATTTTTGGATTGCTGGGGAGGCAGAAGTTGGTGATTACTTGATTTAGAACAGATTTTTGTCCAGGTGATACAAAAGGCTATGACAGTAAGTTTAACGGTAGTAGTGAAAAGGATTTATTCATAATACCAGGACCATCAAGGCTGCAGAATAGTAGACAGGACGTCACCTGAGAATGGGGAGACCTGGGAAGGTTACTGTGGTCTGAGTGTTCTTATTTGTGAATCAGTAAGGTAGACTAGATCATTTTAAAACATTTTCTGAGAAGTAGAATTCTTTAATAAGTCTTTCTAGAAATTTAGTGTACTTATAATATTAAAGACATGGAAAGGGTGTTACTGTTGAGACTTGCCAGTTTGGTCCCTTTTGGGCCAAAGGGAATGAATAGTTTGGTAACCACTAGATTAGAATACTGAGATTCTGAAGTTCATGAACATTTTAAGATCCATTTATTTGAAGTTTGAGATTCGGCTGATTATTTCAAAATAAAATTTACTTTAATCCCTTCTTTGACATGTTATTTTTCCATATCAAGAAATAAATTATGTGAACACAATAATACTGCTGACCTTGACCTTCAAGGGTGAATTAGCTCTGAAACACTCTCTCCAACCAGTATTGTGTTTGTTCCACATTTCATTCAAATGGAGAATGATGAACAACATAGCACCAAGCAAATCTGAGGGGTTAGATAATGTCTGGATTAAATAATTTAATAAGACTCTGGGATTTTGGTTGTCATTTTTGATTTATAACTGACTTGTAGTCACTTTCTATTGCCTCATTGGTCATATTCCTAGACAGGTTTGTGTTTGTTCCTCTGATCTGAATTCCCGTTTGTAAAAACACTTTGGGGAGTTGCTACTCGCTTTCCTTCATTCACTTTCTTGGTTTGTCCTCCTCCCTCTTTGTTGTATTTTGTGTCCCACTATTAAGCAGTTTTGTTTTTGGTTTCTTTAAATATTTATTTTGGCAGCAGTTAATTGATGTTAAGCTCTTGAAACTTGTATTTTCTGTATAGATATACTTGTAATTATTTTCATTTTTCAGTCATAGATTCAAGCTTCCTTTTTATTTACCATAAATCACTAAAGTTCTTTGTGCTTCCACATCTCTGTTTCTTCTATAGAGGTGACTTACTCTGCACTGTTGCAGAGCGAGCCTCTGCAAGACTTGTGAGGAAATCTTTCAGCTGACAAAAGCTTGTCTTTTTGACCGCTGTATTTCTGAAGTATATTAGGTACTTTATTACTTAAATAAACTTTTTTGAATGCAGTGTAACCTCGGTAGTTTGGAATCATCATTAAGACTGTCATTTATTACACAGTGATTCCCTTGTGGTTCATTTTTTTTTAAACTGAAGTGTAATAGACATAGTACTGTATCAGTCTCATATGTGCGTCATAGTGATTCAATATTTTATATACATTTCAAAATGGTCACCTTGTTAACTAGTTACCATTTATCACCACACAAAGTTATTACAATATTATTGACTATATTTCCTGTGCTTCGCATTACATCCCCATGACTTTATGTTATAACTGGAAGTCTGTACCTCTTAATCCCCTTCACTGATACTGCCTGAACCCAACCCGCCAACCGCTTTCCCCTCTGGCAACCACCAGTTTGTTTTCTGTATCTGTGAGACTGCTTCTGTTTTGTTTTTTAGATTCCACATATAAGTGAAATCATAGAGAGATTGTATTTCTCCGTCTTATTTCACTTAGCATAATACCCTTTATGTCCTTCCATGTTGTCGCAAATGGCAAGATTTCATTCTTTTTTATGGCTGAATTTGTTGATATTGTACATAAACATTGTACATATAAGTCACATCTTCTTTTTCCATTTTCTCTTGATGGGCTCTTAGGTTTTTTCTGTATCTTGGCTATTGTAAATAATGCTGCAGTGAACATTGGGGTGCACATATCTTTTCAACTTAGAGTTTTTGTTTTCTTCAGATAAATACCCAGAAGTAGGATTGCTGGATCATATGGTAGTTCTATTTTTAACTTTTTGAGGAACCTCCATATTGTTTTCCATAGTGGCTGCATGAATTACATTCCCACCAACAGTGTACAAGGGTTTCTTTTTCTTCACGTTCTCTCCAACACTTGTTATTTTTTGTCTTTTTGATCATTGCCATTCTGACAGGTGTAAGGTGATAAACACTGTGTTTTGATTTGCATTTCCCTGATGATTAGTGATGTTGAGCATCTTTTCATGTGCTTGTCGGCCATCTGTATGTCTTTGGAAAATGTCTCTTCAGGTCCTCTGTCCATTTTTAAATAGGGTTTTTCTGGGGTTTTTTGGGGGTTTTTTTAGGGGGGGGTTTGTTTGTTTTATTTTTGGATATTAAGTTGTAAAAATTCTTTATATAGTTTTGATATTAGCTCCTTATAGAATATATGATTTATGAATTCAGTAGGTTACCTTTTTATTTTGTTGATGGTTTCTTTTGCTATGCAAAAGCATTTTAGTTTGATGTAGTCCCATTTGTTTAATTTTGCTTTTGTGTCCCTTCCTTGCCTGAAGAGACAGGTTCAAAAAAATATTGATAAGACCAGTGTCAAAGAGCTTACTGCCTATGTTTTCTTCTAGGAGTTTTATGGTTTGCCTCCAGCTTTGTTCTTTCTCAAGATTGTTTTGGCTATTTGGGTCTTTTGTGATTCCATACAAAGTTTAGGATTCTTTGCTCTAGGTCAGTGAAAAATGCCATTGGTATTTTGATAGGGATTGCATAGTATCTGTAGATTGCCTGGGGTAGTGTAGACATTTTAACCGTGGTAATTCTTCCAATCTATGAGTATGGTATATTTTTCCATTTATTTGTGTTGTCTTCAAATTCTTTCAGAGTACAGGTCTTTCACCTCATTGGTTAAATGTATTCCTAGGTGTTTTATTCTCTTTTTATGCAATTGTAAATGAGACTGTTTTCTTAACTTCCTGATAGCTTGTTTTTGGTATATAGAAATGCAACTGATTTCTATAAAGTTTGTATCCTGCAATTTTACTAAATTTATGTATTCCAGTAATTTTTTCATGGCGTGTTGGATTTTCTGTATATAGTATCATGTCAACTGCAAACAGTGACATTTTTACTTCTTTTCCAGTTTGGATTCCTTTTATTTCTTTTTTTGTCAGATTGCTGTGGCTATGGCTTTCAATACTACACTGAATGAAAGTAGTGAGAGTGGGCATCTTTGTCTTGTTCCTATCTTAGAGGAAAAGGTTTAAACTTTTCCCCAGTGAGTATGATGTTAGCTGTATATTTGTCATATATAGTTTTTGTTATGTTGAGGTACATTTCCTATACCCACGTTATTGAGTTTTTATCAAGAATGGCTGTTGAATGTTGTCAGATGTTTTTTTCTGCATCTGTTGAGTTGATCGTATGATGTTTATCCTTTGTTTTTGTTAATGTTAATGTGGTATATCACACTGATGGATTTGCAGGTATTGAACCCTCCTTGCATTCCTGGAATAAATCCTATTTCATTATGCTTCATCATGATGTATGATCCTTCAATGTATTGTTGATGACTTTGGTTTGCCTTTTTTTTTTTTTTTTTGGTGTCTGGTTTTGGTATCAGGGTAATGCTGGCTTCGAAAATGAGTTTGGAAGTGTTCCTTCCTTTTCAACTTTTGGGAACAGTTTGAGAAGGATAAGTACTAACTTTAAAAATTTTTGATAGAATTCCCATGGGAGTTTTAAAATTCCTGTTTCAATTTCACTACTAGTAATTAATCTATTCAGATTTTATCTTTCTTCATGATTCAGTTTTGGAAGATTGTGTGTTTCTAGGAATTTAGCCATTTCTTCTAGGTTGTCTGATTTTTTTGGCATATGATTTTGTTCATAGTAATTTCTTATCCATGGCATTTCTATGGTATCAGTTGTAACTTCTCTTTCATTTCTGACTTTATTTGGCTTCTCTTTCTCTCTCCACTCCCCCCCCCACACACCCCCTTATGAGTCTGGTTAATGATTTATCAATTTTGTTTATCTTTTCAAAGAACCAGCACTTACTTTCATTGATCTTTTCTATTGTTTTTTATTTTTCTAGTCTCTATTTCAGTTATTTTTGTTCTGATCTTTATTGGTTCCTTCCTTCTACTAACTTTAAGCTTTGTTCTTCTTTTTCTAGTTTCTTTAGGTGTAAAGTTAGATTGTTTATTTGTAAATTTTCTTTTTTCTTTTTTTTAATTTTTATTTTTTAAAAATGTATTAAGATATAGTTGATTTACAATATTGTGTTAGTTTCAAGTGTACATTTTCTTATTCACATAGTCTTGTCTCTCTGAACTTCCCTCTTAGAGCTACTTTTGCTACATTCCACAGATTTGGGAAAGTTGTGTTTCCACTTTTATTTGTTCGATATATTTTGATTTCCTCTTTGATTTCTTCATTGGCTGATTGTTTAGTAGCATGTTGTTTAGTCTCAACGTGTTTGTGTTTTTTTCCAGTTTTCTTTTTGTAATTGATTTCTAGTTTCATACTGTTGTAGTTGGAAAAGATGCTTGATGATGATTTCAGTCTTATTAAATTTATTGAGACTTGTGTTGTGGCGTAACATGTGATCTGTCCTGGAGAATGTTTCATATGCACTTGAAAAGAATGTGTGTTCTGCAGTTTTTGGATGGGATGTTTTGTGTATATCTCTTAAGTTCATCTGGTCTAATGTGTCATTTAAGGTCAACGTTTCCTTATTAATTTTCTGTCTGGGTGATCTATTCATTGATGTAAGTGTGGTATTAAAGTCCCCTACTATTTTTGTATTACTGTCAATTCCTCCATTTATGTTCACTAATATTTGCTTTATGTATCTAGGTGCTCCTCTGTTGAATGCATAAATATTTTCAAATGTCATATCCTCTTGTTGGGTTGACCCCTTTATCATAATGTATTGTCCTTTGTCTTTTGTTACAGTTTTGGTTAAAGTCTGTTTCATCTGATATAAGTATTGCTACCCATGCTTTCTTTTTGTTTTCATTTGTATGGAATACCTTTTTCCATCCCTTCATTCTCATCCTGTTTGTGTCCTTAGATCTGAAGTGAGTATCTTGTAGGCAGCATATAGATAGGTCTTCTTTTTTTTTATTTTTTTATTTTTATCCATTCACTCACCCTATGTCTTTTGATTGGAGCATTTAGTTAATTTACATTTAAAGTAATTGTAAATAATTAGGAACTTACTGCCATTTGGTCAATTGTTTTCTGGGTTTTTTGTAATTCTCTGTTCCTATTTTCTTTTCCTATTCTTTTTCCTTGTGGTTTAATGATTTTCTTTAATGTTATGTTTGGATTCCTTTCTCTTTATTTTTTGATATATCTATTAGAAATTTCGGTTTGTAGTTACCATGAGGTTCATATATAACAGTCTATATATAAATCAATCTATTTTAAGTGGATAGTTGCTTAAGTTTGAGCACAGTTTAAAACACTAGGGACTTCCCTGGTGGCATAGTGGTTAAGAATACACCTGCCACTGCAGGGTACATGGGTTCAATCCCTGGTCCAGGAAGATCCCACATGCCGCGGGGTAACTAAGCCCGTGCGCCACAATTACTGAGCCTGTGCTCTAGAGCCCGCAAGACACAACTGCTGAGCCCATGTGCCTAGAGCCCATGCTCCACAACAAGAGAAGCCACTGCAATGAGAAGCCTGCGCACCTCAACGAAGAGTAGCCCCTGCTCACCGCAACTAGAGAAAGCCCGTGCACAGCAACGAAGACCCAACACAGCCAAAAATAAATAAATTTATAAAAATAAAAACACTACATCCCCCCCAAGGTTTATGTTTTTTACATCATATTTTACATCTTTTTGGTGCTTATTCTTTTATTACTTATTGTAGTTATAGTTGATTTACTACTTTTGTCTTTTTATCTTCATACTAGCTTTGTAAGTGGTTAATTCACTACCTTTACTATATATTTGCCTTTACCAGTGAGATTTATGTTTTTCATATATCAATATTTTCTTATTTCTATTTATGGTCTTTTCTGCTTAAAGAATTCCCTTTAACATTTCTTGTAAGGCCAGTTTAGTAGTGATGACTTCCTTTAATTTTTGCTTATCTGCAACACTCTTTATCTCTCCTTATATTCGGAATGACACCCTTGTCAGAGTGTTCTTGGTTGTAAGTTTTTTCCTTTCAGTGTTTTGAATATTGCATGCCACTCCTTTCTGGCCTGCAAAATTTCTGCTGAAAAGTCTGCTGATAGTCTTGTGGGGGTTCTCTTATATGTAATTAGATGTTTTTTTCTTCCTGCTTTTAAAATTCTCTCTTTAATTTTTGACATTTTAATTATAATGTGTCTTGGTGTGGACCTCTTTGGGTTCATCCTCTTTGGGACTCTGTCCTTCCTGGACCTGGATGTCTCTTTTCTTCCCCATGCTAGGGAAGTTTTCAGCCGTCATTTCTTCAAATAAATTTTCTGCCCCATTCTCTTTTCTCCTTCTGGAATCCCTATAATGTGAACGTTAGCACGCTCGATGTTGTTCTAGAGCCCCTTAAGCTATTCTCATTTTTTTTAATTCGTTTTTTCTTTTCGCTGTTCTTTTTCTTTTGCTGATCTGTGCAGTTTTAATCTCAGTTATGGTATTCTTCAAGTCTGAGTGGTTCCCTCTTATATTTTCTAACTGTTGAAGTTCTCACTGTGTTCATTCATTCTTTTGAGTTCACTGAGCGTATTTCTGACCATTACTTTTAATTTTTATCAGGTAGATTACTTATTTCTGTATCATTAAAGTCTTTTTCTGAGGTCTTGTCTTGTTCTTCCAGTTGGAACATATTTCTCTGTTTCCTCACTCTTCTTGGCTCTCCATATTTTTTCTATGTATTAGGCAAAACTTCTACTTCTCTTAGTCTTGAAGGAGTAGCCTCGTATAGGTGCTGATTCTTCTCATTCAACCCTGCACTAGCTCTTGGTTGTCTCTTGGGTCTTTGTGGTTGTCTATACTGCCTAATTTATTTCTGATAGGCCTCTGTTGTTCAGGGTGTGCTAATACCTGTCAATGTTCCAAGGGGATCTAGAGGTGTTCCTTGAGCAACAGTTGCAAAAATTAGGGCTCCTGATGAATGTATAAGCTCTTTTATGGGGAGTCTCCTTGAGCTGTAGGAAGACCAAGGAGGTGCATAAGGGTGGTGTCCCCTGCTTACATTCCCTGTGGGTGCCCCCTAACCTCTACATCTGTGGAAATCCTGAAGCCTGCCCCTCAGGATCAAGCTCCAGGCTAAGTAAATAGGCTTTTCACAAGGAAGATGGGTTGTGTTTCAGTCTCCTGTCTGTGTAGTTTCGTTGGGCAGGTTGGCCCACCTGTGCTAGCAGGTTAGGTGGGGAGTGCAACAATGGCCTCTCTCAGCAGCTCAATCTCTGGGTAGTGTTTCCACCATCCCAGCCCCTCCAGCTGATGCTTTCAGATTTGCAAATATCTCTCTTTCACACAGTCTTAGCACATTTCAAACTGGTGTTATTTAGCTGGGTCTTGATTTGAGAGAGACCACATGTGTGCCATTTAAGAGTGAAGTCTTAGTTTCCTATAGCACTTTGGGACCTTTTCTAAGCCAGACATTTTTGAGGCTGGTCTCTCTGGTATAGATCCTAGGGGCTGGGGTGCTTGATGTGGAGCCCCAACCCCACGCTCCTCCAGGAGAAGCACCTGCCTGGTGAAATCCCTCCTTATTGTGTGCCACCAGGTGTGGGTGGGATTTTTTGGCAAGAGTGTTTCTCTACCACTCCTACCCATCTTGATGTCCTTTTATCTTTTCTTGTGGAGCAAGTATTCAGTTCTCAGGTTCTATTCAGAAGGAATTGATCCAAATGTAGTTTTGTATTTGTCGTGTTTGTGGGAGGAGGTAAGTTCAGCCTCTTCCTATGCCGCCATCTTGAATCACCTCTGTCAGAGTCTTATGGTTCTACTGAAGTCAGGGTTGGGAGCTTTTCTACAGTGTTACACATGGCTATTTTCTAGTTCTAGTTCTACCGGTATCTTGCAGTTTTCCCCTTGACAGCTGCTACTTTATAGCTACTTATCTATTTCCATGAATACATTACCCTATCTAATTTGTTAATTTTTTTTTCTTTTGACTTTCTGGGAAGTGGAAACCAGATAGGAAGTATATTAGAATTATGGATGAAATAAGGATAAATAAACAATGTGTGAGAGTTTTAATGATTCACCTAAGAGTTAGATACTTAAATTTTCATAGGTAAGACTTATCATTTATCTCATCTTTCTTGATTTCTTTTGAGCCTTCTTTGTGAATTCAGCAATTAAGTGACCTCTGCATAGATGAAGATTGTGTTTTGGAAGGTTTGATGTTTCCTGTGGAAATAAGATGCAGAGAGGGGGACCACATTACACGTTAGCTCTTACTGCCTCCATGAGTTGGGGTAGAAAAAAGAGTCAGTGATGTTCTAAAGGTTTGTGGACCTCATCATAGTCACAAATGTCTCTTCTCTAAATGTGGCAGGAAATAATGTTTTTATTTGATAACAATAAGCCACTCTTTTATTTGAAGACGGAGTGAACTACAAATTGTGAACTTACTGTATATCTTTATAAGTCAGCCCTTTTCAAGAATGTGCACATCAAAGCAACTAATAAATGAAAACTAAGCAGTTCTAATTTTTTTTTCCCAGTCAACTGATATGTATTATGTTTGGCTACTTAGCTGCATACTCTCTTATGAATTAGGGATTGTTGATTATTTGTATAGCTTTCTAAGGCTCTGAGTGCACCTTTCTATACCTGGAAGTTTCTATTAGAATGGTGATATGGGAGAAGTGAGGAAAACACTGAACTGTTCTGACTCTGACCTGGCTTAAAGGGTTTGTGACTAACACCCCAGCACTTATAAGGATTCTTTTGGTCCTAGTGCTCCAGTTTGCCTGCGCAAGCCACTCTGAGAAGGTCAGTGAGCCTAACATCAGGCTTGAAGATTGGATTAAAGACCCAGGAAGGGCATGCCTCCTGCACAAGCTTTGAAGTCAGTTGGACTTGGGTTTGTTTACCATCTCTTTACTAGTTTAGTTAACCTGTGTGTACAGTTATAAAGTTGGGCTAATACTGTCTGTCTCACATGGATGTCAAGGTGGATGAAAGCACTGAGCACCTTGTAGGCACTCACAGGGTCACCTTTCATTCCTATGTGAGCCAGGTGGATCAGAGACACCTCTAAAAGCAGCTCTTGACAAGTGGCTTTAGGTAGCACAGCTTGTCTTGGTCCTGAATCATCCTGGCTATTGTCCCCATCTCCAGCTCAGCTGCTGGCTGTCCTATCTTCACTTTACTGACATTAGCCTTAACAACATCCAGGACCTGGCTTGTCTGGCTAATTTCTCACGTCTGACTTCTCTCCCCAGCTGTGAGTGAAGTTTCCCCAGCTATATGTAGCCTCTCCTACTCATTCAGGTAAGATTTTGTTTGGCTTTCATCCCCTGAATGCATGTACTTTGGGTACCAAGACTACTTACCTTCCATACTTAATATATGCCCCTTAGAAAGCACTGGCCAAACTTCTCCTGTCAGCATTGTGTCACAATCCCTTTTGGACACCTCAACCCTTCTGCTGTATGACTTCGGGATAAACTTACTTTACACATCTCTTAAAAAAAAAAAAGGTTGATTTTTTGCTGCCTTTGGTTTATAATTTGTGAAACTCATATTTTCATTATGAATACTACAAAATTTTCAAAATCACTCCCCATTGCCCGCTGGCTAAAATAATATTGCCAAAATATTCTTCCATCAGTGAAATATATAGGTCTTTTTCTAAATTTTACTAATGTGCCTACCTTCAAGTTTTTATAACTCTTCTTACAGAAGTATTACATAGTTACTGTAGAAAATTTGCAACATACAAAAACACAAGGAAGAAAATAATAGCCAAATTCAGGGACCATAAACTGACAAATTGGTTTTTGGCTTTCATAATGTAAAAAAATCGATTGAATGCTATTGAAAGGTCATGTATGCTTCGGGTTTCCACAGTCCCCATCACTCCTTACTGTCTTACCCTGCTTCCACTTTATTCATTTACTTGGGCCCTGGAAATATTGAGTTAATCCACAACTCAGAATAACGACTATTAACATTCTTATCTTTTCTTCTATGCAAGCACACATACATATAGCTTTTATAACTAAGGATTTAAACCCTGAAAATACTTCCCATATTTTTCCATGTAATTAAATATTCTTAAATGTAATTTCCTGTAGTTGTATAGTAACCTATCAACAACATGTAGTATAATTTATCAAATCTGTGCTATTGAATATTTGGGTTATTTCCATTACAGATAAAGCTGTATAAACATCTTTATAATACATTTTGGTCCTGGGGGAAGGGAGAGATTTTCTTTAAAATGTCAAGCCAAGTCAGTATCTACCATTACCATCTCTATAAAATGCAGTGCACACTCTACATATTTAAATTAAGACCTATAGTTATGCTTAAAATATAAAAATTAGAAAATGAAAAAGAAAATGAGCCTTCGTTGATTGCTATGATTTCATGAGTTGATGAGGCTTTACATGTAAGGTTCAGAACACTCCAGCTCTTATGGGTTAGAAGCTAATTAGAAAAAGAAGCAGAAAAGGAATTTTTGGCTGTTTGGTAGAGATCTTACGGGTCATCTTGCCAGTGAGGAGCTCTTGTGTTAAGATGAGGAAACGGGCCTGGAGACCTTTAGATCACATACCTCGTTGTTGTCTGGGCCCAGATTAAAAGCATGCATTCTTCTATTTCTGCCACGTCACCTTCCAGGGTACATTGCTTCTTTAAGAAATGCAAAGCACTCGCTGTTATAGAGCCTATAATCTGACTTCTACTTAAAAGAACTTATTAAGCTGATAATAGAGCATCTAGAAGAGTAGGTGGCATCCATCCGCTGCATGCTGTGACCCCCACCCGCCTCTACCTCAGCAGACGTTACTAATCATTACTTCTGTTTTTGAGACCAAAAAGGGTCTTAAAATCTTTCTCAACTCTTACTTCAGGCAGCCACAACCAACTGGTCAAGTTGGTTTATCAGTTTGGATGTATTTACCATCACTAAACTGAGCCATGCTTGAAAAACTTAAGGAATCTTTATATGTGCATTGCTTTCCCCACAGCATACGGGAAGTATAGGACCTATTCCAGTCAATAATTGTGGCTCAGTATAGAAGTGATTCTTAACTGGGAGGCCATGCCCTCCTAGTTGAGGGTTGAAGGAGGATAAAAGCTCAAAGACAGGGAGAAAGTGGGAAGGAGGAATATGGTTTGAAAAAGCTCTCTAGGTGATTTTAATGCCTGCACTTCCCACAGTACAAGTTACATCTTTGGTACTATTTATTGTTGGAAATGTATTTGTGATGTGGTCACACCATTTAGAGATTGTATTCTGATTCAGGCACCTATTGCAATGCAAAATGTGCATGTGTGTATTTGACTAGATGTAACTCTATATTGTGTATGTAATATATCTGATTCCTCAAGACATGCATTTCTAAAGGCAAGGTATGCGGTGTTTGCTATAGAATGTGGTTGATGCATGTGCCTTAAAACCATCATTCTCACTATAATAATCATTTCTTTTTTCTGTGAGTGCTGGAGTTCTGATACCTGGTGGTAAATTCATATTATTTTTCTGGGCTGTGGAAGTAATGATTAATAAGTATCATGTTTACTTTAAAAAGGAATTAATACATTGTGAAAAGTAAATGAAGTGTGAAGCTATTTTTCATTGACTTTTTTTTTTTGCAGATATGACAGAAGCACAAAGGGCAGGCAATTGACTTTTTCAGTAAGTATCCTCTTCAAGTGCTATGCAAAGATTCACTAGTAATTACACATAGCATTTTATCCTTCTCCATTTGAAAAATATAGATCTGATGTACGTTTTCAAAGGAGGTTGAACAAGAGTCTGATACTGATTCCCTCACTACTTTGTACATTGATTCATCAAATATTTATCTGGAAACTGCTGGATATCAGGCTTTGTTGCTCGGTTGGAGCAACGAAGGTGAATAAGACATGGTCGTAGCCCTTGAGGGGCTTACACTCCAGCAGGAGAGCCAACAAGTAGAGAGATGACTGCACAGGTGGTATTGTTTCTGGCAAGGCTGGCGCCTGTCACCTGTGCAGGAAGAACGCCTTGGTGGAGACCTGTACCCTAGTGGGCATTTCTATGTCGGAGCCTCAAGAAGGCTTCCTCACACACAGCCATACGTGACTGACTTGGCAGAAGGACCAACCAGCGTTTGCTCTGGATAGACAGGTATGTTTTGAAAAGGTTTCTAGGACTCATTCTTAGGACCAGATGAATTAATATTCACCATAAAACATTTTTTGATTTCCCTTGAGTGATATTTCTAAGAATGACATTTTATCAATATGTTATTAGGTTTTTTTTTTTAATTAGAAAGTCAAGTCAGAAATAGGAAGTGTAGCTTGCTGAAGCCATGAATAGGAAATGAGGTTTTTTTTTTTTTTTGGCTGTCAGTGTTTAATTTGCTAAGTTATCACATTTAATCTCAAGATAATTTAAACAGTAGTTAAAGCTATCCAGATTATGTCATCTACCTTTTTTCCAAAAAAATGCATATTTTTAATATTCATGCTGGTTTTCTATGAATTCAGATGTAGTCATTAAGAAGGGATTTTTTTTTTAATGTAAGAAAGGCTTTTTATATGGATTGTTGGCATTTAAAATAATTTCCATTCTGTAGCAAAGTAATTTGTGTACATAGTTTAAAAAGTCAAATAATACTAAAAGATTTAGATGAAAAAGCATCAGTCTTCTGAATCTCTCTCTCAGTCTCTCCCCAGAAACAATCATTTTGCACCCTTTCAGCAGTTTACTTTG
This sequence comes from Balaenoptera borealis, assembly GCF_965194805.1. Taxonomy (NCBI): domain Eukaryota; kingdom Metazoa; phylum Chordata; class Mammalia; order Artiodactyla; family Balaenopteridae; genus Balaenoptera; species Balaenoptera borealis. The sequence continues at coordinate 22,281,972 of NC_138863.1, forward strand.
GTATTTGCCTTCTCCATTAGTATGTATATGTGCCCTGCATTCTCTTGATTCATCCATTCTAGACACCTACTGATTTCCTCTTACGGTACATGGTCATCTTGGCAGTCTGAGATTCTGTCTCCTTTCGTCTCCAAATCTTCCTAATAAGTGACTTAAATCTCTCTTCAGGGTTTTCACCGTGATGACTATGGAAATATTCCCTGCTCTTTCAAGTTATTTGCAGTGATTGCATTTCCTGTCTGCAAACCTTTTTGTTTTTCTTGAATTTTTGTTAGTTTTTAAAAGTTACGTTCAAATGTTTGAACCTATGTATGTCTACATCTTCCACTACTTCCTGGCATCTTTGAGAAAGGTCTCACAATATAATTTTTCTCCAAGATGAACCTGTTTGGGTAATAGACTGGTTTCAGTGTTTTTCTGGACACTTCCCTCCTAAGCCCTCTGTTTTCCCCTCTCCAGTGTGGACTGCTCACCGGTAATATCTGCTGCATAGCTTTCATCCTGCGACTTCTCTTCTCTCCCAGGTCCTGGGAAACCCCTCTGCTTCTCTTCTCTATTGGAATCCCTGTTTTCTGCTTTACACCGATATTTTGATGAAGGATATCCTCCAGTAGCTTCATGAGAAGCAATACAATCTCTAAATATTTTGTCTGAAAAATGTTTTTATTCTCCCATCACCACTGACATTTGGCTTGGTAAATAATTCTTAGGTGGTAATGGTTTTCCCTCAGAGTGGGGTTTTAAGGGGTGAGTCAACTTCTTCCTCCTCGTCTGTGTTCCCTCTGCAGGCACTGGGGTTTGACCTTCCTCCCATTCACGAAGTCATTTTCATCTACTGTATACTGTTTTCATCCACCGTATATTGGGTTCTGCAGTGTGGTTTCCAGGCAGAGAAAGGGGCAAGCAATGGAACAATGCCTTTAACATCTGTACTCATTCTTCTGAAAACCAGAAATTTTTACCTTTTATATATAGTTAATAAAACAGTGCTTTGGACTACTTTGTCATTTGGAAATAACTGGGCATAGTTTGTTTAAAATGGTGTTCTCTGGCCCTCTTAGAGTAATGTTTGACAAAATAAGGCAGGCTAGTCATGTGGGGCTTGGAGCAACTTGCTAACCGAACTTAGTTAAACAGTTCCAAATGAGATTTGGGCCCTTGAATGGTGATTTTAAATGGCTGAATCATTCTTTGCCCAGAAAAGCCCACTGATTCCATCTGTAGTATTCTGTATACAAACTATCATGATATTCATGGTTAATCTTTTTAGCAGCAAGCCTTCGCACCTAATGTTTCCTGACCAGGCATGTTTTTCTTTAGGTAGTACTATTGAGATTTATAAATCTTAGAGCCTAAAAGTAAAGGCAGTATTCACAGGAGATCTGCTGAAATGAAATGAAAGTCATCTAGATGTAGGGGAGGTGATGGGGATTTTAAAAGGGCATAAGAAGAGAATGCTATCAGGTAATGATGACACAAAAAGATAAGGCCAATTGATGATGACCAACTGGACATTTTGGAGGGTGGAATACCAAGTAGAAAGTCTATCAATCTGCTAGAACTATGGTTGAGGAAAGAGGAAGAAAGAATAAACAAAATGAAGCATACATAATAATTGCTTTAATAAATACACAAATTACGCTATAATTTCTTAAGAATTGGCAGATAAGCTACACCTCTTCATTCAAAGGTAAGCTTGTGGTTTTGTGGCTTTTCATCTGTTAGAAAATATAGTCATTCAATTCTCAATATATCTGTATATTGTGGGAGTTTAGGGCAATAAACCTCTTACCCTGCTATGAGTGGTAAATAATCCATAGAAATATCATATTCAGGTGGTTATCTCTGGAGAATATCTTAATATTATATAATAATTTTTGAAGGAAAGGAATCCATAGAACAACAAAAAAAAAAATTCAGAGTTCAACATGTCCTTGATGGGATCATCCCTAGTAATACTGTCAACTTGTGTTGAGTTTCAGGAACTTGTGAATTAGAATCTCGATCCTGAGCCATTTTCTTCTCTTGTTTTGAACCTGTTCCAAAATTTTGTTCCATTATAAATCATTTCCATTTGTAGGTGATCTAAGGATCACTAAATATAGCATGTTGCTTCAGTTGTCTCGTTTAAAATGTTACATCAGGGCTTCCCTGGTGGCGCAGTGGTTGAGAATCTGCCTGCCAATGCAGGGGACACGGGTTCGAGCCCTGGTCTGGGAAAATCCCACATGCCACGGAGCGACTGGGCCCGTGAGCCACAATTACTGAGCCTGCGCGTCTGGAGCCTGTGCTCCGCAACGAGAGGCCGCGATGGTGAGAGGCCCGCGCACCACGATGAAGAGTGGTCCCCACTTGCCGCAACTAGAGAAAGCCCTCGCACAGAAACGAAGACCCAACACAGTCATAAATAAATAAATAAATAAATAAAAGAACGTGAATTTCTTTAAAAAAAAAAAAAAAAGCAAACTGCGCTATTCATTAAAAAAAATAAAATAAAAAAATAAAATGTTACATCACATATAAACTAAAAGGCTACAGAATTGGACCTAAGGGGTTTTTTTTCCCCCCATTTTTCTCCACTTTATATTTGAGTGTTTTCGTATTGCCAGTTCTACCACCAGATATTTTTAATACATTCTTCCTTAATAGAAAGGTCTCTGCCTCTACCTCTGCCCTACATCTGCATCTTGAACAGGAGACTGATTGCATTGTCTTTGGTTTCCTTTTTTTTTTTTTTGGCTTCAGCTAGACTTCCATTCCCCCCATATCACCATTCTCCTGCTTTCTCTGTATTTTTACTTCTCATTGACTGTTCAATGGCATTCAGTCTCAAAAAGTCTGTTTCCATGCTCCCCAGTGATTTTCTAGCTTTGTCATCCAAGAGGAAACAAGGTTCCACAGGATTCTTGGAATTGTCTACTTTTATAAAGCCATCAGAGGTTCACCCACTTTAGTAAATAAAACAGTACTTTTTTTTTTTTTTTTTTGCCTTATGAATTATTAGCTTTTTTTCTTTCTCTCTTTTTTTTCTCTCCAGAATTTGGGTTTTACTTCAACATTGACTCAGTGTGGCTATCAGAAAATTACCAAAACTTTTATTTCCAGTTACTGGTGAAAGTCAATGGTCTTTTGGCTCTTACGAAGGAAACCATGACCTAATTTGTATAAGCTCCTTAAAAGTCAGGACTATATAGGAATCAAAGCAGTGAATGCTTTCTTGTTGCATGCCTACCATGATTAGACATCATTTTCATTGGTTTACAAGTGTTAAATAATTCTTGTAACAGCTTTCATTTCCTTGGTACAATTTTTGTCCCATTTTAAAGATAAGCAAACAGGCTTTGAAAGTTTAAAAGTACTTTGGCCAAAGCCTTACAGATAGCTTTAGTCCTGCTGAGACTTGAATCCAGATAATCTCACTCAAGGGCGTGAACTATTTACTACCTCAGCCGTCCACAACATCTTGGAACGCACATGTGGCTCCAGAAGAGTTTTTAGTGCAAAGAATCAGTCCCTAAGCTCACTGAAGCAACAACTCTAAAGAGGATGAACTCGGAAAAGCAGTGTGAAAGAGAACGTAGTATAGTGGTTAATAATGGACTAACTTTAAGGAGTTTTTTGTTTTTTTAAAAAATTTATTTATTTATTTTTGGCTGTGTTGGGTCTTCGTTTCTGTGCGAGGGCTTTTTCTAGTTGTGGCAAGCGGGGACCACTCTTCATCGCAGTGCGCGGGCCTCTCACTATCGTGGCCTCTCTTGTTGCGGAGCACAGGCTCCAGACGCTCAGGCTCAGTAATTGTGGCTCACGGGCCCAGTTGCTCCGCGGCATGTGGGATCTTCCCAGACCAGGACTCGAACCCGTGTCCCCTGCATCGGCAGGCAGATTCTCAACCACTGCGCCACCAGGGAAGCCCTGGACTAACTTTAAATTATAAAGTTAACTTAAATGATTCGTGTCTGACACTCAGTTTCATCATCTGTAAAACGGGGACAAAAATGTCTTGAAGGGTCATGAAGATTAAATTAATACATATAAAGTGCTTGGCATGAATAGGGTAATAATTATACATGGAATCTGTCTTAGGAATAGATCAGTCACATGGATCTGAAAGGCAGTGGTCTAAATGAGGTAGGGAATTATTTTTATCTTATGTAACAAAAAAATCTAGAGGCAAGTGGTCCAAGGCTGGTACAGTGGGTCCCATTCTCCACCTTACAGCATTATTAAAGGTGTTCACTATAGCTTTGGCCATCTCGTCTGCATTTTAGACTGGAAGGAGAGAGCCGGAGAGCTACCAGCTCTGTCAACCACACCTAAAATCTGCTTCTTCTGTCTCATTGATCAGAAAGTCACATGATCACCCCATCTGCAAAGTGTTGACCCTTAACAACAACAAAAGAAAATGGAACTGTTAGCAACGAAGCAGGAGCTAGCCAACATAGGTATGTGAGTGTGCGTGTGTATTTATACATGGTGCTTACATGTGTGTGTTATGTACCAGAAGCCATAGCAGAAAGAACAAACTACCACAAAACTAGGGAAGAATTGGAGCAGTAGCAGCTATAGCCAGCAGCAAACGTAAGGAGCAACACCTCATAGAAGCCGGAGGAAATAAGTTAGAGAGGGAATGAAAGGATGTTCCTGCTACAAACATTAAAATATTAAGACAGAAAAAAATGAGCTTGACCCTTGCAAAAGAATGGTGTGCAGATGCCATTTTATATATATATAAAGGTCACAGTCACGTCTTAAGAAGTTACCTTAGTTGGTTAGGCAGAGTTATCACAAAGCCTCTGTATTGGGCTTGAACTCCACAGAGATTAATTACCTGCCCCCTTATCGTCTGTCCTTGGCCAACCTTCTCATAAATGAGTGTAGTCCAGACAGTAATGAATGTAGATTTTTTTCAACCTATCTTCTCTCCCATGGGGAAAGCAAACCCAAACCACAAAACATCCACTCAGTAGATAATGAACTGATAGCATCATCTTTGCTCTAAAGGACAAGAGGTGGTCTGTGGTGATAGAAGGCACGTGGTTGGCTTGGGGCTTTGTGGCCATCAGAAGGGGCCCATTTGTCATCAGCCCACTGCACACTGTATTCTTTTCTAGAGTGACATTTTCACATTGGAGGTCTCCTTACCAACATGGTCCAGTGGATTGACATTTGCCCTGCAAATGGTTGATTTCATTAGCCTTATTGATCTGTAATGAAAAATACTTTCAATGCTGAGGCTCCATTGCTCAAAACAATTATATAATCAAAGGTTAATTTAACCGTGGATACATGATCAGATTATATTTAGATGACATTTTGGTGTCTTTTCGTTTGACGAGGCTTAAGTTCATCTGAGGGTAAATGCAGATACAGTTATGCCAAACACATTTCTGAGGTTGATTTAAAACAAGGAAATTGTAACTATAAAACAGGGTAATAATTTTAATGATACTGAGTTTCACTCAAATAATTCAATTGGCAATATTTAATAGCTAAGATGATAAACAACAGGTACATATATTTCTTTAGCCATATATGTAATGGGTTAAATAAAGGAATCTTCAAGAGTGCCAATGCAAGATGGATGGAACAGATAGAAATATAACCCATGAAGAATAATGCCCAGGTTCACTGTTAATAGTGAATTTCTTATATAGTAATGCTGGGAAACAGCCTGGCTGAAAAAGATAACTATGATTTTTTCCCCCTATGTGCTTTAAAATATGAAGGTAATGTGATTTTAATATGCCTGCATTTGAGAGAGGACAGTGACCTGTATACATTTCTTTCACCTCTGGTCCGATAAAATTCATTTTTACCCTTTCAGAAGATAGGCTATTTCAGAGAAGATTCTTGCTTGTTAGGCAAAATGTACTAGTAACAAAAGAATGCAGAAAAGAGGGAAAATTTGTCCCACCTAGTGAAAAAGAAACATTTAAAAAATTGGAGATATATTTAAGTGCTGGGCTGTCTTGGGATCTTACCAGAAAATCCAGAACTGAGCCTTTAGTGTTTAAGAGTCGTCATCGCCCTTGGAGGAAGATAGGCATATTTGTGTCCTGCAGTTATGAGTCAAGCCCATTTCATTGTGGCATTGATGGAGTTTGCTGGCTTCAGCTGCTCGGTGTTTGCCGTTATAAAGATAAGAGCTGATGCAATCACACAGAATCTCCTGTTATTTATGTCGATGTACTCTCTCTGGCTTGAAGGATTCTGCTTTACCTAATTTCAAATCACTGCTAGGCATGATTGGGCCAGTACAGTGTTTCTCAATTTCTTGGAGCTTTGCTACATATTTCTGCCACACAAAAGTCAAGGATTTATGAAATTAAATCACCATCTCCTAATAATAAGATCTGCAACTGCCACTCTTACATCAGAGCGCACTCTCACATCCAGAAATTAAGATGTCAAGAATTTCTGCCTCTATCAGGACAAATTCAAGTATTTCTGAAACAGGGTTCAAATATAACATTTTGCCAAATATTTGTATTTATTTTATATATTAAGAACATAGCACTGAAACCATTTTTTTTTTTAACAAAGAAAGTTTCTTTTGGCTTGTATATCATTGCCAACAATGGTGACTCTGAAATCAGAATTTAGCCAGCTATATTTTTGATTTATGAGTACAGAATAGCATGCATTTTGCTCTTCTGTAGCAAGATTGCTTCCTCAGAAGGGGTGGTAGTAAAAAATTTATGTTTTCTGAGTAAGCTAAGCAGACGTGAATCAGAAGACACACAGGGAGGAAATATATGTTCTGCTGAGGCACTGTTTTTGCAAAGGCTCTTCTTGACAATAACCACACGTTATGTCCCCGTCCTTTACAATATTCTGTAATTTCTAATACAACATAAAATAAATGTACACTTTCCTTTTTAAGTCAACAGTTGTAGGTTCTGCTATCAATCCCTCAAATTATAGTATATTGTGTGGTTGGAAACAGCATGATACAGTAGCAAGTGCATTAAACCAGGCATGTCCAGACACTATCAAACTCTTAGAGGAAAACATAGGCAGAACACTCTATGACATACATCACAGCAAGATTCTTTTTGACCCAGCTCCCAGAGAAATGGAAATAAGAACACAAATAAACAAATGGGACCTAATGAAACTTAAAAGCTTTTGCACAGCAAAGGAAACCATAAACAAGACCAAAAGACAACCATCAGAATGGGAGAAAATATTTGCAAATGAAGCAACTGACAAAGGATTAATCTCCAAGATTTACAAGCAGCTCATGCAGCTCAATAACAAAAAAACGAACAACCCAATCCAAAAATGGGCAGAAGACCTAAATAGACATTTCTCCAAAGAGGATATACAGATGGCCTACAGACACATGAAGGAATGCTCAACATCATTAATCATTAGAGAAATGCAAATCAAAACTACAATGAGATATCATCTCACACCGGTCAGAATGGCCATCATCAAAAAATCTAGAAACAATAAGTGCTGGAGAGGGTGTGGAGGAAAGGGAACACTCTTGCACTGTTGGTGGGAATGTAAATTGATACAGCCACTATGGAGAACAGTATGGAGGTTCCTTAAAAAACTACAAATAGAACTACCATACGACCCAGCAATCCCACTACTGGGCATATACCCTGAGAAAACCATAGGTCAAAAAGTGTCATGTACCACAATGTTCATTGCAGCTCTATTTACAATAGCCAGGACATGGAAGCAACCTAAATGTCCATCGACAGATGAATGGATAAAGAATATGTGGCACATATATACAATGGAATATTACTCAGCCATAAAAAGAAATGAAATGGAGGTATTTGTAATGAGGTGGATGGAGTTAGAGTCTGTCATACAGAGTGAAGTAAGTCAGAAAGAGAAAAACAAATACAGTATGCTAACACATATATACGGAATCTAAGGAAAAAAAAAAAAAAGGCCATGAAGAACCTAGTGGCAAGATGGGAATAAAGACACAGACCTACTAGAGAATGGACTTGAGGATATGGGGAGGGGGTGGGGTGAGATGTGACAGGGTAAGAGAGTGTCATGGACATATATACACTACCAAATGTAAAATAGATAACTAGTGGGAAGCAGCCGCATAGCACAGGAAGATCAGCTCAGTGCTTTGTGACCACCTAGAGGGGTGGGATGGGGAGGGTGGGAGGGAGGGAGATGCAAGAGGGAAGAGAAATGGGAACATATTGTATATGTATAACTGATTCACTTTGTTATAAAGCAGAAGCTAACACACCATTGTAAGGCAATTATACTTCAATAAAGATGTTTAAAAAAAAAAAAAAAAAAAAACCAGGCATGTCCTGGATTGAGTCCCCACTGCGCCATTTACTAACTGTCAACTCGGACAAGGCTTTTCACAGTCTCCTTTTTTTGACCTGTACCACAAGAATAATCATCTTTGGCTATCCCATGGGGTTGCTTTGCACATCAAGTAATAATGTGCGTGTAAATTGTTAGGTCCTTTATAGATATAAGAAATTATAATTTAAGAGTCTTTTAACACCATACTAGCCTTTCTAAGTTCAGGGTTTATTCTATCAAGGGAAGAAATTTGCTGATAGATGTACTTGATCCAGGCAGGCAAAGTTATTGGCTGTCAGGAGAAATGGGAAGAGTTTTTGACATCAAACAGGTATGATATTTTAGAGATGGATAACACCTCCAGATGCTCTCTAGTTTCAAGATATAGGATTGCAATAATTGTAATATTATTGTCAGAATATTAGCCACCTATCTAAATTTGAAATATTTTATAGATGTCATGTAATTAAAGGTAAATAAAATCAATGATATTTTCAAATAAATGGTTTACACTCTATCAAAATAACAGATACATTATTTGTTACCGAGATACAATTATCATGCAGTTCTGATAATAATTCAATTCAGATTATTTATTATCCTTCCTTCATATTTAAGGTAGTAAGTTATTTCTTGGAAAAGGTTAATTACATTCTTAAGTGTGGAGATATTCTCAAATAAAAATGTTTTATTCCTAATCCTCTTTTTTTTTTAAACTTACAGAATAGAAAGTATATCTTCTTGGCTATTCTTCATAGTTACATACTCTCACTGGGATCAAATAATCATAAATTGCAGCCAAGATTAATGTTTACATTGGATTCTCAGTCACGCATATATTCAACATCACCTTCAAGAATTAAAAAGGGGAACTTTAGTGGCATAGACTATTGAAATCGCAAAGTAATCACATGAGAGGTATCTTAAAAAATGCATGTATTTTTGTTCTTTACAGTGTAGTAAAAATATGTGAATTTGAAATTTGGCTTTGAACTTAAAAACTTGCAAAACTCTACATGACAGTACAGGAAATATGTTCTCAAAAGTAATCAGAAACCAAAGGTCAACTCAATATGACCAACAGAGAGATTACTAAACGTTATTTTCTTTTTTTCCTTCCATTTTTTTTTTTTTTTTGGTTATTTTTTTGAAGGAAAGCATTCCATCTGTTAATGTCATTCTCCTTTAAATGCTCAAAATAATTTCCAAAAGAATGTCTTTTATTGAGATTTTTATGCTGCTTATCAAAAACTTTTCATTCTTTACACCCCATTTAGTCTTTTTTTTTTAAACATCTTTATTGGAGTATAACTGCTTTACAATGGTGTGTTAGTTTCTGCTTTATAACAAAGTGAATCAGTTATACATATACATATATCCCCATATCTCTTCCCTCTTGCATTTCCGTCCCTCCCACCCTCCCTATCCCACCCCTCCCATTTCGTTTTGACATTATAAATGTATATCTCTTGAAAAGCATCATATCTTAAATAAATATTTACAAAATGACCAGCTATACTACTGCTCAAGACAGTATGGACTTAAAGATAAGACATAGTTTTTGATTCATGAGGAGAAATTGTCTTTTCCTGATGATTTAACAAGTTTAAGAATCATTATTTTAAAGAGACAACAAATATTTTAAGTCTAAGTCAGATGAAAACAAATTGTATATTTTATCATCAGTCTAACATGGGAGGATGTGTATGTCAGTTATATATTACTGTATAACAAGACTTAGTGGCTTAAAAGTTATATTTCATGAACCTCTGGCTTGATTGGACTCACCTGGATGGTTCTGTTCTACCTGGTATCAGCTGGGACTGCAGACATCTGTAGCTTTGACTGGGTTGGGCCATTCAGTATGGGTCAAGTGAATCAACTTCTCTGCGGTACACACAGACCGGCAATCAACTACCCTATTGTCTGCTCCCTCTCCCCTCCTGTCCTTTGTCTTACCTATTCTTGGTCTTAAGTTGGAGACTTGATTATCTCTCTACTGCCCTGATTCCTACTTTATTTGAACTCTAGACTACAGCTTCCACAATTTTATCTCATTTGTCAGCACTCTTCCATCTGCTTTTTCTCTTCTAGAAATATGTTGAAACAGCCCATCTGCTGAAGGCCTCCATCTAGTCTTAGAGGACTTTTATCCTTTACTATCTTTTGAATGGGGTTCAATAAAGAGAGGAGACAAAGTCAAACCGCAGTCTAGAACAGCTGATCAATTGATGCTCTGCAGTGTCAAAGTGATTCAAAGGGATGTTTTTCATCTCTTCCCAGGCTCAGCCATGAATTGATTTCTGACTCCTCTAAATTATGTTGATAATCAGGTTTGTAACGTGATGCTCCAAGATCCTTTCTACTCTTTAGATGCTCTCTCACTGGTAAGAGTTGCAGATAGCATCTTGGTGTCTGCTTTTGGTCTGACCTATGTGCACTATATCTGCCCCACATCTCCTCGTTTCTGACATAGCTACACAATTTTTTTCCTCTTTTGATTATTTGAGTAGAAATCAGTGTGGTGTGGAGTTAAATGCCCACCTCAGTTGCCATTTGACTTGGAAGTCCTTTCCAACCCCTTAATTTACAGATAAGGACATTAAGTTCCATTAAAGTATGTTAAGATAGTAACAGCTATTTAGTAACAAGGGTGGACTTACATACACTTAGATCGTCTGACTCCTTCCCCAATGCTCTTTATACTACATCACTGCTACTAACTGGTTCCTGGGGCATGTATTATTCAGGGTCACTAATATCATGAATCATAGGTATCAATCATTTATTCTATCTTTCTGTCCTACATTCTGACTGTTGAATTGTTCTTATGTATGTTGAGCTAAAATTTGTAGCCCAGTTGCTAGTACCAGCTGGTGCTGGCTTTTTCTTAAGGTCACAAGAATAAGTTGTGTTTTGTTTTGTGTTTTTTTCCCATGTAGTGATTCTTCATTAATAGATTTGACCTCTTTCTTCTATCTTTTGACCCTGAGTCTTTCTCTTTTCCTGGTTAAACAATCTTTGTTCTTTCAGCAGATTTCCTTTTAAGCTTTTAATTGTGGTAAAATGCACATAGCATAAAATTTACCATCTTAACTATTTTTAAATCAACTGTTCCATAGTATTAAGTACATTCGCATTGTTGTGCAACCAATCCCCAGAGCTCTTTTTCATCTTACAAAACTGAACCTCTATACCCATTAAAAATGACAGCTCCAGAGTTCCTTGTGGCCTAGTGGTTAGGATTCTGGGCTTTCACTGTGTGGCCCGTGTTCAATCCCTAGTCGGGGAACTCAGATCCCACAAGCCGTGCAGCGTGGGCAAAAAATAAAATAAAATAAAATGGCCACTCCACATGCCACCTTCCCCTGAGTCCCTGTCGCAATGAATTTGACTCCTCTAAGACCCTCATAGAAGTGGAATCATAAAATTTTTGTGACTGGCTTATCTTACCTAGCATGTCCTCAAGGCAGTTCTTTTATACAGGATTTCAAACCCATCCCAGTCACTTTTTTTTTAATTTTCTCTTCTTTTTCCACATCCCATTCAAGAAGGTGAGGTTCAAATAGCACATATTAATCTAGGCATAGTCTGTGAGGCAGGGAACCCGTTCTGAATATTACATTTCTAATAAAGAATGTGTGAGAGTTTTTGATTGCCTCCTGCTACTGTTGACTCATATTGAGCTTTACTATCAACTCAGACTCCTAAATACTTTAAGCCACTTCTTCCCTGCTGCTCCTCCCTCACCATCATGTCACACCAGGCACAAGGAACATTAGAAATTGCATATTAAGGTCATAATGAGATTTTGAAAATCTGCATAGGATCTGCATGATGATGAATTTTCTTATGCTGTTTCTTTTATAATAACATTTCATGTTTTCATTAAACTCTGGTCCATAGGTAGAATGAAGGCTGTGACCTTGGGAAATAGAAAATAATAAAAATTATTAATATACATTGACCCTGTTCTCCAAATGCATGTTCTATAATGATCCAGAATTACTGTCTTTTTTTTTCCCTCTGAAGACACAACATATGAAATTGAATTTTTTCTTTACAGACACTTCAGTTTGCATTTAACAGGTTAACAGTTCTTCAAAACGATGTCAAGCCACACTTACGCAACTGTGATAAAAATGGATTGTGAACCCAGATATAGGTCGTTTGTTACTAACAAGAGTACCAAAGTTTATAAATGAGTTAGTTACCTTTTGTTAAAAATTAAGATAGACCCAAGATTCTCTCTCTTACGTGCTTTCTGATATGGGAGGAAAGGGGTGGAGTTATAATCATTAGCTAAGTGAGAAATGTTCGCATTTCACAGCCTGTCCTTGAAATGCAACTGCTGCTTATGTACTGATAATATGTGAGAGATTATGAATCATTTAAATCCTAATAAGTTGCAATTATTATTATTATTATTTAGTTTTAACAGTAAGGAAGACCGTAAGGATAAAGAAAGTATGAATAAAAATGTGAATTATAACTCTGCATTACATCCAGAGGTCCCAGCTATTTCTTTCTTTGTGTCAGCAAAATCTGTGTAACCAAGGGAATGGAACTTGTGAACATTGGCCAGTACATACGTTAAAGCTGAAAAAAAAAGTGTTGAGAACCACTAATGTAGGCAATTAGGATAAAACACATACATGTATATTCTATATTTATATATAGGATATACATATATATGTATAACTGAATCACTTTGCTGTATACTCGAAACTAACACAACATTGTAAATTAGCTATACTTTAAAAAACATATCTGGGGACACGAATATAATTTTTACATTATAAAAACTTATACATGTATAAGTCTATATTTTATGAGACACCTGAAGCATTGGTATTTAGGCAAGCAGTTACCTGGTACTGGTGAAATTCCCTAAGAATGTAATTTACTAGCCCCTGCTAGGGTAGAACTTTTGTAAAGTAGTCCTTAAAATGGATTTCAGAGACTCTGGGAGGGCTCACACCAAGGAGTACTTCCCAGAACTTCTGCTGCAGTGTCCTTGTTCCCATGGTGAGCCACAGAGGCTGCCCCTTGCCTCTGCAGGAACCCCTCCAACACCAGCAGCCGTGTGGCTGACAGGGCCTTCGTGCTCCAGCCAGGTGTCAGGCCTGTGCCTCTGAGGTGGGAGAGCTGAGTTCAGGACACTGGTCCACCAGAGACCTCCCAGCTCCACATAATATCAAACAGTAAAAGCTCTCCCAGAGATCTCCATCTCAAGGCTAAGACCCAGCTCCACTCAACGACCAGCAAGCTATAGTCCTGGACACCCTATGCCAAACAACTAGCAAGACAGGAACACAAAACCACCCATTAGCAGACAGGCTGCCTAAAATCATAATAAGGCCACAGACACCCCAAAACACACCACCGGACACTGTCCTGCCCACAAGAAAGACAAGATGCAGCCTCATCCACCAGAACACAGGCACCAGTCCCTTCCACCAGGAAGCGTACACAACACACTGAACCAACCTTAGCCACTGGGGGCAGACACCAAACACAACAGGAACTACGAACCTGCAGCCTGAGAAAAGGAGACCCCAAACACAGCAAATTAAGCAAAATGAGAAGACAGAGAAACACAGCAGATGAAGGAGCAAGGTAAAAACCCACCAGACCAAACAAATGAAAAGGAAATAGGCAGTCTACCTGAAAAAGACTTCAGAGTAATGATAATAAAGATGATCCAAAATCTTGGAAATAGAATGGAGAAAATACAAGAAACATTTAACAAGGACTTAGAAGAACTAAAGAGCAAACAAACAATGATGAACAACACAGTAAATAAAATTAAAAATTCTCTAGAAGGAATCAATAGAAGAATAACTGAGGCAGAAGAACGGATAAGTGACCGGGAAGATAAAATAGTGGAATAAGTACTACAGAGCAGAATAAAGAAAAAAGAATGAAAAGAATTGAGGACAGTCCCAGAGACCTCTGGGACAACATTAAACGCAACAACATTCGAATTATAAGGGTCCCAGAAGAAGAAGAGAAAAAGAAAGGGACTGAGAAAATATTTGAAGGGATTATAGTGGAAAACTTCCCTAATATGGGAAAGGAAATAGTCAATCAAGTCCAAGAAACACAGAGAGTCCGATACAGGATAAATCCAAGGAGAAACATGCCAAGATACATATTAATCATACTATCAAAAATTAAATACAAAGAAAAAATATTAAAAGCAGCAAGGGAAAAACAACAAATAAAATACAAGGGAATCCCCATAGGTTAACAGCTGATCTTTCAGCAGAAACTCTGCAAGCCAGAAGGGAGTGGCAGGACATATTTTAAGTGATGAAAGGGAAAAACCTACAACCAAGATTACTCTACCCAGCAAGGATCTCATTCAGATTTGATGGAGAAATTAAAACCTTTACAGACAAGCAAAAGCTAAGAGAATTCAGCACCAACAAACCAGCTTCACAACAAATGCTAAAGGAACTTCTCTAGGCAGGATACACAAGAGAAGGAAAAGACCTACAATAACAAACACAAAACAATTAAGAAAATAGTAATAGGAACACATATCGATAACTACCTTAAATGTAAATGAATTAAATGCTCCAACCAAGAGACAGACTAGCTGAATGGATACAAAAACAAGACCTGTATATATGCTGTCTACAAGAGAACCACTTCAGACCTACTGACACATACAGATTGAAAATGAGGAGATGGAAAAAGATATTCCATGCAAATGGAAATCAAAAGAAAGCTGGAGTAGCAATTCTCATATCAGACAAAATAGACTTTAAAATAAAGACTATTATAAGAGACAAAGAAGGACACTACATAATGATCAAGAGATCAATCCAAGAAGAAATATAACAATTGTAAATATTTATGCACCCAACATAGGAGCAACTCAATACATAAGGCAAATGCTAATAGCCATAAAAGGGGAAATTGACAGTAACACAATCATAGTAGGGGACTTTAACACCCCCTTTCAGCAATGGACAGATCATCCAAAATGAAAAGAAATAAACACAAACTTTGAATGATGCATTAAAAAAGATGGATTTAATTTATATTTATAGGACATTCCATCCAAAGAAACCAGAATACACTTTCTTCTCAAGTGTTCCTGGATCATTCTGCAGGATAGATCATATCTTGGGTCACAAATCAAGCCTTGGGAAATTTAAGAAAATTAAAATAATATCAAGTATCTTTTCTGACAATAATGCTATGAGACTAGATATCAATTACAGGCAAAAAATCTGTAAAAAATACAAATACATGGACACTAAACAATACACTACTAAATAACCAAGAGATCACTGAAGAAATCAAAGAGGAAATCTAAAAATACCTAGAAACAAATGACAATGAAAACACGACGAACCAAAACCTATGGGATGCAGCAAAAGCAGTTCTAAGTGGGAACTTTATAGCATTACAATCCTACCTCAAGAAACAACAAACATCTCAAATAGACAATCTAACCTTACACCTAAAGCAATTAGAGAAAGAAGAAAAGAACCCCCAAAGTTAGCTGAAGGAAAGAAATCATAAAAATCAGATCAGAAATAAATGAAAAAGAAATGAAGGAAACAATAGCAAAGATCAATAAAACTAAAAGCTGGTTCTCTGAGAAGATAAACAAAATTGATAAACCATTAGCGAGACTCATCAAGAAAAAAAGGGAGAAGACTCAAATCAATAGAATTAGAAGTGAAAAGGAGAAGTAACAACTGACACTGCAGAAATACAAAGGATCATGAGAGATTACTACAAGCAACTCTATGCCAATAAAATGGACAACCT
This sequence comes from Balaenoptera borealis, assembly GCF_965194805.1. NCBI lineage: Eukaryota > Metazoa > Chordata > Mammalia > Artiodactyla > Balaenopteridae > Balaenoptera > Balaenoptera borealis. Next base: position 22,298,061 of record NC_138863.1, read on the forward strand.
GGAAAAAATGGACAAATTCTTAGAAAAGCACAACTTTCCGAGACTGAGCCAGGAAGAAATAGAAAATGTAAACAGACCAATCACAAGCACTAAAATTGAGGCTGTGATTAAAAATCTTCCAACAAACAAAAGCCCAGGACCAGATCTTCTCAGGCGAATTCTATGAAACGTTTAGAGAAGAGTTAACACCTATCCTTCTCAAAGTCTTCCAAAATATAGCAGAGAGAGGAACACTCCCCAACTCATTATATGAGGCCACCATCACCCTGATACCAATACCAGACAAAGATGTCACAAAGAAAGAAAACTACAGGCCAATATCACTGATGAACATCGATGCAAAAATCCTCAACAAAATACTAGCAAACAGAATCCAACAGCACATTAAAAGGATCACACACCATGATCAAGTGGGGTTTATCCCAGGAATGCAAGGATTCTTCAATATATGCAAATCAATCAGTGTGATAAAACATATTAACAAATTGAAGGAGAAAAACCATATGATCATCTCAACAGATGCAGAAAAAGCTTTTGACAAAATTCAACACCGATTTATGATAAAAACGCTCCAGAAAGTAGACATAGAGGGAACTTATCTCAACATAATAAAGGCCATATATGACAAACCCACAGCCAACATCGTTGTCAATGGTGAAAAACTGAAACCATTTCCTCTAAGATCAGGGACAATACAAGGTTGTCCACTCTCACCACTATTATTCAACATAGTTTTGGAATTTTTAGCCTCAGCAATCAGAGAACAAAAGAAATAAAAGGAATCCAAATCAGAAAAGAAGAAGTAAAGCTGTCACTGTTTGCAGATGACATGATACTATACATAGAGAATCCTAAAGATGCCACTAGAAAACTACAAGACCTAATCAATTAATTTGGTAAAGTAGCAGGATACAATATTAATGCACAGAAATCTCTTGCATTCCTATACACTAGTGATGAAAAATCTGAAAGAGAAATTAAGGAAACACTCCCATTTACCATTGCAACAAAAAGAATAAAATACCTAGGAATAAACCTATCTAAGGAGACAAAAGACCTGTATGCAGAAAACTATGACACTGATGAAAGAAATTAAAGGTGATACAAATAGATGGAGAGATATACCATGTTCTTGGATTGGAAGAATCAACATTGTGAAAATGACTACACTACCCAAAGCAATCTACATTTTCCATGCAATCCCTATCAAACTACCAGTGGCATTTTTCACAGAACTAGAACAAAAAAATTTCACAATTTGTATGGAAACATAAAAGACCCCGAATAGCCAAAGCAATCTTGAGAAAGAAAAATGGAGCTGGAGGAATCAGGCTCCCTGACTTCAGACTATACTACAAAGCTACAGTAATCAAGACAGTATGGTACTGGAACAATAACAGAAATATACATCAGTGGAATAGGATAGAAAGCCCAGAGATAAACCCCCGCACATATGGTCACCTTACCTTTGTTAAAGGAGGCAAGAATATACAATGGAGAAAGGACAGCCCTTTCAATAAGTGGTGCTGGGAAAACTGGACAGCTACATGTAAAAGAATGAAATTAGAACACTCCCTAACACTGCATACAAAAATAAACTCAAAATGGATTAAAGAACTAAGTGTACGGCCAGACACTATAAAACTCTTAGAGGGAAACATAGGCAGAACACTCTATGTCTTAAATCACAGCAAGATCCTTTTTGACCCACCTCCTAGAGAAATGGAAATAAAAACAAAAATAAACAAATGGGGCATAATGAATCTTAAAAGCTTTTGCACAGCAAAAGAAACCATAAACAAGACGGAAGGACAGCCCCCAGAATGGGAGAAAATATTTGCAAATGAAGCAACTGACAAAGGATTAATCTCCAGAATTTATAAGCAGCTCATGCAGCTCAGTATCCAAAAACAAACATCCCAATTCAAAAATGGGCAGAAGACCTAAATAGACATTTCTCCAAAGAAGATATACAGATTGCCAACAAACACGTGAAAGAATGCTCAACATCATTAATCATTAGAGAAATGCAAATCAAAACTACAATGAGGTATCACCTCACACCTGTCAGAATGGCCACCATCAAAAAATCTACAAACAATAAATGCTGGAGAGGGTATGGTGAAAAGGGAACCCTCTTGCACTGTTGGTGGGAATGTAAATTGATACAGCCACTATGGAGAACAGTATGGAGGTTCCTTAAAAAACTAAAAATAGATCTACCATACGACCCAGCAATCCCACGAATGGGCATATACCCTGAGAAAACCATAGGTCAAAAAGTGTCATGTACCACAATGTTCACTGCAGCTCTATTTACAATAGCCAGGACATGGAAGCAACCTAAGTGTCCATCGACAGATGAATGGATAAAGAAGATGTGGCACATATATACAATGGAATATTACTCAGCCATAAAAAGAAACGAAACTGAGTTATGTGTAGTGAGGTGGATGGACCTAGAGACTGTCATACAGAGTGAAGTAAGTCAGAAAGAGAAAAACAAATACCGTATGCTAACACATATGTATGGAATCTAAAAAAAAAAGAAAATGTTTCTGAAGAACCTAGGGACAGGACAGGAATAAAGATGCAGACGTACAGAATGGACTTGAGGACACAGGGAGGAGGAAGGGTAAGCTGGGGTGAAGCGAGAGAGTGGCATGGACATATATATACTATCAAATGTAAAATAGATAGTGGGAAGCAGCTGTATAGCACAGGGAGATCAGCTCGGTGCTTTGTGACCACCTAGAGGGGTGGGATAGGGAGGGTGAGAGGCAGGGAGGCACAAGAGGGAAGAGATAGGAGATATATGTATATGTATAGCTGATTCACTTTGTTATAAAACAGAAAGTAACACACCATTGTAAAGCAATTATACTCCAATAAAGGTGTTAAAAAGAAATGGATTGCATTCCAACCTCTGAAATAGTATTAAATATTAATAATGTTTATAAATATTAATACATATCTTTGAATTTGGAAAATTGTTTGACAGGTATAGTTTGCTGACTCTCCCTCTTAAAATACATGTAGCTTCTTAAAGCTATATTGGGTTTTCCAACAATATCAGCACCTTCAGAAAATACATATGACTCAGAAATAATACATTTATTACTGAAAACTAATTTGTGTACTTATTTATCAAAAAGCAGGGATAGAGAATTACTCTCTACTTTTTTACTGAGATTCATTCAAAAAATGTCAAGATGCTCAAATTGTTTCTAACAGCTAATTTATTAGCTTTACTTGACCATAATTGCCTTAATTTTCATAGTTTTCATAATTTTCATAAGTTTAGCTTTTGTTTTCTGATCTTTAGGTCATACTTCCATAGAGTTATATTTTATTGATAATTCTTTTCTAATTACATTATTCTATTTAAATTGCATAACAATCTCATGTTTCCTCTTTTAGGATGACTATAGATTTTTCTGCTTCTCTCTGTCCTCACTCTTTTGCTTCTTTTGCTTTGTGCATTTACTTATACACCCAATTGTTTTGCTCTTACTTTCTTATCATTTAACTTATCATATTGCACATATTAGTCCCTATAATCTCAGTTATTTCAGTTTGAGTTGATAAAATTTAGTTTGCTACTAAATGAGTAGACATTAAACTGCCCATTCACTGCCCCCAAGTTTTGTTACTGTGTAGTAGGGTTTCAGAGTGGTACCATTTAAGATTCTTTATGCAGTTATTGAACTTTTTCTTTAAAAATTATTTCTTTTTTACTAAACACTCTCTAGATTGCTGGGCTGGCTGGACACCCGTGCTCTTAGTGAAGGCCACAGGGTCTGAAGTGGGTGTAGCTGTCCCTTTCCCCTGCTGCCCTGCTTGGTATCTTCCTGCTGTCACTGTATTATTACACCTGGAATCTCTACAGTCAGCTCTGCTCTTAATTGCTCCCTTGACCCTTTACTGTGTTCATCTGTCTTCTTCTTTCTTACTTTTTTTTTTTTTAATAAATTTATTTATTTATTTTTGGCTGTGTTGGGTCTTCGTTTCTGTGTGAGGGTCACTATCGCGGCCTCTCTTGTTGCGGAGCACAGGCTCCAGATGCGCAGGCTCAGCAGTTTTGGCTCACAGGCCCAGCTGCTCCGCGGCATGTGGGATCTTCCCAGACCAGGGCTCGAACCCATGTCCCCTGCATTGGCAGGCAGATTCTCAACCACTGTACCACCAGGGAAGCCCTTCTTTCTTACTTTTTGCATTGTTCTTCCCACCCATCTGGCTTTGGTGTTGAAAAGCCTGATTTTAACCATTGCTATAGGTGTTTGTGGATTTCCTTCCTTATGGTTCTTCAACCAGCCAGGCACATGTCATCTTTTGTGGTGTTCCCATGTTTAACTTTAGCAGCGAATATCACCAATGATACTGGTTCATCTTTTGGCCATACCACTTTCTGCATGATGGATCTTGCTTCATGCTTGCCCCAGCATGGACAAAGATGGCTGCAGCAGCTCCAGACATCACACAGCAATCTCCCGTGTCTAGAAGAGTGTCTGTGCTTTTATAAGAGCAAAGAAGACTCCCCTACAAGTTACATCAACAGAATTGCTTTCTCATCTCAGTGGTCAGAACTGAATTGTTGGACCAATTCTGAAACCAGTCACTTGGGAGAGGAATGGAATTGCCATGATAGACTTATACTAAACAAGATCTTCCCACAGATCTGGGGAGGGGCCCAGCTTCCACTAAAGACGAGGGTACAGATTCTTGCACAGAATCAAGACTTTGTTAGCAAGAAGTCAGAGATGGGATTGGCTATTGATTAGGCCACAAGTACAACTGCTATAGGAATGAAGATATTTGATTGAACATGTATTGACTGGAACCAAATAACTGAGATCAGACTTGAGGAAGTATTCTATCCAAAAGGCTTTTTGTCAGGCCAAACCACCAGTGTCCTTTTGATTTCTGAAGCAACAGTTGATATAATACTCACTGACACTTAGCATATCTGAACTTTTGGAGTTAATTATCCTCTCATGTCTACGTTCTGTTTCCCCAACTAGATAATGGTGGTGGATAATATTTTGACATGTGGCAATCAGCAAAAGGACAATTGAGGGTTTCAGGTTATGACCTTGTTCCTAATCCCAGTCACACTTCCATGTACAGAGCAGAGATTGGCCCTGAGCACTGAATGTCTCCTCTTGCCTTCTCATTCAGGGGCTGCAGACTGCCAGCTGTGGGTGTGTCAAGTTCACAGACATGCTTTGTTTCAGTATTACAATGTTTTTGAAAAAAATTTTCTGAATAGTTATTAATATTTACAAAATGAGAGATGTTATATAAAATCCTGATTTCTCACTTCTTTTGAAAGATCTGATGCTATGACACCACTGGGTCTGCATCCGTCAGGGCCGCAACTGGCTCGGGCTGCCCAGTGCTGGCCTTTTTAGAAGGGAGCCTGTGATCTCCTTTCCTCCCACAGCTGGGTTCTCTTTACACTATGAGCATTTCATTCACTTAAGGTAACTGATTGGCCCCTAGACCATTTATATTTGAGACTCCTATTCCAAATCATTCTGTACAATACTGTCATATTGATTTTTAAAAACACTCTTCTGTTCTACACTTTTGATTTCTTCTAGTTGTCTTTAAATAGTTTTCAGCCTCCTTAGTAGCATTTTGTCCTACCACTTAAATGGAGATCTCCTACCTCCATTGCATAAACCCTTACCTCACCATTCCTCCAGTGGTGGTATCCCCACCTGCTTCCGTGCCTCTCGTCGGAAAACTTCTGTGGCCTGGAACACTTTCGTGGTAGGCTGAATAATGTCTCCTCTGCCCCAAAGATATCCACATCCTGATCTCTGAAACCTGTGAATATGTTACCTTATATGGAAAAGGGAACTCTGCAGATGTGGTTTAGTTAAGAATTTTGGGATGGGAAGATTATTCTGTATTATCCAGGTGTGCCCCATATATGCACAGAGTCCTTATAAGAGAGACACGGAAGATCACATTGGGAGAAGGTGATGTGAAGACAGAAGCAGAGATTGGAATGATGCTATTATGAGTTAAAAAATGCCAAGGTAGCCTTTAAAAGCTGGAAGAGGCAAGGACTGGATTCTCCTCTGGAGCCTCAAAAAGAAACCAGCCCTATTGACAACCTTGATTTTAGCTCTCTAATACTTAACGGTAGATTGCTGACTTCCAGAACTGTATTTACTTTGAGACAATATTTGTTTTGTTTTAAGCCACTAAGCTTGTGGTCATTTGTTACAGCTGCAACTAGAAAATCACTGTAACCTTCTTTTCTATATTTGCTTATAAATGTTACCTTCTTGAAGCACTTCTGGGTTTTCAAAACAATGCACAATCTCTCATTGATTTTGTGTGTATATATTTCTTAGTTCCCCTTCTGAGTTCCAAGCTCATTGACAACAGGCCATTGGTGATTGAGTGCTGTGTTTTTCCCAGGACTTACTGAGTGTGTGAACACAGTTAGTAGTTAAGGACTATTTGTTGAGTGAAAGGGAAGACTAAGGATGTCGGTGGCTAAAATGGTCATGAGAAGCAATTGTCGGTGAGCGAGTCGATTAGGATGCTTAAATAACAAGAGTTTATATGCTTTAGTATCTTGAAAGGTTAGTGCATCTAGGTTACTTGCATTGGCCTGATGAACCTGAAGGAGAGGAGAACACTATTAAAATGGAGTGATTTCCCCTTCAGTTTGGGTGTGGTATGGGTCCTGAAAAGCCTACGTTGCCTGTTGGATCCCAGGAGAAGAAATTTTACTCACTGAGTTTTAAATTCAGCTTCTATCGAGGGCTCCTCCCAGATGATATGGATTATGGATTGCTAAAGCGTTTTTTCCTTGTGGGAGCTTTGGTTTAGAAGGCTACTCCATGCTAGAAATTGTAGATTCCCTTAGCAAATGAGGTCAAGATAATTTTTATTTGTTTTTCTGACACAGTAGAGTAGGTTACAGCTATCTAAGTAGACAATGTGTTATTTCAGTTATACCTAGACAATGGCATCCAGACAGAATTTCTCCAGGGAAGGTGACACATTTGCATAATGTCACTGAAGGTTTGTGTTTCTGTATTAACTGACAGAGATGGGCAATGACAGGATGTCAGACGGCTGCAGTGATGACAGAGCCCTTGAAAATAGAGACTGCGTGTTCCTTCAAGACGACATCACTCTTCTGTTACAGGAAGGTGGGAGGACACCCAGAGGAAGGAGACAGGGGAAGGTGGGAAAAGAGCTGCTGAGGACTTGAGAGGGTGAAGAGTAGTGTTTGATCACTGAAGGAAGGAGGGAAGCAAATGTTATAATTATGTTCAAATTTTGATAACAGAATGAGAAATTTGGCACAGAAATGGCACAGATGAGTTAAGCATTTTAAATTTATTTATTTATTTATTTATTTATTTATTTATGACTGTGTTGGGTCTTCGTTTCTGTGCGAGGGCTTTCTCCATTTGCGACAAGTGGGGGCCACTCTTCATCGCGGTGCGCGGGCCTCTCACTATCGCGGCCTCTCTTGTTGCGGAGCACAGGCTCCAGACACGCAGGCTCAGTAATTGTGGCACACGGGCCTAGTCGCTCCGCAGCATGTGGGATCTTCCCAGACCAGGGCTCGAACCCGTGTCCCCTGCATTGTCAGGCAGACTCTCAACCACTGCGCCACCAGGGAAGCCCAAGTTAAGCATTTTATATGACTAAAGTCTAGGGTAAGACTAATATATTTCTGTTGTTTTCCCATTCCGTCTGTTTGTTACAACTTAAAATCTTGTATTTTATATGTGTAACCAGAGTGAAATGCACCCTAAATCTCTGGACCTGTATAGGTTCACAAGAGCAATTTCGGCATTTGTTTTTTGCCTCTCCTAATGAGGAACTCAGCACGTGGTCAGTTCTTCAAAAGAATCCACTCATGTGTGTGAACATCTTAGTGTGTGACATAGACATTACTTGATATTTTACAGAGGAGATGACTTGAATATGTGTGTATGTGGGGGAGTGGTTATATCACACAAATACCAGCTCTGTCTCAGCAAAATTTAAATTCTCAAATCCACTGAAAGAAAGGGCTCTCCAGTTAATAGGCTCTGCCAGTTTCAGAGGGCGGATTGCCTTTTCTTACCTATGCATCCTTTTCTTGTTGCAGCCAACACTGAAGTGGCTCACTGTCTTAGGTTGGGTTCTCAGAAGCAAACCCTCAGATGAGAAGTCAAGTGCAAGTGATTTATTTCAGATGCTCCCAGGAGAAATTGGAGAAGAAGTGAGGGAAGCAGAACATAGAAGAGGAAGAAGCCAAGCAAAGGTGTAACCTCAGGCGAAACCCTACCCTTGACATGATGCTGTGTGATACAAACTACACCTCATAGTTTGTGACTTAAGGCAAGAAGACTGGGCTTCCATGCGCTGGCACCATCGGTCATTGGCCAAGGGCCAACCTAAGGGTAATAAACTCTCATGTATTTGAGGCTGTCTGTATGTGCAGGCAAAGGACTCCAGGAGCCTAAGTACAGTCCCTCAAAGAAGAGGTACTACCATGGGCCTTGAGGGGCAAGTGCACGTTGAAGCTGGGATGAAGGTGCACAAAGAAACAGAATGAGGGACCCAAGAAGATGTAGGCTGGACACCGACAGTGTCTGCTACGCTATCAAAGTATTCTTTCCAAAGAGTGACTGCCCTTTCCAAGGGGGATTCTTGATGACATCTTTCTCTCCTATTTTATCCTTATTGCCCTTCACCAGAAGACTTTCCTGCTCTTGAACATTATGATGGGAATTGATCAAAGCATATTGCCCTTTAAAAATGGCATAGAGAGAGAGATGGGCGATATGGGTCAAAAATTTTCTTTCTACATGAGGTCTTCATTCTCTTGATTCCATTTGAGTACTCTGTCTAAACTGACTTTTTGGGCTCTGGTCCAGCACCCCCAAGTGACTTAATTGTGGTGCTTCTGCTGGTTTTCTAGCTAATCTAAAGCTTCACTGGTTTTGGAGTGACATCTTGACAAAATGCTTTCTTTCCATGATCTCTCTAGGTTTTAACCCTGCTCTGAATTACTGAGGTTCATTCCTCCCTTTTTAATGATAATGATGATAACAATAAAAGTGACAGCTACCATTTATTGAGTGCTTCTCAGGCAATTTAGATATAAATTCTCACTAAATTCTCACATCGGCCCTGAGAATGAGTAGTATTATCTTCCTTTTATGGGTGAGAAAACTGAGGCTAAGTAGGAAAAACAAAGACAAGAACAAAAAAACAACTTTCCCGAGGACCTTTCTACTCTTTCCACATGGTACACTGGGTTTATTATATCTAACAGCTCTTCTCCCCTCACACAGCCACTCAGTGTTCTCTCTTGGGCAAGTGACTTTTGAATTTTACACACTTGAGGCAAATTAAAGGCAAATACATGTTTTTTCAAGATCTGCGGTAGGTTGTCTTCTTTAGATGAATGACAATCTATTGTTCAACCTCTATGCGTGGGCTGTAAACTAACAGCAGAAAGGATAGTTAGCTGTTCCTTTTGAAGCCTAATGTTTTTTGGAATTGATGGTTTCCTCATTAGAGGCTCTCAGCATATAAAAATGCTGTTTTAAAAATCTCTCTGAGAATCCAAAGAGCAAACACAAGCACATTTTGATGTATTCATAATGAGGTGAGCTACTTCAGTTAATAAACAGGCCACAGCACTATGAATAGAAGTGCCCCCACAATGGTCCGCACAGATGAATCTAGTGATGTGAAAGCCCCCTGAGAGCTCGACATTTCTACTAGGCCGGGACTCCCATGACACCACTAAGTGGTAAGAGCAGGGAAAAGACCGTCTGCACTGGGACCAGTCTGGGCAGCTTTTCTTTTCCTTTTAAAGTCTAGATTAAACCAGTTTTAGATTATTTTTGTTTTCTTTTCAAAATCTAGGCTGGGATTTGATTCATCTGTCTCTCAAAGCTGCATCCTCATTTGCCACCATCTCATGACGATCTGGTTATCAGTTGTTGTGTAGTGAACCAGGCCAAAATTAGCGGCATCTTTAAGAAAAAAATTTATTATATCTCACAATCTTGTGCATCAAGGATTAGGTCAGAGCTCACCCAGGTGATTCTTTTACACTATGTGGCATCAGTGAGGATGAATCAGTGGTCCTCAGTTAACATTTAAGCTGTTGAAATAACTTGATGAATGAGATGAAGTGAAGAGAAAATGCAATCGAAGTAGGAATTAGTCAGTTGGAAAATCCAGTTGAGGGACTTTCTTTTAAGGCATCAGAAAAGGGTTTAAAAAAAAAATGGAAAGAATGAAAGAAAAGAGATATGAAGGCTAGATGTAGAAATGCCAACACTTCTTTAATATTAATCTCAGAAAGAAAAAAAAGGGAAGGGAGAAAATATCTAAGTAAATAATGATGGATACAAGTTTCACATACAAAAGTCAATAACTTTCTTCTGCAAAAGAGAATAAAAACTAAGTAGAAAATATAAGAAAACAAAATGCCTTTCATAAGAGCAACAGAAACTATGAAATACTGAGGAATAAAACTAACAGAATGCACAACATCTTCAGTAAAAAAAAAATTTTTTAAGCTTGTAAAGTTAGTAAAAGAAGACAAATAAGTCAATAGATATAATGTATTCAAAGATGAGATTATATGATATAGTAAAGTCCTAGTTTCTCCCCAAATTAATCTTAAATTCAATGCAATTCCAATTAGAATTCCTAGAGGATTCTTTTATGAAATTTGAGAAGCTGGCTTTCTAAAATTTATGTGGAAAAATAAGTCTACGAATAAGCAAACTCTTTTTAAGCACAAAATTGAGGACTATGTCCTATTAACCCTTGGGATCTAGTGCAAAGAAATAAAAACAAGATGGCACTGGTTCAGGAAAAGAGAATTGACTAATGGAAAAGTGTAAAGATCCCAGGGTTAGATCCACATATGTATGGATATTTGGTATATGACAGTAGGTATAGGGTGGATTATTAATAGATGATCTTGGAGAAACTCTCCTTCTATAGAGAGAAAAAATAAAATTGGATTACTACTTAATACCATATGAACCTCAGATGAGTTAAAGATTTAAACTGGTAAAGATTTTTTTTTTTCCAATCCTTTTTATTGAAATCACCAGCTTTTTAGTTTTTGTTTTTGTTTTCAATGTATTTATTTTTTTCTTCCAGTTTTATTGAGATATAATTGACATACAACACTGTATAAGTTTAAGGTATACAGCATAATGATTTGGCTCACATACATCATGAAATGATTATCACAATAAGTTTAGTGACGTCTGTCATCTCACAGAGATACAAAATTAAAGAAATAGAAAACAATTTTTTCTTGTGATGAGAACTCTTAGGATTTACTCTTTTGACAACTTTAATATATAACATAGAGCAGTTTTAATTGTATTTATCATACTATATGTTACCTCCATAGTACTTATTTATCTTATAACTGGGAGTCTGTACCTTTTGACTGCCTTCATCCAGTTCCCCTCCTCCTACCCCTTGCCTCTGGTAACCACAAATCTGATCTCTTTTTCTTCGAGTTTGTTTTTGAAATAAAACTGACATACAACACCATGTTAGTTCCTGGTGCATAACATAGTGATTCCATATGTCTATAGGTTTCAAAATGATCACCACAATATGTCTAATTATGTCACCATACAAAGATATTACATAATTGTTGGCTGTGTTCCCCACACTGTACATTTCATATCTGTGACTCATTTATTTTGCACCTGGAAGTTTGTACCTCTTAATTTCCTATTTTTAATTTCACCTATTTCTTTCCTCTTCCTACCTCACTCGCCTCTGGCAACCGCCTGTTTATTCCGTGTATCTATAACTCTGTTTCTGTTTTGTTATGTTTGTTCATTTGTTTTTTAGATTCCACATATAAGTGAAATTATCCAGTATTTATCTTTGTCTGACTTATTTCACTTAGCATAATACCCTCTATGTCTAACCATGTTGCCTAAAAAAACAAGATTTCATTCTTCTTTTATGGCTGAGTAATATTCCATTGTGCACGTGCGTGCACGTATGTGTGTGTGTACACACACATCTTCTTTATCCATTCATCTATTGATGGGCACTTAGGTTGCTTCCATATCTTGGTTATTGTAAATCATGCTGCAGTGAACATAGGGGTGCATATATCTTTTCTAATTAGTGTTTTCATTTTCTTAGGGTAAATACCCAAGAGTGGAATTGCTGGATCATATTGTAGTTCTATTTTTAATATTTTGAGGAACCTCCATACTGCTTTCCATAGTGGCTTTCCAATTTACATTCCCACCAACAGTGCCTGAGGGTTCCCTTTTCTCCACATCCTTGCCAACACCTGTTATTTGTTGTCTTTTTGATAATAGCCATTCTGACAAGTGTGTGGTGATATCTCATTGTGGTTATGATTTGTATTTCCCTGATGATTAGTGATGTTGAGCATCTTTTCATGTGCCTGTTGGCCCTCTGTATGTCTTTTTAAAAAAATATTCAGATCCTCTGGCCAGTTTTTAATCAGGTTGTTTGTTTATTTTTTCTAGTGTTGAGTTGCATGAGTTTTTGTATATTTTGGATATTAATCCATTGGATATATCATTTGTAAATATCTTCTCCTGTTCAGTAAGTAGCCTTTTCATTTTGTTGATAGTTACCTTAGCTGTAAAGATAAAATTTTAAAGTTAATAAAACAAAACATATGAGAACATCTTTATGACTTTGGATTATGGAAGGATTTTTGAAAAAATCAGATTCCTCAAAGCATTAACCATCAGGTAAAACTTCATGTTTGACCTTTATCATAAATCAACTTTTTTTGTTTAACAAAGTTTACCATAATGAAGTTAAAATATGATGGTAGATTGAGAGAAGATATTTTCAATTTCTAAAATATAAGAAGGGATTAAAACCTAGAACATAGAGGAAATGTCTGCAAATTAACAAGGAAAAGGAAGGAAACCCAATCAAAAATTGGGCAAAGACAGTGAATAGGTAATTCAGAGACAGGGAAACCAAATGGCTAAGAAGTATATGAAAAGATGTTCACTTTTTTTCAGTAAATAGAGAGACGCAACTTAAATTTATGAATAACACTACTTTGACAAACATCAAAATTGAGGAAGTCATGATGAGAGTGGGGAGGCCCTGGTCAAGGGAAGCATCACATACAGTCATTTGGGGAATGTCCTGCCTGTGCTTAGTGACATTAAATACAGATGGACTTGTAGACCCCACAAGCCCATTCCAGTGTATATACCTCAGAGAAACTGGCACAGACCCATGAGGGAATGTGTTTGACGAAGCTCACAGCTGCATTTCTATTGGGCAAAATTTGGTCCTTGATACATGATGGTCTTTAGGGGAATCAGACTCAAACTGTGGTAAAACCACACGGTGCAATATTATACTACCATCACAATTAATTAACTAGATTAACAACAGTGTGAGTTAGAACTCAAGAAAAGTGTAACCAGAAAAATTTAATAAATACTAAGATTTAAATCTAATGTTATTTATGAAATTTTATAAAACACAAAAGTATTTTAAGGGTACCTGTTTATCTAATATACATAAAGATGGTATATTAGGGGTATATTTTAAATACAGTAAAGTAGGTGACTGGAGACGAGAAAGGGAATGGGATGGGGACAGAGACAAAGCAGATATGTAATAAAATAAAATGAAACAAAGTAAATAGCTAGTGATGACAGTGGGCCATGAGGAGAGCCTCATTATCTTAATTGTACCTAAGATAAAGGAAATAAAGACAAAAAAAAAAAAAAAAGGAAAATAAAGAGAAAAGACAAGAAGAGCAGAAGAGCAGGAGAGAGAGTGAAACAGCATGAAGGGACCTTGTGGAGTGGGGACTTTGAGTCAAAATCCAGATACTGCACTGACTGGCCCAGCAAATCATCAGTTTATAATTCCCTAAACTTCTACAGTCCTTTCAATTCATTCATTCAATCCATAGGAAATTTCCTTCAAGCTTGTTGATGAAATTAGGAAGAATGACAACAGCTACACTTGGTACAAACAGCATTAGAAATATTGACAAAACAGGAAATAAACCCAATACTCTTGTTACTAAAGCCTCTAAAAAAAAAATCATACAATTCTGCTGACTATATTCCAACTTCTATTAAAAGTGCACTGTTTTTGAATTTTTTAAAATTAAAGTCATAGGCAGAAGAATCTATTTTCTAAAAACTGTTCTTAATCTAAATGTTGATTTAATCATGGGCACCAAGAATGGGTGTTTTATTTTCTCTGTGTTGCCCATCTTCACTTTTCACTGTCTTTAATGTGCTATCAGATGAGAAACTGAAAAGTCACTCGAGTGTGAAGTCACACCAAGTGTATTTTCTCCTAATGACTCTGCCATCACCTTGAATTTGGAAACTTGGGTATTGACTGACATGTGCTCAGAACCTCTTCTGGCGAAAGCCCATTGGCGACGGTTTTGGGAAATGTGAGATGGTAGATTTCTTTCCAAATAGGAAATAGACAAAGAGCATCAGTTGGAAATATTCGAGATTTTCAAAAACAAAACAACATGGCAAAAATCTGATGATTTTTTATACAGTTGTTTGGCTTCAAATTCTAGAGTCTAAGGGAGTCAGACCAAAATAGAAGACTGTGAGAATTCTAGTCTTGTTTACTTTTTTCATGAGATTATAATGACAGGAACTTCATACAGCTCCTGTAGCATATTTCTTTTAAGGATAGTTACATATAAAGAGGGAGGTTTGGGGACCAGATACGTAGACAGCAGACACCCAGAAACACTTAATGTAGCTCCTGCCTTCAGAGCCCTTTAAATATTCCGCACTCTCACCTCTGCCTTAATGGGGTTCTGAGAAAGCATTGACGTCTGGGGTTTTCTTACTGTCCCTCATGATGAAGAACTGGACTCCATAAGGAAGACAAATAGCACAAGTAGCAGAATTATTCTCCCTTAAAAAAGTCCCTCATTTTGTTCTTGGATAGCTGTGTATTTTGAGTACAAAGTGACATTAAAAACACATCTTAAATTGTTCCCAAAGAGTCTATGTATCTGAAATGATGATCATTACTAAAAAAAAAAATACATATATACATGTGTATATACACAAGTATATGTGTATACATATATACACGTATGCATACATGTATGCACGTATAGATGCATATGCATATGTACATATATACCTGTATATACATATATGCATACATAAGTATATGTACATTTATCTGTATTTACACATACATATATACACTCAAACTGTCGTGAACTGACCTAAACCCACTTGATCTGTCAAAAGTCCTTTTTGGAAGCTATCTGTGGCATCCAGTAGATAAAAGAAGGTGAGGGGCTATTGGTTCAGTTTGCTTGGACCAGATTCCATCAGTGCCTGTTATTCTAGTGTCCCATTCAGTTTAGTAGTTTAGCACTCTTAAAAGTGCCCTGCTTGGATGATAAATTATATGGTTACCCTGCTTTGGTCTCCTCCCCGACAACCTCCTTACCAGGTAGTATATTATATTGGAAACAAGTCTTGGACCCAATTCTGTCACATATAAAAACTTTTATTAGCAAGCAGGCACAAAAACAGTCATGCAGCCTGTTCTGAAATCTTGATTGAGAGCCATCTCTTTGTTCTTACAGGCCCTCGGGCAGCACCTTGCTTAAAGATCGTGTGTGGCCCAAAACTTAAATACTTCTGAAAGCTCTTTTTTACAAATTTATTTATTTAATTTTCCGTTGCATTGTGTCTTCGTTGCTGCGCGTGGGCTTTCTCTACTTGTGGCGAGCAGGGGCTACTCTTCATTGTGGTGCGCGGGCTTCTCATTGTGGTGGCTTCTGCTGTAGCAGAGCACAGGCTTCTAGGCACGTGGGCTTCAGTAGTTGTGGCACACCGGCTCAGTAGTTGTGTCTCACGGGCTCTAGAGCGCAGGCTCAGCAGTTGTGGTGCACAGGCTTAGTTGCTCCGCAGCATGTGGGATCCTCCTGGACCAGGGCTCGGACCTGTGTTCCGTGCATTGGCAGGTGGATTCTTAACCACTGCCTCACCAGGGAAGTCCCTGAGAGCACTTTTTAAGAAAAAAATAGTACAAAACTCCAAATTCAAAACTACAGGTAAAAATAAGTATATATTTAGAAAGAGAAAAGAAATCGCACAAAAAATTATTCAGTTTTTGTGGAGCTGACAGATATCACAAACAGTAAAAAATTCAGACAAATAATATAATATCCTGCCTGACTCTTTGGACATTTCTTCATACGTAAATTTATGTTATGTAAGTATATAAATTATAAATTATTTAAATTAATAGTATTTCGCTTTTTAGATTTATGTCTGCTGAATTTTTAATGGCTATTATAAAATGTATTTACTTATTTATTTTTGAATTGTTGAATATTTTATTTATTTTTTTAATACAGCAGGTTCTTATTAGTTATCCACTTTATACATACTAGTGTATATATGTCAATCCCAATCTCCCAATTCATCACACCATCCTTGTCTTGTTCGTGATATTAGAGGAAATGCTTTCAGTTTTTCACCATTGAGAATGATGTTGGCTGTGGGTTTGTCATATATGGCCTTTATTATATTGAGGTAGGTTCCCTCTATACCCACTTTCTGGAGAGTTTTTAACATAAATGGGTGTTGAATTTTGTCAAAAGCTTTCTCTGCATCTATTGAGATGATCATATGGTTTTTATTCTTCAATTTGTTAATATGCTGTATCACATTGATTGATTTGCGTATGTTGAAGAATCCTTGCATCTCTGGGATAAATCCCACTTGATCGTGGTGTATGGTCCTTTTAATGTGTTGTTGGATTCTGTTTGCTCATATTTTGCTGAGGATTTTTGCATCTCTATTCATCAGTGATATTGGTCTGTAATTTTCTTTTTTTGTAGTATCTTTGTCTGATTTTGGTATCAGGGTGATGGTGGCCTCATAGAATGAGTTTGGGAGTGTTCCTCCCTCTGCAATGTTTTGGAAGAGTTTGAGAAGGATGAGTGTTAGCTCTTCTCTAAATGTTTGATAGAATTCACCTGTGAAGCCATCTGGTCCTGGACTTTTGTTTGTTGGAAGATTTTTAATCACAGTTTCAATTTCATTACTTGTGATTTGTCTGTTCATATTTTCTACTTCTTCTTGGTTCAGTCTTGGAAGGTTATACCTTTGTAAGAATTTGTCCATTTCTTCCAGGTTGTCCATTTTATAGGCACAGAGTTGCTTGTAGTAGTCTCTTAGGATGCTTTGTATTTCTGCGGTGTCTGTTGTAACTTCTCCTTTTTCATTTCTAATTTTATTGATTTGAGTCCTCTCCCTCTTTTTCTTGATGAGTCTGGCTAATGGTTTATCAATTTTGTTTATCTTCTCAGAGGACCAGCTTTTAGTTTTGTTGATCTTTGCTATTGTTTTCTTTGTTTCTATTTCATTTATTTCTGCTCTGATCTTTATGATTTCTTTCCTTCTGCTAACTTTGGGTTTTGTTTGTTCTTCTTTCTCTAGTTCCTTTAGGTGTAAGGTTAGATTGTTTATTTGAGATGTTTGTTGTTTCTTGAGGTAGGATTGTATTGCTATAAACTTCCCTCTTAGAACTGCTTTTGCTGCATCCCATAGGTTTTGGATTGTCGTGTTTTCATTGTCATCTGTCTCTAGGTATTTTTTGATTTCCCCTTTGATTTCTTCAGTTATCTCTTGGTTATTTAGTAATGTATTGTTTAGCCTCCATGTGTTTGTGTTTTTTTACGTTTTTTTTGCTGTAATTGATTTCTAATCTCATAGCATTATGGTCAGAAAAGATGCTTGATATGATTTCAATTTTCTTAAATTTACTGAGGCTT
The DNA here is from genome assembly GCF_965194805.1 of Balaenoptera borealis. NCBI lineage: Eukaryota > Metazoa > Chordata > Mammalia > Artiodactyla > Balaenopteridae > Balaenoptera > Balaenoptera borealis. Next base: position 22,315,894 of record NC_138863.1, read on the forward strand.
GATTTGTGACCCAAGATGTGATCTATCCTGGAGAATGTTCCGTGTGCACTTGAGAAGAAAGTGTAATCTGCTGTTTTTGGATGGAATGTCCTATAAATATCAATTAAATCTATCTGGTCTATTGTTTCATTTAAAGCTTCTGTTTCCTTATTTATTTTCATTTTGGATGATCTGTCCATTGGTGAAAGTGGGGTGTTAAAGTCCCCTACTATTATTGTGTTACTGTCAATTTCCCCTTTTATGACTGTTAGCAGTTGCCTTATGTATTGAGGTGCTCCTATGTTGGGTGCATATATATTTATAATTGTTATATCTTCTTCTTGGATTGATCCCTTGATCATTACGTAGTGTCCTTCCTTGCCTCTTGTAACATTCTTTATTTTAAAGTCTGTTTTATCTGATATGTGTATTGCTACTCCAGCTTTCTTTTGATTTCCATTTGCATGGAATATCTTTTTCCATCCCCTCACTTTCAGTCTGTATGTGTCCCTAGGTCTGAAGTGGGTCTCTTGTAGACAGCATATATATGGGTCTTGTTTTTGTATCCATTCAGCGTGCCTGTGTCTTTTGGTTGGAGCATTTAATCCATTCATGTTTAAGGTAATTATCGATATGAATGTTCCTATTACCATTTTCTTAATTGTTTTGGGTTTGTTTTTGTAGGTCCTTTTCTTTTCTTGTGTTTCCCACTTAGAGAAGTTCCTTTAGCATTTGTTGTAGAGCTGGTTTGGTGGTGCTGAATTCTCGCAGCTTTTGCTTGTCTGTAAAGCTTTTGATTTCTCCATCGAATCTGAATGAGATCCTTGCCGAGTAGAGTAATCTTGGTTTTAGGTTCTTCCCCTTCATCACTTTAAATATGTCAGGCCACTCCCTCCTGGCTTGTAGAGTTTCTGCTGAGAAATCAGCTGTTAACCTTATGGGGATTCCCTTCAATGTTGTTTGTCGTTTTCCCTTGCTGCTTTCTGTAATTTTTCTGGGTCTTTAATTTTTGCCAACTTGATTACTATGTGTCTTGGCATGTTTCTCCTTGTGTTTATCCTGTATGGTACTCTCTGTGCTTCCTGGACTTCGGTGGCTATTTCCTTTCCCATGTTAGGGCAATTTTTGACTATAATCTCTTCAAATATTTTCTCGGGGGCTTTCTCTCTCTCTTCTCCTTCTGGGACCCCTATGATGTGAATGTTGTTGCGTTTAATGTTGTCCCAAAGGTCTCTTAGGCTATCTTCATTCTTTTCATTCTTTTTTGACTATTTTGTTCCGCAGCATTGAATTCCACCATTCTGTCTTCCAGGTCACTTATCCATTCTTCTGCCTCAGTTGTTCTGCTATTGATTCCTTGTAGTGTATTTTTTTTTTATGTTTTTTTCTTGTCAACTTTAAATATTGCAATTATGTTTTTCAAGTTTATAATCTGCCCTGCATTGAGCAGAAATTCTTCATTTTGATATACTTAAATTCATCACATTTTCTAACCTTTTGTTATGTGGGGTTTTAGCCTTTCCTCACCACTGTATCACAGCTATTCCCCAACATTTTCTTTCATTAGCTTCCTAGTTTTTTTATACTTATATCTTGAATTCATGTGGAGTTCCTCTCTAAGTTGTAAGGTAGGAATTCTGCTTTATTTTTCTTCATATTTGAAGCCATTTTTCACCAATCTCTCTCTCTCTCTCTCTTATTTTTTTTTTTTTTTTGGCTACACCTGAACGGCATGTGGGATCTTAGTTCCTCAGCCAGGGATTGAACCCGAGCCCCCTGCAGTGGAAGCACAGAGTTTTAACCACTGGACCTCCAGGGAAGTCCCACCAATCGCTCTTAAAAAAACCTGTCCTCTAGTGTATTTTTCATTTCAATTACTGTATTGTTCATCTCTGTTTGTTTGTTCTTTAATTCTTCTAGGTCTTTGTTAAACATTTCTTGCATCTTCTCGATCTTTGCCTCCATTCCTTTTCCGAGGTCCTGGATCATCTTCACTATCATTATTCTGAATTCTTTTTCTGGAAGGTTGCCTGTCTCCACTTCATTTAGTTGTTTTTCTGGGATTTTATCTTGTTCCTTCATCTGGTACATAGCCCTCTGCCTTTTCATCTTGTCTATCTTTCTGTGAATGTGGTTTTTGTTCCACAAGCTGCAGGATTGTAGTTCTTCTTGCTTCTGCTGTCTGCCCTCTGGTGGATGAGGCTATCTAAGAGGCTTGTGCAAGTTTCCTGATGGGAGGAACTGGAGGTGGGTAGAGCTGGGTGTTGCTCTGGTGGGCAGAGCTCAGTAAAACTTTAATCTGCTTGTCTGCTGATGGGTGGGGCTGGGTTCCCTCCTTGTTGGTTGTTTGGCCTGAGGCAACCCAACACTGGAGCCTACCTGGGCTCTTTGGTGGAGCTAATGGCGGACTCTGGGAGGGCTCACGCCAAGGAGTACTTCCCAGAACTCCTGCTGCCAGTGTCCTTGTCCTCATGGTGAGACACAGCCACCCCCTGCCTCTGCAGGAGACCTTCCAACACTAGCTGGTAGGTCTGGTTCAGTCTCCTGTGGGGTCACTGCTCCTTCCCCTGGGTCCCGATGCACACACTACTCTGTGTGTGCCCTCCAAGTGTGGAGTCTCTGTTTCCCCGAGTCCTGTTGAAGTTCTGCAATCAAATCCCACTAGCCTTCAAAGTCTGATTCTCTAGGAATTCCTCCTCCCGTTGCCAGACCCACAGGTTGGGAAGCCTGACGTGGGGCTCAGAACCTTCACTCCAGTGAGTGGACGTCTGTGTTCTCCAGTTTGTGAGTCACCCACCCAGCAGTTACAGGATTTGATTTTACTGTGATTGCGCCCCTCCTACCATCTCATTGTGGCTTCTCCTTTGTCTTTGGATGTGGGGTATCTTTTTTGGTGAGTTCCAGTGTCTTCCTGTCGATGATTGTTCAGCAGTTAGTTGTGATTCCAGTGCTCTCGCAAGAGGGAGTGAGAGCATGTCCTTCTACTCTTCCATCTTGAACCAATCTCCCTATTATAGAATTTATAATACCTATTTTTAACTTATCAGAGTCTAACTTAAAATACTATTATAGTACTTCATATGTAAGAGTCTTAAACAGAGTTATGTCCATTTCTCTCTCCTGTCCCTTTTACTATCATTGTTTCATTATATTTTTTCATGTGTTATAAATTCCACAATATATTATTATTTTTAATAAGTCAGAAATTTGGAAAATACAAGTCATATATTATCTACACATTAATTGTGTCTAGCTTTCTTCATTCCATGATGTACATTTGCATTTCCATGAGATATCCTTTTATTTCAATTTGAAGAACTTCTTTTAGTGTTTCTTGCACACAGGTCTGCTAGTGATAATTCTCTCCCTTTTTTTGTTGTCTGATAAAAGCCTTTATTTTCCCTTCATTTTTAAAGTATAATTTCACTGGACATAGAACTTGAGGTTGATAGTCTCTTTTCCATCACTTTAAAGATGTCATTCTATTGTCTTTTGGAATATTTTCCTTAAAGTGATGTGTCGTTTTTCTCTGGTTGCTTTTAAGACTGCCTTCTTATCACTGGATTTCAGCAATTTGATTATGATGTGCCTGCTTGGGGTTTGTTGAGTATATTGGATTTCTGTAGGTTTTTGTTTTTCAATAAATTTTTAAAAAGTTTGGACATTAGTTCTTTAATTTCTCTTCCTTTGCCCCCTGCTGATTCCTCAATTTCAATATTTAAATTTCTCGTATATTTAAAGTCTTGGTACTGTCCCATAAGTAACTGTTTGCTAATTTTTAGGTTTTTTTTTTTTTTTCCTTTCTGTGATTCAGTTTGGATGGTTTCTTTTGCCATAACTTCAAGTCATTATATGTGTCTTACCTGATATTAAGCACATATGGTGAATTTTCATTTCATACTTTTCATTTCTGGAAGTTCTTATTACTTCTTTTTTACATGTTCCATTTCTTTCTCCATTTTGCTTGTGTTTTCCTTTAAATCCAAGAACATATTTATAGTAGCTGTTTTTTTTTTTTTTAATTAATTATTTATTTATTTATTTATGGCTGTGTTGGGTCTTCATTTCTGTGCAAGGGCTTTCTCTAGTTGCGGCAAGTGGGGCCACTCTTCATCACGGTGCGCGGGCCTCTCATTATCGCGGCGTCTCTTGTTGCAGAGCACGGGCTCCAGACGCGCAGGCTCAGTAATTGTGGCTCACAGGCCTAGTTGCTCCGCGGCATGTGGGATCTTCCCAGACCAGGGCTCGAACCTGTGTCCCCTGCATTGGCAGGCAGATTCTCAACCACTGCGCTACCAGGGAAGCCCTATAGTAGCTGTTTTAAAGTTTTTGTGTACTAGTTTCATTATCTCTGACATTCTGTGACTTTTCCTTTTGGTTGATGTTTTTTCTTGGTTATGGATCACATTTTTCTGCTTCTTTGCATGTATAATAATTTTTAATTGGATGTCAGACATTATCATGTTAAATTATTGAGAATCAAGATTTTGTTGTCTTTTTAAGAAAGAATGTTGAATTTTGTTTGGCAGGCAGTTGAGATAGTGTGATACTTTTGAGGCTTGTTCTTAAGTTTGTTTGAGTGAGTCTTGTGTAGCCCCTACTATAGGACTGGTTTAGCCCCATTACTAAAAGCATGGCCCTTCTGGGGTCTCTACTGAATGTGTAGGTGCTTCAGTGATGTCTCCACTTTGGCTCACTAGAACTTGGATGTCTCCCAGCCCTGTGTGAGCAGTGAAAGTTATTCAGCTTACAGCTTATAGTTTTTCTGACTCAAGAGGTTGCCTAAGCAGGTTTCTTTGAGTTCTTTCTCTGTGTAGAAACTTTCTCTCCAGTGCTCTGCCCTGCAAATTTCAGCTGCCTCCATGACTCTGATCTTTGTCTTTTCTAGTCAGCAAGACCACTGTGGTTTGTTAGGGGTCCCCAATTTCTGTGCTACTGGTTGGAATGTGACTCCAGGCAGAAAGCAAGGGAAACATGTAGGGTTCACTTATTTGTTTACCTTCCCTTAGGGTTCACTGTCCTGGGCGCCCTGTTTTTCAGTGTCTGTAAACACTTATTTGTATTGTTTAGTTTTCAGATTGTGCTGGGGGCAGGGCAAGTCAGGTACTATTTAATCCATCATGGCTGGAAGCAGAAGTCAAATCCACTAATCTTACCAGGAAAAAAATTTTTCAAAAAATATATTAGATCCCTACAAGAATATAAATTTCTCTTTTTTTAATTGTTGTTGTTGTTCACTGATTTGGACCAAGTGCTGAAAATGCCTTTTATCATGTTGTTGCTCAATAAATATTTCTTAAATACATAAATAAATCAATAAAATCTATTTTGTTAAACTAGCATGACCTTTGCTATTAATCAGAAAGCAAGATTGATGATGTGATATATTAGCCTATTTGTGGAATGCGGGCTTTTGATTAAATAATTTTAAATACAAGTTATTAATAATAATAGTTACTATTAATAATTATTTAAGTGTGTATTCCTGATTAAGGCACTTCAAATATTAACTAACCCCCCAGGGTACAGGGATAAGTTTAAAATACTGAATGTGCACATGTATACCACACTATCTATGTTAAAGTCTTTTAGAGAAAAGTACAGACAACAGCCAACACAGAAAAGGTAAAAATTCTTCTTTCTGCCCCTAATTCTTATTCTCTCTCAATTCTTTTCTGCATGATTATTATTTTTTATTACCATCTTATGCATAGACAAGTTATATATAAATATCTAATCCCTCTTTTGTCCCACAAATGATTGTGTATTATATACAGTAAACTGCACCTTTTTAACTTCATGTAATTAGATCTGTTAAGGAGAATTTCATAAATCACTTCATTATTTTAACATTTACCTAGATTTCATTAAACAGATATGTCATAATTTATTTAAAATATTTCCTGTTGATAGATATTTAGTTTTTCCCCATTTATTTTTGGCTACAAACAGTGCTATAATCAAAAGCCTTGCATGTATGTCATTGTGCTTTCATGTGCCACAGATTCCATCATATGATTGTACAAAGCAGCAATAAAAATGTACCCCAAACCAAGTAATGAACAAGTAAGCCTTAAGTACAATAGTCTTTTATTGCTGCATTATAATTGCATATCCCCAGTTCAAATTATTCTAATAAGGAAATTTAGGTGCACAAATTTCCACAAAACGTGAACACTACTTTGTAATACACCTCTGCCTCTTCTCAATGGACTCTGTGTCATAATACATGGTATTACTATGGTAAAAGTCTTTTTTACTAAGAAAAAATTACATGCTTCCACTTCTTTGGTCTCTGGATTAGAAAGAAACAAATTTGAAACTCTGAGCCTTTTGTGTGTGTGTGTGTGCAAAAAAAAGAGAGGGGGTTTCACATAAATCGAGTCAATCTTGTTTTCATTTTCATTTTTTGTCTACTGTGTAATTCATTAAATTAGCTGTTTGCAGTCACAAGAGAACTGCATGTTTCTTGCTTTATTTTCTCATTATGTTGTCTTGGGATGCTACCTCTGACAGAGGAAACTCTTTTTTGCAATTCTAAAACACACGATAGCCTCGTGCAGATAGAATTATGGCTACAGCAAGTTATCCCTGAGAAGATGAGGCACAACTATTTTTTTCATATGTTAACGAAAAATCCAAGTCTCCCGCCAAATAATTGTAGGGCATGAAGTCCTTCACATACGTTTCTTGTTCGCCAATTAATATCTTTGTGTATTGAAGAAATTCGCAGTGGAAGCCTAAAGATGTTATTAAAACAAAGCAGAAGGTTGGATTTTGTAATGTAAAGATTCTAGATAGACACATGAGAGCCTAGACGGGGAATAGTTCTAAACTATTCCCAATTAAAGGTCATTTGGTAGGACACTGGAAATGTAATTTCCTTAAGGCTTTGATCCTTCATTGTTTTTTCCTTATCAACACCTGGAGGGTTCCCCAGACCTTGCATACTTCAGAGTGTTCCTTTTACAACAACTACCCAAAATGTTCAGAGCAGGTGATCTTAGAAAAGTCTTGTTAGGAGGGAGAAGAGCCAGAGGGCGATTTCTTTGGGAGACAGTCTGCTGGGTTATTCGTTCAGGTCACAGCACGTGCTAGCATTGGGGAGGGATAGAGGGTGCCTGCAAGATGGGAGGGGAGAGACCCAGATTTTCTGGAAAGCCAATGGAGCCATGCAGTTGTGGGAAAAATAAGGTGACACTCCAGGAACCGCTTCTGTTGACATTCCACTTGTACCTTCACTGCCCTGGGGTCTATGGTAAACTCCGATTTGACTAGCACTGTGGTGTTCAAATAATTGGAACTTGCTGAACAAAACCTCTCCCCTGATACCCAGCTTTACAGTAATGACAACTATTAAAAAAAAAGAAAACCTGACAGCAAACCATTGTTATTATTTAGCATTTATAGAATGTCAACAGCATGCTTGGTGTTGTGAAAAATGAGGACTGCAATACTGAGATAGCTTGATGAGTTTATGTTGTCAAGAAAACAGCAGCAGTTAGAGCACTTAGGTTATCCCCATGAAAGGGACAGGACAAATTTGTTGAATTCAGTGATTTGTTTTTCTTTGCCTCTTTGCTCCTTCTTTGTTTTTCTTGGATGTCTCATATCTCACAGCTCAGTGTTTGTCAAACTTGGCTACCTATAGGAATCACCCAGTGAGCTTTTAAAAATAAGATGGGGGCTTCCCTGGTGGTGCAGTGGTTGAGAATCTGCCTGCCAATGCAGAGGATACGGGTTCGAGCCCTGGTCTGGGAAGATCCCACGTGCTGCGGAGCAACTGGGCCCGTGAGCCACAATTACTGAGCCTGCGTGTCTGGAGCCTGTGCTCCGCAACAAGAAAGGCCACGATAATGAGAGGCCCGCGCACTGCGATGAAGAATGGCCCCCACTTGCCGCAACTAGAGAAAGCCCTTGCACAGAAACGAAGACCCAACACAGCCATAAAAATAAATAAATAAATAAACCCAAAGTTTAAAAAAAAAAAAAAAATAAGATGGTTCTCTAGAAAAATGGTACAGATGAACCAGTTTGCAGGGCAGAAATAGAGACACAAATGTAGAGAACAAACATATGGACACCAAGGGGGGAAAGTGGCGGGGGGGAGTGGTGGTGGTGGGATGAATTGGGAGATCGGGATTGACGTATATACATTAATATGTATAAAATGGATAACTAATAAGAACCTGCTGTATAAAAAAATAAATAAAATTCAAAAAAAAAATAACATGGTTCTTGCTTCTTATGCTTAACGACATTGAGGTAATAGATCTAGGGTGTGTTCTGGGCAACAGGATTTTTAAAAGTCCCCTACATGATTCCCATCTGCAGCTAAGGTTGTGAGCCACTTTCGTGGTTTTGTTTTTGTTATCGTTGCGTGTTCATTTTTTTTAAACATTTATTTATTTATTTATATTTATTTTTGGCTGTGTTGGGTCTTCCTTTCTGTGTGAGGGCTTTCTCCGGTTGTGGCGAGCAAGGGCCACTCTTCATCGCGGTGTGCGGGCCTCTCACCGTCGCGGCCTCTCCCGTTGTGGAGCACAGGTTCCAGACGCACAGGCTCAGTAGTTGTGGCTCACGGGCCCAGTTGCTCCGCGGCATGTGGGATCTTCCCAGACCAGGGCTCGAACCCGTGTCCCCTGCATTGGCAGGCAGATTCTTAACCACAGCGCCACCAGGGAAGCCCCGCTTGTTCATTTTTAAATCAACTGCCCCTGATAGCAGCACTTCAGTTAAAACCACCTTGGTCTTTATTCTAGTTTTTTTCTTTTCTCTTTGTGCCTTTTGCAAAAAAAAAAAAAAAAAGAAAAGAAAAAAGAAAAAAAAAAAGGAAGTTAACCGTATTAACAACCCCACCCTACTTCTGCCATAATATTAATGGAAGAGTGTTCTTGCTCCTCTCCCATGTGGCATTTTAACTGGAGTCTTCTGGAGACAATGTCTTATTTCTATCCAAAGCTGTGGGTCTAATGGTACAGATTTTAAGTGAATTATTTGGTAATAAGCCTCTACTTAACTCATGAATCGTGTTCCAGCCCTCAGTCTGTTTGCTTGGAGCAAATATGTAAGAAAGACCTCTGTTAAAGTCTACATGTTGTGCTTCTCAACCAGCTTCAGGTATTTGTTCTGGATCAGAGGGATGTCCTTCCCTTACGCAGCATCTTTATACAGACCCAGAGAGTCCAGATCGAGTTACAGCTGCACTTTTGCCCACCCCACATCCTTCTTCCTTTTCTTCTATCATCCAAAGAGCATACTGGATCATCTTTAGGTTCTGGGATGCCATCCCAGAAGTAGTTCTCATGTTGGGGTGTGGATATCCTAAGACCGCGTATATACAAAATGTAGGCAATGTCTAACTCCCACGTTTCAGGAGTAGGTAGGTGTATTAGTTACCCTATTGCTGTATAACAAATTACCCCACATTTTAGCAGCTTAAAACAACAGACATTTATTATTATCTCACTCAATTTCTGAGGGTTAGAAATTCAGAAGTGGCTTAGCTGAGTGGTCGTGGCTCAGGATCTTTCATGAGGTTGCCGATAAGTTGTCATCTGAAGGCTTGACGGGCTGGAGTATCCTCGCTCACATGGCTGTTGGCAGGCCTCAGTTTCTTGCTGGCTGTTGGTCAGCTGTCTCATTTTCTTACCACGTGGGGTTCTCCATAGGGCTGGTCATTATGTGGCAGCTGGCTTACACCAGAGTGCCTGTCAGAGAGAGAGAGAGAGAAATAAAGAGAGATCACGATATAAACAGAAGTGACTGTTATAATCAATATTGGAAATGACATGCCAAATTTCTGCTGTATTTTATTGTTCATACAGATTAATGCTGGTATAATATGAAAGAAGACTATATAAGGACGTCAGTACATAGAGATGGGATCATTGGGGGCCATCTTAGAGTCTGGCTACCACAAATGGACTGGACCAAACACAAGAGAATTGTATGAATTTTGTTGAGATTTACCACCTATTCTCATTAAGCATTCTACCCAGTTGTCTAACTGTTCCAGTCCTGACCGATGAAAGGGGGCAGGCGAAAGTCAGTACTCTCACAACTGAGCATTTCTTGGAGGTGGCTCTCTAGGATCCAGAAAACCCATTCACACTGATGGGCACTTGCTAGGGCCTTAGTTTGAACAGCAGACTTTTCCCCCAATGATAGATGGATGAAGTGTATGTTCATCATCTCTGTACGGCTTTGGTTTGTTTGAAATATACAGAAACACCTTGTGCCTTGTATCAAACCCTCAGAACTTGGACTCTGAATCTTCCATATAATTCTACTATATTATTTTCCATCTTAAGTGGTAATATATCATGCCTTGCCAGGGATTATGCTTGGAAAGGAAATGTTGATTATCAAAGAGATCATGATGACATCTTAAAGCTAGATTATGGTCCCTCTCACAAGCGTGATATTTTTGAGTTAGAGAGGATCGTGGAGACTTCGTTTCATACCATAGGGACTTTTTTGTCATTGTCATTTGTCATTGTCATTCTCCTATTTCTACTGTTTCATTTAACCACAATGTCTTGTGGGCTCTTTGGGAACAAACTAATTTTTGTGTCACAGTACATATAACACTCTGTAGATGCAAGGACTCTATAAAAAATATAAATTAGATGACACGGTTTAGATTACTTGATAAACATGTACTATATATTTTCATAGATTTTGCAAAATGAATGCAAATACTAGTATTTTAATGTTATACAGACTTGACCTTCGTGGTAATCTTGCAAAGTGAACTAGACAAATATTTTCATGTCATTAATATAGAACAGTCAGTGAGTGAAAATGCTAGACTCAGAACCCAAGACTTTTGACTCCTGCATTGTCTAACACTCCGTATACTACCTCCTTGGACAATAAAACATTCACTCTCAGAGACTCTTCTGATCAGGTAGCCTGATGAAAAAGATCCCTGTGGGATAAATGTCAAAATAATTATGTGAAGGAAAGAAGCCAGACAAGAAAGAGTATGCACACACCATGTGATTTCCTTTGTATAAAACTCTAGGACAGTGGTTCTCAATCAGAGCCAATTTTGCCCCTAGGAGACATTAGGCAATGTCTGGTTACATTTCTGGTGGTTATAACTGGAGCACAGGTACTACACACACATCTGATGGGTAGAGACTAAGGATGCTGATAAACCCCCGGCAATGCAGATAACAGCCCTCTACAACAAAGAATTATCTGGTCCAAAATGTCGATAGTGCTGAGGTTGAGAAACTCTGCAGTAGGAAATGCAAACTAATCTATAGTGACAAAGAGGAAATCAGTGGTTGCTTAGGGATGGGGGCCAAGGAAGGATGGGAGAAAGGGATTACAAAGACCACCAGGAAACTTTCAAGAGTGATGGAACATTCACTGACTTGATTTTAATGATCAGTTCATGGGTATAAACATACATCAAAAATAATCAATTTGAAAAGTTAAGTGTGTGCCATTCATTATTTGTCTATTATGCCTCAATAAAGCTGTTCCTTTAAATACTTGAAGAATGTAATGATTATATTTGGAGAATGTAAGTAGTTTAGAATTGATGTAGTATGAAAGAAGAGATTGGATCCAGTGGTGGGATATGAGCAAAAAGCAAGAGTCAACAAGAAGGAAACATTTTATCTTACTGATTAGTTTGGACTTTTGTTTTATAAATGGCAGGAAGTTAGTAAAGTATTTTAAGCAGGAAACACAAACTTGTTAGTATTTTGGAAAGACTGCTTTGGTGCGGGTGTGGAGAATTGATTTAATGCCTGTTCTCATTACTGAAGTCTAGAGATTTTTATTTCATCAATATTTTATTACTTCATTGTCATAAATTAATTGATTTGTACAATTATGTTTCATTACTAAGTGGCAAAAAAATGACTCTTTAAAAAAGAGAAGTAATTCCTTAACATAATTTCAATGTAAAGAGCCAGATAGAGAATTTTTTTTTCTTTTTTTATTGGGGTTTTAGTTCAGTAATGACAGTCTGAAACTACTCTCTGCCCCCATTAAGACATTAGAAGTCCCCAGTGGCTGAAGGGTGAGTGGGAGCAGGAGACAGGGTGAGCAAAACTGCTCAGGTCGTGATGAACAGCAGGAAGCCTCCTCTCAGGAGAGGGAAAGGGACGTGTTGCCCTTTAGAAAAAATGAGACTCTCAGCCTCTTCTGTACTGAAGAGGGAAGCAGGATTTACAAGCCACAAAACTCTGTCAGTTTCAGAAAGAAAAAATTCTCAGCTAACAGAGATCATTAATATTTTATCCTCCTGGACAGATATTGAGACCCTTTTATAAATCTGCAATGTCCTCTTGTCCTGGACAAACACTGTGACCCTTTATAGATCCTAAATGTGCTCTTGTACAATCCTGTGACCTCCTTCCGACGGATGTTATTGGTACCCCTTTCATAAAGCTTTTGTGTTCTGTGCTAACGTTTAAGTACACAGTGCATCCTTTCCTATTGAATGCCATGGTTTCTCATCTTTTTTTTTTTTTTAATAGTGGGTAATGTAAAGACTTCAGATGAAATAGATTGAGAAACTGATTGGAAATTGAATGCAAACTAAGACCACTTGACTGTTACTGAAATGAATAGCCCAGTTTGCGTTTTTTTTTTTTAAAGAAATTCACGTTCTTTTATTTATTTGTTTATTTATTTATGACTGTGTTGAGTCTTCGTCTCCGTGCGAGGGCCCCCCCCCAGCTGTGGCAAGTGGGGACCACCTTTCATCGCGGTGCGCGGGCCTCTCACCATCGCGGCCTCTCTTGTTGCGGAGCACAGGCTCCAGACGCGCAGGCTCAGCAATTGTGGCTCACGGGCCCAGTTGCTCCGCGGCATGTGGGATCTTCCCAGACCAGGGCTCGAACCCGTGTCCCCTGCATTGGCAGGCAGATTCTCAACCACTGCGCCACCAAGGAAGCCCTCTCATCTTTTTTTTAACTGAATATCATGTCACCTCCCTGCCCTGCTGACTACAAAGCAAATCTTGGAGGGTCTTAGACTGTAGTCAGGTACCAACCAAAGCCTATCATGTAGATGTGTTAGGAAACTGGATATGTTGGTTCATTCTTTCGGTGCTCTTTACTTCCTGCAGGACAGTTCGTATAAATAGCGAAGTCCTGTTTTTATAGTCTTAGCCCTAATTGATTTTTTTCTAGAACAGTATTGATTTAGCATATCATGTGGGGGGCCATTTATGCTCCCGGAATGGAAAAGTGGATATTGGAAAACTTAGGACCGGAGGAGGAAAATCAGAATGTGAGGAAACATCTGGGTACGCAGGAATGAAATGTAGCCAGGCCCGAGTCCTACACTTGCTGGGGAATGTTCCTGGAAACTTGCCTTTTTAAAAGTCAGTCTCACAGTAAGCACTTAGTAAACACAGTAAACACTTAGGCTCATGCTACATTATTTCTTTGCACCTGTTGAGTATATAAACAAAGACTCCATCATAGGCAGGTTGAGAAGAGGCCATGAGGACATAACGTTTCCCCAAGAAAATGCAAAAATGAGCTTATATGCCTGGCAGAATCCTCACTCTGAGAAGAGAGGTAGGTGGTATTCACACCTATTACTTCCATGCAGAAATTTGGAGACCTGGAAAGCTCTGTCTCCATTCAGGAGCACATAATTTTGTCTCTCTAAATTTTTAAATATGTGCTGTTAAAGGACTTCTCAAGCTCCTAACCAAAATTGCGGCTACTTTCCATTGATCATGTCACTATTCTGTTGAAACACACATGAGCATGTCATAAAATCTATAGGAAAAAATGGTACTCTAGGAAAACAGAAAAGATATGTGAGTGTGAACAAGAAAACATGATTAATGTCTTCAAATATTTGATGGGTTATCATGAGCTAGAAGGATTAGATTGTTCTATGTGGTTTCCAGTAGTAGAACTAGGACCAGAAAGCAGATATTGGGTCAAGATAGGGAAGATTTTTTTATATTAAGTGATTTAAGCTGGTCACAAGCAGCTTTTTACCATTGGATGTATTCAAATGAAAGTCTAATGACATCCTGTTAGGTCCAAATTGAGTCAGACTAGATATCTTCTATGTCTCTTGGAAATGGAATATTCTAGAATTCAAACAATATGATATGCTTAATGTTAAGGTTGTAAACTATGATCTTCATATAATTTTTGTGTCATTTGGGATAATCAAGTCACTACTTGTTTCTGTTTGCATCATAAGATGTCCTTGTTTCTCTTCTGTGACTGTTACTTTTTGTATTCAACAGCTATTTAATTTGTTCTTTCATTTGTTTATTTGTTCATTCAATCACTTATGCAACAAACACTGCTGACTTCCTCATCTATAGTACTAGTTACTGTGTTAAGGACCCAAAGATGAAAAAGACAGTATATCTGCTTTGACCCCATGAAGATATGAGTCTATGCTCAGCTGCTATCAAACTTGGAGCTTTAACTTTAAATGTATGTGATGCTTTTAGTTTTTTTTATCGGTTGTTTAGACCCTTAAAATAAAATATCATCCATTCAACCTGATGGTTCCAAGCAAGGATGAACTGAAAACAAATGTTCCATGAGTTAAATGAGAAGGCATATGAGAGACATTATTCAGTGGCATATTTTAATACTTTCTCCTTGACCATGACTGGGTGGTTGAACTTGTTGATGGTCAGTGCTTAAGGGCAAAGGCAGGGTTCAAACAGCACGATTCAAATTCTGCTTCCTCTGTTGATTAGCTATGAAACTTAGCTACCTAACCCTTCAGTGTCTTGATCTTTTCATCTGGCAAAGAGAATTATAATAGAACCTACCAATGAGGGTTCTTATGGGCAATAGAAATAATGTTTGTAAACTGCTTACCACAAGGCTTCACAGATAGTAATTTCTCAATGACAATAAGCTATGATTATGGTACCTTAGAGGAGGCTCTCCTCTGTGCTTATTTCTATTTTAGCGTTTATTGCATTGGATTTTAGTAACTGCAGTGGACCCTTGAACAACACAGGTTTGAACTCATGGGTCTACTTATATGCAGATTTTTTTTCAATAGTAGTTTAACAGGTTCAGTAACTGTTCTGTTGATTTTTTTTTCTGTTTTGAAAAGACTTCTACTCTCTAGCTCCATTCTTGTGCTTTAGAATTTAAATATTCTTTCTATGTTTTCTGCTTTCCAAATGTAAATCCTATGTCTTGAAATCTTGAGCTCCTTTCCCAAAATTTCCTTCACAGGAAATATGATGCCTGTCCAAATGCCTTGGAGTTTACAAGCTGGTTTAGGTTCTCAATTTCTCACTTAACTACCAATCACTTGCATGTACACACTAGTTTTATAAAGGATCATCAGGAGCAAGACATAAGGATATCTAATGTCTAGGTGAAGTTTCTATTTACTGTAGTTTAAAATTTCATGGCAATTGTTAGGGGGAGTTGCTTATTTCTCTACTTCTCTGTAGTCTATAGAAAGGGTTTTTTCTTAAATGCTCTAAGCCTCTTGCCTCAATCATTAGTCATGGAGGTGAAATAAGCTAATTTGTTGCTGGGTGAAAGGCATTGATTCACAGCTTTCGATTGGGTGGAGCCAATATATTAAAAGTTCTCAGGCATAGAGGATCCTGTCCCTTGTAGCTGTCCTATTTTCCCCTAAACAGTGCTAGGCACTGATCCTCAAGAATTGCATATACTCTTAGACTCCAACTTTTTCTTACGTAGACTGTTCCAAAATATAAACCAGAGTGGGGGTGGGGCAGGATGTTTTAGCGGATCTATTTGGCTCTTACACTAAGTCATTCCCTCCAAGATGGCTTTATCAGAAATCAGGTTGCCATTATGGCTTTCACCTCTCTGGTTTCTGTATCTGTATCTCAACTGGTTCTGAATTCAGGCAGAAAAGAGGATTGTCATTTATTAGGCCTTCCAAAATGCCAATCATATTCAATTGTTATTTATTGGTATTCAATTTGGATTAAAAAATAATCCTGAAAATAGAAGTGATATATATAGATGGTAAGACATTCCAACCATACACATGAATAAAGTGAAACATGAAATTCTCTTTGCTTCCCCTTGTCCTTCCCTACACAGTTAATCACTGTTAACATTTCTGTGAATCTTTAGAGAAGAAAGCACATACGCTCACATAGGTTTTTATGTACTCTAGAAAATGTAGACAAAACCTTGGGTTAGGCAACAATTTCTTAGATATGACATCAAAAGTACAAGTTATTTAAAAAAAGGAGATTGATAAGTTGTACTTCAAAGTTAAAAACTTTTGTGCTTTGAAGTACATCATCAAGATAGTGAAAAGACAACCCACAGAATGGAAGAAAATATTTGCACATCATATATGTGTTTAACGACTTGTATTCAAAATAAATGAATAACTCCTATAACTCAATAATAAAAGACAAATAACCCAATTGAAAAATGGGCAAAGGATCTGAATTGACATTTTTCCAAAGAAGATATATGAATGGCCAATAGCACATGAAAAGATGCTCAACATCATTAGTCATTAGGAAAGTACAAATTAAAACCAAAATGAGATGCCACTTTATACACAGTAGAATGGATGTAATAAAAAAGATGGACAGTAACAAACGTTGGTGAGGATGTGGAGAAATTGGAATCCTCTTACGTTGCTGGTGGGAATGTAAAATTCAGCCACTTTGGACAACAGCCTGACAGTTCCTCGAAATGTTAAATATAGAATTACCATATGACCCAGAATTTCCATTCCAACGTATATAGTCAAGGGGAATAAAAATATATGTCCACACAAAAACTTGTACACAAATGCACTTAAGAAGCATTATTCATCATAGCCAAAAAGTGGAAACAACCCAAATGTCCATCAATGAACAACTAGGTATATAAAATGTGATATATCCATACAATAGAATATCATTGGACCATAAAAAAGGAAGGCAGTACTGATGTATGGTACAATGTGGATGAATCTTGAAAACACTATGCTAAGTGAAAGAAGCCAGTCACAAAGGACCACATATTGTGTGGTTCCATGAATATCAGATGTTCAAAATCGGCACATCCGGAGAAACTGAAAGTAGTTTAATGGTTATCTAGGTCTGGGGGTAGGGAGAAGGTCAGGGACTGTTAATGGGTGCAGAGTTTCTTTTTAGAATAATGAAAATGCTCTATAATAAGATTATGGTGATTAGGTGTACAACCCTGTAAATACACTGAAAATCATGGAATTGTACAATTTAAACAGGTAAACTTATGGTATGTAAATTATATCTCAAAAAATATGTTAGAGGGGCTTCCCTGGTGGCGCAGTGGTTGAGAATCTGCCTGCCAATGCAGGGGACACGGGTTCGAACCCTGGTCTGGGAAGATCCCACATGCCATGGAGCAACTAGGCCTGTGAGCCACAGTTACTGAGCCTGCGCGTCTGGAGCCTGTGCTCCGCAACAAGAGAGGCCGCGATAGTGAGAGGCCCGCGCACCGCGATGAAGAGTGGCCCCCGCTCGCCGCAACTAGAGAAAGCCCTCACACAGAAACGAAGACCCAACACAGCCAAAAATAAATAAATAAATAAATAAATTACTGTTTATTAGTTTCTTAAAAAAAAAAAAAAAAAAATGTTAGAAACAAAAATGTCCACATATATAGTTATGGTATACACACTGCCACCTTACTTTTTTCATTTAACACATCTTAGTGTGTTTTTTTCCATATAAGAACATATAAAGCTGCTTATGTTTTTTTTTAAATTTTTTTTCTGATTTTTTAAAAATAAATTTATTTATTTATTTTTGGCTTTGTTGGGTCTTCATTGACATGAGGGGGCTTTCTTTAGTTGCAGCGAGTGGGGGCTACTGTTCTTCACAGTGTGCGGGCTTCTCATTGCGGTGGCTTTTCTTTGTTGCGAAGCACCGGCTCTAGGCGCACGGGCTTCAGTAGTTGTGGCACGTGGGCTCAGTAGTTGTGGCTTGCGGACTCTAGAGCACAAGCTCAGTAGTTGGGGCACACGGGCTTAGTTGCTCTGTGGCATGTGGGATCTTCCCAGACCAGGGCTCGAACCCATGTCCCCTGTATTGGCAGGCGGATTCTTAACCACCGCACTACCAGGGAAGTCCCAAGCTGGTACGTTGGGACTTTTTAAACGTCCCATTTACGTTTTTAAATGGTTATATAATATTCCAAATTATGGGACACTTGATTGTTTCCTATAATTTAAATTTATATCACAGAGTTTCCTGAAGTTAAAAAGCTCCTTGTTCTTGGCCTGTCTGTATCCTACAAATGACCACAATTAGGGGATGAGAAGCATTTAGAACCAGTACAGCAGAACATTAGGGCAAAGAGGTGAATAGGTTTTGTTGCTGTTGATGAGGCCAGGAGTACTGGAAAAGAGGCAGAATGGCTGCAGGCTGCTCATTTCTTTCTGAGAATCTTGCCTTGTCTGACCCCATACTTTTCCAGATATTAAAAATGGACCACCATGCCTGCCCTCAATAAGATGAACTTCATCAGAGTAAACTCAGTGCACCGGTATGGCAGGTGATTTTGCTTTTTGATTACACCTGTTTTGCATTTCTTTGTGGCGGTCTATAGGATTTTTAATATTTTATATGTTATTTTAATATTTTTGCCTCCTTTCCCAGCTCAGGTCTGTCAGTTTATTTTTATTCATAATTGAGTCCTTGGAGGTAGTAACTATTCTTTTATAAATATTTAGAAATATATTTTGCTGTTGGTTTCTGATAAGTCCTTTTATCAGGTTAATGATGTTTTCTTCCATTTCTTGATGAATAATTTTTCTTAAAAATCAGGAATGGATGTGGAGTTTTACCCAATTTGAGGGGATATGCATCATAATGGTTTATTTTTTTCTCCTTTAATCCTTTCATGTGATGAATTGCATTAGTGCATTTCCTAATCTATTTTCAATCATTCATTTGGCATTCATTTCACACATATTTATTTAGTGCCTTCTACATGGCAGATGCTGTGCTGAGCCCCAGTGATACAGTAATAAGCAACACAGACATTTTTCTTTAAACACCTTGCTAAATGCAATCTGCTAACATTTAACTTTTCTTGCATTTAGATTTTAGAATCTATCTCAAGAAATATTCAAATATACACTCACAGATATATTATAAAGCATGGTTATGACAACATTGTTTTTAAATGTTAATATGTCCATTTATAGGAGAATGTTGAAATATATTTTAGTTTTTCCACAGTGTAGAATAATATGTAGTAGTTCAAAAGAAGTTAGCTTAGTACACACAAATATGGAAAGATTTAAAAAAATCAAGTTGCAGGATTTATGTATATGTCATTATTGTAAAAATGAAAAAAAAACCAAACCCTGTGTGTTCATAGTTTCTATAGGCATGAAAAATAACTGGAAGAATATGAAACAGCAAACTAGTAAACATGGATTCCTTTAGAATATAGGATGAAGGGGTAGGGAGCGCGAGGAGAGATTTTTATTTTTCAGTGAATAACCTTTGTATTGCTTGATTTTTTTAATTTATTTTTTTTTTACAACAAGCAGGTATTATTTTTTTTTCAACATCTTTATTGGAGTATAATTGCTCTACAATGGTGTGTTAGCTTCTGCTGTATAACAAAGTGAATCAGCTGCACATATACATATATCCCCATATCCCCTCCCTCTTGCATCTCCCTCCCACCCTCCCTATCCCACCCCTCTAGGTGGTCACAAAACACCCAGCTGATCTCCCTGTGCTATGCGGCTGCTTCCCACTAGCTATCTATTTTACATTTGGGAGTGTATATATGTCCATGCCACTCTCGCTTCGTCCCAGCTTACCCTTCCCCCTCCCCGTGTCCTCACGTCCATTCTCTAGGTCTGCATCTTTATTCCTGTCCAAGCAGGTATTATTGTTGTAACTACAAAAGGAGAAAAATTAATGGTGGCGCTTAAGGACAGGAAGGAGGGCGAATGGGAACATTCTGAGCAGGACTCCATGGGGCAGGGCCCAAGTGTAAGCAGCAGCACCACTGGAGCTAGTTTTAAGCAGAATGGGGTTTTTTAACTATGGATAAGACAGCTTAACAATATTCTTGGAAAAGCTGAAGGAACAGGTGGTAGGTGGAATTTCCAGGAGCACCTCCAGATTCACCCTGCCTCCCTTGTGATCAGGGCAAGTTACTACCACTGCGGCAAGAAGCTAGAGAGTCAGGACGCTGCGGAGTGGGGACCTCAGAGCCACACAGCTTCTGCTGTGACCTGCTTCAGTCTGTGCCCCACAGACTGCCTCCCTTCCCATTCAGCTCACTTTCAGATTCTAGCCTCACATGACGGTGTCTGATTGGCAGAACCCAAGTCTCATCTGGAACCCTAGCCGCCAAGGAGTCTGAGTTATAATTTTCAGCTTTCCAAACATTGCAGTGTAGGAAGCTGTACTAGAAAGAGGCTGGAATGCATATTACGCAGGCAAGCTGCACAGTATCTGCCACGATGAACAAAGAGCACCTTGCTTTTCAAATACAATAAATGGCTATTTTCCCGCAAAGGCTGGGAAGATCATTGATTCACTGGCAAAATCTTTTTTTTGCATTATATAAAAATATATTGATATATTCTTATTGTAGAAAAATGAGGAAATAAGCTAGCACAGGTCAGAAAAAGGTAAATAAAGCATCTGAAATCTCACCATAGAATGTTAATATTTTGATGTATGACCTTTCAAACCCCTGCATACGCCATCCCCGCTCCCCCACCCCACAGACGCACAGACTTAAAACAAATAGGGACTTCGCTGGTGGTCCAGGGGTTAAGACTCCGCCTTCCAATACAGAGGACGCGGGTTCGATCCCCGGTCGGGGAACTAGGATCCCACGAGCCACGGGGCTACTGAGCCCGCACTTGCCACTACTAGAGAGCCCCTGGGCTGCAATGAAGAGTCTGCACATCTCAATGAAAAATCCCTCGTGCCGCAACTAACACCCGACACAGCCAAAAAAAAAAAAGGATAATCATATCACACATCGACAGAATCTGTTTTAAATGTGTAGGAAAGCTTGATCCAATGTATAAAAAGTAAAGTTAATTAAAAATCATAAAACACACATTGATGTAACAACTTGATTTATAAACTCATTGAGGTAATAGACACTGAGTTTTTTTTTTTAGACACTGAGTTTTAAAGAAAATGAAATTCACTTTTAGATCACTTTCATCAAGTCAAAAATAGGTTATCTTTTCTTCATTTTTAATGAACTCTAATTTTCAATCTAATCAGGTTTTGTTTTCAATTAACTTTTTTTAAAATTTGAAAAACATCTCCCTTCATACCTTGTTTCCTCCGGGATTGGGGGAAATTCTGTACACTGTCCAGTTTTGGTTTTTTAAAAAATTTATTTATTTATTTTTGTCTGTGTTGGGTTTTCGTTTCTGTGCGAGGGCTTTCTCTAGTTGCGGCAAGCGGGGGCCACTCTTCATCGCGGTGCGCGGGCCTCTCACTATCGCGGCCTCTCTTGTTGTGGAGCACAGGCTCCAGACGCGCAGGCTCAGTAGTTGTGGCTCACGGGCCCAGTTGCTCTGCGGCATGTGGGATCTTCCCAGACCAGGGCTCGAACCCGTGTCCCCTGCATTGGCAGGCAGATTCTCAACCACTGCGCCAGCAGGGAAGCCCCACTGTCTAGTTTTAAAACAATGGAAAGAAATACCTCGGTCAGTTGTTAACTATCCACATGACCCACACCAGCCATAAAACCTCTCTGTATCTTTGTTTCAATGTCTGTAAAGTGAAGAGGTTAAACTGTACTCTCAGGTTCAGATCTACGAGACTGAACATTCTATGAAGAAATTTCCATTCTTGGGTAAAGGTTTCAGTCTGCAGAATCCTGGCTTTGATTTCCAGGCCTGCTTTTTATGGACCAGGTGACCTTGAGCTCATTATGAACTGCTGGATGCCTGAGTTTATGTATCTGAGCCCTGAGATTAAAAGTAGTTCCTATTTACTTCCTGGAGTTTGACAAGGGCTGCCAGCTCCCTTGCAGAGAATTCCTATATACATATTATAACTAATTAAAGTAAAGACAGTAATGTGGTCCAAGAGACAGCTAAACAGAATTCTTTAATTTTGGTGTAGATTTTAATTTTGAGATGGCTCTGCGAGATGTAAAAGCAACAGTGACAACATTTTAAGATAACAAAAGAGCACAGGAATTTGTTTCAGCTAGTGAATGGATTAGATGATCACTCCAAAGGAAGAGTTTACCTAGCAACATATATTACTCTACTGCAACTACCAATCTACTGACTTACATTCCATATATCTACACATATCTATTAGAAAGGCTTTTACAAATTAAATGTGCTCTTCTCTGGGATGAACTTGCAAGTGATTTTCTGAATTTTCCAAGTTATTAATTAAATTATTTACCTTTAGTGAACAGAGGATATTTTTGTATCTAGAAAAAATATAATCAAGTATGTTTTTAAAATGTGTTTTAATGAAAAAAGTTGTGCTTTGCTGCATATATTCTAAGACTGCAGCAGGTAGTAACAAGGGAAGGAAGAGAATATACCTATTAAATTATTCTTCTCTGTTACAAGGAGACAGTGAGAGACCCAGTGGGTAGAGAGTTCCAAGGTCCTTTTAGTCATTCGTGACCCTAACTCCTCACCTGTCAGATGACCTTAAACTTTCACCTAGTTTTAGATTTATCTGTAGGAATCAATGTGGTCTTCTCAAAACTCATTTGTCTTCCTCAAGTTATATTTTCCAGTCTTTTACCAGAACTGGACTCATTCACTCTCTCCCTCATCTTCTTTATTCAACAATCATTTAATCCCATCCTTTTAGCACTTGAAGAGGTGGGTTCTGGGATTGCTAAGGAGCAGGGTGACACCGTCCCAGAGGAGCCTTTCTGCAGATGTCACCAGACTATTTCAGTAGACTCCTGTTTCTCACTGTCTCCAGTCCCTCCCCTAACCATTTTACAATCTCTTTCCCATTATTTTCTGAAGCACAGCTCTGATAGTTGCACTCCCTTGCTCAATAATCACAAGTGCATTCCCAGTATAGGAAAAAAACCAACTAAAACAAAAAAAACCAAACACAAAAAATACACAAAAAACCCAACAACAACAATCAACCAACCAAACCAAAAAACACCAAAAAAAATCCTCCAAAGTATTTAGGTGGATTTTCAAGGCCTTCTCGTCTGTCCCAACCTATCTTTTCAACCTATTCTTTCTTCATTCTACAATCCCTCCCTCTCCTGCTCTTTGCCTCTGCTCTTGCCAGTTCCTTGGACTGCCCTTCTCCATCACCTCCACACATCCATCTCCTTGTCATTTAGGATTCAGCTCAAACCCCCAGGAAGCCGTCCCCAATTCCCTTCCTTGAACTTCTCTATGCTTGCCTCTCTCAACTCCCGTAACAGTCCACTGTCTCTTTCCTTGGGCACTTGCTACCTTCTGCTGTGTATTGTGGTTATTTGTGCTCTCTGGGAGCCCAGCCATAAACACTCTGTCTCTGATCTGACTTGGTATTTTCTATTGAAGGCTTGTAATAAATATATGCTATTAAAGAATTGGATCCAACATTATTTCTGGGTTAGATCCCACCAGGGTAGCTATACAGTGGATGCCTATTGAGCTTTTGAAAAAAAAAATGAACTTCCCCAGGCCACAGAAGCACCATTTAGTGCATGAGGGTTACAATTTATTAAATGATCCAGACTTAGTTATTTTCTTGATGATGAATTGCCCATGGTTAACAATACACTGTCTTTTGAGGGGTTGTGAGCTCTTTCTTGGTACTAGCCCCTAAATCTGCATGGGTGCCTCTGAAACTAGAAAACGGAAAAGTCATTTATCATGGCCTTTGAAATCACAGGCAATGGAGTAAATTTTAAACTTACCACATTTTGCCCACTTTTCCTGCTTTGCCTCTTGCACCTCTGATTTATTTGTTTATACTTTTCTTTCTCATACAGTTTGGCTCTAGGCTATTTTTTAGAGTGATTCCTTTGGGGTAGCTGCCAACCTCTATTAATGACAACCTGTGAGTGCTTGAGGAGGTGGGAGCGAGTTTGGTGAGAAAGAGGCAGGGAAGGCTTTTTTTCTGAGGAAGGGGGTGTTTCATCAAGGACAGTGGAAGACCAGATTGCCCCCACCCCGGGTTATGTAAGCCATCCACCCCATCTTGTGTGGATACTTGAATCCATGAAGGTGATCCGAAATCAGCAGATGATCATGAAATGACCAATGTTAAATTTCTCCACTCAGGACTTCCCTGTTGGCACAGTGGTTAAGAATCTGCCTGCCAATGCAGGGGACACGGGTTCAAGCCCTGGTCCAGGAGGATCCCACATGTCGCAGAGCAACTAAACTCCGTGCACCACAACTACTGAGCCTGCGCTCTAGAGCCCGTGAGCCTCAACTACTGAGCCCGCGTGCTGTGACTACTGAAGCCCGCGCACCGAGAGCCCGTGCTTTGCAACAAGAGAAGCCCATGCACCGCAATGAAGAGTAGCCCCTGCTCGCCGCAACTAGAGAAAGCCTGCAGGCAGCAAGAAGACCCAATACAGCCAAAAAAAGCAAAAACAAAAATAATAATAAATAAATTTAAATAAATAAATAAATAAACAAATAAATGAGTAAATTTCTCCACTCAGCAACATGATGTTTCAGAATGGAAGATTAATTCAGATAGAGAACATAAAGTAACATTTCTTGAACAACTAGGTTTATGATCTGAAATTTGAACCCATTACATATAAATCATTTGTCACTTTCAGATGATTTTGTTTGATTATTCTGAGTCTGAGAAATTCTGGAGTCCCTAATCAAGTTGATTTTCTGGACTGTGAAGAGCCGTGATTAAGTCCTGGATAATGGTGACTTCACCAGAGATGTGGTGTTCTTGAAGTCTTTCCTTTGTAAGCCTTTGAACTTATCACCACAACTCTTTAAATTACTACAGAAAATATTAATGGGGAGAGAGAGGAGTGGCATTGATGTGGGCATGGTGACATGTTGTAGAGGTGGTTTGTTCTGGTTATTGATGTGGCAAAATTCTAAAAGAAGCTTGTAAATATTTTTATAATTATAAAGGGAATGATTCTATACTTTAGTTAAAAATAATATTTAAAATGTGTGTTGAACAAATATATGTAACTGCTGCTAAATTGTTTTGACAAAATTAGCCCTGGATACGCTTTTTAAAAATACTCATTTCTTTCTCTGATAGTGAACTAATTCACATGAATATAGGAAAATTAAAAGAGAAAAACATACAGAAGAAAATAATGCAGCAATATGGTTAAAATGGTACTTTTTAAAAAAAAATCGTTAAGTGTCAGCAGAAACTCCAAAGGCTAAGAATAATACAATAGGTTTCAGGTACCCCACATTGAAAAGTGAGATGTGTATCACCTGTGCAGGATGCCTGAAGAGATGGAGGGACTGGGCAGAGTGATCTCCCACCTGGAGAGCATTGAAGAGGTAAGAGCATTGAGAAGGTGAGTTGCTTCTTCCTCACCTTAGTCAAGTGAGACGAGGGATTTCAGAAGATCTGCTTGGAGGACTTGATATTCATCCCCTGGAGTCTGCTGAACTCAGAACTGGGGCCTGTTTCTTTCCAGGAGAAATCCTAAGGTAAGGACTGACCAGGGGATGCTGGGAGTGAACTGCGCTTCCTCTGAAGGTGGGACAGAGGTGTTTCTTTCTTGGGGACCAGACCCCATTGGAAGGAGCAGCCTGTCCAGAATACTATGTGTAAGGACAATAGGACCCCAGCCTGGATGTGGAGTGCTGGAAGTCCAGGGGCCCAGGGAGTGTCAGAAGTGTATTAGAGGAGAGGAATTGAGGGTGTAAGAGGAAACAGTAATCAGGGGTATCCAGGGATGAATGTCTGAGGAATTTGCAGAAGATCCCTATGAAAGAAACAGCCAGCTCTGGGCTGCCATTTCCAGGGCATCAACACCAGACTATGAGTGCGTCATTCTGGAAAGCTCTTCCCTGCACCTTTACCTCTCCACACGCTTCACCCTCAACCAACCCCCAAGAAGCACATATTTCAGTTAGCAAGCTGTGGAGGATGCAAAGGGAGAGGCTGAGCTGTCATCCCTTTTCCCCTGTGCAATCTTTCGTCGAAAGAGGGCCCAAGCAGTGGGACTGCTCAGGATACGTAAAGAGATACACTGAACATGAATTTGGAGCTTTAATAGTACGCCTGACTGGAATTGCGTGATTCATAGATTGTACCAGACTTTGTATTAGCCGGGAAAAGACTATTCCTTTATTATTTGAGTCACCATAAAAAAATATGGAAACTCTGTGAAATTTCATCCAACGGCGGGGCATAGCAGGTTCGTAGAGTGGATTAATAGAAGCAGCACTGAGAAAACGTGGCTGGTTTCTGCGTGCTCTTAGAGTACCAACCACCCGAGATAGCAACCGCCACAGATAACCAGTGCATCTCAGTTTCTTTCTTTCCAGCCTCTTTTCTTTGCCTACATACATTTTGTAAAAACAAAATTGGGATCGTATTCTGTTGGTTACAGTTACGTTTTCCATCTGTTTTCCTTAGTCCTTTACTAAAGTTTTTTTTAAAAGTTAGACAACAATAGCAAAATCCTTAAAAAAAAAAATAAATTGGGGTGAATCTGGAAGAGGCAAGGCACTTTAATGCCATCAATTTTCCGTAAAGTTCAAGGCAATTGTGTAATTGTGGAATGATTATCATTAAGGACTATTACAGTGCTTTGCAAATCGGTTACTTTTACTGGCTGAATTTTGTTGGCAGAAGTGAGGCATCGCCGTATCTGAGAGTTTTACATTCCATTTCTGTCCTGTGTCGAACCCAGAGTGTGTGTGTCCCTGGTCTGCCCCCTTCACCACGAGTCATCAGTCTCTGTTGAAGTATCAGAAACACCTGATAATTGCAGCAAGACAATAATTTTGGCACTATTTCATTAATTATGTTTCCTTCCCAGCTGGTGTTTTTATTTCCAGAATTTTTTTTTCTTTCCTGTGTAGATTTCATGCCCCTTGGGCAGGGGCCATATTTTGCATTTTGTCTTGTCTTCTGCTATTGCCTAACAAATGCTGAAATATAATTTAAAAAATGGATTTGATTCACTGAGTTAAGATTCATCTACAGAGACTGGCAATGCCACAGGTGTTTTTCAGCCTCGTGTCTTATGCTCCAAAGTTTTAGCTTTTCCAGCACCTTCTGTCGTCAGGAGCACATGCGCAAAGGACTCATGACTGTTTTGTAAATGAGGATGCCAGATATTAAAGGTATTCATAATCAGAAGGGACTACCCCTTTCAACTAAGGTGTGACATTGGCGAAGTTGCTGGTTTTTTTCTCTATCACAGTTGTAAATTGACAGCCTCGGATAGGCTTGTTTTATTTGCTTTACACATTTTTTGTATAAGTTGAATTAATTGATAATATATACAAATCAAGAGGCTCACATAAATGTTTAAGATAAAACAAAACAAAATTGCTGGCAACTCAAGGCTCACTCCTGCTTGACAACAATCAACTGAGTAGCTATTTTGCTTGTGGATAGGGCGTACACACTCCATAAGGCTACAGTCTCCGCTACTCTGTACTGTTACCAACTCTGTGGCAATATGATATTTATCACTTAACATTGCTTGCATTTTTTTCTAGGCACAGCCCACTTCAATCATTCGGATAGCTTGCCTTGTCCCTGTATGCATTTTACCTTTTGGCTGTGCAGCGCAGCATGTGGGGTCTCAGTTCCCCAACCAGGGATCGCACCTGTGCCCCCTGCAGGGGAAGCGTGGAGTCTTAACCACTGGACCACCAGGGAAGTCCCCTTGTTAGCATTTTAATTTTCTAAGTTCTGCTCCTTTCCTTGTCCAAGCCACCATCCTTTCTAGAAAACCCTCCTAACTTGTCTCCTTGAATGTCTCTTGACCTTCTCCAGGCAAGGCTTGGACAACAATGGCTTCCCATTATCTTCAGGACAAAATCCACTGTAATTAACAGCTCTCCAAGACCCTCCACCTTCCATTCCAGCTGGGATCTCTATCGTCTTTCCAGAATCCTTGTCTTTTTTCTGCCACCTCCAGACTCCCTCTCCTAAGGACATCATGCATGCTTTTTGCTTGTCCTGGAACACTCTTACCCCCTCAATTTACTTTATGTTTACTTTTCATCTTTTTTTTTTTAATAAATTATTTTATTTATTTATTTTTGACTGCACTGGGTCTTCATTGCTGCTCACAGGCTTTCTCTAGTTTCAGCAAGCGGGGGCTACTCTTCATTGTGGTGTGCAGGCTTCTCATTGCGGTGGCTCCTCTTGTTGCGGAACATGGGCTCTAGACACGCGGGCTTCCGTAGTTGTGGCACGCGGGCTCAGTAGTTGTGGCTCGCAGGCTCCAGAGCGCAGGCTCAGCAGCTGTGGCGCACGGGCCCAGCTGCTCCGCGGCATGTGGGATCTTCCCGGACCAGGGCTCGAACCCACATCCCCTGCATTGGCAGGCGGGCTCTCAACCACTGTGCCACCTGGGAAGCCCTACTTTTCATCTTAAACTTCCTTTCTCAGCCAGTGCCTCTTCATAATCGTGGGTACTCTCCTAGTATGCCATCATTTCCCTTTTGAAACAGCTTTCACATTTTAACTTCTTTGTTCAATATCTTGATCTCCACTAGGCTGTAAGGTTTATGATTCTATTTGTCTTATTCACAGTTGTAACTCCAGTACTTAACTCAGGGTCTAGTACCTGCTTTTTGTGCTCAAATACATGAAAGGAACCAAACATGAAGCCGTGAGGCTCTGTCAACATAAGAAATATGTATGAGAGGTGAAAAACCTGAGTGAATTGGTTATTTAGCACTAGAAAATTGTGCAGTTTTGTTACAGGAGTCAAGTAGAAAAACCATATGATGCAGAAAAATAAAGATAATAAAAATCACTCCAAATCCTCCTTTCAAGATAAATGAGAACTGTAAATATTTCTGTATAAATCATTCCTGTGTTTGATTCTAGGCACATATAGATATAGGCATAGGTTGGTAATTTGATTTTTTCTTGAACGTATTATGAAACTACTCCAATGCCATTAAATATTCTTTAAAATGTCATTTAATGCCCATGGTATATATGTTTCACAATTGATACCCACATTCTTGCCTATTATAGAATTTTTAGATTGCTCATATTTTAGTTTTTGCTTTTGTTTATACCTTAAGCATTTGTTTATTGTATGTCATGTCACGGCTGTGCCCTCTGCTTTCGGAATACTGGGAAGGACAGTATATTTTTGAAAGGTCTTAATATTGAGAAGTCCTACAGCAGAATGGTCAAGAGCATGGACTCTGGAACTACATTTCCCAGACTTGGATCATGACTCTGTCATTAACCAGTTTGTGTGACTTTGAACATGTTACTCAACTTCTGAGTGCTTTTGTTTCCTTATCTATAAAATGTAACATAATGCTGAATCAGGCTTTCACGAAATCTCACTTGGGCTCTTTCAATGGACTTTTTTCCTACTTTCCTTTGATCCTTCCTTCCATTCCAATTTATCGTCTGTTTTCTATTGACTCTTGAAGTACAGCTCTGATATTTTCATTCTGTTGTTCACAAATCACCAGTACCTTTCTATGTGGAAAAAAGCTGTAGACCCCTTTAGCTGAATAGTCAAGGCTCTCCAAGTCTGTGCTCCCACTCTGCCTCTTCACTCTTATTCTTTGTTTGTTTCTTGCTCTTCACCTTGGCTCTCGTCAGCGACTTGGCTTGGCACGCTCTTCCTAGCCTCTACTCATCCCTATTCTTATAACTGAGGACTCAGCTCAAACTTCTAGGAAGTTCAAAGTCCTTATTTCCTTCCTTTGAAGTGCCCTCTTCCCTCCTCCACATGCTCATTACACTTTATCTTTACTTCTCCTTGGTCACTTATGTTTTTCTCCGGTTGCATTTTGGTTATTTGTGATTTGGGGAGCTCAGCATGTGGTAACATGTGCACCATCTGTCTCTGATCTGGTTTGATTTTCGCTACAGGACTATGCCTTTGTAGGCATGCAATAAATATGTGCTAAATTAATAAAGGGATTCCAAAGTGTCTGGGGACTCGATCCCACTTTGCTTTAGGAAAAAATTAACTTTTCCAGCCCATAGTGTTTAAATCATGCAGTTAAAACAAGAATTAAAGCAACAATACATGCAAAGCACTTTCATCTAATTTAGTTCTGCTTTATGCATCTTTTCCTATACCCCCTATATTTTTCTCAGATATTCTATACCCATGGATTAAAAAAGCAGTATTTTTCAGCAGGGATTGCTAGCAGGTTTTGTTCTTTCATCCCCTCCACATACAGTACTTTTCGTGTAAACAGGTGCAATGACTATATCTGTGGCTCTCCTCTTTGCTCTTTCACTATCACATTTGCTGCTGCCTGGCTGCATTCTGGAATATACTATTTGTCAATTCATAGTAAAAGATGAGGGTGAGGATAGGGTCATGAGTATAGTGTTTAGTTTGTCTTGAAGAACAGTACTTTCATGCAGTTGAAGGGTGGTTGCCCAGGGTTTTGGTTGGCATAAACTATAGAACTCTCGTGTCAAGAAACAGATAGTAAAGGAAATCAACATGCCTTCTTACCTTAATTCATGCTGCCTGTGATTCATGAGGCACAGCCTGGGTCAGTTTTCCTGAGCCCATCATCATCATCAGCATCTCACTCCACCTGCCTCAAAGTTAGGGCAGAGACCACCCAGATTCTGGCACTGGGCTATCCGATAGTCTTCACTGTGTTACTTGTGAACACTGAATTTAAGTGGAAAGTGGGAAGTGTGTACTTCAGGTGTTCCTTGGCAGGTGTCTCTGTCAATTGGAAATCATGCAAAATAATTTTTTAAAAAAGTTTAATTCTTTTCTATAATTGAAAGTGTGTGTATGTAGCTGGTATGACTTATCATGCCACAATAGCAGCTTGTAACACCGTTTAAATGCCTAAGTCACGGCAACGGTCAGTGAAACTCCCTGTACAGATGGCATCCCACTTACTTGGTGGCATTTGGATATATATCCAAATACTTTCCACGTGGTGTAGCTTTGATCAGGATGAAAATGAGCCTTGTCAGTTTCATTTGGGAGGGAGAGTTCCCCTTCAGTTTGACATCGGATATGAAAGCCAGAAGGAAATGGGAGGAAAGAGAAAAGTTTGAGCCCAGAAGCTTAGGTCAAGCTCACCAAGCTTTCAGTGGTTCTGCTGGTGGAAGCCTAAGGATTGATGCAGAAACCAGGATTTTCCCGAGAAGTCAAACACAGAACTCCAGGTATCTATGCGTATATTTTTATCAAGACCCCATTTGTCGACACAAAGAGAATGAAGGGAGGACACACATTGGTTTTAGAATTCAGGAGTCTGGATTTATTTTCTCTTAATTATTATAAGCCCTGAAACTTGCTTATGCTGCACTTTGTAGGATCATAAGACATACATACATTTCTCATGGCATAAATATTTCTCAAATATTAGCATATTGACTAACTGACGGTACTGAGTTAAAATTTTTAAAATCAAGCAATCAAGAGAAACAAGGAAGTTGACATTATTGCTTCATAATGAGGGTTTGAAACTAGTAATTTAATCATTAGCTGGTTTGTGATTGCCAAGCAATCAGAAAGCATAAAGTTCCGTGAAAAGGCTTTGGAAGAAACACGGCGAGGTCAGACAGTGCCTTTTAAGTACATCATAAAGCAAATGCACAGATGGTGGCTTGGAATTTTTTTTTAAATAAAGGAATAATTTTGGAAACTCTTAAAATATTGCCTGTTTAGTATAGAGCTTTATCTTCTTCCTTCCCTGGCTTCCCCGTCCAGGCATGTGTTTTTGAAACTAGTGAACAGCGGTGGGGGGAAGCTGGCAGAAACAGCAGCACCAGTCCTCTTGAGGTGTGAGAGGCACCTACATGGTGCTGTGTCGCAAGGATCGCGAGGCCTTTCCTACCACACCGCCCAGGGCAAAGACACCCAGCTACTCCTGAGGCTGGGGCTTGCTCCTTTGGCCTCAGGCTGTAATTTGCAAATCCTGTTTGGCCACTATCTCTGGTTTGCATCTGGGTTTCCCTGGATTTGGTCAGCCTTCACCCAAGTTTGGTGTTGTGCTATCTGCCCCCTCATCCTCTGTGGAGCTAGTGAAAACAAAGATTCCTGGTCTCCATTCCAGACCCACAGAATCAGGATCTCTGGATCCTGAAGTGAGGCCTAGGAATCAGCATTAGCAATTCCTTTGGAAAGATTTAAAAACCCAAGAAAGTAAAATTAATATTTATCAAATACACGTATACCCTCCACCAGAATTAACAGACTTAATTTTATCACTTTTGTCTTGAATTTTTCAAAAAAGAGATAGCACATTTCAGGTACAATTTAAGCTTCTATTTCTCTCTCTCTACTCAACCCCCTGCCCCTTTTAGTTGTAATCACAGTTGTGAATATGGTTAATATTTCTTGCATCCAGGTTTTATATGTAGATTATGGTTTCCATGTGGGAATTCCTTGTTAGCATTTTTTGGGAAATTTATGTATTTTTTTAAATCCCAAATCTTGAGAAGAATCAGCTGAGAAATTGGAAAAATAGAATTCTCAGAGACATTGCTGATTGGAAGGAATTCATTCAAGTCGAAAGCAGAAGATACTGACAAGTGTTGCTGAAGGTTAAGGTTGATGCCTTCAGGAACCAGGACAGGAGTGGGTAGGAGAGAAGTGGTCGCCATTTGACCAGATAGCCTTGCTTCTGACTGTGGCCATATTAAAAGTGTGTGAGTATGAGTTTTCTCCCCTTTCTTAGTATATCAGTTATACTTCTTTTTATTTTATTTTTTACATTTCTTTGGGGTGCCTGAGTTTACAATATACATTTACAACTAATCAAAGTCTACTTTCAAATAACTATACTAATTCATGGGTGTTGTGAGTACCTTATCATAACAAAATAATTCTAATTCCTCCCTTCCATTCAGAGTATCATTGCTGTCATTCCTTCCACTTATATAAATAAGCATATATAGCATGCACATATATACATGCATATACATATACACACATATATATATATACACATAAGCATACATAATTGAATACATTATTGGTATTATTATTTTGAACAAACTGTTATCTGTTAGGTCAATTAAGAATTAGAAAAAAAAATTTGTTTTACTTTCACTTATTCCTTCTTCAGTGTTCTTTCTTACTTTCTGTAGATCTGACTCTTTCCTTCTCTCTAAGAACTTCTTTTAACATTTCTTGCAAAGCAAGTCTACTGGAAACAATTCCTTTAATTTTTGTTTGTCTGAGAAACTCCTTATTTCTCCTTCACTTTTGAAGGATAATTTCACAGGGTACAGAATTCTAGGTTGGGGGGTGCTTCTCTCAATACTTGAAAATTTCATTCAATTCTTTCCTGCTTGAATCATTTTTGAGGAGAAGTTGGATGTAATTTTCATCTTTGTTCTTCTATAGGTAAGGTATTTTTTCCTTCCGGCTTCTTGCAAGTTTTTTCTTTATTGTTGATCTTCTGTAGTTTGAAAATGATATGCCCAGGTGTAGATTTTGTGTGTTTGTTTCTGTTTGCATTTATCCTACTTGTTCTCTGAGCTTCCTGGATCTGTGGTTTGGAGTCTGATATTAATTTGGGGAAATTCTCAGTCCTTATGGTTTCAAATATTTCCACTGTTCCTTTCTCTCTTCTCCTGGTAGTCCCATGATGTGTACGTTACACTTTTTCTAACTGTTCCACAGTCGTTGGATAGTCTATTCAAGTTTTTGTAGTTTTTGTTCCCTTTGCTATTCAGTTTTCAAGGATTCTATTAATACATCCTCCAGCTCAGAGATTCTTTTCTTAGCTGTGTCCAGTCTACTAATAAGTCCATCAAAGGCATTCTTCATTTTTGTTAGCGTTTTTTATCTCTAACATTTCTTTTTGGTTCTTTCTTAGGATTTCCATCACGCTGCTCACATTGTCCATCTGTTCTTGCATTGCTGTCCATTTGATCCCTTAGAGCCCTTTGCATATTAATGATGCTGTTTTAAATTCCTGGCCTGATAATCCCAACATCCCTGCAGTGCCTGGTCTTGATGCTTGCTGTATCTGTTTACGTTATGTTTTTTGCTTCTGGTATGCCTTGTAATTTCTTTCTCATAGCTGGACATGATGTCCTGGGTAAGCAGGGCTTCAGTGATGTGGTGGTGGGGTGTTGGGGAGGAAGCATTCTGTAGTTTTATAATTAGGTCTCAGGCTTTTAGTAAGCCTGTACCTCTGCACTGTGTGCTTCACAAGTGTTTCTACTTTTTTCTATCGCCTTAGGTGGGAATGGTAGGACTCACTACAGTTGGGTATTTCCCTTCCCCCGGGTTAGTTAGGCTCTGATATCATCCTGGCGGGTCAGGCTCTGTTAATTGGTTTCTGCTGAAGCCAGGCCTTATTTAAGAAGAACAGAGGGCGCTGATGAATTTCAAAATGGTTCCCTTCCCTTCTGCTGCTGGAAGCTTGACGGGACTTTTCTCCAGTATTTACTGGCTCTGCTCGAGCTCCTGCAGGTAAATCTCACTATATTGTGGGAGCCCCCCCCACCCCGCGTGACTGGGCTCTCCTGTGACTTGTCTGCCCTGAGCCTCCAGGAATTCGTCAATTCCAGTCCAGCATTTCCTGCCTGGAGCTGGCTCCCCACGCTGTCCCCTCTTTGAGAGTCTCAGCTCTGGTAAGTCACAACTCCCTGTGTTCCCCTGTTCGTCTCCTCAGTCTTGGGGGCTCAGGTTTGCTCTGTGTCCTCCCCTCCGTTATGAATGCAAGAAGAGTTGTTGATTTTTTCAGTCTGTTAAGCTTTTAACTTGTTGTTTGGACGCACTGGGGACCTTGCAAGCTCCTTAAACGGGCAACTGGAAACCCATCATTCCTATTCCTCTGTTGATGGCCATCTGTTTCCAGTTTTCCACTTTAGGAAATAATGCTACCAAGACCATACTCATATAAGTCTCCTGTAAGATACTTAGGTACATATAACTAGAACTAGTATTTCTGGTTTATAAGATGCTGTGCTGTCAAGTCTACTATACTTTACCAAACTGTTTTCAAAGGTAAAACCAAATTACCCTCCCATGAGCGAGCAGTGCTTGAGTGTTCTTACTCTTCATTTTCTCCATAATACCTGGTATCATCAGGTTTTTGTCTTTGCTGGTGTGATAGATGTGAAATGGTATCTTATTGTTGTTTTAGTATGTTGTTATCACATTATTCTTATTTTAAAAATAGAGACTTTAATGTACAACAGAATTTAATAACTTAAAGTCATAGACCTAGAAGAGATTCCTGGAGCATAGAAAAGGAAAGTTTGGGCACTGAAATAAAATATTTCCCTGTTGATAATTCTCTCCAAGCTTGACTTGACTTGTACTCAACAAGTTATAGAAAAGAAAGTTGGCCAAAAGTAACCTAACTTTTGGATCGAATGGACAGCAATCTGGCCACAAAGTGGCCTCCTAAGAATATGTAAGTGTTGTCATTAAAAAAAAAAAAGTACTCGGCTCTGTAAAAGGTTCGGGTAGTACATCTGATTTTACCACCAGATAATTGTAGAGTTGGGTAAACACTTAATCCATCTGGTACTTAGTTTCCTCACCTGTAAAATGAGGGAGAAGGACCAAATAATTTTATTTCTCATTTCAAAAATGAAATTTTGGGTTTTTCCCCCAACTTATAAAACAGATAAAAGCTGAGCAACTTTGGTTAAAAAGGTGGGGGAGGGCTGCTTAGGCTTCACCTCTTTCTCTACATCATTTATGCCATCTCTCTGGAAGTTTCCCAGGATGCTAGGAAATACAGTTCAAAAACCACTGGGCAAAATGGTCTCTGAGGCCTATTCCCAGCACTAATAACCAGCAAAAATGCATATAGGTATTCTCAAAAATGGCTCAGTTTGTCAAAAACAAATGTTCCCTCAACTTGTGACTGCTTTTATCTATGCTCTAGGCCGTGAGTCAGTTTGCATCCTTTAAATGCACGATGGCATTTAACAAAACTCATAATGCTGGTATTTATCCCATTGTCAGTTTTTAATTTACACTGGTAAAAGCCTTGGGGCAGGTGTTTTGAATTAACTGACCCATGAGAGATGTGTTTTCATACACATGAGGTCATGCTCTGGATTTAAACATTGGTTACCACTTCTTTACCCAAATAGCTATAGCTATAATGTCTAACCTCAAAATGTAGTAGATGGAATTCCAGAAGCATTTTTAGTACCAAATATGATGGTCGGTTCTAGTCTTTCTGTGCTAACTACTTTAAATGGTTCCTTCTTCAACTCTTTATTAAGAAAAAAAATGAATTTAAGGAAGCCAATTAGAATATATTTTGCTTTCTTTTGCCAATTTTCTTTCAGCTTTCATGCTACCTTTTCTTGTGAGAATAAATCAGTTTACATTTTGCATAGAGAGAGATCTTTTGCATTTTTAACTTTCAATTCACAGCAAAATGCTCCTCCGTGCAGTAGAAAATTTATAATAATTAGTCCCATGGATTTGAAAAACATTCATGCGATTAAACCTAGTGATCAACGCGCAGGCACACATATTTATTAACTGGTATCTGAAGTATTATGGAACAGGAAAAAGTATATGTGGAACTGATAGAAAAAAATTACCCAGGGATTTAAGACTAAGCAACATGAAGAATAATTTACTGCCTTTGGATAATTTTATTTTTTTTAAGTTCATGAGAGCATGAAAAATTAAGCCCTGAACTATTTGCCTCCTGCTAAGGGAAAGAAAACAACCAAAGCCATTAATATCACATCACTTTAAGAGAATTGGACCTCAGCTGGAAGTGCTTGAATTTTCTAAACCAAAGCTTGGAATTTTATTGAGAGATGATTGTGGACTCTCAGACTAGGCAACTGAATGCAGAATGGTGCAGTATAGATCTGTTTGTGTTAACTGGAAAAGAAGAGACAGTAAAATAATGAGAGAATAAGTGTTGCTTTTCAGAAAAATTAGATATTTTCTAGTCAGCTATTTTCAGTGTCGGAGGACACCCTCACACAGGAAAAATAAATAACTGTAAAAAACAATACATTGGGGAGGGCTTCCCTGGTGGCGCAGTGGTTGAGAGTCTGCCTGCCGATTCAGGGGACACGGGTTCGAGCCCTGGTCTGGGAGGATCCCACATGCCGCCGAGCAGCTAGGCCCGTGGGCCACAATTACTGAGCCTGCGCGTCTGGAGCCCGTGTCCCGCAACAAGAGAAGCCGTGATAGTGAGAGGCCCGCGCATCGCGATGAAGGGTGGCCCCCACTTGCCGCAACTGGAGAAAGCCCTCGCACAGAAACGAAGATCCAGCACAGCCATATATAAATAAATAAATAAAAATAAATAATTAAAAAAAAAATACATTGAACAAGGAAGAGATTTAAAGAAGAAAATAAAGTTGTTACTTCATACAAGGATAAAAAGTAGAGCGAATACTATTTAGTCATAAAAACCATATTTTGGAGATGATCTTGGGATTCTAAGTATCAGAGAATCTCCTCAGTAAATTTTCATCCTTTTCTTGCCTTGAATAATTGAAAAAGCTGAAGTATTTTATTTTTGCTCTAGGACCTTCCTAAGGTTTATTAAAGATATTGTTTTATAATAGAAAAAAGTTAATAGCATAAACATTAAGCAATTGGGGAATAATTAAACTATTTTATAGCTCAACCATATGCTAGAATGTGCTCATTAAAATTACATCCAAAGAGCTACTAAGAATCATTTTTTAAAATAATATTTAATGATATGGGAAATGCTCATCTACAATGTTATGTGAAAAAGGAGCAGACCACAGAATGAAGTGGGAAGTATTTTCTCAGTTTTATAAGAAAATGCATATTTACATATTGTGTATATAGAAAAAGGACAGGCAAGAAATAAACCACAATTCATTTTCCAATCAGTAAATATAAACATTACAAAAGTAGACAAGCAGTTTCTTTTGATTATGACTTTATTCTTTTATGATAAAATTCCTTAGACAAACATTTTTTTTTCCTTTTCTCTTTTTTCCCCTTAATTCTTTGTCCCATAGCACAGTACCTGATATCTAGTAGATTCTTAATAATTACTTACTGAATATGGAAGTGTATTGTCATGAGTTTAAGACACTGGAAATTCAAATGAGAAATAAAATGTGATTAATTTCTTGGTCTTGCTACTGCGTTATCTTAATGAGGGGTTTATTAATTTTGTATGGACTAGTGCCTAAGAGTGCAGGCTCTGGAATCCAAATGCCTGGGTTCAGATCCAGTGCAATACTTTGCTGTGTGACCTGGGACACATGGCTTAACCTCTCTATTCTGATTCACTTTTTTTATGGGTGTATTGGAATTATTGAATGAGATGGCCCTTGTAAAAGTGCTTAACATAGTCTCACACACTGTAAATGTTTACTATATGTGGGCATTGCTTTTATTATGAAAACAAACATAAATTCAGAAATGATTTAATTTAAAATGAAACTGGAAAAAGGCTAGTTCACAAAGCATAATAATTTTTTTTCTTTTTTTTAAATTGGAGTATAGTTGCTTTACACTGCTGTGTCAGTTTCTGCTGTACAGCAAAGTGAATCAGCCATATGTATACATATATCCCCTCTTTTTTGGATTTCCTTCCCATTTAGGTCACCACAGAGCATTGAGTAGGGTTCCCTGTGCTATACAGTAGGTTCTCTTTAGTTATCTATTTTATACATAGTAGTGTATATATGTCAGTCCCAATCTCTCAATTCATCCCACCTCCCCCACTTGTTATCCATACATTTGTTCTCTATGTCTGTGTCTCTATTTCTGCTTTGCAAATAAGATCAGCTATACCGGTTTTCTAGATTCCACATATATGCGTTAACAAACGATATTTGTTTTTCTCTTTCTGACTTAACTTCACTCTGTATGACAGTCTCTAGGTCCATCCACGTCTCTGCAAATGACACAGTTTTGTTCCTTTTTATGGCTGAGTAATATTCCATTGTATATATGTACTACATCTTCTTTATCCATTCCTCTGTTGATGGACATTTAGGTTGCTTCCATGTCCTGGCTATTGTAAATAGTCCTGCAATGAACACTGGGGTGCATGACAAAGCACAATAATTTTTAATGAGATGCTTTTAGGGGCTACAAGATTATTGTCACAAATATTTTAAGAATTTGACACATAGTCATTACTCTTGTAAATATAAGAAAGATTTGTAGTATGTACATGTAATCCCATTTATATAAACTTTTAAAGTTATCTATCTTGTCTTATCACCCTCCATCCACCCACCCATTCATCCATTCATCCTCCCATCCACTTATCCATCTGTACAGAGATATATCTAGAGTGATATTAATACTGGTTATTTCTGAGTGGTGTGATTTAAGTGATTAATTGCCTTATTCTTTATACTTTCTGTAATTGTTGAACATTTTATGAATATGTACAATTTTTTGGTAAAAACTATAAAGGTATTATTTTAAAAATCATAGAATAAAAATGAATGTTGGGCTTCCCTGGTGGCGCAGTGGTTAAGAACCAGCCTACCGGTGCAGGGGACACAGGTTTGAGCCCCGGTCTGGGAAGATCCCACATGCCATGGAGCAACTAAGCCTGTGCGCCACAACTACTGAGCCTGTGCTCTAGAGCCCACAAGCCACAACTACTGAGCCTGTGTGCCACAACTACTGAAGCCCATGCACCTAGAGCCCGTGTTCCACAACAAGAGAAGCCACCGCAATGAGAAGCCCGTGCACCACAACAAAGAGTAGCCCCCGCTCGCCTCAACTAGGAAGTCTGCACGCAGCAACAAAGACCCAAGGCAGCCAAAAATAAATAATAAATAAATAAAATTTAAAAAAATCATATAAAAAGTGACTAAAAAATGAATGTCAATCCATCCTGTGTTACAATAATTATAAATCTAACTTAGTGGAACAGAATTAACAAAATTTTACTGTAGTTGTACCTTATAGGCAAAGAAGTGGTGGAATTGCATATGTGCTATTATCTTTTCATGGTGCAGAGTAGAAGTAGAATAAATTTAACAGAGAATTTGTAATAAGATGTGACTTTCACACACACTTTTAAGGCTTCATTTTGCATCAGAAGAGGAATATGCCTTATGTTCTGGAGGGTTTGAGCAAATATGTCCTAGTTACACATGAATCTAGAGAGAGTCTATTACAAAAAGATATTCATGTTGGAAGGAATTATTTGAAATTATTTCTATGCCATTTGTAACACTAATAATATTTTTAATACAAATGAGAAAGAACTACCTCATAATTACTGAGTGACCTAGGAAATATCTACACGACAAAAATCCCAATTATTGAATTCCGTTTATATGAGCTCAGAGGTATGAAAGACAACTACAGCTGCTCACTAGTGGATGCTGTGGTGCCACGCCCACATCCCCTCCAGGACTGAAGTTCTCAGTCCCCAGCTGCTTAGCAAGGATTTGCCTTCAGCTCAAGAGCTGCTGTTCCAAAAAAGGTCCTGCCCCTAACTGGGGGGCAATAGGATGGATGTGTCTTGGCCTCCCTTCCCATTCCTACCTCCTCCAAAAGTTGGTTACCTCAGTAATGCTAAATGGCATACTTCTAAACTTATTTCTTGATTTGATGACTTTAACCTCTATATATTTACCACTAGAAAAACTGAGGAATTTAGTATATATGTCCTATCCACTTCTCCCTTCTGGATTTTTTTAAGTTATGTTATTCTTTTTAGTTCTTCTAATTATTACTCTAGAACTATAAATTACCTAAACCTCTGGTTTTTGAGCCATTAATTTTAAGCAGTGTTTAATTATGTAAAATTAGGAAATTAACATAACTACACTCTCTGCCACTCTTTTTCACTCCTCTGGTCAGCTGTTCTATTGGTTTTTTGTTTTTTGTTTTTTGCTTGTTTGTTTTATAGAGGAGAGGTGTATAAGGATATAGACATACATAGTATATGCAGGTACAGTATGTGTTTATGTGTCATTTGTGCATGCATAGGTATATGGAAAAATGTATTTGTGTGTGTGTGTATATATATGTATATATATACACATGTATATATATAATCTGAGAGAGATTCTAGGATTTTGAGATCTGCCATAGGTTACTTATAAAAATTAAAACAATGAACATTACATATTATATTATGATTCTGTAAGTTGTATTCATCGTAAAACTAAACCAAGAAGTTCACGTCTAGATCCAGAGAGAAGGAAATATAATACCAGATTTAGCACCCTCTCTGGAGACTTTTAGAGCTTTCTCTTTAATTTCAGACCTCCAAAATTTCACCCAAGACCACGAAGTGTGAGCCTTTTGTCATTCAGTCTTCTTGACATTAGGTGACTTTTCCATCTGAAAATGCTGTATTTTTTTTTTAGTAACTTTTTCTTTTCTTTGCTCACCTTTCCTTTTTAATTCTCTCTGTATTTTCCTTATGGAATGCCTAGTAGACAGATGTTGTGCCTTCTGGATTGATCTTCTGTGTGCTTTAATTTTTCTCTGCTTCATCATTTTGTCTTTTAGCTTTAAATTTCAAGTGATTTATTTTTTTGTTATCTTTCAGATGTCTAACTTGGTCTTCAGCCATATTCATTCTAAGATTCAATCTCTTTAGTGAATTTCATATTTTGATAATTATATATAATTTCCAGGAATCCATTCTTGTTCTCAGAATCCTTTAAAAAAAAAAAAAGCAATGCTGTGCTTATTTTACCGATGTAATAATATTCTCTTTATTATCTTTGGGGGTAATTACAAATAAATTAAAATAGAATTAAACTTAGGATGGAACCAAGTTATTTCAACTATTTGTATCAGTTCTGGTTCCCTCACCATTATCTGGTTTGTGCATCTTGGTCATCCACTTTCCTGGTTGGTTTTCATCCAATGTCTGACAAGAAGACTAGGTTAATTTCTGTAGATGGCTAGCATAGGTTTCCTGTGCCATTGAATAAATCTCCTATTAAAGAGGCCTTGAATGGGAAGGTGTGTTGGATTAAAAATGGCTGCAAATTCTTTGGTATTCCCTTCCTCAAGAGGTGATGGTTGATGTCTCTGCCCCTTGATTCTGGATAAATTTTGTTACTGCTTCACTAATAGAATACAGTGGAGGTGATGTTGTGCCAGTTTCTGAGACCAGGCCTTAAAAGATCATCTACTTCTACTTCCTGTCTCTTAAAAAACTAGTTCTTGGAATCCAGCCACCATGCTGAGAGGAAGCCTGAGCAGCCCTGAGGAGAGGCCTATATGGTGAAGAACTAAGGCCCCTGACTGATAGCCCTGGGCAAACTCTCAGCCAGAAGCCGGCACTATCTGGCCAGCTATGTTAGTGAGTCATCTGGGAAGTGAATACCTCCAACCCCAGATGAACTGCCCCACTGATGCCATGTGGAGCATAGATA
Source organism: Balaenoptera borealis (assembly GCF_965194805.1). Lineage (NCBI taxonomy): Eukaryota > Metazoa > Chordata > Mammalia > Artiodactyla > Balaenopteridae > Balaenoptera > Balaenoptera borealis. Next base: position 22,358,273 of record NC_138863.1, read on the forward strand.
AGCTGTTCCCATCAAGTCCTGCCATTTGGCTGACTACTAAGGAAAATAAGTGCTTATTGCTATTTTAAATTTAGTTTTGGGGTGGTTGTGTTGCACAGCAATAGATAACTGGAACAGAGACTGTGAAGGTGGGCAAGCTCTGTTAATGGAGAGTTTCCTTTTGATTTACATGGCAGGGAATGGCAAGGCAAAATCAAGCTCAAGAAACTGAGTGAGTTGAGCCAGACATAAAAGAATAAATACTATATAACTCCATTTATATAAATTTGCAGAACAGACAAGATGTATCTATAGTGATAGAAATCAAATCAGTAGTTGCCTGGGTAGGCAGTGGAGGGACTGACTGGGAAAAGTCATGATGGCACTTTTGGGGTGATGGAAATGTTCTGTATCTTGATCAGGATGGTGGTTACACAGTGTATACTTTTGTCAGAACTCATCAAACTCTTAAAAAACCAGGTGCATTTTATTGGATTTAAATCATACCTTTATTAGATTGATTTTTAACATATGATAACTTTTCTCCTGTACCATATATATTCAAGGGCTCCATGCTGCTTAAATATTGTAAATATATCCAAATTCTTTTCTCTGGGATTCCAGGCTTCCATGATCTGGCAAATGCATTCTCCGTGGCAATTCCTGATTCATCCCATGCTCACACTTACCAATCTACTCACCATTCCCAAATATGAGTGTTCCTTCCTAGCATAACTTAGCTCTCCTAGCATAACCTTCCATACACAACTTAGCTCTCCCTAGTCTCCCTGCATGAAAGGCTTTCCCACTATCATTTCTTAATTTTCAAAATCCTATCTTTTAAGGCTAAAGTCTAATAAGTCTTTCTGGATTCTACAATCTGAATTGTCTTCCTCTTTTTTGGACTACCACAAGTTACTTGCCCCATTCCATAGAATGCATATGAGGATGCCTTACATTATAATTAGATTGTCTATATGTTTGGCATATTGGTCATCTACGCCACCAGACCTAAGCTCCTGAAGGACAAGGATGTTTTCTTGTTTAACATGTAACTTCAACAGTTCTCTGTCTATGGTAAATGCTCAATAGTTGCTTGTTAAGTTGAATTATCTCACCAGTTCTAAAATATCTGGTTTTAGGATAGGTCTGATGGCTAATTATGATTATACTCTTCTTTTGTATAGCAATTGTTTTTCCTGGCATTTCAAGTTAGCTTTGTTTTCAGCTTGTCATATATACCTCTATCTACCCTGTAGGCTGCCTCATTTCTCATTTTCTTTACTGTTATGAGTTTATATTGAATACTAATATTTTAGTGGTATAAAGAAGAGATAGAAATGAGTGTTTAATCCCTTATTTTAAACAGAAAATTCTGCTATAATATTCTAGCTATCCCAATTCTGTACAGTTATATACTATGTTCTGTTACTATGTTATCTCTGCAAACCTCTCTCTTTGGGGCTTCACTTCCTCATCTATAAAATGATTGGGGTAAACAACATGAACTTTCAAACATTTCAGGTTTAACATTTTAGTGCATTGGGGTTCTAGGCAGATAGTTATTTTTCCAATATTGAGAATTATTTGTGCACGCCTACCATAAGATACAATTATAGGAGAGAAGAAAAGAGTGATGTAGATTTAAGTTAGTTTACAATGATCATTATTCTAGCAATGACTCCTGTTAGCAGCTTTTGAATGAGATAGGAGGACAGCCTGTCTTTTTACATAGAAAATCCTTGTGTCTGTTTTTGCACAGAGATCAGATCGTCCTTCAAAAAGCCAAAACAGACGCTAGGAAACTGACTCAGTCTCTCATAATCCCAAATGACCCTGTGTGTGCTGTGGCAGCTCTAATGTGTAGGAGTAGCTTTTTAGAATGATTTATTTATGGTGTACAAAATGGGGTGATCTTAACTGTTGTTCATTGAAATGCTTTACAAATAAACACTAGTAGTAACACATAAAAATCTACCATCCTGAACAAGCTGTCTCATATTAGTTGCCAGTAATTATAACATTTACATTATTTTCTCCAGATTTCCAAAGATGTGTACCACTAAAACAGAAGTGTGAGGTACAAAACTGTGCTCATGAGAGAGGAAATCTGATCACGGTGAGTAGAATACATTTTGTTTTCTGGTGGGTTGTATTTTTCTGGGAACTTCATATGTGCACTTAGAAGATATTACTTTTCAGTTAAATTTAATTAAACCTACCTCCCATAATTCAAGGATGTAGGACTGTTACTATTGGAAATGTTACTATTGGAATTCAGCATAATACAAGGATGGGGGAAATAGAAGGAAAATAACCCTTCATAGAGGGAGGGTGGAGGAAGGGAAATCACTGGGTAACTATGGAACGAAGTCTCTATTTCAGTTGAAGGCTGAGTCTGGGCTCCTTCTGACCTGTAAGGAAAGGGAGGAATCTGCAAGAAAATGCTAACATCCTGGTGCCTGAACTTCAAAGTCAGGAAACAGAATCAGAACCAGGGGGTATTGTCAGTGCTGTGAGAATACTCTGGGGAGAAGGGTTGCTTGCTAAACAAGCACAGCAAACTCACAATTAATATTAATGCCTTGGTTATATAGAAACAAGATCACATTTCTGCACCTTGGAATCCCCTTGAGGTGTGTTGTAGCTTGCCTTTCATTTTCCATAGAGACTCAAGTGATTAATTTAGTATGTAAACTACTCTGGTTGAGGACCCCCAGCCTGGAACAGCTAAAAGGTAAAATGGTAGCCAGTTCCCCTTTTGGAAAAGAGAACCTTAGAAGCTATTGTTTGTTTTTTTTCATTTTCTTCAAAATGACACAACAGCAAACAACAAGGTCAAAAGGAATCCATCAAACACATACACATATGTAACTTACTGAGTGTACAGTAGCAACATGAGACACATGCATTCTGAAAACTCACCCTACAACGGGAGTTGCAGTGAAAATAAAAAAAATGCCGCAGCAGACATCTGAAGTTCATAACAGATGCTCTTTTGAGCTTGGTGAAGTAAAACCAGCAATCACCATCCTCAGGATCATTTCACTCAGAATCCCTTATTTTTCTCAGATGCTACTCAAGTATAACATGACACGTACAGTGAATAAACAATGTATTCCCTAAATAGATCAAACACTTCATTTTCTCCTCAGGGAGGTCTAATGGGAACCATGTAGCAATGGTTACCCTCTTTGTTCTTCCAAACCTCTAAATGTGAATTTTTGAATGCAGTATCGTTCAATTTTCAGAGTTCAAAACCCACTTTCAAAATGTTGTTCAGTTCTTGGATTGGAAGAATCAACAGTGTGAAAATGACTATACTACCCAAAGCAATCTACAGATTCAGTGCAATCCGTATCAAACTACCAATGGCATTTTTCACAGAAGTAGAAAAAAATTTCACAATTTGTATGGAAACACAAAAGACCCCGAATAGCCAAAGCAATCTTGAGAACGAAAAATGGAGCTGGGGGAATCAGGCTCCCTGACTTCAGACTATATTACAAAGCTACAGTAATCAAGACAGTTTGGTACTGGCACAAAAACAGAAATATAGATCAATGGAACAGGATAGAAAGCCCAGAGATAAACCCACGCACATATGGTCACCTTATCTTTGATAAAGGAGGCAAGAATATACAATGGAGAAAAGACAGTCTCTTCTATAAGTGGTGCTGGGAAAACTGGACAGCTACATGTAAAAGAATGAAATTAGAACACTCCCTAACACTGTATACAAAAATAAACTCAAAATGGATTAAAGACCTAAATGTAAGGCCAGAAACTATAAAAGTCTTAGAGGAAAACATAGGGAGAACACACTATGACTTAAACCACAGCAAGATCCTTTTTGACCCACCTCCTAGAGAAATGGAAGTAAAAACAAAAATAAACAAATGGGACCTAAAAAAACTTAAAAGCTTTTGCACAGCAAAGGAAACCATAAACAAGGCAAAAAGACAGCCCTCAGAATGGGAGAAAATATTTGCAAATGAAGCAACTGACAAAGGATTATCTCCAAAATATACAAGCAGCTCATGTAGCTCAATATCAAAAAAAACAAACAACCCAATCCGAAAATGGGCAGAAAACCTAAATAGACATTTCTCCAAAGAAGATATACAGATTGCCAACAAACATATGAAAGGATGCTCAACATCACTAATCATTAGAGAAATGCAAATCAAAACTGCAATGAGTTATCACCTCACACCTGTCAGAATGGCCATCATCAAAAAATCTAGAAACAATAAATGCTAGAGAGGGTGTGGAGAAAAGGGAACCCTCTTGCACTGTTGTTGGGAATGTAAATTGATACAGCCACTATGGAGAACAGTATGGAGGTTCCTTAAAAAACTAAATAGAACTACCATACGACCCAGCAATCCCACTACTGGTCATATACCCTGAGAAAATCATAATTCAAAAAGAGTCATGTACCACAATGTTCATTGCAGCTCTATTTACAATAGCCAGGATGTGGAAGCAGCCTTGTCCAAGTGTCCATGGACAGATGAATGGATAAAGAAGATGTGGCACATATATACAATGAAATATTACTCAGCCATAAAAAGAAACGAAATTGAGTTATTTGTAGTGAGGTGGATGGACCTAGAGTCTGTCATACAGAGTGAAGTAAGTCAGAAAGAGAAAAAAAAGGGTTCTGAAGAACCTAGGAGCATGACAGGAATAAAGATGCAGACATAGAGAATGGACTTGAGGACACGGGGAGGGGGAAGGGTAAGCTGGGACGAAGTGAGAGAGTGGCATGGACATATATATACTACCAAATGTAAAATAGATAGCTAGTGGGAAGCAGCTGCATAGCACCGGGAGATCAGCTCAGTGCTTTATGACCACCTAGAGGGGTGGGATAGGGATGGTGGGAGGGAGACACAAGAGGGAGGGGATATGGGGATATATGTATACATACAGCTGATTCACTTTGTTATACAGCAGAAACTAACACACCATTGTAAAGCAATTATACTCCAATAAAGATGTTTAAAAAAAAAGTTCAAACCTCAGCAGTAAGACTCATTGTGTTGGTGACTAAGACATGTTTCCTAGGTCACATGGGTTTTATTTGTGAATGTCCTCATGAGATTCATGCTTTCCGAAGTAGAGGTGCTTTTTAGTGATTATTAAAGAAATGAAGGCAACCCTGCTTTTTCATGTTGGTATCGTGATACTGCTGCTAATCACAGTTTCCAAGGCATACAATCACCTTTAGCTCTCCTACATATAACAAGAGAACTCAGTACCTATTTACACACACGTAAACAGAAAGGAGCAGCCTGGTGAGGATAACTTAATGGCAGAGGGCAAGCTGAGAGCTCTTTCAATGCTTACAGATCAATCGCCTTTCCACGTAAGATGAAGTGGGCATATTTCTAAGCATTTTCTCAAGAGCTTCATTACATCTCTATTTCCACCTTGACTGCACATGCCCTATTGGGTTTCATGGGGATGATAGCATAATTTCTAAAAGAGCCTTACAAGTCAAGATGTAGGTGACTCAGGGTTTTATAGGAAATCTGCTTTCAAGAGGGATGAAATGACTACGAGGGCCTGTTTCCTTTCCAAATTTATCACTGCCTAGAGAGCTTACTGTATTAATTTTATGCATGAGTGCCTTATTTGTTTCATATGAGATACAGCATGAGGCTTCCGGAGCAAAATATCATTAGGTCTGGAAAAGGATTGGGTCATTAATGCTTTGTCATCAAGGATCATTGGACACAGATTTTGTGTAACTTTTCAAGTATTAAGTAATAAGTATCAAATGAAGCATATTGGTATGTTGTACAAAGGAGTGACACTTGAAATCTGTTAGTAAAGTGATATCCCGCTTAAAAGCAAGGCACAAGTGCAGCTGTGTTTGTTACCAGTCTACGCCAGGGCACCTGTAACGATTTGTCTTCCTCTTCTAGTTTTGACTCTGGCATTGGTGGAAAACATAATCTTAGTCCAATTTCACTGCTGAGGATATTTTCTCATGGGTCTAGGCCTAAAGGCCTACTTAATACTTTGAAGAAAAGGGAGGGGCAGGGTAGGGTGTGAGGGATAGTTACAGGTGCTTCTGGATGTCTCTGCCTATCTATAGAGATAAGTTATTTTCATATATAATGTATATTGTTATAGCTTTATGTAGTAGTTAATAGCAGATTCAGATTGCTTGGGTTTGGTTCTCAGCCCTACAGCTTTAAGACCTTGGGTAGGTTAATCAGTCTCTCTGGTTCTCAGTTACCTAATCATCTCGCAATTCTACCTTATCTCGATTTTATTAATGGAGACACTCAGGTACAGAGGACTTAACAGTTTTCCTGACCTCATACATTTAATAAATGGTAAAGCTGAGGCTTGAACCCAGGTTGTCAGTTTCCAGGTCCATGTTTTTTACACTACATTCTATTGCCTTCAATTTTTGTAAGCATTTAGAACAGTATCTGGGACTTAGAAAATGCTTATTATGTGTATGAGAAAGTTAGCTGCTGCTATTAAAATTTTTGCAGAGCATTGTTATATGCCAGTCACTCTGCTAGATGCTGGGAGTATAAAAGTGAACTAAAGCTGACACTATCCCCGTGGAGATGATGGTGAATTTGCAGAGAATGATAATTAAAAAGGAGGCAAAAGTCTAATTATAAACTGTAAGAAAGGCTACAAAGTGAAGATACTTGAAATTCTAGTAGTATATAACAGGGGAATCTGACACAAACCAACGGGAAGGGAAAACCTTCCCCAAAGAAATGATGTTTGAACTGAGATCGAAGAATGAATAGACATTAACTAGATAAAGCCAGTAGGTGGGGGAAAGAAGTGCGGTTGAAGGGCTGGCCTTTCAATCAGAAAGAGAAATAGGAAGCATAGCCACTTTGGGGAAACTGAAGATGGCTGGTGTGTTTGGAGGGTCATGGTCGTAGGAGGTGGAGGCATAACATGGGACAGGAGATGTTGGCAGGGAACAGATATTGCCAGACGATGCGGACATGTTAGGGAGTTTGGATTTTTCCTAAGCGTAACGGAAAGTCATTGAAGTGTTTTAAACTGAGGAGTAACAAGCTTGACTTATAAAAAGATGGTTCTGACATCAAGATCTTCATACATCCCAACCCCCCATAAGACTTAATCTTCCTCATCCCTTTCTAATAATAAACTTTAAAACAAGTTATTATTTGCTCCAGGTTCTGCACATATCCTATGTACAAATTCTTGCCTTTCTTCTAGAGAACTCTAAGCTTATGAGTTATAACCTGCTTACTCTAAGAGTTGGAAATTTTTTTTTTTTTTTTTATATCCTATTATACCCAAAGCATTCTGCCGTGTTATAAAGTGTTTTCATCAATCTGGTTTTTTTTTTTTTTTTTCTGAGCACCTTAACACACCAACTTTTTTTTTTTTTTTTTTTAAAGTTTGGGTTTATTTATTTATTTATTTATTTATTTATGGCTGTGTTGGGTCTTCGTTTCTGTGTGAGGGCTTTCTCTAGTTGCAGCAAGTGGGGGCCATTCTTCATCGCGGTGCGCGGGCCTCTCATTATCGCGGCCTCTCTTGTTGCGGAGCACAGGCTCCAGATGCGCAGGCTCAGTAATTGTGGCTCACGGGCCTAGTTGGTCCGCGGCATGTGGGATCCTCCCAGACCAGGGCTCGAACCCGTGTCCCCTGCATTGGCAGGCAGGTTCTCAACCACTGCGCCACCAGGGAAGCCCGGAAATTTTTTTATATACTACATAGTAGTATTGCTGCTGCCTTTAGATGGTTTTTTTCCTCTTGCAAAGTATAATTTGTAGGTGTTATTAAAGGTTCAGTGTTTGATCCATTTCCCTAATTTCTACATCATTATACTTTGCTATACTAGTCTTTTCCATTGGTTCAGCTATAATCTTTATTCTTTTATTGAACAACTATTTTCCCCCAGCTTTACTGAGATATAATTGACTTAAAACATTGTGTAAGTTTAAGGTGTACAGCGTGTTGATTTGATACACTTACGTAATGCAAAAAGATAACCACCATAGGTTACCTAACGCCTGAATCACATGACATAATTACCATTTCTTTTTTGTGGTGTGAACATTTAAGATCTACTCCCTTAGTAACTTTCAAGAATATAATACCGTATTGTTATCTACAGTCACTATGCTGTACATTAGATCCCTAGAACTTATTCACCTTGTAGCTGGAAGTTTGTACTCTTTGACCAACATCTCCCCTTTTCCCCAATGAAATATTTATTAAGTAAATACTCTTAGTAGTTACCAGATTATGTGTTGAGTATTCAACAGTGAGGAAAACAGACACAGTTTCTGTCTTCATGGAACTTAGGTTTAGGTCTGCAGGTGACTGCCGAAGTCCAGACCTATTCATCCAGTGGTCTGCTGGCCCGGTCTCTAAGATCAAGGCTTGGAAATTACACAGCACATTCTCAGCAAGCTTTACTATGATGATTCCAAATTTCAAACTTCAGAGCTTTCTTGGCTCACTCCTTCCTGATGCCCTACTCTCCCATTGACCCCTGATCACAAATTCTCTCCCTTGAGACATTTGGCAAAACCTTCCTCTACCTTGTTCTTCAAATTCATTCCCTTCTTATTTCCAGAGCTGTCATCCTAGTGAAGGTTTGTTCCTTTGTACCTGGATCATTGCTTAATAAACTAGCTGATCTCGTGGATCTGTGGTCATTCTCTTCTCTAGACCATGATACTCCTGTGATGGCAGAGTCATTTTCTAGATGTACAGTTCTGATATGTCACTCTCCTTGTCACAGCTTTCTGTGGTGACCACATTCCTACTAAAAGAAACCCCAACTGTCTAGATGGACCCTCCAGACCCAAAGGTTCAGTACATTTTCCTCCTCTCCAGGCATCTTACATTGCAGTTAAACTGTATTACTGCTCTTCTCCAACACACCTCATGTTTTCTTGCTTTTGTGTCTTTTGCTAATGAGGTTCCATCTGGAATATCTTCCTGAACTATGTCACCTGTCAAATTCTTTCAAGACCCATCCTAAATGCCACCCACTTCATTAAGCTGTTCTTGAGTTCCCCAACCAGATATGTTCGCTTTTCTTTTTTTTTAGCTCGTCAGCAGACAAATACTAATAAAAGACAGCTTGTAAACATGTGTTCACTTTGGCAGGTTATTTATTAAACTATCAAATTAAAAGAAAAACACTGTACCAGGCACATTTTTTTTTGTTATTTCACATGTATGTACTTATCACATTCTATCTTATAATCCTGTAAACTAGAAGCAAGCTCATCCATCCATTCATCTTACAAATATTTGTCGGGCACCTGCTATGTTCTAGGTACTCTGCTCCTGAATGGGCTGAAATGGAAAGCCCCCGAGTGCATAGAGCAGATGCGTGTAAGGAGAGATGTCTCAGTGCTGGCCTGGCAGGAATGTTAAGAATGGGAACTGGACGTTCCTTTAAGTGGCAGAATTGTTTCGATATAGTAAATAAGGTGTGTCTGGGTGCTAAAGTGGGCAGGGGTGTAAGAGACAGCAAGCCCACACACCATTCGAGCTCCTCTTAAGTGGTGGTTAGTTCACTCTGTGTCTCAGCTGGTGGCACCCCGGGAGGTGATATAGGAAGCCATGCTATTCCTTTGTATCAGTGGTTGTATCTTTGTCCTCTGTCCATCCCATGTTCTGCTTATTTGACAGTGAACCAAAGTAAAAACCCATTTTGAACTGTGTCCTAGTGATAATTCTCATGCAGGAGGTATCTGATAAGGTCTTGAATACTCTAGTTTTCAACAGTCACCCCTCACAAAGTAGGAAGCAGGCTTTGGTTTTCAACACTGTTTGCATCTTGGCCTTACCTCATTATCTATAAAATTACACTAGACCCCCATGGGGCCTTTCTAGCTTCAGATGCTATAGCATCACACTTTTTAGAGCAGTAGAGGGAAGGGAGTCTGGCCATGTGACCTATGTAGACTGCACACATTTCTCCATATGTAGATAACCCCGAAGGCTGCCCTTCTTTTTCAGGAGAGCAAAGATTCTCCTCATTTAGTTTCCATCAGAAGGGATTTTTCCTAAAGTCTTCAGCTCTCTGTACCATCACCTTCTCCCACAGAAGTAGAATGAGTTACCTAGGTTATGGGTTGACTGGACAAGTTAATTTATCAAGTCTGTGCAAGGTGGAGTTAGCAAAAAGTAAAAAAAAAGCCTTAGGCCCCTCCTTAGCACAGACCACTTCCAAGGCCCTGGTTAGGGCCTCTTCAACTCAAAGGGTGATTAAGATTAGTTGCTGCAAGGAAATACTTAAAATGTCCTAAAATCCTACAGCTCATATGTGAATGAAACTTGACAGAGGTTTTTCCAAATTCAAGCCCGAAGACACCTTATCTAAACTCTCAGTTAAAAAGATCATCATTCTAGAGAAAAGAAGGAATTATCATTTTTATCTCTGTAGAAATATTATAAAATTTTTATCCTATGCAAAGACACCCAGACTACTCAGTGGAAAAAAAAATGGAGAAAAAGAGGGTTAGAGATGAATCCTAGGAAATCAATTAATAAAAGTATTATGTTATCTTGTAGTTTTTGATACTTGTTAGAGTTAAATTTTTGTTAAATTTGTTTCTCTGATTCTAAATGAATATTTACTTGGTACCTAACTTTGTATTTTTTTTTTTCCTTAAAAAAGACCTTGAAATTGTGTTGACTTCAAGCTCCTCAAAGCCTGGATCTACCCCCGCTTTCTGCACTTTCCACTACAGACAAGTGAGAGGTGGCGACTCTAGGTAAGTGTGTCTGCCCTGCAGATCCACACTTTCTCTGTTTGTGCTTCAAATCAGTGGTTCCTAAACTACAGCATTCATCAGAATCACCTGGATTGTCGGTCCACTGCCCATCTCCCCCAGGGGTTCTAATTCAGGAGGTCTGACCCTGATTTGCATTTGTAACAAGATCCTAGGTGATGCTGAGGTTGCTGTTCCAAGAGCCCCACTTTGAGAATCACTGCTCTAATCCAGTGGTTCTCAACTTTGGCTGCACAGTGGAAGCACCTGGAGGGGGTTTAAAACTACTGATGCCTGGGGCAAGTCCTTAGTGAGTCTTCTGATTTCATTGGCCTAAGCGTGGGATAGTTTATAAGTTTTCCAGGTATTTTTAAAGTACAGTCAAGGTTGAGAACCAGTGGTCTAGACCAGCGGTCCCTAACCTTTTTGGCACCAGGGACGGTTTCGTGGAAGATGATTTTTCCGTGGACGGGGGGGATGGTTCAGGTGGTAATGCGAGCGATGGGGAGTGATGGGGAGCGATGGCGAGCGGCAGAAGAAACTTTGCTCACTTGCCCGCTGCTCACCTCCTGCTTTGTGGCCGGGTTCCTAACAGGCTGCGGACCAGCACCGGTCCGCGGCCCAGGGGTTGGGGACCCCTTGTCCAGACTGTGCAACAGGAGTCAACCCACTTAGGTAGCAGATCTAAGCTATGCTCTCGCGTTATCAGTAACAAGGGTGACATTTTACACATCGTTTATTGTGCCCATGGTAGTCCAATGATGATGACATATGAAGTCTATTAACTAAGAAGACTTTGTTATATGAAACAAGTGTACATAGCATTACGCCACCTATAGCTTTTTATATTTTTAAAATATAATGTCAATATATATATGGAAAATCAACCATTAATATGTTGGGGAGATCATGATAGAATTCATTAAATGGAAGACTTTATAAGAACTCAGAAAATGAACAGTCTTCATCTTGGACTAGAAGTTGGATATTGTAGACTTTGGATTGGTGTACATATCACATGCATAATTTACCATGCTCTGGAAATCTGAACTAGCTTGAAGTTTCTCAGTAACATTTTTTGAATTATAATTTTATCTTCTTAAGTAATTTCATGTCATTTCTCGATTTGATCTGGCTTAGCAGCTCTAAGAAAATGTATTGTAATAGTTTATTTAATGCTCAATTTATAATTTTTTCTCACTGGAAACGAAATCTCCTATGATGGTATCTCTAAAACATAGCTGTTAGCCTCATTCACTAAGAACCAAAAGGATTATGGCATCTCTAGGTTTCTTTTTAACATGGCCCTAAAACAGCTGGCCATTGATCCTCTAGTGAGCAGTGGCTTGAGAATGAAAGTAATTTCTTCCTCTGAATATCTGTGCCTCATGGAGATGGGAAGTCTTGAACTACATACTACATCTCTATACTTATTATCATTCCATTTGGAAAAACATGTCACACAGAGCCAAAGAGATCCAGTTAGGCTGTGGATTCTGCTTAAATGAATACCCGATGAAGTGATAAACCCGTTTGAAAATGAATTTACTGCTCCCATCAATTCTTTGTGACTCTGAAAAATGTATCAAATAATAAAACTTGATAATCTGACCCTGCTAAAATGCTGCAAGCAATGTCCCAGGCTGCACATATGGTGAGCTCTTTATTTATTTAATTCCTAAAAGAAAAAAGAAAAAAAACCTCTGTAAAGGAATGTCTTTTCCATCTTCCAGATAATGCATTAAATCTGGCTACACATGAAACTTAAACAAATTGTATTGGGTTATTTGGACAAACATGGAATTAATTTGCATTAAGTGCAGGGTGACACTGTCATTAATTATGATAGAACAGAGTGTTACAGTGGGAGCAAAAAATGCCTGATTCTTGTGGCCGACTTTACCACTGGACAGGTCATGCAAGGAGGTCGAGTTTCCAACAGGGGAGTTACCCTCATTGACGGTGGAAAGAGCACACCTAGTGAGGTTATCTTCTCTTTCACAGGCTTTTGAACTCCATATGAATAGTCTTTGGGGTGAGGGAATGTATCTTGGTCCAAAAGCCATTATTAGGACTGGAAATTCATGCATCCCAGAAGTACAACTTTTATCCAAGTGCCTCATTTTATCCCGGTGAGAGATTAGCGAGTCTCGCAGGAGCACTGAAACTAATTGTTACAACAAATTAATTAATGACGTGTACAGAAGGAGTTATTCTCTTGCATGGAGAGGCCTAGAAAGGCAGCAGATATCATTTTTCTTAATAATTTAATTATAACGGAATGACTATGATAGCACCTTGTTTCTGTGGGTCTTCAAAAATTGAAGGCTTAGGTGTGATTTTATCGCTGGTTGGGGATGTGTTAAAGAAACTTTCAGTGTCACTCTTCATTTGCTGCTTTCCCATACCTACAGAGCAGCTTCCAAATGATAACTACTACTTACCATAATTACTTGTCCATATGACAGTGTAGTGTTGACCCTCCTGCAGTAGAAAATGGATTTTTAATTAATTTTTTTCCAGTTATAATGATGAGTTCGTACTGGGCTTGCCATGCTTCTTGACTTCACCATCTTTGTGATTAATAGTGTTTTTTTCTGAGATAACAACTTAAGCCTTTGATGACTATCTATTGGTTTTGCCTGTCATTTCCCCTTCTGATAATAACACTCCAGTGTTGGCGGGAGAACCAGCCCTCACCCATTTCAATCCATTTGGTTGAGGTGGTTGGTTCCTCTCCCCACTCCGGGGGTGGGTACATGGACCAGACATGGGAGATGAGAGCCCAGCATGTGCTTAGATACACTGATTGGTTCAGGGATAGTCATGTGATCATGAAACCTGGGATACTTGCTGGAAATTTTAGAAAAGAGAAGTTTCATGTTTTTCTTCTGGTGTTGCTAAGCTGGTAGTATGTGATTTGAGAGCTCCTGTTGGACCTTTGTGTCATTATTTGAGGAGAGCCTATCTGAAGAAAGTAGACCTGAGATATGGAGGGGGTGTGGTACAAATGCCTGAAGTTTGAGCACCTGAATCCAGCTATGCTTGAAGCAGACACTTGAACTCTTGAATTGTGAGAGGTTAAAAATCCTTCTTTTTGTTGGGTTGAATTGGGTTTCTATTACTTGCAACCAAAAGAGTACTCTTATACACATGTTCTGTGGTCATCATTCTGAGAATACTAACAAAGAGAAAAGTGCAAATAGAGTCCTCCCAAGTTATACCTGTGTAATGAAGAGTCTAAGGCATGGTGTTTCTAGCCAATTTCTCTGCATTATAATCCACATCAATTCTAAGTCTCAGAGTTCCTGAGGCGGGAGGGAGCTAAGAGTTTCTCACTTTAAAGTGGACAAACTTGGAAATCTTGAATGCTTTCATGAGAAATCGGGAACGTTGTTACTATCTTCTGCATCTGAACGTGAAAGCCCTTGTCTTTATTTACAACCAAGATTTGACCAAACCAAGCAAAAAACAAGAGAGAGGATTCATTTCTTTTTTGTAAAGTTTAGAATAGCTTTTTCTGTAGAATTCCCAGTCTTTTACAGAAGGGAAAGCTAGAATGGTTGATAAATGGTGATAAAATATTTGTGAGTAATGATTATTCAGTTTAAACTTTCCTGTAATTATTTCATTAGGTACAAAAGAAATAGTCACATGAGAACAGAGTTGTTAACCCCAGGCTATGATACCTCCAGATAGTTTTATTTGCGTTTGTTGCGCCTATGCATCGGTTTGTGTAGACTGTTCTGTTCTGTGAAGATTTTGTGGTTTTTTTTTTTTGCACAGTGTTAACCACATGGTCATGGAGGTCTGAAATAACATGGGAGAGTCTGTTTGAACTGGGATAAAGGTAGCCTCCCATTGGCTCTTTCCCGCTATTAGGCTACAGATTCTGGGACTCAGAAATCAAGGCTTTGTGAACAGCCAGTGCCCTGTTTTTTATTGGCTTCAGTTGTTCCGTGGGTCAGTCGGCAACAGCTAAGTGGCTAATGATGTGGAGGGATGAGGGCACTAATGAGCTCTGACGGGAATCACGCGTAGGATCTTGGCGTCGCTAGCCTTATCCTCCAAACCCCTGAGCACACTGGACATAGAGTGACAAATGAGAAGCTGGCAGGTCCAGCCTTTTGTTTGGCCACAGAGCTCACCAACACAGGTGTCATAGCGCATCTGAAAAGGAAGAAGCTGAATTTAGAAACCTCATTCTATCATTCCTCAGCCCCCCTCCTAATATTTGACCGATGAATTAATATCAATAAAATAGTGACTTTAGTTGGGGATGAGCTTAAACTTCTTAAAGAAAACATTTTTTTCCTTTATATATTTTAAGTATTGACTATGGGCAGTAGGTGTTATGGGTTGAACTGTGTCCTCCCCAAATTCATTTGCTAAAGTCCTAATGCCCTGTATCTCCAGATGTGACTTTATTTGGAGGATAGGGTCTTTATAGAGATAATCAAGTTGAAATGAGGTAATTGGTGTAGGCCCTGATCCAGTATGCCTGGCGTGCTTATAAAAAGGGGAAGTTTGGATACAGACATGCATAAAGGGAAGACGATGCGAAGAGATACAGGGAGAAGACAGCCATTTATAAACCAAGAAGAGAGGTCTGGACCAGCTCTTTCCCTCACAGCCCTCAGAAGGATCTAATCCTGCTGACACCTTGATTTTGAACCTCTGGTCCCCAGAACTGGGAGACAATAAAAACCTGTTTTTGAAGCCAGGCAGTCCCAGCAAACTGATAACAGTCAGCCAGTATCCAAGGCCCTATAACTCAGGATATCTCATTTAATCAGCCCCTGTGACGTAGTCATTACATATCCATTTAAAACTCAGGAGACTTGTCCACGGGAACACAGCTATCTAGTAGAAGAGCTTGAATTATAAACCAGGCATTTGATTGCAAGTCCAGTGGGTTTTCCACTCCCAGAAAAACAACTTCAGGAAGCTAAGGGAAATATATTACTTTTCTTAAAAAGGCAAAAAAACACAAATTTAAAAGGGCACAGAGAATACTGCTTATAAACACCCATTTAGGTGCCATCCAAATTTAACAAATGTTAACATGTTATTATGTTTCCTTCAGACTTTTTTCTTCAAGACATAAATCATTATGAATATTTTTCTTGTGTTTCTCTTTATAGAGCATTCCTTTTTCTCCTCCCTATAGGCAAACAGAGCCATTAATTTAGTTTATATTCAGTCCATATTTTAATATTCTCACTCTATTTATTTTCTAGTAAAAATAATTCTGCGCCAAGTAATGCTTCAGTGGAAATCATTGAGCATGTCCCTTGTGTATGTTTGCAAGAGTTTTCTTTAGATTCATGTAGCTGGAAACCAAATTGATGGGTTACCAGGTAGGCACTTCTCCATTTTTACTAAATATTGTCAAATTGATCTTCAAGTGGGTCATACCAAATCATACTCCCACTTATAGCATGTGAGAATTAGTTCTCCATGACCTTGGTATTATCAGACTTTAAGTTTTTAGCAATCTGTTGTAATTTTAAAATGTCATATATATACACATATAATATATGTATATGTACATCTATACATATATATTCATAAATAACATAGTATTGTTTCCATGTTTTAAAATTTATGCTAAATATATTATACTTTATGTATTCTATTGGAACTTGCTTTTTTTCGCTCAATGTATTTGTGAGATTTATCTAAGTTAATCTAAGTTGATGCTGTCCTTTTTACTGTTCCAGTTCATTCATTTTCACTGCTATATAATATGCCTCTGTGTAAACATATCCCAGTTTATTTATTCATTCTCCTCTTGATGGCTATTGAGGATGTTTCTGACTTCCTGGCCATGGCAGTCAACATTGCTCTGAATATAGTTATATATGTCTCCTTGTACATACATGTGAGGATTTCTCTGTATGCCCTAGGAAAGAAATTGCTGAGTCATAGGATAAATGTTAAGCTGTTTAATATCATTATCACCATCATTATTATTATACCTTGCCTTTTAAAAATATTTCTCTGTGCTTCAGTCCCGGTGAATACTTTCATACCTGCCTTCAAATGAATTATTTCTCACTTTGTATCCAGTGAATCATTTATAACCTATATTGAAATTAGTATTTTTAATTTCTAGGAATTCTAACTGGCTCTTTTTTATTCTAGTCTACTTATTCTTTTTAAAAAAAATTAATTAATTAATTTGCTTTTGGCTGCATTGGGTCTTTGTCACTGTGCGCAGGCTTTCTCTAGTTGTGGCGAGTGGGGGCTACTCTTCGTTGCGGTGCGCGGGCTTCTCATTGCGGTGGTTTCTCTTGTTGAGGAGCACAGGCTCTAGGCACGCGGGCTTCAGTAGTTGTGGCATGAGGGCTCAGTAGTTGTGGTGCACGGGCTTAGTTGCTCCACAGCATGTGGGATCTTCCCGGACCAGGGCTCGAACCCGTGTCCCCTGCATTGGCAGGCAGATTTTTATCCACTGAGCCACCAGGGAAGTCCTAGTCTGCCTATTCTTGATTCATACCCGACTGCTTTGGTCTCACAATTTTTGTTCTTATTTTACAAAAGTTATTTCTTTATTTCTTTGAAGATATAAAACATATCTACTTTAAGGTCATTTTTGACATTTCCTATTTGGATTTTCTTCCCTTCGCTCTGTTATTTATCACATACTTGAAATTTTAGTTTGCAAGTTCATGTTGAGTGACAGTTCCTTTTCACACTCTGTGTTCATTCCTTCCTGTCTCTGGTTTTGTAGAGGCTTCTACACTGACTCTGTTTTCTCCTATCTCAAGCCAGGCTCCATAGTGGTGCCTCTGTGCTCTTGTCCCATGGTGATGCTGGAGAAAGTTCAGACCCAATTGTGAGCTTTTGGGCAGCCTGGCTGGGGTCCCACCTGCACGGCTGTCTCTGCTTCCTTTAGCCCCACTTCCCCCAGCAAAGTATATTGCTTCACATGAACCAATGTCTTGAGAATTTGCATAGCTTTCCCAACTTCTTTTTAATGCTTCTGATGCCTTATTTCAGGTCCCTGGTTTAATACAATTAGTCTGGTTCAGGCATTTCCCCACATTCTACAGTAATAAAAAAATCTCAGCTGCTGTTTCCAGTCTTCAATTCCCCATTAATTTATATGTGTGTGTGTGTGTGTGTGTGTGTGTGTGTGTGTGTGTGTGTGTGTATATAGAGAGAGAGAGACTGAACGTTTGCCCCCCGCCACCCCATTCATATATTGAAGCCCTAACCCTCAATGTAATGGTATTTGGAAATGGGGTCTTTGAGAGGTAATTAGGCTCAGATGAAGTCATGAGGGTAGGGCCCTCTTGATGGGATTAGTGCCTTTATAAGAAGAGGAAGAGGCATAAGAGCTTTCTTTCTCCAAGAGCATGCATTGAAACAAGGCCGTGTGAGATGCAGCAAGAAGGTGCCAAATGCAAACCAGAAAGAGGGTTCTCACCAGGAACTGAATCTGTTGGCACCTTGATCTTAGACTTCTCAGACTCCAGAACTGTGAGAAATAGAGTCCTATTGTTGAAATTACCACTCTACAGGATTTTGTTATAGCAGCCTGAGCTGTCTAAGACATGTACAGTGAATAATTCTGGAATCTGGTTGACTGTAGCCCCTACTTATCTCTGTTTCTGTTCTATTTCCAACTCTTGTGCATATTTATATATTTTAAAAAATGTCTGTGGTTTTAATATTTTTAAAAGTATCTCATCTATCAGTACTGTGTGTGTGTGTGTGTGTGTCACAGAGAAAGTTGAGGTATTAATTCAAGGCACCATTTTGAATGGAAGCCTTTAGGCTATTTCTCTAGGAAGTTCTGTTAAATAAAAATGTAAGCTCAAACGATAATATGACAGAGATCGAGGTATGGATTAAGATAGAGGTGGCATGTTTAGGACAGATGCTCATTATTCAAGAAACCCCTGACATTTGCAGATTTAACATTTGCAGTTTTGAGTTTTCCCAAGTGACCTCCAGAGGGCCCTGGAATTTTGCTGCTCCCAGCAAGTGCATCTCAACGTGACTTGGTGGTCCTTTGTTCTTTATTAAGTGATCTTTATTGCATGTCGTCATCAAGTGCTCACAACTGATTTTTTTTTTAATGTGTGTAAAATAGAGGTGAAATAAGATATATGACAATAAACAATTAAAAAGAGGTAAATTTATTGGTTAGATATGGAAAGGAAACAGGTGATTTTCAGTAGAATGTGGTTATGAAGAAAACTAAGATACTTTGCAAAATGTTTTGGAATAGTGAATTTAAGGATATGTAGAGGACCCTGGAAGTATTCATAATGAATGTTGGATGTCCATGGTAAATATTTGTCCATCGAAATACTTTGAATTGGTCTTAGAAGTTGCCTATGTGATATGATTTGAGAAACAATAGGAAGACTCCATTGTCCCTGAATTCCTCCCCTACTATCAGTGTCTGATATTCCATTGTGTGAGATTCATTACTTTGTGCTTTGACCTCTCTCCAAAGATCTCTTTTAACATTTATATCCGTTATTGTGAAAGGAGCAAGTACATTGTTACCAACACTTTAGGCTATAGGTTTTCAGATCCACAGACCCAGCATCTCTTGAATGTCTCTTATATGCAAGACTCTTCAAGGTACTATGAATGACATGAAGATGAAACATAGATACTTGTCTTTTGGGAACTCATGGTCCAGTGGAAAAAGGGATAGAATGAAATATTAAACTATGATATAATGAGTGACATTAAAATGTATCAGTAAAGCTATCCTCTGGTAGCTTAGAGAAGGGAACAATGAATGATTCCAGGAGAAATAAGGACAATCTTTAGAGAGGAGGCCACATTTGTGTCTTATGAAGGACAAGGGGTATTGGCTTACTAGGAAGAGCTGGGAATGATTCTTCCTATGAATGAGAACCTTAAGTCCAGATCTGGAAGGTGAAAATATGGGTAAAGAAATGGGGCTCTGGGGGAAGGGGTACGTATGGCATAGACAGAGTTCATTTCTCAACGGTATTGTCATCTGTTCCAGCCAGTTAAGAATCCTAAGAAAAATGCTTTATTCCATAACACTAGGTGCTCTTCATAGTCTGAGTAAGACCTCAGTGATTTTATTTTATGTATGTATGTTTATTGCATGCTTGGGGTAGAGTAAAGACAAAAGTTTGCCTAGAAGTCTGAAGACTTAGCTTCTAGACCAGTTCCACCATTTACTAATCATGTAATTCTGTGCAAACCATTTAACCTTTTGGAGCTTCAGCTGCCCCAAAACGATAATGCAACACTAAGAGCTGCTCTGTCACTACAGTGAGTTCTTGGGATAGAAAGTTAACTAGCATATTTGAAAATAAATTGGAAAGTGCAAAGTACTACACAAATATAAAATTAAATATGAAGTATTCAGTAAGTCAATGGGTCAGACTAATGCATGGATCACCAGGGATAAAATGTCGGTAAAGGCTGAGTTTAAGGCACACAGCTAGTAAAATAGTGTAGAAGATTTTTTGCCCAAAGATATTTTCTGTATTGTGTTTGAGCTGTTGCCAGAATGAGCATACTCTACACATGGTTAACCCAACCCTAGTCCTATTCTTAATCTGCAATTTTGCAAACGAGGATATAAATATAGCTGGGCAGTTGCACTCTTGGGCATTTATCCCAGAAGAATGAAAACTTATGTTCACACAAAAACCTGTGCATGAATGTTCCTAGCAGTTTTATTTATAATACCCCAAACCTGGAAACAGCCCAAATGCCCTTGAGCGGGTGAATGGTTTGTTTAAACTGTGGTACATCCATACCATGGAATACTACTCAGCAAGAAAGAGGGACTAACTATTGATACATGCTACAACGTGGATTGAATCTCCAGAGAATTATGCTGAGTTAAGAAAGTCAACTGTAAGTGGAATTATACAGTTCCATTTACATAACATTCTTTTTTTTTTTTTTTTTTTTTTTTTAGGTGCGTGGGTTTATCTCTGGGCTTTCTATCTTGTTCCATTGATCTATGTTTCTGTTTTTGTGACAGTACCATATTGTCTTGATTACTGTAGCTTTGTAGTATAGTCTGAAGTCAGGAAGTCTGATTCCTCCAGCTCCGTTTTTTTCCCTCAAGACTGCTTTGGCTATTCGGGGTCTTTTGTATCTCCATACAAATTTTAAGATGATTTGTTCTAGTTCCGTAAAAAATGCCATTGGTAATTTGATAGGGATTGCATTGAATCTGTAGATTGCTTTGGGTAGTATAGTCATTTTCACAATGTTGATTCTTCCAATCCAAGAACATGGTATATCTCTCCATCTGTTGGTATCATCTTTAATTTCTTTCATCAGTGTCTTATAGTTTTCTGCATACAGGTCTTTTGTCTCCCTAGGTAGGTTTATCCCTAGGTATTTTATTCTTTTTGTTGTAATGGTAAATGGGAGTGTTTCCATAATTTCTCTTTCAGATTTTTCATCATTAGTGTATAGGAATGCAAGAGATTTCTGTGCATTAATTTTGTATCCTGGAACTTTACCATATTCATTAATTAGCTCTAGCAGTTTTCTGGTGGCAGTTTTAGGATTCTCTATGTATAATATCATGTCATCCGCAAACAGTGACAGTTTTACTTCTTCTTTTCCAATTTGTATTCCTTTTATTTCTTTTTCTTCTCTGATTGCCGTGGCTAAGACTTTCAGAACTATGTTGAATAACAGTGGTGAGAGTGGACATCCTTGTCTCGTTCCTGATCTTAGAGGAAATGCTTTCAGTTTTTCACCATTGAGAATGATGTTTGCTGTG
Source organism: Balaenoptera borealis (assembly GCF_965194805.1). Taxonomy (NCBI): domain Eukaryota; kingdom Metazoa; phylum Chordata; class Mammalia; order Artiodactyla; family Balaenopteridae; genus Balaenoptera; species Balaenoptera borealis. The sequence continues at coordinate 22,379,768 of NC_138863.1, forward strand.
GGTTTGTCATATATGGCCTTTATTATATTGAGGTAGGTTCCCTCTATGCCCACTTTCTGGAGAGTTTTTATCAGAAATGGGTGTTGAATTTTGTCAAAAGCCTTTTCTGCATCTATTGAGATGATCATATGGTTTTTCTTCTTCAATTTGTTAATATGGTGTATCACATTGATTGATTTGCGTATATTGAAGAATCCTTGCATCCCTGGGATAAATCCCACTTGATCGTGGTGTATGATCCTTTTAATGTGTTGTTGGATTCTGTTTGCTAGTATTTTGCTGAGGATTTTTGCATCTATATTCATCAGTGATATCGGTCTGTAATTTTCTTTCTTTGTAGTGTCTTTGTCTGGTTTTGGTATCAGGGTGATGGTGGCCTCATAGAATGAGTTTGGGAGTGTTCCTTCCTCTGCAATTTTTGGGAAGAGTTTGATAAGCATAGGTGTTAGCTCTTCTCTAAATGTTTGATAGAATTCACCTGTGAAGCCATCTGGTCCTGGACTTTTGTTTGTTGGAAGATTTTTAATCACAGTTTCAATTTCATTACTTGTGATTGGTCTGTTCATATTTTCTGTTTCTTCCTGGTTCAGTCTTGGAAGGTTATACCTTTGTAAGAATTTGTCCATTTCTTCCAGGTTGTCCATTTTATTGGCATAAAGTTGCTTGTAGTAGTCTCTTAGGATGCTTTGTATTTCTGCAGTGTCTGTTGTAACTTCTCCTTTTTCATTTCTAATTTTATTGATTTGAGTCCTCTCCCTCTTTTTCTTGATGAGTCTGGCTAATGGCTTATCAATTTTGTTTATCTTGTCAAAGAACCAGCTTTTAGTTTTATTGATCTTTGCTATTGTTTTCTTTGTTTCTATTTCATTTATTTCTGCTCTGATCTTTATGATTTCTTTCCTTCTGCTAACTTTGGGTTTTGTTTGTTCTTCTTTCTCTAGTTTCTTTAGGTGTAAGGTTAGATTGTTTACTTGAGATTTTTCTTGTTTCTTTAGGTAGGCTTGTATAGCTATAAACTTCCCTCTTAGAACTGCTTTTGCTGCATCCCATAGGTTTTGGGTTGTCGTGTTTTCATTGTCATTTGTCTCTAGGTATTTTTTGATTTCTTCTTTGATTTCTTCAGTGATCTCTTGGTTATTTAGTAACGTATTGTTTAGCCTCCATGTGTTTGTCTTTTTTACTTTTTTTTCCCTGTAATTCATTTCTAATCTCATAGCATTGTGGTCAGAAAAGATGCTTGATATGATTTCAATTTTCTTAAATTTACTGAGGCTTGATTTGTGACCCAAGATGTGATCTATCCTGGAGAATGTTCCGTGCGCACTTGAGAAGAACGTGTAATCTGCTGTTTTTGGATGGAATGTCCTATAAATATCAATTAAATCTATCTGGTCTATTGTGTCATTTAAAGCTTCTGTTTCCTTATTTATTTTCATTTTGGATGATCTGTCCATTGGTGTAAGTGCGGTGTTAACGTTCCCCACTATTATTGTGTTACTGTCAATTTCCTCTTTTATGGCTGTTAGCAGTTGCCTTATGTATTGAGGTGCTCCTATGTTGGGTGCATATATATTTATAATTGTTATATCTTCTTCTTGGATTGATCCCTTGATCATTATGTAGTGTCCTTCTTTGTCTCTTGTAACATTCTTTACTTTAAAATCTATTTTTTCTGATATGAGTATAGCTACTCCAGCTTTCTTTTGATTTCCATTTGCATGGAATATCTTTTTCCATCCCCTCACTTTCAGTCTGTATGTGTCCCTAGGTCTAAAGTGGGTCTCTTGTAGACAGCATATATATGGGTCTTGTTTTTGTATCCATTCAGCAAGCCTGTGTCTTTTGGTTGGAGCATTTAATCCATTCACGTTTAAGGTAATTATCAATATGGATGTTCCTATGACCATTTTCTTAATTGTTTTGGGTTTGTTTTTGTAGGTCCTTTTCTTCTCTTGTGTTTCCCACTTAGAGAATTTTCTTTAACATTTGTTGTAGAGCTGGTTTGGTGGTGCTGAATTCTTTTAGCTTTTGCTTGTCTGTAAAGCTTTTGATTTCTCCATCAAATCTAAATGAGATCCTTTCCAGGTAGCGTAATCTTGGTTGTAGGTTGTTCCTTTTCATCACTTTAAGTATATCATGCCACTCCCTTCTGGCTTGTAGAGTTTCTGCTGAGAAATCAGCTGTTAACCTTATGGGAGTTCCCTTGTATGTTATTTGTCGTTTTTCCCTTGCTGCTTTCAATAATTTTTCTTTGTCTTTAATTTTTGCCATTTTGATTACTATGTGTCTCGGCGTGTTTCTCCTTGGGTTTATCCTGTATGGGACTCTCTGCGCTTCCTGGACTTGGGTGGCTATTTCCTTTCCCATGTAAGGGAAGTTTTCTACTATAATGTCTTCAAATACTTTCTCGGGTCCTTTCTCTCTCTCTTCTCCTTCTGGGACCTCTATAATGCGAATGTTGTTGCGTTTAATGTTGTCCCAGAGGTCTCTTAGGGTGTCTTCATTTCTTTTCATTCTTTTTTCTTTAGTCTGTTCCACAGCAGTGAATTCCACCATTCTGTCTTCCAGGTCACTTATCCGTTCTTCTGCCTCAGTTATTCTGCTATTGATTCCTTCTAGTGTAGTTTTCATTTCAGTTATTGTATTGGTCATCTCTGTTTGTTTGTTCTTTAATTCTTCTAGGTCTTTGTTAATCATTTCTTGCATCTTCTCAATCTTTGTCTCCATTCTTATTCCGAGGTCCTGGATCATCTTCACTATCATTATTCTGAATTCTTTTTCTGGAAGGTTGCCTATCTCCACTCATTTAGTTGTTTTTCTGGGGTTTTTTCTTGTTCCTTCATCTGATATATAGCCCTCTGCCTTTTCATCTTGTCTATCTTTCTGTAACTGTGGGTTTTGGCCCACAGGCTGCAGGATTGTAGTTTTTCTTGCTTCTGTTGTCTGCCCTCTGGTGGTTGAGGCTATCTCTACATAACATTCTTGAAATGACAAAATTATAGAAATAGAGAATATATGGTTGCTAGGGATTTAAGATGAGGGGTTGAGGGCAAGAGAGAGGTGAATGGGTGTGGTTATAAAAGGGCAACAGGAGAGATCCTTGTGGTGATGGAAACGTTCTGTATCTTGACCATGGTGGTGGCTATAGGAGCCCACATGTGATAAAGTTGTATAGAACATTGGGCAGAGTTCCGGTTTTGAAAGATGAAGAGTTCTGGAGATTGGTTGCACGACAGTATCAGCGTATTTAACACTACTGAACTTTGCCCTTAAAAATCGTTAAGTTGGTAAAGTTTATATTGTGTGTATTTTACTAAACAAAAATTTAATTAAAAATGCTTGGGACTAAACACACACATACACACACTCAAGCACAAGTAGAACTGGAGAAATCTGAATAAGAGCTGTAGATGTAGCCATCTCAATATCTTAGATGTGATTTTGTACTATAATTTTGCAAGATGTTATACAGTGGGGGGAAACTAGGTAAAGGTTACGTGAAATCTCTCTGTATTATTTTTTTTACAACTGCATGTATGTCTACAATTATATTAAAATAAAAAGTTTATTTGAAAAAAAAATATAGCTGGGGATATGCAAACTCACGTTTAAGAATAAGGAAACAATTTAAGGGCATGCCATTGGACCAGAGGGACATCCCCTTTGTATACAGACAACCACCTCTTTAGTCACGAGGAAAAGTGAGTTGAGCTGTTCGTTCTTTAGCATGTAGTTGTTAACTTAGCAGAAACTGGAACCCACATCTCCCATCACACTTTTGTCTTTTGTATTTTGAGGAAAACAGCATTCCTACTCTTGTTTTTTGTACATGATACAAAATTAGCTAGACTAATAAGCTAAAGCAGTAACCTTGAAATTTGTGAAAGTTAAGGAAAATCGAATGTTGAGAGTTACACATCCGCAACTGAAATTAGTCCCAGGACCCCCTTCTCCTCTCAGATTCTGGGCATACCAATAAAATACCCAAAGACAAGCAATACAGTGAAAATTGGTTCTTTGGGTATCGTAGCATCTTGACTTAGAAGGGCTTTAACCTTGGCCTCATGCTTCCTGGGGGGCCTGTTGCCGATGCTGTGTAGATGCTAGAATTATCAAGCAGCACTCAGAATGTTTCATCTGAGTAAAATTAAAAATGAAACCTTCAAAGTCCTATTGATTCTAGACATGCTCTCTGTGCATTAAATTGAACTTAATGGACTGAGAAATGAGCATTTCAGCACATATAGGTAAAAATTATTTGTATGAGAATCAATTACTCACATGCCCTTTATCCAGCAATATATGTATTTATCTACATAGGTAGGTAACGCCAAAGCATCATGTTGAATCTATCTGAGATAACTGAGAATCACTTTTCATTCAAGCCACTTAAATTTGGCTCAACATTAATCCATCATTAGCTCTTGGCTTTGCTTCTCTAAAATATAAGCGACAAGATTTTATGAATATTTTGACCATTGGAAACACTGAGTAAGGGCTTTAGCATGAATAGAATACAGAAGAATGTGTGGCTGTACGGATGGATGACCTCCTGATCATCGTCCCATGTATCTTCATTTGGCTTCTTTCTATGTGTTATAACTGATATTTTCCCAGCTCTATAGTCTTTATGTGTTCAAGCTTATCTGCTTCATGTCTTTTATGTTGTTAGGACTCTTCACCCTGTGTTCCTATTTTAAGCTTGGCCTTGAACTTCAAACTCATATATCCAATGGTCTGCTGGAGAAAATGACTTAGAAATCTCACACAGTCACCTGTAATTTAACATGCTTAAAGTTGAAAGTCCTATTCCTACAAACCCAACCTGTTTTTCCCCTTGTAATTCAGCTCTCACTTAGACTACACTGCTTCCTCCTTTCAACTCCCATATTCAATTCTCAAGTCCTCATTTTACTGCCTAAATTTAGCTCAGATGGATCCATTTCTCTTTATCCCTATAAACAGTGCTCTAGTGTAGACTTCTGAGTACAGCTGCCCTCTAATCCTGCCTCAGTAGAGTGTCACTGCCCCAGATGCATTTTCACGGTGTAGCCAGAACCAGAATCCTCTCTCCAATGTGCACATTTGACCACATAGCTCCCCTTTTGAGAATCTCCCAGTGGTTTCCTAACATCGACCAACAGAAGTTTAAGTTCTTAACAGAGCTCACAAGATCCTTCCAGACTTGGTCTACACTTGTCTTATTAGCTTCATCTCTCAATCCGAGGGTACCATGGATTTGGTCGTAATTCTCCACACTTGCAGTGCTGCCTCACATTGCCTGTCCTTATTCGTGGTGTTCCCTTGGCTGCAACAGCCTGCTCAACCTTTTTGCGTCCAGTTAGCCCTTGTTCATCTTTCGAGACTCAGATGCAGTATCCTTTTCTCCAGAAAGACTTCTCTAAAATCCAGTGTGAAGTAACCCTCTCTCATGCTCCATCACCTCTTATGCAAACCTCTATATGTTGAAATTTTATTGACAGTTTTGTGTCTCTACTTCTCTAGGCTATAAAGTTTTTTGAGAAAAATACTACTTTGTATTCATCTTAGTACCCTCAACATGAAGCCCAGTGCCTTCCATTTGGTAAATGATTCAAAATGCTCATTAAATTGTCTTTGGGTAAAATTAACACATTTTAGAGTTTTATATAAGATTTCCTTTGGCTGAAAGTTTTAGGTAATTGGGTAGATTATGGAAAAGAACTTTGGAAGGATTCTTGATTTAGATACTCTCTGTGTCACTTATAGGTTGGAAACTGGTTTTAAGAGCAAGCATTGTGTTAAGAAACTCCCAAGGGATATACACCAAAGTTTCAGCTTAGTGTTTTAAGATACTGGCTAAAAGTTTCTGGGAACTGGTGGCACGGCCAGGATTATAGGATTGTTGCTATTGTGTAGTAACATGTACTATGAATGCATTTTAATTCTTAGAAATGTGAGTACCTTTATGTGTAAATTATCCATAATAATTAATGCCCATTAGATTAAGGAATTCACAGCCTCTGAGGCCCTTCCAGTTTTGGAGTTCTAGGAATTCCTAGAACTCACCCCTAAAAAAAGTCAGAATAAAAATTGTTTTAACTTTATTGTACCTGCCAAATCAGACTGTCACTTGGTTCTGTTGGTTATCTATAACTGCAAAAACTGAACCCATCATGTGACCATCTGAATCACTTTTGAAGAAAGCACTTTGTATTAACATGCTCTCTTGGTCATTTTAATCAATTTCCTCACAGTCTAAGAGTCTTGAAAGAAGAAATCAAAAAGTCTAATTTCTCTGAAGAAACAGGAGGTTAACATAAAAACACACAACACTTTAACTGTCTCCTCTCTTTGCCAAATACTTCATCCTGAATGGATCTACTAGCTGTGAGGAGGGGTATGCACATTACAAGTTTTTTTTAAAGATGTCATTTAATACTCTCCATGGATCCATTTGTCTGAGATGGGGTAATATGCTTCTTTTTAAGCAAATGTGTTTGCTCTCCTGATTTTCCGTTCATTTGGTGGGTTTTGCCACCAAAATGCTGAGCAGTTGGACCTCTAATTTAAGGAACCTATAATGCACACATTCCTGGAAATGAGGAAACATTTTGTGTTTGGAAAGAAGTAGATTTATTCGACACTCAAGAGTTTCTGGTTTGTTTGTTTATAGAGAGACTTACATATTTCTCCTGACATGAGAATACCAAGAAGAAGGAAACAAATCATAAAGTTTAGGGATAAAATTGATTTTGTATCTTGAGGACTTCTGCAATATTTAATTTTGTTCCTTTATTAATTCACCCATTCAAAAAATACTAGATGAAAATCTGCTATGTGCCAGGAACACTGCTAAATGCCTCATCAACTTATAGTCTGGTGGAAGGGACAGCTAAAAAATGTTACTTATGGGGTCATAGATATTCCAAAAAGAGAAGTCCAGAGGGCTAGGGAAGAACATCCTGGGGACCTGACCCAATCAGGGTGAGAGGCTAGTGTCCTTTACACTGAGAACTGAGGGCTGGGAAAGAGAAGGAGTGGGGGTAGGGTGGGTCCAGGTGTGCCAGGCCAAGATTACAGAGCACACAGTTCCTGCTAGGATGAGTTGTCCCCCTTGGGAAATATTTGACACTCTCTCTAGTCTCCAGTGACCCCAGCTTGGATGTCATGCTGCTTGTTCCTTCTCTATTTCAGAGCTAACCTTTCTGAGCTCACTTTCTAAGCCAGCGTAAGACTCTATTGATGAATGAAGGGAGGTGGTGATAAATGACAAATTTGGTTAGAAGTGATGAAATACTACAATGAAGGACAAGCCCTCATCTTCAAAAATAGAAACTGACCTTGACTGCTGGTGCTTTTTAACATTTATTTCTGCTTTGAAGCAGCTCCCTGTGTAGGAGTCCAGTACATTCATAAATTAATGTATCTTATTAAATCTGTAGAAGAAGAAAAAAAAGTAAGTTTATAAGAGATTTTTCCCCCATCTCTGATCTCTGGGTGAGATTTTAGGTTTTTTTAATATTAATGATTACATTTCTCCTAGTAAATCGAGGGATGTAGCTCTGGCAATGAAATCAAATCTCCTTTTTATAAAGAAAATAAAAGAATGTAATGATATGGATGAATTTCACAACAAGATGTGGAATGAAAGAAGCCAGGTTCAAAAAATACATATTGTCTGATTCTATAGAGTTTCAAAACAGGCCAAAGTGAGTTGTGCTGTTTGGAAGTTCACCATTCTTAGTGGGGGCTATCCTTGGTGGTGGTGAGGGCATTGACTGGAAGGGGGCACATGGGGACTTCTGGGGTGCTAGTGATACACCCTATATATCCCATGTCATAAGTATTATGTGTGTGCTTGAATGTATGTATAGTGGAAGTCAATGAGAAGCTTAAAAGATGTTCACTTACAATGAATCCTTTATACAAAGGAAGAAAGCATTTGGCTTTGCAAACGTGGTTCTGGGAATATCTACAGAGCCATTAAGAAGTGGGTCTTTACAAAGATACAGTTTCTTTGGTTCACCTCAGTAGCCATAAATCAGTTCTCAAAGAAAATTATTTTGGACTAGATTATTTAGTTCAACCCCAAGTCCGATGATGCTAAAGATGCAATTGCTCAAACTAAGCAAACAGTTTAAAAAAATCTGTATCTCATTGTGTGTCAGAGCTGAGGGTAAAAGAACATGTTTCTAGGTTGTATTTCACCACATGCGTGATGCATTTCCAACATGCCCTTTTATTTCTCCGGAAGACAACTAAAGAAGACTGTATGGTGCTATATACCCAGTCTATATACAGTGGATTTGTATGTCCTGAAATATAGATTTTTATGGTAAACAAAGAATATTTTTCTGAGTTGACATAATTTCAGTAGGCATGTGAGTTGGATGACTGACCTTCCGTCTTCTGTAAGAGCAAAACAATGGGATGGAATATGTGATTACAGATGTACATTCTGGTTTTACTTCCACAAGTGCAAAGAAGGACTATATCACTGCACGCTACATTGGTGTTATGAAATATCATAATTCTGTGCATTCTCCTATTTTTTTTTAAGTTACTTTATGCTTTGTGGATGAATCATTTCACAACTTTGCTACTGTGACCCTAGCCATCCCCGCTCACTGGAGGATAGCTAAAGGTTTTTTTAAAAAAAAGACCCAGTCAGAATCTCTTAATAAAGCTATTATAGGCTGCTGACTCTGGAGGCTGGGTAGCCAGTGGCCTGACTGCTGATAAAAAGCACATGCTGGAAGAAAGGGAGTGGGGAATGGACCACTGCTGTCTCTGCTCTCATTCATGACTGATGCTGGGGTCTCTCCCTCTACTATTCATATCCAAAGTGGCCTGTGTAGAGCTGTTCAATCACTCATGAGCTGGAAGATACAAGTGGGTATCTAAAGCAAACTCAGGCAATCACAGTCAACATTCCTGAGGTCAGAATACTTGTCAGGCTGAGAAACAGGCAGTTGAGTGGTGAGAACCTCCTGGAACACTGCTGAGTTCTCTGGAGAGCCCAAAGTGGCATCCAGCCCAGCCAACAGGATAGGAGCGTGCTTCATGTAAACAAGTGAAGCAGCCTGGAGGGCGTTCTCCTCTGGCCGCATGCAGGTATCCCCTGCATATCTGGATACTCAGGGCAGTCCTTCTGTGTTCATCTTACAGCAGTACTGCCCTGCAGGGCCTCAAGAGATAGTAAACAGAACAGATAAATGGAGGATATGTCCTCTCGAGCAGAAAAAATGACTGCCTAGTTGCAAAACAGAAACAAACAAAAAACAACCCCAAAAAAGCAATCGAACAAAAACCCAACTATATGTTTATGTTAATATTTTACACATTTAATACGAAACTTTTCTTTTTTATATGTAAAGCTCATTGTCACTGCAATGATTTTAGGTTCCACGCAGCTTGATTTTCATTCCCCTCTGCAACTCTCCTTTGCTCGTGTTCAACCTCCCTCTGAAATCAATGTACCACATGAGACACAAATGATTAGGGATGGAAAATTAGATCTATGAACAAGCAGAACTAATGAAATGCTTCACAGCAAGGCAAAGGTGGGATAAGAGTTACTGTAGGCTAAACAAGCCTGCAATTGTTAGGCACAAAAGTGGGAGAATGTTCTAGCTCTATGGAGACATAGCAAGTATGTGATCTTAATGACACAGCCATCAGTCCACCGTAATGTCTATAGCTTTTTAAATTTCTATCGATATACAGTCCTGTACTAGTAACACATGGATACAAATACACATATGCACCTTAGACATTTTCTACTTGCAGTTTAGAAATCGTATGCCTTATATTTATATATCCAGTAACCACAAATCTTCTTTATAAGATGTTGCCTAGCATCTTTTTAATTATCTCTTTGTAAAATTTTAACCCAGGAAACTTATTGACAATTGGTTTCAAGGCTAGTCTTATGAGTTTATAGAGTGCGCGGTCATCCTTAGATTGTCATTTCTGAACATTTGGGGAGGGCTGCTTGCTCACCAGTATGTCTCCTGCTTGCTTTCTGATGCTTTAATAAGGGCCGCAGTCTTCCATTCCACAGTTGAGCCTGGTACCAGGTAGGACAAATCAATAGGTGAAGCCAAAAATGTAAATACCATGGAAGGATGGCATTACCAAAATTCCTACTGAGATGCAAGGACAAGTTTTGATAAAAGTCAGTGTACTTAGTACCCCAGTTGGGTAGAGGACAGTGAATTCCACCGGTCAGTAAGCTGACTATAGAGCAAAGGACAGATGGCACCAAGATAAGTAAGTGATTCCTTAACAATAGGAAGGTGATGTTTATTTATTTGCTCAAAGTCCTTGGTTTAGTGTCAGGCACGTATTTATTGATTTGGATGGATTTCATTATTAGCAACAGGGGGGGCAGTTACATGGTCTGAGCTGTATCAGTAGAAAGTTCACCTTATATATCAATACTACACGAGGGCATTGGATACTTCCTCATTCTTTTGTCTAGTTGTTTCCTCTTTTAAAACTTATATTGCACATTCCATCTCCCAGGAAGCCTTCCCACAGGCCTGGGATGATGCCTTGCCTTGTGCAAATATTCCCAGTATGCCTGTTCATACTTGGAGCACAGCACGCCCCTCTCTGTCATTGTGGACTTGCCTCGCTAATTTGCCTCACCAGACTGTAAGCTCCTTGAGAGCAGGAAAAAAATGCCTCATTTAGTTTTTTTTTTTTAAAATTAGTTATTTACTTATTTATTTATTTTTGGCTGCATTGGGTCTTTGCTGCTGCTCATGGGCTTTCTCTAGTTGCGGTGAGCAGGGGCTACTCTTCGTTGTGATGCGCGGGCTTCTCATTGCGGTGGCTTCTCTTGTTGCGGGGCACGGGCTCTAGGCACACGGGCTCAGTAGTCGTGGCACGCAGGTTGTGGCTCACGGGCTCTAGAGCGCAGGCTCAGTAGTTGTGGCACATGAGCTTAGTTGCCCCACGGCATGTGGGATCTTCCCGGACCAGGGCTCGAACCCATGTCCCCTGCATTGGCAGGCAGATTCTTAACCACTGCACCACCAGGGAAGCCCTGCCTCATTTAGTTTTAACCCCAGTGTCTAGTTTCCTAGCTGGAACATTATTTATTGAATAATTGAATAAACTTTATTGAATATGACAAATCAAAGGAAAAGTCTGGATGCAGTGATTGGGTTAGCCACAAGGCAACATGGAGAAGAACCAGGAAACTTGAGCATTTACTTTATTAACATAATGCACTTTAAAAGGTCAAATCTATTTTTCTGAATTAAAAAATGACTTTATAGTCTTTTTGTCAGAGTTTGCTTGCATAATGAATTTGCAGTGGAGGAATCAGATAAGAGAGTCTGGATAAACTTTTCTGTGATAATTGAAAGGGCCCTAGAGAAGAGTGACTTCTGAAATGGCCACTAAGTCATGAGAAGAGTAGGTGGGTGAGGGCAGCTACTGCCTAGAAGCTAAATAACCTGTGAGTGTGCCTACCTTTCCCTTGAGACGGTAGCTACTGGGAGCTGGAGACAGACCTTTCAACAAGATTAAAGCGATGTTATTAATTGCTATCGATCATGGGTCAACAAATTAAATTGCATCTGCAACTGCATCTCTGAAAAGTCTAAATGAGAAATGCAGTTAATGGGTCTAGCTGACCCAATGTTGTGATTAATTAAAAAGTTTATGAAACCAAAAAACAAAGGCTAAGAAAAATGTATTGGGAACAGGGTGGATATCCTTGGAAATCTCAGATCAAAAGGTTCCCCCAGGAACTACTTTGTCACCTAATCCTGTATGTTCTGAAAAAAAAAAAGAGAGAAGGCAGATGGTTGAAAAAGTTCTTTCTTTTTGAATTTCCAAAACCCTGGTGAATGATAATGTAAAAACAAAACTGACATTTATATTCTGAAGGGGCATGAACAGAGAGAGGTGTTGGAAATTTATAAGCAGTTTGTATCATACTATGCAAAAGAAATTATTTCACCATGGTGTGAGATTAATATTTACCACAAATTAGTAAAGAATTCTGTTGTTCTTTCGATGCAAACCTTTGACTTCCATTTTAAGAATACTGTGAAAACATGTATGACCAGTGGAGGACTTTGGCTCTTCAAACTGCAATTATTCAGACCAGGATGAAAAAAGAATTGGTAAATAGAAACAGAGTGGGCTGCCCTGTAGACAAGCGTGTCTGAGGTTAATCCTAAATACCTTGGTATTATCAGCATCTTCAGCATAAAGTCTAAAGTGGGGTATGTGCCACCCCCAAAGAAAGCATGAGCTCCATGCTTTTGGTGGTTGTTATTAGCATCAATATCCTGCTAATCACCTGAACTAGAAATGTGGGCTATTTTAATTCTTGAATCCCATTTGTTCCTCCATGAAGTCTTGTCCCAACCAGTCTGTTAGAGGGTCGCCACTACCAGATCAGATCCTCATTATTCCTTCCTGGACTCTTGTAATTGCTTCTCCTTAGTGTCCCCACCTCTCTCTCACTAGACCCCATCCCGTCCCTCATTCTGCTGTCAGAATTGTTATTCTAAGACTTACATGTGGCCGTGTCACCCTCTTTTTGATGTTAATTAATCCACAGTATCAATAAGAACCAAGTCCAGTTTTCTGAGCATGATTTTCCATCACCCGACAGCTAGGTTTCCTTCCTGGACACATCTTTCACCATGTCCCACCATCTTCAACTTCACACTCAAATCACACCTGACTGCTTGTCACACTCCAAAGATACTATTTATTTTTAAATATGCCAATAGCAAACCCCAAATTCCTGCCTGTCTTTTACTCAAGCTTCATGATCCAAACCTAGGGCTACCTTATCCATGAGATTTCTTTTATCATACCATAACCTCATAATGATAGCTGACACATAATAGACCCTTCTTATGTGCCAGGCTCTATTCTAAGCTATTTTATGGGTAGCATTCTGTTTAATACTTACAGCCCTGATATAAAATTGGGCGAGCCTGTGAAAATGACTGAACTTCTCTGAACCTCACTGTTCCAGTCTGCAAAATGGGAATGCTAGTGCATGATTTCATGATAGTTATCAGAATGGTTGAGCTGATGAATGTAAGTCATTATCTCTTGTAAAGTAACCAATATAGTATCTGATGCACAGAAGGGGCTCAAGACGTGGTAGCTGAATAGCTGAACTTTATATCCGAATTCCTCTGCCACCTCACATAACTATTCATTTGAAAGGCTTTAAAACTGAAAATTAATTTTAAAAATACAGCTTTTTAAAAAGGGCCCCTACTCAAAGCCAGGGAGTAAGGTAAGCACTGGGCTAAATTAAACTGGAGTTTGGGCTTCAAAGAACTATGAGTTCAAGATTTTCAAATTTAAAGAGAAAACCATTAAGTCATTACCATAACTGAAAATGTTTGGCATATAAAACAAATTTTGAATCCTTAAAATTAAAGAAGTTCCTTTAACTCAATGTATTTAACTCTTATTCTATGAGAGGCACTAAGGCACTAGCTCATCAAAAGAACAATATGCCTTCTGGGTCTATAAGGTTGATCAGGGCGAATCCGGTGTTCATACCAGATAGTACAGTTTGAGGCTCACTGATAAGACTATCCCCCCAGTTGGAGGTACAAATCCCTTATAAACAGAGTAAGAAAGTATAGGTAAGGTTGCCAACTCAGAGATAGCATTTGTCCTTCAACATCATGAAGGTACCTTTCTTTAAAAGAGTAATATTACCAACATAAACCCTGAAATAACAACAAACCCAGGACTGTCTCAGTTCATAGCTTTCTCTCCTATGCTTTGAAGTGCCCTTCCATGGAAGTTGAATCAGAAATGAACTGTAAACAATCCTTTGCAAGGGGCATAGGGGGAAAGAGAGTTGGATGGATGGGAAACTGAAAAGCACGATAGTCTAATCTTGTTTTAAGAAAATGTTGGTGGAGCCGGGGGTGTGTAACCGTGTATGTGGGGATGCCATACTGATGTTTTCTTAGTGGTTGGCTTTTTTCTTTCTTCCTCCAACAATGCAGTAGATGATGGCAATTTATAAAGTATTGCTCTGCTTTACTCTGTTAGGCCGTATGTCTGTCTCAAGGAGAAGGAGAATAACAGTTTGCTCTTACTCCGTAAGGAAAGCTTACACACGTATAAAAGGCGGTGTCCTCTGGGTACTGGTCATTGGAAATGGTTCTCGGTCTGGGGCTTTGTTGCCCCTATTGGTAGAAAGCCTCTTGCCTACTGCTTGCCCTGCTTAGAGTCTAGGGAGGAGTTTAACATGGACTTTAAAAGAGTAATTTTCCCCAGCACAACCCCTCTGATAACAACAACAGACCCAGGAGTCTGTCAGAGTTCACAGCTGTGTGTTGGCAGGGTTCATATCCCTACTGTGGACTTAGGAGGCATAACGACCAAATGCGATGTTACAGATGGTTTGCTTTGGATCATGCAAACACCCCTCCTCCCCTGTAGTTTAGAAAAATCTAAGAAATTTGAATATAAACTGGATATTGATGATATTAAGAAATTATTAATTTTGTTAGGTTTGGTAAAAACTATCCCTTTTTTCAAAGAGATGATTACTCTCTTTGATGATGTAGGGATGAAATGATATACCTGATGTTTGCTTTAAAATACTCAAGGGAAAAAAATAGATGAAGTATTATGCAGAACCTTGAGAACTGTTGCATCTTGGCAATGGGTAAGTGGAGGTTCCTTATACAATCTTCTCAATTTTTGTGTATGATGGAAAACTTCTACAGTAAAAAATTTCTGCTTTGCCACTTAAGATCCTGTGACCTTGGGCAAAGCATTTAACCTCTTCGTATTCTGGTTTCCTCAACAGCAAAGCAGAGATAATAAGAGTCCCTGTCTCGTAGCTGTGCTGTGTGGATTGAATAGAAAAAGTTCAGGGCACAGCACAGGGCCTGCCACAGAGTAAGCCTTCAAAAATTACAGATTATCACTAGTAGTGTGCATGGATCTGGGTCAGGGAAATATTTTTCCTATCACTTACCCTCTCACTGCTGGTTTGGGTTCCTCTCTGATCCCTAAATCAGCCTTGCCTTCTATTATGAAAAATGAAAATATACTCAGACAAATGCTAAAGCTGATGCCTAATTCTAATTGAATATAACTCTAACAACACATGTATTTTCAGATGATAGAAGTCACTGAGAATTAGTCATTAAATGAAGAGTATGGAGAAGGGAGAAATTTAGGAAGGAAAATATACCACAAACCGTGTTTGCTGGTTAACACACTTTATATTTAACAAAATAGTTTTTTAATAATATATTCTTTTACACATCAAATATTGTTGCTAGAATCCCCTTTTTACAGTTGAGTGTTTAGTGTTTTTTTTTTTTTTTCTCACTAGTTTTTCAGGCACACCATTTTTCAAAGATTTTAGAAACTGAATCGTTTTTTTAACAGGCATCAGCTGACAATCAGGTTGTTGATCCCTTATTTAAACAGAGCTGTAGTTAAAGCCAAGAACCAAAGGCGGAGGAGATGTAGGAGGGTAAAGGTGATGGGGTAGCTGCAAACAAAGCTTTCAAAAGAAAAAAAAAAAACAACAACAGATGAAACCGGAACTCTGTTGTTCAGAGTTTGGAAAGGGTATCTCAATGACGTGGGTAGAAGGAAGTTGTAAAGTGTTTATCAGTTTATGAGAAATTCTGTCACAGTATAGGTTCATCTCTCCCTAAAGGGGGAGAAATGTCAGTGCTACAAAGTCTTAAAGGAAACAGCTTGTAGTGAGATTCTGAGAGGGAAAAAAAAATCCAAGGACAAGAATAAAATAATCCCTCTCTCTGGCTGGTAACAGAGGCTGCTGAACAGCCTTCATTCTGCAAACTCTCTGAAGAGAGTTTCTTGGTGGGTATTATACTCCATTCTCGAAAATCCTTGTTGTGACTCTCACTGTGCCCAGCCTTTGATGCAAAATTTCTGTACCCTGGCTTCCCAGTTGCTCTCGCCTTCTGTTTTCTACAAAGGACATAGTAACTCCTTAATAATAGTTAGGGTACTATGAAACATGGCTCTATTAATGATGTTTTCTGGGTTTCAAACCTTATTCCTGTCATTTATTATTATTATTTCTTTCCAAGAGTGAAGATTTTCAAGGCTGGCAGTAGGCAACCTCAGGGCAAAGAAAGCTCTATAATACATCTCTGTCTAGAAACAAGCTGAAGTGTGGAGTGCCTTTACTTTGAAGTGCAGGAATAAATCATGCAGAATTGTTCATGAATGATTCATGACTGTCTTTATGATGTATCCAGGGTGGCAACTGAAAAGCACCACCCTTGCTGCGAATTGGTGTTCTAAGGGAAGGCGGCTTGATGTTCTCCCTCGGATGGCGCCGGCCTGACTATGGGTATCAGAACACAAGCACAGTGTGTGTGAGAAGTGTCAGGTCCAACTCGTCAACACATTCATTTTGGAAATGGCGACTCTTTCTTGATGACGGGAGGAGCTTCCAGGGAGGAGAGGCTTGACGATTTTAAAGGAAAACCCAGTTGATGAGACTAAAGAGATGTGTGTCCTGAGGGTGGACCTGTGGCGGTGAAGCATCACTCCCTTTGGAGGAGACCCGTCCCCTTGGGGCTGCTGATGTGCCTGTCTGCAAGGGCTCAGAGGCTCCCCAAAGCCACAGCCTCAGCCAGACCTTGCCTGGTACTTCCCCCACCCCCGGTAGAAAACCACTCTGTACTGATTATTCTAGACCAATGGTTCTCAACCAGGTGAAATTCTGCCCCCTTGCACACACCCTGGGGACATTTGGCAACGTCCAGAGACATTCTGTTACTACAGTTAGGGTACTGATCTTGGCATTTAGTGGATGGAAGCCAAGAATGCTGCTAAACATCCTAAAAATGCACAGGACAGCTCCCAGTGACAATTAATTGTCTGGCCCCAAATGTCAGTAGCGCTGAGGTTGAGAAATCTTGTACAGGAATGCGGCAACTCCACTGGAGCTATGGCCAAGCCCAGGTGGGAGTGGGAGCAGGAAAGGAAAGAACATTGGTAATGAAGACAACCTTCAAGGTTCCTCAAGGACCCTACCAGATCTGTGCCAGGGTTTTCAAGACAGGAGAGTGGAATAAGTGACTAGCTATGCCATGTGGTTTCAGAATTGTTAAATTTGCACTTGAATAGAGGTGGCATCAGATACCCTGTGTATTTTATTTTTTCTGTTACTATACTAGCAGCATTACCAGGGCAACCTTGAGACTCTTCAAAGGTTCATTTGAATTGTTCAGTGTCTAATATATACATTTTAAAAAATGTTCAACAAATGGAATTGTATTGTGCAAGACTCACTCTACCCTAATCTTTAAATCAGCACTTGAGGTGGAAAGAGTGTCCTGAATCTATGTTTTAGACAGAGGGCTGAGCGGTCATTACTGTAACATGGCAAACACAGTCCCGAACTAGAAAAACTGCCTGTGTATGTGACAGGCTTTCAGCCAAATCTGAACTCAAAGGCCAGAAGGATTCAGATTCACAGTGGGGCTATTCACCCTGGTTCTGGTATTTATCATGCCAGGTGACAGAGTGGGTGTAGTGTGTTTCGTTATAAGCCAAACTTAAATTCAGCATCATGAGAAAGTCTGGTGATTGATGCTGCAATTTTGAATACCTGTCTCCCTTTGGATTCTTTAGTCAAGCTCATGGTATTCTTCACATATTAGTTTTTGATTGGCAGTTTCAAAATTTTGTGAATGAAATGTGTGGTTTGTAAGAATCAAGTTGTGAGTCCCCGCATAATGCACTGAGCTCCAGTTCCCCACCCAGCCCAGCAGTGGGTCCATCTATGTGCACGTCTCTTCTGACCCTGCAGGGCAAGATTCACTTGAGGGGAGTGATTGCTTGGCTGCTTTTGCATCTTCCTAATCAGGAGGGTCCTCACTCCTGACACTGCTTTACTGAAGCTTATTTGACACAACTCAAAACCTTACTGTGCAGTCAAATCTGGCCCCTTAGACTCTAAAGAGGAAAAAATAAATCACTCCAAGAGAAAAATGCCAGGTTTACAGAAGAGTAAAGATGGAGAAAGTCAGTAGATGGTGAGCTGGCAGGCCAGAGGTGTCACCAGAGAAGAAACCTGTACAAGGCTATTTCTTTCTTTTTGTTCCAGAAATCCAGTTGTCAAGTCACCATCAAGCATGGATAATTACAAAAGCAGTTTTGATAGCTATATGCTATATATATATTTTATATAGCAAGAAAGAAAGAAATTTCCTCTTAGTAAAATATTCACTTTTGTCAACCCTAAAAGGTTTTGCTGGTGACCCTGTTGTAGCTGGCAGGAGTTTGTTTGTTTTCTCTTGTTTTAAACATGTGCGGTGTAGAAGCCATAGCAGCCTCTCCTAAGAGCTTGTCATCGGGTGGGAATCTTCTACACAGTCTGCTTGCCTTGGCATTCGCGTTTTGAACACTGAGCAGGCTTCCACCAGTCCCCGTTGTGACAGTGACAGATGTTACATTCATCCACTTTCACTTCAATGCCAGCCGGAATGATCGTAGTTCCTGCAAAGCAGTTTGGACCTGGAACACATACATAGGTTGATTAGTTGATTAAGTCTGAGAGGCTCCCTTTCTTTCTTCCCGACCCCAATAAAAAGAATCCAACCCCCAAAGCCATGAACGAGTAGGTCAGACTACTCTTAACAGTGTATCTTTAAGGAATTTTCTAGTCATCTCCCTTAAATGCAGACTTTTAACTCCTACTGTCTTCTGCATACAGCTCACATTCCCCAGGTATGTCGCGCATTCAAAAGAAAAAAGATCCAATGCTCAAAATGTCTTATGGTCTGTTACTAAGTACATGCGATTTTCTAAAGCAAGGTAAGGATTAAACTCTATTTGCTTTATGCTCTGGGGTGTAGATGCTGCCGAAGTGTCCCCTGAAACCATCTAGGATGGTCAGCGTCACTTGTCAGTACCCTGTGGCCTGTCCTCTCCCTTCCCATGGTGGGTTTGAGGCAATGAACTCACTCCCTCGTGGGTTTTAGCACTTCCCTAAGCCCAGTTCCTGGAATCCCAGCTTGTTTCTTGATAACAATGAATAATTCATGACCAGATGATTTATTCATGTCCCAAACAAGCTTTGTTAGAGGTTCATTTGATTTTTGTAAATGGAGTTCCTTTAATCTGCTGGCTTTCTGTTTTTTTAAAGAATGACCCAAAGGTTTGGCTTTTGAAAGTCAGCAGGAATTTTATTTTACTTTTTCAGATTCAGAAAAGCTTTACTGAAAATGTCACTTGCTCGTTAAAGATGGATGATTTTTAAAATTCACCAATCTGTTGTTTACTTCTTGTCTTTCTCCCCTTTCTCTTACTTTCCTTTTATTTTCTCTCTCTTTTTTTTTCCCTTTGGTTTTTGTTTTCTTTTAACCTTCCCAATGTAGAAATGCGCATGTTCGGTATTGGTGATATTATTTCTCAAATTCAAATGAGATAAAGATTTCTTCCCAAGGTGCAGTGGATTATAGCAGAGTGATGCAAATTGCTGTTTCTTAGAAAAGATTTGGTATAAGTCTCTGAGGTATGTATTTAGATAAAGGGAGGGAGCACTGAGTTGTGTCTACTAGTGATTTATTCATCCAGCATTATTGGCCACTTGCCATTACCACTAAAAAGTAACATGGCAACATACATTGACATCAGTGCCCTACTTTCATTTGCTTACCACTTGATAAGAATTTACGAGACTATCTTTACCATGAAATAAATGAAATCGGGGTGGTTTGTAGTTCACTTCATAATTGGAATCTTGCCTTTCTAAAAATGGTAATTATTACATTACAATGACGATTTCTCAACACACAACTATTCAATATGCTACAGCTTTAATCACCATTGTTTCAGAGCTCCCGGAGCTCAACTGTGCATTTATTTACCAACTGCGTTTGTATACCTATGCCTTTCCTTCACTCAGGTGGACAGATACCTGGGGCGTGTGCCTGGGTGTGAAGAGCCAGCAAGAATAGGAGGGATATAATGGGTCCACACGGATAAATTAAACAGCTTAGTGAACTGTCTTCTTTCGCCCAGGAGGTGCTTCTTCTTAAGATGCTGTGGTTATAAGCTCTTGGCCATCTTAATTGCCGATTATTTAAGGATCACTATATCAATTCCATAAGTCTTAGCGTTTAAGTCATTGTTTGATAGACTGAACTGTCTTTGGGTCTACACCTCCCTGAGAAAATTCCACACCAAATCATGAATTTGTTCTGTTATTAGAGAACTTGGCAAGGAGTTTTTTTCAGAATGTAGCTGGTTCTCCCATGGCTGCTGTTGACAGACCTCTCTCAGCCCTGCTGGTTCTCAGCCAGACAGGGTCTGACCACAGCCATACTAGCTTCAGAAATTGAACTAGATGAACACTAACAACTGTTTTCCCAGAACTAGCCCAGAGAAGGCAATAGTTTCTCTCTTTCCACTTCTCCATATCCAACCGTTTTTACCCTAATTGTATACTTTTAACTTTTCCAGATGGGAAAATAATTTATTTTTTCTAAATAGTGGCTCCAAAACAAAGAAGTCCCTGAAACAGAATAGGTAGAATGTTACCCAGAAAGAGTTTTCCCAGCTTCTTGAAAGCGTTTGGAAATGTGTCAGTAGAATCTTCACACACTCTCTCTCCCCCTGTCCCCTCCACTCCTTTTCTCTCCTTTTTCTCTCTTTGTGTGTGTGTGTGTGTGGCACACTACTGGCTCACAGGGGGCAGGTTCATCTTAGTGGAACAATAAGAGAAAAAGGCAGGGAGGGATCTTGGTAAAAAGAGATTTCTAAGTCATCGTTCTTATCTTGAAGAGGGTTTTTACTAGAGCTCTGGTTTTCGTATCTGCCCCTTTTGGCATATGTTGGTACCATACAGTGATCAGCATGTATTTGATCAGCCTCTGTACATCATTTCTTAAAACTCATTTAGAATTCCTGCACTCTCAGCTCAGGAAATATTAATTTCTATTGATTGACAGAATGAAATGAAAGATCCTTTGCACTTTGCCAGGATTGACCAGTCAAAGGCGCTGCCCGTAAATGACATAGTAACCTCTGGACAGTCTACTTGGCAGCCAGAGGTATTGTACAGAATCAAAAACTCCTGTTTGATCTCATTAACAGTGATTTTATAAGCACCCGTCTGAGAACTTCAGGTGTAACTAAAGCAAGTCCCAAATTTGCTCGTTAATAGCCTTATCTGCTTAAAAGTAATTTAGATAATTGTCAAGCAAAATGGTTGGCACTATTTAGAAATTCTTCTGGTCTTGGCCCTTTTTCCTTAATAGTGGTGACAATAAATGCTATTTGCTTTCAGCGTGTGAGTGTCCTACATGAATTCCTTACATAGGAAATCTGTCCTTCTATCTACTCTCTTCCTTTAATTTGGGGGCTGCTTTCCTTTTGTCTTGGTTTATGTGAAAGAATAAGTTGCTTAGAAGAGTGAGCTCAATGGCAAAAGCAACAAATTTTAATGCTGAAGACTTGGAGAGAGTCCAGAGGGTGCAGTGAAAATGATTAAACTGAAGGCTGGCAAATAGGACCTCTGAGAAAAGGTTAAAGGGGTTGGAATTGTTTAATCTAGAAAGAGAAGACAAAGGTATAACTCAATAACTCTCAGGGAGTGAAGGCTTATTATGTGAAGAATGGTGACCAAATGTTCTTTCTTCTGACACCCAGAATAAGAGGAAATGGCGATGCATTGATTCTCAAGGAATTAGAAGCACACACACAAATTACTCAGCGAACTGAGAATTGAGTGTGGCAGTTGCCAATAGTGTGGTGAGGCCTTCTCTCTCAGAGACCTTTCAGAACACAGGAGGTCTCCTTTGTCAGGTAGATTGAAATCGTCAGTTCCTTGAAAACAGGAACGGAGTATCTGTTATTTCTGATGGTCCAGGCCTAATACTGTGTCTTGCAAATATTAAAAACTCAGTATGTGTTTGCTTAACTGAATGAAATAGTATGAACTAGCTAGTTATATATTGGAAGCAAAATTATTTTCTGAACTTATAGATCCAGCCTTACATATATATCAGGCCTAGCCCTAGTAATATTGAAATATTTGACCCATTGAGGAAGTTGGAAGTTGAAAAGCCAATGGGTTTAGAACGATGAGTGTACTGAGAAGTGGCTGGGAAAACAGGGGTGTTCTGGAACTGGGGGCTCCTGTTGGCTTGAGAGAGCCATTATTAAATATTCAGGAATTTTATAACCTTGTTGATATTATTTTGGTAGCTTGAAATTAACATTTGGGAAGTATTTATGCCACTAAAATCAGCAAATGCTACAAATCAGGATTTTAACTGCCCCTCCCCCCACCTGAGAGCCAAATGATATAATCATTTATATCACTAGGTTAGGGCTCAGGATTCAGGGCATTACTGGGCATGTTAAAGATTTTGCTCCTCATTCTAAAAGCAATGGGAAGCCAATGAATTATTTAGGTAGGGGTTCGTGTGTGTGTGTATGTATGCACACACATAAGCATCTGTGTATATGCAGGCACGTCTATAATCATGAAGTGAAGACTGATTCCATAAACTGCACCAGGGTCACCATGTGATTGGTCCACAATGCACCCATCTTTGGACTGTCCATGATGTCTCAGTGGAGGTAGGACCTTTGAGATTGCAGACAAAGAGTAGAACCCTCACAGGCCCTGGCCACTGTGTGATTCCTTTCTCCTTTGCTCTGAGGCATTAAAAGTATCTGCTGAAATGCTGGGGTAATATTAAATTAGCATCAGCAATTAACACATCGGCTTGAATTAACTGATCAGATTACCCCTTATAGAAAGTAAGGTCCTAAGGGAAAAAGCACCAGGAAATGTCCAATTTGATCTGGGAAAAGGAAAAGTGTTGTTGGGGGGGAGCAGGTAATTGCTAGGAAGACAGTTTAGCTGGAGTCTCTTAGGGGACCAGGGTCACTTTTAATCTGATGGAGATACTGGGCTGTTTGGGGAATTGGAGGAGCCTATCAGTCAAGCAACAAACCAGTCCTGGATAAGTCAAGCATAAAAGCACTAATTAAAGTTGTATCTAGAGAATATCCAGAATAGCCCAAAGAACCACGCTCGGAGGTAATACAGTCAGGAGCAAGGGCCAATATCATGCCACAGATAGGACCCAGTGAAGACACGCCTTGGGTGCAGATATAGCAGCCTGCTCCATCAATATTCCCAACCCAGGACCCTGGATGCGGCTATGAGGACCGTCAGCAGCGCTAGCTCCCTGACCAGTCCTGCCAGGATGAGGATTGTGTAGTTCTTCTTGAAGTCACTAGCTTTCAGTGGAAAGTGTGCAGTGGGTGAGCCTGGGGACAGAGCCCAGTCAAATTCCTGCACCCTAGCTGCAAGGGAGGCTGGGAGGTGGGTACCTGGCATTTGTAGCTTCTCTAGGGAGAGAGAGACTTTCTTCGCACATAGAGGATTCCCCAGTCACAGGAAGGAGGCAGTTGTTCATTTCGGATGCTAAGATGGATGGGGAGAGGGGTCAATGAGGGCAGATTTCATCTGCTTCAAAATGTTTTCTCTGGGGCTGACTGCCAGTATGCTTGTCTAGCAATCAGGTAACAAATATTCAGAAAAAGACCACTCTAAGCGTGAGTGATACAGCTGTTAAGACAGAGTTCCTGCCTTCGGGGAGTTGACATTCTAGTGGGGTGAATCAGACAAACAGTAGAAAAACAAACAGGACATTTCAAGTCATTCTGAGCTATGAAGAAAATAAACAAGACAGTGTAGTTGAGGGCCTAGACCCAGGGAGGGAACATTCGTTAGAGTTTATAGAACATGTTCGTATATGTTTTCTTGTTTCATATTTGCCGTAATGCTGTAAGGTGTCATCATGAATCCCATTGCATACATGAGGAAAGTAAAGCTCAGAGAGATTAAGGGACTTGATAAAAGGCAGAGAGCTAGATAATGGGAGAGCTTAAATACCAACCGTCTTATTCTGACTACTTTCCTCGAGGAGAGGCTTTTTTATGTGTCCTATCACTCCAAATGTCAGCCAGAATGGTGCCCTTTCCTGTTCCTGACTCCCCAGCTTGCTCTTGTAGGAAGCTCAGATGAGATCCAGATCCAGCTGGCAACAATGAATTCAGTGAACACCTTGGGAGTTCTTTTTAAGAATTTTCATGCACGACCTTATTTCCTCCTCACATGAGCTACTATTTGCTGTGTATTATAGGTCAGACAATGAGACACGGAAGTGTCAATGACTTTCTCAAAGTCACACAGCTAGTGAGTGATTGAGCTGGGACCCAGAGCCATTTTTCTAGGCTACGTCCCAGAAGTCAGTCTTCCTGTGAGTAGGAGCTACTTTTCACTTCCTGCAAGTTTTAATAACACCTGGGATGCTATGGGATGGATTAGAGGGAAAAGGTTAGGATGTTTAAATTCCTGTTTAAGTGTGTGTGTGTGTGTGTGTGTATGTGTGTGTGGGCATGCACACATGTGTAAGTAAAGGGAAGGTCTGGCTACACAGTCCCTGTGGGGCAGAGAATTGAGCCCCTCCAGCAGCATTATTCAGCCTCTTCTCCGTAAGTGCAAAGCAGGAATTGCTCCCAAGAAGCAGATGTAGCTGAGAAAAAGTGTGGCTCTAGCGATCGTCTCCAAAGGCCACCAGGCTGGCGCTGAGATCCTCAGAAGGAGAAGTCCTGTTCTTGTTGCCCCACATCTCCTTTACAGCCAAACCTCCTCCTTCCCAGAGACTTGGAAAGCCAGGTTGGTCATGACCATTTTATAGGCGCTTCTGGATTATAAACTGGTATATGGCGTCCCTGAAAACCCTCCTTCTGACAACAATTTCATATTGCTTGACAGGCCTTTTTTGAGTATTGCAATTTCTGGCCTTGATTTGAAAATTTATTATTGATGCTCAGTGTCTTTTAGAAATTGGCTGTAAACGATCTTCCTGCTGCATAAATGAGGCAGATTCCTATTGTGTTAGGCTATAAACATCCTATATTTATTTGGCAGGGCATCTAAATCATTGTTTCAGCAAATAGGAGGCTTGTAGGCATCAGTCTGGGATTGAATTGGATTGGATTATGTTCATCCTTTTAACTGATTTTAATTCTCTGCTCCATGAAGTCTGACAGATGTTATTGTGCTACCAAAAAGCAAATAGGCTTCCGATCAGGTGAACCCATTTCCGACTATTAAAATCTTGGAGAAAATGTTTCTAGCAACCAGTAATTAGAGCTGATTGCAGTGAAAATTGAACTAAGTGACTGAAACCTCCCCAGTAACACATTCCAATGGCCTTTTTAGGCCTGGACGGAGAGCAGAGATGAGGTTCAGGTTGCTAAGGGAGCTTGCAGACTGGAGAATGGGGTGCCGCTCTCTACCTGCTTCTAGACCCTCATCCCTACGTTACTTTTCAACTATTTTATTAAACCTGAGAACAAAAAGCTTCCTCGGATTAAGGTGGCAAGTCAGGAAGGATTGTTTTCTCAGAGGCTGCCCTAGAGCAGCCTGTTAATCAGCCTGTTAATCATTTTATTTGAAAATTCAGTACTGCTGAACTCCCACACAAATTGCAGTGTGAGGGCTCTGGAGAGTTTTTTGGCCCTTAAGTATGTAAGATTTATAGCATGGTGCTCCTATTAAGCAAAGTCCGAAGACTGGAGCACAGAGAGAAAGGACACGGTCAGTCTACACAATAGAGGTAAAGGTTGGCTGCTTTTTTCCTAATTCCAGGCAAATCAGCAGCTGTGAGAATCTGGCGTCATTCACAGTCTGCATTAGCTGGCCCTGTATGTCCAGTCTCACCTTCACAAGAATATGTGTGGTCAGAAAATGGCTTGGTTTGCTGTTGTATAAAACGCTATCTGGTTAGTTTTTGCTTCAAATGATGAAATAGTCTCAGCCCAATTTTCCAACCTTAAACCAGATGACCTCCCCTTGTTAGAGCTTTCAGTGATTTTCATGTTTCTTCTCAGCAATCCTAAAGGTAGGAAGAGCTGGTATTACTCTACCCATTTTACAGCTGAGGGCACTGAGTTTCAAACAGAGAGGAGGTGAGGTGATTTACTACTTACTTATTTCCTAGGTGAGGCGCTTTATTTTGAGGTGAGCAGATAGAACTCTGGAGTCATACTGTCTACATTTCAGTCCTTCTGCCATTTACTGGAGGTATCATCTCGGTGTCCTCAGCCATAAAGTGGGAATAATATTAAAGTAATAAGAGTATTTACCTTATGGAGATTTTGAAGAAGCAAATGAATTAACATATGTGAAGTACTTAGAACAATGCCTATCATGAACTAACAATAAATGTTAGTTGTTGCTATTTATCATTTTCATTATTATTATTACTTGAGTTACCATCTGTGCTACTTTGGGTAGCTTATGGATTCCAGGACCTTTGATTCCTAGTCTGTGTTTCTTTTTTTAATTTTAAAATATCAGTGAAGAAATTAATATGGTTAATGTCAACCAATATTTTTTGCAAAGTGAGTAGATGTACAACAAAAAAATCATTCCTATGTGGATTTTCCCCAGCTTTGTTTAGTATTTACCAGTAAGCCAGACAGTTGAAGAAAACAGCGAATAGAGAGAGCGTGACTGGGGAAAGTTAAGGGGAGATATATTAGTCTGAACCAGTTGTTGACTGTGGAAGAATTCATTAGGAAATTGATTTAAAATGATTTGCTTGGATGGTACAGACAACTGGTTTCATTTGTTGGAAAGAAAGAGCCCAGATACGGTGGGAGAATGTCTAAGGTAAAGGCTAACAAAGAGATTGCAAGCTAACTTATTTACTTATTTATCTATTTTTAAATTTTTTTTGTTAAATTTATTTATTTTTGGCTGCGTTGGGTCTTCGTTGCTGCGCGGGATTTCTCTAGTTGCGGTGAGCAGGAGCTACTCTTCGTTGTGGTGCGCGGCTTCTCATTGCGGTGGCTTCTCTTGTTGAGGAGCACGGGCTCTAGGTGCGCCGGCTTCAGTAGTTGCAGCATGCGGGCTCAGTAGTTGTGGCGCATGGGCTCTAGAGTGCAGGCTCAGTAGTGGTGGTGCACGGGCTTTGTTGCTCCATGGCATGTGGGATCTTCCTGGACCAGGGATGGAACCCACATCCCCTGCATTGGCAGGCAGATTCTTAACCACTGCGCCACCAGGGAAGTCCCTGCAAGCTAATTTAAAGAGAGAGTAGGCAATGATAGCTATCTATGGATCGATCAATTTATCTACCTATCTATCTAAAGGTTTCTGCTTTTTTATAGCATTTTCGTAGTGCTTAAAAAAAGGATAAGGTGTAAATGCCCAGCAATAACAGAAATAATGAATGAATTATGGTACTCCACTTCATAGACTCTTCTGTAGCCATGAAAAAGAATGAACTATAACCTCTAGCTGACTTGCAGGGATTTTCATGAGTTATTATTGAATAAGAAAGGAATTATGCAGAGAAGTGGGTATAATATCCTATTTAAAAAAAACAAATATAGACAAACTTATGTGTGTACATTCGTATAGAATTATATGAGGATGGAGGAAAAATAAGCACAAATACCAAGTTGTTAACGTGGATTATCTTGCTGGAGGAAGGGATTGCTGATGGGGGAGGAGATGGGGATAGGACACATAGCAGGAGGAAAACAAGTGCATCATGAGATATTTGGTTCTATGTGTAAAAATAAAGAGACGTTTTAGACTGACATGCATCTTAAAATCAATGTGTACACTTAATGCTATAATTGTTCCTTTTTTCCTTAAAATCTGTTAAATCGATAATGTGTCTGACAATCAGGTACATCTTAAAACTGAGAAAATGTAGTGAAAGTCATAGAAGTGGGCAGACCATGAAGAGCCCTCAATGCCCCAGTTTTCTTGACTCTAAAGTTCTATGGCACTGCTGCCCATGATAGCAGCCACTAGCCATATACGCCTATAGATCACTTGAGCTATGGCGAGTCCAAAATGAGATGCTCTGTAGATGTCAGAAACAGACATCAGACTTCAAGGAATTAGTAAGTCTTCGAACGTAAGAGAAAAGGAGTAAAATTACTCATTAATATCTTTTATATAAAGTATGTGTTGGGTGACAATATTTTGGATATATTGGGTTAAATAAAATGTATCAATAAAATTAATTTCATCTTTTTACTTTCTAATGTGGCTAATTTAGAAAATCGAATTTTAGAAAATTTACTTAAATTTGAAACTAAGTTTAGAGAATTTAAGACTCAGTGTACGTCTCACATGATATTTCTATGGGACAGTACTGGCCCTAAGGAATTACAAAAGGATGAAGAGGTGTTAGGAATGGCCAAGAGGAAACTAATTTTTACATAATTTGGGAGGAAGGAATGCTAGGTATTGTGGAAAAGGGCATAACTTTAAGACAGGGGTTCTCAAAACATGCGCCCTTGATCAACAGTATCACTGAGAATATCTTTGAAATGCAAATTCTCCAGCCCCACCAGACACCTACTGATCAGAAACTGTGGGTATGGGGTCCAAGATCTGTGTTTCTGTGTTTTAATAAACATTCTAGGTGATTTTGATGCAGGCTAAAATTTGCTTTAGGATAAGGCAGAGCTCGGATAAAAGCTGTAGAAGATAGGGTGGTTAGTCTGAGTTTTAGAAGATGCCTCAAAATAGGCTAAGCTTATCCCAAAGGCAGTGAATTCAGCGTGCTACATAGGCTTTTAGCAGTGGGTCATTCCTGAGGAGAAACTCTGAGCAAGAAAATGGTGGTTAAATGGTTCAATTACTTTCAGGTTTCAGCATCGGCCTCTGAGCTGTCATTATTGTGTTTCTTTGATAAGTGTGATTTTTATCCACACGATAGCTTTGAGAATCAGAGTCATGTGTGAAACTTGACATTTGAAACCATTTCAGATGCTTTAATGACCTCACTTTCCAAAACCAATTTGGTTATCACTGGAAAGAAAATAATATATATTTATCTTTGGGATAGAAACAGGTTAGAAAAGATTGTACTACTCAGTTTTATCTAACTTTCATATAAAAGATAGAATTTCTTTAAGCAACAAACTTTCTATCTCTGACAACGAATTTAGTATCATCTTTAAAACTGCCTACCTCATTGATGAAAAGATTGCAAACCTATTTTCATTTCCTTAAAATGCTTGAGTGAACGTACTAGAATGGAAGCATTCTCACTGTGGGGGAGGGGCATGGGACATGGGGTATGCTTGTCAACAAAGTGGGTACCAACACACACACACACACACACACACACACACACTATCCACACAGCATACTTCATAACGGAGATGAAACAGAAAACTTTCCATTTTCATTTTCTATGTTCAAACACACAAAATGTCTTGCAACTGAAAAAAAAAAAAAAAGGTGGTGAGCAGGTTATTTCATTAGTGGATCATATGACCAAAGGTGCCCTATTGACATTTCCATGATTTTCATGGTCATGAATTATTAGACATGCCATGGGTAAATTAAGAAACAAAATGACATTTTCTTTAATGTTCATCTAACAATGCCTGTAGCTAGCTAATAACTGTGGCACAGAAATGAGGATAAGATTAGTAAAAATAAATGTCCACACACTGTATACTGAGTCTAGTCTAGGAATATTTCTAGTCTAGAAATATAATGTTTAGTAGGTGGGCATATTTCCTTCCTGTATGGATGTGGCAAAAGTAGATACTGAATGTAAATAACAATGGGATAAAATTTGTAAAAAATAAAGAGTAAACATATTAAGGGGATTTAATTTGGTCTAGAAGTCAGAGAAGATGCCTTGAGGAGGTGATAGATGATAATGAGAGGGAGGAGGCAAAGGAGCTACATGTGAACATCTCCTAAGTGCAACAAAAGCTTGGCTCTTAGGGAAGCATTTAAGGTACTGCAGAGTAGAGACCCAGTGGAAGGGGGGAACCAAAGATAAAAGAAGAGATCTAAGTATGAGCAATTTCTTAGTATTTAAAAAAAAACTATATTTGGAGTTTTGGATTGCTTCTAGAGGGCCATTGAAACCATGCCATCATCAGATTTACTTTTCAACTAGATTATGCTGGCTTCAATGTAAATAATGAGCTGGAGCAGAGGTGACGGCCCTGCTGCAGAAAGTAGACCAATTGAATCAGTTCTTACATTAGTCCAGGCAAAGGTAAGTGTGGCCTAGTCTAGGGTGGTGGCCATGGGAATGGAGAGAAGTGAATGGATGTGAGCAGCATTTAGATTGAATCAACATGATTTGGTGGTGGAGCGAATGTGTGGAATGAGGTAGAAGATGGTCCTCAAGTTCCTGATGCAAGCAAGGATATGGGACACTGATGAAGGAGCAGGATTTGGAGGAAAGAGAATGCAGTTAGTGTTAGAAACATTGAATTTATGCACACGAGTCATCTAGATGGAGATGAATAGCAGAATAGAATTGACTGAGCTGCCAGGAAGAGTTGGGTGTCCCTGGCAAACGAGTGGTAATTGAAGCCAGGGGAGTGGATGAGGGGTCCCTGGAGCTTTTGGTGTAGGGCAAGAAGAAAGAGGGCCTAGGACAGCAGATGGGACAGTTGGAGCCAACTAAGGTGACTGAAATGAAGTCTCCAAAGGGGAAGGAGAAAAATTTAGCAGTACATGGCGTCAGAAAAGCAAAGGAAGGGAAATGTTTCTGGTAAGGGCAGTGACAGCAGTGTTGAATGCAGCTGAGATGGCAAATGAGATATGGGCTGAGAGAGGTTTATTGGTGACTCACAAGAGCACTTTCTGTGGAGTAGTA
Source organism: Balaenoptera borealis (assembly GCF_965194805.1). Lineage (NCBI taxonomy): Eukaryota > Metazoa > Chordata > Mammalia > Artiodactyla > Balaenopteridae > Balaenoptera > Balaenoptera borealis. The sequence continues at coordinate 22,410,457 of NC_138863.1, forward strand.
AAGGCAAAAGCCAGAAGGCTGAGGGAGGGGTGGACATAAAGGAAGCCTGGTCAGTAGCTGAATGAGGCCAGAATTGAGGGAGGATATTTAAGATGAGAGAGAGAAATATGTTTAAATGCTGGTGAGAGAGTCTCAGGGAGAAAGAAGAGCTGAATGTAAAAAGGTGGGATGTGGGGGGAATATAATTGACAGAACAGAGTCCCTGAGAAAGCAGGAGGGCACGGGATTCTGTGCTCTCAGATGGGAGAGGGGGAACTTCTTCCATTGTAATAGGCAATAGGAAGCTACAGGAGTTTCTTTCTGATAATTTCTATTTTCTCTGGGAAGTAGGAGGGACACTAATCTGCTGAGAGTGAAGGGAAAAGATGAGGAAGAGAGAGGGTTGACATAGTCATTCCAGGAATGAAAAAGATAGCAGTCTGGGGAAGCGTAATGGAATTGTCGAACAGGGGGAGGGTCCAGATGAGGATGCTGACCATAATTTGCAGCGGTACCCATTTGATTGCTCCTGTGATCTTCCCACTGGAGCCCAGCAATATTGTGGAAGAGTGCCCCAGGCAGAGAGCATCATTGAATAGCCTCGTGACCTTGGGCGAGTCACTTATTCTCCATTTCCTCATCTGTGAACTGGGAATAACAAGAGTACACATCTGATAGGATTGTTGAGATTATTAGATGAGTTAATACACATAAAGTACCGAGAATAGTTAGTAGATAGTGTACCCTGGATATTAAGTGGTTAGCTATTCTCCAGCTTTGGGGTTTTGACAGGCATGAGATGATAGGAGCAAAGGAATGGGAAATATTAACAAGAGAGCGGTTGAAATTGTAGATGAGGAGTTAAACTGGAGAACAAGGGAAGTGAAGCCATAGATTCTGAAAATCACTAGATTGTTTTGTATTTACTGGAAGTCCTCCTGGTATGGATTCCTGGCCTAAGATTAGAATACACTAGTTTTGCTGACAGAATTGGAGTGTTAATGGAAAATGAATAACAGTTTCTGAGCTCTGTTATTCCAGCTCCCATTCTATACTTTGGCTTTGGTACCCAATTACACGAGGAATTTACATCAAAAAGATGTCGCTGTTTTGAGAACTTTAGCTTGAAGCAGATCCTGTGCGTGATACTTTACGTTCTGAATTCCTGTGAAATGGGAAAGTTCTTAAGAAAAGAAAAAAATTTATAAGAAGCAATATTAAGGGAATCCCCTCAAGGTAAGGTAATTTTGTTTAAAGGCTGTAAATTTGCCAACTCTTCCTGTTCTTTTCCTTGAGGTCCACAATGCAATTTAAGCCAGAAAAACAATCAGTTTGGCCCAAGCTTGAATTGCTGCAGCATATCAGCCTCCAAAAGTGAAATTTAAAAGGAACTCTCTGCATCGCTGATGGGCCTAGACACTCACAGGTGTTATTTTGTCTCCAAGAATAGATTTTGTACGGTCACTCAGATCACACACTGGGACCCTGGCGTTTAATCATAAATGTAAATGGACTTTAGACACCAACATTTATTTCCAGGTTGGAAAATGATTGAGGTTTTATATGGTAAAAGTATTACTGACAAGCCTAGTGAGCTCTCTGAAAATAGTTTCATGTGCTAACTAGCAAATAAATAAAATACAATTATAGACTAGGGCCTGCCTCCCTAGGAGTCTAGAAATCTTGATTTTATTCTTGCCTGGGAAAATGATTTTTTCTTAATTTAGAGGAGACATTTAGAGGTGGGGAGGGTGGAGAGAGGAGAGATCAGGGTGGTCTATCTCAGGTGCAAATACCACCATTCTTATCTCAAAAATACCCCTTAATCTGTTGCCTTCCCAGAAATTGCCAATGGACAGATGCCAGTTTGGCAAATAAACTATTAAGGATAGTTTATTCATTTATTCAAAAGCATTTATTGAAACCTTCCTGTATGCCAGAGACTGTGCACATCCCTGGAGATACAGTGAGCACAAGACATATTCCCAAGTCTCAGTGGGGTATACTCTAGCGGGCGTGAGGCAAATACAAAGTTAGAAATAGGATTTTACAGGAGGATGTATGAGGGAACCCAATCAAAACAGAGGAAGAAGGAGGCTTCCTGGAGATGCAAAGACTGAGTGGATCATGAGGGGTGAATGGGAAAAATTTTGGTAAAGAATCAGGACGGTGTGGTGGTGAATGGGGAAGTTAGTGGCATAAGCAAAGAAGGGATTATGGCCCATTGGAAAAATGTAAGAACTTGTGTAGAGTTGGAGCTTAGGGTCCCAGGAGGAGAATAGGGAGCTGAAACTGGAAGAGAAGAAAGGGCAGTGGCCAGGTTCTGGAAGACCTTGTAAGCTGTACTGAGTAGAATGGACTTTACTATTACAGCACTGCGGGGACACTGAAGAATTTTTAAATGGCGGAGGGCTGTAACCATACTTAAGGCTTCAGCCAGATTGCTCCTGCTGCTGTGTGAGGTGGGGTTGGAAGGCCCCCAGACTGGTGGAAGCAAGAGCAGTAATTGCTCCAGGAAAGAAATGGGGAAGGTCCACCCAGAACCAGTGGCTGTAGGAATGGAGAAGAGGGGATAAATTGGGGTGATCTTAAAGGGAGAATTAATAGAATGTGGATGTAAGTGATACGGAAGAGAAAGGAAATAAAATGATGTCCATATTTTTTGCTTATGTACTGGCTAGCAGGTGGTATCTTCCACGGAAAGAAGAAATATAGGAACGAAGGCAAGTTTAGGTGGAAGGTCCAGAGTTCGGTTCTAGACGTATTGAGCTTGAAATGTCTTTAGCTTATAACAAGTGGAAAGCTTAGAGTAAGTAGTGGGATCTATGGCTTGAGATCTCATGGGAGATATTTGAACTGGAAGCACCAATTAACTTAGAAGTCTTCAGGATATAGATGGTGATTGAATACATGAAAGTGGCTTCTTAGGAAGAGAGAGAGTAAATAATGGGAAGATTACTATTGACAGAACCCAAGGAACTAACATTTACGTAATGAGTAGAGGAATGGAACTCTAAGAGTGGTGTGTGAATGAATGGTTATAGAGATGGGAGTAAGACGGTATAACAGAAGTTAATGGAGAAGAAGATTTCAATAAGGAGTCAGTGCTGCTGGATGTTAAATAAAATAAGGGTTGAACATATCCATTAAATTTAGTATCCAGCAGGCCCCGGATGGCCTCGGCAAAAGCATTTCCACGTCATTGTGGGGATGAAGCTGGATATCAGTGGATTTAAGAGTGACGTGTGGACAAAAATATGTCAACTACACATTCAAGAAAACTTGTTTTGAAAAGAAGGTGAAATGTAGGGCTAAGTGACGAGAGAGAGAACTTACTGGGCTGGAATTGAGTAATTCAGTCAACTTCTGAGTTTTGTTGTTGCCGTTTTTAACATCAGGAGATGTGCCCATCTATGTGCTTAGAGGAGAAAGCCCCTAGTGAAGGGAAAATTGCAGGTTCGGAGAAGAGGAAGTTCTGGATGTTCTGGCAGGGATGAGTTCTAGGAGTTGTTCATCGAAGTACCATGATCTTAGGGCCAGCAGCAAAGGCATCAGCAGAGAGCTTGTTAGAAGTGAGTAATGTCAGACCCTACCCTAAATTTATGCAACCAGAATCCACCTTTTAACAAGAAAGAACATTCTCCTGAGATAGGAAGATAAGGACAGATAAGTTTCTTGATGTTGGCCAAGAAGGGAGTTAAAATGATGTTATGTCATTTTGCTGTGAGGGAGTGAAGTGATTTACTGAGAATAAGTAAGGGGCAGTGCATGTAGTAAAAGAGAGCTGGCTAGTGGGGTCTGAATGGGTAGCACTGAAAGTGACGGAGAAAGAAACCCTGAGCTTACTGTGCTCTGCACGTGAAGGTTTGTGTGGATGTCTCCGACAGCCTAGGGCTGGTATAGGAGCGGGCAGACATTTAGGTTGATGTAGGTTTGGAGTTTTAGCAAAAGTGGGAGTCAGCAAGAGAGAGGGTGAATGAATGAACCACAGGGTCTCTGTTGGAAAGAGAAGTCAATGAACATCAATGGGAGCTGATAGACTGGAAGGAAATGGGCGTCAATCATAGTTATTTATAGAAATGAGAACTATTACACTGCCAGCAACAGTGGCCACTCGTCCAAAAAAAGCTCTTCCTTCTCACTGCAGTGTTTTTGTTTGTGTGTTTTGCAAATAACACATCTAAAACATTCACTATTCTCTCTCCCCTGGTCACCTATCGAACTAGAGTCTGAGGCTGCTCCAGGCACTGAAACTGCCCACTAAAATGGCATGCTCATTATGATATCGACTGTGGCTTCTCAGTTCTTTAAACGGGAATAAGAAGACTCGTAAGATCTGGCTGAGGGCTTTAAAAGATCAGAATGATATTCTTTGCTACCTTGAATGCCCTTTTTAAAATAACTATTTGCAAAATTTATACTGGAAGTGTGTTTTATGAATATTACACTGATTCTTCACCCAAATGTTTTTTCTTTAATTTTTGAACCTCAAAGCACTTTGTTCTTCCCTTATGACACTATTTAACCATACAGTTGGCCCTTGAACAACACGGGTTTGGACTGCACTGGTCCACTTATATGTGGATTTTTTTTCAATAATAAATACTATTGTACTACACGATCCATGGTTGGTTGAATACAGATACAGAGGAGCTGCCTGTATGGAGGGTCAACTGTAAAAGTTATTCGCAAATTTTTCACTACACAGAGGGTTTATGCCCCTAACCCTCACGTCACTCAAGGTTCAACTGTGTGTGTGTGTCTCTCTCTCTATTTTTAACATAGCTCAGTAGTTTCATCCCTTCTAAGAGACTGTAAAACTGTGAATATCAGGAGCTGTCTTGCTAATTTTTGTTGCATTGTTGAGCAAAGAGAAGGTTTTCTAGCTGAATCACAGGGTTCAGGAATAGGGTAGAGTATGCTAGAGAGACGACTGGTAGAAGATTATGAAATGCCTTTTGTACCAAAATTAAATGCTTGTATTTTAACCTCTAAGATAGGCAGTCACTAAAAAGTAAAGTAGGGAAGTGATATGATATGCATCTTCTGGAAGCTCACACTGTCCAGTCCAGAGAGTAGAGTACTGAACAGAGATGTGTAAGACGAGAGCAAGGACATGAGTTACAAAACCATTGTGTTGGTCCAGTTGAGAGACAAGGGTCTGAAATGAGGCATAACTTTAAATATGGACAGGAAGGCTTTCATTTACTACATTGTAGGATTTAATGACCTTGGAGGGGGGATGAGACAAGGGAAGAAGCCTGTAGCTCACTCTGGGTTTCTGGATTGGGTGACACAGGTAGTGCCATTCACTGAGATGGGCAGAGAGAGAAACAGGTTCAGGGAAGAGGAAGGGGATGGTTGATGATACGTGGAAGGTGGGGAGTGATCAATTTTAGAAATTCTAAACTACTTTACTTATGGTAATAAACATTGGTTGAATACGCTAGAAGAAAAATGAATATGAGACTGTTTTGAACTTTAAGGAAGAGCCAAGGTTGAAATGGAAACATGTTATTAAAAATGTTTACATTTATTTCCCCCAAGTGGAATTTATAAACCACTCCTACTGCCAAGTCTGTGGTGGGGAAGCAAAACATCTGGTTGAAATTCCACTGACCTTTAGATACACCTGAGTTTTCCTGTGATGCTCATTTTCATTCCAAATGGTACAGCAGAGCCCTAGGGATTGTACTTCCTGGAGCATTTCACCAATAAAGAGCATTTGTGCAGCACTTGCATTTCACACGCAGGTTTTTGAGCCAACTTGGTTCTAAACACTGAATTGGGCACTTTTAAAATATTTGCGTATCTGAGTTTGTTACTTCTTCACATCAGAAAGTTTGCAGAGTGATTGTGAAAGAGGTTAGGAAGTAAAGTCTCTGATCTAGTCAGTGTTTTTCTCTGAGCCTTAGCAGAGGCACAAAGATAAGGCAATAGAAGGAGCGTCAAGGATGTCCTGATTAGGAATCAAGAAGGAAGATTCAAGAAATGCACCCTATATTTCTAGACAGGTCCCAATTTTTCACAACATAAATATGTGGCTAGGCCAACTTCTTAAAACAGCTTGTTTCCAGTGGCAGAACTTAATGTTGTCCTAATTGCTTCTTTTCATTTGTGATTCTCTGATGCTTTTGAGGGGGGTATAATGTCCTAAGTACGTGGAGCTGCTGTTTTTGTGTCCTCTTTGCTATACCACCTGTGGTAAGCTGAATAATGGCCTCCTTGAAATGTTCACATCATAATCCTGGGAGCCTGTGAATATGTGACCTCATGTGATCAGAGGGGGTTTACAGATGTGATTAAATTGAGCATTTTGAGACAGGGAGATTATCATGGATTATCCACATGGGCCCGACGTAATAACAATTGTTCTTGTACGAGGGGAATGGGAGGATAAGAGACAGTAGTAGGACATGTGATTAGGGAAGCAAGAGATTGGAGTGATGAGAGAAAGGGGTCATGAATCAAGTATGCCAGTGACCTCTAGCAGCTAGGAAATGCAAGCAGAGTCTTTCCTGATGCCCAGGGGAATGCAGCAGCCCAGCCTACACCTTGATTTTAGAACACCACCCCTTGAGTCAACTTGCGGATGATGCTAGAGCAGGAAGGGTCGACTTAGATACCAAGCAGTATTTCCCAATGGATTTTAAAAGAATTTCAAACTGTATATTGATTACTAATGCTGTTATTAGTGCTCTTAAAAAGAATCTCTGGAGGGGTAAAAGTTTGGTCCACCCTAAACACAGAAGGTCAAAAAAGTTGCCCTTCTTAAGGAGGTTATTGTGGTGGCCACTTGACAAATTGTCTATGTTGACAACGTGGTTAGATCTGACTGAAGCATTTGTTGTCTGCCCTGACCTGCTTTCTGTGTACTTAAATCAAGGATTCTTCAATGCTCTCAGAATGGGACTTTGATCCACTGGATTTGGTTGAATTCCCTGCTCAGATCTGAATTTGCAGGCAGCATTTTAGAGTATTTATATCCTGTAGGGAAAACATGAAAATTTATTTATGAATTTAAGTCCTGGCTTGCCCTGTTCATTTACAGAAATCAAAAGTACATCATCTCTGCCAAATGCAGTTTTTTAAAAAAATTGCCCACGCAGATCCTAGAGAATATTGGCATAACATTTTTTACAAATTTGTGTAAATGTTTTAAGCTTATAAATGACAAGCCTTGTGTTGTCAAGTAGTGATGAAACACCCATAACACAAGGAGAGACGGTGAGTCACATAGCTTAACAGAACTAACAAGTTCTGAGTAGTACAAGTGACTAATTGCTCTGCTAGTATACTCCGGGCGATGAACCCCAGAGAGGAAAACATTCATGAGTCATAGGATTTTTGTAGATTTAATGGCAACCCTAGAATTACATTAGCATTGCCTCCAAATTGAGAAGACATTGAAGAAAGCAGAATTCAAATGAACTGGTGTGACTCAGTGTGAAACCTAAATCAATGAAAAAGAAGCTGGAAGAAGAAATAAAAACTCTCATGCATGCAGAAGAGGAAAACCTTCATGTATTTATGGATTCACTCAACAAGCTCTACTCAGTGCCTACTGTATATCATGCACTGTGCTTTTTCAGGACAAAATAATTTGCTTCCAACTGTGAATATGGGAGAATGGTCATACTAAGCTGAGAATGAATGAGGTCTTGGCAAGACTGTTTTCCACTAAAACCCAGGTACTTAGAAGTTGTGCTTTTACTTATTTGCATCCCATGAATTTCTGTACTTTTGGGTATCTGTGACATTGAATGTACTTAGAACACTTTAATGATTGAGTCCTGTTACTAGGGGAGAAAGCTAGGTCAGATTTTGCTGAGTTTTATTCTGCATTATCTTCAATGAGTGCTGCTCAATTGGTCTCTTACTCTCCAGTAACTTTCATATTGAGGCTGGTATTTATCATTAAAAAAATTAATTGTAGCATTTATTTTTAAATAAAGCCAGGAGCACAGATGTTAAGAATCACAGATCACTTGGTGAAAAATCTTTGAATATCTCCTATGCTGTCAGCCCTAGTAAATTTTACCTTGTCCCAGATTGTGTATGTAAAACGTTCTCCAGCCTACTCTAGGCTGGATTCATCTGCACCTGTCTGTTTTGTGCTACTCTTGCTTGAGTTCTACGGATGATTCAAGGATTTTAGGACAGTGTAAACTCAAAGGTTTGAGGATGTAACCCCAAGAGTTCTCTTTGTTTTCCTAGAATTTACCCAAGCCCTCAAATCATTGCTGGATACATATAGTGGCATTCAAGGGATTCTTCAGACCCCAATTAACAAAATGCCACCAGTTCCAACTGCCCATCCTCCCTATAGGGCCTTCCCTGCCCTGGGTTCTGTTCTCTACTGTGGCGTCTGTCACAGAAGGGTATTTATTTACAAGTTCATGTCCATGCTGGACTTTGAACATCACAAAGGCACTCAGCACAGTGTACAGAAGGAGTTCAGTAAGTGATTGTAGCATTTATCTAAATGTATTCCTGAAAGGAGGTTTTGCCTTTGGTATTAAAAATAGGGTATCATTCTCCTTGGGATTCCTTCTGTGACTCTTGGGTTTGGCAAAGAATCGCTTGAACATGCCAACTCTACCAATGAAAACCCTTCTCATTGAGCCACTTACATGGTTTGTGACATTCGATGCTCTCAGTGTTTGCTAAAAATGATGTTCATAAAACCTGGAACTTCAGGGATGGAAGAATGACATTCATTTCAAATGTGCCAACATGATCATGTGTCAAATGACAAGGTTTCCAAACATGGCATGAACTCTTCTGTTGTTAAAAATCTGATATTTGCAATAATTACTTGGCCTGCCTGTAAATGCTACACTTCATTTTTATGAAACTAAATCTGCCACATAGAAGTGCACTATTACTCCTACTGTGGCCATTTCTAGAATAAAACAGAGCTTTTGCATGTTCCCCACTAGAACGTTACTGAGAAAGGAAGGAAAACGTTAGAATTCAGGAGAATCTAGGCGATGCTAAAAGATTCAGCAAACAAGATCTAGAGAGCGTTTGGTTGAAAGAAACATAGCACAATGAACATATGGTAGTCAAACTGAAGTTTTGTACATCTTAGTACCTTTGTGCCAAATGCCACAGCGATTCCTTCTCACTGCTTAGTAAATGGGTCCAACCATAAGAGGAAATGAAAGATTCAACATCACGAGAAAGAAGAGATGATTAAGGCTTAGCTTGCTAGATGGTTTTAGGGGCAGTTAATTTCCTAGAGCTATGCTAGGTTGTTTCTCTCCTGTTTATACAAATTACCTCCCCCGTTCAACCCCAAGCAGGCTAATATTTATGCTCTGGCATGGGATTGCAAATCAAATCCAAAAATTAGTGAGTAGGGTTAGAGATGGAGGCGAGAGGAGAATGAATATAGAAATAGCTTACAGGAAGAGAATTATTTTTGGTGAGCATCCCTCAGTTATTTTTGTTAGTTCCAGTGTAAAAAATTCGAATTAGTTGATGCTGAATGATTAAGTGATTTCACGGATTATTTTCCCTCTAAGGTGTGGGAGTACGGAAAATCAGGTATTCCTCAAATTGTATCGTGAGGACCAGCAGGATATCACAGTTGTCTTTGTGGTGAGATTCTTGGAACATAGCTGTCAAGGATGTTTATGGAATTTCTTGTTTTCTCTGATCGTCTACCAAGAAAGTTTTTTTTTTAACCATATTTTCAATTTGGCTGAAATTAAAAAAAAAACAACCTTATAAAATTGCCACAGAGAAATTTTTTTCAGGTGAGGTATCAGTGCTTTTAGCTTTCTGCTAGCTCTGAAACAGAAATATCACATTATTTTAAAAAATGTTTTGTTTCTTGTAAGATGCAATGTTTGTTTAGACTTAGTATTACTGTCACAAATACGTTTTGTGTTTTGAGCAGAACGATGTCTTGTTCAAAACACACCCTTTACAATGATCATGTGCTACTGTGGTACTTAGTTAAATATAAGTTATGTCATTAATCCACCAGGCAACAGCCATGGATCATTCTATATTTTCTACAACAGCTTGGATAGCGCTGTTATTCAGCGTGTTGGCAGAGATATTACTTAAGAATGAGCAATTAATAATAACAGCTTTCAAAGTGAGAGTATACACAGATATAGCACATGCCAGTGCATCTAAAGTACCTGGTAGGTTTTTTTTCCTATTTAACTAATCTTTACAAAATACCTGTGCTGTAGATAATTCAGCTTTCCCGACTGACTTTGATTATTTTACTACTTTGCTTTTATAGTCTATTTAATAATTCTCCAAAGTTCTATTGAAGAATACATACATCCCATACTCTACTAAGCAGCTACCCTATCATTGCTAGAAGATGCATTTAGCGATGAATTCCTGGAGACTGGGCGTTTTACATCCTGCTATCCAAAGTAACAAACATTATTTTACAGTTTAAGTCACATGGAGTATGTGAAAAATCAGGATAATTGGGAAGCAGCATAGCATAGTGAATTTGGGAGCCTGGGTTCAAATCTCAGTTTTGCTACTAACTAGTTCCATACTCTTGATCAAGTTACTTACTTTGTCTATGCTGTAGTTTTCTCATCTTGCAAAATGGCATAGTACTAGTACTTACCTCATAGGGTTGCCAAAGGACATAAAATAATGCCTGATCCATAGTACAGTCTAAGAGATTAATCCATTAAAGTTCTGTAATCTTCTCAGAAAATTTGCAAAGAATGTAGTAATATCTCCCATTATAGACAAGAAAATTGGAACTCAGAGAGGTTAAAAGACTTTGCAAAGGTCCATGTCAGATCCCTGCACCATTCACCATTATTCAGTCACCTGTTGGTTACCAAGTCTTGGCTCGAGAGTCTTTACCCAACTATGAGGATGGAGTGGCGGCTGGGTCAGGGAGTATCAGGGGCACCAGTCTTAGGCTGGAATGTCCTAGGAAAGACAGCCAGGTGTAAGGGGGGTTCCTGGAAGGTTACCAGGCCTAAGGAACTTGTAAGTTACAGAGGGGCTAAAGAGAGGCACGGTGCTATCCAGTTTGGGTCAGTGGCTCCAACTGGCTGCTTGCTGGTGGCAGCTACTACCTTCTTGAAGGCTTTACAAGCCAGATCTTCTCACAGCACTGGGTTCTAGCTACAAAATGGACCAGCAACTCTGAGGATACATCTCTATGCCTGTACAGGCACATGCCCTGGAATATTCTGAATGCTAGGCCTTGGCTGTTCATGCCTTGAGTCCCTCCCCTGTCCCCTTAAATGAACACAAAGCAACAGACTTGGAATCAGAGGCCAGGAGCTCTAATTTCGGTTCTGTGTCTTTTTAGCTATATAATCTTTCTGAATCTTAAATCCTCATTTTTAGACAGGGATAGGAATATCATTCCTGTATTTTTATCCTCATAGGGCTGCAGGTTTATCAAATAAAATAAATAAGAAAACATTCCCATAACTTGCAGAGTGCTATGGTATTCTTATTTCCATAGTCACAATATTGGCGAATAACCACACTTTCTGGGTGTACCATAAAGACTCCAGGTTTTCCTCTTACCCAGAAACACAGTGAAAGTGAAGCCATTTGGCAGATCTGGCTGAAAGCCAGGATTTCTTAATGCCCTGTAGGAACCACTTAGCACTTTGGAATTAGCCAGACTGGTTTGGATTTGAGAGGGCATGTAGGACACTATTTGGAATTCCCTTGTTTATTCAGTTAAGTTGAGACCTTGCCAACCATCTTTATTTTCCTCTCTCTTATTTCTCTTGCTTTCTTTGGTCAGTGTATTCTGCTAGAGGATGACTATAACCTTTAAGTTTTCTGGGAGCAAATACAACATAGTTTGTATTTCTGGAAAGTGCTCTGTATAAGACAAATACTTTTTGTTGGTTATTGAATAACTATCTTGAAAAGCCCCTGTTTATGAAATGAGAAGGGAAGACCCTGATCATATTGATTTGGTTCACTTGATTAACTTTTTAAGTTGTGAAATCGAATTAGGTTTTCTCTATAATTTCTATTAAATTGAACCACACCCACATGGAATTACTGTCATGATCGGTATAGTTTTTGTAGTTAAACCAAATATATTTCAAGGAAAACTCCCTGGAGAATTGAGAGGCCTCAAAAATGAATCAAAGTTTGGCTCGGTTGGAAATTATGTTTGAACACATCTGAATGAAATCATTCCTGTTCAACCTTTTCAAGATTTCTGGAGGAACATGGGGAGGGGTCTTTTTGTAATTTAACTTGGAAGTCAAGTTTTCACATTAACCTCAAAGGGCTGCTGTCACGAGGTTGCTCTTGCTACTGAATATCTGTCAGAGGGATGCACGCTAAATACTGCATTCTCTTAGGTACGAGTCATTCTATGAGCAGGATTTAGAGTTTTTAATGAGAACCATCAGGAACTTACAAAGAAAAGGACTTAGTGTGATACAGTGACAGTCTAACGTGGGACGGGTGTGCAAGAAATGTTTGCTGAATAAAGGAACCTCAAGTTGGCACATGGTTTCTAAATTGTGCACATGTTTTGGTAATGGGAAGGTTTATATAAAACCTTGTTTTGGATGAAAGTGTACGAAAATTGTACAGCCATTAGCTATAATCACCCCTGGGATAAATCCATTCGTAGAGTGGGAAAGGCAGACAGAGGATGAAGGTTGAAAGATTGGAAAGGGCATAAGAGAGACACACTAGGGGGGTAATCAGATGCAGGGAGCTTGTTTTGATGGATGCCTGCAGCAATTTTCGCTTGCCTGGGGCACCCGGTCACCCCGTGGTGGACACTCGCTAAAGTAGGAATGGCCTCCGCAGCTCTAGCACCGGCATCTGGATCTTGCATTAACTGCATGTTTCTGAATGATGTCAGGGTCAATCGGAGCCAGGCAGCAGCAGGAGAAGTTTTCAGTCACTTCAACTTTGCTCCCACCTCTGTGTTAGGACCATCAAGTCTTGTCAGCAGCCGTGATTGCTCACTGATGCGCCAAGCGTGGAAGTTGGAAAGGCACTTGGCGATGCTCGTCCCCAGACAGGCGCACAGCTGCTGGGTCAGGCTCCTGAGAGGCACTGCGCTCCTGGTCGGGTTTTGAAGGTGCTGATGTTATTTTCCAAGCTGCTTGGAAGCTTGGTGGGTTGTGTACAAATGATCAGATGCAAATCGTCCCCAGTGATCACAGCTTGTTTTCCCCAGATTTTACTCTGCTGCACTCAAGGACAAGCTGAAGGGACTGTTACTAATCTACCGCCAGAGCCACCTAAGATGCCGGGAAGCCATTAAAGCCAGACAGACTGTCATGGGCATTCTGTTCGCCCCCGGGAGCCAACACTGGCCCATAATGAATGCCCTCTCCCACCCGAGCAAAATAAAACAACCACACAGCTCTTCTGCAGCTGAACTTCCCTTCTGGTGGCTGTTTATTATTGTTCTAAATTAGATGGAGCACTTTTACCTCAGGAAAAGGAAAGACTCAGCAGTGCTTACTCTTCCCCAGAACGCTAATGCTATTCTAAAATTCACCTAGAGTGTAGGAGGGTCAATGACTCATATTAAAATCTCCACATTATGAGGGTAAATGCATTAACTGTTTACCACCAAAAAAATAAGCAGTGCTATTATTATATATTTGCTTGGTGTCAGGCACAGAGCTGAGAGAGCCTGGAACAAGCTAATTGTCCCAGTTTTAGGGATGGGGAAGCCAAGGTTTGATGGGGTTGAGTGACTTGCCCAAGTCCCCAGCAAATGTATAGTAGCGCAGGGATGCAAGATGAAGACTGCCCTCCCCCCAAAGCTGGAGTCCTTCACCACGATGCATACTGTTAGTTTTATCCGTGCACCACTCAGAAAATTCTTCCATTATAAATTGCAAATTCATTCAATTACTTCCTTGACAAATGTTGTTTGAGTTCCTATTCTACGCCAGGAGCAAGCTCATCCATGAATCACCACTACCTGGAGTAATGAGGCAGCTCTCCTGGGGATGGGATAAGCAGCCCCCAGGAGGACATGTGCCTGAGACGCTCGGCTTGATGTGGAAATAGCTAAATGTCACTCAGAGACACGAACAAGGAGAACACACACAAGGGAGAGTTTTGGTTTTTGTTTGCCTCTTAGGGTGGTACCAAGACTGGAAACAAAATGAGGGAATTAAAAGGGATGAAGAATAAGGTATGTAAAGAGCCGAATGGCCTTAATAGGTGATGGCAGAATAGAGGACATATAGCTGTCCATCCGAACCCAGGTAGTTGTCTTTCACAGCATCGCACCACTTTGAGCCAAAGTGTTTCTGAAGTTGGTCTGAACAGAACACTGGATTTTACTAGCTGAAGTACCAATTTTCTGTGATTTTATCCCAAGTATTATCATCTAACTAGCATGTTAAAAAAAAAACTAAAAACAAACAGAAAAACCCAACAACGACAAAGTGCCACCTGAGATGGGAGAGGAAAAACTAAATTTTGAGACATGAGGAGGTAAAAGAAAGTGAAATATTTGGTGGCGGGGTACGGTGCTTTATTGGCTTCTTTCCTGTGTTGTCTAAAGAAAGGGGTTGGTCCCATCTGCTCACTATCTGGTAAAGGAGAGGACATTCTGACAATGCTGAGGGCGTATGTTACAGCATCATAAAATCTACCCCAGGTCTCTCCCATCTTGCTTTTCAGTGTGTTGTTTACAGATGCTAGGCATTTGAGAAGAAAAGCTCTCTTGTTTACCACATATTTCTCAAGGGGCAAATTAATTTCCCTGGGATTCCTCTAACACAGATGAGGTCTGGGTTCTTCTCATGCAAATATTAGTGAAAGTTTAATGTTGAAAAACATGGAACCCTGAAAATAAATGTCTTCCATCCAGGTACAGAAGATGTTGGTTATACACAAGAAATAAAGACACCAACTCTCCAATATGTGCCCACCATATATAAGGAGAAACCATCTCTTCTGGGAAAAAATAATGTTTCATTCTTAGACGGTATTGCACACTGGTTCCCAGTGGGGGTCATAGGGCCACAGTGCTTGGGTTTGGATCTTGCTCCAGAATTTACTACCTGTAGGATCTTGGCCAAGTTACCTCACTTCTCTGGGCTTCAGTATCCTTAGTTGTAAAATGGGATGTCCTGCTCTTAGGTTATTGAAGATTCAAGAGATAATGCACATAAAGATTCTACTAAGCGCCCATTAAATATTGTTTTTGTTGTAATAATCTATTATCTTTCTGATTTTTTCCAACACAGGTGGCTTATGTGGTATCCTTAGGACATGTAGATTCTATTCAATAAGCATTAGAGATTATCTACTATTTCATATGAGCCTCTCACCAAACAGGTGTCAACAATTCCAGGGAGATACTCAATTCTAAGTAGGCTTTCTTAGGAAGGATGAATCAGAAGTGGTAGGTTCTAAATTTTGTACCTCATTCCTTTAGCTAATTTATCTGATATTTTGAGTTTTCTGTGAATTCTGCCAATGTAAAACATACACCAAAAGCCCTAGGTAGCATTAAAAAATATATACCCCCAAATCAAAATTATTTTAGAGGTGAAATTTAAACTGTTTTAATTAAATTGTGCAATATGTTGTATTAGCCAATATCAGTGATGTTTAAAAGTTGTAGTTTATTTTCAATGAAGATAAAACAGTCTGTTCCAGGAAACTTAGTATCTTTGTTAAAATACTAGCTGGAAAAAGTTTAAGCAATTTAATCACAAGTTGCCTATCAAAAAGAAACAGTACATCAGAGAATACAGAATACAAAGCAAAACCCTCAGCTTATATTAGCTACTTTTAAACAAGGTCAGGATAACTTCATTATTCATTAACAAAGTTTGTGGATAAATATGGAATTTAGAGGGTCTCGATTTAATGGTTCAGAATAATAAGTAGTCAGACAGTAATGGACCTAAAAGGTCTCTTTCATTCTCACTGATCTTTTTTTCCTAATTGGTACAAGGTACACACAAAGATTTCAGCTGGCAGTGACAACTTTACTAACAGTGAACTAATCACAGCATTTATTTTGCATTTGCATTTTGATTGTGGCAAATTTTGGAAAAAGGAATGAAAGGGCTACTGAAATAATTTTATAAACTTTTCAGCAATTGAACTGAATACATTTAAGGAATAAACAGTTTTCCTTGATGCCAACTGGGCTATGCATTTTTGCGCCTCTAAGTTGATTTACATCTCCTTTGCAGTGTTATCAAGTGTTTGTTATAGTTCTTAGCCAAGCATGGTAGTCCCCAAACAAATCAGAGGCAGTATGGCCACCAAGGAGAGCACTGTCACACTGCCTTTTAAAAAACTTAATTGATTGAATAGTTGCTTCATTTTATGAGGAGGCATTACAGCAAGCATTGCTAGATATGAAGCCAGAGATCCATTCATGCAAGGAAAGATCTATAGATGCAATTTAAAAGTGCTCAGTTTAGAAATTATGAGGGTTTGTCCCCAGTGGAAATTTTAATGTGTGTTGTGCAAATAGCCTAGATAGCTAATTCCTCTCTCAAATAACTGAGAACTGAGGGTTTTGAGAGAAGTGATCCTGCATTCATCCACTTAACGTCTACCTCTTAAGTAACTTAAAGTTGACAAAGCAGAGTATTAAAATTAAGGTAGCAGGAAGTAAAATATTTTATAAATGTACTTGGGAGAAGGTGGAGAATACATTCCATTAAGGCATTTCTTTAACTAAAAGTATACTGTTACACTAAATTATATATACTAAATATAATATATACACTAGTATATATACTAAATTATACTAAAATTATACTGACAGTGAACTCTAAGGATCTGTTTGAATTTTTGAGTTTGCATTGCAATAGTCACCCAATAAAAAATATTTACTTTAGTCAAAATATTTTTATTTAGAGTATGTCCTCAGCCACAGCATTTGAAGCCACAAAGTTACTTGCTCAACACACTTTTGATGAACTGATTTAATCAGAGACGTTTGTACATGATAGTATTTGTTTAACTTGCATAAAATAGGCTAAACATCTCACTGTCTTTCTACTCGTACAAGGAGCCAACTGTACTTACCTCCAGAGTAGGAGGCTGTCTATGGGTCTAATCAAACTGATAATTTTCTAGAGTGATAACAGCTTCCAAGTATGTGAACAAATTAGTAGTTCATGAGGAACCATTCAGCAATAGTCAATGAATAGTACTCAGTCTGTCTCTCAGTCTTTTATTTTGTCTCTTGTGGTCATTCTGATATTGGGATATATGCTTCTCACATTGTTTGCCGCATCTTCTTGCAATCCAGTTCTGAGCAAAATCATCGCATTTCCTACAGTACTCTCATGTAAAATGGCAATAAGAATACACTTGCCCCCCCAAAGGAGAAAACTGCCTGGGGAGAGGGGATGGGCATGCATGATTACATACAAATTTACCCAGTGTTCAGTTCAAAATCTTATCCATAGCAAGCCCACCAGAAAGTCCACCACCAATCCATTTGGAAGCAATCTGCTTGTCCTTGGTTGGTTGTTTGGGTTTATTCATTGAGTAAATAGGTTCAATAAGAAATCCATGTAGAATCTTTCCGGGAGAAAGTATAAAATTAAAAAGGCATGGATATATTCTTTCGTTCCATGAAGTTTTGTTAAGTTTTGATTATAATAATAAGTATTATATTGGAACCTGGGGATCCAAAGACATTAAGACTCAAACCCTGCCTTCCAAGAACTTACAGACTACTAGGGAAGGGGTGAACTGACAGATGAGTTATGATAGTGAAAGTTTTCTTTAAGAGGGCCACCCAACCCAGCTTATGGGAACGTGTGCTGGGTGATGACTTGTATGTGTTTCTGGAAGACTGATCCCTGAGCTAATTAAAAAGATGAATAGAGATTAGCCTGGTGTGTGTCTCAGATACGAGTTTGTGGGTTTAGGAGAGAGAGGCATTATTATACAGAGAGGACAAGAGGGAGAAAAAAGAAATATGTATTTAGGAACTTGAAGTATTACAGATTTATTTTGGGGGTGGTGGCGGTTACTGTTGGGAAGAGTGCTAGGGCATGAGCTTGCAGAATAAGCAGGGGCTGGATCATCAAGCTTTTGGTAAGTCGTACCATGAATCTGGATGTTATGCTGAAGGCATTTGTGGGAATTTTAAGCGTGGAATGAAAAGATCAGGTATATATTTTTAGAAAACTCTCAAGAGGCAGTGAGGGTAAAACGCTTTTTTAGGATCATAAGAACAATGATAATAATTCTTGTTCTGTAAGAAGAGGTATATTTTTTTTCTATAAAAGAGATAAATGATAAATCTTTGTTTCTTTTTCCTATTTTTACCCACAAATTTTAAGTTTTTGAGCCTCCGTTGGATGTCACCAAAGTTTGAAATTTCCCATAATGGTTTAAATAGGTACTGGCCAGGAGGAGGCAGTCTCTTAGCTGGCTGAAAAGAATACAGACAGTACAGGAGGTAGCCAAGGCCATGAAGTTCACTCCTACTCATGGTGATCATGGGGAATATAGAAGGCACTGCTGGTCTAAAAACTGATTTCAAGTCCATCTAAGGTATTTTCTCATCCTGAAAGCTGACCTTGAATTGAAAGTGCACTACAACTTAGATACATGTTTATTGAGTGCTACTATAGGCCTGGAAGGCCCTGTGGCAGTTACTCAATAAATGTGTGTTTCATGAAAGAAAAAAAAAAAATGAACTCTTATTTTCAGTAATCCAAAAAATATTTACTGAGCCTTTACTATGTATCATACAACATGCTAGCCAATGGTACTCCAAGGTGGATGAAAATAGGTTCTCATGGGAGTCAGAGTGTAGTGTAATAATGAATGGGTAAGAAAACAGAATAAACACATCTCCTTTCTTATACCAATAAAGGTACTGGAGAATATTTAAATGAGTGTGCCAGGAGGACTGTCCAGGGCAAAGATTAGCCTTGGATGGAGAAAGCCCAAGAAACTGAGACAACGTATGCCCATTCTAGAAAAGGGCATAAGTTACTCACTTTGTAAGGTCAGAGCCCTGTCTCCTCTCTTGGATGTTCCCAGGTATAAAATATTGTGTGTGCATGTGTTTTCATTTTTGTGACTTGTGTTTGAATTTCTATGATGATTGTTAACTTCTGTTATAAAACTCCATTTACCGAATTGAGCTCAGTCCTGTGTAGCTGCTTCCAGCCTGAGTTAGGCTGACAGCCTAATACCTAATGTTTGAAACTGGGACGACTTGCACAATTTTAAGAATCACCCTTCTGTTTATATTTCTAAAATAAAAACACATGGTTTATAAGCAATCCTAGTGCCACTTAGATTATAGTTTTTAAAGTGGATCCTAAGTCTGCTTAAATGCAATAAACCTGGTGTTTTCCATCAGGAAACCAAACTCGGCTCACATTTCAATAGGCCAATGTGGATACAAGGGACTCTTGATTGGGAGGTGTGGCCTCACGCAGTGTGAGAATCTTGGACCTGAGGAGTTGAGAGGGACATGGGAAATTTTACAGAAAACGTATCTTCAGTATATCTGTTTTATAAATCAAATGACAGACTGTAAAGCTCAGTAAAAAATTTGGATGGTGGTGTGCAAAAGTTAGTCTGAGGAAACGGGAAAGAACAGAGTTGTGTGTGTGTGTGTGTGTGTGTGTGTGTGTGTGTGTGTGTGTGTGTGTATTTCACTCTCCCAAATCAGGGATGTTGTTTTGTTTGTGCTTGATTTAAAGCAGATTTCATTATTTAGCTCAAAGAATATACTTCCAGCTTGGGGGAAATGAACCTCCTAAAATCATTTTTGAAATACTGCCTATACTACTTCAATGAAACTTTTCTTTATGATTCCATTTTGTCTTTAATTTTTATGTAGTGTTTTCATTAGTTGTGAGAGAAACTAAACTGGTCAGCTGTCCAAGGATTTAACCTCTTGCCAAAGGCCTACTTCAAAACAAACAAGATGATTGGGAATTTTTTCCTGTTTTCACTAATATGACGCTAGTCACAAAAGCACTGCTTGAAAGAGGGAAACATTTGCATCAGTCCTATTACTTGATGTTTATGAATTGATCTTGACTCAGAATATGAGTCTAAGAGCTGGAGTTAATACTGGAGATGATCTCATGTAACCTTCTTGTTGAAAATGAGAAAAGTCAAGACCCAGAGAGCAGAAGAAGCGGCACCTATGTCTCCTAAATGGACATTTCTAATTTATTTGAGTCAGTTTTTCTTTAGGAGGATTTCCCTAGGGATATCTGTGAACTTGCAGGATTTCTTCACAGCACAACTCCAGGGGGCACTGTTCACATTGTGATCTGAGTGAATGGCGCCCCTTAGGGATATGCATCAACTTGAAGTCGTATACTCTCTGCAACCCCTACCACTGCTTTCTCGGTGGTGGTGACGTTATCTCTGTTTAAGTGGAAGGTGCTCAAAAACAGTCCCTAAGACTCCATCCGTATCACAACTTCAGTTTTGAAATGTTTCTGTCAGAGAATCCAGGGGTACTAGACAATGATCTGGAAACACAAGGAATGCAACAATTTCTTTTAAATCCTAAATTTTAATGGCAGCGTGTGTATAGCGCCCAGGACAGTGGTGACCTGAGCAGGAGGCAGTGCCGTGAGGTGGGCGTTAGGATGCGACATGGCTTTTCAGTACAGCTCAGTGTTGGCTCTATTTCACCATCTTGGCTGCAGTATTATCAGTACTTCGGACACTTACCACACATCTCAGAGATACAGGTGTGAATCGGAGGGTCCGATTTGGCCCTAAGTATGTCACCTCTGTGAACCTTTTCTGGGGCTTGGCCCTTGATTTCAGCCACCAATATCTGCAACTGAAGGGAATCAAGATGCGCTAGGGTTCTGAAGCTAGGACCAAGAAAGAGAGAGAGAATTGAAAGCGTTCCATCCATTTTATTGGCAATGAGTCAAGGAAAACAGTTTAGAAATCTTTGCTTGAAGAGGTACTCAAGAAGTCACAGTTACGTGGAAGGTTTATGGCTAAACTCTGCCTGCCGTTATCCATAGATAATCTCCAAAATTTAAATTATAGAAGCCTCATACAGATGATTCAGGGCAAAGTTATAGGCAGTCCCTAAAACCTTCTGTTTTTCACTTAGTTGGTTAAAACCAGAAAAATGTCTGTGACTTACTAGACAAATGCCTTAAATCAGAGAATTCCATGTGATTTTACTCTTGGGCTGAATTTGCATTTATATGAATAGAAATAACAAGTGTGCATTTGAGGGATATATCCTGTCTCTTATCTGTTTTTTTTCAATTACACTTATTAAATCCCTTGGCTTTTTTTTTTTTCCCCTCCCTAGCCTTTTAAGGGAGTTCATCACTCTAGATTGTTTTAAGGATGCGTGTTGAGGCAGGGAGAATCCAGAGTGGAAGTTACACAGTACAAGTCGGGGGTGAGGGGAGAGACCTGGCAAGAAAAGCTCTAAGTCGATTGCTCGGTATTAACAGCCTCGTGTAGAGCAGACTATGACAGCTGCAGGCTTATTCAATTATTCTGACTTTATCTTTAAATATTGCTACAGCATCTGATAAAGCTAGTGCTTTAAATATATATGTATGCACACATATACATATGTATTTATAATGACTGTTCAAAACAATCCCATGAGGTAGATTTGCACATTTCTGTGTTTCTGGGTTACAAGAGAAACTGGAGCTTGGGGAGGTTAAGTGGTTTATCAGGTAATTGTGAGCAGAGCTGTGAATCGGGTATAGTGAGGCAGGCAGAATTCTATTCTGCTCGCTTGTAGAGGTTGTGGGCTTTCCTGGGTTTTGTTCTATAAAAAGAGCCATGACTCTGGAAGTTGGTATATGTATCAGAAACTACTTTGGGTTGAGGGGAGGGGGTCATGAAAATGAACATGGAAGTCAGCCTACCAGGGACCAATCCCTCCAGCACAAGGTCACTGGCTCTGGCATCTAGTTCCCCAGGCCAGCCTCATGGGTTTTAATGGGGTTGCCCCTGGCTCTTCCCATCCAGGCTCAGGTGGCAGAGACTCAGGTGGGAGAAAGTTTGAGGTTTGTAGACTGACATCTGAAGTGAATGCTGCCTATTGCTCCCCACCCCACCTTCTATTCCCAGTTAGTTGAAACCACCAAATAGATAAAGTTGCCATTGTCAGTCTCTTATGTTCAGAAACATGTGACTTAAAAACAAAACATACAGCAACACACAAAAAATTCGATCGTTTCGTAAAAGCCAGTAACATTACTGTGGAGTTAAAATCAGAGATATTAGCCTTTCTCCTTCTCTCCTAATTTTGGTACCAACAGAATAGAGATGGATTTAAAAGACATTTCAACATATTCATAAAATTTTTATTAGACCGTTGGAAGAAATGGTGGGAATTTGGTTGATCCTACATGTCAGTGGAAAGGCTACTCATGTTGCATATGTGGGGTCTGTTTCTTAGTGTGGATCCAATGAAGTGAGTTATAATTTTTTTTTCCTAGTATACTTATCGAAAAACGCACATTCTTACCTCAGTATCCATGTGAGTAAAGCAAGAAATCAGATTTTATTGCCAGTTTTTACATCTAGAATCTGAAGTAATGATGATACGCCTAATATTATTACTACCCTTACTGTGACGTCTGGCTATTTATTGCTTCCCTACTATGTACCAAGTGCTCTGCAGGTGTTTCACTGTGATTGGAAGTGGGTTATGTCAATCATAGAGCAGGTTTTTGTCAGTCCCTGGTCTGTTTCCTATCTCCATGGCTGCCTTTGCATTCTGTGATCTAAAGGTTTATAACCACGCTTTGTGGAAATTCCCAGAGAATTAGATTTCTTTTTCTTCCCCTAATCTTACTGAGCCTACAGAGAAATAGCAAGTATTAAGGATAGCTCCTTTTGGAGGAAAGACTGTGCATTGCAGAAATATAAAATTAGTGTGTAAGGGGAAATATAATAATATTGCAACTGAGTATGTTACTGTAGTTTTCATTTCTTTTTTTTTTTTCTTTTAACATCTTTACTGGAGTATAATTGCTTTACAGTTGTGTGTTAGTTTCTGCTGTATAACAAAGTGAATCAGCTGTACATAAACATATATGCCCATATCTCCTCCCTCTTGCGTCTCCCTCCCACCCTCCCTATCCCACCCCACTAGGTGGACACAAAGCACCGAGCTGATCTCCCTGTGCTATGTGGCTGCTTCCCACTAGCTATATTTCTTACATTTGGTAGTGTATATATGTCCATTCCACTCTCTCACTTCGTCCCAGCTTACCCTTCCCCTCCCTGTGTCCTCAAGTCCATTCTCTACATCTGCGTCTTCATTCCTGCCCTGCCCCTAGGTTCTTCAGAACCATTTTTTTTTTTTTTTTTTTTTTAGATTCCATATATATGTGTTAGCACATGGTATTTGTTTTTCTCTTTCTGACTTACTTCACTCTGTAGGACAGACTCTAGGTCCATCCTCCTCACTACAAATAACTCAATTTCATTTCTTTTTATAGCTGAGTAATATTCCATTGTATATATGTGCCCCATCTTCTTTATCAATTCATCTGTCAGTGGATACTTAGGTTGCTTCCATGTCCTGGCTATTGTAAATAGAGCTGCAGTGAACATTGTGGTACATGACTCTTTTTGAATTATGGTTTTCTCAGGGTATATGCCCAGTAGTGGGTTGCTGGGTCATATGGTAGTTCTATTTTTAGTTTTTTAAAGAACCTCCATACTGTTCTCCATAGTGGCTGTATCAATTTACATTCTCACCAATAGTGCAAGAGGGTTCCCTTTTCACCAAACCCTTTCCAGCATTTATTGTTTCTGGATATTTTGATGATGATCACCATTCTGACCAGTGTGAGGTGATACCTCATTGCAGTTTTGATTTGCCTTTCTCTAATGATTAGTGATGTTGAGCATCCTTCATGTGTTTGTTGGAAATCTGTATATCTTCTTTGGAGAAATGTCTATTTAGGGCTTCTGTCCATTTTTGGATTGGGTTGTTTGTTTTTTTGATATTGAGCTGCATGAGCTGCTTGTATATTTTGGAGATTAATCCTTTGTCAGTTGCTTCATTTGCAAATATTTTCTCCCATTCTGAGGGTTGTCTTTTCATCTTGTTTATGGTTTCCTTTGCTGTGCAAAAGCTTTTAAGTTTCATTAGGTCCCATTTGTTTATTTTTGTTTTTATTTCCATTTCTCTAGGAGGTGGGTCAAAAAGGATCTTGCTGTGATTTATGTCATAGAGTGTTCTGCCTATGTTTTCCTCTAGGAGTTTTATAGTGTCTGGCCTTACATTTAGGTCTTTAACCCATTTTGAGTTTATTTTTGTATACAGTGTTAGGGAGTGTTCTAATTTCATTCTTTTACATGTAGCTGTCCAGTTTTCCCATCACCACTTATTGAAGAGGCTGCCTTTTCTCCATTGTATATTCTTGCCTCCTTTATCAAAAATAAGGTGACCACATGTGCATGGGTTTACTGGGCTTTCTATCCTGTTCCATTGATCTCTATTTCTGTTTTTGTGCCATTATCATACTGTCTTGATTACTGTAGCTTTGTAGTATAGTCTCAAGTCAGGAAGCCTGATTCCTCCAGCTCCATTTTTCTTTCTCAAGATTGCTTTGGCTCTTCAGGGTCTTTTGTGTTTCCATACAAATTGTGAAGTTTTTTGTTCTAGTTCTGTGAAAAATGCCAGTGGTAGTTTGATAGGGATTGCATTGAATCTGTAGATTGCTTTGGGTAGTAGAGTCATTTTCACATTGTTGATTCTTCCAATCCGAGAACATGGTATATCTCTCCATCTGTTTGTATCATCTTTAATTTCTTTCATCAGTGTCTTATAGTTTTATGCATACAGGTCTTTTGTCTCCTTATGTAGGTTTATTCCTAGGTATTTTATTCTTTTTGTTTCAGTGGTAAATGGGAGTGTTTCCTTAATTTCTCTTTCAGATTTTTCATCATCAGTGTATAGGAATGCAAGAGATGTCTGTTCATTAATTTTGTGTCCTGCTACTTTACCAAATTCATTGATTAGCTCTAGTAGTTTTCTGGTAGCATCTTTAGCATTCTCTGTGTATAGTATCATGTCATCTGCAGACAGTGACAGCTTTTCTTCTTCTTTTACGATTTGGATTCCTTTTATTTCTTTTTCTTCTCTGACTGCTGTGGCAAAAACTTCCAAAACTATTTTGAATAATAGTGGTCAGAGTGAGCAACCTTGTCTTATTCCTGATCTTAGTGGAGATGGTTTCAGTTTTTCATCATTGAGAATGATGTTGGCTGTGCGTTTGTCATATATGGCCTTTATTATGTTGAGGTAAGTTCCCTCTATGCCTACTTTCTGGAGAGTTTTTATCATAAATGGGTGCTGAATTTTGTTGAAAGATTTTTCTGCACTTATTGAGATGATCATATGGTTTTTCTCCTTAAATTTGTTAATATGGTGTGTCACATTGATTGATTTGCATATATTGAAGAATCCTTGCATTCCTGGGATAAACCCCACTTGATCATGGTGTATGATCCTTTTAATGTGCTGTTGGATTCTGTTTGCTAGTATTTTGTTGAGGATTTTTAGATATGTGTTCATCAGTGATATTGGTCTGTAGTTATCTTTTCTTGTGACATCTTTGATTTTGGTATCAGGGTAATGGTGGCCTTGTAGAAAGAGTTTGGGAGTGTTCCTCCCTCTGCTATATTTTGGAAGAGTTTCAGAAGGAGAGGTGTTAGCTCTTTGCTAAGTGTTAGAATTCCCCTGTGAATCCATCTGGTCCTGAGCTTTTGTTTGTTGGGGGATTTTTAATCACAGTTTCAATTTCAGTGCTTGTGACTGGTCTGTTTATATTTTCTATTTCTTCCTGGTTCTGTCTCGGAAGGTTGTGCTTTTCTAAGAATTTGTCCATTTCTTCCAGGTTGTCCATTTTATTGGCATATAGTTGCTTGTAGTAATCTCTCATGATCCTTTGTTTTTCTTCAATGTCAGTTGTTACTTCTCCTTTTTCATTTCTAATTCTATTGATTTGAGTCTTCTCCCTTTTTTTCTTGGTGAGTCTCGCTAATGGTTTATCAATTTTGTTTATCTTCTCAGAGAACCAGCTTTTAGTTTTATTGATCTTAGCTATTGTTTCCTTCATTTCTTTTTCATATATTTCTGATCTGATCTTTATGATTTCTTTCCTTCTGTTAACTTTGGGGGATTTTTGTTCTTTCTCTAATTGCTTTAGGTGTAAGATTAGGTTGTTTATTTGAGTTGTTTGTTGTTTCTTGAGGTAGGATTTATTGCTATAAACTTCCCTCTTAGAACTGTTTTTGCTGCATCCTATAGGTTTTGGGTCATCGTGTTTTCATTGTCGTTTGTTTCTAGTTATTTTTTTATTTCCTCTTTGATTTCTTCAGTGATCTCTTGGTTATTTAGTAGTGTATTGTTAGTCTCCATGTGTTTGTATTTTTTACAGATTTTTTCCTGTAATTGATATCTAGTTTCATAGTGTTGTAGTCGGAAAAGATACTTGATAAGATTTCAATTTTCTTATATTTACCAAGGCTTGATTTGTGACCCAAGATATGATCTATCCTGGAGAATGTTCCATGAACGCTTGAGAAGAAAGTATATTCTGTTGTTTTTGGATGGAATGTCCTATAAATATCAATTAAGTCCATCTTGTTTAATGTATCATTCAAAGCTTGTGTTTCCTTATTTATTTTCATTTTGCATGATCTATCCATTGGTGACAGAGGGGTGTTAAAGTCCCCTACTATGAATGTGTTACTGTCGATTTCCCCTTTTATGGCTATTAGAATTTGCCTTATGTATTGAGGTGCTCCTATGTTGGGTGCATAAATATTTACAATTGTTATATCTTCTTCTTGGGTTGATCCCTTGATTGTTATGTAGTGTCCTTCTTTGTCTCTTGTAATAGTCTTTATTTTAAACTATATTTTGTCTGATATGAGAATTACTACTCCAGCTTTCTTTTGATTTCTCCTCGCGTGGAATATCTTTTTCCATTCCTTCACTTTTAGTCTGTATGTGTCCCTAGGACTGAAGTGGGTCTCTTGTAGACAGCATATATATGGGTCTTGGTTTTGTATCCATTCATCCAGTCTGTGTCTTCTCGTTGGAGCATTTAATCCATTTACATTTAAGGTAATTATCGATATGTGTGTTTCTATTACCATTTTCTTAATTGTTCTGGGTTTGTTTTTGTAGTTCTTTTCCTTCTCTTGTGTTTCCTGCCTAGAGAAGTTCCTTTAGCATTTGTTGTAAAGCTGGTTTGGTGGTGCTGAATTCTCTTAGCTTTTGCTTGTCTGTAAAGGTTTTAATTTCTCCATCGAATCTGAATGAGATCCTTGCTGGGTGGAGTAATCTTGGTTGTAGGTTTTTCTCTTTCATCACTTTAAATATGTCCTGCCACTCCCTTCTGGCTTGCAGAGTTTCTGCTGAAAGATCAGCTGTTAACCTTATGGGGATTCCCTTGTATGTTATTTGTTGTTTTTCCCTTGCTGCTTTTAATATTCTTTCTTTGTATTTAATTTTTGATAGTTTGATTAATATGTGTCTTGGCGTGTTTCACCTTGTTTTTATCCTGTATGGGACTCTCTGCACTTCCTGGACTTGATTGACTATTTCCTTTCCCATATTAGGGAAATTTTCAACTATAATCTCTTCAAGTATTTTCTCAGTCCCTTTCTTTTTCTCTTCTTCTGGGACCCCCATAATTCGAACGTTGGTGTGCTTAATGTTGTCTCAGAGGTCTCTGAGACTGTCCTCAATTCTTTTCATTCTTTTTTCTTTATTCTGCTCTGCAGTTGTTATTTCCACTATTTTATCTTCCAGGTCAATTATCCCTTCTTTTGCCTCAATTATTCTGCATTGATTCCTTCTAGAGAATTTTTAATTTCATTTATTGTGTTGTTCATCATTGTTTGTTTGCTCTTTAGCTCTTCTAGGTCCTTGTTAAACGTTTCTTGTTTATCCTCCATTCTATTTCCAAGATTTTGGATCAGCTTTACTGTTATTACTCTGAATTCTGTTTCAGGTAGACTGCCTATTTCCTCTTCATTTGTTTGGTCTGGTAGGTTTTTACCTTGCTCCTTCATATGCTGTGTGTTTCTCTGTCTTCTCATTTTGCTTAACTTACTGTGTTTGGGGTCTCCTTTTTGCAGGCTGCAGGTTCATAGTTCCTGTTGTTTTTGGTGTCTGCCCCCAGTGGGTAAGATTGGTTCAGTGGGTTGTGTAGGCTTCCTGGTTGAGGGGACTGGTGCTGGTGTTCTGGTGGATGAGGCTGAATCTTTTCTTTCTGGTGGGCAGGACTAAGTCTGGTGGTGTGTTTTGGGGTGTCTGTGACCTTATGATTTCACGCAGCCTCTCTGTTAATCGGTGGGTTTGTTTTCCTTTCTTGTTAGTTGTTTGGCATAGGGTGTCCAGCACTGTAGGTTGCTGGTCGTTGAGTGGAGCTGGGTCTTAGCATTGAGATGGAGATCTCTGAGAGAGCTTTCACTGTTTGATATTACGTGGCGCCGGGAGGTCTCTGGTAGACCAGTGTCCTGACATCGGCTCTCCCACCTCAGAGGCTCAGGCCTGACACCCGGCCGGAGCACCAAGACCCTGTCAGCCACATGGCTCAGAAGAAAAGGGAGAAAAAGAAAGAAAGAAAGAAAAATAAAATAAAATAAAGTTGTTAAAATAAAAAATAAAAAAATATTAAAAATTAAAAAATTAAAAAGTATTTAAAAAAAAGAAAGAGGGAAAGAAGATAGAAACCAAACCAAAAAACAAATCCACCAATGATAACAAGCACTAAAAACTATAGTAAAAAAAAAAAAAAAAAAAAGACAGAACCCTAGGGCATATGGATAAGCAAAGCTATACAGACAAAATCACACAAAGAAGCATACATATACACACTCAGAAAAGGAAAAATATATGTAAAAAAAAAAAAAAAGGAAGAGAGCAACCAAATGAGTAAACAAATCTACCAATGATAATAAGCTCTAAATACTAAAGTAAAATAAACATGAAACCAGAAACAAATTACATGCAGAAAGCAAACCCCAAGTCTACAGTTGCTCCCAAAGTCCACCGCCTCAATTTGGGGATGATTCGTTGTCTGTTCAGGTATTCCACAGATTCACAGTACATCAAGTTGATTGTGGAGATCTAATCTGCTGCTCTTGAGGCTGCTGGGAGAGATTTCCCTTTCTCTTCTTTGTTCGCACAGCTCCTGGGGTTCAGCTTTGGATTTGGCCCTGCCTCTGCGTGTAGGTCGCCTGAGGTCATCTGTTCTTAGCTCAGAGAGGACGGGGCTAAAGGAGCAGCTGATTAGGGGGCTCTGGCTCACTCAGTCTGGGGGGAGGGAGGGGTAAGGAATGCAGGGTGAGCCTTCGGTGGCAGAGGCCTGCATGATGTTTCAATAGCCTGAGGCATGCCATGTGTTCTCCTGGGGAAGTTGTCCCTGGATCACGGGACCCTGGCAGTGGTGGGCTGCACAGGCTCCTGGGAGGGGAGGTGTGGATAGTGACCTGTGCTTGCACACAGGCTTCTTGGTGACTGCAATAGCAGCCTTAGCTTTTCATGCCTCTCTCTGGTGTCCACGCTGATAGCTGTGGCTCGTGCCCGTCTCTGGAGCTCATTTAGGCGGTGTTCTGAATCCCATCTCCTCTCGCACCCCGAAAGAATGGTCTCTTGACTCTTAGGCAGTTCCAGGTTTTTTTCCCGGACCCCCTCCCAGCTAGCTGTGGTGCACTATCCCCCTTCAGGCTGTGTTCACCTAGCCAACCCCGGTCCTCTCCCTGGGATCTGACCTCTGAAGCCTGAGCCTCAGCTCCCAGCCCCCGCCTGCCCTGGCAGGTGAGCAGACAAGCCTCTCGGGCTGGTGAGTGCTGGTCGGCACTGATCCTCTGTGCGGGATTCTCTCCGCTTTGCCCTCTGCACCCCTGTTCCTGTTCTCACCTCTGTGGCTCTGAAGCTTCCCCCCCCACCCACCCCCCATCTCCACCAGTGAAGGGGCTTCCTAGTGTGTGGAAACTTTTCCTCCTTCATAACTCCCTCCCAGAGGTGCAGGTCCCATCCCTATACTTTTGCCTCTGTTTTTTCTTTTATCTTTTGCCCTACCCAGGTAGGTGGGGAGTTTCTTGCCTTTTGGGAAGTCTGAGGTCTTCTGCCAGCATTCAATAGGTGTTCTGTAGGAGCTGTTCCACATATAGATGTATTTTTGATGTATTTAGGGGGAGGAAGGTGATCTCCATGTCTTCCTCCTCTGCCACCTTGAAGCTATCTCCTAGTTTTCATTTCTACTCATCCTTTTAATCTGCTAGTAAGGTAACTGAGGGAACCTGAATCCTGACATTTAAACTGGCTCTGTTTCACTAACAGAGTATGATAGTGGGAGCTTCCACTAACGTATTCCTGTGTGGGCTCTACCCCCGACAGTCAGTAACATGAGAAACTGCTTTGGTTGTGGTGTCCCATGGGCCACTTGTAGCTCTGACTCTGCCTTAATGTGAAGCAAGCCACTTCTGCAAAGAGCCCACTTAAGAAATGGCTTTGCTCGACATCTGCCTAGTGAAGAGTTCACCCTCCCCCAAAAAACAGAACACTTCACTCCCAGGAAAGTTGATTACCTGCAAAATGGAGCTAATACTCCAATATAGAGAAAATGCAAAGCTGCTTCTTTTATTTCCACATTTTTCTACTGTGCCAGAACGAATTACCTGTTCCTCTATACATTTGGAAGAAGGAAGGGCAGACTAAGGAAAAAATAACTTGATCTAAAAGGCATTTGTTACTTCCAAGTAATAATTATTTGGCACTGTTTCTTCACATCCTCAGCAGAAAAATAGGTCCTGACTAACACAATCAGAACGTGTTGACATGTGGAAAGTCCTATATATATTTGCTGGAGAGAGAGAACATGCTAGTTGTTTTGCTTGTTTTCCAGCATTGCTTGCATTTTTTATGTTTTCTGTGATCCCAACATGATCCAAGATTTGTAGAGGTGTCGGTTGGAAGGCCCTTGGGGAGTAACCACTTTACTTTTCAATCTCATTGAGTCTACAGAGAAGTAGCAAGATCAGTGCCAAAACACAGCAAAGTTCACTTCAGAATGAGAACAGAAATATCCTAGATTTGGGAAACACTAAAATTACTTTGTCGGTGGCAATATTAAACCATCCCTCTTGCAGATGCTACTGTAGCTTTCATTCTACTTATTCATCGTAACATGATTACCAATGCCTCTAACTAAAACACACAAAGTTAATATGGTTGTTTAGGCAATGGTTTAGAGATTTGGGGGTCTCCCTTTTATACAGGTGCCATGTTTTGTTTTGTTTTTAAAAATATAAAATTTTATTTTATTTTTTTTATACAGCAGGTTCTTATTAGTCATCAATTTTATACACATCATTGTATACATGTCAATCCCAATTGCCCAGTTCATCACACCCCCACCCCCACGCCCTGCAGCTTTCCCCCCTTGGTGTCCATACGTTTGTTCTCTACATCTGTGTCTCAATTTCTGCCCTGCAAACTGGTTCATCTGTACCATTTTTCTAGGCTCCTCATATATGCGTTAATATACGATATTTGTTTTTCTCTTTCTGACTTACTTCACTCTGTATGGCAGTCTCTAGATCCATCCATGTCTCTACAAATGACCCAGTTTCGTTCCTATTTATGGCTGAGTAATATTCCATTGTATATATGTACCACATCTTTATCCATTTGTCTGTTGATGGGCATTTAGGTTGTTTCCATGACCTGGCTATTGTAAATAGTGCTGCATGAACATTGGGGTGCATGTGTCTTTTTGAACTATGGTTTTCTCTGGGTATATGCCCAGTAGTGGGATTGCTGGATCATATGGTAATTCTATTTTTAGTTTTTTAAGGAACCTTCGTACTGTTCTCCATAGTGGCTGTATCAATTTACATTCCCACCAACAGTGCAAGAGGTTTCCCTTTTCTCCACACCCTCTCCAGCATTTGTTGTTTGTAGATTTTCTGATGATGCCCATTCTAACTGGTGTGAGGTGATACCTCATTGTAGTTTTGATTTGCATTTCTCTAATAATTAGTGATGTTGAGCAGCTTTTCATGTGCTTCTTGGCCATCTGTATGTCTTCTTTGGAGAAATTCTATTTAGGTCTTCTGCCCATTTTTGGATTGGGTTGTTTGTTTCTTTAATATTGAGGTGCATGAGCTGTTTATATATTTTGGAGATTAATCCTTTGTCCGTTGATTTGTTTGCAAATATTTTCGCCCATTCTGAGGGTTGTCTTTTCGTCTTGTTTATGGTTTCCTTTGCTGTGCAAAAGCTTTGAAGTTTCATTAGGTCCCATTTGTTTATTTTTGTTTTTATTTCCATTACTCTAGGAGGGGGATCAAAAAGGATCTTGCTGTGATTTATGTCAAAGAGTGTTCTTCCTATGTTTTCCTCTAAGAGTTTTATAGTGTCCGGTCTTACATTTAGGTCTCAAATCCATTTTGAGTTTATTTTTGTGTATGGTGTTAGGGAGTGTTCTAATTTCATTCTTTTACATGTAGCTGTCCAGTTTTCCCAGCACCACTTATTGAAGAGACTGTCTTTTCTCCATTGTATATCCTTGCCTCCTTTGTCATAGATTAGTTGACCATAGGTGTGTGGGTTTATCTCTGGGCTTTCTATCTTGTTCCATTGATCTATGTTTCTGTTTTTGTGGCAGTACCATATTGTCTTGATTACTGTAGCTTTATAGTATAGTCTGAAGTCAGGGAGTCTGATTCCTCCAGCTCCGTTTTTTTTCCCTCAAGACTGCTTTGGCTATTCGGGGTCTTTTGTGTCTCCATACAAATTTTAATATTTTTTGTTCTAGTTCCATAAAAAATGCCATTGGTAATTTGATAGGGATTGTATTGAATCTGTAGATTGCTTTGAGTAGTATAGTCATTTTCACAATATTGATTCTTCCAATCCAAGAACATGGTATATCTCTCCATCTGTTGGTATCATCTTTAATTTCTTTCATCAGTGTCTTATAGTTTTCTGCATACAGGTCTTTTGTCTCCCTAGGTAGGTTTATTCCTAGGTGTTTTATTCTTTTTGTTGCAATGGTAAATGGGAGTGTTTCCTTAATTTCTCTTTCAGATTTTTCATCATTAGTGTATAGGAATGCAAGAGATTTCTGTGCATTAACAGGTGCCATGTTAATGCTGTTTTTTTTTTTTTTTTGTAACAAGCTTTACTCATGAGTATGCATACATTTTATGTATCCTTACATCATTAACTTGCTACAGGATGGAAACATATAACAGCTTCTTCTGAAACTAATTTACTTTCAGAACTTGCACAAGTTATGCATAATTTACTGAAGTTGATTTCAATCCCTAATCTCCTCTTTATCCTCTCACTACCTGAAAGCTCCAGATTGGATTCCCCAGGTGGCTCCTCTTCTGGTGTTTTTCTCTTTACTCTCGCAGGTGGTCATGAGCCCATGAGCCAGGAGTGGGTGGCCAGGTGTGCCTATCTTTGCAGCGTCATCTGTGCTAAGAGTGTGCTTATATTAAAGGACCAGCTGCTATGGCATTGGGGCAGAGATAAATGTTACCTCTTGTATATTATAAACAAATGGCTAAGTGGGGATCAAAATTAATATTAGAAAATGAGGACTCTGCCATCACTCACAGCTGAACTCAACAGCAATCTCAACCCCCTCTCCCCTGCTTTTGGCATTAACTTGCCCTCCTCATGGAATAATTGCTGGTTGTCTGTGTTACCCACACACCATGAGCCATGGGAATGATGCTGTCATGACTTCCTCATTTTAACTAAGGAAAGGTGAGCTGTGAAGGAGAGAAGGTTTGGCTTGAGCCCCACTTGGCAGGAATTCATTTTAAAAGTACTCCGCAAAGAAAATAGAGACCTAAGTACAGAGTAATTTCATTTTTTCCCCCGTATGGTTAAGTTATTTTCTGAGCTACTGTAATTCTCATGACTCTGACATGGTTATTGCTGTTTCAACTGCTGGTGCTGTGAGATCTGAAGAACTACCGGTTGGGAGGAAGCTTGTTTTTTTAAATTTACGATGCTATTGAATTTACTGAATTGTATGACTTTATAATGGAGGCTCCTGGAATGCCAGTCCCTCACCTGATAGAAGATCAGGGATAAAACTATCAAATATCTAAGCTTAAGCATGAATCACTTTAATAGATGCACAGACACGATTTGGTAATTCCATCTATCTGAGAGAAATTAAAGAAACCTGAGTGACTGTTTGACTTCCTCACACATGGATGCCCTATGCAGGATCCATGCAGTAATGGAAATGACTCAGCACTTTCCCTCTGAACCCAGTTTGTAGAAAACTTTCATAATTTAGATGTAAACCTGCGATGGAGCAAAACCTGAACCTGGTGATGGCTTTGGTGCAAGTGCTTTGTGCCCCACAAGCTTTTTCAAATTATCTCCATGGGTTCAACTGCCTAAAGATGTAAAACAAATAGGCTTTCTTGTGTACTTGGAGGGAGAAATGACTTATAAAAAAACATACATTAAAACGAGAAAACAGATTTTGGTCATTTTGCTCCTATTGACTTTTTCAAGTTAAAAAAAGTCAGGAAACCCCTCACAACCAGGAACTATTAATAGTAAAGGCAAATGGTAGCGGTGAAATAATGAAACTGTCACACTTAGTCAGAGCCCCTGTGTTTCAATTCCCAGCTCCCTGATTTGTGATTTTAGCTAAGGTAATAAACTTCCCTGAGATTCAGTTTCTACATTTGTTTAATGTGGAGAAGATGATGGAATCCGCCTGGCAGTATAACACATTCACTTCGTCTCTAGGAATCCGAAGGGCTGCCCTCAGGTAGAGACTGTGTGATACGGTGACAGCAGCCTTGGCTCAGGAGTCTGGCTTCTGATCCTGCTCTTGTCACTACCTGGCTTGTGATCCCCGGCAAGTTACTTACTCTCCACTAACTTCTTCACCTGAACAATGTTGATAGTGTACTTTGTTCTTATATACATGATACAGTGGGTCGAGTTCTAAGAAATCACTATTTTTTCCAGCTTTATTGAGATATAATCAATATATAGCATCTTGTAAGTTTAAGGTGTACACCATGCTAATTTGGTACACTAATACATTGCAAAATAATTACCCACGTATCGTTAGCTAACAACTCTATCATCTCACAAAATTACCATTTCTTTTATGTGCTGTGAATATTTCAGATCTACCTTTTTAGCAACTTTCAAGAATATAATGCAGTATTGTTAACTCATCACTACGCCCTACGTTAGATACCCCAAACTTATTCATCTTGTAACCGAAAGTTTGTACCTTTGGACAAACATCTCCCCATTCCACATACAGCCCCTTACCCTCTATCTGCCGTCCCTGGTAAACACCATCTGGTCTCAGTTTTTAGATTCCACATATAATGATATCATACAGTATTTGTCTTTCACTGTCTGACTAATTTCACTTAGCATAATGCCCTCAAGTTTCATCTATGTTGTCACAAATGGCAGGATTTCCTTCTTTCTCATGGCTGAATAATATTTCATTGTGTGTATATATACATATACGCATACACTACATCTTCTTTATCCATTCGTCTATTGTCCAGACACTTAGGTTGTCTTGGCTATTGTGAACAACGCTTCAGTGAACATGGCAGTGCAGATATCTCTTCAAGATCCTGATTTCATTTCTTTTGAATATATACCCAGGAGTGGAATTGTTGGATCATATGTATGATAGTTCCATTTTCAATGTTTTGAGGAATCTCAATACTGTTTTCCATAGCAGCTGTACCAATTTACATTTCTACCAACAGTGCACAAGGATTCCCTTTGCTCCACATCTTTGCCGACACCTATCTCTTATCTTTTTGATGATAGTCATTCTAACAGGCATGAGGTGACAGCTCATTGTGGGTTTGATTTAAAAATTGCTATTTTTGTAAGTTAAAATAACCACATATTGGCAATTTCATGTAATTTGAGCTAAGTAGGATTTTTTATCTTTATAAATTTAGAGAGACTGTCATAGTGATCTCCAATTTAATTGCAAAAAAAGGAAATAAAGAGACAGGAAATGAGTAGAGAGTGGTGGAGGTTTGGGGGGTAAAAGGGAGGCCAGTATTTTCCAGATTCTTTCCTTTTATTGTTTCCCTTCTCTGTGTTAAACTCCTAGGTGGTTTTATATATTTTGTTGTTGCTGTTTTGACAACATGAACGTAGGTTTCGACAGATTGTTTTATTCTGCAGTGATCAGGTCACTTGTGGCAAGGGGTTCGTTCCTGGGCTCCACCTGCTAAGAGGACTCTAGAGACAGTGGTGTAAATTAAGAAGATTGCCCCCAGTGAGAACTTGAAACAATGGCGTGTTAAGAATAGTTGAAAGAACTAATGATGATATCCCAGAGAAGAGAAAAGTTAAGGGGATATTACAGTTGTCTTCAGAAACATAAAAAGCTATTGTGTTTAAGAGAGATTAGGTTTATTCCACTGAGATTTAAGATACTGAAATCCGACCAATGGGTAGAAGTTAATGTGATCCTGTCTCATCTCATCTTTTTAGATTTTCTAAAAGTCAGACGTCTCCAAAGACGAAAGGGTTACCTTAAGAGGCTGTGAATCTGTTATTAATGGAGGACAAGTACTTTGTAGGAACATTATGGAAGGG
Organism: Balaenoptera borealis; assembly: GCF_965194805.1. Taxonomy (NCBI): domain Eukaryota; kingdom Metazoa; phylum Chordata; class Mammalia; order Artiodactyla; family Balaenopteridae; genus Balaenoptera; species Balaenoptera borealis. Next base: position 22,447,034 of record NC_138863.1, read on the forward strand.
ATTCAAATATTAGATGACTGGATGGTTCTAAGGCTTTTTCATGGTCTTCTAGTGCTGAAATTGTATGACTTCATAAAATTTTGATCCTTTCAGGGTTGTTACAGGATCAACCAAAAAAGCAGAGAGGCCCATTATTTGAAAACTGTAAAACACTTTGCATATGAACTATGTAAACTTTAGTTTCTTCTATGTGTTACCATTATTCCTACACCAAAGGAGTGTTTTAAAATTAATGTTGAGATATATACCTTGCAATTTACTGTGAGTCATAAAAAATGAGTTAATGTTTATCTTAGTGGCTGGGACTTATAGGTCAATAACAGTAACTAAATAACGAAATAACTTCCATAAAGTTAGAACAGATGAAAGATTTCCCTTGTGCTGTGCAGATAACTAATAAGAACAATTTTGTGCTAATATTAATTTATTAATGTCAAATAAATATTGATACTTTAAGGGAAATAAAACTGGTGGTATGATAGACTTAAGTAGGGTGAGGAAGAGTAGGAGGGCTACCTTAGATTGAGTGGTCAGGGAATGCCTGTTGGAAGACATGTCATTTATCATCTCCTACCAGCTCCTACCAGATGGTAAGATGAAGTCAGGTCAGGCTTGATCTGGGGGATAAACATTCCAGGCGGAGGCAATGGCAAGTGCAAAGCCTCCAAGGCAGGAAGGAGCTCGGTTCAAGGAACAGAAAAATAGCAGGCCAAGATGGGGAAGAGTGATGTGAAATGAGGGGTCAGAGGCAGCAGCAGGCCATATCATCTGGGGCCTCAGACTGAATTAAGGATTCCCTTCTAAGCATAATAAGTCACTGGAGAGTAATAAGTAGGGGAACAAGCTGGCTATCATGTGGTAAGTGGGTTTTAGTGACAAGCAAAGCAGTGGGAAAAGGGAGACCAGTAGAAGGAAGAAGAGACTTTCCCCAGTCCCTTCTAGTTGGGTTTATGATAATCAATCAGGTCAAAGGAGAACTAAGAAGAACTAAGTAGACAAAGCAGAACTAAGCTAGGCTTGAGTCATCTATTATCCTTATGCTCTTTGTCCTTATATCAATAATAATGACTTTTTAAAAAAATTGTGGGCTGTGGTTTTGCCATTAAATACCTCAGACCCTAATTGTGTCATCCATTTCATTTTACCCTAAAAAATTAACTAATGCAAAAGAACTGTCGTATGAAGATGGGGCAATGCTGGCAGGAAGATTGATCTGTCTTTATTGCCTCTTTAACCAAGTATCTAAATGTTGTTGTAGCTCTGCGTCTCTGTACAGAACAAAATGGAAATGTATCCAACTCTCTGGATAGAAAATGGATATTTTCCCAAATATCTGACTTTCTTCCCCCCAAATATTTCAGTTTATATTCAGATACTCTGAGAAACAGTAGCCACTGCCTGCTTCTGAAAATACTAATCCTTATCACCTCTCTCTGACTATATAAAATATTCTGAGCCGATCGAGCAATACTTAAGCAGCAAAATATATTAATGTAGCCACAGAAAATAAAAATTATAGCTAATATTTATTGGGCACTTCTCTGCTGGACACTAACTGAAGTGCTTTATATGTATTAACTCATTTAATTCTCACAGTAATGGCATACATAGTAGGTACTATTTTTCACCCATGTTTAACCCATGTTAAACCCATGTTGCTTAGAAACATGCTCTAACCACCTTAACCTTGGCCTTAACCTTAAAAGGCCAAAGGTTTCGATAAACAGTGAAAAGTTCCATCAAAATAAGGGGACACTTATCTGTTTTTAATACCTACGTCTCAACATTCACTAGTAGTGTTATTGATTGACTTTTTTCTCATAGGAGATGATCTCCTTCAGCCAGATTCATTGATGGATCTAGGAGTGTGGTAGGGACATGAGGAATAACTTATTTCTCAGTGTTTCTTAGACCACCAGTTAAAAAAGGCAATTCAAGGGTGGATGTTGAAAGGGGGTCCCGTGCTCAGAGCACTCAGGGAATGGCCCCACATACAGCATCTTTTCAGGGAGGTACGGTGAACGTTAATTTACTAAAGCATTTTTAAAAATTATTTTGAAGACTCATTTTAAGTCCAGAATTTTCCAGACTCATTCACTATGGAGACATTTTCCCTTCAAAGTAATAGTAATACCAGTTTTTGTAGAACACACATAATGAAGTGCAGTCTTTTGTGGAATATAACAGTCAGCTTGATACTCTGATAGGAATTGATTAACTTGGGATCCACGAACTTCCTAAGACGAGCTGCAAAATGGTGTATATATGTGCTTATTGCACATATGTACTGCCCACCTTTTCTAGGCCTCCCTGCCTCCCAGGTCTCAGGTTCATTGCCTTCCTCTGATTCTCAAAGGGACCTCTGACCCTCAAAGGGATCTCTGACCCCCAGAATGGTTAAGAATCCCAGACAGGGATTTTCGCTACAGAAGAACATACTTGATAGAATGAAATCCTTTTTAGCTAGTGTAAAAAGAATGTATAGAGGGACCAATGAGCTCATTGTTTATTTAAAGTTAAGAAAATAGAAGAGCGAATGCTGCTCTCCCTGACCCCTTCCAATTCCAGGCTTTTAAAAACACAAATCACTCAATAAGTGTGTGGCTCTGTCTTGTACTTGGCATTGCTAGAAAGCATGAAGTCAACCGCAGTATGCTTTCCTCTGAAGCCATCAGTGAAAAAATGAAAATGAAATCTCTTTGTGTTCCTCTAAACCTTTGTTTGAGCCAAGATTACATGATAACTGTCTGTAATATATATATATTTAGTTTGATGGTCAGATGGTCTGTGAAAAGTGGAGTCTTGCTCTTGAGGAGACCAGGACGTGAGTGAGAGAACAGCGATAGTGGAGGTCACAACACAGCATCGCATTTCCCTCACAAGGGGGTAGGTAAGTGAGGTGCAGGCTGGGACCCTGTGCTGTGCTCCCCACTGTGTTGTTGGTACTTAACACAGTGCCTGGCACGTGGCAGTGTTCACTCAATATTTGTGGAATGAATAAACAGAGGGGCTTAGAAACAGAATAATTTTCATTTTATTGCCCAAAATGTTCAGGGAGTCCTTCTGGCTTAATCCTTTCATTTTTAATATATGAGAAAACCTAGGGTCTAACTCAGACTAAGGGAGAAAAATTCTCAGAACTTGGTGGAGGTCTAATAATTTTACAGAAGGTAGAAACTCTCAGAAAAAGAATTTCCAGAACCAGGTCTGGTTACCTTTAGAAAACTGAGATACTGTTCGTTCTACTGTTAAGGTGACATTATGTGATTGAACTTCAACATTTAACAACGGAGAATAACTTGGATGGATAGAGCCAGGAAACTGAGAGGTTGACAAGACACAAATCAGACAAAGAGGGACCAATATAATGGGAATTTTATTGCTGTTAGGTGAAAAAGCATGTATTATGATAATTTGCTTTTTAAAAATGACTGTATAACAGGATGTGGTATGGTTCAATCTATTTGAAATTTTCTTCCTTCATTTTGTTCTCCTGTAATGAATAAACAATGATTTACTTAAAATAAGCTTATGGCTATATGAACAATGAATTTCTTAATTTTCCTCCCCAAATTAACCTTAAATCATTCCATCCACCATGCTTTCCTTCATAAGCATAGCTAACCCCAGGAAGTAATTATTACCAGTAAAGGCAGGCAATTTGGCAAAACTTGAGTCTCTTCAAGACTTTAACAGTAATTTCATATTCATTTCTCTTTGGTGTCTCAAATCATTTCTTTTTCCATCTTTGAAAAAAAGATCTCAGCTTCTCAGTTAAAGGAAGTAGACGTTAGAATTTCTAAAATACTTTTCTTTTCTAATGAGGAATCCTCACATTTAAAATGCAAAGGATACCGGCAAATTAGAAGTTTGTCAAACTATTGTAAATGTGTTGGACATCGTAGGGAAATGGGAAAAGCAAAAACTTATCAGATTCCCAGGCTTTTACTGGCTCTTGGAAAACAAGAAATAGGTACCTCAGACCCATAAAAAAAAAAAAAAAAAAAGGAAATAGGTAACTCCGTGGCACTTTTCTCAAGAATGTGAATGCCCCAGAGGCTTCTGTGCTTTGATTCCTGTTGTCATGGAGGTCAGAAAGTTAGGACATGACTGGAATTAAAATGAAATGAGGTGATGGTGTGAGACCAGGAGAACAAGGCCTGGACATTGACACTGTAGCCTTAGACAGAAGTCACTGCTAAATGATAGAATTATGATGAAGTTATTCCTTTTCTGACAAAAGTCAACAGAAGATGTTCACCTGGTTCCTTTCACCTGAAAGTTTATTAACAAAGTCTGATTTGTTAATGCTTATTTCTATATGGATATAATGTATGACGATGTGTCTGAAATATATTACATTTACAAGCAATCAGTGTGTTTCTTGAAAATTAAAAAATTAGCTTTGGGACTTTTACCTTGCATACAAATGTTCTTTATTTCTTTTTTATTGTTCTGTGTGTTGTGTTTTCACTATAAATATTTAACATATCAAGATTTAATAAAACCCAAAACAGATAACATTTGGAAAAGTAGCTTCTTAGTCTATAAAATAGCTATGGTATTTGTCTATGTGCAAACTTGTATTTTCATAGCTCATAATGATCATTAAGTAAAATGTTTTTTAAAAATTTACTCAAATGTTAGGGGTGTTTTTTTGTTTTTTGTTTTTTTAGGTAGGTAATATATATTTAAAATACTGTGTGTATGTTTAAGGACTACCATAAAAATTGTCTAGTCGTTATCTGGATTTTAACAAAAATAGAGGCAAACTTGCCATTTATAAACACGAGAACATATCATATTTACATCATTGTTTCCTGTCTTCTATCTTCTTAAAATTTATTAAACTCAATACTAATACAGAGAAAGTACAATCATCCTATTAATACAGGAAGGACAATAGTTTGTATTTTTTTTTGGGGGGGGGCAGATAAAGTCTTTATTGATAAATAGGTTAAATAGAATAAATAGAATGGTGGTTTGTTAGGGAATAAAAATGCAAGCAGAATCTCAGTGTTTCTCCACCTTGGCCTCTAGCTCTTGGCTTCTGCTTCTTACTGGACCCTTTGGACAGTGAGGCCTTGCTGGGCAAGCCAGGCCTTCTTGGGCCCTTGGGGGTCTCTAGCTTCCTGGCCAGTGATACAAGCATCATCTTGGACCCACTGCCCTTAGGAGGAGCAGTAGCCTCGGCTCTTGGCCTCCTCAGCTGCTTGGATAGTGACCTCTTTAAGGACCTTGGCTTCCCTCTTTTTTTGTCTGGGGAAGCAGCTCCATTCTTGCCCTTGGTGACCATGAGTTTTGAACTCTGACTCTCAGCTTTTGTTTTCCTGTGGGCCTTGGCATCTCAGCGGCTCCTTCTGCCTTTGACCTTTGACTTCCTGCCTGGTTCGTTGGCACTGGGAGGGGCCTGTGTAGCCTTGACTGGCTGTGGGGAGGCCTTCCTGGCCTTGCCCAATTTTCCCTCTTGGTCTTTGGTCTGGCTGCCTTTCCTGGGGGTCTTCTCCTTAGGTACTCCTGGTTTGGAGGGAGGCGTCCTCACCTCCTCTGCTGGCTTCTTTTTTTTTTTTTTTTTTTTTTCCACACACACACACTGTATTTTACTTTTACAAGAGATAAATAGACTGACTTTGTCTCCCTAATGTAGCCACTTTGCTCACAGAGGTGGCATTTCTCATGGACAGAGTACAGTGTTAGACGCCAAGGCCCAGTTAATGTTTACTGAGATAAGCAACTCCCAATGTAGTGTAGTTTCAGGGGTGTCAGGAAGTGATGCTTCAAGTTATAACAATGCTGATCCCTTGCATTTGGGCAACCCACGGTCATTGTGGGACACCCAGAGTATCTCATGTTCATATCTTCTTGAGCTAGAGGATAAGATCTTTTTCTGGGAAAGCTGGTCAAATTTTATTGACAACGGTTTTGGTAAGGAACACTTTTATTTCAGAAGGGCTGTAAAAAACATTTACTGCTTTTTATGATTTTTTAAAGGGTTTTTTAAAAAAAATTAATTTTTATTGGAGTATAGTTGATTTACAATGTTGTGTTAGTTTCTGCTGTACAGCAAAGTGAATCAGTTATACATATATCTACTCTTTTTTCGATTCTTTCCCCATGTAGATCATTACAGAGTATTGAGTAGTGTTCCCTGTGCTATACAGTAGGTTCTTATCTATTTTACATATAGTAGTGTGTATATGTCAATCCCAATCTCCCAATTTATCCCCCCCTTTCCCCCTTGGCAACCATAAGTGTGTTTTCTACATCTGTGACTCTATTTCTATTTTGTAAATAAGTTCATTTGTACCATTTTTTAAGATTCTACATATAAGCGATATCATATGATGTGTGTCTTTCTCTGTCTGACTTACTTCACTCAGTATGACAATCTCTAGATCCATCCATGTCACTGCAAATACTTGTTGAACAAATACTCATTGACAAAAAAGCAAAAATATGGTAAAGTAGGAGGAAGAAGAGGAAAAAGCAGGATCTGTGGAATTAGTTTAGCTTGGGTTTAAATCCTGGCCTGGCCTCTATCTAGTTTTCTTACCTTGATTATGCTCTTCTGTAAATGGCATATTAAAACTTTGTAGAGTTCTGAGGATTAAATGAGATACTGCATGTCAATTACCTAACATGTTTCCTGAAGCATGCAAGCTTTTGAATAAATAGTACATATAGTATTATTAATATTATTACATGAAAATAGCTGTAATTTAATATTCAACCACCAAGTGCTGACAATTCTAACATTTTCATGTATTTCCTTCTGTTCATTTTTTTTTTTTTTAAGTTTTAAAGTTTTATTTCTTTGTAAAATGCTTATCAAGAGTTCAAACAGTGCTTGCATTATTCTCATTGTATAACTTATTTTTTTTAGTATATCTTTATTGGAGTATAACTGCTTCACAATACTGTGTTAGTTTCTGTTGCACAACAAAGCGAATCAGCCATATGCATACACATGTCCTATATCCCCTCCCTCTTGAGCCTCTTTAGGCATACATTTGCATTGTTGAGATCATATTGTATATACAGTTTTTTATACTTTGTTTTATTTAACACAAAAAGAGATAGTTTTTCATGTATCAAGAAGAGAGAGTTTTTCATGTATCAAATTGGCAATGGTGATAAAAAGATAACACTTGAGACTGAGAGTTACAAGCGCTGTTGTTTATCATCGGTGAGAGTATCAGCTAGTATAACCTTTCTGAAAAGCAATTTAGGAAACATATTTCAAGAGCATTAAAAATCATTTTTGTTTGACCTGGTAATTTTACTTCTATATAGCCAGTCTGAGGAAATAAGTGAATATATGAACTCATGGTCTCATGGTCAAGGAAGTTCCTTGAAGCGTCATTTATAACAACAGGAGGATAAAAATCATTACTTCCTACCATAAGGAAACTGCTAGATAAATTATACTACATTAAAAATATAAAAATAAAATGTACAAAGACTAATTAATAACATGGAAAAAGTTCTTGATATGATGATGCATGGAATGAACATAATGCATGCTGCAAAACCCCAGTATTTTGATTTAGTTTTTAAAAAAACAAGCATGTACGGAGAATGGCCTGGAAAAATATATGCCTAAATGTTAGTAATGATTATCTCTGGCTGTTGGGATTATATATGATATTCATTGAAGTATTTAGTTATTTATTGTATTTCTCAAATTTTCTACTTTGAATGTGGGCTTATGTAAACATAAAAGGTGAACAGATATGTATGTATATATACATACATGCATGTTTACACACACGTATTCACCTTTTATGGTTACAGGTATTCAATGCCAGTGTTCAATGCAGAAAATTTGAGAAAAATACATACGTACACACACACATATATACGTATAAATGCACATATACACACATATGAAACAGAAGCAAACATCATATCCTGAGAATTTTCCCATGCCATTAAATAGTCTTAAAATTTCAGAACTATGTATTTTTAATAGCTTTACAGTGTTTCATTTTGAAGATATACCATAATGTCCTTAACTTTTTTTTGGTATTGTTTAAAATGTGTAAATAATGGCAATGTACGTCTTTGCATATAAATATCTTTGTTAGCATTTCTAGACCATTCGCTTTGTGGTGCAAAGACATCGTTGGGTCACGGAAGCAAACCTGGGGGGAGTACGCTTGGGCGTGTGCATACACACACCTAGACGTGCACCTCCAGGAGCAGGAGGGAGGAAATGAGACCAACCCTTCAGAGAGTGGAGAGAAATGACGTGGCATTGCTGGGAAGGAAGGAAAAGCTTTTCTAACTGGAGACCAGGATATTCTGAGGATGACCTATTTCTTGGGAGAGAATTTAACAAGCATGCTGCTGTGGCCGCTTCATGTTTTTAATTTTTTTAATTTTTTCTTTTATATTGAACTTTCCTTGAAGATTTCTTTGCCTGGCTAGAATCTTATCTTTCAAGACACACTTGCGCTCTAATGGTTTCCAATGTGGGCTGAGGGCAGGGCTCTCACAGCACCCTGTGCCCACTTCCATCTTTGCAATTTCTCTTCTATGTTGAACTGATGTATATACTTAAGTGGTCTCCATACCCTGCTGTCTTGCATGCATCTCAGGGGCAATCTCAGGGGTAATGAGGCTAATTCTTACTCATTTTTATGTCTCCAGTGCCCTGAAAGGTGCTTGGCGCATAGTGGGTGCTCCATAAATGTTTTTTTGGGACCAGCAATACATTGGTACGAAGTGGAAATCCCAAATGGAAGGACAGTGGAGAGGGACACGGGTAACCCTGTGTTTCCTCTCTGCCCTTTGCTCCCTTATCACACTGATTATGAATAAATCAGCATGATGTTCACATTAAGGCTTTCTAAAAGAACAGAAACTTTCCCAAGCTACCTGCAAACCCGCTTTTTGCCACGATGCTCACTGTAGCTCATTGCGGTCACGTGTTTTTTCTATAAGCTTGCATTAATGTGCTGCTAGTGAGGAACGTTGGCCTTCCAGTAAGATCCGGTATTCTCTTTGCTGAGCATGTGGCAAATAAAGCAGGATATTCCCCTAAGGAACTCAAGGGCTTTGTAGAAGTAAGTTATCCAATGTGAAGGTTAATATTTGTACTGCAGTTTATAAATTAAAAGTGATTTCATCTACATTATCTCACTTAATTTGCTGATGGCTAATATTCCTTTGAGAATAAAGCTGTTCATGCCACAGTTTCAGATAAAACTTTAAGATAGAGTCCTACTGAGAAAAGTAATCCCCTTAATGGTACTGTTATCAGATCATTTTCTTCTGAGAGGTATTTGCGAGTGGACAAATCCTGGTCTTGAAGGACAGGAAGGGGGAAAATGACATAAAAGAGAATAAGCACACCAATCAGAGAGAAGTTTTTCATGCTTCACAGTGTTCCTTGCGGTAGCTCAGGTTGGAGGAAGAAAACCCAGCTTAGCATCTATCATGGTTCTCTTAAAATTGAAAGCGCAATCATAGGCCAACTTCTCAACTTAATTCCCCTAACTTTTGCAAAGGCCTGCATCATCATCGTCATCATCATCAAATGTGTTTGCTATGTGTCAGATGCTGCTCTAAGAGTCATATATGAATTATCTAAATAAATCTTCTAAGAAATTTATGAGATACGTTTATTGTTATGTACATATTAGAGATGAAGAAACTGAGGCACCTTGCCCAAAGTCAAAGAAAGTGGTGAAACAGGAATTTAAATCCAGCCAATCTGACTACAGTTTCCTTATCAATTGATACACAGCACTACTTCTCCTCATTTTTATCTTTATATTCATCATGAGCCCAAATCATCTCTATTTGCTCTGAATCTTTTAAGTACTAGTACTTTATAAGTATATATTTTATGGCATCTTTCAAATGATATTGTCTTGTATTATAGCCATTGGTGTACAAATATTATATTCTTACTTTCTTTGCTCCAGTATCACTAACCTTTCTCCTCTTTGGTATTTACTTATCTCCTACCTTCCCCATGGAGCCTTTCTATAAACTGTTTCCTCCCCTTGGGATTTGATTTAACTTCTCCTCCTTCATCTAAATCAGCGTTTCTCAATGTTGGTTGTACATTGTAATCACCTGGGGATCCTTAAATAATACTAATGGCTGGGTCTCACCCCCAGAGAGTCTGATTTACTTGGTGTGGCCAGGATAGCAAGATTTCCAAAAGCTCCCCAAGTTATTTAAATGTGCAGCCAAAATTGAGAAACATTGGTCTGAACATTTACTACTCATTTTTCATATCTTAGTTGCAGCATTTTCACCTCCTTCACTAGGGTTCAAGGTCCCTATTACAATCTGTCATAACACGATGTAGTTATAGCCCATAGACCCCTGGAATCGCTAGTGCCCATGGGGAGGAGGGGAGCCCTGAGAGTCTGGGGTACCGAAAGCAAAGTGAAGAAAGTATATGAGCAAGGAGGGGTTGATTAGCTGTGTCACATGCTAAGTCATGTAAGATGAGAGCAAAGACTTGACCAGTGGATTTAGTAACATGACGTCACTGGTAGTCTTGACGAGATCAACAGAGGCCATTGGAGTGGTGGGAAATACAACCCTGAGTGGAAAACAAAAAATTGATGATGCAGGAGAGAGAGGGAGACAATCGCCAGGACAATATTCTTGGGTAGGCGAGAGGGATGGGGTTTAGTGCGCTTCATCTCATTTAATCCTTGCCACAGTACTAAGAGGCAGATATTATTTTTATTTCCATTTTACATTTGAGGAAAGTGAGGCTTAGAGAGGTGTCTAACTTGTCCAAGTCCACAGAGCTCACAGTTGTCAGAGCTGGGATCAAATGTAAGTCTACCTGCCTACAAAACCCTTAGCAACTATATCCCCTTGTCTCTTATTGGTAAGAAATATCCTTTTATTTGCAGCTAAGTCAGCTGTATATGCATTTCTTCCTGAGCTTATTATTTTCAAGAACCTGTTTCTCCTAAAGCAAAATTCTGCTTAATGATACACTATATACAATCTATATAAACTAGATACCAGTGTACTCTTCAGATTAAAAGAAAGAAATCTTTGGGACCTGAAGCTCTGACGAAACTATTGAGCATATTAGCTTTCTCTAAGTCAGTGACAAAACTGCCTGTTCAGGTATCTCCTGGCTTCAGGAGTCCTGGTAGAGCCCTGATCCCCTGACACAAGTAATTCTCAAGATCTCTTACACTCTTGAAGGAGCCTCATAGCAGCTTCCCACAAGCTGGGCTGTAAATGACTGAGAGTTGGTAGCTGGAGACCGAGGTAGAGGATGAGTGCTGGTAGGTGAGAGCAGTATTACACCTAATCCTTGATCTGACTCCTGCGGTGACACAGTAAGAGTAACGTGCTGATAAGTATTTAACAACCAGCTCTAGGAAAAAGAAGAACCCTGATTTGTAGTACTTGCCCACTTCTGTGGTGTAAATACTCTCACCATGGCTAATTTCAGGCTATCAGCTTGAAGTCACTAAATGGTAGTCAGGAAGAGATGAGAACAATAGACCATCAAGAGTCTGTACAAAACTGGCTCCGGCACAACCATCAGATAAGAAAAAGTTTTCCCCTGTATTGCTCAGTGGACATTCTTGCTTCCTGAATCAGCATAAAGTGAAGCAGCACAAAGAGACAGAAAGAACATGGTATTCACATTTCCAGAGAATGGCAGTCTGGTTCTGATTCAGTGATTAGCCATGTGGCTTTTGCCAACTCGCTTAGCTTGTTTGGACTCTGAGAAATGAAGCAGCTGGCCCTTTAAGGCTCTTGAGAGTTTGAATATGCCATGATGCAGTAGCACATAGGATGCTGGAAGTCAGCCCTCTCCTCCTTAGAGGTGGAGAAAATCTCCTGTAAAACTGTGTGCTACATTGTGCTTTTGGGTTTCAGATGAAACCTTGCCTTTCCTCGGTAGCTTGCCCATGCTGTTCTCTATCACTGTGGTCGTTGAGATTTCTCAAAGAGACCAGCAGGGATGTTTGAGGCTGTTCAGCGAGGCTGTCTAAATAATGAAAAGGAGTATGCAGTCACACCAGATAACTTCTCATTCTGGGGATAGATAGAACTGCAGTCTTAACCTTTAATTTTACGGCCTTCCCATCTTTTGCTAACCCTTTCACATTATATTAACAAAAGATGGACTGGGCAGGAGCAGGGAAGGGCTTAATGCTCTTTATGATCTATTTTAACACTTTTATCTCTCTTAAAACATAAATTTGCCGTAAGAATGAAAACTGTATTTTATCCTTTTAAATGTAGCCTTAGATGATGTAGATGACTGTGCTGACAGCCAGTCAAGTCTACACAAAGTCCACATTGAATCTTCCTTCTGACTACAGCTGTGCGTGATATTTTATGCAATTTTTTATGCGGGTCATAAATGAGGTGGAAACCGTGATTATGCCAATTATGGAATAATACATCTCCACCAAAAAAGCAACTGCCGGTTTTCAGACATGTGTATGTATTTACAGGATCCAGCCCTCCTTTTCTCATCACTAGATGGCATGTAGTTGACCTGATAAAAGATTTCTGGGTGAAGTGCTGTAGGCACTTACTAACCTATCGCTATAGAACCTAGGATTGCAAAAAAGTATCACGATTTCCGCTTACAGCACTATCTATTTGGTAAAATGTAGCCCTTTAGCCACTGAATATTCTGAAGTAGGGGGTGGGTTTTAGCTGTATAAACCTATTCCACTACATATGTAGATGGATTGGTCTAGCTATCTTAACTAGACAAAGACCAAAAATGAATGGGAGGGAAGTTTAAAAATACAGAAATATCATATTTCACTGTGTTACATGAAATGGGGTCAAGAACGAAGAAGAAAAGTATTACCTAAAGATGAGGGACTGATGCTTTTCTGCTTCTCTTGCCTATGCTTGACACAATATAGATGCTTTCTATCTGCATCTAGTATTAACACAGAGATTATCTTTAAACAATTTAAATTGGAAAGTTTGAGAGGGAAAAATTAAAATGTTAAGTAAATGATTACAGAATAAAATAAACCTTGGATGTGAACCTTAACAACTGTTTCTCCAAATTAACATGGCATTACATTTCAGGCTGTAAAGATGAAGCTATTAGCATGAGTGTGTGTATATGGGCTGAACCATCAGTCAGTTCTCACTGACAAATAAAACCCAGAGCCAAAGATATTTGCTCCACCAGCACTTTGCTGTCATCCTGCGGACCACTTCTGGCAGAATGACAGCCCTTCAAGTTGCTGGCTGAACTGAGCCTGCCATGTGACCAGCAGAGAGCACTGTAGCTGCAGGCGATCATAGTAGGGGGCAGATTTCCTACATTTGAGAATTTGTCTTTAGAGCTTTCTGGAAGGTTTTAACCAGAGACTGGATGACCACTTGCTACGGGTGCTGAAGATGATACTATTGCATTGGATAGAGGGTTCTGTTGTGTAACTTACGTGTTTTTTTCCCCCAACTTTGTCCTTTATTCCATAAAAAAGAGAGAATGTGTCTCATTAAGACCATCAGTAGCAACTTTTGTTTGGCACTGAGCAGCTCTCCAAAATTATATGTTGAATATTTGAATGAATGAATGAATGAATGGCAGATCTGGCCAGATACCATGTTGAATTCTGTGCCACTATGTCATACTTCCGAGGAACGTCAATAGTGAGAACCTTCTCTGCCACATTATGAGTGTTCATATGTAATTCTTGAACTGCAGATAAAATGTCAGGTGTTAAGGACCTTCTTCCCTCTCATCTTGGCCTAATGGAAGAATGAATTGGGATTTTGCACATCTTCAGAAAAATTACTCGGGATTGTAATTTTGGCATATTAGGCATCATTTAATAATCAATTCACAGACACATTAGCCTGGCTTGCATAACGTTGGATGTTCCTGATTGGGAAGGCTGACTGATTAAATTTCAAGATAAAGGCATTAAAGCTTGAAGGTCAGATTAAAGGTCTAGTGTACGTAATGATTGGGGAGATACTGATGGCTTTCCTTGACCTTAAGGGAATCACTTGTCTGACCAAAATGACATTCATTTTTAAGATGTTAGCATCAGTTCTAGGACAATTCTAAGATTTCCCTTGTTTGTAGTTGTGCAATAATCTTTTATCTAACTGAGTTTAATGACCAAGATGCAGGCTTCTTCTTCAAAAGGGCTTTGCTGCCTTTGTCCACACATTATAGGTAAATTACCACTACAGTGGATTCTAGAAGCATTCAACCTTGAAAATCATATGTCAGTAGATTCTGTGAGGAGTCAGCCTTGAAAACCACTGATGTTTCAGGAGGAACTTTCTAGCACATATTTTACTGAGGTACTGTAGTTTATGCGATCATCTTCTAGCTATGATTCATCTTGCCAACCTTCATACATAAAGTCATAAACAATTCAGTTTCCAGTTATGTTCACATTATACATTCTTCTTATGGTCTATCACTGTTGTACGGGGAAACTACCTCTTTTGACAGCCTTTAGATTTGAAATTCTTAGGTGTTGGATTTAATGCATCTCCTCTTGAATTTTGTATTTTGACCTGATGGCACTGGTTTTCGGCTTGCAGCATAAACCCTATTATTCGTCAGCAGGTACCTATCACATTGATAACAGAATTTTAGAAGGGGATAATAATTGATTTTGAAATGCATATGACTCTTATCACACTTCAATAGAAGAGGTGCCATAAAGATGGAGTAAACATGGCAAACAAAAGACCTGCTGACCTATTTTTGCTTGAACAGGTAGAATACAGTTTCTTCCCAGCTAATTTGTTGTAAAAAGAAAAATTCATTTCAATTCCTCTTGCGTGCATTACACGAAACCATAATCAAATGAGATCAAGGCTATAATCAAATGAGATGAAGACTATAATCAGATGAGATCAAGTGAAATGGATGGTCTATTTGTGAGAGAGGGATAGTTTGTAAATAACGTATCTCAAAAACAGAAGTACAAATGGCAAGGATAAGGATTAAGTTCATCACCCCTTGGGAGCAAGACCCAAACCATCATATATATATATATATATATCTTTTATTTCATCCAATTCAACATCCTTACATCTTTAAATTATGCAGGATTTCACCAGATTATGTACATCTTATGGAGAAATGCCATGTGATGTCTTTTCCAGGTGTGTGTATTAGTCTGCTTGGGCTGCCATAACAAAATACCATTGACTGGGTTACTTAAACAACAGAAATTTATTTTTCACAGTTCTAGAGCTGAGAAGTCTGAGAGCAAAGTGCTGGGGGAGGTTTCTGGTGAGAGTTCTCTTCCTGGCTTCTAGTAGTGTTCTCCTGTGGCAGAGAGAGATCTCTCTCTTCTTTTTATAAAGCCACAGTCCTATCAGATTAGGGCCCCATCCTTATGACTTCAGTTAACCTTAATTACCTCCTAAGGACCCTTATCTCCTGTCCCACTGGAGGTCAACGCTTTAACATAACAGAATTCAGTCCATAGCAGCAGAGTTATGGGTTTTCATTTCCTGGCCACTTTAACAAATATTTACATATAGGTTCAAGGTGTTATGTTGGTACGTAAAAATATAAGTAAGACAGGATTCTTAATCTCGAGGATCTTATGGTAAAGCTTATTGGCTTCTTGCTCTTGAGGGACTTACAATGCAAAAACAGGGTAAGAGACACAAAAGAAACATCAAAATAGGCCATAAAAATTTATGAAAAGGAAAGATCAGTTCATTTGGGGAGGAGGAGACATGAAAAGGTTTCATGTGGAAGTGGCATTTAAGATGGTTGCTAGAGGATGGATAGACTTTTTGACAAGCAGAAACAAAAGTGAGGATATTTCAGGCATAGAGGCCAAAGACATTATTTTCTACTGCTGCTGAAACAAATTACCATAAACTTAGTGACTTACAGCAACACAAATGTATTAAATCACAGTTCTGTTGGTTAAAATCTGTCACACTTGGCTAAAATCAAGGTGTCAGCAGGGCTGCATTTCTTTCTAGAGGCTCTAGGGGACAATCCATTTCCTTGTCTCTTCTACCTTCTAGAGGCCACCAGAATTCCTTGGCTTATGGTCCCATCTTCCATCTTTAAAGTCAGCAAGATTGCATCTCTCTGACTTTAGCTGGGAAAAGTTCTCTGCTTTTAAGGACTGATGAGTATATTGGGTCCAAATCAAGTGTAGTCTCCCTATCTCAAGGTCAGTGACCTTAATTACATTTGTAAAGCTCCATTTGCTTTGTAAGGTAACATATTCATAGGTTCTGGGGATTAGGATGTGGCTATCTTTGAGGGAGCTATTATTTTGCCTAGTATATGGGCCAAGAGTAGATCTATTCTAGGATTCATTCTTTTATTCAGTAATTATCTGTTAGGGAATGAGTGCATGCCAAACAATATACTCAGTGGGTGCATACTTAAATGGCTGAGGGTGGAATTCCAACTGAGTAGAGGAGCCATTAGAATGTGTCTACAAGGATCAGTAAAAGTCTCAAGTAAGATTAACCTTTCTTTCAGTGTTTTATATT
Organism: Balaenoptera borealis; assembly: GCF_965194805.1. NCBI lineage: Eukaryota > Metazoa > Chordata > Mammalia > Artiodactyla > Balaenopteridae > Balaenoptera > Balaenoptera borealis. Next base: position 22,463,510 of record NC_138863.1, read on the forward strand.
ACATTAAGCAGCCCTTCCCAGAACTATGAGAGTGGATACTAGGAGGAAGTTAATTTACTACATGACGTCTCCTTTTAAATAGAGGGGAAAAAAATCTCAGAACCACAAATACCTTGTCTGCTTCACCTAGAAGGATAAATTGAAGAATAAGATGTGGAGGAGAAACCAGAAATTATATAGATCTCTCAGGAGACTTTCTAGAACTAACTGAAAGCAGCTCCAAAAAGAGGAGTTAGATAACGTGAATGAATTAAGTACTTAATGCATAATACTTAATGCATAAGAGGAATAAATTAAAATTTCTAAACATTTCAGCAGAGCCATAGAGAGCACCCAGAAATATTAAACATAATTGATCATCACAATCTCTGATAGTCAATTCAGCTTACATCTGGATCCCATTAATGAGTTATTAGGATTCAAAAGTTTCCAGAATGAGTGTCAAATGGCTTTCTGATTCTGAAGAAAGAGAGACAAAATTATAATAAAGATTGGGATATAATAGAGATTTAATTAAAAAGTAAGGCCCATCAAAATGGAGCCAGGTGCTTTCTGCACCAAAATTGTATATATTTTATGATCCTCTAGTCACAAATGGGATCTTATTTTAATAGTTCATAGTTATATAAGGTATAAAGTACATTTTGCTGATAACTTTATTAATAAAATGCAAACAGCTAGCATCTATTTTAATATGGCACTCTGATCACATGCATTTGTTTCCTTTCCTTCAAGAGGCCATCCTTAAATTGATCATAAAGTGACTGATATAAAAATGTATAAACCTATAGTCATGAGAATAGGAAATGAACCATCTTCGGTAGGAAATTTCAGCAATGATCTGGAAGAAGGAGAATAAATGAGCTTTAAAGTGGAGCAGAGAAAGCTATTGCTGAAATTATGCAGTAAGAGGTTAAAGCCAAGCAGAGTCACTATACCCTGCAGAACCCCAAAGCAATTCAGCTCTCAGATACACTGGGTAGAGCAGAGGAGACACTGAAGAAGTAGGTAACAAGGTCGTCTTCAAATCGATTGTATCCTCCTTGCCACCTCCCTCCCCAACACCAACCCCACCATCCAAATCTGCAACATCCAGAAGTGAAGACATTTACCTCCCAGGCAAATTCAACATCAGCAGCAAACGAACAATTGTTTTTAAAGTAGTATATTTTTTCTTTAAAGAAAGAAAACCCAAATGTCTTGGCAGTGTGTGGGCAGTGTCTTAGGAACTAGAGGCTATGACAGGTAGTAAGGGTATTCACACTTAAGAGCAAAAACATCTAAATTGGTTAAGTAGGAATCTTCCAACAGAATGAATGCCTTATGACAATTTAATCAATTACTTTACAGTTAATGTGAATGAACAGTCAAAGATCTGACACACTTTAGAAATTTACTGTCTTTGTTTCAATGCAAGTACAGTCGGGCCTTGGTATCCATGCATTCTGCATCCACTTGGGGTGAATCCGAGGATGCAGAACCCGCAGATACCGAGGGCAAACTGTACTATGTGATTTTATGTAAGGAACTTGAGCATACGCAGATTTTGGTATCCATGGTGGTCCTGGAACCAGTCCCCTGCGCATACTGAGTGAGGACTGCAGTTTATTTAGGAGGTGATCTCTAGAAACTCTAGTGGGAGAGTAGGGGAGTGAGACAAGGAAAGGAAGGAGGTGATAAAAGCCTGTGTACAAGTGGGGCCCAATCTCACTGAGGACCTCTGGGACACTGAAAACTTGTTACAGAGTGATCAAGCAGAGGGCAGGGATCCTGTGAGCTGTTATACCCAGAAAGTGAAAGAGAAAGACAAGAGAGGGAGGGAAGAGGGAGAAAAGAAAGGAAGGAAAGAAAGAAAGGAAAGGCTCATGACTTCATGTCTCCAAGGCTGTTCAATACAAAAAAAGTTAGAACTTCCAAACTAAAATTCAGATTAAGTTCTTAAGTAGAGCTGAGAAAAAAAGAAACTTCATTAGTAAAAGAAAAAGAGTATACTACATAAAAAGTAAAATCAAAAAACTTGAACAGTTTCTGGAAAGTTAAAAGTGATTATGATTGGGGCTTCCCTGGTGGCGCAGTGGTTGAGAATCCGCCTGCTAATGCAGGGCACACAGGTTCGAGCCCTGGTCTGGGAGGATCCCACATGCTGCGGAGCAACTGGGCCCGTGAGCCACAACTACTGAGCCTGCATGTCTGGAGCCGTGCTCCGCAACGAGAGGCCACGACAGTGAGAGGCCCGCGCACCGCGATGAAGAGTGGCCCCCACTCGCCGCAACTGGAGAAAGCCCTTGCACAGAAACGAAGACCCAACACAACCAAAAATAAATAAATAAATTAATTAATTAAAAAACAAAACAAAACAAAACAGACTCGCAGTTACATCACCACATGCAAGGCAGGTTCAAGTTAGGTTTAAAAAAAAAAAAAAGTGATTATGATTAAAAAGAAAATCCATGGAAGTATTAGAAGAAAAGTCAAAGAATTTTATGAGAAAAAGGAAAAATAGGGGGAAAAGGAGATGGGAAACTCCAGGTCAAAATGAACATATACTAGTTATGCAGGAAGGGAAGTGGGATTATAGTAAACTACTTGGTTGTTAGTGAAAAAAATATTTTGTTGTCAGTTATATTGTTACCCTATTTCTAGTTCCATCATTTAAAGTCACCCTATGAATGAAGCTTGACAGACAGATTGTAAATGTCACCACCTTTGATCATGTAAAAGTAGAGATGGCAGTTATAAGAAGTAGAAAGGGAAAGGTAGGGTAAAAAGAAGGGGGAGACACACTGATCATCTTACCAAATGAGAAATCCACAGGTCATTTCTATAGTTTTGGAAAAATAAATAAAGGTATATCACTTAAAAGTTCAAAAAAGTAGTGATAATTTAAGCCCTTACATTAATTGGCTTTTTAAACAATGTTCATGTAATTATCTGTTAAGATTTTGATTACATTTAAAAATGTGACAAATTGCTGCAAATTCTTTGAAACCCACTCATCAGGTGAGAAGTAGGCTGTATGCCATCTAGTGGAAATCTGAGCCCACTTCAGGCTCGTGACTGTCTCCAAGGCTGTTCAATACAAATATGTGTTGTTCATCAAACTCACCGGTTACAGGTGATGATATACTTAACTTTAAGAGCAAATATTTTTGGTAGAATCACATGAGTGGATAAGAGAGAGTGATTATTTTAGGGTGCCAGCATGGAATATTGGCACAAACTCTGGACTTTGGTCCAGGATTAGAAATCAGAGGAACAAAGTCAAAACTTGGTTCTATCACTGATTTGCCAAGATACTTTGGGCAACTTCCTTAATTTTGCTCTAACAAATTTCTCCATATCTCTAATCAGAAAAGCACTATTCCTATTTATAAATATAAGGGTAAAATATAGTAATGTATATGAACATGATTATTAATGACTATTAATCTTTCTATGATCATTTTATACCTGTCATTATTCTATCTGATTCACTAATTAGTGGATTTCCAAATTATTTAGCACAGAATTAAGGAATCCAAATAAAGTTCAATTTGAAATTAAACTCTATCTGATTATGTTGGGTAGATAATGACATTTGTCACTTTAAATTTATTAGTGAATTCCTTAATAATGTTAATATATCTATGGTTTGAATATTGTGCCTTTATGGTCTTTAGATACACAGATTAAATATTATAAATATTTTCAGTTACATTTAATTGTGGCAGGTCTAATTTTAAAAACATGTTTCTGCTCTAGTACTTATTGCTTCAAAAAAACATATTAATCCTGACCTTGTTTTTTAAAATAAATTTCATATTTTACAATCATAAAATAGAACTTATTACTTGTAGGGCATTTTACAAAAATTAGAGAAGAAAATTTCCAGTAATTTCAACCACCTAGGTATAATTCCATTAATATTTTAATATATTTCTATTCTTCTCTCTGTATACTTAGACATAATGTTTAAAAAAATATGGATAATATAGTTTTATATTTTGTTTTCCACAAAACATTATATCATAAGTATTCTCCATGTCATTATATATTCTTCAGAAATAGTTTTATTGGCATAATTTTCAAGTAAATGAATGATTAATATATATTTCAAATTTTACTGTTGACATTAGATTATTTCTATTTTTTGATATTACAAATTTACTGTGATATTTGTTATGATAAATAACTTTTTATGTAAGTCCTTAACTTCATCTTTGAAAGTAATTTTAGAAAAAATTCTTAGAAGTAAAATTACTAAGTCAAAGCATGTGCTCATTTCCAAATATCAGTTTTACCCTAGCCTCTCCAAATATCGGGTATTATGATTTTAAGACATTCTTAAAAACGATATAGGAGTTAAGGGTTATTTCATTTTTTTTAAATTGCAGTATAGTTGATATACAATATTATATGTTACAGGTATACAATATAGGGATTCACAATTTTTTAAAGGTTATACTCCATTTATAGTTATTATAAAATATTTGCTATATTCCTTGTATTGTACAATATATCCTTGTGGCTTATTTTATGCCTAATAGTTTGTACCTCTTAATCCCCTTCCCCTATGTTGCCCCTCCCCCATCCCTCTCCCCCCTGGCAACTACTGGTTTGTTCTCTATATCTCAAAGTCTACTTCATTTTTGTTATTTTCACTAGTTTGTTTTATTTTTTAGATTCCGTGTGTAAATGACATCATACAGTATTTATTTTGTCTGACTTATTTCACTTAGTATAGTGCCCTCCAAATCCATCCATGTTTCTGTAAATGGCAAAATTTCATTCTTTTTTATGGCTGAGTAGTATTCCATTGTGTGTGTGTGTGTGTGTGTGTGTGTGTGTGTGTGTATACACACACCACATCTTCTTTATCCATTCATCAGTTAGGTTGTGTCCATATCTTGGCAATTGTAGGTAATGCTGCTGTGAACACTGAGGTGCATGTATCTTTTTGAATTAGTGTCTTTGTTTTGTCTGGATATATACCCAGGAGCAGAATTGCTGGGTCATACGGTAGTCCTATTTTTAGTTTTTCAAGAAACCTCTATACTGTTTTCCACAGTGACTGCACCAATTGACATTCCCACCAACAGTGTGCAAGGGTTCCCTTTTCTCCACATCCTCGCCAACATTTGTTATTTGTGTTCTTTTTGATGATAGCCTTTCTGACAGGTGTGAGGTGATATCTCATTGTGGTTATGATTTGCATTTCCCTGATGGTTAACAATGTTGATCATCTTTTTATGTGCCTGTTGACCATCTGCATTTCCTTTTGGAAAAATGTCTTTTCAGGTCTTCTGCCCATTTTTTAAACAGTTTTTTGGTTTTTTTTTTGATGTTGGGCTGTATGAGCTGTTTATATATGTTGGATATTAACTCCTTATTGGTCATATCATTTGAAAATATTTTCTGCCATTCAGTAGGTTGTCTTTTTGATTTGTTGATGGTTTCCTTTGCTGTGCAAAAGCTTTTAAGTTTAATTAGCTCCCATTTGTTTATTTTTGCTTTTATTTCCTTTGTTTTAGGAGATAGATCCCAAAAAATATTGCTCTGATTTATGTCAAAAAGTGTTCTGCCTATGTTTTCCTCTAGGAATTTTTTGGTGTCCAGTCTTACTTAGGTCTTTAATCCATTTTGAGTTTATTTTTGTATATGGTGTTAGACAGTGTTCTAATTTCATTCTTTTACAAGTAGCTGTCCATTTTTCCCAGTATCACTTATTGAAGAGACTCTCTTTTCTCCATTGTATATTCTTGCCAAGGGTTATTTCATTTTGATTTGTATTTCTTTGATTACTAGTGAAATTGACCTACTTTATGTTTATTAGTCATCAGTATTGTTTGTATGTGATTCTGTTCATGCCCCTTGCCTGCCTGCATTGGTATTTTTGTATTATAGACTTGTATAAGCTTTTTATATGCTAAACATATATGTCATTAATCTGTCATACTTGTTATAATTGATTACTATTTTTTCACCAAATATAAACTATTATACATCATTTAAAGTAGAAGGATAAAGTTTATGCATGTCCATAGAAAACAGTCTTGTGAAAGACTAAAGATGGAAGCATGAGATAATCTTTTCCAAATTCTTTATTAAACTGCCCTTCATGAGACCTTGTTATTGTTAGAATTAACCATATGTATAATATTTCCATATATATTATTAAGCAATAGAGTCAGATTGCTCGGTGTGAAAATAAGTCATCATGTTTCCAACACTTTTTGCTGTTCCCTATCCACACCCCCCGACCCATTATCCGTAAGAGATTTGGAGATTTAAAAAATCTCCAAAATCTAATGTCACAGCTGAGAGATTTGATCATTTTAAACAATCTTACTGGAATATGGATTTATACCTCTTTCTGCCCTTCCTCTCCCACCATTCTTATGCATTTAAAAAAAATTTTTAGTGATTGGGAATGTCATTGAATTAAATACAGTGACAGAACATGATCTACAAAAGAAGATAGTTTTATAAGACAGTTAAGATTTTCTCATTGACATTTTCTATTGTAACTCACATTGCCAATTAATTTCTTAATTCATTATCAATGTAACAGAAGAAAAGACTTTGAAAACACTGTTCTTTGTGTAGATGTCTTTTAATTATGGCTAATTAAATACTGTGGAAAGACCTGATTATAACTTTGAGTATTTCTTAGTCTGAAAAAAAGGAAAAGAAGAAAAAAAAAAACCACCAAGACTTGTAATCATGAATACATTGAACAAAAGCTGAATTCAACAACTCTTTTTAAAAAACAAAAACTTCAAAAAAAGGAACAAATTATAGAGCAGCACTGGGGGAGTATCCTCTAAATATGCAGATTCTCTATGGAGGCTTATGCACCACTGTTTGTTTTGGTTATTGGGCAGAATCTCAAGTAAACCCAAGTAGAAATCACACTGATTCTGAAAATGAAGAGCAGTGCCAGTGGGTAAACAGTTTCAGTGCAAACTGAAGAAATACTCCTTGGAGTTAGGAACAGATTTTTCCAGATGGCCACTGTGCATATGGCTGGGGTACTGTGGTAGCCAAAATAGGAAACGAGAACATGATTCTTTCCAATTAAATCAACACTGTCCTTGAGAAAAGAAATTTCACAGACCATGTCCAGGGGGATGCGGGCAGATAAGAAATAGCATTCAAGTCCATCAAGACATCTTTAATTTAGCTAATTATACTATCTTTTTAAATGTTCAGAACAGTCAAATCTATTTTGGGATTTTAGGCGAGCAAGGCAATGAGCTAAATGATGCACTAGAAATTCACAGCTCAGAATTCGACTTGTCTATCCTCTTTCATTCTGGAACATTAGGTGAGTTACTTAATCTCTCTGTGATTGTTTCCTCCTGTGTAAAATGGGAATCATATCTCCAGGCTGCCTAACAAGCTTGTTGTAAAGATAAAATAATACATGTTATTAGGCACTTTGGAATCATGAAACACTGGATTGTATTTTCCAGGACTTGGAGGGAATAACCAATGACTTCAGTTTATGCTGTGGCTCACATCATGGTCTCTCTTAAGGAAGATGTTACTATTTATAATGGGGTAGGATTTCTAGCTTTATTTACGCCCTGACCCCTGACAAATTCTTTGGTGGTTATTCAATTCATCTTAATTAAAGAATAATTTACCAGCCTCTGTATAATCAGCTTGGCTGGAAGCTGACTTTTGCTGGACAGTCTGGTTGAACTTCTTAATAAATTTCAGGTTCCTAAACCATCAGCCACATAGGCTACTGTTACACACCCTGTCATAAGTGAGTAATCAGGGGGAGACTCTAAATACTCGTACACGGGAAAGCAGCCAATTCTTGCAGGACCTTTGATACATCCAATGAGTGCAGGGATCACCGGTGGCTAGTTTCCACACCAGTCATTCCAACCCAACTATCTCTTTTTTTCTCTTTGCCTTGTACATCTTGATTTCACCCTTCTCTTAGGGAATCATCTAAAGCTATTTAAAATGAACAAAAAGAAACTTTCTCTCTTCTTGCTTTGAAATGTACATTTTTTTCATTTTTTGCTTAGTATTTCAATCTCTACCCAATTGGTCCCATTTGTACACAGACCCAGCTGCAATTTGTATAATGCACTGGAATCTCAGCTTTTTTCAAGGCTAATCTGATATATTTTGTTTGCCAGTGTACAATAGAAGTGGTTGTCTTGTAGTCAATAAATTGTGATCCTCTTCTGTAGAATAATCTACCCACAGATAGAATTTCAAAGGAATATCAAGTAGTTGCTGATCATGGAGCCAACAGCTTAATACTTGCCATACGCACGTGGTGAGAACAAATCAATTAGGACAGAAAAGTTATAAAGCAACATACTCATACCTTATTTGTCCCATGCCTCAACTCTGTTCCATAGAGACAAAAACTTTCATCATTTCTGGCTTTACTTCTTTAGTTTTCCTCTAATTCAGTGTGTAGTAGAATTACCTAGATTGCCCATTAAGAATGCAGATTCCTGAGATTTATTCTAGCCTTGCTTAATGGAATCGCTGCTACTGTCTCTGAAAATCCATAAGAGAAAGATCACAGGAAATTCTAATGCCTTCTAAATTTTGAGAACGATTAGCCTAATAAAGCTTGGCCCACATTATGACTTTCTTGGGCTCGAGGCACTTTTGCCTTCATGGGTCTCTTCCTCCATAAAAATATTTTAAATTATATTTTACTACTGTGTTAGTATATGGATGAATATGTTAATATTATAATATTAAAATTTTTTTCTTCAACCTAAGTTCATTTTTTCTTCTGATTGGAAAAAAAAAAATTTTTTTTTCATTGGCCCCTAAAAGTATTGTGGGCATTAGACATTGTGCCTCCTGTTTCTCCTACAGCCCAGAATGAATCCAAGATTTAGTCAACCTAGAAAACTGGCAATCAAATATTCTGAAAATTTAGATCCTAAACGTATCTTTGACATATTACAATGAGATCCAGATCAAAATTTGTTGGAGTTCAGAGGATACAACTTTGCATGAAGAAAATTTGCAGGTTGTCTTTTTGCTCCCAGCTGGATGCCGAGAGATGAAGGCAAGCAGAAAGCTTTCCACTGACTTCTCAATACTGGCAGATGCAAAAGGGGAGGAAATACTGGGTCACCAGTTTGCCCAAGTATTACCATCCTACTTGTTAATACTAACAAATGCATTCGACAGCTACATAAAATACAAGTTTATGGAATATTAGGCTATAGGAATAGCAACTATTAGGGCCCAGTGGCTGCAGTCTAGAAAAGCTTCTTATCAGAAGCAGCAGGAAGATGAAAAACACAAGTGTAGATAAGAAGGAAGTTCATAACATATGATAGCACTCATGAGAACTTCTAAGAGGAAGCAAATAAGAAAGACCGCCTGATGTTGTACAGAAATAGAGGGGAGACTGCAACTGATAGAAGACCATAAAAATGACAATCTTGGATCCCTAAGAAGACTGGGTATCATTTTAGAGTTTCGAGAAGACAACAACAAACAGTGCTTGAAAATGGTTATTACTCTGAATATTTACACTTACTCTTACATTTGCCATTTACAAAGCGACTTACAAAATAATAGCTAATATTTATTGAGAACTTGCCAATATTTCAAGTTCAGTGGGAATACACACTGAAGCCAAGACTAGATAAGGAAACAGTATAAAAATTATAGAAGAAGAAATAGCAGGGTGTAATTGCTTTGGTTATTGATTGTTCTGTAACAAACCACCCCCAAATTTAGCAATCTAAAACAACCAAGACTTTATTTGCTTCATTCTTGCCATCTGGGCTGACTTAGGTGAGCACTCCTGCTCACCTCGTGGGTGGTCACTCATGGGGCTGTAGTTAAGCAGGTGAATCAGTAGGGACCTGGCTTAGCTGAAACCCTGGGACAGCTGGATTTCTCTTTCTTCCTCTGTAATCTCAGGTCCCCTCCCTCTCTAAATGGCCTTTCTGGAAGGGTAGCTTGATTCTTACAAATTGGCTCACAGGTTTCAAGAAAGCCATCGAAGCAGAAAGTGACCTTTTTAAGTTTTAGGCTTAAGGCTGATGCATTCTTTTGGTCCAAGCAGATTGAAGGGAAGGGTATACACAAGGGCCTGAATTCTGAGAAGAATGACTCCCTAGGGCCACAAGTAGGCCAGATACCACAAGAGTCAGGGAGAACTTTTCCCCTACACCTCAGATTTCTTTCCAGGTGGTGGTGACAGTGAAACACTCCACTACTGGGTGACTTATCTGATTGCTAAGTTTGTGAAATATAACAGCATATTGGCCTCTTGGAAGTGAGCTTTTTCTGTAGGAGTCCAGCATTGCCAGTAGGAAGGTCTGTATTATTTTGGGGTTCAGTAGTAGCTACTGACTGATAAACCTGAAACCACACCTTCCAACTTGGTCTCTACGAGTAACCAAAATGATACTTGGCTTCCATCTGCTACTGCTTTATTTTATTTCCCCAATTCAGGGAAGAGAGATGCTATTTGTAGACTTCCTCAGGGATTATAGCAACCTGAGGAGATTACAAATGATGAGATATTTGTGGAGACTCAAAGAAAAGGAATGAAGAGTAAGTGATGAATATGCTGAGAAAGGTATTCTATAACCTAAGGAGGATAAACGATTGACAGGATTATTGAGCTTCAGACTCATATCTGGCTATCAGATGGAGGTTGATCATTTGTTTACACCTCTTATAACTGAAGCCATAGTTATTTGGTTTTAGTAGTCTACTAATATTGATTTTCCCCTTCATCCTTATATAACTCTGATCTTGTTGAGGATAGCAATGTATCCAAGTAAAAATATGTCTCCTAACATTCCTTGTAGATAAAGGGGCCATATGACCAATTGACTTGTGACAGAAACGGTTAGGTGAAGGTGTGGGAAAGTTCTCCAGAAGCTGGCAGTTAGGGGTAGAGACCAGGAAAGCAAATTCAGATAGGAGGTGCTTATGTGCCCTTGTTTTCCTATCTGGAATTTAGGCATAAAGCTTAAAGCTGCAGTCGTCATACTGTGACCATGAAGTCAAGCCGAAGATGAAACCCATGCACTAAGAATGGAAAAGTAAAAAGATAGGAGGCTGAAACCTTGATGTTATGGTGGAGCCCCTTTTCCAGCCCTCCATCACCTGCTCCCCGACTTAAACTGACATGAAGGAAAGAAAATACCCTATTTTGTTTATGCTCCTGTTTTTTGTCTGTTTGTTTCTATTACTTTGCAGTGGAACACAGTTCCTGAGTGACCATTTTATCAGAGCAGACAAATAAAAGTATGTGGTTAATGCTTTTTCCAAGAAAGATGATGCCATTTAGGTGACATATTTATTCAAAATCATATAAGAGAATTTTCTTAAATGGGCATATGCTAGAGATTTCTCATATAAGATAGACTCTTTCATCAGAGCATTAGCACTTTTTCTTACCTTGCCTGATACTCTTCTCATGAATATTCACATGGCACAACCTTCCTTTCACTGGGGTTTCTATTCAAATGTTTACAGCTCGGAAAGGACTGTCCTATAGTAATAGCCCCATCACACTCTATAGCTTTATTCTATTAACTGCCGACTCTTGACATTTTTTACTTTATGCTTGTTCATTATTGTCTCCTCAGTGCTTAGAGGAGTGTCTTATACTTAGCAGTTGCTCAGTGAATATTTGTTAAACAATTGACTTAGGAAATGGAAAAGGCACAACTAATGCACGTTTGATTCTGAAAGTTTTCTGAGAAAGCTACCAACAAAACAATGTGTGTATGATGAATTAGAACTTACAGCCCATTTCAGGTTGAGAACTTCAAATATACTGTTAAACTTCAGGATAGCTCTGTGCCTATTAAAATAATGTGTCTGTTAAAATTGTTCAGTGTAACTGGCAACGTTTAAGTGAGAAGGCAATTTTTCAAACTTTGCTGATTTCACTTCAATTTTATCTGAAAGAAATAGAACAGTGAGATATAAGCCTCAAAAGGCACATGAACGTATTCGTAAATCACCTTTATGTTGACTTGGTCATGTAGTCCTTAATTTTCCTGGGCAGGTATACCCTATGTCTCCTTAGCATAGAATGAACACAAAGCAGTGGTTTATGTTCATGAAAACTATATCTGTTACACAACAAAATCCAGCTGCAGATATACATGTAATGTACATATATGAAAATGTATATGATGTGTGTGTATATATATAGAATATGTGCGTGGGTGTATGTGTGTGAACAAGAAAGTTGTACACATACACAACTTTCTTGTTTTTCAATATCAGGAACATATTGCTTTACCCACCAACTTTTATGTATTATAGTATTCATATAGCTCATCTGCAAAATTTCACAAAATCTACCTGTGTTTCTAGATAACCAGGGAGAAATGTTAAGAAAAAGAAATATGGAGGATTCAAACAGTTCAAGAGAGAAGCCTTGAGGGGATCCTGGTTTTCCTCCTCAAGCAGGAAGTTCTGGAAATGGGGGTCTTTGAATAACAGAGCTCCGATACTTCTTAATGTGTTGTGGAACTATGCACTTTGTTTCTTTACCCTCTGGGTGGCATTAGTGGCAGAGATGCCAGGGTCCAGTAGAGTGTTGCTCAGGGGTGCACAGTGCAGTGCACAGTGGTTTCTGGAAATTGGCTGCCCAGGGCCTGCTTTCCCTAGCACTTTCCAGGCCTCAAGGTGGAATCTCAAGTTCATGCCATGGGGATATAGACCGAAGTGATGGAGGCCACTTCTAGGACAGGCCCATAAACATCTCCTAGGGGGTCTTCCACTCTCTCTTCCCTAGTTGGCTGGCTGGATGTTGATATGCAGGGTGACCCTGGGAAACATGGAGTGAAGAAGCAGAAGCCTGTCAGGCTCAGTCCCACAATGACTGTCTAGAGCAGAGCATCTCTCCCCGTATGTCTATTGGGTTAAGTCACAGAGATTTTGGTTTTTACTGTTATAGCACTGGGCACTACCTCAATTACACATATGCCACAGCTTTAACAGAGGTTATGAAGTTACCATCATTAGAGAAAGCTGGCTGAGCAGAGAGCAATAGTTCTCAAACTTCAGAATCTTCTGGAGAGAGTTTGCTATGAATACGAATCCCCAGGCCTCTCTTCCAGATTCTGATTCATTAGATTTGGGATGGGGCCCAGAAATAGGCCTTTTAATCCCCACTCAAGGTGATTTTCATGCACATTTGGAGGAATACTAGATTTGCAGAAATGGCAGCTAGGAGTCTGGGGTTGGAAATGGACAGCAGGTTATATCCTGAGCCAAAGTATGAGCTGGATGAATTAGAAATCAGTGAGTAAGTGGAAAAATTGTCAAAGAAACGTTCCCTACTGCAGCAATGAGTACTAATACTTGGGCACTTAGGACCCTGCCATCTCTCAAGGAGGAGAAAGTCTCAAAGATGGGGTGGCAAAATGGGGTGAAGCCAAAAAGGAAACACTTGACATTTAGAGAGGCAGGAGAGGATAGTTTCAGTATAAACATTTGTTAACAGAAGTCCTTTAAACCGGCATAGCAAAAGTAAAATAGATCATTTAAGGGAAGCAATGGTTTTGAGGCCAACACCACTATCAACACCAATTCGCCTCTCAAGAAGAACAATATGTTGGAAAAACAAGAGCTTAAAATGAATGTTTTTTTTTTCTTTCCAATGCACTATCAAATAAAAATGTTACAGGCCTAAGGCCGGAGACTATTCTTGGATTGGATCTTTTCCAATGCTCTAAATTTAACCAGCTGGGATTCTGTAAGTACCAGTCTATTCAATCTTTTGAAATGCAGAATTTGCCTTTTAGTGGGAAATCTGCATTTCACCTTAAGTGGAACAAGCCATCTTTTCAACTCAAAGAAATATACTCTTTTGGTACTGAATAATTAGCACAAATAAAAGAAAGATTGTAGTAAGGGGTGAAAGGACCAAAACATACAAATCACCACATCTAATACTAAGGACCATGAAAAATGTACCTCTATTAATGGTTAACTACAGGCCATATCATGAATACTTATTAGGTATGTTCACCATCAGGTTTTTACTAAGAAATGTGTATCTGGTGAGAAGAGAATTTGAAAGAAGTGCACTTTTAGAATAAATGGTTGATAAAATTATAACTTTTTAAGTTAAAGCATCACTCAGTTATTGAAGATTGAATTGGTCAGCAGCAACTTTAGGCAATCGTATACAGTTGCATAGGATGTCTCTTCACTTGTGCTTCTTTTGGGAATTAGGTGCTCTAGTTAAAAACATCTTTGTGCTTGTGAAATCCAACTCTAACGTGGACGAAGCAGAGTGGTGAACCTGTTCTTAGAAATAGCAAATTATTTAAGGGGCTCATCAATCTCTGAAAGCCAGTGCTCTTGTAGATGAACAGGTCTGGAGACCTAAGCATAACTGATATTGTAAAATAATACAGGATAGCACCGGGTGTCATGGTCTGTGGGAAGACACCTGATAGCTTGCGTAAGGTTAAAAACAAGTCACAGAGACGATGATATTTCCTATGCTTGCAGCTATTCTATTTCGTCTTTCTTTTCAAATATGTAGGATATTCAATTCATGAAATATCTGAACAAACTTATTGGCTTTTCTGAAACCTTTCTTGTAATTTACATGTTTTGAAGTTGGTCATGAGGATTTCAGAAAGAGGTCATGCTGCTGTTCAGGTTTATATCTCTTGCTTGTAAAATAATAGTTTGAATGTGAATGTTTTGGGTGCTTCATACTTTCAGAAAAATGGTCATAGCGTTTTCAAGTTGATCAAATACTTTGACAGAGATAATTCATTTGACACCCACGACAGCCCCGTGCAGTAGATGCTGGAAATGTATTGGTTCTCATTTTACAGATGAGGTAACTGAAACAGAAAGAGATTAAGTAATCCCACTAGACTAGAGGGACAGTGACATGCTCTGGTGGTGGTTCCCGAATACCGGTCAGTCAACTGAGCAAAGCTGATGTCTGAAAGACCCCCGCTTCATTATCTTTGAAAGAAACAGAGAAATGAAATCATTCGAATTAAGAAATGTTTGTTGAGAAGCTACTCTGGCATTTCAAGTGAAACAAAGATGAGAAAGCACGATGCTTGCCATCGAGAAGCTCACAGCTTTCTGGGGAGAATAAGGCAAATACTTTCAAAACAGGCAAATGTTGGGTAGCAGTTCAGCAGTGACAGATCAGTAAATGATGAAGAGCGGGGATAGGCTCAGTACCTTATGTACTTTCACTTCTGCAACCCTTGGTGACTTGATAGCGGGAGGAGAAAGTCGACAAAGATGTCCTCCTTGACCAAATTTTAGTCAGGCTCTTAGGAGCCCTCTTCCCAACCAGGCCTTGACCTTTGGACTTACATGTCCATCTTTGCATTGCCCAATTTTGACACAGTCTTGCTAAGCAAGTTTAGCAGAATACCCACCCTGGATGTCGTGAGTACCCACCACCTCTGATCCAGTTCCTCATTCCCCAACATCTCCCAGGTAATATTTCATCACCCTGGTCTGCCTTCAGCAAGAATCCTGTCAAGCCTGTTTAGTCAGAAATCTCCCTTTACCCTTGACATACCTCTTAGTAATTTTCCATTCACTGACCATCCTCCCCACCCCCCCACGCCACCCCCACCCCACCCCCCTGCCCCCCGGCCATAAGCTCTTCCTTGGCTGGAAATCCCCACTTGTCCATGTTGTATTTAGAGTTGAGGCCAGTTCTATACGGAGGTCTCTTTCCTCCTATTCCAATGGTTCCTGAATAAATTCTGTTTTTACTACTGTACTACTGTCAGGCTCTTGGTTGTGTGTGTGTGTTTGTGTGTATGTGTGTGCATGTTGTTGTTGTTTACAAAGTATTAGCAGAATATTTTTCCAATCCAGATAAGTATAAAGTCAGACTAATGTAAAAAAAAAAAAAAAAAAGTAAAACACATCAAAAATCATTAAGCTAGTCATCAATGTAAAGGTATGCAATACTTAGTTGTTCATGAAAATTCTAGATAAACCAGACCACTATGAAAGCATTGTAAAGACTCTGATGCATTAGAAGATGGTTCAGAAGTAAAGACCTTAGAAATCTAAGAGTTGTTCTAGATGGAAACTTTAATGGGCAAATGAGAGCAGCAGTGTATTTGTCACTTTTCCAGAAAGTTTTATATACTTGAAGTATGCCCTTGAAAGGAAAAACAAGAAGAAAACACCCAGGACACCAAATTAGAAGCTAAAAAACAAAGTACCTGGTGCTATAAGAAAATATAGTTGTGTAACATTTCAAGGATGAATTTTAAGCACATTCAAGTCTTGAGGCAGGCAACACTTGCCTAGTTCTGATAAACTTTAATTTCTGCTTTGACTTTAAGAACCTTTTCGAGGAAGGGGTAAACAAAGCTGATACGCAGAGACTTTGAGACTCAAAGATGAGCTGAGATTTTCTTTTGAAGTGGAAGAGACTGTCACAAATGTGTGAGGTCAAAGAAGACTGGCTCTGAAGAAGGTGGAGGTCAAAGTCGTTCCCAGTGATCCTCAACTGGGAAACTCTTCAGCAACACACAGAAATGGAGTTTCATTGTTTGGTTTGCTGCTAAAATGCTTTTGGCAGTGCGGTTGGCAATATTTATCTGTCTTAAGTCATTCTAATAGCCCTGTGCTCACTCTGCATGGGAAAGCAGTTTTCTTTGCTAAAACATATTCCAAATCAGAATAATTGAGAAGTACTTTACTTCATGTCTATGAGAATAAATTATAATATTTTATTATACCTAGGACTGGATAAATAATTGAAGGCATTGTAGCAAGAGACAAAACCTGAGATAAGCAATTTACAGCAATTTACAGCATTCCCTGTTCATCTGGGGGTGAGGTTATGCTAAGTAAGATGACTGCAGTCTCACTGTGTACTGATGAAGATATGGTGGGTGCATTTAGCATGAAATATAATAACTAGCAAAGTAGAGTGGACCTCTCCACTGATGTCCTTTTGAACTTTAGAAAACTAGGAGTAGGATTATAGAATTTGGCTGTATAGTTGTTCTTTAGCCTATTAGGAGCTGGTGGCACTAGACAAAAGTACATTATGGAGACAGAATGAGAGAAAAAAGTGGGTGAACAGGGTAAGAATAACCTCACCCCAGAACGCTTACAAGTTGAGGATTTGATGTACTTTGCTTGCTTGCTTTCTGTGCAGCAATTCCTTGGTCAACAACCTCTTTGTCATCTCTGTAACAATCCTATTCAGTCGATGAGGTCCAGGTAATCCCCCGCTGCTTGCACCCTGCCTGTAGTACCTAAGATGGAAGGTGACCAGGGCCTAAGCTCAGAATACTCTCCTTTTTGGTTTCAGAGGTGGACTCATGACTCAAGCTCAATCAGACAGAATTCTCTTCAGAAAATTTGTCGGAACTATTAGAAAGGCATTTCCTTTTTTTTTTTTTTTTTTTACTGCAGTTGCTAGGTTGGTAGGTTATAAAACTGATCGTGGCTGTCTTTGCCACAAAAATTGGTGGGATGCCTAAGAATGAAGGGAATAGAGAGGAGAGAAGTGCCAAAGTCCAGAAAGACAGAGACAGGATCCTTAAGATATTTCTGGACCTCTGGGTCTAGCCATGCATGAAACGATACCTATCCTTAGATTTTTTTTTTCAGTTCTTTGAACTAATAGTTTTCCTTTGGATCTTGTTAACATGGGATTAGGTTTTGTCATGTGCGCAAAGTTGGCTGCCTAATTGAGTAGAACAGGGGTTAAAAGAAATAATACTTATCGAACTACTCATTTAAACCCTGCCTCTCAGAAGCCATAAAGTTCTTCCCTGAGTTATTCTTTTGTGGTGGTAAGATATTGTTATATTTTCCCTAGTTTTCTCAGAGAAGCTAATCTAATCTAACCTGAACCAGTGAATTTTTTCTTTTTTTAGTGTGCTAGCACTTTATTTTTTTTTAAATTGAAGTATAGGTGATTTACAATGTTGTGTTAATTTCTGCTGTACAACAAAGTGATTCAGAGAGATATATATACACACACACACATTCTTTTATATATTCTTTTCCGTTATGGTTTATCTCAGGACATTGAATATAGTTCCCTGTGCTATATATTAGGACCTTGTTGTTTATCTATTCTATATGTAATAGTTTGCATCTGATAAACCCCAAACTCCCAGTTCATCCCTCCCCCACCCTCCCCCTTGGCAACCACAAGTCTGTTCTCTACGTCTCTGTGTCTGTTTCTGTTTCATAGATAGGTTCATTTATGTCACATTTTCGATTCCACTTATAATTCTTTCTGACTTACTTCACTTGGTATGATAATGTCTAGTTCCATCCATGTTGCTGCACATGGCATTATTTCTGAACTAGTGAAATTTTAAAAGTTTAACAGATACACATATGCAGATATACTCTACATTAGGAATATATGTTATTATAGATTTTAATAGAGTTCTCAATTATTTATCTCCTCTCCCTGTAAAACAACTCTGTTTTCCTGCCCCATTAGCACAGACTTGGCCAGATGATTTGCTTTGACCCAGTGGAATGTGAATGGAAGTGATGAGCCCCATGTGTGATGAGAACCTGTAAGAGCCCTCATTCTTTCTGCCATTGCTTTTTCCCTCCTCTGCCAAGAAAAGTATGGGTCCCAGATAGAGACTGCTCCTTCAGCATAGGCTCCAGAATGAGGAAATTGTGAGAGGCAGAGTCATAGACAACTCACATCCAACATGTAAATGTCAACAAGAAATAATAGCTTGTTGTAAGCTCCTAAGATTGTGGGTTTGTTTGTTACAACAGCAAAACCTAATAAACACTGACTGGTACATTAGGCATAAAAAACCTTCAAGTTAAGAAAAAATTATTTAAAAAAATTTTTTTTTATTTTACAATTTTTAAAAAATAAATTTATTTTATTTATTTAGTTTTGGATGCATTGGGTCTTCATCGCTGCGTGCGGGCTTTCTCTAGTTGCAGCGAGTGGGGGCAACTCTTCGTTGTGGTGCGCAGGCTTCTCATTGTGGTGGCTTCTCTTGTTGTGGAGCACGGGCTCTAGGCACGTGGGCTTCAGTAGTTGTAGCACGCTGGCTCAGTAGTTGTGGCTCATGGGCTCTAGAGTGCAGGCTGAGTAGTTGTGGCGCACAGGCTTAGTTACTCCATGGCATGTGGGATCTTCCCAGACCAGGGCTCGAACCCGTGTCCCCTGCATTGGCAGGCGGATTCTTAACCACTGCACCACCAGGGAAGCCCGAAAAAATGATTATTTAAAATCAGTTATTCATAGGATCAGTGGATGTCTTCTCTAAATTACAAGTTCCTCTGGTGCATTATAATATTCAATTTACAAAAAAACAAAATTTATACTAGATAAATGAACACATTCATTGTAAAGCCCTCCCCAGTCCTGAATGTATTGTAACTCCATTTTCTTCCTTGGTTGTCTTTTCTGGGCTCTGGTGGCTCTTGTATGTCTCACAGATACAGTACTCCATGGAACTGAACTGTTGCTTTGGTAGATCTCTTTGATGCATTGTTGTTCTGACAGCTCCTCAGGTGCTCTGCCAACAAATGTCACAAGAGAAGGCACTTGTCACAGCTGCATCTCCTTTGTAAGAACCTTTTGTGATCATGGTTGATGGCCAGTGGAGTTCTTTGAACACCTGTTCCCCATTGTCACACATCACACTCTGAATGCTGTGCACCCCTGGTACCAACGACTACCTCTAGGAATAGTCATCATGCCCTCTTGCTTCTAAGAGGCTTTATGTTGCTTAGTGGGTTACCCCATGTCCTATCATGCATCCCAGAGTTACACACAGAAAATCACTCTGACTTCGCCCTCTTTGATTTGTTCTTCATGTTTAATTTTCTAAGATCAGCTGTCATCATGCTTACTTTTATCCCTCTGATATTATGTTCCCAAAGCCCTAAAGTATTTTGAGTTGTATTACTTTCCCTTTCATATTTTTGGCAAATATATACATGTAAAATAAAAACATAATACTCTTTATTAGTTGTCAGATTTCTACAAATTTCAGTATTTCATAATTGGGAGGAAACCAGAAAGTGAGGTTGGAATGCAGGAAGAAAAGGGGGGAGAAGAAAGCTTATTACGTGCCTATTATTGGGCTAGGAACTATAGTGACTAAAAAGTAGATATTATTTTCCCCATTTTACACATGTGGGAATAAAACTCAAAAGGTTAAGTAAAATGACCAAAGTGCCAAAAGTAATGGTGCTGGGATTCAAACTTATTTCCATCTTGCAACAGAATTCTTTTCTTTCTTCTGTGTGATGCTGTTTCTTAGCATTAGGTGAGAAAGTTCTCAGGGCATGAAGGAAAATTCATAATTTGGGGAAAGTTATTTAAGCTTCCTAGTTAATGATGAGGTTGAGAAAAAATTACCACAAGGAATCATAACAACCTATGAATCTAAAATGGTTGACCAAAAGCCTTTCTAAGCCAAGGTCTGTTCCTGGAGTTTGGCTACATCCCTGCCCTTGAGATCCAACTGATCCATTCCCAAATATGTCATCAGCTCAAAATTTGTTCTGTATGTCCATTTGCCTCTGAAAACTCTGCTCAACAATTTGTGTCAGAGACTGGCTAGATAATGGCTG
This sequence comes from Balaenoptera borealis, assembly GCF_965194805.1. Lineage (NCBI taxonomy): Eukaryota > Metazoa > Chordata > Mammalia > Artiodactyla > Balaenopteridae > Balaenoptera > Balaenoptera borealis. The sequence continues at coordinate 22,484,069 of NC_138863.1, forward strand.
TTTCTTCTTCTCAGGCACGCAGCTAAACTGTTCCCAACCTCCTTGCATCCAGTGACTAGTTCTTGCCAAAAGAATGTGACTGAAGGTGATATGTTAACTTCTGGGCTTAGATGCTTAAGAGTAGGTGTGCTTTCTTCACTTTTTCTCTTCCCCCATCTAGTGTGGGACACTGTCAAGATGACCTTGAAGCCACATATTGAATATGAAAGGTCCTAAATGATTGCATGGAGCGGGTCACCCCCCACCCCAAGGCCACTTGAACAAGAAATAAACTTTTATCATGTTAAGTCTCTGAGATTTAGGAGGTTTAGCTATAACAGTTGTAACAAGATTATTTACCCTGACTAATGTGTTGTCTCACAGCCACTTCAAATTCAACACGCTTAAAACCTCATTTATAATCTTCCCTTTCTCTCCAATGCCTGTTATCTTAGGGAATGGTTCTGTGTTAGGAAAAACCCAGCCTTCCCTTCTGTGTTTCTCCTTCACTCACACTACAACCACACTCACAACACTTCTGACCCCAGATGTGTGAGGGATTTTCCCCCACCAGATGATTCTCTGTGACGCCAGCTGAGTGTCCTACAATTTAACTCAATTCTGACCCTATTTACCTGGAGATAGTATCAGATTCCATAGGTTAAGGGCTCAGTTCCACAAGACTGCTCCCACCCCACTCTAGATGCCAATCACAAGTCCAGGTTATTACCTGTGCTTCTGACCGATTGGCTATAAGTCTAATGTTCCCATAAGCTTTGGGTTCAATTTCTTTGCTACAGTGGCTCACAGAACTCAGGAAACACTTACCTACATTTACTGGTTTATTATAGGATATGCTAAAGGATACAGAGGAACAGATGAAGAGATACATAGGGAAGATCTCTGGGAGGGCCCCAAGCTCAGAAGCTTCAGTTGCCTTAGAGTTGGGGTGCCTCACTCTCCCACCCTCCCATTATGTGGGTGTGTTCGCTAACCTGGAAGCTCTCTGAGATCCATGCTATTGGGATTTTATGGAGGCTTCTTCATGTAGGAATGTTCAGTTATTAACTTTATTTCCAGCCCCTTTCACCTCTCTAGAGAAGTGTGTGTGTTTGCAGAGGGATGCTGAAAATTCCAAACTTATAATTATGGTTTGGTCTTTCTGGTAACCAGCCCTTATCCAGGAGCCCACTCAGAGTGGCACCCATAGAACAAAGGATACTCCCAGTACTCTAATCACTTGGGAATTTATAAGGGTTTTAGGAGCTCTGTGCTAGGAACTGAGACCAATATACATATTTTCTTTCATTTCACAAGTTCTACTGTCCATTAAGCCAGAAATCTCAGCATCATACTTGATGGCTCCATCTTTTGTAATTTCCAATTATAGCTGGTCGGCAACTACTATTAATTTATCGTATTTAAAATCTCTCCATTCTACCCCCTTCTTGCCGTCACCACTGTCAATGCCTTAGTTCTAATCTTTGGCATCTTTTGCCGGGTTACCACAGAAGCTTTACAACTAGCCTCTTTAGGTTATTTCACTTCAAACCACTCTTTCCTTTTGCTATACTATAGTTAGCTTTTTAAAAAAAATTCATATTTTATTTCTCTTAATCTTTTAATGACTCCTTAACATCTTCTGGATAAAATCTATGAAATTCCATTTACCTGGCACTGTCATAGCCCACTTCTGTAGTGACTGATTGGAATTATTTCTTTGAGCACTAGTTGATATGTTTATGGCCCAAGGTGATTTGATGAGGGATAGGAGACTGAACCAGCAGTGGACTTCTGATTAGTGTGTAGCAGCTAATGAAGTAGCCTAGTACTACAACTCTGCCCAACGGGGTTTCTCTATATTGACTTGTGACTTCTCAACCCAATCAGACTCTCTATCCAGTGGGTTTAAATGTGAGTCATGAGAGGAACATAAATAGTAAGAGCATCACAGATAATAGACTTATAATGAAGTGCATCAAACGAAGGCATCTGTGAGCAAAAGCTATGAAGCCATAGAAGCTGCAGTAAACAAGATCCATGGATTGGAGAGACAGGAAAGAATTGGTGGGGAGAAGATGTAGATTTAGGCACAGTAGAATCGCAAGCCTAGGGGAGTAAAATCTAAAGTGTAGTGAATCCCCGGGGGAACAGTAACAGACACGCATTTTGGAGGAGATGAGTTTTGCTAAAGTAGCCAGAATATCAGTAAGCCGAGAGCCGTTGTTGCAAGCTGATCAACATTCCACTTTGCTGGTGAGGCCTGATAGTTTGGATTATGAGATGTTTTCTGTGTTTCTTCACTCTTCCACCTAATCTAATAAAGTCTTATCACTTGATTTAAGCTGAGTATGCGTGGTTTAAGCTTGGTTGCGTGCAACCAGAGATGTCATGGTCTACAAGGCATCCTGACTTGCCGTCTGCTTGCTTCTCCAGCTTCCTCTCCTAATACTTCCATTCACATCAGACGCTTTAAGCATGCTGGCTTCACAGCATTCCCCAATGCACTGTGCTTGGGGACACGAATTCTCCAGTGCAGCTCCTGGTGTCATGGCAGGACCCTCCATCATCGGCTGATTTTTACTCATTCTCCAAAACGTAATGGTTACAAACATCTCTTGGATGACTTGCTTATCTCCAGCATGTTTTGGATTGTATGTCTCTCCTCATACACCACACTGGGCAAGACTGTTTCGTTGCTAATTTATCACACTGTGTGATAATCCCCTCTTCCTCTGTCTACCTCCTCTTGAAGGCTTGCAACCCTTCTAAGGCCAGCAGCTATGTCTTGTTCACCACTGTATGCCCAGCAACTGGATAGAGCCTGGCACATAGTAGGTGCTCAGTAGTGAGCACAGTAGGTACTTACTAAGTGATGGATTGAATACCTTCAGTTCTTCGAGCCAATGCTTGCCAGTTAGTAGTGAATATAAAATTACGATTACTAAATGTATTAGTTTGCTAGAGCAACCATAAAAAAGTAGCACAGACTGAATGGCTTAAACAACAGAGATTTATTTTCTCACAATCTGAAGTCTGGAGGTCTAAGATCAAGGTGTCAGCAGGGTTGGTTTCTTCAGAGACTTCTCCTTAGGTTGTAGATGGTTGTCTTTTCCCTGTGTCCCTACAGGGTCTTCCCTCTGTGTGTGTATCCTAATTTCCTCTTATAAGGACAGCAATCATATTGAATTAGAGTCCACCCTAATAAACTCATTTTAAATGAATTACCTCTTTAGAGACCTTATCTCCAAATGCAGTTATATTCTAAGGTACTGGGGGTTAGGTCTTCAACAAATGAAGACAAAGTTCAGCTCATAACACTAACTTACCAAATTTGGTAAGTTGTTTCCTTAGAAGCTCTGAGTTCCACTTTAAGTGCCAAGTAGATTAAAAGCAAACTAAGAGCAGCCTAAAGCAGAGCCGGTGATTACACAGAGAAGCTGCAGCTGACAATGAGGGAAAAAATAAATGAAAAATAAAAACTCATGGTAACTAGACTTATTGTGGAGATAATTTTGAAATGTATAGAAATATTGAATCACTATGTTACACACCAGGAACTAAGATAGTGTTGTAGGTCAATTATACTTCAAAAACAAACAAATAAATTCATAGAAAGAGAGATCAGATTTGCAGTTAACAGAGGTGAGGAATGGGGGGAGGGGGAATTGGATGAAGATAGTCAAAATGTACACACTTGCAGTTATAAGATAAATAGTAGGGATGTGATGTACAACATGATAAATATACTTAACACTGCTGTGTGTTATATATGAAAGTTAAGGGAGGAAATCCTAAGAGTTCTCATCACAAGAAAAAATATTTTTTATTTCTTTAATTTTGTATCTGTATGAGATGATAGACTCCTACTAACTCATTGTGGTAGTCATTTCACAACGTATGTAAGTCAAACCATCCTGCTGTACACCTTAAATTTATACAGTGCTATATGTCAGTTATATCTCAATATTACTGGAAGAAAAAAATGTGGCTATGTATTACAGAAATAAAATAGACAAAATATTTTTATGAAATAAAGACAAAAGGCCCAAACTGGACATCACATGCAAAAAAATGAATCTAGACACAGACTTTATACCTTATACAAAAGTTAACTCAAAATGGATCGTAGACCTAAATTTAAAATGCAAAACTTTCTAGTTTTATAAAGTTTTATAACTCCTAGGAGGTAACACAGGAGAAAGCCTAGATGACCTTGTGTATAGTGATGCCTTTTTAGATAAGACACCGAAGACGTGATAATGAAAGAAATAACTGGTAAGGCTAGACTTCATTAAAATTAGAAAGTTATGCTCTGTAAAAAGACAATATTAAGAGAATTACAAGACAAGCCACAGACTAGGAGAAAATATTTGCAAAACACGTATCTGATAAAGAACTGTTATCCAAAATCTACAAAGAACTCTTTAAAGTCAACAATAAGAAAAACACCAACCCAATTAAAAAATGAGCCAAAGACTTTTACAAACACCAAAGAAGACATACAGATGGCAAATAAACATATGAAAAGATGCTCCAAATCATATGTCATCAGGGAAATGCAAATTAAAACAACAGTGAGATACTACTACACATCTATTAGAATGGCCAAAATTCAAACACAGATAACATCACATGATAGTAAGGATATGAAGCAACAGGAACTCTCATTCCTTGCTGGTGGGAATACAAGCCACTTTGGAAGACAGTTTGATGGTTTCTTATAAAACTAAACATACTCTTCCCATATGACCCAGCAATCATACTCCTTGGAATTTAGGCAAAGGAATTGAAAATTTATGTCCATGCAAAAACCTGCACATAGATGTTTATAAGCAGCTTTATTCATAGTTGCCAAAACTTGGAAGGAACAAAGATGTTCTTCGGTAGGTAAATGGATAAATTGTGGTATATCCAGACAATGAAACACTATTCAGTGTTAAAAAGCAATGAATTATCAAGTCCTGCAAAGACGTAGAGGAACCTTAAATGAACATTATTATGTGAAAAAAAACAATCTGAGAAGGCTACACACTGTGTGGTTCCAACTGTATGACATTCTGGAAAAGGCATGAAGACAATAAAAGATTAGTGGAGACAATATAAAGATTAATGTTTGCCAGGCATCGGGAGGAGGGGAGGGATGAATAGATCACAGAGGATTTTTAGGGCAGTGAAAATACTCTTTATGGTATTATAATGATGGATGGATGTTATTATACATTTGCCCAAACCCATAGAATGTGCAACACCAAGAGTGAATTCTAAGGTAAACTGTGCACTTTGGGTGATGGTGCTCTATCAATGTAGGTCCATCCTTGGTAAAAACAGTATCATTCTGGTTAGCGATATTGATAATGGGGGAGGTATGCACGTATGGCGGCCGGAGGTATAGGGGAAATCTCTATGCTTTCCTCTCAATTTCACTGTAAATCTAAATCTGTTCTGAAAAAAACGAAGTCTTTAGAAAAAAACAAAGTACAAACAAACAGAAAAACCCAAAGGCCCAGCTAGCGAAGTCCTCTGGGCAACAAATATCAAGATCTCTTCCAGGCTTCCTGCATGTAGGGGCCAGTAGGGTCCTCTGCCCTGCCTCCCTCAGCATGGCTAATTTCTACTCATTGATGCAGAGGTATGCACGTAATTACCAGAGTAGTATGAGTGCTGTTCTGAGCAGCTCTCTGAAGCTGCCAGATGCACAAGAGAGTCTGTTTGGGGCATGAGAAGAGTTAAGGGGAGGTGGCAGCCTATCTTAGATCAATTTTCAACCCCAGTCTCCTAAGATTTCTTGTAAGAACATACTGTTACAAATACTGGTGATAACTCATGTGCAGTGGTGCTAAGCGGTAAATAGAGGATTCGAGAGCTTCGAGCTCTAACACCTGCTTTGCTATTGATTGACTGCATGCGTCTCACTAAGCCACTTAACCTTTTTATGGCTCACGGTCTTCTCTGTAAAAAATGATGGTCTCAGTGTCATTCATCATCAGGTTGTTGTGATACATAAGCAATTAAAAGGGCTCTGAGTATATAAATATACCTTAATATAGCAATGGCTATTTCCTGTTTACACACACACACACACACACACTACACTACACTACACTACACTACACTACACTACACTACACTCATACATTACATGGCATGGGAAGGAAAAAGACCTCTCAGGATTATTCTCCGGTGAAATGGTCAAATAACAAATTCATTATTAGGGGTCAGGGCGTATGCCAACTGTACCTTTAATAATTTATTTCTATGAAAAAACTCTTTCAGGTTTTATTATATCTTTTAATATCTACGAACATAATGATAATTTTCCTAGTACTTTTTTCTTTTAACTCACTTATTCATTCATTTTGAGGCTGTTGACTCTGCTGGGTATGAGAGAGGAAAAGATGAAAGAGACATGGTTGTTATTTGTCTTCAAGGAGAAGAAACATGAGAACAGTTACAATCCTAACTTCTGAGTGTGGGTAGAGATATATGTAAGGTAGTGCTGGCACAGAGGAAGGAAAAACACAGACCCTAGAGGGGTGAGGCAAGGGCGTGAATTTCAGCTTCCCACCACGTTTTGCTGTCGGGTTCTCCTTTTTCACCTCTGTGCCAGACACTGAGCTAAGTGAGTTTCATACATTATTTCTCATGTCTTATGGCCACCCTATGGAAAAAATATTTTTTTAGCCTTATTTTTCAGATGAGGAAAAAGAGACTCAGAGAGGTTAAATAACTTGCCTAAAGTCACAGAGCTAATGAATGGCAGAGCTAGAAATCAAATCCAGTCTTCTCTCTTTACAACTGCACACTATTTCTTCTCCAACAAGTTGTGTTTAAGATACAGAGTTCTAAAGGTAGAAAATGTTTGTTTTTCATATCTCAGCTTCAAACAGCCCCTTAATAATTTTCATGATGATATATTTTTTATGTTTATAAAAATATAGATGATCCAGGAAAAGGTGCTGCTTAAAAAGTTCATTGTATGGAATGATCTCTATCAACGTTACTCTGGTGCCAAGAATTTGTGAGAACATGTAGCTTGCAAAAACCAAATTCAATTATGAAAAAACAAAACAGGTGTTATCATGTCGTTTCAGTTTCTACCATGCCTTAGAAAAGCTTTTCCATAGAATTTAAAATAAGCATGTTAGGAATAAAGCATATTTTTTGAGCTGTAAAAACTCCATCGATTTCTATCTGATGCTGTATCTTAAAATGGAATTCACGTGAAGGCAAATGGAAACTTGCACTCTCACTGACCGAGCTACCTGCTTACCATTGCTCTGTTGCATGAGCATTGCTCCCCGCTGGCCAGCTGGCTGATAAGTGTGTGCCATTGTTCATAAGGGGAAATGGGGACGGCTGACACTGAGCACATCAGAGAGTCACAAATGGTAGAGTTTTGGAGGGCACTCAGAGAACATCTAGTTCAAAGCCCTTCATTTTAAGGCAAGGCGCTGAGGCTTAGAGTGGTAAAGTGAGTTGCCCAGTGTCACACAATTAGCTTGTGACAAGTCTCGGGGAAGAATTCAAACCACCTGAATCCCTCTCTGGCATCCCTGCACTGGGTTGAATAGTGTCTCCCCGAAACTCATGTCCACCCAGTACTTCAGAATGTGACCTTATTTGGAAATAAGGTCTTTGCAGATGTAATCTGTTAAAATGAGCTCACACTGGATTAGGGTAGGCCCTGATCCAATGATTGGGGGTTTTTATAAGATGAAAAAACAGACACAAAGACACATAGGTGAGAAGGCAGTGAAGGCAGAAGTTGAAGTGATGCATTACAAACCAAGGAACACTAAGGATTGCCAGTAACTACCAGAAGGTAGAAGAGGCAAGGAAGAATTCTACGCTAGAGCCTCTGAAGGGAGGATCGCCCTGCCAACCCCTTGATTTCAAACTTCTAGTCTTCAGACCTGTGAGAGAATAAATTTCTGTTATTTTAAGCTGCCCAGTTTGTGGTCAGTTATTTTAAGCCAGCTGGTTTGTATGGCAGTCCTAGGAATCAAATACAATCTCTTCTGCCTAACCATGGCTTATCTTGGGCATCCTTCTAGATGAAAAGCCCAAAGTGTACTGCCATTGTCAGTACACTTAAGGGTCCTAGCTGCAAATATGAAGGGCAGCATTTTAATCTGTAAACTGACGGCTCTTACAGTCACACCTGACAAACACACTTACTGTTGTTTTTGTTCCAATTAGCTGTAAATCACCTTAAATCTCATCATAGGAAGCAGTGATCTATTTAAATTGAATGTAAATATATTGCTGCTTGCTTTTCTACCAAACAGAAATAGAACATGGACAAATTACTTACTAGGTGTTATGTGTCTTGAAATCTAGAACTGATAGGAAAGAATAGATTATTGGAGGTCAGGGTAAGAGAAGTATTGATATTCTGGGTACTAAATCATCATGGAATTGACTGTCACGTTGCAATTTTCAAAATCCTCTTTAAAAAAAAAATTGCCAGATACATTGTTCTGATTTTTACCAAGGTCATCGAAGGTGAAAGTAACAGAAAAAGAAATAGTTGAGCTGTTAACTCAAATGACTATATTATGGTTTATCAGAGTCTAAACTCATCTCTAGGGTGTCCTCTGTTTGCCTTCTTGGACATTGTAGCAATAGCTGATTACTCTTACTTTGCACTCAATCTGCAGTCACACGGGAGTAAGGTAGAGTTAAAAGCTCAGGCTCTGTGACCAGAAATGTCATTTGAGACTGAAGCACTTAGGTTTTGTTTACATGACACATAGCCAGCCAGTTAGAACTTCACATTTCAAGCCCCCTCATTCTTATGCGAGAGAGAGTATATTGACTTCAAGTCCACTGCTTGGGTACTGCTGCTTGTGATCAAAGGAGAAAGAGAAGGAGGGGTAGATGCTTTGCTGTCAGGAGTGGGCTGATAGACTGAACACAAGTGCTTTTAGTGCAAATGGTCTTTTGGCATTGCTATGTGCCCCTGGAATGTGCAGATGCTCAGAATCCAGGACAAGAGATCATAGGGAGAAATAGCGGGGGAAAAAAACCCTGGCCATCAAGTAGACTAAAATCAATGTTGAATGAACATTTAAATTTTATCTTATTTTTTTGTCAGTTTGGAGCAGTGTGCAGACATAGTTATTGCTCTTGAGTAAGAGAAGAGGAGGGAGACGTAGAGAAAATTTTCTCCAAGCTGGTGCTGGGGTCAGTGAGGTAGGGGATGGTTCACATCCTCAGTAAGGAGTTGTGAGGAAGGAGGAATTGAGTAATATGTTTTAGGAGGAATCTGGTCAGCCTTACATCTCCTTTTGGGTCTTTTTAAAGCTTTATTAGAATTTTAAAAAATCTTTTCATATACTCTGGGGTATCAAATGCTGTTGGTGAGCATTGAGGAGGATGAAAGCATAAGGTTTTGAAGGCTTTTCTTAAGGTTTTGACTGTATGGCTGCCCCTTTGGTCTTTGGCTGTCCTTGACTATTCAGGGTAGTCATTCTGCCATGTTTGGTGTGTCCACGTGGCTGTTTATGTATTTTTGCCAATGTTTCAGTTGTCAGTATCCCAGACCCTAGTAGTATTTGCACCTCTTGCATATGTGCTATAAACTAAGAAATTGGTTTGCTTTTAGTCATGTCTCCCCACCCCCGACCCCTACCACCATTTATTGCATTATCTTTTTTGTATTGAACATTTCTTCACCTTATTAATCAAGACCATTTTTTAAAAAGTTATACTAGGCACCAGTATCTGGGAAGAGGCTGCACAAATATGGAAATGAGGCTTTATGTTACTTTTATTTTCAAGAAGCCAGTAAAGTATTATGTGATGCCTTGATGGTACCAATGCTGTCATACTCCAGAATTAGAATTCAAGTTAATACTTTCAGTATTTGTCACAGAGATGATTTAACATTAGGACTATAATATAGTTTGTGTAAAATTTAACAGCCAGCATCTCAAGGTGTGTCAGATATCAAACTGCTATTCTTTGTGAAGATTTTCAAATGTACTGTCGTATCAATTGTCTGTTGCCACGTAACAAACCACCCCAAAGCTTCGTACTTAAAAGAGCAATGGTTTATTATTTCTCATGTTCTGTGGATTGACTGGGCCATGGGCCTCTTCTGAGCTCACTCACAAAGTTTAAGCCAACTGTCAGCTCAGATGGTGCTGGAAGGTCTAAAAATAACCTTATTCACAAGTCTGAGATCCTGGTGCTGGCTATCAGCTGGGCCTTTTTCTCTACGGTCTCTCATAATTCATTAGCCTAGCTGGGCTTCCCCACGTGATGGTAGGAGTGTTGCAAGAGGATGAAAACAGAAGCTCTGAGGTCTCTTAAGGCTTAGCCTCGGAAGTCTCACAACGTTGTTTCCACTTCATTCTGTTGGTCTAAGCAATTCATAAGGTCCACTCAGATTCAAGGGGTAGAGAAATAGACTCCACCCCTGCTTGGTGGGAGGATGAAAGAGTCACATTAAAAAGGGATGTGGGGCTTCCCTGGTGGCGCAGTGGTTGAGAATCTGCCTGCTAATGCAGGGGACACGGGTTCGAGCCCTGGTCTAGGAGGATCCCACATGCCGCGGAGCAACTAGGCCCGTGAGCCACGACTACTGAGCCTGCGCGTCTGGAGCCTGTGCTCCGCAACAAGAGAGGCCGCGATAGTGAGAGGCCCACGCACCGCGATGAAGAGTGGCCCCCGCTTGCCACAACTAGAGAAAGCCCTCGCACAGAAACGAAGACCCAACACAACGAAAAATAAATAAATAAATAAATAAATTAAAAGAAAAAAAAGGGATGTGTACAGAGGAGGATGTTGGGGTTATTATTGTGCATCTCTATCATTGTTTTCTAAGCCAAGTCCTTTGGGAGTTTTATCTCTCCCTGTCCCTGTAATCTTCTTCCTACTTGGCTGAGTACTCTGGATTTAGTTTTAGGTTATAAGAGTAAATAAATTAATTTATCCTTCTATGGCAGAGACTGCTAGTTGTCCTTCAAAATCCATTATTTCCTTCCTCATCAGAAATAAATACCCTATTTTTTTAGCTAGGCGTATGGACCTCTGAATCCTTGACCCCAAGAAATGCTACACAAGCTCTGGACTGATTTCTTCTAGGTTTCTTGAATGTAAAAGAGAAATACATTTCTAAATCATCTGAGCACTATTCTTTGAACACTATCTTCAGAATAAACTTCATGAATATATCTCCTTTTATTTTATAATTAGCCATTCAGAATGTACTGAACCCATCATCAAGTTGTCGTCTATTCTTCTTTTGATATCATACAGGAATGGGAAGCTCATTATCTTCTTACTTGCACTTATTCATCTATAACTTTAATACAACACTAAAATCAGTGACTTTGGGATTTTTCTAATTTTGTTAATTCACCTATCTTTTTTATCAACATAGAAAATGAGCTAGTTATTATTTTTAAAAATACTAAAACATGAAAATTAATAAAATGTAATTGGATCTAATGTTCTTACTATTTGCTCTACTTCCAGACAATTAAAAAAAACAGTTTAAGAACACTCAATTCTTTGAGAAAGTAGATCCTTTAATAGGTTAAAAAAATTTTTTTGATTACTTTTTTTGGTAGATGCAAAAAGAGATGAAAATTCAAAGTTTTATAATCCAAAAGATCAACAGCAGGAAACACAGAGGTAAATATGGAAAACAAATAAAGAGGAATATTATGCAATCATGGAGACGACAACACAATACCCATAACAAGAAAGGAAATTTTTATAGCTAATGTAAAGTCGTAAAATATAATATTTTTGGTATACTATGAATATATCTGTAAAAAGATATAATGGGAAGTTTGTTCCATCAGTTTAGAATTCCGTGATATCATGATAACAAAGATGAGTTTGAGATGACCTTACCCATCTGCAGAATTTACAAAGAGAGTAAACTGCTCCATGGCTTTTGGGCTCCTCTGTGAGATCAGGGATATTATAGGGTGTCAGAAAGTGGATCAGAGTGGGGAGGGGACATTGCTGAAGAGACTTTTGTGGAAATGGCTGTCCTACCTGAGTCCTCACACCACACTTTGGAAGAGGGATATGTGGTGTACTAGCTCCTGACTCCAAGCCTAATGAAGGGGACTAATTGAGAGCTTTGAAATATGTTTCCTGCATTTTGGGAAATATATAAGACTGATGCCTGACCTATACCTGGGAAAGGGAGGTCGCTTAGGGATTAGGGACTGGGAAATAATGAGGGCAAGTGAATGGCTGACTGGCTTTCTTTTGTGGCAGAACCAAGAAAGAGCTGCTGCTTAGAAATATTTGTCAGAGAAAGAGGGGTTGAGTATTTCCCACTGCACACTTGTGGGCTATATGACAAAGTGAATCCATGTGGGGTTGTCTGGGGTTCTGCTTAATAGTGTTACATGGAGGTGAGGAGAACTCAGTGGAAACCAAAATTCAGGAGTAGGTGGAGGAGGTAAGCATGGGGAAAATCACAGAGTAGGACCACAGCTTCTCCCCCATTTCTGGCTTCCAGACTGAAGCTAGAGAAGTGGAAAGTTGACATTAAATAAGGTTTAGAGTTTTGATTAATATCTTGGACTAGACATTCTAATTAATAAGTTGAGGCTATGTTTGTGACTTTAAGTGCCCAAAGCCCTGGCTGAGTTTTCATCTAAGCGCTGGGAAAGGTAACTTACACCAAAGAAGTTCAAAGAGAAGGTAAGCGTCAAAAATAAAGTTGCATTTGTTCATAATCTATGTTAGCCTTGATCAATAAACTATATGCAGAACATCATCTGAAAAAAAGTGATTTTTTTTTTTTAAGTTTTTTAAAACTAATTAATTTATTTATTTTGGCTGCATTGGGTCTTCATTGCTGCACGTGGGCTTTCTCTAGTTGCGGCGAGCAGGGGCTACTCTTCCTTGCAGTGCGTGGGCTTCTCATTGCAGTGCCTTCTCTTGCTGTGGAGCATGGCCTCTAGGTGCTCAGGCTTCAGTAGTTGTGGTGCATGGGCTCAGTAGTTGTGGCTCATGGGCTCTAGAGCGCAGGCTCAGTTGTTGTGGTACACAGGCTTAGTTGCTCCACGGCATGTGGGATCTTCCCAGAGAAGGGATTGAACCCATGTTCCCTGCATTGGCAGATGGATTCTTAACCACTGCGCCACCAGGGAAGTCCCCAAAAAGTTACATTTTAAAGCAGCTATTTTGAAAACCTCCGAACAAAGAAAAGCCCGGCTCCCGATGGCTTCGCTGGAGAATTCTACCAAACATGTAAAGAATTAATCCCAATCCTTCTCAAATTATTCTAAAGAGTTGAAGAGGAGGAACACTTCCAAAATCATTTCATAAAGCTATCACCACCCTGATACCAAAGCCAGACAAAGACACCACGAGGAAAGAAAACTACAGACCAATATTCCTGATGAATATAGATGCAAAAATCCTAAACAAAATATTAGCAAACTGAATCTAATAGCACTTTAAAAGGATTATGCACCATGGCCAAGTGAGATTTATCTCTGGGATGCAAGGATGGTTCAACATATAAAAATCAATTAATATGATAGTCCACATTAACAGAATAAAGGAGAAAAATTTATTTATGATAGGCCACATTAACAGAATAAAGGAGAAAAATTATGTGATCATTTCAGTAGATGAAGAAAAAGTGTTTGGCAAAATTCAACATCCTTTCATGATAAAAACTCTCAACAAACTTAGGAAGAGAAGGAAATTACCCCAATGTAATAAAGACTATATACAAAAAGCCCACAGCTAACATCATACTCAACAGTAAAAACTAAAAGCTTTTCCCTTAAGGTCAGGAACAAGGTAAAGGTGCCCACTCTTATCACTTCTATTCAGCAGAGTACTGGAAATCCTCCTCAGAACAAGTAAGTAGGCAAGAAAAGGCAAAAAAAAAAAAGCATCCAAATCAAAAGGAAGAAGTAAAATTGTCACTGCTTACAGAGGACATGAGCATATATATGGAAAACCCTAAAGACTACCTCCCCTGAAAAATTGTTAGAACTAATAAATGCTCAGTAAGGTTGCAGATACAAAATCAACATAAAAATGTCTTTGCATCTCTATACAGTAACACTGAACTATCTGAAAAGGAAATTAGGAAAATAATCCCATTTACAATAGCACCAAAAAGAATAAAATACTTAGGAATAAACTTAACTATCGAGATAAAACACTTGTATACTGAAAACTACAGACCACTGATGAAACAAATTAGACACAAACAAATGGAAATGTGTTGTGGATTGGAAGACTTAATATTGTTTATATGTCCATGCTACTCAAAGTGATCTACAGATTCAGTGCAATCCCTATCAAAATCCAAAGGGCATTTTTCACAGACATAGACAAAAAAAAAATCCAAGATTTTTACAGAAGACCATGAATAGCTAAATCAATCTTGAGAAAGAACAAAACTGGCGGCATCGCACTTTCTGATTTGAAGCTCTATTACAAAGCTATAGTAATCAAAACAGTATGGTATTGACATAAAGGCAGACATATAGACCAATGGAACAGAATAGACAGCCCAGAAATAAATCCATGCATGTATGGTCAACTAATCTTCAACAAGGGTGCCAAGAATACACAATGGGAAAAGGATCATCTCTTCAACAAATGGTATTGGGGAAACTTATATCCACATGCAATGAAATTGGATCCTTACCTTATACCATACACAAAAATCAACTCAAACTGGATTAAAGTCTTACACATAAGACTCAACTGTAACCCTCCTAGAAGAAAACATAGGGGAAAAGCTTCATGACATTAGTCTTGTTCTTCATGGACATGACACTAGAAGCCCAGGCAATAAAAACAAAATAAGTGGGACTACATCAAACTAAGAAGCTTCTGGACAGGAAGAAAACAATCAACAGAGTGATAATGTAATTTGTGGAATAGGAGAAAATATTTGTAAGCTATGTATCTGAAAAGGGGTTAATCTCCAAAATATATAAGGAACTCCTACAACTCAATAGTAAAAAAAAAAAAAAAATAATAATAATAATTACCTGATTTAAAAATGGGCTAAGGACTTGAATAGACATATTTCCAAAGAAGACATACAAATATTCAACAGGCATATGAAAAAATGTTCAATGTCATAATCAGGGAAATGCAAATCAAGCTACAATAAGATGCCACTTCACAATTGTCAGGATGGCTGTTATCAAAAACACAGAGAAGATAGTAAGTGTTGGCAAGAATGTGGAAAAATTGGAACCCTTGCACATTGTTGGTAGGAATGCAAAATGGCACAGCTGTTTTAGGAAACAGTGTGAAGGTTCCCCCCAAAATTAAAAGTAGAACTACCACATGATTCAGCAATTCTACTTCTGGATACTTATCCAAAAGAATTGAAATTAGAATCTCAAAGAGATATTAGCAATCCTACATTCATAACATCACTCTTCACAATAGCCAAGATGTGGAAACAACCTAAATGCCCATCAGCAGATAAATGGATAAAGAAAATATGGCACAGATGTACAATGGAATACTATTCAGCCTTTAAAAAGAAGAAAATTCTGCAATATGCAATAACATAAATGAACCTTGAGGACATTATGCTAAGTGAAATAAGCTAGCCATAGAAAGACAGATACTGCATGATTCTACCTATATGAGGTATCTAAAATAGTAAAATCATAGAATCAAAGAGTAAATTGGTGGTTGCCAGGGGCTGGGGGAGTGACCAATCAATGGGCATAAAGTTTCAGTCAGGCAAGGTGAAAAAGTTCGAGATCTGTTATATAACAGATATAGTCAACAATAATTCATTTCACATTTAAAAATTTATTGAGAATAGATCTCATGTTATGAGCTCTTACCACAATAAAATAAAATACAAATATGTATATAAAAAAGAGAAAAAACAAGCGAACAAATAAACCCTAAAAACATCATAGCTGGGAAATAGCTTAAAGAGTTCCTTTAATATTGTGGTAGTATTATCTAAGAATGAATGAAACTCAAGGCAAGATGAGGCCTTTCATTGTACCTTCAGCATAACATATAGGGATTAAGAACAAGCCTGCCTAGGTTCAAATCCTTCCATATCATTTACTAGTTGTGTGATTTTACGCAAGACACCTAGTATTTTAAGCCTTTGTTTCCTCAGCTGTAAAATGGGGATAATGATAATTATAGCTGCCTCATAAACTTGTTGTAAGGATCAAATGAGCTCATCCATAAAATATTAAGTGTTCTATACATGTTAGCTGTGTTTGTTATGGTTCCAGGGACAGTGATGAAATGAAGCAGGACTGTCTGCTTTTCTGAGGTTGTGGTCAGAGAAGCAAAGAACATTTTCTTATAAATCAAGGGGGTGTTGCAAATCTCCTAGCAAAGATTTGTGCCAGAGCAACGAGTTCCCACTAGAGTTGAACCAAGGATGACTTCTGCATCTCTCTCAAGGCTTGCCTGCAATTCGAAAGCACAGCTGTGGCTTCCAGGAACGTGATGGGTTGAAGGAGAGAACATCCTGGTCCCTTCCATACCTTGGGGAATTTTCCAGCGTTGATATAGGACAGTAAGAACTCAGTTCACAGTCTCATTAGGGAGTGGAATGTTCACACAAATGACATTTTCTAATTCATTGAGGTCTATCCATTTTTGTCCTTACATAGGTATTCCTGATGCTTCAGTTCTGAAGGGATGGTATTAGCTGCAGGTGTCATGTAGCTTTAGCAGATGGAAGATATATTAAATTTGGCAGCCTTTTCCTTTTCTTCCTGTCTTCAGAACTTTTGATTTTATCACAGCATAAAATTCAGTCTCTCTGAGTATAGGGTTCTAAAAGGGGTTTAGACCTTAAGGGAAGTTAATCAGTGCCCTTAGATGTGGAAAGAACACCTTGGTTTCAGCTACATAACCAATTGACAAAATAAATGTTTGAAGTTCAGCTTTTCTTACTGAGTTTCCACACAGTTAATAAGTAGATGAAATACAAAAATACATCAATAGCTCAAAAGGAAAAAGAGAGAGAGCATGAAAAAGGCAGGGGAAAAATGTGGTTTCACTTCCAAATGTGCTGAATAAAAATAATTATGGATGTAAGGAGGCCAGCTTTAGGTTTTAATCATTGTTTTTCCACTACCTAATAATTTGCTATTCAGCTCCTGCTGTCATATAGCTTTTGGGTTGGGTGGCATAAGCTCACCAGGTAACCACAAGTAATCTCTTTAGTTTAAGCCTGTGGTGCATCAGAGCATGAGAGGCTGGACCAATTAGATGCACTATGTAAAAAAAAAATTTTTTTTCATTAATATTTGGCATTTGATGCCCTGATCTGTAACCAAATGAGTAATTTTGCCATTGTTATGCTGTATGGAAACTATCATTTTGACCAGAATGTCGATATGTGGTCTTTAAATTTCATACTGGGTATTAAAAACTATGCAAGCTAGCAGTTAGAATGTGCGTGATTTTGTTCTGAATGTATATCATTGAAAATATTGATTTAAATGATGCAATATGTGCTGCTTGTACCAAATCTCTCTGCATATTGGCTGCAGTATATTTCCTTAAATCTACCAAGACATTAGCTATCAAGCAGAAGATTGCTTTCTGTGAGTGGGGGAATTATTATCACACTAAGAAAGGAGAAGAGGGGGGTCTTATCACGTCCTAGATAATACATGAGAAAACGGGGAAATCTCTTGAGGAAAAAAAAAGAGGAAGAAATAATAAGAACATGTATTTTTAACTCGTCTGTTCTATTTTCATGAATTCTGCTGTCAATAATATCGTGACTTGTTTAGATGTGAAAAGACAGACTGATTTTCCTGGGCTGGGGGGTCAGGAGATCCAGGTTCAACTTCTGGCTTTGCCAATATCAGTGTGACCTTGAGCAGGTCACTTAGCCTCCTTTGCAATCTGTTACTTCTCTGAAACGGAGGCTCTTGCAATTGTCAGCAATCACAAAGCCACATTTGGCCTACAGATATTTTTTGTTGACATGCATTGTTTGTAAATTTCTCCAAGCCAAGCCAACACTCAAAAGTTGGGAGATTTCACTTAAAAACCAGGTTTCTGCCCTCCATTCGAAAATTGGAAGACTTAATACCAGCCTCACATTCTTACATGGCAGAATAGACTAGAGCAGAATGGTGCCTCCAATTCAAATGGCATCTGCTTCCGCCATTTGTCTCAGTCTTCACCACTCCCTGTTTTCACCCCAATGCAGGGACTAAATGCTAGTTCCACTTGCTATGCTTATTGTTGATTTTCTTCTAGTATGGGTATATATTTCAGTATCCACCACCATCTCTGTCTAATTTGGAAAAAAATAAAAGTCAAGGCATCTACAGGTTTCAAAAATATATGGGAAGAGTACATTTCCTTTTTAAATGCAGACTACCTCTTTGTCTTTAATATGCTAACAAAGCATTCCTGTTAAAAGAATACGAGCCCTACTTCACTGGTTTATGTTACTCTCTCTAGGCATTTAAATTTGTCATCCCTGGGCCATTTAGGAATAAATGCTATAATTCTATAACTTCATGAAGAAACTTCTCAAAAGATGCCTTCTTTTAAATGTCTCATTGATGTACAACAAAGAGAGAATTTCTCTGGGAAGATGTCTGGGTCTAATAGCCAGTAGAAGGGCTTATACAAGCTGTAAACCTTTCAAAGGAAGGGCTCTGGGGGCCAGACAGTAGCTTGCTGAACAGTTACAAGCAATTTGCATTAGTTCAGGGGCCTTGGTGAGACTGCAGTATGCTAGAGAGAATGGCTTTCCCATACCAGATTCCATTTCTTCCTGTATATTGCTTCATTTCCACAATGAACCAAAGATTTCTGTTCTTCTTGGCACTGCATTTTTGGCAATCAGAGTGACCTTGAGCAGGGTGGGAAACCGGCAGAAGCAAGCCTAAGGGAAATAGCATCTGATACACTTCCTGATAATAAACGCTGGTGCCGGCAAATTACAGTCTATTATGTGCCAGGTGCTATACAGAGTATTTTACATACATTATCTCATTTAATCCTCATAATTAGTTTATTAGGAACATATTATTTTCCTCAATACACATGGGGAGTCTCAGGTGCTGGGAGGTTAAAGAGCTGGTTCAAGGTCACACAAGCAGCACTGGGGAGTTGGTCTCCCTATTGCCACAGGCTCTGCTTGAAGCCACTTCACTGGATTATATCAATACAATGGCTGCAATGGTTTTAAAAAAGAAAGATCAGGGAATAAAATGAATGGTTTACTTATGCAATAATAGAAAGTATTTTCCCCCTCAAATGTTGTAATATTTCTCTATAAATACACTCTTTTGTCTTCCTGTAATTCATATTTGACAAAATACTTTCGTACTCATTTAGCTCTCACAACAGACTCAAGAGGCAGGCAGGCCAGGTCTTAACTGACTGCATTTACAAGTGAGAAAACCAAGTCCCTAGAGGTGAAGTGGCTTGCTCAAGGTCACACTGCTAATTGAATTGAGCGATAGTTCTCATGTGCCCCGTGCTCGTCACTCCCTAGGACGCCATGCTGCCTCCTTCTTGTAGGTAGTAGGTTGATAAATTTTTATGTATGAAAGAGACTCTCCTCTCACAAAGTGAGGAGAAGTGACCTGCTCTCTATGTAAACTATTCAATATAAAATTATTTTCTTCTTTCTCAATTATTCTTTCATTATTACAATGCAGATGGTAATAAAACAAATATTATTGGAAATTGGGTTATACTGATATAGCAATCTATTCATTTTGAACCCTCAGATTCTTCTATCTGCCCTGGGTAGACTTTTCAGACTGGCATGACATCTTTGAGAGGTGTCTGTGATGATTAAATTCGTTCCTCATAATATCAGGGACCCCGTTAATAATTGATTAGCTCACTTAGACATGTGTTAATGAGACCAAGATGATGATGTAGCTTTGCTCATGTCCATAGGTACAGATTGTCCCCTAACCTTGACTATGTTTCCCAATGGTTGTAGGAAGGACAAGAAAAGTGAGCTATTTTTTTTATACCACCAAAATTGTAAAACTCAGTGCTTTCTTTCCCTAACTCAGCATATGAAAAAGCTATGTGTTATATATGGAATCTAAAAAAAAAAAGTTCTGATGAACCTAGGGGCAGGACAGGAATAAAGACGCAGACATAGAGAATGGACTTGAGGGTACGGGGAGGGGGAAGGGTAAGCTGGGATGAAGTGAGAGAGTGACATGGACATATATACACTACCAAATGTAAAATAGACAGCTAGTGGGAAGCAGCCGCATAGCACAGGGAGATCAGGCTGCTTTGTGACCACCTAGAGGGGGGGACAGGTAGGGTGGGAGGGAGATGCAAGAGGGAGGGGATATGGGGATATATGTATACATATAGCTGATTCACTCTTTATACAGCAGAAACTAACATAACATTGTAAAGCAACTATACTCCAATAAAGATGTTAAAAAAAAAAAAGCTATGTGTAAACTAGGTGTAGTTCTCTATATATTCCTACATGAATATTCATTGAGGGGGAGGCATAAAAATGCAACATTTCTCAAACTCTGTTCCATGAAATGCTAATAGATATTCTGAACAAATGAGATTACTGCCACTGTGGTGACGTGGAATGCCAGTCTGTTGAAGATAGGACCTGTGTTCTAGGTCTCTTCCATCTGTTGACTGTCTTTGGGTGATGTTCTATATCAGGATTCCTTGTATACAAAGGTGGTTCTCACTATCAGGTATGAGTTAAACATGCAGAAGCATGACCATGATATATTTTCTATCAATGTTTGCTTGGTCTTAATTATCCTTGATGTGTATGTCACTGTTATTCGGAAACACCTATAGCTTTGGTGCCTGTGCATGAGACGTTTTCATAAAAAATACTTGTATTTTCTTCTAATTCTGAACTGTAATGGAAATGTCATGTTTTTTGACATTTAGGAAACATTAACCTTGTTTTCTGAGTATAGTACTTTTATTTACCTTGGGAAAATACCCACTGTCACTACCCTGTGACTCTAGTAGTATTGTCTTCATCCCCACCTTCAGGAATGGGAATGTGGCTCCAGCCTGGCCAACTGAGTGTCACGTTCTTCTGTCGAGAGGGATTGGTTCAGGAATTTCTTTATTTTTGCCAATGTGAGTCACACCAAATACTAATGTTAGATAAAATATCTATCCATTCCTTCATCCTCCACTAGATCTAGACATATGAGGAAGTAAGCCTGAACCTGCTGGCAGCCATCTTGTCACCATGAAGGGCCTCAAAATGCAACCAACAAGAGAAATGCAGAACAGAGGAATGACAAAAAATCAAGTCCTCATATTGTCTGAGTCCCTTGATTCATCTAGGTCTAGAGCTGGTGCCCTTGGATTTTTCAGTTAGGTGAAACTTTTTGTCTGACATCAGCTGGAGCTAGTTTTTTGTTATTTGCAACTGAGCAGGTGCTCACCAAAGCAACCAGAGAAAATAAGGAAGCTAAAGGCAGAGGGCAGAGCGCATCTATAGTATTAAAGCCTGTAGAGTCCCATGAGTTTGCTCTAGGGCCCCAAGGCCCCATTCAATTCTCCTTTTATTAATGTAAGTATATGAATGATAGTGTTACACCCAGGAATTCTGCTTACAGAGTACATGTTGGCTGTGTGGTTTAGTGGAAGGGGCATGGGCTTTGAACAGGAAAGAGTGGTGAAAATAAGTGCTACAATTTTCCAACTATGTGACCCAATGATAAGTAAGTTTCTAAGCCTCAGTCTCATCTGTACAAGGACCGTTGGGAAGATTAAATGAGATTACATGTGTACAGTAATTGACCTAGATGCCCAATAAATGTCTATTTCACAGACAGATTTACCTTTTACAGCTTTACTTTCATCTAACCTACTCATCTTACAGTGCATAAAACAATGCCTACTTTACCCATTCTTGCCTTAAATGATTCATTAATTCATCAATTTTAGTCTCCAATGAATTTCTATGAATAACCTTAGTTTTCCATTTAAATTTCACATACATACCCATGAGATGCGAAGTAAAGAGTCTACAAGCTTTTGGGGGGCAGGATTTAAGCTTTGAAACTTTTCTTCTCCCAAGAGATTTCCAGGAATGTAATGCAGATTAGAACATGGCCAGTCTGGACAGTGTCATCTGCACGCTGGGAAGATTACTGAGACATTTGTACGAACAGTAAAAATTATTGAGAAATCATTGAAATAACCTTTAAAAATTCTTGTGGAGAAAAAGATGGTTTGTCATCAAGAACATACATTTCATAAATGACCTTGGACAAAATTAAATTTAAAAAAAAAAATTAAAGTATAGTTGATTTACAGTAATATATTAATTTTAGGTGTACAATGTGATTCAATATATTTAGATTATACTCCGTTTAAAGTATTATAAAATAATATCTATATTTCCCTGTGCTGTACAATACATCCTTGTAGCTTATTTATTTTCTACATAGTAGTTGGTGCCTAGTCTGAATCTGCCCCATGACGTGCTCACTTATCTCAGTAGGGGCTATGAACTGAGGTTCTATTATTTCTGCTTGCTTATTCTTTGAAAGGCAAATACTTTTATTTTCCTATAGGGGGTCCTTCAAACAACTTTAGGCATTTTCTGTTGAAGTCCTTGAAACAATAGTGGAAGTCAATATTTTCCATTTCTAAGAATTAAAGGAATATGTCACAGATGTTATCATTTGGAATTAGATTGTTCTTTACCTGCTGGTGTTTTAAGTGTAATTACAGATGATTTAAGTATCTAGGACTGTCAGAGGCATGGAGGAATGATGATTGAGAAATATCAAGTGGTGTGGGAGCAAAGAGAAGAAAATAAAGAAAGTCACAGAACTTTTAAAATAGACTTTCCAATCTGTATCTCCTTAGTTTCCTGGGCTCTAATCTTTAATTCCTATTTTTATTTTATTATTGTGTGAGTAGAGAGCAGGAAGTAGGGCAAACATCTATTTGACCCGCAAATTCCTAACACTCTGTCAATCCTTTGTATAACCAGACACCAATAAAAAGACATTAAACACATTAAATTACAAGTACATGAAATCAGTCTTTGCAGCTGTGCTCAAACTAGTGGACATAATAGTTCAAAGATTCTGTAGAAGGGAAAGCATAAGGATCAGTAGATTTCCCCATATTGGTTACTTATAATTAATTCTTTCCAATATAGCCAAAGTGACAAAGTTCTGTTTGCTTTTTTCTCCCTCTAGGCACTCTTTGGCAGACTTTTGCTAAAATTTTCTTTGAGCATATTGCAATAACAATTCATTGCCTCTTTTTTGTTTGCTTGCCTAGATTTCCCTTAAAGCTGGGGGTTTCTTGAAGGTAGGGACTGATCTTGGTCACCATTGCATTTTTAGCAGTTCCAGCAACACGGCTGGTATGTGGTGGGTACTCAATAAATAAGTGTTGACTGAGTGAAGGAGGGCAATATATACTTGCTAAACTGAATTGAGCACAGAAGAGTTGATATTTTAATTTTCTTGTGCTGCAAGATATATTCACCATGACAATAACAATATGTGCCCCTAGATAGATATGGATGCTAAAAAGGAATTCTTATCAGCCATTTTTCAACATTTCACTAAAAAATGTTGGCATCTCTTCTCCCAAGAATTACTTTGAAATGGGTTCCTTCTTTCCCTCCTCCTTTCATCCCTTCCTTCCTTCCTTCAAGTTGGCCCTGGGGCATGGTGTTTCCCAAATCTATTAACATTGCCAGATCCCCTAATCTTTAATAAATATTGTCATTAACATTCTAACCACAATTTTTACTTGTAGGTGCACAAGTACTTACAAAATCAAAAATAGCCTTAAGAATCATTTGATTGGCACTCAACACCCAGCAGCATATAAAAACAAATTAAATTCTATAAAATACTTGTCATAAAAATGTACAAGCATTCCTGTTAAATAAAAACAAACCAACAAATACCTGTGGGATATCACACAGAATATGTATTTCTTTAGTTTAAAACATGGGTCCCCTGAGAGTAGCAAAGCTGTGTTGTAGTCCTGGCTCTTTCTGCTTAGTCTTCGAAGATTTCACCTTCACTTGCCATCCTTGGGTTTTTCTTCAAGTGCAAAATCAAAGATTTATATCAAATAATTTCCAAGGTCTCTTTCAGTTTTAAAATTCTATTTTTCTATGATTTTCAATTTTCTCTAGAAAGTAACTGGGGAAAAATTTATTTATAGAGTCTGCTGTCCAGCCCTCTTCTTAGAACTATATTTATTCTATAATGGGTCTTTACCTGTATCCACACTGTCACCATATTGTTTTACATATATTAATAGTTTCTCTGAGGACTTAGATGTAACATCACTTTGCCTCTTGCATTTTTTTTTTTTAAAGTCAAACCCTGTTTAAAGGTATTAGAGTTTCTTTTCCCTCTAAAGGATTTAGCTCTAAGTTCCTTGGATGCTTGAAGAATGCTGAGAAATAGGGAAAATCAGCTCCATTTCTATTCTTTACAACCATGCTACAAAGAAAAGTAATCATATCATGAGTATTCATTTGTACAGCCAAGATTTTTGCTTAGGTCTCTCTTCAACAAGAACGAAATAGTCAAAGTTTACATTTTACTTCAATGTAGGAAATTTTAAGAAGTTGAAATGAATAAAGAGTAGTTTTAGAAAATTTATTATTTTGTCCTAATACCTTCCAAGGTGATATTTTGCTTTCAGTTTTCCCTGAGGAAATAGAGATCTCAAATGCTATATACATTTTCTTTTCATACTCTCATATACATTGTACCCATGATACTTTAAGAGCTTTTAGTGAGGAAGTATGACTCTGAAGCAGACCCACTTCTCATGTAGGGTTGTACTTGACTGCATTGGTTACATTGGAGCTAACTGGTCATTCCTGACTCTTTGATAGCATCATTAGCACAAAATGTATGGGGTTTTCTTAGCTTTACCATATTTTGTGTACTTTTCATCATTGGGTAATTCAGTAGTAAAATGCAATCATTTGATGTTTTGTAATAGTTACAGTCACATAGATGTTTTAAAAATCGTTATATTTTGTACTGAAAATATTTATTAAAATTTTATTTATTTAAAATATTTAAACCAAGATCTGAGAGTGTCTTTCAATAAAAAGAACATGATTCTTTGGTAATACTTTTAAGTCAGAAAAAATTGGATACCTTTAACGAAGTTTAACTTGGTAATATTAAGTTTTAAAAAGCTCATATCTTCAACATCTAAGAAGGGGTTTGTAAGCCACCAAAATAATACAGCTTCTAAAAAGTCCAACAGTTTTATTGCTGAGTCAGCAACCATGTACTCTGGTGGTTTGTCAAATGGAGCAGTTTCCTCTTCTGAGGCTTCCTTCAGATTTCTGAATCTCTGGGCCTCCTTCTCTTCTACTACAAATTCTTGTTCTTAGTGTTTGGCGTTAATCTGAGTAACAAAATTACCCACTTTATATTCTTTTCATTTTATCACTTTCATTCTTGCAATATAAATTTTCTTTCCCTGCTGATCTACAGAAAATCTCTTTTAAAATTCTACTAGTCAGCTAAATCTTTTAAGGTGGTAAGTTAGAAATGTTTTAATATCCTCAGCTGGAAAGCACAATTAGATAATCCATTATTAAATGTCCTATTTCTATTTTATGGTAAATAATAACCACAGCACTACAGAAAGTGAAAAGTCCTTGGAATCAGAATCATCTGAATTTGAAAGCTAAATACTTCACTTACTGGGTATCTGGCGCATTATTTCACATCCCTAAACCTAATTTCCCTCATTTACATAAGAGGTAAAATAAAAAGAGAGGTAAAACATCATAATGTGTTATTAGGAATAGAAATAATTAGTGTAAACTATCTAGCAAAATGGCTAAGACGTAGTAGGTACTCATTATTTATTGAGTGACAACCATTTGGCAGTTATTAAGAGGGCAATGGATATTGCTATTTTAATTTGTTTAACTATGAATTGCTCAGCACTGTTGTGACAGGTAGAGATTGTACAAGCGTGGGTCTCTGTTGAAAAATACAAGTTATGAAATTAAACTATGCTCTTCCAGTTATGTCCAAGGTAGAGTAATTGAGAAGATTTACACCCCCACTAGAAATCATGAAAAACAAATACAATATGTGAAACAATCATTTTCAAGACACTGGATATTGGGCAAAGAAGGACAGTTACCCCTGAAAAAAGAGAAGCAAATAAGGGGAGTTCTATGATTGCCCTATGTTTCTGCCTTGGGAGTTTCTAGTTCATAGTGCTGGGTAGTGAAACCCAGGTGACTCCCAGTGTTGAGGAAACAGAGCTAAGGTTTTGTGGAGACCAAGGCACCTTGAGTTTGCAGGACAGAGTACTGGTGAGGGGACAGCTGCCCAGAGACACAACTCCAGAGACCTGCAGATGGTTTCCCTCAAGCATTCAGCTGAGTACTGGTCAGCGTATGCATGTGAGGAAACTACCCAAGGCAGGGAAAGAACTAACAGAGGGAGTAGGGCTGGGAAAAGTACCATCCCCACCAGCCAGACTGAAAAATCATATGATTAGCAGGGTATTGAGTCCAGTAGTCAATAATTTTTACCTTAGTAGGGAAATAATTAGTCCTGGACTAAGCACTGTTCTAGTCCTGCTGAACAATTCTTAAAAGCCAGATGTAAAAGGAAGAAAATATTTCCAAGTAACTTAACTTTGTACTGCAGCAAAT
The DNA here is from genome assembly GCF_965194805.1 of Balaenoptera borealis. Classification (NCBI taxonomy): domain Eukaryota; kingdom Metazoa; phylum Chordata; class Mammalia; order Artiodactyla; family Balaenopteridae; genus Balaenoptera; species Balaenoptera borealis. The sequence continues at coordinate 22,510,692 of NC_138863.1, forward strand.
CTCAAAAATATTTATAGAAATGCAAAATGTCCAGCACTTAACAAAGTAAAATTTACAATGTCTGACATTTCAATAACAAGAGAAAGAAAAACGAAAAGGATCTAGAGCTAACACATATTAGAATAAGCAGGAAAAAATAAGTTATAACTTTTTTCCATATATTTAAAAAAAAAAAAAGTTGAAGCCAGGAATGCAAATCCAAAACCAACAACAAAAAAATCTACCCTCTAGAGATGAAAAGTACGAAGTGTGAATATACTAGATATGGTTATTGTCAGATTAGATAATGCAGAAGAAAAGATTAGTAAGTTTTAAGACGTAACAGTAGAAGCTATACAAAATGAAAATCAAATAGAATGGAGAATCAGAAAAGGTGAATAGAGCATGATGTGTGAAACAATTTTTGGCATCCTAATACATGTTTAATTCGGGTTCCCAAAGGTAAGGGACAGAAAAAAAATATTTGAAGAAATAAAGGCTGAAATTTTTCCAAATTTGGATGAAACTATAAATCCAGAGAAGTTATTGAAGCACAGGCATAAGAAACACTAAGAAAACTATGTCGAGATATATAATAATCACATTGCACAAAAACAGTGGTAAAGAGAAAATCTTAAAAGTGGTGAGGGGGTGAGGTTGGAGGGAAACATGTTCACAGGAATAAAGATAACAGCTGACAGCTTGTCCGAACAAAAAATGCAAGGGAAAATACAGTGGAGCAACATCTTCAAAGTACTGGAAAAAAAACACCCCAAACTCATCAACCAAGAATTCTATAGACCACTAATGATGATCAGATTGGATTAAAAAGCAACACCCAATCTTATTCTGCTTACAAGAAAAGGACTTCAAATATACAAACAGAAATAGATGAAAGTAGAATGACAGAACAAGATATAGCATCTAACACTAAACAAAAGGGAGCTGGATTAGCTATATTAATGTCAGCACAAAGTAGATTACTGAGCGAAGAATATAAAGGCATGAAGAATGTCATTTAACAAGTAGAAAGAAGTCAATTTATGAAGAGGTCATAATAAATCCTAAATATTGATACACATAATAAAAGAGTTTCAAAGTATATGTGACAAAGCTGATAAAACTGCTAGAAGAAATAGACAAGTCCAAGTATAGTCAGAGGTTTCAATACCCCTCTCTCAATAATTAATAGAACAAACTAGACAGAATAACAATAAGAGTATGAAAGACTTAACACTATTAATCAACTTGGCTTAATTAATAGCTATAGAATCCATACTCAAAAACAGCAGAATATATATTCTTTACAGGCACACATGGAATATTTCCAAGATAGAATGTATTTTTGGCCATAAATCAGGTCTCATTAAAAATTTAAAAAATTGAGTAATAAACACATGTTCTTTCATCTGTGTGAAATTAAATCTGATATCAATAACATAGATTCCTGGGAAATATCCAATATTTGGAAACAAATTAACACATTCTAGATAACCTATGATTCAGAGAAAAAATTAAAAAGAACATCAGGAAGTATTCTAAATTTAATAAATGTGTGAACACAACATATGAAAATTGGCAGGTGATGCTGAAGTAGAGCTTGGCGTGTTTATAGAAACCTATATTAGGAAAGGAGAAAGGTATCAAATTTATTATGTCAGATCCTACCTTAAGAAATTAGAAAAAGAAGAGCAAATTAAACCCAAAGTAAGTAGAAGAAAGGAAACAATGAGTAGAACAGATATCAATGAAATATAAGAGAGGAAATATTAGAGAAAATCAATGAACCCCAAAGTTGGTTTTTTGAGAAAATAAAATTGATAAACATTTAACTAGACTAATCAGAAAAAAAGTAGAAAGGATAAATTATCAATATCAGAAATAAGAAAGATGAAATACCTACAGAATTTGAAGATATTAAAGAATTCTAAAGGAATATTAACAATCTTATGATTACAAATTCAGAAACTTAGATGAAATGGTATATTCCTTGAAGGCACAAATTTCCAATGATAACTCAAGATGAAATAACCCAATCACCCTACATCTATTGAATAAATTTGTGTTAAAAACTTTTCCACAGAGAAACCTGCAGCTCATAAAACTTAAGTCATTGGTGAATTCTGCCAAACATATAAGGGAAAATTAATACTAATTCTACACAAACTTTTCCAGAAAATTAAAAAGAGAGACTATTTTCCTAACTTCTATGTGGTCAGCAATACGTTGATACCCAAACCTAACAAAGACATTATAAGAACAGAAATCTACCGATTAATATGCCTCATAAACTTATATAAAAAAAATTTAAACACAAATTTAGCAAATAAAATCCAACAACATTTAAAAAGGATAGTACTTCATGACCAAATGAAGTTTATCTTAGAAATGGAAGGTTGGCTTAATATTTAAAAACAATCAATGTAATTCACTATATTTATAATTATAAAATAAAATCACATGATCATCTCTATAGATCCTGAAAAACTCTTAACAAAACTCAGTCTCCATCCCTGATAAAATCTCTTGGCAAAGTAGGAATAGAAAGGGAGTTCCTCAGCCTGATATAGGCATCTGTGAAATAGCTACAGGTAAAAACATATTTAATTGGGGAAGACTGAATGAGTTTTATTCCATATCTGGAAAGCACAAGGATGTATGGTTTTAGCACTTCTATTCAATACCGTATAAGATATTCTAGCAAGTGTAATAAGATAGAAAAAGAGAACTAAAAGGCATTCAGATTGGTAAGAAAGGAATGGAACTGTCTGTCTTTGCTGGTAACGTGCTTGTCTATGTAGAAATTCCAATGGAATCTACAAAAAAAAAACCAAAAAACCAACTAGATTTAATAATTGAGTTTAACAATGTTTCAGGATCCAAAATCCATATACAACTATCAATTTTATTTCTATATATTAGCAAATAATAAGATTTAAAAAAATGTATACTAACGACAGTAGCATTAAAAAATTAAAATACTTTGGAATAAAACTGACCAAAACACTGCTGAGAGAAATTAAAGAACTAAATAAATAGACATATCATGTTCATAAATTGGGAGACTCAATACTGATAAAATGTCAATTCTCCTCAAATTGATGTAAAACATTCAACATAATGCCAATCAAAACAGACTTTTTCTTTTGTAGAAACTGATAAACTGATACTAAAATTCAGAAAGAAATGCAAAGGAACTAGAAGAGCCAAAATAACCTTACTGGAACAGAATGGAGAGTTCAGAAATAGTCGAAAATGTATATAGGCATAAATAGACAACTGATTTTTAGCAAATGTACAAATACAGTTCAGTGGAGAAAAAACAGTCTTTTTAACAAATGGTATTAAAACAACTGGATATCCATATTAAAAAAAAAAAAAACTTCAATTCCTTGCATCATATTCACAGTATAATGCAAAATGAATCATCATCCTAAATGTCAAATCTAAATATTTCTAGAAGAAAACAGGAAAACTACTTTTGACTCTGGGTTAGGCCAAGATTTCTTCGTTACAACACTAAAAGCAAAATTTATAAAAGAAAACACTGATAAATTGGAATTTGTCATAATTAAAAACTTTTGCTCTTCAAATGACACTGTTAAGGGGATGAAAAGACATGCCACAGACTGGAAGAAAATATTTGCAAATCATATGTCTAATAAAGAACTTGTCTCTAGCACATATAAAGAACTCTGGAAACTCAATAATACAGAAACAAAAACCCAACTTTAAAAAATTGGCAAATGATTTGAACAGACATTTCTCTAAAGCAGATATATAGATGGAAAATTAGCATATGAAAAGATGCTCAACATCACTAGCCATTAGAAAAATGCAATTTAAAACCATAATAGAATAATAATACACTTCTATTAGAGTAGCCAAAATTAAACAGGACTGATGATCCCAAGCACTGGTGACAGGTACAGGAATTGGCATTCTCACACATTTCTGATGGAAATTTTAAATAATACAGTCACTCTGAAATAGTTTGGCATTAAAGAAAAAATAGTGAAATATACACATACCATATGCTCTAGTATTCCATTTCTAGGTATTTTCACAATAGAAAATAAAACATATATCCATAAAAAAGACTTGTGCGAGAATGTTTGACAGCTTTATTTGTAATAATCAAAAACTGGAAACAGTCCAATGTCCATCAACAAGTGAATGGATAAATTATATGGTGGTATATTTATATAATTGAGTACCATTCGGAAATAAAGAAGGAATGAACTAGGATACACGCTACATGGATGAATTTCAAAATAATCATGCTGAATGAAAGAATTCAGACAAGAGAGTACATATTGAACAATTACATGTATATCAAGTTCTAAGAAATGCAAATTTATGTATAATGACAGAAAGCAGAACAGAGGTTGCCTGGGATGGGATGGGGCAGAGAAAAGGTAAAGGGAAGGATTACAAAGGAACATGAGGAAAGTTTTGGGAGTGACAGGTATGGGCACTTTCCCGACTATAATAATAGTTTCACAGGTATACATATGTCAAAACATCAAATTGTGTTTTGATTAAAAAATGTGGAGTTCATTTTATGTCAATTAGACCTTGACACAGCTATTTAAAGGGATTAAAATATTCTTAAATATATTTATGACTTATAAAATGTTAATTGTTATCATAACTTAAATTCAGAAAATAATTTACTTGAAACAATCGCTTCATAGTAGATCAGTATCTCACGTTGCCTTTCCTTTCATTACTGTGCCTTCCTAGTGACTCTTGCTGCCTTTAAAAATCAGTTGAATTTCGTTCTCAATGATCACGGCTTTGTTATTAAGAAATCTCTTTGGGTGTGACCATTCTTGACAGCTTACCTTGAATATCATCTTCCTGGTATGTCCCACCTACATCACTTCTAGGCCCTGGGGGACCTGCCTTTGCCCCTATTGGGGTTTACCGTTCCTGGATTCTCTCCAACCCTAAGTGCCCTTGCTTTGACTCCAGGGCATTTTGTGTCTAACCCTTCCTTTCCAGCCTTGTCTCACTTCTTGTCCTGGTATAACATTGTCTCCAATACCACTGACTAATAATTATTCACCTTTTACTCCCCTAGCTTCCCCCAACACACACATCCTTTATTTGAAAGAGAACAGACTTCCTAACAGACACCTGTGAAGAAGTCCATGGTTCTCAAACTTTGAGCATCAGAATCACCTAGAAGGCTTGTTACGGCACAGCATGTTGGGTCCCACTCCCAGAATTTCTGCTTCTGTAGATTTGGGATGGGCTCAGAAATGTGCATTTCTGACTAGTTTCTAGATAATGGTGATGTTGCTGGCCCAGGGCTACTTTGAGAGCAACTGGTTAGACACTATGGCTTTGAAGTTGGATAGAGCATGGTTCAAATCCCAGCTGTATATCTGACGGTAATTTATATACTTTGGTCTCAGTTTTCTCCCCTGCAATAAATGAAAGCTAGTGCTACTCTCAGTAGTTAGGTTAATTATTATTATTAGATCAGTCATTGAGGAAACATATGAAAAAGGCAACTATTTCCCTCAACATGCACCATCAGCAGACGTGTCGGTTCATTTCAACCTCCCGGCGTTCATGGCTCCCTCTCTCATCCTAAAGGCACCTGTGTCAGGCGTTCTCTCTTTCTCTGGTCCAGTACCTTCCTAGGGTCTCCCTGTTATCCCGGGTTTACTCTTCCCCATATTTAAACTAACTGGGCCTATGTTTGATGATCTAGTCATCTGATAAACCCAAGAAAAATATATGTAACTTAATTGGTATCATTAATACCTGATGTACTAGCTATTTTTCTCAAGTTTTTAGTGACATTAATTATGAAAAATTTAAAAATAAAAGAAATTATGAGCATGAAAGTATGTACGAATGTGTATGTGGACATGTACGTTGGCGGGCTAGAAGGGGCACTACTTTTGATGGGTTGAACAGCTTTCAGTACATCTCAGATGACATTGCATGGTGGCTGATTACTTCACTGAGCTTAGGGATCTGACTATTGCATTTACTGGGAGTTAAAACAGAATCCAGTTAAGTTTCTTGCCATCCACCTGGCTTGAGAGGCTCGCGTGCCCTCCTCTACACTGCAGTTTTCTTCCTTTGCTGCTGCTTACTGTCATCTATCTCCGTTCTTAAAGAAATCATCAAATCAAATCAAAGCGGGTAGGATAAAACAGACACTGAGAATCCCACATCTTAAACACAGGCCATCAGCCCCTAGTGCCCTGCATCTTACCTCTGTTTTAAATCCCAACACAGCAAGTTGGAGTGAGCAGGCTTTTAAGATTTGGATACAACACTGCCAACTATTTTGTTATTTAATGTTGTTGGAAACGAACTGAGCTTAGCCTTCCAGAAGGCAGGTGTGTTGCTTTATGGACCTTTCTGCAGAATGCATAAAAGTGATGGGTGAAAGGAGGAGAGGACTCAGGCCTGGCTAGTTACTACCCTGACCAGCAGCAGCATTTATGGCTGCACTTTGCCATCACCTTGTACAAATGAAGCTACTGTAAGCAAAATAAGTATGCATGCAGGAACTTCCCATTCCCTTTTTCTCAATTGAGGGGCATCCAACCATAAATATGTTTCAAAAGAGGTTTAACATTTCTGATAGTTTGATTTGAAGCAGCTCAGAGCTACATTTAAACATCAGAGGTCTTACTGCAAGGGCTTCCTACCTCAGCCTCAGCTATCCTTAGAGAGTTTCCCAATCACTATATGCCAGAAAAGATATTGCTTAGCAAGTTTCCTTTGTCCCTGTTTTATGCCATATTTCTGATATCTTTTTCGGTTGCACAGTTTGATTTCTAAAATTAAATATTATCCCCTGCAATCAGTTCTCCCTCTGCCCTGATATCAAGTCCCATTTTCTGACTCTGTTTACCAAATACTGACAAATCCCATATTCAGTCAATGCTCGAGGCTTCCTTAACTCGTAAATAGTCCAATCCCTATTGTTAGATGAAATACATCATTGTAGATAATACTGGCTAAAGCATTACATTAATTTTGCACTGAAGTGACTCATACGTTTCATGCAGTCGTTTCTTAAGAAACAGAAGCTTTAGGTGTCCCTAGCAAGGTTATAAAGGAGTAAAATATCAAGCTGACTCAATTTCCCCTGGAAACCAGTCTGTCTCTACTAGATCACCTTGATACGCCTCCTATCAATGTATGTACCACTAATCCTAGTGGTAAATTAAAGCAAACTTAATTAGGAAAAAAATCTGATAAGCACCCTCCTTCCCACCACACAATGCCTCCTAAGCTCTCCATTTGAAAGCTCTTCTCTGTGAAATAGAAGACTTTTCAAAAGTGAAGCTAAAAGAACTCAAAGAATCAATTTTCTTATTTAATTTTGGCTCTTCCAAAGGCACAATACAGGTGTGCATTCATTCATTTATTCACAAACATATATTTGCACCTACAATGTGTTGTAGGTAGTGGGAATACAACAGTGAACAAAAGAGACAAAAATCTTTGCACGAACTTTGTACTTCTGTGAGCAGGGGAGACAAGCAACTAAGTAAGTAAAATATATACTATTCAGGTGGCAGTAGGTGTGATGGAGAACTAAAAATCAGGGGCCAGGACTGGAAAGTGGTGACTTGGGGTGTTACCTCTCAGCTCATAGCACCATATGGAGATCAGAGTCCCGGGGATGAGGGGTGACCTAGTGGTCCTGGGCTCCTGGTGGGGTCTGAGCTAAGCAGGGAGAAATCAGTCCTAAGTGCCTCAAGCCCGACGATGAGGACGAGGCTGTGACTGCTGGCCGGGGAGGTGTTAGGATCTTTTCAAGAGGACCCAGAATTCTGGATCCCGTCTTTACCAGTGGCGTGGGATGTAGAATCCCAAGAAATTTGGTCTTATCTGTAAAAAAGGGAATCTGTGCCTCAGAGATGAGTGTATTAGATGCTCTTGCTTCAGACCGCTGAAACTTCTGAGGAAGACAGAGCAATACCTTCCTCGAGGCCCCCCAGGCTCATCTTGCCCAGTGCTTTAGAAGACATTCAAATTCAAAGCAGGTCAAGGAACACAATTTGCATGGCAACCTTGTTTTGTTTTTGTCTGACTGCACAAGGTTTACATTAGTAATTAGTGAAGGGGAAAAGGGGTGCTGGTGGATGGACATGGCTTTTCCTGCATCTGAAAAGCATGAGTTTCTACATGGCAAAGACATGAGGTAAAGGAGGGAACGCAACTTTCTAACGTGCCTACCTCAGGAAGGAGGTTTGGATGAAGGGAAACTCTGCCTTACCCTCAGGGAGGCTCTCCCACGGCAGACTCAAGCCTCCCTTAGATAAGACTTGGCAAGACCAAATGCCTTGGCTTTCCCATTAGACCCCACCCCATTCAATTAACTCTTAGAATCAAATCCAACCCCTAAGGATTGCACAAATGAAGCTAGTGTAAGCAAAATAAGTATGCATGCAAGAACTTCCCATTTCCCTTTTCTCATTTGAGGGGCATCCAACTATAAATATGTTAGTGATCCCAATTGCCCTTTTGCCATCATCCACAGTTCAGAGGTGTTTTATAGAGATTACTGTATACAATCCAGAAGTCAGCACTATTCTATAAAAACATAGTTGAAGAGAGGCTCAAGAATAAGAGAGAAGGTGGGGTTAAGAATAGAAATGCACGGGCAGTTTGGGGAGATGTATTCAACCCTCTGCCAAGCTACTGTTTTTGAACCAGATTATCTGTGAGGTTATCTGAATGTGTAAGAATGAGACATTCAGTACATGTGTCTGCATTACCCTTCTTCGGGGCCCTTAGGCTCCCTTTGGGGTGGTGCGCTGAACATCAAAGTACTACGTGGCACTCGAAGGAGTGAGGTCTACTTCCTAACATGTCTCTTCTCAACTAGGAGTGTGTGCTTTGTGGGAGGACCAGACCCAACATTCTAGATGATTACATAGGGAAAAAATAGTCCCGAAGCATTTTCTATAGGTTGAGGAGAAAAAAAGAGAAAAGTTCTCATTTTTGCAGATGTTGGCCTTCTTCCCTTCATTTTCTGAAGGACTTGGGGGCCCCGATAATTAAGTAGAGATGCAATTAGCAGGAAATGAATGTGGCATTAATTTTCATTGTGTCAACTTTGTAAAATAATCTTTTTGAAATCTAATTTGCTGATGAATTGAGAGGGAATCCTGTTGGTTTAAGACAACATAAATAAAAATATTTCCTTTCATACTTTGGAGGACGCTTTATGAAAGCAATAGGAAATTGTGGCTTATTAAAATAGCTATTTATAATTACTCTGTTTTGATATCTACTTTATACGAATATGATAATTCTGACTTTCAGTTATGAAGTCAATGAAATGCAGGCTTTGAAACTGCCCTTCATAGGGTATGCTTTCATCACAAACTATTTCAGGGGCTCTGTAGCCAATGGATATGTGCAAGTGCCAGAAATTTTTTCATCTTCAGTGTGTTTGTTTAATGTCTGTGTTTCATTTGTTACTAATTGTCTCCCTAAGAGGAAGTGAGAAAATATCAAATTAAGGTGAAAGACTTGCATCTAATTTTCAAACTTAAAAGGCTGAGTTTGCAAAATAGCTTCATGAAAATGTAAATGCATAGACTTAAGTGAATATTTTAACCATTACCCTAATAGGTACATAAAATGGGCAATGATGTTTTCCAAATTCTTTGCAAAGAATCTCACAGTTAAAGGATTTGAAAGTCAAGTGGTAGAATTATTAGTTGGTTTATTAATTATGGAGTACAAATTATAACAAGGAATCAGTGCAATTTCTAATAAGTGGCACGTCATTGATTATTAAATCATAAAAATAGAAAAATTTTTACATTATCTTTTTAAAGAATTTTTCTATTTTCTCCTTTAAATAGTAATTTTAAATCACAGGGATGATGCAGATTTGTTGTAGGAAATTTAGAAACTAGGGGCTAGCAAAGGGAAAAAAGGTAAAAATCATTCATTAGCCTACTACTATTCAGAGTTATGTGCCATTAACATTTTGAAGTATTTTCTTCCAGTGTTTTTCTATACATACATTTTCTTTTTAACAAAATTATTTTAAAAATAGTGCTTTCTGGCCTACTAGTTTAATTTAATAATATACTCTGAACATGCATTTTTTGTTTGTTTGTTTTTTGTGATGTCCTTAATTTTTTTTCCATGACATCATTTGTAATAATTTTTTAGTAGTTAGTCCATGTAGATATACTATGGTTTTTTAAACAACCTCCTTATTGTCAAATATTTAGGTTTCAGGTTTTCCAAGGTTTTGCTATTATAAACAACTCTGTAATAAATACCTCTCTATATAACATCTTTATATTCTTATCTGATTATTTTTGATCAATTTCTAGAAGCCACATTGCTGGATCAAAGGTCCACACACTTTTACTGCCCTTCAGAGAAGATATATTGGTTTATACTCTCATCAGTAGTGCTTGAGAGTGCCTGTTGCATCTTACCTTTCCAAAGTTAATTTATTAAGAAATTTAAGGATAAAATTATATGTTATCTAATTTGAATTTTAATTTTTCCTTTTATAAATTCTTTATTTGCATTTATGTTTAGGAAAACCATCCTGATCCTAAGAGTAAGCTAATGTTTACGTTAAAAACAAATCCCTTTATGATCTCATTTTTTAGATTTAGATCTTTAATCCAACTGATAGTTACTTTTGTATAATGGGTAATACAGGAATGTAATTTCACTTTTGTAAAAAATGATTAACCTTTATTTTTATTTTATTTATTTATTTATTTTTTAACTTTTTTTTTTTTTAAATTAATTAATTTATTTATTTTTGGCTGTGTTGGGTCCTCGTTTCTGTGCGAGGGCTTTCTCTAGTTGTGGCAAGCGGGAGCCACTCTTCATCACGGTGCGCGGGCCTCTCACCGTCGCGGCCTCTCTTGTTGCGGAGCACAGGCTCCAGACGCGCAGGCTCAGTAGCTGTGGCTCACGGGCCCAGTTGCTCCGCGGCACGTGGGATCCTCCCAGACCAGGGCTCGAACCCGTGTCCCCTGCATTGGCAGGCAGATTCTCAACCACTGCACCACCAGGGAAGCCCAACCTTTATTTTTAGAATAACACATTCTTTCATCAGATGCTTGGATGTCACCTTAATTGTATGCTAAATTGTGATACAAATGTGAATTACTTTCTGATTTTCTGTTCTATTTATCGATTTATTTTTGTTCCACTATCACACTGTTTAAAACTATTATACCTTTATATATTATTTTAATATATCTGGTAGATTGAATTCCCCAAACTTACCAAGTACATTCTTTTTTTTTTTTTTTTTTTTTTTTTGTTTATTTTTGGCTGCGTTGGGTCTTCGTTGCTGTGCGGGGGCCTTCTCTAGTTCCTGTGAGCGGGGGCTACTCTTCGTTGTGGTGCATGTGCTTCTCATTGTGGTGGTTTCTCTTGTTGCGGAGCTCCAGCTCTAGGCGCGTGTGGGCTTCAGTAGCTGTGGCACATGGGCTCAGCAGTTAGCTGTGGCGCACGGGCCTAGCTGCCCCGTGGCCTGTGAGATCTTCCCGGACCAGGGATAGAACCCACGTCCCCTGCACTGGCAGGCGGATTCCCAACCACTGCGCCACCAGGGAAGCCTACCAAGTACATTCTTTTTCATGTATTTAAATTTTCCAACTTTTTCCAACTTACAGAAGAAAATTACATTACATGGAAAATTTGATAGATTTCCACTTATCATTAGAAAAATAGCATTCTAACAAATTTCAGTTTTCACATTTAGAAATCAGTTATGGCTCCTTACTTACTATTTTAGAAAATAGTTCTTAGTAAGGTTTGTGACTTTTTAATCTCTCTCTCTCTCTATATATATATCCTCCACACATTAATATCTATTTTAATGTTTTTAAGTAGCCTATTATCTGTTGATTCTGAGTAGATTTCTATTAGTTTCACAGTTTTGAGCCATTTGAAATTAGTTTAAAATATATGAGATGAAAAACATAAAGGTAAATAGAAGCTAATAAAATTATAAATCATTAAAAATATTTGAGTATTTAAAGAAAGAAATTATTTCTTTTTTGACTATCAACTAATAGCATGTTAAAAGGAAATTTAAATCTATAGTTATTTTTTACAAATTTTCTGATTATTCTTTATTAGTAGTAAACCTGAAGTACAACATAGAAGATGAACAACATTATTTGTCATTTCACACATCTGTAAAGAGAAGTGGAATTGCTGAGATAAAAGATATATGTACTTCAATTTTGACATATATTGTCAAATTTCCTTCCATGGGAATTGTACCAATTCATACATTCACCAGTGATGTGAAAGACTGCCTGTTTTACCACAGGTATCAACAACAAAGTAGATTATTAAATTATAGGATATTTGGCCAATCCATAAGTAAAAAAATGGCATCAAATTTTAATTTGCATTTTCCTTTTAGCAATTTTTTGTATGTTTTAGGAAATTTTGTTTTTTGTGGAGTAACTTTTGAAGTCCTTTGCCCATTTTTAAGATTGAGTTGTTGATCTTTTTCCTTATTAGTTTCAAAGAGATCTTTATCTATGAGAGACATTAACCCTTTGCGATATAAGATTATTTATCCCTTAGTTTTTTATTTGTTTACAGTGGTGTTTTGTTTGCTTTGTGGAGATTTTTTTGTTTGTTTTTAAAATCTAGCCACTTCAGGATTAAAAATCAAATGTCTAGGTTTTCTTCTTGTACTGTTTGGGAAAATAGCTTATATTTAATCTTTGTTGAATCAAAAGTTTTCTTGAATTATGAAATAATGTAGGACTTTAAAATTATTTTTTTCAGACAACTATCCAGTTGTCCCAACACCATTTCTTCTACAAATTAAATTTCCCCCATTGATTTGAAATGCTATTTTATCTATCATGTATCAATTTTCATATGTATGTTAGGTCTGTTTATGAAGTTTCTTATATTCCATTGATATCTCTGCATCATGTACCAATGCCACAATTTTATTTTCATAATATACGTACCTATACATATATATATAGAGAGAGAGAGAGCTCTGTATTCTCATTTTGTACTCTGCTATATTACTAAATTTTCGTTATAGAAGTTTTTAGTCTATAGTCTTGGGTTTTTCAAGTATACTCTCATATAATATGCAAATGGTAGTAGTTTTGGCTCCCAGTTTTTCTCCTCTGAATTCTTTCTTTTCTAATTATACTAGCTAGTTCATATCTACAATCTGAAATTTTGAATAATAGTGGACAGCCTTGTCTTGTTCCTGACTTTATCAAGAATGCCTTTAATGTGTACCTATTAAGCATGATTCTGTCTTTGGGGCTGAGGTAAATATATTTTATATCCACTTAGTCTTATTTTATCAAGAGTTTTAGTCATCTTTATATATGTGTGTGTATATTTATATAGAAATAATATGATTTTCTCTTGAATTTAGTAATAGGATAAATTATATTAATATAGAGTTCCTAATTTTGAACTTTGTGAACTCCACTTTTTCAGAATGCACAATTATTTTAACCTACTGCTAAATTCTGTTTGCTAACACAAATATACAATCCCTTTCCCACAGTCTCTGAAAACCCAATGTCTTTTCACAATTTTGATACCAAAACTCAGCTGAGATTAAAACCTGACCTGAGACGATGGGAGACTCTATATTTATTCCATCTCCTTAGTATAATTATCATATATTTTGTGGCAGAAGGGTTCATGTGATTGATTGAAGAATGCTGCTCTAGACCCACTGGGTGGTATAATATATGATCAGGGATTTTGTATTTTAATAGATCCCTATTACTTTTTCTTAGTTTGTAATCTTTGGTTTGTATCAGTATTGTACTTCAGAAAAAAACTGTTCTTGTCTGTCCTCTGGAAGAGTTTAAATGACATTAGAATTATCTTTTCTTTAAAAGTTTGGTAAAACCTTTTAACTTATAAAAAATAGTTTTTTGAAAATTCATTCAGTAAAGAGGCCCATGAAATAAAAAGTCAAAGTTCTCTGCTTCTACCTTCTCACTTCTACTCTTTAATTACTCTTCTGATCACTGGATCACTGTTAAAAATTTGGCGTGTGTTCTTACAGAACTTTCCCTATGCTACATACAAACATAATAAAGAAGGGTTTAAACAGTAAAAAGCAAATTTGTTAGTGAGGTTGAATAATTTTTATATTTTTTGAACATTTGTATTTTGTTTGCGAACTGCCTGTTTGTGTACTTTTCTGCTGTTTTTATTATCAACCTGTAAAGATTTAATATTTTAAAGAAATTAACTCTTGTCTCCCCTACTTTTACCTTCACACTTTTATTCCCTAAAAGTAATCATTGAATCATTGTTAATATTCTATTGTGTATCCACACTTGGCTCTTTTCCTATGTACATATAAATGTAATATCTATTTAAAACTATATATCAGTTAAAAATAAAAATGTCTTACATATCACTTAAAATGTACAAATTATATATAGAACACATTACTATATTATGTATAAAATATTTGTAGTCTACTATACACTCCTTGCTTATTTTACACAGCAGTGAAAAATGTTAGTAGGATCTTTTTAAAGGCTGCAATATATTTTCACTACTCCATTGAAGTACTATTACATTTCTCCGACCTTTATGCTCTTAAAATGCAGTGGAAATTTAGTGCATGAATGTGGGACAAAGTACAAAAAGTAGAACTGCTGACTTCAAATTTCTTAAAAGTTGTTCCAACATTTTCTCAACTCTTAGTATCTTTGCTGATTTGAGGTATCATCAATCTCAAATTATTATCAATGCAATATTAGTATCACATTGTTTTAATTTCTATCACCCTGATCCCTTGTGAGGTTAAGCATATTTTCATATATTTATTAGACATTTGGTTTTCTTCTCTGAATTTTCTTTGTATACCCTTTTCCTATTTTCTTCCCTGTGGAATTATTTTTCTCTCTTATTTATTTCAAGGGGCTCTTTGTATATTATATGTGTCAACACAAAGCAGCGTTTTACCCAAGCACCTTTAGAAGGCGTTGGATGGCTCTAAAGTCCTCTCTCTTATTTGTGCACTTCCCATCCCTTTGCTGTCTTCTTTCCATTTACCTTTTGGCTAGTCTATTTCCTTCTTTATTTGTATCACTACTAAACTGGAAGAGAGTAAGGGATATGAAATTAAATATTTGAACAGGGCTTATGACACCTTCAGTTTAGTTGAAAAGGATATGAAAACTCCTCACTTAATGTGCATGGAGGATTTTGTGGGTGGTTCCTCTCTATTTCAATTTTTCATGAAGTGACTTTTTTTCCGAACCATGAATAATGACTGACTATATATTTCAATGAAAACAGAGAACTCACTGACGTACTGACAGATGAAATGTAAAAAAAAAATGCAGTTAGTCATTTGGATGATCTAATGATCAAATACTTCACTAGTTAAATGAAGGGTCAGTTACCGAATATTTCAAATATTTACATGACACTCCAAAATAGAAATATTTTCTTTAAGTAGGTGCTGTGCTAATCTATTTTTCATATTATAAAAACAAAAAAACATAAAGAATATTAATTCCCATGGAAAGGACTGGAGCTGAAAGATAGGCCAAAGTAACTCAATCTTGGAGGAAGAAAAACAATCTAGAAATGTTAGATCTTTCAGGAAGGCATTTGGATTGCTAGCTCATGAAGATATATAGAGAAGGGAGAAGCAGATGCTTAATAAAATTGTTTAAAACAATAAATTCCTATATCAATCACCATAATCCTCCCCAAATAAAAAATTACTTTCCTCCTTCTCCTCCTGTTTTGTGTATGCCCAGCCATTCACATCTTTCCTTAACGTTTCTATTGTATTTTATTCAGACTAAATTAATAGACTTTTCTTGGTGCTAAACTAACTTTAATAAGAATGGAGTATTTTTAATGGCTTGGCTATATTTATTGATAACCACTGGAAAATCTTGCTTGAGGTAACCATTGAGACCAAGAAATTAAAAGTTTTCTTTCTTTTTTTTTTACATCATTAGAGAAAAATTTTAGAAGTATAAGTCTTTATATTTATTCTTACAAATTATATTATGGAGAATAAAGAGGTTATCATTATTTATCTAGGGATCAGATTACCTTGCACTTTATAATATTAAAAATATTTATTTGTAAGGGCAATTGTTACATTTTTATTGGTAAACTACTGTTTTCTGGGAAAACTTCATATACCTACATATATATCATTGTACTTCCTTTTTTTTTTCTTGCTCTAATCTGAGAACAAAGATTTTGATATTAGCTGAATACTGTTTGTGGTAGATTCTATTGCTTTAAACTTTCATTTTATATCTTTAATGTCTCTTGCTCTTGGCAAGTTATAATTCAGGAAGGCGGAAAAATCAATCTTAGTATGAAGAAAGAGTTTGGCAGCCAAGATAGTCTGCATTTGTGCAAACTAAATTTTTTCAACATTTATGAAGATTTAAGAAAATATAGAAAATATTATAGGACTGTTTACAAACTAGGATCTATTGCCTCTACCTTGAATCCTGAGGGTAGATGTTTATCTTCTTGTTGTTTTTTTTTCAAAATCTAAGAAAATAGTACAATACTTTAAAAATAGTTTACACTATACTGGGCAAATGAATCTTGTCATTTAGAATAAGATAGTCTTATCGTGTGTTGGAAATTTAAGAAATTGTTCTAGTTATATTCTGTCAGAGTAAACATCTGTTTCCCACCTGGCTCTTCTGCACATGGGTCATCTGTTTCTGTTTTCTGAACTAAGAATGAGAGTCAGCAAGCATTGGGGCTCAGTCTGTTCACTCAAAAATACTGGTACGTGGTCATAAGGATTCTCCAGCAGTCCTCAATATGCTCTTCTTTGACAATGATTATACTTTACTTTTGGGGCATAAGTGACTAATTAGTGGCATTTAATAATAAAAAAGATAACATGTCATAATGTTATATTAAATTCAGAATTAGTCTTTGGCCTAATTTTAATTCAGGTTAATTTTCCTTATTTAAAAAAGAAAAAAGTTTGCTTGGAAATGGCAAAAGGGAACAGAAGTGGTTGTTTTGTAGTGCTTCATGAACAAAAAATTGGAAAACCTAACTAATATATTTTTTTCTCTCAACATATGTTTTTCAGGAATACTAATGGGTTACTAATTAATTACCTAATTAATCGAACAATTAAAGTTCATTCATTATATATTTTTGTACAAAGAGAGTTTCATTCTAGGACAGATTTCTACTCTGGCATGTGACAGAAATAGGATAACCTTGGGTGACATAAAATTCAGTGTAACTAGTTTGTAGTGGCTGATTTAACATTTGACATAGACATCAACTCTGGATATACTATTGGTTTGGGTGGGGAGTACCTAGGATGACATGGCAGATGCATGTGTAAAACCTGTATTCTAAATACACAGTCTAGCATGCTTTAATTCTCTGAGTATTCTGAGTATGTCCAGATGAGAGTTTTTAACTTTCAGTATAGTTTTGTTTACCCTAAATGTGTAACATAGCCAACCAGGGCCTTCCAGGGAAGACAAGATCCTCAAGGACCTGTTTAGACAGTTGCTTCTAGAAAAAAACGGTCTTTAGTCAAAGACTTGTCAATCCTAGTTTTAAAGATTGATTAGGTAGCTGATTTTTTCTTCCTTCTGTCCTTGGAGAAAATGACAAATAACAGGTGCTCTTCTACTTTAGACTAACCATTCATGTACTTTATGACAGTGAGGTCTCCCTGGAGCCTCTCTCTCTTCCAGGACAAATTATGCAAACTCCTTCAGTCTGTCCTCATAGGTCCTATTTTTCAACCATTAAATCATCTTATTTTTCTTCCCTGTATCTTTTCCAGTTTCCTCAATATCCTTTTAAAAATATAAAGTCTTAAATTTGATATCTTTGCATATATTAGATCGGCTTGAACTTCAGGAGGATATTTATCTCCACCTTCTAAGTCAGAGAGTTGGGCACTATGACACACGTCAGTTGGATGAGAGGGATAAGAAGAAAAAGAGAAGCCAGGTGTGCAGTAATATTAGACTCAAGAGATTTACACAATCAGAAAGAATAAAAACTGTGCCTGAAGAAATGTCATAAGGGTTCTTTATAAGTCATTTGAGAAGATACCAAAACACTACAAGTATTATAAAAACAATCAGAGTTGCTTGTGTTTTTTCTTTGGCTAAATAACCTGATACCTCTTTTCACTAATTATAATCCTGCAAGAGAAAAAGATTAGTAGGTGACCTCACATAATGCCAAATTCTGGACCAAAAAAATGTGTAATAGAGAAGATGAGAGCTGCTAATTCAAGGAAGGGCATAGGGATTCAGCATTACAGGGACCTCAGCTTAATTAAGAGCTAGAACTACTTTTACAAGCATATATTAATGCCAAGTGGGGGCATTTGTGGAATGTTACACTGGGAAGCTTTATTTTTTGGTTGGTATATGACCAGTAGTAAGAGTGTGATTTTGACTTTGCTGATAAGCTGTCCTGGGTTAATGGCATTGCATTGTCTTCTCTGCAGCCTCACCTGGATTTTGGGTGATTGGCATGCCATAGTCATTTCAACCTCTCCATCCTATGAGGGCCAAAAGGAACCCATAAACTTACAAGCCAAGTTCCCCTCTATAGCAATTACTCTGAGAGCAGATTTCCATTGTAATAAAAACCTAGAATAAAAGCCCTAAACTTTCTAGTCTTCCTTACTTCAACTTAAGTGTATGAGTAATTGAATTCTGTAAATCTTTGATAACTTTAAGCCTAAAGTCTTATCTATGCCCAAAGCAAAATACCTGGCATTTATCCTACTCTCTATCCTGGGTTATGCACTAGGAACTGCTTCATAGCCTCCCCAAGAGAGAAGTTCAGTCACTATAAAAAGATGGTACTGTGTTCTTTCCAAAATTCTCCGTATAGATCAACAATAAATAATAGGGACCACAACAAAGTCAGCTTATAAGAGCTTAAATTCTCCAGATGGAAAGCTTCACGATTCACCCATTGCTGGCTTATTTTCACTTTAAGATGGGATAAAAATATTAATTGGCCATGCGCACATTGCAAAACCACAGGCAGATCTTAGAGGGCTTTTGCATTGAATGGTGTGCAGTGGTGGAATATCTGTATTTTGCACTAACCCCTCTTTGAAAGCTAATGCAGTACGGTCTTACCATTTTTGCAGACAGGACAACATTGTTCTGGTTCATAGACTGGGTTGACACACTCAGGAACTGCGCAGTCTGCTACAACACAGTGAACTTCATTGCTGGGCTCACAGCGACACCATTCACATGGAGAGGGCTAGGAACAAATCTAAAATTAGCCCCTTTTCTCCTATAACTTAATGCTTGCACATTCATATGCTGTCAGAAGACAAAACATCAGTGTTTATATTGGCTTTACTGTATTAACTCCATTTACCATGTGTATGATCACTCTTCCCCCATGGAAGGCCACCTGGACATCCAAGCAAAGGTGGGTTGCCATGTGCAGCTCAGGTTGCCATGAGCAACCAGAGTGCTCATGCATGACTTTTCTTATGTCTTATGTTCCTACTTTTCAAAGAAAGGTTTGGACAACAAATATGTCACCTCCTGGTTTGGTTTCCAGATGCACTTATTGCTCTGCCTTCCTCTGGGAAACAGGAATGACACTGGAGCATGTGAAATAAGTTTTTGCCATTTTTCATTTTATTTCCTAAGAAAGAAAATTTATTTCCTATTTTACTGAGAAACAAGAAAATAGTAAATGGAGATCTGTACCCTTGGTAGAAACTCCTTTTCAAGCTAACCTAGACTCTAAAGGGCATTTTTTTCCGTTGTGAATTTTAGAGGAGATTGCATTTGGGATCCAAACATCCAGGTACTGCCTCTTGAAAGATTTAGTGAATACCTTTCATCTTGCCTGCTTGCTTTTATGAATGGACTAAAATTGATTGACTTAAAAAGTCACTATTTAAGAGTCAGAGACTCTAAAAATGGAATTGAACAGTGATTAATTTAGAGAAAAAAATTAAAAAGCAGAAAATTTTTGTCTTCGTGGTACTTACCAACCAAGAATGAGTTTGGGGTTTTGTGTTTCCTTTCTAGAAACTTTCTATACCACAAGTAATCTAAAGCAGTGGCCACTCTGTGACTACCTCATCCTTTATACTTTCTAGGTTTCCCTTCTCATAAAACAGAAATTGAGAATTCTGGAATGAAAACTTAGAGGTCTCAGAAGTTATACAGGTCTATACTTCTCAAAACAAGCCATTTGTTCTTGGAAAATTCTGTCTCCAATTCTGTGCCACAGTGCCGCAGTGCCTCACTTCAAAATTGTGTTAATTAAAGTCCACAGCCTTTATCTCAGTGACTACTGTCCATAATGCCTGCCAGCTCTTGTTTCTTCATGAACTTGACAGTTTGGGTAATATCAATGTTTCTTGACTCAGGTGGTCTGTGAGAGTAGAAGCCTTTCAAACTAATTATTTTTAAATTAATTTTCTCTTTCTGCTTGAAGAATGATGGTCTAGCTTTCAATGAACTATTTTACTTTCAAATTTAGTAGAAACAAGAGAATTAGCCATAGACTCTGTGGAAGAAATATTGCTATTTCTTAGCATGGTCAGTAAGTTTATTGAAGAGTACAGTTAAGCTCTTTACCATGTGGTTGAGTTGTGTTAAGTATTCCAGAAAAATCTACTGGATCATCCCAAGGGCGGGAAGTTTCCTGAAGCTCCCTCCACTCAAAACCTCAGTAAATTAAGGAAAAGATTTGTTACCACAACACATTATTTGATGAAGGAAATTTTGAGTGAGGAAACAGCGTGAGAGATGGATATTCAAGCTGCTATACTGCCTCTTATTTTGCAAGTCCCATTGTGATGTCTTAAATTCCCAAGCAAAATTGTCAGAGGTGTCTCCCTGTTCTTGATTAGTTGCAAAGAAATATTTTTGCACAGGCTTCTGAAGTACAGCAAGGACTTGGCCTGCATTTATTGCTAACATGAGAGAAAAAGGGAGTGGCTAATATTGTTTCTGCACCTTGCTCTTCCACAGCTGTGATTGTTCTTGCTGTTTCCCTTCTTGCTGAAGGAGGGGCTGATCTATGCAATCTAGTGGACTGATTTTGGCACTAAAAATCCCAAAGAGCCCCTAGATTTTCCAATGCAAAATGTCTACCTCAAAGTAACTGTGGTCCTTGAGAAAGATTTGTTGTGGATTATTAGATTCCCATCACAGACTGAGGAAGAACACCATTCTGACTCAAACAATGTTTTTGAACATTATTAACTACTGGGTATCATGCTAGAGCAAGTTACTTATATCAACTTACTTATTTTTCATAATAACCCTATGAAAGAAGATTTGTTATTATCTCCATCTCACAGATAAGGAAATAGTCTGAGAGAGGTTCAGTAGCTTTCCCAGGTCCTGTAGGCAGTAGGAGCAAGGGCAGGATTTGAATCTAGGCATCCTAACTGCTATATGGTGCTGCCACGTGATAGCAAGTATGCCTATTCTGTGCACTCCCATATGAGTAGTTTATTGTCCAATGTGTTGTACACTTCTTCAGGCAGACCAGATCCATAGGAATAACCATTAGCAGCTGAATGATTGATTTATAGAGGATAGATACTTCCTGTTAAAGAGAATTTCACTAACTAGGGTAGTTAGTGCATAGATTATTATGGAGCTGTAGAGCTTTTAAACTTCTTGCAAATGTGAGTTCGTAGAAAATTGTAATAGGCTGAAGTTAGGTTGCCATGAGGCTCATGTTCTTGGGCACTTTGGCATCTTCAAGTCTTGTAACCTGGTAGCTACACTCATGGTAGTTATCTGGGAGAAGCAATAACAGATAGTGGTCCAGTAAAGACTCCAGGGCCTCTGCCTGAAATCAGTGGAGGCTGGATGTGTATAGACTGGAGTCCGGATGTGTATACACTGGAGTCCTGAGAAATACTCTGAGGAAGAACTAAGACTATAAGGCTTAGTGATAAAAGGATGCCAGATTTTTAAAAGGGATTTTGAGTAATGAGAAACATAAATTAGAAAAATTAGGCTATCACTCTAGCCATTGGCAACTTCTAATCAATCCCTCCCTGAACCTGGCTTTATTCATATACCAGTCTCTTTCTTCCTGGCCCAGAATCTCTTGTCAGAAACATGTTATTTCCTCTTTTGTTATTATTCAGTTGTTTTTAGAAAGAATGCCTCTATTAACAGCCTATTTCTTCTCATCTCAAGCCTCTGTGTGCCCGCCTCCACCCCTCCAAACACTCTATCAAATTTAATCTACTGACCTCACACTAAAGCCCCCTCTGTCCTCTCCAGCCTCGTCAAGTCTCTTTCCTTTCATAAACTGGCCAGCTTGCACATCATTGTTTTCTTGCCTCGCTTGACTTCCTCTACCCTGACCCCTGCTTCCCACTGTGCTTCTAAAAAGGTGTTGCTTATACAGCCAGAAGTTCCTAGGGGTGGGCAGTGTGCTACTTTGACATTAACATTACTGTAAAAATCCTTCACATTTATTTGCATTACCGTAAAAACCCTTCCCACCTTACAGCGTAAAACTCTGAAAGGTTTGATGCTTTGAATAAATCTTTACATCTTAAGTACTGAGCTGGTTACAAATTTCCTTTCATCAGGCTCTTCAATGTGATAACTATAGATTAAATCTGAAAATATGGCCTGTAAAACCAAAGATTAAACAATAAAGCTATCCTTAGAGGAACAGAGAACACTGGAACAAGTACTTGAGAAAAAATTATTCTTACTAGCTTTTTTTTTAGACGAACATGTGAAATTATGACCAGTACATAGCTTTTGTCAGCGATCTGGTCAGTACAGTAAGATGATTAAATGACACCATCCTAAAATTTTATACATGGAAAATCTTTTTCTAAGAAATCTCACAGAGCATTTTATTTCAGTGAAAGCTTTGAAAAATAAAGTAACATTCAATATATATACAAACATTAACAAATAATTAACATTACTTTTTAATTATTTAACAAATAATTAACAAATTATTTGTCAACAAATTTGTTAACAAGTTATTAATGTTAATACAAACATTAACAAATAAATAATTATTTGTTAATGTTTGTATAAGATGATCTGAATATTGTATGTCTGTTATGAATCTGTATGCCTTTAGCTTAGTGTCTTTTGAATATCTAACGTGGGACTCTGTTTAAGCAGAAACCGTATATTTTATCTGTAGTTCTCTCTGTCACTGAATATATTTGCATGGCAAATCCAAATGCTGTCCCAGCTGTTCCTAAAGTTCAAGGGGTTTCCTGCTAGATATATATTTATTTTAAAATTAATAGAATAAGATGGGGCTCTTTCTAAAATATTGGTTTAGGTGACTAGAATTCAAATCTTCCTCCTTGGTATTAGAATGGAAACATGGCAATACATATCCTTTAAACTGTGGTTCACTTCTGAAGACCTTGAAGCTGAAATCCCAATGCCACTGACTGTGACTTTTGAGAATTCTAAAAGAACTGGAATTCCAGAATCCCAGAATCCAGGAAACAGTAGAATGCTCCACAATTTAAAAATGCAAAAAAGTAGCCTGAGAACTAGTAATTTAGATTAGCAGAGTGACTGAATAACTCCAGAAAAACAATCAAATATGTTCTTCGTGAGAATTTGGAATCTAACGGGGTCATCAAGCGTTAACATAGGATTATTAGAACGTGTTATTGGAGACTGGTTGCAAGGAAGTTTCCAGATGTTTATAGAAAATACACCCTTATCTTGTACTCTGAATACAATGAGACTTACTTATCCATACCTGAGGAGAGGCTGGATGTTTGGTCCACACAGTAATACCTCGTGGCATTGTTATTTATGTGATGGCTGTTACTGGCATTTGCATTTCCTGGGAGGAAATGGCCACAGTCTGTAAGGTTTGTTATACAAACTCAAACCTCAAAGTGACAAGGGACATGGCAGTGTTCAGCTTACTATTTTAATTTGGTAAGGTTTAAGATAACATTCTTACAAGTTAAGGAATTCTAAATTAGGAAAAACTGAAAAAAAATTTTCATTTTGTTGGCTTCGTTTCAGTGGCTGTGGTATCATGGTTAAAAGCAAGTTCTCTGTAGCCTTAGGACTTGAGTTCAAGTCTCAGATGCTTTACTTTGGTTGTGAAACTTGGGAAAATTACATAGCCTTTCTGTGCATTAGTTTCTTAATTTATAAAACCAAAGAATAACAATATTACCGGCCTCACAGAGTTACTGGGAAGCACATAAAATATGTAAGAAATATAACATTATTATTATAATTCACTTGCATACTTAGCTAGCGATGGCTTTCTGAAAAATAATTCAAAAAATATAAAATTGGAAGCACACAACTGTATTTAAAAGAATATTCAGGTTATTTCTCTTATTCAAAGTAGTATATGATTGCAGAGGTGGTTGCAATAAAGTTTTATAGGACTTGGTTTGGTAGGGAGATTTGTGAACTAATAGAATTAATCATGTCAGAAACACACTGAAGAAAAATTCTTAGTAGAAGCCTCTAGATGAAGAGTAATTGTGAATGGTTAAAATGACCATTATAAATCACTCAGAAAAAAAAAGAAAGGCAACAAACCTATTTTCTTTTCTTGAAGTCTCATCATTTAGGTGTCAACTCAAATGCCCTCTCTCCGGGGAGCTCTTACACGACTATTCCTCCGTCATCTTTCTCCAACACATTGACCATTCAGTGCTCTCGTCAGTTTATGAAATTACCTTATTGATTTGGTTATATTTGTTTATTTTTATCTGCCTTCCCCATAGTTTATAAGCTTCTTACAGTATACTGTTCTTGGCTGTATTCTTGGCACCAAGAAGATATCTTAGTATATAATAGATACTCAAGAAATCTTTGTTAACATATACATAATTAATTATGCATATTCTATGTTTTCTTATTTGTTAAACCATACCTCTGGGCAGTTTCATCTGTGTTTATCATACATGGACAGGATTCTGATTCAATAAGATGTTTGCATTTTACTTAAATGTTGTAAAGGGCACTTTGAGGGGGAAAGGTTTCTGATTATGAGTCAGGAAATAAATATTTGGGTTTCAGCATTATGGCAATGAACAATAAACTTACTTTCTATAGGTAATTTGAAATTCCTTGAATATCCATCATGTGGATAACCAGTTAAGTCAATCTTCAAGCACTCCACTGACTAGACTATCTAGCAGTTGATGATTACAGACTTTTATTGCACTAGAAAATACCATGATAACTAAGATGAGAATACATGTAGAGGTACTGTTAAAGGGTCTAAGAAAAAGCTAGCCTCATTTTATAGTGTGTGTCAAGTTTAATGGTTACTTATTAAACAAAATAATTTTAGTATATTATAAAATATTTTTCAGAAAGAAGCCCTGATTTTTTTTTTTTTATTGGAGTTTAGTTGCTTTACAATGTTGTGTTAGTTTCTGCTGTACAATGAAGTGAATCAGCTACATGTAAACCTATATCCCCTCCCTCCTGGACCTCCCTCCCCCACCCCATCCACCCATCTAGGTCATCGCAGAGCACTGAGCTGAGCTCCCTGTGCTATCCAGCAGGTTCCCACTAGCTAGCTATTTTACACATGGTAGTGTATTGATGTCAAACCTAATCTGCGAGTTCATCCCACCCTCCTCTTCCCACCCTGTGTCCACACGTCCGTTCTCTATGTCTGCATTTCTATTCCTGTCCTGCCCTGATTTTAAACATGTCCTTTTTCCTAAAGGATGAGTTAAAGTACAAAGTCCAACAAAACACATGCTGAATACTCTGAGAAACAAAACTTGATTCCTAGAAAGTCCTCTGTGAATATTGTTGAAGATTGAATGGATGGATACATAAATGGATAGGATATATTCTTTTGTTTTTAACATCTTTATTGGAGTATAATTGCTTTACAATGGTGTGTTACCTTCTGCTGTATAACAAAGTGAATCAGCTATACGTATACATATATCCCCATATCCCCTCCTTCTTGCGTCTCCCTCCCACCCTCCCTATCCCACCCCTCTAGGTGATCTCCCTGTGCTATGCGATTGCTTCCCACTAGCTATCTGTTTTACATTTGGGAGTGTATATATATCCATGCCACTCTCTCACTTCGTCCCAGCTTACCCTGCCCCCTCCCCATGTCCTCAAGTCCATTCTCTATGTCTGCATCTTTATTAATAGGATATATTCTAAGTGCCAAGTTTTAGCACAATAACTATATCGATGGCTTTCCTTCTGTCCAAGTGATAGTGGGCCTTGGACCCACGTGGCACTCCATTTCTTTGATAACGGGCAAAAATTTTCAGAGAGAACATAGCACAGACTGCTTTTCCAAAAACTTCTTATTAAACAACTATTTTAAATCTGATCTCTACCAAGGAAATGTTTCTGCTTTAAGAAGCACTCTTCTCTTAATTTATGGCATAAATTTCATCACTTTATGGAACAAATCTCATTACTTTCAGACTCTATGAGAAATTTGGAAGACTCTATTTCAAAGTTGCTGATGCCTGTCAGAAATCTCACTGTTCAGTTCATTAAAATATACATTAAATTACAGAGTACAAGAGTATTTAACATCCACTGCCAATCCTGTAGCCAGTAACTTGCATGTGGCGGATGTCACCTAATAATCAATGGGTCCAATGGATTTTAACCAAAATTCACAATCATCTGAAATAAGACCCATTGTGTCACTGATTAAAATGCTCCCCGTTGTCCTATGTCTAATGGGATTGCGGTGACCTCTTCAGTGATCTGTCCTATTGATTGGAGCATATTTGAAACACTGAGGTTTTAAGTCTAATCAATTTATGGACATAGAGCTGGAACTTCTTTATGAATTTCAATACTGCTGAGGCAAATAAAAAAACAGATACATAGATTTTTTTTATAATCACCTCCATTGGTCAGCAGATGTGTATGATTGTATCATTTGAGTAACAAGTTAAGTAGTAGATATTCTTTATGAGAAGTTGGTATTTTGATAATATATGCTGGAATATTATTTCTATGGTGTCTGTCAAAAACTACTTCATGCTTGTTGAAAACACAAACATTTTAGTCAAGCAATTGTAAAGAGTGCACATAGCTTTGCCCATGTAGATACAGTAAACTAGGTAGGTAATAAACTAAAATTCAGAAATGATACAAATTTTAAAATTTATTTATTCAGCATATTTATTAAATGTGTATTTACACAAAATAATGTATATAAGGTATACTAAGATGAACTCCATAGCTAGCCTTCCCTCAATAAATAGCAATAGTGATAATCTAGATGTCTATAAAAATAAGTTTTGAGTTTTTAAATCAATTGATTGTTTATAAGAATAACTGATGCTACTATTATAATGGAAGACAGAATTATTAAATTTAATCCTTCTACTCATTTGCATTTACTCTGAGCTAATGTAAAACACAAGAATATTGCAAAAACAGTTGGTGAAATAACCAGTCTAAAATTATTGTCAAGTACGGAAAGTTTACTCATTCTTGAAAACTCATCATTATAGTTGCAACACAACAATGATATTATATTAATGGGTTTTTTTTTCTCTAAAATATTTTCTTCTAAAAATTATTTAAATATAATTTGGCATTTGTTTTAAGGATAGGCAACTCTACAATTATATATTGCCTATTCTGATAAACTGATGGTAATATAGAACCATTTTTTTAATCTGAGTATTTTCAAGGAGTTTTATGACAATAAAACATAGCTTTTTCTGAAAAATGAAGACCAGCATAGAGAAAAATAAAATATAGATAAGGAGAAGGTAAGCAAAAACCACTCTTCAGTTGTAATCACAGATGTATTTTTTTAAGTAGGCAAATGCACACTTAAGAAGAAATATCAGTGTGTATTTAAGAGGAAAATAAAGGATGTTTTAGTTGCCTCTAAGATCTTCAAAGGAGAACCCAAAGGTGTAGACAAAGGCTAGCAGATTCAAGATAAAGATTTTGATAAAGTATTGATATCACACCTATACTTGTGAAATAGCCTAGAAAAGCAGCAGTCTCTAGTTCTTCACTGATACTCTGGATTGACAATTGCTTTTAGTACAAAGGTCTTTGACAAGGAACTGAATATTTCAAGTAGAGCCTGTATGTCTCCATGCTAAGGATGTTCCATTTATTACACATTTATGCAACAAGGGAAAAGTGAGCAACTGTATAACTTCAAAACTTTCCTGTTGACACTGTGAAGGACAACTGTTGATATCAGTTAAAAGCCTATCATCTACAACAGCATTAAAATAAGGTCATGTGTGGGTGGGGGAGAATACATCACTGTGAGAATTCTACAGTGTGAAAGTTCACGTAAGAGACAAATACAATCAGTTCTATTCTACAGGAAACACTGAGCGAAGGTGATAACAGAGAGGGCCATAAACTCTAGCCTTCTAGCCTTGCGTGGATGATACTGAATTCACAGCTTTTCAGGGTCTGCGGGATGGGAGTTATAGGCACTCCTATACAAAAATCCATTTGTATTGGGAATGCCAATCAGATTATTACTTAACAAATCTTTCCTTCATTTTCCATTTACTAGTAATATTCTTTTCCATGTTATAAATAGAGAGTAATTAAAAATTAATAAAGTGCTTTATAATTGCTAATATTAAAATATTTTCATTTTAAGCCCAAACAGCAATTTCCGACTATATTTTATACTACACTATTTGATGCTTAATTCATAGCTTACACCTTATTCCACAAAAATAGATTGGGATGGCTTATGGGCAATAATATGAAAGAATATTGTAATTGAAAATTACAATATTGAAATTGAAAAAATCTTGAGTAATTTCTTGATAAACTTTCTGACTTTAGTGTGTATCTTTTGTGCAAGTAAAGCAGAAGCAGTCAAAACTTTGTAGCCATGTATAAAAATTGTTAGTGCTATGGACCAATGGAATTCAGCCCAATTCCACTGGGCTGAATGGCCCAGTGGAATTCAGCTATTGGAAAATGTGGAGTAGGCACATTTGGAGCTCAAGTCCTGCCATCAAACACTGTTGTATTACCTTGGACAGGTTATTTAAACCCCCTTGACACTGGGTTTTCTTATTTGTAAGATGGAGTTAATAATAACATAATATTAAGAGGGCTCTAATTTTCCTCATTGGATTCTTAAGAGACAAAAAGGAAATAATGTAATATTTGAAGGAGCTTGTAAATTATGCAGCATTGGGTAAATGACTGTCATTGTCATCGTAGCTTTCAACTTGACCAGTGTTTTTTTGTTTTTTTTTAAATTTTAATTTCCCTTTGTTCATTTTCAGTGGCTGTGTATTTCTCAAAAAGTATATTGATCATAAATTATTTTTATTACATCATCACATAATCATTTCCAATATGAATTATTTGAGATATTAAGTTTGTAAAGAATATATATTTCAGTTTTGAGAGCAATCTGTGTTGCATCTCTAAAATGTAGCAATGTTTGCACTCAGATTGTGTTTAGACTAAGAATGACATTGGACAACATTTTTTCGATAGTTTATTAGATTCTTATTTACAGTGATGAAACTTCAATCTTTAATCAGAGTCTTGCCAAAAACAGATTTGCAACAGGGTAACTTGAGCTCTCATTTTTTGGAGTCCTGATTAAAGTATCTTCTACTTTCAATGTGAAAGGCCTAGAGTCTCATTAACAAAAGGAAAATTCTTTGTGATTGTCCTGTTTCTCCCTAAGGAAGCTTTCTAAATCTCAGCAGTCAAAGGTTTGCTATTTTAGCAGACTTTTATTTTTAATGTTGGGAAAAAATTAAAGTTAGACTGAACAATTTTAATTTTTTCTCTGTCCTATTTAACATACAGTGAAAATAACTGGAGTTTCAGGGAGCTGGGCTGTCCTCTCCTCATACAGAAATAGGACTGAATTTGGTAACCACTGGGAGTTTCTACAATGACTGTGGTATTTCTAAGGCTGCAAAAAAGCACTTTCAAGGCCCACGTTTTCTTTGTTGTTGCTTTTAATTTGTGTTTTCCTGATGCAGAAATTTAAAATGAAAACAATAACTAAATTTGCAATATTTGCAATATTCCTGTTCAATCCTTACTGCATTCAGAATGTAGGTTTTTTTTTTTTTTTTTAAATAAATAGTAATGCACCTTAGATGCACCCTTCTTTATTGCCATGGGAGTTTTTTAAGTGAAGCCAATTGAGCCACGTAAAACATGGAGCAGGCAAAGAATTTCCTAATTTTCAAATTTCCAAATTTCCTAATTTGCTAATTTTCATGTTAGCAGTGTACTACATTTCCGTCAGAAAGATATGAGACTTAACATGAAATATTTCAGAGTTATAATTGAACACGTATTCCAGAATATAGGATGTGCACACTCAAATGAAAAATAAGCCATCTCTATCACATTTCTTTCATAATGTCCATAGTATACTCATGGAATCCGGGCAGGTGTAATAGAGCATTAGAATTAGAGTCAGAAGCGTCCCTTCTTGTTTATAACATGAGAATAAAAATATCTTAGAACTAAATCATTCAATGAAGGAACAAAGATGCAAAATATTTCATAAAATTGTCAACAATTATTTGTATTTCCCTCAGGCACAAATCTGGTTGTGTCACTTCCCTGACTCAAGCCATGTGGTAATTTTCTACTTGGTCCAGGCTTTGCCCCAAGCTCCTGAACCTGGCATCCACATTGTGAGTGGGTGCCACACTCCCTTCTCTCTCTTATCTCTCACTTTTTATCCTCTCTATACCCTCTGCTCTGGCCACTTGGGTTAACTCACTTTTCTCTGAACGTGCTTTCCGTTGACTTTTGCCAATTTTCCTGTTTTGTCTAAGATGTTTTCAGTGCACTGAAATCCTCACTCCTAGGATCTTCCTAAGCTCTTCAGACTGAATTATTTCTTTCTTCATATGAGTTCCTAGAGCAATCAGCCCACGCCATCTGCTATTAGTGGTACCTGTGTTATTCATTTTGATAGACTAGGCGTACCTTGAGGGTCTTATACATTTTTGTACATCCCCCACCAAGACCTATCGCCTCTCTACATGTCAGAGACATTTAGGACATCTAATGGAATCAAACCATGGATTATATAAGTTGACTTGAAAAGATGTTAATGAACTTAATAAGTGAGCAGACAATATACATATTTTCATTTATTAATATAATAAGAAATATATCTATTATATTACACTAAATGAAAAATACCTACTTGTCACACTGTCAAAGGAGAGCAGATGGGATATCAAAATATGACATTTTTATCATCTTTGCTTATCTATTTCATCCGAGAATTCTCAGTAAGTGGAAAGTTATTAAATTATTATACATCAATGCAAAGAGCAAAGCCGTACTCCTTGGAGACAAATGTGCAAAGAGACTTAACACGTCTGCTGTTAAGTATGTATAATATACTTAAAATAGGCAAATTTAGATGCCTTTGAAGATTTACACATGTGGAAAGACATCCCCGAGACCACCTACAAATGAAGTAAAACCTATACCTAACAGTACCCAAAGAATTTGTAACTTTGAAGAATGCGGGTTACATGAAAGTACAATTTGAGGGAAGTAGAAAGGGAGGGAAGAAGAAGAATTTGATCCTAGATCAGAAGTTGGCAAACTTTTTCTACAGAAAACCAGACAGTAAATATTTTTGACCTATTTGGGTCATATAATCTCTGGAGCAACTACTCAGGGCTGGATTGCAGCCTGAAAGCCACTATGCACAATACATAATGAATAAGCATTGCTATTTTCCAATAAAACTGTACTTATAAAAACAGGTGGTGAGCTGAATTTGGCTAATGGATTGTAGTGTGCTGATCCCTGTCTTAGATTTTTGGTTATATGTAACTGGCATCATCATTATTATTTTGAATAAGTCATTGTCCATTTAAATTGTTTTATGTAACACAAATTAATAAATTACCATAAATAACCACATTAACTGCAATTTTGGAAACTTTAAAAAGGACCAGGCAATAAAAGATAAGCTGAGATATATAGATTTTTATCATTAACTGCCCATCAGAGTCAGATAAAGGAATAAAGGATGATCTTGGTCATTAACAAAATACTTCTTAAACTGTTTCATTGAACGCTTATGAACTTTAAGATGTTAATAGATGTTCAGAGAAAAAGTATTCTGCTGTTACATAAATCTGTGAAATACTGGACTTAAATACAGGTAAGTAGTGATAGTAGTAAAAATGTCAGATAACTTTTATGAATCCCTTATTGTGTTCCAAGTAGTTTTTACTATTATCTCTATTTTAGAGATGTCTGCACTAAAACATAAGAGGTAAAGTAATGTGTGCCTGGGTCACTTAGCTGGTAAGTGGTAGAACCTACTGTAAAATACAGTTTTCACCATACTGTTGAGCTCTTAGCTGTTGAACTGTGTACATACTGACTCTCAAAGCTTTAAAAAATGTTCAAGCACTGTTAGTATATATTAGTATATACATTCAAGCAGTGCACATTTCCAAGAGATAGTAAAGGACGCATCATTTCTCAAATTTACTTGACCATGAAAAAAAAAAAAATCCTTACTAAAATTCCAGCTGATCATTAGAATAATCTGGGAAACTTTAGAAAAATATAAATTTAAATCATTTCAGTTGGCACTGTTGGCATTGAAGAGAGAGAGGTCAAGGGATGTGAATTTTTGCAGCATTCTTGCCTTAGATGATACTGATCATATGCCAGTTTAGGGATATCCTTTTGTTCTAATGCCATGCAACTAGAGATTTTTGTATACTCCATCCATTTTTCATACTCCATTCCTGTCATGTAGTGAGAGGTGGGAGTTTGCAGAGTGAAAAAAATCAAGAACACAGGTCCTCAGTTCCTAAAATCAACTATATGGCAAGAGCAGCTAATTTAGTTCCTTTGTTACTTCCTAGTATAAAGTAGTCTCCATGAAAATAAATAGGCAGTGTTTAATATATTATAATTTTATTTTGGCCTATATTGTTTGGTTTAATTACAGAATTTTTCATTTTTAGACAAAGGAGCCTCTTTTTGTTAGAGCCTTTGTAAACCTAGGCTCCTTTTGCAAATTGTCCTCTATCTGTGTCAAAGACAGATTTTAGATATGGCAATATTTTATTGTTCTTGTCTACTTGTAACTCTGGGTTGTCATGGAGCTAGGTCCTGATATCACATTTCTATAGACAATTGGATGAAATAAATGTTTGCATCCAATGTATTTATTGGAAAGGAAGATGCAAGTGAGCATTAAACCTGAAGGCTTAAAATGTAGATAAAAGACCACAGGAAAGAAATATATTTATATTGCCTTTGCAAATAGTAAGCTATGCCAGCCATTGTGGTGTTTTTACTAAGTTTCTGTTGGCCTTTGTTTTATCATCTGTAAAATAAGTTCAAAGTTCTTTTCCATATCCAAAATTCTGTTGTCAGCTCTTAAGAATAGGAAGGACTTAGATTAAAAAAAAAAAAAACCCATGATGCTTGCCTTTTATAAATAGAACTTGTATAAACTCAGATACTAGAAATCCAATCCCATGCCAAGAAATAACAATCATAGTCAAGGGTCAATATTAAAACAAAATGATTTCAAAATCCCAACCAAGTAATGTTTAATTAAAAAAAAAACAAACCACAAACTTTTGAGCAGTCAGAATTGTTAATTATAAATTGATATGCAAAACTTTAATTTTCAAATTCCCAATACTATTAATTCTTCATAAGACATATGATGACATTATTGTATCCGTCCTATAGATAGAAGGATTAAAATTATTTGAGTTTTGTTCATGGTCTCATGACATAATAGGGAGGAAATTAAGAGTTGTGTTCATTGGATTTGTATCCACTTTAAACAAATTTATACAGTCATAAAATAATATCATCTAAAAGCTTTTTCAGGACATAAATGAATTTTTTTGTCACTTTAGTACTTTATTCACTCTTTTCGTGGTGTCATTAAATTCTTGCAAAGATGGTTTTATTGTGATGTGGTGTATAGCAGGCTGGAAGCAAGGAAATCAACACTGGTGATATGTGAGACTGAGATTACTGATGCTAATCAGTGGTGATTAATAGTCCAAAGTACAGACTCTAAAATAAGCCAGTCCCCAATTAATAATGACTAAGGCTTGAGAAAGATCACCAGGATAAGCAAACCCACTGATCACTTCACATCGCCTCTAGTTATTTGTTTCAAGCTCTTCCTCGAAAGGTTGGCAAAATACAACTAAAAATAGACCAATAGTTTTTTCTTGTGCTGTCCTTCATAAAACACACTGCCTGATATATAAATCAAGCTATAGGAAAACAAAACAAAACAAAAATATTGTCAGGGAGAATAAGGAGGAGTAGAAAAAGATTTTCTTAAAGTAAGAGCATTTCCCAGCTCCCTCAAATTTCACACGCATACACATACAACGCATGTATGAAGCAATTTCAATTTAGACTGTATAGATTATAGATTAATACACAAAATTTGCATAAAATATGTAGACCTAATTTATGAAATAAGATATGAGAGACAGAAGAAAACATGCTTGTTAGTATCACACCATTGACTAATTACGTGTTTTGGTGAGTAAAACCACAATTAAAAATAAACAAATTTCTGACATATTCAGAATCTTGTACAATTAAAGTTTGGAGGGGAGACTGCCAGGTCCCTCTTTTCAGGTTCATCTTCTCACAGTATTGGAGAGTCAGTAAGGAATGGACAGCGAAGTCTACACACAGCTCATGACTGACCTCAAGTGTGAGGTAGTCACTAGCAGTGATAAGCTCCGCAAATCTCAGATGTGGCCACAGATCAAACACCAATCTCCTGGTGTGCCCTGGGAACAGAAGGCCACACACAAATCTCTGTAGTCATGCTTATCACACAGTTATCACCATTAATGGCAGCATCTTGCCATACGAAGGACAGCGATAAAAATCAGTGGGTGAGTCTATATATAACGAATCAAAGGGCCAGCTGACCATCAAGTCTCTTAAAATTTAAAGCAAGAGACTTTTTCAGACTATTTCATCCTTCAGGGGTTAACTTGGAAGCCATTTATTCCTACAATTCTAATCTCTCATTTTAAAAAGTGTTGAGGGTCATTTCCAGTTCTCATCGGGGCTTTTGAAAAATTATTTCAAAAATCTGGTCTGTTTTCTAGATTTAATGTAGTTTTGTAGAATTAAAACATGTCAAGTGAGCACAATATAAAAAGAAAGAGAAAGGTTTGAGGAACTTTATAAAGTTTTAACAAAATTGACTTCTAATCTTTGAAACTGGTCAGACATTATACAAATTGAGCAGAGGCTCCCTAGTTATTTACAAAGATGGATATCCCCCATTGAGAATTATCCACTTTGAGCGTGTTTGTTGTACAGGCTGAGGGCTGAGCTCCAGAGGAGCAACTGTCATTACTGATTAAGATTACTTAATCTCTGTTATTTTGTAGCTACTTGAAAGGAGAAGCCATTCTTGAATTCACTCAAAGGCAGTTTCAATATTAACAACTACAGCATGTTCCACAAAACAAAAACTGCATTTTGCAGAGTCAGTGATTGTGGAATTAGTCTTTTCAATCTCCCAACAAAGACCTCAATTATCTTTGTTGTATGAAATTATGATGTTTTCTAGGACTTTCTTTGGATGAAATCTTACAAATGCCCCTGTTTGTTCCATTAATCATTTGTTGAGAACTTGTATATCCTCTCTTGGGAAAAATATCTTTAAAAATCCCACCCATATTCTTAAAATTCACCCATTTCTCTGTTATTAAAATAAATACAGAGGGTCAAAAAATAAAAATAAAAAAATAAAAATAAAACAAAAAAAACCCTTCCAGTTGTTAGGATGAAACTTTCACTGCCTTGCCTCTCATATTTCAGCAGGACATAACACATTTGATTCCATTTGGTGGCATTAAAATACATACATACATACAATCTTCATACCTCTGGAAAGATGCATTCTGTACCCCTCTGTCCTAGTACAAACATCTTAGTTTCTGTGCCTCTCATAGAAACTGGTGCCATGGCAGATGAGTGGGTGGGGTACAATAAGTTGTATTTCCGCAAGGTGTTAACTATGAGTCCCCTCAATTGAGATTTCTTTACAGACCCCCATTTTTTCCTGTTCTTTCACCTATTTGGTTATCAGTTCCTAGAATGTGTTACTTTCCATTCTTTCTCTGTATTAAAACAAACAGACATAAAAAAGAAACAAACTCCCAGTCCTAAATTTAAAAAGCCTTTCTACTCACTTTTACAGATTTAATGTTAGATTTAATGTCCATTAATGTTAATTGGACATTAATGATGGGGGCATAGATTAATGAGAAAGTTGGGAAACCTGTCTTCCTGTGAATGTACCCATTGAAGAGCAAGTCAGTTCTAAACCTTAGTTGGCATCGACATTTTTTATGGGTGTGATGATTTGGCAGAATACTCTGATTAATTTTCTGTCCTCTTTGCTGCTTTCCTCAAGATTTAAATGTTAAATCCAAAATTCAGGGCAAAAACTAGGCAGCTTACCACAGCATGAAAACATGTTTTTTTTTTTTTTTTAAAAAGCAACAACATATTTACAAAATGTGCAAAATGAGAAAATAACCACACTGAACCTATTAAAAATAAAAACCAGAAACCTGATCAACTGTCAGTGTCTGAAATAAAACTAAAACACTACAAGTTTTAAAGTATAAAAAAATCCAAAAAGGCTAATTCCAGCTGAGTGAGAGTTATAAAAATACTGAGCAAAATAAGAAATTATTTCTCCATTTAAGAAATTCAGCATGAGATAGTTATCACAGAGCCAAAGCTGATAGAACCTACATTTCCAATCAAGTTTTTCTGTAGGAAATGCTATTGTAATTTATTATTTATACTTCTTATTTCTCAAAAAGTAGGTTCCAGTGTCATTTTGCCTGAGTACACATAAAAGAAAGATGAGAAAACCTACTATACAATGACCTTTAACTTAATACAATATTACCAGAACACTGGAAAATTTAGAGTTTTCAAAAAGGGTAGAGAGAAATCTATTTTCAAAGCTTGCATCAGTAAGTGTTGAAAAAACCCCAACGTTTATAAATAACATTATTTTTTCCATCAGGTGACACATGTATATCAATTTTTTTTTTAACCACACTAAATGTTTATTTTTTACTGCGGTATAGTTGATGTACAATGTTATAAGTTTCAGGTGTACAACATAGTGATTTACATTTAAATTTAGTGATCAGAAAAGACTGAAGCAGGGACTTCAGTATGTTTCTGTAACTGTATAGAGTGAGACCACACAACTAAAACACTGGATGGTCATTACAACACTTGGGATGGAGATGCAATCCAAGATGAGTATTGGTTAGGAAGGGGTAGGGAGAAGGAGTAGAAAGTAGAAGCAGTATGGAAATATGTGCTTCATGAACAATGCGTGTCATCTTTAGGGGTCCAAAGAGCACTCTTTACCTGAAGCTTGAATGCTTCTCTAATTAAAATGGAGAGGTCAACACATAAACAGAAAGAAATGAAGGCATTTTAAAGCAACTTTTTTTATTCTATGTGTTCAGTTATAACCTGACTCATTTTGTTCACCAAATATATTAAATGCCTGTTATGTGGTTTATATGGGGCTAGGGTTGGGAACAGAGGAGAAAAAAGAAAACACTGTCCCTAGCCTCAAAGGGTTCACTGTCCAGTGGGAGAGACAGGTCCTTTCACTTTATGTTATTGCAGTGTGACAGAGGTGGTAAAGGTGGTGAAGAGTTTATATTCTGAAGCCAGGATGCCTGGGTTTGAATCCTAGTTCTTCTACTTTAGATATGGTGTTGGGCAAGCTGCTTACACTTTGGTGCTTCAGTTTTCTCGTCTGTAAAACAGTGCTAATAAAAGTGTAACCTCATAGTGTTATTATGAAATGTGCTATAATACATATAACGGCCTTAATGGTGTCTGGCTATGATTATTGTCCTTGTTATAATGGTGTGAGACGCAGCCCAGGATACAGAAGTAGGACAGTCAGAGAGGGCTTTGCAGTTGAGATGAGATTTAAATGGAATTCTGAAGCAGTCTAGTAAGACTTATACAGGTGTGTATAAATGGTGAAAAAGTATGGGACAGCATGAGCAAGCACACAGGGAAGAGAAGTCACTGAGAGTTTGAGATACTTGGAGAGGTTGATGTGTAGAATCTAGACTATACTAGGGAATTTAGATTTTTATCCTCAAGACTGCCCTGAATGTTTTTATCCTTTGCATGCTGGTCATCTCCACCTCCCCAGCCATTAATATCTCTTCACCTCTATTCAGTTATATTCTTGGCTATAAAGTCATTTTGTTTAAAAAACATATTTAACTAGGTCATCTCTATGTATAACAACCTGCATTTTGTCCCTTGTTATTCTTTAGACTGAATCTAAATATTTTGGCCCAGTACTCAAGTTCCTCTTTCCACGTTCCAAAAATGCTAGGCAAATTTATGTCTCTCTCCTTATAATGGCATTTTAGTAAGATCCATCTTCCTGTTATTCTCATCTCCCTCCTCTCCTTGCAGATTTTATTCATCCCAATCTCTGATTTTGCTCAAGCAGTTTCCTCTTTGGAACTTTAATCTCCCTGGATAAATTTTAATTTTTTAAGGCTCATCTGTGACCATCCTGAAGAAAAAGAAAGTTTGTCTGACCAAACCTCACACCATGTTGATAAGCTTCTGGCACCACAATCCCTTGGTGTTGACCTTCACAATCACACACTTTAGACTTCCTTTTCCCCACTTCTCTCTCCACGTTGTTCATGCCTTCCTTGTGGGTGGAGATTTTGCCTTCTAGATACCTTACTTTCTAATGTATGTACAGTACACCTACAGTATCTTATATATCAAAAAGCCCAATAAATACTTGTTGGATGAATATATAACAT
The DNA here is from genome assembly GCF_965194805.1 of Balaenoptera borealis. Classification (NCBI taxonomy): domain Eukaryota; kingdom Metazoa; phylum Chordata; class Mammalia; order Artiodactyla; family Balaenopteridae; genus Balaenoptera; species Balaenoptera borealis. Next base: position 22,549,528 of record NC_138863.1, read on the forward strand.
GTAAAAATATCTTGTAATACAACCTTCTTAATAACATGCCAAGATTATTATGTGAAAGTTGCATACAGCTTTAAAGATCAGCTTACAAGAGACAAGAAACTAAATTAGAAGACAATCAGATGGCTGATATTTACTTAGGCGTACATAGTTCACATAGATAAGTAGAACATTTAAAAAAAGGTGTTGGAATTCTTTCACTTGAGTGACTTTTAAAATCGAGCTTCCGTCATAAAAATGTAGGTGAAGACATGGAGGAATGGAGAATTTAGAGTAAATCCCTGGACATTAGAGTTTAGAAGGAGTGAAACAACCATTTGTTCAATATCTATTGTGTACCAGTCATCACAAGACTGCTAACTTCATATAAATTATCTCACAAAATCTTTCCAACATCTCCTCCCATCAGAAGTAATGAGCATGATGGCCATTTTGTAGCGAATGCTACTGTGGCTCCAAAATTTAAGGACTCCTTCCAAAATCTTACATCTAAGTGATGAATTTGGGATATGAATCCAGGTCTTTCTGACTCTAGAGTGCTTTGATATAGGCTTTCTTGTTTGAATGTATTTAGAAATAGGTTAAATAACTTGACAATTTTGGACAGGTAACAAACTTTCTTGGTCTCAGTTCTTCATTCTTATTAATGATCTCTAAAGCTCTTAAAATTAAATCCTTGTGAAAAAGTGGCATCTGTTTTCTTTTTTTAAATCACATTGATTTAAAATCAATGATATTGAAAGTCAGGGAAAAAGTTGTGCATATCAACAGATTAAATATTAACTATAGCAGGTACAGATAGTTGGAGTAAAGGAATTACTAACTAACTTGATATGTCTTTATTGTTTGACATGGTAAAATTATTATTACCTTTGAGATAAAATAAAATCTAATAAAAACAGGGAAAACTATAGCATTTTAAGTGGTGAGCTAAGTTAAAAAAAACCAGTCAGTATCTTTTCTTCTTTTATATAATTTGGTAATCAATATGTAATAATCTCACATTTTATCTTGGGTACTTTTTGTTTGGGCTAGGCTATCTTAAAATGTCTTTTTGCATTCTACTCTAGATAAATATGCATGTTAGAAGAGAGTGACATGATTCTAGAACCATGTCTAGAGTCAATCACGTGTTGAGTATTTGCATTTACTTTTGTTATCCTAAGAGTAAAAGTAGCTAATATCAAAATGTGTCCAATATGTTAAAGACCAGAAAGGTATTAATAAATATATGATACTCAACTATTATTTGATGTCAATAATGGTAATTTTACTAGACTCTCAAGCCTCTTCTCAATATTGTGCAACAAAGTATCATAATGCGTGAAAAAAAAAGTCTAGAATAACACTTATGTGTAAGAAAGTTGAATATGATAATTATCATTAAAATTTCTCTCGTGTCCTGAGGAATCTAGTTAAAATAAACGGGTTCCTTGGGTAAATTAGAACTGGTTTGAGCCCATAACTTGGAATAGACCAAATGCAATGAATTGCCAATACACAGGAAGTACTCTGATCATGATCAGTTAAAACCTTTTTCCACGTATTGACTTCTTCCACCATTTGATTCTTGTAAAGAAGGAAGCTGGGTCAGTGCTAATAACTGAACATTTCTTCTCTCAAACATAAACAGTCTCACTGAAAACTAGCTATATCTTCTTTTGCCTACAAGATTCTGAGCACCTTGTCACAGAACTTAGTTAGGTGAAATGAAAATCTTTATATCAAGCCATCAGTATGACAGAAACTCCAAGGCACAAACTGCCATTACATTTGAGGACATGTTGATATATTAATTTATACCTAAAGGGTTCATACCTGGCTGTAGGAAACACTAATTAAAACTAGCCATTAGAGAAAAGAGACTCCAATAAGAGATAAAAGTGAATTCCAAGTTACTTGAAAATATGACACAAGCATAAAAGAAAGACTAAGAAATACCATGGTACCATGGAGGCTGAAAGGCTGAAAAATTATTTATTTATTTATTTTTTTTTTACTACCTTTTACAAGGGACTATGATAAAAATTCAGTTCTCTCTGGGGTCCTGTAAGTAAAAAAAAAAAAATCTAATGAGCAGAGAACAGAATGGGGACCATGCTCTACGATAAGTAAGTCCAATGTATATTCTTAATATAAAGACCACAGCTCAGAAGTGTGTCTCTGTAGCACTTGCATTTCCATACACTAAATAGATAATTCTAGACTATAATTAAATGGCTCCAACTACAGGCTAATAAGCCACACACACACCCACCCAAAAACTCACAAAATTTAAACATTAACTTAATGGACACATAGCCTTTAAACAAAGTTGTTTCCTTCAGAAAACATATTTTCTTATAACACCAAAGAAATGTTTAAGGGCAAAAATAAAAGATGGTAACATGCTCCAAATACTTCTGAAGGAAAAAGTTATTGTGAAACCCTACAGATACTGATCAACAAACCAATTACCTATTTGTTGACCACACTGGTACTTATGCTAACTGGAGTCATATTTTTGTAAATCAAAGAGAAATTTAAAACTGTGTTTTTCCAACTGTCATTTTAATGTAGTAATCTAAGTATGTGGTGTAAAAAGTTAGTATTCAATAAATAAAAAGGGTAACTCATACCTTAAATTCCTCCAAGATTTTGTAATTTTTCCCATGATAGTCACAAGAGTTTTTCACTTCTTTGCACTCAGGACAGCATCCATTGTGTTCCACTTTAGTACACTTTGGGTGAATTTTAGGGCATTCTGGCTGGTCACAAACAGGTCCATCCAGAGCACAGACACATGGACAGTTGGAATGCCCTGGGAAAAATCGTTCTCCCAACTTGTATACAAAGCCGCTGTCATCCACACACCCTTTCCCTCGATAGTCATCAAAAATCAGATTGTCATTACTGGAAGTCTGGTCACCTTCATCAGCAGGATAGTCTTCATGACTGATGGCAGCAGAGGTGACCAATCCGGGGATGACCAACAGAAGTATGCAAGCTTCATGAATATGAAGAGCCATCCCCCTCCTCAAAGGATTCTGGATGTTCTCCTAATATTAGATATACTCAGCTCCTTCCATGAGAATACAAGAGGGGTAGGCTGAAAAATAAATATTTAAAAAGAATAATTTGACATATATAAAGAGAATATAGATTCATTTAAACCCATGCTCTTAACATGTTTATTGGAGATCTATTTGGAAGCTACTAAGACCTCAAATCAACTAAGTTCATGCAACTATCTACACTTTATTATGAAGTTTGGAGGGTTGATCCTTGGCCATATATGCATTAAAATTGTCCTTTATGGACTTATTTCACCTAGGAATCTTCAGCTTAAATTTACCTTCTGAATTTCAAAGGTCTAGCTTTGTCTAAATTATAAGAAGTGGTTTTACCGAGACTCAAAGGGTGATCTTACTAATAGTTACAAATAACTTGAGAATATTTGAATTCACATTCTCTTTGAATTCACTGATTAAACTAATGAGTGACAGAATGTATATATGTTACAATCATCTGAAAGAAAACTCAAGACATTAGTGAGAAGACATTCTACTTCTAAAAGAAAGGGAAGAAACCAACAGCTGAATGTAAATTATCATTGGATGCAGCTACTACAAAGGTCTTCTTACTTCTTTATGCCCATAATTGGAGAACAATGGTCTCAATATAGGTGACTTGTTTAAGGGAACATGAATCTGGATTTTGAAACATAGTTAAGAAGGAAAATAGCACAACTATTCCACAGTGAATAAAAGAAAGAAAACTTTAAATAATAAATAAGAAAATGCCGGGTATTGAAAAGGATTTGTTAAAAATTTATTTGTATTATTGTCCACACCTTTATTTTACTCAGGAAGTAAGCTCCTAGTGGGCAGGAAAGATGTATCTGTAAATTATTTTTACAGCAACTTGACTCTAATATTCATGTAATAAATACTACTTGAATTAATTACTTCAACATAAAGTAAATGACATTCACACACTCTTGAAAACATAACTCTTTTTTGACATGCCAAAGATACTTGCATTTAGGCAATTTGCACAAAAATGCCAGTGTAACTGTTTATTGAAGTTTCTTAAAAATAGGGTGTTGCCAATTCATAGAAAATATGCCTTATTAATTTGGTGTTATTGACTCTTGTACACTTCACTTAGTATTAGTGCTTGGTGGGGAGTGTTGGTAGGGGGCTCTTATTTAAATTATCAGAGTGACTAACTCATACAAAGCCTTGGGAAAACTGTGACTTTAGGGAGTAATAGATAAGAAAAGTGTAAAATAGTTCATTTGCCTATTTAAATGATGCTGGCTTTATGCCAATACTGCTAAAATTGTATATAGGACATCTTCAGATCATTTATAAATGTTATTTGTTGGTTTGTTTTCAGATTATAATAGCAATGATAAACCATCGATTTTTAGTCTAACATGCAGATAATTTTAAATAAGATAAAGATAGCATTAGAAAACTTCAAGAACTATTATACTTGCATTTTAAGTTAGATATGCAAATTCTAGTAATAGTAAAATGGAAGGGAGTATATTCATGCCCTCCTTTAAGAGAAAACTGCTCTCTAATATTAGAATTCCTTTTGGGTAGGTAATGATAAAGGAGATGGATTTCTTTTAAAATATGTCAAAAACAGTGAGTCATGACAGAACAAAAAAAAATGCAAACCTATAATTCTACTTGAGAAGGTGGAAGCTCCCTTTGACAAAGCATTTTTTCCCTTAAATTACTACAGAGCACACAAACATAATATAAGCTTCTGAAAAAGCATAATTTTCCAATTAAAGCATGCATTTATACATTTCCCACATATTTAGAAAGTTTATCTTAGAAGAAAAAGGAGCTATTGTGCTTTCTTATAGTTTTCTAGTAGTATCTGTCAATACATGCAAGATAAGCCATATAAAATACACATATCATTCTGTTTCAAAAGGACATAGAAAATGATCTCTTTGTAAGCTACAGGTAGGCATTAATGTGTCAGGTTAGGGTGAATGTAAACTTAAAGGTAAAAATAGGGATGTAATACCTACTTTATATAAACATTAAGCATGCTTTTATTATATGAAATATATTTTACAATCTGCATGGAGGAAACAAGGTCTTCTTTTCAGTATAAGAAAGCTATTTTTTTCAAGAGCATTCTTCTTAATTAAGCTACTCTAGTGCAGTTTAATATTTATTTAAGAGAAGAAACATTAGAGAAATCAAAATGTTTATCTGAAGATTTTTTAATAAGTAAGCAAACATTGCTAAACTGAGGATCACTTCCCAGCTAAACTTTCCCCCACCCCATATTGCTACATATGATTTTAAATGACTGCATCTATTTCTTTGAGAAAACAAACATAACTCATGTCATGAGATACACTTACCTAATCACTCTGGAGGTTAAATGGTGGTGGTGGGGGTCATTGACGAATACAAACTAAAAGATCAGGTATGTTTTAGAAAAGCAGTTTCTTTTTAATTATCCAAAGAATACATTTTCAGGCTTGAATTAAAGGCAATCCATTCTACCTCCCATTTCAAAACACAGTCAAGAAGCAGTCTCCCGCCCTTCCAGAGAGAAACACAGCAGACACACATAAGAAATATGCTTTGGCTCTGTCTTCAGAATTCAAAGCAAGAGGCAATGCTGGTCCTGTAGCAATCCAGACCCCAGTAGCAGAATCATGTTGAACTTATTTTTAGCCTTTTCCCAGATCCTTCTATGAAATTTCCCGGCTGATTACGCCTCCTCCACACATGAGTTCACTTACACAGTGTTTGATATGGCAGTAGAGGTGATTTGGCTAGGCTCTGAGGATCAAAATCAGCAACAGCATGCTGTAGCTTAAAGCCCACTCCGCTGGCAGTACCGTCAGCATCATCCACGATATGTTGCTTGAATTCCCCCCTTAAACACCAGAAAATACTAACTGTGGACATGAAGGAAAGGAGCAACTTTAGCTGGGTTTCTGCATCACTGAGCGCAGTTTGCAGACTGCTGATTTGGAGCTCATTCTGCCGGCAGCTGGGAATTCCTCAGCACCACGGACAGCGCCAACAACTGGCTTCTGAGCCGAGCTCGGTCGAAATCCGAGCTGCTCCTTAGGACCAGGCTAGAGCGTTCTCTAAGCAGTCGCACTTTATACAGTGGATGCATGCATTAAAGGGGGAAAGGCATTTTACGTGCAAGATACTTACTTGCATTGAGATTACGATGTTTTTCTTTTCATTTTTTATTGTAATTATACTTAATGCATTCTCCCATGGGCTTCAGAGATGAAAGTTCTGGAAGAGCCTAGCATTTAGACTTAAGCCATCTGCAGTCTCTGATTATTATTAACAGATAAAGTATAATCATTGTTAAAGAATCTGTGAAAATGTATGCTCCCCAATTCTACTTGACCCTTTGCTTACAGAAAGACTTTCCCTGTGCTACATGATTAAACTGCAGGTCTTCCTGCAGTTTAGATTTGATTTTTTTAAAAAAAGTAGCCTGGTTCTCCTGCAGTTTGTTTTGTAACATTCAGAATCAATCTCCTGTAATTCATCTAGTCTGTCATTAGGCGTCATTGTAAAGCTGTTTCTTCCAAACCGCTAGCAAAGATGCACTGTCTCGAAATTCTTATCAAAAGGAGAAAGAAAAAGACCCAGACACAAAAAAATGAGCAGAAAGTTATTTTTTTTTATTGGTAACAGTAATGAGCACTAAAATATATGTCCAAAGCATGTTTTAAAGCAAATTGTAAATGTTACCTGCTGGCATATTTAACCAGATATTTACTGGTTTGGGACTATACAAGGCATTTTCAAGCCTTAAAGGGAATGCCCTCCGCAGTGGGATATGCTGACTGTCAAGACCACGTTCGAATGGTGCCGTCAGAGTCTCCAGAAAACAGAGTCTCTCCATCATGAGAAAATACGACCGTGTGAGCCTCACTCTCGTGGCCCATCAATTTGTGGATCTGCCCCGATTTAAGATCCAGCAAATGGATAACCCCATTGCCACTTGCCTGAGCTAAAACTTGACCTGACAGAGAGAAAGAGGGAGGGAGGGAGAAACAGGGAGAGAGAATGAATATCAAAGTTTTATTTCAAGCAGTCACAGTTTATAAGCAACAGAATATACAGTTTTGTTTCAACTGTAATTCAGATTCATTTTACGTGAGATGTCAGTCATTAAATATGAACTAACGCCTGGCTGTATAGGAAATAATTCCAGTTAAAATTAAGATATGCCAATGATTAGATTATAAAATTTAAAATGCTCTATCTACTTTACATGCAGAGGTCATCAAATACCCTGCTAGTCTCCTTATATTTGGGATTGATAATTTTGAGAAGATGAGATTGAAAGCAATTAAGCAATGAAGCTTTCTTCTTCGAGTGAATTATTTCTGAAAAAAAGTGTTAAAAAATAGGATTCAAAATGTATCTAAGGCAAAGATATATACATATACATATATACATGTATACATATATACACATATATACATATATACACACAGTGGGTAATTTAGAACTTAAATTTGTTTATTATAATTAAATTTGTTTAGTATACTAAATCACTACTTAGAACTAATAATATACATTTATACTTTAAAAATTGTGGTACTCATTAGTGCAACAAATTTTTTTTGGAGTTGAAGTGAAAATAAATACCTCCATTTCAAAGATGTCTTAGGTTTTTTACTCTAATTTAAAATTCAAAATTCTGTTAAACTAAAATTTTGTGTCATAAGAGAGCTAAATACAGCACAGAGTATTCTCATAAAATTTATACCATATATTTGTGAGTTAATAATTTCCTTAAAGTGAAAAACATATCAGCAATCCCATTCTAACTAATACTTTTATTAAAGAAGTCCAGCAGCAAACTATCAGGGAATTTGGAGGTAAGTAAAAACAACAGAATATGTCTACATAAGTATGTGGGTTAAATAAATGACTTTAGTACTGTCCCTGGGATTATCTAATCATACTTAGAAGGCATATAATATTATCATTCCAGTAATGCCATTTAAAATTCATTAAACTCTTTCAACACGTTAGATACTAGATTTAGTACCTAACATATATATTGATAATTCCATATGATCCTTACAATATCTAATGATAAAGAAAATAATATTAACTCCATTATATAGGTGAAGAAAGAGAGTCCTGGAAAGGCTAAGTAACTTGCTTAAGATGACACCCTAGATACGGAGGGAGCTAGTATTTAATCACAAGCACTCTGAATCCAGAGCCTGGGGTTTTAGTCATTTTTTCCACATCCAGCATAGCATTGTTATCAGTGATGCCTTCTTGACAGATGTTAAGTAGGTGATATATTGTTAAAATAGAATTTTTCCATTCCATAATAAAATTTCAATAATAATATTGCCATAAAAGTCACAGTCAAATATTTAATCAAGAATTATAACCCAAATTGCCATGAATGTCTCTAAAACAGAGAAAAGTTATAAAAGTAAAGTTAATCATGATAAATATGGCCTATTTGCAAACCTTTATATCTACTGAGCTTCTTCATCTAGAACAAAGCCTGACACAGCAAAGATCCTTAGGATGGATTAGAGTGTCCAAAGCAGCAGATGTGAATATTTATTATAAAGCCCCTTCTACTAAGTCTTTGCCGACAGAGGCATTACATATGGATTCCACTCCCAGCCACACACTGTAGGCAGTTGTTGTTTGTGACTTTCCTAAGAATCAAATAACTTTTTTCTTGTATTCTTCATACAACAACTAGGAAGGTGGTAAATATCATTTTCTATTTTTGAAAACAAAACCAAACAGAATCAAAGCCTGTAAAGAAAAAGGAAAGAATTTAGCTTTTAAACCATTATCTTTTGTTGGAGTCAAATCTGTAAAAAGTTTAATTGGAAATATTTATGAAAGTTCTCGGTAATTCCTGAAAGCTTGGTTCAATAAAATAGAGAAAATGATAATATTGGAATTTAATGATAGGATTATATAATTCAGCAGCACCATGCCTCAGGTATCTAAAAAATGTGTCTTTGTTAGAACAGATTTGAGTCAGCAAGTTTATGGTGAGGTTTTCAGGTTTACTTGAATTCATTTTCAAAAGGCTGTAAGATTGTGTGTGTGTGTGTGTGTGTGTGTGTATATACATAAAATCATGTTCATCTCTAAAGTATATTGGATTATTACACGGCATATAATGTCTGACCCCAAACTTAGTTTTACTGGGAACTGAGATGCTGAACTCTTTCTAGGTTAGAAGATTTTCAAAATTACTTAACCAGGATGTGTCAATTACTACATTAGTATCTGTTGGTGTGAGAGACAGAGAGGTGGCACTCCCAAAAGAAAAAATCACAGTATGACTATTGGTGACATCTCTACAGAGTATTTAGAGACATGTGCATAGTTATCTTTCTATATATCCTGATGATTGGCAATAAAAAGTAAACTACAATATGAATCATTGGTCATACCAATGTCACAGTCTTAATGACAAATTTCGGAAGAATAGAAGATGTACCTATATCAAACTTGGTCAATGGAATTAAAATATGGTAGACATGAAATTTTAAATAGTACTATGAGGATTTATGAAAACTTGTACCAACAATGTTCATGTTAAAGTGAATAAGCCTTTCAAAATAGAAATATAATTTTTTATTTCACATTTAAAATTTTATAACATTTTAATAAAATATGTAACCATTATAACATTTTAATAAAATTTTGTCTCCTAACATGCAATTCCTGAATAGATTATTTAAAATATCATTTAACATGGTATTTTAAGAATAATTATACTAAATTATAAATGCACATATTCCACAAATATCACATGGATTTAAAGTATATTATTAAAAAACATAGAATAATATAGTTTGCCAACATTGATTTAAAAATAAAATAGCCAAATTGGTTCATAAAGGTATTTAAAAATATAAATATCTCAACATGTATTAAGCAAAAAAGAAGCAAGTCTAGTTTCCTTTGCTGTGCAAAAGCTTTTACGTTTAATCAGGTTCCATTGGTTTATTTTTGTTTTTATTTTCATTACCCTAAGTGGTGAATCCAAAAAGATATTGCTGCAATTTATGTCAAAGAGTGTTCTCCCTATGTTTTCCTCTAAGAGCTTTATAGTATCCAGCCTTACATTTAGGTCTTTAATCCATCTTGAGTTTATTTTTGTGTATGGTGTTAGAGAATATTTTAATTTCATTCTTTTACATTTAGCTATCCAGTTTTCCCAGCACCACTTATTGAAGAGACTCTTTTCTCCATTGTATATTCTTGCCTCCTTTGTCATAGATTAGGTGGCCATAGGTGTGTGGTTTTATCTCTGGGCTTTCTATCCTGTTCCATTGAGTTATATTTCTGTTTGTGTGCCAGTACCATACTGTCTTGATTACTGTAGCTTTGTAGTATAGTCTGAAGTCAGGGCATTTGATTCCTCCAGCTCCGTTTTCCTTTCTCAAGATTGCTTTAGCTATTTGGGGTCTTTTGGGTTTCCATACAAACTGTAAAATTTTTTGTTCTAATTCTGTGAAAAATGCCATTGGTAATTTGATAGGGATTGCATTGAATCTGTAGTTTGCTTTGGGCAGTATGGTCATTTTGAAAATATTGATTCTTCCAACCCCAAAACATGGTATATCTCTCTATCTGTGTCATCTTTGATTTCTTTCATCAGTACTTTATAGTTTTCTGAGTACAGGTCTTTTACCTTCTTAGGTAGGTTTATTCCTAGGTATTGGGTTGGCCAAAAAGTTCATTTGGTTAGTGAATACATTGTTCAATAAAATTCTTGGTGAAAATGAAAAATGTCTTTTACTTGAAACCAAACGAACTTTTTTGGCCAAGCCAATACGTTCTTTTTGATGTGTGGGCAAATGGGATTGTTTCCTCAATTTCTCTTTCTGATCTTTCTTTGTTAGTGTATAGGAATGCAAGACATTTCTGTGTATTAATTTTGTATCCTGCAACTTCACCAAATTCATTGATGAGCTCTAGTAGTTTTCTGGTAGCATCTTTAGGATTTTCTATGTATAGTATCATGTTATCTGCAAACAGTGACAGTTTTACTTCTGCTTTTCCAATTTGGATTTCTTTCATTTCTTTTTCTTCTTTGACTGCCATTGCTAGGACTTCCAAAACTATGTTTAATAAAAGTGGCGAGAGTGGATATCCTTGCCTTGTTCCTGATCTTAGGGGAAATGCTTTCAATTTTTCACTGTTGAGAATGATGTTTGCTGTGGGTTTGTTGTATATGGCCTTTACTATATTGAGGTAGGTTCCCTCTATGCCTACGTTGTGGAGTGGTTTTTTTTTTATATCATAAATGGGTGTTGAATTTTGTCAAAAGCTTTTTCTGCATCTTACTGAGATTATCATATGGTTTTTATTCTTCAATTTGTTAATGTGGTGTGCCACATTGATTTGCGTATATTGAAGAATCCTTGCATCCCTGGGATAAATCCCACTTGATCACAGTGTATGATCCTTTTAATGTGTTGTTGGATTCTGTTTGCTAGTATTTTGTTCAGGATTTTTGCATCTATGTTCATCAGTGATATTGGCCTGTAGTTTTCTTTCTTTGTGACATCTTTGTCTGGTTTTGGTATCAGGGAGATGGTGGCCTCATAGAATGAGCTTGGGAGCATTCCTTCCTCTGCAATTTTTTGGACGAGTTTCAGGATAGGTGTTAACACTCAGCAGATTGGTGCCTGCTGCAGGGTTTCCTAGCAGTGGTGGCAGCTTGCCCACTCCTCAGGACAGCAGGGACAGTGATTGGTGCCTGCTTGCAGGTCCCCTAGCTGCAGCCATGGCCCATGCACTCCCAGGACAGTGGGGGCAGCCACTGGAGCCCACTTGCGGGTCTCTTAGTGGTGGCGGCAGCCTGTGCCCACCCTGGAGCTCAGTATGGCAGTGGTGGCTTGCGCCTGCCCCCAGAGCCCTGAAAGCACATGTGCGCAGGGAAAGAAGCTCCTATGATGGTCCTGCCCCTCTCCTCGTGTGACCCCAACAATGGTGCCTTGCCCCTCTGGCAGGCCCAGGCTTCTTCCGAGTGACCTTCAGTTGCTACACTCCAGCTTCTTCAGGCTGTCTCCATGCAGCCAACCCTGGTGCTCTCCCTAGGTCTGACCACTGAAACCTGAATTTCAGCACCCAGCCCCTGCCCGCACCAGCAGACGAGTGGCCTCAGGTTGCAGAGTGCAGGGGGGTGGTACTGACCTTCTGTGCAGGTCACTCTCCATTTTGCCCTCTGCACATCGGTTGCTGTGCTCTCCTCTGAGGCTCCAAAGCTCCCCTCCATCTAGACAGATCTCCCTGCCAGTGAGGAGCCTTCCCAGGGTGAAGGAACATTTCCTCCTTCACAGCTCCCTCCTTGAAGCACAGGTGCCCTCCCGATTTCTTTTTTTTTTTTTTTTCCCTTTTTTCTTTTGTCCTACCTGGGTACGTGGAGGGTTCCTTGCCCTTTAGGAAGTTTGAGGTCTTCTGCCAGCGTTCAGTAGGTGTTCTGTGCGAATCGTTCCACTTTTAGATGTATTTTTTGCTATATTTGTGGAAGTGAGCTCCATGTTCTACTCCTCCATCATCTCCCACATATATCAATTAATTCTTAAAAGCACACATTCTAGTGTATATATTGTACCTACTAAAAAACTACAAACTCATATTACATCCCTTCCCACATCTCCAGCAAAATTATCTGTCTAGTTCTTCCATTTCAATTTTGAATACTATATTCTGTTTTTCAGAGTCCAAACTGCAGTGGCAATCATTTCACACCTTTTCTCCCTCTCCATCCTTAACCCAACTTTTATCCATTTTTCTTTGCTACTTTTCTATAATTTTCCCATTTCCAACTGTTACGTTTACAATATTGAAGTGCTTATTTTTAAGATGTCAGGACCATTGAAAAGATAACCCCAAGTGATTTTTGGTTACAATTTCTTTACTTTTAAATCTACCTACATTAATTCTTAAAGCTTTCTTCAATTATGCCACTCCCATCCTAAAATACCATAAATTTGAATAGAACAACAACAAAAACAGCAGGAACAGTGACAACAAAGAGATCCCTTACAACTCTTGACATTCTCAGGTTTTGTTTTTTTAGATCTAATTACGTCACTTTAAAAATACACAACTGAGATGAAGTGACTCCCCCAAGGTAAGAAATTGGCATATTCATGGCAATTGTAGAACTTGGTTAAAATCAGATCTTTGACTTCCAAATCAGTGCTCTTTGTACTATTTCCTTCTGACACTGAAAATGTCCTAGTATCTTAGCATGGCTTTTAAACACCCTTCACTAATACAAATCTGCATTTACTCACCCAAGTACACTCTTACATGAACACTGTGTTTTCCATCAAAAATTGCCATCATTTCTTGAGTGTATTTTTTCACTTCCCCACCTTTGAATCATTGCTCCTATTATTCCTCTGGTAGAATATTTTTCTTAGCTAGCTTCATGGTCCCTTACCTTATCTTCCTGAGAAAAGTCAACCCATTGATTAAATCCCAGTTCAAAATGATTTTCTTCACCAAGGTGGGTACAAAGCAATTCTAGTGGGGAAGATCTTCCTCTTCTGAGCATTCATTGCATTTTATTCATACATTCATATGGTAATAAGATGCCATAAATTATAGTTAACTATTTATTTATCTTGCCTTCTTAACTTTGTAATTACTCAGGAACAGAGTCATGTCATATATTTTTGCTTTCACCCCAGTTTAGCACCTAGGCTGCTGTAGTCAGTACTCAGTTATAACAGTAACAGTTTTCACAACTCCCTTTTTTAGTCCTTTTTATTTGCCAAACACCTTTCTAAACACTTTACACACATTATCTCATTTTATCCTTACAGCAACCCTATGGGGTGAATATATACCTGCACTATCCATGATAGCAGCCACTACTCACATATGGCTACTGACTGAGCATTTGAAATGCAGCTAGTGCAAACTGAAATGTGCTGTCATTGTAAAATACTCACCAGATTTTAAAGACTTAGTATGAAAAAAGAATGTAAAATATTTCATTAATAATTTTATATCAATTAATTACATATCACAGTAATACTAATTTGGATGCATTGTATTAAATTTTAAAAAATTTAAAAATTAATTTCACCTGATTTTTGAAAACATGGCTACTAAGAATTTTAAATTGTATATGTGGTTCACATTATGTTTCTACTGGACAGTGCTGGCACACACCCTGCTTCATGCAGGAGGAAAATGAGACAGATAAAAGCAACTTCCCCAAAGCCACTCAGCTTATAAGTGGTGGAATCTGGAAATGAGGACTATCTGACTCCAGAGCTAATGCTCTTATCCTCCACGTCATGCCCTAATACCTCCAGATGAAATTTTATTGATTGATTGGCTCAGTGTTGTCTTTCCCACTGTGATTAAGCTGCCCTCACTAAAATGTAACATGAGTCAGAGTAAATATCTCTTGGGTGTGCAGCTCGTTTCCAGCTGAATCTATGCTTGCTCCTAGGAATACTTTAAGATTAATTTCTATTTAAGTACAAGAAATATTTCAAAAATTTCATTTCTGTGGTTACCCTAATGGTACTTATTGACTCCAAGAATCTTATTGTACAGTTAGTTAGCTTCCTGGGAATATATGAGAGACTTAGGAAAGCAGGTTTATCCTTTTAGAGCTCATAGAGCCCAACCATGTACTCAAGATTCAATAGAGCCTTAGTGAGCAGAAAGCTAGATACCTCCACATCTTTGGGAAGTGTTTTATATTAAGATGTTAAAAAATTTATTTTATTTTTGCTCTAGGCGAAACAAACCAGAATATATCATCCTTCTGATGCTATGCTTTCAACATTGACTAACATTTCCTCAGATTCACTCAAATAGTATTTTCGAATATAGTGAACATAGTTTATCCAATTCCTTACACTAATTGTTCATGAAAACACTTCTTGTTTTGTTGAAAGATTTCAACTTTGTTTTGCATAAGAGATTCCTTCAGAATTAAAAAAAGAAAAATTAAATTGTTTGTTAGATGATAAAGTAAAATTATCTAAAGTCGAGATATTGGGACTTGACTATATGATAATTCATATTCCCTGAAATTCCAAATGAAAATCATGAGATGAATGAAACCTTTCAATAAGTAAAAATTGGTGGTCAAGTTTTAAGGAGGTAGTGGTTCAGTGACACTTTCCACAGTAGCTTATACAGTGGCCAAAATAATGCCATTTTGTAATAGAACATTCAGATAAGGAAAATAGGTAGTATAAGGTTATGAAATTTACTAAGTCATGTTGACAGGAATCTTTGGCTTTTTCGTTATAATTCACAACACTAGTTAATGTATCAAGACTTAGAAGTTGAGCTTCCTTGGAAAAGTCCTTAATCTAATAATATTTACCCAATGAATCAATTGTTTGGATCAAAGATGAATAGAGTCCTATTTAATGAGACTCATTAAATGCTATATCTGTTGAAACTGTACACTTATTGTTAGACAATTTAGAAGACATACTTTTCTTATTACTCTGTCTATACACTTAACACATATATTAGCAAAAAGGTCACAATGTCCATTTACTTACATGTTTGATCATGTTACCGAAATATAACTTGCCAGCAATATAAGTCAACAGTTGACTAAAACTATGCAGTTTTCTATTATTTATTACCACCAGGAATAGTATCATTCTGGATTAAATGCATGTGTCTGCATGAATTCTGGTATAAGAAATAGAAGCAGACTCAAAAAAGCTTAAATTTTAAGCTTATTACAAATAATGAAAATGTGAATGAAAAACATCATTCCATTTCTCATTAAATTCAGTAATTTCTCATGATTATTCATGCTTTAAATTGCAAGCAATATGTTCCCCCAAAGAAACAAAAACACCCATTTTACATTTAATTCAAATTAGTCTCATACATAGATCACAGGAAATTTGTTTATCACAGATATATATGAAGTCTAAAACAGTTGTATGCCATATATGAAATAACAGAGTGGAGAAGGGAGGCTTTGATCAATAAGGAAATGATTTTTATACACATCTGAACCAATTTGAAGCAATTCTCCTGATGAATATAGATAGGCAGAAATGCTTCTCAGCATTTATTACCTGTGGAGAGCATTATTGATTAATTGTATTGATTTTTAGAATGCATGTGGAGAGGCATCTGTTGTTTCTTTAAAAGATGCCTCAAAATGAAAAGTATCAAGAAACTATTTAAGTTTTGAGGATTTGCATTAATGGCTCAACCTGGGTCATTACTCAGAATTTCAAAAACATCACTGAAGGAGATGTGAAATTTGATTTAGTTTATTTTGCACCCTATCACTAATCAATACGTTTCAGAAAAAATTATTTCTTGGCAATTTAATTTGCTTAAGTGCTGGTAACAATTTTTAAACTTTTTCAGTATTTTTTTTTACTATGTATACTCTTGCTAAAAGGTCTTAACTTTTCTCTTGCAGGTAGTACCACTGGAACAAGGATTGAGTCAAAGTGTAAATATAGGCTAAAAATAAATGCATTTTAAATTTCTCTTGGTGGAAACTCACATCATAAAATGACAATAGAAAGTTTCAACATCTTATTTTAGGACTAGTCAAGCAGATATGTTATTTAGAATAGATAATATGTTTAATGGATACAACAAACTGAGAGGATGAAGATAAAATCTACTGTTACTTAAACTTGGTATGGAATGTTATTTATTAAGTGAATTTTGTTCCACAGAGTATGTTTTATCTGTTCACCCTAAATAAAGTTTTAAACAAATATGGTAATTGTTTTTTGACTTACACTTGAAATCCACGTCCTATATAGGAAGGCAGTTCTTTGACACTGCAGAAATTCCTAAAACTCAGCCATAAATCCAAAAAGTAAAGTATTTCCCTGCTAGGAACAGAACTTTTGGTCTTACCATATGCAGTTTTTAAAATAATTTCCCCCTATTTATTAGGAGAGCATGAATGAGTATCTTCCTGAACAAGTGCTTTCCTATGTGAGCTGTCTTCTAAATATTACAGAAATCCCTTGTGAGATGCACCTAAAGTCCTAAAAATGTTCTAATTACTGAATCTATTTAGAATATCAACAGCCACCTGCTTTCATTAAGAAATCCTTGTAGACCTCTTTCCTAACTTGGTCTTCACCTATGCAGCTGATCAGTGTTGAGATAATATTTATTCAGGGACCCATGCACCTGGAGATTTGCAAACATTTCAGAAAAGCTTTTGCTGATGTCAGAGGAAAATCTAGTTTCAGTTCAGTTCTGAGGATCAGATAAGCTATGGTAAAGTGAAGTTGAGAGCAAATCATAGACTGCAATATCTTTTTCCCCATTATTCTTGAGTAGAGAAAGGACCTGAAGGCTTATATTTTATACCAAAAAGTAATTAAAACTAACTTTTAAATATTATTATAATTAAAGTACTTAGCATTTCTCTCTTTTTTTTTTTTTAACTACCTACTTAAACCATAATGTGTACTACAGTTTAAAAGTCAGAGTTCTAATATTTCGGAAAATTTTCTCTTCAGGGACATTTGTGTCATCACTAACTTTGTTATAAGGGAATCCCCCTTTCTGAATGTGGAGTCTTGTCTGTGGGACAGAAAACACTGTCAGCTTCTGTTGGTTAATGTTGAGATGGTGAATTATTAATAATTGCATCCTTAGTTTTAGAACTTCATCCTTTCCTACTCCTGGGCAATATCGTCCAATGGGTGAAAGTGGTTAAGTGATAAATCAGCATCACTACACCATTAATAGCTATAGTCAAGAATATGCATATATGTGATTTAGTAGTTACAGTCAAGAAGATGCAAATATGTGATGAAAGAATTATAGCCTGATGATAACCTCTCTACCCACTGCCAAAAAAACCAGAAAAGAATGGCTGGGATACCAAATGTGAAAGTTCTTTTGAGTATGGAGTGGCTAAACAAATGAAAGGTAGTATAATTTGCTTGGTTTTAGAAAAATTAAACTCTTTGAAATCATAGAGATTAGCCTAAATTTCAAATCTGTCATAATTCATTACCTGAGGAAATACACAGTCCTACCATCTAATTGACATGTTACCTTCAAAGTGATTTGAAGGGGTTGATAAAAGATAAAACCACTAGTTTCCATGTTTTAGGTGGCGGTGGGGGATGAATCAGGAGCTTGGGATGAACATACACACACTACTGTATATAAGATAGATAACCAACAAGGACCTACTGTATAGCACAGGGAACTCTAATCAATATTCTGTGATAACCTATATGGGAAAAGAATCTGAAAAAGAATGAATATATGTATATGTATAACTGAATCACTGCTGTACACCTGAAATGAACACAATGTAAATTAACTACACACCAATAAAAATTTTTTTTAAAAACCCACTAGTTTCCATTATCTACTTTTTCCTCAATATTTTCTATTATATTCTGTAATACTTACAACCATATGTGAAGAAAACATTATTTTCATGCTTCATTTCAGAGAAAGAAATAGAATCATAGAGAACTGAAGTAACTTCTTTAAAGTAACAGAGCTAGTGTTAAAGCAAGAATGGCAACCCAAGATTGTTGTAAACCTTTTCTATAGCCTGGGGAAAAAGGAAAGTAGTTATGTCAGAAAGCTAAGCTGATTTGGCTATTACCTGAAGTGCTAAATAAATTTATATTAACTCATAATTCTGTGAAGGCATCTTTATGGAAATCTAAAGTAATATTCTAGTATATTGCATTCTGATGGCCTGGCTTTGTATCTCATAGAAAATTTAAAGCAACTATATGATTAGTTTGTTTTTACTCAGACTTTCTCCATCACACTTTTTCATTCTTACTCTCTTAATCTGGCATTCCAACTTATATCAAATGGGCTTTTGATAAAAGCTAAGAGACAATTTGAGATTTAGGGCCCTGATGAATACTTGGGGTGAAAGTTACAAGACACAAATGATTTAGATGTGTACACGAGGCATAAAAATGACAAAGTTGACACTGCAATTTTTTTGTTTTTTAAATAGAATTTGACTTGTCAATAGATGGAGTATTAGTTCAGGAACTGTTTAGTTGCAAGTGAAAGAAAACTCAAAGTGGCAAAGAAAAAAAAAATAAGAATATAGATTTATAACTCAGAAATAAAAGTAGACTGAAATCAGAAATAGTTAGACCAAGAGGTTGGAATGATGTTATAAGAGCGCCATCCCTCACTGTCTTTCAATTCTGCTTTCTGCAGTGTGGATTTACTCTCAGGCAGGCTCTGTCTACTTTGTAGTCCCAACAGGTTCAGAGCCTCCCAAACTTAATATCCATGGCAAGAGTACCTTTATTGCTCAGCAGTTTCATACTGGGTAAAAATGTCCCACATTGTCAAGCTGGGATCATGTGCTTATCCCTGGACCAATTACTATGGCTGGCAAGTGGAAAGGTGTGATGGACAAAGCCAGGACTGACTGCCCACTACAAAAGCTGAGAGTGTACAAGAGTTACCCAAAGGAAGATCAAAATGCTGTTATTTAAGAGAAATGAACACTTTGCATGAAAAAAAACAAAACCCAAAAAACTACAACCTACTTTGGATAGTCATTCCACATATGCAAAGCCAGAGTCAATATTTGCGTTAGAGAAGAAAACAAACAAAAACAAGCCACATTCTAGGCCACTGAAACAGTGCTTTACTTTCCCACTATTTTTCCATTTGGCAATCCATCTCATTCTATAATCTTGACTCCTAAAAGACTCCACTGTGAATAAATTGCATCTGACTTCACTAAGAAATCAGCACAATTATTTTGTTAAACAGATTGCCAATGTTTGGAGTCCCTTGATTTACAGTCAGACTTTCAAATGCAGAAAAATCCCAAGGAAAATTGCAAGGAAGGTGGGGGTGAAATGGGACTTACAGTTGCAAAGGAAAAGAAAGAGCCGAACACCTATGTAACAAGCAATGTGTGTTAGAAAGTGGAAAATATCCCCTAAACTCAAGCCTCCTTTGCACTGACTAGATATTCTGATTATTAATATCTGAGTTCCATTCATATACCAGATTATAACCTCGAAAAGAAATGCCAACCCAGCAAGTCACACCGAATTTCAAGTTAAAGAATAAAACTGTTATAATCTCTATAGTTAGAAACATATGTCATAGTTTTTAAAAAGCTTTCCTAATAATCTCAGTGTTTGCAGGAAGGAAAATGACTTAAGAAAATTGTCTTTTCAAGGGCTCTTCTATCTAGGTTGATATATTTTAAGTTTCAGTTAACAATCTTGCACATGTTCAAAAGAGCTTGATGTGATTTACGAAGAGTTCGGAACACTAAAAAGTTTATTATTTCAGCTATCTCTAAAATAGAGACCATTTTCAGAAAAAAAAGGCTAAAAATATATACAGCCAAATAGATAAAGGTTATTTTGAGAAGTCATTATCTTGAGAAAATATACTCTTTTTGCTGTAGTCAGTATTTACACTAAAAAAAAAAATCATTCTTTGGGAATTGTTTCAGAATAAAATAGATGAAAATGCAAGGGGAAGGTATCGATGAAACAAAATTGACAAAAATCTTATAGTCATTGGGTAAATGGTGTTCATTATACTATTTTCTCCACTATTATGTTTGGAAAATAAAAATTGAGTTTAAGGAATATTAGACATATAATAAAGTCATCACTACTGTGTAGTCATTTCTTACATTTAAGACTAAAAATATGTTATCAGAGTACAACAGTGTTCTAGAACTAGGTATATATACAATGTGTCTAAGTAATTATGTTACCACCTATAGAGAGCCAGATAGTGATAACTGAAGTTACTAAATATGTGTTAGAAAAACAAAATTGAAACCAAGATGAGATTAATAGATCATTTTAATTGTAATTTAAAAAATAAAATACGTATTACTTAGGATGATCTTATCCTAAGTGCTAAAAAGTAGTTGCTTTCAATGTCTTTTTAAAGTCCTTAACTCTTGTACATAATTCTGAATTAGCTTTCAAAAGTGTCTTCTCAACATACAGATGGCCAAGAAGCACATGAAAAGCTGCTCAACATCACTAATTATTAGAGAAATGCAAATCAAAACTACAATGAGGTATCACCTCACACCAGTTAGAATGGGCATCATCAGAAAATCTACAAACAACAAATGCTGGAGAGGGTGTGGAGAAAAGGGAACCCTCTTGCACTATTGGTGGGAATGTAAATTGATACAGCCACTATGGAGAACAGTATGGAGGTTCCTTAAAAAACTAAAAATAGAACTACCATATGACCCAGTGATCCCACTACTGGGCATATACCCAGAGAAAACCATAGTTCAAAAAGACACATGCACCGCAGTATTCACTGCAGCACTACTTACAATAGCCAGGTCATGGAAGCAACTTAAATGCCCATCGACAGACGAATGGATAAAGAAGTTGTGGTACATATATACAATGGAATATTACTCAGCCATAAAAAGGAACGAAATTGGGTCATTTGTAGAGACGTGGATGGATCTAGAGACTGTCATACAGAGTGAAGTAAGTCAGAAAGAGAAAAACAAATATCGTATGTTAAAGCATATATGTGGAACCTAGAAAAATGGTACAGATGAACTGGTTTGCAGGGCAGAAATAGAGACACAGATGCAGAGAACAAACGTATGGACACCAAAGGGGGAAAGTGGTGGTGGTGGGGTGGTGGGATGAATTGGGAGATTGGGATTGACATATATACACTAGTATGTATAAAATGGATAACTAATAAGAACCTGCTGTATAAAAAAATAAAATTCAAAAATTAAAAAAAAGTGTCTTCTCTACATTGTGAACCATACCATATAATTTTAAGTATTTAAAGTTTTAAAATTAAATACTAAGATTTGTATATACTAGGAAGCAGTTATTTAGCCAAAGAATTGATAAGTAATAAGCTATGCTGATACTGTAAAATAATCACAGCTCAAACTCAAAAATTCGAATCCTGAAATCATTACTATATACCTCCAATTGGACTTAAAAAAAAAACCAGTTGCCTGTGTAGATGTAGCTTGTATTATAGACACTAAAATAATACAAAGATTTTTGTTAAAAAAGCACTATCCATCATAACCGGAAAGCAGATTGAAAATACAGAATGAATTTCCTGGCACACACTCTATGAACTGGCCAATGGTAGTACCCAAATACACCAGATAATTGTTCCACCATCTGCTTCACATTGATTACATAGTCCTGATGGTACATTTCCTATGACTGTGAGAGATTCCATTTAAAAAATTAAACATGATTTGGACTTTCTAAATTAGGAGTCTCTTCAAAATAGCATAAAAACTGGTTTTAGAGCAAATCTAAAGCTTTGATACGGTTCTCTTTTCTAGGAATTAACATCTTTAATATTTCTCATATATAACATCTTCCTTGTTTTTTTTTAGCTTCATGTTAATAGTGTTGTAAAGCATGAGGGGTTTCTAGTTTTTAATCGAGTGTAAACATGCCTCTGAAGATGTACAGGGTCCTGTTTAATCCTGCACATAAAACACATGCACACTTTCACTTAAATGATCCTAACTGATATGAATGGCAACTTATTTTAATAGATAACTATTTTGCAATTTTGACAAAAAATATTTATAAAAAGTATTTTATTCTTTTCCTAAACCTGAAAGTACAAATCCTCATTTATTATAACTTACTCCAATAAATAATTTACCTTTCATGTTTATTATTTAGTGAACTAGTCAAAGAGAAAAAAGTAACTTTTTTTTTTTTTTTAAACACAACCCTAGATATTCTTGAACAAAGCTTTTCCAACTGGTGACAGAAAGGAGATGGCAAGACAAAGTCAATCAAATCTTACATATTTCCTTCAGGGGCTGACAGCCAAAGAGCAGGGCATAATTGTAGGAAAACTGTATTATATTGTATCATTCAACCAAGAGAAGGGATAAGCTACCAGGAAGTCATCTAAGATTCATGAACACATCTTTAATCTAATTTCAAGAAGAGAGATTGAAAGGCTGCTTCCATATGAGATATTTGCATTTTAAATTAATTTTGATTTTTATTGAGGGAATATGACATGGTTAAAGAAATCAAGTTCTATAGGCTTATAATAAATAATAATACTTTTCTGCCCTAACTCCTTTCACATCACATGGGCCCCCTTCCCCAAAGTGCCTATTTTAAATCATTCTAGCTGCTGCTTTTGAAATTTGCCACCATATTGGACAATCATTTGTGCCACTGCTATTTTTCAATGTATCCATTTTAGACATTTTCCATGGAATTCCTATTAGGGAGAATATTAGACTTTTATGTAATTACACTCAGTTCTCATCTCTCCATCCTTCCAACTAGTTGAGATCACAATTCTAGGTTCAGTATTAAAGTCAGTTAATACTTAGTTCAGTTACATTATTATGACATCTATCCTTATAATTCACTGCTGACTCAGTTAGGATGCTCTGATTATATATCCCTTGTTGCACAAACTTACTTCCCAGTTTTTTTCTTCTTTCTGGGTTGGTTTCTATGTACCTACCACTAATCACTCCTAAACTCTTCTCTAGAACTATAGAACTTCTTTCAGTACTATTCCTTGCATGGTCAAATACATCAAGTTTATTTTTGGATTCTTATTTCCTGGAGACCATACCTCCAAAACAAGAGCTTGGTTGGTTGCATAGGAAAAGTCTATCTGGGGGTTCCTAAGTAAAGGTATATGTGTGGATAAAATTCTAAGTGGGAGGCAAACTGACATTTTCATTGTGTGTAATGAAAATTATCCCCTCATGTCACTATCTGTAGGCATTTTCTTTGGGTTCTATTCAATTCTTCCAGCAATGAATACTGCCTGGTGGCCTGTGTTCCAGGAGCTGAATGAGGGGAAGGGTGGAGAGAATGTTGTTGGTCAAAATCCATGTTTTGTATTTACATTCTGTGCTTTGTGTTTCTGAGTCCAGATCCCCTTCTGATTCAATTTTTCTGGAGAACAAACCTTTCCTTTGAGAATTGTGGTTGAAGGGAGGATGCTTGGTTGAACAGGGTTGGAGAGAAGATCTCAGGTTTAAACTGCTCTTTATATTAATACAACCATGTCAGCTCCATGCCTCTTCCCTAAATTCTTTGTAGCAGGTGACATCAGTTCCAGAATCATTAGGGAGCTCTGTTGTGTAAATTAGCACATCATCTTAAAGTTTTCCTTTATAGGCACTTGGGTCCTGCATCCTCTACTTTGCTAAGTCAGTTATCACTCCTCCACCTGTCTCCTACTGACATCTCTAGCCCATTACAGTATTCTCTTCATTTTCTGTCTTTGTGTATTTATACCCATGTCCTTCTTTACTGTCATTGTAGTGGTGTCTTGGCATTTAATTCACTATATTTAATGCATTCTTCAGTGTGATATTTACATTTTGGTGATTAAAAAGTGGTGCCAATTTTCCCATATGTATTCTATTCAATAAATTAGGTAATCTAAGCTTTAAGTATATACTTTAAAAATTATTACACAAGATCTTAAATATGAATTTGAATGAAAAAGATGAATCCCCCTAGTATTTCTGTTTCTCCTTACTTGATCTTCACTCTCAATAGGTGTGTTACATGTACTAGCTTATTTATTCCTCAAAATCATCCTAATGGTTAATACAATATTACAGAAGAAATTAAACTCAAAGAGCTTCAGGAAATTGCCTTGTGTCATACAGCCAGTAAGTAGTAGGGCAAGAATGACCATGCAAGAAGTATGGGTACTTGCATGGAATCACAAAAGACTCTGAATAGCCAAAACCACCCTGAGAAAGAATAACAAAGCTGGAGGCATCACACTTCCTGATTTAAAACTGTACTGTAAAGCTATAGCAATCAAAAAGGTATGGTATTGGCATAAAAAGAGACACAAAGATCAACAAAGCAGAATTGAGAGCCCAGAAATAAATAATATACACATATATGGCCAATTAATTTATGACAAAGGAGCCAAGTATACACAATGAGGAAAGGATAGTCTCTTCAATAAATCGATGTTGGGAAAACTGGATAGCCCATGCAAAAGAATGAAACTGGGCCCTTATCTTATATCATGCACAAAAACCAATCCAAAATGGTTTAAAGACTTGAGCATAAGACCTGAAACAATAACACTCCTAGAAGAAAACGTACAGGGTAAAGTCCTTGATACTGTTCTTGGCAGTGAATTTTGGAGTTGACATCAAAAGTGTAAGCAACGAAAACAAACAAGCAAACAAACCAAAAAACAACAAAACCTACCTCAGCAGGTAAAAGACCTGTACTGGGAAAACTATAAAACACTGATGAAAGAAACTGAAGATGACCCAAATGGATGTAAAGATATACTGTGTTCTTGGATTGGAAGAATTAATATTGTTAAAATGACCATATCACCCAAGGCAATCTACAGATTCAATGCAATCCCTATCAAAATACCAATGGCATTTTTCACAGAAGTAGAATAATTTTAAATTTGTATAGAAACACAAAAGACTCCAAATAGCCAAAATAATCCTGAGAAAGAAGAACAGAGCTAGAGGAATCATGTTCCCTGCCTTCAGACCATGTTACAAAGGCACAGTAAACAAAACAGTATGATACTGGCACAAAAACAGACACATAGATCAATGGACAGAATAGAGCACCCAGAAATAAACCCACACACTTATGGTCAGTTAATCTATGACAAAAGAGGCAAGAATATTCAGTGGAGAAAAGACAGTCTCTTTAATAAGTGGTACTGGGAAAACTGGACAATTACATGTAAAAGAATGAAATTAGAACATTCCCTAACACCATATACAAAAATAAACTCAAAATGGATTAAAGACCTAAAGAGGGGAAACCATAAAACTCCTAGAGGAAAATGTAGGCAGAACACTCTTTGACATAATCATAGCAATATTTTTTTTGACTCTGTTTCATAAAGCAAAAATAAACAAATGGGACTTTAAACTTAAAAGCTTTTGCACAGTAAAAGAAACCATGGACAAAATAAAAAGACAACCTACTGAATGGGAGAAAATATTTACAAATAATATGACAAATAATGGATTAATATCCAAAATATATAAACAGCTCATACAACTCAACATCAAAAAAACAAACAACCCAATTAAAAAATGGGCAGAAGACCTGAATAGACATTTTTCCAAAGAGGACATGCAGATGACCAACAGGCACATGAAAAGATGCTCAACACTGCTAATCATCAGAGAATGCAAATCAAAGCACAATGAGATATCATCTCACACCTGTCAGAATGACTATCATCAAAGTGTCTACAAATAACAAATGTTGGTGAGGATATGGAGAAAAGGGAGCCCCATACACTGTGGGTGGGAATGTAAACTGGTGCAACCATGGTGGAAAACAGTATGGAGGTTTCTCAAAAAAACTAATAATAGAACTACCATATTCCTCTCCTGGGTATATATTTGAAAAAACCCCCAAAAACGTTAATTCAAAAAGATATATGCACCCCAATGTTCATAGCAACATTATTTACAATTGCCAAGATATGGAAGCAACCTAAGTGTCCATCAACAGGTTAAGGAAGATGTGGGGTGTATATATATATGTAAATGTATATATATACACACACATACACTATTTATATACATATGGTATATATATATAGTGTATATATATGGTGTATATATATATATAGTATATATATATGGTATATATATACTATATATATATGTGTATATATATGGTATTATATATATAGATGTGGTGTTTGTGTGTGTATATATATATATATATATATATATATATATATATATACACATACACACACAATGGAATATTACTCAGCTGTAAAAAAAAAAATGAAATTTTGCTATTTGTAGCAACATGGATGGACTTGGAGGGTATTATGCTAAATGAAATAAGACAGAGAAAGACAAATACTATATGATATCACTTATATGTGGAATCTAAAAAATAAAACAAACTAGCAAATATAATAAAAAAGAAACAGACTCACAGAACAAATCAGTGGTTACCAGTTGGAAGAGGGGAGGGGCAACATAGGAGTGGGGATCAAGAGGTACTAATATGTATAAAATAAGCTACCAGGATATATTGTACAATACTGGGAATATAGTCAATATTTTATAACAACTATAAATGAATTATAACCTTTAAGAATTGTGAATCACTATATTGTACACCTGTAACTTATATAATATTGTACATCAGCTATACTTCAATAAAAGATGAAAAAGAAAAACAAGTGGCACTACTTCAAACTAAAATTCTTCTGCACAGCAAAGAAAACCATCAACAAAATGAAAAGGCAACCTACTAAATCAGAGAAAATATTTGAAAATCATACCTGATAAGGAGTTAATATCCAAAATACATAACAAACTCATACAGCTCAATAGCAGAAAATACAATCTGATTAAAAATGGGCAGAAGATATCAATAGACATTTTTCCAAAGAAGAGGTACAGATGGCCAACAGGTACATGAAAACGTGCTTAACGTCACCAATCATCAGGGATATGCAAATCAAAACCACAAGGAGATATCACCTCATACCTACTAGAATGGCTATTATAAAAAAGACAAGAAATAACAAGGGTTGGTGAGGTTATCGGGGAAAGGGAACTCTGCTGCACTGTTGGTGGGAATTTAAATTGGTGCAGCCACTATGGAAAACTGTATGGAGCTTCCTCAAAAAATAAAAATGGAACGACCACATGAGCCAGCAATTCCCCTTCTGGGTATTTATCCAAAGGAAACAAAACACTAACTTGAAAAGATACAATGTTCATTGCAGCCTTATTTACATTAGTCAAGAATGGAAGCAATGGAAGCATCCATCAATGTATAAATAGATAAAGAAATGATATATAAATGGTATATAGGTACAGTGGAATATTATTCAGTCATAGAAAAGAAGGAAATCTTGCCATTTGCGACAACATGGATGGACCTTGAGAGCACTACTCTACGTGAAATAAGTCAAAGAATGACCAAGACTCTACCATTTCACTTATGTGTGGAATCTAAAAAAAAGAAAAAAGAAAAACAAACAACCCCAAAATTAAAAACAAAACATGAACTCATAGATACAGAGTACAGGTTGTGGCTGCCAGAGGCAAGGGTTGGGAAGCAGGCAAAAGGTACAAACTTTCAGTTATAAGATTAATGAATTCTGAGGACGTAATGTACAGCGTGGTGACTATAGTTAACAATACTGACTGTACATTTAAAAGTTGCTAAGAAAGGAGCTTTTAAAAGTTTTCATCACATGAAAAAAATTTGTAACCATATGAGGTGGTGGGTGTTAATGATTACTACCATACATTTAGTTAACTAAATGTATGGTAGTAATCATTTCCCAATATATACATATACCAGATCATGTTGTACACCTTAACCTAATACAGTGTTGTCAATTATATCCCCAAACTGGAGAAAAATAAAATTTAAGTATAGAAACTCTTAGGCCAAAAAAAATGAAGTTTGGGTCCAAGATCTCTCCTCTTAACCATATGCATATGCCTGTTTAAATACAGGTGATCTTTAATATGATAATACTTACCTCTACAGCCCTTAAGAGCTCCCAAGAACCATCATGTCTAAAGCTACAGATATATCTAATCAAGTGCCCTCCTCAGCTAATGATCATCAGCTCAGAAACATCTCTGGGCTTTGCTCTGCACTTCCTTTAAGCTTCTTTTCTCATGGAACATGCCTTGACTATGCTTGTTAGTTTCATATGTGGACTTGTCTCTTTTGCCTCTTATTCATTGGCAGCTCAATTTTGGACCATGATTTTGAGTCTGATCTGGCTCTCCATTGGAACTGTGCTTCTGGTAACTTTTCCCTGGGCTCCACATATTCCATCTAGTTGAATATGAGCCACATGACCAACACTCCCCTCTGGAATCAATGTTGTATTCCCTGACTACCACCTGCCTCTCTCATCTCATTGGGGGGAGGAATGACAGTGTTCTACTGTCTTTCTAATTGGATGGTACTAGATTTTAACTGCCCCTTCAAATTATATTTTTAGTGATATTTAATTCAGCATTCAGAATATGACCGTTTTTAACCAATTTATACTCAAAGTGAGCCTGAGATAAAACGGGAGCTGCGCGGTGTAGAAGAATAGTCACTTGTTTGGCTATCCAGGAAGCCAAGTTTAATTTTAGCCTTGAGAGAATTTGAAATCATTATAATTAGATGAGTATTAAAGCCCACAAGTGAAAAGGACTCTTTTTTTTAAAGCACACCCATTCATTTAGCATCAATTCACAACTGGCAGTTCATTCTCCCAAATGCTTTATCACTGAGCATGCATACAGAGTTATCTGGAGGAGTTCAAGTAACTTGGAAGTAGGTCATTGCTGGGGATGTGATATAGACACTATATTTAACTGGAATATGTATAGAAATGTATAAAATGTGTACGTATTTGTAGAGAAGAAGATTATATTGTTTCACGTATTTTATTTGTGAGGCACAATAATGGGATAGTTGGTTTAGAATGATTGTAGGGTACACCCTGCACATGGTGCCGGGCATCAGTACAGATGTTAGGTAATAACCACTCCTGAGCTTGGGCTCCAAGGTTAATTTGAAGTGCACTCCAGAAAAATAGGCACTTATTTCACAGTTGCTTTAAAATGCTACGTAAGTTCTGTTTCACTCCAGACTAATGCCCTGATTGAAGAATGTCAGTAATATGATGATCTGAGGTATCTTGAAAAACAGATGAGAAAATATGACTGGCAGTTTAGTCTTCTAGCCCTGCAATTCTAGAACTAAAAGGTGTTTTTGTAAGATTTAGAAGAAAACAGTTTCAAAAATGGGCTTTGGAATTTCCAGTAGAAAATGAAAGCAACGACTCTTAACATAAGCATGTTATTGTCAACAGTGGCATCTCTATTAAGCTTGTTCCCTTACTTAAACACTCCTATTACTGTCATCTCTCAGGTTTGTCATACCCACTGCCCTGACAGTACAAACATTCCACTGTAAAATCTGTCAAAGAGGCCAGTTGATTTCCTACATCTTCCGACACATGCTGCTCTTTAACATCAGCCTGTCAGAACACCTAAGAGAAAGGCATCAGCTTACATGCTTGGAGCTGAGGCTAGGACTACCATCACACACACTGTAATCGTTAGCCTTTCCCTGCTATAAAATTCTGCCTTTTGGAACCATAGAACCTGTTGCTGGAAAATGCTATTGGCATAAATCTATCATGCAAATTAGATTGCATACATCTCGGTGGAACTAGTTATTTCAAAAAAACATTTTTTTTCCTGGTGTGAATCTGCTTTAATTTCTTTAATGATAAGTTGTTTTCAAATGTATATTGGATTTTCCTCAGCCACAATCAAGTGATTCCTGCATAGAAGTCAAGAAAAATATTTTTGGCTTGACTTGTCTTGATTATATTCTATTCTTGTGGGATATATACACCCTTGCATTCATCTTAAGTTTGTCTTATCTTGGGAGGAATGTTCCTTTTGGTTTCAAAAATGTGATTAGGTAATTTCAGGGTGACATACTGGACAGTCTTTCATTTACAAAAGATGGTTTTCTTGGCACCCCGTGGGGAGGTCATTGAGCTTTTATGTTCTCTCTTTTTATCTGGTTCTCTTGTGGTATGTGTTTATGGGAGGCCTGGGGGCAGTCTATTAATATAAGGGATGTTCTCATAAAAGAATGTAGCTAATTTTATAACAAATACAACAGAATGTCTAAAATCAGTACACATGGTATATTCACGTAGTCACCTTGGGAGGATGTGGACTTATCCCAAAGACCTTTTTTGGAATGCCTTCAGAGTGTACGGCAGCACATGCTTTTATCCCTACTCAGTAAAGTTTATTTTAGTATTTGAAATTAAAAAGTCATACATTATCACCATAATAATGAACAAAAGTATCCAAAATAAAAATGATGACCACACACTTACCCCAACAACTTACTTTAACCCCTGGCTTAACCCCCCCTTGATGAAGCTAATTTTAGTATCTTGGTTTATAATCATTCCACAGTTTTCATCTGCTCATAAAACATATACACTATATATATGGATTTAATTTTTAAGGAGAATATATAGATTATATATATTCTTTAACTCGTTCTTTTCCCTTTAACAGTATATTGTGGGTATGGGCAGGTTTACCATGAAATAAATGAACTATGAACTTTAGGGTCCCTTACTTTCATGGGCCCTTTCCAAGGCCCTGAAAGGGGGAGATCCTAACAATTTTTTTTTTTATTATATTTTTTATTTCTGAAGGAGGCCCTTGACCTTTTAATGTACCAGGCTCTACAAAATCTGGATCTATTTCTGAGCTTGGACATCTTTCTAGGCCAGTAGATCTGGTCTATGTATATCCTTTTTGTTCTAGTATTCTCATGAATGTGAATCTTTCCAACAGAAGAGAATTGTCAAATATACAAACAAATACATACAAGGATTACTGTAACATTTTTAAGATATTAAAAATAGGACAATCTGGATCTTCTCATCACTTGGGGAGAAGTTAAAAAATTATGGTACAACCATACTTTGAATATGTGTGGTTTTGCATTTTCTAAAGTGATGGCAAATTGTTGGTTTCTAAGGATAGATTTGACATTTGGAAGCAATCAAAAGGTATTCAGAGTCTTGTGAAAGAAGAAGAGACACTGGAATAGTATTACCTTTGGTTAAACCAAATTAGAACGTGACTGCAAAGTCATGGGATTATTTATTTGGCCAAATCCTCCCTTCAACAGCAGTGCATTGAGAACCTGCTTTGTTTCAGGTATTCTGGTGGTTAAAACAGGGCCCCATTTTTAAAAGTGGAAACATTTGCATGATAATCCCTGTTTAATGCAGAGTGTCAGATAGCAGGCACTCAATGAGTCTTTGTTAAAAGAATAAGCAAGTAAGAGATAAGATTTGTGGTTACAGAAAAGAGGGGTGTTGTGGTGAGGGGAAATAAATGAAGGTCGTCAAAAGGTACCAACTTCCAGATATAAGATTGTAAGTACTAGGGATATAACGTACACATGATAACTATAGTTATGATTGTTTTGTGGCATATTTGGAACTTGTTTAGAAAGTACATCCTAAGAATTCTTATCACAAGGAGAGAAACTTTTCCTTTCTTAATCTATATGAGATGATGGATGTCAACTAAATTTATTATGTAATCCTTTCATATACTGTAAGTCAAGTCATTATGGTGTATACCTTAAACTTATACAGTGCTGTAGGCCAATTATATCTCAACAAAATTGGAAGAAAAAGGATAAGCAAGTGAATCAATAAGATGCTATAATGGTATTATGTATATGGCATTATAAGAACACAAAAGAAGGAGAGATGTTAATTACTTAAGGGTGTCAGACAATGCTTGCTTCACAGAGGATATGATGTTTGAGCTTAATCTTTAAAGATAAAAAGAAACTGAAGGGAAAAAAAGAGTGAACAGAAAACATTTCG
Organism: Balaenoptera borealis; assembly: GCF_965194805.1. Classification (NCBI taxonomy): domain Eukaryota; kingdom Metazoa; phylum Chordata; class Mammalia; order Artiodactyla; family Balaenopteridae; genus Balaenoptera; species Balaenoptera borealis. The sequence continues at coordinate 22,581,969 of NC_138863.1, forward strand.
GTTAAAAGGAAGTAGTATATAAAAAGGCATAGATGTGTAAAATTTGACTTGTATTAATCGGGCTTGGAGTACAGGGTCTGTATATGATTAATAGAAGCTGGGATTGAAAAAGTTAGGTAGCTGCCCAAAGGCAAGTAGTTCTCCTCATTTCATATTCTTATACTGATTCCTTATTTTCATTCCTCAGTGGTCTTTGTTAGAACAAAATTTCTCTATTGGACGAACTTTGTTTACCATACTTAGCTGACATTTCCCTCTAATGTTCTTTAAAAAAATATTCACAGTTTTTCCCTCTCTGGAGCATGCTATGAGGTGGTTATTATCAAAGGTATATACAAGGTAAGAGCCAAGTTGAAATATTAATAGAAAATCAGGGTCATGAAAAAAGATAACACACAAATGGCAACCAGAAAATTCAACACAGTGTCTTCATTATTGAACTTCAGATTTGAATCTGTGCTTGCTGGTAACTGAGTCAAAAAATAAGTTCACAGTTTTAATAAAAAAAGATATAACTCTGAAAGTAATATTCTTTGTGTCTCTTTATAAAGAATAATTCTTGGAGTCAGAATGCCTTGGTGGTAGTTACTTAAGCTGTTACAGCAAATGGAGATTTTATGTGGTTTAAATGAGATACTAATAGGTAAGACGTTTAGTATGTGTTAGGAACTGATCTAAGTACTTTACATATATTAGGTCATAAACCTCACGGTAACTCCAAAGCTGGGGACTGTTATCTTCTGCCCCATTTTACAAATGACGCACTGAGAAGTTAAGTAAGTCTCTAAAGAACATATAACAGTGAGTGATAGAGCCAGAATTTGAACCCCAGTTGGCCCTGTTCTGAAGCCAGGCTCTGAACTACAGGCCATGCTACCCATCTGAAATAATGAAAGCCACCAGACAGTGCCTGGCACGTCGTGAGTGCTTAATATCTATCTAATGGCTCTTAGTGCTATGATAGAGGACAGAACATTTTCAATCCCTATCTGAAAGCAAACATAGTCACCTAAAGATGACTTCTTTTAGTTCGTCTCCCACATTACAGATTGAGGAAGCAAACATATGCTTTGGAAACCAGATCAGCAGATGGCTTGTTTGGCGACCTATTGCATAAATTGAAGAAATGAAAGAGGTTTCCTTCCTAGAAAACATGTTCTGTCACTGGCATGCAAGGACCGACCTTCTGTCTAGAGTGGGATGCAGGGTGTTTACCAGGAGGGCATCCAAGATACTTAAGACATTTTTATATAAGTGAAATAGTGAGTGGAAAAGTAAAGATAGTGGTTGTGAGGAGGAAAATTAGTTAAATCTTCCTTTCTGTCAAACATGGCACCACCCTGAAACCCAGCATGGTTTCCTGAGTGAAGATCACAGCAAGAAACAGAGGCAGAATGAGAAGTACATTCATGTTAATTGTCCCATTTAGATTCCATAACCTGGTGTGTCACGAGATTACTTCTAGAGAACAAATGAGTGCTAATAAGTGCTGGTATTATTTAAATAGAAAAGGAGAATCCCACATATAAAGTAAAAATTATTGGACAATTTTAAAAATTGAAAATATTATAACAAATAAATTTCAGGTGGTAACTGTCATGCCTTGGTAAAGAACAAGTCCTTTCAGACAACTCAAATATCTTTGTGTCCAAGATCAAAAGCAGAGACTTGGTTTTAAATTGAAATGATCTGGCATGGTCTTGGACAGGTTAGTAGCTCATATTCAAAGTAATGATGCTATTTTAGAAGTCCTGGACCTAGTATCTTAAATGTATATCAATCACCTGTAGGATAGAAGAAATATGCCAGTGATAACAGCCTAATGGGCAAAGTTGTTTTATCAACAGAGATTGATAGAGGGTTTGTCATGTGCGTGAATTTTTACAACATTCTCCACTCTGGTCTTCCAGCATCTTCTCTTCTCTCTCTCTAAACAAATCTCCACACAACAGTGAGTTTTAAGAAATATAAATCTGATCATGTCACTCACTGCCGGTCCTTTGATGGATTCCCATTTGCCCTATGGTTTACATAATCTCCCTTCTGTTCAATTTTTATATCACCTGCCCCCACCTGTCTCCCACCTCCCAGCCTCAGATTCTCTCTGGTGGAATGTTCTTCCCTCCAAGCACCCCCTTTTCCTTATTAAAGGAGTTCCCTTCTAGTTCTAGTCCAAAGGTTCCTCCTTTGGGGAGCCTCCTTGGATCTCTCGACTATGTCTAGGACCTCTTGTTATATGCCTCCACAGTACCTATTCCTCTTTCCTGCACCATGCAAAATGTAACTACTTCAATTATTTGTGATAATAATGCCTGTCTTCCCCTCTAGACTATATATTGCCAAGGACAAACACTGTAAACTGTGCTCAATAAAAAGTTTACTGACTGAATGGAGTTTGTTGCTTAAGGGATAGGAGAGAGAAGGAAGGGTGCTAAGGTAGGGTGGCGGCTTCAGCATGAGCAGAGGCACAGAGATGGGGAGCGCACGGCAAGCCTTTGGGTTGGTGGCACTGAGTAATCCTTTACGAAAGGCCTTAGCAATAGCTGTGCTGAGAGAGGCAGAAGGACAAACAGGCTGATCTGATGGGACCCTTCCTACTCTATGATTTTCTGTATCTGGCACATCTTTTTACAACTCTCAGAGGAAAGAGCCCAGTCTCTGGTTGCATATTGAATAACTGTTTGGACACAAAAAAGGGACATGAAGGCAACGTTCTTCATTTAGAAAAAGATGCTCTTATTCAATATGAAAACTTTCAGTAAGCACAGACCAATGTCATACGCTTGATGGATACTCAATAACTGAGCTATTGTTGCTGAGAGAGGGTGATGCCCCCTGTAAGAATCTCTCCGCCACTATTATCTTTTCAAACACACCCTCCTCCACGAGAGCGATTAAGCCTGAAGGCTATTACCAGCAATTGCAAAATCTGCTGCACAGAGCAGCACCTGCCATGAGTTATAACGGTACTTATTACACTAATGTTGAGTCACTGGATAGGGAACCACAAAATCTAAGGTTAGGTACGAAAAATGGAGAATCTATCTTGCAACAAGTAAGTTTTGGTTTAGGGATACTGAGCATTTCTTCTCAGTGGAGTTATGTTAACAAAAAGCCATTTTGCAAGGATGAATTATGCTTCTTTGCACATTTGTAATGGAATTTAGTTCTTAGTCAAACATGAATCAGGTTAGAGCCATTCCGTATTAATCAGATTTTTTTTGCGTATATGATCTTTCTGGTCATTGGCATCATTCACATGGGTAAGCCACAAATATTTTCTATTCACCACATGGCATTGACCCTGGCAATAGGAGGGATAGTCAATGACTCTGTTGCTGCAAAACCTGGTTAACAAACGACTGTGATATTTATTTTTCTTTTTCCAAATCTGCAGGGAAATAAATTTATGGATCACTTAACCTTTTGCCCAAGGAACAAATCCAAGTCAGTTCTGAATTAATATTGCTCTGAGGATGCAAAGCGAGGTCTGGTTTTCAAAGCAAAGCTGAGGGTTAAGGCAACAATCCAGGTAAGAGGTAGAACTGCTTGTCCTCACCTGATTTAAATGATTGCTCCAGCCCTAAGTATATTTGCACAGACATCTAATAGAATGCTTTTTGTTTGTTTGTTGTGCTTTGCTTTGTTCAGCTTGTATGAAGTAACAAACTGCCTACTACTTTAAATCGGAGTTCTCCAAGGCCAGAAAAATGACAGTCACCTATGTCCCATTGGAGACGGCACAGATGCTGATATTCCTTCCTCACCTGAAGACCCCTGATCTGGCTTCACCCATAAAATCTGCCTGTACTCAACATCAGAAGGCGTGGAGAATGCATCAAAAATTTTGTAGATGGTTCTGATTTCTACATTACATTCCAAAGCTTGCCAAATATGCTGTAAATGTGAGGTTCTAGGATCCTATTCAAATAATAAAATCTCTTGGGTGTTCCGAAAATATTTTACTCAAAATGAAAAATGTTGGCAGAAAAGAGGCAACCGTCTTTGGGAATTATGCCTTCCCGTAGCTCACACTCAATGCACGAAGAACTTGCCTACGTGAGAGGGCATCATTGCTCTTTCATACTTGGAATAACTTTTCCAAAAGAAAAGCACCTCTTGATTTTGCTAAGTTACCAAAGATCTGGTTTGATGCAGGAACTGTTAGAAATTTAGCTTTGGCATGCATTTTCTTAATAGTAACTGGGAATTTTAAACTATTTAGAAACGGCCCCTGCTTTGCGCCTTCCTTTGAACTATCCCCTGAACACACTGAGTATTCTTTAAAACATGTGATAATCAATACTTTGAAAGGTACTGCTTCTTAGAATTGTTGTCACTAAGCATACCAATTTTCTTGAAAAAAAAAAAAAAAGTGCCATTCTACTTTCCCTTGCAAAGGGAAAAAGGGTATTTACAGACACAGCAGTACCAAGAATTCCCTTATGATCTGGAGGAAACTAGGAGTGATTATCCATCCCAGTGGATTCAGTAGCAAATAGGGACCCTTTTCCGCTTATTTACTGAAATTGCCTTAATAAATTCTCCTCTGGAGAGTAAGAACCAATTACACTAATGTAGATGTGGAACCAATAATTGACTTCACATCATGGAAAACATCCACTGAAAATGGTGATGCAAACAGTGGTGGCCACGTTAAACTCACTGCTGTTGCCTGATATGTGCTGTGGCGTTTATCATTTCCACTCTGTGATTTCAAGTCACAGCTACCATGAAAAAATGTTTTGTGGATCCCGAGAGCCTCTGAGCCATCTCATGTTGGAAGTATGCTCTGTTTAAACTTTGTTATACACTGATCTATCTCTAAATTAGAAGTAAATTAAACAATGTATATGCCAATAAATTATCTCTGGAAACTGACTCTAACAGGGTCTTTACTTTTTTTTCATTAAAAAATAAAATAAAAGAAACTTGGGTCCCATTCTGTTGCTTGTTTCCTGCATATTAAAACTCTCACTCATTATTAACAGTTCTTGAACAATAAAGCAGAAGCAATCACACAGGACTACATAAAATGCAATTTCAGTAGGGTTCAATAGAAGCATTTCTGAAAACTGTTTTAGGCATTTTCTTCAAGACTGCCAGGGACTAGAAATGCTTTTCAAACACTAACATTTTGCAATGCCTGAAAATTCACGCGATGTTTATTGGGTAAAAAGATCTTTCGTTTCTACCCCATGAATGCCAATAGTGGAATCTGTGCTATTTTAAAGGTCGTCATTATAGGTCTGGGACTTAAGGATCTGCCTTGTTTAAGGCAAACTGTTCCATAAATTTTGTTGGATAATGACACACATCCACTGTAAACACACTGTTTTACCATCTTGCTCTATCCTTGCCTTCCTCTCTGCTGACAAGATGTTTGCTAAGTTGACCATTCCTTTCATTTATTTAGTCCTTCACTTAACAATAATGATTTGTTGTGGGTCAGGCACTGTACTTGGAACTGGAGATGCAGTGTTTCTAAGATGCAGTCTCTGCCCTTGTGAAATTCAGGATCTGGACCATTCATACCCTGTTTCCTGGATGCCTGGGCTCTCCTGAGCTGTATATATGGCTGGGGCAGTTTGAGTGTTCTTTCTGAAAGGTCTCCAGAAACAGAAGGGTATTGAAGGGTAATTCTTTTCTATTTTTGGTGTGAATCCTCTGTAAATGCTTAGACCATGATAGAGGAAGGATATGCCCACCCAGCAAGCCAAATTACCATAATCAATCCTGATGAGCAATGTTATTGCACTTAGGTTTCCCCTATTTTTAATTGGGGTAGAGCAGACAAAGGGGCCACGAAGCCACTATATCTATTCTAGCTTTCTTCTGGAACTAATCTAGAGGGACCTTCCTTCATCTCTATTTTTAGTTCGAACAAACTTGGGGAAAGTTTGATGCTCCTCAGATTTCTCAGCCTCTCTATAGGACATCAGGACCAGTTTGGGGATAGATCTTAAGTCATAAGGATAGTGTTAGGATGGGGCAACTCTATTCAGATATTCAACTCTGGGAGTGGCCCCTCAGAGTACAGAAGGAAGAACATGGGCTTAGGAATCATACTGCCTTAAGGTTAATAACAGCTCTGACATTTATAAGCTTTGCAAGTCAGTTCTCAAATTTCCCCTTCTCTAAAATTGCAGAAAGTAATGCATTGAAGGTTGGAGATTAAATGAAATATCTTACAAATAAGTGTATATAGCTCAGTACATACCTTATCACTACCCAACTGATATCCTTTCTGTATCCTTTTTTTCTCCCTGTATTACTTTGCCTGGCTACAGAGCTGGTTGGGTAGGAAGTTTCTCAGAACTATCATATCAGATACTTGTACAACACATATGAAGACACAGATTTCAATGCAGTAATGTACACAAAGGAATGTATCCATTTTCAAAGGGAATGTACCATTTTTAGGGATGACTCACAAGAGGCTATCTGGTGTCAATCTAATCCAGAGTTCAGCAAGCTGCAGCAGGTATGCCAGACGGTGGTGTGACGAGCCAAGGTGCTGGGCATGTTGCCATTCCCCAGGTGGAAAAAAGTCCAGAGTCACTGCCAGTCTGAGCCTGGCAGAATGAGTTGTGAGTTTTACTAACGGCTGCTGCTCCTTCTATTACACAACTGTCCTTACAGGGCAAGGGAAAACACGGCCAAGTAAAAGTTGGAGCTTGTTTCCTAGTCCTGGGACTGAGGGCACGGTATCCCTGGAACTTGTTTAAGCATTCTCAACCCTACACTTTCCTAATGACGGGATTTTGTGATATACTTTGTGGGGCATTGCAAATATTCAATCTGCCTATGTTTTCCTCTTGCCCTTTTCTAATAGAATTCTGATTTCGTTCAGGCATCTGCCCTATCACAGGTAGCCCTTAAGGGAAGCTCCAGGGATGGGCCCTGATTTGTCCAAATCTATCAAGGTAGATAATTAGGAGAAGCCTGGCTTTTTACTGCTAAAAATCAACAAGGAAGCATTTAACTCCAATTGCTACTGGCAGTCTTCTCAAATTTATAAGGGAGAAGTCAATAGAACAGAAATACCTACAGAGCAGAGATACAGGAAAGAATTAAGTGGAATCACTGATGATATTACTGAGACAATGAACTCTGCCTCTTATCAGACTTCCTAATTTGCAAACCAGTGTACTTTCTTACTATTTAAACCAGTTTGGTTTGAAGTTCTTGCTATTCGAAGCCAAATTATCCCTAACTGATTTCCCTTTTATACTAGTTTCTTATTGCCGCTGTCACCATTACCACAACTTAATGGCTTAAAACACACAAATTCATTATTTTACAGTTTTAGAGACCAGAAGTCTGAAATGGGGCAGCAGAGCTGCATTCTTTCCAGAGGCTCTAGGGAAGAATCCACTTTCTTGCCTTTCTGGGCTCCTAGAGGCTGACTGCATTCCTTGGCTTGGCTATGGCTCCACCTCTACTTTTGTCATCGCATCTGCTTTTCTGTCTCTGATTCTCCTGCCCCCTCTTACTAGGACCTTTGTGATTATATTGGGTCCCCTGGATAAATCCATGATAACCCCCCATCTCAACAGTTCTAGTTTAATCACATCTGCAAAGTCCCTTTTACCCTATAAGGTAACATAGCCTCAGATTCCAGGGATTAGAACACGCTATCTTTGGGGGGCCATTATTTTGCTTGTCACATGTCCTTAACATAGCCACATGGCCCCATTCCTAAGCACTACTAATATCACATTTTATTTTTTAAAAATCTGTCATTCATTCATGTCATTTAATCAGCATGTATGGAATCCTACCCCGCATGCTAGCCATCATGCTAAGCATCTCTCTTACAAAGATGAATGTCTTTGCTCCTCTTCAAAACAGGAAGACAGACAAGGAGTCAGGAGATCTTTTTAGAGAATGTTCAGTGCTGTAGGAAAAGCTGTGTAAACAGAGAAGGACACCCAGTCTAACTGCTGAGTTAGGCTTGGTTTCGTTATAATAAAGTCTTTTTAGTTGAAGATATAGAAGATTCACTACAACACAAGATTATCATCAAGAAAAATATTGACCAGAGCCTCTCATCAAGCCTCTTAGATAGCCTCAACCACCAGAGGGCAGACAGCAGAAGCAAGAAAAACTATAATCCTGCAGCCTGTGGAACAAAAACCACATTCACAGAAAGACAGACAAGATGAAAAGGCAGAGGGCTATATACCAGATGAAGGAACAAGATAAAACCCCAGAAAAACAACTAAATGAAGTGGAGATAGGCAACCTTCCAGAAAAAGAATTCAGAATAATGATAGTGAAGATGATCCAGGACCTCAGAATAAGAATGGAGGCAAAGATCGAGAAGATGCAAAAACTGTTTAACAAAGACCTAGAAGAACTAAAGAACAAACAAACAGAGATGAACAATACAATAACTGAAATGAAAACTACACTAGAAGGAATCAATAGCAGAATAACTGAGGCAGAAGAACAGATAAGTGACCTGGAAGACAGAATGGTGGAATTCACTGCTGCGGAACAGACTAAAGAAAAAAGAATGAAAAGAAATGAAGACAGCCTAAGAGACCTCTGGGACAACATTAAACGCAACAACATTCGCATTATAGGGGTCCCAGAAGGAGAAGAGAGAGAGAAAGGACCCGCGAAAATATTTGAAGGGATTATAGTCAAAAACTTCCCTAACGTGGGAAAGGAAATAGCCACCCAAGTCCAGGAAGCACAGAGAGTCCCATACAGGATAAACCCAAGGAGAAACATGCCGAGACACATAGTAATCAAATTGGCAAAAATTAAACACAAAGAAAAAATATTGAAAGCAGTAAGGGAAAAACAACAAATAACATACAAGGGAACTCCCATAAGGTTAACAGCTGACTTCTCAGCAGAAACTCTACAAGCCAGAAGGGAGTGGCATGATATACTTAAAGTGATGAAACGGAAGAACCTACAACCAAGATTACTCTACCCAGCAAGGATCTCATTTAGATTTGATGGAGAAATCAAAAGCTTTACACCAAACCAGCTCTACAACAAATGCTAAAGGAACTTCTCTAAGTGGGAAACACAAGAGAAGAAAAGGACCTACAAAAGCAAACCCAAAACAATTAAGAAAATGGTCATAGGAACATACATATCGATAATTACCTTAAACGTGAATGGATTAAATGCTCCAACCAAAAGGCACAGGCTTGCTGAATGGATACAAAAACAAGACCCATATATATGCTGTCTACCCACTTCAGACCTAGGGACACATACAGACTGAAAGTGAGGGGATGGAAAAAGATATTCCATACAAATGGAAATCAAAAGACAGCTGTAGTAGCTATACTCATATCAGATAAAATAGACTTTAAAATAAAGAATGTTACAAGAGACAAGGAAGGACACTACATAATGATCAAGGGATCAATCCAAGAAGAAGATATAACAATTATAAATATATATGCACCCAACATAGGAGCACCTCAATACATAAGGCAACTGCTAAGAGCTATAAAACAGGAAAACGACAGTAACACAATAATAGTGGGGGACTTTAACACCTCACTTACACCAATGGACAGATCATCCAAAATGAAAATAAATAAGGAAACAGAAGCTTTAAACGACATAAAAGACCTGATAGATTTAATTGATATTTATAGGACATTCCATCCAAAAACAGCAGATTACACTTTCTTCTCAAGTGCACACGGAACATTCTCCAGGATAGATTACATCTTGGGTCACAAATCAAGCCTCAGTAAATTTAAGAAAATTGAAGTCATACCAAGCATCTTTTCTGATCACAATGCTATGAGATTAGAAATGAATTACAGGGAAAAAACGTAAAAAACACAAACACATGGAGTCTAAACAATACGTTACTAAATAACCAAGAGATCACTGAAGAAATCAAAGGGAAATCAAAAAATACCTAGAGACAAATGACAATGAAAACACGACGATCCAACACCTATGGGATGCAGCAAAGGCAGTTCTAAGAGGGAAGTTTATAGCTATACAAGCCTACCTAAAGAAACAAGAAAAATCTCAAGTAAACAATCTAACCTTACACCTAAAGGAACTAGAGAAAGAAGAACAAACAAAACCCAAAGTTAGCAGAAGGAAAGAAATCATAAAGATCAGAGCGGAAATAAATGAAATAGAAACAAAGAAAACAATAGCAAAGATCAATAAAACTAAACGCTGGTTCTTTGACAAGATAAACAAAATTGATAAGCCATTAGCCAGACTCATCAAGAAAAAGAGGGAGAGGACTCAAATCAATAAAATTAGAAATGAAAAAGGAGAAGTTACTACAGACACCGCAGAAATACAAAGCATCCTAACAGACTACTACAAGCAACTCTATGCCAATAAAATGGACAACCTGGAAGAAATGGACAAATTCTTAGAAATGCACAACCTTCCAAGACTGAACCAGGAAGAAATAGAAAATATGAACAGACCAATCACAAGCACTGAAATTGAAACTGTGATTAAAAATCTTCCAACAAACAAAAGCCCAGGACCAGTTGGCTTCATAGGTGAATTCTATCAGACTTTTAGAGAAGAGCTAACACCTATCCTTCTCAAACTCTTCCAAAATGAAGCAGAGGAAGGAACACTCCCAAACTCATTCTACAAGGCCACTATCACCCTGATACCAAAACCAGACAAAGATGTCACAAAGAAAGAAAACTACAGACCAATATCACTGATGAACATAGATGCAAAAATCCTCAACAAAATCCTAGCAAACAGAATCCAACAACACATTAAAAGGATCATACACCATGATCAAGTGAGGTTATCCCAGGAATGCAAGGATTCTTCAATATATGCAAATCAATCAATGTGACACACCATATTAACAATTTGAAGAAAAAAAACCATATGATCATCTCAATAGATGCAGAAAAAGCTTTTGACAAAATTTAACACCCATTTATGTTAAAAACTCTCCAGAAAGTGGGCATAGAGGGAACCTACCTCAACATAATAAAGGCCATATATGACAAACCCACAGCAAACATCATTCTCAATGGTGAAAAACTGAAAGCATTTCCTCTAAGATCAGGAACGAGACAAGGATGTCCACTCTCACCACTATTATTCAACATAGTTTTGGAAGTCCTAGCCACGGCAATCAGAGAAGAAAAAGAAATAAAAGGAATACAAATTGGAAAAGAAGAAGTAAAACTGTCACTGTTTGCAGATGACATGATACTATACATAGAGAATCCTAAAAATGCCACCAGGAAACTACTAGAGCTAATCAATGAATTTGGTAAAGTAGCAGGATACAAAATTAATGCACAGAAATCTCTTGCATTCCTATACACTAATGATGAAAAATCTGAAAGAGAAATTAAGGAAACACTCCCATTTACCATTGCAACAAAAAGAATAAAATACCTAGGAATAAACCTACCTAGGGAGACATAAGACCTGTACTCAGAAAACTATAAGACACTGATGAAAAAAATTAAAGATGATACCAACAGATGGAGAGATATACCATGCTCTTGGATTGGGAGAATCAATATTGTGAAAATGACTATACTACCCAACGCAATCTACAGATTCAATGCAATCCTTAACAAATTACCAATGGCATTTTTTACGGAACTGGAACAAATCATCTTAAAATTTGTATGGAGACACAAAAGACCCCAAATAGCCTAAGCAGTCTTGAGGGAAAAAAACGGAACTGGAGGAATCAGACTCCCTAACTTCAGACTACACTACAAAGCTACAGTAATCAAGACAATATGCCACTGGCACAAAAACAGAAACACAGATCAATGGAACAAGATAGAAAGCCCAGAGATAAACCCACGCACCCATGGTCAACTAATCTATGACAAAGGAGGCAAAGATATACAATGGAGAAAAGACAGTCTCTTCAATAAGTGGTGCTGGGAAAACTGGACAGCTACACGTAAAAGAATGAAATTAGAACACTCCCTAACATCATACACAAAAATAAACTCAAAATGGATTCGAGACCTAAATGTAAGACTGGACACTATAGAACTCTTAGAGGAAAACATAGGAAGAACACTCTTTGACATAAATCACAGCAAGTTCTTTTTTGATCCACCTCCTAGAGTAATGGAAATAAAAACAAAAATAAACAAATGGGACCTAATGAAACTTCAAAGCTTTTGCACAGCAAAGGAAATCATAAACAAGACGAAAAGACAACCCTCAGAATGGGAGAAAACATTTGCAAACGAATCAACGGACAAAGGATTAATCTCCAAAATATATAAACAGCTCATGCAGCTCAATATTAAAGAAACAAACAACCCAATCCAAAAATGGGCAGAAGACCTAAATAGACATTTCTCCAAAGAAGACATACAGATGGCCAAGAAGCACATGAAAAGCTGCTCAACATCACTAATTATTAGAGAAATGCAAATCAAAACCACAATGAGGTATCACCTCACACCAGTTAGAATGGCCATCATCAGAAAATCTACAAACAACAAATGCTGGAGAGGGTGTGCAGAAAAGGGAACCCTCTTGCACTGTTGGTGGGAATGTAAATTGATACAGCCACTATGGAGAACAATATGGAGATTACTTAAAAAACTAAAAATAGAATTACCATATGACCCAGCAATCCCACTACTGGGCACATACCCAGAGAAAACCATCATTCAAAAAGACAAATGCACCCCAGTGTTCACTGCAGCACTACTTACAATAGCCAGGTCATGGAAGCAACTTAAATGCCCATCGACAGACGAATGGATAAAGAAGTTGTGGTACATATATACAATGGAATATTACTCAGCCATAAAAAGGAACAAAATTGGGTCATTTGTAGAGACGTGGATGGATCTAGAGACTGTCATACAGAGTGAAGTAAGTCAGAAAGAGAAAAACAAATATCGTATATTAACACATGTATGTGGAACCTAGAAAAATGGTACAGATGAACCGGTTTGCAGGGCAGAAGTTGAGACACAGATGTAGAGAACAAACGTAGGGACACCAAGGGGGGAAAGCCGTGGTGGGGTGGGGATGGTGGTGTGCTGAATTGGGCAATTGGGATTGACATGTATACACTGATGTGTATAAAATTGATGACTGATTAAAAAAAAAAAAAGAAAAATATCGTTTTAAACTAATCAGTTTCCAATTTGGTTTTTTTCATTTTGAACTATTTTTTTTTCCAGATTTCTGCAGGTCTGGTTTCCTGAGGTCAAGCAGGCATAGTTTGAGAAAATGACTAAGAGGTCTAAGAAATGTGGTCTGGATAAATTTGCACAATATATTTAAAAGCTAATTCATTTCATAATCTATTTATTGAAACAATGTTTGCTAAGTTACTGAGGTACCAAGGAGTATGTTGTATCCCAGAGGTAATTCAAAATTGAATAAGATATCATGGTCTCTTGTATTCTAGTTAGAGATAGGTCAGGTATACAAATAACTAAAATACATTTAATACACCCTAGAATATTTAATTCTGCCATGAATTGCCCCATTATCAATTTCTATTTTGTTTTTCAGCATTTCCTCTCATTTTTTCCATTCATTATTTTTTATTCCTTCCTCTTTGTTACTTAAAAATTTTAAAACACAGGGAAACAAAAATCACCTATCATGCAATGGCTTTAAAAATAGCATATCTTAAAGAATCTAAGGCACACAGATTGAAAGATGTGCTGCTATTTTATGTGTCACTAAGAAAGAGAAGAACACTTCCAATTAAGCTGACACATTGTCAACTGAGAAACGATTCCCAATTGTGGAGATGTTAACTCGTGAAATTAGGAAAATCTCCCCTCTCCCTATCTCTCATTTCAGAGGTAACCATTATGCTTAGTTCAATACCAACTTTAGACACATGAGAAAAAAAACCACAGGGGGCATGATGTTGTATGATTCCATGGTTAAGAATCTATATGCCTAATACTTATAGATATATTGATAGACAACAAAGCATACCAGGGTTACTATTGCCTTTCTTCACTGTTTCCATATGTGTTTTTGTTTATATGAGGTGTGTGTGTGTGTGTGTGTGTGTGTGTGTTGGTGGGGTGAAGTGTATAAATGTCAGCACGCATTCATGACATTCATGTGCTGGTGGAGAGTCTACTCAGTGTAGGCGGCAATGAAAAGCTATATTCTAGTCTCAGGTAATGAAGAGAGACTATGAAGGCCAAGTTAAAGAAAAAATAAACAAGAGAAAAAACTGCCACATTTAGTAAGCTGGTTTTTGGCCACTGTTCCCTAACAAGTTTCTAGAAAACCAAAATAGCTCATTATGGAGATACTTCAACTCTTACGTTTTCTAACAATTTCACATATTTTCTTAGAAACCCCAACTCTTATTCATACTAGAAAACCATTTAAAGTTCCGTTTCAAAATTAGTTGAGGTCTAGAAAAGCTAGCAAGCGCTAGAGAAAGGGAGTGAGTTGAGGCTGCTCTCCTTCCCCTAAATCTTTAACACTCAAGGGGCTGAAGATGTTAGTTCCACAACCGATTAAAGGAGAAAAGCCCTGTTTTGACATGTTCCTGAAGACCCATATTTATACGAACACAGTAACAGCATGCTTATCTTGAGGGCATTTTGATATTAAAAATCTTAAGAGTACAGTGTGTCTTTCCATAATATACCAAGAATGTAGGTGACATGCAACTGTCACCTAACAGGATTTTGAATCATGCAGACCTCATCTCCATGTGCCAGGAAGGACATACACCAAAAATAAAAGACACAGTGCCCTCTCTAAGGAAGGAACTTAGATTTATTGAATGCTTACTGAGAACCACACATTGAGCTAAATGATTTTGTTTGTGGTGCTTTATTTAATTGAATGAGGCATGCATCTACTTCGAGGTAACTTTGGTGCAGAAATCAAATGTTCTATTTCACATAATGATTAGCTTAGTAAATTACTCTAGTGTTTGGGATCCCTGATTATTCAACACATTTGCTTTTGGGGTTGCAGGTGCAGGCTGCCTTTCCAGAGTTTTGTATTTTGAGAAATTTAGAGTTTTGGATGTTCTTTTTGTCTCCATTCTATTTGAGAAAAGAGGTTATGATACCAAATATTTTAGAAGAGAGAGTTTGTCAGGCAACAGGACCTAGAGGAATAAGCTGGTAAGCGAGTTAAATGCTGGCTTATTTTTATTTCTGCTGAATATTCAGAGAGGTTAGTGTTCTTACGCTGGTAGCCCCTCGAATTTCCTGTCCTGTTTAATATATAATCAGATATATTTCATTGTAAGGATTGATTTTAACATCTATCAAATAGATTTTGGACAAATCTGCTTATTTGGGAATTGGATCTGAAGAAAATCATCCTGGATATTTTTAGAGTCATTCCAGATTCCCTCCCTGGCATATTGCTGCCAAGCAGACACTTTTGGATGTTCACTTAAAACAATTAGCATAAAGGCAGTCTTTATCAGTTGCCCTTGAGGTAAAATCCAAATTCTATAGTGTACAGTTCCAGGTAGGTTCTTGCAAGCTGGCCTCAATCTATCTCTAGCCATTGTTCTTTATGGACTTTGCATGCTTCTGTTTTAGCACTTTATCCTGCTACATTCCAATTTTGCCTGTTTTTGGCTCTCACTTGACAGACAAACTCAAGAATGAAAACCATGTCTGTTTTCCTTGCTTTCATATTCCTGGAACATGGTCAGTTTTGTGCACGTAGTGGGTGCTCAAAGGAATATTGCTAAGTGAAGGAACAATTTCACATTATTTCAACTGTAACTATGATTGATGGAACTAATGCCATGAGAAAGTGAAATCTAAACAACTTCTATTCCATTCATCATTGGCAGGAGATAAAAAAGATGTACAGCAAAAATCAATTGCTTTCTCCACCTCTACCTCTTCACAAAAGAAGGCCCCTCCCTTCAAGTTTGCACTCCCATCAGCAAAGTCATCTGTCTGTCTCTGTCTCCTTCTCTCTGAATGACCTACCAGAACTTTTGAATTAGAAACTAAGGGCCATTGTTCTAGTGAAGTGGGGGCTTTACTCTGAGATTTCTCTATTCTTTCTTCTACACATTGATTAATAAGTTGAGCACTGCAAGTCATGGACTGCCTGAATAATAATTTAAGACATTTCCATTTTGCAAATTAAAAAATTTATTCACTTTTATCCCATACAAATATACTAGGTTTGATATTGTTCTGAGAGTATACGCTGCATTATAAGGTTTAACCATGTAATGTGTGGCTCTTGTAATCACTTTCGTTGCTTTATAGCCATGTCTCATATAATCAATAGTATCGTGAGAGGAAATGTAATCCTATATATTTTTACTTTGGCATATAGCACCTCCATATCCTCTTCATAATATCTGTTGGTGGTGAGAAAGTGCCATTTCATTAAAGGTATTATAAAATTGTCCAAACAAATTCTTGGTATCATTAGTTTATCCTGAAGGCATTTTTTTCTGAAGCAATTATTTCTTTTTATTAAGAAAGTACCAGTCTGGAGGCATATTAACATCACCAGGATTTCATAAATAAGGAAAACATATAATTTTATTACATTCTTTGATATACTCTGATTTTCTCATAGACTTGGAGTTACCTAAAATATTCATTATGAGTTTCCTTCCTTCTTGAGTATTGCTTTGTCATGCAGAGCATCAGAAAATGTAGGTAGCAGCATTTCCTGGTACATATATACATTTGAATATTTCAACCCAAATAAAAGTTTTATTTCTAATCTTAAAAAATAGCAAGATGGGTAACAAAATATCATGGCATTTCTTGGGGCCAGGGAGGAAGTGATAACAAAAGAAGGGCTGAGATTTTTTACTACAGGTTGGCAAAAAAAGTTACAATTCTTTTACTCCTACTGTCTAGGAATTATGTCATTATAAAATACTCTCTTTGCCCTAAAACGTAAACTTCTTGGGACCAAGTCTCTGGAATCCGTGTAGTTCTCTCTAGATGAGTGGATAAACAACACAGAGAAAGGACTTATGGACAAGGTTTGACACCTACCTTTGCATCCTCAGCAAAAAAATTGGCTTCTTTATTTCTGTCTGAAACAGCTCCCTAGGATATATTTCAAATGAGGTTAAACAGGAAAGTTACTTGTTTTTCACTCTTTTCCTTCAAGCTCTTGTGGTATCCTTGGTCATATGAAACTTGATTTTGTTTGTTTTTAGGAAAGGAAGGAAGTCTGATTTTTTAAAATTTTGAAGCTTAAATGATAGAGACTGGTTAGTTTACACTGTTACGGTGCTTCAAGGAAAGCTGAGATCACTATTTGTCCCATCTGGCCGTGGAAAAGAAATAGTATAAAGAGCCTGTAGTGCATTCTACCTCTATCATAGAGATAAAGCATGCAACAGCATGGAATTTAGTTTTATATATAATTCTCTATCTTCAAACCTGGTACAAGAAGAATCACTAATATCTGATTGCAGTATGAATCTTCTATATGGTATATCAATTTTATTCAAAATAGGAAATATCTAATAGGAGAAACCTATGAGACTGAGATGTATCTCAAAGTTAAGAGAAGACAAGGGAAGGTCGAGTAATAAAACTATACACAATATATGCACACACACACAGATCAGAATCTTCTACTCTGCAAGAAAATAAATTCACATAAACCAACGATATGAATTATAATGTTTTCAGGTTTAGCTGCCTTTACAGACAGCCTCTAGCATAGAGCCTGGCACAGAAGAGCAAGTGCTAATGTGCAACTTGTGCTTGTTCAGTAATTGATTGACTGTTGTTACATAGGAACAATGGACTTCCCCATAGAGGACTTCCATTAGGGTGACTTCACTGAAGAACAGCCTTAGAGTTATCCTACATTCTGAAGGCTTTAGTCAGATATAGGGAATTACCCTATACCCTAACAGTCTACCTTAGACTGTGAACTTGACAATGGCTCCATTAGAGTGACAGCCCTTCAGAGCTCTAAAAAGACCCAGAACAACCATACTAGATGGCGGTTGACCTCCTGGAAGTTAAACATCCATCTACAAATAGGCCTGAGAGTGTCAAGGAGTTTGGGACTATATAGAAAACTTGATTGAAACGTGACTTCACTTGTTCATCCTCACAACACAATCCTATTATTATAGTGTGTTCTAACACATGTTCTTGAGAAGCACAGCAGGTTAGATTTTCCAGGAAAACTGAATTCTTCAATAGAGATGAATGCATTTTAGGGTGAGCACTGCAGCTTTGTAATATGTGGAAGAGCAAGGTAAGTGGAGGCATGTTGGAGAACGGATGCAGTTCAGGTATGGATGGGGAGTGGTCAAATAGCTTAAACATTTTGTTATGGTTTTTTGAAAAAACCACCCTACTTAATGAGAAATGGGAAGAAACCTACCATTTCTTTATATAATGTCAGTCCATTTGGAGAATTTGTATGGTAGAATTGAAGAAGAGCAATTAGTAAAGATATATAAACAAGATGAGTCAGAAAAAGACAAAGAAGGGCGGCACTGTAGACATCACAGGAAGGTATTATCAAGGAATAGGTTCTGGGCAATAATGTCAAGAGCTGCAGATATAAAAGCCAAGTGTTACAGTTTGCCAACCACGGGGACATTTTTGACATTGGAAAAAAGAATTTCAACACTGAGGTGAGGGTGGAGATATATATTCTTTTCTTTTTTTTTTAACATCTTTATTGGAGTATAATTGCTTTACAACGGTGTGTTAGTTTCTGCTTTATAACAAAGTGAATCAGCTATACATATACATATATCCCCATATCTCTTCCCTCTTACATCTCTCTCCTTCCCACCCTCCCTATCCCACCCCTCTAGGTGGTCACAAAGCACCGAGCTGATCTCCTTGTGCTATGCCGCTGCTTCCCACTATCTATCGGTTTTACATTTGGTAGTGTATATATGTTTATTTAAAAATTATTTTATTGGATTAAGTTGATTGGTAGAGTGGGAAAATGAGCCAGAGTTGAGAGATTCATGATACTAGAGAAAAAATAATTGCTAGAGTAGTATCATCTCAGAGGAGGCAAAAAGTGATAAGATCAATATGATAGATGGAGGATTGGCCTTAGAAAGGAGTTACTTCTTCCCTGAGATAACATAGATGGCTATTTAGGTAAGTTTGGAAGAAAAATTGAAGGAGTTCACAACCCCATGATTTATATTCTCCTGATTTAAAACCAAAAAAAACCCCACAAAACACGAAAAACATGTTGCATCTGTTGAGAATCAGGAGCCAGAAGTGGAGCATATGTCTTGGAAACAAAATTGAAATAAATCATTGTAGAGAATGAGAAGAGTCAACCAAGGATCAATATTGAGATAAAGTTAAGAAGCGATAGTGTCTCTCTCTCTCTCTCTCACAGTGAAAAGAGAGGCAGAATCATCATTTATTGTCTGCTCTGAGCTAGGGTGTTTGCATCATGTAGCTTTCATAAAAACCATATAATGTGGTAAAAAGAATTATCTTCATTTTACAGATGAGGAAACCGAAGCTCTCAACATCACAAACCTAGTGGGTGGTAGAACAAGATTCTGGTCCAAGTTAAGATTTCAAAGCCTGTTCTTTTTCTTCTCATACAACCTTTAAATTTAGATAGTCCTTAGGTTGACATAAGGTTGGAGATTGACAAGAGGTGTGGTACAAGATAAAGGAACACAACAGGATTCAGGGTCCAGACAGTAGTAGGTGAAATAATTGATCATGGGGTTCTATCCTGGAAGACAAGAAGTTAATTCCAAAATGGAGAAGGTGAACTACATGAGTATTAAGGACTTCTGGTGAAGATTCCTGATGCAGAACAGATTTTTTTTTAATTTAATTTTATTTTATACAGCAGGTTCTTATTAGTTATCCATTTTATACATATTAGTGTATATATGTCAATCCTGATCTCCCAGTTCATCCCACCACCACCACCACCCCCCTGCCCCGCTTTCCCCCCTTGGTGTCCATATATTTGTTCTCTACATCTGTGTCTCTATTTCTGCCTTGCAAACCTGCTCATGATGCAGAACAGATTATGATGGAGTAGGGGTATTGGAGAATTGGAAAGCTAAGATACTTTAGGCAGAGATGGGAATTTCACAATTTACATTCCAAGAAGTATAAGGATTTTAGCTAGTAACAAAAGTTCATGGTGTGGTCATGTGAACTGATTTCTAAAATGGCTTTGAGTTTTGCCACAGGAATACAAGGAATCAAAACTGAAGTTAATTAATGAGGTGGACTATCTTGAGATTTTCTCAGGATGACAGTAATAGTGGAGAGAGGATAACTGTGAATTAGGTACTCAGTCTTCCAAAAATCAGGAAAGATGGCTTACAAGTTTGTTGATTAAAGTAGGATTAAGTTGATATGAATAGAAAATTTGCTTTAAATTAGGATGGACTTCCCTATGGTAGTATGAGACAAGTGTTCTAGGATAAGATAAGATGGAACAAAATGCTGTAAACTTTTTCTCATTACCTTCACGCAGAGAAAAAAGAAATAGCCTCCACTTGTGGAGCATTGGGGCATTATTATGAGAAAACACCAAATTTCAATTAAGCAAAGCGATTGATGGTCTACTCTCAAGAGAAGGAGAAAATATTCAGATATTTCTTGACCACAGACTAGAATATCAGAGGAGATACTATAATAGAAAAGTATGATAGGATCAGGAAGAAGAGAAGGGAAAATATGGGTTAGGAAGCAGGACAGAATGGGTTTGAAGGTGTCAGTAGAAAAGAACAAGGCATATTTAAACAGATGTGATAGTTTTAGAAAGAAAAATGTATTTAGGGAAGTCAAGAAAAAGTTATTTCAAAAATATGTTGATGATACGGGATTGATAAAGAACATTTTCATGAGATACTTATGTAACTGAAGGGAAGACTTAGTATGCTTTATAGAAATTCGAAGCTATGATATTGAGATTCCTGTCATTAGAAAGAACATTTTTCTCTCCACCAAATCCTCACAGAAGCTTTCAAAGTTTTTCACCATATGCTTACATCATTCCAGCCTCCAAGATATAGGTCAGAGAATGTGGAAAAAGGTTCCCATATTGTGAGAATGAGACTTATCATGGGAAGAGATGGAATTGATAGAATTAAAACATTTAGAATAAGTATCCAGTAACAGAATTTTCTGAAAACACAATTGAAGCTCCTTGACACAGCCAGATTATAGTCAGAAAACAGTATATCACATGGGAACAAGTATCAGGGAAAAAAGGGCTTGAGAGACTTGGGAGTGTATTTGTATGGGACAGCAGTACTATTTTGTCTACACAATAATAATAATAAAAAAGTTTGTTGGGAGTAAAGGCATTATTTTATTTACATGCCTCAAGGTTTAGTCCACATTCCCTGAAGAAGATTCTTTGAGTTCAAACTTGTAATCATATAGCATAGAAACCTTTTCTGCTTTTTAAGTTCTAAAAAGTCATTAATCTATTAGGCTAATTACAGTCAGTTAGGTTTGATGTAGAGTTTCTTTAATTCCATGGAACTATTCCCTCAGGCCATACTAGTATATGGTTTTCAGTTCACATGAAGGACAATGAAAGCATGTTTACAGAGAACAAGCCAGTAAGCGCAGCTAACTCTGAGTTGTTTGCCTTGTGATAATCAACGTGAAGTTTACTGCCACATGAATTGTTTAAGAAAGTTCCAAACTTTCTACTCTTGAATTCATTTTGTTTTTAAAAGTGTTTTTTTTTTTTTTACCTAATTCTTAATCTTTTCTATACAACAGTATTAAGATATCATAGGTTAAATTTCCACATCTGACATTTTAAGGCAAGAAGAATTTTATCTCTGCCAACTTTCCAACCCTGTCTCCACTGATCCCCAACAGAAACCTTCCTCTCTAGGCA
Organism: Balaenoptera borealis; assembly: GCF_965194805.1. Lineage (NCBI taxonomy): Eukaryota > Metazoa > Chordata > Mammalia > Artiodactyla > Balaenopteridae > Balaenoptera > Balaenoptera borealis. The sequence goes on from NC_138863.1 coordinate 22,603,779, forward strand.
CACCAAAGAGGAACAGCTGGAGAATGGTTACAAGCAATAAAAGAAGGCTTTCACCTTCCTTACCACCTCTGTTTAGTTGGGCTTGAGAATTTAAGGCTTTAAATCTCAGAAGAGTCTTTACAATAGACTTTGGAATATAACATGCTAGGAAAGACTACTTGGGGGAGCATTCACACTAACAAATGTGCTTTTCTGAACTGCATCGAACCATTTTGGTGCTCTATATAACCTAAGTTACAGCAGATGGCAAGAGCTGAGCAACTGGCATTTAATGCCATTACTTATCTTCTTGTGTATTCACCTTTTCCCCCAATGTTCTAATTATTTCCTTCCAATGACTGGAAACTCACTGAAGCATCAATCAAACCAAGCTTTGGTTGATTTTATGGTAACTCAAACATACTCAACGTTAAATGATACAATGCACAAAATTTAACACCTATTCATTAAATTCCAAATTCCCTTGAGTCAGCTATTGGAATTTCCATTTATGGATCTTTGCGCTTACTTGCTCACTGTGTTTTCTCTATGCCATATACGTATATACACACACACATACACACAATATACACACACACACCCTTATATATAGCTATTTGTTATGTATCACATATATCTATATATATGTGATGTGTGTGTGTGTGTGCTAGAGATACATATTATATTCATTAGGTAGACATGCACTAGAGATTTTATTAAATATTTTATATATATTTTATTATATAATAAAATCTCCAGCACATATCTATATACATACACACACATTTCATTTTATACTATGTTGGGTAGTTTTCCTCTGAGGAAATGTTTAAATACTTCTGATCTAGGTAATACTTTGAAAAAGTAGGTCATACCCAAACTATCACTCAGTAGTGGAAAAGCTTTTTGATAGAAGCTATATACCTACTATCTGACCACAGTCACAATTTCAGTAATGCACAGGAAACACAGAGTAAAGGCCTTTAAAAGTTATCTGACAAATATAGTTGTGCTGATGACTAGCCTCTTACATTTTTCCTAGGTATGCATTTATAGAATTCTTTTTTATTTTCAGTTGTAAGGATAAATTTATTGGTGCTTTATCAAGGCTACTTAGAATTTGATAATAGAATGCATCAGACTGTCACTTTTAGAAAGAAACAGACCTTGAAGAGAGTGAAGAACTAGTTTTATATGACAGAATAATAAAGATGTCATCTCTCCCTACCATCTTGTTTTTTTTTTAACATCTTTATTGGAGTATAATTGCTTTACAATGGTGTGTTAGTTTCTGCTTTATAACAAAGTGAATCAGTTATACATATACATATGTTCCCATCTCTCTTCCCTCTTGCATCTCCCTCCCTCCCATCCTCCCTATCCCACCCCTCTAGGTGGTCACAAAGCACCGAGCTGATCTCCCTGTGCTACGCGATTGCTTCCCACTAGCTATCTGTTTTACATTTGGTAGTGTATATATGTCCAGGCCACTCTCTCACTTTGTCCCAGCTTACCGTTCCCCCTCCCCATATCCTCAAGTCCATTCACTAGTAGGTCTGTGTCTTTATTGCCGTCTTGCCACTAGGTTCTTCATGACCTTTTTTTCTTTTCCTTAGATTCCATATATATGTGTTAGCATACTGTATTTGTTTTTCTCTTTCTGACTTACTTCACTCTGTATGACAGACAGACTCTAGGTCCATCCACCTCACTACAAATAACTCCATTTTGTTTCTCTTTATGGCTGAGTAATATTCCATTGTATATATGTGCCACATCTTCTTTATCCATTCATCCGATGATGGACACTTAGGTTGCTTCCACGTCCTGGCTATTGTAAATAGAGTTGCAATGAACATTTTGGTACATGACTCAACCATCTTGTTTTTTAATGTCATTTTTCACAGCAGGGAAAATTAATATATTTCAAAAGATATAAAGTATAGGAAACAGGCATCAGTCACCTTCATATTTTTAGTGGAAATACTGTGAAAAAATATAATTTTAATCAATTTCAGGGAACTATGGTTTTTTTCTTTTCATTTACTCAGCTCTTAACACTACTCTCTCTATTATATAAGGAATACTCCTGAAGCATGGATTTTCTTCTATTTAAAATTCTTAAGGTTACATTTCTTATGTCTTGTTTAATTTTGCTATTCACTTCATTGGTAGTGCTGCTTATGATTTAGCTGTCAGATACATTTGGATGGCAACTTCCAATCAGTCAAAATGGCAGTCATTCATTGAAGGCTGCTGTTAGCAGGAGAATTTGGTCTTGAATATCTTACCAAGTGACAGTTCCCTAAGTCATTTAATAGGAAAAGGAAAGCAATCCTGATGTGAAGAGTTTAAGTAAGTGCTGATATTCAAGTTCAAATTCATATTTGCTCTTCAAACTCACTATGTCCAAAATTGAACTCATAATATTCTCCTACAAACTTAGGCTTCCTCTTGTATTTCCAATCTCTTGTTAAAAGCAGGAGCATCCCTCTGTCACTCAGGCTTGAAACCTTAGTTATCCTCTTTCTCCCCTATCCTCTAGCAGCCATATTCCTCAGTCTCTAGGATGGTCCCTTTACAATGTGTCTCCTACCATTCTTCTTTTTTTTTTTTTCTATCGCTCATTTACACATTTCTTCCTTTCTGGACTGTGGCAATATCTTTCTAATACCTTTTGCAGCCTATATCTCATTCCTTAAGACATACTGACATCACAGTAATCTTCCTAAAGTTATAAATTTGAATAAGAACTCCTCTGTGCTCACAAACCATACAAGCTCACCTCTGCCTAGAGGAAAATAATATAATAAACACACTTGCCTGTCATTCAAGTCACCCCATAATCATCTGTGGTCTACCCTCCAAATTTATTTGCCATTAATCCTTCTTCTGAAGTGTCCCTGTATATTAGCTGAGTTGATTTTCTAGGTATTCTTAAAGAATACTATGTAGTTTCAGTGTAAACAGAATGCCATTCTCATCATACCAGAATACAATCCATTTCTAAAGCCCTGTTCAAATTCTATCTCCTGTGTGAAGCTTTTAGTAAATTCACAATCATCCAAACATGCAACCATGAAGATTTATCTAAGCATTGTAAATATGATGAGGATACCAAAAAATATATAACACTGATGCATGTCCTCAAGAAGTTAATTGTCTAATGGGGAAATAATATGAAAACAAAGAGTAACATCAATATAACATAAATGGTATGTAACTCTTACCTATAATATGAGGTATTAACAAAGTACTCTGGGAACACAGAGGAATGGGTATCTCCTTATTAAAGAGTTAGGGAATATTTTATAGAGTGAGTGTGAATTGAGCTGTTTTCACAAGTAGAACAAAGAAAGTACTTTTCATATGCAGTAAATAGTTAACCTATTCAACAAGTATTTGAGAACCTACTGTATATCAGCATCAATTATGTATCAGTATAATTACTGGAGATACTATAGAAGGAAGGATGGAGAGGAACAGAAAGAATTAAAAGGTATGTTTTAGTAGAATGAAAAGATAATAGTTACTATTTAGTTGTAAGAGGGTGTGAAGATGGAAAAGTCCATGAAAACTTTTGGATTTCCTGATTGGAAAGGATGATAAGCCCATTAATTGAACTAGAGAAGACTGGAGAAGGGGTATGTTTGGATCACTTTGCAAACTGTTAAGTTTTAATTACAGGTAAGATGTTCACATGGTGAATGGAAGTGTGGGTCCATAGGACTCATCAACATTTAAATAATATTTGAAGGCATGGGGGTGGATTTTATTTTAAAGAGAGAAGATGTACATTGAGACTAGAGGAAATGTCTCAGAGACTAAGAAAAGAATGCTTAAAGATATAGGAAGTGGTCAACAGCCTTAGATAGTAAAGAATAGTTATGTAAATTATTGGATTCAACCATTACAAGGCCCTTTTAATTTGGTCTTTGAAAACCCAGTCATAAAAGAATGATGGCAGAGGCAGACTGCAGTGGTTTGAGCTGTGAATAAGAATAGAGGAAGTAGAGGTAGTAAGATTATTTCTAGCTCAAGGAGCTTTAGAACTAAAAGAAAAGTGAAATATAGATATGTTCAGGAAAAGATGTTATTTTTGATGGAGAAAAAAATTGGGTAAAGTGGTAAATTGAAGAAAACACAGTAATGGAAAAGTGATTAAAGCTACGGGAGAGAGGGAAGAAATGATAAAGCAGACTCTGGAGAGGAAAGAGGGAGTGGAATTAAGAGTCTTGATTAAAAAAACAGGAAAATAACAAACATGTGGAGACTAAACAACATGCTACAAAAACAAACAAACACCAATGAGTCAATAATGAAATAAAAAAGGAAATCAGAAAATACTCCCAAGACAAATGAAAATGGAAACAGAACACTCCAAAATCTATGGAATACAGCAAAAGGAGTTCTAAGAGGGAAATTTATAGCAACACAGGCCTTCCTCAAGGAATAAGAAAAATCTCAAACAACCTAAAAAAAAATAAGAAAAAGAAGAATAAACAAAGCCCAAAGTTCTGCAGAAGGAAGGAAATAATAAAGATCAGAGGAAATAAAATAGAGATTAAAAGAAATAGAAAAGATCAATGAAACCAAGAGCTGGTTTTTTAAAAAGATAAACCAAATTGATAAATCTCTAGCCAGGGTTCCCAAGAAGAAAAGAGAGAGGACCCAAATAAACTAAAGAAAAGAAAGAGGAGAAATAACGAATACCACAGAGATACAAAAAATCCTAAGAGAATACTATGAATAGTTACATGCCAACAAATTTTTTAACCTAGAAGAAATGGACAATTTTCTAGAAACATACAGCCTGACAAGATGGAGTCAAGAAGAAACAAACAATTTGAATAGATTACCAGAAGTGAAATAGAATTTATAATTAAAAAAAAACTCCCACTGAACAAAAGTCCAAGACTGGATGGCTTTACAGGGGAATTCTACCAAACACATAAAGAAGAACTAATGCCTATCCTTCTCAAACTATTCCAAAAAATTGAAGAGACGGGAACACTCCCAAATTCATTCTACAAGGTCACTATTACCCTGATACCAAAACCAGACAAAGAAATTAAAAAAAAAAAAACACACACACAAAAATTACAGGTCAATATCTTTGCTGAATATAGAAGCAAAAATCCTCAACAAGATATATTAGGAAACCAAATCCAATGATACAGAAAAAGGATCATACATTGTGATCAAGCTGGATTTATTCCAGGGTCACAAGGATGATTCAACATTCACAAAATCAATGTGAAGCACCACATTATCAAAAGAAAGGATAAAAATCACATGATCATCTCAGTAAGTACAGAAAAAACATTTGACAAAATTCAACATCCATTCACGATAAAAACTCTCATCAAAGTAGATATAGAGGGAACATATCTCAACAAAATAAAAGCCATTTACAACAAACCCATGGCCAACATAAAACTTAACATTAAAAAGCTGAAAGACTTCCTGTTAAACTCAGGAATAAGACAAAGATGCCCACTCTTGCCACTTCTGTTTAACATAATGTGGGAAGTAGCCATGGCAATCAGACAAGAAATAAAAGGTATCCAAATTGGAAGAAGTAAGAATGTCACTATTTGCAGATGATATGATAATCTATATAGAGAACTGTAAAGTCTCCACCCAAAACTACAGAATAAATGAATTCAGCAAGGTTACAGGATACAATATCAATATTCAGAAATCTGTTGTGTTTCTATACACTAATAATGAAATATCAGAAAGAGAAAGTAAAAAACAATCCTGTTTAAAATCACATCAAAAATATACCTAGGAATAAACTTAACCAAGGAGGTGAAAGACCTATACTCTGAAAATTATAAAACACTGATGAAGGAAATTTAAAATGATACAAAGAAATGGAAAGATGTCCCATGCTCTTGAATTGGAAGAATATTGTTAAAACGGCCATACTACCCAAAGGAAGCTACAGATTTAATATAATCCCTATCAAAATACCCAAGACATTTTTCACAGAACTAGAACAAATAATCCTAAAGTTTATATGGAACCACATAAGACCCCAAATTGCCAAAGCAATCTTGAGAAAAAAGGAACAAAGCTGAAGGTATTACGACCCCCAGACTTCAAACTATATTGCAATGTTACAGTAATCAAAACAGCATGGTATTGGCACAAAATCAGACACATACATCAATGGAACAGAATAGAGAGCCCAGAAATAAACCCACACACCTATAGTTAATTAATATACAACAAAGGAGGCAAGAATATACAATGGAGAAAAGACAGTCTCTTCAATAAGTACTGGGAAGACTGGACAGTCACATGTAAAACAATGAGACTAGAACATTCTCTCACACCATATGCAAAACAATGAGACTAGAACATTTCTCACAACATATACGAAAATAAATTCAAAATGGTTTAGAAACCTAAATTTAAGACCTGAAACCATAAGATTCCTAGAAGAGAACATAGGCAGAACACAGATTAAAAAACATTGACATAGATAGAAAAATATTGCTATGATTTATCTCCTAAGGCAAAAGAAATAAAAGCAAAAATAAACAGATGGATCCAATTAAACTTAAAAGCTTTTGCATATCAAAGCAAATCACTGACAAAACAAAAAGACAACTTATGGACTGGGAGAAAATATTTGCAAATGATGTGATTGACAAGGGGTTAATATCCAAACTATACAAGTATCTCATATAGCTCAATATCAAAAAAACCCAAACAACTCAATCAAAAAAATGGGCAGAAGACCTGAATAGACATTTTTCCAAAGAAGACATATAGATGGCTAACAAGTACATGAAAAGATGCTCAACATCACTAATTGTTAGAGAAATGCAAATAAAAAGCACAAGGAGGTATCACCTTACACTTGTCAGAATGGCTATCATCAAAAAGTATCTACAAATGTTGGAGAGGATGTGGAGAAAAGGGAACTCTCATGTACTGTTGGTGGGAATATAAATTCGTGCAGCCACTATGGAAATCAGTATGGAGTTTCTTTAAAAAAAAAACTAAAAATAGAACTACCGTATGATTCAGCAATTCCACTCCTCAGGATATATCCAGGAAAAACAACGACACTAATTTAAAAAGATACATGCACCTCAATATTCATAGCAGACTATTTACAATAGCCAAGACATGGAAACCATCCAAGTGCCCATCAACAGACAACTGGATTGAGAAAATATGGTGCATATATATGCAATGGAATATTACTCAGTCATAAAAGAGAATGAAATACTGCCAATTGCAGCAATGTGGATGGACCTAGAGTGTGATATTCTTAGTTAAGTAAGTCAGACAGAGAAGGCCTAATGTTGTATGATATCACTTACATGTGGAATCTAAAAAATAATACAAATGAATGTACATGCAAAACAGAAACAGGCTCATAGATATAGAAAACAAAGTTATGGTTACCAAAGGGGAGAGGGGCAAATTAGGGTCATGAAATTAACAAACTACTAGATATGAAATAGATAAGCAACAAGGATATACTGTATAGAACAGGGAATTATACTCATTATCTGTAATAACCTATAATGGAATCTAATCTGCAAAAATATTGAATCACTATGCTGTATACCTGAAACAATATTGTAAGTCAACTGAAAAAAAAAGTCTTGTTGGAATGAGTGGTTTAGGAAAGCAGGAGGAACATAAATAAGGATAAAAGGTAATTAAATTTAGGGATGGGAACGAGGAAAATTGGGGGAGTTCAATGGCTCCAATTTTGTGCGTGTGCATGAATGGTTCCTACTGTGTTATGGCATTTTCTATTTTTTAAAACACTCATCACATTCTACTCTGAATCACAGATGTACTTGTATTTTATCTTCCTAATAAAATTAGAAGCTGCTTAAGATTAGGTAACATGTCTAGTTTTCTTGTGTTTCCTCCATGCACTTAGGCAGTGTTTGGTACACTGCAATTTGGGGGGAACTTATATAATGTATTTTTGTAGCTATCTCATTAAGCAATAGTTCAATATATATTCATTAGGTAAATTCTTTATCGACTAGCCATAGTGAAGAGGAAGCCACGGGTATAACATGAGGTTGTGAGACTGGAGAAGAATGAAAGATTGTCAGGATTCAAATTCATTCTCTACTTAAAACAAAAAACTAAAATTAGATTAAGAAGTGATCTCACAGTAGGACTAGCAACTCACATTCAATGTGACTACATAATAATAAATTTAGTAACAAAGGCAAAAACATAAATTAGTGTGTGTATGTGTATGCGTGTGCATGTATATGTGAGTATGTGGGTGTGTAGCCTAAGACTTCTACTTCACTTGATATCTACATTTCTAAATTATATTATTAGTGGTGTCCTGACCACTTGAAAAATAGTAAGGTTTCAAAAAAACCAAGAAAGCATACATTAGAGATGAAGGATTTTAACTTTCTGATCAATACCAAATTATTGGCAGCTTCTGACTGGGACAATGCAAAAGACAATTTTAAATTGTAACAACTGTATTAGACTGAAGTGGTTTCATTCAGTTTGAGAAGTTTTGACCCTAGTAGCCTACTTTAAGTATGTAACTCCATAGCGATGGACTTCTAGCGTAGATGGAACTGCACCTACCTCAGAGTATCCTATAAATGACAATAGAAACTTTGCTGAATATAAGGTGGCTACAGAATCTTGCTTCCGTGAAAATGTTAGAGCTTCCTAAAATTGTTGTAAACTATCTTAGAACTTGTTTATAAAGATGAAGTTGGTGGAAAGTTATAGAATACTTAGGCTTTTCAATTTGTTTGCTATGGTTAAAATGAGATGTCAACACCACAGAGTTTATTTTTAGTGATTTTTTCTGTCGGTAGCTGTTTAAGAGTTAAAGAAACATGCTTGAATGTCTAAAATACTTGTTTCTCTTGTCCAGAATATTCTAATATACTTTAAATCTATTAACATATCATGTTGACTTTTTATCAATTCATAATCCATCAGTTATTTGGCTGAGAGAGCCATTAAGGAGAAACTACTGATGTCCTAAAAATTACAAATCATCTCATTTCACGATAAATATTCTTTGTGCCCTGTCCCAAGAAATGACACAACTGTGGTGATTTATGGCTGGAGGAAGGTGACAGGGTAAACTTGCACACCAAGTTCTACTCAAGAAGTTGACTCAGGAGGTAAACTTCCTGCTTGTTTTAGAGCACAGCACCTGAGACCGATCTACATCTTGACAGTGCTCATTAGCAAGCCAATTGTAGACTCAACACTCTCCCTCAGAGGGGCTTTAACCAAGTCAGAGCTCATTAGCAAGGAGTCCTTGGTGGCCAGACAAGTCTCCTGCAGATTATGCAGATCAAACCTTCTTCGTTTAATTCTGGTTTTAATCATTTCTCTCAATTTTTCTAAATTAGAACAAATTGACACTATATTTTCCTTAATATAGTTAATTAACTCTTTAATGATATATATGGCATTGGGATATATTCTGTTGCTCTGATCACTTATTTCTCTTGAAAATTTCTTGAGTCTAACTTAGGCCTTATGATCCTCTGATATCTTCTCTATTAAAAATGTAAATAGAACCCTGGAGCGACTAATTTGGAAGTTAATAGTTCATCCACAATTGATGTAGAAATACGCGACAGGCACAGCCATGAGAATTAAATGTTCTTTGTAAGGCCAAAGAGCTGGATTTTTTTCAGTTGTTAAAAATATTGTCTTGTGCTCTAAAGTTGTATTAACTCTTTAGCATCACTGAAATGTCTTTTTGTTGTTGTTCTGTCAAACAAAAATACTGCCTCCCCAAGTGCCCAATATGATTTTAGAACAGTAGCCTATTTGTTGCACAAAGAAAGGACATAAAGTCTGGAGTCAGGCAGTCCTGAATTTAAACCCTGATCTGTCACTCACTAGCTCTACGAACTCAGAAAATTAACTTCAAGATAATTTCTTCATCTATAATATGGGGATAGAAGTGGCACCTCACAGGGTTGTTGTGAGGAATATAAAATTTGATACATGTGCAGTACTTAGAGCAGTGCCCAACACATAGTAAGCTCTCAATAAATGTAAGCCTGTATCACTATTGTTGTTGATGTTATTATCTATAAAACAAGAATAAAAAAATAACATATAGGTAGTACCTAGCAGGTGCTTATAGTAAGCCTTTAGTAATTGATCCTTCATTTCCCCTTCACCTCTGTGAGGTTGTGAAAAGAATCAGGCATATATTTACAAGGGGAAAAAAAGCAGCAAATTGATATAAATGGGTTCCTTGTTATATGAGAATAGATTTAAAACTAATAGGCAAAAAACATTGTAGTAATTTGAAATAACAGTGTGTATGGCAAGGGGAAACTGAAAATACCCAACACAGTCAACTGATCAGCCTGACAAGTCAGAAGTACATCCTTCCTCCTGTTATATCTTTCCCAACTCTCATCATCATTGGAGTCTCTGTAGACTCTCCATGATGAAATAAAACCACCAGAGTTCAGAAGACTGCAACAACCAGAGCTCCTAATTCTGGAGCCATAGCTGGTAAAGATCCCCTGCTCACAGAGGTGATGTGAGCAGCAGGAATAACAGTGGCTAAGTCTGTGATTTCAGAGTAGGTCCTATAGGTTCTTTTTTTTTTGGCGATATGAGAGACCAAATGTCGAGAGAACCGCTTCCAGTACAAAAACATATAGCAATGCTCTACAAAGTTAAAAAATAAAATTTTGAAATGCATTCCTTAATTTGTAGGGGAGAGTGGGTTATAGTTTAGGAAAAAAAGTAAAGATGCAAAAATTCTGAAAGACAGACAGAAGATCACTAAAGCTTGAGTTTGCCCTAGAGATCTATCTGCTCATTTCTGGTGACCTGGTACTGCGTAGAGCTTGTGCTTTAAGGAATTAAGTGACATTGGGGGAGGGATGTGGCAAACTTGGTGAGCAAAGTGAGCAGTCAGGTCAGAGATTCATTTAAAACTAGGATGTCCAAATGATGACACGAAGACCATCATGCATACTTGTAAACGTTGTTCACTGCACAACCCCGGGGAGTGCTCTTTCCATGAACCACAATGTGAATGTGGGCCACTCAGGCTGTACGTGGCAGCTCTGGGAAACACCAACACTGAGTTAATTACAGAAAAACATGCATTTCAGAAGGATCCATCAAGGATATGTGCATGTTCCAGCCATGACTCTGGGTAAAGAGGAGAAGATTTTTCTTGATTTAAATCTTCTGAAAATTGCTAATCATGAACTCACACTCCTAAGAGTTTGGGCCCCAAATTCACACTAACCACATGATCTGAAAACTCCTGAATTCAACTATTTGAAGTTTTCCTGGGATAGCAACATCTCCAGACACTTGCCAGAGCACAAGTAGATCCTCCCTAGCAGAATCTCTGAAATCAAACCCTCAAAGAATTCATATGGGACAGAAGTCACCATAAAGAAAATCACAGAATAAATCAAGTAATAAGCTACAGGAGGGACAATTAGCAGAAATAACAGACTGCAAAATCAGACCTACAAAGACTGCAGATGATATTATCAATACAGAATATAAAATAAGCATATTAAATATATTCAAGAAAATAAAAGACAGCATCAAGATATGATAAAAGACTGTGCAAATGGCTAGGCATATTTGAAAAGGAACAAAATATAATTTCCAAAAATAAAAAACTGAATAATTCAAATTAGAAACTCAATAGATGGGATAAAGTGCAGATTAGACACAGCTGAAGGGAACCTGAATAAACTAGAAGATAGAGCAAAAGAAATTAAACAGAATGCAGCACAGAGACAAAAACAGATGGAGATATAGAGGTGATAAGAGAAGGAGCAAAGAAGGAATATAACATATTTCTCACTGGAATTCCAGTGGGAGATAATAGAGAGGCTGGGGAGATAAAAGTATTTCAAAAGAAAATGATAATTTTCCAGAGTTGATGAAAAGCACCAATCCTAAGAATAAGGTATTTAAAGAAATTCATACTAGGCACATGGTAGTGAAATTTCAGAGCACCCAAGACAAGGGAGATCATAAAGCAACCAGGAAAAAGACAGGTACCTTTCAAAGGATAATTATAAGATTGAAAGTGCTATCTCCATAACAGCAGTGGAACCAGAAAGGAGAGGGGTATCTTCAAAGTGCTGAAAGACAACTGTTGATCTACAAATTTATACTAACAAGACTTTCACGACTATAGGCAAAATGAGGGTATTAGAGAAAACACAAAGTATTTAGGATGAACAGAGCATCTATAACATTTTCCAGAATGAAACTGACCACAAAAAAAAAGGTATCAGATGGAAGAAAACTTGAGCTAAGGGGATAGTAACCATTTTGGAAATACTAAATCATTATTACCATTTTAACATTAAGTGTTAAAAAATTAAGATAGAATTAAAATACCATCTTCTAAAAGTTTAGTTAAGAGAGGACAAAGTGGCTTGAGTTAAATTGTTTAAAGGTCCTTGCATTATTCTGGAGTAGAGTTAACACAGATTATCTTTATGCTAAACGTTTATGTTGATATTTCTAGAGTAAATGCTAAAAGAATAGAAATAAAGTATATAACTTCTGAGTTAGGAGAGAGGGATATATGGATTGAGGTGGGGGCTTTCAATATATACAAAAGAAGAGAAAAAGAAAAACTTAAAAATGCATTTGAATTTTTTAATTAACTGTTCTGCTCTCTGACACACATTAAATGTCTTTCACAGAAAAGCTTAATTATGGGAGGCCTAGATTACACACACACACACACACACACACACACACACACACACTCCTTCTTCCACTTTATATTGGTTGGTAACATTTGTATGCAATCCTACCTAGGGACAAGTTTTCCCCCTTTTCTCCATAATTTTCTTAACATTTTTCTCTATAATTTCTTTCATTTTTCTTCACATAATTTCTAACTCTGTTCAAAAAGGACATGGAATGTGTTTATTGGACATGTTTATTTCAGGGGGAGAAACATATATATTTTTTGAACAATATGACCAGGAAGAGACTGACATCAATGGAAGTGACTGATTTCTCCAGTTTACATTTTCAGGTGTATATTTCTCATTAACGTAATTCAATCACAGCTAAGACACATGCTGCCATGCTGAAAACAAATGTAATAAAAGCAGACTAGAAATTAGTGGCTTTGCTCTATTTTATATTATAATAACTGCAATCACAGGTTATCACTGACCATATAAATAGCACTTTGATTTTCATGTGATGAAAGAACTGAGATTTAGGGGAAGTTTAAATGTCTTAGAATTCTAAGGGAGGTCTTACATCTTCATGCAATTGCATCTTTTATTCCTGGGTGATTCAACTCTGCCTATTAGCATTTGATCCTTGACTAATTGGGTATTTTGTTGTCTATGAAATGAGGGCTTAATTTGTAAAGAGAGTAACTGATCTGCAGACCTCTCTCTTGCAGAAAAGAATGGCTTTACTGAGACCTTCGTCAAGGATTGCCCACATCTCTTGCAGATAGATTCTGGGTACTGGAACATTATACAATTTAAAACCTAAATGGTAGGTTTGAAAATGTGACTCTTTAAAATTCTTGATTATCCTTTGAGCACAGTAGCTAGGCTTTGGAAATTTAGTATACTGATCTCTCTATGCACAGTGTTATCACAGGAGTTAGAAAATGAAATCAGAGTTGATTTTTTTTTTTTTTTACCCTCAGCAATTTCATATATAATTAGTAGTAAATTTAAGAAATGTTAAAATTAATCAGCTTGATTTTTAGTGTTTTGGTAAAGATACCTCCTTTGTTTTTGCCTTTGGTTTTTTATGATTTAGTGTGAATTTTATGCAATAAAGAAACACTGACAGTTGGATCAAATCAATATTTAGATTAAGCCCCGTTTGTAACAGGATGATGTAAAAGAATTCTATAGGACTCCTCAAATAAAGAACCAGGAAATCTTGCCATTTGTGACAATAAGGATGAACCTGGAGGGCACTATGCTAAGTGAAATAAACCAGACAAAGAAGGAAAAATACTACATAATATCACTTATCTGAGGAATCTAAAGCAGTCAAACACATAGAAACAGAGAGTAAAATGGTGGTTGCCAGGTATTGAGGGAAGGAGAAAAGGGGGAGTTAGTAGTCAAAACTTCAGTTATGCACGATGTGTAAGTCCTAGAGATCTACTATACAGCTTAGTGCCTATAGTTAATAATATTGTATTGTAGAATTAAAAGCTTGTTAAGAGGCTAGATTTTATGTTTATCATTCTTATAATGATGATGGAGATGATGATGATGATGTAGATGATGATGATGATGATGATGATGATGATAAGGAGGAGGAACAGGAGAAGCAAGAGTAGTAACAATAATAATAGTACAGAGCGCAGGTGGAAACTTTTGGAGGTAATGGATATGTTACAGCATAGATTCTGGTGATGGTTTATGGGTGTATACTTATCGTCAAACTCAGTTTGTATACATTAAATATTTATAGCTCTTTTATATGTCAGCCATAACAAGCAAAAAAGAACCAAGAAAGATACAAGTAGAAAGAGCAGTGAGTCACATATTAAATGTATTAAACGATTTATAAGAAACAAAAAGTGGAGGATTCCAACAGACCCATTTAGATCTAGAATCACAGGAGAGCACTAATACACAAATGAGGTAGTAGAGTAACTGTATCACTAAAGGCTCTCTGTAAAAGTTATGAGAAAATAATTGAAAGTAAGTTCAATGGCAAAATAAAATGTATGCTAAAGTTAAATAATCAGCTTGAAGACAGCATAAAAACTGAAGGAGTATAAATAGTTTGAATAGTCAGCAGTAAAAGAGCAAAAATATAAATCTAAAGGGAGAAGAGAAGCACATGGATTTCCCAGGATTTGAAAAGTATACTTTAAAATATCAAATAATTTCAAAAAATAAAAACCTAGGATAATAGTAAAATGCTGTAAGCAATATCCAAAGAGGAGAGAAGAACAAAGTGTTAGGTAGGACTAAGTGACAAACACATACACTTACACTCACACAAAGAAAGAATCAGGAAAAAAATTCTCATGTGACAAAGTTAAAACTCTGAGGTCCGAGTATGAGGACAGGATAAAGACTGGAGAAAGTCAGAATAAAGGCAAAATCTCTTTAAGGAAAATGTTATGGAAGTAATTGTGCATTATCAAGTGTATCACTTAATCAAGGGAACTAATATGTGATTTATCCTTCAAATATATGACAATAAAATACTTGGTCTCTCTAAATCATTAAAATTAAAACTTTAAAAATGGTGATAACTTTAAGGACTCAGGAAATCTGGGATACTTGATTAACAGAAACTATTAACTCATATACAATTTAAAAAGAAATTATATTGCTTTTTTATGATGTAAATAGAATACATGTTAATTGTAGAAAGTTAAACTAAAAACTAAAAAAAAATAACATGGATGACAAAATTATCTCATCATATACTACTGTCAATATTTCAGTGTTTTTTATATATGTATATAAATAAAAATATATATGTATGCATAAATATATGATGGTATATGATATATGATAGGTAACTTTAATATATGGACATAATTTGATAGAAGTGAAAGAAGTGATCCTACAATACATATATGTGTATACATACATACAGACAGACACAAACCTTGTTCTTTCTCCTTTTGTAATTTCAGATTTGATTTGTACATTCATTTTTCCTCCTAGTTCTTAAATGAAAATATTAGAAAATTTCCATAGCTTTTCTGTTAACTGTTAGATTACAAGAGACTTTAGTCTATTCCAGACTATTCATCACATGTCCCCATTCCCATACAGTATCAAAACCCCTGCTCTCATCCAATGAATGCTTCTCCCGTCATTCAGCTCAGATCTGCTAGATGCGTGCAGTGGAAGAGGAGTGTCTGGTTCATTATATTTCTTTTCTTAATCCAATTATTCTCAGCAGACATTTTGGGGCAACTCCAGGCTGAGTTCAGAGAAGGTTCTCTTTCTTTCACGGGTCTCCTTTGGAGATTTCTTAGAGAAAATCTAAGGGGTGCTGGGGTCAGAATGCTTACTGAGGATCCATCAATCTGGTATTGCCTTTACTCCTGCTGGCAGTCAACAACTTCCTCTTCAACCTCTGAGCTTCCAAAAGGTCATTATTATTTATTTTATTTTATTTTATTTTTGGCTGCATTGGGTCTTCATTGCTGTGCGCAGGCTTTCTCTACTTGCGGTGAGCGGGGGCTACTCTTCGTTGCAGTGCACAGGCTTCTCGTTGCGGTGGCTTCTCTTGCTGCAGAGCACGGGCTCTAGTAGTTGTGGTGTACGGGCTTAGTTGCTCCGCGGCACGTGGGATCTTCCCAGACCAGGGCTCGAACCCATGTCCCCTCCATTGGCAGGCAGATTCTCAACCACTGTGCCACCAGGGAAGCCCCCAAAAGGTCATTATTAATTTGGAATTACGTGGCTTCCATGAGATTCTCTTAGAGTCCCTCTTGAGATGAATCTGAGACTTGCAAGGAGACAACATGTAGACCAAGAGAAATATGCACCATTTCCTGCCTCTATTTATTAGTGTGGAGTTCACTTCCAACCCAGCCAACCTCATATAACTTTTCAGTTTCAGATTTCTCCAAGGTCAGGGTCAGACAATTCTTATCTCGCTCACATGACAAAATACATATCTACTCAGGGAAGTTCTCCTGAAGCCTGATTACTAAGCTTAAGTAGAAAGAAATTCTAGAACTGAAAAATGCAATATTTGAAATAAAAATTCACTAGATGGGCTTAAAAGCAAAATGGAGATGACAGAGTTAAGATAGAGGAGGTCTGAAAACAATAAAACTATATAATCTGAAGGACAGAGAAATAAAAGATGCTAAAAAAAAAAACAAAAAACAAAGCTCCAGGGACCTGTGAGGCAGTATCAGAGGGTCTATTATATGTGTAATTGGAGTCCCAAAAGAGAGAAAAAAAGAATGAGGAAGAAAAAGTATTTGAAGAAATAATATTTGAAATTTCCCCAGATTTGTTAGAAGAGATAAATTACAGCATCAAGAAACCCAGTAAATCCCAAGCAGATTTCAGCTGGAGAATGAGGTAGTCTTGAGGGTCCAGAACAGCTTCACTCACATATCTGGTGCCTTGCTGAGAATGGCTGGAAAAGTGGGCTTAGCTATTGATAGGAGTGCTAACACAGGACTTCTTTAAGACTGTAGTTTCATACCTTGTGGCTCAGGGCTCCAAAACCAAGTTCTCCAGTGAATGCTGTAGAAGGTGAATGGCTTTTTATGACCTAGCCTCAGAAATCACACAGCATTACTTCCTCACTATTCTGTTATTGAAGAAATCACAAGTCTGTGCAGATTCAGGAGGAGAGAACATAGACCCCATTTTCCAATAGGGGGAGCATCAAAGAATTTGTGGCTATGATTTAAAACCATTTACGAAACCCAAAAGAAAAATAACAAGAGACTTAAGCCAGAAACTCTTCATAAAAGAAGATACCAAGATGGCCAATAAATACTTTGAAAACTGCTCAACCACACTAGTCATCAGAGAAATGAAAATTAAAAACATAATGAAACATCACTAAACACGCACTGGAATAGCTAAAATTTAAGACAGACAAGACCAAGTGTTTGAAAGCAGGTGGGCATTCTCATAAGCTCCTGGTGAGAGTATATTTGGTACAACCACTTTAGATAATTGTTTGACAATTATTAAACCTGAACATACAAATACTATTTCAGAAATATTTTATACCTAACATAACCCAACAGAAATATATGCACATGTGTACTGAAAATTTTTACATGAATGTTCACAGCAGCATTATTTGTAAAAGGCTAAGCTGGAAACTCAAATGTTAGTCAACAATACAACGGATAAATAATTTGTGGACTATTCATACAATGGAATTTTGCAAGCAATGCACTGAATGAACTATGGCTAATGTTAAAAAATAAAAAAAACGGGACGAGTCTCTAAGACGTGAAGTTGAGCATAAGAAGCTGAGTACAGAATATATACTACGTGCCTCTGTCTGTTTGCTGTTCAATAATAAGCCAAACTAATGTATGGTGTTTTAGGAGGGGCAGAGGGCCATGTGCTCTGGATGAATGTGAAGTCACTACGGGGTTACCTTAGGAGAGAGCTCAAGCAATTCCTCCATCATGATGGGAGCCATCTACTGAAAAGGCCATCAGAGCCCAGTAGGGAGGCCCAAGGAAAGCAGATCTGGTAGAGGAACTTGGTATTTGGGGATCTGTGGATCCTGGGGGAAATCTGAAGCTGCCAGTTCTCCCTGAACCCTAAAAGGGCAAGGGGTCAGGATAATGGTTACCACTGGGGATAAGGGAGCAGAAAATGATTGGGAGAGGGCTTGTGGGTTGCTTCTGAGATGCTGGTAATGTTCTATTCTTAGACCTGAGTAGTGGTTTCAGGCGTATGTTCACCTTATAATAATTCATACTACTTCACACTTAGGATTTGTGCATTTCTGATGCAAGTTATGTTAATTAAAAAGATAGAGCAGAGGGGCTTCCCTGGAGGCGCAGTGGTTGAGAGTCCGCCTGCCAATGCAGGGGACATGGGTTCGGGCCCTGGTCTGGGAAGATCCCACATGCCGCAGAGCAGCTGGGCCCGTGGGCCACGGCTACTGAGCCTGCACGTCTGGAGCCTGTGCTCCGCAACGAGAGAGGCTGGGATACGGAGAGGCCCGCACACCGCAATGAAGAGTGGCCCCCACTCGCCGCAACTAGAG
The DNA here is from genome assembly GCF_965194805.1 of Balaenoptera borealis. Taxonomy (NCBI): domain Eukaryota; kingdom Metazoa; phylum Chordata; class Mammalia; order Artiodactyla; family Balaenopteridae; genus Balaenoptera; species Balaenoptera borealis. Next base: position 22,622,484 of record NC_138863.1, read on the forward strand.
AAAGCCCTCGCACAGAAACGAAGACCCAACACAGCCAAAAATAAATAAATAAATAAATAAATTTAAAAAAAAAAAAAAAGATAGAGCAGATAGATTATATACTGGAGTGGAAAAAACAAGACAGCAAGACTGTTTAGAAGAAAATTTAGTCTAGGAAAGAGATAAAGAGTCTGAGTTAAGGCAAAGACAGTGAGAAAGGAGGCAAAGGGAGAGATGAGAGTCTAATGGAAGCTGGTTTGTTTGTCACTAAGACAGAGAGGATAGGAGCTATCACATCCAAGAAATTAGAAATATTTATAGGGTCTGCATCTGTGCTCAAGACAGGGACTAATAGCAGATAACAGCCCACAGTGCAGGCAAATGGCAAGTCAACTTCAAAAGAAAGCTGTTGAAATCCAACTGTGAAAGGATGGGGATACTAGGACTCTAGTCCTAGAAGTATTAGAAAGACTAGGTTCTGGAAGCAGAACTGGGATACTGAGTTCAATAGTCAAATAAGACTACTTTACTCTCCCATTAGACTTTAAGTTGACTAAAGTAAGAATTATTGTTCTTCATGATAGACTAACAAAGAGGCATGTGCCTAGAATACGATAGGCATACAAAAATCTGATAAATTGGTCAATAAATAAATAAATGACTGGAAAAAAAATAACTCATTCACTTGAACTGAGGTTCAAGGGGAGGGTTTATAGAAATGTGTATAAATTAAGATCCCAGTTACTAGAACAAGGGGATATCAGACAAGGAGCAAGATCATCTGGAGCTAGTGGTTCAGGATTGTGTCTATTTCCTTCTTTGTTAACGGGAATGATGTCAGAGGATAGTTTGGTCTGAAACTGCAAGTATATTTTTGGTAGTTCCAGCTTTGTATGTAATTCAGCTACAAGAACAGAGTCATGCACATAGAAATGACTTGTATTAAATTCCCATGTTACAAACCACATATGAACCATTATTTGAATGACACCTTAGATAAGATCACGTTAAAAAAGACTCAAATTTAATCTTAATCTCCATTAATTAGTAAAAGTAAGAGAAACATTAAACTTTAAAATATTGACCCTGTTTTTTGGCTAATATTAAAGAAAGGTGTAGAATCATATTGAATACAGTAGATTTTCAAAAGAACCTGTCATTTTTACCAATAGTAAAAATAATTTCTTTAAGCAATTCATATTTATAAAAAAGCAAGGAATTATACATCCAAACTAAGTCTTTTGATTTTTTTTAAAGCTCTAAAAGCAGAGTCAAGTTGAAGCTTTCACAGTGCTAGGAAAGCCAGTTTTTATTTCACATACTACAAAGCTATGACATTCTGATTTTTAAAAGTTAAACGAAGACTTTGACTTTATTAAGTGTTATCTCCTCTACACAAGGAAGTCAGGTTTTAAAAGGTCATTCAAATGCATAGCATCTACACATATCTCCTTTTCCAATACATACTGATACTCACTTGAATATAGAACAGTGTTTTCAATAAATGGTATTTGATAAATGTGCTTTTACCGAAAGTATATGGGTTAAGAAAAAAGAAAAGTTCTGTGTTGGAAATGGAGACCATTATTAAGGTAAAAGAACAAAAATCCATTTATTCTTCACAAGCCATTTGCATGTGGTTGAATTTGAGACTCAGAACTGCATCCTGAATACTCTCGCCTCATTATTATTGCTGGGTTCTTTCTATCTCATTGTTCATTCTCCCTTATTCAAGCTCAGTAAGGCAGATGGTCAATTTTATTAATTATGCTCAGTAAAATTATTTACAGTATTGGGAGTTAGTTATGTAAGCTATGATCTATTTGAAATTTGGAAGTTAATTTAGAGGCCATTCTGGAGTAGAAACTATCAATAGAGTAACTAAATAGAAACAGCTTTTATTATTTTAAAGTCTAATACCTCATTGTATGTAAGTTTACCTGGTTAGCTTAAATGTGTGTCAGTTCTATAACCTACTTGGGCTAACGGTATAATCACTGACATATAAAACCTTCATCTACAAAGTCAACATATACAAATCAGTTGTGTTTGTATACACTTACAAAACTACCTGACAAAGGAATAAAGAAAAGACAATCCCATTTACAATAGCATTAAAAATAATAATACTTAGGAATAAATTTAACCAAGGAGGTTAAAGATCTATAGACTGAAAATTATAAGATATTGATGAAAGAAATTGAATAAATGAAAGATATCACATGTGCATGAATCAGAAGAATTAATTTCATTAAAATGTCTATACTACACAAAGGCATCTATAGATTCAATCCAATCTTATCAAAATTCCAATGGCATTTTTCAAAGAAATAGAAAAAAACAATCCTAAAATTCTTATGGAACCACAAAAGACCCAGAATAGCTAAAACAGTTTTGAGAAAGAAGAACAAAACTAGAGGCATCACATGTCCTGGTTTCAAACTTTATTATAAAGCTATAGTAATCAAAAAAGTATTATACTGGCATAAAAACAGACACGTAGATCAATGGAACAGAATTGAGAGCCCAGAATAAAACTACAAATGTCTGGTCAACTAACATTTGACAAAAGAGCTAAGAATACTCAATAGGGAAAGAAAAAAATCTCTTCAATAAATGGTATATAGAAAACTGGATATTCACATACAAAAGAATGAAATCAGACCCCTATCTTACAACACTTACAAATTAACTCAAAATGGATTATAAAGACTTAACCGTAAGACCCCAAACTAAAAATACTAAAGGAACATACGGGGAAAGTTCCTTGACATAATTTCTGGCAATGATTTTTTTTTTTTTTTTGGATATAACACCAAAAGCACAAGCAACAACAAAAGTAAAAATCAACAAGGGGGACCACATCAAACTAAAAAGCTTCTGCACAACAAAAGAAAAAAAAATGAAAAAGCAACCTACAGAATGGGAGAAAATATTGTCAAACCATCTATCTGATATGGGGTTAATACAACTCAATAGGAAAAGACAAAACAAAAACAAAACTGACTAAAAATGGGCAGAATATCTGAATAGATATTTTTCCAAAGAAGACCTCCAAATGACCAACAGATGCATGAAAAGATGCTCAACATCACTAATTATCAGGAAAATGCAAATCTAAACCACAATGAGATATCATCTCACACCTGTTAGAATGGCCACTATGGAAAAGATAAGAAACACAAGTGTTGGCAAGGCTGCGGAGAAAAGGGAATGCTAGCGCATTGTTGGTGGGAATGTAAATTGGTACAGCTGCTATGGAAAACAGTATGGAGGTTCCTCAAAAAATTGAAAATGGACTACCACATGATCCAGCCATTCCACTTCTGGGTATATATATGAAGGAAACTGAATCACTATCTCAAAGAGATAACTGCACCTCCATGTTCACTGAAGCAATATTTACAATAGCCAAGACACGAAAATAACTTAAGTGTCTACTGATGGATGAATGGATTAAAAAAGACATGATGTGTATATATACACAATAGAATATTATTCAGCCCCCCCAAAAAAGAAAATTCTGCCTTTTGCAATAACACGAATGAACCTCAGGGGTATTATACTAAGTGAAATTAGTCAGACAGAGAAAAACAAATACTATATGTTCTCCCTTACACATGGAATCTAAAAAAGCCAAACTCAGAGAAATAGAGAGTAGAATGGTGGTTGCTAGGGACTGTGGGTGGGGTGTATGGGAAAAATCTTAGCCATACAAATCTTAGCCAAGTTTGTACTTAGAGAGTACAAACTTCTAGCTATAAGATAATAAGTTCTGGGGATCTAATTACAGCATGGTGACTATGATTAACAGCACTGTACTATATGCTTGAAAGTTGTTAAGACAGTAGATCTTAAATCTTATCACCATCATCACCATCAACAACAAAAAAAATTGATAATTAAGTGAGAAGACCTGAATTAACATTATTGTGGTAATCATTTCACAGTGTATACATATGTTAAATCATGTTATACACCTTAAACTTACATTATATCAATAATATCTCAATAAAGCTGGGGAGAAAACTGTTAATATATACTTTATTTGTAAAAATGTGTACAAACATGTCAGTATTTGTAGTGTTTGGCTATATATTTTACACCTTGGCTTTCAAATTTAATTTTTTTCTACTAGTGGTCCAATACAATCAAGCTTAAAATAATATGCTTTACCAAAGTCACTCATACTTATGAAAAACCAAATAATATAGAAGAATCTAGGATAAAAAGTTTCCTGACACCTCTCCCCCGGAAACCTGATTCTTCAGTGTCTGCTTTTAGTTCTACAGTGAGTTCAGCAACTCTAGTTAATATGTGTACAACCTCATTTCTTGAGGCAATATCTATTAATTCCTCCTTACTGAAAGATGGGGTTATTTTTCTTAGAATACCCTTTTCTCCTTTCTTGTTCTATTTGACAATACCTTAAAATTTTTAAATAAGATCATTGTTAAACTTAGATTTTTCATAGGATGACATTTTTGACAATATCTTTTAACTTACTATTTTGTAAGATGCACATATTAAAGACTTCACTTTCCTTAAATTCCTCTCCTGCACACAACCATTTTCTCATCTCCCAAATTCCATCTTTGGCCAGCTAACCTTTTACATTGTCAGGATTGTTAATAGTTACATTCAATTCTATGACTTGAAATGGTACCCACGGCTTTATTTGCAGCCTAGGTAAAAAGTTGGTAATGTTGGAGAGTATTTATATTGTTATAACTATGTTGTGAAGGTATAAATATTGCTTAATAAAGAGGCCAAGTAGGCTGAACTCTTTCTTTAGGATGTTGCAACCTCTAGAATACCTTAAAAAGGATGCTTCCAGCATTAAGGTCAAATGAATTTTTTTTAAATTAATTTATTTATTTTGGCTGTGTTGGGTTTTTGTTGCTGTGCACGGGCTTTCTCTAGTTGTGGCGAGCGGGGGGCTACTCTTCATTGCAGTGCATGGACTTCTCATTGTGGTGTACGGACTTCTCATTGCAGTGTCTTCTCTTGTTGCGGAGCACGGGCTCTAGGTGCGTGGGCTTCAGTAGTTGTGGCATGTGGGCCTCAGTAGTTGTGGCTCACGGGCTCTAGAGCACAGGCTCAGTAGTTGTGGTGCACGGGCTTATTTGTTCCGTGGCATGTGGGATCTTCCCGGACCAGGGCTCGAACCCGTGTCCCTTGCATTGGCAGGCGGATTCTTAACCACTGTGCCACTAGGGAAGCCCCAAATGAATTTTTAAAATGCTTCAATTATTTAAAATCATTTTAGTTTATATCACATCTAGATTACAAATTTGAGGGGCAATTTTTTCCCCCTAGAATTTCTAAATTTCTTTTTTTTCCCTTGCATTATTTTTCTTTATTATATCCCTAATTTAAAAAGAAAACTTCTAGTTATGTCTTCTAGTAGTCTACTGACTCCACTTTTTGCCCTGGAGACCTCCTTGTCAAAGCCCTTAGACTTTGGAACTTGTTCCCTCAGTCTGTGGTTATTCCACAATAATCCTCCACTGCTATCCTGAGATGGATTAGTTGTTTCTTGGTTGCTGTATTTTCATCTTCTTGATTAAGAGGAAGTTCTTTTGCCGGAGTGCATTCCTAAGCAAGTTGCTAAGGAAAAAAAGTACATTGAAGGTAAACTTTCTTTCATGTCTGAAAATATGTTTATCATGACATCATTTCAAATTAATACTTTAGCTGTCTACAGACTTCTAGATTAAAAGTTATTTTCACTCTCAGAACTTGCTTGAAAAACATCAGTTCATTCCCCCCCACCCAACCCCCAGAATCTGGGCTTGCTGATGAGAAGACTCTAATCTGATTCACATTCCTTTGTAGGTGGACTTTCTATTTAATCTCAAAAACATTTTAGAATATTTTCATACAAGTTTCCTTCTCTTCAGACTCCTTGAAAATTTGTAGTTCAATGGTAATCCTGTGTGTGTGTTATTCACTCATTGTACTGGATTTTCAGTGAGCTCTTTGAATCTAAAGACTTGGCTCTTTCAATCGTTGGAAATTTTCTTCTCTTTCTAGGACTATTGTTGAATGAGTATTAGACCTTTTGGGTTAATACTTGATGTTTCTTGTATTTTCCATCTCTCTTTTTCTTTCTGGAAATTTTCCAAATACTTATTTTTCAGTCTTTTTATTTAATTTTTTTTGTTGTTTGTTTTTTTATAGCAATGAGAGTTTTCAACCTTTTGAAAAATTTTCCCTAATTGTTCCCTTTTAGTGGCACTATGCAATGCTTTGGACATAATAATATATTCACAAATCATTCTGAATGTATTAATTCTCCAAGGTTTTGGCTGAGACTACAGTCCAACCTAATGCTTGGAGACCTCTTCCAAGCTCATTCAAGTTGTTGACAGAATTCAGTTCCCTACAGTTGTAGGACAGCAACCAGAGGCTGTTATCAGCTCCTAGAGACTACTCACTGCTGCCTGCCATATAGCCCTCTCCATAACATGGCATTTGCTCCTTCAAGACCAGCAGTAGAACATGTCTGCTATTTTGAATCTGTGACTTCCAATGTCTCTCACATTTAGAACCACATGTAAAGAGCTCATGTGATTAAGTCAGGTCGATCCAGATAATATCCTTTTAAGATTAACAATGTCAACTGATAAGTAAACTAAATTGTATCTACAATATTCATTTTGCAGTATAACATCCAATATCACCCCCTTGATTATTTTATCACAATCATAAGTTCTGTACACAGTCCAGGGGACAGAACTGAAGACAGCAAGTGACATTGTACATCATCTTAGAATTCTACCTACCACGTAGAACTAAATGTAAATTAAAAAATAAAATTCTTAACATTACTAATTTTCAGGGAAATGCAAATAAAAACCACAGTGAGGTATCACCTCACACCTATTAGGATGGCTATTATAAAAAAAAAAAGTGTTGGCTAGGATGTGGAGAAAAGAGAACACTTGCACAGTGATTGTGGGAATGTAATGGTACAACCACTATGGAAAACAGTGTGGAGGTTTCTTAAAAAAAAAGAAAAAGAAATAAGTAATAGAAATGTCAGGATGAGAAAAAAAAATCGTATATTAACGCATATATGCGGAATATAGAAAAATGGTACAGATGGACCGGTTTGCAAGGCAGAAATAGAGACACAGATGTAGAGAACAAACATATGGACACCAAGGGGGAAAAGTGGTGGTGGGGGGGGTGGAATGAATTGGGAGATTGGGGTTGACACTACTATGTGTAAAATAAATAGCTATAAAGAACCTGCTGTATAAAAATAAATAGAAATAACATATGATCCAGAGAGTCTACTTCTGGGTATATATCCAAAATAATTAAATCAGGGGCTCAAAGATACACTCCCATAGTCATTGCAGCATTATTCACAATAGCCAAGACATGGAAGCAACTTAGATGTCTGTTGATGTATAAATGGATAAAGAAAATGTAGTATATATATACGATGAAATATTATTCAGCCTTAAAAATAAAGAAAATCCTGTCATTTATATCAACATGGATGAAGGTGGAGGACATTATACTCAAGTGAAATAGGTTAGATGCAAAGGACAAATATTACATGATACCACTTATATGAGTAATCTAAAATAGTCAAAGTCAGAATCAGAGAGTAGGATGGTGGTTCCTGGAAGCTGGCAGGAGAGGACAACAGAGAGGTCAAAGATACAAAGTTTCAGTTATACAAGATAAATAAATCTGAGTGATCTACCGTATAACATAGTGCCTACAGTTAACAGTACTGTATTGTGTACTTAAAAATTTGCCAAGAGGGTAGATCTTATATTAAATATTCTAATCACAAGGAAAAAATAAAAAAAGAAAGAGGGCAGGAGGAAAGTTTTGGAGATGATAAATATGTTTATGGCATATACTGTGGTGATGATTTCACAGATGTATACTTATCTCCAAACTCATCAAGTTGAACATATTAAATATCTACATCTTTTTGTATGTCTCAATAAAATATTTAAAAAAGAAAAAGATAAGGTGGTATTTAAATAATGGAGTATCAGTTCCTAAAAGAAAAGAACCCATACTGAGGAGTTCAATTTGCATGAAATGATAAGTTAGATTCAGGGAAGAAATAAGCATGTTATTCTGATCCTACAAGCTGAGAAGTGTGCTTTGTTTGGCTAAAATAGAGATGTTAAAGTCCTCAGAGTATCTCTTAGGACAAATTGCTTATTAGGCATTCCCTAGAATGGCTTGACTGTTTCGAAGAGAGATCTAATAGTGAGGTAAAATTAAATTACAACATTACTTTGATTAAATCAATCAAATAAGATTTAGGCTTATCCAGTCTTAGTCCTATACTTATTTTATAACATTTAAAATTAGTCATTTCGGTAATTTTTGCTTTACTCTCATATTTTTGTCTTGTATCTGTTTTACTATAGACCAACAATAGCATTTGAGGAGTGAATAATGAATATATACTTTTATAGTACAAAAAACTGTTTTGAGTTCATTGGCTTTTTAGTTTTCTGTAATGGAGGAGCAGCAACCGTCCCTCATCATCTTACCAAAAAAAGGCAAGCCCGTCACCTCTTAGCTAACCCAAATTTCAGGCAATTGGCTTAATAAAGAATGTAATTGCCCTCTAAATAGTACTTTACTAAATTCAATCCTTTTTGAGCAGAAGTAATCATCATAGCTTCATTTGATTGGGTATTTAATGATTCCTTAGTTTTTACTTATAATTTTGGTTGCTGTGGTTGGATACCCATGAAGTATCAAAAATATTCTGTTGGCAGAAACACCATTTAGGCATATCAAAAATGAAGACAATACTAAGCAGTGTTAACAAAGCACTTGATTTCAATATTATCCAGTGTCAAAATGGTTCAGGCAATTATTACAATTAGTAGTTGTCCAAGGAAGTCACTAAAAAACAACAACTATTACTCTTTAGTGTAAATATTACATACTAGGACTGGGGGCATAGGAGAATTATAAATAGTTGGAATTTCTGATAATTAGACATACTTCAAAGATTTTAAGATTTTTACTTTATTTCTACCAAATCATTTTAGAAACCCATTACAGACAGAAAAAACTGACAGAATGGAGATTTGCCTTTTCATTCTATTCCTGTCCATCCTCAATTAGAAGTTAAGTTGATGCTAAAGACAGAAGCAAGACAAGAGGAGAGAAAAGCAAAAGACCGAAGGACTAATGTAATCTAATCTCTTATCTATAGGAATCCTGTTGGAGAAATTTTTTTCTTGGAGGTTGAAGGAGATAGAATCCATTTTGACTGATAATCCATTTTGAATGATAGTACATCTATTAATTTAATAAAAATTCTCAACTCTGTTGCCTCCCTTTTTAGAGTATATAAGCTGAAATGAACTGCTTACAAATAGAATAAGAACTTTGGGTTTCACCTATATATGCCTTTTTTTTTCATTGAATGAAAGATTCTTTAAGTTCTATAGTGCTTTACAATTTTCAAAAGTTTCACTTAGATGATTTCATATAATCCCATAATAACCCTTTTTTTAACCCTACCCTGTTATTGCCCCTCTCCCTTCCCTCTCCCCACTGGTAACCACTAGTTTGTTCTCTTATCTGTGAGTCTGCTTCTTTTCATTTTATTCACTAGTTTGTTGTATTTTTTAGATTCCACATATATATGACTTTTTAAAGTGGATGGTATCTTTAAACTATTAAAAATATTCAAGTATCCTATTTGTACCAGTTTAGATAAAAGCTCACTATCCCTAGCACTAGTCATGTTCCTCTGGAAGAAACTGTCTTTTAATTTCTAGAAGGAATCCAAGTTCTTGGTTTGAAAGAAGATTTATCTTAAGGCCTCAAGTAATTCTTTGGTCACCTAGTTTCACCTTCTTGTTTTCAGGTAGAAATGGTTAGCATCCAGCTTTAAAAAGAAAAGAAAAGAAAAAGCCCTGAATTATAATGTTTGTTGATTTCCAACGTATAAATACTCCCACCATGGGGCAAATCAAGCTACCAATGTAACATCACTGAATACAAAATTTAGAAGAGAGATGCATATAATTGACTCTCATGAGGCTGTGATCATTCTCTATAGCTATATACTTCCTGGCTAAAAGTATCCAAAGGTGATTCTTGTAGTTTGTTTTCCCTAGAATATCAGAATGATAGAGCTAGTTTTAGAAGAGCCAGACAACATTCATTACCTCTCAAAGGTACTCCTAAATTAATCTGAAATGTAATAGGACATGACTGCCATTACGGTATGGCTTTTCTGCAATTATGAATCAGAGAAGGCAATACAGGTACCTGCTATTTGTATGGAAAACAACAAAACATACTTGTGGAGGTCTTCAAAGTAATAATTTTGACTCTCTCATTAATAGATGAGGAAACTGTGTCCAAAAGGGGTCAAATGGCTTACTCAGAGTTAAGATTTTTAGGAATGGATTTCTTAGTAAGTTGATGAGTTTGTTTTTTTTGTTTTTTTTAACAAGCTTCTTAAATATTCTTTTTTTTACCTATGGTATTTTCACATATTTGAACTGAGAAAACTTTACTATAAAATAGAAAACATTGGTTTAGATACAAGAATAACCTCTGAAAACCCCAGGGATTTATATAGACGGGATCAACACCATGATTTCTTAGACATTTCAATGGGGCCCCAATACTGTGAAGTTGTTCTTTCAGGAGTGGGGAACTTGGATCATTAACTTGTGGGCATGTTCTGCATTACTTCAATTTCTGTTCCCTTTAGACTTATCTGTATTCAGCTATACTGAAATGAGGCAGCCTAGGAGATTCATTAGGCAGTAGAGAAGAAATCCTACATCTCGTAGCCTTTACTGTTGGCGAATTATTGACATCTAACATTAATCCTTTTAGATTATTCATAAGCTTTTCCTTTTAGCTTTAAGAAGATGAGAGTGGTAGCCAGAGTGGCTCAACATGCAGAGCACTATGGAGATAGTTACTAGAACAGAGATCCTGGTACAAGATAAACAGGCAGTCAACAAGAGAATTTCTCAATCTATATAATCTAAAGAAATCATGCATGCAAGACCAGGAGGCTGCACTTAGCTCTACCAATAAAAAGTCAAGATCCCTTGATCTGGGTTTCCAGACCTGAGTCAATGCTCATATCCAGGACCTACTGACTGAAGCAAAGGTTTGATCCCCTTGATCAAGAGAGATGTTGCAACATCATGGAAAGGGTATATGGTAATCATTCACTTGATTCTTCTCCAAAGGTATCTATGGCCATTTCTTCAGATAACATTAAGGAAAGGAAATACCTAGACAATGTGAGGCCTTTTGACATTAATCAGTGGAGATTTAAGCATCACATCATGACTCTCTTGTTAGAAGTACATGAGCAGATATAGGCAAGGTAATTAAGGATACCCTATCCCAGTTCTAGGTCACAATTGGTCCATGAATCCATCTAGTGATCATTTCCCTGGCCACCAAACATGTAATTACAATGAATTTACATGGTGGTTGGCTGAACTCACGTTGGTTCCTTGGTTTCTGGAGTGACAGCATAATGGGAAAATCAGATGGGGAGTATTTGTAGAAATTAGTGCCACTCAAAGATTTAAAAGACTGAAGTATGGTAGTCCTCATAATATCCTCATTTAATTAACCAGTCTGGCCCCTATAAAAACAACACAGATCTTGATGAATTACAGTGCACTGCTGCAAACTCAAACAAGTATTTGTCCTAATGCCTCTGGGGTATCAGATGTAGTATCTGATAGAGCAGATGAACGCAGTTTCATATACCCGGAATACTACCACTGCGTTCTCTTCCATCTTAATCAGGAAGGAGAATCAAAAGCAGTTTGAATTCATGTTGGATGGACAACAGTACACAATTATGGTCTTGTCTTAAGGCTATATTAACTCTTCTGCCCTCTGTCATAATACAGTCTGAAGGAGTCTGGACAACTTGGAACACATCGGTCCACTCATGTGAATATTTAGGAGTCTGCCACATCAGTGAGGTCTTCAGAGGACCCTTGGTCTGAGGCATAGTGCATCTTCTCCTAAAATAAAGGGCAAATTATTGCATCACATAATTTCCACCACAAAGAAGGAAACATAATGCCTGGTAAGCCTCTTTGGGCTCTAGAGGCAGCATATTCTATGCCTATGAATACTATTTCAAACCATTTACTGAGTAGCATGAAAAGCTGACAGCTTGTTGTGGGTTCTAGAGCAGGAAAGAACTCTGTAGCAGGTCTATGCAACCTGGCAGACCGTATAATAACAGATACCTATCTGTGGTTGGAAAAAAATATATTGTGGGACTTAGGGCAAGCCCATATAGGAGAGTCACTGCACAGACAGCTCAGTTTCTGGAGCAACATCAGGCCATCTCCCTCAAAGAACTATATACAACTCAGAAAACAACTGCTGATGCTTATCACTCTGGTAGCAACAGGCCACTGTCTATGGGACATCAAATAACCATGTGGCCCAAACTGCCTATCCCAAGCTGGTTTCTGCCATAAGCGCAAAATCATAAGTTTGAAGGTGTCCAGCAACAATCTGTAATAATATGGGAGAGACACATCTGGGATTAGTCACCGGTGGGATGAGAAGGCATAAGTAAACATGAGGAAGTTGCATGAGTGGCCTAGACCACCATGTTATTATTTACCCTTGTGCCAGCACCTCTCCTTCAGTTCACATCTATGGCCATATAGGGGTCCCTTATACGTAAGTGATAGAGAAGGCAAAAGGGCAAGCTTGATTCACTGATCAGTCACATCAGTGTGTGGGTGCACACTGAAAATGGACTGCTGATTCAGCCCCACACGGGGGTAGTTCTAAGTCAGTGGTGAAGGGAAATCCTCCCAGTGGGCGGATTCAGGTAGTGTACTCAATTACCCACTTTATGTTGGAAAAAAAAAGTAGCCCGAGGTAAGATTACACAAAGACTCTGGCAGTGGCAAAAGTCTTGGTTGGTCAGGGGCCTGGAAGGAGAAAGACTGGGAAGCTGGGGACAAAGGGAATGGAGAAGATATATGTAGAGAGACATATGGTAGTAAACATAAATCATTAACTTTAAATCACATGATAATGCCCTCAAGAGAGTATCTACTATCAAAGAGGCACAAAAAACCTAAACAGATAGATTGACTTGGCCATTTGATGTCAGCCCGTATCTGTCATCAAGCATCCCAACAGCTATGGTGTCATAAACGTACCCGTGTGTGGACCAAACATCTTGGGATTCCATTCCCAAATGCTGATTCATTCTGAATGTACAACCTACCATTAAAAGAAACTAATATTAAGTCATGAATACAGCAAAATCCCTCAAAGAATCCCGCAAACCTACATTGTGACAAATGTTTTTATTAGACACTTTGTACCCTGGGACAAAGTCTATTTTTGACTAGAATGGATGTATTTTCCTGGTGTGGGTTTGCCTCTTCTGCCCACAAGGCTTTGACTAGTTCCACTATGAGAGAGTTTACAGAGCATTTGTTTAAATGACATGGAAAAACACAAAATAATCTTAGACCGAGGGATTTTTTTTTTTCACGGAAAAGCAGTTATGAAAATGGGCACAGAATAATAGGTGCCATAGGTCCTACCATATACTCCACTATGCCAGAGTTGTGTGCATGAGAGTTATGGAATGACCTTTTGAAATTGCAGCTGAGAGGCCAGCTTGGAGGAGGAGGAACCTTACTCCCAGGGACCCATTGTGGAATTTTTGCTTTCTATCTCTGGAACTTAAAGCAATGTAGATGCAGTTTTCAAGGGAAAACCTTTCAAAAGGGGGGTAGGGTAGTTAGAGTCTCATTAAATTTTAATCTATGACTGCTATCTGGTCACTGCATGCTCCTTCCAAGAGTGCAGGAAGTAATCAGAGGAGTCACTGCCTTGGCTGAAGTAATTAACCCTGATGATCAGGAAGAAGTAGGGTTCTGTTATACAAGGAGAATCAGCAAAGAATATGTTTGGAATTCAAGTGATATACTTCAGCATTCCATGGTTTTTCCCTTGGCCAATTTTGACAATAAATGAACAGGCAAAGTTATTGTGGCCTGAAAAGGGTGTGGTGACTAGGTGCTATCTATCAGATTTTGATCAGACCTATCAGATTTTGGCCTCTTCCTAAAGCCAGTCAGCACAGAATGACTGGTTGATGCAGGGGTCAAAGTCCGCACCCGCTTGCTTTGATTTGGGACAACTCTGAAGGGCCATCCCAGATTCAGGGCTTCCTATAGGATTGACTGAGGCATCTTTGCCGATGCATTGCAGCTTCTCCCTTTGCCCAATTATGTTTCTCTCATTCTCTTACAGGTGTTCCCAAGAGCACTTTTCAATTAACTGCCATGTCAGAGCTTTTCTTGGGGAGTCAAACATAAGGCAGTGCCCTTTCCTTTTCTCATAACATTTCCATTTTTTTCTACTTTATCTTCAACTCTGTTCCCATAGAGCTAAGAGATCTAGCTGTGCTTGTCCCATAAACTTCTCATTTTAAATTGTTCACTTCCTGGCCTCTTTCATCTATCTTCTTTTCCTTTTCTCTCTAATGGCCCTAACATAACTGGACTTTCAAGTTGACATCCCATTGATGATGTAGGGGCAAAGTTGGAACCTTTGCTAAAAGCAGTGTCTTATAGTCTTGTGATATTTCACCTGGTTAGGGTACCATTACTGGGCAGTGTTACACTGATTTATATACTCTAGTGAAAGTACTTGGAAGAAAATCCTACCCGAAGGGAGGTCTTTAGCAGGAACCAACAAGACAAAAATGCCACAATCTGAAACTTCCTTTTCAATCTTATTCTAAGTAAATTTTTAAACCTTCCATGCAGAGCAGGTCAAATATTCAACTGTCTGTTCTAGAAGCTTTAAAAAATTTCTCCCTCCACCATTCAAATCTGAGTGGATTTTAGAAATTCTATAAAGTACTGCATATGAGCACCCACTAATTTCAATTTGTCTTTTATAAAAATCCTTTTGAGTGCTGCTTTCTGAGCACAGAGAATACTGCTGTTTGATTCTACTTGTCTATTCAGTTGTTTGATTTAATCAAGTAGACTAAATGAAGAATACTGAAGGTTAAACTTCTTTTCCAAATGTATCAAAGAGAAGCTAACAAAGACAAGTTAGAAATATACATAAAAATGATTCTTTTAAGGATTGGCACCAAAGAACTGTAAATAATTTTGAGTTCTTTTAAACTTTATTTTCTGCTATGTTGGCACTCCACAGAGTTGATTTTAGATGGAGCATTCCTCTGCTTCAAAGGCAGCTTTATTCTTTGAGCAGCTCTGCTTCTCACAGAATTGAATGAGAAACCTTTGTTTCTGTGTCACAGATTTGGTATTTGTTATTGTTTGCAATGATACCTTTCTAACCATCTTGGTGTCCCTGGCTGGGCAAGTAACTTAGCTTTTCTGTGTCTTGGTTTTCTTATCTGCATAATGAAGAGTTTAGGCTAGTTTCCTGAGTAGTCCTTCAAGCTTAAAACGCACACACACACACACACACACACACACACACACACACACACACACACACACACACACGCTGAGTACATAGGAAAAGATATATAAAGTAATTTCACCAATGCTTGGAACCTAGTAACTTGTCAATGAACGTTAATTTTTAAGATTGTTATTATTGCATGAATTGAAGTGTTTATAGAGTAAGAAGCTATAATAGAAAATACCAACCAAAAGTAGATTTGAATAATTATAATGACAACATCAAAAGAGAGGGGAAAATTTCTGATTAATAAGACACTTTTTCCTTACCATGTGAATTTTGGACTTTTGATTTTGATGAAATGGATTTAAAAATATAAATCTGATATATCAGATGTAAATACATATGTGTTATTCATTCTATGAGGCCATCATTACCCTGATACCAAAACAGAAAAAGACACTACAAAAAAAGAAAATTACAGGCCAATATCTTGATGAACATAGATGCAAAAATCCTCAACAAAATATTAGTGAACCAAATTCAACAATATATAAAAAGGACCACACACCATGATCTAGTTGGATTTATTCCAGGGACACAAGGATGGTTCAATATTCATAAATCAATCATTGTGATAACACCACATTAACAAAAAGGATAAAAATCACATGATTATCTCAGTAGATGCAGACAAAGCATTTGACAAAATTCAACTCCCATTCATGATAAAGCACTCAAAATGGGTAGAGAGGGAACATATCTCAACCTAATAAAGGCCATTTATGACAAACCCATAGCTAACATCATACTCAATGGTGAGAAGCTGAAAACTCTTCCTCTAAATTCAGAAACAGGACAAGGATCCCCACTCTTGCCACTTTTAACATACTAACACAGTATCGTAAGTCCTAGCCACAGCACTCAGACAAGAAAAAGAAAAAAAAATACATCGAAAATTGGAAGGGAAGAAGTATAACTATCACTATTTGCAGATTACATGATACTTTAAATAGAAAACCCAAAAGTCTCCATCCAAAAACTATTAGAATAAATGAATTCAGTGAATTTGCAGGGTACAAAATTAATATACAGAAATCTACTGCTTTTCTCTACAGTAATAATGAACTATCAGAAAGAGAAAGTAAGAAAAAAATCCGTTTAAAATCCCATCAAAAAGAATAAAATACTTATGAATAAACTTAACCAAGCAGGTGAAATACTTATACTCTGAAAACTGGTAGATATTGATGAAGGAAATTAAAGATGATACAAAGAAATAGAAAATGCCCCATGCTCTTGAACTGGAAGAACTAATATCATTAAAATGACCATATTACCCAAAGCAATCTAAAGATTTAATACAATCCCTATAAAAATACCCAAGACATTTTTCACAAAACTAGAACAAATAATCCTAAAATTTGTATGGAACCACAAAAGACTCCAAATTGCCAAAGTAATCTTGAAAAAAAAAAAAAAGAAGAATATGGAGGTATCACCCTCCCAGACATCAGACTATACTACAAAGCTACAGAAATCAAAATAGCATGGTATTGGCACAAAAACAGACACAAAGATCAATGGAACAGAATAGTCCAGATATAAACTCACACACCTATGGTCAATTAATCTACAATGAAGGAAGCAAGAATATACAATGGAGGAAAGAGCCTCTTCAATAACTGGTGCTGGGAAAACTGGACAGTCACATGTAAAACAATGAGATTAGAGCATTTCCTCATACCACATTAAAAAAAAAACAAGAAAAACTCAAAATGGTTTAAAGAGCTAAATATAAGACCTGAAATCATGAAACTCCTAGAAGAGAACATAGGCAGAACAGTCTTTGACATAAATCGTAGCAATATTTTTTTAATCTGTCTCCTGAGGCAAAAGAAATAAAAGCAAAAATAAACAAATGTGACCTAATTTAAAAGCTTTTGTACAGCCAAGGAGACCATCAACAAAACGAAAAGACAACCTACAGAATGAGAGAAAATATTTGCAATCAACAAGGAGTTCATATACAAAATATATAAACAGCTCATACAAACAATATCAAAAAGGAAACAACCCAGCCAAAAAATGGGCAGAAGACCTGAATAGACATTTTTCCAAAGAAGACATACAGATGGCTAACAGGCACATGAAAAAATGCTCAACATTGCTAATTATTAGAGAAATGCAAATCAAAACAAAAATGAGATACTATGTCAAACCTCTCAGAATGACCATACAAATAAGAAATGTTGACGAGGATGTGGAGAAAAGGGAACCCTTGTAGACTGTATGTGGGAATGTAAATTGATGCAGCCACTATGGAAAACAGTAGGGAGATTCCTCAAAAAACAAAAAATAGAACTATCATGTGATTCAGCAATCATATTATACTCCTGGGTATATACCAGGAAAAAAAAAACAAAAACAGTAATTTGGTACATAGGTTTCAATATTCACAGCAGCATTATTTACAATAGACAAGATATGGAAGCAACGTAAGTGTTCATCGGCAAATGAATGGATAAATTAGATGTGAAATATATATATCCACACACACATATATATATATACACACACACATTGGAATATTAGCCATAAAAAAGAATTAAATTCTTCCATTTGCAGCAATGTGGATGAACCTAGAGGATATTATGCTTAGTGAAATAAGTCAGAGAAAGAAAAATACTATATGATATCACTTATATGTGGAATCTAAAAAATAAAACAAACAGAATATATATAGCAAAAGAGAAAAAGACTCACAGATACAGAAAACAAACTACTGGGAGAGAGGCAAGGGGGGAGGGCAAGATAGGGGTAAGAGATTAAGAGATACAAACTAATATGTATGAAATAGATAAGCAACAAGGATACATTGTACGGCATAGGGAATTTTAGCCATTATCAGGGAATTTTAGCCATTATCTTGTAATGTTATCTTGTAAAAGTTATCTTGTAACTTTTAATGGCATATAATATGTAAAAATACTGAATCACTATGCTGTACACCTGAAACTAATATTGCAAATCAACTATACTTCAATAAAAAATTAATGCTTATAATAATAAATCAGTGAAAAAAGTATGTATGTGTTTGAACTGCCTAAATATGTAATTCCCAGCCTACAGCAATTTAATGCAAAAGAATTGGAGCTTGGGGGTCCAAAGTATGCTGGGATTCAACGTGATACCCTTTAACCAAAATTTTCTTAAGGACTCCTTTATAATATCAATTACCTCCTGTTCATGGACTAATATACAACATGAATTCAGAATAAAACTGAATTTAACATAGACAAACAGCTTTTCTGTAGATTTTTTTTATAAGCCTGCTTCTACCATAGAGTCTCCAGGAACCTGCACATAGATGACATTGAGTTAATACAGTGTCAGATCATTCATTCCATGATCTATAACCCACCCTGCTGATGCTCCAGTTTCAATCAGACAAGTGACTAATTAACCAGATGGGCCCTCTGCAAAGTCCTCTGCAGGCCAACAAATTCCAGACTTTTCAATCAGGAAGGAGAAATCAATTTCAGAGGAAGGAACATTTAAAAAAAAAAAAAAAAAATGGAAGAAGGCTATACTATATTTTACCTTTTTACTCTCAAGGAAATGCAGGCTCTCCTAGTAATAGATCTTTGACAGTCTCATGACTCATGAAACGATGTAAAGAATAAAAATAATTTGATATCTAGAATCTGTACTTTATATGACTTCATAGAGGTAAGTTTATAGTTTGAACTGAACTTTAAAAAGTATATGTTGCGCCAATAAAAATTAATGTAAAAAAAGTGGGACTCTAAAACTTAAAAAAAAAAAAAAACCCACTAATGATAAAGAGTTTATCCTAAAAGTTCCCAGAATGAGAGGAAAAAGAAAACAAAACAGGTCACCAAAAAGGGCAAAAAATTTTAATTTATACTGGTTTTCTCACCAGCAACATTAAATGCCAAGAGACAATGCAGCAATTTATATGAAGTTCTGAGGGACAATGATTTCTAGAAAAATCTCCAATGCTATAACCAAGCAAATATAAAGCAAATGTTCTCTGTTTAATGGGACAAGGTATTGAAAGGTTATTTTAAAAAAAAAGTATATGATGGCTATGGGACTGCTTGAACAATTAAGATAGTTAAAATACCTTATTATTTTAGTCCAACTACAGGCTTGAGTGAAAACATTCAACAAATACTGATTGAACTCCTACCATGTACCTGACACCAGACAGTAATGACACGATATGCCAAGGTCTGTGATCTGGACCTTAAAACTTTGTCTCATTTAATCCTCACATTTCTTAAAGAAAACACAATTTTTATTCCTGGGAAACTAAGGCACAGAGAGGTTAAATAACTTGGCCAAGGTCTCACTGTCCCTGGATGGTAGAACCACAATTCAAACCCATGTCTATCTTCCAACAGAAATTGTATGCTTAGCTTTTATTCTTAACTGTTTCCTCTTTTTATCCTGTCATTGAAATAACTAGTCATTTAATTGAAATGATCAGGAGCACTTATGCCTCACAAACATGGTCTAGTTTGATTATGACACGAACATTTTATAATTCTTAAAGTTTTTAGAAAGTAGATGTCAAAAAGTTATTTACAAAAATGCTAATCTTATCCCAGAGAAAGATATTCATAATCTTACTGCTATCCAATATTCAATATTTTCACCTAACATTTTGTCTTCTGTGGACAATTATAACAGCTTGACAACTAGTCAAATGTTGTAAGTCTTAGTACACCAACACTAATATATAGAAATAATACGATATTTGATATTTCTATCATGCTGGGCTGAGAAAACCTAGGCAATTTACTTCACCACTCTGGACCTCCCTTTCCTAATCTTTAAGATTAAATTTCTAATATCTGTCGTCCTTCAGTTATTCAGTCATTCCATGAATTTTTGCTGTTTTGCTTACTGTATTAGTAGTTATCTGTGGCTGCCATAACAAATTACCACAAACTCAGTGACTTAAAACAACAGAAATTGATTCTCTCACAGTTCTGGAGGCCCAGTGTCCGAAAGCAGGTGTCAGCAGGATTGTTCTTCCTCTAGAAGAGCTAAAGGAGATGATACTCATAGCTTCTTCCTTCGCCGGTGGCTGTAGCTGCATCACCCCAACCTCTGCCTCCATCTTCCCGCCGCTTCTGCCTCTGTGTGTTTGTGTTGGCGCCTCTTCCTCCCCTTATAAAGACTCTTGTTATTGGATTGGGCTCACCTGTGTAAACCAGGATTCTCTTATCTCCAGGTCCTTAGCTTAATTACACACACAAAGACCCTTTTTCCAAATAAGGCCATATTCACGGGTTCTAGAAGTTCACATGTCTTTTGAAGGGAGGCCACTGTCCAACCCACTGTACCTACCAGCTGCCAGGCATTGGACTTGGATGCTGGGACTATTTTGGGAAAAGAGGCATAATCCTCAAGCTTATGGAGGGCATCTTAATTGTTGCAAGAACTTTGGAAATTATAAAATCCTGTATAAGTGGAAGTTATTATCCCTTAAAAATTAATAACTCCCTTTCTCTTCTTGCTTTTGCCTCAGTATGCTAATAAGAGAAAAATAATTGGACTACCCAATTGATTGATGCTACCCTTCATTTGTGACTAGAACACATGTCAGAGGAAGCTGATCAATAATAAGGAATACTCTGGGAATAACTGAAGAAAGCATCAATCAGAAACACATGTTGATGAGGGTGTTTTCCAAGTAGGTAAGAGTAATAATACTTAACGTGGCATGATTTGATCTGAGGACAAAATAACCTGTAAATGATTAAGTTTGATTAAAAAGTTAACCTCCCTGAAAATGATGCCCTGATAATATCATCATTACAGATTAATTTCTTTGCATTTTTAAGGATTTTCATCATAATACACTCCTCTCCTCTACCTTAAAAGTTCTAGAAAGGATAATGCCTTACAGGTTAGCTATTAACACTTGGGGGGAAATAGTTTTGTTCCTTGATATTCAAAGTGTGGCCCACAGATTAGCAAAATCACTATCGCACGGTAGCTTGTTAGACATTCATAATCTCAGGCCCTGCTCAGAGCTACCAAACTGGCATGTAGGTTTTAACAAGATCCCTAATAACTAGAAGACACAATACATTTGAAATGTTAATTATATCCTTTCCAACTAGTACAACATGTTGAAACAAGGCATTTGGTATACTAGTTCTCAAAATGTAGACTGCGGCTTTTGTTCATTTATGACAAAGGTCACCAGTGTGTGACAAAATGAGAAAAATAAGTTTATTTAGTGGGTTCTGTGAAACTACGTTTACTCAGTTTAAAGAAATACCCTTTATTCTGATATTGAGAGCTTCCTATTACTTCTTCATTTCATTTCTTTTCAAATGATGATAATATAAGATGGCATGCATGCATGTGTGTACAGAGATGTTTAACCCTTTATTTACAAACTGAATTGGACAAATATCCATAGTATTTTTTCCCCTTTAAATTATTTGACCTATAAAATCCAAAAGTGGTATGGACAGAAGATGAACCACTGAAGAGAAGGGTGGAGTTAGAAGAAAGAAAGGAGGGTGGGGTGAAACGTCAAAGAGGAATTTTTCTTTACATTTTTCCTTAACATTTTCTTTACTTTTTTTCCTTAGGCTGAACCTCTTTGGAGAGACCACACGGACAAGGCTTGACAAATTACCATAATGCCACTTAGCTTGGGAGTACTATTTGATAAGCCCTTATTCCTGCTAGAAACGTTCATCAGATACAGTTCACCCCATGAACTACTAGAAAACTTGTTTCAAAGTAGCAGACCATGGTGTAGAAAGTATTCTTAAGTTCTAGAGTCTTCCCAAAGGGAAACTCTTGCATGTGCATGCCCACCAAATATCCCTTTTCCGTTCTTTGAAAATAGAAATCCATGTCCAAACCTTACCCTTTGCTTCAGAGGTGGTTCTATTTCAGTTAACCTGAACCAGTAATTGAAACATTAAAAACTTTGAAAACTGTGCAAATATATAATATTTCTTCAAAAGTATACTTTGAAAGAAATGTTAAGGGGAGAGTGAAAGGTGACAAGGTCTTTGAAAATGAATATCATAACATTTGTGCATTCTTTGAATAAACTAGTGACATTTAAGATTGCTAAATTAACATTTTAATTTTTCTGAAGCAACTCAGTGGTTCAAAAGGCAAAGTTCCTAAGCTATTTTCCTTTTCCCACAGATCCCATTGTTTCTGATGTAAATGTATACTGTGCACTCATTAATTAAAGGTTATGCTACAACGGATTCTTTTCTCATTTACCAAAGATCAGACCTTTTAATCATTAGGATAAGCATGTTATTTAGTAAATTAAAAAATACTTATAGATCAAAGACCAAAAGAATTCAAGTTTAGAAAATTATTCCTACACAGCTTTCTTACAAATAGTTCATGTTCCTTACCTTTCTCATAAGATTGGAAGTAAAACACAAACACATGGGTAAATAAATATTTGATCTTTCCTAGCACTTGTATCTTATAATTAATAGTGTGATGGGATTTTAAATGTTAAGGAAATAATAATTTGCCATGAACAGGGATGGGAGAATTTTGTTTATTAGTTTAGTGTGATTCAATTTGTGAAAATGTGCTTCATTGATCTTTGCAAAAGAACTTTAATTGGAAATGAATATCACAATTTGCCACACCAATAAGCCCAAGTAGCTGCAGTTCATTAAGTACCACACCTGCTACTTAATTTTCCATGGGGAGAAAAGTAATTGATTTAATACACTTAAGGGTGGCCAGCTGGGAGCTCAGAAAACAATTTGAACTATTCAATACTTATTTCTCTACTCATCCAAGTTGTTAAAATATACCCCAATTCCCTGCTTGAGATAAAAATGCCCTAATACTTGATCTGGATATTACTTTATACTTTTGTACAAATTCTTTTCTTAAATACAAATGTAATCCATTTAAATAATATTCTTTTAAAAACTCACAAATAGCACAGGGAGATCAGCTCTGTGCTTTGTGACCACCTAGAGGAGTGGGATAGGGAGGGTGGGAGGGAGGGAGATGCAAGAGGGAAGAGATATGGGAACATATGTATAACTGATTCACTTTGTTATAAAGCAGAAACTAACACACCATTGTAAAGCAATTATACTCCAATAAAGATGTTTAAAAAAAAAACAACTCACAAATAAATGAGGAAAGTGCTTTTTAAAAAAAAAATACCAGTGCACACAGGGGTTGCCAGATCACCTTTACAAGCAATCTGAAGCTCAGTGGGGTGAGAAGAGGAGAAAGAACAGGGACTTTTATTAGGATAAAAACCATAGGACAGATGCTAAATAAACAATATCAAAGAGCCACTCTCAACAGGACAGATACCCTCAACAAATAATCAAGAAACAGCGGTGGAGAATAAGCAACACAGTAAAGAATAAGTGCGCAGTAAATTCCTTTAGATGTAAGAGCTAAAAATAATGGACTGAGGGCCCAAGAAAGACTTCACAGCTTTTAGTTATTTGAAAAATGAGTTCTTACATCAGTCAGTAACTGGATTTGCAGGAACCCTCTGTGCTTAAGCTTGAAACAAAACTAGAGCCATGGGCTTGGTCCCCACATGGATCAATCAGCGCCGCCATGAAGCAGTTAGGCTGCAGGCTGTGGATTCACATTGTGATTGTGAGCACGATAAGGTCACGGTAGGGCATGGCTTATTACCAGCCCACCTTTTTCCCTGGAGAAGTAACTCTCACTGTGCAATTTTCATTTTTACAAAGAACGGCTAGCACTTTTCTGATGGTAGGTGAAGTGAGATGGTTAATATCTTAACTATATTTTAGAAATATTTGAAATGTTCACTAAAATTTACAATTTAAACTTTTTAAAGCCAAATATTCCTCCATCCAAAATATATTCCAACTTTCTGTAAAACTATGGGAAAATGTCATTTAATTTTTGGAAATATACTTCGCTATCAATGTTTCTGTGATGCATTTTTTCCATAAGGTGAGGCATTTCTGTATGCAAATTAGAAATAGGAGATTTAGATATTCTCCATTCCAGTTAAGGCAATTCTGTCTCTTTTAAAAAGTTAATCAATTTATTCAACAACCATGAAATCAAAATTTGGGGAGGAAATGTCAGTATATTTGAATTTCTTGAAAAATGCCATATGTGATTCTATTGTGCAGCCAGGGTTGAGAATCACTGGAACAGTGCAAGAAAGAGTCCCAAACCAAATAATTATAAAGCAATGTGGTAACATCACTGAATGAAATATATACCAGACAGAGGAAAGTGCAGAAGAAAACTCAGTTATTTCTCTGATTAACTCGGGACAGCTGGGCTTGGAAGAGGGAAGCAGGAGGTTGCTAGTCCTTTTTTTTTTTTAACACAGCTCTGTATACATTCCTTTCAAAAGAACAGGTGTCACTTTTGAAACTTAGAAGCCAGCAATACATTAGGAAGGTTGAAATAACAATAACATGTGCACAAAATATTATAGAAGCACAGAAAATAGCAACTAATCTAGGTTCTATGACCATAGAAGGCTTTCTCGGGGAAACACAAGTTTAATCTTCAGGTTAAACCTTTACCTATCAATCAATTTGAAAACTATTTCAAATTCTCTTATCAATAAAATATCACACAAATGTAAAGAGAGCTTATTTGTAGCATTTATTTAATTTCCAATAATATTCTAGTTTAATAAGCAAACAATTATATTCTAATAAACAAAGAAATTATATCCCAGATTTATTATTGGAATCTGTTAGTATTTCTATACTTTAAAAAAAAAGTGGTCTAAAATAATTAGGGTAAATGTTACACTTCATGACATTTACATTTTTTAAAACTATACAGGCCTTCCTTGGTGGCGCAGTGGTTGAGAATCTGCCTGCCAATGCAGGGAACACAGGTTCGAGCCCTGGTCTGGGAAGATCCCACATGCCGCGGAGTAACTGGGCCCATGAGCCACAATTACTGAGCCTGCGCGTCTGGAGCCTGTGCTCTGCAACAAGAGAGGCCGCGATAGTGAGAGGCCTGCGCACCGCGATGAAGAGTGGCCCCCACTTGCCGCAACTAGAGAAAGCCCTCACACAGAAACGAAGATCCAACACAGCCATAAATAAATTAAAAAAAAAAAAAGATTCAACTTAAAAAAAACAACAACAACTATACAGTGGTTTTAAATAAATTAAAACAATTTGGTAATAGATCAATTTAACCTACTGAATAGGGCAGAACCAGGGCCACTGCCTTTGACGATGTATGTTTGAGCAGCCATACCTGGTATCCCTAAATAGAACTGTACCAAGAACAGTGATTTCCAAATATGAACATTAACATCAACAAAGAATGCTTGCTTTATCTTCTATGCAAAAGCTCACTGATATCGTCAGTGGTCAAAATGGTTAAATATCCAACCATAGTTCTATCCTATCCATGTAAAGTTTTTGGTGGAATCAATGATCTTAGGCTCCAGATGGCCTTGCCTAACTATTTTAGCCCTCACTGATCTAAATTTCTCCTGCATATACATCATGTATACTATAAAGTAGCACTAATTGGGTTTACCTTCAGTATTCATGATTATTCTGATAGGTTTAGTATTATCTCCCTGACTGGATTCCTGGACAGCAGTGACTATATTTCCTACCTGTTAGGTTTTTAGGAAGTATTTGGCTGGCTTGATTACAAAGTGTGTAAGATGGGAGATTTCAAGTTTATTTTTATCCAGCGCTGACCATTGTGTCTGGCCTGGCAGCACCAGGGAAAGGAGAGAAAGGAACACGATCATCTGAAGAGGAGTGTAAGTCTACTTGCAACAATGAGTAGCCTATTCAGGATTTTTGCAAATTCCTTCTTCTCCTTGGCTACATGAAGACACCTATCCTTCCTTTGTCATTGCTTTATTTAACTCCATATGTGAGATTCTTTTCATTATACTCTTGGCACAAAAACCCATTTTTGATTAAGGTGTTCTAGTTATTCTTTCTCTGAAAGCCATTATCTTGTTCTTTCTTTTTTCCTGGTAAGGAAATACTGAAATACAAACTAGGTGAAATACTGTCTATTGCAGTACTCTCATTATGTTCCAATCTGCAGGCAATTATTTACTAACATACCAACAGGCTTATGTGATTTTTTAAGAGGATTTGGGACATTTAAACAAACATTTATAAGTTTCCCAACCAAGACACTTAAAATTACTTTTCTTAATTAATGCACAAATTAATTTAACCATGTTTATTGAGCAACTGCTAAGTACCGGGCTGTCTACTCCGGGCTAGTGAGAGTATGGTTATTAAGAAAGGAGTGTAGACAAAGAAGCATTAGATAATATCATGTGTGCTAGGTGAAGAAGGGCTAGTGTGTATTGGGAGTAGATAGGGTCTCTTAACCCAGATGTGAGAGTACAGGGAGTTCTGGAAGGAAGTGACTAAGCTGAGATCTTAAGAATGAGCAGGACTAGACCAGATAAAGGTAAAAGTGGAGTAAAAATTTTCAGGCAAAGAACCCAAAAGAAAGAGCGTGGCAATGAAAAATCAGAAGGGTCACTATGACTAGACAGAGGGATTTAGGTAGGGGGGTAGGGTGAAATAGCAAGAGGTGGGACTGGAGAGTTTGGCAGGGGTTAGATCACGGGGTCTTGAAAGCAATGTTGAATACTGGCAGACTGAAACACATAGAACACCTTCACCTGATCTTGTATCTTGTGTATAATTTCATGGCACTAGACAAACATTTTCAGCACTGAAGAAATACTCTATGTTCTAGGTAAAGATATTTGTTTAAAAAGTATACCCTGAAAAATGGTTTACAAAATTGTTTCACTGTTAATTGACCATTGCTGTATTATAGTTTCAGAGATATATTAACAACAATTGATTAATGAATAAATCTTCCATCTACTCAGTAATTTTAATGAGCATCTACTATATTCCGGGCATTGTGTTAGATATTCTCGGGTTAAAAGATGAGAAGAAGAGAAGGATGCCATCTTTTCCTTCAAGGAAGTATTGACGTTAGAAAAAACAAAACCATAGATTTTTCTAAACAAAAACAATAACAAACGACAACTCTGTTTCTGTCATTGTCTCTGTTGCCCAGCCTTGGCCACTAGAGCCAAGTTCTACCACTACCTCCTACTTCCACCGAGTTTTCCATATAGTCTAGTCCTCTATCCTCCATTAATTCCTATTATTATTCTTTTGTAATGGCTCTTTTTGGCCTGAGTCATTTCCTTGTTTGGGAATCTTATCACTTCCAATTGAATCATGCAATATTTCACTAGCTGATTCTCTGCCTTTACTCTTTTCCTCTGTTCCATTCTCCTGTCCTCTGAAACCCTGATTTCACTCTTTCACTACTCTGTTTAAACACATCCTCTGGTTTACTTAGTTTATTAATATAGAATCCATGTATTTTATATATATTATGCATATATAAATAAAATATATTTTAATATATTTATCAGATAAAATGCATATTTTAATAAGTAAATTAATTAAAATATTTAAATAAATAAATAAAATATATATTCTATTTTAATAATTTAGCCTAACATTAAGGACCCCTTAGACTCTAAACTCAACTCCACCTTTAAGATCTTTTCTCTACTTCAAAGCATAACTGGGAGGAGGAGGGGAAGGACTTGCTCACCCTGAACAGAGTCTCAAAACTGGCATTGTTTCAAAGTGTATTAAGGTAGTATGTCCACTTAAAGGTTTCTAACAACATAATGAGAGTGCTTTAGAAGAAGCAAGGTAAAAAGGAAGATTTTGATATGAAGAAAGCCAAAAAAGAGTGGCATCTTTTTACTTGCTCATAGTTTATCTAGCTCCTGACCCCAGGCTTGCCTCCCCTTCAGGTTAGGTTCTGGAAACACCTACATATCAGGAATTCTCTGTTAGAGCCAAGTGAGTCTATTCAGTGTGCTTTGAAGACAAGATGCCTGTTCATACCTCTGCTCGCCCCACTTGTAGACTTTAAAACACCACCCTGATACATTAGATCTGATCTAAATTCTGAGCCATTGTGAAGCCTGATTGTTAAAGAGTCCACACCCCTTGTCAAGTGCAATTTCTGGGACAGTCAATGAGATTATGAGGGAGAGGGAGCAGGGAAGTGAATCGAATCTTCCATTATTGCTTAAGTTAAAAGTCTTGTTCTCTAAAGTTTGCTGAGCTTCCTGTTTCTGTGAGTAGAATAATGATTCCTCCAAATATGGCTGATCAGTCATAACTGGCACAGAAGCACATTCTCCCAGGTTCCAGGTTATTGCACACAGCAGATGTTTTTAGATTTGTGGCCAGTAGTAGTATCCTGTCAGATGCTGCTGAATCCTGGGTTCTGATAATGTCTTACACCCTAAATATCTTCCAAAAGAAACACATGCTTAGTAATTAAGAAATACACTCAAATTATATTAATCCCATCCTCCCTCAAATATGTCTTAATTTTTTTTCTTCCAACAGAACTCTGATGTTGTTCAGATATTTGGAGGCTTTGTGCTTCAGGGGAAATGAAGGTTGGTTACTCTAAGACAATTGTGGTATTTCCATTTTCTTGACAGTGGTTGGTTTAGGCAAGGGCACGTGATGTAATTCTGACCAATGAGCTGTAAGAGGAAATCTGCTGAGGAGAGTGAGTGGGAAAATTTTTCTCTTTTCTGAAAAAGGTACACAGGCAGAAATTAGTCACTTTTTTTCTTGCCTATGGTTGCATGTAATGCCTGGAAACATAGAGTTACTGGAAAATCAAAGTCAGTAGAGAGAAGAATTCACAGAGAAGGAGAATCTGGGCATTGTGAAACTGATGAATGAACTTACTCTGGAACCTTCCTACCCCTGGTCTACTTGTTTTGTTCAATTAATAAACCCTTTATTGTTAACATCACTTTTAGAAGTAACCACTGGGATATTTGCAGTCTAAACCATCTAAACTGTTCTAGGAAGTTACTAATGTGGGTTTGAGACTCAAGTCTTAAGTAACTGACAGGCATCTCTCAAAAGGGAGTATGAGTCAAGGGCTGTGCTCATGTCATTTGGGAGACCTGCCTGCCATTCAGTTCACACTATAATGGTTGCATTCTTGGACTTGGATCATTTCTGATATTACAACATAGTTTGTTTTCAATGGAGCATGTGCCCAAATTGCTTTTTATGTTAAAGTTAATGACTTGTACTTTGTGACAGTAAAGTGAAGTGGAAAGAACATTGGGCTGGAAGTAAGAAGACTTGGATTCTTGCCCTTATGTTGACACAAAGTCTCAGTATGACCTTGGTCAGAAAACGGAACACTATGGGATGTGGTTTTCTCAACTGCTATATCAGGAGGCTATACCTGATTATCTCTAATGGGGTTCTGATTCCAATTTTCTAAAGCCCAAACATACCCACAAATTGCATCCAGGAATAAAGAGTAGGCACTCAACCTGGGGTGTTTCTAACAAGGAGATGTACTTTATATACTTTCTATTTTTTGTGTTCCATTATCTATCCATACTTATTGCATAAAGTTCTGTTAATAATCCAATAATGAGAGCTTTCTCATTAACTAATTTGGATCACAGTGCTATCTGCACAGAGTTTGGCAAAATCAGGCCTACCGACCATTTTGTGAAGTGCTGGATACAGTGGAGGTAGGAACAATGAGAACTGCCAAGAGGTGGGGGGATATCAGCTACTTTTGAAGTTGTTGAATGATATGAAGATTATATCATGCAACACAATAGAATCTTGAGACAAAATATCCAAATTGAAAAATTAAAGAAAACCATTTTTATGTATTTACGTAAGATTGAGCATTCAGAAATCTGGTTTAGAGTTATAGAAGTGAGTGTAGGAAATATTCTTAACAAAAAACATTTTATTCAAATCTCAGGGCCTACAAAGGAAGGGAAAGGGAGAGGAGATTTCTTCATAGTTACTATATACAACTTTCATTACTGGTCTTTATTAAAAGAGCCCCAAATAAGGTGTTCACAACAAAGCAGGCAAGAGTCACTGCTTGTCACTGAACAGCACTACGATAAGCAAGGGGCTTCATCCCTAACTGAAAATTAGGATCCGTACTCAGCTACCTGCTGATGAGGTTAAGGGAGTCTCTTGTTAAGCAGCCCATGGACAAGCCAGAATGTCCTCCCATCTCACTCAAACTGCTTTTTTATGTTATCGCTGACACAGGCTGCCTTAGTTAATAGGATTATTGCTGTGTTGCATTTCTAGTGCACTGTTTTGCTTTGTTATAACTTTGCACAATAGGCTACCTACAGAGGCACTCATTAAGCCACTTGGGATTCATAAGCTGGATAGAAAATCTTTGAAGAAAAAAGGTCAGAAGAGAACATGGTCACCAAGGTGACCAAGGCTAGTATAACAAAGAAGCTGGTTACACAGAAGATTACAATCAGTACAATCACGTCTTCATTATTAATGCTCCATGAACAAAACAAGCTGATGCAGATAAATGACAAGATATTTCCAACCTTTTTCACTCACTATTATCATTGGATTAGAAGTCAGATGTCTGTACTGCCTTGCAAAGTACATTTCCATGCTAAACTAAGGCTGAATAACCAAAGCCAATGAGAGAAATATTTATGCATGACCTGGTAAAAAGAAAAAAAAAATTATTCACCTCAAGCTAACCACACTGTCTCCCTAAACTAACTCATATTCAAAATGAAATCACTCATGCTTTTCCTTCCATTTGGAGGGCAACAAAGAACCTTTTTAATTTTTAAAATGAAGCTATGACAACTGAACCAACAGTAGGAAATAATAGTCTCTAAATCAGTTTAATGTGTTTAATAATAAATACCAACTCTTCATAAATTCAACAGCAGGCTGGGTTTTCAGAAATGTTAACATGTGGAAAAAATAGGTGGTATAGGGCTGTATTCTTTGGTGCCTGCACAAAAGAAGGCCATACAAGATAGCAATGCTATTATCCTATCTCATGACTGCTCCACTCCTAACATTTTCTTTCCAGTTACTGATGCTTCCTTCACTTAGCTGTTAATTCCTTTCCTGCTGAAAAACAGTGAAAAAAAAAAATAGATGAAACTAGGAATGGTGATGGGAGAGAGGATGGGCTCAGGAGCTTCCAACCAGGCAGTTCTTCCATTAAAATTTGCTTACATTGTTTCAATCCCTTCTCTTTATACATGACCATCTTTAGTTGAACATTCTTCACCACATATCAGGATAATACATTACCTTTTTGCTTTAATGACACTCATCATTGATTCTCCTTTCTTCACGCATGGATTACCTTTTAAAATACCTCTCATCATTACACCCTTTTCCTCACTGTTATTTTTCTAGATGATGTTCAAAGTCTTTCATGATGTGAACCTATCCACCCTAACTAATGTTTCCTAATACTTCCTAACTCAGCCCTCCATGTGCATCCTCTGGCTTAGTCAAATACTTCTCCGGGTCTCCTGACCACTTCCTGCTCATGCCTTCGTTATGCTGTTCCACTTTATTGGAAGTCCCTCTCTTCCCACCTCCACTCATCCTAAAAGCAGTCAACCTTCCAAATTCAACAAGATATTCAGGAAGATATTAACTTGCTCAAACTTTCTCTAGTAAATGGTTGAACCAGGATTCAAATCCAGAGAGACTGTCTCTAGAGTCTGTGTTCCTGACTATTAAATAAGTATTAAAACTAAAAAGTCAAAATGGAACTTTAGGACTTTATTCACATTTTAGAATTTGGAGATAATGAAGTCTGCACTTAGTGTAAATTTAGGGCTTCTCGAAACAATTTTAGAAATCCTACATAAATAAGTAGAACTCAATATTAATGCTAACTGTCATGCATAAGTTTTAACATATACAACTATAACCATAATTACATAAGTGGAACTAACTTGAGAAAAAATATTTTAAATGTATGTGAAAAATGTTATTGATGGGATAGTAATGATTCCATTTCTAAGAAAGCATAATCCAAAATAGAGTTATATATGTACTATTTTCAGAAGTGAAATAAGAGAAATTGACTAGGTTTTGCTAATTTTAAAATTATCCATCTATTACACAGTAACAATGGAATGCTAGTCACTTAACCACAAGAAAAGTTGTAATGAAAAAAAAAAGTTATCAGATCTAGATTTAAATATAATGCCTCAAGTAGATAAGTTAATAATGCCACTATGGGATAGATTTAATTGCATAATTATTAGTGCATGAGGATATATTTGGAATTAGTAATAATCTCTTTAAATTACTTTAAAATTGTTATAGGTAGCTTAATAAAGATATGATCATTGTCTAATGATATGGAGAAGCAAAAAAGAAAATAGAAAAAAAATAGAAGAAAACTTGATCGTATACCAGGAAGTCTTTAAAAATTAAAAAACAAAACAAAACCAAAACACATTAAATATCATGTTGCCATTCCTTGTTAGTGGCCATTAGCCTGAATGTGGGATTTATATTTGATTGCTTATTTCAGGAGTTTTATTTTGTAAATTAAAAGTACCTGGAAAAAAATCATAGATAGAGAAATTGAAGGAAAATCATGTGAAATGAGAGAAAAAATAAAAATTATTTAATTTGGAGAGCCCATTTAAACTAGTGGATGTTAGAGATAATCAGCAGGAATAATAAAAACTTTTCAAAATAGCTAATATATATGAAACTCTTATGTGTCTAGTCTGTTCACTGTCTTTTTTAGCCTTCTGACGAGGCTTAAGGTTGGCATAACAGATTTCAATTTTAGATTATGTAATAATATAACTATAGGTAGCTTTATTGGTTTTCTTTCTGTAGTCATGATTTTTTTATACTAAGTAATTTTTTTTTGGCTTATAATAGGTAAGAGTTGTTTCCATTTTCCACTTCACTTTGACAGTGATAACCCTGACTTGAATGCTTTGTCAGCAGGATCTGTTCTAATAGAAATGAACTTGGGTAATCTGCTTCAAAGAAAGCAAAAAAATGGAAAGACCATACAGATATAGGGTACTAATTACATTCCACTGTATACAACTTTTTGATTAGAATAACAATGATACTTCTGAAAAATAAGTATAAATCACTTATATTCTAAGGATAGATTGCTATTTAAGGAAAATAATAACAATGCCTTGGGCTCTACATACATGAAGTGAAAGAAGATCATTAGTGTGGATGATCAGATTTCTCAAAATCAAATCTGTGCAGCTCAGCAGGCTAGGACACATGGAGAGAGGCCAATATATAGGTCTCTGTCCATAAGAATTGAGCACTTAGAGGAGGATTAATCTGATGTGGAATGTCCTAGGCCTACACTAAACAAATATAACACCAAGAACCCCATGCAAAGGGCTCAAGCTGAGGCCCAGGTACACCTTGGGGATATGACCAAATTTACCCAGGGTGAAAATTATTCTCTCCATAGCCATTTGGATTCAAATTTTTAAAAGTCTATAATAAGTCATCTTTACCTCTGCATGAAACCAAAGTACACATTAGTGCAGCAGGTGAATTTATCAAGTGGTATTCAAGTGTTAAAAATTACTAACTCACCCTGGGAGGGTATTTCTTTTGCTTTTAATTTGGAAGCCCCTGACACATAATTTTTAGTTTGGATTTAGCAGTTTTATCATAACTGTTAAAAGATATGATTCATGTCATTAAACATGATCATTTTCATCATAAAGAAAATGATTCACACAGTAAAACCCATGCAAAATATTTTATTTTTTTCTTTGAATAATTCAACTTAGTATGGAAATACTTTTATCCTTGAAAGTTTAAAATTCCTCATTTTAAAAAATACACAGTCAGTGTTAATCTCTTCTATGTAATAATATGTTTTATTCTTTCTAATTAAAAAAAAGAGTGGGAGTGTATGAGGGTAGGTTTTATACTGTAAGTACACTATATAGATTGAGAAGTTTAGTTGTGCATTTCAGCCACAAAATAGTGAGTATACCCTTATTTCTTGGAGAACATTACATTTTGAACCTACCTAATCAAAGGGAAGCTTTTAGAAGGAAAACTCTTAGAAAGGAAAATCAACTAAACTTTTAGAAAAGAAAATCAACTAAAAATGGCCAAGAAAACGGTTTGACAATGTATAGCAGATTGGTCACCCTGGTCTAAGCTCATATACATACCTTCCTTTCCAATTAAGGGGAGCTTGAGGAGGGAGAGTATTTAGAATCCTTTAGGGATTATTTATTGCAGGTAAGATGCAAATATATATATATATATACTTAAATGCTAGTTAGAAAAAGGTGTTTATTAGAGTATGGAATAAGTTTAAAATTTTAAAAAATATGCCTCACAGTATGGGTGTGAGCAGAAAATTTGCTATGTAATGGAACATACACTGATCAAGTACTTACCACCCAGATTCACTGGCCATAAATGCCCTGCCCACTTTCTCTCCTTGGGTGCCAACTGCATGACCTTTCAGAAAGTGATGATGAAAGTAGAGATTCTGATTTCAAAAAGGGAGTGAAATGGTAGACCTGAACATGAACTAACTCTTAATGGTAGGTCTGGGTGCTATGTCTTCTACCAATCAACCCCACCATAGTCGATGGGCCTGATTTCCCCAAACCCTGTGCAGATAGAACTGTGACAATGACTATATCAGTTCCCACACAGGGATATGGGCACAACTATTATTCTGTGATAAACCAAGCACTCCCCATTCTGTGAGGAAATAGAACCATCATTAATGGTGGTTATATATTCAAGAGTCCAATCTAGCTAATTTGTAGTTTGGCATCAGACAGGCATCTTGGGAAAGGCAGTAAGATCAGACATTAGCATTATTATGTCTTCTTTGATAAACTTCCTTTCTTTGGGGGAAGGGAGAGTAGTGTCCAGGTATAAAGGAGGCTGTTTATAGCCAAATAAGAATGGAATATACACAGCTAAACATCAGCAGAGTCCCTCTGACTAAGTCCATGACTTGCTGTTGAGTTAGGCTGTGTATCACCCATGGTCAAGGTTGACAGGTAGCAAGTGAGCAGGGGCAAATCATGAACTGAAGCGGAAGGTGCTCACTGCTCATCCTAGAGCTAGGTTTTTCCAGAAGTTTAGTTGGCATTTCAGTTGAAACACTTTAAGCTAAGATTCATGAAAATTGGACTTTTACATTTCCACACACACTAATTTTTCAAGTATGTGAATCAACTCCACTTCAAAAATATAATTTTCTCTTGGTGTTGATACTTTCACTGAAATGCACTAATGTGAATAATTTTGATTATAATGATTAGACAGAAAATCAATATTTTAAGATATTAAAACTCAAAAAAACCCCACTTCTACCTCAAGTAGATGAACAGATGAAAAGTGTTTCAATCTCAGAAAGCCCACACCCAATTATGGTCTGATCAAGCCGTGCTGGCAAAAAATACCACTCTGAGAGGACTGATTCCTTTTAAGGAGAGTTAATCTCTTTGGATTCATTTAACTGCGGAACATCACTCTTTAAAATGTGAGTATATTAAATAGAATAATGAATCTGTGAATCGTCAGCATATATTTTATTTCATGAAGCTATTCCTATAATGGGATATAGAAAGAAATCACTGAGAAGTTCTTATAATAGAGAAAAGATAAAAGAAACAAAACATGTGAAGAGTAATTTTTACTTTCAGAGACTTTCAGTGCATATATGGATAGAACTCAGCAGTCATTCAAAGTCAACATTTTGAAGAATACAATCAATAGGAAGTGGTTTAAAAGGTAACAGCAGACCATGCAAGGCACTGACATTGTTCAACATATAAGAAGGAAAGACAAGTAAGACAACTAAGATTTGTATTTTTGTGGGTGTAATCATGAGATTCAGGGAATCTTATCCCAAAAATGAATATGTGATTAAAGACATCCTTTTCAAAGGACTTTATTAATCACTAAGCTCATGTTTCTAGCCCTAATTCAGCTAATTCAGTAACTCTTAAATAATTAGGAAACAATCTTTCAAGGCAGTTATAATCCAGCTTAAGAGATAAGGGAGATGGGATTCAAGAAGGTGATCCACCATTAGCCCATTATGGAGACCATTAATACTTTCATGGATCTAGCAATCATTTCTAATGATTCTAAAGCATTCAGTTGAGGAACTTTAGAACAAGTTACCATGATTTAAAATGAAAAAAGACTCGACTTAGTCCTTTTACAATATTATTTGAGGTTTTACATGGATTTTGGAGAAACACATAAGCACTGATATAAATATTTTGAGATCATTGGAGATTCTTTGATAAAGGATAATTTGGTAATGAAGTTGGACTATATTAGAAGAGCCAACAGACTTTCTTATCCAATGAAGGCCTCAATCATATTCAACTTAATATTTGGCTAGACTTTTAACTTTCTGCTTCGATAGATCTCAACAGAATGCTATTTAAAACCCTTCAGAGATGAAAACTCTTCAGCTGCTGCTTCCTTTATGAATTAGCACTATGCCCATCTTCAAATGAATATGCGTTTTAAAAAAATGTTCAGCTTCATTAAGACATACTGACAAAATTGTAAGATATTTGAAGTGTATATTGTAGTGATTTGATTACATATACAACGTGAAAGGATTCTCCCATCTAGTTAATTAACACATCCTTCACCTCACATATCTACCAATCTATCAATCGATCTATCAATCTATTTTTTTTTTTTTTGGTGGAACATTTAAGTTCTACTCTCTTAGTAAGTTTCCACTATATAAAACATTGTTATCAACTGTATTCACCATGTTTTACATTAGATGTCTAAACCCTATCCATTTCATAGCTGAAAGTTTGTACCCTTTTACCAAGCTCTTCTTATTTACCATACCCACCAGCCCTGGCAACTACTTTTCTACTCTCTGTTCCTATGAGTTTGGCTTATTTCACTTAGCATAATGCTATTAAGGGTCATTTATGTTGTTGCAAATGGCAGGATTTCCTTCTTTCTCAGGGCTGAATGATATTCCATTGTATATTACATATGCCATATCTTTTTTATTCATTCATCCATCGATGGACACTTAGGTTGTTTCCATATCTTGGTTGTTATAAATAATGCTTCAATGAACATGGGAGTACAGATATCTCTTCAAGATCCTGTTTTCATTTCTTTTGGATATATACCCAGAAGTGGAATGGCTGGATCACATGATAGTTCCATTTTAAATTTTTTGAAGAACCTCCATAGTGTTTTCTATAGTGGCTGCATGAATTTACATTCCCACTAACAGTGCACAAGGGTTCCCATTTCTCTATATTCTCAACAACATTTACATCTTGTCTTTTTGCTGATAGCCATCCTAACTATCATCAGGCATGAGGTGATGTATCATTGTGGTTTTGATTTGCATTTCCTTAATAATTAGTGATGCTGAGTACCTTTTCATGTACCTGTTGGAGATTTGTATATCTTTGTTGGAAAAAAATCTCTTCAGTTCCTCTGTCCATTTTTTTAAATCAGACTGTTTGCTTTTTGCTACTGAGTTGTGTAAGTTCTTTATATATTTTGGATGTTAACCCCTTATCAGATATATGATTTGCAAATTTTTTTTCATTCTGTAGGTTGCCTTCTCATTTTGTTGATGGTTTTCTTTGCTATGCAGAAGCTTTTATTTTAATGTTATCCCACTTGTTTATTTTTGCTTTTGTTGCCTTTGCTTTTGGTGTCAAATCCAAAAAATCATTGCCAAGGAACTTACCCCTATGTTTTCTTCCAGAATTTTTATGATTTCAAGTCTTTAATCCATTTTGACTTAATATTTGTGTATGGTGTAAAATAGAGGTCCAGTTTCACTATTTTGCATGTGGCTGTGCAGTTTTCCTAACACCACTTATTGATAGGGATTGCATTGAACCTGCAGATTGCTTTGGGTAGTATGGACATTTTAATAAAACTAATTCTTACAATTTATGAGAATGAAATACCTTTCCACCTATTTGTGTCTTTTCAATTTCACCAATGTCTTATCGGTTTCAGAGTACAGATTTTTCACCCCCTTCGTTAAATTTATTCCTAGATATTTAATTATTTTTGATGCAGTTGTAAATGGGATTGTTTTCTTAATTTCTCTGTCTAATGGTTCATTGTTAGTGTATAGAAACCACCTGATTTTTATATATTGATTTTGTATCCTGCAACTTTACTGAATTTATTAGTTTGAACAGTTTTTTTTGTGTGTGTGTGTGGAGACTTTAGGGTTTTCTATATATAATATCATGCCATCTGAAAATAGAGATAGTATTACTTCTTCCTTTCCATTTTGGATGCCTTTTATTTCTTTATCTTCCTAATTGCTCTGGCTAGGACTTACAGTACTAGGTTGAATAAAGTGGTGAGAGTAGGCATCTTTGTCTTGTTCTTGATCTTAGAGGAAAAGCTTTCAGCTTTTCATCTTTAAGTATCATGTTAGCTCTGGGCTTATCGTATATGGTCTTTATTATGTTTAGATTTTCTACTTCTTTATGACTCAGTCTTGCTGGGTTGGATGTTTCCAGGAATTTATCCATTTCTTCTAGGTTGTTCAATTTGTTGGTGTATAATTATTCATAGTAGTCTCTTATAATCCTTTGCATTGTCTGGTATCAGTCTTAATGTGTCCTCTTTCATTTTTAATTTTATTTAGTTGAGTCCTCTTCTCTTTTCTTCTTGGTAAGTCTAGCTAGACATGTTTACCAGCTCCTTCCGGGGAGACACTGGAATGGAGCAGGCCAGAGGGAGAATGTAGAGATGGTATTCTCAGCCAGCAGCTTTTAAATAGGCAAATAGGCCTCTTTCTGGAAAAGACTAAGGAATGGGTGTCCTTTTTTTGCCTTCTCCCTCTGTGCTGAGCCCTGCTGGGAATACTCACAGCAAGTCCTTGTGAGCCAACGCTATAGTCTTGCAGGTTTTATGGACCCAAACCCTGTTGGCTCTCTGAAGTGGATGTCTTGGGTGTCCTTCCCTCAGGTGGAAGTCTTAAA
Source organism: Balaenoptera borealis (assembly GCF_965194805.1). Lineage (NCBI taxonomy): Eukaryota > Metazoa > Chordata > Mammalia > Artiodactyla > Balaenopteridae > Balaenoptera > Balaenoptera borealis. The sequence goes on from NC_138863.1 coordinate 22,661,818, forward strand.
AGTTGGGGTGCTAGATGTGGGGTCCAAACGTTTTGCTTTACAGGGAGAAGCTGGGAGTTGTGAGTTCCCTCCTGATTGTGTATTGCTGTGCTAGGGGTGAGGTTTATGGCAAGAACATGTTTCAGTCTTTCCCATCTTTTTCGATGTGGGTAGTTTCTCATTTGCCTGATGTGTAGGAGTTGCTCAGCTAGTTTCTAAATTTCTTTCAGAGGGAATTGCTCTGTATGTAGCTGTTGATTTGGGGTTTCTGTGGGAGCAAGTGTGGTCAGGAGCCTCCTGTGTGGCTATCGTGGATCGGAACTCAATATGCATTTTTTTCTTTAGGTGGACAAAGGGACTAGAGTGTCCTGAGAGTCTCCTACTTGAGGCTCTGTGGTTAAGTGCTGTGGAGTTAGAGAAACAAGAGGCAGAGCCACTACCTGCAAGATGTGTATTATTTAATACACACATAGTCTAGCTGTCGGAATCAATAATTAACAGCACAAATACCATATAACTTAGTGTTAGATGTGGATCTCAGTGCTGTGGAAAAGTCAAAGGATAAAGAAATCAAACTAAAGGAAAACTTTGGCGAGAAAATAATTAAACTGGGTTTCAGAAGAGGGACAAATTTATCATGACAAAGGGAAGAAGAAAAAGCAACACGACATAAAATAATGAAGCCTTATGAGTGACTTGGAAGGAAATTGTTATTTTGTGTTTTTTCCCATGGAGCAGACTCTTTCAAAGGATATTCACTGCCAGGTATAACCCGCTGAAAAAAGGAGGGTGCTGTATGAGGTTATGGACTATTCATTAAAATCCCTATGTATGTATGTATGGTGTTTATTGCTAAATGTTTTCTGAAAGTCTCCTTACTGAAGAGCTCTCAAATCAATAGGATACATTTTGATTATTAATCACTGTTTTCAGAACAACATCTACCACTGTGCTTTATTTAAGCACAACTACTGATCTGATTGCCCCCATTTATGCATTAGTAATTTTTTTAAGTTTAAAATGTTAATTTCTTAAGTGTTATATTTTTTTCAGGTTAAATTCAGAGTGCTATTGTACAAATAGGCAGCACTGGAATTGTCACAAATGAGGGAGAAATTGGCTAAATATCTGCATCCTCAGTGCCACAGTGGTATAGTGTACTTAAAGCAATTTGCTCATTAAGCAGAAACTGTCAGAGCAGAAAAGTTCTGCCAATACCAGCAGAAAGTATCAGTTTGGAATGCAACCTTTCCTCTCAATTTTGGCTAAAGTGTCAAGCTTTTTTTTTTTTTTTAATGCTAATTTTACACGTTTTAAAAGTGGTTCAGGGTGTTATCTCCAGAGTTTATTTTGTTTCACAGCTTTGTATATCCTCCTCATTTTCCTCATCTGTAAAATGGAGATAATAAAAGACCCAAACTTACAAGTTTTTGTAGCAATTAAAGGAGTTAAAATATGTAATGTATCAATATTTAGAAATATCTAAAGTTTCCAAAGGAGTAAAAATATATAAAGTATTATGTAGCGCTAATTTGTAGCAGGCATATATTTAACACTCTATAAGCATTTGCTACTTTTTGTTGTTGTTGTTGCTATTAATACTAAGCCGTAAATTAACAAGAAACCAAAGTCCTTACACTGGCAAAAAAAAAAAAAAAAAACTGGTTCACAAATATAATTATAATAATAATTCAACAAAAGAACTGATGCAGGCAAGACAAACAAATTATCCAGTCAAGAAACCGGAGTAAAATCAATTTACTGACAGAAGACTGGTGAGCACTAGAATTATTAATAATTATTAATAATTACCCATCATGTACTTTAATGCTTTTACTAGGCTGCATCTTTTTTCATCTATATACAAGTATATTAAAGTATTGCTTGCTGTCATCTACGCATCTCATACTGAGTCAGTATCAGATTTAGATGGTGTCTCCTATCAATTTTTCACTTGAATCTGCTGTGATCCTTTTCATATTCTTTCAACTAATTTGTCAGTCCAAGGTAAAGGCTTGTTCAACTTATTTAAAAAATCCATTATGTAGTAGCCTACATAATGTATCACAAAGAGTTTTGGAGTGAATATTATGAGACTTGAATTTTTGTTCTAGCTCTGCCACTACCTATTCTTCAGATCCTAAACTAGTCATTTAAAATAGCCTCACATTTGGCCTTCATACAATAAGGTGACAGGCTACATGATTTCTGTGATCCTTTTCAGCTCTAAAGTTTTGGTTCTAAGTCTGTAGAAAAAAATACATTTGCGAATTAAACAACTGTCTCTTTAATTCTTTATTCAAAATCAAGAAGAATATACCTGGGAAACCATCTCCTGTTAGATAGTTAGCTAGGATTACTTGGAAATTACACAATTTCAAGATAAAGCTTCCTCTGCATTTAGAAGAAATGAGCAACCTATCAATTGTGTAAACATGAATGTTTCATAAAATAGATTAATATTAAACTCATAGAATATTGAATTAATGGATTAAAGCATCAGAAACAAAACCTACTGGTCTTCATCAGTACTATTTAGAATTTTTCCTCACTAGATTTATTGTGACCACATGAAAGCATTTTCTTTTTTTTGTTTGTTTACAAACTTTTTTCATCAATTTCACTAGATTTGATTCAATCTGAATCATTTATAATTTATACTTCATTTATGATATTTCTGGATGGCTTACAGATTCTTCACATTTTATTCAGATAACAATGAAATATACATATATAAAGTGTACAATTTGATGTTTTAATATATTTACATGCTTCTTTTTTTAATAGGTATACACTTCTGGGGCTATTATCACAATCAAGGTAATAAACATATTCATCACCCCAAAAAGTTTCCTTTTGCTCCTTTGTAATCTGTCTCTCCAACCCACCTATTCCTCCACCCCCGACCACTGCACTCTTCCCCCCTGGAAACTACTGATCTTCTTTCAGTTATATAGATTACTTTGCATTTTCTTGAATTTTATATAAATGGGATCATAAAGTATGTACTCTTTTTTTTTTTTTTTACTAAGTTCTTTCACTCAGTATAATTATTTCAAGATTTATGCATGTGTGTGTGTCAATCAGTAATTCATTACATTTTATTGTATGAACACATCACATTTGGTTATCCATCTACCTGTTGATGGACATTTGGGTTATTTCCAGTTTTGATACTGGGTACCATTTTTTTGTATGGACATACAGTTTTGTTAAATAAATACCTAATATTGGAATGGCTGAATTGTATGGTTTTTAACTTTTTAGAAACCTGTCAAACTATTTTCCACAGCAGTCATACCATTCACATTCCTGCCAGAAGTGTGTAACAGTTCCATTTCCTTTACATCCTCAACTTTGTCAAAAATCAGTTGTCCATACATGTGTGTGGATCTATTTCTGGAATCTCTACTCTGTTCCACTGATCTAATTGTCTGCCTTTATGCCAATTATACACTGCAGCATCATAATAAATCTTGAAAGTAGGTAATGTTATTCCTCCAACTTTGCTCTTCTTTTTCAAAGTTGTTTTAGTGATTCTACGTTCTTCGCATTTCCATATGAGTTTTAGAATCAGCTTGTAAATTCCTTCAATTAAAACATGCTAGGATTTGGGTTAGCATTGAATTTAATATACAGATAAGTTTGGTGAAAACTGACACCTTAAGAATTTTGAGTCTTCTGACTGATAAATAAGGTATAGCTCTCCATTTAGCTCTTCCTTATTTATTTTTTGCAATGTTTTGTATGGTTTTCTTTTTTAGTTTGTTTATATGGTGAAATGCATTGCTTGATTTCAAATGCTAAACCAACCTTGCATTACTGGAATCATCCCTATTTTGTAATAATTTCTGCTCTGATATTTATCATTTAGAGTTTAAAACACGTCTTCTAGGTTCTTCAAGTGAAAATTGGGGAGATTAATTTGAACCTTTTTGTCTCTGTAATATCATCATCTAGTGCTATAAATTCCTCTTAAAGTACTGCTTTAGTTGTATCCCACAGCTTTTTATATGATTGTATTTTCACTGTCATTTAGTTCAAAATACGTTATTATTTCCCTTTTGATTTATTCTTTGATCCATGTGTTATTTGATTTCCAAGTATTTGGGGACTGATTTAATTCTAGTTAATTAAATTTCTGTCAGCAAAATACTTTGTGTGACTTCAGTCACTTTAAATTCACTGAGACTTATTTTATTGTCCAGAATGTGATATATTTCAGTAAATGTTTCATGTGCACATGAAATGTATATGTATTGTGCTGTTTTGAGGTGGAGTGTTCTATAAACGTCAATTAGGTCAAGTTGGCTGATAGAGTTCAAACCTTTTATGTCCTTATTATATTTCTGTCTACTAGTTCTGGTTCTACCAGTTATTTAGAAAGGCATATTTACATTTCCAAATATAATTGTGGCTTTAGAGCTATCAGTTTTTGCTTAATGTATTTTGAAGCTATGTCATTAGGTACATAAACATTTAGGATTGTAAAGTCTTTTTAATAAATTGTTTTATTGTTAAAGTTTACTTATTAATATTATTATTATGAAATGACCTGTATGTTATACTTTGCTCTGAAGTCTACTTTTTCTTATGATTAGTGTTAACATAATGTATAATTTTCCATCTATTTAACTATTTGTATCTTTAAAGTGTGCTTCTTATAAATAGAATTAGTTTGGTCTTGCTTTTTAAAAAATCAATTTATAATCAATTTTTAATTGTTCTATTTAGCCCATTTATACCTAATGTCATTATTGATATGGTCATGTTTAAGTCTACAGACTTGCCATTTATTTTCTATCTTACTATCTGTTCTTCAATCTCCTTTTCATCTTTTTCTTCCTGCTTTTAAACTAATAAAATATTTTCATGTTTCCATTTTATTTCTTTTTTGGAATTATTATAAACTCTGTTTTGTTATTTTTATGGATGCTTTAGGTTTTAACACTTACTTAACATATAGTACAAGAACCTTACAATATTAAGACTTATATTGCTCTTCTCTTGGCCTTTATGTTATTGTTGTCACAAATTTTATACATATGCATGTTGTAAATACCACAATACATTGTTTTACTTTGTTATCTCCTAAAAGGATTTAAATACTAAGAAAAAAATCATACACATTTATTTGTATAGTCACCATTATCTGGTGCTATTCACTTCAAATACCGGTGTGTATTTATAGTCCATCTCCTGTTGTTTTCTTTTGATTGTATATCTGAAAAGTCATTATTTTGCTTTCATTTTTCAGAATTTTTTTTCGGTAGGCATGGAATTCTAAGATGACAGGTTTCTTTTACTACTTATTATTTTTTAATATTTATTTATTTATTTAGCTGCACCAGGTCTTAGTTGTGGCAGGTGGGATCTTTTACTTGTGGCATGTGGGCTCTTAGTTGCGGCACGCAGGATCTAGCTCCCTCACCAGGGATCAAACCCAGGCCCCCTGCATTGGGAGCATGGAGTCTTAACCACTGGACCACCAGGGAAGTCCCTCTTTTACTACTTTAAATATGTTGCTCCATTGTCTTCTCACCCTGTTTCTGACAATAAGTTTGTTATAATCCTTAATTCTGTTCCTTTTTTAAAAAACATTTTAAAATTATTTACTTATTTATTTTTAAATTAATTAATTAATTTTTGGCTGCATTGGGTCTTTGTTGCTGCACGTGGGCTTTCTCTAGTTGCGGCGAGTGGGAGCTACTCTTCGTTGTGGTGTACGGGCTTCCCATTGCGGTGGCTTCTCTTGTTGCGGAGCATGGGCTCTAGGTATGTGGGCTTCAGTAGTGGCAGCACACAGGCTCAGTAGCTGTGTTGCGGGCTCCAGAGAACAGGCTCGGTAGTTGTGGTGCATGGGCTTAGCTGCTCCATGGCATGTGGGATCTTCCCAGACCAGGGCTTGAACCCATGTCCCCTGCATTGGCAGGCGGATTCTTAACCACTGTGCCACCAGGGAAGCCCTGCTCCTTTTTTTTCTTTTTTTTTTTACTTTGAATTTAATTACAGTTTATTTTATTTTCTTCTTAACATCTTTATTGGAGTATAATTGCTTTACAATGGTGTGTTAGTTTCCACTGTGTAACAAAGTGAATCAGCTATACATAAACATATATCCCCAAATCTCCTCTCTCTTGCGTCTCCCTCCCACCCTCCCTATCCCACCTCTCTAGGTGGACACAAAGCACTGAGTTGATCTCCCTGTGCTATGTGGCTCCTTCCCACTAGCTATCCATTTTATAATTGGTAGTGTATATATATCCATGCCACTCTCTCAGTTCGTCCCAGCTTACCCTTCCTCTTCCCTGTGTCCTCAAGTCCATTCTCTACATCTGCATCTTTATTCCTGTCCTGCCCCTAAGTTCTTCAGAACCAGTTTTTTTTTTTAGACTCCATATACATCTGTTAGCATTACAGTATTTGTTTTTCTCTTTCTGACTTACTTCACTCTGTATGACAGTGAGGTCCATACACCTCACTACAAATAACTCAATTTCATTTCTTTCTATGGCTGAGTAATATTCCATTGTATGTATGTGCCACATCTTCTTTATCCATTCATCTGTCGATAGACAAAGGTTGCTTCCATGTCCTGGCTATTGTAAATATAGCTGCGATGAACATGGTGGTGCAAGACTCTTTTTGAATTATGGTTTTCTCAGGGTATATGCCCAGTAGTGGGATTGCTGGGTCATATGGTAGTTCTATTTTTTGTTTTTTAAGGAACCTCCATACTGTGCTCCATAGTAGCTGTATCAATTTACATTCCCACCAGCAGTGCAGGAGGGTTCCCTTTTCTCCACACCCTCTCCAGCATTTATTGTTTGTAGATTTTTTGATGACGGCCATTCTGACCAGTGTGAGATGATATCTCATTGTAGTTTTGATTTGCATTTCTCTAATGATTAGTGATGTTGAGCATCCTTTCATGTGTTAGTTGGCAATCTGTATGTCTTCTTTGGAGAAATGTCTATTTAGGTCTTCTACCCATTTTTTTGATTGGGTTGTTTGTTTTTTTTTGATATTGAGCTGCATGAGCTGCCTGTATACTTTGGAGATTAATCCTTTGTCAGTTGCTTCGTTTGCAAATATTTTCTCCCATTCTGAGGGTTGTCTTTTGTCTTGTTTATGTTTTCCTTTGCTGTGCAAAAGCTTTTAAGTTTCTTTAGGTCCCATTTGTTTATTTTTGTTTTTATTTCCATTTCTTTAGGAGGTGGGTCAAAAAGGATCTTGCTGTGATTTATGTCACAGAGTGTTCTGCCTATGTTTTCCTCTAACAGTTTGATAGTGTCTGGCCTTACATTTAGGTCTTTAATCCATTTTATTTTTGTGTATGGTGTTAGGGAGTGTTCTAATTTCATTCTTTTACATGTAGCTGTCCAGTTTTCCCAGCACCACTTATTGAACAGGCTGTCTGTTCTCTGTTGTATGTTCTTGCCTCCTTTCTCAAAGATAAGGTGACCATATGTGTGTGGGTTTATCTCTGGGCTTTCTATCCTGTTCCATTGTTCTATATTTCTGTTTTTGTGCCAGTACCATACTGTCTTGATTACTGTAGCTTTGTAGTATAGTCTGAAGTCCAGGAGCCTGATTCTTCCAGCTCCGTTTTTCTTTATCAAGATTGCTTTGGCTATTCGGGGTCTTTCATGTTTCCATACAAATTGTGAAATATTTTGTTCTAGTTCTGTGAAAAATGCCATTGGTAGTTTGATAGGGATTGCACTGAACCTGTAGACTGCTTTGGGTAGTATAGTCATTTTCAGAATGCTGATTCTTCCAATCCAAGAACATGGTATATCTCTCCATCTGTTTGTATCATCTTTAATTTCTTTCATAAGTGTCTTACAGTTTTCGGCATACAGGTCTTTTGTCTCCTTAGGTAGGTTTATTCCTAGGTATTGTTGCTTTTTATATACTGTTTATAATGTGTTTTATTTTTTCATTGCTTTTAAGATTTTCTCTTTTTTGTGAACAATTTGATTATAATATGCACTGGTTACATTTTCTTCATAATTCTTGGGTTTGGGGTACATTGAGCATTTTGGATTTACAGGCTTTTAATTTTCATCAGACTTTGAACAAATTTGGAAATTATTTCTTTAAATATTCTTTCTGTTCCTCATCCATTTCTTTTAGGGACTCCAAATACATGTATACTATACCATTTGAAAATTGTCCCAGATCTCTTTAATGCTCCGGTCAACAGAGTATCCTCTCTGTTTGTGTATTATTTTGGATAGTTTCTATTGCTGTGTCTTTAAGTTCAATATGCTTTCCTTTTGCCACATATAAATTTCCATTAATCTCATCCAGTTTATTTTCCATCTCAGACACTGTAGTTTTTATATCTAAAATTTTGATTTGGCTCTTTCTTATAGCTTCTATGTATCTACTTAAAATTTTGAACATACAGTATACAGTCACAAGAAATGTTTTTAAGTCCTTCTCTGCTACTTCTAGCATCTGTGTCAGCTCTGTGTTGGTTTTATTTTTTTCCTCCTAATCATGGGTGTGTTTTTGTGCTTCTTTGCATGTCTGGTTATCTTTGATCACAATGCCAGACATTGTGAATATTACCTTCTTAAATGCTAGACATTAAAATAATTCTTACAAATATTCTTGAGCTTTATTCTGGGATGCAATTAAGTTACCTGGAAATAATTTAATCCTTTTGGGTCTTGATTTTAATACTTATTAATCTGAATCAGAACAGCATTTAGTCTAGTTGTAATTATTTTCTACCATTGAAACAAGTCCTTCTAAATACTTAACACCCCATGAATTTTGAGATTTTTCAGTCTGGCTGGTAGAAACAGGCATTATTCCTAACCCTGTGTAAGTAATGGGAACACTTCCATTCTTCTCAGATGATTCTTTATCCTCATGCAGTTTCCTTATATGCATGTTCTGATCTGTACTCTGATGAATGTTTACCCTATGCAAATCTCTGGAGTTCCCTGTATATCTATTTTCTCTCTAGAATTCTATTCTGTGAATTCTGCAAGGCTTGATACCCCTAAACACTTATTTCCACCCACATTTTAGAGTTCACCAAATTCCACATGGGTTCTCCTTCCTTGAGTTGTGGCCTAGAAACTCTAAGGCAGTAAGCTGATGAAAATGTAGGGTTTAGTTTATTTGTTTATCATCTCTCTGGGATCACTGTACTTCATTGTCTGATTTCCAGCGCCTTGAAATTGCTGTGTCATACATTTGTCTGAATTATTTTTGTTGTTGTTCCTGTTATTGTTTCAGGCAGGAGCATAAATTCGATCACTGTTCCTCTATCTTAGATGGAAAAAGAACTCAAGTACCATTTTCAAAATAAGAAATATGCAAAGGTGCATAAAACATGGCACAGGAAGAACAGTGTTTGAACTGCTTACAGTAATGTTTAAAATCACAGTCCACATTTTGGTCAAAATGTAGTAGTTTCTCACTAGTTGACAGACCTTCTTGTTTTCTCAAGTTTGAAACACAGCTATTTCAAACTTCAATTCCTTTAGTTTGAAACAGAAACATTCAAAGGAAATAAATTCTTCTATTTGAAAAATGGATTTGTATATATGCACTTTAGCAAAACCCCAAATCGAGTATGAGCTTAAAAGAGAATAACTGAAAGTTGAAAATTCTCATCTTTGCTCCTTCATATTTCCTCATTTTATTTACCAGAAAATAAGCTTTTCCCAAAGATGGTGCTTCCTAGGAAAATATCAAGTTATTTAAGGCATTTAGGTAGTCTTATATTTTAACCATATATAGGAAGATCTATCAGTACAATAGTAGCTGAAATACAATATTACACTGATACAGTCCATCTATCTTAAGCAAAAGAAGGCTAACACTATTCCATACCTTGTATCATGTTAAAAAGTCAAATTAGTAAATATTAATTATAATTTTAAAAATATACGGACAGAAATGGTACAGTATGATATAAAATTTTCAAAGAAAAGCAGAAATGTTCAGCATTTCTATGAAATATTGTCAATATTATATGGCACTGTGTATTAAGATCATAAATTTACTTATTTTATATAAAACTTATTCTCACTGATTTCATTTGAAGTGGGATAGTTACTATAAGAATCACATACATAGTGAAAAGTCTTCAAAGTTTAACCTTTAAGCTTGTTAAGCTCAATGAAATTCATATAAAACAAAATCCTGCTGTTCTGCTGTTCTTTCCTTTTTTTTGGTCTCCTAGGATTTATTTTAATAAGCTTTCAATATATTGTTTGAAGTTATTGTTGTCTTTCATTAGAAGTAAAAACTTTCTAACTTTCAAATTTATGAACTTTTGCCCAAGCTAATTATTAAAATCTATACAGATATGGAATTTGAAATATTTGTTATCACAAGATATCTATCTACATTTTTAAAAAATTTAAAACAAATTTAGTTACTTCTTCTCTGAATAAAAACAAAGTGCACAGATCTCTTTTTTTCAACCCTATCATTAGCTTTGGGAAAATCTCCTAACTTTGTATGTCTCAGAGTCTCAATTGTTGAAATAATAATATAGTTTGGCTAACTCACAATGTAGAATACTAACTAGCAATTGGATTTAGACAAACAAAAATGTAAATGAGCATCAGAATTACACTTCATTCTTCAAATTAATTTGTTGCTTATATTAAGATAGTAAATATTACATTTTTGCAGCAAATATTGGCATATTTATTCAGGTTCTTACCATCTACCAGGCACTGTGTTCTGCACAGTAGGTATATTAGGGGAAAAGTTAGGAAAAAGTCCCTATACTCATGGAATTCACACTTTGTTGGAGAAAGTAGCCAATTAATATGATTATCATTGTGATAAGCCCTGTGAAAGAAATAAAAAGGTGATGTGACAGCAAACAGTTCTGGTGGGAAGCTATTTTAGATAGGTGGTCAGAAAACACCTCCTTGAAAAGGGGATATTTAATCCAAGCCCTGCAGGACTATGGAGTCAATCATGGGATTAATCAAAGGATAACCATTTCAGGCAGATGGGAAATCAAATAAACATTCCTAAGATGTCATAGAATTGAGATATTCTAGGAACAGAAAAATAACTAATACGGTTGAAGCATGATAAGCTGAAAGAGGTAGGTTATTCGGAGATAAAGATGAACATGTAGTCAGCAGCCATATCACAGAGGCTCATGTGTGCCATTCTGAGTTTCTTTTTTTTTATATTATCCCATTGCTTCTCTTTATTTATTTAGTTAGTTTGTTAGTTAGTTAGTTTTGGCTGTGTTGGGTCTTCGTTGCTGCACGTGGGGGCTACTCTTCGTTGCAGTGCGTGGTCTTCTTATTGCAGTGACTTCTCTTGTTGCAGAGCATGGTCTCTAGGCACGCAGGCTTCAGTAGTTGTGGCACACGGGCTCAGTAGTTGTGGCGCATAGGCTTTGTTGTTCTGCGGCATGTGGGATCTTCCCGGACCAGGGATCGAACCCATGTCCCCTGCATTGGCAGGCAGATTTTTAACCACTGCACCACCAGGGAAGTTCCAAGGAATTCGGTTTTATATTAAGTGTAATATGTTATAAGCAGAGAGTGACAGAAAGAAAACTCATATCCCAAGATACTTATTCCATTTTATCAACCAACAGGGTTAATATCACACTTCTTATGAAAGTCAAAAATACCAGCAAAGGACTTCATTTTTACTTTTTAAATATGCTTGGATTATGGTCCAAAAGGAAGCTCTGAACTCTAAAATACTTGAACAATGACTATGCAAATGGAATTAATACAGCAGTTGTTAAGATGCAGCCAACGTTCAGTAACACTATCATTTCAAGTCTAATTTGCCAGTTGAATATTTATGGATAAGTAGACTCCTTTGGAAAGTTATTTAATTCAATACATTTTTGAATGCATGATATTGTGCTTGGCTCTCTGAGGGATGCTAAAATGAATATGACAGAGTTCTCATCTTAAAGGAGTTTAGAGTCCAATGTGAAGAGATAAACTATGAGACTAAACATATTGATAATAATGTATCTGAAAGTCAGAAGACATTTTCTTTTCTCTTTTCCAAGTTCTATCTCTGGCACTAATTCATTATAAGATCTTGATTAGGAAATGAGATTTGTCCTTAAGCAAACATTTCAGGATAAGCTTCTTTACCAAATGCTAATTTTAAAGTAAATAGAGGATAAGAGATCCCCTCATGATTCAGAGGTCAATATTTGGATTCTGGTTTCAGCTTAAGTGGTTGAGATACATTCTTCTCACAGACTTTTTCTTTGTTGCAATTATTTTCTCCTGAATGAAAATCTTCTTTTGAGGTACCTGAGAAAAATCTCCTCTAATAGCTACATGACATATGTTTTGCTACCCTTCCCCTCCAATCAACAGTTTGGAGTAACAAAATGCATGCAATGTAATTCATATGACATTACAATTTGTAGTTTGGTGTAGAGTGGATTCAAATAGTTTTGTAAAGTCAAATGCATACTAAATTTACTGCATTGAATAAAAATGTATGCTTCAGAAGATGTAGACAATTAACTAATTAAATGCTAATGTGATTTATTTAAGCAACATATACACACAGATACATTAGTGCACACACATATAATTCTATGTTCACAATCCAGCTAGTGTAACCATGCAAAGAACAGGCATATGTCTAAAGATTAAAAAAAAAAACTAAAACAGAAATAAATTATTGTATCTGGGGAGTGGGATTAGACTGTATGATTTTTTTTCTTCTCTAAAAATCTCATTAATGTTATAATGTTTTATAATAAAAAAATTTTAATGCCTCTTCTCTTCAGAAAGACCATACTAGGCAGTTTCTTTTACTATGATATACTAGCTTACTTAGGATTTTCCATGTTTAAACTGAAACAAATTTGTCTTACTGTCTATATATTGCATGGATACCCCTAGAACAAAAATGTCCATTGTTACAATTCAAATTTAAAGTGGATTTTTAAAGATTTTCTAATTGTTCCCAGAAGATGTCTTATCGAAAGGCAAATGTCCAATGGCTGTATCTATAATAGCACTCTATTTCTTTCTATAAGTGAAAAATCTGGCAAATGTTTATTAAATTCAATTTTTAGGGATTGTTTCTATTTTATTAAAGTCAAGACACCAAATTTTAGTCACTAAGGTAATCAGAGTAGTTATTTTGTTGAATCACAAATTTCAGTAAAATAAATTAGTAACATTTACACGTAGCAGTCTCCTGTTTTTCAAAAGAAACTATTACTCTTGAATAGAACAGGGAAAAAGTTCTATACTGTTCTTTTATGCATGGTGTGTATTAATGCAGAAATCTAGAAGCTAGTGGTGTATTTAATGGTACATAAATATACAATGAAGAATGCACACACACACATACATACACACACACACTCTTCAGACTCTTGCTGTCTTTCCTCATTGTATCCGTTAAGCCATAATTTCTCCATTGTTTACATTCAGAATAAATACAAATGCCACTCACTTATTTTTCAGTTACATTAGTTCTTCTTTCTGGCCTCAGGAAGATAAAACATTAAGTCTTGGAATAGTATGATTATTCCTACATCATTTTCCACGAGGAATGCCCTCCCCCTTCTTTCTATCTCCCATCTACTCCTTAAAACTCTATTCAAGTATTTTTTCTTTATAAAGCCTTCTTGAACATTCTAGTAAACTCTATTGTTTCTTTTATTCTGATGTATGGCTTGAACCCATAATATTTTACCTATCATCCAAGATTATTGAGCACCCACTATTGGTGAACAACTAATGCTAAAATAGGAGAAACTAAGACAAATACAAAACAGTACCTGTACAACCAGGAGTTGCATAATCAACTAAACAGCATGCCATTGTATGAAACTCAAGTTCTAGATTTATTTAATGAGCAAATTTTTTATTCAGTGGCTACAATGTGCCAGACCTGATGTACACACTGTGGATGCTTAGTATACAGACAAAACACAATTTTTCTCTTCACGATTACAATCCAGCTTTAGGTCCAGTCCCAGATCCACCATTGAATGACTTTGGGTAAATATCATTTAGCCTCTGTATATCTTATTTTGCCCATTAATGATATCTTCAAAAATTATTGTGAGAATTAAATAAAATAATAAATGTGAGAATAGTTATTCAATTTAAAATGTGAAATAATTTGGCAGGTATTTTTTAAAAATCATTTTTGGTGTTTTACTTCTAATTTTTAAATACCTAAATCCTATTTCTCCAAGAAGACAGAATGCAGAACCTGCAACACATATTTCTTGGTAACCACCACAGTGCTTTGAGCCATTATAGTTGGATAGTAGTTTGTCGAACAAGTATTGTTGAATCTAATGTGCTTTATCAAAATACAGGAAGATAAATATTTCTCTCTGACTTCCTCCATAACCATTTGCAGAATCACCGATAATAAGGCTCAGTAGGAAAGACCAAAATAATTTTAATTTTTCTTTTTTATGGGTTTTACAAAACCCATAAGTTTTACACAGAATGACCAGAAAGATTCAAGTGATAGAGGACTAGTTAGTCCCAACAGACATATTAATACTGTGATGATAATGACTATAGTTTACACCAGGCACTCATCCCTGGTCTATGGCAGGCAAATCTGATATAGATACTATGAAAACTCAAGAAATCTTTATATGATGGCCCATCAGCAGCCAGCAAAACAATTATGAAACATCTTTGGCTTTTGGTTTGTTCTAATATTCAGTAGAGGGTCTGTATAAAAAGATTGTGTCACATAATTACTTCCCCTTGTAAAAGAAAGATACAATAATTTATCATTTAATCTAACCCAGATTATCAATACATTCTTTTCCGTTATTTGCTTAATAGAAACTCAGCTAAAATTAGTTAGAACTAATTTGCATTTTGTGGAAAGGAGAAGCAATCTATATGCATCTTCTGTTGATTGTTCAAAATGATAAAATAAATAGTCTCCAAAAATAAAGTTTATTGGCAACTGACCAGGGACTCTAAACACTTCCATACAAATCATTTGATTTCCCTAAGTCACTTTCTTCTTGTGAACCATATTCTAGATTCAGCAGGGCTTAATATATGTTACAGGCAGAGCAAACAAAATAGCTATACTTTTGTTCTAATCTTGATTCCTTTTCTGTACCCTCCTTTTTAATTCCTGTAAATTTTCTGTCCTTGTTAATTATAAAGGCACTCATGGTCAAGGTCTTTAACATATTTCATGATGTGCTTGAGAGTTTGGCTAAGTGTATTTCTTGTTCATTCATTTATTCACCAAATATTTGCCAAGTCCTTAATACGTTCCAAGCACTGTGTTAGGCACTAATGATAGAGCACTGAACAAGATGGATTGAGTCTTAGCACCCATGGAACTTATATTCCAGACAAAGAAAGTAAACATGCAAATAATAAAGGACAATATGATTTTAGGTAACAATAATGCTAGGGGAAAAGCAGGATAGTGGGTTAGTCAGTGATTTTGGTTGTGAGGGACTGCTACAGCTAGTATGCTCAGGAAAGGTCTCATTGAAAGGGTGACAATAAAATGAGAATACAAATGAGTAAGGAGCTATAAAAATCCCTTACAACTTTCACAAAAACTAACTCAAAAGGAATTATAGACCTAAATGTAAAATAAAAAAGTGTAAGACTTCTAGGAAATGATATAGGAGAATACCTAGGTAACCTTGGGTTTGGTGTTTATTTTTTATAGATACAACAGCAAAAGCACTATCCATGAAAAAAAAAAGTTGATAGGTTGGGCTCCATTGAAATGAAAGACTTCTGCTCTGTGAATGACATTTTAAGAGGATAAAAAGTAAGCCGCAGACTGTGAGAAAATATTAGCAAAACACATATCAGATAAAGGACTTGTACCTAAAATATATGAAGAAGTCCAAAAACTCAACAGTAAAAACACAAAGAACCCAATTAAAAAATGGGCATAAGATCTGCACAGACCAAAGAAGTTATACAGATGGCAAATAAATATATGAAAAGATGCTCAACATTATATGTCATTAGGCAGTTGCAAACTAAAACGACAATGAAATACTGTTATACACCTATTAGAATGGTTAAAATCCATAACACTGACAATAGCTAGTGCTGATGAGGATGTGGAGCAACAGGAACTCTCATTCATTGCTGGTGGGAATGCAAAGTGGTATGGGCACTTTAGAAGATATTTTGGCAGTTTCTTACAAAGTTAAACTTCTCTTACCATATGATCCAGAAATTGTACTCCTTGGCATCTACTCACAGGATTTGAAAACTTATGTCTACATAAAATCCTGCACACAGATTTTTATAGCAGCTTTTTTCATAATTGCCAAAACAAGAAAGCAAACCAAGATGTTGTTCAGTAGGTAAATAGGTAAAGAAACTGTGGTACACCCAAAGAAATCTTATTCAGAAATAAAAATCAATGAGCTATCAAGCAATAAAAAGATATGGAGGAAACTTAAATGCCTATTACTAAGAAAGAAGCTAGTCTGTAAAGCCCACATAATATTTGATTCCAACTACATGACAATATAGAAATGTCAAAACTGTGGAGACAGTAAAAAGATCAGCTGTTGTCAAGGGTTTGGGAAGAGGGAGGAATACATAGGTAGGACACGGGAAGTTTAGAACAATGAAACTATTCTATGTGATACTGTAACAATAGAAAACAAAAGCACATAACACAAGTTGAACACGTGTATAGAACAAAGAGTGAACCCTAATGCAAACTATGGACTTCAGCTAATAATAATGCATCGATATCTATTAATTATAACAAAGTTACTGTAAGGTGTTAGTAATAGGGAAAACTGTGTAAAGGAGTGTGGAAGTGTGGGGGAGTAGTGGAGGGAGAGTATATGTGTACTCTCTCTCTGCCCATTTTTAAAATAAACCTAAAACTGTTCTAAAAATAAAGTCTATTAGTGAAAAAGAAAAGTCATTGCAAGATTCATGGGCAAGGGCAAGGCATCCTAGGCAAAAGGATTAGCAAACACAGCAGAAATATACTTGGCGTGTGCAACCAGTGTAGCTGGATTGCAGAGAGAGGAGTGGATGGAGATGAGGTCCATGAAGGAAATGCTGTCACAAAAGCTCTCAGAGGCCATGGAGATGCTTTTAATTCATTTGAGATGCAATGGGAAACTGTTTTGGGGTTTTGATTTGAGATATTTGATTTGATTTACCCAAAATCCAGTTGGCTATTAGGAGAAGCATGGATTTCAGGAATATGGGTGACAGTACAGTTAGGGAGAGGTTTCAAGCAGAAAACACAATCAGGAGGTGGTTTTCACAGTCCAGACAGCCATGCACATTTCTGTAGTTTAAATGTTTTGCAACTCAGTTTCTTGTTCCTAATTCTGATAGAGGCCACTTTGTGCTTAATTTTAAGTACAGATTCAAAAGTGTTGATCAATTCTTCATAGACCTGATTCTATAACTACTTTAATTATTCCAAGGATGCCAGTGAAATAAATATTCCCCAAGAGCTTTCAGGTAGAAATAAAATATGTTAAAATACAATGCTTTATAAAATGGCCAATTTTGGAAGATGTAGGCACAAATGTCTGTGTTATTGTCCTCTGTTTTAACTGAACACTGCTTATTTTAACATGGCTTTCTGCTTGCATTATAAAAGTTAAAAATCATCTGGAGAAGTAATCCTGAGGGAATTTAGCTCAAAATTCCCAAATGAACTCTCTTTCCTGGCAAGTGCTGAGGAGTTGTCCATATGCTGATGTTAAGCCTGAAAGATCTTGGATTGGCCTTGGTTTGTACCTGTGCAGCTGCAATGCAATTCTGATCTATTCCATAGCTGCTAATGACTCAACACCTGAGACCTGGAAGTATAACAGCCAAGATTATTTTGCAATGTGATGCAAGAAGAAAACAGCCACTTTGACATGACATAGTGTTAAGATTTTCGTTAATTTAACAAGACTCTTTCAAAATTTCATCATCCTAAGAAAAAACTAAATGACCAGTTTGTATATAGCATAGGGGCCACAAAAAGTTTATTTCAGTCTGTGGTGGCAGCTGTTTCTTGGTCACTGAAACAGGAATATACTATTGTTAAGATAATAATAAAAGACAGACTACTACTGTTTTTAAAAGTACTTGAAATGTTTCAAAAAAATTAACAAGTGCATATCAAGCTGAAATCAATTATATTATAAAAGGTAAATTAAGAGACTTTCCAAATATGGCAACTTTTAAACATGGAAATTCATTCAAAAAACTGACCCCAAAAGTTTTAGTTTACCTATCCTCATTTCTAAAATTCCCCTTTTGCTTCCTAGAACATTATATTTTCTCATGGTAAGGACAGTTCAGAGAAGTATTTCTTGCATAGAATACATAGTATACTGGAATAAATAAAGGCATATTTTAAAAACAAAGTAGTTGGAAATAAGGAAAATTACAGAAGGATAAAAATGATAAATTCATTTGGTTATCTAATGGATATTTCATATATCTAATGTCTAATATTTAGACATTAACATATAGTGTCTAAGAAAGAGTAAAATAAAACTCTTTGAAAGTTTTCCTTTATTCATGATGAAAACAAAACAATCTCCTACTTATAGAGATGCCTGCCCCATAATTCAGTATTATGTCTTGGATTAGACAAGGAGCCTGTGTTGTCAATGTTTTTTCGTTGATATTTGCATCAAAATTGCATAGATGTCTCTAATGAAACAAGTTATTTGGCAAAACTTTTATAAATAAGGTAAATAAAATATAACCTATTAAGCTCGATTGTAGTTATATATACATGTACATATATATTTATATACTGATTTTTATTTTCAAGTTGTTAGAAAAAAGAAAAATGTTATTTAATGAACACCTAAATGAAAAATCAGTTCTGTATAATACTCAGATTATTACTTTTATTTGGATATCAAAAATAATACATAACCACCAAATATATGTGGTAAGATAGTATTTCCAAAGTATTAACTGATGTGCTCTACCTTCCCACCTCCAATTCCTATCCACCTTACAATCTTATTCCCTTTGAGCTAGATTGTGATTCTCCCATTAGTTCAAGGACTAAATAATTTTCTCTGTCCTTTGATACCTATAAGTCTTCTAGAATGTGGAAATAACCCCTGGGAAAAGGACTGCGAAGATGCTGAATGACTGAAATTAACATCCCTACCTGGTGGCAGAGGCTTATAATGGAAACTAAGTAGATTTTAGAAAAATTTTCAAAAGTACCTTCCTCTGTCCCTGGAGTAATGGGCTGAGATTTTGTCTACATCTTGTATCGATATAAAAGACAACACTGCCCAATAATCAGAACGAAATCTTCATCGTAAATATTTATTAGTGTATTTTAGTTACTAAATCACAATAGTTTAATTCTCTGCTAAGTAAATTTATTTTAGTCCTTGGCCTTCAAACATTAAAATTATGTAGTCTTGGTAATATGGCACAATTCTTCAACAAAGGGATTTTAAAATTATCTTTTGTCCCTGAACTTTCATAATAGAAAGGTTAGGTCAAAGTAAGAACTGCTTTAGACACACTCTCTGGCTTTTTATGTAGATACTTCATCTGGATAATTCAGAAGTTCACTTAGAAAATAAATCCAAACATACATTCTGGGATATCTGATTTGGGATTTCTCCTATCAAAACAATAAATGTAGATAACACACACACACACACACAATTACTCAAAGGCAACGAGGAGTGAAATAAATAAATAAATAAACAGGCAGATAGACAGTGAAGGAGAGTGAATACTAAGAAGGACATGGCTCAGGATATGTTAAGCATTTCTTTACTTTCAGCAAGAAGGAGTCCCCAGTCTGCAAGATAGGGATTAAAACACTAATACAAAAACCTGCAGTACTATCAAAGACCAAAGGACAGAATTTGGGTCAAATATATCTAACTAAATTGTGTGTGTGTGTGTGTGTGGGTGTGGGTGTGGGTGTGCGCGCATGCGTGCATGCAGCCAGAAAAGAAGAGAGCCAGAAAGTGGAAGACCTCACATATGTATACAAACTCCACTCAAACACCTGGTTGACCCCTAAAATCAGGCATGCAGAAGGCTGACTCCAAGCAACTCAGCTACAGTTAAAACAACTGAACTGAGATTTGACTTGTTGGCCACTTTTAGGGGAGACCAACTTTGTAGTTTTGAGTTCATCCAATAAA
Organism: Balaenoptera borealis; assembly: GCF_965194805.1. Classification (NCBI taxonomy): domain Eukaryota; kingdom Metazoa; phylum Chordata; class Mammalia; order Artiodactyla; family Balaenopteridae; genus Balaenoptera; species Balaenoptera borealis. The sequence goes on from NC_138863.1 coordinate 22,681,934, forward strand.
ATTCATTTTAAAACAAAAGCAATCAACACTCTTGAGGAAAAGAAAAGAAAACAAAACAGAATTTAGAGTATCTACAACCTATTGTTGAGCAAATCCAAAATACAAACCAAAATAACTCAACATACAAAGAAAAGGAAACAGGTGACCCAATCTTAACAAAAAATAAACGTCAATAGACTACAATCTCAAGATGATCCAGGTGTTGGAATTCGGAAAGGAGTTTAAAATAGCTATAATAATTATGCACAAAGGCATATAATAAAATATACCCACATAGAATACAAAAAATTAAATCTCAGAAGAGAAACTATTAAAATAAGACAAGATCATAATTGTATAATAGAAAAATACAATATCTGAAATGTAAAATTCACTAGATAGAATTAATATCAGAATAGAGATGACTAAAGTAAGAGAAGACTGAAGAAAGGAAGATCACAGAAGATAGACTAATATAAATAATCTAAATTGAAGAACAAAAACTAAAAAGATTGAAAAATAATAAACAGTGTCTCAGGGACTTGTGGTATGCTAACAAATTTTACAACATAGATGAAACAGGTAAATTCCTTGATAAAAAAAACTTACAAAAATTGACACGAAATGGATCATAAAATCTGAGTAGCTCTACATCTATTGTATATACATTGTTATCAAAAACATTCTCAGAAGGAAAACTACTGGCCCTTATGGTTTCAGTACTGAATTCTATTAAACATTTAAGAAAGAAATAACATCAATCCTACAAACCCTCTTATCAAATAGAGGAAGAGAGAACACTCCCCAACTGGTTTTATGAAGGCAACACAACTACAATACAGAATTCACAAAACATAAAACTGTAGATTAATGTCTCTCACATCCTTTGAGAATATTATTAAAATTATCCTGTAATATATAAAAATAATAATGCATCATGATTATTTTTTTTCTTGTTTGTCTTTTACAAATTCAGAATTAATATTTAAAAATCAAACATTATCATTCACCACATTAAGAAACTAAATGAGAAAAATCATGATAATTTCAATGGATAGAGAAAAGTATTTGACAAAATTCAACACTATTCCTGATACAAACTGGAGCATTTATTAAAACACTACAAGTAACATATTTCATGGTGAAATATTGAATATTTTAACTTAATATTAGGAACAAAGAAATTCACATCATTTCTATTCAGCATTTTACTGGAATTCTCACCCAGTACAATAAAGAAAATTCTATTTGCAGATGCCATGATTGTTTATGTAGAAGATCCCAAGAATTCTATAAAACAACCATTACAACTAAAAAGTGAAATTACTAATGTCACAGGATATAAGCTAAATGTACAAAAATTAATCGTATTTTTCTATACTAGCAGCAAACAGTTGGAAAATAAAACTAAGAAAAAATTTTATTTATAAAAGCATGAAAGTATATAGTAGACTTAAGAATACATTTAAAATAATAAGTATTAGACCTCTATGCTGAAAAGTACAAAATTGCTGCAAAAAATGAAAGATCACATAAATTGTGAGATACACCATGTTCGTGGACTGCAAGATACAATATAGGTAAGATGTCAATTATCCCCAAATTAATCTATAGATTCAATACGATAGCAATCAGTTACCTCAAACTTTTTTTGGTAGAAATTGACGAGATGATTCTGAAATTTATATAGAACTCTAAAGAAATTGGAATATTCTTAACAATCTTGAAAAGAAGAACAACTCTGGAGCACGTTTATTACTGACTTCAAGGTCACTAATGCTAGATTAATGAACACACAGTATAGTACTGACATAAGAATTGACAAGTAGATCAATGTAACAAAATAGGGAGACAAGAAATGGCCCACAATTTTACAGATATTTCATTTTTTATAAAAGCACAAAGAACATCAATGGGGAAAAGAAAGTTTTTTAACATACGGCACTGGAATTAGATAACAAACAGCAAAAAAAAAAAAAAATCCTTCACCCAAATTCACATTATACTGAACAATTAATTTGAGATGGATTCTAGATTTTTACCTTATAGCTATAAAGTGTTTAGAAGAAAGTGTTTAGGACAAAGCAAAGGAGAATACCTTTGCAAACTTCTGGAGTTTAACAGACGTTTTTAGGACAGGTGATAGAAAGCACTAACCATAAAAGAAAGAAAATGGTAATTTAGACATCAAGAGCAAAACTTCAACTCACCAAAATATATTGTTTAGAAAATAAATGAGCAAGCCATAAGATGGAAGAAAATATTTCCAAAGCATATATCTGGCAAATGACTGATATCCAGGATATATAATGGAATTCTACAGTTCGGTGATAAAATAATCAAACAATTCAATCAAAAATGGGTAAAATATTTGGATAATACTTCACCAAAGAAAATATACAAATGCCAATAAGAACATGGAAGGATGCTCAACATAATTAGACATCAGGGGAGTGCAAACTAAAACTATTAGATACTAATATGCATCCTCCAGAATTGCTAAATTTAAAAAGATTCACAACACCAAATGATGGTGAGGATGTAGAGTAACTGGACTTTCACAGTTTACTAACAGCAGTGTAAAATTATACCATCACTATGGAAAGAGTCTGGGTTTTTTAAACCTGTATCAGCTCTATAATTTAGACATTTCATTTCTCAGTACTGAAGCACGAGAAGTGAAAACACATCCCAAAGAGACTAGGTACAAGAATGTTCACAGTAGCTTTATTCATAATAGCAAAAACTAAAAAGAACCCATGTCCGTCAGTAGGGAAACTGATAAATAAAGTGATAAATTCATACCACAGACTACTATTCAGAAATAAAAAAGAATGGACTACTGATACACACGGATGATTTCCATAAACATTATGTTGAATGAAGGAAACCTTACATGAAAGATTCCATTTATTTGCAGTTCTACAACAGTCAAAAACTAGTCTGTAGTTTAAAAATTCCTGTGCAGTGGTTGCTCCTGAGGGATGTAGGTGGAGATTAAGTGAGGAGCATGAGAGAACAATTTTCTGGGATAATAACATTCCATATCTGATAGAGGTTTGAGTTGCATTGCTTTATGTATATATTGGAAGTCAGCAAATGGTACACTTAAGATTTGTACAAAACTGAACTCTAGTTAAAAAATATATATATATATGTATATACACGTTGAAGTATTTGGAGTAACTGTAATAATATCTGCAACGTAATTTTAACTGAATCAGAAAACAAGATGCACTAATATAAGGATAGGGAGGATACATAGATGGATAAATTAAATACAGTAAAATGTTAATTGTGGAATGAATGTTGTGGATATATGGGTATTCACGATTAAAATGGTTAAGCATTTCTCTATATTAGAAAAACACTGGGTCCAGACTGATTCCCTTGCTATTGACAAGAAAGTAAGAACAAGAGAATAAGAGAATGTCTCCAAGCCACAAAATGTGTCCCCTACGGAAAGAGCTAGTTATATTTCCAAAAGAAGGCAGTGGGTGTGCTGGAGAGACAAGGACGCCAGATAGTCACTGATCATATTGATAATGCTTCACTGATGATTTATTTCACACTAGTAACTTTCATACAATAACACACTGCATCATGTTAAAGCAACAACGATAATAATCATTGGTAATGGAAGAATGTATTATGTGTATTAAAATGCATTTTCCTCCCATTTTATAAATGCAGGAGGTTAAATGATTATTCTCCAGGCTAACAAGTGTCAAGACCTGCCCTGAACTCAGGATTCTGACTGCAAATCTAGGGTTCTTTGTACCATCAACCTACACCACATTTTGGAAATAAATGTCATCTAGAAAATTACAAAGAATTTAATTTTTTAGTAGACTTTGCCTATAAAATGGGAAATATATTCTTCTGATAATATTTTTATGACCTGAGCATAATAAAATTTTACTTACAGTGTAGAAATCTTTTAAAATCATCCATGTAAAAGAAAGATAGTCAACAGCAAATCAACTCATTTAAGATTATTATCATTTGGATATAATTAATAAGAATTTAAAGGGAAACAATAAGTTAACTAAAGGCATTATGCTACTTTATCAGTGTTTTACTCCAAAAATTTTTGCAGGCAGAAATAAACATCTCTTCGGCTACTTAGACCCTACTTTTTAGCAATTTGTGCTTTCAGGTATGAACAATTTAACCTTGAATTGAAAAACAGATTCAAACAGACACTAGAATACATCTGAAGCAATGAATCAAAGCAAGCAAGAACATTACAGGAGTACCTTTGTTGGACACAGAGCGAGCCCATGGGATGACACTCTTCTTGAAATATATAAATGAGGAAACCACAAAATTCAGTAATGTGCATCCTCAGCCATAACACATGACATGAATTTTACTGATTAATAATTTTGTAAGTTAATTTTTACACATGTATAGTTTTGACACAATGAACCGTAACCACATAATGTTAATCAATGTTTATCGATAGTAGTTAGTCATTATGGTTATTTAATATTTTCAGAATAAGTTCATTTTTATAACATAGAAATAAAGGTGAAAATAAAGGAAGAACTTCAATTTCTTTTAGTCTTTGTTCCCCTTTGTTTATTATTATTTTTAAAATTTTTGAAATTGACTACATGTCTCTAGTTTTGCAGTGACTTTTTTCCTTTTTCTCTATACACAGTAGTCCTAAATTTGCTTAGGCCTCAAAGCATGAGAAAGTGTGTGTGTGTGTGTGTGTGTGTGTGTGTGTGTGTTTGTGTGTGTGCGCATGCACACGTATATGTGTGTACCAAAATATACTCACCCACGTCCTGATTTGGAAAGTATTTATTCACAATATAATAATCTGCACTGTAACTTGACATATGAATATGCATTTAAAACAAAACATGCTCTAAGTAAAGGATAAGGGGATATTTAAAAGTTTCTATCAAACTGTACTCAATTGATATGCTAAAATAATAGTGCTTTATGTACACACCAGACAAAAGAAAAAATATTTTATTTTTTAAATGGTAATGGTAGTTTGAAGCCAAACTTCTATCTTTTTAATATGATATTAGTATATTTTTCCAACCTAATAAATGGGGCAAATCATCAAAATAACGAATCAAAATCTGAGAGAATCATGCAACCTATTTAAGAGAAAACATGGCAAAAACCCCTTTGGCTTAAACTCTGCTTATCTTTTTAAACTTCAATATTTGTCCATTTATATATTTCTTTCCAAAGGAGCTTTATATCTTTATTATATTGCAAACTTAAATGCCATTGTTTTCTAATTTACAAAAGGTTAGTGAATTAATAACAATAAGATAGCTTTTAACTTGTTTTCTTCCTTTAACTGGTATTAAAACGCTAAATTTATTCCAATGTGATTAAGATTAGGAAACAGTAATTAACTAGAGAATCTGTGAACCCGTTCATCTATTTTCTATTCTTAGTAAATATTTAACATAAAATACATTAAAAATGAAATTTATATTTGCTTTACTGCAACTCAAACTTGATCTCTGTTAGTACTGGCCTTAGACTTACAAGGTGGCATATTTTTTCTTCAGTAGTTTCAGATTCCTAGTTATCCACAATATTCCCCCTCTGAATGGTTTCTATTGATGCACTTTTCCCCATTGAAGGAACTCATTTCTTTTTAACTTTTTCTGAAATTCATTTGTCCAAAACATATTCAACCCTTTTACATAAAATGATAAATAGCTATCAATGAATGTGGCAGAGATAGCACTTACCAAATATCCATGTGAGCACCTACTTCTACAGGCTTCCTTGTACTTGGTTGTGGACATGTGAATAATTCTTGTCAATGACAGTGTGAGTGAAAGTGATGTATGGTTGCTGGTCTAAGGTGCTCAAGAGAGGATGTGAGTTTTCCTGACCCTGACTTCGCCTAACCTTGTACCTGGAAGCAAATTTCAAGATGACTGAGTTGCAAAATGAATGTAGGTTGAATTGCTGAATCATCACTGGAGGAATGCTACCAAAGAGTTAACTAATACATACCAAACTTTTCATGAGTGAAAAATAAACTTTCATTGGTCCTAACCACTGAAATTAGGGTTTAGTTGTTACTGTAACATAGCTAGTCTTCTTAAAACTAATACAGTACCTAAAGCTACTTGTCCCAAAATAGTACGTATTTAGGAAACCTTAAGTCGACAATATTTATGATAATTTAATCTTTTAACCAGACTTTTTAGTCCTACTACTACTAGACATTACTCATATACTTCATGTGTGTCAGTTTAAAATTATAAAAAATGTTTAAGTGCTTTTTTCATTATTTTAATTTTCCTGCTAACTATAATGCAAACTATAATGTGATTTAACTTTTCATCATGTTATTGTCAATGGTTTTAGTCTTACTTTTTCATATAAATTTTTTCAGTAATTAATTGAATTTATTGACATGTTATTAATTTCTACATGCACTGTTGTTTCCGATATCTTATTCTTTTCCTTTTTCTTCTTCTTTCTTTTAGTGTATTATCTGTGGGTGGTAAACAATTCTAACTTTTATGCTGAAAAACATCTTTAATTTGTTCTCACTATTGAATAAAAATATATTTCTACTTTTATAAAAATCTAGGTTACAGTTTTTTCATCATCACTTTCAAAATAATTCTGCAGTGTCCTGGCCTTTGTTTGATACTTCATTGAGGATAATCAGTCTGAATTTTCTCCCTGATAACTTTTAGGTTTTTTCTTTTTATTATTCAAGTTCTTCAGTTTTACACAGTGTGCCTAAGTGTAAATTTATATTTCTTTGCCTTCAGAGGGCCCTGTCAATTTGTGGTCTCATACTTTTTTTCAGCTCTGGAATTTCTTACCTATCATTTCTTCAAATATTGTTTGTCTGCCACACAGGACTTTTTATTGTTCTTCAAAACTTTTACCTTTTGTGATTCTGTGTTTTCGGAACAATTTTCTCCCAGATATTTGCAAGGCTTACATCATCAAGTTGCTCCACTCTCTCCAAAAATTTCACTGTATCAGAAAATCCTTCCCTGACCATCTTATCCCAAATCTTACTCTCGTCTCTATCACTTTCTTACCCTATTATTTTCTTCATCATATTAATTACTTCTACATCTTATATACTTATTTGTTCATTTATCACCTTATCCTCCTAAAATTTAAATCCAGTGAGGATTTTTTTTGTCTGCTTTATCTGTCCAATAAAGTGCTTAGAATAGTGCCTGGCACATAGTAGGTACTCAATAAATATTTTCCTATTTGTTCATTTATCACCTTATCCTCCTAAAATTTAAATCCAGTGAGGATTTTTTTTGTCTGCTTTATCTGTCCAATAAAGTGCTTAGAATAGTGCCTGGCACATAGTAGGTACTCAATAAATATTTTCCAAGTCAATGAAACTTCAACTTCTTAGTTCTGTCACTGTTGATGTATATTGTACATCTCAATATTTTTACATCTTGTTACCTTTTTTGCTGTGTTCTGGATGAATTCCTCAATACCATATTTAAAAAAAATTTTAATGACTATAAATTTCATTTCTGTGATTTCTTATTGATCTTTCTTTAGTATCAGCTGTTCTTGTTTCTTATCTGTATGTTTTTGTTGCTTGTCTTTCATATTATTTTTTTTCCAAATATTCTGGAATTGTGGATTTTAGATTCATTTTTAAAGTGATCTCCTACTCACCCTTTCTCTTTTTCTCATCTGTCTGTCTTTCCCATTCTAGTTGTTTTTCAGTTGCCTGGTCCTTTGAGCCCTCTGTTCAAAACTAGGTCTTTAAATGTCATTTTGGAACTCTTGTCCTAAGATGATATTGAATCTTTCACAGGTGCTCTCTTATTTCAGTTCTGGATTGTTAAAATGTGTTTGTCTTCCCAGAACCGTAGTCTGGTGCTTGCTATAGAGCTATAGCTGCACACAGTGGCCTGACATTAGTTGAAGTAGTAGTGTTTCAAACTATAAACTTATTGTATCTTCTTGACCGAGGTGTAATAACTATATATTCTGTGTGATTAATTTTTAACGTCCCACTATAATTAATCATTGTTTCTTATAGGCTTTTATTCAGTTATTAAATATTTATTGCACATCTATTATCAGGAAGATATTTGGTAAGCATGAAGAATCCATTCATAAATATGACCGTTATATCCTTCAAGAGACAATTAATGTATGAGAAAGCCACATCAATGCAATATATTAAAAACAGAAAATAAAACATAAACTACTAGATCTTAGAAAACTCTAACTTTTTTTTTTTCCATGATGGAATAGATTCTAAAGCAGGCTTAACACATGACTCTTCTGAGATACATGATGAAATTCTTAACAGAGATTTCACTGATGAAGGTTCAGGGAGGCCAGGATTGAAAGCAACAAATGAGTAGGAAGCAGGCTGTACACATCCAGTCTGTAGCCCTTGGAAATGACATTTTCAATTATAATTTACATGTGATTCTACTCCTGTGTTGATGTGTTGGGAATTGCATCTAGTTCAACTAAAACATGTATTCTATTTCTTAAAGAGTCCATGATCTAATAAACAAGATTACTGTTATAGCGTGTTTCCCTGAAACAATTCAAGGCGCTTAGCTAATAGATCTGTGCCAAAAACATTTAGGTAGTCAACTAAAAAGGCAGTATTTAATTTTTTTTCAAAGAATAAAGAAGCAGTTTGTGGCATGAAATAGTTCTAACTTCACGGATGCCACTGTATGCCACCTAACAAATCAGTCTAAAACACAGCAGCTTAAAACAAAAATTATTCTGCTATATTTCACATTTTCTGTGGATCTGGCATTCAGGAAGGACTTGGCTGAATGGTTTTAGGTTAGGGTCTCTCATGTAGCTGCAGTCAGAGACTGGGAAAAGCTGAAACAATGGGAGGCTGGAGCAGCTGGGGGTGGCTGGATTTCTCCGCATGATATTTTGTGTCATCTAGTTTGGTCATTTTCAAAGCGTGATGGACACAGGGCAGGCAAGGGCTTATAGGATAGCTCAGGGCTCCAGGGCAAATGTTTCAGGAAAACAGTCCTGAATTACATCACCTTTTCTGACCAAGCCTCAGAAGTCACCCAATGTTACTTCTGCCACTTCTATTAGTTAAGAAGTGAGTCTCAAGCCCACCCAGATTCAAGGGGAGGGATCCTAGACCTCATCTCTTGGGGGGAAGGATGTCAAGATCACATTATATAGAAGAACAAGTTGGATGGGAGATACTGTTGCGACCATTTAGGAAAAATACAATCTGCCACAGCTACTAAGAGCTAAACAGCTTCCTGTCCTCTTAATTTATGAGCTTGTAAACTATGGGGTCCAATAGTTTGGATTTGTCCAAAGTACCTCTGTTAGTGGAAGAGCTAGAAATAGAGCATATATCTCCTGACCTCCACTCTCATTTTTCCCTTTGTCAGCAGAGTACCTCCTTGAGGGTACTAAAAGGAAATTCAGAACCTAGGAACACATGGTTGATGTGAATTCCTTGGGAATTTCTAAGGCATACAAAATGATTACTGAGGATGGTAAAAACCCAAATACAATACAATGGGGACATATAATGTAAATCTGTCTGTACATGGAATGTCTTAACTGAACATATGATTTCTAAGTCGCAAATTCATGCATTTAATTACTTATTCATTCAAAATTTATTTTAAGTCCTTTGAAGTGTGCTGGGGGATATGTGAATACATATAAGGTAAATTAAAGAAACTTCCTCTACTTAGGGCTCTAATTCAATAAAAAAGTACAAATGTCAAATACGATATAATATTGACATGAATCCCTAATTTAAAGAACTGAAAAATGTTTGCTTGAGTTAACCTGAAACATCTTTAGATTTTACCAGTAGATGGTCAGATGCTTCCTTAGGTACACACTAGAACTTGTGTTCAGTATAATCTATAAAATAAAAGGATATCCTCTTTAGGTGTGAGGAGTAGGTTCTTTTTAAATCCAAAACTTTTTTTTTATGAAAAAAAAAATGCTCCAGATTACGGCCCAGGTTTCTCTCTAAAGCTTTCAGGCAATATATTATTAATTATTTTGACTATATAGAGGAAATATGCTCAATGACTTCTATTTTTTAAATTCCTCTTTTAAACATCCAATTTTAAAAAATATAGAAATATATCATTAAGTTAGGCCCTGAAGAAGGTGGTGCCGAAGGCATTTTAGCTGAAGATAAATGAGTTGTCTTTGGGGATTGGGGGAAGAAATGTTGGTGGAGAAATGCGTGGTAATCAGGGAACTGTAGGATATAGGGAGGACTAATGAGCTGAGAATAGGGTAGATACTTTAAACATCTACAAAAATCTATACACATCCTAAATCCATGATTTCAGAATGTTGCTGTCTAGTCAGAATAATATTCCTGTGCAGTAAAGTGGCAATTATGGAACAGCATACAGAAGCCGAAATTTATAGGTGGTGTTTGAGGAACATGCATAATTTATATTTAGAAGGCAGATTCAGACAATACTAGTTCAAGGACATTGGAGCACAAGAAAAGTAACCAATAGTGCCAGGAAACTGAAAGATGTCTAGGCATAGTTTAAGGTTTGGGAAGATAGTTAAGGAAGTTTAGAGTTAGAAAAAGATACTTGGAATAAGGAGTCATCTTTTGGGGGAAGAGGTAGAGAGGATAAGACTACAGAAATTTCTAAACATAACTTCTTGTTTAGAGTCCAAAATAAAAATATATGCTGAATATGGAAAATGATTAATGATAAAATCTGCTATGTCAGTCAGCAGGGAAGATCATTATGATAAAAAAAAGAATTTCAACATTATTAGTTACTGAAAATCAATAGAGCACTGACAGTCATGACAAACTTTTCAAAATAGCAATAGATTTTCATGTAACTATTTTGAAAAGTTCTCTAAAAATTAATTTTTAATTACATTCTGAAATGTTTTAGTAGCATAAGAGTTCACTTATAACAATTGTTTCTTCTACCAGTATTTTAACCTATGATCATTTTTATCATATTACAACATTACTTTGCCTCATATCAGAGTCTCAGGTACTATGCTTAGTTTCTTAATTTCTCTGAAAACACAGAGAGTAATTTAAAAATCATATGCATAGTCATTTTAAGTCTTTATTTATTTTCAGAACTTCAGCTTATCATTGAGGAAGTCATATGCTGAGTGAGCTGAAAATTCTATTAATTAGTTATACACTGGTAAGTAAGCTTTAAATCCCAGTGCCAATTAAATCTATTTATAATTGCATTGGGAGCTGCTTAATAGACATGTCTCCAATCTTCATATGGATTCTGACCCATGATGCTATATATATAAAAGTAATTATTTTAAACATATTCAATTTGAATATTTTCAATATATATATATTTTTAATAATCTGAAAGCTTTTCTTTATTTCTTACACATATATAACTGATTCAGTGGATTCACAGGAAAGCCATTATAGTAACAGTTTGTGTGATACACAAAGCATTATGATTAAAATTATATTATCAAATAATTTATAAATGGCTGCCAAAGTTCTAAATTTGAACTTCAGAAACATTACTGCTGGTCACATTATTATTTCATGTCTTTCTATCTGATAAGTGGCTTTGGGGCAAAAACTGACCTATGCCTCAAGATGACTGGGAATATTTGAGAATTTCTTCATTCCTATTCACAGGTTGCCTGGAGGCAGTGAAAATGCTAGAACTCTGAACTGAGATCATGAGTCTGATGAGAAAATCCACAGAGAAGGGCTATGGAAACAGGAAGATACTGTGTGTTATGGTGCTGATCCAAACTCCACACTGCTTGATATTTATGACACAATTTAAAATATCTTTTTTCATTAAAATTCTCAGAAAATTATTTGCCTATAAACATTGATTGTATGTGATTGGCAAACTCTTGAAGGTAAGTACTGACATTTGAATATAAACTCTCGAACAGGAACTGATACGTATAAATGTTTATTCTTACATTAGACAATTGTGACATATAGACAAAAATGCATTGTTTATAATACACTATAGCCTTTTATATGGTTCTATGTATATCAAGGATATCATAAAAATAATTTATTATACTCATCAACATAGATTAATTAATTAGTGATTCACAATAACATAATTAACATATGGTTCCATAAAACCATACAGAATCACACAGGCCCGGTTCTGTAGATTTTAGGAACTCTTACTCCGGGGACAAATTTTTTTTTTTTTTTTTAATAAAGGATTGTATATTGGTATTATCATGTTTTCCTGTTTTTTCCTCGACGGCTTCTTTTTTATTTATTTATTTATTTTTAAAATATCTTTACTGGAGTATAAATGCTTTACAATGGTGTGCTAGTTTCTGCTTTATAACAAAGTGAATCAGTTATACTGTATATTAGTATATGTGATATACTAATCACATATACATATGTTCCCATATCTCTTCCCTCTTGCATCTCCCTCCCTCCCACCCTCCCTATCCCACCCCTCTACGTGGTCACAAAGCACCGAGCTGATGCTAATGCGGCTGCTTCCCACTAGCTATCTATTTTACATTTGGTAATGTATATATGTCCATGCCACTCTCTCACTTTGTCCAAGCTTACCCTTCCCCCTCCCCATATCCTCAAGTCCATTCTCTAGAAGGTCTGCGTCTTTATTCCCGTCTTGCCCCTAGGTTCTTCATGACCATTTTTTTTTGGTTGTTTTTTAGATTCCATATATCTGTGTTAGCGTATGGTATTTGTTTTTCTCTTTCTGACTTACTTCACTCTGTATGACAGATTCTAGGTCCATCGACCTCACTACAAATAACTCAATTTTGTTTCCTTTTATGGCTGAGTAATATTCCATTGTATATATGTGCCACATCTTGTATCCATTCATCTGTCGATGGACACTTAGGTTGCTTCCATGTCCTGGCTATTGTAAATAGACCTGCAATGAACATTGTGGTACATGACTCTTTTTGAATTATGATTATCTCAGGGTATATGCCCAGTAGTGGGATTGCTGGGTCGTATGGTAGTTCTATTTTTAGTTTTTTAAAGAACCTCCACACTGTGCTCCATAGTGGCTGTATCAATTTGCATTCCCACCAACAGTGCAAGAGGGTTCCCTTTTCTCCACACCCTCTCCAGCATTTATTGTTTGTAGATTTTTTGATGATGGCCATTCTGACCGGTGTGAGATGATATCTCATTGTAGTTTTGATTTGCATTTCTCTAATGAATAATGATTATCATTAATAATGATTATCCTTATTAATAATGATATTAATAATGATATCATTATCATTCTTGATAATGAATCAAGAGCATTATCTTGATTCTTTCAAGAATGAAATGCATCTTGAGCATTTCTTTCATGTGTTTGTTGGCAATCTGTATAACTTCTTTGGAGAAATGCCTACTTAGGTCCTCTGCTCATTTTTTGATCGGGTTGTTTGTTTTTTTGATATTGAGCTGCATGAGCTGCTTGTAAATTTTGGAGATTAATCCTTTGTCAGCTGCTTCATCGGCAAACATTTTCTCCCATTCTGAGGGCTGTCTTTTTGTCTTGTTTATGTTTTCCTTTGCTGTGCAAAAGCTTTTAAGTTTCATTAGGTCCCATTTGTTTATTTTTGTTTTTATTTCCATTTCTCTAGGAGGTGGGTCAAAAAGGATCTTGCTGTGATTTATGTCATAGAGTGTTCTGCCTATGTTTTCCTCTAAGAGTTTGATAGTGTCTGCCCTTACACTTAGGTCTTTAATCGATTTTGAGCTTATTTTTGTGTATGGTGTTAGGGAGTGTTCTAATTTCATTCTTTTACATGTAGCTGTCCAGTTTTCCCAGTACCATTATTGAAGAAGCTGTCTTTTCTCCACTGTATATTCTTGCCTCCTTTATCAAAGATAAGGTGACCATATGTGCGTGGGTTTATCTCTGGGATTTCTATCCTGTTCCATTTATCTATATTTCTGTTTTTGTGCCAGTACCATACTATCTTGATTACTGTAGCTTTGTAGTATAGTCTGAAGTCAGGGAGCCTGATTCCTCCAGCTCCATTTTTCTTTCTGAAGATGGCTCTGGCTTTTGGGGTCTATTGTGTTTCCATACAAATTGTGAAATATTTTGTTCTAGTTCTGTGAAAAATGCCAGTGGTAGTTTGATAGGGATTGCATTGAATCTGTAGATTGTTTTGGGTAGTAGAGTCATTTTCACAATGTTGATTCTTCGAATCCAAGAACATGGTATATCTCTCCATCTTTTCTATCATCTTTAATTTCTTTCATCAGTGTCTTATAATTTTCTGCAGACAGTTCTTTTGTCTCCTTAGATAGGTTTATTCCTAGATATTTTATTCTTTTTGTTGCAGTGATAAATGGGAGTGTTTTCTTAATTTCACATTCAGATTTTTCATCATTAGTGTATAGGAATGCTAGAGATTTCTGTGCATTAATTTTGTATCCTGCTACTTTACCATATTCATTGATTAGCTCTAGTAGTTTTCTGGTACCATCTTTAGGATTCTCTATGTATAGTATCATGTCATCTGCAAACAGTGACAGCTTTACTTCTTCTTTTCCAATTTGGATTCCTTTTATTTATTTTTCTTCTCTGATTGCCGTGGCTAAAACTTCCAAAACTATGTTGAATAATAGTGGTGAGAGTGGGCAACCTTGTCTTGTTCCTGACCTTAGTGGAAATGGTTTCAGTTTTTCACCATTGAGGACGATGTTGGCTGTGGGTTTGTCATATATGGCCTTTATTATGTTGAGGAAAGTTCCCTCTATTCCTACTTTCTGCAGGGTTTTTATCATAAATGGGTGTTGAATTTTGTCAAAAGCTTTCTCTGCATCTATTGAGATGATCATATGGTTCTTCTCCTTCAATTTGTTAATATGGTGTATCACATTGATTGATTTGCGTATATTGAAGAATCCTTGCATTCCTGAGACAAACCCCACTTGATTATGTTGTATGATCCTTTGAATGTGCTGTTGGATTCTGTTTGCTAGTATTTTGTTGAGGATTTTTGCATCTATGTTCATCAGTGATATTGGCCTGTAGTTTTCTTTCTTTGTGACATCTTTGTCTGGTTTTGGTATCAGGGTGATGGTGGCCTCGTAGAATGAGTTTGGGAGTGTTCCTCCCTCTGTAATATTTTGGAAGAATTTGAGAAGTATAAGTGTTAGCTCTTCTCTAAATATTTGATAGAATTCGCCTGTGAAGCCATCTGGTCCTGGGCTTTTGTTTGCTGGAAGACTTTTAATCACAGTTTCAATTTCAGTGCTTGTGATTGGTCTGTTCATATTTTCTATTTCTTCCTGGTTCAGTCTCAGCAGGTTGTGCATCTCTACGAATTTGTCCATGTCTTCCAGGTCGTCCATTTTATTGGCATATAGTTGCTTGTAGTAATCTCTCATGACCCTTTGTATTTCTTCAGTGTCAGTTGTTACTTCTCCTTTTTCATTTCTAATTCTATTGATTTGAATCTTCTCCTTTTTTTTCTTGATGTGTCTGCCTAATGGTTTATCAATTTTGTTTAACTTCTCAAAGTACCAGCTTTTAGTCATATTGATCTTTGCTATTGTTTCATTTCTTTTTCATTTATTTCTGACCTGATCTTTATGATTTCTTTCCTTCTGCTAACTTTGGGGTTTTTTTGGTTCTTCTTTCTCTAATTGCTTTAGGTGTAAGGTTAGGTTGTTTATTTGAGATGTTTCTTAAGGTAGGATTGTATTGCTATAAACTTCCCTCTTAGAACTGCTTTTGCTACATCCCATAGGTTTTGGGTCGTCGTGTTTTCATTGTCATTTGTTTCTAGGTATTTTTTGATTTCCTCTCTGATTTCTTCAGTGATCTCTTGTTTATTAAGTAGTGTATTGTTTAGGCTCCATGTGTTTGTATTTTTTACAGATTTTTTTCTGTAATTGATATCTAGTCTCATAGCATTGTGGTCAGAAAAGATACTTGATACGATTTCAATTTTCCTTAATTTACCAAGGCTTGATTTGTGACCCAAGATATGATCTATCCTGGAGAATGTTCCATGAGCACTTGAGAAAAATGTGTATTCTGTTGTTTTTGGATGGAATGTCCTATAAATATCAACTAAGTCCATGTTGTTTAATGTGTCATTTAAAGCTTGTGTTTCCTTATTTATTTTCATTTTGGATGATCTGCCCATTGGTGAAAGTGGGGTGTTAAAGTCCCCTACTATGATTGTGTTACTGTCGATTTCCCCTTTTATGGTTGTTACTATTTGCCTTCTGTATTGAGGTGCTCCTATGTTAGGTGCATAAATATTTACAATTGCTATATCTTCTTCTTGGATTGATCCTTTGATCATTAAGTAGTGTCCTTCTTTGTCTCTTGTAATAGACTTTGTTTTAAAGTCTATTTTGTCTGATAGGAGAATTGCTACTCCAGCTTTCTTTTGATTTCCATTTGCATGGAATATCATTTTCCATTCCCTCACTTTCAGTATGTATGTGTCCCTAGGTCTGAGGTGGGTCTCTTGTAGACAGCATATATATGGGTCTTGTTTTTGTATCCATTCAGCCAGTCTATGTGTTTTGGTTGGAGCATTTCATCCATTTACATTTAAGGTAATTATCGATATGTATGTTCCTCTTACCATTTTCTTAATTGTTTTGGGTTTGTTATTGTAGGTCTTCTCCTTCTCTTGTGTTTCCTGCCTGGAGAAATTCCTTTAGTATTTAGTATGTAAAGCTGGTTTGGTCATGCTGAATTCTCTTAGCTTTTGCTTGTCTGTAAAGGTTTTAATTTCTCTGTCAAATCTGAATGAGATCCTTGCTGGGTAGAGTAATCTTGGTTGTAGGTTTTTCCCTTTCATCACTTTAAATATGTCCTGTCACTCCCTTCTGGCTTGCAGAGTTTCTGCTGAAAGATCAGCTGTTAACCTTATGGGGATTCCCTTGTGTGTTATTTGTTGTTTTTCCCTTGCTGCTTTTAATATTTTTTCTTTGTATTTAATTTTTGATAGCTTGATTAATATGTGTCTTGGCGTGTTTCTCCTTAGATTTATCCTGTATGGGACTCTCTGTGCTTCCTGAACTTGATTAACGATTTCCTTTCCCCTATTAGGGAAGTTTTCAACTATAATCTCTTCAAATATTTTCTCAGTCCCTTTCTTTTTCTCTTCTTCTTCACTGACCCCTATAATTCGAATGTTGGTGCATTTAATGTTGTCCCAGAGGTCTCTGAGACTGTCCTCAATTCTTTTCATTCTTCGTTCTTTATTCTGCTCTGCAGTAGTTATTTCCACTATATTATCTTCCAGGTCACTTATCCGTTCTTCTGCCTCAGTTATTCTGCTATTGATTCCTTCTAGAGAATTTTTAGCTTCATTTATTGTGAGGTCATGATTGTTTGTTTGCTCTTTAGTTCTTCTAGGTCTTTGTTAAATGTTTCTTGTATTTTCTCCATTCTACTTGCAAGATTTTGGATCATCTTTATGATCATTATTCTGAATTGTTTTTCAGGTAGACTGCCTATTTCCTCTTCATTTGTTAGGTCTGGTGGGTTTTATTTCCTTGCTCCTTCATCTGCTGTGTGTTTCTCTGTCTTCTCATTTTACTTAACCTACTGTGTTTGGGGTCTCCTTTTTGCAGGCTGCAGGTTTGTAATTCCCGTTGTTTTTGGTGTCTGTCCCCAGTGGCTAAGGTTGGTTCAGTGGGTTGTGTAGGCTTCCTGGTGGAGGGGACTAGTGCCTGTGTTCTGATGGATAAGCCTGGATCTTGTCTTTCTGGTGGGCAGGTCCATGTCTGGTGGTGTGTTTTGGGGTGTCTGTGGCCTTATTATGATTTTAGGCAGCCTCTCTGCTAATGGATGTGGTTGGTTGTGTTCCTGTCTTGCTAGTTGTTTGGCATAGGGTGTCCAGCACTGTAGCTTGCTGGTCGTTGAGTGGAACTGGGTCTTGGCATTGAGATGGAGATCTCTGGGAAATTTTTGCTGTTCAATATTAAGTGGAGCTGGTTGGTCTCTTGAGGACTAGAGTCCTGAATTTGGCTCTCCCACTTCCAAGGCACAGCCTTGACGCCTGGCTGGAGCACCAAGAGTCTGTCATCCACATGGCTCAGAATAAAAGGGAGGAAAAAAAAGAAAGAGAGAAAGAAGAAAATAAAATAAAATAAAATAATATTCTTAAAATAAAAAATAATGAAAAAAAAATTTTTTTAAGTTATTAAAAAAGAAAGAAAGAAAGAACAATCAAACCAGAAAACAAATCAATCAGTGACAACAAGTGCTAAAAACTATACTAAAAAAAAAACAACCAAAACAACAACAAAAAAAGGGACAGACAGAACCCTAGGACAAATGGTAAAAACAAAGCTATACAGACAACATCACACACAGAAGCATACACATACACACTCACAAAAAGAGAAAAAGGAGAAAAATATATATATATTGTTGCTTCCAACGTCCACCTCCTCAATTGGGGATGATTCGTTGTGTATTCAGGTATTCCACAGATGCAGGTACATCAAGTTGATTGTGGAGATTTAATCCACTGCTCCTGAGGCTGCTGGGAGAAATTTCACATTCTCTTCTTTGTTTGCACAGCTCCTGGGGTTCAGCTTTGGATTTGGACCTCCTCTGCGTGTAGGTCACCTGAGGGCGTCTGTTCTTCGCTCAGACAGGACGGGGTTAAAGGCGCAGCTGCTTCGGGGGCTCTGGCTCACTCAGGCCGCGGGGAGGGAGGGGTACGGATGCGGGGCGAGCCTGCGGCGGCAGAGGCCGGCGTGACGTTGCAGCAGCCTGAGGCGCGCCGTGCGTTCTCCCAGGGAAGTTGTCCCTGGATCATGGGACCCTGGCAATGGCGGGCTGCACAGGCTCCCAGGAGGGGCGTTGTGGATAGTGACCTGTGCTTGCACACAGGCTTCTTGGTGGCGGCAGCAGCAGCCTTAGCGTCTCATGCCCGTCTCTGGGGTCCACGCTGATAGCCATGGCTCATGCCCATCTCTGGAGCTCCTTTAAGCGGTGCTCTTAATCCCCTCTCCTCGCGCCTCAGGAAACAAAGGGGCAAGAAAAAGTCTCTTGTCTCTTCGGCAGGTCCAGACTTTTCCCGGACTCCCTCCCGGCTAGCCGTGGCACACTAGCCCCTTCAGGCTGTGTTCACGCCGCCAACCCCAGTCCTCTCCCTGCGATCCGACCGAAGCCCGAGCCTCAGCTCCCAGCCCCCACCTGCCCCGGCGGGTGAGCAGACAAGCCTCTTGGGCTGGTGTGTGCTGGTCGGCACCGATCCTCTGTGCGGGAATCTCTCTGCTTTGCTCTCCGCACCCTGTTGCTGCGCTCTCCTCCACAGCTCCGAAGCTTCCCCCCTCTGCCACCCGCAGTCTCCGCCCACGAAGGGGCTTCCTAGTGTGTGGAAACCTTTCCTCCTTCACAGCTCCCTCCCACTGGTGCAGGTCCCATCCCTATTCTTTTGTCTCTGTTTTTTTCTTTTTTCTTTTGCCCTACCCAGGTACGTGGGGGAGTTTCTTGCCTTTTGGGAGGTCTGAGGTCTTCTGCCAGCATTCAGTAGATGTTCTGTAGGAGTTGTTCCACATGTAGATGTATTTCTGATGTATTTGTGGGGAGGAAGGTGATCTCCACATCTTACTCTTCCGCCATCTTGAAGCTCCCGACCCGGGGAGAAAATTTTAACCAAAAATAAACTAAACTTTGAGACTACTTTGTAAAATAAATATGGGCAAACTTGTATGTTATAATACAGTTCTTTTTGTTTATATATTGGGTTCATCTCAAGGGACTACTGAAAAAGATGGTGAGTGCTGAATATCAGTATTTTCTTCCTTGATTATTGATAACACTTAGAATAATACTCCCACTGGTTCTATTTCTACAGTCAAATTGATTAAAACTCATTTATCACTATAAAGAGACAAATATTTCAAGACATTGAACCAGGTTTTCAGGCTCTCTCATGTCTCCTCGGTCTTTGAACACTTAGTTACCACTTCCATAAATTTGTACGATGCCTCAGGACCTTAGAGAGGATTTTATTATACTTGCTTTTCATTATGACCCAAAACATTTATCTTTCCAGTTATTGATTTCCCAGTCCAAAGCTTAAGAGAATTCAGTTTTCCTAATCAGCAAGTCATTCTTGAAGTAAATTTTTATTTCAACAACAGGATGAAACAATCGGTACAGGGCCATATCTACTCAAATGATAGTTAATAGATCACATTTAGCATATGAGTAGAAGATGCCAAATACATGCTGATAGAAGTTATTACATATTTCATGTTTTTTTTTTATATAAGAGATTTATGTATTTGAATTATGGTGACTTTGTGAAATGTGGATTTTGCCTTATTTTACCCAGTGGGGACTTACTGTATTATTTATAATATTAACCAGTTCATATGTTACTTTTATTTTCTTATAGCCAGTGATTAAGGAAATTCTATTATTCAAAAATATAGAAAAATATACTGGGGGGAGAAGAAAAGATGACGGAGTAGAAGGACCTGGAGCTCACTCCTCCCAAGAGAACACCAAAATCACAGCTAACCGCTGAACAGCCATCAATAAAAAAGACTGGAACCTACCAAAAAAGATATTCTACATCCAAAGACAAAGAGGAAATCACAATGAGATGGGAGGAGGGGCACACTCGTGTTATAATCCAATCCCATACCCCCCAGGTGGGCGACCCACAAACTGGAGAATAATTATATCGCAGTTCTCCCATGGGAGTGAGTTCTGAGTCCCATGTCAAGCTCCCCAGCCTGGGGGTCTGGCATCAGGAGGAAGAGCCCCGAGGGCATTCAGCTTTAAAGGCCAGTGGGTCTTGATTTCAGGAGCTCCACAGGACTGGGGGAAACAGACACTCCACCCTTGGAGGGTGCACACAAGGTCCCACACACACTGGGTCTCAGCACAAAAGAATTGACTCTATAGGAGCCTGGGCCAGACTTACCTGCAGGTCTTGGAGGGTCTCCTGGGGAGGCAGAGGGTGGCTGTGGCTCTCTCTTAGAACATAAAAGCTGGTGGCAAACATATCCAGGAATACGCATCTGAAGGCTGACATCTTGCTTGGGACATTAGCACTAAGACCTGGCCCCACCCAACAACCTGCAGGCTACAGTGCTGGGATGCCTCAGGCCAAACAACCAACAGGGTGGGAACACAGTCCCACCCATCAGTAGACAAACTGCCTGAAGGCTTTCTGAGCCCACAGCCACCTCTAGACAAGTCCCTTGACACCAGAGGGCCAAATCCACCCACCAGTGGGCAGGCACTGGCCCCTCCCACCAGGAAGCCTGCACAAGCCTCTAGACCAGCCTCACCCACCAGGGGGCAGCACCAGAAGGAAGGAAACTATGATCCTGCAACCTGCAGAACTGAGTCTGCAAACACAGGTCAGAACCTATCCTGAAACCAGCTGGTCCCTGGCCCTTGACTGATGAGAGGGGATTGTACTGCTGGGACACACAGGATATCCCCTACAGAGGGCCACTTCTCCAAGGTCAAGAAATGTAACTAAGCTACTGTATACATAAAAATACAAATAGAAATTTAAATAAAATGAGAGGGCAAAGGATTATGTTCCAGATGAAAGAACAAGATAAGAACCTAGAGTAACGGAAATAAAAACAAAAATAAACAAATGAGACCTAATTAAACTTAAAAGCTTTTGCACAGCAAAGGAAACCATAAACAAAACAAAACACCAACCTACAGAATGGCAGAAAATATTTGCAAATGATGTGACTGACAAGGGATTAATCTCCAAAATATACATAGAGCTCAATATCAAAAAAACAAACAACCTAATCAAAAAATGGGCAGAAGATCTAAAAAGATATTTCTCCAAAGAAGACATACAGATGGCCAAAAGGCACATGAAAAGATGTTCAACATCGCTAATTATTGGAGAAATGCACATCAAAACTACAATGAGGTATCACTTCACACCAGTCAGAATGGCCATCATCAAAAAGTTTACAAATAACAAATGGTGGAGAGGGTGTGCAAAAAAAGGAACCCTCCTACACTGTTGGTGGGAATATAAATTGGTACAGCCACTAATGGAGAACAGTATGGAGGTTCCTTAAAAAAACTAAAAATAGAGCTACCATATGATCCTGCAATCGCCCTCCTGGGTATATATCCAGAGAAAAAAGATACATGCACCCCAGTGTTCATTGCAGCACTATTTACAATAGCCAAGACATGGAAGCAACCTAAGTGTCCATCAACAGACAAATGAATAAAGATGTGGTATATATGTATACAATGGAATATTACTCAGCCATAAAAAAGAATGAAATAATGCCACTTGTAGCAACATGTATGGACCTAGAGATTATCAAACTGAGTGAAGTAAGCCAAACAGAGAAGGTATCATATGATATCGCTTATATGTGGAATCTAAAAAACGATATTTACAAATGAACTTATTTATAAAACAGAAATAGACTCACAGACATAGAAAACAAACTTATTGTTACTAAAAGGGAGGGCGGGAGAGGGATAAATTAGGAGTTTGGGATTAAAATATACACATTACTACATATAAAATAGATAACCAATAAGGACCTACTGTATAGCACGAGGAACTACACTCAATATCTTGTAATGACCTATAATGGAAGAGAATGTAAAAAAAAAAGAATATATATATTTATATATATATGTATAACTTAATCACTTTACTATACACCTGAAACTAATACAGCATTGTAAATCAACTATATTTCAACAAAAATTGTAAAAAATTATGAAAAAGAAACATATTCATCTTTTTATTGATTGTTTTTTTTTCTAAACAAAATATTTTGGTAGATTCAGTAAATACAGTTGAGAGGTTTCTTACTCATCAGGAATGAAGAGATTGGAGAAGAAGCAAAATTCAAAATCATTCACTGTATGTCTGTGAAGGAAAAAACAGAACAACCCTCTAAAATTCCCTCCCTTTTCTTGATATTAGAGAATCAGAATGTGATAGGCCAATCTTAGGCTTTCTATGTTTTTGACAAGCAAAAATTGTAATGATTCATCTCCGTTTCTGCATGTATCTTCCTTTGGTACAAGTCCAGCCTGCATTGAGAAACTTCTAGAGACTTGTGGGGATTATGGGGTGCCTGGCCACGCCAAGTATCTTGTCTTGTGAATGGATGAAAGTTACAATATAATTTGCCAAAGTTAGGAGTAGAGTCTATAACCTCAGAAGAAAGGGAAGCTAACAGGTTGAAGTAAGAATTAGGCCTGTGACCTTAAATTCATAAAGCCCTCATTTTCTAATGGGCTGAGCAGTTCAGTCTAGGAAACATAGGATCATAGTCACAGGAAGTTGAACCAGCTTTCCTAGTTTTGACTAATTTATCTCCTTGCTTCTAGGTAAGAGAAAGTTAAGTTTTACCAGACAATTGATTATCTGCATCTTTCTTTAAACTCTCTAGGATATGAAAATCTGAAAGTTTCAGCTAGGAATCTGTTTCAATACTACTAATGAACTCTAATATCAGAATGTTTCTTTTATACAACTTACAACTCTCTTATGGCAATTAAAGGCTGTTTCCTTGTCCTATACTTAGGGGAGATGAAAGGCAGTTAGCATGCCCTGTAAAACAAGTAACTCTAAGGTCATTAAACTATTCTCCTTTCTCTTAACTTCCAGTTTAAGTAATACTTTTTTAAACCTTTCCTACATCATTTTTATTTTTTAATTAATTGATTTTTATTTCTTAGAGCAGTTTAGATTTATAGAAAAAAATGAAATAGAAAGTACAGAGGGTTCCTATCATCAATTTATTTTTATTTAACTAGGTAGTAAAAACTGTACTTTTTTTGAAAATGTTGTCACTAAATAATTTACTTTGAGTCAAACATAAAGCCATATGTACTGAAACTGTGTAAATGTTACAAAAACATAAAAAGATGCTAGAAAAATGGGATGGGCATGTTTGAATAGTAGTATATAACTAACTTGTTCTAGCTGACAATATTAAAGTCTATAAAGGTACAGCTAAAGGTTAGAAGAGACTTAATGGCTTCACTAAGTTTTCAGAAAGATGTAATTATCCATCTCTATGTACAGCTGAAGGAAAATAAATTATCTATACCTACTCTTATACATATTTCATAGAAAGAATGGGACTGTAGATATAATTTCTAATCTACTCTTGAATATTAAGACAGATATTGGAAGGAAAAAGTAGTTGTCAAATAAAAGTATTCCATCAGGATATGTATTTTTTATGATTATGAACTTTTTCAGCATACATTTACATTTAATTATTTATATGCTGTGGAATGTATTCCTCTTTCCTATAAAGTAAATGCTTAGTAGAATTTATATAAATTCTAGCTCTATTATACATTTTTGATGGTGACTGATTTGCATTATTCAACTCGGATGATTTTATCTGGCACAACTGGCCAATTTCTAAATAGCATCTAGAAGCCATCATCTGAGGTAGATTGTATAGGTAAATTTTATAAATCCTTAGAGAATTTCTGGAAGAAATAAAAAGGAAAACTTCATATTTCTTATTTTAAGACTTCTAGCTTGAATTTCCATTCTGAGACACCCTTCCTAAACGTTGCTTTGGTGGTGGTGTGAATTACATAGGGAACTTGTGCATTTGAAACAGAAATCAGATAGTTTTTCAGACATTCTACATGGAAGCCAATTATTCATTCATTTACCAAACTTTCTTACCCACCATAAGCCAGATACAGAGAAAGCCCAAAGGATACAATGAAGAATAGGACATAGACCTGTCCTCAAAAGTGTACATTCTCTTCAGGAGTGTGTCTAAAAACAAATGAAAGAACAAAGTCAAATATAACTTAGCATTTTAATTATTTGGCTTTGGAATTCTTTTTCCATGAAATGAATATGAGGGAAATCAGAAAAAATAATTCACTCTTTTGAAGGCAGTTTTGTACTGCTTTAAGACCCTCGAATTGGGGGTGATAAGGAAAAGCCTTTCCAACATGGCAAGATGGAAAGATGGAAAGAGCACTGAGGGATGAGGGAAAGGATCTGATATTAGTCCCAGTTGTGCCCCTCAGCAATCATGTGAGTTTGGGAAGACACTATTTGATTTCTGTGGTTCAGTTTCCTCATATTTCTTTAATGCCCACTCTACGGAGGTACATAATCTTTATCCGGGTTGGTACTGGCTACTTGGACTGTGTCGTGGAGGGTGCACTGTGGGTGGCTG
The DNA here is from genome assembly GCF_965194805.1 of Balaenoptera borealis. NCBI lineage: Eukaryota > Metazoa > Chordata > Mammalia > Artiodactyla > Balaenopteridae > Balaenoptera > Balaenoptera borealis. The sequence continues at coordinate 22,707,057 of NC_138863.1, forward strand.
TTCTTCCTATTTTTTGTTTTTGCTTCCTCTCAATAAAATTTTATGAATTTTAAACTGTTTTAATCTGTCACAGTAAAACAGAAGTTGCCTATGCTTCCCAATTTACATAGCTGATTTAAGGTATTTAATACTAACTAAAAGCATTACATTTCCAACAATAACAGCTTTCCTCTCTCAGGGATTCTGAGTGGGGACTTGACAACCTGAATGTCCTCTACCTTGTTTCCAGTGCAACGCTAATACTGCCCCATCTATGTCAAAGGGACTGTAGGAAAAAAGCAACGAAGTAATGTCTGTCAAGGTGCCCTGCAAACTAAAAACAGCTAGGTGAATTAAAGTTTGCTCTTATTGTTAAAATAGTTTTAATACATGTCCATTAAAATGAGTGTTTATGTATTTGTTTCCTCAAAGTCAATTTAAAGTCCACTTTCATTGAAGAAAGGGGAAATAATGAAGAAAGAGAGCTTTTCCAAATCTAGAAAGACAGTCTAGTTTTAAAAATGGTGGTTCATTGTTCAGTGGGTATAGAGTTTCAATTTTACAAGATGAAAATTTCTAGAGAGTTGCTGCACAACAATGTGAATATAGTAACACTAAGCTGTACATTTAAAAATAGCTAAGATGGTACATTTTATGTTTCATTAACCATAATTAAATAAAGAAAAGGCAGTTCAATGATTAACTACATCAGAGCTATGACTCCAGTAGCCTTGAAGACCTCAAAATTAAATTTCTAAATCAGTGAACAGCCAGGTATGGCAACTGAATGCCAATTTTCAAATAAATATCATCTACTCTTAAGAAATGTTAGCTGCAGATATATTTATTGTTAGGAACAAAAATATTTATATCATGGAAGGTAGTCATTTAAAATGCGTATTAGCCTCATGAGTTAAGTTTTTGTAAGTCAAGCACATAAAGTCATGAATTTTGTGGGAATAGGAAACTAGATAGCACATGAAATTCTAAACTATCCAAATGCCCTAGTATTTATAATTTATATCTATATTTATAATTAATTTATATTTAATTTAAATTTAAATAAAATTTATATTTATAATTTAATTTATGCAATATTCACTTAATAGTGCCTTGTTATATCAACTATAATGTTAATTTAATAAAATATCTTTACCATATATTGAATTAATTTTCCTGATTAAAATGCAATTACAATTTTGCCATCTGAACTTGGCACCATTACTGATGGAACACATTAATGCCGGGAAATCTAATTTTTTCGCCATTGAAAAGGTAACAGTAGGATTGTTTGTAATGATATAAAATAATTTGCAAGATGATCCTGAGCATAAAAATAACTCCTGAATGAAAGACAGCTTGATTTCAAAGGAATTACAAGATTAGAGGGGCAAATCCCATGGAAATTGGACAGTATGAAATGAACAGTGGTGAAAGAGTGATAACTCAAGACGATGGAAAGTTAGACATAAAATATCTTATTATATATCTATTCAGAATATACAGTTCTAACATTGATGACTTGAATCTGAGGTAACTTTCAAAAAGCTAGAAATAGTATATTTGAGTTTGCTAACCCATATGGAAATGCTGCATTTTCTGCAACAGAAACAAATTGTATGATTAACTAAATTAAAGTTTGTTAATACAGTAAGAAATCTATTTGATGTTAGTGACAATCTAAATTACAATAGTTTATGCAACATGAGACCTTGTTCCTAATTCAAATATTTGTTTTAGAATATGACATAATGCTCTAATCTCTAAATCTATAGCAACAAGCTTGTAAATTTAGAAGAATGATAGTATAGTTTCTAAAATGTGAAAAACAGCAATTAAAAGTACTGAAACTGTTAGTTTTAATCTTCATGTACAGAAGCAGTCATATTAAATTTCTTCTACATGTTCTTTCAAAAACATACTTTCATTCTTTTACACTATACTTTTTGATCCCAAATGATTTTTATAAGGAAAATTAGATGAAGTAAAGATAATATTACTCCCAGGAAGGGAGTTATAAAATCATAGAAATGAAATTATATTATGCACACTACTATTTAATTTAGTAAGTGACAAAAGTTGAATCAACAAAATATTGGTCCCTAGATTGTTAGTGCATTTTCAAATGGTATAAGAGATGAACCTATTTCCAGGGCAGGAATAGAGATGCAGACGCAGAGAACAGACATGTGGACACAGTGGAGGAAGGGGAGGGTGGGACAAACTGGGAGATTAGGAATGACATATATACACTACCATGTGTAAAACAGATAGCTAGTGGGAACCTGCGGTATAGCACAGGGAGCTCAGCTCAGTGCTCTGTGATGACCTAGGTGGGTGGGATGAGGAGGGTGGGAGGGAGATCCAAGAGGGAGGGGATATATGTATATATATAGCTGATTCACTTCATTGTACAGCAGAAACTAACACAACATTGTAAAGCAATTATACTCCAATAAAAAAATTTTTTAAAAAGAGATAAGCACAATTTGCAATTTATTTTTCCCATTTTCCAGGAGGATTATAAGTATAAATATTTAAATACATGTATTATTAACATTTTAAAGGAAACTCATAGTTTTCAGAAATCTAGTAATGCAGAATTCATTCTGAAAACTTCTCATAAATACCGTCCTATAAAAACATTCTCCTTGAGAGTAGATCATTAATGATTACATGATGCTATTTATCTTACGAATAAAATACTAACAACAATTAATGAATTAAAACCTGTGTTTTTTAATATTTGACAGCCAGCTCATCAAACACTATTAACTCAAAAATGTTGCAGGTCTATTAGGAACATATGTCAGAATGCTCTTAGGAAGTGCATTCTTTATCTTTAGAAATATTTCCTCATATCAAAACAGACCATGCATCCAGAGCATAAAGAGAAAAGTAACAATATGGTTGCAAGTGATAAAATTGTTCTTCCCTTTTTGCTGACCACATAGGGACTCATAATACTCTCTCTCCTGATTTTTGTGAAAAAAAATATCCTGGTTCTTAAAATAGGGTTCCACCTGTCCTTTCATGATGAGGCTCAAGGATCAGAAGTACACATTATGGATGTGGAAAGAAGGGGTCACACTGAGGAGAATGAGTTCCAGGAATAAAATTGGGGGAAATGCGAGGCAGAGAATTCAAAATAGACATCACGCTGTTTTTCTAAGGAAGATGGCATATAAGCTCTTTCTCACTCTCAGCTTAGCCATAAACCTTATGTTATTTCTCATCCCACAGTCACTATCAGGATGCAGGATATGTTCAGGGGACTCATTTGAATCCAGAGAATGCCTAAAGCTTCATGATCTAAAAATCTCTATGCACCTTATTTGGCGACTCATGATAACTGCTGGGCAATCAAGATATAGGAGGTGAACTCAAAAATTGTGCCTTTGAAGACTATTCATAGTCAGTTTCCTTTTACTAGTGATTCATTATAACTACCGACACACTTAATGTAATTTTTATTGTACTAAACTTCAACAGCTTAAACTGTATCTCTCATACTGCTTGGCACCCAGGAAATAAATGCTTGCTAGATATAGCTATTATTGTTACTGAACTTGAATTACAAGTATTAATTGATCAGAGTTAGTAGGGCAACTGATAGGAATTATTTATGCAACAATATGGTCTGGCAGATGGTTAGACTCTAGTTATCAAAGTCATAAGTGAAATATGTATATTTACTCTCCTATCATATTCCTTTAATAGAAAATGAAGAATTTATTGTACATTTTATTCTTCAGAATAATAAACAATTACCACTCCACTTCACTCTACACATTGTATTTCTATGTCCTTAAAATTACTTCAGAATTAAAAAGCTAAAAAAGAGACAAATAAAAATTCTAATTGCACTAGCAGTTGTAGAACATAATGACAAATTCGGGTATATACTGTGGTGCTGTGGTAGCTACAATACATAAAACAAATACAAAATTTAATTGCACTGTTAGAAATAAATGTTATTGCTATGATCAAAAGAAAACTAAATGAAACCTAAATGGTTTGAACATTGAAAGTTGTATTACTTTGAATAGGCATGAGGATGAAAGAAAAATAAATTCTTAGTAATTGTTAAAAACTTGGGTGACCAGAGACCACAGACCACTCCTCTGTCCCACTAGTGGTAAGATCTTCAATGACAAAAAAGGGAAGATAGGAGCACCTTTTTCAATTATATTCCACACATATATATTGAGGGGGGGATCATTCTATTCAGGGGGCAGGGAGGGATCTTTCGAGCTTTAGGTACTTGGTATAAGACATCTCAATGCTCAAGTATAGTCCAATATTTATCTGAAAAGAAGTAGGGTGTAATATCTATTTGACGAATATTCATTTGAGAAAAGTATAATGCAATAATTATTTGGAAAAATATTTTTAAGTCAGAGAAATATTAAGTTTGGACTTTAATAAAATCCATGTATATTTTATTCTAGTTGTAGAAATTTGTTTTTGTCAAATGTTCTATTGAACTCTTAGCTTGCTACCAATTAAAACCATTTAAATCAATACTACATAAACATTCAGGTATAGCCTTTTTACTAATATCACAAAATCTAGGTATACATTACTATAGTAATCGACTAGTGGCACTTAAACACAAAATAAATTGGTTTCCAATTTACTCAAAAGGATCATTATTAGAAAGAATTTTTCTTAAGTTTAGGACTGTGACCTATATATTTCTGAAAACTGGTTCTGGGTCATTAGTTGGTTCTTTTCTTCCTTTGGCATGTTAAAGATAGCAACCAATAAAAAATAAATTAATTTAAAAACTGTCTTTGGGTGTGTACGTGTTTGAGAGTGAGAGATGGGTGGGGGGTATACTCTGCAGTAGTAGAGTCAGGCAAGTCTGAGGTGAAATCCTGATTCTGGCATTTATCTTCCATGAGACCTGTGAACAGCACTTGATCTCTTGGAGGCTTGATTTTATTTGCAGTATTTCTGTGAGATTAAATGGAGTATTACGAGAGAAAGCATCTAGCGCAGTGCATGGCACAAAAGAGGAAGAGATTCTGAATAAATATCATTCTTTTTTCCTAATTCTCGTTGTGTATATTTTGCAGTCAGGTTGATGCCTGTAATGATGTGGTTTTTTGCTACGTCCCTACAAACAGGAATGACAATAGATGAATCCTGGCTAAGAACCACTTTGCTCTTTTTTACTCCTTGATTTCTTTTTTCCAATGTGCTTAGCCTGACAAAGGGTAGACGGAGCGTGTGTGTGTGTGTGTGTGTGTGTGTGTATGTGAGTGTCTTTGTGTATGTGTGCAATGAAAATGATAAAATCTTTTGCCTTATTCATGACCACAATGCTTTGTTCAATGAAGGTTTGTTGAAAAAAATAATGAATGTGTGAAATATGTAAAATACTTCATACTTTTTGGCAATTATAGCTGACATCATTTCCACATTTTCATGCATAGAAGTGAGGATTTGTGGTGAGAAGGATGGAGATGAGGAGATAATTATCTAAATAATTTTTGTACTTTCATTGAAATTATCATCCACTTTTCTGCAAATAATTATTACTCCCAATTTGCAGATAAGAACTCTGAGGCTCAGAGAACTGAAGTGAATTTTCATGGTTTACACAAAGCTAAGTGTTTAAGTATGGATCTGGATGCTGAACCCAAGTTTTCAGTCTCTTAGTCTTTCCAAAATATCTCCCATGACCCTTTGTGATACGTTTTCTATGGCAGTCCAACTGTACACCTTGCAAGAAATAAACAATACATCAAATACCCTGGTTTTCTTGATTTTAATTTTAATTCTCCCTTTTTTTTATATTTATCTATTTTATCTATCTGTCGATCATCTATCTATCTACGTATCATTTATTTTTACTGAGAATTAGGGTGCACATACAAAAGACTATATAGATTAGTGAATTACTGAAAAGCAAACACTTGTGTAACTGCCGTCCACGTCAAGAAAGAAAACAATGCCAGAACCCCAGAAGTGCTCCCCTTTGTGCCACTTCCTGTTTCCAACCCTTGCTCTCCCTCTTGAAGGTAAACTCTGTGCTAACATTTATGGTTATCCTTCCCTTCTCTTGCTGTGGAGTTCTGTACAGTACGCACCTTTAAATAACAGAATAGTATTGCTTGATTCTGAACTTTTTATAAAAAGAATCATAGATTATGTATTCTTCTTGCCTGATTTCTTTCACTCAACATTATGTTTTGCTGTGTGCTCATTCATTTTCATGATAGCATGTATTCATTTCAAGGATAGATTACATTTTATTTATCCATTCTACTACTGATTGATGTTTGGGATGTTTTCTTACTCCTCTTCTTAACTAATGGTCTTAGCTTCTTGTAATATCCATTCAATAAAGAAAAATATAACACTTCAGAATTTAGTGATGCTATATTTGAAGTGATCCTCGTAAATTACCAAAGCGGGAAAAGCAGGATAATCCTAAAAATAAGTCACTGAATACACATTAAATCTCATTTGTTAATGTACATTTATATACACATATATATGACATATGTCATATATATATATGACACTAGTGATATTTAAAGAAGTTTAAGATGGTTATTGTTCAAATCTGCATTTAGCACTTTTAGAATAGATTAGGCAATTGCAATATAATCAGAAACACCCCCTTCCCCCAATTCAGTTGTCACTGGTGATTTAGGTAGTATTTGAGTGCATCCTTCTAATTTACATTTCTCAATATAAAGATTTAAAATATTCTCAAATATTCTTCCATAGTTATTAACTCCTTGACTAACTGGGCTTTCCACGACCACTGAAAACTCTAAATCAAATTCACCACTAATGTTGAGTCATCAAAAGAGAACGTTAAACAGGAAAACAAAAATAATAAAAGTAAATCTTATTTCAATTTTGGATAATATAGTGAAATATTCCATACAATTTAGAATATCATCAAGAAATCATCTTAAATTTCATTCTGATTCACTGAAAAAATAAAAATACCTGTTGAATTCTTAACTTTTAATTTAGCAATCAAAACAAATAAGCACATTATCACACTTTCTGAAAAAAATTAGATAATAGTTCCTGATGAAACCTGACAATATGTTTAAGGAAAAGGTAATGTCTCTGGAATTGCAAAATGTGTGTGGTCTACTTTGTTAAGTGTCTCTCCCCTCTTTCTCAGCCTCAATACCACCCTTCTTCTTTTTTGGGCTCAGTATTTTATTAATACCTTCTGGCTACATGAGCTTCCCTAGCATAAATCATGGATTTTTATAAATTTTAATAGAATAAATCATAATTAAATGGAATCAATAGTTCTATTTAAATAAGAATTTCAAAATTGTAAACAGAAGAATACTATTACTTCTTATATTTACGAGTATTGTTATATAATTCTTGTAAATTTAAAAACAGGAATATCATTTATTTGACATCTTTTACAAATATATATTATTTTTGCCTTGTTTTAAATCATGGGTTTCCTTAGTCCATTATGAAGTTTAATAAATAATGTGACTTCATATCTAAGATACTTCTTTAAGAAATCACATGCCATAACATACTGTTGTATTTAAAACATCCACTTGTAAAGTTGATCTTGATAACTTTAATCTCTATTCTAGATTGATTTGTCTACTTTTTCATTATAGGCCAGAAATATATTTGGAATATATTTGAAAAATATTTGTCAATAAATAACATAGACTATCTCAAGCTCTGACCTAGTCCTGTACTCATTTTATTTGTTTCCATTGAACACAGTTCTAGGACATGGCTGGCTGTTCCAACCCTGTTTAGCTCCAATGAGTTAGGAAATCAAGAATTATTACAACATTGAAAACTGTGATAGGCTGAGGTGGGCTGGAGCTAGTCAATCAAAGAAGACACTCAAACTCCTTGGCTACACTTCCAGTTAAGACCTCTTGAATGAATGGAGTTTTTCTCCGTTCATAACTCTCTCCCAGTGGCATTGATATCCAGAATGGTAGAGAGATGGTTTGGGTCTGCTTAACATGCCTTTCTTTCAAAATATTCTATTAAAAGTTGACCCACAACAACAAGTGTCAAATCTGCTATTTCTGAAATTTCTGCTCAATGCCTTCCCATTTGACATCTCCACAACAGTGGCCTCCCCCTTGGATATCAGATACCAAATTAGATTTGAGCTGTATTTTCCTGCCTCTTTTTGGATCTAGTCTCAGAATCTTGGTGTCCTCTGGAGACTCTCTGTGGTACATTTCATGCCTATTGTAGCAGCATGTACATAGAGGTGTATTTTAATTCCCTGCTGGGAGCAAACTACCAAATTTATAAATACCAATTATTTATGAACTGATTTTTAAACTATCATATTTCTCCCTGAGATAAACTGTTGTTTTCAACACATAAAAGTTTAATATAATAAATATTTAATATCACTGGCACATTTATATCTCACCTCATTGCAAGAAAGAATTTGAGGCATAGTCAGTCAGAACTGCACCTAACATTGACATTACTTGACTAATAGTGAAATTAATATCCTTATATATTCTACAACTCAGTATTTTTGTGGGCTAACAAAGGGTTAGGAACATCTCTTTTCTCTTGTCATGTTTCTTGGTCTATTAGCTACATATATTGGTTAATGTAGAAATTAGTTAGATGATATAAATATCAATATTATCTAGAATCAGGTAGCACTAATGCAAAACAATATAATTTAATACAGAAAATACTCTAATCACCATGGGTTCACTGTCGTAGAACAACTGCAATGGAAAGGCTGTTGCATATTAAATCTTTATTTTTATTGTGCAACTTACTGAAAATTTAGGAAAATCATTCTGATTTAGTTATTTTTCACTCTATCTGCTCTAGTGTTTTAGGTGTTTCCTGTTTTTCTACTTTCATCACGTAAAATGTTGGAAGGTAAGAGAAAACTCATTATCAGTTTTATTCAGCAAAACTGGAATAGTTCAGTATTACTGTGCTGAACTTAGCTGACACTTCTATGAAAAGAAACTATATTAACACTATAAGAATCCTCAGTAGATCAGAGGCTACGTAGATTATAGATCTTTCATTATAATTCATTTTACAACATGTTCAATGCTGTCTCCCACTTTTGCACTATGTAAATATTTTCCGATGGCATGAAGTCACCTTTTATATCTGATTCCCCCAAATATGAAATAAGCATTGAACTATGATTTTTGTTTTTAGTATTCTAAATTTTTAAGCAGAATGAGTGTATGCTTAATTTTTATACTGTAAAATATTTAAATTATTATATTCCAATGAAGAAACTCAGTTCAAAACTTTTCTCTGGATTTTAAATGTATTTTTGGACAATGATTCTTCAGAATAATGACATTTGAAAGTGTATGCACTCTTCTTTAGATAAAAATTGTCAAGAGAATAAGGATTCATGCCCATTCATTCTTTCTCATGTTGTTAGCTATTTTTATGGGTTAAGATATTTTTCCACTCCTCTGAGATTCTATAATATTCAAGGAAGTGGTCTTTAAATCACTTGCCAGCCCTTCTCTCAAACTAAGAACCAGAAGAAGTGTTTTTCCTATGTGTTCATCATGGCATGCTTTAATACAATACAAATATATTTTGTTCTATATTGAAATTACCCATTTTGGGGCATCTGTTTCACCCAGTAGACTCCAAGATCCTTGAGGGTAAGGACTGTGTCTTGCTCACGGTTGTATCTTCCATGATGAATACAGCTACTGATATATGATTTGTTAGAAGAATGAAAGTGTGTTACATAGCAGGAAGCATACAGATTAAGTTTTTGCAGCCTTCATTCTACTGAGAAAATCCTCTCCTGTGGTGTGTGCTCAGTGAATATTAGTGTATTGATCGTCCTTCCCCTACTTTCAACATCATGCCAAAGTCAATGTCTTGCCTGACTTAGAGTTTCCTTTTCCTTTAATTTTTCTGTCCAATTAAAGTGAAAGTTATGAGTTTGTTAATAAAGACAAGTTTTAGTGAAAGTCAAATCAGGTACTGGTTCTGTCATCAGTCTAGCTGTGGAATTTTGAAGAAGTTAATCTTGCTGAATTTTAGTCTTCTCAATTAAAAATACTTTGATTTTTTAAAATGCAGATTAAATGATATTATGATTATAATAGTGCTTGAAAAGGATAAATAACTCTATAGAACAGTGGATGTCCCAACTTTAGTGTTCATTAGAATCATTTGATGTCATTTTAAAATGCTGATGGCTGAGCACCACCCTTAGAGTTTCTGACTCAGAAATTCTAGGGTTTGAGAATTAGCATTTCTCACAAGCTCGCAGGTACTACTGATGCTGTCAATGCAAAGACCACACTTTGAGAACCACTGATATAGGGAATTGTTACTCTAGAATGGTTAAACATTTTCGTCTCCTCCTGTATTCATATTATAATCCTTTAATATTCACATATTTCAGTTATTCTACTATCCTAGCTGAATATATTCTTTTCTATTTCAAAACTTAGTAGCTTGAAAACTCACTTATAAAAAACAAGGTAAAATATTTCCTACCCATACATTTTAATATATTAAAATGACAAATTATTTGATCAGCTATAAGGCTAGCAAAATGAAAAACATATGAAAAAATGCTTTTGAGAAAACCTTTTCAATGGTATGTATATTGAATTATGATATAAATCCATGGGTCATAAGATATAGTTGAAACTTGCAGAAAGTTAATAAACTTGAACAGCAATTAACTCACAATTGTACAATGTTCTTAAGAAAACTAGGTTTGGATCATGAATTTAAACAATTTGATACATTAACCTACTCTACCCAGCCTACTAATTGGAATGCAGGCTTGCAGCATACTATGTGACAGACTTGGTGAAAGATTATTTCTTTGCCAGGGCATAGTCAATATTCAATTATTTTCTTATTAATAATTTATCCTGCATAATAGAAAAAACACAGTAAATAACCATCTGTCTCCAGGAGCAGCTTTTATATTTACAAATAGACACAGCATAGAATCTCAGCAAGAGGCATGTAAAAAGAAAGGACATTCCAGGTTAACTGCTTAAATGAAGGAATTTGCCAGACTTCTATCTTAAACTGGTTGCTCTTCTTGGCTCCTAGTCTGAATAAAACAATGACAACCCAAAATTGGCCTATAAGGGGGAGAAGATTGTATGTCAGGAAAGTTAAAGGTTTTAGGATATATACAGACAGACAGACAGACACACAGATGTATAGAGTTAGTTTCCACAAGGAACAAATTTTATTAATAACACAAACTCCTAGCTATCCATTGGGAAGCTGGAATTTTCAAACTGGCCACCATCTATGGCAGAAAGAAGGGAACCGCTACAGAGAGCAGCTACAGCAACTACTAGAGGTAACCAGGAAAGAAGGGGAAGCTGCATCATGATATAAAGAAAGTGGAACAACGCAAAGTCACCATGTTTGTTTCTGGGAGACAGGTGAGTACATATTGCCGTCCTGACTGGGAAAGGAGTTAGAGCAAGAATGACAGGAAATAAAATATATGTAGCTTTTGGGAGTAATGAAATAAATTATTAATATCATTGGCTTTTGTTTATTTATTCTTATCTTGTCCTGAAAAGTATTTTAAGGATATTTGGCAGCAAATGTTGAAATAGTTCCTAATACTGACTTCAGCTTATTAATTTCAACACTGAGGCAGCATATTATTCAGATCATGCTTTATAGTCAGAATAAGTTATACAGAAGACACAGAATGTCTAAAACTTCTATAATCACTCTTTGACCACAAATTAATTGGAACAGTTATCAGGAGGAGACAGAATTTAACACGTTTTAGACATGAAGTTTATATGATTTTTATTACTCAATTAAAAATAATTAATGGTATATATTAAAAGCTCTTTCTGAAAAACACTTTACTGAACTTATTTACATTTTCTGGATTAGTTCTCTAGACTAGTGCACTGTTATGTCTTTGAGATGCCCTTAAGAGTAATCAATTTGAATTATTTTTATTCATACTTCACTGACAATTTAGCTATTGTCTGATATAAATAAAAGATATGTATAAAATCCTAAGATATAAGAGTGCATAAAGTAAAACTTTCAAAGATCTTATTACTGAAATTTTAGGAAACCAAGCACATTTAAGAGCCAGGGAATCAGTATCAGCCAGAAACTACCTTTTTTCTCCTCAAAGACTGACCTGCTATCTGAATAATGCTTCAGTTTCATGTTTTGTGATTTCTCATTTTTAAATTAAGGGGCCCAAAGTATGACCTTATGAGATTCTGTTAATGTGTTTATCATGGTAAGGTTTGGGGGGAGTGTGTGAAAGTGCTTTAAATAGCCTTTAAGTCATTTTGCTGTTCTGAGCGCGGTGACCAAATTTCAGAGAGCAGCAAAAGGTCAAGATTGGGAATAAGGTCTTAACCCAACATGCTTGTCTTCCAGACTTGACACCTGCAAAAGAAATGGTGGCTGTAATGCTTTTTGGGTTTGTGGTTAATACCGTGTATTTTGTTTGCTCTTTACTTGTGTCCTTGAAGTTCTCACTAAATGGTCAGAGCCTTTTTCCTCACTCCTTACATCTGGGATTGGCCGTGTGATTTGCTCGGCTACAGCCATTAGGATGTTATCAGACTTGACACAAGCAGAGGATTTTAAAAGTGCTGTGCATTTTTTACTTTTTTCTTGGACTTCCACCACCATCACGAGAAGAACCCTCGGCAAATCGCCCACAGGAGGAGAGACCACAGGGACAGAGCTGAGCATCCCAGCTAAGACCATTCTAAGACCAGCCAGCCCCTCCCAACTCACTAGCAAACTGTGGACAAGAGAAGGACACCTGAGATCCACTGAGACTTGTGAGAAATAACAAACACTTCGTATTTTAAGCCAATACATTTGGAGTGGTTTGTTATATAGTGATTTGCACATAAAATCCTTTTCAGAGTCTATTTCCAGCCTGTACTTAAGTAAGGACTGAAGTCCCACTGTCGGTTTGCTACCACAAGTAATCAGATTCCTTGATTCAGGATGACTACTCAGCTATTAAAAAAAATAGTATCATTTCTAGACTGTATAGGGCCAACATGTAAGAAATGATGTTATCGACTCATCTGTAACTGCTTCTGAGTGTCTACATAAGCATTTAGTTGGTAAATTTGATTTCAATAACATAGTCAGTTTAAATGATTAGAATGAAACAAACATTTATTCTGCATTTACCCTCACTGATTTTTTAAAATCAGATATTATATTTTAAACAAAATGAACTAATTTGTGGGCCAGTTCCATAGACTGGATGCTCAACAATTACAAAGGTAGTTTTGCTTCTATCCTTTTTGATGCTTGAGGTCAAAGAAGAGTACATGAAATATTGTCTGGTCTGTTCTAGGGGTGAAGAATCCTCTGTGATTTTTGCGGTTTTGGTAATATCAAAACTTTGCCACCTATATGAAGTCAATTTTAATACATAAGTAGATAGTAATTCAATATTTCACATATTGATATCCCTGCCTCTTATATCTTCAAAGTATATACAGAACGCAGCTATTTGTTCCTACATTCTCTGCTTCCACTCCAGTCCAAGCCCCCATCCTCTCCCTCCTGGGTTATCACAATAGATTCCTTATGCCCTCATTCTCCATAGTCTAGTCTCAGGAGCAGCCAAATTGATTGTTCTAAAATGTATGACTCTCCAATCGATTCCTATCTTACTCATATTAAGAAACAAATTCCGAGAATAGCTGGCGAGGCCCTACACGATTTGGTTCCACCTTCCTCACCCCATGCATTCTCACATTTTGTTCATATCTCCTGCCATCTATTCTATCATTGGCTCATTCTCTTCCAGCTGCATTAGGCTTGCTTGCTTCCCCTTGAACACTGGGGAACACTCTTTACCCGTAAGTTGTGTTCTTTCTCCCCACTTCCATCTGCAGGGCTTAAATGCTACCATATTAAGTGAGCCCTTCTCCAATCATTCTCGTACAAAAATTAGCAAATTCCTCTTTTTGCCAGTAACCCAGACCCCTTTATCCTGCTTTTTTGTTTCAACATCATCCACTGCCACATGACATATTATGAATTAGTTTATTTTCTTATTGTTTGACTGTTTTCCTGCCCCCATTATGACAACTGCCATTAGAATGCAAGCCCCGTGAGGTCAGGGTTGATTCTACTCTGTTTCATTGCTGCATGCTTTGTGCCTGGAACATTGCCACACCCATATTGGGTGCTTGATAAATATTTGCTAAATAAATGACAGTTCATTTATAATATTCATTTGTTTGCTTTCAACAAGTAAAATGTTTAAAAACAAAATTTCCCAGGGTTGTAAAATGAACCTTAAGACTAAAGTGGTTTGTCTTATCCAACAAACAAGCAAGCAAGTAAAGCTCTGTTCTCAGAGTAATTATTTGTACAGCCTTTCCTCCAAAAAGCCTTAGTTTTGCAATTCTTTCCTCTACCTTAACTCTCAAGTTTTTCATATAACTTATGTATTATTTATTGGTTAAGAAATTGCAAGTCTTTTTGAATGTGTTTGTCATAAAATAAATTTGTATTTGATAAATTTTAGACATTTTAATTTTAGACATATCAAAATTATAGTACTTATACATACCAATGAAATCATAAACCTCAATCATAATGATTTATCTTTAATAGAAATAACTAACATGTACTAATATATATTTTTATGGGACACTCACCATTTTGTCTTAATTTTAAAGAAATAGAGTAATTGTAAAACATCTGTAACTTAGCAAATTGACTAATGTGAAAGAAAAAGCTAAAGTATGGCTGTGCGGAGACAGCTTCGTGTCAGGCCAAGGAAAGTGGCTAAGAAATCGTAAGTCTTAAGTAACTCAAAATTACATTTTCTGGATTGTGTGAATGGTGCTTCATTGCTCCCAAGAGGAAGATCAAAATCCTTAGCATGACATTCAAGATTCTTCATGATCCCGGGTCAAAGTGACCACAGCCCCAGTGACAGCTGATCTTCACACCTGTACTCTAAGTTTTGGACATATTCAACGGCTTGCCTTTCTGCAGAATGCTCTAAGTTTTATTGATTTGCTTTACTCATTCTGCTCCCTATGGAAAGCTTCTCATCCTTTGAAATCCATTTCAAATGCCTCTTCCTTTGGGCAACCTTGCTCAGTGTCTCAGGCTGAAACATACCCTCTCCTGATCTCCATGATTTATTAGTATAGCACTCACTATACTGCAGTTTTTATGCATAATTCTGTGTCATCCAAATATGGTTAACTATCTAAGAGTGGGAATCATTTCCTACTCATATTTACATCACTTGTACAGTATTAGATAAACTTGGCACTTAATATGTATTTTTTAAATTGTAAGTAGGAATAGATATTTTATTATAATAGCATATCTTTTCTATAGCGAGATTCTATAGAATACATAGTATATTCTATAGGGAATATTTAGACTTAAGTTATTTTAAAATATTATTACCAAAATTATTTCTTTTGCTTTGATTTTTGCTAGTGAACAACTACCTCTTAAGTTAATCAAACTTTCCACCAGTTTGCATTTTACTGTTCTGAAGGAAAAAGTAGGACATAACTTTTATCTTTTTAAAACAAAAATCCTTCTTTTGTTCTACGTTCATTATTACCTATTTGATTTTGTTTATATGCTATATGTATTCAGAAATAAGTTTAAAGGTAAGTCTACTACAATAAAATATTGTAGAGTGCCCATGTGGGAAAATTACTATTCCAGGAAAGTAAATCTTGTAATAATGTAGTATTCATTATTATAATGTATCAGTGAATACTTCAATTTCAGCTTTTTGCTAATGACCTGTATGCCCCAAGCCTTTCTGAAGAGCTTTCATTTTCTGAGTTAAGACTAAACATAGATTACCTCCCAGTGAGAAAAGTCCCCCCAGGGAGAGCTGAATGAGCAAAAATAGTTCACAACAATGGAAATCTTTTAAAATGCAGATGTTTATGATTATCAAGGGTTTTTGTAACATGTTTCATGTTAAAAATGAAAGGAAAAACATTTGACATTAGCCAGCAACACTAAGTGAATGTCTTTTTGACAAGGAAATGGTTCTCTACAAATGACTAAAAATTGAATAATAAGATTCTGAACATTCGTTTGGCCCAAATAAATGGTATTTCACCTTAGTTTCACCTTAGAAGTACCTGGGGAGTTTCCAAAAATATAATCTAAGGCCCCAACTCTAAAGATTGTTATTTAATTGGTATAGGACTTGTGCAGCAGGCATTTTATAGAAGCTCCAGGCAACTCTAAAGTTCAGTAGGTTAGAGAATCCCAGGGTAAATATCCCTGGGGTGAATCTCTTGAAAGAGTATGTTTTAGCCAGGTTAGTCACATGGCTTTACTGAAAATAGATGTTTCTGACAATTACATTAATAGTAGTAGGTATTCTACATCGTAAACAACTATGTCATGGCACATACAACAGAAAGAAATGTTTATTTTAAACAAAAAACATTTACTTGGGTTCTGTGTTTCACAGACTGAGTAATAAAATTTTTTTTCTTAGAGAAAAATGTCAAATTACAATCTGACTGAAAAGGGTTATTAACAAGAGTTTGTGTGGATGGCTAGATTATTTGGGGCTTAAAATAGGTCAGCTTTTCACAGCCTGCTAATGGACAACAAGTGTCTTAGTTCAGGCTTCTATAACATAACACCATAGACTGAGTGGTTTATAAATAACTGAACTTTATTCTCACAGTTCTGGAGGCTGGGAAGTCCAAGATCAATGCATGGAAAGAATCACCGTCTGGTGAAGACCTATTTCCTGGTTTACAGAACTCTGTCTTCTCACTGTAACCTCCCAGTCAGAAGCAGGGAGGGAGCTCTCTGGGGTATCTTTTATAAGGGCACTAATCCATTCATGAGAGCACCACTCTTAGACTCTAATGACCTCCCTCTCAAAGGCTAGGCCTAAGACCATCACATTAAGGGTTAGGATTTCAACATATGAATTTTGGGGGGACACAAACTTTAGTCCATTGCAGCAAGGGAATTAAATTCTTAACACATACTAATCTTTTAGTTAGTTGGTAAATAATCAAAGCTATTAGGCAGGAGACATGGTTGTACCTGTCACATCCAGTATCACTGAATATCACACTGGATATCATAAGGCACAAACATGTATTTTTATTCAAAATGAATATTCAGATATTTCCCAATTCTTTTAATATAATATTTTCCAATTGGTACTTTACTAACTCTAAAATAATTCTTAAATAGTGTTGGATGATTTTTAATCAAACTAACATTCTAAAAAAATAATCATGGTACTACACTCAGCAAAAACAAAGGCAATGACTTTTTAGATACAACACCGAAGGCATGATCTGTGAAAGAAATAATTGATAAGCTGGGCTTCATTAAAATTAAAAACTTCTGCTCTGTAAAAGACAATGCCAAGAGAATGAGAAGACAAGCCACTGACTGGGAGAAAATATTTGTAAAACACATATCTGATAAAGGACTGCTACCAAAAATATACAAAGAACTCTTAAAGCTCAGCAATAAGAAAACAAGCTGATTAAAAATGGCCAAAGACTTTAACAGATCCCTCACCAAAGATATACAGATGGCAAATAAGCATATGAAAAGATGCTTCACATCATGTGTCATCAGATAAATACAAATGGAAACAATAAGACACCACTCTATACCTACTAGAATAACCAAAATCTAGAATACTGACAATACCACATGCTGGTGAGGATGTGGAACAGTGGGAACTCTCATCCTACGCTGGTGGGAATGTCAAATGATACAGCTACTTTGGAAGATATTTTGGCAGTTTCTTACAAAACTAAACCTACTCTTATCATATAATCCAGCAATCATGCTCCTCACTTGTTACCTAAAGGAAATGAATACTTATGTCTCACAAAGACCTCCATACAGATATTTATAGCAGCTTTATTCATAATTGGCAAAAGTTGGGAGCGACCACGATGTCCTTCAGTAAGCGAGTGGAATAATAAACTGTGGTACATCCAGACAGTGGAATATTTTTCACTGCTAAAAAGAAATGAGCTATCAAGCCATGAAAACACATGGAGGAACCTTAAATGCACATTACTAAATTAAAGAAGCCAATCTGAAAGGGCTACATACTGTATGATTCTAACTATATGACATTCTGGAAAAGGCAAAACTATGGAGACAGTAAAAAAGACTAGGGGTTGCTCAGGTTTTTTTATGGGAGGGAAGGGAGAGACAAACAGGCAGAGCACAAAGTATTTTTAGGTCAGTGAAATGCTCTATATGATATTATAATGTTGGATACACGTCATTATACATTTGTCCAAACCCATATAATGTACAACACCAAGAGTGAACTCTAAGGTAAACTATGGACTTTGGGTGATTACAATGTGTTAACGTAGGTTCATCAATTATAATAAATTACCTCTCTGGTGGGGGATGATGATAACGGGGGAGGCTGTGCGTGTGTGGGGACAGGGGATGTGAAAATCTCTGTACTTTTCATCTCAATTTTGCTGTGAACCTAAAGCTACTCTAAAAAGAAACACACAAAAAAATCCAAACATAAGAAGAATGTACACTAATAAGCACATAATTGAAGTGCTCATTGGAAACACTAAAGATAGTATGAAATATTTTTTCTTACTTTCTTAAGCATTCCTCTGCTGCATAAAAAGTTCTAAAGCTAGTTTTGGTTATACATATAGGGTATGGAATGTAAAAATTTCATTCTATCAATTTTTTGAGAGACAAGACGGGGAATAAGGAGCTAAAGAAATACATTCAAGAGGAACAAATATCTATTCTTTAGCAGTTTCTCTCTTTTGATAAAGAGAGTTAAAAGAGAAAGATAAGCCATTACCAAGTCATGACGTACAGTGAGACATCTTACTTTAACCATTGTACTTTTTTTTTTAAGGTGAATATTTCTAAAGTGTTACATAGACGTAACTTTTTCTTTATCTTGAGTAAGAGGAAGAGGCTGAAAAATAAAATCATTGGAGAAAATAGAGACAAATGTCAAGCCTGAGAAAGAGAACAGAGGTGAAAATCCTCACCTATCAGACACTTAAGGGAAAAATAAGACAAGGTACGAAGAAAACACCATTCTATAAATCTGTTTAAAAAATAGTTTGGCTCTGCCCAAGATATTTGAAACGTTGTAAAAAGAAAAATAAATAAAAACTAGTTGTGGGAATTGAAAACTTTCTGCAGAATAAGAGGCAATAAAACATAGCATTGCATTTGTATATAAAGCTGTAGTTAGGAAAGCATTAAAGAACATGAACTCAGTGAATATTTCTGATGGGGGATTCTAAAATGCAGACAGTGTTTTAGCCAGGATGCTGTTGAACATGTTTGACACCCAACTGGAATTATCTAAAGCAAAATAAAGGAATACATTGGTTCTCATAATTAAAACATTGGGGGTGGGGAAGAAGTACCAAAGGTCGTGGATTGAATGTCCACCCTGAAGGAATGGAGTTGGAGTCACTCTCTTTCAACCATATGGAAAAAGAATGTGGTAGGAGTATTCCCCTAAAAGATAAAGAAGATATAGAATAGCTAGAAAATAAAATATGTCCATCACATGGTATATGATATCTTTTTTTACCCTGATAATTTTATTTTGCTTTTAAGTAAAAAGCTACTTGAAGATTAATTCATTAATCCCTAAAAACACTCACTTGTTGAGGGTTTACTATTTCCCTGGCACTACCCTAAGAATCAGAGAATAAAAACCTAACAGAAGCTTTGGGTTCCCTGAAATTTGCAGTCCAGTTTTGGCATATTTGACTATGACAAATTCCATAATAGTAGTATGTACAGAACACAGAAGGTGTGTTTAATTCTGATTAGATATGAGAGGTGTTACTGGGGATTCTGAGTGGGCTTTGGTGTGGGTTGGGATGGTGGCGACATAACTTTCAGGTTATACAGTATATTTCTCTACTGAGAATGTGGAGAATTTTACTGATTAAAAATTAACAAGCTCAAAAAAAGGAACAAACAAACAAACAAAAAATTAGCAAGCTCAAATGCAATTGAAATTAGTTAAACATTAAGTATTTCCATACCTCAAGCAGACAGTACTTGGATAATCTCCAATGTCTGAAACCGTATACAACCAGTCAGAAGAATCAAGCAAGTTTTAGATGGCTGTGGGCAGGCTGCAAGGCGAGGCTAATTTTTTGGTAAAGGTTCTAAACAGCCTAGATAAAAGACCATCTGGATCAAAAATTCAAGGCTTTCTAAAAATGTGTAAACTTTCTATTATAAGATAAAGTTTAAATAGTTACTGGTAATAAAATTTAAACTAAATTTGATATGAAATATCAAATCATATTACAGTCTTCTATTTTTTTTTTTTTAAAGAAATTCACGTTCTTTTATTTATTTTTTTATTTATTTATGACTGTGTTGAGTCTTCGTTTCTGTGCGAGGGCTTTCTCTAGTTGCAGCAAGTGGGGACCACTCTTCTTCGCGGTGCGCGGGCCTCTCACCATCGCAGCCTCTCTTGTTGCGGAGCACAGGCTCCAGACGCGCAGGCTCAGTAATTGTGGCTCACGGGCCCAGTTGCTCCGTGGCATGTGGGATCTTCCCAGACCAGGGCTCGAACCCGTGTCCCCTGCATTGGCAGGCAGATTCTCAACCACTGCGCCACCAGGGAAGCCCCAGTCTTCTATTTTTAAACATCTTATTCTAAAGCTTGTATTCCTTTAACATTAACATATTGATGTAGTGAGTATTTTCATCCATATGTGTAAAATTTCCTTATAAAATAAACTATCCAGAAATGAGAAAGTATCAATAAAAAATAATTTTAAAATATGATGTTTCTCTAGAGGGTGAACCTACCAATAGGTTTTTCTAAATTCTCTGTCCATGTCTATTAAGTTTATTTTAAGGTTTATACTCTTTAAGCTTCCTTCATCAGTAAATGGCAACCAAAGGAATAGTTGGCCTAGTATTTTAGATAGAAATAATCATCTGTGAGCTTGCCACATAGAATAATTTATTTCATTGAAAGTAAATTCATGTAAATTACAGTAAACACACAGATAGACAGAGGGAAGCTAGCAAGACTTTTTTCTAAAAATGTGGAGACTTTCATGGAATTGCATTCCGTGCTGTGTAACACATATTATTACCCAGTTCTATTCTAGGCTCTCTATCCCCAATGCCTAAAAATAGTAAATGGCACAGAGCAGGCCCTCCATAAATTATCTTATTTTTTCTTGTCATCTTATTTATTTATTTATTTTTGGTGATTGGTGTTTGTAAGAAAGTATAAAAACAGCAAAAACTTACATAGCACTTTATATATGCCAAGCAATTGTTCTAAGCCTTTTAAATACAGTCCTGCATAGATCATCCTAAGTTATATATAGCACAGAAAATTTCACAAAATCAGAAAAATTTATATATATATATATAATATATATATATATGATTAAAGCTGGAAATATCCCTATTTGATAAGTTTTTTCTGTTTTACTTTATAAAGGTTTTGTAAATACTATTTAGTATAACTAATAATTAATAGTTTTAGCTTCTCCTAAAGATTAGATTTTAAACAAAGATTTCACAACCACACCAAACTGAGAATTAAAAACAATGCTAATTATTCTAAATTGAATTTAAACATTAATTTAATATAGTAGCCTCAACATTTTCAAATGCTCAAATTTGTGAATACTACAATTGTATCTAATCAACCTCATAAAGTGTAATAAATCTTAAATTTAAGTGATATTTTTGGATACACAATTATTTCATGAATATTAGACTGAAGTGAAATGTAGAGTTTTTTTGTTTGTTTGTTTTTTGGGATTTTTTTTTTAACAAGCACCATACTTTAGATAGTTTCACTTTCTCTTTGTTTGCATACCAAGACTGGTAGTTTGCTTTTCAATTACCCGAGGCCATTTTTCACCAAACAGCAATACTCTCCCAAATTCCAAGACTTCCAAAAATGACTTTATTCTAGGAGCAGTTCTCCCTGGAAGAGTGGCCATTAGTAAATTCCACTGGGATGGAGATGTTGGGGATCCACTAAGCCCACTTGTCACGTGACTCACTCACCCTTGCACACCAGCCTCGAGGCCTGTTCCAAACTCATGCCTCAACAAAGCTACGAATGATTTCACGCCATGCATCTTCATGACCACTTGTGAAACAGCAAATGTTAAATCTGCGTATATCAAGGATCTACAGTATTTAGTAATAAATCAAACCACATTTACCCCGAAAATAGAGTTTGGTAAAACCTCCACAGCATCAACATGTAAAAATGGAGTCTGTGTTGCCAACAGGGCACTAAAATGGACCCAGGAGGCCTCTGGGGAAGCATAGCCTGTGCACATCTCCCCCCTGGAAGGAACGTGAAATTTGAACGAGGCCAAGCCACAAGACCACAGCATCCTGAAAAAAGCTGATACAATGAACTCTTGCCTAGTAACAGCCATAGCAACCAATTACGTATAGTTTCGATCTGCCAGCACCAATCATGACTCTTGCAAAACAATTTAGGTAAGCTCCCTCCTTTTCCTTTAAAAAACCCTTCGGCTTTCAACCCTCCTCAGAGCACATTTAGGTTCCTGCCTGAACCTGCATCTCCTGAACTGCAATTTAACTTCAAATAAATGCTTTTGTTGCCTTACAGCCCTGGTCTTATTTCTTGATTAGCAAATGTGTTATTACACAAGTAGCTCCTGTCTTCTCTTTCCAGCTTGTTTTTGTCAAATGAGTGTAGACTAAAGTTCTGATCATCTTGGCAGGAGCAAAGTGCGTGTGGGCTATAATAGCACGGTGGATAGACAACCAGGTTAAAGGTGGCTTGAAGGCAAAAGGAAAGTCTCTAGGTCTTCAGTATTTTCCTGTCGAATTTCCCCAGATTTGACATGAAGCCAATGCTGGAAACAGTCTGCCTTCCTCCCTTTTGCTTCTACTCCCCACAACAGCAATTGTCAAAGTGTGGTTTCAGGACTTCTTGGAGTCCCCAAGACTTTCTCAGGGAGACCTTGAGGTCTTCCCTTTTCCTACCACACATCTGTGTAAGCCCTCATTTTCTTTCTATGCTTCAAACAAAACAATGTACTGCAAAACCTCGATGGCAGAAGCAAAAATTAGAATCTAGATCTCTTAGGCTACATGTTAAAGAAGTTTAAAAACAATAAAGCAAAGCCAATCTTCTCCCTTTTTTTGGGTTTTGGAAAATATAGATTTTTGTAAAATGTTTATGTTGGGATGTAGAGTGTATATTACAGTTATTTAAAATAAATTAATAAATATGTATTTTTATATTATATATACATTTAAATTTTAATTTAAAATATAGTATTAAAAGACTTAATCTAAATAAGCAAAAGGTTTCTGGGATCCACTATAAGTTTTAAGAATGTAAAAGGGTTTTAAGAGCAAGAAGTTTAAGAACCACTGCCCTAGAAGCAGCTTCAAAACCAACTCATAAGTCAAAACAAAAACCATGAATCCACTCCCAGAGAGCCCACTTCATCAGGGCATTCCATCAGGCATGTGCAGACATTAACTTTTCCTTTATTCTCATAGCTGTTTTATAAAGTAGCTCTTGTCACTCACATTTTCAGATGAGAAAATTGAGGAATATAGGCATTAAAAAATTATGAAATCATAACCCCCCAAATGTGTGGCCTATTCTTCACCATGTGTGTAGTCTAGTGGGAGTTTATTCAAGTAAGTCTAATATGGTTCTTGCATGTATTAAGCACTCTTAAAAGTGATGACATAAACTTTTATAAAATATATTTAGTTTGGAAGCAACAATTTAAAGGTAGCTAGGCTGATAGGGACCTGACTTTTGGAGCACAATGGTTTTTAAAGCATTGGCATAACATGGTCAGAAAGGGTCGCATACATGCTTTCAAATTTGTGAAGCCCTTTATTTTACAACTTCTTCTCCTTTTTCTCTTTGCATTTCCCCAAATCAATTAAAATGCAAACACAGGAGGTTTTTTTTTTTTTTTTTTTTTTTTTTTTTACACAGGAGGTTTGATAAGAGGCAGCAAGACAAGTGAGGCATGGGATAGCACTAAAATATGACTGCCTAATGCATGCAGAGTAATAGTAATAATTGGATTTTTAAAGTCTGAGCATTGCATGCTTTACCCTTTATCTCCCATTAGATCGATCACTGCCTTGCTCTTTTTATATCTAAATTGTTAACCTTTTTGAATTTTTAATAACTAAAACTTTGTAACACTTATTAAAACCTGAGATTGTGCTAAATCTTCCACTTAGTTCTTATAAATCATTGCTCCTTATCTGAATAATAGATTTTAATGTCTGATGAAGTTTGTATTTGTTAATCTATAAAATGATGATTGTAAAAATGACCCTATAATTTAACACTATCTTAATCACATTTTTGTATACCTCATGCCTATACAGAATGCCTATGCAGAATTTTATCATCCATATCTCTTTAACAGAATAACTTCAACTAATGAAAAAATAAGTTCAAGACTGTACTTAATGTTCTTAAGTGTTCTCAAATGTTGACTGTACTTACATATTCAAAACATTTAGTGTTAAATATGCCTGTCTGCATCCTACAATTAACATGAAGTTGTACATATCTCACCATAATAAGGGTCATTTATGACAAACCCACATCTAACATCATACTCAACAGTGAAAAGATGAAAGCCTTTTCTCTAAATTTGGGAACAAAAGAATATCCACTTTCACGACTTCTATTTAACATAGTATTAGAAGTTCTAGCCACAGCAATCAGACAAGAAAAAGAAATAAATGGGATCCAAATTTGAAGGGAAGAAGTAAAACTGTTACTGATTGCAGATGACATGATACTTTATATAGGAAACCCTAAAGTCTCCATCCAAAAACTATTAAAACTAATAAGTGAATTCAGTAAAGTTGCAGGATACAAGATTAATATGCAGAAATCTGTTGCTTTTCTATACACTAAAAATTAAATATCAGAAAGAGAAAACAAAAAATATCACGTTTAATATTGCATCAAAAAGAATAAAATATATAGGAATAAACTTAACCTTGGAGATGAAAGACTCTGAAAACTATATAACACTAATGAAGGAAACTGAAGATTATACAAAGAAATAGAAAACCCACGCTCTTGGGTTGGAAGAATTAATATTGTTAAAATGGCCATACTGCCCAAAGCAATCTACAGTGCAATTCCTATCAAAATACCAATGACATTTTTCACAGAACTAGAAAGAATAATCCTAAAATTTATATGGAACCACAAAAGACCAAAAATTGCCAACAATCTTGAGAAAAAAGAACAAAGCTGGAGGTATAACCCTCTCTGACTTCAGACTATACTACAAAGCTACAGTAGTCAAAACAGTATGGTGCTGGCATAAAACAATGGAACAGAATAGAGAGCTCAGAAAAAAACCCATGCATCTGTGGTCAATTAATCTACAACAAAGCAGGCAAGAATATACAATGGGGAAAAGACAGTCTCTTAAATACCTGGTGCTGGGAAAATTGGACAGCCACATGTAAAACAATGAGATTAGAACATTCTCTCACACCACATACAAAAATAAACTCAAAATGGTTTGAAGACCTAAAGGTAAGATCTGAAACCATGAAACTCCTAGAAGAGAACATAGGCAGAACACTCTTTGACATAAATTGTAGCAATATTTTCTTACATCAGTCTCCTAAGGCAAAAGAATGATCTTATGGCAATCAATATCCATCCTTAACATCCTTACAGATCCCTATAAGTCAGAATTCTGATCACCTCCTGGTTATATTATTTCCTCAGTCTGTCTTCTATTTTGTTTTGTTTTGTTTTCCTGCTTTCCAACTTCTTCCTATCTCCATTTAACCTAATATCCTAAACAGTTTTATCATGTCCTCATCACAATCAAGCATTTCACTATTTTGGTCTTTTGTATCAAGTTCAGTCACTTCTGTCTGAATCAGGCTACCACCTGAATATCTCCAACTTTCTCTCATTACTCTACTAATTAAACTAAAATTAAGCTAATTTTATTGTGTTTAGGCATGAATTCCAACTCCTACCTCTGAGATTTCACATACAATTGTTTGCATCTGGAATAGCTTTTCCCAAACTTTTTGGAATTAGTATCTATTAAGCCTTTCAAAACTAACTGTCTCAATTTTAATTGCAGAAAAGGGGTCAGGTCTTCTTGGGAACTAAGGAACTAAGCCAGGAAAAAAATCTGAATGGATTAGGATCTAGACTGACTCATGATGAAGATGAAGTGTAAGCCAAAATGAAGGGCGAGCTCAGGACTGTTTGACAATATTGACAAAATAAATTTATAGTTATGGCTGATAGATAAGTGGATTGTAGCAGGTAGAATAATGTCAAAATCCAGAGTCCACATGGGATCAGGAGGAGAGCAATGGCATTATCATTGCAGCGGCACAATTGTTACAAGGGAAGCTGGATGCTTTAATAGGAGTTCTCCTTCATTCACTTTTTTTTTTCCAGTAATTCCACTGTCAAATGAAAAACAAATCTGGTCATAAAAAGGAGAGACTATTCAAAAGTCTGGAGAAAAGAGACCTCTTCCAAGGCTGGGAAAGGAGACAATTATAATGGAGAGAGACCTTTGTGATTATAAGAACTGTAAGTTTCTCAAGAGTTAGACAAAAGAGATGTCCTTTTACAAAGAAGAGTAAACAAAGCTAAAAAGAACCAGGTGTGGGCAAGTGGGATGAAAGGGTGGCATAATAGGATAGTAGGTCAGAGAATGTTTTATCCTGAGGCCAGTCTACTCTTACGGGGGTAGGTGGGGGGAGGGTATGCTGGCGCAGGCTGAAAGTGAGCTAAAGTTTAGGGGCCTGGAGGAAGGACAGAAGCGTAATCAAAGTTTGGTTAAAAAACATTTTGTTCTAGTTGATTAGTGGAGATTAGAAGTTCAGCTAGCCATTTCTTAGACAAAGAATGGGAATTGGAGGGTCTGTGTTCAGCCTTGTCTTAGATAAACAAGGGGGGCATCTATAAGCCTTATTTAAAGTCATATTTGGAAGAGTGCTTCCTTGAAGTAAGTCTTTTTTTCTGGAACACAGAAGGGTGAGGAGATTTCTTAACCTTCAAGTAAAATTAAGCATTGTTACCACTAACATTTATTAAGTTCCTTCTATGGGTCAACCACTGTGTATTGGAGATTCAGATAAATTTTAAAAAGGTAGATTTATGATAAAGGTAATGAATTGTAAGATTCAGGGCCCCTTAATTATAAAGAATTTTGTGAGATGCTGATAGCCGCAGAGACTTCTAGATGGTAGGGAAAGCCAGGTTGCTATTAGGTCGTATTTCTATGTAAGTATTTCTGGAAAATTGACTAAAGAGATCTTAGAAAAAAGAGCCTGCATCTTTAAGCTTCCAGTTATTTGTTGTCACTTCTTTCTTAAATAGCTAATTTTGTGTGTGTGTGTGTACGTTTGTGCACACGCACGTGAAGGTATTCCAGATTGTAAAAACTTCACGACCCAGAAACTTTAGATCTGCCTAAGTAAATAAGATACAGCCCTCAAATGCCGCATGGGACATAGGTTAAAAAATCCAACCAACATTTACAGGACAGAATAACCAGTAAGAGTTGGTGACTCAGAGGGGAGAGGAGCCTACTGCCCTGAAAGGGGGAGTGTCGGGAGGAACAGTAGCAGAGGAAAGTTTTTCAATGTTATAGAAATTATAATGTCAGAAAAAATATGGAAGTTTGGGGGGGGTATTTTAGGTAGAGGGAACAGCATGTACAAATGAAATAGAGATATTAGAAAGCACTTTTTCTCCCATAGAATTAAAAAAAAAAAAAAAAGATATGGCTGGCCATAGGACACATGCTAAGGAATAGTGGGGATTCAGGTTTGAGAAGTGAGCCTGAGCTCTATCACAAAAGGCACTGTAAGTAAGAAAAAGTTTAACCTTAACCATGAAAGTAATAGGGCTCTGAAGAAATTAGGATCACTTTTAAAAATTCAAATCTATAAACAGATTATATTCATCTACCAGTTTTACTCCCAATAGATCCTTATTGGGCTATAAAAGCCAGGACCTGTTAAAACTGGTTCAACTCTCTAAAGAAGAGGTGGGACCCTCACCTACTCAAGACTTCTTACTACCTATTTTCAGGGATAATGGATGGATCTGATTATTTTTTTTAATTACCAGATAAATACTTTCTCTATACACATGTCATTCTGAACTGGGTGCAATCCTTCCCCCCAACACACACACACACCAGGGGATAATTGTCCAAGTCTGTATATTTTGGGCTGTCACAAAAGTGGTACTACTGGCGTCTAGTGAGTACAGGCCAGGGGATGCTGCTAAACATGATACAATACACAGACAGCTCCCGTGCATGAATATTCAGCCCAAAATGTCAATAATAGCGCTGTAATTGAGTAACCTGCCGCAGACTTGTACTTGTTCCCTTGTGTTTGAGGCAGAATTTTGGCAGCTGGTCTCTGGGCTTGGCTTTGACACAGCTCCCTGCCCGTTCAGATTGCCTTATGTTGCTACAGGGATGGTTTCAGTATGCTCAACATTTATGGAGCTCTGTGAAGTCATCAGCTTTGCCTGGAAGGCAGGAATAAGTGGTAGCTTCATGTGAACATTTGTATAAACAAAATCAGGGGTGCAGATTGGTGGATAACCAGTCTTCTTTAAGACTTGATAGGGATGAAGGTATTACAAGATATGGTTCATGTGTTATTTGCTTACTGTGTGAAAGATAGACAGAGCCAAGTGAACTCAATTTTGAAAAACTAGACTTTCCTTTATAACTCTGAAATGCTTTGCAAATCTGGAAGAGTAAGGGAAAGGTTAGGAAGGGAAAGAAGGAGTCAAGGATTAGTCTTTCAGATAGTAGATGAAGGGAATACACAATCACATAAAGAACAAAGTACTCAGTCGGGGAGAGAAAAGGGTCTTTGACTATATTGACAATAATGGTGGCCCATGGTGCATCCAGAGGTTAATCTAGGAGATGAAACTTTGTGCTGTGTGGAGTTCTACATCACAGTGCTCTGGGCACAGATTTGTGGTGTTTCATGGGTCTCCCCACAAAATGCCTTGAGTTCTGAAACTGAATCTTCAATTGGCTATTGTTTAGGGATCTTCCAGTTTCAAGTGATAGAAATCATATTCAAATTAACTAAAGAGAAAAGGAGGACTTTTTGGGTTCACTTAAACTAACAGATGAAAAAGAGAGAAAAGAGAGCTAGTTGGGATGATTCTGGGAACTAAAGCTATACCAGTTCTTACTCTTTGCTTCTCCCTTTGCTTGGTACTTCAGTCTGTCCTTCTGCAGCCTGCCTTTCACTATGCAGTGGTGATCTAATTCAATGTATGTCCAGGCCCTGGGCACAATAGAAGTAAACCAGACAGAGAAGTTCCCTGCCCTTGTGGAACTGCCATTTTAGCAAGAGTCAGACAAGGTACATGTGACAGACTATTAGCAAGTGCTGAGGGCTGTGACCTGAAAAGGCAGGAACAGAGCACAGAGATTGATGGGTGGTGGGCATAGGAGGGAGGAACTATTTTCATAAAGCAGTCAAGGATGTTGCCTCTGAGGAGGTGATATTTGAGCTAAAACTTGAAAGGAATAAGGGAGGGAGTCATCTGTAGGTCTGGGAGATGAGCAATGATGGCAGAGGAAAGAGCAAATATAAAGGCAGGGAAAGTTTGCCATGTTCAAGAAACAGCAACAAGGTTAGGCCCAAGAGACTGGGGGAAATGGTGAATGAGTTTGGAGAAATTAGCAAGGGATAAACCAAACAGGGGCTTGTCAGACCAAAGAAGTGTGGATTTTGTCCTAAATGGAATGGGATTTCATTGGAGAATTATGAGCTGAGGAATTATCAATACATCATTTGATTTTTGTTTTAAAACTGTATTTGGCTGTGTAGACAATATGTGGACAAACAGCTTTTAACAAGACAAAAATGAAGCAGAAGACCAATTATGCACCAAGTGACATAGTAGCTCAAAAACAGAGTGGTAACTTAGAGGTTAGGAGAAGTGGGCAGATTTGGATTATACTGGGAAGGAAAAGCCAAAGGACTTGCTGATGGATTGAAAGAAAGCATGAAGGAAAATATTTTACTCTGATCATGACAGGGGAGTAATAGTGCCATTCTTTCGACAAGGAAAACTGGGGTGAAGCAGGCTTACTTTACAATTCACTGGCCACAGTCAGAAAAAATCCTTGGTAATGACTGATTAGTCAAAGCCTGGACCACTCACTGGCCTACTGGCAACATAGCAGATGTTGGCTTTCCCAGCCTTGATAACAGGCCTTGTCTATGGCCATGGAGCAGGGGTTTGTTACCGCAAGAAGGGAGCGGAGAAGTGCTAGAGGGATACAAAATTTAGTACCATATTGCTTCCAGTGGTCTTTTCCAAAAGAAGCAAAACCTTACAGAGCTAAGTTTACTGGGAAATATGCCATAACTGGAATAGGCATCTATCATCCTTCTGATCATTCACTCACATTATACTATTGATACTTGGTTCTCACAATATCCTGAGAAATGAGTATTCTTTTCCTCAAGGTCAGTGGTACCCAAATACCAGTTTATGGACTGATGCTGGCCTGTCCACTTAAGAATCACTTCAGAACCATGTGAAAAATGTCAACAACAAAACAGAAAACCAAAAAACATTTTGATTCAGCAAGTCAGCGTAAGTTTTAGAATGTTTTAAAAATGCTCCCTCGTAGTAAATTCTAATATAGGTTTATTTCCTCCTT
The DNA here is from genome assembly GCF_965194805.1 of Balaenoptera borealis. Lineage (NCBI taxonomy): Eukaryota > Metazoa > Chordata > Mammalia > Artiodactyla > Balaenopteridae > Balaenoptera > Balaenoptera borealis. The sequence continues at coordinate 22,737,776 of NC_138863.1, forward strand.
GATGAAAATAATTTTTCCTGTTAAAATTACTGCATAGTAACTGTGGGAAAAATGGAATGTGTATGAAGAGTCGAAGAATAGAAGTTAAAAAAGAATTCTTGCAGTATCATCACCCATACAGTCATTATCAACTTCAAGGTTGATATAACACAACACACAGTACCTTTGTTCACCACTTACCTACATTATGACATCTTTCTTGTGTTGTCAAATGTACTACATTGATATGATTTTAAACAGTCACATAGTGTTTTATATGAATGTCATAACATATCTAAATACATGTACACACACTGATATACATGCATATTTGCAAATTCCAAATTGTGTCTCTTTTTGTTATTTTCTTATTTCAAATAATGACCATTCTACATAAAACTTTGTTCTATGCTTGGTTGTTTCCTTTGGAAAAAATTCCTAGGAATAGAATTTTTGTGTCAGAGGTATAAATATGCCTAAGGCTTTTGATATATACTGGTTCCCATCCACCAATGAAAGATTACCTTAAAATACTCAGTAGTAATGGACAAAAGTGCTCATGTTTCTGTAGGAATAGAGTATCATTATTCTTTAAAAACCTTCTGTAATTAATTAGGACTTTTTAATACCAAAGTTGAAGTTTTCTGTATATAAACTGCTCATTTCTGTTCTTCTCTGTGACCCATTTATCTATTGCCCTATCTTTCTATCACATTTTTCTTTCTTATTTACTCATAAGGGCTCTTTATAGATTAAGAATATTCATTCACCTTTTTATATATTAAGGAATGTTGCTTTTCTATTACATATTACAAATAAATACTTTTTTCTCAGAGTATATTTTGTTTTTAATTTTATTTTTATTGTATTGTTTGAAATACATTATTTTAATTGTATGTAGGTATGTCTTACTTTTTAATGTTTATCCTGTTGTGACTTTTGTTTTGTTTTGTTTTGGGGTGTGTTTTTTTTGTTTTAAGAATAACCAACCTAAGGTGAGATGAGTATTCACCTTATTTCTTCTAAATCTCTCAAGACTTTATTTATTATATTTAGGTCTTAACTCCATTTGTAATTCTTTCAGTGAATGGCAGAAGGCAGGAATTCATTACTACTACCACCACCAACATCACTGCCATAAAGAGGCAGCCAAATGTCCTCAAATCATTTATTGAATAATTCTTTCTTTTTCCAATTATTTGTAATGGTTATGAGGTATAATTTTTAGGATCACAAGAATATGTTAACTTCTATTCAAACATATGCTTATGTAATGTTCTAATTAGATCCTAGAAAGCATTGTTTAGAATATGTTAAACAGAGATAAATATCCTATGCAGTCCAAATGATATTACCAACTATTCAAAATTGTCATGAGGATCTAAAAACACAGTCTTTCATGCATACTTAAAAAAAATCTTTCTGATACTGACTGGAGATATGACCCTTCCCCTCCTCTCTTCTCTACCTTTGAACACTGTCCTGGAGTTTCAGCTGATACAAATCACACTTACTCAAGTTGACCAAACAGGTTGAGAAAACTGTAGGAGGGAGTATTGATTTCAGATGGTGATCTCGTTCAACACCTGGTATTTATCACAAACATTAAATTCTCCAATTTTCTTGACAGGGATAGAGCAAGATTGGGGTTGGTAAAGGTCAGGTGACAAACACAGTAGATGGACTTTAAGAACTCCCTTGGTGTTATCTCCATTAAAAAATAAACAAATTCATGTACTTTACTGAAGTATAGCTCTTGGTGTGACATTAATAAATTATGTAATATTATTGACTGCGGAAGGTTGGAAGTTAATAACCTTAATTAGGCTTAATATACAAGGCGAAGGTGCTAATATTTCTGGGTAAAGCTGGGACATCCTTGTTACGGGCATAAGTATCAGTAACTAACCAATAGGTGGCGTTGATCATACTGGTAACCATACCTGGAACCAAGGGTTAGGGTCCTCTGCTTTAGTGATAAGACTTGGTCCTCTGCAAAGACAGACCTCGTTCTATGGCCCAGAATACTCTTTCATGTTGTTGAAGGGAAAGTGAGAAAAGCAGAGGACATTTCCTTGTGGCCTATTTCATGAGTGGGTGTGCTATTTGAACAGTCTTCCAGAGTATTTAAACAGCTCTTGGGTAATGCATGCTTTCAAAATTTCAAATAAATCAGAGCCTCGTCTACTGTTATCTTACGTCTCAGGAAGCAGATGTCGTGGGGGTGTGGGGCACAAGTGAATACCTTATCTCTGACACGTTGCTGTGGGTTTCTCTACAATTAGGACGGAACGTTTCTGCTCTTTGGTTTTATCCAGAGTTCCAGGTGTGTTCCCAGGATATTAGGCATGAATAGGTGAAATACCAACAACCTAAGTTATATAGTGCTATAGAGGACTAAATCCAGGTGTGGAGAGGAACTTGAGAAGAGATCTATTTTGAGTCTGGACTCTAAATAGGAAAGGATTCTTTCAGCTAATGGGATTTAAAATTTCATCATAGCTTTCGGAAAAAGAAAGATCTATGGAGGTATTGCAGCGACCAGAAAATAGAATAAAAAAACAAACAATAATAACAAAAACAGATCAATTGGGTTCAAGAAATAGAAAACATCATACCATAACCATAAAAATAAAAATAACAACTAGTATTGACTTACTGAAAACTTAACTATGCACCAGAAAATGTTATAGTCACATTTCTTTCTTGCCACAAACCTGTGAAGTAGTTACTATTATAACCCTCATTTTACAAAAGAAGAAACCAAGGCACAGAAAAATTAAGTACCTTACCTATGGTCAGATAGCTATTAATCCAGCTAGTAAGTGGAAGAGTTGGGACTTAGATCTAGGCATTTTGGCTCTAGAACCATGTTTTTAACCATTCTATCATTCTAATATAACCAATATTTTGATGAGCTCATTATGCAAAATAAAACCTTCAATTGAAATAATTTGAAAATACTCAGCACTTAAGGCCTCTACTTGAGCACCTTTATTAAGAAAAGCTAAGCATGAGAAATAAGGATCTTCAATGAAAATGAAGCCACCCTTTTGTAGCTGAGAAGAGCAACAAGGAACATATAAATTGATCAACACCACTGGTGAAGAGATAGGATCCATTTCTTAATGAGCAAAAATAGAAACTTGGAATCAGAACTCACTGTATATCTTCACTGAATACACAACCAAGTAGAGTAAACTATCAATTTTATAGGTGGAGGAGGTAATGGGTGGGGAGAGGAATAGTACAGACGAGAAGGAAGGGGATAGACAGTTACAATAAACCCTGTGCTGTTTTAGTAAATTCCACATAGAACTACCTAGTCAAATATTGTTTAAGAACAAGCATATGAACTGGGTGGGCGCTATCTGATGATTAGAATCAGGATTCCAGCACCCAGTGTAGGCAGACATTGGCAAATCATACGATTTACAAAATTTTGATTTGAAAGTAATATTTTGGCCTGTGGGTGCATCACAATAGATCCAAGAAACAGAACAACTCATCCATATAGACAGGCTGAAGTCTACATGTCATAGAAGTTAATGGGAATACCTTCAAGAAAAATCATCTTTTTGTAGTATGGCCCTAAACAATTACAATATTTTTTATCAGCAAGCTAAGAGACAAATATATCTTACTTTTGAAGAACAAGGGCTAATAAAACAGTTCTAATCCTCAAATGTCATAGGTTGAAGTCCAACCATCTAGAATGCCTGGATGTACAGGGTAATGACACAAGTCCTTCAGGCAGAACTGAGTTTTCATTGGAGGCTTAGGTTTTCCAGCAGCTATAAGGGAACTACTTCTTTAAGATGATCACATTCTATTATATTGGAATCTACTTTAATGAGATTGAGATTAAACCTTTGGCAATGGTTTCCCTGACTTTATACATTTTCTGGGATTCATTTTTTTGATCAATCACTCAATGTCTCCACAAAAACTGTAACACATATAACTTATTTATTTAGAGTATTTTAATGTGTTTTTTGTAGGGATAACAAGTTATTTCATGAATGTAAGTTTTGTATCCTCAACTAAAGTAAAAATATCTTCAGGTGAGATATGCTTCCAAAAAATGTTTATATACAGGCAAGGTGATGTGCAACTGATACCTCTGTACTAAATATATAATTTAAAGAAATATTTCTATGAATAAAAACACACTTAAAATATGAGATTTATAAATATAAAAATGAAAAGATATCATTATGCCTTTCACTGATTTATAGTTTTTAACTCTCATATTAACAAAAACAACTAGGCATCCAAAGTCATATGTTATCAACTTAAAACTTTAAAGAACTCCCAGAACCAGAAAATTAAATAAAACACATTATTGAAAATAATATTGGGATTTACTTTTAAATGAGGTGTCATCCAATTATGTTCAGCATGATATAGTTATCTTCATCATCAATAATCTCTCACATATAGTTTGAATGGATCACCTTTTTTGGCAAAACAAAAGAATAATTTTAATTGCTATAGCTAAAAATCTCAATTTTGGATTTCTACACTAACTTCACCTTGTCAGAGATTTCAAAAAATATAAATTTAGGAATTTGTTTTAGTACCAGAAGAGAAGGTAATTTTCTTAGGTACATTTCCCAGGATTATATTCTATAATAGTTTAGCAGATAGCAGGGGGGGGAAATCTGTGACGCTTTCTGTGGTAGTCCCAACAGGAAATCAAAAAAAGTGTTTGCTTCCTTTGCTTTTCTATTTAAATGTATTTGGATACTGATGCTTTGAACAGATTTGTGTACCCTAAATGCCATTCTCTGTCTTTTGGCCCTTAAAGTTATACATTAGCTAGATATTAGATAGAAACGATTAGTTCAAACCAACTTTCACGTTTTGAGGAAAGTACAATGTTCTTAAAATTAGTTCAAATATTCACTGGTGCACATGGTTTCATGATCATTTCTGGCTGCTACTTCCTGGCTCGACACAATTCCCATGCTTCAGGCTTTTTCCTTCAAAATGCCTTTACCTCTGCCCTGATGTTGACCATAGTTAAAATTTATCCCCTCTCCATGATTTTATTAAATACTCCTCCAAGTCCTTTTTAGTCATTAAGAGGTGTTCCCTTACATAAGGTTTTTATATTCTAGAAATGCAGACACACTTAAATTAAATATCAATCATATATGTCTTAAAAATCTGTCAGAAACTCTGCAATGTTATTCAACATCTTTCCTTCCCCATATCATCTTTCCTCAGATAATTTTGTCTTCAATCGATATATAGACATATAATAAAGCAACTATCAAGTTAACATCTTTTGGGCTTCCCTGGTGACATAGTGGTTGGGAATCTGCCTACCAATGCAGGGGACATGGGTTCGAGCTCTGGTCAGGGATGATCCCACGTGCTGCAGAACAGCTAAGCCCATGCTCCACAGCTACTGAGCCTGTGCTCTAGAGCCCGTTAGCCCCAATGACTGAGCCCACGCGTTTAGAGCCTGTGCTTTGCAACGAGAGGCCACCTCAATGAGAAGCCTGCACCCCACAACGAAGAGTGGCCCCTGCTCACCACAACTACAGAAAGCCTGTGTGCAGCAACGAAGACCCAGCACAGCCAAAAATAAATTAAAATTAAAAAAAAAAAAACTTGAAAAGAAAAAAGTTAACGTCTTTTGGTCCCAACAGATTTTTTAAAGTTATACTTTTTCCCCTAAATGACTGCTTTTGTTGGTATAAATGACTTTTCCCCCAAAATATATACTAAAGAAATGGGATATTTTGACATTACAGTTCAGGCAATGGCATACTCATCAATTTATTTGACCCCAAAAGTTTCTTATTTGAGAATATCATATGAATTGCTCTAGAATTTTGATTGGTATTGTATCAATACAATAGAGTTGATCAGACATTACAGAAGGTATACTGAAGTGAACTAACTAGTATATTTCCTAAGTAGCATGCTGGCTAATAGTATGGAAATAGATGCTTCTAAAGAACATAGGAAATTGCTTCAAGGTGGCAGAGTGGAAGGACGTGCTCTCACTCCCTCTTGTGAGAACACTGGAATCACAACTAACTGCTGAACAGTCATCGACAGGAAGACACTGGAACTCACCAAAAAAGATACCCCACATCCAAAGACAAAGGAGAAGCCACAATGAGACGGTAGGAGGAGCGCAATCACAATAAACTCAAATCCCGTAACTGCTGGGTGGGTGACGCACAAACTGGAGAACACTTATACCACAGAAGTCCACCCACTGGAGTGAAGGTCCTGAGCCCCACGTCAGGCTTCCAAACCTGGGGGTCCGGCAACGGGAGGAGGAATTCATAGGGAATCAGACTTTGAAGGCTAGCAGGATTTGATTGCAGGACTGTGACAGGACTGGGGGAAACAGAGACTCCACTCTTGGAGGGCACACACAAAGTAGTGTGCGCATCAGGACCCAGGGGAAGGAGCAGTGACCCCAGGGGAGACTGAACCAGACCTACCTGCTAGTGTTGGGGGCTCTCCTGCAGAGGCAGGGATGGCTCTGTCTCACTGTGAGGACAAGGACAATGGCAGCAGAAGTTCTGGGAAGTAATCCTTGGTGTGAGCCCTCCCAGAGTCCACCATTAGCCCCAACAAAGAGCCCGGGTAGGCTCAAGGGTCACCTCAGGCCAAACAACCAACAGGGAGGGGACCGAGCCCCACCCATTAGCAGACAAGCGGATTAAAGTTTTACTGAGCTCTGCCCACCAGAGCAACAGCCAGCTCTACCCACCACCAGTCCCTCCCATCAGGAAACTTGCACAAGCCTCTTAGATAGCCTCATCCACCAGAGGGCACACAGCAAAAGCAAGAAGAACTACAACCCTGCAGCCTGTGGAATGAAAACCACATTCATAGAAATAGACAAGATGAAAAGGCAGAGGGCTATGTACCAGATGAAAGAACAAGATAAAACCCCAGAAAAACAACTAAATGAAGTGGGAATAGGCAATCTTCCAGAAAAAGAATTCAGAATAATGATAGTGAAGATGATCCAGGACCTCGGAAAAACAATGGAGGCAAAGATCGAGAAGATGCAAGAAATGTTTAACAAAGACCTAGAAGAATTAAGAACAAACAAACAGAGATGAACAATACAATAACTGAAATGAAAAATACACTAGAAGGAATCAATAGCAGAAACACTGAGGCAGAAGAACGGGTAAGTGACCTGGAAGACAGAATGGTGGAATTCACTGCTGCAGAACAAAATGAAGAAAAAAGAATGAAAAGAAATGAAAACAGCTTAAGAGGCCTCTGGGACAACATTAAATGCAACAACATTCGCATGATAGGGGTCCCAGAAGGAGAAGAGAGAGAGAAAGGACCCAAGAAAATATTTGAAGAGATTATAGTAGAAAACTTCCCTAACATGGGAAAGGAAATAGCCACCCAAGTCCAGGAAGCACAGAGAGTCCCATACAGGATAAACCCAAGGAGAAACATGCCGAGACACATAGTAACCAAACTGGCAAAAACTAAAGACAAAGAAAAATAATTGAAAGCAGCAACGGAAAAATGACAAATAACATACAAGGGAACTCCCATAAGGTTAACAGCTGATTTCTCAGCAGAAACTCTACAAGCCAGAAGGGAGTGGCATGATATACTTAAAGTGATGAAAGGGAAGAACCTACAACCAAGATTACTCTACCCAGCAAGGATCTCATTCAGAGTCGATTGAGAAATCAAAATCTTTACAGACAAGCAAAAGCTAAGAGAATTCAGCACCATAAAACCAGCTCTACAAAAAATGCAAAAGGAGCTTCTCTAAGTGGGAAACACAAGAGGAAAAAAAGGACCTACAAAAACAAACCCAAAACAATTAAGAAAATGGTAATATGAACATACATATCGATAATTATCTTAAACGTGAATGGATTAAATGCTCCAACCAAAAGACACAGGCTCGCAGAATGGAAACAAAAACAAGACCCATATATACGCTGTCTACAAGAGACACACTTCAGACCCAGGGACACATACAGACTGAAAGTGAGGGGATGGAAAAAGTTATACCATGAAAATGGAAATCAAAAGAAAGCTGGAGTAGCTATACTCATATCAGATAAAATAGACTTTAAACTAAAGAATGTTACAAGAGACAAGGAAGGACACTACATAATGATAAAGGGATCAATCTAAGAAGAAGATATAACAATTATAAATACATATGCACCCAATAGAGGAGCACCTCATTACATAAGGCAACTGCTAAGAGCTATAAAACAGGAAATCGACAGTAACACAATAATAGTGGGGGACTTTAACACTTCATTTACACGAATGGACAGATCATCCAAAATGAAAATAAATAAGGAAAGAGCAGCTTTAAATGACACAACAGACCAGATATATTTAACTGATATTTATAGGACATTCCATCCAAAAACAGCAGATTACACTTTCTTCTCAAGTGCTCATGGAACATTCTCCAGGATAGATCACATCTTGGGTCACAAATCAAGTCTCAGTAAATTTAAGAAAACTGAAATCATATCAAGCATTTTTTTTGACCGCAACACTATGAGATTAGATATTAATTACAGGGAAAAAAACGTAAGAAACAGAAACACATGGAGGCTAAACAATACGTTACTAAATAACCAAGTGATCACTGAAGAAATCAAAGAGGAAATCAAAAAATACCTAGAGGCAAAAGACAATGAAAACACGATGATCCAAAACCTATGGGATGCAGCAAAAGCAGTTCTAAGAGGGAATTTTATAGCAAAACAAGCCTACCTCAAGAAACAAGAAAAATCTCAAATAAACAATCTAACCTTACACCTAAAGGAACTAGAGAAAGAAGAACAAACAAAACCCAAAGTTAGCAGTAGGAAAGAAATCATAAAGATCAGAGCAGAAATAAATGAAATAGAAACAAAGAAAACAATAGCAAAGATCAATAAAACTAAAAACTGGTTCTTTGAGAAGATAAACAAAATTGATAAACCATTAGCCAGATTCATCAAGAGAAAGAGGGAGAGGACTCAAATCAATAAAATTAGAAATGAAAAAGGAGAAGTTACAACAGACACCACAGAAATACAAAGCATCCTAAGAGACTACTACAAGCAACCCTATGCCAATAAAATGGACAACCTGGAAGAAATGGACCAATTCTTAGAAAGGTATAAACTCCCAAGACTGAACCAGGAAGAAACAGAAAATATGAACAGACCAATCACAAGTAATGAAATTGAAACTGTGATTAAAAATCTTCCAACAAACAAAAGTCCAGGACCAGATGGCTTCACAGGCGAATTCTATCAAACATTTAGAGAAGAGCTAACACTCATCCTTCTCAAACTCTTCCAAAAAATTGCAGAGGAAGGCACACTCCCAAACTCACTCTATGAGGTCACCATCACCCTGATACCAAAACCAGACTAAGATATGACAAAAAAAGAAAATTACAGGCCAATATCACTAATGAATATAGATGCAAAAATCCTGAACAAAATACTAGCAAACAGAATCCAACAACACATTAAAAGGATCATACACCATGATCAAGTGGGATTTATCCCAGGGGTGCAAGGATTCTTCAATATACGCGAATCAATCAATGTGATACATCACATTAACAAATTGAAGAATAAAAACCATATGATCATCTCAACAGATGCCCAAAAAGCTTTTCACAAAATTCAACACCAATTTATGCTAAAAACTCTCCAGAATGTGTGCACAGAGGGAACCTACCTCAACATAATAAAGGCCATATATGACACACCCACAGCAAACATCATTCTCAATGGTGAAAAACTGAAAGCGTTTCCTCTAAGGTCAGGAACAAGACAAGGATGTCCACTCTCCCCACTGTTATTCAACATAGTTTTGGAAGTCCTAGCCATGGCAATCAGAGAAGAAAAAGAAATAAAAGGAATACAAATTGGAAAAGACATAAAACTGTCACTGTTTGCAGATGACATGATATTATACATAGAGAATCCTAAAGATGCCACCAGAAAACTGCTAGAGCTAATCAATGAATTTGGTAAAGTTGCAGGATACAAAATTAATGCACAGAAATCTCTTGCATTCCTATACACTAATGATGAAAAATCTGAAAGAGAAATTAAGGAAACACTCCCATTTACCATTGCAACAAAAAGAATAAAATACTTAGGAATAAACCTACCTAGGGACACAAAAGACCTGTATGCAGAAAACTATAAGACACTGATGAAAGAAATTAAAGATGATACCAACAGATGCAGAGAAATACGATGTTCTTGGATTGGAAGAATCAATATTGTGAAAATGACTATACTACCCAAAGCAATCTACAGATTCAATGCAATCCCTATCAATTTACCAATGGCATTTTTTACAGAACTAGAACAAAAAATCTTAAAATTTCTATGGAGACACAAAAGACCCTGAATAGCCAAAGCAGTCTTGAGAGAAAAAAGCAGAGCTGGAGGAATCAGACTCCCTGACTTCAGACTATACTACAAAGCTACAGTAATCAAGACAATATGGTACTGGCACAAAAACGGAAACATAGATCAATGGAACAAGATAGAAAGCCCAGAGTTAAACTCACGCACTTATGGTCAACTAATCTGTGACAAAGGAGGCAAGGATATACAATGGAGAAAAGACAGTCTCTTCAATAAGTGGTGCTGGGAAAACTGGACAGCTACATGTAAAATAATGAAATTAGAACACTCCCTAACACCATACACAAAAATAAACTCAAAATGGATTCGAGACCTAAATGTAAGACTGGACACTATAAAACTCTTAGAGGAAAACATAGGAAGAACACTCTTTGACATAAATCACAGCAAGGTCTTTTTTGATCCACCTCCTAGAGTAATGGAAATAAAAATGAAAATAAACAAATGGGACCTAATGAAACTTAAAAGTTTTTGCACAGCAAAGGAAACCATAAACAAGACAAAAAGACAACCCTCAGAATAGGAGAAAACATTTGCAAATGAATCAACAGACAAAGGATTAATCTCCAAAATATATAAACAGCTCATACAGCTCAATACTAAAGAAACAAACAACCCAATCCAAAAATGGGCAGAAGACCTAAACAGACATTTCTCCAAAGAAGATATACAGATGGCCAAGAAGCACATGAAAAGCTGCTCAACATCACTAATTATTAGAGAAATGCAAATCAAAACTACAATGAGGTATCACCTCACACCAGTTAGAATGGGCATCATCAGAAAATCTACAAACAACAAATGCTGGAGAGGGTGTGGAGAAAAGGGAACTCTCTTGCACTGTTGTTGGGAACATAAATTGATAAAGCCACTGTGGAGAACATTATGGAGGTTCCTTAAAAAACTAAAAATAGAATTACCATATGACCCAGCAATCCCACTACTGGGCATATACCCAGAGAAAACCATAATTCAAAAAGACACATGCACCCCCAATTGTTCATTGCAGCACTATTTACAATAGCCAGGTCATGGAAGCAACCTAAATGCCCATCGACAGATGACTGGATAAAGAAGATGTGGTACATATATACAATGGAGTATTACTCAGACATAAAAAGGAACGAAATTGGGTTATTTGTAGAGACGTGGATGGATCTAGAGACTGTCATACAGAGTGAAGTAAGTCAGAAAGAGAAAAACAAATATCGTATATTAACACATATATGTGGAACCTAGAAAAATGGTACAGATGAACCGGTTTGCAGGACAGAAATTAAGACACAGATGTAGAGAACAAACGTATGGACATTAAGGGGGAAAGTGGCAGGGGGTGGTGGTGGTGGTGTGATGAATTGGGAGATTGGGATTGACATGTATACACTGATGTGTATAAAATGGATGACTAATAAGAACCTGCTGTATAAAAAAATAAATAAAATTAAATTCAAAGGAAAAAGAATAAAAGTCAAAAGTGAATGAGGCAAAAGACAAAAAAATAAAATAAAGAACATAAAAAGTTGCCCTTTCTGGAGCTTTATACATTATCCTTATACTTTTACCTATTGTTTCCAATTGATTTCTTCATAAATACAAATTCTAAGCCATGTATATGTCCACATTGTCACATACTGTGAATTACTGGGGTTGAATTCATTCATATAAAAGCATCAAGAAGGATGCAGGTGTCTCTCATACATTCAATATCTAGAAAACTAACTAGGTTGGATAGAACATATTATAATTTTTCTCATTAAAAGTAAGGGAGAATTTTTATTATTTAAACATTTTTAACTTAGCAGCAAGATTTTCAAGAACTAATTAAAAGTGTTTAGTATGGAATAGGTATATTAGAACATCTATTCAGATTCTACTGATATGCTGATGCTGAAGCAACAGTCTCTGAAGTAACTATTTATTGTACTTCACTGTGGCCTGTAGACAAATTTGGCTCCATCTTGAGAAAAGATATTTTCAATTATTTCACTAATTGACCCACAAAATGGTGCAAATCTGTAATCTTGTGATATTGACACCATTTTTTTTAGTAGATTTTTTTTCTAGCCTCTGGGCAAACACAAGAGCTGAGCTGATCCAATGGATCATCTGTTAATTGGCTGGAAGAAGAAAATATTTTTAGATTATTCTGTGTTTCAGACAATATGTTTCTTTGTATTATAACTATTATTTGATTCAAATATTTTGACTTAATTTATTTTCTTAAATCAAAAGCTAATGGATACAGCATGGTTACTGTGGTTAATAATACTGTATTGTTTATTTGCTAAGTGAGTAGATCTTAAAATTTCTCATTACAAGAAAAGAATTGTAACTGTGTGGTGATGAATTGTGGTGATCATTTTGCAATGCAGACAAATATCGAATCATTATGTTGTATACTTGGAACTATTATAATATTATTTGTCAACTATATCTAAATTAAAAAAAAAAAAAAGAGCTAATGGGAGAGGTTTCTGGGAAGATGCTGGAGTAAGAAGAACCAGAAATCTGTCTCCTCACTTAGACAACAATCACATAGGCAGAACCTATCTGATATAACTTTTTTGGAAGTCTTGCAACTTCCAAAGGAAGGCTTAGATGGTAAATCGAAGTTAATTTTGGTCAATTTCAGCTCTATGTTCAGTGGCAGTCCCATGAAAGGCAGCCATGAACGTGTTCCTGAAGCAGCTTGCACACAGCTTACAAGAGCTATGTGGGAAAATATTAGGGATCTGTGTTCTGATAGCTGATTGCTGCTTCTTTTTTTTTTTTTAATTTATTTTTATTTATTTATTTATTTATTGGCTGTGTTGGGTCTTCGTTTCTGTGTGAGGGCTTTCTCTAGTTGCGGCAAGTGGGGGCCACTCTTCATCGCGGTGCACGGGCCTCTCACTATTGCGGCCTCTCTTGTTGTGGAGCACAGGATCCAGACGCGCAGGCTCAGCAGTTGTGGCACACAGGATAAGTTGCTCCGCGGCATGTGGCATCTTCCCAGACCAGGGCTCGAACCCATGTCCCCTGCATTGGCAGGCAGATTCTCAACCACTGCGCCACCAGGGAAGCCTGATTGCTGCTTCTGATCATAAAGGTGCAGACACAGAGGCAGGCAGTCCTCCACCGTTATAAGTTCCTTCTCCTCCAGATGAATGGACTTCCAGGGAATTTCAAGAGCTGGTACCCATTACCCTTGGCTTTTCATTTCTCTCTTTTTCTCCTTTTGGGAGGCAGATATTAAAGACTAAGGCATTCAAAATAAACTTCATATATGGAAAAACTAGAAAGTTACCATGCAAGCCCAGGGAAAGGCACAAGCTCAGAAAAAACTGAGAATTCCTTAAGCTTACACCTCAGGTTCATCCTTGCATAGAGAAGGCCTACAACAATCAAAATAAAACAAAACAAAAACAAAGAGGAGCAAATTCTGGGGAACAGGAAAAATCTTATTTCCAGAGTTACCACATTGTTAGATTCAAATGTCCAGTTGTCAACAAAAAAATAATCACAAGGCATACAAAGAAATAGGAAAATAGGGCCTCTTCAAAGAAAAAAGAAATAAACCAACAAAAACTGTCCCTGAGAAAGACCAGAAGGTAGACCCACTAGGTAAGGACATTAACATAGGTATCTTAAAGATACACAAAGAATTAAAAAAAGACATGGAGGTGGTAAATGATATATGAACAAAATGGAAATATTTTGTTCAAATATCAATCAATGGAAAATCAAAATATCAATACCAATAAAAAATATAAACCTAAAAATAAAAACCAAAAAAAAATTCTAGAAGCTAAAAAAGACAATAACTGAAATTTTAAAATTCACTGGAGAGATTCAAAAGCAAATTTGAGCAAGCAGAAGCAAACTTGAAGACAGGACAATTGAAATTATCAACTCTGAAGAACATAAAGAAAAAAGATAAAAAAAAAAGTAAACAAAGTCTAAGGGACCTGGGGGATACCATCATGTGGACAAACATATGAACTGTGAGAATTTCTGAAAGAGAAGAGAGAGAGAAAGGGGCTAAGAGATTACTTGAAGAAATAATAGTTTAAGATTTCTCAAATTTGATGAAAGACATGAGTACAACAAACTTCAAATAGGATGAATACAGACTCACACCAAGAACACATTATGATCAAACTGCTGAAAGCCAAAGACAGAGAATCTTAAAAGCAGAAAAAGAGAAGTGACTCATTACATATAAGGGAATCTTATTAAGATTGTTAGCAGATATCTCATTAGAAACTTTGGAGGCCAGAAGGCAGTGGGCTGATATATTTAAAGTGTCATAAGAAAAAAGAAAAAGAACTGTCAACTAAGAATCCCATATCCAGCAAAACTGTCATTAAAAAGTGAGGGAGAGGGCTTCCCTGGTGGCGCAGTGGTTGAGAATCTGCCTGCCAATGCAGGGGACGCGGGTTCGAGCCCTGGTCTGGGAAGATCCCACATGCCGCGGAGCAACTCAGCCCGTGAGCCACAACTACTGAGCCTGCGCGTCTGGAGCCTGTGCTCGGCAACGAGAGGCCGCGATAGTGAGAGGCCCGCGCACCGCGATGAAGAGTGGCCCCCGCTTGCCACAACTAGAGAAAGCCCTCGCACAGAAACGAAGACCCAACACAGCCATACCATACATACATACATACATAAATAAAAAGAATGTAAGCAGACAAGAATAGCATTAAAAAATAAAAAATAATTAAAAAAAAAAAAAAAAGTGAGGGAGAAATTAAGACGTTTTCAGACAAACAAAACTGAGAGTCTGTTACCACTAGGCTGGCCCTGCAAAAAATGCTTAATGGAGTCCTGCAGTTTGAAATGAAAGAACGTTAGACGATAACTCAAAGCTATATAAAAAAACAAAGATCTCGGTAAATGTAAATACATAGGCAATCATAAAAGTTACTGTTATTGTAACAATGGTCTGTAACTTCACTTTTTGTTTTCTACATGATTTAGGAGACTAATACTTTTTTAAAATAAAAAAAAATTCTCATTTTAAAAGCTAGTATTATTATAACTTTGGTGTATAAGTCCACCTTTGTTTTTTATATAATTTAAGGAACTAATGTATTAAAAAGGTTACTATTAGTGTATTTTTGACATATAATGCAAAATACGTAATTATGAGACACTGATAATTGAAAGGAGTAGGGATGAAGCTGTAAACAAGCAGAGTTTCTGTCTGGTAATGAAGTTAAGTTGGTACAAATTCAAATTAGAATGTTACAACTTTAGAAAGTTAAATGTAATCCTCATGATAACCACAAAGAAAATAGTTATAGAATATACAGGAAAAAAAATGAGACGAGAATTAAAATATTTCACTACAAAAAATAAAGAGACAATGGTGCAGGAAATGAGGAACAAAAGCTATAAGGCAAAAAGAAAACAAATACCAAAATGACAGAAGTTCCACCTCATCAGTGATGCAAATGTAACATAAATTTAAAAGTAAATGAATTAAGCTATAAATACATTAAAAAACAAGAAGGAATTCAAATCAGCAACCTAAGTTTACAACTTAAGGAACCAGAAAAAGAAGAGCAAACTGAACCTAAAGTTAGCAGAATGAAGAAAATAAAGATTAGAGCAGAGATAAATGAAATCAAGACTAGAAAAACAATAGAGAAAAAGAATAAAACTAATATTTGGTTCTTTGAATAGGTCAACAAAATTTGCAAACCTTTAGCTAGACTGACTAAGAAAAAGAAAAGACTCAAATTTCTAAAATCAGGAATGAAAGTGAAGACATTACTACTGATTGTACAGAAATAAAAAGAATTGTAAAAGAGTATTGTGCACAACTATATGCCAAAAAATTGGATAACCTAGATGGGGTAGACAAAGTCCTAGGAATATAAAACCTACACAAACTGAAAAGTGAAGAAATAGAAAATCTGATTAGATCTATGACTAGGTAAGCAAATTGAATCAGTAATAAAAAATCTGACACAGAAAAGTCTTGGATCTGACGGTTTCACTGGTGAGTTCTACCAAACATTTAAAGAAGAACTAGCACCAATCCTCAAACTTTTCAAAAATTGAAAAGGAGGAAACATTTCCCAGCTCATTCTATGAGGCTAGCAGTTCCATGATACCAAAGCTAGACAGTCATTTGCTGAAAAAAATCTTCAGACCAACATCCCTTATGAACATTGATGCAAAACTCTTCAACAAAATACTAGGAAACCAAATTGACCAGCATGTTAAAAAGATTATATGAACACTATAACCAAGTGAGATATATTTCTGGAATTCAAGGATGGTTCAATATATGAAACTAGATACATATAATATACCCCTTTGACAAAATGAAAGAAACAAACCCACATGATCATCTCAATTGATGCAGATAAAGCATCTGACAAAATACTCTTTCATGATAAAAACACTCAACTAACTAGGAATAGAAGGACATTTCCTCAACATAATAAGAGCCATATGGGAAAGACCCACAGTGAATATCATACTCAATGATGCAAGAATTATAGTTTTTTCTTTAATATCATGAAAACGGCAAGGGAACTTGTTTTTGCCACTTCTATTCAACATAGTACTGGGAGTTCTAGATAAAACAATTATAAGATAGAGAAATAAAGACATTAAATTAGAAAATAAGAAATAATATTCTCTCTTCACAGAATATATGATCTTGTATGCAGAAAACCCTAAAGATTCCACAAAAAACTGTTAGAACTAATAAACATATTCAACATGTTAGCAGGATACAAAGTCAACACAAAATCAGTTGCATTTCTATACATTAAAAAAGAATAACCTGAGAAGGAAATTAAGAAAATAACTCCATTTGCAGTAGCAGCAAAAAGAATAAAGGACTTAGGAATCAACTTAACCAAGGAGGTCAAAGAAATATATAATGACAACTAAAAATATTCTGAAAAAAAATGAAAGAAGACATGTATAAAAGGGAAGATATCCCATGGACTGAAAGACCCACTATTGTTAAAATATCAACTGATCTCAAGTGCTCTAAAGATTCAATAAATCCCTATCAAAATTCCAATTTTTTTGCAAATATAGAAAAATCCATCCTAAAATTCATATGGAATATCTAGGAACCTTGAATAGCCAAAACAATCTTGAAAGAGAACAAAATTGAAGGACTCACACTTCCTGGTTTCAAAACTAACTACAAAGCTACAGAAATCAAACAGTGTGGCACTGGCATAAAGACAGCCATAGAGACCAGTGGAGCAGAATAGAGAGCCAAAAGGTTAACCCTTGATTATTTGGTCAAATGATTTTTAACAAGGATGCCAAGACCATTCAATGGGGGAAAGAACAGTGTTTCAACAAATGGTGCTTAGAAAAGTGAATATCCACATATAAAAGAATGAAGTTGGGCCCTTGCCTAATACCATATATAAAAATTAACTCAAAATGATCAAAGATCTAAACATAAGGGCTAAAATTATAAAAATTTTAGAAAATAAAATAAGGCAAAAGATTCACAGCATTGGACTTGGCAGTAATTTCTTCTATATGACATCAAAGGCACAGGTAACAAAAGTAAAAATAGATAAATTAAATACTAAAACTAAAAACATCTGTGTATCAAAGGAAACTATGAACAGAGTGAAAAGGCAACCTACAGAAGGATAGAAGATATTTGCAAATGATATATTTGATAAAGGATTAATATATGGAATATATAGAGAATTCCTAAAACTCAACAAATACAAAAACAAAACACCTCAATTCCAAAATGGGCAAAAAACTTGAATAGACATTTCTCTAAAGAAGATATACGAATGACCAATAAACCAATGAAAAGATGCTCAATATCACTAACCACTAGGAAAATGCAAATCAAAACCAGAAATGGGATACCCTTTAAAATGACTACTATAAAAAAATAAAATAGCAAATTGTTGGTGAGGATGTAGAGAAATTGGAACCCTTGTGCATGGTTAATGGGAATGAAAAATGGTACAGTCACTGTGGAAAGCAGTATAGTGGTTTTTCAAAAACTTGAAAATAGAATTACCACATGATTCAGCCAGTTTGCTTCTTATATATACCCAAAAGAATTTAAAGCAAGATCTCCAAGAGATATTTGTACATCCATGTTTGTAGCAACATTGTTCACAATAGCTGAAACGTGGAAGCAACCCACGTATCCATTGACAGATGAATGGATAAACAAAATATGGTATACACATACAATGGAATATTATTCAGACTTAAAAAATGAAGAAAATTCTGACACATGCTACAACATAAATGAACCTTAATGCCATTATGCTAAGTAAAGTAAACCAATGACAAAAAGACAAATACTGCATGATTCTAATTATATGAGATACCTACCATAGTCAAAATCATAGAGACAGAAAGTAGAACAGTGGTTTCCAGGAATGGGAGGAGAGGATAGAGGAGTTATTATTTATTTAGTATAGAGTTTCAGTTTTGCAAGATGAAAAAAGTTCTGGAGATGGATGGTGGTGACAGTTGCACAACATTATGAATATATTTAATATCATTGAACTGTACACTTAAAAATAATTAAGATGGTACATTTTATGTTATGCATATTTTACCACAATAAATACTGAAAAAAATGCTAATGGGCTGGTGAAGAAAGGGACTGGTATTTGGACTCAAATAATATTAACTGTGGATCCATGTTCTACATTTGTTTTAGAAATCTTAGACTTTATCCTGCTTTCCCAAAAGCTCTCAAAAACTTTATATTTGTATAAGATTATAATTTTTATATATCTATATTTTATGAGCTCTTTCAAAGAATGATAAAAAATACATAATTAACTCTTGTTCAATTTAATTTTTGCTTCACATGATTTAAAATAAAACAGTACAAATATTTCATATTTTGAAAATATAAGATTTGAATGAATTAGAAATGGGTTTGTGCTTTTAAGAATTTTTAGTTAGCATATTGGTCTAGATTTTTACTTGTGTAGTTGGCTTATCTTCTACATTTTAAATAATTAAATAATAGGTCAATTCTGCTACCAAATTAGAGATGAAGTGGAAGTTATGTATTAAATTACATATGATTTACACATAGAATTATAGAATATAAAAACCTTGCGCCATTTTCAACCAATGGCCAGGTTAAACTCAAGAGCAACTGTGGCCCAAATATCATCTTTTACTGACAAAAGAAGTGAGAATGAATGTGATAATACTTATTTCATGATATATATGATAGATTTTTAAAAATCACGGTCCTCAATATTTTCCTAAGCACTTTACCAATTAATGGGTTAAATCAAAAGATGAAAAACACATAAAAAACACAGATGATTGTCACATAAACTGATATTACCACATATAGCTGTCACATCAATGTCAATGAAAAGTACTAAAGTATAAATAACAGGAGTAGAGCTCTAATGACATAGAAAGCTGAAAAAAAGTTTTGTGAACTAAGTTATACGGAGTACCTAAAAAAATTTTATTAATATTGCCATTGATATTTTATTTGCAATGACAATGATATTTTTACTCTTTCAGTAAAAATGTAGGAGATTTGGGTATATTCACTATGCGGATTTACTATTTAGTCCATTCCTATTGTAGAATGTTTCCAAAGGAATGATATTTTATTTTAAATTGAACTTTATTGATTCAGAAATTCTACAATTTCTAAACAGGGCTAACAGCCTTTTAAAGTAATATTAATGTCAAAATATGAATATGAATTCAGTAAGGATTTTCCCATTTATTTTGTCTGTATAAATTGCATGTTCAGATTTATTCATTAATTTCAAAGTTATAATTGAACAATTATTAATTTAAATATGGTGTGTCAGAACTATAAATAATACTGTAAGTCAATTTCTGACCTACATTATTTTTATAACATTTTTTTGTGCTTAGAAATTCAGTGGAATGCTGTCAGGTTAACTGCCCTAACTTTATCTGAGTAATGTTCCAAAGCTTCTTATTGACAAGTGTACCTGTCTTCTGTTAACTATATATCCCAGGGCCATTTAAACCTTTAACTATTACTAATTGTGGCTGTTAGATTTATATATTATCATATAAAGCTAGTAGCAAGTAGTTTTCCCTCAATTTAGATTTCTCATCACTTATCCTTCTAATCATATACTCTGAAGTCATTTTTCAATCTGAAATAAAGGAAGAAAATTATAGGTTCTGTGGTTTTGATGGATTATGTTGTGCTATATGACTTATGGCGTTATACTATCCTTCAGCTCTCTCTTGCATTATTTTCAGCTCAGTCCTAAATTAGTGTTTTTATTTTGATACTTAAATATTCAATTGAATTCAATTAAGGAATTTACCTGGTTTGAATATGATGCATTTTGTTTTTATTCAATTCCTAGTAATGTAATAGGCATGTAGATTGATTTTGTCTTTTCATCTTTCTTCTCCAGGGTTTTTCTATACAATTTCTGAGCATCCTCTGCATTTTTCTTGGTTTGTTGTGTGCCTTCAGTTGAAATTAAGAGAATATTCTGGAGCTGGGTAATAATTTATCACTCTACCATTCTGAATTACGTAATAATATTTGTCTCTAGTTTGCATTTCCCTAATAAATAGTCACCTAGGAATAGAATCTGTGTCCACTATCTTAGGACAGTTTTCCTTTGTATCCTACTTCTTAAGTGGGATCTAAACCATCACATAGCTCATGTAGATGTGGAAGAGAAATGACATTAAGATATCAAACCTTTTACGGCTTAAGTCCTGATGCTAAAGATCATAAGATGCCAGGATCTCACAAGGAGATGAGGGTGGAGGAGTTAAAGGACAAGGGGAAAGGCTACAGTGGCCTATTGATTTCTGTCTCCTTAGATAAGGTTTCTTCCCTCTATCCTATACCTCCACCTTCCCTGACATGTAACGCTTGTCGTTATGACATGCAACATGGGGTTAATATTAGGAAAACAGTGAAAATCTTTCTTTCAGAGCCTAAAAGTTTTAGGGGGTGATTCTGGTCCCAGTAACATTCTACACTTATTTTGAAAATTCTTACAGGAAAGCAGTGTGACATGGTAGAAAGACCATGATGTGTTAGTGTTTCTCAGACTCAGTCCTGGATATTTTTTCTAATCTCTCTCTCTGCTCGCCTAAAATATATTATTTATTTACTTGACTTTAAATAAAATCTTAATGTTGGTGACTTAAAATTCATAACTGCAGCTTGAAACTCCCCTTCAGAATTTAGACACACATAGTTACTTTTCTACTTGAACCTTCATTTGTTCTCATAAGAATCTCAAACTTATCCAGTGTAAACATGAACTGCTGATTTCTCTCCTGAATCTTTCTTCTATATTTCCCTCATCTTCTTCACCTCAGTAATGGCAAACCATGTCATTTAGTCACTGGGACAAGTCAGAAACCTAAGGGTCAAGTCACTTTCTTTACTCACCCCCTCCATGCCCATCTAAAACCCATCACCACGTTCTATTAGCTTTACCTCTAAAGTTTGTTCAAATGTGTGTTATTCACTTCTCTCTACCTCCACTGCCTCCTTTGGAGTCCAATCCTGCACTTGTACAGTTGCCCTATCAGTGGTCTCCCCACTTTCACTCCTAACCCCCTCCAATTCTTCTCCTACAGAGTTGGTAGAGTGATCTTTTTAAAATGTAAATTAGATCATAACACTCTCCCCTGCTTGAAATCAATCAGCCTTCATTTGATATTGGAATAAAGTCCAAACTCTTTAATGTGGCACCTGTCTGTATTTCTATCTTCATCTCTCCACTTAACATCCATCACTGGTCACTCTATTCCTTTTACACTTCATTTCTGATTCTTCCTAAAATTTGCAAAGTATTTTCTGCCCTCAGAGCCTTCCTACAAATTATTCGTTGTTACCTGTTTACCTGGCTGATTTTTCCTCATATTTTAGGTCTCATCCTAAATGTCACTTCTTCAAGAGGCCATCCCTATAGGCTCTGCCAATTACACTGTTCCATTCTCTGTTCTTTCATTTCATGACATTCAAAGTTTGTTACAACATAATTTTTTTGTGTTTACTTGCATTGTATCTGGCTGCCACATTAGACTATCAACTATAAGTTTTAGGATGGGCAAGACATGTTTGTTTCATTTACCACTGAATCCTTACTATCTAGTACAGTGGCTATCACATGTAGATGTTGTGTAAAAAATACGTACTGGGGACTTCCCTGGTGGTGCAGTGGTTAAGAATCCACCTGCCAATGCAGGGGACACGGGTTCAAGCTCTGGTCTGGGAAGATCCCACATGCTGTGGAGCAACTAAGCCCATGCACCACAACTACTGAGCCCACGTGCCACAACTACTGAAGCCCGCACGCCTAGAGCCCGTGCTCCACAACAAGAAGCCACCACAATGAGAAGGCCAAGTACCAAAACGAAGAGTAGCCCCCGCTCGCTGCAACTAGAGAAAGCCTGTGCACAGCAACAAAGACCCAATGCAGCCAAAAATTAAAAATTAATTAATTAATTAAAAAAAAATGTACTGACTAAAAGATACTGTGGTCTTATATTCCAGTCCTAGTACTAAACATGCATACTTTTTTCTCTTTATCAAATGGACTCCAAAAGCAGAGCATTTTGAGTTATGGGGGGGAAAAAAGGCTCCTTACTTGAAATCTAGCAGTATGATAAGCATGCAGCCTAGGAGATCTAATTATGCGTCTGAAATCCAGTATTGTGACTTTGCAAAAGTCAAAAATATTCTTCATGTGTAAAATGAGAATATCTATTTGACCAGCAAACCCTAGAGTGTGTTATAAAAATCTAAAGTGATAATGTGCATAGATGTATCTTGTACTGCAAGATATACACAAATTTGACAAATTGTTTCTCTGGAGCTGTTAATTGTCAGTTTGAAAAGGTGTGGGTTTATTGTGGGTACCCTTCTTCTGTCTCATTTTCCTGCTTCTAATTCACCTGTAGTTTCAGATACCAGATATCCAAAGCTCGCTATAACAGTTTGTAAAGTGAGAGCTAATGTCTCTGAATGAGAGTGAGGGAGGGGATCTAGTAAATAGTCTGGTAATCTTTGAGTTTTATTCATATGTGTACTAGTGCATACACTTTGTGACTATTATGATCCAGGTAGATGGATTTGCCTGTAGCTGATTTTGGATCCAAAGCATTACTTTTATCTTTAAACATGTCTGAAGTGAACTTTCATATATCACCATCTAGTGGTGACCAGTAGAAAGAGCAAAAGCCCCATGAAGGCCTGTCAATCTATTCTTATCTATGGGTTATATAATAACACCCTACTTTAGAATGTCAGTGACAGTTCAAAATATCTTGCTTGTCCAAGTTGTGTTTACCATTTTCTGACTATATTTAAATATTGCATAAAGAGTAACTCTCTTTAGAAAGCTCTATAGAATGCCAGCCGATTTTGCTGATGCAATGGTGTGTTTGAATGGTGCATTTCCTTATTTACCTCAGTAATGTCTGAGAACTTTATTATTTAAAAGAAAAATATAAAACTAAATGTTCTGATTTTTTATATAGAGACGATACCCAGTGTTGAGCTTTTGTCCGGTTGAGATGACATTTGCACTGACACAGCAACACTTTCTCACTTGGTCTATTTTTTGTTTTCAAAGCAAGTGTCTGAGGCCATGAAATAAGAGGACAGTAAAATAACTTACACTATATATAAAAAAAGAGCCACCATTAAGTGAGTATCTCCCTCTGGGTAGCAACCTTGTACACATATTCTCCCAATAATCCATAGGAAGGTATTATGACTGCAACCGCAGAGATAATGAAATAGATTCAGAAAAGTTAAGTAACTACCTAAGATTACACAGCAAATAAATCATACAAATCTATTACTGCCAGAGGACTACTTTTTAACAGAACCACTTTGCCTGAAACCTTGGCAGTAACAGCCCTGAGCTCTACCAAATGAAGCAAATTCTCTCTTTCTCTTTCTCTCCCTCTCTCTCTCTCTCTCTGACACACACACACACACACACACACACACACACACACACACACACACGAAAGATCTTACTTTGGATTGAATGTTAATGAATTTTAATGAAAGCTCTTAACATTTTAACTACACAAATATATTTGACTGGCTTAGCATCAGTAGTAGAGGCTACTGGGGCTTCAGACAGGTACCTTTCTCTAGCCAGTACAGCATCCATCCCCCGGCTGCTGACAGTGTTAGCTGTTAATTGTCCACAAGGGCAATTTTCTTTAAAAAAAAAAAAAATTGTCTTTTGCCGGAAGCCATCTTGCCTGGAAATGTTTGAGAAATTACCCGTCACCATGGCCGCCTGCAGCCAACAACTGACTGATATAGGGGCAGAAAGCTTGGAGCCTGTGCTTCCAGGTTAGACAACACTATAGACACTACAGTGTTAATCACACTCCAGAGCTCCCTGCAGGCCAGGCTGAAGCTAGACTTGAGCTGAAACCTCACCACTTCTGGCTTCAGTCCCTTCCCTATCCTGCTTCCCTCACTCCATCACAGGTTTCTCTGAAGGGCACTCCCTTGCATTAGAATCCCTGTCCCACAGTTCAAGGTCTTCTTTTGGAGGAATCTGATGTAAAACAGAAGCTTATTGCAGTTTCACTACTTATTTTTAAAAATGCAGTATGGCAACAGAGCAACAATCTTATATAGGTACAATTTGGCAAGCAGAGTATTTTGCTTACCCATGGGTCCTTGTTAAAGAGAAGAAATATCACATGAAAAATTAAAATGTAAAGAAAACAAAACCATTCCAAATGGTATAAAATATCAGAACTGTCTCTTTGGAAAAGTTTTAAAAAAAGATATAAAGGATTGTACAATGCCACTAAATGCAATAAACAAATTACAGTTCATGATGAAAAGAGAAGAAAACAGCTTTTGGTAGAATATATTACAAAAATATAGCTAAATATAAGTAAGTAAACTGTGCAAACAAAATACTATTTTCTCCTTGATTTTTGCCCCTGGGTATTTAATAGAAGAAACAAATCTCCATTTCTCCTTAAGAAATACAATATGGACTGCTTTACCAGACTGTAAAGTAACTCAGTAGCAAATTTAACATTATTCATTAATTATTTCACACAGACATTATTTTCTTAAAGCAACAGGAAAAAAGAAACATTAAAGAAAGCAGAGCATTGAAAGAGAAAATGACTACTTTGTTCTACATCAATCTTTTATGCTTTTCACCTTTATCCTAGTTCTGTCTTTTCAAAGTCAAGTCCAAGGACTCATTCAGACTCCTTGAATAAGAACATATTGGAATTGAAGCTCAGGAACCTGCACATTAAAGCGTTTTCAACTCTTAAACTTATACTGTTATATGTCAATTATATCTTAATAAAGCTGGTGGGGTGGCAGTGAGGTAGAAAAAAGGCACTTTAAGCAATAGTCTTCAAAATCAGTCTCTATGTACCCTTGGGAGTCACAAAGAATTTCCTATGGGTACATGGGCACATAGGCACATAGTTACATGATAATCATTCCTAGAACCTCAACTTCTATAGGAACTCCTTCTTAAAATTGGTTCACACCATTCTGGTTCACAGCATCTTGACTTTTCCTTTCCAGCTTCCCTTTTTTCAATCATTTTTTCCCCCTACTTTGCTAAAGAGAAGTATGTTATTGCCCTAGGTATAACCAAGTCAGTCATGCCAAACCAAGGAACGGTTAGAAAATGGATGGCTCCTAATGGATGAGTCTTACAGGGGAAGCAAAGAGAGTTTTGGCAAGAGATACTGAAGATGGCCGTGCCTTTTCCCCTGCAAACAAAATCTCATGGCAAGGTCTCATGTTTCTTTTTTATCTATCTATCTATCTATCTATCTATCTATCTATCTATCTATCTATCTATAGCTATCTATTGTTTTACTGTTTTATCATTTTATCTTCCTGTCTAGAATTCAGAAGAGGTGATCTTAAGAATGGATATCACATTTTTATTTGAATTGATAATGAAGTTAGTTTGATTTGGCTGATTGGTTTGATAATAAAGACTGGTTTTTTTTACCATTTACCATAAACTCAGTAATTTAATTGAATAATTGTAGTTGCAGCTATAAGCTTTTGGCAAAAATATATTTATAGCACAATTACAATATACAACATGTTGGGAGATAATATCCTCTGTGACTACTTAATTTTATGAAACAATTTTAGATATCAACTTTGTGAGAGAATATATACTATTTTTCAAAATGTTCAGGCATACATGAAGAAAAAAATTGATGCACATTGCTCTAAAATTTTCAAACCATATGTCCTAGATAAATTCCAAAGCAAACCATACAATCTGGCAAATGAGGAAGAGAGGAAGTCTGCAAAGGTCCCACTCATATTTCTTTTAAATTTTATTATCTACCTTTAGTCTGAGAGGAGTACCAGAAACTGTCTGTATTGAGACAGACACAGAGAAGAGACCTGGAGAAAATTCCAGTGACACAGCGGTATGAATGTTTAGAGGCTGACTGGTATCTGACTGCTTATATCTACATGCACAAATCAAGGTAGAAAAAAAATAATGTAAAATAGGGAAACGGAAGATAATTTTAGGAAAGGGTGGTCATTTTGAAGGTTGGTTCACTTAATTAATTAAAATTCTTAATCATTCTATTATTTCCAACTATAAAATCTGAATTTGTAAAAATTCTAAGTGGCATTATCTAGTTCTTCAAGGGGATTATTGGTAGTTTCAATAATTCAAAAGATAAACTATGTGAGCTCAATTTTTGATAGAAAGAGAAACACACATCTACTTTAAATAGTCACATAAATTAATATACATGTAGAGGAGTTAACTGTATAATTAAGTTGATTTTTTAGAAGAACCTCTTAAAAACCTCTCTCTTCCCTGGAGTATTTTCAATCACTCTATCAAAATATCATGGAGAAAAAAATGTAAAAAGATGTTTATGCATTCAATACAGAAAATTCATATTTGGCATTTGCTGTTTTTGTGATAGTCTCCTAGGATCACATTTCACTGTAGTCTTAAAAAAATTCTCCAATTCAAGCTTATATTTATAAAAGGTGCAAAATGCACAGGTAGAGTATAGGATTTTATCCAAAGACAAGAAACACTGTTTACATGACTGGCATTTAAAATGGTTATGAAAAAATTCTCAACATTACTTGTAGCATAAGAATCATGAATGTCCTAGAAAAGACAATGATAACCTTAGCTGGCATGAAAAATAAGATAGATTCAGTGTTTAATGGCTTTTGTGATTTCTTAAAATGTGAACTGCATGTTTTATAAAAATCCCTTTTAGTCTCTGTTCTCAAAAGCCAGCTATCCCATTATTATTCCACATTAGTTCCATTCACTGATTTGATGAGTAAAGGCCTGGTGGCCAGATGCAAATTCTGCTTTCTGATGTTAATTTAACAAGCAGAATAGCTGTGAATCTGTCATTCGCCAACCAAAAGCTTGGAGGAGTCACAGAGGATCCTTGTGAGAGGTATCACACAAATCTAAGCAATACAAGGTAATTATATGAATTGACTTAGTTCTGAAAGTGAAAAT
The DNA here is from genome assembly GCF_965194805.1 of Balaenoptera borealis. NCBI lineage: Eukaryota > Metazoa > Chordata > Mammalia > Artiodactyla > Balaenopteridae > Balaenoptera > Balaenoptera borealis. The sequence goes on from NC_138863.1 coordinate 22,765,668, forward strand.
TCATATGACTAAAAGAGAAAAAGCCATGATTTTTGTGTAAAGATTTGAGCTCTTTCTTGGTCAAGAGATGTTGCTACGTATAAAATACTACTCATTTTCTCCTAAACCACACCCAGACTTTCAAAACCTGCTTATAAATGAAGCACAGAGAGAAATGAACAATCTCACATTTGAATCAATGAGTGATTACTATGAAATTAGTTGATGACTCTGCTATGAATAAAAGACAAGTTACAAGGATAGCTTTGTTATTTAAGCAGTGTGGGATTCACTGTATTAACAGATTTTCACATTTGAGCAACGTTGACTAACAGGAGTTCAATATTCCTAAAATTAGTATTCAGGATCATAGCAGGTAAATACAAGGCTAAGGAGAGACTTAGAGGTAAAGCTATGTTGCCTCTGAAGACTGAATCATTATATTTGCAAAGAGTTTGCATTTTTATAAATATGAAAAAATATTCTATGTGGATTAGGTACAAAAGAATGTTTAGTTTCTGAGATGTTAAGAAGTCTGGATATCTAGTTCAATGAGCCCCTTGTATTCTGAAATATGGAATTTCAAATGTTTTGATATTTGATTTGAAGAATCAGAGATAATTAAAATAACTGCATTCAGACTTAATTTTCAGATGTCCGTTTATGGTTGTGCCTACACAAAGACCAAGTACAGGGGACACATTCTTTGTTGTATAGCGCTTGTCACACAGTATGTGCTTTATAAAAATGTGTTGAATGACTGAATACACAATGTCTTTGAACGACTGTACGGGACAAGAATAAGTCTCCCTATAGATCCTCATTATACTTTCAAATATACTTAATGGCATGTCTAATTAATGCTCTACTGGCAGTACCTCTCAAATTTTAATTGCAGACTCTCGTTCTCCAGCTTTACTGAACCAGTTTCACGTGGTCAAGTCAGAGGTTGAGCTAGGTGAGAGGCAGATATTCAGGGAGAAGTGAAGACACAAAAAAGGAATGATCTGGGCAGAGATAGGAGGGCAGACACTCTTGACTTGTTCAGTGTCTCATAACTAGAGCTTCTTAAGGCTCTGGAAGGAGTTGCTAAAATAGAGCCTCAGCTTTCAAAGTCATATGTTCTAAAAGTCTCTACAATCTGAAAATCGAGAAAAATGCACTTTGATAATAAAAAAGGAAGAGGTGGGGCTACCGAAAATAGCTACTTTGTATAAAATGGAGAGGCTAAGAGATATGGAGTCATAAGAGTCATCTGAAAGAAATAGACAGCTAAGATTTGGTTAGGCAGATTTGTCTTAATCTGAGGTTCTATTATGTATTGTGTCAGACATTGTTGTTTACATGACAGTTGCCAATCCTCTTCTGCCTGGTTACCTCCTGCTATAGACGATGGAAGAGACTCTTTCCCAGTCTCTCTCATAAGTAGGGGAGGCATATTGTTTATATCTGGCCAATGGAATATAAACTTAAATTGCCAATAAATTCTGGAAAATTTCTTGCTTTATGATAAAAGGGACAAATATATGTTGAATGAATGATGGGTGGATGGATGAGTGCTTAGGTCTCATAATCAGAACAAATGATATGATTGGATTGCCAAGATTTTTTCCCCCATTTTGCAGTGATTTACAACTCTAACATGCCAATATAAAATACTGATAACTTAAAACATAATACCTACCTCTCACCTGCTAAGCAGCTTAGTCGAGGTCAAGGAATAACAGAGATATTTAAAACAAGACAAGAGTCTTATGGATTAAAATAGAAATATACAGGAACTTTGTGTGTGTTTGTGGGGATGTATATTGATGCTTGCATATTCATTTAAGGTATAACTACTTTATGCCCATATAGTGTCCCATCATAGTCGTTCCTAGGAGAATAAACTTTGAAAATCTTCTATCTGTCCCTTCTATTGAAATTATTTGCATATTGCAAAAACTCCTGCATTGAGCTCTTTACATCCCCTAAGGGAGAACTCCATCTTGGCAACTCTTAATACACTAAGTCAACTTAGCATTCATTCCCTCCATCCATCCCTTCTCTTCCAAGTGGCACACATGATGTAATGTTACTGCAATGGAAGGGAAGCTGTGTGGTTCTTGACCACTGTTATTCCTCCATGGTAGCATCTACTGAATCATCTGAGTCATTTAACTCCCTGGTCATATAATTTGTACTAGTTTACTAAACCACTTCATAATCATTGCTCTGCATTGGTCTCAATCCCCAGTAACTTTTTTTTCCTTTCTTAGACTCTCTTCTTTTCTCCCCAGCCCATGGATTCTTTATATAGCTTAGAGGAAAGAAAATCCCCCAAATTATTAGATTCTCAAACATCTTTCTCTTACACTTAGACCATGGACTTAAACTTGAAAGATAGGATGCTTTATGCTCTAGCTTCATCGTGAGCTATGATGACTGCTGTGGCAGTAGAGAGCTCACTGAGAACAGTTCTATGGGGAAAGACAGCGTGGTGGGGTGAAGGTGGCATGGATTTCTCTGATTAATACCTGACAGTGTCATTCCACAATTTATCCAATAAGGTTTTTTAAAACGATTAATCCTCTAATTTTCAGCTCATATTCATGAATTTATTGATTTAATTTTTGTTTTTTGAACACTGACTATTTTATATCTGTCTGGTATAATGCTAGGTATGTCTGAATAGAGTGCTTAAGAAGAAAGACAAGGACTCTGCCTTAACAGAACTCACAATGTAGTTGGGGAGAGGGACTGTAAATTAAATAAATAGAAAAAGATTATAAAGTAAATAAATAGAAAATGAAGAAATGTAAAATTTGATATGAAGGAAAAAACAGACTGAAGGTATCGTGTTGCACACCTATGGCAGGGCTACTCTAAATATAAAGAATGGGCAGGTCCTGCTGCTCTCTGATTTCCATATAACTCTACATCTGTCTCAGGCAGCCCTTTGCCTCTCAGTTCTGGATTAAACAGGCAGTTTTGGTCAAGTCTCCACTAATTTGCTCTCTCTCCATCCTGCGAATTTTGCTTGCTCTGCGAAAACTTCTCAGACCTCTCCAGTTCAGGCAGAGCTCCCCATCCTTTGGAATAAAATAATATATGTGCTCTTTCTATATTTGCATGATGTTTAAGGAAAAATGTCTTTGTAATGTCTCTGGTTCTTCTGTCATCTCATCTCACTTATCAAGCTTTCTGTAAACTCTTTTTATCAGATAGGAATTAAGTTAGGGGCCTTGAATATAGTTACATTGGTTTGTGCTACTATGTATTGTTCTTTCTCTTATTTTACCCCAAATTAGTATTCTTATTTCCAAATGCAAAGTATGTCCACTCAGTAACTAAGAAATAAGCTTTTCCACAATAACCATAAGTTATCAGGTGCATATTATGTAGCAGGAATTGTACTCACTAATTTGCATAAAATTTCTCATTTTATGCAGAGAAGAACCTTATGAGAGGCAGATCCCAGCTCAGAAAGGTTATTTTCTTGAACTGTCTGTACATGCTGGATTACAGTGGAATGTGCTTAGAAAGCAGGGCTGCCTCTGCAATGAGCACTTTCTGAAGCATTTTTCAGCCTTTGCATAAGTCAATTTTGTGTGTGTGCAAATCTACCTTAACTGTCAGTCAGCTATGCACATTATTTTTTTTAATCTTTAAATATAACTAATTATTGATGTTAATAAGCAATGTGATTCTAAAAGGTCCAGCTGCCACCTTTTTATATCCATAGCAATATTCTAAATGCAAAAGCAAAAACTAATTTTTTTAGAGACTTGAAATCATTATTTCTATTTTGTCATTAAATTACTTAAATTTTACTGAAGGCTTTCTATTGGAATTAAAATTCAGTTTACAGAGGCCTATCTCCCTAGGAACTCAACAACTAAAAAGCAAAAAAAGAAAAAATTGAAAGCTTTAGGTTTTCAGTGATTTGTTGAATTATATGGCAATAATTACACTTATAAATCCTACTATGAGATCAGTCAGCCATGTACTGCCCTTTAAAAGAAACCAAAACTGCTGACAGATGTCTGCTAGCTATCAGGCAATAAGATTTTTATCAAATTATGCCCTTTCATTTTTGGCTCTGAAATTGGTTTCAAATTCACCCTTAAGAAATGCACGAGTAATATTCAACCAATAGCTGGCCTTATACTGTACTGCAGTTCTTCCTGAGAGTATTGTGGGGTGAAAAAGAAATGCCTACATTTCTGCTGTTATGTAAGACAAAAGAAATGAGTCTAAACATTAATCTGTTATGGGTAAGCCCAGCTATTCCAGTTATGTTAACAGTAAACTGTTAGTGAAGATTAGCAATTATAGAGAGATTATGTTGAAATCAGTGGTTACCATTACCAATAAAACTTGACAAGGTTTCAACTATATATTTTTGTGACATAAATAAGCCTTGGTAGCTTTTAATATCAGATAATTATGATCAAATTTTATTTAAATGATATACCAGGAATCATTCATTTTATCATCTAGATAAAAGGAACATAGGAAGATGTTTACCACGTGTGAAAGTGAAATAAAGAGCAAAATAGAACACTAGCATATTTTATGTGACTTGTGGTTGGCAAACCAGTGCTGTAATATCTATTCTTTGGATATCACTAGAACACTTGATTCAGTCTTGGTTCCAATATATCACATTAACACTTATACATCTTGTAAATCTGTATCCTGACAGCTTACACAATTATGTAGCAGCTGTGAAAAGATTGAAAGTTAAAAAACAAACAAAAAACCCCTGAGCCTTCTGACTCAAGATTTTTTTATCCTTATCATGAAATACATATACATAATGCACATGTTGGTCATCTTGTAGCACTGACATTGAGCAGAGAAAGAATTGCAAAAAAGGCATATTATCTTTTAATCTTGGTTGTATAACGCACACATTAGCCTATCCGTTAAATAGTCTGTTAATTATTCACATCTATTTTAGATTACACTGTCTGAAAAGACATAGACCATATTTGTGAATGTCCAGTGTACTATCAGTATGTTTGCTTTTAAAATGAGGAAACTAATTATCTGTAGTCTCAAAAATATAAGAATAATAAAATGAGCAGACTCCTGAAAACTACAAAGGTTATTATTTAGTGTAAAGTATATCTAGAATCTCCATTTTTATTTTCCCCCCTTCTTTGGCTATAGTTTTTTCATCTCCAGTAAAAGGTAGAAAGGACAAAGAGAAAGAGATAAACTATTCATTTTACTCCATGATCAATCTAGTGGAAGATATATAGAAGATTAAAGACCATTAAATTTCTTAGATAACATAGGGTTCCAAATCATCCTTGCAATCCTTGTCCTCAAGGAGTTCGTGTGTATAGCAGCATGTGCGTGTTGGTGGCGGGTGGAATTTAATAGCATGCAGTTTTGATTTTACAGGTCATCTAAAGAGTACTTCAAGTCACTACGATGCAAGAAGCTTTATGTCATAAACTTGACTACATCAGGATCGCCTTAGACATTTCCTCTTTTTTAATATTTTAATGCAAAAATTAAACCCATCCGCTTGACTACCAGGTATTTACCTGGTCTAAAATATGCAATTTTGCATCTTATGAAAGTGACAATGGCAGAGAATTACAAGACCTTTTGTTTTATAAAGTTCAAACTTAGATGTGTAAAGAAGGAAGTAAAAGTAGAGGAAGGAAAGAGGAAAAGTATGTGGAGCTAGAGCCATGCTCTAGCAATTCTTGTGCCCTTTATAGAGAAGGTCTGTGAGTGGAGAAGCTGTGCATTCTCCTCCATTAGGTTTCTTCCCTGTGTTCATACAGCAAGATTGGTAGCCAGCAGAGTCAGGAACTGATAAAAAAAAAAGACTGCTTATAAAACAGGAAGCTTTGTTAAAACCTCCCTTGGGATCACCTTAATAGAGAAAGCACATTATATCTGCCACCATGTCAAATCAGAGGCCTCTATTTTGTACTATTTCCTTTAGCCAAGAAATGTGACTTCCCTTCCCTCTGCTCATATCATGTTCAGTTGACGTGCTTCTGTCAGCTTAGTACTACAGAGAGAGATGTGTTATAAGTATACAAATTTAAAATCTAAAAATCACATTTATCATTTTAGATATTCCCCTTTGTTACATCTGCTCATATTTATTGCTTTTCCTCCTTCCCAGATGTTCTGTTTGAAACTATATTCGGACTATTGCTAATTTAATCCCTTGCAAACAATATTTATGTCCTTTTTTCTGAAATTATTCCTAAATTTAGTTGTAAAACATAAACTAAAGCTCAGTAAGTAAAATTAGCCAGAAGTCATCTTTACCTTTGAATAAAACAGGGTGCTTGTATCTTTAGTACAACTGTTAACTAAACCAATCAGGGATGACTTCAACTGAGAGAAAACACAATTTTTTAAATGAAATCCATTCAAGGACAAAATGGCCCCAGGTAGGTTTGGTTTGAGTTTAGACTAGGCAAAGATCAAAAGTCATTTTGCACTGGCACAATATTAGAACTTTCACATTCAGCCTGAATTATTAATTATTCCAGAAAAGTTCTTTAGATATAAGAAAAGTCTAATTCTGGAACCACCATCAGGGCCCACACTGCAAGACACCATTCACAATTTATACCTTACTACTGTAATATGTGTTTGGTTGGTCCGCCTCTGAGTATCCAGACATTCTTTGCCTTACTTCTGTGATTATTCTATATACGACAGTGCATGGTGGTTTCTGAATTGCTACCTTGTTCTTACTGTATTAACTTGTCATTTAGAGGGAGCATGAATGCTGACTTCTCAGAAAGAATTTGTTGGTAATTAAATTGGAAGGACAGTATAATCTATTTATAGCTTTTTAAAACTTATCTTGGGAATACATGAACCCTGAATGCTCTTCCAGGGATCATAACAGGACTACATACTAATTCTGAGTTCTGGGTAATTTTTATGATCAACTGTTCTTTTCACTGAAATACTGCATCCATTACCTATCAACTCACTGCAGACCACTGTGGCATCATATAAGAAAGGAGGATTAGAACAAAAAAATTCCCACTCTGCTCTGGACAAATTCCCTAAATACTATGGAATATGCATAAATGTCAGGCCTGTTTCATTCTTCCTGCAATATGTATATAAAACATATAACCTTGAGCACAATCTGCTGGGTAAATTCCTAATGTCCCTCTGAATTACTCTCCAAATATAGGCGATGTAGGTATTGTAGGCTCTGGTGCTTTTATATGTATCTTCATATTTAGTAAAACTGATATTTAGTTTGTCATGAGATGGGGGGTGGAGGATGCAGAACATTATTTATCTGTATAACTTTATATATCTCCATGCTAGTTATCTAGGGGGATTTATATAAAATTGATAGTCTCTTTCTAAATAATTGCTAACCCTAAGTGGCCTAGTAATATCTGAACTACTCTAACATCAATTGTGTAATTTTCTGAAAAATAATAAAAACTGTTAAATTCTAGGCACATGAAACCATTTTTGTCAGTTATAGTGTTCCTCATGAGTTCAAATTAAGTTGAAATCGAAATATACCAGTTTTATGTGGTTGACAAATAACAGTTCGCTTACTGCTGCTGATAAACTCAGAGTCACAGGTACGTGTAATATTTTGTGATATTGTCCATGAGAAAGCTTCCTGTAGCCACACATCCATCCAAGCACATTCATTATATACCTATTCGGTTGAAGGTACTGTCTATCAGATTCATTTTATTTGACCTCTTAAGTTAGCCAGAGCCACCTTTGCTGGTTCTGTAATAAATAACCCAGTTTCGAAGGAATAGAAAGAAGTGAAGAGAAGACGAGAGGCCATTTTATGGAGAAAGGTGTTTTGACATCATGGAGCAGTTCTTCATGGAAGAGGAATTGCTCCTCTGGGAAAAGAGGTGGTTACAAACAGATGGTCTTTACTAAGTAGAATTGACAGGTCTACAGGTAATGAATTGGCATCTATAAAAGAGGCAGTTTATCCACTGAGGTTTCAGCACTACGGGGCCTAATTATTCCTGACATATTGCCCATTTCGTACGCTCACAATATTATGGCCAAATAGGAAAAAATAATTATACAAACTAGTAGCACAAAACTCAAGGGAAACAATGCAGGTTATAAAAACATTACCAGAGAATGGGTTCTTTTTGAATGCAGGTCCATCTGTTCCTTCTAATTCTGCAAATGGTGAAGACTAAATGCTATTACAACAAATTCCTAGGGACTAGATTTTTTTTGCCTTATACATTTAACTTTTGTTTTAGTAAAAGTTTCTAGAATAAGCAAGTGATTGGAGCTTGGAAATATTTTCATTATTCAGATACTATAGCTGTAATATCTTGTTGTGTATCTAGTTTTGTTGTTTGTTTTGGTAGAAGCGTAAGAAGGAAAGCATGGTAGGTCATCTTAGCTCGTAAAAGAAAAAATGTTCATAAGTCAAATGAAAAATTTATAAGCATTCCACTATATGACAGACACAGCTGTGCTTTTATTTACATTTTACATATGATAAATAGCACTTCTAGAAGAAGGACTTTCAGAAGAATAAAGTTCCAGAAAATGTTTTCTATTAATAAAATCATCAAAATATTTATGTAAGAATGTTTAAGTTTAGATACTGGTCATTAGAAATTAGAAATATTTAATACTAAAAAAGCCTACATGTGCTATAAAATAAACTTAGTTGTATATGCAATGTGACATACCTGTAAGATATCTGTAAGCAACATATTTTCACGCATGACTCATATGACTCAGCCTCATTACTTTATAGACATTCAAAAGCAATATGAACTTAAAGATCACCTGGAAAAACTTTTTTGATTCAATTCTATTCACTCAAGAAATTTCTTGATTTTATTTTTTGTTAGCAAGTTCTAGCTTTGGGATAAAACACACACATCCAGATGTTCCTTTAGCACGAGATTGCTGAACCAGAGCCATATTATTTTTTGTTCAACCACCTGTGTATTAGCATCTGTTTCCAATTCTATATATGCAGTTTTCTACATTGATTACCATCACTTTCATTATTTCACAAACTACATGATGTAGCAACCACAAGACTCTTACATTCCAATTTCCTAGATTGGTTTATTATAAAAATACACTACAGTGTTTGCGGAAACCCAACATCTCTTGTCTAAAGAAACGCAGTCAAACAAGAATTTTTTATTCCAAAAATATCCTAATTAGATCTAATTAGATTAGACTAAAAAAACATTTTTTTAAACAAGATTTTTATGGGTAATACAAATTAAATATGACCATTATAGAAAATTTCGAAAAGATAACCACCTGTGTTTCCTTGGTTTCTTCTTCTGCATCATGTGTATATACAAATATATATATACACACATATATTATATATATACACAAATATATATAATATATATGTATACACTTAATACTTACATATTAAACATATATACTGAAGTATATGTGATATATATACTTTATATAATAGTATATATATTACATATGTATGGTTTTAAAAATTGGGAGATACACATATCTATATCCTGTTTTATCTATATCCTGTTTTTTTTTTTCACTTAAATTTATCTTGAACATTATCTCTATAATTAGAAAATTATTGTTAAGTCATATGAAATTTCTGCTTACAGGAAGAAGTTCACTGTTTTTATGAATTATTATTAAACCTCATTGTAATGTTAATTTGACACTAGCAGAAGTATAATCAATAGTCAAAAAACCACAATACTAATATTTAGTCTTACCATAAATGCATCAACACAAAGCAAATATAACTTCTATAAGCAGCTTTTTTTTGGACAAAAGGCCTTCTTTTGGCATAATTCTTACTGCGTTTTCAATGATCTGACTTTCTGAGGTACATAAACTTCCACTTCTCTTTAGGGCAGGCTGAGTGAGGAGTTCAGAAGTTGAAATCTCAGTGCCTTCATGCTTCAGATTTTGCAATCATGATTATAAACTTTATAATCTAATTGTTATATGTAAACTTAATAATTATATGCAAATGTCTCAGTCCACAGATAGTTCTAGAATTCTTTCTGCTCTAACCATACTTATTTCAGCACAAAATCAGCTTCAGAGTAAATCCATAAACATTTATTGGCACCCACAATAAGCCAGGCACAACATCAAAGATGTGGAACACGAGGGTGAACAAGTATCCCTTTCTCTGGGAGTTCAATTCTGCAAGGGAGACACGTGAAACACAACTTAATGCTAATGCAATTTGATGAGCAATAGAGATTGTACAAAGTGCAATAAGAACATGGATGAAGAAGAAACCTATTCTGACGGAGAGATGGAGTTGAGGAGTAGAAGTGAGGGAGTGATATTAGAAAAAGTGCTATATCATAAAGAATGAATCAGGGTTTTCTACACAGAAAAGGGGAAGACAGGAATTCACAGAGCAAAGATGTTGAATCCTGAGTAAAGAAATGGCTGGTAGAACAGCAGCTCCCATCAAGGATTTAAAAAAAGGAAACTGCCATGATCGGGTCAGTCTTTTTAAAGACAATTCTAGGGGATAAGATTTTGCAGCTATTTCTCAAGCAAAATAGCCCTTGGTGATAGTCCATATGTAAGGAAAAAGAATTTTTTAAAAATTCAGGGGTTTTGAGCTTAGGCAATGGTGTGAATGATGCTCCTTTTTACAGAAAATAGGATATACATGTCTAATAGGACAATAACTTCATATCCCTTGGCAAGAAAGATGGTTTTAGATCTTATATAAATATAATAAGCTCACATACTAAAAGTTGCCATTAACAGGGTATCATTTCAAACATTAACCTTAAAATTAGACATGTATGAATTTTCTAATAATTGTTCCATATTTATGTGCATTCCTGGAGTTAGGGTTTAGCCCTAATTAAAAACAAAGAGACATTCCACAAATAGAAATTAAAAAAAAAAAAACAAATAATCTAGCATAAAATTCCACCCGAATGATCTGCTAATAATGTCTAGAAAAACTACTGTAACATCAAGGAAAAATACTTTTTTTTTTTGGTAAAGTACTCTTTTTATAAAAACATATGTATAAACACACACACATAAAATAAATTCCACTAGAGTCTCAGGGGAGAACAAGCAAGCTCAGAAAGCTTTGAAAAAAATTGACCATTACTGTACTTCTATTGTAATGTGAGATACTTGAAGAAAGGATTCAGGGGAAGATTGTCTTATTGAGCTCCAAAAGGAAAAGAATGTACAAACTGTACATTCTTTGGAATCAAAGGAAAAGGAGAAGAATCTTTTTCTTAGCGTACCTTTTAAAAATCCACAAAATTATAGGGTTATTTTACTTTCTTTGTGCATAGATGGAAGAGCCATTTGCTAAAATAAACCTCTGAAAGACAACTTAGTAGCCTACTTTGAAAACTACAACTACAGGGTAGAGTGAAATGATAAGAGGGCATACGAAGCTCTGTTTGGAGGATTTTTTTTTCATTGTAATTTTTACTATTTTCTACAGGTCTATATTGTAATTTTCAAAATTTGCATTCTTTTTTAGGGACAACTATTTATAGCAATTCTAACTCTAGTAATACTATATTTTTTTACAACTTCTTATCCTTCAGAATATTTTAAAATGTATCCACTTAGATATTGTTTATTTTGATCCATTTTAACCCTCAGTTCTTTGGTGGGGAATTTGCACACACTGTCATCAAAAAAAGTCTTTAATAAACCTATATGTAATCTGGAGCCACCCTAGAAACACAGGTTAAAAAAATGTATTTCTTGGTGAAATACAAATGAATATATTCTAATATCTCCTTGGCAAAATACAAATTTATTTGTAAACAGTAATCATCTTCTTTATTATGGAATATTCCAAGGAATCACTACATATAAAATAACAAATACATCAACTCTCATTTCTATTTCCTCACTACCCCCCAGTCAGTTTCCATTGATTGCAGCCCAAGAATCCCCACACCCAACCACCACTGCCTCACATGACAAAAAATGTCCTCATCTGCAATTTTATAGAAAAAGAAACTTAGCTTCAGAGAGATTCACAAGTGTTTCTAAGATCATCAAATTACTACAAAAAAGGAGGAGGATTTTGTAACCAATAGATAATGAAATCCTTTATTAGACTTTGCATATTGATTTATTAGTTATTTCTCTTAGTTACTTGGATCAGAAACTGTCTCTTTCCTTTGAATTTATCAAACATAAAGTAGTCTGGAATTTCTGAGTTTTAAAGAGCATATATATTGTTTGATTTGCCTATCCTCTATCACCTCTTCCTCTGACAGTACCCATATGTTGTCTTGGCTTGGGGGATCTTCCTGTTCCCCACTGAATACAATCTTGGGAGACTGTTAATCCAGATACCCAACTCTTCACTAGTCAAGGGGAGGGAAAGTGACCAGCTAACCAGATGTTCTTTCCCTCAAAGATTCTTCCTGAATCTTGACTGGATTAACACCTGGGCTGAAAGTGGCTGGAGCCATCTTATCTTACTGACAGTACTCTGAAGACCATGTTCATTAATCTAATTCCGGTTGTCTTTGCAGCTTCTCTGATGCCAGGATTTTCTGAGGCTTGGCTGTTAACTTTAACCTTTCTTTCTTTTGGATTCTGCAAACTGCATCATGCCCTTCTAATCCACTCCTTTCTTAGCTAAATTAGCAGAATCAGTTTTTAATTACAACCCAAGAATAGTAACCGATACAGTATGGTAGATACTGTTGGTTCCCCACCAAAGATTCAGACGCCCTTCCACAGAGTAGAGTTGTTAGAAAATGGCTGCTACGCCAGGGAATACAGTTCTCAGTTCCCGCTGAATCTAGGCAGGGCCATTAGACTAGTTCTCGCCAACTGAATGAAGTGAATAATGATTTTGGCCCTTTGTTCTTAGTGGTAGAAAATATTTCTTTTATATCTCTGCAAAGGTGACTAAGGAGCAGGCTTCCTTTCTTCCCTCCCTTCTCTTGTGTATTGATACCCAGAGTGACCTTGGAAACTGCGTGGTAAAAATGGAAGAGCCTTTGCCAGCCTGGGCCATGGCTGCATGGAGCAGAGGCCCCCTCACATTGGATCCACGTGAGTGAGAAGTCAACATTTTTGGGTTAAGCCATTGATTTTTGGATTGATATTTTTCATCACTTATCATTATACTAATACCTGAAACATTAAATGATTTAATGATAAAGGTAACATTAAATGATCTTTTTCAACATTAATAATTTTTTACTTAAATATATTCTATTTATTTATTTATTGTTCTTAAAGAATTTCAGTAACACTTCATACACTGGTATCAGTTGTAAATCAGTATTTTTAAATCTGCTTCTTCAACTAGCAATTTATGAAACCACTGAATCTATGAAACATAATAAAAATCTTTTTTACAACATAGGAGTAGATCTAATTTGCCAGTACACTTTCTTAGTGCAAGGAGCCAAAGTTCTTCTTTAATAGTAGAGCAAAGTTGCTGAAAAATATGCTCAAATGTAAACTTTAAAAGCGTTTAATGGGTGCTTTTCAGAAATTATCTGAAAAGCTCATGAAAAAGCACTGACAATGATGAGGGTCAAAGGCTCTCATTAAATGTTTTTGGTGTAGTTATCAATTAACAAATATTTATTGAAATGCTAGTATCTGTACAAGGGAAATGCAAATAACTTAGCAAAATGCAACAAAATAACAAAATACACTTTGTAAATTAGAGAAAAGTACACTGAGAAAGGAGAGCTTTGACATTCTGAGCACCTTAAACAACCTATCTCAATGTAAAGGAATCAAACATTGTTCTTTCAAGTTTTTACTGTCATAATTAAGGTCCAATATAAGTAAAGTGGTAGCCCCAAGTAAAAGTGACCATACCTGTAAATTAGAATTTTTTTTTTTTACTTTACATCATTACCTTGAAAGCTGTATTAGTCTTGGAAAAATCTCATTGACTCTAGTTTCAAGGGCTAAGGAGTCACAAAATATTGGGATCCTGTGCGGTGCTCCGGGAGATAAAGGCAGAATAGCAATTTTCTGACCCTAGAAAATCTTTCAGGAAATCCCATATCCATCCCTATTATTTCTCCATCCCAGTGCCATGTGGGAGCCTGCCCAGGATCTTTGCTGATGATGTTGGAACTATAATTGTGAAATTCTAGGGATGGAGGTGGTAAGAGTTTTTAATTTCTAAAACTCTGAAGAAATGAATAGAATTATATCAGAGGTCCTTTCCCAGTAAACTAGCTCTTAGAGTTTGCACAGGTAGATTATCTCAAGTGCACAGGCAATAAGACCAAAGAGGGTACAGCAACATGTCACGTAATCACATTTACTGTTACAAACCACAGGATATAATCATGAGCTTATAGCATGCCACTTCTCTTTCACACATCCAGTTGACCTGAAATTGATTGATACTTGTGATATCCTGAAGGTAGGCAGTCTGAATAGCATAAATAAAAGGCTTATTTGATGATAACCTTGTTCCCTAAACACAGGTTTTTATTACCTTCTCCGAATGAAAGTAATATTCCTTTTTATGTATCTATAACACAGCAAGAAGCACAAAGGCAGCAAAAACTTGCTAAGCTGCTGAACTTCAAGGATGCTTTCAGAAAGGGAAGGATATGATGACTTTCAAAAGGTTTCAGTATCTGATTGTCTGCAGGAGCAAACTAATCAGTAGATGAAGCTCTTGTATTTAAGCCAGACACTGGAGAGAACTGCAGCACCAAAGTTAAAAATATACACACACACACACATATATACATATATAAATGCATATATACACACATGTATGTGTGTGTATGTGTATATATCCCTCTCCCACAGGAGACACTTTTTAATACAGAATAGTCATTCAAATTGAGATTTTTGCTAATTAAACCTCTGTGAAACAACAATAACATAATTTATATGGTTTCATCTGACTTCTAGCAAAGTGTGACATTTTTAAATCAAAGAGAGATATCTTTGATTAAACTCCCACAGGAGAGACAAGTCACTGCCCAGCTAAGTCCTACTGGGTAGGCAGACCTCCAAAAAGTTCATTTGTATCTTTTTCAGTGTATTGCTGGCAGAAATCGCCATTTTTCCCCTTTTATCCCCAGGATAATTAATTTGTTCATTACCAAGTTGGCTAGCTTAATAACAACAATACCATCCAGGCTCGAACCCCTTTAAGGATATATTCTAGGCAAATCATAGCAAATGTAACTTTGCAGGTTCAGACAAAATTAACAAGTCAGTGTAATGAGGTTCCCAGTTGTCTTAGAGAATTTTCTCATGTTGCATATATGTCTTTAAGAAGAGAATATTTAATACCATACTATCGGCTAGACAAAAGCAGTTTCTATTCAATAGCTGTCCATCTTCTTATACTCAGAGGAGAGCAGCATTTCTCTCTGAAAAATGAAGAGAATACCAATGGGGCTAATCTCTTCAAAGTGCTTAGAGCTCAAAGCAATTGCCTGCAGTTGTAGAGTCCCACCCTCATTATCTCAGCAAAAGAAAAATGACCAAAATACAAAATACTGCCTGGTTTTTCGGACAGAAATGCTCAAAAGAAAGTTAAGATAAACATTCACCAACTCACTTCTAAGCTCAACATTTCGAAACCTAATTTACTTCCTTAGAATAAAAGAGTCAAATTATGAACCTGAATCTTTCTTAATACAAAATGTGCCTCTTTAAGGCACAAATTAAACCATATTGGTCAGCATCAAATAAATAGATTGATTTATATCTCAGATACTATTATAGCCCAGGAAGTAATAACTTTTACAATATAGTCATAAATACCTAAGAATGATCAAATTATGAATTACATGATATAGTTAGCTCTTTTCTAAGCATCTTATTTCACATGAGAATTTACTCAGTGTTCTAACCTACAAAAAGATAGGTGTTTCTCAAAACCACCAATAGGAGAAATGGGAACACATCTTACAAAACCATGATTATTTAATTTTAAAAATGACATGAAATGCTTAATTTTCATGTCCCAAAGGCAAAATTGCTCTGGTGAAGTAAGCTGTATTTGGGGTAATGACACTTGCTCCGGCTGCGTTGTCACAGTTTCCCACTGTTTTGATTTCCCACCAGTAGCAACATACCCTTTAGAGATTTGTAGGTACCGAGAGTTCAAAGGGACTGGTGGTGAGGGGGGGTGATTCCCTTTGTTCTCAGGCAATGTCACCCAGCGTACCTTTCCTCAGACCAACTCCTGCGCAAGCCACACAGAGTATATAATAAATAAAGAGGCGAATCAAGCTACCACTCATTATATAAATTTGATACAAAGAATTACCACCATGAGGAAGACTATTATGCATCTTGAGGTGTTTTAGACACTGGCTTGAGAGATGGACTAGACCAGGATTTTCCAAATTGCAGCTTGAAACCAATAAGTGAGTCATGAAAGTAATGTAGTGCAGCATTAAAAATGATATAACACAGAAAATATCTATTTATATCTATTTATATTTATATGTAAATATAAATATATAATATACATTATATATATGCATGCTTAAGATCGTGTGTTAGGGTTAGAATATAAAATCAATTTCCTTCTGTGGGCTGTCCTGGTAATGAAGTTCTCCAGTCACTGCATTACTTAAAATCCTTTCTAATGCTTTAGTTTTCTCCTTCCTTTTCAAAGTAATGTTCCTCCAGCTTCCCGCCAAACAATTCCAGGAGTGTATACTCTCTGCCTGCTGAGTTACTTTTATGTCGCTCTAGTGGTTAGTGATGTTTCCCTACTGACTACTTCCTTTCCTTTCTCCTTGCCTTCTGTCCCTCCCTTTCTTCCTCTCTCCCCAAACACACACACACACACACACACACACACACACACACACACACACAGCTGTGTGCCCCAGGGGAAGCTGACACCACTGCCTGGTATAAAAGTAACGATTCCCCTTTCTAGGGCCTCGCTCTGAGATGGGCATATGTCCCAATCCTGGCCCAAAAGACATGAGGGAAGTCTACCTGGGGACTTTAAGAAACAGTTCCCTCCCTTCTGAAAGCCAGAGGAAGAGACAGTCTCACAGCTTCCCCTGGATGTTGTCTTGTTACAGTATGATCTGTGGGGGTGTAAGAGCCACCTTGCTGCCAACATCAGGATGACAGAACCAAGAGAAAGAAAGAAACTGACTCCATGAAAATATTTTAGATTTGCCGAATCAACCAAATCTGAAATCGGCCCCACCTGTGGACTTTCTTTTATGTGACGTAACAAGATTGCTTCTTGTCAGTTCCAGTTGGGGTTTTTGATACTTGTAGCCAAAAGCATCTTAACTAATACATTAATCAATGAACCTGCATAATTAAGAAGTCTTGAAAAATGATATTAATTAAATGGTGCTCAATTTACCTAACAATAAAATATATTATAAAGAAAAACAATCAGTATAGTGTAGAACTGACAAGTCAATTGAAAGGAAAATCAACAGAGGGGAGTATATAGTCTACTAACATATCCTTGCCCTAAATAGAGTGTGTTTGTCTACATGGTTGTCAACTTGTTTATTGTTGGCTTCTTCTAATGTAGATCAAATTTCATTACCTCACTGCTAAAAACTGTCCACTGTTTTCACGTTATAGTCAACTAATATTCAATCTCTTTACCATGGCCTATGAGACCCTTCATGGTCTAACTCTTGCTTATCTCTCTAAAGTCATCTCATGCCAATCTCTTATTCATTTTCCTTATTCATTTTGCTCTAGTTAATGTGGATCTTCTCAACCTTATTCTAACTCAAGGTCTGTCTACTTGGAGTCCTCTTCCTAGAATGTTCTTTCCCAAGATCTGTGCATGACTTACATCCTCACTTCATGCAGGTTGTCCTTTCTCAGAGATCTTTCCTGAAAATCTTATCTGAAATAGCAACACCCCACCCTTTCACTCTATACACTTACCACAGCTTTATTTTTCTTATACCATTTATGCATGCCTGTGTGTGTGTGTGTGAGAGAGAGAGAGAGAGAGAGAGAGAGGTGGGGGTGGGGGGCATAAAGAGAGAGACAAGGATAGAGACAGAGATAGAGAGACAAAGAGTTAATTTTCTGCTTCTCACACTGGAATGTAAATATGGGAGGACAGAGACTTAAGCCTTTTTACCATGTTTATATGGATTATCTCATCAATGCTCACAAAAAAATAACAAGTACTGTGTTTTGTTATCCTCATTTTACAGAGGAGGAAATTTAGGCATAGAAAGATTAAGGAACATGCTCCAGGTTAGAGAACTAATACGTGGTAGAATCTGGATTTAAAACCAATCAACCCATCTCTGTCACTCTGGAGGCTGTTGTTCTTAACTTCTCTACTGCCTCTGTATGCAGTTAGAATGAAAAAAGGCCCAATATAAACTGTAAAATAACTGTATTATTAGAACACTGTAGGACATAAGGTTGGATGTGGTAGATCATTAGGATAGAAATATAGTGTAAAAAACACTATATATATACATATATAGTATTTTTACTATATTTAGTAATATACAGTAATTCTACATTATACATATAATTATATATAGTAATTTTACATGGAATTTCATGAGAAATATAAAATTTTTAAACTCTGATTTATATGATTTCATATGATTTATTTTTCTTTTATATATTTTTCATATTGCTTTTTTGAAAATGTCAGTAATAATCACATAAAACATTTAGAATAACCAAAAATATACATCTTAAAAAATAATGCATCCTGTGGGTATATAAAAGGACCCTGAATATTATTGTGGTCTGAACAGCAGTAAAATACCCTTTCCTATCTACTCCAGTTCGGAACCACCTGAGGAATAGACACAGGAATTATAGGGATGGAGATAAAAATATCACCTTCAATGTGATAAGGGTGAATTTTAAAATATGACATGAATATGCAGCCTCAGCAGTGTCCTAATAGTTTCCATAAATAATTAACTCTGCCCAGCCAATTATTGGCAGAATTGTAAAAACTCTGGCTTCTGCTATTGGAGTAGTCTGCTGGCAGCAATGGATGAAAGAAACTGCGTGATCAGAGGACAGACTTTCCCAAGGAGAGGACCACTGGAGAAACTATTCAGTGGGACTTGGTCAGTTCCTTCTGAGCTCTTCAGTTAAGCAAGACACCCCTTTCACAGAGGGAGAGGGGAGGGAGGGTCAGAGATGGAGTAGAGGGGGGCTAGGAATATTCTAGGTCTCTTTCCTCCATGCAAAAGCGAAAACTAGAGGGTTTAAGTGTTAACCTCTCATAGATATAAGCGTCACCTTTTTCTTGGCTTCAGATGAATCATATTTATTTGCCCTTTCCCTCCTTTCTTGCTGTCTCACGTTGGGAGGAGATGGGTAGGAAAGATCATTAGGATTAATCTGGCCAACAACAATAAGAAGTTAAAAAGATACCAGCTCTTCACTGTTTCATACCAGCGTAATTTATTTGCATGTTATTTCTTATTTCATGTACAGATTCTTTTTCCTTTTTTGTATTAAACAATTATTACATATTTACTTTAAGAAATTTTCATAGAACATAGGGAAAACACCTCACAGAGAATTCCTGTACACATTTTGGTGGCTATAATGCCAGGCTCTTTATGTGCATCTGCATCAGTTAGGGTCTTGGCAGGAAACAAGGAGCACATGCTCAGATAGAAATTTTAAAGAGGCTTATTAATGAAGGGACCATTTACAGAGGGGAAAAGATAGAGGAAATTTTAAGAAAATAAATACATAAACTAGGAGCAGTGGGAAGTTGTTACCTACCCTAGACTTGAAGGGGCAAAGAGTGGAAATGACCTAAGTGGAACCTGGCTAAGAACTGGAGCCTTAGAAGTGGGGCTGCCTGACAGGAGCTATAGCTGTCAAGCAATGCAACCATCATTGCAAATGCATCCAAGGTGGGAGCAGAGGGATAAATGCTCCAAACTCTCCTCCTGCTCTCTCCTCTCCTGTCAATGCCTCTCATTGGTCAATCCCAAACATAAGGCAATGGGCAAGCATCTTTCTCAGGGAATAGAGGGGGGCAGCGAAGAGATAGAATGGATGAGTGGAGGGACAGAGCCAGTGGAGAATGAGCAGTATAACATCCATCTTTCTGTTTGTCTGCCTATCGATATATTTATCTATCTATCTATCTACCTATCTATCTACTCACTGTGAAATTATATCCTATACTCTATTTTGTTACTACCTTTATCTTCACTATGTATTATGAAATACTATCTTTGTACTTCATTATATATCATTAATGACACTTTAATGGTTACTTGGTATTCCATTGTATGAGATTTTTGAACAAGTCTTATGCTTACATATTTAACTTATTTTCAAATTGTCTTCAGTTATTATCTTTTCATGACTGGTATTCACAGATGCCCTTTTGAATTATTTTTGAGGATTATTTCTAATTAGAATGAATAATGCTCTCTTTATTTTATCATTCAACACTTAAAATGAGGATCTCTAATAATTTCATCACATGAGAATGCTAAATGACTTTGAATTATAGCAAATACGGCTTTGTTAACACAAATTTTACCTTCATTACTGAAAATAGTAGGGCAATATTTTAATCTGATTGACTGAGATATGATGGGGATATTAAGTACTACTGTCAACACAACATTCATCATTGATTATGATCAGTTGGCTGTCCCAAACTCCAAAGCTGGGTTAAGGCTTTCTTACAAGTCGCAATGTTTAATTGGGACTACAATTTCAGGAGGAAAAGAAAACAGAGAAAAGTTACAGGATACCTTGAATCTAGGCAGAAGAATGGAGATAACAAACCTGGAAATAAAACCTAGTTCAACAGTCTCAAAATAAACTGGACGTCAGCTATGGCAAACAAGCACACAATAAAAACCAGTACAAAACATGTTAAAAGAGAAGTCTTTTTGATAATGAAAACCCCACCGGACTAAGTGGTAGAAATATGCTGGTGAAATGAATGACATTAAAATCAATAAAACGTTATACAGATACAGGATATTATTACTCCAGGCCTCCCATGTTGAGATGAGGTCTCTAAGCACTCTTTTTCCATTGCTTCACCATTACAGAATGTATAGCAAAATACTCCCAGATTCTCACTGATACATATTTTCTTTAAATGGAAACACTTTCCTCATGTAAGCTTATATATAGGCAATTATCTTCAAGGAAATTCTTAAAAACAAATCAAACTCATTTAATTTTAACATGGCTGTCAGGTTGACAATAGTAAAAGTTAAGCACCTCTAAATGTTATCACTGTTAACATGTCTCTGTATAAGTTTCCATAGTGGTAATGAGTAGCGAATTATCTATTGATATGAGAGAGGAGATTAGCAAATCCATAAACTAACTCCTCCTCATCAGAACATTCAGCAATATTCATATACATAAATATCTTATCAGCTTCTTAAAGAAGAAGAAAGTGTTGCAAAGGTAACTATAGTTCCTGAAATTGTTCATTATTATGATATCAATTGCTGTCTATTAGCAGTGTCTGATGAATTTAGATTTCTATATTTCATACAGCTGAGTCAGGAACTTAAGTCTTACCACGTCTTTAAACATAAATAAGGATAACAATTTTTGCTGTGATTTGATCACCCATAAATAATAGGAAACCAATTTACTGACTGTTCTTTGACTTGATCAAACATATTGGCTCTCTTTTAAGTTTCATGTGTTATTCTTTTTCAGCAAGACTAATTTACCCATACCCCACTGAATGTGCATGCATTTTAAAAATTAAGATAATTTATCACAATAATCCTTCTTAAAAATAAAGACCAGAGTTGGGACCATAGCCTCCAACACCATCCATGATCTGGTCTTTGGATAACATTTTGAATCACCCCTCATAATTCTCCTCATCTAACCTCAAACACACAAGTATAGTTCCAGCGTAGAGACTTTGTACTGCTGTTCTCTCTGCCAAGAACACTCTTCCCTCTGATAACCACTTGATCTATTCCCTCACTTCCTTCAAGTCTCTCCTCACATTTATCACTTCATAGAGACATTATCTCTGAACAGTCTCTATAAAGTAATATTCCACCTCACTACACTCCATTCTGGTTTATTTTTTTTAATAGCACTTATCACCACTTGTTAATGTTGATTCTATTAGTTGTTTATCATCTACCTTCCTCTGATCCTTCTCCCCTAAGTAGAATGTAAGTTCCATGAGAATAGAACTATGTATATATATATACACACTGCTCTATACTTAGCATCTAGAATAGGGCAAAATAAGTGTTTCCTGAAAGAATCAATATCATCAAAAGAAAGACAAGAGACAGAGGGTATCAGAAAAGAATTGTTGTAGTTAATTTTATGTGTCAACTTGACTAGGCCATGGTAGCTACGGTACCCTGTTTTGATCAAACATCAGTATAAATGTTGCTGTGAAGGTATTTTTGTATGATTAGTATTTAAGTCAGTAGACTTTGAGTAAAGCAGATTACCCTTCATAATGTGGGTGGGCCTCATCCAATCAGTTGAAGGTCCTAAGAAACATAGACTGAAGTCCCTGAGAATAAAGCAATTTTGCCTTCGTACTACATTTGGACTCAAGCTGTATACACATACATACAAACACACATCCTATTGGTTCTGTTTTTCTGGAGAATCCTGACTAATACAGACATTTTTCTATGCACGCATATTAATGTTGAAAAAAAATCATTATTATAAGTAAAGCAAATTCATCATTCCAAAGATAGAAATATTAGATTGAAGAAAAAAGCAAAAAATTAAAAAAAAAACAAAAAACCAAATATGAAATTCCCACAAAAATGTGAAAAGTAAAGATATGGAAAGAAAGATTATCAGGAAAATACAACTCCAAAGAAAACAGGGTACCAATTTTTAATACAAGACCAAATAGAACTTAAGGCAAAATCACCATGAAGATGATGTTACAGACTGACAAAAGGGAGAAAATATCAAGTAGATATCATGATTATGAATATATGTAACTAAAAACATGGCCTCAAGATATATGCAGCAAAACTGATAGAATTATAAGGATAAATTAATTAATACTTGTGGTTAAGGATTTTTACTATATCCATGTTAGAAACTGAGAGCTCAAGCAGTCAAAATAAATGTTATAAATTATTTGAATATCTAGTAAATAAGCTCAAACTAAATTCCAGAAAAATGTTTGACTTAATAAGGTGTATATACATATGCATTCTTTTTGATTACACAAAGAACACTGAACAAATTGTCTATATTAGAGGCCACAGGATATCAACTTAATACAGGCCATGTTCTCTGACATAATACAATTTAAAATTTTTAAAAGGGTAACTCTAAAGATCCCAGGAGATAAGAAGCCCAACAGATACTTTTGGAAAAGAAGAGCAAAGAGTGGCTTCACATTCATATATTAAGTAATACTAGAACATCCAGTAATAAAAACAGAATTGTACCAACTCAGAAAAAGACGATGTTACCAAAAGATTAGAAAAAAGAATTCAGAAAAGACTGTTTCTCTATATGAGGTTAATATATGATAGAAGTGACATCACAGATTTAACTGTGTAGTTGATGGTGTCAGGAAAAATGTCTCAATAGATAGGAAAATAAAGTTGGATCTCCCACTATAGTCATTGAATTATTGTTCCCAACTTTGCATTTCTTTCCTGTAATAAGGTTAAAAATCCCTAGGCATTATCCAAGACATGTCCCTGTAATCTGTGATAATAGTATATGCCCCCATCTAAGTGGCTTTGGACTTGCTTATAACGCTGTGAACATGCTTTGGACAATGGGATATTAAGCAGACCATATTTGTCACATTCAAAAGAAGATACAAATATGATTGCTGTGTTTCTTTTTCTTTCCAGCTATGCTTACTGTAGGAGGTTAACATGTCCCACACACAGGCCCTGGGGTTCAGAATGAGAAGACACATGGAGTTCAGCAGGAGCACAGCAAAGTACATCAGGCCTGAGCCAACCTGAAGCTCTCTCATAAGAGAACAAGAAGCAAATGCTCCAATAAATCAGGAAGATTCTGGGTTGGTTTGTTATTGGAAGAAACGCTAACTGATAACAATTCCTTGCACTTTGAATCAAAGTCCTAAAATGTGAAAGCTAACAACATAAAGCTAAAAAAGGAAGATGCAGGAAAATCCTTTTGTGACCTAATAATAAGGATAAAATTCTCAAGCAATGCCCCCAAAAGGAAAAAAGTACTACGAAAAAAATAAAATAGTTTTGATTCTATGACATTTCATGATTTCAATTTAGTAAAAGACACCATAGATGAGATCAGTAAATATTTTTCTCTTTGGGATAAATATACATTCAAAACTAACAGTAGATTAATACTCAGATAATTATTGCAAATCTGTAAGACCCAAGAGGAAGGAAATCCAATTAAAAAAAATGGGCAAAGGCAATTAGTTCACAGATAAGGAAGCCTGAAAGACTGACAAGTATGTAAAAAGATGTTCAACATTACTAGTAAGTAGGGAAATGCAATGCATATAGTGCCCACTGTACTGGCAGAATTATAAAATTAAATACTATCTGTATTAGTCTATTCGGGCTGCCATAACAAAATACCATAGACCAGGTGGCTTCAAAAGCAGAAATTTATTTCTCACAGTTCTGGAGGCTAGAAGTCCCAGATCAGGGTGCCAGCATGGTCAGGTTCTGGTGAAGGCTCTCTTCCTGGCTTGCAGACTGTGGCTTTCTAGCTGTGAGACTTCATAATCCTTCTTCATGCATGCACATGTCTCTTCTTAAATGACTACTCATTCTATTGGATCAGGGCCCCACCCTTATGACCTCATCTAAATTTAATTACTTCCTAAAAGCCCTTTCTCCAAATACAGTCACATTGGAAGTTAGGGTTTCAACATATGGATTTTGGGGGGGATACAATTCAGTCCACAGCACTACCAAATGTTGAAAATGAGATTCCTTGAAGGACTGTAAACTAGTTATAGTGATTCTGAAGAGCAATATGAAAATGCTTAATTAAATTAAATAACATACATTCTATGGCATATCAAGTCCTCCCCTGGGTATATACCCCAGAGAAACTCTGACAGATGCCCAATACAGAGATATGTATGAGGACGTTTAGCACAGCATACTTTGAAGTAGCAGGGGCTGATAGGGAATTTAGGTGCCCTACACTAGTATAATAGACAAATAAAATGATAAAATGAATAAAAATGGAATACTATCCAGTAGATTGAACTTATAAACCTGACAGACATATATTAATATGGATAAAACTTAATAACATAGTTTAGAATGAAAAAGCAAGAAATTGAATGAAATTTATGACAAAATAAGTTTTTTAAAATCTTAGGTACATATGTATATAAAGTAACTCTATATATTCTTCAAAGATACTTGTAAACTAAGGAAACATATCAAAGATATTTAAAAACTTCCATGGAGTGTCGGAGGGAATGAGAGTAGGGATGGAACATGAAAGGTGAAAAGTAATAAAATCGAATGATAATTGTCTATTATGCATTGAGAAGTATGGTTAACTCAGCTCTTTGTATTTGAGGAAGAAGAAAAGAAAGGAGAGATAAGACGAATGAAGAGAAGGGACCTATGGAGGAAGGGGGAGGAGGAAACAAGTAGAATAAGGAGAAAGAGAAGCTGAAGCAGAAGCAGCAGAAACATCCATCATTACAACTAAATTTTGATAAGGATAAGTGGTTCCTAATGCCACATGGACAAAGGAACAAATCAAACATTATGAAAGACATAGTGAAAGGATAACAGAAGATCAAAACTTAAAATTAAACTGAGTCCATGAGAAGAGAAATGGGTAATGTTGTAGTTAACATTATAGAAGTGCCCATCTTTTGTCTCCAGCTCCATATACAGCTACCGGATATTCTTTACAAATCACACTCTGATGGCACCTATAGCATATTATACGTGGAATGGTTTAACTTACAGTTTTCAACACTCCCAGTTTATTACTTGCACATTCATGGCTATTGCTTCAATTTACTTTGTAAATAGAATCTTACTGGTCTCTTCATAGCTGAATCCCAGAATTTAGAACAGTACCTGGCGGATAATAGGCTTACACTAAATATTTGTCAACTGAATTAACATAATTTCCACCATTAGACAAACAAAAATACAAGAGAGAGAATAATAAAATTCTTGGCTAGAAGGCATGATCTGAAATGCATATATATTATTCCAAATGCATATCTATTATTCTATTTATCAAACTCATTATTTCAAAACATTTAGAGAGTGTTGATTTTCATAATACCAATACTATACTATTTCTTCTTTACAATTTTTTTTTTTCCTTTTGTTGGTAGAGTGCATAGTAGGGGATGTTGCATGAAGATGATTTTAAATAATTTTTATTTTCACTCCTATTATATTACAAGTGAGAAAAGATACTTCTGAGATCAATTAGATTTGAATAAATCATCTGTGAATATCGTTTGAAATTAAATTTTAGATAAATGTAACTGAGCGTTATCACAAGTGCCAACAGTGCCGTCTCCATCTCCAAGAGCGGTGTGCTATTCGCTCTGGGTTGATTTGCACGTCTGTTGAACTGCAAATTCTCTTAAAGGATTATCCTATTAAGAAGTATCAGCTGGCAGATTAAAGATGATTATCTATTCAATTTTGCATACGTAATCTATTAAAAAGATGACGAATTCTTGGGCTACTTGATTTTGGGCCATGAAGTGTGTGTAGACTACAAATTTCAACTGTATTATTTTTAAATCTAATAACTACTATATGCTATTAGATTAAAATAGTACATTCCCCTTAATACCATAACTGTGAACCCCTTAGAAAAATTCAAAGGTCTGATTGTGCTTTAATTCTTTTTATAAAATGCATTTTTCTTGATTAATATATGCATGAGAAAATAGGTCATATTTCATAATGACCTATGCTAGCATTTATATGTAATTTTTATTATATCTGTAAACATACAGTCATAGTTAATTATATGAATTGGAATATCTTATTGCCTAGATGATATTAAGATATAGCTAGTCATAAAACTAATTTCTCATACTTGTTACATAGATACAAATCTTTTTGAATTTCTTAAATGCGTTGACAAGGCATTAGCACATTAATTGTTATATGCATATAACTAATATAAATGCATTTGAAAACTATTTCTTACACGACTACTACAAAATTAATCTTCATTAAATGTGATGACAGTAATTTAGAATTTGTTATTTTTTGGACATGAGCTGGATTTAAATTGTTTATATATAATTAGGCACATAAGCTTTGTAACGAACTTCCAAGGAGATACTTTCCGTACATAGGAAAACATTTCCAAGTACTTTTTGATCATCTATGCCTATGTTACAATTATATTTCTATGCAGTACAACTACAACAGAGAACTAAGCAACAAGTAGAACTATACTTGTTTTAAAAATATTACACAAAATTGAGGATCTAACAATACAAGTGTGAATTCTTTGTTTCATCCAGGCATTTGTAGCTGCAATAACTGATTGTACCTGTATAATGCTCTAATTTGTAAGATTAATAAGTTATTTCCTGCTCTGATCAAACCAGAATGGGTCAGGTTTTTACTATCTCATAAAGTCTTCTATGAAGAATCTGAGTCATTAATTTATTAAAATGTTGAAACTTATGCATTTTTTTTTTTTGGCCAAAATATCTGTTCCTACAGAGACTGAATGTGTTGCTAGGTTGGCAAGAATAAAAGTTTTGTATTGCTGAGCAATACAGCTGTCGTTTAAATTTGAGGCTCAATTTTTAAACAATCTTGATTTTTATATCAAATTGTATTTCCATTTTGGATCAAGGAAAAGTAGAATGTTTTACTTACAATTTGATATTTTTAAATGTTAAATAGTATACAAAAGCATTTAAGTTTTATTTTAGAATATTATTTTTATCTCAGGATACCATGCTCTAACGAACAGTGGGAAAATGCAATACTCAGTTGTGTAAAACTTAGGTTGGAAACCTAATTGATGAAGTCACTTAATCCAAATCTCTCATTTTTGAGAAGATCAAGTTGAGGTCAACAGAGATTAAGTTTCCTGCTCAATTTCATGTTACAAATCATAGATGAACAACAATCTTTATTCTTTAGAGCCTTGCCTTATGCTTAACTCAAATGTCCTTTTCTGACACATAGGACGTGAATTATTTCTAGATGTTTCTACGAATTCAATCCAGACTCAGATAAGACATTTGTGAGTATTGGAGATATGAAATCATTGTAAAAGTAGAGCTTCACAGTTTGTATAATGATGTTGTCATTAGATTAAGTACACACCCTTTCAAACATAATATCTGAAAGGAGTAAGACTTAGTTACATGTATAAATTCTATATTTTGAAAAAGTCAGTAACTTTCATTTATATAAAACTTTCATAATTTGTGTAATTCAAATGCATTCCAGTTCTCAGAACTTGTGATCCATTATTAGGATGACAGTCTAAATATTTAAAAACTAATATGGCATCGCCACCAACCATTTAGAATGGAAAATAGACCAATGAGAACAGGTTTATGGTCATAACACTTTGTACAATTACAAATATTATTTCTGAATTAATATATCTTTGGTCAATACACCTTTAATTAAAGTTTTCACGGTGTCCCCACTATCATTAGCATGTTATTTTCCATACTTGCTGTCAGGTGAATAAAAATGTTTCTAAAACATGGAATAGCATGACAAAAACCAAAGAGAAAGAATAGCTTTTTTACAGGTAAAGTGTAAAACCAGTTCCTATGAATCTCCAGAGTTTTTTCTTTACAATTTCCTAGAGCTAAATTCAGGCTCTCATAGAACTGTACAAATGTGTATATTTATTAATATATATATGTAATTAAAGCTCTCAAAACTCTTTAAAATGGGAGAAATGAACCAAACTCATAGTTCTGTGATGATTAAAAGAGAAAGCACCTAGCCCAGTTCCTAGATCATAGTATACTTCATTGCAGGTATTAATGATGAAACCGTGCACCTCAGATTGGGAATTGAACCCATGCGGCCAGGACTCGAACACAGCCAAAACCCAGTCTTCCAACTGAGATCACAGACCTGGTTTCGGGACTTAATGAAGTTCAGGTTCTTGATGTCTCATCACAGAAAGAATTCAGTGAAAGACAAAGTGATAGGTGAGAAGTGCATTTATTTAGAAAGAAACGCACTCCACAGAGTGTGGGCCATTTCAGAAGGTGAAAAAGGCACCAGGGTATGGAATTGTCAGTTTTTATAGGGGTGGGTAATATCATAGTCTAATGAGTGGGAAGAGTATTCCAGCTATTTCAGGAAGGGACGGGGATTTCTAGGAACTGGGCCACCGCCCACTTTTTGATCCTTATGGTCAGTCTTGGAACTGTCATGGCACCTGTGGGTATATCATTTAGCTTGCTGATGTGTTCAGTGAGCATATACTGAGGCTCAAGGTCTAGTGGAAGTCCACTGATCCACCATCTTGGACCCATTTGGTTCTAATCAGTTTATGTCATGTCCTCGGGCTATGTCATTCTTTCAAAGGTTGTGCCCTACCCCCTTCCCTCCTGTTTCAATGACACACTTGGGTCTCCAAGGGAGATACAAAATCTGATTTCCTTCCGTTCCTCCAGTTCCTTTCTCCAGCAGCAGAGGGGACCGTATTCTACTCAAAAACAAAATGGATTTGCATACAAACAGGGGATGAAATAACGGGATTATAAATAATTGAGCAGAGTCATCTGGTCTTTTCTCTCTTGTATTTTATCCCCTCTCCTTGTAACTCTCTTTCCTAGGAAATTGATGTAGTAGAATGGGCTTGCTCTTAGGCGGAGCAACTTACCTCAGCTCTGCCTTAAGCCTTAGAGATAATAGAAGTTAGCTTGCTTTCTTCCTTTCTTATTTCAGTTTGTAATCAGGCCAAGACTTAAATAAATAGCAAAAGTGCCTGCAGGCACTCACTTATTCCACCCAGATTAGTCTGATAGGAATTTACCTTGAGGTGTGGGGCTGGAGTTCCAGCTCCCATTAGGAACATATTTAGGGTTCCCCCTTGTTATAAGACACATCAAAAACCTGGCAGATAATACTAGGGAGATCTTCTTTTCCTGTTTTTCTTCCAGAGACAACTAATTGACAAATAGTGTTTGTTTGAGTCAAACATTGCCAAGTGGTCATTAATTAGATTATTTCAATATTCATAGCAAATGAATTATAACTCCTAACATATGTCACATATCAATATGAAACTGAATACTATTATTACAATGAGAAGCAGAATAATATAAAGTCTAAATTCTAGTATCTGGAATTAGACTGCCCAGCTTTGAATTCTGACTCCACATTTGATCAGCCAGGTGTCATTAGGCTTGTTGTTAACTTCATGTCCTAGTTTCCTCATCTGTAAAAAGGAGATAACAGTAACAATCTCATTAAGTTGTAGTAAAGAATAAACAGGTTTTTACATGGGCCAACTCAGATGGTTCAAAGACAGTGAAGGGACTAGATCTAGAGGTGTGGACTGATGCTGCCTCACTAC
This sequence comes from Balaenoptera borealis, assembly GCF_965194805.1. NCBI lineage: Eukaryota > Metazoa > Chordata > Mammalia > Artiodactyla > Balaenopteridae > Balaenoptera > Balaenoptera borealis. The sequence continues at coordinate 22,796,103 of NC_138863.1, forward strand.
TGAGGTAATGACCTTCTGAGCCCTCTCCCTGGGCAAATTTTTCTGTAAAGAGCCAGACAGTAAATGTTTAAGGGCTTCACAGGCCATGCCAGTTTCCCTTGTGAATACTCAACTCTGCTGTTGTAATGTGAAAGCAGCCTTAGATAATATGTAAATTAATGGGTGTGGCTGTTGTTACCATTAAAATTAAATATAAATACAGGCCATGGGCAGTAGTTGGCCAATCCCTGTTCTATCTACTATCCTTTTGAATTGCAAGGTTTTACCAACCGGGTTGGTGGGAGTACAAACTATTCTTAGGCTCCCCTGATCTTTGGGGATTTTTCTTTTTAACTCTTCAGACAGATTTTTCTGTGGATTTAGGCTGTCGTGGACTGATCTGCACTCAGCTAAAGACTGCAGGGGATCTTCTGCAAATCTCCAGAGCTCTCTCTCTGTGTTGCTGTCCCCTGTCCTGTACTCTGCCTGCAAACTCTAGCTGCCTTGGCCTCCCTGGACTGCCCACTCCATCTCCTCAACTCTGGGAGGCTGTGGGGTTTCCCCAAGGTTTCTGTCCATCCCTGAGATGTGACCTAGAAATTTTCTCCAGACAGTATTATGGGCAGCCATAGAGCTCATCTTATTTAACCCCCCTTCCCTTCACTACTGTCTTCCATTGCCCAATGTTCAATTTCTGAAAACCATCGTTTCATAAATTTTGTCTGTTTTTTCATGTGTTTCAGGTGGGAGGGTAAATCTGGTCCCTGTTACTCCATCTTGGCTGGAAGTGGAAGTCGTGATAGGTTTTTAACATTTCACATACAAGGAAACTGAGGCTCAGAAATGTTTGGAAAGTTCACCAAGATCATTCAGCTAGTTAGCAGTGGAGACAAAATTCAAAACCAGGGTTTCTAAGTGAGTGCTTCCTCCATTTTATTACACTGCTTCCAACAGAAGGAGTTAACCACAATCTGTCTTTTAAATACAAAACAGTGAACTGCAGCCTTCACTAACAGAAGCTAATAAATCAAATTTGAACAAAAGATTTGAGGCTTATCTTATTTTTGAGCAATTTTAGAGGGGTCTGGTAATTTTCATATTTTATAATGGGGTCATTATTTTTTCTTCTATTTTAGTATTTCTATTGTGGTTCTCCTTGTGGGAAGTATTTAGGATTACCGCCAAATGGTGGCAAACCTTGCTCATTTCAATGATCTGAGACTGATAAGCTTTCTACTGGAAAGTCCCCATCTGGCTCAAACTTCAGCTCCGGCATTTTCTCGGGATGTGACTTTTTTGCAAGTGTACCGGAATTACCTTTTACAAAGGAGTGAAAAATATTGCTAAACTACATAAACGCAACAAAATGAGAGATGTGGAAAAGTGTATGTATAAATTCTCACAGTTCATTTTTATTACTTTCACTACACAATTCCATTTAATATTTTCTGAACTAGTAATAAATTTTTGAATGGTAAAACATATGGCATTTGAGTATGCCAAGTGGGAGATATTTAGATAGTGAATATTCGTAAAAATGTGTAGCGTTATATTACCAGAAGGTTCTCTGTTTAATGAGAAAGGAACACTTATCCCTTTACAAATATGTAAGCTATAAATATATACTGATATATGTATATATCTATAAACACAGGTAATCTGTGTTTGTTGCAAGCAATGTATTTGCAAATAAAACATTATGTAAATAATACTATGCTGCATGCAACTCCTCTTTTAAATGTGCAACAAGCTGATTTCTTACAGCAATAGAAAAGCTAACCTCGAGATGGTGATTCATATATCTTTAAATCTTTTGATTTTAATTATATATGCATATATAACATTATATGTAGCTTTACTTGCTAGTTAACTATTTCAATTATTTTGAATATTACATGAAAACAAGACTGTATTAGGATTTCCTCATTACAGAATATAATTAACCCTTTGAAACACATTAGAATATAGTAAGACAGTTATCTCCTCCATTATTTCTATGAGGAAATTTAGTTCAGGAAGATTAAATAATTTGTTTATAGTCTAAAAGGTGGGGAAGAGCTGAGGGTCTGAATTATAGTCTATATTCTTTTTCTATACCACTGGTTTTCAAATATTATCAAAGATACATTTCAAAAATGATACACTATGAGAAGTCTCAATTTTAAAACAGATAAAGTACCATTTTGCTAGCACATAATTTACTTTTATAAATTTAAAATAAAAATGTTTATTTATGAGGTTAATAAATAATGAGGAATCTTTAATATACATAAAAATTTGAAATCAAATATTATGGACCACAGTTTCAGCCTTTAATGACTACTCAAATTTATTTGTATACCGTGTTGAATTTGCAGTGAAGGAATCCCTTATTTATAAAGATAAGCCATTGTATATGGAAACAGCTCTTTTTAAGCAGCACACCTCATAATTTCAAGATGCCCTTCAATTAAACTGATCCAGAGATATGAAATATGATGAGAAAATTTTTGTTTCTATGTTGATTATTTAGAATATCTAAAAACTATGTATATGAGTAGTTTATATTAAATTTCTCAGACAGAATACTGTCAGTACTTCCACATATATTATATGATATTGTGATGATACTGCATGTGTATTATCAACGACTTTTCCTCAGGTCCAAGGAGGAAAGCTTGTATTGGCTTGCCACTGGGAATAAATAAAAGTATGTCAAATGAAGAGTATTTTGAACTTATTAAGTTAGATTTGATCTTATTCTCATAGTTCAAATATTTTCATGGTATCTTTTTATACTTTCCTTTTAAATCATCTTTTCCTGAAGAAATGCAGATGAGAAGAGATCTATGTGTCCCTGTCCTTATTTCGATTTTGTTTTGCTCTTGACTTCACTTTTCTTTACTCTCTTGAGATGAACATAATTTCTGGTATTTAACTTTGTGATTTCACCTCTTTGTTCAGACCCTCAATAGACCTCTTGTTTGCTCTACCTAGTTCCTTCAACTGCTGATATATTTCAAACTTTTAAAATGACGAGTCACTGAAGACTTCTCCTCAACAGAAGCACAAATTTCTCAGTATTCAATGAGAAAAAGACACTTATTTCTCAAACACGTAGAATTAAAATTAATTATAGTATGTTCCTTGAAGAAATGGTCAAAGGGATGGGAAGGTCAGGTTGACATTATATTCCTTCAAACTGATGAAGTGTTTTCATTAACAGGGTCCCTGGTTTACACTCTTTATCGTTTATGTTTCTCATTGTTCCATCCTTGATTCTGACAGTTTTCTTAATACTAGTGTACCATCAAGTATATAGCAGTCATGGAGAAAAAAAAATAGATCTGTTGTACTAGGGGCTTTAAGATGGTATTGACTTGTACGACAGTATGATAGGAACTGACATATTTAAAATAAGTTCGCCTGACAATGCATAGAAAAGAAATTTTGGGCTGGATGACAAGGACAGTAAAAGGCAGTGGCAACGTATTAATAATTATGACAGTAAAATATGTACCTAGTATTAGTTGTACAGCATATCAAAACACCCTTTAACTTCTATTATTAGAAAGTACAGCCAAAAGTTTTGAAATTTCAGAATTCAAAACTCAAGGCCATGAATACTTGGATGCTACCTCAAGATAGTAAAAAGGGATTTATGGATGTGAAAACGTTTGTAAAAACCAAGTTAAAGTTCCTTTAGAATTATGATGTCAATGCATATTCTATATATCAAAAAGTATAAATTGAAACACTAATGGGCCTTTACATTATAAAATTAAATTCTCATAGTTGGGATCTTTTATTCTGTACAGTGCTTTCTGTTTGAATTCTAGCAGAGCATAAAAGTCTTAATGTCAAGAACATTACTAACATATTTTTAAGGAAGTCATATATGTGGTTCATATACCAATCTGCAATGGGAACACAGCTTAATGTTTTTTAAGAAGACAAACTTACTGTATTCTGAATTTTAGATATGTGATGTCAATATCATGAAACCAGTTCCATGAAACACACAATTACCTTATGGCTTCAGAATTGCTTCCAGTATATTTATACTTTTTGGACTATTTTTAAATAGAACATCATTATTTCCTTTATATATATTCTATCTTTATTTCTTTATCTAAAATTTGAGCTACTGCAAATAAATACCAAGGATTTTTAAACCTCTCAAAACTTAAAAAAGTTTAAAACATGTATTACAACAGCAAAGGTAAGTTATATCAATAACAGATATACGTTATTGAGCATAGGCTATCATTAAAGATAGAGTTGTAATTGTAATTTTAACCTTTGAAATGATCAAGTGGAAGCATTGTGTGATTGTTAACATCAGTTGCTACACTCTTCATCGTCAGCAAGGATAAAATAATTTATCTCACTGTTAACGGTTATATTATTGCAGAAAAAATGCTGAACACAGATAATAATACTACAATTATTACCAATTAATATAGTTATTATTGGACACAATTTGAAACAAGACGAATATATATTTAAAATTAATTGTAAAATCTAGAGAATATGGGGTATTACTAAATTATTATAAAGTATTCCATTAGTTTCAGTTTTATTTTTGCCAAACTTTTGTTCTTCCCTACTTTTAGCTATTTTACCTTCAAAAAACTCAATTTACTTACGTTGGATGGTGATTCTAAGGGATGCAGACTCCAAATTTTGCATGATGCTGCTAGGAACTTGAGTAATCTAAATTAGTACACACTTATCTCCTCTATTATTTCTTCCTTTACATATGTGATAAATGTAATGCTTTCACTATATGACGTGATACGATATATCATATGATAAATACAGCATAATGTAGTATATGCTAGTATAATATCAAGAACAGATTTTTACATAGAAGGAAATGCAAAAAAACATAAAGTGGCAATAGAAAATAGTTTCAGCACAATACTAAAGCTGTTAGTTTGGTCAAGAATGTTAAACAGAAAAGATCCTACCTGATGAATCAAAGTTCACCTCATTGCCAGGACTTGGACCTACATCAATGGACACAACTGGTAAGAGCTTCCGAAAATCCCATAGCTTTGTAACTCCACAGGCATCACAGGATGCGATCATGTGACCCTTTAAAGTATTAAAAAGAAAGAACTGTATATACGTACATATATATATACAAATATATATAGTAACTCAGACCAAAAAAAACAAAAAAGAAAGATTTCTGTTACAATTTTATTAAATACACAAGAATACATTCCTCTAAACTAAAAAGTATTCATTATACCTCTGTCTTTGACATAAAAGTATTATAAAATGACAATTTAAATATATAAAATCCTATACTAAATTTTAGAAGATGATTTTTCAGGAAATCATTTTGATGATTTTAATTATATAAGATGTAATAAAACAGAACTATACACACCCATGCAATTTGTCTAAATATACACGTATCACATATATGATATGTGATCTACATATAAAAACTGTATATGTAAAATATTGCACTAAAAGCACACTTCACTTTATATGCTTGTAATTAGTTAGTATTGATAATTTATAACTCAGAGTAAAAATAAAAACAGAGGTAGGAAAACAAATGGACAGGAAAGAAGAGTTTTATCATAGTGGGTAGAATCACTGGGGCCAGGTAAAATTGATTGCAAGGAAGCAGTGCTTATTGTGTTCTGTTAGACAAAATTATTAGAAATATTTGGGGCTATTTTTTAACATGTAGTGGAAAAAGGAAGAAGGTAATTGGATAAGGGAATGGAAAACAAAAGGAAAGGTGGATGGATTCAAGTATTATGGAAACAGGGGCGGATATTTTCCCAGTATAGAAGTACCAGCCCAGGTGCATCAGTTTGGAGTTCAAGGTCTGTCTATACTCCTCTTGCAGGCCTCTCAGGAGATATCTATTCAGCAGCTACCTCATGTCAGAGACTGGGATATAGTGATGAGTAAGAGGGCTTCCATCATTCTGTCATTTAATATCTGTGTCCACTGACCAACTAAATATGAGTGCTGGCCACATCAGGTTTATGTACAATGTTTATAAGTCATTATACTCTTTCCAATTCAATATACAGTTTCCCTTTCAGATCCAGCTTAATTTTTTTAATGTCTAGTCAAAAATCAACCTCTCATTATTTTCCTCCTAAATATTCTAAAATGTTAAAGATAATAACTTGATTATTATACAATTTTCCCTATTATCATTTTGAACTAGCTCGCATACTTTTTTTCTCATTTACTCCTTGATTTCTACCCTTTCTATAAAAAAACAAAAAACAAAAAACAACTGCATAGTGTATTACAGTCCGAGTGGATTTTTTGTTTTTTTCCTTAAATACTCTGGTAGTACAACAAATGCCACTAGTTTTAAAATTCTGTAACTGCTGTTACTGGCAAAGCAATACAATAACCTTTTCCTCAAGCTAATAAATGGGATATTTAATCTTTTTTACGGTTTAAAAAGAACATGGAGAACTTGGAATGTTTTCAAATATGTAAATGTGTATTGTGAGAATTGTGAAGAATCAGTGAATTTAATTTTTAGAAAAGAACAGTTCTCAGGATTATAGGGAATATTAATGTTAGAAATTATAAAGAACTCTTTCCAGCGATAAGGGTTTTCAAACATCTTTCACAAGTCGCAGAATGGAATCTTTTTTCAACTGTGAGTACAGAAAAAATTTTAGTCAGAATTTAATCTGAAGGCACTTCTCATTAAAGTCAGGTTATAGACTTCATGTCCTTTTCTTGCCTAGATTCTATGAAACAAAGACAATCTTAAAGTGTGCTTTACACCATTGAATATTAAATTTTTAGGAAATATACTAAAAATTAAAAAATAGTCCATCATTTTCTGGGTGAAAATTAGTACTTAAATGGGTTTAATATTTTTATATTTAATTTTTACCACTGTCAAAAAATCAATTAATACAGTTTGATAATACTAAAATAATAATATTCAATACTTATTAAATGCTTCTAATAACCAAGTGCTGTGCTGAATGATTTATTAATAAATAGTAGATAGTATTTTAAACAATTTTGAATAACTAACATCATATAGCTAAACTTTTCCATTTCCCAAGGAACTTAAAATTCATGACAATATATGCATTATGGTAAAACAAATATAATAACTTATAAAGTGGTAGAAATAAGTTTGTGTTCAGATTTGATAACTTGGTAGCTATACTTCCAGTTAACCAGAGAGGCAAATGCAATGCCTATCGTAGTACCTGGAGCATAGTAGAACTAAAAAAAAAATTTGTTGGGACTTCCCTGGTGGTCCAGCGGTAAAGAATCCACCTTGTAATGCAGGGGACACAGGTTTGACCCCTGGTCAGGGAACTGAGATCCCACATGCCACAGCCCAACTAAGCCTGCGCACCACAACTACTGAGCTTGAGCACCTCAGCTAAAGAGCCCGCGTGCTGCAAACTACAGAGCCCATGTGCTCTGAAGCCTGAGTGCCACAACTAAAGAAGAGAAAATACCCGCACACCACAACTAGAGAGAAGCCCGCGTGCCACAATGAAAGATCTGGCATGCCTCAACGAAGATCCTGTGTACCGCAACAAAGACCCGACGCAGCCAAAAATAAAAACATAAATAAAATAAAATAAAATAATAAAACAATTTAAAAAATATATTTGTTAAACCACTAGATGATGAATGCCTCATGGGAGTTTACCTAGAAGTTTTACTTTAGTCCAAGTACTTCCACAGCAGTCTTAAGGTAATATTGATTCTAACCCTGATGGTTCTGAATCAGTTAGATAAAAGAAAGAGATAAAAGATGCAGAGAATCCAAAACCAAAAACTTGGAATATCAAGATCTTGTATGCCTCCTCCTCCAGTCTCAGGTGAACTGGAACCATTTGCCATTCTCCTTCCATAGGGAAGAAGAATATTAAAATATTACTAATCTAAACCACACATTGTGAATTTTGAGGGATCTGAAGATGGAGTGTGTGGAAAAGGAATTAGCTGACAACCTGGGGAAAAAACAAATATTTTATCTAGAATTTATGTCAGGTAAGAAAGCAAAGACTAGTTATAGTTAGGCACTTAACCTAACCAAGAAAGAAAGATTTCAAAGAAAATGTTTTTTGGAGAAAGGTGGAATTGTGACAATTTTAAAGAAAGTAAAAACTCAAGAGTTTTGGAAAACTATCTAAAATGTAATTCTGGTTATGTCATTGGTACCAGTACTGGCTGAGGAGGAAAGGTGATAAAGATGGTTGCACTGAAAGTTCTCGGAGAAGTTCGGATTCAGACAGATGGTTGTTTTTGTGACACTGAATCGCCAGCACCCGGCTCAGTTCCTGTGATATGTTTGGCATTTGATCTTGAATAAATCATAGAATAATATATGAATAAAAAATGAATATAAGGGGAGTAGAGAGCAATCAATGTTGACTACATGCAACTGTAATGAATTTTTTTCCAAAATATGGTAAATGAGCTGAAGCTCAGAATTTTGTTTTTTTTTTTGGTTATCACAGACTCAAATAGTAAAACAAAGCAAGTGGAACTTAGGAAAATGGACAAAGGATACAGGTGAGATGAAAGTGAAAAGTCACGACTCCTGACTGCCCCTTTTAAGCCTTCCCGTTTCCAACTTAAAGATCCTAGTGAGAAAATCCATATGGACATGCAGTTAATAAGTTAGAGTAGAACAACATAAAACCAAACTAGCTTCATCTAGGCTGCTGGAAATATACTGGAAAAATATTTAGCAGTACATATCAAGGATCACAAAGGTTCATACTTTTGAAACTTTTAAGGCTACTTCTGAAATTTACTGTAAGGTTTAAAAACAGATGATCAAAATATTAAAGTAGCACTATTTATAAATCAAAAATGGAAACAAGTGAAATTTGTAATAATCTAATATGGAAGAAATAAATCTTGTGCTATTGTGGATCCAGAGCACTGCCAGAGGCACCTTTTATGCAAACTTGATACCAACAGTGGCAGGAAGACAAGCAGACTGAGCTATCTCTCTGCACAGTGGTTCCAAGCATATTTATATATTATAAAACAAAGAAAGAAAAAGAGAAAACTAGGATGCTAATGATGTCATTTATAATTTAAATGAATGATTAAAAGACTATTTTCATAAACCTATAGTATTCCTTAATATAAACATCTTATGGCTTTATATAATTTTCAAAAACAGATTTTACACCATAATTCAAAAAGAGTCATGTACCAAAATGTTCATTGCAGCTCTATTTACAATAGCCAGGACATGGAAGCAACCTAAGTGTCCATCATCGGATGAATGGATAAAGAAGATGTGGCACATATATACAATGGAATATTACTCAGTCATAAAACGAAATGAAATGGAGGTATTTGTAATGAGGTGGATGGAGTTATTAGAGTCTGTCATACAGAGTGAAGTAAGTCAGAAAGAGAAAAACAAATACAGTATGCTAACACATATATATGGAATCTAAGGAAAAAAAAAAAAAAAGGTCATGAAGAACCTAGTGGCAAGATGGGAATAAAGACACAGACCTACTAAAGAATGGACTTGAGGATATGGGGAGGGGGAGGGGTGAGATGTGACAGGGTGAGAGAGTGTCATAGACATATATACACTACCAAATGTAAAATAGATAGCTAGTGGGAAGCAGCCGCATAGCACAGGGAGATCAGCTCGGTGCTTTGTGACCACCTAGAGGGGTGGGATAGGGAGGGTGGGAGGGAGGGAGATGCAAGAGGGAAGAGATATGGGAACATATGTATATGTATAACTGATTCACTTTGTTTTAAAGCAAAAACTAACACACCATTGTAAAGCAATTATACTTCAATAAAGATGTTAAAAAAAAAATTGATGACTAATAAGAACCTGCTGTATAAAAAAATAAATAAAATAAAATTCAAAACTTCAAAAAAAAAATACTCAGAAAGAGTAAAAATAAAAGAATTTAATTATTAAATACTAATTAATAGGAAGCTGGCAAAGGAGTATCAGTATCAGAAAGAAAGAAATTTAAGTGAAAAAAATTATTACTAAAGCTAATTGAGATCAAGTGATTTCCCTAAAATTATCTTAGTAGAATAATTTGGAGTGAGGATTCAAGCATAGGTCAGTTGACTTCAGGGTCTGCGATTTTAACCAATATATATAATGTAGCATAATATATCACAAATGCTTAAATATATTTAATATATTCTTCCATTAGAATACATTTAAGTGAGTGAATAACTCAGATCAATACTTGTTCACAAAGATGTTCCTCACAATATTATGTATAAGATGGGGCAGTAGAAACATAAGAAATTAATTGTTCAATAGATAGAAAGACAGATACAGAAGCACATGTATATATACATATCTTTATATAGATATAACTGTAACATATAATTATATAACTAAACTATTATTTAACTATGGATGGCATTTCCAAAGATTATTAATACAAAGGAAAACATACATATGGTAGTGCAATAAAGCAGCAAACAGAGTTATTTACAGTTATACACACACAGAAACATATGTTGAAAATAAGATTGGTAGGACTAAATCATAATTGATTATCTTTAGGTGACAGGATGAATCATTCTTATTTTATTTGTTCCTTTTCACATTTTCAAAATTCAAATTTCACAGAACTAGTATCTATTAATTATTATAATCAGAAAAATATTTTTTAATAAATAATGAAATCAAACCATCATACACAATATGATGGCAAATCAAGTGATCTAATTTTCATTAATGATCCTGTCAAGTGATCTAATTTTCATTTTCTAAATATCTACTATGTAAAATGGGCAAGAAAGAGGGGTCATCAAGCAAATGGCAGATACATTAAGCCCTAGAAACATCAGCTGCTTTCAATACATGAAGGTAATGACCTGCAGTTTGGTATTAAGGTATAACTATAATAAAATGTTTAGGCTCATTAGGAGGAAAATCAGTATTTCAAACATTTTTAGTACTGATACATTAGTGTCTCTCTTAGGACAGGCTTGTGCAGCATTAAGCATTAGCTCATTACACTCTTCCCTCAGTACCTTAATGGCACAAATAAGCTAAAGAAATTATGGAATTAGAATGGAAACAGAAGGTAAGTATTGGGAATGTTCAAAGAGTGTGAGGCTAAATAAGGAAGGAATAAAAAGCACTGGAAAGATGTTGATAAGATTGCTGTTGTCAGTACGTACTTCTTCCCTATGCCATTGTCAATCAGTTAGGTATTAATAACTTGAATCGCCAATCCTGCCCCAGGGATACGGGACCTGGACATCTCAAACAAGTACGTAGCATCTAGAGTACACAACACTGCACCACATAATCACGATAACCTGTTCAAAGTGATTTCTATTTAATATCTCATTTAATCCTTCATTTCTATAGTTAGGTTATACCACCAGATTATTCAGATGAGAAAATTGAGACTTAAAATACTATACAACTTGCCTAACGGTATTTTGTTAATAAAATGTAGACCCAGGATTCAAATCCAGACAATCTGACTAAGTGTCCCAGATCTTAAACGTTTAGCAAGGAAGATTTTTGCATGCCTTGACCTAGATGCTTTGGAGAATAGAAGCCCATAAAGTCCCATTTTAAGAGCTTAAAGAGCATAGTCTGTTATGGAGGTAGAATGCCCTGAAAGAGTTAACATTACTGTAACAGAATAACAACAAATATGTATTAGCAAAGAAAAAATTGAGCAAGCAAGTGTTAATTTACAAGGCAGAAGAATAATTAGAAACAGATGAAGACAATTAATGTATATAAAGGAACAAATATTTACTGAGCTGTACTATGTCCCTGGCTTGGGGTCATGATCTAGAGATAAAATAGATATAAGCTCTATATAAATACAATGTTAAAGGCAAAGTTAAATGCCAGAAGTAGATAAAGGGTTATTTCTAGTACAAATTGACCACCTAACCCAAGCCTGTGGGATCAGAGAAGCTTTCCTCTAGGAATGCAGTCCTAGGATAGGTCCATTAAGTGAATGCAGCTTTCTAGAAACAGCGACATTTTAAGTAGGTGCAGATCATGAAAAGACATTAGTGGACAGAAAGCGGGAGGGCATCGTTAGTATTGAAAATGGTACAATGTCAGAATACAAAGCAGAGATTAACATATTTCACTAGGGGGAATTAGGTGAATTTATGATGAGGTTAATAATGTGTAAAAATTCTGAAGTTTTTGGAGCTCACACTGAGAAATATGAATTTCATATGATATAAAAAGTTATGTGTTTTGAACATAAATATTGATATGTTAAAAAGAATGAAGGCCAGTAGTTTCAGTGAGTTAAGCAGGTACCTAAGTACAAAATTGTCTCTCTGAGACCCTGCAAAACAAGTAAACATGACTTTCCTGTGGTCTTCAAGTTTGTGCCATAAGTCTTAGTAAGAATTTGACTGAACCCAGGCAAACTTGTCTGGACCAGTAGGAAACTTATTCATTCATCAAAGAAATATTGATGGAGTTCACTAGGTGTTAGACACTGATTTAAGTGGTAGATAAACAGGAGTGAACAAAGCAGAGAGAAGTCCTGGACTTATGGAACTTGTATGCTTCTGGAGAGAATCATACGATAAATTAAATAAATCAGTAAAATATGTGGTACGTTAAATGTTAATAGGATTTATGGAAAAAAAAATATAGACATGGAATATCTGGCAGAAAGAGTGTTAAAGCGTAAATAGCCTGGTCAAGAAGGGTCTCACTAGAAATATGACTTCTGAGTTCAGAGAAAAAGGAAGAAGAGTGATCCAAGAAAAGGGAAGAGTGAGATCAAGGCCCTCCGGGCAGAAGTACTAAACATAAATAGGCTGGTGTAGCTGGACTTCAAAGTCCTTGATTCTACATGAAGTCAGGAGAAAAACAAAAATCAAAACAACACTGGGCTATGTGTTTGAATGGATTGAATAGGACTATATTTGGAGATCAGGTGGAAATGATGACAGTTGTCATTAAGTCTAGATTGCTAGGTGCAGAAAGAAGTGTTCCCATGATTTCAACAATATCTACATACTTATGACTCCCAAATTTACACGTCCAATTGACATCTCTATTTTGAATTCCAGATCTTTATTTTCAAATACCCACAGAACATTACTATTTGGATATTCCACAGATATCACAAGTCAGCATATTCAAAGCCAAGTTCATCTTTCCCTCAAACTTGATCTTTCTGCTGTACTTTCCATTTCAATAAAAGGCTTCATATCCCATTCAGTCAGCAGAGATTGTCATCCTATTCTCCATCTCTCTCCTCTCCAATCCTGTTCAGTTGTAGGCCTCCACTCTCCACAAATCCCTCATTTCAGGTCTTCCTCATCTCACTCACAGACACATGTAGTGAACTCTGCTTCAACCATGTATTTTTGCAGTTCATTTTCACAACTGGTTCTCAGCCAGGGTGATTTTGCCTCCTGGAGGACATCTGACAACATCTAGAGACATATTTGATTATCACAGCTGGGGCACCTACCACTGGCATTCAGTTGGTAGAGGCCAGGGATGTTGATTAACATCTTATAATGCACAGGGCAGCCCATCCCCACTGCTGGATTTATGAAATTACCTCGTCCCTAATATCAATAATGCCATAGTTAAAAAATTAATGACAGAGTAATATTTTCTAAAATACAAACTTGAGCCCCTCCTTGACCTGCCTCCTTCCTGCCTCTCATCTCCCACAACTTCTCTACACATTACTCTGCTCTACTCCTTGAATACACTATGCTCTCATCCTTTTCTTCTCACTATTTCTACTGACTAGGATGCTGATTTGCTATTTCTTTCTCTGTTAAATATTAAATATATTTTAAATCTTGGCTCTAACACGACTTCTTCTAAATTATTCTAGGGAACGTAAGGTATTCCTTACCTTGCTCCTGAAGAGCCATGTCATAAAACTTACACAACAAATTGCAATTTTTTGTACACATGCATGTCTTTTCCTTCTAGACCTATATTGTGCAATGCTACTGGCTACTGAGTACTTGAAAATGTTAATTACTGCAACTAATTTTTAAATTTAATTTTATTTTATTTAAAATCGATACTTTCTCATGTAGCTAGTCACAATCATATTGGACGCTTTAGACAAAGAACAGTTCCATCATTACAGAAAGTTTACCTAGATAGTACTACTGTAAATCTTTTGTACTCTGTTTGGGGCTTATATTATACACTTAGAAAATATTTAAATGAATGAGTTAATGAATCATTATTTCCATAGCTGAATCATCAGAGCAAAACTTTTCCTAATGCTTATGATTGACCTCTCTCAAGAATTATGCCAGATATTCCCATTGATTTTTAATTTGCTATTTTTGGTATTTAAAATTTGTTACATTACGTTGATAGATAGCTATCCACTTTGTGTGTAGATTTTTATTCTTTAATTATATTGTAGTTCATCAAGGAGCAGGACTAAATACTTTACTTGGCTGAATCACCCACAAAACCTAACATAATGCCTTTCATTCTGCAAATGCTGAATAAATTGAAAGCACAGTTCTGGTAGAATTGAGGACACATTAGCCCAACTTCCTGTCTACCAGATATGGTGCAAAATTAGTGGATTTCTGAAGGTAAAGGGGAGAAGAAGGTTAAACAAATCAGTGAGAGTCTTTCTACTTTAAGGACAGTTTTTGAAACTAACGTTTTATTCAAGGAGAAATGGAAAATCCCTAACATGGCATATGAAATTAATGCATTCTGCCTCTGGCAATGAGCCACTTCTAAAAGCACTAGAGATACATTTTCTGACTCTCATGTGAGTTTACTTCATTTTCAGTGTCATTATTGGCATTATTTCAGATATTCATGTATGAGATCTTTGTCTCGTAGGCCCTTGATGTTTTCTTGTGATGTGGCTTGTCACACTGCAATAGTCATTAATGATATATTTACATAGTAACATGCTGACTATAATGTCAAAATAGGGCAAGAGGATTTTTGGAATATGAAGGAATAAACCAAAGAGGTATAAAGTAAAAACTAAAGCTTAGTACTTAATATCTGAAGAGAGAACAATATTAAATTATTTCAGTTTGGCATTGCTGTGTACATCAAAGGAAAGATTTCAGTTTTGCTGTTGGGTTTGCTAGTAAATATGGAGTCAAAAAGGATCATTCAAATTTCAGAAAGACCAGATGTTGAAAACACATTCTTGTTTCCCTTAAAAGCCTTCTAACTGATATATTCAAATTCAATAGCTTTTCTCAATTTCTAAAGAAAACATTAGTGACTATAGACACATTTCTGAAAGAGAATATAAAGGTTGTCCAGATCAAAGTCTCCCACAGATTAGAAAAGTGAAGGCTTGAGAAATTAAGGGACTGGTTTAAGCCTTCACATGAAATCCATGGTCCAATCAGGACTATAATTCAGGTTTACTACAGACACACTGTCAACCTTTATTTTTTATGGGAGGAAGGGCTAACTATAAATTTTAAAAAGAATGTCGTTATCATTATAATCACATATCTTCTGATTAAAGGCAGATGATAAAAAGACTCCCTCTGTCAGTCACAATGGAGAATGGAGTAACAGGGACCAGGTTTACTCTCCTGTGTGAAAAATCCAAAAAAAATGGTCACGATACAGGAAACAGTAGTTTGCAAGACACCGTCCATGAGGCAACAAAGGTCAATAATCACTGAGATACAGGAAACTAATGGTGTGAGCCACAGAAGATTGCTGTGACATGCTGCCTTGATAGTTACTAGTCCACAGCACAGGAGAGGGAACTGGACAGCGCATGGCTGACTCCGAGGCTGAGGGGATAAAGCTGAGAGTCCAGGGAAACAAGGCAGCTCAAGTTTGCAGAGCGGAGTACACGAGGAGAGAACCCTGGAGATCTGCAGAGCAGTTTCCTCCGGTCTTTAGCTGAGTACTGATTGGCATGTGCATTTGAGGAAACTACCCAGAGGCCTGGAAAAGAACCACTTGAAATGATTAGAGGGAACAGGGAAAGGCACTCACGTAAGGCTGGGAATTGTGCCTGTCCCAGTAGCCAGACTGAAAAAGTTCAAGATTCGGGGGGGCTGTGTGGACTTGAGCACAAAGAAGTGTCTTGCTTCAGAAATGGGGAAATAATTAACTCTAGATTAAGAATGGCTCCAGTCCCACCTAACACATCTTAAGAGCAGACCTGAAAGAACCAATTTCTAAGTAATTTAACAGAAAAAAAGCTCAAGAATATTTATAGGAATACAAAAATACCTAGCACCTAACAAGATTAGTTTAATGAATTTATGAGGTTCATGGTAATATTGGCCAGAGGTTTGTCAATTTTGTTTATCCTTTCAAAAAACCAGCTTTATTGATCTTTTCTATTGTCTTTTTCGATCTTTATTTTATTTTCTCTCTGATCTTTATTATTTCCTTCCTTCTGCTGACTTTGGGTTTTGTTTGTTCTTCTTTTTCTAATTCTTTTAGGTGGTAGGTTAGGCTGTTTATTTGAGACTTTTCTTGTTTCTTGAGGAAGGCCTGTATCACTATGAACTTCCCCCTTAGAAATGCTTTTGTTGCGTCCCATAGATTTTGTAAGGTTGTGTTTTTTTGTTTTTAAGATTTTTTTGATGTCTTTTTAAAGTCTTTATTGAATCATTTTTACAGTCTTTCTTGAATTTGTTACAATATTGCTTCAGTTTTATGCTTTGGGTTTTTGGCTGCGAGGCACGTGGGATCTTAGCTTCCTGACCAGGGATCAAACCCGCACCCCCTGCATTGGAAGGCAAAGTCTTTCATTGTTGTTTGTCTCAAGGTATTTTCCAATTTCCTTTTTGATTTTTATCATTGACTCATTGGTTTTTTAGGAGAATACTGTTTAGTCTCCATGTGTTCGTTGCCCCCCTTCCCCCCGTGGTTGAGTTCTATTTTCATACTGTTGTGGTCAGAAAACATGTTTGAAATAATTTCTACCTTCTTAAATTTGTTGAGGCTTGTTTTGTGACCTATATGTGGTCTATCCTAGAGAATGTTGAAAAGAAGGTATATTCTGTTTTTTGTTTGTTTGTTTGGTTTTTTGGTGGGGGGGCACATAGTGTCCTGTAGATATCAATTAAGTCCAACTAGTCTATTGTGTCATTTAGGATCTCTGTTGCCTTATTAAGTTTCTGTCTGGAAGATCCATCCATTGCTGTCAGTAGGGTATTAAAGTCTCCTACTATTATTTTATTACTGTCAATTTCTACCTTTATGTCTGTTGGTTAGTTTTATATGTTTAGGTGCTCCTACATTGGGTGCATATATGTTAATGAGTGTAATATCCTCTTCTTGCATTGATCCCTTTATCATTATATAATGTCCTTTGCTGAGTAGAGTATCCTAGGTTGCAGGTTTTTCCCTTTCAGGACTTTCAATATATTACGCCACTCCCTTCAGTTCTGTAGAGAAGTCAGCTGATATCTTTATGAGGGTTCCCTTGTAACTGACTCCGTTTTTGTCTTGCTGCCTTTAGAATCTTCTCTTTATCTTTAACTTTTGTCATTTTAATTGTGATATGTCTTGGTGTGGGTCTGTTTGGGTTCATCTTGTTTGGGATGCTCTGTGTACCCTGTACCTGAATATCTGTTTCCTTCTTAAGGTTTGGGAAGTTTTCAACAATAATTTTTCAAATACAGTTTTGATCCCCTTCTTTCTCTCTTCTCCTTTTGCAGCCCCTGTTATGCATAGGATGGCATATTTATATTATCCCATTGCTTTTTTTTTTGTCTTTTTGTCTGCTGTTGTGATTGAGTGATTTCCATTATTCTATCTTCCAGATCACTTACTCATTCTTGTGTGTTATTTAGTCTGCTACTCATTGCTTCTAGATCGGTTTTTATCTTCGCAACTGAGTTGTCTAATTTTGATTGGTTTCTCCTCTTGTTCTTTTCACTGGGAGTAGTTCCTCTGCTTTTTCATTTTATTTAACTTTCTCTGTCACTATAAATTTAGGAGAAACAGTTATCTACTGTGGTCTTGAAGGGGTGTTTTTATGTGGGAGCACCCCTGTGTAGACTGTGTAAGTCCAATATTTTTGGTGTAAGGGCTGTTTTTGGTATAGATGCCAGCCATATCCTTCCTCAGTGTGTGATGGCCATTAGTCCCTTGCTGGTGGGTGTGATTGGTGTTGTGGTGTCCAGAGCCTGCACTGGATGTTGGGTGGGGCCTCCTCTTTGTTCCATGGCTGAAAGCCCTGTCAGAAGCTGAGGTCTGCTCTCCAGTTGTTGGAGTGGAAGCCCTGAGTGTTGGGTTCAATAAGGCTCTGTTGTCCTTAAGTGCATGCTCTGTCCCAAAGGAGGTGAGTGCTGAAGCAAGTGAGGCCCGTGTGGTCACAGTAAACCTATGCACCTCCCGTGCATCCATGGTTTTGCCCAGAAGCAGCCCAAAGTTGTGTCCTTTTCTCCATTGTGTTCATCCCGGACCCAGTGCTAGGCTGGTGCTGGGGGATGGTGCCCATACCCCAGGCCCTCTAGGCTATCTCTGTGCAGCTAGACTGAGTCCTCTCTTAGGGCCCATCCTCCTGTGATTCACTGTCTAGTTGTTGCACACACTAGCAGTCCCCAGTTGGTGTGCATTTCAGGCTGGGAAGTGCAGCAAGGTGGCAGCCATCAATGCAGGGGTATCTCTGTCCTGACTGCTAGCAAGCCAGCACATAGCACTCCTCTTGAGCAGAGTCCAGGCCCCTCAAGTCCCTCCACTTGTCCCAGCAGACCTCCCAGCAGGCAAGGGGGCTTCCCAGGGTGAGGGCCTGCCCGTATCAACCTTCTCTTCTTCACAGATACCTTCCAAGTGTGCTGGTCTTGTCTTGATACCTTTTTTTTTTTTCCCTTTCTACCTGGTTATATGGGAATCTTTCTTGAAGATTTGGTTGTATAAGAGATCTTCTGCCAGCTTCCAGTTGGTTTTCGGTGAGAATTATTCCACATCTAGATATATTTTTGATGTGTTTGTTGGGGGAGGTGAGTTCCATGTCTGCCATCTTGATCCTCTGAGGCTATTTCTAATTCACATACCCGGTAAGCAGTAGCTGGCATCAGAAACTCAATCTGATTGAATTCAAATCCATTAGATAAACAAGAAGAAAGTCAGGAATAAATTCATATGTAAATCAGATGGAAGGTCTTTATTCAAAGCTTTTAAATTGAATTTTGATGCACATTATTATTTAATTTTGGCATAGTGACCTTGGAACTAGCATAATTTGAGGGTAAAAATACGAGATATTGGGGGAGGGGGAGGGGAACGTGGCTCATTAGTGAACATGGCCAGACAATGAAAAGCCTGAATAGAGCTTAGAGTTTTATATATTTTCTTGCCACTTTCCCTGTTAAACTGGAAAATAAATTTAAAATTTAACTAACACATGCCAATAGAATTCTCATCCAATGTTTAAGCAATTATAATATCACACATATATGTATAATTAATATGGTCACTTGAGTAATTCACACACATACTACACACATACAGAGCATATATTTTCTTGAAATGCTTATAACTTGAGAGTTCTTTGCCTCTGCCCATGAACTTATTTTCTCTAAACAACCATTTTTAAGTAAAGCACATATGCCCATATTAATTAACATTTGAATGAAGCCTGCACTGATAATCTTACTTCCTAAAAAACCCACACTAATGGGTTTTCTAATTTGTGAATTAAAGGACATTCAAATGCTTTTAAAAACCAGTTTGTCAACTGCTAAACTTTTACTACTTTTTGATCCATTTAATCAAGCTGCTCTAACCCATCCTTTTCCCAGAATAGTACATTTCTATCCCTCCACTAGTCTACTTTCATTTGTTATGATGAGTTGAAGAAAGAAATTTGTACATAATTTTAAAAGATGATGAAATTTCTTTTTTTAAGGACTCTGATAAAATTTAGTCATTGATTAAATATTTACCAGATAAGTGTTCCGTGTTAGAATGACCCAGTTCCAGGTAATGGAGTGTGGTGAGGGAGAGAGGACAGGAGAGATGCAAAACAGAAATGGATAAGACATGATCCTAAGCCCTTAATGAGGTATGGAGTCATCTGTTGAAAATAATTTGTAAACCTCCTAAATGAAATAAAATATATTTTCCTATAACTTTACATTTTAGAGAGATTTATACATGAGAACAAAATAGATATAAATGAATCTTTGATTCAACAGACCTGAGAATAACACCATGCTTTCTTTCCCAGCGCTCTTCATCCCAGGTTGTACTAATATTCTGTTAACCTGTAACTCAGCACACTGCCACTCTGTTCTTTCCATTTGCCAAATCAAGAAATAGCACATTCCGTTTGGAGTTTGAAATGAATAGCACGTGATACTACTGGAGCAGTTTTGCATTAATTTACATAAGGAACTGGAGATCAGAGGACCCCCTGAAGAGTAAAAACTAGTCACAGTTGATGTTACGCTTGAAATATACCAGGGATGGCAATTTAAATGATGTAGACACTTAACTTTATTAATCTGTTGTCCTTCATCAAGGGAGAACGCCAGTCCTTCTATATTCCCAGAGTAATGAAGGGGGCAGGGCAGGAAATGAAAATCAGAGAAATATGAGTCTTCTGCTACAGTTACTAGAGGTCAGAGAGGGGTTTGGAACCTGGATGTCCACATTAACAGCTGACTTTTGCGCAGACTGCGAAATATCCGGTCAAACCAGTCTCTCTCCTTGTTAGAACAAGATTTGATTTTTTTATTCACCTAAATCATTTCCACAAATATTTACAGAGCACTTACTAAGAGTTCTAACATCTTTATTGGAGTATAATTGCTTTACAATGGTGTGTTAGTTTCTGCTTTATAACAAACTGAATCAGCTATACATATACATATATCCCCATATCTCCTCCCTCTTGCATCTCCCTCCCACCCTCCCTATCCCACCCCTCTAGGTGGTCACAAAGCACCGAGCTGATCTCCTTGTGCTATGTGGCTGCTTCCCACTAGCCATCTATTTTACATTTGGTAGTGTATATATGTCCATGCCACTCTCTCACTTCGCCCCAGCTTACCCTTCCCCCTCCCCATGTCCTCAAGTCCATTCTCTAGTAGGTCTGCGTCTTTATAGCAGTTACTTCTTGAAGTATGGATTCATAGGGTCACATTCACCCCCAAACACAAAATTAAGTGGAGAAAATCACATTAAAGGGGATAATTAAATTTTCTTGTCATTATGCTTATGAGTAAATTGGTGTGACAATTCTTTTTGCTCTAATTATGTGATTCAGGGATAATGTATGATACATTAGGCATTATTCATATATGTAAAATGAGCTCTTGAAAAACTCATGCTATTTACCATGCATGTAGTTTTTCAAACTTTTTAAATCTCAAGCAAGTTTAGACTGACTACAATTAATCATGACTAGAGAAAAATGTATAATTTTATATTGATATTTTGATATTATTTAAAACATTTTTGTACTGTGAAAATCACTTAAATAAGACTTCATTGTACTGGAAGACCAGTTGCCTAAATGGCCAAATACTCTGAGCAGTGACACTGTTTCTTATAAAAGTAGTAAATATATTTTGAACAATTTTTGGCAGCTGTATGCTCAAAACAAACATGGACAATCTGAAACGTGTCATAAATTTTAAAATAATACTTTAAGATCAATAGGATAAAATAAATTTAATCATATCACAGCAAACATTGTCCAAAGAATGTCCTCTAAAATACCACTTGAGTTCTGACCTGTGTTGGCTTTCTAATATTTCCTAATCAATGAATATTTATTGGTTACTTTCTGTACCAAGAATTATGCCAAGGGTGATGGGGTAAAAAATATTAAGGTATTATTCAGCCAAAAGAATCTATTGTGCTTCTCATAGCCAGGGCATTTTTGTATAAATAAACATTTATGAGGTTACTCTAAAACGGCCTCAACCATTCCACATTTAACCAATAAGAACGACCTAAGTTAACGATTATCTATTAGATGTAAGATATTCCACCTGCTTCATCTAATCCTTGTCCACTCCATGCGCCCTGTTCTTCTAACATTGCCACACCTCCACCATCTCAGGAACTTGGCCTTTGCTGTTGCCTTTGCTTGAGTTTTCCTTAAAATCATTGCATGGTTTTCTTAAATGTCATTCTCTCAGAGAGTCCTTCTCTGACCATTTCATTATAAGCTTCAATTCTTACCTCATGACTCTTTACCCTAATTGATTCTGGATAGATAACACTTATTATTCATGAGACTATTCATGTGTTTACTTGTTTAATGTCTCTGGTTCTTACCACAATATAAGGTCCATAAGGATAGAACTTGGTATTGTTCATTGCTGAACCTTTAATATTTAGAGCAGTGTCCAGGACATAGTAGGTGCTCAGTAAAGAGCTACGTTGAAATTCCATTATTAAACTTTTATATATGCCAAAATATTTTAAGTCCTCTAAAGAATATCTATATATGTATATATATAGATATATAGATATACACATACACACAAATTATCAACACAGCCATAAATAAATAAATAAATAAAATTTAAAAAAAAACAATTAAAAAAAAAAATTATCACTTTCATAGTCAAAGAAGAAGTCAAGAAATATGGCATGATCATGTTGTTTCTAATTTTCTTGGAACCATCAAGAAAACTACAAATGCAGAAATCACCTCTATCCAACTAGAGAAGTTATTGAAGGTTAAACTTTGGCGACAGGGTAAT
This sequence comes from Balaenoptera borealis, assembly GCF_965194805.1. Taxonomy (NCBI): domain Eukaryota; kingdom Metazoa; phylum Chordata; class Mammalia; order Artiodactyla; family Balaenopteridae; genus Balaenoptera; species Balaenoptera borealis. The sequence goes on from NC_138863.1 coordinate 22,818,720, forward strand.
ATCTTAAATGTATTGTTTCTTCTTTGTCATATGCAGTGTTAAATTTCTGAGAACAAAACAAAGTAGAACTAAAGAACCTCTATCAATTTATTACACTTAAAAATATTCTCTAATTAATCTCTGAATATCTGCTTACACAAACTTTTTATCCTTCACTTTTGTTTGTGTCACATTTTTCTATCAAAAATTATTTTTTCTTCACAAAATGTTAGGGCAAGAAGGTTACTTTCTAAAAGATTTAGTTTAAGAATATATACTATGGCATTAGTTTAAAAGATATGAAGTTAATTTTTAATATGTAGGAATTATTGAAATCAAATATTATATAAAATGAAAATGTCATGTTCCACATGCTTTAATTTTCTGTTCTGCTGTTGTCTCCAGTTTCCCCAGATAGAACCTGCTTCAGTGTTTTTCACCATATATCTAAAAGTTTTGACTTATGCATCATCTAGGTGCAGTAATGAATAAGAACTGACATCAAATATCAATATTATTGGCCCAGCTAAATGGTAGTTGACATCAAGTTGTATTGCTAAAGAAGTAAACAAAATTAAATTCTTTTGGTGTGTAAGTACTGCCTGACATCATTTGTCCTTCAGAAGATCAATGGCTGCATGACCTAAATGTTATTTGTATTTCTTTATATAAAATGGCCAAAGATGGATACTAAGCACTTTCTGTTTGAGATTGGTTAAAAATAAACAAAATTCAGAATATCAGAAATTGAGCTTCCTTTGCTAAAATGGAGTGAGGATAACTTTTTAGGTAGGCAATTGCAGTATTTACTTTTTCATGATTTTTTAAAAAGATAATTAATGCATTTATATCCACATACTAGTAACTTGGGAAAAGCAATTAATCTATTCCAGATCACATTTAAAACTCTTAATTGCCTAATTATTAAATGGTATACTATGATATGAAATGGACAAAATACTCCTATGGAGGTTTATGCCCATTTTTTTTTTAGTGGAATTTAGCTCAAGTTTAATACAATTCCATAATTTCTTATTTAGAATAGTTTTAGAATTTCATTTTCTTATTTTTGTTAAAGTATGAAATATATACTGCAGCTTTATAACATTTATATTATATTAAATAAAATTAAATTATAGGATAGAAGAAAGTCATATATTTGTGTGTGGTTGTTCTTTTATTTATGTCTACTTATTTGAACACAAATGGCTAGAAAGAAATATTAGCTCCAAGAATAATAGTTGTAGTAGTAATAATAATAATGATAGTAACAGTAGGAGTGGTAGGAGTAGAAGTGATAGTAATAGCATTTTCGATTTGCCAGGTACTATGTTAAACACATTATATGTATTATCTAATATTCACTGTTCTTTATATCATTCATTTTTACAAAAGAACTAAATGATTTACTCAAGATTATACATCTTCTCAGCCATAAAAAGGAATGAAATTGTGCAAATTGCAGAGACGCGTATGGACCTAGAGATGATCATACAGAGTGAAGTAAGTCAGAAAGAGAAAAACAAATATGGTATAATATTGCTTATATGTGGAATCTAGAAAAATGATACAGATGAACTTATTTGCAAAGCAGAAACAGAGACCCAGACGTAGAGAATGGACGTATGGATACCAGGGGTGGTGGGGGGGGAGTCGGATGATTCACCACTATGTATAAAATAGATAACTAATGTGAAACTACTGTATAGCACAGGGAACTTTACTCAGTGCTCTGTGGTGACCTAAATGGGAAGGAAATCCAAAAAAGAGGGGATATATATAGACATATAGATGATCCACTTTGCTGTACACCAGAAACTAACACAACACTGTAAAGCAACTATACACACACATACACACGGTATATATGGGGCGATACACATGTGGGAGCTGGCAGGGCAGGGAGGAGGAGACACTGGTCTGCAGCAGCAGCTTCTACTACCAGCCCTTGGGGCACTCAGTCCTGTGCTCAAGCAATCACTGTCAATGACAAAGTGACTACTGAAGTTATAATTGTATTATATTAATGCTAATAATTTGGATACTTTATTTTACTTCTGGCTGCTCGGGTAACGTTAGCCCTTAACCCAGCATATATGGTTTTTTCCCTTTTTTTTTTTTTTTTCTTTCTGGGTACAGCTGTGAAATATTTGGATATAGGAAATGTGTTATTCTTGCAGCCTTGATATTCATGGTGGATTGTAAAATATACATTTTTGTGAGATATCAAAGATTAAGATTATTTCGATAACATTATTTACAGATTTAGAAGATGTGGTCATCACAAGTCTGTTGAGGGGGAAAACTACTGCATAAAATAACTAACTTGGAATAAATATTTTGCATCAGTTTGGAAAAAAAATTAATGAGAAAAAAAAAAAGATTATACATCTTGTGAATGGCAAAGCCAGGATCTAAAATGTACTAGGAGACAAGTATAACTGCAATTGGGTAATTTTCCAGTGCTCCAAAGTTATGGAACACTATGATTTATAGAAGCTTTCTAAGGAGCAACTAATCTATTGTGAGAATTATCAATAAATGAGTTTGTGTCTTGCAGTTCAATATCCACAGGACTTTGAAAGCCAGTAAAGTTGAAATAAATAAGATGCAATGATACAATGCTGTAATGAAATCCTTGTGCTTTCATTTGTCTAAAACTCTGCATTTATTCATCACATTTTTTAATATTAAGTATGCAAAATAAGCTATACTAGATGCTGGAGCTATTGAGCCAAACAAGATTTAAAATGTCCTTTTTCTCATTCCTTTTTACTGCTTTCCAGTGTAGAGAGATTTTTTTAAAAAAGTGAACAGACAGAAAGCCCCAAGACAATTGTGAACCATGACTGATCCTTCTGCTTCTGCATTGGGATTAACAGGGTCACAATGACTAATGAAAAGATGGGGAAAGGAACGAGTTAGGAGAAAGGGAAAGCAATAGTTTCATTTTTAGCATATTAAAATGAGATACAGATATTTAGGCTGAGATGCAAAATAGCTAACAGTGAGTCTGAAGTACAGAGTGGGATTTACCTAGAAATCATCACATGCAGATGAAATTAAAGGCCACAGGTTTGAGTGAGATGATGCAAGAAGAGAACCTGCTAGAGAATAAGATTTAAGATTGAGTCTTGATACAGTTTAGTATTTGGGAGTCAGGCAGTAGAGAAGGATCCAGAACAATAGTTTAAAAAGCAGTGAGATTTTACTTCTCAGGATTCAAGAAGAAGGTTTTAAAAGTAACTATGAAAAGTAAAGTTTAATAATAATGGAGAAATGGTCATTAGATGAAACAATATGGAAATCAGAGAGTTTCAGGGGAGTTGTTGACTTGGAGCTCATATTTGAATGGTTGAGGAGAAAATGATATGGGAGACTTCTGGGCAACATGGAGGAATAAGATATAATGCAGAAATAATACCACCACTCAAAAGTCAAAGAAATTATGGATATATAGATATAGATATAGATATACATACCTCTGAACTCAAATAATACATAATGAAACAAGGAAAGGGAAATTTAAAGTTCATTTAAAGAAAAAAACCAGTTTGTTTGTATAGTTTCCTCCAGTGTTTTTTAGTCTGTCCCAGTATAGGCCAAAGAATGTAGATTTGCCAGTTAAGCATTGCAGAAAAAATGAGGTCAAATTGAACCAAAGTCCTTTGTGGTGGAATTGCCAGAATGACAACTGAGGAACCCAGGCTGGGATAAAATGGTAAGTGAAGGCAGAAAGGTGATAAGATGCTGAGTAAGATTTTAGCTGATTAGAGCTCTCAATGAAGTGGAAATATTGTACTGGCTTTACTTAGAGCTGGAAGACACGTATCTTTAGAAAAGCAATGCTTGAAATTGAGATTTTGGAAGTGATGCATTTACAGTTAATGACAAAGTGCTCGCAGTTTGACTTTGGGAGTATGCGACTGAGGATAAAGAAGTGTTGGAGGAAAAGTGGTCAACAAGAAGGTGATCAGAGTGCTGCATGGGCCATATGTGTAGGGAAAGACGGTGATTCAGGAACTCTAGCCTTCAAAGAATGAGGGAGAGTGACCGGGAGCTTCCAGTAGTGAAGCACAGCAGTGAATCTACCTTAGGACTTCAGTGGGGTTATGGCACATTTTGATTTTAAAATATCTCATTTGATCCATGATCCATGACTTAATTCTGAAAGTCCAATCTGCCCACAATGACTTTTGAACTAAAGCTGACCTAGCCCACACTTCCTGGGGCAACTCTTAATCAGACAACTTGAATCCATAACCTCCTATACCTGTGGATAGGAAGCTCAGGGTAAGTCCACTCTGCATTTCCTAGGGCTAGGAAATGCAGAGTGGACTTAATCTTTTTTCTATACTATCATATTTTATGAGTATTTGGCTTTTTGATTTTTCATTTTGATATAGTCATTTTGATTCTATGGTCATTTTGACATGCAGAATGTGATTGTTATACTTATTTCTGTTATTGATAGGTGTCCAGGCCAGCATGTTTTCCCTTATTACATAGATTCTCATCTTCAGAGAGCTGTGTTTGTCCCTTAATCTTATCCCATTACCCTTCCTCTCTCTCACACACCCTTCTGCTCCATCCTCTAATGACCCATATACGTGATCAAACAATTCCTCTGTAATGCCACTCTCTGTTCCAAACACTTCCTTCACCTCCTTGGCCTGAATTACTTCTCATAGTTACACTCTTCTTCAGGTTCTCTAAAACAGGAAATTATTTCTCTTGCCCTCCACATGACTCAAGGCCAACAGAGGGGGTATCTACTTTTCTACAAATTACTATTAAACCCCTTTCCCTCTTATTTGTTTAAAACTCCCAACCGCTGTAAAGATAAAACTGATAGACTTCACTCTCTTTCACCATATTCACGGCAGTTACAGTTTCCATGGAATTATACAGGTGGGAAACAAGTTAGAATTTGACTAGTCTTCTATTAAGGCTATATATTATATCATTCACTTCAAAATCAAAATATCCATATTTTATATAATTAGTTGCAATAAAGATATACACCTCTACATTAAAATAATCAATATAACAGTATTTGAATAAAACAACAGGTCAATTAAAAGAAGTGAGAATAGTACTCGAGGTAGGTCTGAAGTTTCCTTTCATGAGCTGGTTAGACCTCTAGAACTACTAGTAGTTTCTTTGATTCTACACAGCCTTTCAATTTCGTTTAATAACTAATGAATTGACACTAAATTCCCAGCTTGAATGTGTGAAATGGAGGTAAATATTCCCAAGGAAAGACGCACTGGTATTCTAAAAGTTGATTTATAGTGTTCACCTGGCCTCACCAGGCCGGCACAGCATAGGCATCCTGACTATGTGTCTCTCAGAACAGCTGGGAATGTCCACAGAGAGATAAGGACAACCACCCCACCATAACATCACTCTAGAAGAGGACCAGAAAGAGTTTCTAGAAGGCTTGATGGAATCCCTACCCTAGTCAGACTATGGGTCAATTTCCTGGAAAACTGAAGGCCGGGGAGACTCCCTCTGATAGGAATACCCTGCTCATTTTCTTGCTATGTATTTTTACATAGTTTAAAAAAATCTTTTACTTACATTGAATTTTATGTGTCTATTAATATTATTCCAGCAATTACTGTCAACTTTTAAAAAATATTTTGGTTTTGCTTTACAAAATTGACCTAATAAAAAGCTTTCATAGGTCCTTAAAGTGTTTCATTAACAGATTACTTTAAAAAGAGGTTTTAAATAAATGTGTATCTCCAACAGAAAAATCGGTCAGAGATGAAGACATCAGAGCCCTAATATTATAACATAGAAATAAAATTCAATTTATACAGCTTTACAGAACCATATATATATACTGTATATTGTATATTTGTTTCCATGATTCTTGGTTGCTAGCTGGATAACACTGAGTTTTACATTTTTTATTTCTGCTTACAAATGTAAAATTGTAGACTTTTCCTAAAATTGTGTTTATGTAAACAGCTGAACGCATTTTTAACTGGTAATGTAACTTGAATGCATATCCCTAAGGCATCAGACAATTAGCAGAGCTAATACTAAATAATTCAAATCTCTGCCTGCCATGTATGTACCGCATAATGCATTTATGACCACAACTTTGCCTGATGTTTGAATGTGTACTGTGTCATGATGCCATGTCCTTGAGACATCCTGGAAGTCTTTCAGTTACTGCTGCCTCCTCCCTCTTGACATTCCCTACCAGGTACGTGAAATACGACAGTTTTCAAAACAGTTGACATGAGTGATGGAAAATTTTACTTAAGAGTGTCATTCATCATAACAAAACATCACTTCCTTAATAGTTTATTAACTATTTCCAGTGAAGATGAGATAAATTAATGGAAAAATTCAATGAGGCTTTGGGATATTGATTTGGAATAGTGTTGTAATAGTCCCTTTGGTATGAACAAAGTGTGTAAGCAAAAACGGGTTAGCCACTTTGATATTGGACACCTGGACCTCATATTCATTATCCTGCTTTTGAAATATACATAATTAACGTATGTGTCCCTTGATTGCTGACTGAGTAAGTCTAATTTGGCTATTTCCATATTTATTAATTTTACTATTTAGGATGTTAAATGGTACGTCTTTTTCAGCTATGATATTGCTTACCAAAATAAATGCCTGACTTACAAAATATTAGTTTACTTCATTTTAGCTTCTATTTAATTTTCCTAGGGTATGTGAAGCTCTAAGCCACTTAATAGATTTTTTAGCATAAATATTCTATCATGTGGGTCCATAGTGCTTAAATGGTTCTATACTCTGCTAGAAATAAAATCTTACTTGGTATTTAGAACTAATCCATAATATATTGGCTCAATAGAGTCAATCAAATGGAAATTCCTTACTAAGACAAATTTGTTAGAATTTAATTTTAGTTGAGCCAATCATGAACATTCCAGGGCTGACGACACCAGCACAATTTCAGTTGAGGTAAACAACATTCCTTTAGTAGAAATGATTTTTAGTGAATATTTTTCTCTCTCTGAAAGAATAACAGCATGATAGTAATAGAGTTTTGACTAAGCTGTCATTTTGAAGTTAGACGTAGGTGATCTATCAGATTTCTTTTTTAGCTAATTGGAAAAGAAAGAGGAGTATGGAATTAAGACTTATACTCTCCTGGGAACTTAGAGCCAAATTAAAATGTTAGCTATAATTAAATCATAGAGTTTAAAGGGACTTGAGAGGTCATCTATCTAGTCAAATTGCTTTCATCTGAGAAGGAACAAACTTAAATCATCCTTCCAAGATTACTATCTGAACTCTTTTAGAGACAACCCCAATTGGCACAGAAACTCAAAGCCATGTTTAACAATCTTCATCACTGGTGAAATCATCCTGATATCTACATATCTCAAACTGCAGATAAATATTTATGCTATGTCATCAGTTTACATAAAGAAAGACATATGTGAAACCTGTCCATGAGGAACTGAAGAACTGTCAAATCAAGGTTGTTCTATTCTAACCTGAAGAAAGCCCCTATTTCTTTAACATTTTTTATAGGTTTCCTTTCAAGCATTTTCATTATTTTATGATTTTTACTTTAAAATTTACAAGTTGATATCCCACTTACTTTCTTGAAGCCCACATTAGACAAAAAGCTTTTTAAAAATGTGGTTAAGTGGAGTTAAGTACAATAGGAGATTTCCTCCTTGTTTCTACCACTGTATAGTGTGTGTGTTTTAAACTTCTGTAACCCTATACTACATATATATTTTTTTCACTGTTATAATTAATTCTCAAATTTGTTCTCTCACCCTGTTAATGTGCCAGTTTTCTCTGGAACTTCGTTTCATTAAAATGAATTTGTATATGTGAAGCAGTAAAATAATTTATTGGGAGAACTGAACTCACCCTAGGAGTGAAGGTGGCATCATTGATGGAATGCATGTGACCATAGAGGGACTGCTCACATTTACCCTGAGAAAACAAAGCAGAAATACAAATCAAATAAATTCAATTTAATATGTGAAAAGAAAAGGAAAGATAACAGATCTTATTTGTTTCAAAGTAATGTTTAAGTCCATAAATAAAACTAATACATACTCATGGGAGAAAAGGCTAGCTTTTGCTGTCAGCTACCATTCAGAATCAGACAGGGCTGTGCTGGTGCATGTGCCAACAGCGTCAGTATCTACACTGAAATTCCAGGGTCCTCACTTTTATACCACTGAGCCGGTGGTGAACTCTAACTGATTCTATTCTGCAATTAACATAGCTTTCAAGCCATGGTGCCAAGTAGTGAAGCCCTTAGAGAAAGCCCTTGTTTTCACTACATTTTCCCCACTGCTGAGGGTGTGGGGTTCTTTCTCCTTTTCAATCACAAGATCACATTTTAATTCATAAACTTTCACAGTTTGGTATTAATATCATTACAAGTATAAAAAAAATGTTACAAATGTGCCCAGTAGTATTTTTAACAGAAAATAAGCATTTGTTTTGTGAAAACCATACTTTGCCCATTCAGATCATCTTTTCCAAACAATAGCTAAAACTAAAATTCAATTTAACCACAAAATTTCCAAGTTTTAGTTTAAATAATTTTAAGAAAAATGGACCCATAACACATTACAAAAAGAATTTAAATGTGGGACCTTTCATTTCGACAGTGATGTTCAAAAAGCATTCTTACCTATCTTAGGGAAGTAACTCAAATCCCATAGAAGAACCAGGGAACAGAGAAAGTTATATCTGGAATGTTGTTTGTAGATTCTTGTTATGGGTCGAAATTCAGATTTCATTCAACAGTGTATTATTCATTTAACAAATATCTTTGAGCAATTAATATATGTTCAGCACAATTCTAGGTTCTTAGAATATGTCAGTGAATAAAACAAAGAACCTTGTCTTCACTGACCTTACATTCCAGGGGGAGAGGGAAAGTACAAAGGTACAAAGTGTGTTAGAAGATAAGAAATATTTTAAAAAGGTACAAAGTGTGTTAGAAGATAGTAAATATTGTGGAAAGAAGAAAAGTCAGGTAGGGTAAGGGGTGTCATGAGTCCTGGGATTGAAGGGCTAAGGGTAAATCCAATTATCAAGTAGAGTGATGGAGTTTGACCACGCTCAGAAAGCAGGGTTTGAACCAAGACTGAGGCAGTAAGGGAGTTAGGCAAGCAGACATCTGGAGGAAAAGCATTCCAGGAAGAAGAAAAGCTAGAACAAATCTCAATGTGGGAGTTTGCCTGGTGTGTTTCTGGAATAGCAAGGAGGCCAGTGTGGCTGGAGAGATGTCAGTCAGAAGGAGAGCAGGTTTACTCAAAAGGTTTCACCTACTTTCATTCACTACCTTGTGTTTACTTAGTCCTAAACCATTTAAGGCTGGAGGAGAGATTACAGAAAAGACTGCAGAATGAGATATTAAAGATACAGGGTCATCATCATGCCCCCTCATTGTTGCAGAACATTCATGGAATAGCTTGGAACTAAGCGGAAAGGCTTTGTAACTAAACTTATTCAATCCTCATTACTGCCATTGCATTCAGCACATTATATTTCAAATATCTATTTACAGAATTAATGCATGCTGTTAATCCCTTTGTATAGAATGCAAAATTTCCCCACATGAATTTAAAATTCATAAAAATATGTTGAAATACTTTGGCACCCTCTCAGGATTCCCCTACCTAGGCTCTTCTGGTTCAGTATCTTGATACTGTTAATAACATTAAACCAATTATGCTGAGGACTTCCAATCATCCAAATTCCTAAAGTAGAGATAAATTACTTACAAAGCCAAAAAGGCAAAGTATAAGATGTTATGGTTATCTTTCATACATTATCTTAGGAGCGTTTATGGTTAATTCTTTTGAGAACTAATATAAATCGTTATATAATATTATAGTTGTATAGTGAGTGTTAATATTTTAAAATATTTGTTAGTAAATTTGTCTTAAAATACTTTTTGCATTAATAAAAGTTTTATGTTTGGTCCTCTTCTAAACTGAGAACCTCTCAACTATTTGATTAATTGGTAAGGAAAATGGAGTTTTCTGATTCAAATCCTGAATGCCAAGTTTTAATTCAAAGTAGAATCTCTAAGGCACTCTTGAAAAGCCCTGGAAATATGGGGTTATAATGGAAATGCTGATGGACCACATTTGTGCTGCTATAACAAAACCTGACTCGAAGATAAATGTTTCATGAATTAAGAAAAGTTAAAAAAGCTTTTCTATCCAGCTCTGTTTCCAAGATAAAAGTGAATCTACTCTTTTTTTGTGGTACAGGGAATATGTGGGTTACTAATATTCTAGTCTTCAAACAGCCTTAATCAAAAGCAATACCCACACCAGGGCATTAAATTTCAGAATATCTTCTTTGATGAATTCTTGTCAGAATTGTTCTCTTTCAAAGAAGTGGAAAAAATGAAAAAAAGGGAAGAGTCTTACCAAAAAAAAAAAAAAAAAAAATCATGTGACCTAACGTGTCACTGCTCCAGTATTTGATTCTCCTAGAGAAGCTGTATGCAATAATGGTTTCCATTATTGGTTCTGGGGATAAAAACATCTGGAACTTAATTCTTGGCTCTGCTACCAAATAGCTATGTGAACTTAAACAGGTTGCTTCACTTCACTGTGCTTCAGTTGCCTCAAGTAATTCTCAAAACAAATCTATAGGTTAAACGCTATTACCCATGTCCAATGAGATAATGATATTTAACCTATAGGTCTGTTTTGAGAATTAAATGAGATAATGCATGTGAAATGTTGGAACAGTGCCTATCACAGAGTAAGAGCTTACAAATATTAGCTCTTAGTACATGCTAGATAGGCCACTGAAATAGTGATGATGTCCAAATCAACATCTCTACCCTTAGCTACATATCTGTCTCCTTAAAGACCCCACAAAGGAGTCTTATCAGCATCAGTGCTGTTTTTTCTATTTGTCTCTCAGATTCATTCCCCATGTGGCACTTCCCTGCTCTGTGCCCTGATCTCTACTAACTACATCACTGTGGGCTCTCAGGTTCTCTGTCTTCTGGTTGGATTCAGTAAGAGAAAACCACCAGCAGGATATGGAAGAGTGGAACTATATAGAAGATGGATAAATGACCACTTCAGCTCCCTTCCTGTTCAGCTGTGATTTTCTTATTAGCTCTGCCCTCTACCTAATTCCACTGCCTATGTTGTGCAGATCCTCTCCAATGGCTACAGCTCACACTGTTCAGTAATGTTCTCCTTCCCCAGCCCCTTCAGACCTAGTGGCAGTAATAGCTTTCTATTGTTGCTAGCGTTTGGGTGCTGTGCTTGGTCCCTTAACCCTGTTCACATTTCTGTAACCATTCAGCTTGAGTATACTCCATGTATCATCTGTTTCCTGCTTGTGACCTGCATGATACAGCATGTTAGACATGATATGCAAAAGCAGACTTTTTGATTTACTACTTCCCAACTGCCTCTCTTGACCCTTGCCAAATCTTTCCCTTTAAGTAAATGGCATCACCAGTTGCTCAAACAAAAAACCTAGGCAGTCAAAAACCTGAGAATTGATTACCAACAAGGACCTACTGTATAGCACAGGGAACGCTGCTCAATATTCTGTGATAACCTGAATGGGAAAATAACTTGAAAAAGAATAGATACATGTATAGTATAACTGAATCACTTTGCTGTACACCTGAAACTAACACAACATTGTTAATCAACTATGCTCCAATATAAAATAAAAATTAAAAAAAAACACCTGAGAATTAGAAGAACTCTCTTTCTTTCCCTATCTCCACCCCACCCCTTATCCAGTATATCAGTTCCTTTCTCAACATACGCCCTTACTCCGCCCACCTCTGCTCTCCTCCTCTGTCACCACTCTGGTGCAGGACATCATCACATGGAGAAAGAGAACAGCAGGAGCACCCTTAGTCATCTCCTCGCTCCCACCCTCACCCTACTCGCCATCCATTTCTCTCTCAGCCACTGAAGTGATCAATACAACCTGAATCAGATCATGCCATGCTGCCACCTACAGCCATCCAAACAATTACCATTGCACTTAGAATAAATTTTAAACTCTTTACTTAGTTCCAAAGGCTCTGTATTATTTGGCTTCTGTCTGCCTAGCTGACCTCATCCTTTACCATTCTCCCTTCTCACACATTATGCTCCATGATTCTTTTCATGTTTTGATATGGTCAAGGCTTTCTGAGCAGAGTACTGCACTTGGATGTCAAAAGATGCTTGAATAGCAATCCTGAAGATGGAGACTTCTGGAGAGATTTAGGGGTATCTCCCCCTGAGGCACTTGTTTACATTACAGTGGTGGGAAGTCTAAAGTCCTTCCCCTCCTCCTCCTATAGTGGATTTGCTTACATTTCAGAACAAAGGTTTCTCTTTCTCTTTCTACTGCAGTGCTGGAAGGGCACTGGGGTTCATAATGTGGTGGTTCCTTTCCATGGTACGTAACCCCACTGTACCCACAGGGTACACCTGGTTCTCACTGCTTCTCCCCATGGGCAACTGGGGGATGGAAAATCAACATGAGCTGCTCTGTGAACAAATAAATGGTGTGAGCTCTGATCCAGAAACCTCCTGTTTCCTGTCAGGATAAATAAATAACTATAGACACCAAAGCATAACACTGTCACACTGGCCTTTCTGTTCTAACAGGCCTAGCATGTTCCTGCCTTTGTACATCCTATTTTCTCTACCTTGGATGTTTCCAGGAAGCTGTACACATGCCCTTGTCCTTCTTCCCATTCTGCTTTCAACTCCAATAGAAACTTTCCAGTGATGTCTGATATCAAATATTCTCCCCCCGCCCTTATATCTTCTCATTACAGTAGCAGAAATTTCTGTGAAACTGCTTTCCTTTTCCCCTTGGGCACTCAGCCAGACTCGAGGTCAGGTGCGGCCGTGTGACTGAGTTCTGCCCAGTGAAACGTGGGCAATTGTGAAATAAGTCCAACATGGGCCTGGCCTGCAAAATATCCCACACAATCCTTTAAGCTCTTTATTGTTGTCTGTTTGCAGGCTGAAGGCAGAGGAGCTTCTGGAATATGGCAGAGCACAGATGGAAGGAGTCTGGGTTTCTGAACTACCACAAGGAGAAAAGCCACCGGTCAGGACCTGCTGACTGGACAGTCTATGAATGAGAACTAAGCTTCTACTGTATTAAGCCCGTGAGACCAGTGTTTAACTGTTTCAGCAGATGTTGGTACCCAACAAATAGGTCACCCTGCTTTGTTTCTTTTGTATCACTCATCATTAACTAAAATTACTTAATGAAATTAATAACAATAATAAACAAGTAATAAAATTACTTGTTTCCCTGTTTATTGTTAGTTTTCCACCCACTACAATTAAGTCCCATAAGAAAAAGTTGTTTGTCTTTTCCACCACTCTATCACCCCCAAAGCCCAAGACAGCTCTGATAAGATTTCATAAACGGTTGTTGAATGAAAAAGTAACCAGTTACATGAAGATCACAACTGAAAACTGGAAAAAATCTACACTCACCAGATATGCTTATTTTTTGGTAAATAGCTTGATCTTCTTTCCAACATTCATTTTTTCTCTTGATCAGTCATGACATGAAATGTACACTGTCTTATTCCTTCCATTCCTTTGCCATAAGTTGGTTCTAACCCAGTAGCATATTTAGCCACTGACTATGCCATTGTGTCTTAATATTTTAAACAACTACATGGAGATAACTGATGACTCCAGGTAAAAAAGGCAGCTTTACATTTACTGAGTGCTTATTACGTACTTAAAGTGTTGTGCTAAGTGCTTTACTTTCATTATCACATTTAATTCTCAGAACAACTCAATGAGATGGGTACTATTGTAATTCCCATTTTGGAGATGAGAAAACAGAAGCACTAATCCATGATGGCAGAAGCAAAGAATGCCAGAGCCAAGACAGTACCTCTGTTTTGTTGCAAAGTAATCTAACATTTTATGTGCAAGAAATTGAAGTGAGAAGATGGAGGCAACCTTTTAGTGCCATTTGCTAGTTTTTTTCCAGTGTTCTTCCTTTCTGGTAGATGTGTATCTCCTGGCCCCCCCGTGGTTGTGTGGAGCTATGTAATGAGTTCTGGCCCAAGAGTTGTGAGTGGAAATGACATGTAGCGCCCTTCTCATGCTCTCTCCAACCATGCCTTTCTAGCATTTAATTAGAGGTACAACACCCTCCCTGGATATCTTTTTCCTGTGGCAGAAACCAGTACCATTCAAGGTGGCTGCGAGATGATCCCGGATCCCAGGTGAGTGTGATGAGGAGAGCTCTCCCTTCCAACTCACGGAGGACACAGACCACGAGCAAGATATAAATGTTGCTGTGATTCGGAGACTGTGTTGCCGTAACACAACCTAGCATAACCTGACTGATGTAAACGCTATGGAAGAAGATTAATCTTACCTCTTTAATTATTAAAAGCTTTTCTTCTATCAATAGTGCCATGTGAAAAGTTGAAAAAAATACTAAATACTTACAGAAGCCTAATACTCAAAAGTTTAAAAACTCTTAAAAAATTAGGCCTAATATAAAATAATGAAATAATCATAAAATATAAAATCACAAATAATCATAAAATAAGCAACCAAACATACCATCACTAAAATCATTAAAGGACTGAGGTTCACAAACTTCCCTTCTCATTATAATGACTTATTTATTTAACCAATGGAGTCAATATTCTTTTGAAAAAAAAATTAACAAACTTGAAAATATAAAATGAGCCTTCCCAACTCAGAAGATTTTGTTCATTTTTTTTGTTTTTGTTTTTAAACAAGGCTGATATTAACCTTTTTCCTCCTGTGTAACAGACAAAAAACGAGATTCAATAACCAACACAACTACCTTCTAAGACTCACCTAACCTACTTTTGTCTCTATAACCAACACAATCCAAAGTAAACTCTTTACGAAAACTGGATATGAGATCAGCAACTGGGTTTGCTCAATGGATATAGCTCTGACAAGTATAATCTTCCTCACTCATGTATACAACAAATTCAGTTTTGTTTGTTTGTTTCATATACTGAGTGGTGGACTCCTCCTTTGACACCACAGCGAGGTTTAAGGGTGTGTTAGTTTGGGGCTGCCATAACAAAGTACCACAGACTTGGTGGCTTAAACAACAAAAAATTATTTTCTCATTCTTTTGAAGGCTAGAAGTCCCAAGATCAAGGTGTTGGCAGGGCTGGTTTCATTCTGAGGCCTCTTCTTGGCTGTATAAGGCTCTCTTCTCCCTGTGTCTTTACATGGTCTTCCATGTAAAGATAGATAGCCATCTATCTGTATGGATCTGTGTTCTAATCTCCTCTTCTCATAAGGACACTAGTCAAATTGATTAAGGTCCAAACCAATGAACTCATTTACCCTTAATTGCCTCTTTAAAGACCCTATTTCCAAATACAGTCAGATTCCAAGGTACTAGGGGCTAGGTCTTCAACA
This sequence comes from Balaenoptera borealis, assembly GCF_965194805.1. NCBI lineage: Eukaryota > Metazoa > Chordata > Mammalia > Artiodactyla > Balaenopteridae > Balaenoptera > Balaenoptera borealis. The sequence continues at coordinate 22,834,121 of NC_138863.1, forward strand.
GGAATTTGAGGAGACATAATTCAGCCCATGACAAAGGGCTGGAGATATCTCAATACCACTATGCATAAAATATCTTAGGAGTGCAATAGCCATTGTGGCATTAGATGGTTGCAAGAGTTAAACTGTGACATTATTTTACAGTATTTATTGTATTGTATATAGAATTTACATAATTATGTAAATATACTTTGAGCCAATATGCAATCTCAAAATGAAAAGTTGTATTTTTATGTCATATTTGGGCATATAGCTAAACAGATGAATACTATGCATGCACATAATGCAGTGGTTAAGAGCACAGGATCTGGAGTAACACTGACTGAATGTGAATTGAGGCTTTGCTGCTTATTGTGTCTTTGGAACACTCTGAGACTCAGTTTCCTCATCTGCAAAATAGGAATAATAAGAGTATCTACATGATGGTGAGGTTTAAGCTAATTCATGTAAAGTGCTTAGACTGCTGCCTGGACACAGTAAGTGCTCAGTAAATGTTAATTATCGCATAGTAACAATATGCACATTATAAATTTTGTGATAGCAGGATGACATCTATTATCTTCACTGCTTCATAATTATAACTGCAGAGACGTGCTGCCTCATGAGAGGTATTTAATAAGTAGTTTTTGAGTTAGTACACACACACACACACACACACACAAACACACACACATAATAAGGCCATTCATAGGAAAGTTATTAAGTTTAGTACGTTTGCCCTTCATCAACTTTCTTTTCTTCACATGACCTCTGTGTCTTCAAGGCAATTCAGGCAAAAGGGTTAACCTCTCAGGACTTTCGATTTTACAAAACAGTCCTCATGGAGAGGAACTATAGGAAATGGAGCCCTAATAATTGAATTTCAAACCCATTTGACCGTTGCACAGAATAAAATTTTGTGCACTGATGTTTCTTGCCCACAGCACCCCTTGCACTTAGCCATCCCTCAGCCCTGCAGTACAGAGGCACTGTCTCCTCCTAACATTATTCCTGTGTATACTTCTAGAAAGTAATTGCTTATAGTAAAATAGTTTTAAATTTTTAAGGAAAAATTCTCTAAATAAAACTTATTGAAGTTAAACAGGATTATATTGTGCAATTATGTCCTATGAGTTTTTAATTTCAAATTATGTGACCAATGAAAACTACTAGTAAAGAAGAGAAAGCAAACTGTGTCCAAGGGTGAGCAAAATTAAAGTTGAAACCAACTTGAGAAAAATATTCTCCTACTCACTACCAGCAAGACGTAGCTTGTTTCTATTATAGCTACTACCTTAGTCATCAAGTTTAAAAATTAATGTCAAAGAATTTTATAAAGATCCTTTTTTAATTGAAAAGGGTCAAATACTTAATATAATAGAAAAATTTGTATAACATTGACATTTTCTGCAAATCTTTTTAAAAATAACTTCGTAAAATCAAAGCATTTTAACTTTATAGGTTTACAAATTGTTAAAGAAAATACACTCTATTATTATTACTGAAATAATCCCACTGGCATATAAATTGGAAACAGAATAATCATTAACGAGGTTCCTGGTTTTTGTTATTCCATATAAATAACTAACCATGTCTGTGAAAGATTGATTGCAGCTTTTAAAATGTTTGCTGAATGCATGTGTAATTAAGATGAGTTAAATATGCAAATCAAGCCTAATTAGCTTCATTTATTAATGTTAGTTTGCCTTGCCTCTACAAAATTTATGCTGTGAATTTTTTTAGCACATAGTATTTTTGATTTCTCTGTTCTAGGCTAAATTGCTGAACAACAAGATCTATTTATTTATTTATTTTTTACAGAAGGAGGAACAGCTTTCTCAAGGGGTTCTGGGTACCATTTAGAAAGGAAGGTTTAAAAAAATGTTCCCAGTAGCATGAAAACTAAGTTGTTATTATATATATTTCCAACTACCTTCCTTTAGATTATATTTAATTAATTCCATTTCATGAAAGCAAACCTTCTGGGAACTTCTTTTGATGAAAATGAGCCTTCAGTCACAATATGTCCAACATAGTGATTAAGTAGAACATAGAGACTGGGTAGAGCAGGCAGTATCAAATGAACCAAAGTTGCCTGTAGAAGTGCCTCTTTCTTGAGAAGATATCTAATTTCTTCTGTATTAACAAAACAAACCTCTATATGTAAGACCACCAGCCTCATGTAATTCATGTGGAAAACATTGTCAGGAATTTACAGGAAACATAGTTATAGGAAACAATGCAAAGGATATACAGTATAAGGCAGAGGGAAACACAACTATTCAAGTTCAGAGTCAATACCACTAGCTCCTGATAAGCGAATGGGAGGGAAAAAATCACATCTCAGGGCAAATAGATTTTAAATTTCCACACTTCTCTTTTTGCTATTTAATTCTTCTCACCATCGTACTCTGCAATTGAAGTTTCCAAAATTCAGAATATTGTTTCACATTATTATTTATTTTATTGCCTACTTAAGGGTTTACTGTTATTTTTAATAAAGATTTCTTTTTTCCAGTGGAAAAGAAGTCCTTTTTTCAAGGTTTCTGAGGAGATATATACACACACATATATATGTATATATATGTGTGTGTGTATATATGTATGTGATTATTTTTTCCTAATTGTGATTATAAAAACCCCATAACATGAGATATATCCTTATTATATCAAGGTGGAGTCAGGAGTTAGAAACCATGCCATTTATTCCAAAAGAGAATTTAAGATGGAAAACGTTATAAGAATAAATTTGCTAACCAGGTAGCTGAAAGTGTTAAAAGAGAACCCTAAAGTATCCTAGAGGTAGTAACTGTAGGAAGCCGCTATAATCGGGCTGAGAGACCAAAGGGAAGAGGTTTGCGTTATCAAATCTTAAAAATTTAGAAGAAGGGTTTAAACTCAGACCTCTGAGGGGGGCCTGCTTAGCTGAGGTTAGTGTCTGAAGAGAAGGCAATAATGTGATGAGGACTGTTCTCCTTGAAGATGGCGGCAAGTCCCATTTTATAGTAAAGTAGAGTCTGGAGTCAGAGAGCAGTAGCCTGGACATGAATGCCTTAAAAACAAATATGATCACAGTTTCAGAAGACTAGCATATGGAGATCTTCACAGTAACTCTTTCGACTCATTCCCCTTTACCCTATTCTTTCGTATTTTAATTCTTTACTCCAGTCAAACCAAATTTTGGATTGCTTTATTGCATTCCTGACCTTATAAATGCTCTTCTAGTAACCTCCCATAAGTGTCTTCTCTACTTTTTTTTTTTTTCTCTATTTTTTTTCTCTACTTTTTAAATGCTCAATTCTTATGAAAGACTCAACTGAAGTACCAACCTCACGTGAAGCATTTTGTCAACTCCCCCACTCGGCATGAATCACTCTCTTCTCTGTGTTCCGAAGGCCCTTTAGTTGTACCTTTAGAACAGCACTTATCACATAGTTTGTCAGTCTGCTTCTCCAATTATAGTATAAGATCACTGAAGAGAGATATTGTTTTATTCTCCTTTGTAAACCCAGGACATAAATGCATTCCTTGGCAAGAAGCAGGTACACAATGAATAATGGAAAAATTAATAAATGAATGTATGGAATGACAGACACTTTGAGCCTGAGTCATGAGGAAATAAAGTTGTCATCTACTGAAATGGGGTATAAAGAGTAAGCTGAGAAATTGGGGTAAAGACCCAATGAGTTTAGGTCCAAGTGAATAGTTATAAATATGAATATGAAGTGGGGGAGTGGCAACAACTTTACATTACTATATACCGTCAGGAGCTGAAGTCTAGTGCATGGATGGATTAGGAAGTGGGAAAGAGAGGAGAGAGACAATGTGAGAACTAAAGAGAAAAACTTGATATTTATTTTATTGATGAATTATAAATGAGGCATTTCCATTGACTTAAGTGGAATTTAAAAATGCTGTGAGGTGTGAGAAAAAAAAAAAAGTTAAGTCTGCAAATCTAGGTGATTCTTTCAAGAATCATGTGCCAAAGAGAGAAAAGAAAAGTCATTTCAAGGAGTAATAGGATTGAGGATTTTGTTTTCAGTTTATTTCCTCGTTTGTTGTGTCTGTGTTGGCAGGCAGAGAGAAATTATTTTGCAGAGAAGGAGAAGTTAAACATGGAAACAACTGGGAGAACTTTATGAAATGAGGTCTCAGACAGAGGAGCGACTGAGAAGGTTGTGAAGGATTACTAAGGGAAAAAGAATGGTTAATCCTGAGAGAGAAAGCACAAAGGAAGAGAAGATGGATAGAGATAAATTTTAAAGTAAAGATGAGAAAAGTGAAGACTGTAAATGTTGTATGGCCTCCTCAAAACTGTAGGAGCTGTTTATCCATTGAAAATTTGGGAGGGGATGGATTTGATAGGACAAGGAAGAGAAAAAGGAAAAAGTAGGGGAGATTACTGAGTGGAAGCAGTGGAAAAACAGCCTGAAAATTGCAGTAGACCTGAAGCAGTAGGAATCCATCAGGGCCCCAAAAGTCCAGGGACTTGGAGAAGGAAACAATGTAGTTAAGAAGGATATAAAAGATCTTGTGTCTTCAAGGTGCAGATACATTTAATGAAAGGAGGTTAATAAAGAGAAGTTTATTTATAGAAAAGCAAGGTTGAGTGGACCTCTTAGGTGAGGAGATTGTTAAATTGCTGTGGGTGGACTCAGGCATAAACAGGGAAGAAATAGATAAATCCAAGTGGTAAGAGCCAAAAATGGAGGACAAGTGGAAAGTTTCACCAGGTCCAGCTGCAGGACATTGCAGCGGTATCAAAACCAAGAGCAAGGGGCAAGAAAACCAGGAGGAAAGCCAAGGATCAGAGCCAGAAATAAATAATTGAGCCAGGATGTTGAAGCTAAAGGTGAAGGACAATTAAAACAGCGCCCAGAACTTGAGTAACCTGATGTAGAGCCAGAGAGAAATGGCCAGAAGATCCTGTCCTTAGTGGTACAGCTTTCTTGAGTTCTAGTGATTATAGTGAGATGGTCCCACTTGCCCCACCCTCTTCTTCCTTTCTTCCTTTAATGCAGCCCTCCTAAGGGTGAGAAAATAAAATGAGTGTGGGAAAAATACACTAACAATGTTGTGATTTGAAGCAAATTTGAGAGGTAGGCTGAGAGTCTTGTAGGTACTGGGGTAAGGAAGGTGTATTGGGTTCCTAGAGTGGCCATAACAAAGTACCACAAACTGGGTGGCTTAAAACAACAGAAATTTATTCTCTCACAGTTATAGAGGTTGGAAGCATGAGATCAAGGTGTCAGGCGTGTTGCTGCCTTCTGAGGGCTCTGAGGATGATTTGTTCTATACTTCTCTCTTAGCTTATGATGGTGGCTGGCATCCTGGACATCCCTTGGCTTGCAGCATTCCAATCCCTGCCTCCATTTTCACATGGCATTCTTCCTCTGTGTCTGTCTTCTCCTCCTCTTATAAGAATACCAGTCATGTTGATTTAGGGTCCACTCTACTCCAGTGTGACCTCATCTTAACTAATTACATCTGCAAAGACTCTACTTACAATCTAGTACCATTCACAAGTACTGGGGGTTAGGACTTCAATATATCTTTTCTGGAGGACACATTTCAACCAACAACAGAGGGTATGTCATAGGTAAGATTTAGTTAATGAAAGCATTTAAAGAACTATGCATCTTGGAGCCTTGGTGTGATCCTACATCTGGAAGGGTCCTACTTCTGAAGATGTCTCAGTTGAATTGTGGTTTTCAGTGAGGAGATAAAGGAGAAAGTTGGTTACCCTAAATAATACATATATGTCCTTACATGATTTAAATTTTATGTACATAAATATATGTTCCCATTTATTTTATATTACTTTATAGCCTTGAATTTGAAAGCATCTAAGAGAAAATTGCCTTATACAATAGTTCTCAAAGTGTGGTCCCCAGACCAGGTATGTCAACATCATTTGGGAATTTGTTTGAAAAGATTCCAGACCCACTGAAGAACTTTGGGGATGCGCCTAGTCAATTTGTGTTTTTCCAAGCCTTCCTGGTTCTAAAACCAAGTCTGGTTTTAGAACCAGATAATTCTGCTTAGAGAACCTTGCCTGTAATTAGGGAAAGTAGCTGTTAGGTGAAGGTTGTGTTTGTTTTGGCTGAAAAGCTTTCATCTTGAAGAGTCTGATTAATAAACAGGATCAGTATAACACTGTTATCTTGAGTTATTCATAAAAATTTTAAACCTTTCATGTGGTTAGCATTGTTTTAAAGGTCTTGTTAGTTCATTAGAACTTATCTGAGAAAGTTCTGGGACTGGGATCTCTTACTGATGTCTTCTGGTGGTTTTAATGCTTCAAGTCTTCAGATCATTCTGCTGCCAATAAGTCCTTGGCCTCACTTTTGTTTTCCATATGCCAGGTGCCCTATATGAGTCATATACTAAGTGAGGTATTTGATTTCTTATGAAAATCTTATCATAAATATTATCGCCCTTTTAAAGGATGAAGAAAAACAGATACCAAGAGGTTAAGTAAATTGCCGATATTTACACAGCAAGGAGTGACGAAAAATAGATTCAAATCCAATTTGACTGACTGCAAAGCCCATATTCCTTCAACTACACTGCTTCGCTTCAATTTAGAGACCTAAACAGCTGCTTAAACTAATCAGAATTAGTTTTCTTTTCTAAACTCTCTTTACTCATTTAAAACAAAAACAAAAGATCTCGGCCTTGGGTTAGGGCTGAAAAGATTCAGTCTCTTCTTTCTGATGTTCTCCTAGATTCTTCTGAATATGCAATCTGATATGATGTACACACTGTCTTTCCTCTAGTCAATGGAAAACTTAGCTGTTTTTCCAATTTTCCCTGATTTGAATTTTCAACAGGGATAGCTAGATTGTAGGTATTGTTTGAATTTTATTGGGAACTTAAACACAATGATTAAGTTTTTGCAATAACCCCTCCCCTGGAATTCTAACTTTCTAACTTGGCTCGTGTAAGAATTGCTAAGAGTAAGGGAATATTAAAACTACAGTAAAATTTAGCATTTTAAACATCATGAATTGAGAACAAAACAAATTATTTAAACGAGGTGCTTTCCCTCCCAGATTGTGAAATGATTATTGCCAAGGGCAGGGACATATAATTTGTTTAGTATTTATAGCCCTTCTATGGTGCTCTACATAATGTATGCTTCATACAGTTTGCTGAATGCATTAAAGGGAAGCAAAGAAAGATAAATAGTGCCTTCTGATAGTGAGGTGGGATGTGAAGAAAAGTTAGTGATTTATTTTTTTTTCTCCGTGGTTGAAAGATCTAATTTTGAAGGGTTTCATGTTTTTCTATATTGTTTTCTATCTTGCTGTGGTTATCTTTACTCCTAACTATGCTTAGATGTCTCTTAGGCTTATAAGAAGCAATGGAAGAGCAGAGATTTGAGGTGCCTTAAAAGATCTAAACACCAATCCCACAGGTCACACAAAGATTGACTGTCAAGCCCTAACCCATCTTCTCACTGGTTGCTGCAGCCTTCCTCTGTGGTGAATTCAGTGAATTGAACTGAATCAGTGATTGTATGGTTCCTGGAAATCCAAAAGATATGCCTTGCAAGGAAATAATTTTGATAAGGGCATGCAATTATACCTCAGAGCTATGAGATGTACATTGAAAATAATTACATCCTTAAATTTTCTAGAGAAATATCCTAGTTTTATATTTACATATATAACATGTATCATAAATATCATATATATAATAAATATATATATCACGTCTACCTCAATCTACAAAAATTATTAGTTTTAATAAATTTCCCAGTAAAATGATTTTTCTCGCAGTTATCAATATACCATATTTATTACACTTCATTTGATCAGATCCATTCAAGTGCTGGAGAAGAGGCAAAAATGTAAAAGAGAGGCATTTGCAGTTATCAGAGCCACAGGGAAGGAGTAATAACTTACAGAATAATCTTTGATGACTACACTTAATTTCTGTCAGATATCTTTTGGGGTGTCTGACCTGATGGCAGTGATTCTTTCTCCTCAGGAAACAAGCTTCCTGTACCCTCTGAGCCACACAATCATACGGATGGGACTCTAGCAGATATGTTGGGAGTACTTTGCCTTCCTTCCCCATGAACATCGAGTCGGAGGGGGTCCTGGAGACCATCTAAACAATAAGCAGCCTCTCCTAGTCTGAGTTCCCTAGAAAATGGAGGCTGAAGCAAGGATTGATATGCTAATGCTTTACTTGGGAGGTGCAAACCCAGGGCAGCTCAGGTGAGGAGAGAGAGATGAGGCAGGACAGATGGGAAATGAGCCCTCCCTGCACTGCCTCCTATGTACAAAGACAGGCGCGTTGCTCAGCAGCTGCATCCCTCGGCATACAGCGTTTCTGAGGACAGGATGCAGGAAAAAACTTTGGCTGAATACTCCATGGAAGGGAGGGAGGACTGAGAGTCAGTTAAATTTTGCTTCTTGGAAATCAAAATCCCCTATATTTCTGGGGTGCACCAGCTAGGTACTTTGACAGCCTTGTGGTATACCTAATTCCACACCCTCCAGTGTGGTGTTTCATTTAAGTCTGAAAGTAATCAGTAGAGTCAGAATTCTTGGCACATGGCTAGTCTGCCTGCCTGCCTGGGGCAGCCAAGGGGAGGGGAGAGCTCAGCGCTCTCAGGATAAGTGACTGGATGGCTCTGGCACATCAGTGCAGTCTGACTGGTAGTGCTGGGGCAGTCAGTGAAGATGCACAGGGTTTGTACTTGAAACAATCCCCATTTCCAAAACTCAGAATAAGGACTTAAATTCTACTTTCATGTTGCACTGGCTTCTTGGATGGATGACACAGAAAATCCAGAATCTGTGGTGTAAACTTTTTTTGTCGTGTGTTCAGTGGAACAAATAAAGTCTGTGTGTAAAAGAATAAGGAAGACGTGCAGGTAGGAGCAGAGGCAGGAGTGAGAGGGCAGACTCTCAGAAGCCCTGACGGCTTCTTATTCCTGGATCTAGTACCTTATAAGGCACAGTTGTATTCTTGCCCTTAGGTACCCAGAGACTTTTGTGACCTGTTATTTTTATTAAATAATGTTTCTCTACTTGCTCAACTTTGTTTATGTTTATTCGTATGCGGAGTCAAACGGTACGGATGGTCTGTCCACACCATCAGATCATAAGACACAAAACAAACATCTTCTCGGCCTCCCTTAAATATTCTTTGGTTTCTAGATTCTAGGTTCTCTTCCCTTGTACTACACCCACATCCCAGGGGCCTTGATTCATGCCCATAGCTTCCTTTGCCAAAATGTATGATGACTCTGTAACTTACATCTCCAGCCCAGATCTCCCTAAATTCAACTTGCTATTGATCATGATACAATTGGATGGTCCCCTTACACTGACTGTATCCCAAACTGAATTCATCCTCTTCCACACAAACCTCTAACTCATGATCTGACCCCTGCCTACTTATTGACTTTGCCCTAATGAAAGCAAACTATCAACTTATATGCCATTGTGGTTGAATTCCCACAATCATAGTCCAAGAATCTTGTACAAGAACTACAAGAGGCCAAGTAATTTGCCAATACAACTTGAAAGTAATAGACTCAGTGTTTGAACGCTTGTTTACCAGAATCTGAAGCCTGTAATCTCTTTATTATAGCACAGGGTCTTTCTCAAAACACACACACACACAGGAATAGAACTAAGAAGGATTAAAATTCACTGAGATATCCTAATTTTCACTTTAGGCTAATTTCTTAATTTTATTTAACTCTCAGTTATGTCCTTATTTTAGTGATTGATTTTAATTTACAGCTAATTCTCATTTATCAGTATGTTTGATCTTTTTGGATGAATATTGTCGTAAAATACTTAATCTCCAGATAGCTTCTTTCTGTTATCCATATATTGTAGATATAATTCTTCAGGATCAGGTATGTGTCTAATTTTAATATTGGGCAAAACAAACTCTAATCAAGAAGATAAATATGCCTCAGAAATCATGCAAGGCATTCTAAATTTAAATAGAAATGAAAATGATTCTTAGATTATTCATACCACTATTTTCCATTCATTTAAGATTGAATATATATGTTTCTGTGTGACTCTGTATTTGAATATATACTATATAAACACATATTTAAATATATAAAATAGATAGTCACATATAAAAGTACATTCAATTATAGACATAACTTATTTTAATGTTTTTGATTCCATATAAGGGAATGTGACTGAAAGAAATTTTCTTTTGCTAATCAGTTGTAATCAAGACAGGAATCTTTACTTAAGAAAATTAACAATCCCCTTTGAAAAGTCTAAACTCAAGCACAGTTCTAGAATTTACAATTGTTTGTTTCTTACTGCACACATCAGAATGCATTTTTCCTTAAGCATGACACGTAAAGATATAAAGAGCCATGATGATGTATATTGAAATAAAAATAAATCAGTTTCACTTAGTTATCATCACATTTGTATTTCCTTGTCTTGGACTTAATGGGTGTGGCTGCATTTGAATTTTGCTTCTATCTTAAAGACGTACATTTTATTTTTCCCCAGAGGGTGTGCCGTTTCTCTCCGCATATTTCTATTTTGTTTTGTAAGAAAACATTTTTATTGAAGTATATAACATGCATATAGAAAAGTGCTGAAATCATAAGTGTTTAAATTAAAGAGTTTATGCCAAGTGAAAACACCAAGATGAACTTATAGATCATTACTAGGACCTAGAAGCCTACCTCATGCCCCTCCCAATCACTACCTCCTCACACTGCAACCACTATTTTGATTTTTATCAATACAGATTTGTTTTTTTCTGGTTTTGAATTTTACATAAATGGAACTACTAATTACGTACTCTTTTGTGTTTAAGTTTATGCTTATAAGATTCATCCATGTTGTGTGTAGCAGTATTTCATTATTTTTCATTGTTTTATGGTGTTCCAATGTATGAAGCTACTCTGTTTATTGATGGATTTTACTGTTGTTGGACATCTAAAGTTATTCTAGGTGATCGTTATTACAAATAATGCTATATGAATATTCTTTTTCCACTTACTCTACACCCTTGCCAACAGTTGGCACTTCTCTTTTTTTTTTTTTTTGCTTTTAGCCATTGTAGTGGTTGTAGGTACCTCATTGTGTTTTTAATAATTTGCATTTCCCAATGACTAATGATGTTGAATACCCTTTCAAATGTTTATTAGCCCTTCAAATACCTTCTTTTTAAATGTCTTGTTCAAATCTCTTACTCATTTTTTTAAACGGAAATTTTCTTTTTCTTAAGATTTATAGGAATATTTTTATGTCTCAGGATTTTTTTTTTTTTCAGATATTTTCTCTGACTCTGGTTGTCTTTTCTTCATAATGGTACTTTTAATGGACATAACTATTTATTTTTATAATCTCCAGTTTATCAATCTTTGCTTTCAGTAGCAATATATTTTGTGGTCTGTTTAATAGAGCCTCTCCTACCTAAGCATCAAAGATGATTGGAATATCCTTTTCTATTATCTTCTAGAAAATTTATTGACTGGCATATCATTTTTAGGTCTATAATTTACTGGAATTAATTTCTGTGTATTGATGAGTTTGGTGCAGTAATTATTATTTTTCATATAGATATAAAATGGTTCCTGCACTATTAGTAAAAACTATTCTTTCACTATTTTTTTTAACTTTTTATTTTATATTGGAATATAGGTGATTAACAATGTTGTGTTAGTTTCAGGTGTACAGCAATGTGATTCAGTTATATGTACATATACACATAACTATTCTTTTTCGAATTCTTTTCCCATGTAGGTTGTTACATAATATTGAGCAGAGTTCCCTGTGCTATACAGTAGGTCCTTGTTGGTTATCCGTTTTAAATATAGCAGTGTGTACATGTCCGTCCCAAACTCCCTAACTATCCCTCTTTTATCGCATATTGGGTCACTTTTTCGTTCAGCTTTATTGAGATATAATTGACAAAAATTGTATATATTTAAGGTGTACAATGTGATGATTTGATATGCATATATGTTGTGAAATGATTATCACAGTCAAGCTAATTAACACATCCATCAGGTCACAGTTACTTTTTTTTTGGTGATAATACTAAGATCTAGCAAATTTCTCTTAGCAAATTTGAAGTATACAATATAGTATTACTAACTATTGTCATCATGCTGTACATCAGCTCCCCAGAACATATTCATCATATAACTAAAAATTTTTACCCCATGACCCTTTGAATTTCCATATGAATTTTAGAATCAGCTTGTCTTTCCATAAACAAAACTGATGGGATTTTTTTTAATTGCTATTGTGTTGAATTTATAAATCAATTTGGGAAGAACTGACAACTTTATGATATAGCATTCTTCCAGTGCTTCTTTCTACAGGGCATATTCCAACATGTATTTATGTCTTTTAAAATTTCTCTCAATAATATTTTGTAGTACTTCCACATCATTCATTAATTTCTAGGTATTTGGGTTTTCTAAAATGCTACTTTAAGTGATATCTTACTTTAAATTTAATTTTCTAATAATTTGTTGCAAGTATATAGAACTACTATTTATTTCTGTACATTGACCTTACATTCAGCAACTTTTCTAAAAGGAATGAAAGGTCAATAATTATCATTATAATTTTTAACTTTATGATAAAAAGTAAGAACGGCCTAATACGTTTCTGTGTGTTCAAATTCACACATATGTTTAATGGTTGTATATATATGACTATATCAGAAATGCAAATATTAAAATGTTATAGGAACCAAATCCAAATTCATTTATAACCAAAATTTAGCTTTGGCTCTTCCCTCCTCTTTTATTGTTGAAATGAATTATGTTTGAGTTAAAAAAAAATTTTAATCCTAGACTTTCTAATTAATGTACATTTTCTTCTACTTTTTCAGAGAATGATGATTTTTATGACATCACCTTGGATTCCATTTTTAAAATATCTTAAATGTCCATCTTCAAATACCTTCATTTGGTCACCTAAATTTCTATGAAACATCTAAATTTTTATCTTCAATTACCTGTTTTATTAAATTTATGGCAATTTTATTCAATAGCAGATTTTACTAAATAGCAGATTCCCTAGTCCAATATCTCCCTTTACCTAAGTGATGGGTAACTGATGGAAACAATCCTGATTAATAATATTTTGAGGCAGATTTGTATGCAAGGGTAGTGGGACTGTTGTGAGTGTGGTGTGGTGTGATGTGATATGTTTAACAAGAACATATCTCCCAGCAGTTTTCTTTAATAGAATTTGAGACTTTGAGACAATAGAACACTATTTTAGGCATTAGAAAGACAGGCCAGAAATAGCAACAAATTTTCTCATATTATTCATTAGATATTTCTATTTTATTTTTATATAAGATTAAAATATTTGCTCTTCTTTATTTTGTTATAATTTATCTGTCAGTAGAGTATTTCGAGGGACATTTACTTCTCTCATATAAAGGGTGCAGAATTGATGCTTGCCAATTTAACAAATGTGACAAATGGAAAACTGGAAATGTTAAGGGTCATGTATTTATCTTTAGAAAAAGTACAGCAAGGATAAAAAGTAACTTTTCTAAAAACTCAATTGGTGACTTTTGTGGTCAAGGAGTTGTTCCTCAAAAAAAAAAAAAAAAAAAGTTTGCACATATTTAGGATGAATTAACTTTCCAACCAAAGGGGGAAAAAATGTCATTAACTTTTAAAACCGAACCTAAAAGATTTTAATATTAATTAGCTATAATTTCTCTTTTGAGTCTATGAGATAAATTTCTAACTAAATGACAGTGTTTTTGCCTTACAAAAATATGGCAGAAATAAAAGAATGTGATGAACAGAAGGCAATAATTGGGTTCTTCATCCTAGATCCTGATTGCAATGACCAAAGGCATACATATAAAAAATGGGAGCTGAAAATGAGGGAAAGGTGCCATCACTTACTGAAAAATCTTCGGGAGTTTTAGCAACCCATTACTGAAACGGAAGGGAAATCACAGCTTACTGGCAGTTGCATTTCCTATGTAAATAGTGCAGTAAACGTGGAGACATTCACTAACAACTCCCAACTTCCTGCTGGAGTTCACATTGGGTCATTATAGAAAAATCAGTATCTTAGCTACTCATCATTAGTTATCTATGTAAATGGTTTTCCTCTGGTTATTTTCATCATATTTCCTTTTCCCTCTGCATTCTGAATGATCATCTCAAGCTTGTCCTCCACATCCCTTTTATGATTTATTGCATTCTTTTATTCTTTAAGCTTTTAATGCCATGCCTGGGACAAGTTCGGCTGTCTGAAGGCTTTTGGTCTAAGATGGTTACATTTCTATGGAATGTGCTAGGCCTAGCCACACTATTGCAGTGGTGGTAGACATTTCAAATTTCATTTATCCACAGCTCTGTCCTTGCTTTCAGGGCTCAACCATTCAAATTGGATGACTTTATTAGAGATCTGCCTAGATATTTACTTTCTTCCTGAGATACCCCACTGTTCCCTTGGGACATGGACTTGTGAGTTGTCTATCATGAAATTCTTTCATGTGTTCCCACATGCACCACGTGCAGCAGAAACTACTCAATATTGTTTGCTGTGTGGATATACTCCTTTCTTGGTTTCCAGTATTGGTGTAGGCTTTTCGTTTTTCTCTGCCTTTGTTCTTTTGATTATTTCTGTAGTTTCTGAGTAGGGTAGATGAAAGGGAAGCACTGAATGTCTTAGTTGACTCAGCCATATTCTTAGAACTTTTTAAGCTATATTTTCCAATTCATTTTATGAAACAAGAAGAAAAAACTTATAAAATTCTGTGCAATGGCAGGTCAAAAATAAAAACATAAAATATTCTTAGTTATACTACTTATGAAGAACTCCACAGAACACTAGTAATGTGTTAATATAATAAAACCATAACCAAGTAGGATTTATTCTAGAAAAGCAAGTATGGTTAAATGTTAGAAACCCTTTTAATATAATTAAATCCTATAATGTCATATCAAAAGAGAGAAACTATATTATCAGCTCAATTGATGCCAAAAATATAGTTGAAAAAACTGAATATTTGTTATCTAATACATTCTATAGTTTCTTACAATAGTAGAACATTTCCTGATATTGGAGTAAAAATAAATAAATGACTGATACAGACTAAGAAGCCTGGCAATAGACTCATATATAGTGCATTTAGTTATTTATTAGGTTATAAATAAGCTACTGCAAAGCAGCAGAGAAAGAATTTCATTTGATAAATGGTCTTTGGACAATTGGTTAAGTATTTGGAAAATAATAAATAAAGATCTACCCCACAAGACATACCAAATGAATTATATCTGTTGTAAACAACAAACCAGAAATACAGAAAAAAATGTAAGTAAAGGTTTATTTGATATCAGAGTAGGGATAGCTTTTCTAAACCTAAAACTATGGAAGAAAACATTAAGGGAAATATTGATATATGTGATCACACAGCAGAGTAAACACAACTATGCATTAAGAATATAAAAATTAAACAGCCAATGATAAGCTGGAAAAATATTTGCAGCAAGGAAAGAAGTAACAGTCTTAATGTATGAAGAATTCTTTCAAATCAATCAGAAAGAAAAAAAAATCCCCAAAGAAAAATACACAAAGGACACAAAAGCAATTAAAAAGAGAAGAAAAACAAAATTGCCAAAACATATACGAAAAGAACTTAACTGCATTCACGATCTAATGCTATTAAGCCACGGTACCAATCCAGCTTATTAAACAGAGATTCCCAGTGACAGCATCCCTGCTTTGTTCTGGTTAATATAAAGGATCTAGACAGCATTTGCCTGCTGTCTGTCTGATGTTGAACACTGGTGAGGGACCTACTATTGATACATCCTGAGAATTTTAATAAAAGCTGAGATTTCTTAGAAAGCCCAAATTTGTCAGTATTTATGAGTGGATGCAGAAGTTTATTAAATGCTTAGGGCCTAAAAAAAGAAGACAGAAGGGGCCATGTCTGAACAAACGAGAGTCCATTTATCATGTCCCTCTGATAGTGCTTCCTCTGCACTTGTTTCTTGGTCATATGATTTCAGGTCAGTGCTGGGGTGAGGGTGAAGGGATGGAATTGGAAGGGGACTGGTGAATTTCTGTTTAAGGCAGCTCTGAGTAAACTACTCTTCTGACTCATCCTTACACCAGGCTTTTGACTGACTCATAGTTCATGGGGGCTGTCACACAGCCAATTAAATCTCCTGAGATGCCAACCTGCCAAATATTCCTTGCTTAGTCACAGCTATGAGGGAGGGGCATCATGGAAGCAAGAGATAGCTTTGGTTGAAATCTCAGGACTGGAAAGTCATCATCTAAACTTAAGATGACCACCAAAAGACCCTGGGATGCTCACAATAGAGATTTCCAATCATAAAATAGTGTGCCAAGGCAAAAATGCAACCCTTTCAATGGTCTTCAAAAATAAATAGCTAAATAACATACAGATATCAGAATGATTCAAATCATACTGAAGCATTATCAAAGTATATACAAAATGATTGATTTTAAACTTTATTTTATGTAGGAAACAACTGCATCACACAGAAAGTTTGTAGAAGAGTAACAATGTATGTGGCATCAAGAGTAAAACTACATGGAATGCAATTTAACCATACAGAACATGTAAAAGAAGCACATACTACTTGGGTATTTAGAAACGCAGTCTTTATAATTTCTCTTCTAAGTGGCACATCTTTAGAGTATATATAGTGTGACTAATTTCCGAGGTCATTTTGACCTTTACTTCCTAGAGCGTAAAGTATTATTCTTCTGTAAAGAAGTTCATAGTTTAATGGATAAGGTGTCAGGGAATAAAAAAAATGAGACTAAGCAAGAATACCCTGGTTCTTGGGCTCTCTGTTATAAATAATGCTCTCATTAAAATTCTGCCTCGGAAGAAAGGCAAGTCCATTAGTCTGGGAGCTAATTTTTACTGGCTCCTTAGATGCATGCATATTAAAAATTCAGCTTTTATAATTGCCAGTCATCAACCACCTAGTCGATGCTGTTCTTGAAGTTTTTAATTATTTACTTCATTTGCATAGACACTCCAATTTATGATCAGCGATTTAGTTATCAAGGGACAGTTTAGTAATTTTTCTTGTACATTTTTATTTATCCCTTTTGTGTTCCTAGGAAAAGCTCTGAGTCAGACCTTGCACTGCAATGACTCTTATTAGGAAATAAAAACTATGGCCACCTCCATGAGTGGAACCATGGAAACCATGGTTACTGATAAAACTTAGGCAAATTAGGGTTTTATTAGAACAAATAAAGGCTCTATGTCCGGTGAAAATATGCTCTTTCTGAGTTCAGCATAATGGTTTGTGTGATAATATCTAATAGCACAGTGTACACCAATAGTGCTTATTTTCTGTAATTTCCTTTTAGGAGTGGATCTTTCCAAGAAAATAATAACAAAAACGGCATATTGAGCAACTAAAATACATTCCCAGGCTATTTTTTATCCCAATATTTTCATGCTCTCGTTAGGAATCTGTGTCATTGTTTCCATTTTAAATAATATGATTGGAAGACTCCAGAAATTAAGCGACAGGCTCCAATGTCATAAAAGCCAGTGATTGTTGTGGGAATAAGTTGTGTTTCATCCTTGTACTACAGGACATTTTCTGTTATACTGCAGGGCTTGTATACAGATTGGATGTTCTCTCTTAACTTTCCCCCCAAAAATGAGAATTAAGCTCTAATTTGAATTCTATTTACAAAGGTTCACATTATTTTTATAGTTTTGCATCTTCTCCAAGTAACTACTTACTTTCTAATTACTGAAGAATGTTTCATACTATCTCTTTGTCCCACTTATAGATCATGTGGGTGTGACATTTGGTGGTAATGATGTGAGAGAATGAGGAAGAAAATAGGGGCAAAAAACACACAAACAAAAACACCAAGAAGGCACATCGAATATCAAATATTTAGAACATTTGATAGCATAAAAAGTTACTTCAATAAAGTCCTGACAAAGTCCATCTTGAAGGGGTTCTGATGTATTCAAATCCAGACAGATATTTTACTAATATTTTAATCCATATGATACAGTATTCATGACTAGCATTGCCATAACTTTAGTTTTTTTTAGAGAGAAATATACACACATACCTATGTGCATAAAATTCTTTTTTCATATCTTTGCTTAAGATTAAAGCACATTTTCTAAATTTACTCAGCAGTAGTACCTTGTCTGAATCCCCCCTAATTTAGGGAAAGTGCACCTTCCCTTGTTCCTGGGGACAGGTGTCACAGACATTCTGGCTGTATACCTGTGGTAGAGCCCACCCTTCCCCAAATCTAATCAAATCTGCCTTATAACATTCGATGTTCACTCTAAGATCCATTGTGTGCCACCCGATGTTTGAAACAACATACGTATTTTCTAAAAGAGTGGAATATTGAAAAGATTTCATTTCCCCCTCCTCTAAGAAACAACTCAATTATTGAATAAAACCATTGCTTTGTCTATCATTTGTGTTCTGCTACCGGCTCTGGCAGCAATAAAAGTGATTGATTTGTAATCACTGGTCTTATTGCTCTCCCTCCCTCTGCACTACCTGGAGGCTCTCTTCACATCGAATGCTGAAAAGTGAATGTGAATGGAGCCAGGCAGCACCACCTGGAAAGTGGGCAATTGATTACCAAGCCTTCCTGTGCTAGAAAACTTTGGTGCCATTGTGTCCAAAGCTCCTGGTGTGCAATCCGCTGAAAACCCCCAGAGAGCGTGGTGGGTGAAGGACAACAGTGTAGCAAAGGATTACAGTTCTGGAAATTACAAAATCACTTCTCCCCAATGCAGGCAAACTTAGTACCTGAAAATAATTTTTCCCTGAAAACTTGAAATCAAAGAATAATTTTGATTTATTTTTCCTTTCTGCTTTCCTGTTTCTCATTTCCAGTAAGACGTCCATCTAAATTCACACAGTTATCAATGTAAGTTTTATCATGTTCTACTTCTATAATACAGAGATTATGTTTTCTCCCCTGTGCCATCCTTATTCTGTATATTTTTTAAAAAATAGATTATTGCAGTTTTTTGAATTTTTTGATATTTCAGTAGACAAAATATATTTATTTTAACTGGATTTTGTTCTGTAAATATTGCTCTATCCTAGGCACTTGAAGGAGAAAAACTTAACCTACTGTACTTGTCCATAGAGTTCAAGCTCAATAAGGAAATGCATGATAACAACTATAATAAAGATGGGAAGTAGATATGCAGTAAATAGAGGTATGATAAAGTTTGATGGAAAAAATTATAAGTTGGGAGTGAAATGGGGGAGACTAGGAAAAGCATCATGAGAGAGATGACATTTTTTCTGAGCTTTGATGCTTGAGGAGAATTTTGATGACAAAGGAAGGACCACGACATTTTAGACAAGATTTAGTATGAGATGATGCTTGGCCATTTGGGGCAGTCATAAGGTGCTCTTTATGATTGTAATTCAGGTGTATGGAAAGGTGAGCCAGGAAAGGTGGCTGGGGCAAGATTCTGGGATTCTTTAATTTCATGTGGAAGTTTTAGACTTTTGTAGGTGATATAGAATTAACAAGATTTAAGGACAGATCCATGTTCTAAGAAGATAAATCCAGTGTCCACAGGAAGAGAGGATAAGTCAAGTGGACTTCTAACACGAGGAGAATCTTTTGAAGGTGATTTCATTACTTCTAGCAACAGATGATGATCTGTACTGGTGAAGTGGTAGAAAGAATGAAAAGATGGGGTGAACTTGAGAACAATTACATGCATAGAATACAGCATGACATGATATTTTGAAAGTGGTTGACAAGGTTTAGAGAAAGGAGTGGGTCAAAGAGAAAGTAAAGCATTATCAGTTTGCTTGACTAGGCCCAAGTGAAAATTCAAAGGCAAAGACAAGTCTCCCATTTTAATGGAGAAGAATGAACAGCTCATTATATCTGGCCTTTAGACAGTGTTTTATATTTTAACTATACCCTCAAATATTTCAAAATGCATAAAATTACCAGAGAAAATAAATAATTTTCTATCAGTTATACAAGCTCGGGTGATCTCCTGGTTTTTTAAAAAAAATCAGTAGAGGTGCATTATTATTATTATTTATTTATTATTATTTTTTTAGGCTTCACTGTGTAGCATGCAGGATCTTAGTTCCCCAACCAGGGATCGAACCCGTAACCCCTGCATTGGGAGCATGGAGTCTCAACCACTGGACTGCCAAGGAAGTCCCTTATTACCTACTTAAAGTATTCAAAAATATATGTCTGTCCAGTGACACCTCAGATAGATTATGGAATATCCTGGCACTTTCCAGCTTTATCTATTGTTTAGAACTGATTCTAATCTAATAAATTTTAATTCTCTTTATCTATTCCACTTTGAATTTCTAACAGTTCTCCATACCATTTGCTTCTGCTTTTTACTCTTTGTAAAGTTTTTTTTTTCTTTCCCTGTAAAGATGTAGATTGTTACAACAGACAAAAATTTCCTCATTTCATTAATTCAAAATTATTTATTGTGTGCCTATTCTGTTCCAGTTGCTGTTTTAAGTGTTGTGATATAATATTACACATGTCAGTTTCATATAACTAACTTAAAATAGATTTTAGGTCAAAATCCCTTTGTAATTTTAGGACTATCTATTTTTGAAGATAATTGAAAGTCATTGGTTTCACTATGGTAAACATATTATTGGCATAATACTTGAGAACATGGGTTTGGAACGAAACCAAATATGATATTTAAGTACTGACTCTAATCTCACCAGCTGAGTAGACATTGGCAAGTTACCTCAACTCTTTAAACCTTAATTTTCTCATCTGTAAAAATAGGGGTAATATTGGTACCACCAATTTATAGGCTTACCGTAAGAATCACATGGGATAAAATATTTAAAGCTCTCAGCATAGTGGCAATTCTAGATACTACTAGAATATTATTAAATTTCCATTTGTCAAAAGAAAAACTGATTTGAAAATGTGTACTTTCTAAAGTAATAAAATAAAAACTGTATTAAATAGTCCCTCTTTCCTTCGGGGTATATATATATTTTTAAATTCAAGCCATAGCTATTACTTGTATGAAACACAAATCAGTTATATTACTGCACAGTGTATTTAAACATCTTCAGTGAATTTACAAAATCCTCTTTAAGAGCAGTTACAGGCTAGAAAATTGCCAGGGGGCCCATTAAAACAAATTTAAATTACTATATCCAATGGACAGCTGAAATCTGTTCATTTGTTTACATTTGATTTCTGTAATTCAGTTAATAGGTCAACATACAATTTAACTGCAAAGACTGTGAGCTGAGGAACAGTTTATCAAATAACTTCTAGGAATTAAAATGATGGAACCCAGATGGCCCTATATATACAATCAAAAAGATGGCATAATAATACATGTATAATGAAGAGGTCTCAGAATATTGCTGGAGAAATACCTATAGTGTTATTCAATGGTGACCTCTAAGAAATGGATTTTAGCACCCTAAATGAGTTAATTTTCAGAGCAAGACAATAGATGCTCATAATATTTTATAGCTATTACCACTCTTTAAACTAATACTAATGTTATGTGATATGCTATCTTAAACACAGCTACACTTATACCTACAGATGTATATCTTAATAAACAATAAAAGGATATATGCTTAGTTCTTCAACATGTTTTTTTTTTCCTTTATCAAAGTACCTTGAATATATCTCAACGTCAAATACCTGTGACTCTACATTGTTAAATGACTGCATAGTAATACACTGCATTTATTTTTTCATTCATTCAACAAAGTACTTATTGAGGAAATAGTACATACTGGGCATTTATTTGGGAAGCTAGGGATACATAAATGAACGAAACAATCCAAAGTTACTCCCCTCATGGGAGTGATTCTAGTTGGGGGAGAGACAGCTAATAAAAACAATAAATAAGTAATTTATGTATTATCAAAAGGTGATAAATAATATTTTAAAACTAGAGCAGGTGAGAGGAACAGGAAATGCAAGGGTGGGGTGAGGTAGAAGGTGTCTTAAATAGAGTGGCCTGGCATGACCTCACTGAGGTGGTGACATTTGGAAAAAGACTAGAAGGAGGTGACAACACAAGCCACGTACATATCTAAGGGAAGTGGTTCCAGAAAAAGGAAAAGACTAATACAAAGGCCATGAGATGAAAGTATGGTGGCATGTTCCAGGAATATCAAGGAAACCAGTGTGGCCAGAGAGGAATGAGTTAGAACTGTGCTGTCCAACATGGTACCCACTAATCACACGTTGCTACTGAGCTAACACAACTTTAGATGTGCTGTAAAATACTGAAAAATATCTTATTAAAATATTTATGTTGATTATGGGTTGAAATGATAATATATATGATACAGTAGATTAAACACAATGTCCTTAAATTAATTTAACATGCTTTTAACTTTTTTAATGTGCTACTAAAAACTTTAAAATTGTATATGTGACTCACAGGACATTGCTATTGGGCAGTGTTGACTAGAAGAATGGTAGGTTCTGTGGTCAGAGTGAAAGGGAAGGGGTAGATTATGTAGGGCATTGGCTTCTAATTTATAAAATTATAAAATGAAGAATTCTTGCTGAGACTGGACGTAAGAGTGACTGATTAGACTTACCTTTTGCAAGAATCACTCTGGATAACATGCTAAGAATAAACTTTAAGAAGACAGGAACTGTAAAAAGAACAGTTAGAATGATATTACAGTAGGAGAGGTGGTTTCAACAATATTTTGATGAATTGGATGTGGAATCAGAAAGAGAGGAATAAAAAAATAACTCTAAAATTTTAGGTCAGACCATCTGGAAGGATGGTACTGTCATCAATTGATATGGGCAGTATGGTAGGAAATGCAGGTTTGGGGAAGTAGTAGTGAAGATCAGGAGCTTGGTTTTAGATCTTAAGTTTAAGATACCTATTAAGTATCAAAATGGAAATGTTGAGTGGACATTTGGATATATCAGTATAGAAATCAGAGGAAAGATATATGTATGTCAATCTTTTCTCTGAATTCTACATACTCTGTTTGTGTACATGAGTGTGTAAATTTGGGAGTCATCAACATATGGGTGGTGGTATTGAAAGCCATGAGACTTGATGGAATCACCAAAGGAGTAAGTGTAAAAAAGAAGAGGCCCAAAGGCTGACCTTTGGGTGACTCCATGGTAAAGAGAAGGAGTCAACAAATGGTGAGATAAAAAGCAGACACATCAGATGAAGGTGAGGTAAAGGAGCAGAATGTTGGAGATGCTTCCAGGAAAGTTGCCAGTCGTAATTTTTTGTTTGTTCATTTCTTAAGCTTGGAATTCATTAATTGTCTTGCCCCTGTGTGTTTATAGTTTTAGGAAATCTGGAAATTTTTTCTTCAAATATTTTTTCTATCCCCTCCCACTTCAAGGACTCCAGTTACACATATAATCAGCTACTTGAAGATGTCCCAGAGCTCACTGATACTCTAATTTTTACAATTCTTTTTTCTGTGCATTTGGATGATTCTTATCTTTAAATTCAGTGATGTTTCCTTCTACCACATCTAATCTGCCATTAATCTCATTCCATGTACATTTCATTTCAGGCATTATAATTTTCACCTGTAGACATTTTATTTGGGTCTTTTTTAATATTCTACATCTCCATGTATCTTTTTTAAATATATGGAATATAGTTATAACTGTTTTAATTAGAATAAATGTTTTTATGATCTAATTCTGACAACTGTGCCAATTCTGGATTGATTTCAATTGATTGCTTTTTCTCCCAATTATGAGTAGTGTTTTCCTGCTTCTTTGAATGCCTGGTAATCTTTGATTGGGTAAAATGTATTCAGAACTCTACCTTGTTGAGTGCTGGATTTTTTTCTTATTCCCAGTAATCCCCTTGTGCATTTTTTTTCTGGGATACAGTGAAGTTACCTGTCAATAGCTTCACTCCTTTGGGTCTTGCTTTTATACTTTGTTAGATGGGTCCAGAGCAGTGCTCAGTCTAGGGCTGCTTATTTCCTGCTACTGAGGCAATCCTGAGTATTGTAAAATCCAGAGTGTGGTGGTTAATTTTATGTGTCAGCTTGGCTAGGCCATGGCACCCAAGTTTTGGTCAGACATCAGTCTAAATGTTTCTGTGAAGGCATTTTTATATGTGATTAGCATTTAAATTAGTATACTTTGATTAAAGAAGATTATCCTCTATAATGTGGGTGGGCCTGAAGAGAAAAAGGCCGAAGTTCCCTGAGAAAGACAGAATTCTGCCTCCAGACTGCCTTTGGACTTAAGGTGCAACATCAACCCTTCTCTGGTCTCCAGCCTGCCAGCCTTCCCAGAAGATTTTGCATTTACTAATTCCTCTCTCTATATATTGCCAGCCCCAACAATCACATGAGCTTATTCTCCCCTCTTTCTCTCAATCTCTCTTTCTCTATATAGAGACACACATACATACATATCTTCAATTGGTTCTATTTCTCTAGAGAACCCTGACGAATATACTGAGTAAATACTAAGAACTTCCTGAGTACTCAACACAATGCCCCATGAATTATGAGTTTTTCCAACCTGTCTGGTTGGAATAGACACAATTCTCAGCGCCTTATGAGCTTTAGATACTATTTAACCTTTATATGGTTCCTTCCCAGACTCAAGTGTTTTCCTCACATACAATATATGTTGATCAGTACTCTGCTAAATGTTCAAGGGAGTCCCTTTGAAGATCTTTAAAGTTCTCTGTGAAGCACTCATCTCTCCAGTACTCTGCCCTGAAAACTCTAGCCATCTTGGTTTCCCTGGACTTTCAACTCCTTCCTCTCAAGTTTGCCATGTGCCATTGCCTGAAAACTCTCTCAAGGAAGTAAGCCAAGGCACTCCTCATGGGGCTCCCATCATTTGCTCCCCATCACTCAGGTGTCACTGTTCCTCAATTTCTGATGTCCAATGTCTTGAAAACCATCACTTCCATCATGTATTCCTTCACCAATATTACATTTTAATTGTCAGCATTTTACAGTTTATTTATATTTGGAAATAATTTTCTGACTCTTCTCATATGTAATACATCATGTACTATAGATTCACCTTGTATTGTATCTTTCTAAATCTCTGCCTTATTCCTGCCCCTCAAAAAAGGATTCCTATTAGAATTTTGAACAGTTGCTCTGATTTCATAAAAATATTTTGGGAGATCTGACCTCTTTACAATGTTAAATATTCCACTGAAATTGAAAAAAGAAAACTTCTCCATTTACACAAGTCTCTTCTGTTTACCAAGAAAATGCTATAGCTTTATTATTATAAGTATTACGCATTACCTACTGATTCCATTCTAAAAGTTTTATGGTTTGTTGTTATTAAAAATGGTCCTTTCTCTTTTGTTATTTTTTGTGTGTTTTTGTTTGATTTTTTTGACATTTAGTAAACCAGCATCTTATTGAATTTCCTTATTATTTTCAAAAAGCATTTCAGTTTATTCTCTTGGTTTTTAGAGGTATACAGTAACACTTTCCATAACTAATGGTATTTTTGCCTCTTTCTTTTCAAAAGAAAGAACAAGAACTTAAGCTCTCATCCCTGGCCCCTTATTTCTTCTAACTCTCTGGAGTAGTTGAGAATCTAGGGTATGTAAGCTTTGGATTCTGGAGGATGCATCTAATATTCTGAGGATGAGGTGGGGAAAAAAAAAATTTCCTTAAGGAGAATCAATTAAAAGAGGCCTGCAAATTCCCTTAACAAGGGGATACACTAGCTTTGTCTTCTTTAGAAGGTCACTCTCTTAGACTTGGAGGAACCCAATCACCCTGCACACACCTGCATTAGGGGCTACACAGCCCCAATTTTCTCCAACTGACAGAGGGATCTTACTTATAACCAGGTAAAATAAGGACAAGGGAAGCTGTACTTCCATGCTTTAAGAAAGAATAACCCATTTGACAGAAAATGTAACCTGAATCCAAGAGCAAAAATGATTGTGCCTTACATTTTATTCCACCACTTCCTTCGGAAAATTTGCCATGGCTCAAAACCCATAATATCCCTATATGTATGAAGGCCAAGGGTACATACAATACAGAGCAGGCAAAGAAAAAAAAATACGTAAAGGGTATTAGCCTGAGAAATGGTGAGTGAGCCAAAATTCCATAAGTAATATTTCCCAATAAAGTAAAACTGATAAATGCGTCAAAAGAAAACATTAATATAAAAGGAATGAGGACCATCGAAGGGATATAGTTAGAAATTAATCTATAACTAAATACTGATTTATAACATAAAATATAATGGTGGAACTGAAAAGATAAAAGGCCAGACATAGCTCAAAACTATATTTGCAATGATAAGATTAACTGGAAGAAATAACTTAGAACAGAGAGAAGAAATACAAGAATATAAGGATCATAAGGGAAAGACAAAAGAACTGGAGGACAGATCCTAGAGATATAACATACCAACAGTGTTTCAGAAAAGGAAAAAGTAACAAATGGTGATGAAAGAATAAACAAATAATAGACCAATTCATAAACTAAAACAAAAACTTGATCCTTTGGAAACCCCTGACTGGGATAAATCTAATATAAAAATTTTGGTAGGAGGAGCTTCAAGATGGCGGAAGAGTAAGACATGGAGATCACCTTCCTCCCCACAAATACATCAGAAATACATCTACATGTGGAACAGCTCCTACAGAACACCTACTGAATGCTGGCAGAAGACCTCAGACCTCCCAAAAGGCAAGAAACTCCCCACGTACCTGGGTAGGGCATAAGAAAAAAGAAAAAAGAGACAAAAGAATAGGGACAGGACCTGCACCAGTAGGAGGGAGCTGTGAAGGAGGAAAGGTTTCCGCACACTAGGAAGGCCCTTCGCGGGCAGAGGCTGCGGGTGGCAGAGGGTGGAAGCTTCGGAGCCACGGAAGAGAGCACAGCCACAGGGGTGCGGAGGGCAAAGCAGAGAGATTCCCACATGGAGGATCAGTGCCAACCAGCATTCACCAGCCCAAGAGGCTTGTCTGCTCACCCGCTGGGGCGGGCGGGGGCTGGGAGCTGAGGCTCGGGCTTCGGAGGTCAGACCCCAGGGAGAGGACAGGGGTTGGCTGCGTGAACACAGCCTGAAGGGGGCTAGTGCACCATGGCTAGCCAGGAGGGAGTCCGGGAAAAGGTCTGGAGCTGCCGAACAGGCAAGAGATTTTTCTTGCCTCTTTGCTTCCTGGTGTGCGAGGAGAGGGGATTAAAAGCGCCGCTTAAAGGAGCTCCATAGACGGGCATGAGTCACGGCTATCAGCATGGATCCCAGAGACAGGCATGAGACGCTAAGGCTGCTGCTGCCGCCACCAAGAAGCCTGTGTGCAAGCACAGGTCACTATCCACACCGCCCCTCCCGGGAGCCTGTGCAGCCTGCCACTGCCAGGGTCCCATGATCCAGGGACAGCTTCCCCGGGAGAACGCACGGTGCGCCTCAGGCTGGTGCAACGTCACGCCGGCCTCTGCCGCCGCAGGCTCGCCCCGCATCCGTACCCCTCCCTCCCCCCGGCCTGAGTGAGCCAGAGCCCCCGAATCAGCTGTTCCTTTAACCACGGCCTGTCTGAGCGAAGAACAGACGTCCTCAGGAGACCTACAAGCAGAGGCAGGGCCAAATCCAAAGCTGAACCCCGGGAGCTGTGCGAACAAAGAAGAGAAAGGGAAATCTCTCCCAGCAGCATCAGGAGCAGCGGATTAAATCTCCACAATCAACTTGATGTACCCTGCATCTGTGGAATACCTGAATAGACAATGAATCATCCCAAATTGAGAAGGTGGACTTTGGGAGCAATGATATATATATATTTTTCCCTTTTTCTCTTTCTGTGAGTGTGTATGTGTGTGCTTATGTGTGTGATGTTGTCTGTATAGCTTTGCTTTTACCATTTGTCCTAGGGTTATGTCTGTACGTATTTTTTGCTTTTTTTTTTTTTTTTAGTATAGTTTTCAGTGCTTTTTATCATTGGTGGATTTGTGTTTTGGGTTTGGTTGTTCTCTCCTTTCTTTCTTTTTTTTTAATTACTTAAAAAAATTTTTTTAATAATTATTTTTTGTTTTTTATTTTAATAATACTTTTTTATTTTATTTCAATTTATTTTATCTTTTTCTTTCTTTCTTTCTTTTTTTCTCCCTTTTTTCTGAGCTGTGTGGATGACAGGCTCTTGGTGCTCCAGCCAGGCATCAGGGCTGTGCCTCTGAGGTGGGACAGCCAAGTTCAGGACATTGGTCCACCAGAGACCTCCCAGCTCCACGTAATATCAAACGGCAAAAATCTCCCAGAGACATCCATCTCATTGCCAAGACCCAGCTCCACTCAATGACCAGCAAACTACAATGCTGGACACCCTATGTCAAACAACTAGCAAGACAAGAACACAATCCCATGCATTAGCAGACAGGTTGCTTAAAATCATAATAAGGTCACAGACACCCCAAAACACACCACCAGAAGTGGACCTGCCCCCAAAAAGACAAGATCCAGCCTCATCCACCAGAACACAGGAACTAGTCCCCTCCATCAGGAAGCCTACACAACCCACTGAACCAACCTTAGCCACTGGGGGAAGACACCAAAAACAACAGGAACTACGAACCTGCAGCCTGCAAAAAGGACACCCCAAACACAGTGAGTTAAGCGAAATGAGAAGACAAAAAAAAAAACACACAGCAGATGAAGGAGCAAGGTAAAAACCTACCAGACCTAACAAATGAAGAGGAAATAGGAAGTCTACCTGAAAAAGAATTCAGAATAATGATAGTAAAGATGATCCAAAATCTTGGAAATAGAATGGAGAAAACACAAGAAACGTTTAACAAGGACCCAGAAGAACTAAAGAGCAAACAAACAATCATGAACAACACAATAAATTAAATTAAAAATTCTCTAGAAGGGATCAATAGCAGAATAACTGAGGCAGAAGAATGGATAAGTGACCTGGAAGATAAAATAGTGGAAATAACTATGACAGAGCAGAATAAAGAAAAAAGAAAGAAAAGAATTGAGGACAGTCTCAGAGACTTCTGGGACAATATTAAACACACCAACATTCAAATTAAAGGGGTCGCAGAAGAAGAAGAGAAAAAGAAAGGGACTGAGAAAATATTTGAAGAGATTATAGTTGAAAACTTCCCTAATATGGGAAAGGAAATAGTGAATCAAGTCCAGGAAGCACAGAGAGTCCTATACAGGATAAATCCAAGGAGAAACACACCAAGACACTTATTAATCAAATGATCAAAAATTAAATACAAAGAGAAAATATTAAAAGCTGCAAGGGAAAAACGACAAATAACATACAAGGGAATCCCCATAAGGTTAACAGCTGACCTTTCAGCAGAAACTCTGCAAGCCAGAAGGGAGTGGTAAGACATATTTAAAGTGATGAAAGGGAAAAACCTACAACCAAGATTACTCTACCCAGCAAGGATCTCATTCAGATTTGATGGAGAAATTAAAAGCTTTACAGACAAGCAAAAGCTAAGAGAATTCAGCACCACCAAACCAGCTTTACATACTAAATACTAAAGGAATTTCTCCAGGCAGGAAACACAAGAGAAGGAAAAGACCTACAATAACAAACCCAAAACAATTCAGAAAGTGGTAATAGGAACATACATATTGATAATTACCTTAAATGTAAATGGATTAAATGCTCCAACCAAAAGACGTAGACTGGCTGAATGGTTACAAAAACAAGACCCATACATATGCTGTCTACAAGAGACCCACTTCAGACCTAGGAATATATACAGACTGAAAGTGAGGGGATGGAAAAAGATATTCCATGCAAATGGAAATCAAAAGAAAGCTGGAGTAGCAATTCTCATATCAGACAAAATAGACTTTAAAACAAAGAATATTACAGGAGACAAAGAAGGACACTACATAATGATCAAGGGATCAATCTAAGAAGAAGATATAACAATTGTAAATATTTATGCACCCAACACAGGAGCTCCTCAATACATAAGGCAAATGCTAACAGTCATAAAAGGGGAAATCGATAGTAACACAATCATAGTAGGGGACTTTAACACCCCACTTTCACCAATGGGCAGGACTTTAACACCCCACTTTCACCAATGGGCAGGACTTTAACACCCCACTTTCAACAATGGACAGGTCATCCAAAATGAAAATAAATAAGGAAACACAAGCTTTAAATGATACATTAAACAACATGGACTTAATTGATATTTATAGGACATTCCATCCAAAAACAACAGAATACACTTTCTTCTCAAGTGCTCATGGAACATTCTCCAGGATAGGTCATATCTTTGGTCACAAATCAAGCCTTGGTAAATTTAAGAAAACTGAAATCTTATCAAGTGTCTTTTCCGACCACAACGCTATGAGACTAGACATCAATTACAGGGGAAAAAAAACGTAAAAAATACAAACACATGGAAGCTAAACAATATGCTACGAAATAGCCGAGAGATCACTGAAGAAATCAAAGAGGAAATCAAAAAATACCTAGAAACAAATGGCAATGAAAACACGACGACCCAAAACCTATAGGATGCAGCAAAAGCAGTTCTAAGAGGGAAGTTTATAGCAATACAATCCTACATTAAGAAACATGAAACATCTCAAAAAAACAACCTAAGCTTACACCTAAAGCAATTAGAGAAAGGAGAACAGAAAAACCCCAAAGTTGGCAGAAGAAATCATAATGATCAGATCAGAAATAAATGAAAAAGAAATGAAGGAAATGATAGCAAAGATCAATAAAACTAACAGCTGGTTCTTTGAGAAGATAAACAAAATTGATAAACCATTAGCAGACTCATCAAGAAAAAAAGGGAGAAGACTCAAATCAATAGAATTAAAAATGAAAAAGGAGAAGTAACAACTGACACTGCAGAAATACAAAGGATCATGGGAGATTACTACAAGCAATATATGCCAATTAAAATGGAGAACCTGGAAGAAATTGACAAATTCGTAGAAATACACAACCTTCTGAGACTGAACCAGGAAGAAATAGAAAACATGAACAGACCAATCACAAGCACTGATAGTGAAACTGTGATTGAAAAATCTTCAACAAACAAAAGCCCAGGACCAGATGGCTTCAAAGGCAATACTATCAAACATTTAGAGAAGAGGTAAAACCTATCCTTCTCAAACTCTTCCAAAATATAGCAGAGGGAGGAACACTCCCAAACTCATTCTATGAGGCCACCATCACCCTGATACCAGACAAAGAGGTCACAAAAAAAGAAAACTACAGACCAATATCACTGATGAACATAGATACAAATATCCTCAACAAAATACTAGCAAACAGAATCCAACAGCACATTAAAAGATCATACACCATGATCAAGTGGGGTTTATCTCAGGAATGCAAGGATTCTTCAGTATACGCAGATCAATCAATGTAATACACCATATTAACAAACTGAAGGAGAAAAACCATATGATCATATCAACAGATGCAGAGAAAGCTTTCAACAAAATTCAGCACCCATTTATGATAAAAACCCTACAGAAAGTAGGCATAGAAGGAACATTCCTCAACATAATAAAGGCCATATATGACAAACCCACAGCCAACATCGTTCTCAATGGTGAAAAATTGAAACCATTTCCACTAAGATGAGGAACAAGACAAGGTTGCCCACTCTCACCACTATTATTCAACATAGTTTTGGAAGTTTTAGCCACAGCAATCAGAGAAGAAAAAGAAATAAAAGGAATCCAAATCAGAAAAGAAGAAGTAAAGCTGTCACTGTTTGCAGATGACATGATACTATACATAGAGAATCCTAAAGATGCTACCAGAAAACTACTAGAGCTAATGAATGAATTTGGTAAAGTAGAAGGATACAAAATTAATGCACAGAAATCTGTTGCATACCTATACACTAATGGTAAAAAATCTGAAAGTGAAATTAAGAAAACACTCCTGTTTACCACTGCAACAGAAAAGAATAAGATATCTAGGAATAAACCTACCTAAGGAGACAAAAGAACTGCATGCAGAAAATTATAAGACACTGATGAAAGAAATTAAAGATGATACAAGTAGATGGAGAGATATACCATGTTCTTGGATTGGAAGAATCAACATTGTGAAAATGACTATACTACCCAAAGCAATGTACAGATTCAGTGCAATCCCTATCAAACTATCAGCAGCATTTTTCACAGAACTAGAACAAAAAATTTCACAATTTGTATGGAAACACAAAAGACCCCAAATAGCCAAAGCAATCTTGATAAAGAAAAACGGAGCTGGAGGAATCAGGCTCCCAGACTTCAGACTATACTACAAAGCTACAGTAATCAAGACAGTATGGTACTGGCAGAAAAACAGAAATATAGATCAGTGGAACAGGATAGAAAGCCCTGGGATAAACCCACGCACCTATGGTCACCTTATCTTTGATAAAGGAGGCAAGAATATACAATGGAGAAAAGGCAGCCTCTTCAGTAAGTGGTGCTGGGAAAACTGAACAGCTACATGTAAAAGAATGAAATTAGAACACTCCCTAACACCATACACAAAAATAAACTCAAAATGGATTAAAGACCTAAATGTAAGGCCAGACACTATCAAACTCTTAGAGGAAAACATAGGCAGAACACTCTATGACATATATCACAGCAAGATCCTTTGTGATCCACCTCCTAGAGAAATGGAAATAAAAACAAAAATAAACAATGGGACCTAATGAAACTTAAAAGCTTTTCCACAGCAAAGGAAACCACAAACAAAACAAAAAGACAACCCTCAGAATGGGAGAAATTACTTGCAAACGAAGCAACTGACAAGGGATTAATCTCTAAAATTACAAGCAACTCATGTAGCTCAATATCAAAAAAACAAACAACCCAGTCCAAAAATGGGCAGAAGACCTAAGTAGACATTTCTCCAAAGAAGATATACCAATTGCCAACAAACACATGAACAAATGCTCAACATCATTAATCATTAGAGAAATGCAAATCAAAACTACAATAAGGAAAAAAAAAAAGAAAAAAAAACTACAATAAGATATCATCTCACACCGGTCAGAATGGCCATCATCAAAAAATCGACAAACAATAAATGCTGGAGAGGGTGTGGAGAAAAGGGAACCCTCTTGCACTGTTGGTGGGAATGGAAATTGATACAGCCACTATGGAGAACAGTATGGAGGTTCCCTAAAAAACTAAAAATAGAACTACGGTATGACCCAGCAATCCCACTATTGGGCATTTACCCTGAGAAAACCATAATTCAAAAAGAGTCATGTACCACAATGTTCATTGCAGCTCTATTTACAATAGCCCAGACATGGAAGCAAACTAAGTGTCCATCAACAGATGAATGGATATAGAAGATGTGGCACATATATATAATGGAATATTACTCAGCCATAAAATGAAACGAAATTGAGCTATTTGTAGTGAGGTGGATGGACGTAGAGTCTGTCATACAGAGTGAAGTAAGTCAGAAAGAGAACAACAAATACCATATGCTAACACATATATAGGGAATCTAAACAAAAAAAAAAATGGTCATGAAGAACCTAGGGGTGGAGGTGGATGGAGTTAGAGTCTGTCATACAGAGTGAAGTAAGTCAGAAAGAGAAAAACAAATACAGTATGCTAACACATATATATGGAATCTAAGGAAAAAAAAAAAAAAAAGGCCATGAAGAACCTAGTGGCAAGACGGGAATAAAGACACAGACCTACTAGAGAATGGACTTGAGGATATGGGGAGGGGGTGGGGTGAGATGTGACAGGGTGAGAGAGTGTCATGGACATATATATACTACCAAATGTAAAATAGATAGCTAGTGGGAAGCAGCCGCATAGCACAGGGAGATCAGCTCGGTGCTTTGTGACCACCTAGAGGGGTGGGATGGGGAGGGTGGGAGGGAGGGAGATGCAAGAGGGAAGAGAAATGGGGATATATGTATATGTATAACTGATTCACTTTGTTATAAAGCAGAAACTAACATACCATAGTAAAGTAATTATACTCCAATAAAAATGTTAAAAAAAAAAAAAAAGAAGATAACCAAAAAAAAAAAAAAAAAAAACTTTGGTGACATGTGAAAGATAAATCCACATAAAGAGCAAAATATTTTAAAAGGTATGAAAATTATACTGACAGATTTTACATATATTACTGAAGCAAGAAGACAGTAGAACAACACATACAGACTACTGAGAGAAAAGGACTACAATCCTCAAATCTTATAACCAGCTGAAAATCCATTAATCTCTCAATACCACTGTAGCAGTCTCCTGGGTTCCCTTAATTTGGGTTATCCACTTTATAGGACTTATCCACTTTTTAGTTTCAGAAGTTCACAGAAATCTCTGGTGTGTAATGTCGCCATCTACTCTTCTTAGTACTTCCATGAATATAGTCATGTGTTTATTTTTCTTCCTTTACTTCAGTGGGATTTGGAGACAGAAGGGAGATAAATGCTTGCACCTCTGTGTGTGTGTGGTTGTGTGTGTGTGTGCACACACATGCACATTTCTACTGTATCTTGTACAAAAATATTCAAGATATTTTGGTTAACTGGACATGCATAAAGAATGTATGACTGTTTCTATTTTGTATATAAGGATTTTTGTCATGTTCTTTCAGTTATTAGGAGACAAATTATGTACATATAGTAAAGGAGGTGTTAGGAGTCAAAGCTTCCTGTCTTTACTTGCCACTCTGTGCTCCATTTAATAGATGGAAATTACTAGACATAAGTATAGTAATTATCTCAACACCACTAGGAGTCATATCACTGAACTGATTATTTTAAATTACTGCTGACAGAATCCATTCCAACTAAACAAAACAACAGTGCTTCACTTCATAATGAAATTCTCATTTATTGATTTTTCTCTAATAATACATGTCTTTCATAAATGACTGCATAATTGCTTTTCTACAATTTCTAATTCATAGGTTTTCAGAATTTTGTATAGGACAAACCAAGAAATGTGCTCCAAAATAAGGATGTATGGTTAGAAGGCATTTATTAAGTTGCTTTATTTGTAAGCAAAATATTTTTTTTAAATGATGGCAATATCTTTCTTTTGCTGGCAACTGCAATTGGCACTCCGCCACCCATATCCTAATTTTGTAATTTTTATGCCTCTGTGCTAGGCAGATGTTTATCTAAATCATTTAAATCTCTGTCTCCTACATTTTAGACACATTCAGTATTAAGAGATGCTCCCTGTATAACAGCACAGATTAAAAGTTAATTAAGAAGAAGTTACAGATGGAGAAGATTAATTACTTTTTCCATAGGCATTTGTTTCATTTTTGGCAGGTTAAAATTGAAAAAGCCCTGAAAATCAAATTTTTTAAAAAAATCTTTATTGTTTGCTTCTTTATACACTGAGAAGTGCCAAGTTAATTAAGAAAAATTATCCATTTAGTAATGCAGGATGGGCTAATGGATAAAGTAACCCAGCTCATTAAATAGGATTATTTTATAGGATTGATATTTTTAAAGTTCTATATGTAAATTATCCTTAAAAATAGAAATCACCAACATATAATTGGAAATTCTCACAGGATTTCAAATACAGTAGGGTACAAGAAAAGAAATTTGAAGAGTTTTTCCCAGGCACTTTAAAAATATATAACCTCTAGTTGAAAAATAAGTGTAATGAAGTGATTTTACATATCTAATTTTGTGCTACTGTGATTTAATGGGGAAAAATCCTGTTAAACGGCTGCAGAATTTAGGTTTCCTGTATATACTCTGTCACTCTCCTGCTGTGAATATCTTTTTAACCTTTATAAATCCTTAGAGCTATTTCATACAGTGGTATTGTTAGGGCAAAGGAATTAGTGTACACATATTAACGATCTCAGAAAATCTCTAGATTAGGACAAATTATTTTCAGCCTTCAATAGAACATTGTTAATTGCCATATATTTATATTAAATTCTTCATGATAATAAGCACTGTTATTAGAACTGCAAGATTACTGCCATTAAAAACCGTTTTAATCACCTTAAATTTGCAACAACAAAAAAAATCTCTTTGGACTGAAATATGTAGCTATACAAGCAAAGGAACACAAATGCATCCTGTCTTTGCGAGGAGTCCAAGGCTACTGTTCGTCAAAGTGGGTCACGTTCAGCAGAAAGTTACAGGAACAATAAACTAGGTGCTCTCTTTCCTATGGGTTTAGTTCATGATTAATTAATTAATTGATAATAGGGTCCATTATACCTCAAAAACATATCAAGCTTTGCAAAGGAAATATGTTATTCTCCTGTTTTCTCTTTTATGGTCTTTAATGCTCTATGAAACACTTTAAAAGCTTCTGATATGAACAATTATATAAATAAATCCTTGAACTAAGAATTCCCCATGGATTTTCTAGTTTGTATTTAGCAATAAAGAGATAAAGGGCCTTAGGATAAAAAATGAGAAGTGGAGAAGAAGCTATTTCATTGTTTCATTATTATTAACCTCTGAGTTCCACTTAGCCCCTTAAAGAAAACCAAAACGTTCAACTCTCTTGCTAGCAATGTGTATTAATACAACCCGAAGTTTGAAAAGGAATGATGTGTGGAATGATGGAAAGAACATAATCTTTTGCATCAACAGACTGATATTTTCTCAGCTTGCCATTTTCTGGCTGTGTGAGTCTGGTCAAGTTACTTCCCTGGGCTTCCATTTCATCACTTTTACTGTTGTGATCATTAGAGGAGCAAACCTGAGTCAGCCTGGACCTCCACTCTTAATAATTCATAAGCGATACAGCGGTCAGCATTGGAGTCTGTGGCTGCTGTCCCTAGTCAGTTTTCCAAGAATTATCTGTAAGTGAGCTGGCTGTGTTTCAGGAACAAGGCTTCTCTTTGGCTCTGTGCTTCTCTACCTGGCTCTGGATTAAACTCAGGGGAAGTTAAAAGCAGTGTGCCTACACAGAGGTCACAGGAGTTCTAGAGGGCCCACTTCTGCTTTAAATGATCTGACATGGAATAAGTACTGATCACACAGTCATACCCCTTCTCATCTACAGCCCACCTCTGCTTTCAAGCAGCCTTAATCAAAGACAATTTTTGGTCAATTTGTAATTATAACTAAAGAATATCTAGTTTCCACTTTCCCTTGTTATGGTCTAGTTAAGAAGATGGCATAGGAAGTACACATTCCTCCTGGTGTAAATTATAACTAAATTTAATTTTAGCTTAATTGGAACTAAATTTGAATCTCTGGTTCAAATGGAATAGCTGTCTTCCATATTTTATGCGGCATCTCGAACCATGCTTGAATTGTATTCCTCCTTAGTCTTTCTCCTCCAGGTAAAATAATCTCATTTTCTTTAACTTTTCTGCATGAGCTCCAGCTTTCATGTCTTAAGTCACTCTTTTTTGGTCCCAGCTGAACTCTGGAACACTTGAGTTATGGTCTCAAGTAGGAAGATATGTAGGCCCACCCAATGTTGAATGTAGGCAGAAGATCCTGTCATTTTCACAAAAGAAGCTTTCAGTTTTTGCCTATATTTGTCTTTCTGCAGCATACCTCAACCACGTTGCTAAGGTATGAAGGAAATTTTATAGAAAATTAGCTAAATTATAAAGTTTTCCTTTTTTATTCCCTTTTTTTAAGTTCATCTTGTATTCATGTTTTTTTGTTTTTTGTTTTGTTCCTTTGTTTGTTTGTTTTTTTAATGAAGCTTTGCTGTTAGGAGAAGGCAAAGGGGAACTACAAGAAAAAAAAAAGAAAAAGTCAGCCTTGCATGGAGATGGGGTATCAGCATATATAAGTGAAGCCAAAGTACAATTAAAATTGGCAGGGAGAATTTTTTACTTGACTATTAAAAAAAGCACTTCCTCTGTATTGAGTTTATACTCATGTTACAATAATTTATGGTACAAAAAGGAAAAGAATTCTCCAAAACTAAGTCTGGAAGAAATGGACGAGACCTTGACTCCAGTTCATTTGTGGGCAACACCGCAATCCGCATCGGAGTCGGTGGCTCATGCGGGCAAGTCAGAGTTTACCAGACGGGAAATGTCTGGAAATGAATTAGTTGTGCCCCAGCGACAAGGTGTCTCGTTCCCTTCCTAATTAACTGCCACACTCTGAGTTAAACGAGAAAAATTCAAAAGCAATGAAACTACAGCAAGGGTCATAAGACCTCTAGAGAGTCCACTTCTGCTTCAAAGAAGGTCACCTGATGGCTGACCACTGGTCACCAAGCTCTTTATCCAATCTAGCACATTTGGACCAGTTAATTCAATTTACTTTATCAAGTGCTTATGAAGGATTATAAGAAGCGCTAGG
The DNA here is from genome assembly GCF_965194805.1 of Balaenoptera borealis. Classification (NCBI taxonomy): domain Eukaryota; kingdom Metazoa; phylum Chordata; class Mammalia; order Artiodactyla; family Balaenopteridae; genus Balaenoptera; species Balaenoptera borealis. Next base: position 22,872,348 of record NC_138863.1, read on the forward strand.
TGAGGAATGATGTTAATGTTTATATTATAAGAAGATTTTAAAATGAGCTACCCTCCTCTACTCCATGCAAAAATAGTCCCACCAATAAAAATAATTTCGCAATAATTAAAAAAAGAAAATCATTGTTTTAATTGACATGAATAGAGTTTACACAGCCTATTCATGAGTTTGAAAACAATATGCAAGTATGTTCCTTTCAGTATCAATATGTCATATCACAAATCTTATAGGAAAAGAGGGAAATCTATTTTTCATTAAATAAACTGGAAAATGTTAAAGTTAAATCTGCCTCTTGGCAGACTTAAATTATCAAGTACATCTAACAACATAGGATAAAAACTCTGTGATATGCAGCTGCTTGGAGCCTGACAACAGATTATCCAGGAAAGTGATGGTAATGTACGTCATCTTCCAGAGAGGTGTCATCTGTCAGACTCTGGAAGGCAGATCCCCCATGGGTATGTCAGCATTCTTGCTGACTCTATTAAACTGGATCTATCTGAACTTCCCCATCATGGGTCATCTACTCTCTAGATGCAAGAAAAGTTCTATCGTGAGATTTTACACTATTCTAAATACAACTGGAAAAGGCCAAATTAGAATGTTACAGCACATATAGTACATCATTTAGAAAAGCAAAATGAAAGTTAGCACCCACAAGGGAAGACACAACACAAACTTTGAAGTGAATGAGATGGGGAAGAAAATAGCAAATAAAAAGGCAAATGAGCTTGATACAACTGTACTCTCTAAAACCTGTTAGAACTCTCTAAAGTTGGCCATTTCATCACTCACAGAATGTGCTTCTACAACTATTCCTCATATGGAACATTAGGAAAAGTTTTTCTTGGCTATTCTTCTTGGCCTCCCTTTTCTACCCTTTTGTTTTGATAAATGTCTTTTCTTTTTGAGATATTATTGCTTTGCTGTAAAATATTTTCAGAGAGAAAAAAAAACCACAATGAGCTGAGTAAGACACTGGCATGTAAAACACGAGCGTTAGCAAAATAGTACTGCACATTGTACTTTAAAGCGTGGAGGCCACAGGAGAGGAAATACTAAAGTGCAGAGATATTCTTAGACCTAAATTAAAACATAACAAAACATCGTGTCATCAGTATTAGAGAGTGAGACACTGGCTGTGATTGTATGTTTCAAAAAGTAGAGTCATAACTATTGCTTGGGGAAACAAGCCACCCCAATTTTCTGGCATGGCTCACCCTTCTGCATTCTAAGTACTCAACAATGATGTTTTAGAGTAAAAATGAATAATAGTGTTCTGCCAGTGACTGTCACAGTTTGGCTCATACCCTATAATCTCTTTGTAGGTGAACTTTATTTTTCCAAAGCCCATAATGATTTTGGTGGGGAAAGAATTTAGTTTAATAACTTGGGGGAAGAAATGGTATGGTGACAGAGAAGGGGAAAAGAAAAGAAGGTAGGAAAGGGGGGTGGAGACATTAGGCAGTGCAGAGTACCAAACTTCAAGTGCGTATCAGGAGTGGATGGTGTCTTGTACCATTTTCAGGAAATGACTTTTACATTAGTTGCTTCATTCTATGCAAATAAGCTTGGTTCTTTACATATTTAATGTGAATATGAGACGGGGTTAAAATTAACCACTTCATTCTTAAATGTTTATATGGGGTTTTTAAAAATGTATTATTAAACAAAGCTAGATAGTCAGAATTAAAACACACAGTAATAGCAGTACAAAACCATATTCTCTTTGTGATTTTAAATTCATTCATTTGTTCATTCATTCACACATGTATTTATTCAAAAATATTCATTAGGTTCCTATTTGGATTTAAGTGCCCATCTGTAAAGATACATATGTGAGTACAAACAGACATATTTCCTGCCTTTATCGAGCTGACAGTGAGTGTTGTGTGAAGAAGAATTTGCAGCTCTATGAGTGACTATGACAGTGAAATTTCACGTGGTCAGGTTGCCCTGAGGAAGTGATTTTAGTGTTGAAATCTAAAGGATTGGTAGGTGTTAACTAGGCAAAGAAGGGTAGGAAGACCATTATAAGTATAGAGACAACATCGTATGCAAAGGCCTTGGAGAGGATGTAGCTGGTGAGTATGGGGGATACAGGAAAAATCAGTCGGATTGGGGGCAGACAGACCAAAGAGGAGGATGATATAAGATGAGGTTGGGGAGGTAGGCAGCGGCCAAGTCATTTGAGGTCTTATAGGTCATATTAAGAGATTTTGATTTTCCCTAAGAACACTGTGAAGCCACTTATGGTTCTTAAACTGGAGGGAGGTGGGATTGGAGGGAAGTATGAATACACAAAATCAGAATGCACTTTGGAAAATCACTATGGCTACAATATAAAGAAAAGATGGATGTCAGATAGACTATATATGGATAAATTAATTAAGACATTATTACAGAAATAACTAAAGGAGGTGGCCCTCCTCTCTGGAACTCAGGAGGAGACAGCCCTGCCTTCAGGGTCATTCTTCCCTTTTCTTGGAGGATAACACATGTTCACAGTCAGAGAACTCTACCATCCTATCCTGTAGAATCGCAGAAGTCCAAGGGACTTTCTTCATTTTGTCCCACCTCTGTCCCCTTTGGTCTACACTGGCAGTGCTTCTGCTGGTATAAATCCATCTCTATTCCTGGATTCTGCTGAGATGGCTGATTAGATCCGTAAGTCACACTAATCATCTCCTTCTGGGGTTATTGTTCAGTCACACCCTTGGCATTCTCTCTAGAATATAGTTTCTTTTTTTTTTTTTTTTGCAGTATTGCTAGGCTGAGAGTTTTCTAAATCTTCAAGTTCTGGTTTCTTTTTGCTTAACAGTTCTGTTTTTAATCCATCTCGTCTCTCACATTTACTATAAGCAGAAGGAGAAATGAGGCTGTACCCTCAACACTTTGCTTAGAAATCTCCTCAGCTAAACATCCAAGTCTGTCACTTACTACTTTCCACAAAACACTAGAAAACAATTCAGCCAGGTTCTTTGCTACTTTTTACAAGGATTGTCTTTCCTACAGTTTCCAAAAACATGTTCCTTATTTTCATCTGAGGCCTCATCAGAAGCACATTTAACATCCACATTTCTACCAACAGTCTCTTTAAGGCAATCGAGGCTTTTTTCTAACAAGCCTCTCAAACCTCCTCCAGTCTCTACCCATAACCCTGTTCCAAAGCCACTTCCACAGACACTTGTTACAGCAGCACCTCCTTCTTAGTATCAAAATCTATTTGCCAGCAATTAGTTTGCTAGAGCTACCATAACAAAATACCACGTATTAGGTGGCTTAAACAACAGACATTTTTCTCACAGTTCTGGAGGTTGGAAGTTCAAGATCAAGGTACCATCAAGATTGGTCTCTTCTGTGGCTTCTCTCCTTGGCTTGCAGATGCCTGCCTTCTCACTGTACCCTCACATGGTCTTCCCTCTGTGGGTTCACATCCCTGATGCCTCTTTGTTCAAATTTCTTCTTCTTACAAGGACACCAGCTATACTGGATTGGGCATACCCATAAGACCTTATAGGCTCTTAACTAACCTTAATTACCACTTTAAAGGTCCTATCTCCAAATACAGTCATATTCTGAGGAACTAGGGGTTAGAACTTCACCATATGAATTTGAGAAGGACACAATTCAGTCCATAATAGTCCCTTTCCTATGCTCCTATGCATCTGCTTAATTCCAGTTCCTTACTAATACAATCACCTGTTAGGCTGTGCCCTGATCATCTCACCTGGACCAAGTTAGACCTTTTATCCCATGGATGAACCCTACCTTTGGTAACCTTGTATCAATGGCTGTCAAGTTTTATATTCAGCTATTCAGCACACAGATCTAGAATTCTGATTTACTGTAATAAGAAGGAGGGAAATTGTAACTGTTTATTGTGAAAATAAATAGAGGAAAACCTCATTTAAAATGAAATCAGGAAGCCCTGAAAGGACAGCTCTCATATACTACATACCATACCACTCCTTGCAGCCTGCATAACCAGCAGAAGGAAGGAAGATAAGAACTACTTTAACAAGATCTGTTTGTATAGAATTCTTTGTACAAATTATCTCAGTCTCAACGTCTCATCCATGATGATAAGAATGTTACTTTTCTTCTGATACAAGGGAGGACATTTTTCACATGAAAATTTCATCTCCTACTTTTAAGAAAAGGAAGGAAGATCCCTCCCTGCCCCAGCAACAGTGCACTAACCACCACTTACAGTCAATAAGAAACCACCACAGCCTTGAACTCTTGTTCTTCTCCAATGAACTTTTATTCAAAACAACCCTCCCCAATTTCCTCCTATTACTTGACCTTCCCTTTGAGACTTTGGATTTGCCTATGATTCACCATATCTTGCTTGTCCCAAATTGTAACTCTTTGCTATTACCAAATAAACCTTTTTTGCTGGTAAAACAACTGGCTATTTTATTTTTGAAGTTGACATTACATACATATATACATACATATATATATAATATATACATGTACATAAAATTTTTACATGTGAACATATACAGAGTATATATACTGTTTTGGAATTTTCTATGGAACTTAATAAGAGCCCAAATTTTGTTCTGATTTCATGAATAATATCAATTACTTAAGGGATATGAATGATATCAAGTGCTTGGACAAGAAAGTCCTGAATTGAAGCTCTACCACTGTGTGCTACCTGAGTTTCTCAGTTTAGACCACTTAGATATTGATGCTGACACAGAAAGTACCAAGACTGTTTTTCAAAGTATGCTCAGAGAATCAATCGTCTTAATCAAAACAACTTGGGATACTTGTTATAATACACATTCCTGGGATCTCCAAGATAAACTTAAGTAGAATTTTTTGAGCTGAGTCCGACTCTACACTTAAACACAACCTCATCAGATGATTCTTAAGCACAGTTAAGCTAAAGGACAAGGACTAGAATTTTCTTCACCTTTTGGTCTTGGTATTTGAGACTACCATCTTGTCCCTATGGAATAAAAAGACAATCTTTTCTGGTTTCAATTCTCTCCTCTACCCACCATCTGGAGCTCACTGTTGGGTATTCCTAACAGGCTCTTTAATAGGGCTATGCCAATCATGTCAATGGTCTCCAAAGGAATAGAAATAAAACCACCTTTAAAATAAAGGCTCTTACTGAAAGGAACAAAATACTGTAATTTAACTCATCAAGCTTTGATAACATGAAATGTGAAAAATAAGAAGTGCTTTCAGTTTGCTGATGCCCTTCTAATTAAAGAATTCTATCTGAAATATAGCTGATTCCCCCCACCCCGACCCCAGGCAGTTGGAAATGCGGGTATAACTTTCGACTCTTCCGAAACTTAGCTACTAATAGCCTGTTGACTAGAAGACTTATCAATAACATGAACAGTTGATTAATGCATATTTTGTATCTTATATGTATATCTACCTCTATCTTATTCATGACATACCAAACTTTTTCTTAATTTTTTTTGATATTTCTAGGCTATGTGGTTCATCTGCGAGTTTTTTCAAATGGTCACAAATCTCCAAAATAATTTCCAATGTATTTATTGAAAAAAATCCAGGTAAAATGGACATGTGCAGTTTGAACCTTTGTTTTTCAAGGGTCAAATGTATATACAAATAAAATCTAACTTTAATATAGTCTTCCTTTCATCAGCTCTGTTTCTTACTACAGGAACATCTTGTATTTCTTTTGTATATTTTTCAAATGATGTTTCTATAAATTATATAACAAAGTATGATTTAAAAAAATACTTTTTTTCTTTTGCCTTGTAATTTGAGGTATGTTATACAACTTCTCTTCAAAAATTAGTTCCATACTGGTCTAGTCTTGCCCTCCTGAGATTCTGACCCTAAGAGTCCCCAGGGCTCCCTCCAGATTTCTCGCAATAAACTCACAACAGTTGTGAGGCAGCCCGCTGGTCACCAGCTACCTGGCATAGAACCCACTGAACACACGACAGCAAAATCTGGTTTTGAGACATCTTGGAAAAATAATACTATGTGAATAGAAAACATTTATTTATAAGCAAGTGTTTTAAAGTTCATAATTTATATCAATGTAAACTTCCATCACCAACTAGGAAAAGGAATATATCTATAATGAAATAGATAACCAGAATAATTAATTTGTTTTTCATATATATATGATTTTTCTCCAAAACAGCATTGTTATTTCTGAACCAAAGTTGAAATATTGCAAATCAGAAAGCTTAAGAGGAGTTTTTAAAAAAGCACCTTTAACTCATATATTCTGGGTAAGGAGGTGAGGCTATCATTCATATAATCCAGATCAAAAAAGCCTAATATTGAAGGAAAAGGTGAGAAGCTTCGGCTCAAATGATCAAGACTACTTTTAATATAGCAAAGCCCAATTTAATTTCTTAACTGCTCCTTTCTAGTCAACTGAGGCAAGCTTTGCTATGAGTAAATTTTCACTTTAGAAAATGTCTAAAATACTAAATTCTCCTTCGATTTCACCAGTGGGAAATAATGGATAAGAGTTGCTTGTTTCTTTCTTGAAAGCCATCTGCCATGTTGTAAAGGGGTGTTTGTGACTTCAGAGAGCCTCAGTAAGCAAAGCTGTTTGTTGACTGGGAGAAACTATAGCTTGGTAGCAGAGAGAAGTCTAAAGTCAGTGGTGTTTTGTGAGCTGAAATGACTGAGATGGTGTTTACAGCATTTCTCAAAAATTATTTTATTACTAGAAATTTGTAGAGTAGTTTCTAGGGTTTTTTAGTGTTTTATAAATTAAAAATTATACATATATAAGGACTTTCACAATTATTATTTTCTTAGTATTTCATTTTTGTGATAGAAAACATCAGGAAAATATTGACATGAAATAGAAGAGACAGAGAAGACAAGACCCTGGAGGAGTAGTAATTCAACACACCTTCTGATCAGAAAACAGGACAATGATAGACCATAAATCATATTCTACATGGAATTAGGCACTAGAAAGCAAAGAAGGATAGTAGAAATTTATGTTCAGATGACCAGTATACACATCTAGAACTTTGATTTACTGTAATGAGAATAAAGGAGCCCATATGTGTGTGTGTATATAATACTTAGTATTATACATACATAGACTACCTACATTGTTTCCTAATTTTTAAAGGGATTTAATAAAAATCTCAATTTTTCCTCTGATATCACGGATAACATCAATTACTTAAGAAACTAGGCCACTGCCTATTCCTTCAGATGAATGAATCTTCAGGTATAGAATCTGCTATTTATATGAACATAGACCACTGCTGCAACTTGTTAAATGAATGGTTCTAACTTCACTTCTAAATGCCCAAACTTTTCCTCCAACTTCCATCACGTTATTTTTTCTTCCAGCTATCCATTCCATACCTAGTATTTTAGAAAAAACTTAGAAAAATGTAAAAAAAAAAAATATCACATCAAATTGCTGGAAGGAAGAAATTAAAACAGCTGGTCCAAAATCCATTAACTTCCTGTCTTAGTCTTTGGGATGCTCTAACAAAATACGACAGACTGGGTAGCTTATAAACAATAGAAATTTATCTCTCACAGTTCTGGGGCTGGAATCTGAGTTCAGGGTGCTGGCATGGTGGCCTGAAGTTCCTCTTCTGGCTTGCAGACTTCTTGTACCCTTACATGTTGGAAGGGGCTAGAGAACTCTGGGGATCTCTTTTGTAAGAGCACTAATTCCATTCATGAGGGCTCCACTCTCATGACCTATTCACCTCCCAAAGGTCCTACTTTATAATACCATCACTTTTGGGGGTTAGGATTTCAACATATGAATTTCGGGAGGACACAAACATTCAGACCATAGCACTCTCTTTAGGCAGTGAGAGCCCCTAAAGAGAGGAATATTGGCAGGTGACTCAGTCTAATCTCCTTGTTAATTGGACATTTGGGTTTATAACTATTAATATTTTCTAGGAAGAAGAGAATTTATCTTTAAAGTACATTTCACAGGATGCTCTAGCTAAAGGTGAACCCAGGAACTATGAGGCTCAAATCCCTGGAAAATATGTTGTCAGATACACAAGTGTTGGAGCTATTAAACGGAGGTGTTTCCTAATTTAAATATTCCCAGTTCATGAGGTGATCCCAAGATCCTCAAATGGAGACCTCATTTATAATTCTTGGCCAGAAGTGGGTGTCTAATGTGGAAAGACAGGATCTTGGGAGCTGCCTGTGTTGTACTAGAATCTTCTTTATATTTCAAGGTGTTCTGACATTATTTAGTAAAATTAATACTAGGTAAAAATCTCCAATTCCTGTAAATCTGATTAGAAGTCCATTCTTTTATGTTAGCTCACTACCCTGAAGAGATTTTTCTGTTAACAAGTATAGATTTTAAGACTTTTTTCACCCACCGTATTAACAGAGTAAAAATGGGCTACATTTCAACATAACTGCTTTCTGAAAAGGTGGATATGGAAGGTCCCTTTTACTGCTGAGCACTTTGATGAACTTGTGCAGATAAAGTTGGAGAAGAAACTTAGGGGAGTGGCACTGCTCTTCATTCTAGAAAGAAAACATCTAGGGAAATTGCAACATAAATCAAGAGACACAGAAATAAGGGAAAGAGACTAAAAAAGTAAGTGCTGTATTCTTCTACCTGCCAAAATCTTAACAAAGACTACTAAATCTCAGGAAATTATTGTACTATGTGTATTTCTTATAGGAACTCATCAAAGCGATAATACTCTTTACTAGGGTGAGATGGGAAAAAAAACAAAACAGAGAAGTCATACTTGGGCACAGAAAGGAATATAAAAATCAAAAAATATACATAGAGATAAGGGATTTTTTTTACTTCTTCAAATTATATATTTGAAGCAAATTTAATTAGGTCTCCAAGATTTGGAGGACTTCCAGCTGATAGGTTTTGATACACTTATATATGTTTGTAAATATTATTTGAAAAAATAATATCTCCTATAATTTAGCTTACTTTTTTCATCTAAAATATTTCATAAAAAGACCTCTTATGTGTGAAAATTCTGAAAAAGTTAGAGCAATGATTATAGAGAAGAAAAAGTGCATACAGGATACAAGGAGTCAGTCTTCAAGAAGAGAATCAAAAGGAAGAAAGAAGCTCTATTTGGATATTGTGTGGTGAAGGGAAAAAGAAGCTAGAGGGAGAAATTTAGAACTCACCAAGATAAAAGGAAATAAAGCACAACTGAAGGATGAATAACTCATCCCCTTACAATGTTCTCACCCTCCAACAAAAAAAGAATCCATGCAATAAAAAAACTATGCTTTTTCACAATGACAACAGAGGACATTTTTGAACCATGAACCTCAAAACCAACAGAAATCGTCAATCCCGGTGAACAAAAATGCAGAAGTATAAACAGTGTTTTTATTAAAAACTACTATAAAATAAATTAGAAATCAGAAAATGAGACTACAAATAACTCAGCTGATAAACCCCCTTCTACAAGCCACCAAAACCAACAGTGAAGAAAAAGAAAACTGTAACACAGCACTCCAAACAAAATTAATTATTCTCAGGACTTCCCTGGCAATACAGTGGTTAAGACTCCATGCTTCCTCTGCAGGGTGTGCAGGTTTGATTCCTGGTCAGGAACTAAGATCCCCCATGCCATGCAGCCAAAAAAACCCAAATCAATTATTCTCCAAAAAGCATTTTGAGATGTGTGGAAAATAAACAAAATCTTGAACCAGAAATTCAAAAACTAAGGAAAGTTTTTAAAAGACAGAATCACATAAAAAATGAAAACTAAATCACAAGGTGCTCAAGGAAGAAGGGATTCAAATGAAAACATAAGTTTAATTAAAATAATAATAGGAAAACAATAAAGAAAGTGAAAATGAGATTAGGAAAGAAACAAAAAATCTGATCATATTTTATGTCACAAAAACGTTTCATAATTGTAAATATAATTAAAACTCCAATAGCATAAAAAACTCAAAATTATGAAAAATAGAAAAAGGTGAAAAGGTCATTTTGACTGGACATAACAAAAAATCTTTTATTAAATAATCCTTTAGTAAATTGTGAAATACAAAACAAAATTAAAGAATGTATTAAAAATTACAAAAATAAAAACACATATATATATACATATACATGTATCTATCACATTATATAACAGAATCTGCAAGGAAATTATATAGCCTTAAATACCTTATCAATCAAAATAAAAGAATATGATTAAATGAATCAATTAAATATTCTGTTTAAAAATCTAGAAATATAAAAAAGAAACTAAACCAAAAGAAAAGAGAAAGAAGAAATAATATAGGTGTAAGTAGAAGTTAATGTATGTCTGACATTTAGAATGTTAATGTTTCACAGATTCAGAGAAAAAGAAAGAAAATAAGTAAATAAAATTTAAAAAAGGAAGGGTGTAAAATCCTAAAAATGAACACAAACAGAAATAGATGACTCAACATATTTCAATAAATAACATTTGAATAAATAACACTAACTAGTGGGGAGATCTAACCCAAATAACTGTTGAACACAGTAGTAGTTGGACTATTCAGGATAAAGCAAAAAGAACTATAAACAAATACTGAGTGCCAATTAACAGGCTTCCTTTCTTAGAGACCTGGGTTGGTAATACTGAAACTACTTTCTGTACATTATACGATTGACCGTATAAGTAAATACATTGTAGATAATGGTAGCTATGTTTGTCAATGGCAGAGAGGAGACTTTTAAATATGGAAAGAGAGAAAATAGAATGAATTCTGTTACTGGATTGGAATTAGAGATAATCAGTGTGAACACATAGATTTTAATGCAGCTAGTTAGCTGTATAGATAGACATGGGGGGTCTGTGTGTGAATAAGGGGACATGTCAAAATGACACTGTGGACATCTTGAAGGAGCTTTCATTAATGAAGAATGGAACAATCTGAGTATTAAAGTAGTAACATAAAGGGTTATAACTTGCTGAATAACTAGAAATACACTAATCCACTTTGATATAAATGAAAAATGAGGGAGATAAGAAAGCTCTTCCTTTCAGTAGAATATCAACTAATAAATGAAGAAGAAATGATGGAATTAGAAAATCACCATTACAGTCATAATAGATGAAGGTGAGAATTATAAATGAATGCTGAAATGAGTAGGTGAAATTTTGAGAAGACACAGGATATTTACACCATCTCAAAAATAACAAGGTATTTATTAATTACAAAGTGAAATATTAGCTCTATAGTACAAAGACTTAGCAGTGTATCACGATCAAGTGATCAAAGTTACATCACCATTAATAAGATAGATCAACATATACCTCCTGATACAATTCCCTGAGAAGGTCATCACTTCTGAGGTATTTTGTTAAACTTTCAAAAGCTGAATCTCAACAAGAGGAAATACCACACAAACACAAATTGAGGGACATTCTATAAATAACTGGCCTGTACTCTTCCAAAACGTCAATGCCATGAAACACAAAGACTGAGGAACTATTCCAGATTAAAGGGAACTGAAGAGACAACTGAATGCAACAACTGAGACAACTGAATGCAACTATTTCAGATTAAAGGAAACTGAAGAGACAACTGAATGTCTTTTGTTATAAAGACATTATTGGGGCAGTTGGACAAATCTGAACAAGGTCTATAGATTAGATAATTGTATCAATGAAATTTTACTTAATTTTTTTAATTGAAATTTTAGATAGTTTTCCTGTAGTTGTTTAAGAGCATGTCCTTGTTTCTAGATATTAAATAATGAACTATTTATGGGTAAAAGGATATCATGCCTACAATTTATTCTCAAATGTTTCGGAAAAACATATATGCATGCATATATTCAGAAAGAGAGAAAAGGACAAAGCAAATACAGCAAAATCTTAACACTTGGGGAACCTCGGTGAAGTGTGTACAGATGGCCATATCTGTGGGTTCCACATCTACAGATTCAACCAATTGCACATCAAAAGTATTCAGAAAAAAACAATTCCAGAAAGTTCCAAAACGCAAAACTTGGATTTGCCACAAACTGGCAATTATTTACATAGCATTTACATTGTATTGGGTATTATAAGTAATCTAGAGATGATTTAAAGTATACAGGAGAATGTGCATAGGTTATACATATATATACAAATACTCTGCCATTTTATATAAGGGACTTGAGCATCTGAGGACTTTGATATCCTGGGGGGTGGGAGGGCCTGGAGTCAGTCTCCCATGGATGACTGTATTGTATTATTCTTTTCAGTAAGCTGCATCTATGTTTAAATGAATGAATGCATGCATGCATCCATGTTGAATGAATAAATAAATAAAACTTTTTTCATCACCTCCATTGCTGCCATTTTGTTACAAGCCCACCAAAATTTTCTGGCTGGATAGTTGTCTCTCTGCTCCCTTTCAGGGTGTTCTCAATAGGATAGCCAGAGTAATTCTTTAAAAAGTAAATCAGATCATGTCTCTCCTTTGCATCTAAGGACACAGTGCCCTTTTCACACTGTACTGAAATAACTAGTTTACGTATCATTTTCAACCACTAAAGAGTAAATTCCTCAAGGAAAGAGCTGCATTTTATTTAAGCTTGCCTCATTTTCTCTCGCCACATGTACACAACCATCAGAGTACTGACACTGTTAGCACCAATCATGGGGAAAACACATGATCATGCATTTGCTGCAATTTTCACCTACTTTACAAGTTTATTAGTTGTTACATCATATTATCTTAATTTGGTTTACGCTGCTTTGATCAAAAAACATTTCAGTTTTTCTATCATTGCAGGAAAATGATACAGGGCATCTGACTTTAGAGTCTCTCTTCATGTCTTTTCCCACTGCCTGATTTATCTGAAACTCTTTTCATGGCACAAGAATGTGCTCTCTGTTAACCGTTTCTCAGACCTCTAAACAAGTAGCGTCTTTCTGATGCTTCATATAACAGAAAAAAAGGTGTCCTGCAATATGGATATTTCTGTTCCTAAGGCTTAGAGTATGCCAGAGAGGGAAAGAAAAGGACCACTGAATATTTTGCTCATCTATAGTCTTTATAACTCAACTTTCCCAAACCAGAAACCCTTGCTATACCTTCAAAGTACATTAATATCAAAAGTTAATATAGAATTAGGGGTTTTATTCTTGTCTTTTCTATATTCTTCATTTCCTTATAATTTCAGGATCTGATCTTTACCAAGGGCTTACAAGATATGATTTTCCCAGAATTCAGTCAAACTGTGAATCCAGTTGTGACTTCCAGATGACCATGGCACTTTAAATTCTCCCTAGCTTTACTCTAGATGGTAGAAACACATAGTCCTCTGGCAAAGTCTCCTTTTTGTTCTCCAATCTGGCCCTGGCTCCAAGCAGCTGTATTCCTGCTTCTCTGTTACTAATACAAAGTGATCATTATATCTCCTTAGCATGCCCATAAATTTTCAGCTCCCTGTTATTCATTCTGCATTTCATGGCTGTATTCACTTGTAACTATTGACAAAAATGATTAATTATGGAAGTCGCACCAGATTCACCACTTGTAAAATATGTTAACACTAACAGTGCATTGGTAGGTGGACACACAGAGCTCACTAACTCTTTAAGATCCTTTGTTTCTGTCATGCTGGAAGAAAGACACCCACAAGGACAAAGAGGAGTCAAGTAAAGCCAAAAGGGCCACAGCTCACCTTTGCCTAATTCCTGTGGAATGTTCCTGGATCTTTTGCTTTGTCAATCAGACACGAGCAACTTGATTCAAGTGTCTGCACCTGGCTTGATGTGGGCCCCCTAAACACACACTGAGACAAATACTTTGAAGGTCGTTTATTTGGGAAGTGAACCTAGAAAGCACACACGAGGGAGTGGGAAAAGTGAAACAAAGAAGAGAGAAAGCTCTATGAGCTCTACACTATGAGCAGCTAGAACTAGGGCTCGCTGAAGACCCTGTGAGGAACCATATAAAACATGCTTCACAATTGTAGCACTGTAGGGAGGGGTAAGAATGCTGAGCTATTTATCCACTTACTTCATCTGTCCCTGGAGGCACTAACTTCCTCACACTTGAGCCTAGTAAGTTGTGGCATCTAAGAAGAGCCCTCAGGGAAGGAAACCTCAGAAAGATGTAGCTATGAGCCCTTGAGGTGGGAAGTTCATAATAGCCCGGGACCTGTCCAGCAGGGCTACAGGTGAATGCAAGGTTATGGGGCAAGGCAACAACAGCATTTACTACAGTCTCCTAGCTTTATTTTGGAGGCTGACTCAGTGTAGTACATCATCTCTGAACACAGAGCTGTTCAGGGAACACTTGCAGAATTGAATTCACTTGAAAGATATAAGTCATGGATAGAAACCTTTGCATATTTAGTATTGATTTAAATAAATAACTGTTTCAAATGAAACTGGCTGAGAAGTCTTTGGCCCATTCCTTTGGAAGCAGGGATTGTTTCACTAAAATTGTGCCAATTTTTAGTGTTTGCCCGTTCCTTTGGAATAGAAGCTATTCATGGGAACTGGTTGAGAGGCCTCAGCCTGGTTCCTCCAGGACCAAGCTGTTTCCTTAGAACTAGTTGATATTAGGTCTGCAGGCTGTTTGAGTTGCAAGCTGTTTGAATTGAACTGTTTGAGGTGCATGTCATTTAATCTGTTTCAAAATTGTTCTTTTACTCTAGAGAAAATCCTCTGAGAAATGAGATTCCAGTTATCTAAATACGTTGAGGGTATCATGCCTACAAGGGACCCCAGCTGATTTCATGTTTAAAAACCTCAGTCCTTCTTCATGCACATTTCTAATTAAATGGACCACTCTGACCAAAGACAATTTAGAATATCAATGGCCATTATGAGGAACTTTTGAAATCTCCAAACTTAATTTTCTAAAAACCAAATTGGACTGTAATAGTACAAAAATTTCCAGAACTGAATGGCATACCTATTTCAATTGGTATTTTGAGCCTTCCACAACATTATCAGGAGCCTAAAATTACCTCTCTGCAAAATAAAATGTTAAGATTAACTGAGGCAAACAAAGGGTTAAAGAATGATAAAATGGATCCTGAAGCCTCAGGCTCTTCTACCTTGGCTTTTTTGTCTCTGGCTCCGCCTCTGGCACCTTCTTTCTCCTTCCCTTCTATATTGCCTTTACCTCCTCTATACTCTCAGTTCACCCACATGAATTATCTTTCCAAACTTGCCCGTTTCTCTGAAACTCTTCTACTTCCTTTCCTCTGAACTTAGCAGAAACTGTCTCTTTAAAATTAAGCTTTCTGAGGATTCAGAAGTTAACTCTTAATTTCTTATATTCCCTGGGCTAAAGCTGAACTGTGAGCCATAGTCAACGACTCTCCCAAAGTAACCAAAGGTCCTCACAGATTTGCTGAGGAATTTAATATAGTCATTCAAGTTTATCAACCTGGTTTCTCTGACTTATAGCATCTTCTTCATACACTTGTTGGTTAAGGTGAGGCCCAACACTGGATAAAAACTGATACTTGGGGAAATCCTGAAAGGTTTCTAGAATTACAACTGGGAAATTGATTTATGCAATGCATTCTTTAGTACTCCAGTTGCTGAAGTTAGCCAATACCTTTCTGCTTGCACTTGGGAAGAAAAAAATGCACCTGGACAGTAATGCCTCAGGATTATACTGAGAGTCCTTCTTATTTCTCACAAATCCTGAAGGCTGATCTGGATGACATCAAGTTCCCAAGAAGTTCTACTTGTAACAAGTGAATGATTTGCTTCTTTGCTCTCCTTCTCAAGCCTCCTCATAGGAAGACAGCATCCACTTGCTAAAGCGTTTAGCCTTAAAGGGACATAAAGTCATCAAAGAAAAAATGCAATTTGCTCAAACCCACGTTTGATACTTAGGGCATTTGATATCAGTACAAGGGTTACCCAGATAGACTTCATTATGTCCCAAATTTCCCAAAACCCAAAACTAAGTCCCACCTGTGAGGTTTCCTTGGGCTTGTTGGTTACTGCTGAAACTGGATTCCAAATGTGTCTCTTATGGCCATATCTCTATCTGTTTTACTCAAAAACAACAGCTCCGACCCAATTGTATGTGAAGAATGAGACAACATAGCTTTTAAGGCCTTAAAGGAGAGTTTGATGGACCCACCTGCCCTTGGGCATCTCAATGATCAGATTCCCTTTTTTCCTTTCTGTATATGAAAAGGAAGGGAATGCCCTTGAAGTACTCACCCAAAAACACATGGACCACGATTAACCCATAGCTAGCAACCAGACCATCTGGCACAGGGACATCCCCCCTTGCCTTAGAATCATTACAGCCACTGCCCTTTTGGTTAAGTTCAAAAATAAAATTGTTGTGGGATCCACTTTAACCATTTCTGTACCTCATCCAGCAGAAGCCCTCCTGATTTCTCATCACATTCAACATTTCTCCGTCAGCTGCCTCACTTCTTATTAAGTCCTTTTATTAAGTGCTTCTCACATAACTTTTTTATGTTGTAATAATCTTAACCCTGCTACTCCTCTCCACTCCATCACCAACAAAATCCCTTACAATTCTTTAATGCTGCTAGCTAGATCACCTGACTCCTCATGATGACCTACAGGAACTTCCTTTGGGTAATGCTAACTTCTCATGGTTCATTAATAGTTCTTATTTAAAATAAGACAATGGCAAATATTATGCTGGGTACGCTATTACAACTCCTTTTGATGTTGTTAAAGCAGCACCTTTACCTGTGGCTACTTCAGTCCAACAGATTGAACTGTATGCTTTTATATGAGCATGTACTGCAGCCAGTAGCAAAACTGTCAATGTTTATACTGAGAGTAGATGTGCTTTCAGAGTAGCTCATGATTTTGGAATGTTGTAGCTTCCTCACTTACAGCAGAAATAACATAAAAAATGGCCTCTATATTCCGGAATTATTGGATATAGTAATTCTACCTGCCACTTAGCCATTATTAAGATTCTGGGGCATTCAAGCCTCGACTCTTTGGAAGCTAAGGGAAATCATCTTGCTGACATTTTAGCAAGGAATCCTGCTCTTAAAGGGACTAATAGCAGCCAAACCTCTGTTATGGTCTGACGGGATATTTCACCAAGTGATAATTTAGAAAAACTGGCTACAGCAGCCAACAATTGGCTTCAGAAAAGGAAAAAACAAGATTGGAAATTCAACAATTGTTAGTTTGATAAAAAGAGAAAGCTCTGGTTTGGACCAAATAAAAACCCAGTCCTACCAGAGACTCTAAAATTCCCACTCCTTCACCACTGTACGTGCATTACACCATCGGTCTACTGACACAACGATATTCATAAATCAATATTGGTGGGGGAAACATTAACAAGGCCACAAAAAGTGCCTATCTCCCTTGACCCAGTTGTCCAAAATACAACCCAGGGAAGCCTGTTTTTACTTTCCCCAGACTGCCTAATGGACCAGTAGAGTTATGGCAATAGATGTCATGCAACTTTCTCTGTCTCTGGATATAAATGTGTTTTAGTCACTGTCTGTATGTTTTCAGACTGGACTTAAGTCTTCTTTTGCAGACAGGCTACTGCTTCTTTTGTGGCTAAAGCCATTTTGAAAAAAAAAATTATCCCTACCTGGGGAAATTTCCTTGAACTTCATAGTGATCAAGGGATCCCTTTTACTAGTCAGGTACTTCAACAAGTCTGTGCTGTTTGGCCAGTTTTACACCACTTCCACTGTGCTTACCAAACTCAATCCTCTGGTTGAGTCAAACGCACTAATAGCATTATTAAGATTCAACTGGCAGTTGCATGGCCAGGAGCTGAGATGTCAGCACTAGGAACTCTGGTCCCAAGCGCCTGGGGCAAGGCATTTACTTGCAGCCCCCTATAGGCAAGTGAACTAAGACTAAGCACAAAGGATTAAAAACAGAATGACAAGGCATCTTGCTGATGCCTCCAACCAACTAGGAAGTCTCTCCAAAGGAGGACATGGTCAATATCAGGCACTTCTCCAAAGATACAGCTAATTCCAACCAGCACATTAAGATTCTGAAATTAAGAGCCCATTGTGAACTCTGATCTGAAGTGCCAGGTGTGAGGCCACTGAATGAAGCACCCGGTGAACAAGTGAAACTAGACAAAGCACAAAGAAAAAGAAAATAAAAAAGCAAGCTGCAAACCATCTGAAAAAAATGCCTCTGCACCTCTAGCTCTTGTAGAGGTTGGCATCTTCAGTGGAGTCTCCTACTGCAGGGGGACCTTCAACATGGCAGAGGAGTAAGACATAGAGATCACCTTCCTCCCCACAAATACATCAAAAATACATCTACATATGGAACAACGCCTACAGGACACCTACTGAATGCTGGCAGAAGACCTCAGACTTTCCAAAAGGCAAGAAAGTCCCCACATACCTGGCCGTGTGGCTGACAGGGTCTTGGCACTCTGGGCTGGTGTCAGGCCTGAGCCTCTGAGGTGGGAGAGCCGAGTTCCGAACACTGGACCACCAGAAACCTCCCAGCCCCGCATAATATCAATCAGTGAGAGCTCTCCCAGGGATCTCTGTCTCAATGCTAAGACCCAGCTCCACCTAACGGCCAGCAAGTTCCAGAGCTGGACACCCCATGCCAAACAACTAGCAAGACAGGAACACAACCCCACCCATTAGCAGAGAGGCTGCCTAAAATCATAATAAGTTACAGACACCCCAAAACACACTGCCAGACACTGTCCTGCCCACCAGAAAGACAAGATCCAGCCACACTGACCAGAACAGAGGCACCATTCCCTTCCACCAGGAAGCCTACACAAGCCATCGAACCAACCTCACCCACTGGGGGCAGACACCAACAACAATGGGAACTATGAACCTGCAGCCTGCGAAAAGGAGACCCTAAACAAAGTAAGTTAAACAAAATGAGAAGATAGAGAAATAGGTAGCAGATGAAAGAGCAAGGTAAAAACCCACCAGAAAAAACAATTGAAGAGAAAATAGGCAGTCTACCTGAAAAAGAATTCAGAATAATGATAGTAAACATGATCCAAAATCTTGCAAACAGAATGGAGAAAATATAAGAAACGTTTTAACAACGACCTAGAAGAACTAAAGAGCAAACAAACAATGATGAACAACACAATAAATGAAATTAAAAATACTCTAGAAGCAATCAATAGCAGAATAACTGAGGCAGAAGAATGGATAAGTAACCTGGAAGATAAAATACTGGAAATAACTACTGCAGAGCAGAATAAAGAAAAAAGAATGAAAAGAATTGAGGACAATCTCAGAGACCTCTGGTACAACATTAAACACACCAAGATTCGAATTATAGGTGTCCCAGAAGAAGAAGAGAAAAAGAAAGGGTCTCAGAAAATATTTGAAGAGATTATAGTTGAAAACTTCCCTAACATGGGAAAGGAAATAGTGAATCAAGTCCAGGAAGCACAGAGAGTCCCATACAGGATAAATCCAAGGACATTACATAATGATCAAGGGATCAATCCAAGAAGAAGATATAACAATTGTAAATACTTATGCACCCAACATAGGAGCTCCTCAATACATAAGGTAAATACTAACAGCCATAAAAGGGGAAATCGACAGTGACACAATAATAGTAGGGGACTTTTAACATCCCACTTTCACCAATGGACAGATCATCCAAAAGGAAAATAAATAAGGAAACACTAGCTTTAAATGACACATTAGACAAGATGGACTTAATTGATATTTATAGGACACTCCACTCAAGAACAGCAGAATACACTTTCTTCTCAAGTGCTCATGGAACATTCTCCAGGATAGATCATATCTTCGGTCACAAATCAAGCCTTGGTAAATTTAAGAAAACTGAAATCTTATCAAGTGTCTTTTCCGACCACAACGCTATGAGACTAGACATCAATTACAGGGGAAAAAAATGTAAAAAATACAAACACAAAGGCTAAACAATATACTACGAAATAGCCAAGAGATCACTGAAGAAATCAAAGAGGAAATCAAAAAATACCCAGAAACAAATGACAATGAACACAACAAGGACCCAAAACCTATAGGATGCAGCAAAAGCAGTTCTAAGAGGAAAGCTTATAGCAATACAATCCTACCACAAGAAACAAGAAACATCTCAAATAAACAACTTAACCTTACACCTAAAGCAATTAGAGAAAGAAGAACAAAAAAACCCCAAAGTTAGTAGAAGGAAAGAAATCATAATGATCAGATCAGAAATAAATGAAAAAGAAATGAAGGAAACAATAGCAAAGATCAATAAAACTAAATGCTGGTTCTTGGAGAAGATAAACAAAATTGATAAACTATTAGCCAGACTCATCAAGAAAAAAAGGGAGAAGACTCAAATCAACAGAATCAGAAATGAAAAAGGAAATGTAACAACCGACACTGCAGAAATACAAAGGATCATGAGAGATTACAACAAGTAACTATATGCCAATAAAATGGACAACCTGGAAGAAATGGACACATTCTTAGAAAAGCACAACCTTCCAAGACTGAACCAAGAAGAAATAGAAAATATAAACAGACCAATCAAAAGCACTGAAATTGAAACTGTGATTAAAAATCTTCCAACAAACAATAGCCCAGAACCAGATGGCTTCACAAGTGAATTCTATCAAACATTTAGAGAAGAGCTTACACTTATACTTCTCAAACTCTTCCAAAATATAGCAGAAGGAGGAACACTCCCAAACTCATTCTACGAGGCCACCATCACCCTGATACCAAAACCAGACAAAGATGTCACAAGAAAAGGAAACTACAGGCCAATATCACTGATGAACAAAGATGCAAAAATCCTCAACAAAATACTAGCAAACAGAATCCAACAGCACATTAAAAGGATCATACACCATGATCAAGTGGGACTTATCCTAGGAATGAAAGGATTCTTCAATATACGCAAATCAATCAATGTAATACACCATATTAACAAACTGAAGGAGAAAAACCATATGATAATCTGAAAAGATGCAGAAAAAGCTTTCAACAAAATTCAACACCCATTTACGATAAAAACTCGCCAGAAAGTAGGCACAGAGGGAACCTATGCCTATATGATAATAATAAAGGCCATATATGACAAACCCACAGCCAACATCATTCTCAATGGTGAAAAAGTGAAACCATTTCCTCTAAGATCAGGAACAAGACAAGGCTGCCCACTCTCACCACTATTATTCAACATAGTTTTGGAAGTTTTAGCCACGGCAATCAGAATAAAAGGAATTCAAATCGGAAAAGAAGTAAAACTGTCACTGCTTGGAGATGACATGGCATTAGACATAGAGAATCCTAAAGATGCTACCAGAAAACTACTAGAAATAATCAACGAATTTGGTAAAGTAGCAGGATACAAAATTAATGCACAGAAATCTCTTGCATTTCTATACACTAACGATGAAAAATCTGAAAGAGAAATTAAGGAAACATTTCCATTTACCATTGCAACAAAAAGAATAAAATACCTAGGAATAAGCCTACCTAAGAAGACAAAAGACCTGTATGCAGAAAACTATGACACCGACGAAAGAAATTAAAGACGATACAAACAGATGGAGAGATATACCATGTTCTGGGATTGGAAGAATCAACATTGTGGAAATGACTATACTACCCAAAGCAATCAACAGATTCAATGCAATCCCTGTCAAACTAACAGCGGCATTTTTCACAGAACTAGAACAAAAAATTTTACAATTCTTATGGAAATACACAAGGCCCCGAATAGCCAAAGCAATCTTGAGCAAGAAAAACAGAGCTGGAGGAATCAGGCTCCCAGACTTCAGACTATACTACAAAGCTACAGTAATCAAGACTATGGTACTGGCACAAAAACAGAAATATAGATCAGTGGAACAGGATAGAAAACCCAGAGATAAACCCATGCACATATGGTCGCCTTATCTTTGAGAAAGGAGGCAAGAATATACAGCGGAGAAAAGACAGCCTCTTCAATAAGTGGTGCTGGGAAAACTGGACAGCTACACGTAAAAGAATGAAATTAGAACACTCCCTAACACCATACACAAAAATAAACTCAAAATGGATTAAAGGCCTAAATATAAGACCAGACACTATAAAACTCTTAGAGGAAAACATAGGCAGAACACTCTATGACATATATCACAGCAAGATCCTTTCTGACCCACCTCCTAGAGAAATGGAAATAAAAACAAAAATAAACAAATGGGACTTAATGAAACTTCAAAGCTTTTGTACAGCAAAGGAAACAATAAACAAGATGAAAAGACAACTCTTAGAATGGGAGAAAATATTTGCAAACGAAGCAACTGATAAAGGATTAATCTCCAAAATATACAAGCAGCTAATGCAGCTCAAAATCATAAAAACAAACAACCCAATCCAAAACTGGGCAGAAGACCTAAATAGAAATTTCTCCAAAGAAGATATACAGATTGCCAACAAACACATGAAAGGATGCTCAACATCACTAATCATTAGAGAAATGCAAATCAAAACTACAATGAGTTATCACCTCACGGCAGTCAGAATGGCCATCATCAAAAAATCGACAAACAATAAATGCTGGAGAGGGTGTGGAGAAAAGGGAACCCTCTTGCACTGTTGGTGGGAATGTAAATTGATACAGCCACTATGGAGAACAGTATGGAGGTTCCTTAAAAATCTAAAAATAGAACTACCATATGACCCAGCAATCCCACTACTAGGCATATACCCTGAGAAAATCATAATTCAAAAAGAGACATGTACCACAATATTCATTGCAGCACTATTTACAATAGCCAGGACATGGAAGCAACCTAAGTGTCCATCGACAGATGAATGGATAAAGAAGATGTGGCACCTATATACAATGGAATATTACTCAGCCATAAAAAGAAATGAAATTGAGTTATTTGTAGTGAGGTGGATGGACCTAGAGTCTGTCATACAGAGTGAAGTAAGTCAGAAAGAGAAAAACAAATAGTGTATGCTAACACATATATATGGAATCTAAGGAAAAAAAATGGTCCTGATGAACCTAGGGGCAGGAAAGGAAAAAAGATGCAGACGTAGAGAATGGACTTGAGGACACGGGGAGGGGGAAGGGTAAGCTGGGATGAAGTGAGAGAGTAGCACTGACATACATACACTACCAAATGTAAAATAGATAGCTAGTGGGAAGCAGCTGCATAGCACAGGGAGATCAGCTCGGTGCTTTGTGACCATCTAGAGGGGTGGGATAGGGGGCTGGGAGGGAGATATATATATACATATAGCTGATTGACTTTGTTATACAGCAGAAACTAACACATTGTGAAGCAAATAAACTCCAATAAAGATCTTTGAAAAAAAAAAAAAAAGATTCAGTTGGCAAAATTTTTAGAGGTCCTCCAAATACCTGGGACAAAAGCATCGCTGTTGATCTTTCTAAATCTTAGATCCACCCCTTTTAAAACTCATAAACTTTCACGCTTGAGATAGTCGAGATAGTCACAGGACACCAATGCACTTGACTTCTGCCTCTTTTGACTCACAACTGATAAAAGGAGAGATATTCCAATATAACAAAGGAATAATTCTTTCTGTTAAAAATAATCTTGCTCTACTGGAACAATCTCTTCACAGTGCACTCTCAGGAGACAAAGACAGTAAGCATTACACCTTGCAACCTGGAGATCTAATCTACTAGAAAAGATACCTCCAGGAAGACTCTCTTCAACTTCATTTGAAAGGTTCCTATCAGATACTACTAAGCAACCTTTATGCCACCCAACTCTAAGGAACAGATTTTTGGATTCATGTGACATACCTAAGGAAAGCACTGAACCCTAACTGAAACTGCACATCACTTGGTGACCTAAAAGTAAAGATTTCCTGGAAATCTGTGAAAAGCCTATGAAATTGGTAAACCTGACTCTTGATCAGCAGTGGTTTCAGAGAAAGCACCTGATCAAAAGGGAAAAATATAAAAATTTAATAACAGAAATCTCAATTAAATATAGTTGGGAGACCAGAACTGAGAGCTCTCACACCCTGTGACAAGAGCAGAGCCCAACAGGATGAAGAAAGTCTTCTCTCCTTTCCTGGAAGGGACTCAGCCTATGAAAAGCCATGGACTCTTTGTTTACTATATCCCTCCCAACTTCCTTTCCCCTTTATAAAACTGTTCTCTTTCCCTTGCTGTGCAGGGAATGCTTGCAGACCCCAAATTGTAATTCTCTGCTGATCCCAAATAAACCCATCCTTGTTGAATAAGTAACTGGCAGTATATTTGTTTTACACACACACACACACACACACACACACACACACACACAGAATTGTATATTATTGGAAGAGTATAAATTATAAGATGATAAAAAATAGTGAGGCAAAGACAAAGCAGGTCTAAGTATGGTTTGTTATTGATTTTTCCAAAAAAAGTTTTCAGAGCAACAAATTCTTTCTCCCCCCCCCCATTAAATTGTGCTTTAATATTATTTTCTATTTGCTTTCATTTTAGTTAAATTTATTGTATTATCCCTAATACTGTGAAGTAACTTTTTTATTTTTAGACTTTCTTGAGCAGTAATGAAAGCATTTAAGACTATGACTTCTTCTAAGTATATTTTGATTGTTGCTTATGAATTTTATCATGAAATAAATTCCTTATTGTTATTTTAATAATTTGTTACTCTTTGACTCATGAGTAATTTAGGATGAAAATACATGCATACACATATTTAAGTACTGAGGATTTTTCTTTGGTTCATAGGTCTTTATAAATACTGTGGTTCGTGGGTTCCTTTTTATTGTTGATTATCGTTGCTTTCTTTTTGCATTCACTCAGTATCTAATAGACCATCTTTAATCATTTTGTACCATTTGGGTTTTGAATATAAGCAACAGAAACTTAGTTTGCTAATTATATCCACACATGCAAAAAATAAAATCTAGAGAAAACTTTTATAAGATTTGGGAAAAAAATCTAAGAACCAAAGGAAACTAAGTAACAATAACCTTGTCAAATACTTGATAGGAAAAGTCTGGTCAGGACACTGTTTTTGGTAAATGTGGACTCTCAACAATACTGCAACCAGAATTTCCTTCCTGATCCTCCGTCTTTGCGTTACTCCTTTCAAAGTCGAAGTTCTAGATGGGCAGACCCATATGCTAATTTCCTAGAAACCACAAAATAAACAAAAACAAACACAGAAAACCCCAGAACTCCTGAGCCCTGCCTCCTACCAAGTTTCGTACATTACCGGTTTCCCCTCAAAAGAGAATATTTCTTGGATGCCAGGCAGTCAAATAAACAACAAATGGCCATTTCAATATTTACAGAAGATCCCATAATTTCATTTTGTTGTAGGGCTATATTTGAGACTTTTTGCCTTTAAATATAGAATACATAACTGCCACAAACTGATGTGTCTGAATTTACCTCCATTTACTAAGAATCCAGATAATTTGTGGTATGTGATGAGTAAAGGGGGATACACACAAGGCAGCTTGTCTCTTTTTTGTTTTTTTCAGTATTTCCTTTATTGAATGAAAGGCTTTAGTATAATTAATGGTAAAAATGATTATATGGAGCGTTTATGATTATTCATTAGAAATGTACTTTAATTAATCGTTAATAATTTTCTGGTGCTGTAGATCTACATAGCAAGAGGTGTAGCTTTACTTTACACTGATCACAACCACACTGGGATGCCAGAAACAGTTGCCAAAAATACTGCATTTAATTTCTAGTTTCATCAATGGTACCTTAAAATTATAATTGACATGTAGTGCTACAATGAATTAAAAGTTAAGATGATCTTGAAGTACAGCCAAGCCATCACTATTGAAGCTTTAATGGACTGAGTGTATAAAAGAATAAATACCATGTGACAAGATTATTCTTAAGTATTTTCTATATGTTGAACTGCAATTAGGGGACTATGGACAAGATAGGTCAAATGAACATTATTCGGACAGTGGAATTACAAATTGATGCAATGAATTACAGTCACTGAGTTCTTGAAAGTGACAGCAACAGACAAAACCCTGGGTGAAGCAATCTGCAATGGAATTGTTCAATTTCATGAAGCATCATTTAACTCATCAACCAAAGAGACAGAACCACAAATCATGAGAGGACTCGCCACTAGCTACCAATATAGGAAAAAATAACTGTTCGTTTTTGACTTCCAAATACATGCTCCCAGTGTTAACACTGTGATTTAATTATTTCTATTTTAAAAAGAGAATGCTGAACTTTACAGATATTAAATATCATGCCTTACTATATACAACCAGGAAGTGACAGAACCTAGATTCAAACTCCATTCTATCTGATTTCAAAGTCTATATTTTTCTCTATATTTAAGGCAGAAAGGGCTGAACGCAATGCACAGGTATTTCCTTTTGGTCAAACACATTCTACGATTAAGTTACCCTCAATATTCTTACATGATAATCCCATATCTTATTCAATTCAAATA
This sequence comes from Balaenoptera borealis, assembly GCF_965194805.1. Classification (NCBI taxonomy): domain Eukaryota; kingdom Metazoa; phylum Chordata; class Mammalia; order Artiodactyla; family Balaenopteridae; genus Balaenoptera; species Balaenoptera borealis. The sequence continues at coordinate 22,898,685 of NC_138863.1, forward strand.
GGGCCAAAAATTTATTTTTGCCAAGAGACCACACCTAGGTTCAACCACATCTAAAATGGTGATATCCAGGGCTCTCTTTTGGTTTTTAACTTCCACCAATTATCTATCCATATAATTTCACTGGCAATCTGAATGAAAGTAAGAAACAGTCATTTACATTATCAAAAGAGGGAATGAAAAAACATCTCTGTTTAACTTTGGAGCATATTACATGATTCTTACAAGGATACTAAACTAAGTAATTATGTTTTACCCTACGTTCGTCTTTACTCTTCCCTAAGAACATACATCATGATAAAAGAGGCAAGGTTATGAAGTAGAATTAGACTTAGAAGTTTTTCATTTTATATGGAACAGTATAAAACTCAGTATCACAGACAGATGCTTACAAATGCCTTTCAATAATCAAGTTTTATTTAATATCATGTTAAAATAGAGATAGGATGTAGCGGTAAAGGGATATGGACTTTGTTGCTGGAAGGAACAGGTTTGCAATCTCAAGACCACCACTTATAGCTGTAGACCTTTGAAAAAGTTATTTAACATCTTTGATCTTCAGAGATGTTAGCTTTTTTAGCTATAATATGGTGAAAATATTCTCTAACTTGCAGTGTTATGTGATGATTAAATATAATCATGTGTCTAAAATGCCTGACAGAGTAAATGCTAATTATTTTTATTACAGCTATTATTAAATGACCTAAGAGGAACTGAATTTAGGAATCTACCATACCTAAATTTCATACCTTCCTAGATAATTATTTCTCTTCTAATAATATAAATACTCTAAAATTGATACAAATAACCCATTTCAGCCATGAAATAAGAATTGGGCAAGCATATGGAAAAATGTTTTTGAGAAGATTTAGCCTGTGTTATTTTTACTCAAAGGATGAGTTGTGAATATCTGGTATTTTTCCTTTGGATTGTTCCCACTAATCCTAGAATTCAACCCAATCCATACAATTCAATATATAAGACAGTGCAAAGCAGTGTCTTAACCATGACAAAAGTGAAGTGCTATCTTGTCAAGAATATTCAAGTTATCCTAAAGAACTGGTTAGGGATTTTACTTATTCTTATACCTTCTTTTACCTCAACTCTACATCTTTATTGGATTCAACTTAAATAAACTGCATGAAGTATGACTTTATTTCTAACTCTTACAGAATTGAAATAATCCCATAAAACGAATCTATCCATATGTTTGTTAGGAATACACAGTCATTACTAATCATTGTTTCCAATATTGAAATATGACTTTTTTCAAAGCCTGATAACCAGATACAAAAATCTAGTCTTCCCACTGCTGGCCATTGTCATGCTACTTATATTAACTGCAAAGGATAAGAGAAAAAGAATGATGGTATTTGTGTTATGTATGCAAAGATATTATATGGTGTATACGAGATATAAAAGGAACTGCGGCATTTTATGAGGTAAATAATCTTTTGAAACCTTGTAACATTAAATTGATTTATTTACTATATGATTATTTTATTATTTTTTTAAAAAATACTTATTTTTAATTTTTAGAAAACAGTGATTTTTTCTTTTTAGATAAAATGTTTTCTTACCTAAAAAGCAAAACATCTGATTTTTGGTCTCTCCCTCCTTTCCTCCCTCCCTCCCTTCTTTCCTTCCTTCCTTCAACACAATTGATCATCTATTATGCCAAAGGCTGTGAAAGTATAGAATAAAGCTCAGAGTTTCATGTTAGAGATATATTAATAGGTGAACAACTATGATATATGACAGTTTCTATAAGTATATGTAAAATATATTAAGTTCTTACATGTATTAGTCAATTTTCTAAGCACTTCAATTTTCTGTGCACTTTAATCCCCATTATACCCTTATGTGATAGGAACTATGACTATATTTTACAAATGAGGCAACTGAGGTTCACAGATTTCAGGCAGTTATGGCCAAGGCCACACTGCCAATAAGCAGCAGAATTTGGGTTTGAATCCAGGCACAATGGCTGTGTGCTATTACTGTGCTGTACTGTCTGACATACATGCAAGATAACATAGATTTAAGCAAAGGACTCTATAGAAACACAACTAAGCACATTTATTTTTCAAACATAACTGCTGGTACCATGTTACTGAAACCATTAGTTATTACAAAAAAAGTCAGCAAATTGGTAAGGTTTGTCTTTTTGTGGAAAAAAAAATACCTCATTTGTCAAGTTCAACATTTTAAGTACTTTACCCCCCAAAAAGGCAAAATTCTATGTGGTATAAAATTTTCTTAGTTGCTTCTTGAGACACCTAATCCACAGGGGCAAAATGGAGAACTTTTTTTAGGGAAGGATAAGTAAATCTTTAAGAATAGAAGTAAACTCTCCATTTGAAGGGAGGAAGAGGTATTTTAGCTAGAAAAAAATAGCAAAGGAAAGGTTTTTTCGAAAGAAAAGATCATTGCACTATACTGGCTAATTTCACATGGCTAGTATATAGTGAGTTTAATAACTGATGGTAGCTGACATTTATTTAGTGAGGGAGCAGTAAGCTTTGCATAGGATTTGTGTAATATATGTAAAGGTCTTTGAATTGAGGTCTCCAAAGTAAGGTGCATCACAATATATGGAAAACAATGCAGTGAAGCTTTCTTCGTGTACTGCAACATATTATTGCAGTTTGGAACACTGAGTATTTTTAAGTTGCTTAATTTTATTCAAATAGATCCTTTGATGATTAGAATCTTCAGAATCTTTTATAATAAATCAGACAGTGACCAAGAAAATGTTTCATACCCTCACAGAACTTCACTGTTACATTTAGCAAAGCATGTATTTTAAAGTTGACCTTAAAGACGAGTCATATGCTTTTTTCCCCAAAACACAAGTATTCCTAATTTCTTGACCTTTTATGTTTTGATAAGCATTTGTTAGCCATGTACTATAAAGCAAGTATTTTTGAAAATAATAATAAAGTTAATCATTCCATCAAAGTAAAGGTGACATTTTAACAGTGAACAAAAAAGGAATCATTTTAAAAAGAAACTTGCTCTATGGAGCATTTGATAACAATTGTTTGGAAGTGCTTCCCCTGCCAATATGTAAGGGCAATCACCTTTCAAAGCTATTGAGTCAAACTCTTAAAAATGTAGGAAAATAATTTTCTACTTTGTTTTAAAATAGTAGAAAACTTCTAGGTACTTTATAAAACCAACTGATCAACCTCAGGAGGGGAGAAATGCCTAGCAAATTTTAACAAAAATGCCATTGCATAACTGGATGAATTTGAAAATCCATTATCCAAATTGATAGCTACAGACCATGATGCACTTTTTTTCTTTAGAGTTTTGTGTCTTTGTGAGGGATCATTTGCACATCTGATAGTTGTTAAATCCAAGCATAGATCTGACTAATGAATCATTGAATTACAGTGTTAAACAAACATTTTTGAAAATGTAAGCATATTGAATCATCTTTTCTTACTGAAATGCCATTTTAACACTATTCTGATTGCCAGTGAGAACCAACTAAAACTAGAGGCCGTAAAATAAAAATACAGAATTGAGTTTGGAGAGTCAGCCTGCTTCCTGACTCTTGCACTGACCAATTGGCTGGTCTGAGCAACATATTTTACTCTTCTGAGCCATTGTTTTTTCAGTTCCTAATACAGATGATAATGATGATTCCACTAAGCATTACATAGCTGTTACAGGTAAAGTGATGGCACATAGTAGGTATTCAACAAGTGTTATTCACTAAATCACCTCTTGGAATAGTGAGCTTTGGCACAAGAAGCCAAAGCTATAGTTATATTGAGTTTATATCAAGCATATATCAATTACTACCTTTAATTTTAAGATAATTTCTCTTTTTGTCTGCTCCCTAGTAGACTGTGTGTACACTGAGGGCAGGGACTCTGTCACAGTCAACAGTCCAGAACCCAGGATATTGCCTGGCACAAAGATCTTCAAAAAATATTACTAAGCTGAATGTGGCTGAGGAATAAAACCTAGAGAGAGAAGGTACAATCTTTGCCTTTGTTTCCACATTTGGGCTTCTGAATAATGTCAGGCTCCTTTAAGAGTTCACCAGGTAGCATCTGAGGAGAACAACAGCCTAGGCAGGGTGCAGGTTGAACTGTGGAGTCCACAACGGGTTAGCACCACACAGGACCCAAGAGTAACTTTTTTGGTGAGTTCTCAGTTTTTCACTTCATAGGAACTCAGAGTGATCAGTTACTGGATCTTTTGGCTACAGCTAAGTTGGGACAACACAGTATGCTGGACTAGAGCCTGCAGTTAGTCTAGGGAGCAAGACATGGACACCAAAGGCGGTCCAGGCCATGAACTCTGTGTCTGACTCATCGCAAGAGGCGAAATGTCAGCAACTCTGATCTTTGTCAGCCTAGCTCTGAACTCACAGATGTATTACTCATTCTATTCTATGTTTTACTGTACAGTGAGCACATTCTTTCTTTTCTTTTTTTCAAAAAAATTCTAAAGCCTTAATATTTTCATTGGACTTGTGAATGACTAATAATCTCGGCCTTTATAATAGGCTTCCAAATCACTGATGTATATTTGAATTTTTCATGTCGCTTTTTGAGAGGGCATTATAAGTTTTCACTAAATGTACTATATTATACATCATTTTCTGACAATATTACAATCTTTTTTCAATTTTAATAAAATAATTTTATTGTTTCATAACTTTGAGGAAAAATACTCTGCATGTAGTCCTATAAAACAGAGCAATTTCATGAGTTTCCAAACTGCAAGCTATTTAATAGCCTCCATTTGGTAATTACAAAGATTTATAGTCCTTTCCTTGTCTCCCACAAAACTCAGAGCCCATCTGTCCAGTTGACTTAGAGACTGACTTAGAGGTCTCCACATTCATTATCTTTGACAATAAGCTGTTAGATTAGGTTAATGATTTAAGGCTAGTATATGTTTGGGAATGGGAGAAAGAGGTTTAAAACTAATTTATAGGAATATAATCCACTAGTCATTTTCATGTTTCATCAAAAAATATTTTAGAAAATGTCTCAATACTAGTTGGTCACATTGAGGTGACAAAATGTTCTGCTTTTGCTTTACTGTGAAGGAAGTCATTCATCTCATTTTAGGTTCAGTCTTTCAGCATCACCTGACAGTTTATCATTTATCAAGGAATTTACATAATATAAAAGTTATAAAAAAGGAGAATACCAGAATACTACAGATGTAGTTGATATTACAAGTCTAATAATACCATCCATATCAGTATGTTGTACAGTTTTTACTATTACACAGAAAAAACTATAGCTATCCTGGTTACTTTTTTCAACATCTCATAATATTTAACTACAAAAATACATTTATTTTTAACTTCTTCACAAATCATTGTGAAATAAAAAAGCTAATAATTTCATATTATATAAACAACATGTAACATGTACCCTTTAAAAACTATATATAAAATATGAATTTTTAAAAATCTGGCTGTTTCAAGTTTTTTTTGTTTTGTTTTGTGTTTTAAAAAAAATGAGGTAGATCTGAAACAAATCACCAGAACTGCTAACGCAACTTAAGTGAAATGATTCTGTTTAATTCTAGAGTTGCTGTCATATATTATTTGTAGACTTTTATAATAACATTTAGTTAACAACTTGCATTGTCTACTTATTAATAACCTAAATTAAGTGAATTTCCCTTTGTTTTACATGCTAATTCTATTTTATATAGATACCAATTTAAATATATATTTTTTAACATCTGGTTTGAAATATTTTCAGAAAATAAACTAATTAAATGAACTTTATTTCTAACCATTGATGTATTTACCATAATTTATGAACAACATTTTATTTATACCAAAGTATTTTAGAGTCCTTTCCCTAGTATTAATGACTATAAAGCTAGCATGCATACTACTAATAAAATTGTAATAATATTAATAATAAAAATTTTAATTTGCCATTAAAACAAATTTGAAAAATATATGTTAATATTGATTAAAGAAATACAATCTTTTTAAGGACATACATTCAATCCACATGCTATCCTGCTGTGTGCTAAATGCCCTGTGCTGTGCTGAATCCCTCTTTTCTCCTGCTCCCGGACATACTGTAGGAAATAAGACCAGTATACAAGGAGTTCCCAACAAGAGGTAGGAAGGCCACCATCAATAAGCAACTCTAGGCATTTAAGGCAGATACACGAGAGGCAACTTCTCTTTGTAAGAGCAGTTTTACTTCTAAGCATTAGTGCTCCAGTTTTTCACAGGAAAGAAAATAAATAAGAGACATGTTTCCTGATAACATTCAGTTATAGCACTCTGAGAGACAGACAAAAACAAAATCTGATATCAAAAGAAAATGAGCATAAAATTTAGGTCACTACTAAATTAATATTTTCTCTGTGGGTTTTCCTTTACCAATGGCTTTTATACACACTTCACATGTAAGTATTTAGGCTAAATGCGTTGAAAATCTTGCTTTTTCATTGATGCTCCATTAGCAGGAGTGAATTCTGTTGCACCAGGGTCTAAGCTATTTTAAAGCAAGGAGAAGGTTGTGGCACCTTTTTTACCCAACAACAAATCATTCTGATTTTACTCTTAATTCATGGCTGATACACTTTTCCCACAGTGCCCCTTGACTGCTGCCCCTTGACATGCTGCAACATGTGAAGTTGTGTCTAAGGTATCTGTCATTCTACCATTAGCTGTTTTTCTATAATATGTGAACCTAAGGTCTCCTTGTTCCCTATTTATCCTAAATCAATTTGTCTCAGAGGACTAAATAGGGCCTCCCATAATGAACTTGGGTCCCTGTTCATACTATCTGTATGTTCACCATCATATTCCTCTATTGATGTCAATCATGCATTGTATACAGGAAGATAAATGGGAAACATTACAAGTTGCATTTCTTTCCTGACTCACGAACCATAAAATATGGATTTTTTCTCTTTTTAGTATAGTCTCCTACATTATCCTCATCAAATGTTGCTAAGAACAAATAGGGAGACCCTGTTTTGCATATTTTGGCATTCCACAAATTACTAAAGTGTGTGCTCAATTAGTTGTGTTTGCTCTTTCCCAAATCTTTAATCCCTTCCTCTCCCCTACCGCTAAGCAAATAAACATGCTGTCTCCTATCTGAACAAGGGAGACCTCTATTCGATCCTACAGGCATAGACTTTTCTCCTCTTCATCTCCACAGCCAAACTCTTTGAAAGTGTAGTTCCCAAATTCCATCTCCATTTCTTCACATCTAATTCACTTCTGAAGCCACAGTAATCCAGGATTATCTAGTTTTAACACTGAAAAATCCCACAACCCAGGAAAACTCTCAGTCTTAGCTAGATAAACTGGGACAGTTGGTCACCTTTAAACCCCTTTTCTTCCCTCCCATTATCTCCACATCCAGTCACTTTTCAAATTGTAAGAGTTAAACCCCTTATCTTGAATCCATACTTTCCTTTATATTCTCACAGTCTCCTAGTTCAAATTCTCATCTGCTCACAGCCTACTGTACAAGCCTCCTATATGAGAATGACTCCCTTAACTCTACTATCAAATTAATCTTTCTAAAAGGTTAACCTGATTATGTTACCCTGTTTGCTTAACATGCTTTAATAGATTCCTTCTGAAAACCATAAAATTTCAATCAGATACTTAATGATCTTGTCCTTGTCTATCTGTATACTCTTGCTTGTTTTTTCTTCCTCCTTCCTTAAGCTCTATTCAAACATATTATTACTCTCAGAATATGCCTTTGTAGCCTCATACTTCTATGGCTTTGTACATGCACTGCTGTTTCCTGGAATCCACCTTCTCGAGATTACCTGGTATATCGTGCTTACCCTCCAAATCTCAGCTCAAGCACAGCCTCCTCTTGGGAGCCATCCACAGCCTTCTAGGCAGATAAGAGTTCTCCTTCTTGCTTTTCCCCTGCGTCTTGTATCCTCTTCCATTTTAACACATACCTCATTGCATTAAAATCTCGTTTCTCCTTCCTTTCCAAGCTACAAAGTCCTTAAGGAGAGGTGCTATGCATTTCCCTGTCATATGTTTTGTATCAGCAGAGTTTCTATCTCAATAAAAAATTGTTGCATTAATGTTTAATGAAGTAATTACATTATTTTTATAGTCCTACTTTTAGGAGGCAGGGTACATAAAAGCACATAGACAAGATCTTGTAAATAGGAACTTATTACCCTTCTTTTAACCTACATGCCCCTGTACAATTACTTCATAAATTGTACCTAATACCTGAAAAGTGACTAAGAGTAACTAGACCTATCAAAATTGGAAAAAGTGTTGATGATTTGCTTACCGTTCTTGCATCCCATGCAGACAGGGACTTATCTGCAGAACCTGTGAGAAGAATGTTGGAGTAAGGAAAAAACTCGATGCTGTTCACAGAGTCTGTATGTCCATACAAAGTGCATCTGCATCTTTCACTGTAGAGAGAAACAGTAAGAGTTAAAGCTGTAGGACTTAGCACTACATGTTTCTTATGCTGTCTATACAATGCTAACAAAGATAGTTCAAGTATCTGAGGCATAAAGTAGCTTTACAAGTGGCAAGATGTACAAAAATAACATTTTAAAAGGAGAGTTCTACAATCACCTTATATTCTAAGCACTTTATAGAATTAGCAGCATAAAATTGACTAAATTTAAATTACGTTCAATTTATAAAGTCACTTGGTAAAGTCATCTTCATAATACCTCATTTATTCCTTATCATGAAATGACTACTTAAAAACTGTTCCCATCTCATAAAGGAATACACTGATGAAGAAAACATTTCTTAATATGGGAAGACCAGAGAAACTTCTTTAAGTTGCTCAGTCTCTCTTCCTCCCCCCACCCCGCCCCCGCCTCAGCTGCTTGGGCTTTTATGTTAGAATCACCTGAGATACTTTTAGCAGATACTCCACCTCAAGTCCCAGACATTCTGTTTCACTGGATCTGAGATGAAGCCTGAGCAGAAGTGTGAATTAACGAATCTAAACCCGTGGTTCTCAAAGTGTTTTACCCAGACCAGCAGCATCAGCACCCCTTGGGAACATATGAGAAATGCAAATTGGGCCTCATCCTAAACCCACTGAATCAGAAACTCTGGGGTTGGGGCCCAACAGTCTGTGTTTTACAAGCTCTCCAGTTGATTCTGATACTCACAGAAGTCTGAGAACCACTGATCTAAATGATTAGAAATAACTCATAAGGAAAGACAACTGCAGCTTTGCCTTTTGCCATTTTATGAAAGGACTGTTTCTTAATGAAGCAGGATATATTCATAGAGCAGTATCACTTCTCATTTGTAATGTTTGATTGTCTTTAATTAACTTTATTTATAAACCTACTTTAAAAATAGAGAAGAAACAGGATAACTAATAATGCCGAGAACAGAGGAGTCAATATAAGTACATTTCTAATATGATAACCAGCTCATTAAGCTCTGATCAGCTGATGGCTGTCTGGCTTGAGCCATGCCATACGTGACAGTATGGTGGAGTGGGAAAAACTCTGCGATGGGAGCTGGTAGCCTGGGTTCCAGTCCTAACTTTGACAAGAACTAGCAGGGTTACCATAGAGAAGTTATTAACCTCAGTGGCAGTAGGGGTCCTTCTTGTGAGAATGAGATTACTTAATTTGATGCACTGAGAGGTCCAATCTAGCTCCGACAATCTGAGATTTTTGACCAAGGTTGTAAATGTAAAAGGCAAGGGAAGAAGTCAAATTGAGCATAACATCTAAGAACAGTTTGGAGCAAAGTTTGTTCCTCCTTACTTAAATTTTGGCTTTTTTGAGAAGTTAGAAAATATTAAGATTTATGTGGATACGTATGTAAGTTACTCAGTTTTGCCCCTTGATTGAGACTTTTCATATCAAAGTGAAGTATTATAGTAATTAATGTCAGGAACAAGGAAATAAAATCAATAAATTCATTAATCAGGGCCATTTTGTATCAGTTTCTTTATCTTAATATTTCTGAGAGAGGCTGATAATATTTTGATCATTAAGGTTGATGAAAGGTCAATATATACCAGGGCTCAAAAACCATGGCCCATGGCTGGCTGCCTATTTTCGCAAAGAATGATTTATTGGAACACATCAATTTGTTTACACATGTCTATTGCTGCTTTCCCATGACAACAGCAGAGTTGCACAGTAATGAGAGACCATATGGTTCACAAGCCTAAAATATCTAATACCTGACCCCTCAAAAATATATTTGGATATTTGTAAGTATGCTCAGATTTTATTTATGACATTTTTTTGAGATGTGTGCTAAAACTTACAGGATAAATTATTTTCTTTTATTTTTAAAGAAGTACTGTTTTATGTAGAAATTTTACCTGCTATTTTCTAATGATTCTCAAAATATAAGTACAAAACATTTCTTTAAACGTTTATATTCCAAAGCCCACTATATTGACATAATCATCTTTAACTATTAGAGTAATTGCTCCAGATATAGCTCTATGACAGAGAAAAAGAGAGAGAGATTGATTTCATAGAAAAATGAAAATTATATATAATGTAGTAAATTATTAAATTAAATTATATAAGAAAGTCAATAGTTTATTATTATGAAATATCATTCTCTAAAAAACATCCTCACATTAAGAAAATATTAAGTATGTTATTTTTAGTCATATTTCATTTATAGAAAGTATAATTTAAAAAGGAAATGTTTATAATTATAACATGTTTATAATTCCTCCCATTTTTCTTTTACTCACCTACCAATTTTTTGAAATCATTTTGTTAATCTTACAACGTCAAAAATTATAACACACACATATGATCAGTAATCATAAATCCCAGTGTTGCTCAGTGCCTCCCATCCTCCTAGTGTTCAATTAATATCTATTTAAATTAATCCTCTGAACCCATACTTTTATACATTTTCTTGATTATTCAGTACTTCAAAAGCAATTCTGAATGGTTGTAATATCTTGGGACCATCACTTCTCCTTCTCCAATGTTTGTGGAGGAATGTTTCACTGTCTCATACCAGGGGCAAAGTCTGAGGCCAGCCGAATCTCTCTTCCCTTTCCTGCCTAACTTCCTTTGTGGATGATTTGCTTTTTATACCCATAGCCCTAACAGTTCTTTTGCAAACACTGGAGTTCAGAAATTTCACCATGGCATGGCTTGATAGCAATTTCCATCTTAGACTTTTCTTATTCTAATAAATAGTTATTCTTTCACTATATCTTTACACTTTTCTCTTCCATTTATTCTGCTTGTTTTTTCTTTTTTCCCCCTTAAGAACACCCGCTATGTTTTATTTTGTCTCATTTTCCTCTACATTTAACATTTTGTCTATAATCCTTGTATCCTTATATATATATATATAAAATTTCTTTTTCACACCTGTTCTTTATAATTCTTAATTGTGGTTATTTGTGTGTCTGTGAAGAGGGAGCAATCAAAAACCTTTATTTCTGTTTTTGATTTCACTTTTTTCCTGATATTTCTCAGTCTGCTTTCTATCTGCATCTATTGTCTTATAAAATCATAATAAAATGCTTTAGCTCTTTTGATGTTCTATTTTATTATGTAAAATCAACTTGAAATATAGCATTTTGGGCTTCCCCAGTGGCACAGTGGTTAAGAATCTGCCTGCCAGGGGCTTCCCTGGTGGTGCAGTGGTTAAGAATCTGCCTGCCAATGCAGGGGACACGGGTTCGAGCCCCGGTCTGGGAAGATCCCACATGCCACGGAGCAACTAAGCCCGTGAGCCACAACTACTGAGCCTGCGTGTCTGGAGCCTGTGCTCTGCAACGGGAGAGGCCACGACACTGAGAGGCCCACGCACCGCGATGAAGAGTGGCCCCCGCTCACCGCAACTGGAGAAAGCCCTCGCACAGAAATGAAGACCCAACACAGCCAAAAATAAATATTAAAAAAAAAAAAAAAAAGAATCTGCCTGCCAGTTCAGGGGGCATGGGTTTGAGCCCTGTTCCAGGAAAAGCCCACATGCTGTGGAGCAATTAAGCCCATGCACCACAACTACTGAACCCACGTGCCACAACTACTGAAGCCTGTGCGCCTAGAGCCCGTGCTCCACAACAAGAGAAGCCACCGCAATGAGAAGCCCGTGCACCGCAATGAAGAGTAGCCCCCACTCGCCACAACTAGAGAAAGGCCGCGCTCAGCAACGAAGACCCAATGCAGCCAAAAATAAATAAAATCAAAATAAATAAATTTATAAAAAAAAGAAATACAGCATTTCTGTAATTTGACTGAAAATATAGAGGACTTTTTGTCTGAATTATTGGTAACTTTACTTACATAATTCTTTGTGCACTGTATGATCTTCAGTGGAATTTGGTTTATATTCATTTATTCTTCAATTTTTGCAATTCATCATCAGTTCTGGGTTGGTTTCTTTTTATTATGACTTAACATTATATGGGACAGCTACTTGCTAAAGATTAATGGCAAAAGGAGGGAAATTAGATTTAGGTTAACTCTAATTTCTAATCAGATTTGCTATCTTCCCAAAAGACTTCTCACTGAGTGTGTTACTGGCTTGATTCCTGAAGTTCATCTTTCCTCCACTTTTATATTTTAAAGTACAGATGTAGCTTGTTGCAAAACCCCTCAAGTCACAGGCCCTATATTAACTCTAAAGGCCCTTGTCTCCCTTACCACCCTCAACCTGCCTCACCTCTGGCAGTTTCCTTGATCTCCTTTAACCAGCAATAAAAGTGTCTTGCTGGGATTTGTGCTACGATGATAAAGTAACCGGTACTGTGCCTCTCCCTCCACAACAAACAACTATAAAATGACACAAATTATATGAGGCAACTGTTTTCTGGCACTGAACTAAACACAGCACAGGATGGGAATCCTTGAGCAAAGAAAAAATTTCAAAGAGCTCCATGACCTCCCTGACTTTCTGCTTGGAAACACTTCCCTGCTATCAAATATAGTAGTAGAACCCCAGTAGATTTGAAGTCTCACTGAGCCAAGAGGAAACGGGAATAGTTTGACCTGCTGCTGTGCCTGAAATTTGCAGTGAAGGGTATGTGAGAAAAGGGAGCTGCATGGGAAATGGCAGTAGTTTGCGTGGGGATTTGCTGTGAATTGTTGGCCAAGGTCTAGATGGCATTTCTACAGAGTAAGACTCTACAAGCCCTGTGTGGCTGAGTGCTGTACAATGATACCAGAGACCAGGTACTGATGGAAGACACTGGACTTTAATCCCAACTAGAGTGGAGGGAACTCAGTAGGCACCTCAGACTTTCAGTTGTGACTACAGAAAAGCACCCACCATAGGAGTAAGGGTCAGGTTCATGAATTAAGTTCAAAATGAAAATAGACTTGTCCTTACCAAGAATAAAACTAAGCCTGAAAGGGCAAAAATGATCTGCCTGTAATTAAACAGATTGCCAGAACAGAACTCACTACCTTTTGTAAAAAGACCACTTAATATAGACTCTCTACAATTTGCTATTAACCAACATCCAGCATATAATTAACAAAAAATTAGTACACATGTGAAGAGGTGAAAAATGTGACCCATAATCAAGTAAAAAGCTCAGTAGTAGAAACAGGCTCTAAGATGAATCAAATTTTGGTAATCAAAGACCAAGACATCAACCATATATCATAAGTACGTTTAAGGATTTAAAGAAACAGTTATAATGGGTGTACAAATAGAGACTCTCAGACAATAAATGGAAACTATAAAAAAAAGAATTGATAAGTATAACACATGAAACAAAGTTTATTGTATGAGCAAAATAGCAAGTTGGATACTGCAGAAAAAAGGATCAGTGAACTTGAATAAGATCAATAGAACATACCTAAATTGAAGAACAGAGAAAAAATATTGAAAAACCATAGATAGAGCCCCAGTCATCAGTGGGGATAATCACATGGTCTAACACAGGAATAACAGGGTTTCCGGAGGTGGCGGGTAGGTGTAGAGGAGGAGGGAAAGAGAAAAGGGTTAGAACATTTTTGAAAGAATACTGGCTAAAATGTTCCCCAATTTGATGAGAAATACCAATGTACAGATCCAAGAAGCTCAGGAAAATCCAAGCATAATTAAGAATAGACAGAACACACCTAAGCATATCATAGTAAAACTGCTAAAAGCAAAATCTAAAACAAAAATCTGAAAGTCACAATCAATGAAAGAAACATAACATGTAGGAAACAATGATGCCAATGGCAACTGACCTCTCAACAGAAACAACAGACAGAATACAATAAAACAACATTTTTAAGGGCTGAAAATTCAATAATCCGTTAAAATACCTTCAATAATGAAGAAGCAACAACTTTGCAGATAAATGAAAGCTGAGAAAATTCATCACCAGCAGATCTTTCCTACATGAATGCTGAAGAGAAGGCATTCAGACTGAATGGAAAGGACACCAGATGGAAACATCTGTATACAGAAAAGAATATCATCATCTGAAATGATAAGTATATGGGTAAATGTAAAACATCTTTTTCTAATTTTTAAAAGACATTTGGCTAAAGTAAAGATACCATCACTGTACTGGACAGTGTTTTAAGTACGTAAAAGTAAAATACAAGACAGCAAAATCACGAAGATGGGGTAAACATGGAATTACACTGTTTTAAGGTCCTTACATATTAGATGAAGTAGTACCATATTAACTCATTAGATTGTGATTAAAAATAATAAATTGTTGATTATTACAACAATATACTTTACTCTCAATAATACTGAATAAAAGAATCCAGATAAATATGTCTATGTATCATATAATTAAATTCATATGAAGTTCAAGAACAGACACTCTATGGATATAGAAACCAGACAGTGTTTGCTATGGGAAGTGGGCTTTCATCAGATGAATGGGAAATTTCCTGTGATCATAGAAATGGCCTATATCTTCATTAGTTTTAAAGGTATATACATTTGTCAAAACTCATCTAATTGAACACTTAATAAGCTGCCCATTTCACTGTATATATTACCTTGACTAAACAATTAAAAATGAATAACACTTTTCAGAATACTTTTCCTTCTGGCTTCACTCTCCTGGTATGTGGGACACAATAACTACTTAATATACATTTCTGTGAATAATTGAATATTTATAGTGATCCTATTCTCTTATCAAGTACATCTCCATGCGTGCATGTGTCAATTACATGCATCTTCATAGATGGATAAAGAATCTTTAATATTTGGAATAGCTATACCATTAACATATATATCTCTGTTTTCTAAAGGCATGCATTACATAGTTACTGGGAAGTCTTTTACGTTTAATTAAAAAGGAAGTAAAAAGGAAATATAAAGAAATAGACAAACAAAAATCCACAAAAGATTTAACAGAAAAACATGAGAGAAAATAAAACAATACATATAACTGCATAAAAAAGATCTGTGAACAGCATCAGCAAAATATTAAAGAATGATTACTATTTCTAACCTCCTGTGAGTTATCACTGAAAGATAGTTCCACCTCTGACAAAGCTAAGCATTGCTATTTGCAAGTAGTTCATTAGTGGTAACTTTTTAAAAGGCTGTATTTATTAAATAGAATAAACCTGAATAGAATTTCTATTATTTTTTAATTGAAGCATTTCAACCTATAAATAAGTATGCTCTTACCTTAATCTTCTTTACATACAGAATTTGCCAAAAAACTAAAAAGTCTCCTATTTTCAAAATCTGGTAGTATTTTCAAGGCAAATTCAACAGTATTATAAATATGATTATATCTGTTTCATCGCAATGAAGATCTAACAAATACACATACACAGAAAATGTATAATTTAGAAATGTGTGTCCTTACATATTATGTGCACTATTGTGTCCTTACATATTATGTGCACTGTTGCACTGTGCACATTCACAATTGATATTCAGGCTTTGTCTGTTGTCATTAAAACCCAATTTAATTATTTGGGAGTGTATTCAGTTATGGTAGTGGGATAGAGGGAGAGGTTCCTCAATGATATATTCTAGTGCACATAGTTTCCCAAACAAAAAGAAAAAGCTGGGTCTTCATATAGCTTAAAGGAAGAAAGCACTGCTCAGGGGGGCAAGAAATCTGCTCACAAGTCACTTGTTTAACGTGTGGGGCATTCCAGGCAGACAGGCTGCAAGAGCAGGCTTGTAAGAGATTACTTAGCTGCCAGAGAAGGAAGTCCCATTCAGAATTCTTTGCAAGGTGAAAATGGACTAAAGTGATGGAGCATGACAGCATCGCAAGGGATTGGAATTATTTGTACATTTCCATCAAAAACATAAACACTGAAGCCTGATGCAATTTTATCTCTGTTGCTCTGTCTGCTGTTTTCTTATCATTTTTGTAGGGAGAAGTTAGTTCACAAGAAAAAGCCCTTTATTAACCCACCTCCTGCTTTTACTTTATTTCCCCTTTTTTCTTCTATCTCTCTCCTTGCCCCCCTTGATTCAATTTATTAGTCTGGTAACTGAAGGGTGAATATTTCTCTGAATTTTGAACTTGCTATAAAACAAAGTGATCTGCTCTTCTAGAGCAGATGCCTTTTCATTTAAAATGTATTTCCCATTTGTAACTTGTAAGAGGGCATCGTTTTAATACAGTTCTCCCTTGTGAGGCATGAAATTTTAAAGGTTTTATTTCCTTTGGTGTGTTTGTTGTTAACACTATTAATATTGGATATGAAACTGTACTTTTGAAACTTCAAACTTGTATGAACTTTCAGATCAACAAAATGTGGTTAATGGAATTATGGAACATTTACAAAAGGCAGCAGCAACATATATTCAAGTGAATATGAAGAAAAAGGGTAAAAATTATCTATCCTTGTTTTGAAAAAAAATACTGGAATTCATTATCTTATTAACCCTTAGTAAGACCTGAATTTTATTTTATTTCATTTTATTTATTTACTTAGTTTTTACTCTACAGGTTTATTTCAAAAATTTAGTAATTCTGGCAATTCCTTTGCTTCATAAAGAGCTGAAATTAATAGCAAGAATATTTACATTCTCATTTTGTTTTACAACGCATTTCATCATTTTCCATTTGGCGTCATCTTATTTGTCCTCTCTTTTTGTCTCTAACCCTCTAAAAGGGCAACCCATGTTCCTACATTTTTTTTTTTTCATTTTGTACTTGAATGATAAAATCTCTCTTAGTTTCTTAACTCTTTACAATAAATCTTAAAACTTCCCCCATATTACTGCACCAGGCTTTAATTAGGAGAAGATTACTCCTGATCCCATCTCTTTTATTTTTTAAAAATTTTTATTGGAGTATAGTTGATTTACAATGTTGTGTAAGTTTCTGCTGTACAGCAAAGTGAATCAGTTATACATATACATATGTCCACTCTTTTTTAGATTCTTTTCCCATATAGGTCATTACAGAGTACTGAGTAGAGTTCCCTGTGCTATACAGTAGGTCCTTATTAGTTATCTATTGTATATATAGTGGTGTGTATATGTCAATCCCAATCACCCAATTTATCCCTCCCCTCCCCTTTCCCCCCTGGTAACCATAAGTCTGTTTTCTACATCTGTGACTCTATTTCTGTTTTGTAAGTAAAAGACCTGGATTTTAAATACTATTTATATAATTGAGCCAACATACAATGGTAACATTTATCACAAGGCTTATCTGAAATAAAAATTCTTTATGAAATACTTAAATCTAATAGGCTAACATGAGCATAAGTGAAACATATTTAAATCGTCATACTACAACTATAACATCCAAGTTGAATGAGTGATTCCTCCCACCCCCATCATAGTTTTAAAAGTTTATACATAAGCTATTTTAAAAATCTGAATTTCCATCTCAGTAAGGCAAAGTTCTCCAGTGACATACAAATTTTGACTTAAAAAGTTAACATTTTAATTAATGTTATTTTATATTACTCAAATAATATAAAATCCTTTATTGTGGAACAGTTTCTCTGTGACCATAAAATTCAGTTGAACATTTAATGGAGGGAGTGATATTTCGATAAAATCTACCAGGGAGTATACCACAAACCCTATCTTAAAGTTCACCATAGGGCTTCCCTGGTTGTGCAGTGGTTGAGAGTCTGCCTGCCAATGCAGAGGACACGGGTTCGAGCCCTGGTCTGGGAAGATCCCACGTGCCGCGGAGCGGCTAGGCCCGTGAGCCACAACTACTGAGCCTGCGCGTCTGGAGCTTGTGCTCCGCAACAAGAGAGGCCACGACAGTGAGAGGCCCGTGCACCGCAATGAAGAGTGGCCCCCACTTGCCACAACTAGAGAAAGCCCTCGCACAGAAACGAAAACCCAACACAGCCAAAACTAAATAAATAAATAAATAAATAAAGTTCACCATAATCTACTGTGAAAGAATAATTATGTGGTCTGAGTGTCTCAGCCAGGAAGGAGCCATCAATAGGCCACAGCTCCTAAACAAAAAAAATTTTTTGACCAAAACCCTTGACAATAAATACACTATCTGAGAATTACCCCCAAATGGTAATAAAACCCCACTCCACATATGTAAAGGGCAGATTCCCGGCAACCTCAAATACCTGGAATGCATCCGGCATTTGGGGAATAAAAGCAAAAGGTGAATAAATAAAATAACCATAATTTAGCTGGGGACTTGCTCAGAGTACCCTCAAGTCCTCACTCAGACTTGTTAAATAGTCACCTGAACTGTTTTTGCAAAGGGTGTGAGCACAGAGAGAGGGTTACAGAGGCTGGAGGAGTGCCCACTGGTAACAGTGAGGAAAAAGTGGACGCTTGGCAGTAAATGGCAGTAAACTGGATAATGGAAAAAATTAAAGTAAAAAGACTCAATTTTGAAATGGCAAACTTGAGACAAATGAATGAAGACAAAAGCAAATAACTATATTTCAACAGTTTCTATTACATTTAACACTGTAGTTTAAGTTGATATCTGTTGAACATTTATTATTCTAAGTAATTTGCACACCTTAACACTGTGAAGTGTAGTTGGCCCTCATTATTCAAGGATTCCGTATATGCAAATTGCCTGCTTGCCAACATGTACTTATAACCCCCAAATCAATGCTCTGCAGGCATTCACATATGTGGGACTGCAGAGCAGCAACGAAATTGAGTCCCACGACATGCGCACTTCCAACTGAGGTCCAGCTAGGCCATGCTCTGCCTTCTTGTTTCAGCTCTCATAACTTAAACAGTGTCCTTTTTGCAGTCAATTGAGTGCCATCTTTTTTGCATTTTTGTGCTTTTTCTGGTAATTTTGGTGATCTTGCTGTTTAAAATGGTCTGAGTGCAGTTAGATCAGTCTTTAAAAGAACTCTGGCTTCTAAAAATCCTAATTAAAACTATCTAATATGCTTGTTTTTTATATACAAAGAAGGTCAAAAGGGTTGTTTTGAAGCACATCTTTCTTAGAAAAGGGCTTTAAAGAAAAAAGGAAATAAATTAGGTTTAAAGATGATTGTGATCAACTTCATTAACTGTAAATTGATCAATAGATGCAACATTAAATAATTTAAACACAAAAGCCATTTCTGAAATCATTTATTTAAACTTCTCTCTCCAAAATATTTAAATATATTAAATTTAAACATATTAAGATCACAAGTAGCCACAGTGTTACTTTAAAGCTTACACCTCTTTTCCTTTCCATGTCAATTCCCCCGAAAGAGATCTTAGTCAGAAACCAGATATCAGGAATGCAAAAAGTCAATGACAAAAGGCAAGATCTCTAGTCACAGAAGCATGGCTGTAGGAGAGTAGGGTTCCCAGCAAAAAGCAAAGCAGAAAGGAGAGAAAGCAGGGCTAAAATGAGGGGAAAAAGTCCTTAGAACATCCAGGGACTGGGTTGTTTGAGAAAAGAAATTTCAATCCAGCTGTTTCCTCATACTCAGAGCTTTCATTAAAAACTCAGTGTCTTCTGATCACAAAGGGGTACAAAGCTGAATCTGTCACATTATCCTGCTCATTCCCTTCAGAGCACCAATCACTAAGTGAAATTAACTTGACTACTTATGTCATTGTACCCTCTCCCCCCCATTAGCCCTGCCTAAGTTTTTCACTCTATGAGGACTCTGGCCTTACCTGTCATGTTCTGTGGCTGAAGAGTAGTACATAGTGGGTCCAGAGTCAATAATAATTTATTATTATTAATGAAACTGCAAATCTTCATTGTCTGTGAAGAGACACCATTACTTCCCAGTATTTAACCCTCAATCCAATATCCTTCTCTTTGAACTTAATTGTCAAATATTGAATATATTGTTTAAAAATAAACTGAGTTTTATGTTGATTTCAATTAGCTAAAAAGGAAAGGATTGTATGATCAACACAAATGATCCAAGAATTAGTTCCCCCTGAAGGAGCTTTAGAAACTGCCAGTATTTTAGTTTTTATTTTCTCATCTAAAAGCAGAATTTAGTTAGCTTAAACTTCTGATCTTAATTCACAAGCTTACTCTTAGGAATGAAAGCTTTTTAAAAGTATTAAGCTGAAAAATCTTATGTTACTATCCTTGATGGTATCAATCTGAGGATCCAATTTTGCCACCGTGTTACTTTAAAATGTCTGTAAAAATGAGTACTTTTAAATGTTTGGATTAGGATAGAACTACTGGTAAAGAAAATGTGAGAAAATATTTTAAGCCTATCAGGGAAACTTCAGTTGTGCCATATATGTTATTCATGGCAGAGAGAGGGAAGTTAGGAGTTGTGAAATGAGTCCTCTCTAGGCTTTGAGTATGAGTACCTCCACAGTTCTCTCAAACTCTGGACGTGCTTTCCCTGACACCCTTACACTTCCTTGAGGCTTTCCTGGACCTGTCCTCCATAAAAACCCCACCTGAAAATAATCCATGCTGCTCGCCAAATCCCTTAGGGTATTTTTCTTTGTTTCTAGTACATATTTACACTTAGTGGCTTTTCCACTTCATAATTCTTGGGTCAGGTAGGCTTTGGTGAGCAAATAGTTAATTTAATAAATTTATCCGTGCTAATGAAATGAGAAGGATGCATGAGAAGGCTTCCTTTAAACTAATATCCTCCCTCCCATTTCTCTTGGGCCCATTTCACCTGAGTGTATTTTTAATAGTTACCTTCTAAATGTTTTCATAAATACTATATAAAAACGATAATAAAGTCCTTTCTTTCTTCTTCTTACAGAAGAAGTAATTCTAATTGCAGGAATATTAGTCCATATAAGAAAATAAACAAATAAGATAGTAAGCTGGTGGGAAAATAAATATTCAGGGTCATGCAGGACCTTGTAATAACCTTTAAATTATATGATTAAGTCACTTGTCTGTATTTGGATCTGTTCTTGATTATGGAAATAATTTTGCTCTATGGATATCTTTAAACAAGGTATATCCATTTTATTTCCTATATGTTACAACTGTAATATGGAGAACAAAATTCAGAATAGAGGGCACTTAAAAGCAGCCATGTGTAAGCAAATCAGTCAGGTCGGTCTCAGATTCAGTGAACAGAAAGAGATACTTTAATAGTAATAATAGTAATTACTTTCTACTTGCACCTTAGTCTTCTAAACAACTTGAAAATTATTTTCTCTCTCTGAAATATCTATCTAAATAATAGCAGGATTATAAGAGACATGACTTCTAAAAGGATCTCATTTTTTATCTGTAACAAACTAATTAATGAAACTTTGATCATCTTGTTGATCATAAAGAATTAAATACCACAGGAAGGATTTGAGGTAGCAGATTTTAAAGGATATTTAAAGAATATGTTTTCTTGCCACAATTTCATTCATTCAATGGTCTCTACCTTTCATATTGAAACTGAAGTTCTCTCTTCTCTTGGTCATTCATCTAGTAGTCCATTAAAATATGTCACCTAAGGTGTGTTTCTCCTCTTTATTAAAATGAACTATATACTAGGGCTCACTGCATTTTACTGCCACCATTATGGCTACTCACACCTCCTCCTCATAAAATCACACAAATGCTGAACTAATTAATGCTCTTAAAGAAAACTACCTTCTGTAAAGAATATATTAAAGCAAATTTGAGAAAAGACACACATGCTTTTCTTTATGACATCATATTGCACTAACTTTTCCTAACGTCCATCTGCTGTTTTTCCACCTCAATTTGATTTGTTAGGATCTGAATATGTTGTTGGAAAAGTTCTGCAGGATCCTACAGATTATTATAAAGATAATCATAATAATAATCATTGCCTTGGTTGTGTGATGGAATGTCACCAACCTAAACAGGAGGCTCATAAACAAAACGCCATTTGTAACCCTCATTTACCGTGTGCTTTTTACCTCTCATACTTGATGTGTTCAAATCAGGGACAGAACTTTGTAGTGAGGACCCATAAACAAATACAGTAAAGTGGCCAGCTTAATATATTAAAATGCCATTTTGTTTCACGAGGTTATAAATATGTCCTATTGTGTCTTTATATTTTATGACCTCTATTTTATTCCTTGGTAAATTCATATAGGACATATCCAATCACTCATGTCAAGAATTTAAAATTAACAGCATTTCCATAAAGAAACACATACTATTTTTTTTTTTTTTTTTTTTTTACTATATTTCACCTTTGGATTCAGGATCTTTCTTAAAGAAAACCTGGAATTTACGTGAGAAAATATTGTTTTCCTATTAAGCATATCTTTCTTAAAGAGTGATAGAGATATATATGGAATCAGTACTTCTTTCACTTAAACTTGGATTTCCCCTGCTTTTCTGGCCTGGACCTGGAACTGGACTCAATATGGGTTCAATTTCCAGAATAGAAATTGGGATTGAATACTGTATATGGTTGTAAGGCAGTGCCATTAAAATTATGCTTTAGGGTATTTAGTTTTTCTTAAGAACAATCATAATCAACAAATTATTTATATTTATGGAAATATAATAGTCCTGTTAAAATTACTTGATCCATTCCACTGAATCATATAAATATGGCAATATCTTCTGTACTATGTGATTGGTTCATTGACCTTGATGCTTTCTGCTCAGAGGAGTGGGTCTATGTGCCAATCCCAATCTTCCAATTTATCCCTCCCCTCACCCTTACCCCCCGGTAACCATAAGTTTATTTTCTATATCTGTAACTCAATTTCAGTTTTGTAGATAAGTTCATTTGTAGCCTTTTTTTAGATTCCACATATAAGCGATATCATATGATATGATATTTGTCTTTTTCTGTCTGACTTACTTCACCAATAAAAATTTTTCAAAAAATACAGAGCTTTCAGACTCAGGAAGACAAAGTTAAAATGAGAAATTTTACCTGCGATGTGATCTTAAATGACAAAATCTTACTGAGCCTTCCTATCTCTTTCAGCAAAGAGTGGAAAAGAGAACATACATCTCAGGGCTGTTGTAAGATTAAGTGAGATAATATATGAAAAGCCTATAGTACTGGCTAGAAACATACCTATTTTTCCCAATAATTAGCATCGTAAACTAGGAAGAATGTAGAATAATAGAATGACAAATTATGTTGTGAAAATAAAAATCAAATTAGACATCTTACACCTGACCACACCTTTGTAAACGGCCTCTTCATTAAACTCTGTTGCCTCTTTAAAAAAAGAAAAAATTCATAAAATAAAATGCCAAAAAAAGAGTGGGTCTAAAAAGACTTCCTCACAGAGAGTGGCATGGACATATATACACTACCAAACGTAAAATATATAGCTAATGGGAAGCAGCCGCATAGCACAGGGTGATCAGCTCAGTGCTTTGTGACCACCTAGAGGGGTGGGAGGGAGACGCAAGAGGGAGGAGATACGGGAACATATGTATATGTATAGCTGATTCACTTTGTTATACAGCAGAAACTAACACACCATTGTAAAGCAATTATACTCCAATAAAGATGTTAAAAAAAAAACAATACCTTTAAAAAAATAAAATAAAAATAAAAAGACTTCCTCACAAATTGCAAAATTAAATAAATATGTCTTCTATATAATTCTGTCCTTTGGGGGTTAGCAGCAGCTGTTCCCTGCAGGGTGTCATTCCCTGTAAACTGTCTCTTAGCTTCATGCTGAGCATACTCTTCTGTTTAAATGAGGCAGTGAAGCA
This sequence comes from Balaenoptera borealis, assembly GCF_965194805.1. NCBI lineage: Eukaryota > Metazoa > Chordata > Mammalia > Artiodactyla > Balaenopteridae > Balaenoptera > Balaenoptera borealis. Next base: position 22,922,669 of record NC_138863.1, read on the forward strand.
GCTCAAACTCTGCTTGCTTCAAGCAAACATGATCTGCCTGTGCTTGTGCCTGTCACTTCTTAGCTCATTATGTTGCTGTTAGTTTAGCTTGAAGTATTCTGTTCATCCTTTGGGTATGGCCACCCTCCTTCAGATCGCCACATAATTGTTTCCTCATTTCAGGTGCCATCCATTTTTATTACATGACTGGTCAGCACGGCTGAAAGGTGATAAGGATGACTTACATTCCCATTAGACATCTGTACTGTAAGGTCAACTTTTATATGACTTTGTTTTATCATTTGTATATAGCATCATTTATACATGACAGAAATATCAATCGATATATATAAATGTGTCAATTATTCCTGACAAATCTTGATTTCAGGCTTATATAATTAACACTTTTTATGTTCAGCTAAATAACTTATTACACAATTTTTTGTCCCCCATAGTTGGTACTAGTTTGTTTAATTACTTCATACAGTAGTTCTTAATTCTATGAAATCTATGCATTGAAAAACAAATATATTTAATGCTCCATCTATTATACAGAAAGAAAATAGATAATAATTTTTTAAATCAATGTATTTTGGCTTAACTCTGCAAAGAAATAAATAGCAAGTAATTCGTAACAAAATATTGTGTTTTTCAAAGTGTAAATGTTTAGGCTCAACTACATTAGGAGACATAATCATGGAACCAGAGGCTCACATCTATGGAATTGTCATGGTTGCGACTGCCATAAATGCAAACTGTTAAGGTGTGCTGTCTAGGAGAACTCAAATTCAAGTGGCCTGACTCCCACTGAGGTAATTTTATGCAATAGTAAAACACTCTTGGTCATGTTTCAATAAAAATTTAGTTAAATATTCCCTTGATTTACAAAGTAGTTGAATTCCTGAAAAACAACATATACTAAAACTTTGTAAATGATGCTTTGGTTTATTTTCAATGTGAAATTGGTTCTAGGGTAAATATAAAAATTTAAAAGGATTATCAACAGGCTTTTTCTTTCAACTTCATGAATATACATAGGGGAATTTGGAAGTCATGAAGTACTCAAAAAATTGTTCATTCCGTAGACTGTCCTACTCAGCAAGATGTACAGCATGCCTGGCCCCAACCACTTCAGTCCCCATGAATCACTGAAATAAGAAAAAAACATTTTGTGATTTATCAAAACATCCCTTTGGGAGTTGCGCTGCCCACTGTCCTGGTGAACCACTGACTTAATGATTAGGTTGACTTTGTCATTTGTTCTTACTTCTCAATGCATTGCCCAGAAAAGACTCTGAAACCCAAGCATTGAAGATTCCAAGAAAGCCAATTCTGTATTTATTATTGCTCTCCTTTACATCACTTTAAGATATAAACTGGTTGCAGTTGGGTGCTTGACTCATGGCTGTCTCAGCTCCAGTAGTTGCAGTACCAGGAGAAGTTGGCAAAGCAGCAGGAGACAAGTGAGGATTACCAGGAGGACCAGGACGTGGGAAATATATGGAGTCAGATGAAGAAATGAATGTGAGGATGCTAAACCAAAGAAAGGTGAGAACAGCAGGATTTAGAAAAGGAAGAAGCTGGGAAAACCCTCCACCTGCTGCCATCCCTATAAGGTACTACTTTTGTTGTTTCCATCATTCAAGCTCATCATGGAGAAAATGGGTTATGTAACACAATTCCACAGTTGTTTTAAAATTTCCATATAGAGTACCTTTTTGAGTGACTTCTTAGAGTAATGGTGAATGAATAGATTGCAAAAAAGTAATTAACCTCTCAGTTTCTAATATGATCTTTCCCTACAATGTAACTCGAGTATTTTGGCTAAAGGAAATTTATCGCTTGTATTCAAATATAATAATATTCAAATGTAAATATAAATCACATTTCTAGACATATTATTTTATTTTTACATAAACTGCAATTGGGGACCATATATCATTTATACCACTTATCTGTCTATCAAGGCGATAAGAATTTGATTATTCCCATCAGGAATGATTTCTGCTAAAAGTCATATCTTACTTGGACATAATGGTCCAGATATGACTGTTCTTGGTTGAAGTCAACTATGAAGACATGAGAATTAATTAATTGAGTCATGTGGAGTAGGTATTTCTACTAAGGGCATGCTCAAATGAATTTATTAAATTGGAGCTTTAGAAACAAGAGAATATTTTTAAAAAATAGAACACCCCATGATAACATACCAGGTGATAATGCAAATGTAGATACAGTGCAATTGACATTTGCTCTTTCTCCTGCAACCTGGGCTAGATAAAGCTCTTATCTTCTATATGGTAGCTTGGAAGGGATATAGAGAAAAGGATAAGGATAGCCAAGCAAACATTAGGGAATTCTCTTAGAAAATGAGAAAGCAAAAGGAGGCATACTGTGTCCTCAGTTTCTGCAGGCCAAATCTACAGAGACTGAGTCCACAAAATAAGCACTAACCGGGGAATCATTCTCGGTGTCCTAGTAGTTTCAGCCCATTATTGAATCCAGTATCATCCCTGTACCCAGCATAAATTTGGATACAACATTCAAACCCCTACAATTGCTGGCATGCTAGGTGAACAGCCCTGCCTTGGCTCTTTTAATAACTGCAATAATAGGACCCCCTGCTTTACACAATTGAATTATTTGTTCACATTTACAAAAAATATTTCTGGGATTTTTCTAGGAATTGCATTCAACTTGCATATCAATTTGTAGAGAATTGACATCTTTATTATATTGAGTCTTTTAAACCATGGACATGGTCTGTCTCTCATTTACTGACGTCTTCTTAGATTTATTTCTTTAGTATTTTGTAATTTCAGCATTTAGATTTTGTACTTTTTAAAATTCATACCAATGTATTTCCATTCTTGGAGCTATTGTGAATAGGCTTTTAAAAAGTTATTGGTACAACTGTACATTGCTGTTATACAGAAATAAGATTTTTATTTGTTGACCTTATATTCTATAATTTTGTTGAACTTTATCCCACAATTTTAATATGTTGTGCCTTTATCCAATCAGATTATTTATAATTCCTCTGTGATTTATTCTTCTTTGACCCTTGAGATATTTAAAATGTTTTTTAATTTCAAAATATTTGGAGATATTCCAAATATCTTTCTGTTACTGATCTCTAATTTAATTCAGTTTTCTACCAGAAATACACTCTGATTTAAATCATTAAAAATGTATTGATCTTGTTTTATGGTCCAACATACAGTCTATCTTGGTGATGTTCCATGTATATTTAAAAGGAATATGTATTCTGCTGTTGTTGGGTGGAGTGCTCTATAAATCTCAATTAGGGAAATTTGGTTTGTATTGTTTTTCAGGTTCTCTATATCTTTACTGATTTTCTGTCTATTTGTTCTGTCAATGACTGATAGCATGCACTTGTATGAATGACCGCCGTTTATATAAATGGGTGGCACTTATCCCACTACTTATCTATTTGTATCTTACAGTACAATCATCTCAGTTCCCTATGTTTATAATCCCTTTCTTCTCCACTTTCAGTTGGCTACTTCTTGACAGTGTAAAATGTATGTACTTTAAAAATAGAGTGTTTCCTCCTACCCTAGAATATTTTTTACAATTTGCTCAAACTAGATATAGTTCCTCTCTTATGGCATTTAGCACAGTATTCCTTGCTTATGTATTGTTGTTAACGTCATTTATTCAAATTTAAGGACTCTGTGGTTAAAGAATGTGCATATATTTTAAAATCTGTACAGAGCTCAATATTGTCCTTCTTCACAATGTCAAATACATGCTTAATTGAGAAATTAAATATCAGCCAAGTGGGAAGAACTAGAATTGTCCAGGATTATAATTCTAGTCTCAGACAAAAGCCAGAGAGTTAAGATAGGAAGATGAACAGGGGCATATTAGTTTATGAAAAAGCATGGACCAAAAACAAGGTACTTGATCCAAAATTCAACCTGCTCTTCTCCTGCAGGTTGGTGAGGCTCTGTGGTGCTAGTACAGATCCAGTTCGGTTAAAAATGAGGGTGGCCGGCAGTGGGTGTGGCAGAGAAGTTTGGAATTATCATGGCTGAGTAGAAAGGACAGGGTTCAGGGTCAGGTAAAAAGGAGGCTAAATATCAAGCTGCAATCTAACCTCTAGCACATGGTAGGAGTTCAGACTACATTGAATGAATGAATGAATGGGTGATGGATGTATGAATATAATTCATGACCAATTAACAAGACTATCATGACCTTGAACAAATGGACTTTAGATTTTCTTCTATTTCCTCCCACTGGGATTCCCATAAAGGATAAGTATGATCAGATCTCAGGATCAATTTAAAACAAATAAGCTTAAAAAAGTTTTTGGATACTTTCTTAGATTTTTTTATAATAGCTGGGGGCACAAAAATTGACTAGAAACTGTCTTCATTTAACTGGCATTATTAAAAAGACAAATGCTTATGTTTTATTAAACTGCTATAGTTATATACATGGTCTAGTTTCTTTTCCCCAATTTCACAAGTTATAGAAAGGATTTACTAAAGAAATATGAAAACTTGAGCATTTCTTAATTTAAGGATTTTTGGCAATTGTTGGCAACAAGTTTTATAAACTACTTTAATCATATTTTTGTAAGATGTTTTAATACTTTATAGAATTATTTTCAATAGCATCAAAAACATACTTAGAACTTATGCTACCTAGTATCATAGGTTTTAATAAATTGAACTGTTTTTTTCAAACTTTTTTCAGACACAGAGATTTTGTTACAAAAGAAAAGTGTTCTTCAAAGACACTTTGTGCTACACCGAAAAACAAAAACCAAAAACTGGTTGACATGGATATAAGGAACTCACTTTTTCATTTATTCATTCATTATGTACTTTTTGAGCACCTCCATTTTTTCTATATTCTAAGCAGTGGGACATATCAGTATAATTCTGACAAACACTCATAAAGCTTTCATTCTTGTGTTTGTGTGAGAGACAATAAACAAAAAATATTTAAGATATCCTACTGTGGTAAGCTCAATAAAGGAAAATAAAAGTAGCTGAAGTTATTATTTAGGTAGGTAGTCAGGGACGTTCTCTCTGACAAGATGAATCATGAGCAGAGAGTTGAATGAAGTGAGGGAATAAGCCATGTAGATATCTGAGGAAGTGATATCCAGGTGTAGTAAGGTCACTGAGGCATAGAGGCCAGTGGCTTCTGGACTGGAGTGAGAGACAGGGAGAGTGGTAGCATGTGGCATCAGTGGAGCAGGAGGCCAACACATATAGGGCCTTAGAACCATGGTAAGGATGTGGGTTTCCTTCTCCCCTTATTTGTTTCACCAAAGCTCTATTAAAAGCACCTTCTCAAAACACCAGTGGTCCTATGGAACGTAGTTTAAAATGGCTCACAATGATAATCAAAGTGTAATAGAAGATGCTCGAACTAAGACGATTCACTGACTTTCCATGTACCAAGAGATGTGATGGGTTTTAGAGACAGTGTTCTACAGGAGAGACAAGGCCCACCGTGGAGCTGGTTGACTAGACTGGAGGACGTATGAAACTGGTGGTGCTAGAGAGTTATGGTGAGCTTCACTGTCTAGTCATCCAAGTTCAAAGGACACAAAGAAAGCTTTGATAAGTTACATACTTTTTATATATTGTATACATTTGGATATATTTGTAAACATATTCACACATATGTGTATATATATATATATGCATGCATGTATATATATAAACACTGCCAAGAATTTTGTTCCCATAAATCATAAATGAGGTATAATCCTGTATACAATGTCAATTTGAAACATATTAGGAAGAACCTCAGCAATAAGTTCTGTAACCAGCAATTAGATTTTTTAGTCAGTTGACAATATTCATGTAATTGGATTTGCTAGAATAACATATCAATTATCTAAATCATTTTCATTCATGCATAAAATGATATAAGCAGCATTTACTTCTCTACTGGGATTCCAGCTAGAACGTGGAGACAGTGCTACACTAGTTACAAAATCCCCCAATCCTGGGATTGATCTCTCTCAGTTCCATTTAATCCTTTTACTTCATTATCTCTTCTGCTTTTGATGTATGTGATATGGGTGGGAGTTTATAAGCTGTATGTTTGTTCTAATGTCACTACAATAATATGACTATGATGCCCTATGCTTAGGAACCTAAGGTAATGTCTTTATCATTTTCTATTCTACATTATGCTCTAAAAACTGGAGGATAAAAAAAAAAAAAAAAGGATGTCAAGGGCTTCCTCAACTCCCCCTATTGCTTGGTACATAATAAATATTGTTTACTAATGACAAATAAGCCAAATAAATGATGTAATAAAGCTTTGTTGACACTAAAGAGAAAGCACTTTATTTGGGGGAAGTTTGAAAATACTGATTCAAAACTCATTCTCGAAACTAACACACCATTGTAAAGCAATTATACTCCAATAAAGATGTTAAAAAAAACAAAACTCATTCTGTTTCTAGAAGGTGAAGTAATTGGTGCCCACAGATTCTTCTTTCATAGAATATCATAGGCCTTTCAAAATATCTTCACAATTATGTTAAATTTGATTCTTATCTATGGACTATAAGAGGCTTTATAAAAGTTTTCAGTATGTTAAGCAAGTCTTTTGATACAGGCCACCTAAATCATGCGTAAATAGTTAAAAAGAAACCAAGGATGGCAGCAGCAGAGTTTAGCATAAAGTAGTACTTGAAACTGTCATGCATTATTATTACTATTATTACCATTATTATTGTTGAAAAACAAACTACCTCAAAACTGTCTTAATGAAGCCTGAACTGGCTTATTCTTAACTTGTTACCTGATCATCAAGGCAAAATACCAAACTTTCAAGTGACCTTTAAATGACTGATATATTTAGCATTTCCAACTAATTTTACCAACCCTAAATCTACACAACAGGGTTCCAGAGTTCTTTGTTTTAAACCATAAGCAAGAAATTATAAGCTTAAGTCTTCATTAAAAAATTATTCCCTTAAGTTTGAAATTTTCAATAGCAGCAATTAATATTTAGTATTTATTATATTCTACATCATTGCTCACAAAAGCTTAGAATTTATAGAAGACAATGTGATTTAAAGTAAATATTTAAGATTGCAAATTTTGTTAGGAGTGATATTTTGGACTGTAAGAATTCCATATGATTATTATAGTAATAATAAAAATTGTTAAAATGATGATACTATTAAAATACATTTTTGCAACTTTTCTATGACGTACCCTCTCATTAAAAAAATGTACTGTTCTCAATTAACTGATTAAAAGCAAAGCAAAGAATTTGTGATTTTTCCAAATTCCACGTAAGTTAACTTTCAGCTTCACATTTTGCTCATTTTGTGTTCTTATGTTGTCAAAAGTGTAAGAGGCAAATACACTGTTACTCTGTAATCTTGAACGACCCACACCATGTACATACTCCCTCCTCCCTCTCTCTCTCTCAGACATACACATACGCACAAACCCATGCACACTAGAAACTATACCTTGGGGATAGGTTTTATTTGTTTGTGTTATATTTACTTAGTGGAAGACATATTTTATTTCTTATAAATAGTCATTGTTATAATTTCTTTGCAGAGCTAGAAGGTGCTACGAAACTTTGTTGTAAATAAATGTAAAATACAAAAGCATCATCCAAATTGTTTTCTTTCAATTCCTAAGACAATAATTCCATGATATATTAACTCATTAGTAAAAATGATCAAAAAGAGAATGTAATTAAGATAGTTGAACAACTGGCTTCTCAGAGTTGTTTTAAGAGACGGAATTAGAGAATTTTGTAGGGGTTTTAATGACAATAGAAAACAACTGCAGACAAATGGATCAAAACACATGGATACGTGATAGCCTCTATTTTATTCTTAAAATTACTCTTTTAAAATAATTCCTTCTTTTACTGACTTCAGAAGACTGGTTGATAAATTTAACACAAGTTGGTACAAACAATATAATGCTAGGTAGAGCTCTAAAGTCATTATAATATCATTTTATATTTTACTAAGAACATGTTTCTTATGCTTTGACTATAATATATATCAGTTACTGACTTTAATACATTCAATAGCTTGTCAATTTCTGTTATAAGGGTCACATTTTCCTTAAAAGTAGTAAAAATATATAGTATTTTTGAAAAGTAGTAAAATCAGAAACTCAAATATTAATCCAAGAAAATGGATTCCTTCATTAATTGAATTGATTTACTTCAAAAATGTTTGTTGAACAGCCCTTTTGATTATAATGAGCATTGTGTGTATGTAGGTCTAGAAGAGAAATGCTGAGAATAGCTTAATTCAATCTGCTACAGTATCAATGGCCTCAGATAATAGTGAAATTATTATAATGAAGTACTATACTGGATTATTAACATAATGTATTTGTTTTACTCTTTATATTAATATAAAATAAATCTGATCCTCTAATAGGGTGCTACTTAAGTGACTAAAACAAATTCAAGTCCACTTTGAGGTAATGCTATTTTCATTACTTTAATTTTACTTCATTACTACCAGTCTCTTATGTAGGTAAATTTTGTCAATTTTCCTTTTTATAGAGAAGTGTTTTAAATTGCAATGTATTATATTAAATTTAAACAGGGAATGTTTATAAAACTTGAAATTTAGGAAATACATTTTTCTAAAATAAGAGTAATAATAGAACTCCATATATTGTGAGCAACTTACTTATTGGAAACACAAATATATTAAAAGTTCATTATCTGGACTACTATTGAGAAAAATAATGTGAAAAAACACAAGCCCCTTTGGAAAATGAAAAGCCCCTTGAAAGCTGTAATATCCCAAAGTCCAGGCACATTTTTTCCTCATAGGGAAAGTGTAAAGGACTTCATGGATTTTGTGCCCCCAAAACTCATATGTTGAAGCCCTAAATCCCAATGTGACTATTTGGAGTAAGGAAGTGACAAAGGTTAAATGAGGTCATAAGGGTAAATCTATGATTAATATGACTAGTTTCCTTATAAGAGACACAAGAGAGCTTGCTTGCTTTCCCCACCATGTGAGAATACATGGAGAAGGTAGCCATCTGCAAGCCAGAAAGAGAGCCATCGCCAGGAATCGAATCAGCTAGAATCTGTGTCTTGGACTTCCCACTTCCAGAACTGCGAGCCGTCAATTTCTTTTGCTTAAGCCATCCAGTCTGTGTTTTGTCATGGCAGCCTGAGCAGACTAACATGGAAAGACCCATACATTTTCACTTCAAATGTATTTACTCCCACAATTCATGTGATCTGAATAAGTCTGGTTCTATAGTATACATGTCTATTGAAAGAAAACAAACAAACAAACAGTAATCTGGAAAAGCAGAGAGAGAATTTGTCAGTCTGGAACATTTATACCAGTAGGATATGGCTGAGAGTAAACTGAAGGCTAGAGGATAAAGCAAAACTGAAGTAAAAAATAGTCATGACGATTTCAAAAGCTCAGCAGTATAGAAATATTATGAATGCTGGAAAACAGTGCTACACACAGTAGTACACCTACATGGCATTCTATTTTATTGCAGGAGAAAAGCCATGAGGCTTTAGGTCAGAAGACCTGGGTTAAATCTCTACTGTCTTAATAGTAGTATCTTGAAAAAGATTTCTAGCTTCCTGGACAAATGTTCCTACGTTGTAAAATATAATCCCTTACCAAAAAATAACTGAAAGAAATGGCTCATTTGAGTGCTAGAGGATGTACTGTGGTAGCCAATTTCTAAGAGGTCCCCAATGATCTCCTGGTATTCCCCTCCCACACTGTACCAGAGTCAGTGTGTATGACCAACAGAACATGTGAAAAGCAGTGGTTTGTCACTTCTGAGATTAATTTACAAAAGATACTGAAGTTGTCATCTTTAATTCTCTCTCTCTCTCTCTCTCCCTTTTTCAGAAATTCCAGATTTTTTTCTAGCCTATTATGGTGGAAATTTTCCTCTCACCACCAAAGATCCATGCTGGAATATATCAATGTTTTTCTTTTCTAATGTATTAACAGGTTAATTTTGTTCTTTTCATCTCTAGATTATTGAGTATGATACTTTTATTAATTTATTTGTTTATATTCTATCTTAATTATAAATATCTTTAACATATTTCTTTGATAAGTATTTTCTTATCATCATTTGCAGTTTAATATGTAATACTGTTATTTTCCTTCATTAATCAAAAATTCTATAATTATATTTTAAAATTCTCTTAGATCTATTTTAGGAATATATTATTAAATTGTCATATGATTAAATATTTTAGTTACTGAGAATGTGGCATGCAATTTTTAATGTTTAAAGAATTTTGAGAATAACTTTTTGCCCTATGACATTATCACTTAATTGACTTTTTAATTGTTCTACAAGTATTTGAAAATAATGTATACTATTTGTTTTTACGGTAGAAGTCATATCTATATGCATCTATGTCTGTCTACCTTGTTATTATGTATCACATTTAAAGTCTATTTTATTTATTTATTTTTGATCTGTTGAGGACTTAGAAAATAGAATATTATTATTTGAACATCGTTGTTATGATGGTACTTTTCTCAGTGTCTCTTTATGCAGATGTTGCTTTTTTTGTTTTAATATCTTACTCTGGTACCTGATGCTTGATGGCTGTTACAAAGGGAGGAGACAAGGTCATGTAACAATTAAGGTCTAACTCTCCAGAATGGATTCAAATTGCAGCTCTACTAATTGCTGGTTACATGGAAAGGCAAGTTTCTTAATTTATCTGTCTCAAGTTCCTCATTCATAAAATGGGTATTATGGTAATAATGGTTCCTAACTGATAGGCTACTGTGAGAGTTACTTGAGCAGCCACTTACAAGCATTTAGAATAATGCCTGACATACAGGAAGCGCTCAATAAATGTTGGCTCATAACTGTAATTATCTGTATTGTGGATTTTAAATGGTATTTATATAAATATATTTCTTGTACTATTTATTAATTTCCTTAAGCTGTACTTTGATTTAATATTGATATTTTAACAGTATTTGTTTTTTTAATTTCATTTGCCTAGTATTTTGAAACTGTAGGCATCATGATGTTTCAGTGGGTTTTAAAATAAGCAAATTTAGTTCTTTCTTGACATAAACTGAGAGTCATTAGTTTGTAAGGTTTAACATAATCACATTTATTATAATAGCTAATGCTATTATGTGTTATTTTATTTCATGCTTTCACTTTTCTTATCATTCTGGTTTTTTTTTTTTTTTCATTTATTTTTGTCCACGTTGGGTCTTCGTTGCTGTGCACGGGCTTTCTCTAGTTGCAGCGAGCGGGGGCTACTCTTCGTTGTGCTGCGTGGTCTTCTCATTGCGGTGGCTTCTCTTGCTGCAGAGCACGAGCTCTAGGTGCATGGGCTTCAGCAGTTGCGGCACGTGGGCTCAGTAGTTGTGGTTCTCCGGCTCTAGAGCGCAGGCCCAGTAGCTGTGGCACACGGGCTTAGCTGCTCCGTGGCATGTGGGATCTTCCCAGACCAGGGATCTAACCCGTATCCCCTGCATTGGCAGGTGGATTCTTAACCACTGCACCACCAGGGAAGTCCTTCTTATCATTCTTTATCTTTTTAAAAGCTTTTATTTCTTTTACTATATTGATTCTAGTTTTGTTTCTTTTTTCTTTAATAAATAAGTTATAAATTACACTTTTCTTTAACTAGTGGTCAAAAATAAAAGTGTCTATTGATTTCTCTTTATGGAAGGAGATAAACGTATTGTCTTACATCTTTTTCTCCAAACTCTTCAAATTCTTCCAGGTTTTTATAGAGATAATCTTGGACATTTGATTCATATTATTATTTGAATCTTTTTATTTTCTTATAGAATATTTAATATTTTCTTGAAAGTTGATATCCATATTAATAATACATAAGAACTTAGTACAATATTTTCTTGTTTCTATCACTGTTTCACTCATATATTTCTTAACTTTTTTTTTTTTTTTTGGTTGTCAAATAACCCTTTATTATTTTTCTCTGCAGTTCTTAACTAGCTGGGCATTCCACTGCACCACTGTTGATGTCATCTATGATGTCGTGAGGGTGGCGGCCATCAACATTGCAGCCCATAGACTGGGCGGTCCCCAGGATCTCTTTAATGGTTCCAGAGAGTTCTCTAGCTAAAGATCGATGCCGCATCTGTCGGGCAATGTTGACAATCTCATCAAAAGTGATGTTCCCACTGTGCTTAATGTTTTTCTCCTTCTTTCTGTCTCTTGGTGGTTCCTTGAGGGCTTTGATGATCAGGGCAGAGGCAGAAGGTACCACCTCAATCTGGGCCTGTCGGTTCTGAATGGTCAGTTTCACTGTAATCCTCAGACCCTTCCAATCACCAGTTGCCTTGGCGATGTCATCACCAACTTTTTTTGGAGACAGACCCAGGAGGCCAATCTTGGGGGCCAGGTCAGATGTGGCACTGACTTCCCCACCGGTGCACCTCAGGTACACGACTTTGATCTCGTTGGGGTCGAACTTAGGCGGCATGGTGGAGGCGGCTGGTGTCGGATGAACCCGGATTCGGGACGACCGAAGAAAATTGCACCTGAGCCTCCTCCGAGCCGAAAGCCGAAAGGTTAACTTCTTAATTTTAATTAATTTCTAAGTTGGCTGAAATATTTTTAGAAATGTTTGAAAGTAGGAAGAAAGGTAACTTTCAGCCAGGAACAGACTGGATATGGAATTCCTGAGTCCCAAACTCTTTTATTTTCTTTGTATGCATGTATGTATGTACATATGTATGTATGTATTCATTTAAAGTTGTATAAGCACACCTTGTTGTTCCTCTTCTACTCTGGTTTTAAATGAGCTATATTTTACAAAACTCCTCAATATTTCTAGCATTTGGATGATGCATTTTCCTAGTTTCTAGGTGAGGATATATATTTTCTCTTTTCCTTGTCCCTTGCCATTGTAATGATATATTTTAAGCAGAAAGTAAAATTCACAGGTCTGATCAATATCTTGGACTGGAAGTAACTCACATACGATTTCTGAGGTTCCACTAGATAAAGTCCTGATATATTGTTTTTACACACTCATGCACGTTATCTCTGGTCAAATCTAAGTGTCGTTCTATAGAGGGTATTTCAGTGGGCATGCACTCTAACAGTTTCGGATGGCTGCCCAGGATGGAGAGTCTCGCTGACTCTATATTACTTGGAAATTATTATTTTTTCAATCTGTTCAGGGACAGATTAATGTATTTTAGTCTTAATTAAGTATTGCAACAAACTGCTGGAGATGGGACGCAGCCACAAAACACGGGCAAAAAAAATTCTGGCCACTGAAGAAATACTTAGAATTTTTGTCATTGTAGTTGTTCTCTGCTGCTTAGTACCATGAAGGGTTGGGACAGGGTTAGTTTGGGGAGTAGCATGGATTGATTAATATTGAAGAATCAAAGCACATAAAATTATTTTCACTACAACTATGGGAATTTTTTAGTAACAAAATTTCTTAACATTTCATTGTGAGAGAACATCATTTATTGTATCCAATGTAGGTAAAATATGATAGGGCATTCAAAAGAAATTAGAAATCATGCCATAAATAATGTTGTGAATTGACATAGACTTATGTAATAGGATTAATTAATATTTTGGATTTTTTCTCTTTTTTTCCCCTAATGTCATATCACCAAAACAAAGTTGTATCTAATATGCTCAAGATTCCCTATATATACCAGTGATTTCAAGAAGTCAGATTACACCAAAGATGTTGATTTGTTAGGAGACTTAGCTTATAGCCAACATTCTTTGAGAACTTGATATCCTTACTAAAATCATATGTAATTGAGCTAATATTACTTGTTTAGATTTACCCATTTGAAAGTATGTAACAGAGATTTAAGATAATCAAGTGGTAACATAGTGATTAATAGAAAGCCAAGGGCAAATGAGAAAAAGAAAAAAAAAAAACAAAACTAGTAATGGGTTTGTATAGCTTTGTCTCTAAAGCATGATCCTGCCCAGGTTTAGTGACTTTATTCTTCTCTTATGTAGCACACAGAAAGACTTGGAAGAGTAGTGATGGTAAATTATTAGATAAATGAATAAATGAACAGCCTACAGAAGATCATTTACTGCAAAGTCCCATGGTCTCTGCATACGCTAATTTACCAGTCTCACTAGGATAAAAGAAATAACAAACAGTTCTTCTTTCTAGCTGTGTTTATATTCTCACCTTTAGAGACATTCATTCATTTATAAGTCAAAGCAGTACACAATCTGCTGAATATCACTTTTTAAAATGTAAACGTTAAGTGGAAGAACCCTGGAAAAAGATGTTTTGCCTCCAACATCTCTTACTAGCAAGTTATATGGATTTGTTCATTAAATTTTTACCAAGGTAAAAATCAGTTAATTTCATGAACAAATTCATTGAGAAGAGTAAGACAGAAGATCCTTTGATACCAAGATGGCAGCAGGGAATACTGACTTGTGAGTCAAGACTTAGAAAAGCACCAAATTGAGAATGTGGCATTGAGTGTGCAAGTGGCATCTGGGGAACAAACAAGGAGTTGGGATAAAAGTTCATTAGTTGAGATATGCAGAACAAGATTTCTTATCACCCCATCACCATCAATTCATATTTCCATGTTCTCTAGCTTCTCTTTTCCTCTTCTTCCCCCCAGGTTATGTCTTAATTAATTATTGTTTTAATACCAACTTTTCTTTTATAAATCTTAATAGACACACAAGAGAAAATTATAAAGAAAAAAAATTGCATAATCATTCTATTCAATGAAAATAGTGTTAAGTTAATCATATAATTTCTTCTATTTTCATCAAATTTTTGACAGACTAAACATACCTCTTATGGAATAAACAGTCTATTAACGTAAACTCATATATGAGGGAAGAATAGGTAACTCAGCTATGAGAAATTTTATTTATTACTGTCTTTTATAAATAGTGTATTTAAAAAATACTACCTTTATATTAAAGGCAGATATTCTTTAGATCATACATCCAAAAATACTTATCAAGAAACTATATGATGATAGGACTCACCTAGGTGCTGTGAGTAAAGAGAACAAAACAAGTGTTTGCACTCATGGAACTTAAATTCCCCTGGGTTAGACAGAAAACAGCCATGTCTGAATGCTAGTGAACATACATTTATTTATTTATTTATTTATTCATTCATTTAATTTTTTATTATTTTTGCTGACCATTAAAGATTATTTTATTTTTAATTCAATTTATTTTAACAAAAACAGTCCAGAAATACTTTGGAATATTTTAAAATAGAAAATACTAGCTATTTCCATAGGGAGCCAAAATACTATAATTAGAAGTATTGAAAATTGAAAATTTTCTACACACTTTAGTGTTGGCCTTTAAAGAGAGTGTAACAGACACTAATTAAATAAAAAATAGGGAAAACTATGCTTGCTACTGTTATGAACAATCTCTATACATTAAGCATAGAATCTATATTCATTAGTATTCTTTAATTATTCTAATTTTTATTGTAAAATGCAATCATTATATATTGTGTGTTATATGTTGTAAATGTAAAGTTTGCCACAGATTGATTAACTAAACACCAGAGGATGGTTTTCACTTGTTTCATACTTTTAAACTATGCTAAATTTTTACAGCTATTAATTTATTTGAAATTTCCAAATTAGAAGTAATTCTTAAGTACTTATACATAAAATACAAGAATTCAGCCACAAAGCAAAATATACCCATCTCAATCCAACTTTTGTGTTCTCAATACATTTTTGTACACCCTTGCCAAACTAAACTCCTAAAGCAATAGCTTTAATCATAGCATTTCTTTGCTTAAAAGCTTTTATTTTCATTGCCTTCTGAATAAAACATAGACGTAATTATATCATCTGGCTTTATCTTTTACCAAACTCTACAAATAGCCTACATACCCATAAAACAGGACTCTCCTCTGTTCTATTTTTCATTCCTCGCATTATACGTATGCTGTCACTTCCAGCTGAACCTTTTCTCCTCATTATCGCCAACTGTAAAAATCCTACTTAACCTCCAAAGTCCATCGTAAAAGTTATCATTAATCTTTCCCAACTCCTTGGGTTTAATGCAGGTCATAAACTACCTTGTATGAGAGAAATTTATATGCATGTCATATCAGTCTCTAAATTCCTTGAGGGTCTAGTCTTCCACCTGTATATCTCCTACAGTACTTAGGGCAATGCTTACTTATTAATTCCATTGACTCCAGTTAGAAAATAAAACTCTAGTAAAGGGGTGTGACTTCAGCAAAATGGCAGAGTAGGCAGTTCAACATACCTGTCTCTTCACAAAAACATTGAAAAACAGGCAGAAATGGTCACAACCAACTTTGTCAGTACTCTAGAATAAACAGGCAAAGGTATATAGTAACCAGTAAAATGCTGAATTAAGAAAAAGGCAACCTACAAATGGTAGGAAGAAGTTGTGGAATTCGTATTTGTCCTCGCCCAACACCCTCCCTGACTCGGCTTCAGTAGTGAAGCTGGAAGCCCACATTCCAGTGCGGGACCCTGGTCCCTGGTTCTGGAGGAAGCAGAACAGACCTTATTAATATTCTATTGTGTTTGCCTGTTCTCATTTGCCTGGGGCCTATCTGAAAGATGGGCACAGGGATTAATATCCACAATATTTTAAAAAAAACTCCTACATCTCAACCTCAAAAAGATAAATAACCCAATGTAAAAATGAGAAAAGATCTTAAATAGACATTTCTCCAAAGAAGATATAAAAATGGCCAATAAGCACATGAAAAAATACTTAACATCATGTGTTATTAGAAAACTGCAAATCAAAACCACAAGATATCACATCTCACCTACGAGTATTGCTGTAATAAAAAAAAAAGAAAAAGAAAATAACACATGTTGGCAAGGACGTAGAGAAATTGTACATTTTTGGCAGGAATGGAAAATAATGTAGCCACTGTGGGAAACAATTTGGTGGTTCCTCAAAAACCAAAACATATGTATGTGTACCGGTATCTGCTTGAGTCCCTGTTCTCAAATCTTTTGGATATATATTTAGAGGTGGAATTGCTGGATCATATAATAATTCTATGTTTTGACCTTTTGAGATACAGCTTTGGGATGATGGAAAATATATTGAATTAGATTCTGCTGATGGTTGTACAACACTGTAATTTTAATTAGTGCCACTGAAAACTGTACACTTAAAAATGGTTAAAATGGCAAATTTTATGTTATGTATACTTCACCATAATAAAAAAACCTACAGTGCATTAATTTTACATTCAAGTAGTATAGTAATAATTATAAGCAGAATATGGCAGATATAATTTCTAAGAACCTAATATGGTTCAGTTTCAAATACATGAATATGAATTTTTTCTATATACCATATACCATTCATTCAATGTAAAGGTAAAAAAAGTACTTAATTCAATTAGCAATGTGACGTTTTGCACTAATGATGCAATAGTTATAACTGAACAGGTACTCTCAATATACTCAGATTTAGAATATCAACTACCTAATTTTTCTTGAAAATTTCTTCTAAAATTTATTAAAATCATGTCTTCAAATAATCAACTAAAGAAGCTTAGGGAAAAGAATGCTTACTTAAACTGTTAGCTAGCTGGCTAGGATCACTATCATTCGATTACATTTAAGTTGAAATTTAAAAAATGAAATGTAACATATACCAATTTGTTAATATACATATTATATTTACTATCATCAAAAACAATCTAATTACTTTCTTGGGTATCAAAACAAGTATGGCATTAATATGATTAGTGTAGGAAAAATGTAGTCATGCTTAATGAAAATTAGGCCATTTCTGGCAGTGTTATGAGCAAAAGGGGTAATTATGTAAACTTAAGGAGTAAAGGTCCTCTCTACGTATATCCATTCGGCACACATATTTTTAAGCATTTATTCTATATGATGGCTATATGCATGTACATATTATGTGAATTGTCTGGTTTCATGCATATACTTAGAAGAAGGACTTCTACAAAATATCTCTATGAGGCCAGGATGCACGTTTTCCTAAAGCACTATGCCTGCAGACAGATCCTTATTAACCAAGAGATTACTCATGCATTTTCATCAGTGGTGTACTGTTATAAACTTTTAGCATTTATCTGTCAACACTTCACTGCTGCGCCATATTTTTACTGTTAAATAATTATAAGTAGATTGGCAAAAGTGTGGGGTGTTTTTCCAAATTTTACCCACACTCAGTTCATTAAACTGTGACACTTGAGTTCAGGGTTTCAGGTCTTAGGAATTAACTAGTTGGCATCTTCTACTGCCACCAGATTTAAAGCAAAAAATGTAAAAGGCATAGAAGTCAATTGGCCATAATCTTGATTAAGAATCACTACAAAGCTCCAATGGCTCCCCACTGAACCAACGAGAAAGTCCACACCCCTAGCTTGGCCTCCTAGCTCTTTATCCTCTGTGTCAAAATGCTTTCCAAACAGTTTTCACCACGTTTCCTCCTATTCTACGCTCTAGCCAGAGTCAATCTCACACCACTCTACAGCCGTGGTAGATCTTGCTCCCGTTAAAATAGCTCATGATTTTCTCTCTATCTGGGGCTCCTTTTCTTCTCTTTTTAAAGCTCATTTCTCTTTTTAAATGCCACCACTTTAGTCAAGTATCCCATATTTATTTAAAGAGTTGTTCTCCTGCAAGCTTCCTATAACACTTTGCATGTCTGTATATTACCTGATTCTTTGAATGAATATTATTTGTATTTGCCTCAACTAAGATATGAGCACTTCAGGAGAGAGGGAACTCAGTATAAAACGAGGCACTAAATATATATATGTACTATGTACAAAAGTTAAAATAAAGCCCTGTAATTTACAAAACACTTTTATATTCATTATTTCATTTGTTTTTCTCAAGGTGATATTGTAACTCACATTTCACAAAGCGGAGCTGGTATTCATAGAAATCAAGAAATATGTCCAATGTCAAATGTCCAGTAAAACCAGGTGGAACAAGGATTTATATTTAAGACTTTCAATTCAAATTCACAGTTTTATATAACTTGGATAGAGAAGAGAAATGAAGAAAAAAGGTTAGTTAAATCATTGTCCAAGGATTTAGAATTTGAATTCAGTTCATCTGAATTAAGCCCTGTAAGTTTTCTATACTATCAGGAAAAGCCTGACACTACAGGCTTAAAAAAAAAAAGTTGATATTTTGAAGTTGTAAATCAGTAGATTTAGACAGCTATGTGGACAGCTTCATATAATATGTTGGATATTTTAGAACTAGACTACCTTTAAACACTGAAATACATTAATGATTGGCCATTAAATAAATCAATCATTGCCATGTCATAAAAGGAAGCATAACCACTATAAACCCCTGTTATCATTTAAAGTAATGCTATTGTCCTTCAAGTCCCATAAAATTGGCCTAAATGTAGTATACACAGTGATTATGCAGAGCCTCAGTGTATAATAAAATGTGCACGAAGTCCATAAGACACTATACTCCTATATATTTATATATGTTTAACCTAAAATTAAGATGCTAGCTCTAATAAACATAAAAAATTATGACACCTTAATTTATAATTATCTTACTTTACTTTTTAGTAATCATAGACAAGGTTAAGGTGGAATTTACATCTTAGGTCTTTTCACAAAAGCTTTGATCTAAATATTTTAATGTATATACATTTTCTGTATTAAGTAAACTATTTAAAATTGACCTTAGAATTACAAATAAAATGTATCTTTTTTTCCCCCAAACAGGTAAGGTAGTATCTGAATATTATACATTTTATAAATTATTTCATCTGTGTGTTTAAAATGTCTCTTTTTTCATCCCTATTTTGATCTTTTTATTTACCTTTGAGATTTGGCTTTGTTGTATTTGAGAGGTTTTACTGGGTGAAATTCAAAGTGACAGAAACCAGTTCTCTAATGGATACCTAAGGAGAGATAAATAGATTTGTTGATGGCCATATTTTATGAGTTCAATTTATAGAAGGTGCTGATGAGAGATTTCATCAGACAGAATACAGTCTGAGGTGAAGTAGTTGAGTTTTTATGTTCTTATAGTGGAGTGTAAGAAAGGACAGCTATATTAGGCATGCTGAATGATATAACATGTTCTAATGTAAAAATCACAAGAATAAGGAAGATTACTTGAATTTACAGGCAGAAAAAGTAGCACTGAATTGAATTAAGCTATTCAAAAGTTGAAACAACTTGAGAAACTCCTGCTGGGTACTGTTAAATTTCCTGCTTAAAAGGTGAGCGCTGACTGAATTTCCCAGAGTTTCATATGACCTGCAGGAGCTGTAAACAGCTTGGAACCAGAAGGAAGCTGAAGGAAATAACTGCTCAGGTGTGAATTTTATCTGCCCCTCATGCTTCCCTTAGTGAGTAGAGGAACAGAGGTGGCCATAGTGGGTCACCTACCATATCAATCAAGATGAAATACCGAGATAGACTAGGCAAAGGTCAAGTCAGAAGACCAGGGAAAAATGATCAAGCAAGCAGCCAAGAGGCACTTAATGAAATTCATTCAAACACTGTACAGAGTTGCAAAAGGCATTCTTATTTTTAATAACAGCTATTTCTCCACCTATTAAAAAATAAATGTATATTGTAGAAGACTTGGAAAGTATGTAAAGATGTATCAAAGAAAAAAAAAGTCACCTTTAATCATCTGACTCAGAAAAAATATTTGTAACATTTTGGTATGTTTAAGAAAATTATTTCTCTTACTCTCTCAGCTATGCTTGTATCAATATTTTTTCAAAAGGATTATATTGTATATAATATAAAGTTTCACTTCTGCTTTTATATCTAATCTAATATTAGGGGCATTTTTCTTGTTATGAAAAAAATTAATGTTTTTATACTTTTAATTCTTTAATTCATTAACATTTTTGGTTTATATAGTAAATTAGAATTTAAACTTGTGTTTTTTCCACATACATTCACTAATTGTCTGAACTCCTACTTTAATGATAACAGTTTTAGATACATTTTTATATGCTCAGCACACTGTATATTTGATATATAATAAACCAATTTTTTCTCTATTGCTTTCCATTATGAAATCATTTTTGTCATTTGTCTTCCATCTTACATTCTTACGTCTTACATTGCCTGCAAATTTTTAAAATCAATTTTGCTTTATCAAATTACAAAAAGAGTTCATGGGATTAAAACTTCTAGGAATGAGTGATGGTAGATTCTTCACATATATCTGATTTTATGGGATACACATTTAAAGTTTCATCATTAAGGAAGATATTGGCAGTAAGTTTGAAAAAGACAATTCTGTTTTAGTTAAATAACATTTCCTCTATTGCTTTTTTGTAAAGAGTTTTAAAATCAGGAAAATATGCTGAATTTTATCCATTCTCTTTGGCAAATATGAAAATTAATATGTGGATTCTTTCATTTACTATTTTTTCCTACAAAAAACAAATTATTTATTAATCTAACATTAGCCTTGCTAGCCAATAATAACTATGCATAAAAATGATGCATATTTTTAACAGTGGTAACAGTTACCATCCATTTTTTCAGTGTACATTTCGAGTACATTTGTATTGTTATACAATCATATTTCCAGAACTCTTTCCATCTTGCAAAACTGAAACTCTATAGCCATAAACAATTTCTCATTTCCCCCTCCCCTCAGACCTTTGGCAACCACCTTCTACTTCCTGTCTATGAATTTGACTACTCTAGGGACCTCACATAAGTAGAAGCACATAGCATTTATCTTTTTGTGACTGGTTTATTTCACCTAGGCATAATGTCCTCAAGTTTCAGCCATGTTATAAAATGTGTTAGAATTTCCTTTTTTTTTTTTTAAGGCTGAATAATATTCTATTTTACGTATACACCACATTTTGTTTAAGCTTTCATCCATCAATGAACACTTTGGTTCCTTCCATCTTTTGGTCATTATGAGTAATTCTACTATCAACGTGGGTATACAAATATCTCTTTGAGATCCTGCTTTCTATTCTTTTAGGTACATACCAGGAGTGGAATTGCTGGATCATATGGTAATTCTGTTTTTAATTTTTAGAGGAACCGACATACTGTTTTCCATAACAGCTGCACCATTTTATATTTCCATCAGCAATGTACAAGGGATCCAATTTCTCCACATCCTTGCAAACATTTTTTTTTTTAAATTGTAGCCATTCTAACTGGCAGGAGGTGATATCTCATTTTGGTTTTGATTTTTATTCCCCTAATTATTAGAAATGTAAGCATCTTTTCATTTTTTTTTTTTGACCATTTGTACATCTTCTTTGGAGAAATGTCTATACAAGTCCTCTGTCCATTTTTTTGATCAGGTCATTTGGTTTTACTTGTTGTTGAGTTGTAGCAGGACTTTGCAAAATATAATGTGGATAAAACCCCTTATCAGATATATGATTTCCAAATATTTTCTTCCACTCCATAGGCTGCCTTTTCACTCTACTGACTGTATCCTTTGATGTTCCAAAGTTTTTCATTTTAATGAGATCAAATGTATCTAATTTTACTTTTGTTTATTATGCTCTCAGTGTTATATCCAAGAAATCACTGCCAAATCCAATGTCATGAAGCTTTCCCCTAGGTTTTTTCCTAAGATTTTTATAGTTTTAGCTGCTATATTTAGGTCTTTGATCCATTTTGAGTTAATTTTTATATATGGTGTAAGCTAAGGGTCCAGCTTCATTCTTTTGCAAGTGGGTATCTAGTTTTCTCAACAACGTTTGCTGAAAAGACTGTCCTTTCCCTATTTAATGGTCTTGGCATATTAGTAAAAATTTATTTGACCATATACGTAAGAATTTATTTGTGGTCTCTCTATGCTATTCCATTGGCCTATATGTTTGTCTTTATACCAATAACACACTGTTTTGATTACTATATCTTTGTAATAAGGTCATTTACTATTTTAATATGATAAAGTATATTTCTCAAAACAAACTATCTTGCATTCTTAGAATAAATATTATTTAATCATACTCCTTTATTACTGTAACATTTCAAGACTGAAGTCACTAAAATTTAACTCATGATTTTGGAGTCTATATTCATAAATATATATATGTATATATATATACATATATATATATATGTATGTTTGTGCAACTGAGTATATGTGCTCTACCTATAATATTCTTTTGGCTGTCTTCAGGCACTTCTTTGGGTAAATTTTTATAAGTAACATGAAATTTTACTATTGCTGAATTGATCAAGCTAATTTTTTATTACAAATAATTTTTCAATATCTATCAGAAAAAGAAAAATATTTTCTATCTCCGATGAAAGTTTTCATTCCTAATATTTTACCTTATGAATGCAATTGAGCAACAATTTGTGTCAATGGAGTTTTTGATCATAACAGTGAAAACACTGAAATTAACCCAATTATCCCTCACTAAAGAAATGTCTAAATAAAGGATGACTGAGAATAGGTTCTGGAGGGGGCTACCTGGAATCCATCACAGTTTCACCACATGGTGCCAAGATGTAGGCCTTGCAGAAATGCCTTCCTGTTTTGCATCTCAGTTTTCTTATGAGTAAAATATGGATATTAAAAGTACTACTTCATGTATTATTTCTTGTTATAATTTAATGAATTAATAAATATAAAATACTTATATGAATAGCTAGTACATAGCAATTATGTGCTTCAATCACAATGAAATTAAATTAGTAATCAATGACAAAATGAAATTTGAGGAATTAAAAATATGTGAAAGTTGAGTAACATACTCCTAAACATCTAATAGGTCAAATAAGAAATCACAAAGGATATTAGAAAATACTTTGAGATGAATGAAAATGAAAACATAATATACCAGTATTTATATGATGCAGCTAAAGTAATACCTAGCAAGAAGTCTATAACTGTAGATGTTTATATTTAAAAAAGAAGATCTCAAAATGGTAATCTTAGTTTCTATCTTAAGGCACTGGAAACAGAAGAGCAAAGCAAACCTTAGGCAAGTAGAAGACAGGAAATAATAAAGATTAGAGTGTAAATTAATGTAATAGAGAATAGAAAAATAATAGAAAAATTAATAAAACCAAAAGTAGTTTCTCTAAAAAGATCAACAAAACTGACAAATCTTTAGTTAGACTGACCAAAGGAAAAAACAGAACAGACTCAATTAGCAGTAAAAGAGAGGACGTCAATATCAACCTTATAGAAATAAAAAAGGATTACAAGGAAACCCTATAAAAAACTGTATGCCAACAATTTAGACAACCTAAATTAAATGGACAAATTTCTAGAAAGACACAAACTACTAAAATTGACTCAAGAAGAAACAGAAAATCTGAATAGACATATACTGAGTAAAGAGACTGAATTGTTGCATTAGTCAGCTAAGGCTGCTTAACGAAATACCACAGACTGAGTGACTTAAATAACAGTATTTATTTCTCACAGTTATATTGGCTGTAAGTCCAAGATCAAGGTGTTGTCAAGTTTGGTTTCTCTGGAAGCCTCTTTACTTGGCTTGGAAATGCCCATCATTTTACTGTGTCTTCACGTGGCCTTTCTATTTTTAGATAACATGATCTTATACATAGAAAATCCTATGAAATCTACAGAAAAACTATAGAACTAACAAGTTCAGCAAGGTTGCAGGATACAGGATCAATATACAAATATCAACTGGATTTCTAGATACTAACAATGAACACCGCCCACATCCAAAATTAAGAAAACAATTTCCTTTAAAATAGCATCAACAATAGTAAGATACCTAGGAATAAATTCGACAAAATAATTTCACATCTTGTACTCTGCAAACTCTAAAACATTCTTAGAAGAAATTAAACACCTAAATGAAGGGAAGAACATCATATGTTCTTAGATTAGAAGACTAAAACTTTGAGGGTGATAATACTACCCAGTTGATCTACGGATCCAACACAATTCCTATCAAAACCATAGCTTTTTTTTTTTTTTCAAAATTGGCAAACTGATCTAAAATTCAAATGGAAATGCAAGGGACTCAGAATAGCCAAAGTGATCTTGTAAAAGAAGAACAAAGTTGGAGAATTCACATCTCCTGATTTCAAAACTTACAATAAAGCAACAGTAATTAAGACAGTATGGTACTATCATAAGGATAAACATATAGGTAAATCAAATAAAATTGAGAGTCCAGAAATAAACCATAAAACCTTTACTTTATGGTTAACTAATTTTCATCAAGAATATCTAGATAATTCAACATGGAAATAACAAAATTTTCAACAAAGGTGTTGCAACGAAAGTTAGAACAACTAGATATCCACATGTAAAAAAATAAAGCTAAACCAATTATTTGTATCTTAGACACAAAATGGATCATAGACCTAATTGTAAAAGTCAAATTTATAAAACTCCTGGAAGAAAACATAAGAAATATAAGAACAGATGTTTATGATCGTGGCTTTGGTAATACTTCCCTACATAGAACTCCAAAAGTACAAGGAATGAAAGAAATAATTGATAAATTGGATTTAATCAAAATTAAAATTATTTGTGCTGCTAATGATACTATCAAAAAAGTAAATAATCTACAGAATGGAAAAAAATATTTGAAAATTATATGTCTAATGATATGTAAAGAAATGTGTATATAATATGTAAAGAAATATATAAATTCTAAAACTGAATAATAAAAAGTTAATCCAATTAAATTGGGCAATGAATCTGATTAGACATTTATCCATAGAAAATATGCAAGTGGCTATAAGCACATGAAAAGATGCTCAACTTACTATCCACTAGGGAAATGCAAATGAATGCCATGATGTGACACAACTTCACATCCACTGAGAGAACTATAAGACTAAGTCATATTAAAAAATAGCTAATAACAAGTGTTGGCAAGGATTTGGAGAAATTGGAACCCATATTCATTTCCAATAGAAATGTAAATGGTATAGCTGCTTTGGAAAATAGTTTGGATGTTCTTCTAAATGCTAAGCAGAGAGTAACCATGTGACCCAGCAATTCCATTCCTAGGCTTATACCCAAGAGAAATGAAGACATATGTTTACACAAATATTGTAGACAAATGTTGCAGACAAATATTCCATAGCACCATAATTCATAATACTCAAAAGTGGAAACATCTCAAATATCCAGTGATGAATGAACAAATATGGTATATCCATATAGTAGAATATGTACATGGTATTTTCCAGTGCTGATCTAATTTTATCCTTATATGCTTTTATTTTTATAAAAGTTTTAGAAAGCATAGAGTTCTGTGTTTGGTTTACAAATTGTCTTTTGTTATCACAAATCACTATGATTAATTTATTACATATATACTGTTCCTCACCTTCTTGAGAATACCTGCTTTCTGGAGTTTAGAGCTCCATATCCTCTATTTTCCTTATTCATTATAATCCCTTGAAGCACTTTATATGTTTTTTTCCTTTTTCTCTGCATTCTATCATGCCTTTTAATATGCATCTCCCATAATACTATTCTGATTTTTTTCAGTATGAGTTATGCTCTTAATTTATCTTCAATGTATTTTTGTATTCTACTATCATATTTGGGTTTACTTGAATTCCTCTATACTCTAAAACTGAATCAAAACAGTTTTCTGAGGAGAATTCTGGTACTTCCAATTGGTAAGCCTTTGAACCATCCCTGAATGAGGGACCATAGGTGATATTCTTAGAATATATTTATGCATTATGAGGAGCTACCCTATCAAACTTATTACTGAATCCATTATAAAAATATCGTTGAGGGCATCATTTAATGAACCTGCCTGCATTCTTTGATGAGTTCATCAGTTAAAATCCTCCCTTATACTAATAATATAATTGTGTGTTTTTTTCCTTAACTACTTGGTTTGAGTGCATTTCAAACATTCTCAATTATACAAATGAAAAGAAAAATGTCCTTTGCTTGGCTGTTTGAAAGCTTAAAACTAAAAGCGTGCCTCAGCATTAGTGAGTGAGTTATTTTAGCATGCATTTGGTATATTCTTGGTTCCATTTTCTCCCGTTGATGTTTATCTTATTTCTATTTAAATTTAGACCCTTTTGCCAAATTTTATTTATCCTTGTAAGCTGGCTTAAAACTTTTCTAGAAAAAATTAAAAAATACAAATAAATCAAATTTAGAGTGGAAATTAAATCTGGCTCAGGCATGCTTTTGCTTCTTATTCTTTTTATTTTTTTTCTTTTTCTTTTTTTAAAATTTTTTATTGTAGATTAGTTGACTTACAATGTTGTGCTGGTTTCAGATATACAGCAAAGTGATTCAGTTATACATATACATATATCCATTCTTTTTCAGATTGTTTTCCCATATAGGTTATTACAGAATATTGAGTAGAGTTCCCTGTGTTATACATTAGGTCCTTATTAGTTATCTATTGCTTGTTTTTAAAATAATGAACATGTGTGCTTTATAAAGAGCGGTAACTTTATTACTTAATAAAAATAACAATACAAGATAATGAGTTTTCTGGAAGTCCACTGTAATCTGGGAGCCCTGAAGTTTTATTTTTTTTTTAAACATCTATTGACCTCTATCTGTAGTATTCTAAATATAATTGATCTTGGTTAATAGTAGCCATTTCTCAATGCTAAAAGCTCAGCTATTAATTTTGTACTTGTATAAAATTCTCTTGAAATATTGTACTTTGTTTCTTTTTTAAAATTTTTTAAAATTTTATTATTATTATTATTTTACATCTTTATTGGAGTATAACTGCTCTACATTGTTGTGTTTGTTGCTGCTGTATTTCAAAGTGAATCAGCTATATGTATACATATATCCCCATATCCCCTCCCCTCTTGCGTCTCCTTCCCACCCTCCCTATCCAACCTCTCTAGGTGGTCACAAAGCACTGCGCTGATCTCCCTGTGCTATGTGGCTGCTTCCCACTAGCTATCTATTTTACATTTGGTAGTGTATATATGTCAATGCCACTCTCTCACTTCATCTCAGCTTACCCCTCCTTGCTTCTTATTCTTATTTTCTGCATTTTATGTATTGACACTTTTGCCTTTTGTATATTGTCTATTTAAAATAGGAACTTGAGAAATCATGGCAGGCTTGCCATATTGCCTTCTTGATTTTCAACATTTCTCTACCTTAAAGGACAAGGTTACTATTGTAACCGTGGATTTATAGACACTCGATATTTCTTCTATACAGAAAATAATTTTAAAATTCAGTGTATTATAACTGACATTTCTACTTGAATATTTATTTTGAGTCATCATAGTAGCCAAATTTTAAATATTTCATGTTTTTGTAAATATGAAGGAAAGTAGATTTTATATTTTTCCAAAATGTTCCTTAAATTTTTTACTTATTCAGAGTTTACATGTCATCTTTAAATTATTAAATCTTGAATTTCAATAGGAGATTTTGAGCCCTATTACCATTTATGTTTGAAGATGGGAACTGCAATTTAAAAATCTTGGTTATCAAACTAAAAGTGTTTCCAAGGTTAAATATTAATCAACTTATGCCAAATATATTATAAAGAAAACTATGTCAAAGGGGGAAATGAGAAACAACTTATTTCTAAAGCAAAAGAGATGCTATCCTGAATAATATTTTTTAAATGCCTTGAGAAGGTACGAAGGCAATTTAGAAGCTGCTGACTTGAGTGGAATGCTCTGGAGACCTTTTGAACAGGAGAAGCCATTGTGAAAGGGTCATGTGACCTGTGGTCCTCCTCGAACTGAAACAGGCCAAAGATGCAAGGGGGAGCTTAAAGATGAGATGACTGTGTCTGTGCGTGGGTATACCTCCAAGAGCACATACATGTTAGGATAAAAAAAAGTCTATGACATGTGAAGAGACAAAAAGTCACTTAGTGTAATTTTTTTGAAATCCCAGTTTTCATAATTCTTAGAAGAATAAAGGGAAATAAAGATCATTTGCAAAGATCGCCACTGGCCACAGGTACTGGAATCCAAACGAGAAGTACTTATGTGTGTGAAGCAGTCATTGTATGAACCTTTTCTTTGATCAGCTTATCTTATTCTAAACTAGAATATATTAATGGTTAAACTAGAATATTTATAATTAAACTAGAATATATTAATGGTTCATAACATTTTAAGATTCAGGTGAATCCTCTGACTCACGCAGTACAACTCATGAATAAGAAATATGTGCCAGTTCATGTCACCTAACTATAGATATATTCAGTGAAAGATGCTTCAGTCACTTCTGATCCAACATTATATATTTTCGTGTCATCTGAATAAAGCCTACATTTTGTTCACACATGTAAGGCTTGTACTCAGTGAAGGAGTGTTATACAGCAAAGATTTGCTAAAGGAGCGGAAAGAAAGAAACCATCTTAATTAATGTCAGTTTTAGAAAATAACCTGAATCTGCTGTGTAGCATTTCCCCTGAATATAGGAGTACAGGCATCTCTGTACATAGATTTGTGCACCTTTAATTCTGTCAGACTCAAACTTGCTTTCATACACCTCATCATGTAATCAAATAAAGGGCACATGTAGGCATGATAAACAGTATTTGGAGTTAATGCTCGGTGACAATATTCTTTCAATCCTACAGTTG
This sequence comes from Balaenoptera borealis, assembly GCF_965194805.1. Lineage (NCBI taxonomy): Eukaryota > Metazoa > Chordata > Mammalia > Artiodactyla > Balaenopteridae > Balaenoptera > Balaenoptera borealis. The sequence goes on from NC_138863.1 coordinate 22,952,173, forward strand.
ATACTTATTTGCTTTGATGAAAAAGTTTAAATACCGAAGACCTCGTAGTGCAAAACGAATGTATATTGAAAGTGAAGAGTGGTGATCATTTTGTCAAAATGTTTTTTAACTCATTAGATTTTCAGTATTGGATGAATAAAAGTTGGGCATTAAAAAGTTGAGTGGTGCCCCTGCCTCCAGAAAAGACTGTGTATATCTGTAGGCACTATTTTCATACAACTTGAACTCTCTCATCATTCTGTCCTGTAGATGTTAGTAAACTATCTGAAGAAAGTATCAAGAGTTGCTCAGATTTCCTTAGTTCTCATTCAATGTGGCTATCTGAAAACAAGGCCAAAGAGAACCTATTTCAGAAGATAATGGATGGAAAGAAGTTGTAGGGAACTATTTATTTAAGTTCAGGTACTGCAGGATATATACTTGTCAAGGAGAGAGATGTGGAGGAGTGATTTAACAGTTTGCAATCTACGGAACAACTATGACAGAACTACATGGGAAGGTGTAGGAAGTAACGGCTTACTTTGAATAAGGTGAAGATTTAAGAATGGATTCTAAGGGAAAATGTGAGGCAGAAGATGGGATAACATGCCATTAGTTAACTACTAGGGGCTACATAGGATATTTTAAAGGGTAGAGAAAATAGGAGACTATGATGTGGCAGAAGGACAACAAAGATAAAGAGAATTAGAGCAGAAAAATGAATGCTTTATGACACAGAACAAATTATTCATAAAAGCCCATTTTGGATTACCCAACAGAAAGAAGCAGCATGTGCCTAAGGCACCCACAAAACAGCTACACCAAAAAGAAGGATAAAGGGCAAAAAGAAAAGGGAAAAATAGAGAAAGAAAGATAGAATTTTAAAAGAATTTTATATTCTAAAGTAAACAGAATAACATCAAAGGGATTTTCATAGACAAAACCCGAGTCTTGATGGGCTTTCTTATACACATCGTTTATTGTTTTTAATTTTTAAATGTTGAATTATGTGTGGGAGGAGTTTATTTTTGTGTGTGTGATTAAGGCCTTAAAACTCACAATCTGACTCTAATCAGAAAAAATAAATAGGAAAGAAACGTGTATCCATCAGAGCTTGAGGTTAGGCACGGAGGCTTCTTAGAAGGGCGTAGTCTTCCACTCAAATTTGGAAGGAACAAAAAATAGGTGGATTATTGGAGAAGAGTCTAGAGAGAATTTAATTCTGAGGAGTAGCATGAAAAAAAAATTGGCAATAAATAAGACACGAGTGAGGGTCTGTAAGTAAAAAAAAAAGATAATAACTAGAAAAAGAATATGAAATTTACTGGCCAGGAAAACCAGGCTGAAGTGATATTAGATAGAGAGAAAAATAGGTTTGGGAAGACAAAGAAACTAGATTAGCCCAAAAAAATTTGAAAGAAAAGAAAGCAAAAACTGAAGAAGTCACACTACCTGATTTTAAGACTTACTATGTACTACAGTAATCAAGACTGTGTGGTATTAATGAAATAATAAATGCATAGATCAGTGGAATAGAATAGAGAACCCAGAAACAGACCCACATGAATATAGTCAACTGATTTTTTACTTTTCTCCATTGAATTACTTTTGTGCCTTTCTCAAAAATCAGGTATTTTGTTTGTTTTTGTTTGTAAATTTTCATCAAACTGTGATCCTACACCTCAGCAAACTCTCTGACAAAGGATGTGAATCCAAAATAAGCAAAAAACTTTCAACAGAAAATGATCAGTAAGAAAACAGTCCAATTAGAAACTGGGCCAGAACATGAACAGATACTTCAAAGAAGATACACAGATGGCAAATAAGTACAATCGACCCTTTAAAAACATGGGTGTGAACTGTGCAGGTCTACATATACACGGACTTTTTTCAGTAAATATCTACTATTGTACTGCATAATTCACAGTTGGTTTACTCTTTGGATTTGGAGGGCCGACTTTAAAGTTATACGTGGATTTTCGACTGAGCAGGGGTTCATGCCCCAACCCCTACATAGTTCAACTATGGGTCAACTATACATGATAAGATGGTCAACATCATTAGCCATTAGAGAGATGCAAATTAAGACCATGATGAGATACTGCTAGACACCTATTAGAATGGCCAAGATAATACAAAAATACTAACAGTTCCGAATTCTGATGAGCATGTGGAGAAACCGCATTTCTTGTGCATTGTGACAGTAATGTAAAATAGTTTAGTTACACTGGAAAACAGTTTGGCAGTTTTTAATAAAGTTAAACATACACTTACCATACAACCCAGCAATAGTACTCTTGGGCATTTATTCTAGAGAAATGAAGACTTATGCTCACACAAAAACCTATACATGAATGTTCACTGCAGCTTTATTTGTACTATCTCCAAAATGGAAACAAACGAAATATCCTTCAAGGAGTGAATATATAAGGAAACTGGTATACCTATACAATTTACTATTATTTAGCAATAAAAAGGGTTAAGTACTGATACACAAAATAGTTAAATGAATCTCAAGGGCATTTCACTGAATGAAAAAGAGCCAACCTCAGATGTTCACATACTGTATGGTTCAATTTATATAACAATTTTGAATTGACATTTATAGTAATGGAGACCAGAACAGTGGTTGCCAAGGGTCAGAGTTGGGGCGAAGAGTGTGATCATGAAGGGGTAACCTGACGGAGTTTCCTTATGATGATGGAACAGTCTGTATCCTGATTACAGAGGTATAGAGTTACATTGGTTACTCTAATTTACATGTGTGATAAAATTTCATAGAACTACACACACACACACGAAAATGCATGTAGTAGAAACTGGTGAGATTTGACTAAGGTCTGTGCTTGTGTTACTAATACTGTACCAATGTCAGTTTCCTAGTTTTGATAATATACAATAGTCGGATATTATCATTGAGGGAATCTGGGTGAAGAGTACATGAAAGCTGTTCATTCTTCAATTTATTCTGGGTAATTAAACTAATTCAAAATAAAAAGGTATAAAAGAGTAATAGGAATCATCTAAAATTTACTAAGCAGAGAAGCAAGGATACTCTAAAATTACTCCAATAACCTATTTATAAGAATTTCTCCAACAATATATTTTTAAGAATTGAGACAAGAAGTTAGACTCCACTTTCTTCTAAGAATGATCATAAAAGTCTATTTAAGTACCTAGGTCAACTGAAGAAGTATGAATTCTATAATATAAAATAGAGCTAAAATACAACTTTAATACTACATTCACATTTGCAAGGAGATGATTATAAGAGAAATATGGGGTTAGAAAGAGGATATATTGTTTGAAAACTGGTTGCCATTATTCCTCTCCCTAAATGCACACTTTTGTGTAGTCACTTCTTACACTGATCCTGGTCTTGGCCATGTGATTTGCTTTGGTCAATGGGACAGTTGCAAGCAGAAGCTTGAAAAAGAGGCTTGAACACAGGGGAGAAAGGAGTAGGGAGGGTGTTAGGGATTTCAAGATAGAGGAGAAAGGAATGAAATATTCATTTTGTACGGTAAAAAGTTAATTGACAGAGGAAACGCAGTAGGATTCAACTTGTGAGTTGAGGTTATAAATATAAAGTGAGACCAGTCATCATGATTCTGGTGCGCGTGTGTTTGTGCGCACACGCGTTTGTGTGTGTGTGTTTCCTATCCATGCTCAGCTCACCAGGTGTAGGTAGAGAGTAGGCAGAGAACTGGTTTAAATAGAGTTGGGGTGTTGACAGGCAAAAAATGTGGAGGAAGAGAGGACCAAGGGATTTGCAGCTGTGTGGGAAGGGCAGACCACTGTGAGGAACCTTGGATGTCACTCTGGGTAAGAAGGGAGAAACAGGAAGGCTGTTATCAGGGCAAGAGAAAAAACAGTGGAGACAATAAGTTATCAACACCTCTGGACTCAAAGAATTGTTGGAGCAGGTGGTATTAGAGGATACAAGCCAGGGAAGCGGGGTGGGGAATGGTACGCACAGAGCAGAAAACCTAAAATCGAGATTTGAAAGTTGTTGGAAGTAAGGAGGTGAAGAAACTGGAAGTCCAAGGTGTTAGATGAATTTTCTGCTTGGATACCGATATTGCACTCCATGAACACAGTAAGCCATGTGATAAATCATTTCAAACGTGATGGGTATGACCATACAATGAAGGAGTGGCTAATGGTATGGTCTCAAAGCATGTGCTTCTGTGGTTTGTGAGGAGGCGGGAGGAAAGAAAGTGATCTAGAAGTGACAATGAAGAGCACGGAGGGGATGTAAATCATTAATTTATACATTAATTTTAAAAATGTTTATTACTTTCCCAGTATGTTCCAAGCTCTGTTTGAGTACTGGGAACAGATCGGTGAACAAACTTCCAGGTCCAGTGGTGGGAAAATTTGTGTCAGTATTCCAGAAAAATTTAACTTTTGCATATATATATGATAAATGTGTATAAAACTCAAACACATTTTATGTATGTACCTCTAAGACAGGGTCTAGTGATCACTAGTTATTATGAGTTGTAAATCTTTTGGAAAGAATTAAGGGGAGGTAGTTACAGGATCCATTAGAAAAGGAACTCCGTCTCCTCAAGGGAGACCAGTTTAAGTAGAAAGATAAAGAGTACAATGAAGAGATGGAGGATATAAAATATTTTGCTAACGACAGGCAGTGGATTCCAAAGCATACAGTGGAAGGGAGATCAGAGATGAGTGAGAAATCAAGGCTGATTGGTGGATATATGGGCAATAACTAGAATATAATGGCTGTTTTTATTGAGGTGATCCAAACAAACAAAACTCTCAGTCATATGGGATTAATCCCAATAGCCTCTTAAGGGAAGATAATCAATTCCAGCTTGGGGATTGGGTTCTTAGATAGAGTTTAGTGATAGGAATATGAACATAGGTAGTAAGAGCCATGATAATTCAGATAATGAAGAACTAATTTATTGTTGGGAGCTATCACTGAAAACTTCAAGTCTAAGACATCATAGTCGGCTTAGATATGATTAAGAGGAAATGAGAGCAAGGAATAGAGGTGGTTACATAAATAATTACCACATATTTGCTGGTTAATGTTATTTGTGTAAGAGATTTACAATCCATGATGAATATTAAGTACGTAGGCAGTACGTTTGAGGTGTAGATATATAATTTATTGTTACAGGTTTGCATATACCTATGATATATTAATTTGTATTTGTGTAACAGTGAAGCAAAGTTCAAAGTAAAGTTAAATTTACTCTGGAGATACTGACATTAATATTCTCTAAAAAGTGCATTTAATTTGTCACATGATAACTATAGAAATAGACAATGAAATGAATTATATAACACCTCTAAAATTGGAAGCATCAGATGCTTTTATAAACTTGTCAGACATTGGATCAAAGATAATCAAGAAAAAAATGTCAAATGTCCACTTTCTTTTATAGCAGCCATTGCTTCACATAAAGATATCTTTTGTGTTTCTAGGCTAAAACACTGCACCTTTTAGAATACATATTTAGATAATCACCATGAATTTCCAACAGTAACTTTAAGTCTTAAATTTATGGGTAAGAAAGTTTTACTTGGACATGTATTCAGACAATAACACATACAATTACTATAACTAACTCGTTTGACATCTTTAGTTTTTAAATGTCCTGAATTACTTAGCATAAGAAAAAACAAGTTTTGGATCTCTTTGTATCTGTCTGTATACTTAGGAAATCACATAATATAGGTATGCATCTTTCTAACCAGAAGTAAAAGAATTAAACATAAGCAGGGTAGGATACAACAGACACATCTTAGTATAATTATTTCTATTTGTTATTACTGAATAGCATTTTAGACTGTTTCTTGCTAACGCGTATTATCCTAAAATCCATCATATTCTTCCTTATGCAAAGCAAAAAACAAACTGACACCATAACCCCAAACCAAATTGAAATGGAACCATCACAGGAGAGTTCATTCTTCATGTGAAAACTGCTCTAAACTATCATAATTGGATGGTTTATGTGTGATGGATACCTACAGGCTACTAATAATACTCAAATACCAATAAAAAAATTATCTTTGGAAAGATGACAGACTCAGCACCATTTTTAATATCCACGTCGTTGGTGGCTTATTACCCCGATGGTTCTACTCATTTCCAAGAATGGAGAACTAGTACGCACTCACAGCATCTCAGAAAGCCAGTCACCCTCAGTGATAGTTGCTTTGGATCTCTAGAGGTAAGGAATTAATATTGTGATCAATGACCAGGTTAGAGAACTTGTCTAATAATTTATAAATTGTAGAAAACCAGCAACACCTTCTTCTATACTGTAAGCTCCACTAGGGCTAAGCTTTGTTTGTCCAATTCAGTGCTGTATTCCCAACTCCAGGGATAAGAGTTGCTAAATGACTGGTAAAAATTGAATAAATGAATAATCAATTTTAAAGATAGAAAGCAATTTGTAATAATTCCATGGGCAAATCTACTAAATGATTCAAGAAATTATGGGCCAAATCAGAAGAGATGACTTTTCTCGAAGGTGAAATCCTGCTAGAAGCAATGCTTCCTGCATGATCCATTCTAGGTTAAGAGGTAACCGAAGGCCAGACCCAGGGAATAATCATTTCATGTTCCTTAACTGAAGAAGGTCTGGTTCATTTCCTACCCAGGACACACGTTAACAAGTTCTGCTCTTATTGATACATGTTAATATTTTGTACAAACTCATGCCAGATACTATGAAGAAACAATATTTAAAATTTCTATGAAAAAATGTCCCTAGTGTTTTAAGAGAACAAATTCAATTTTATTACCTAAATAGGAAGTATTTCCCATCTCACAACATAGTTTTATATAAGAAAGCAGTTTAATTCTACCTAAATTTTTATTGCTTGCTATTTTTATATCAAACAGTTTACATCTTTTGATATGATGCACTTGGACATCCAATTCATTTCAATAACAACTGAATCAAAACTTAGAGTTTCCTTTAAATGAAAACCATTTCAGTAATTCCAAAACAATGTTTCAGGGACATGGTAACACTTAGTATTTTCTGTCTCCAATAAATGGTTTTGAAACAAATTGGGTTTTGGAGTCATACAGAAAGCATAAGTAAGTAAGTAAGTAAGTAAATAAATAAATAAATAAATGCAATTTAGATTAGATGATATTTAAAATATTTGAGATACTCAAACATTTATGCACTGCTTTAATACTAGTATATGTACATACATCAACATTTGGATATACACACACAAATACGTGTAAGCATACTATACATATGATCAAACCTTAAATATAAACATATATGTGATTTTAGTTTTTTACCTTATGTGTACTATGCCCATGTATCTTTTTAACATGTATGAATGAGAAAATACATCAAACCTTTTTAGTCACTATTACTGAGGAGCACTAAGACTCATCTATTGACTAGATTCTCTTGGGCAGGGGTGGAGAAGGAGTGTTGCATCTTTTATATGTCAAAGTGTTTGCTTTGATTGGTGCTAGTAGAGTAATAATATATCATGTTGTAAAACACATACATTTGCTCCTTAGAACACCTTTAGTTTCATCTGTACTCATCCAAATTATTTCTAATATACAGTTCAGTTAGTTTGCAAAATAACAAACAGAAGGTGTACCTTATTTACTGAAAGTTAGATACAAATTATATAACTCATTTATATGAAATAGTGTTTGTTTTATAAATGTAAAGAGCTAAATGATAAATTTGTAATGACATCTATCTCTTTTATTGATCAGTTTCTATGTACTGATGTAAAAGAACGCTCACATCAAGTTTACTGAAGTGGACACTGCTGCTTGAAGCATTCTTCATGCAAACACACAAAGCCACACTGAAAAATCAAGAAGCTCTCTCACAACCAATCAATGTATAACTTGCTAAATGAAATCTGCACTTTAGCTTTAATATATTTTTCGTCATAAGTAGACATTTCTTTAATAGTGCTTATTAATTATGCACTGTTTTGGAAGGAACATGACAGTGAAAATAATATGCTATTTTCTTTTTTATCATTTTTGTGCTTATCTATGTATTTATATTCAATAATACTCAGCTATCACTTAAAGCCTGTATTTCAAGAGATAATTATTCATTTGAACATAAATGGAAATCCAAGAAGATGTAATAATTGATTTATTATCTGTGGAACAGGATAAATTGATCACAACAGGTCAATTTTAGAATGTTACCATGTCTTTTAATATAACATAATTATGTTTCAAGCATTGCTCTAGCAGTCTATTAATATACACCTTGGGTGCCTTTTCAAGTATAAGAAGGGAAGCTGGGGGGTTTTACAATACAAGACAGGTATTAATGTACCAATAATCCATGCCCTTGAGTCTTAATACTTCCTACATTATTATGCTTTAAAACCATTAATATTGTACAATATGTCCTTCGTCTTTAATATATCCAATTTTGCATATGTGTCATAAAGGACATGACATATATTATTAACAAAATATATAATAAATACTAACCTCCCTTTTTGTAACTTATTTGGTGCTATCTCATCATTACTAATTTTGTAGTAAAGAAATAAATTTCTCACAATTTGGAGTTCATGTTGGTGCACTATCTGACCAAAGAAATTAATAGTACCTACTATTAAAAGAGGATAACTCACCATTAAGAGAATCTTAATATTTCACATTTCCTTTTTCTTAATTTTAACTGTTCCCTTTATTTATAGCATTCTGTTTCTCTCATCTCATCCAGGCTGGGGGTTATATTGCCCAATGAATTATTAAATTAAGAAGGAAGCAATGCTGGTGGGCAGGAAGGAACTCTCAGTTCTCTTTAACGGACTTCACCTGTTAGATGAACAATGAGAAGGCATCCCTCATTCTACAGTATTTCCTGGAATGCCAGTTGATGAATCTGGTTGGAAAAGCCTTTTATAAAGTTCACATTAGTGTTCCAGTGTAAAGAGAAAGAGCTTTACACCTTCCAGGTGTCTCAAAATATAACAGGTGATTTGCTTTCTCCTTCTCTCATAACTCATAACGCCTCAGCAATTCCTAGTGTCTTTATCTTCCAAATCTATCCAGAATACAAGCAATTCTCATTACTGTCACTGTTCCCATCATGGCTCAAACCTTCACTGTCTTTTGCCTGGATGGTTGCAATAGCCTCCCAGCTGCTCTTCCTGCTTTTACCCTTGTCTCCCCAGCTCTCCTCTGTCACAGTTTAATCTAAAAACAGTAACCAGAGTCATCTTGTTAGAGTATAAAACAGATTATGTGACTCTTCTGCTCAAAACTCTCCAGTGTTTTCCCATCTCATTGAGAATAAAGGTCAAAGGCATTCAAATGGGCTACAAGGCTGTATGTTATGTGCCGCATACACGTTTAACTGCCTTATCTCTACTATTCACTTGTCTACTCCAGTCACACTGGCCTTTTTGTTGTTCCTTAGTCATATAAGTCCTGCTACCACCATAGGGGAGCTCACTGCTCAGAAAAGCTTGGAATGTTCTTCTCCTAGATATCGTCTTGGCTTACTGCCTCACCTACTTCAGATTACCCAAATATCAACTTCACAGTGAGAATTTCCCTGACCATCCTGTTTAAAATTGCAATTCCTTCCTATGCCCACCATTCCTTTCCACTTTTCATATTTTGTTTTTTCTCTACCAAACTTAACACCCCCAAATACTATATATAATAGTTTACTATTATTATTTTTAATTTGCCTTATTTTCTGCCTCGCAATAGAATGTCATCTACAGGAGTTTTTGTCTATTTTGTTCACTGATAGAGCTTAGTGACTAGAGCAATGCACATAACAAAGTATCCAATGCATATTTGTTGGGTCTATAAATAATTTTTGAAAAAAACAAACATATAAGGTTAACCACAAAGCAGGTACTATTTTGTATGCTATCAGCCTGACTGCAATCAGCAAAACTGATTTTCATCAGTAAGTACAGTCAATGCTACTATGAAATTGAAGTTCTTAGTGTTCTTTTCTATTGTTTAAATGAAATCATTATTATTGAATCAGCTTTCCACTAATGGAGGCACTAATTTACCATACTTGCATTTTAACAGCGACTTTTATAGGCGTTAACTTCCCTACAAACCAGTTATTTGACTTACAGATATTGCTAATGGCAAATAGGACTTAATAGGCTCCAAAAGTATTGCAACAGATGTCAAGGATGAGAAGTGAGAAGGGGCAAGGGAAAAAAAAGCAGTTGAATGGCCATCTAATATCAGCACAGAGTTTCTATTACTATGCCATCCAAATAATTTTGATAACATTTACAGGGCTTGTAGTAGTTGCCTTATTAATATGTCGTGAAGAAAAAAAATCATTACCTGAAAAATATTTACAGGGTGCCTATACTGGACTGCACAGATCAAAGTACTACAACAAGCAGAGTGGGAATATAATTTTTCAAATAAAATAGAAATTCATTTTCTTATTTCTGACTAGTCCAGAGAACGCTGAAGGTGAAATGGAGGTAGGGATTGGGGGGTGGCTTTACATCAAGCAGGCTGACGATCACACTGTCATTTTCAACGATTGGTTTCTAAGGTTACTCTGGTTATGGTCATTAATATCCCATCCCACCACATGGGAGAAAGAATACAGAAATGGTGCATATCATTTCAACTTATATTCTATTGCAGAGAACTTAGTGACGTAACCACACTTAACTTAAAGTGAAGCTGAGAAACACCACTTAGATAGAAAGCCAGGTGCCCAATTCACATGGAAGAAGGAGAAAGCGAGTTCTGGTGAACAGCTAGCAGTCTCTGCCAGTTTGGCCTTTTGCACACTAAATATCTGTGCCGTCCTTCTTTTCACATGTACAGTATTCAGTTACACCCACCCCCCCCCCCAAAAGGAGACAACACAAATTCTCACTCATTTACGGCTTGTATCTCTCAGTCCCTGATCTCTGCATGATGCACAATCAGCTCCACTGGGTTGAAAGGTGTCTCTTGTGTTCTAGTGACCACCAAATAAAAGACAAGTTTTCTGCCTTCTCTACTATCACAGATAAAATGTACAATGATGAAGCAGGGCACAATACTGCAATACAAACTCCAGTATAGAAAGTAGGAAAAAATGGGAAATACACAAGAGTCACTAGCCCAAAGAGTGACAGAATCCTGGGCAGGCGTCATGAGAAACTTTGCCATTGCACTGAAGTTTTTTTGATTGAATCATGCCTCTCTCACTAAGAGGAGCTCTTTGTTTATTACTCTTTGTGGTCTCTGGCTTTGTTCCATGGCCAAGGTTTTTCCTTGTCCATTTTCCTCTATGACCACATCTAAAGTGGGTGCTGTTGTCTGTGACTACCTTCCAAACTATATAACACTAGCAGTCCACTTCCTTTGAATGTAAGTTCAGGGTCCTGAGGACTGTTTTACAGTTTGAAGAGTCAGGAGGTTATTAAGGATAGGCTCATGGTTTCCTTGCCAATACAGTTCTCTCAAAAACGAGGTAGGTTTTCTGATATATTCGCTTCCAGTCAATGGAATGCAGCGGTAACCACAAATTACTTTTCTAAACATAGTTCTTAAACCTTTATTTTTCTCTCAAACATAATCTTGAAGTCAGCTGAAACAATACACCTGGATATAAGGGCAGCAGATTTACTTTCCATTGTTTAGCTTCCAGAAGCTGAATTATACAAAGCACTCTGTTTCCTTCCATCCTTGTTACAAACCACTCAATTCTTGCCTTTGTAATATTGTGTTAAAAGCAGTGGGGGCAGACACACTTGGTAACATTTTGCTTGTTTCAAATCCTTTCCCCTCAAACTACAAGCTAAGTACAAGCACACGGTCCGTGTTCCAAACCTCAGAGATACAGTGTGGTATAGGCACTCATACAAATACCCAACTACCTTGGGGAGAAAAGCGTCCACGGGCCAACCAGAATATCTTATCTGATATTATAAATTGCAGATGCATTGCACATTCTGTTTCAAAATTGCTGCATTTTTAAATTACTTGTAATCTCACTGAGGGCAGTAATGGAGTCTTAGAATTTTCTAATGTCTATAACACAGCCCAACACTGGTAATTCATTTCATGAATATTTATTGATAATCTTATGCTTTAAAGAAACACAATTTTTATAGTCGACTGAGACATTTTCTGATTTTCCTATCTAATTTTCATCACTTTATAGATTTATGTAGAATAAGACAATTAAATTATAATTTGAATGTGGATGGGAACAGGGAAAGCACTTTCTTCATGTGTATGTGTTGATTTTCTCTATTATTTATGCAACCAAATTGCCATGTGTCAAGAATTCTCTACTTAGGATACAATGGTGTGTGTGTGTGTGTGTGCTTTAAGACTGATTTTAAAATGGTTCTGAAGAAACCAGGGGCAGGACAAGAATAAAGACGCAGATGTAGAGAATGGACTTGAGGACACGGGGAGGGGAAAGGGTAAGCTGGGATGAAGTGAGAGAGTGGCATGGACATATATACACTACCAAATGTAAAATAGATGGCTAGTGGGAAGCAGCCACATAGCACAGGGAGATCAGCTCGGTGCTTTGTGACCACCTAGAGGGGTGGAATAGGGAGGGTGGGAGGGAGACGCAAGAGGGAGGAGATATGGGGATATATGTATATGTATAGCTGATTCACTTTGTTATAAAGCAGAAACTAACACACCATTGTAAAGCAATTATACTCCAATAAAGATGTGAAAAAAAAGACTGATTTTAAAGCATATATTTGAAAATTAAAGTAGCAACCAATGATTACAAATTAAAACACATGTACGTTTCCACTTTTTTATAAATGACTGTTCAAAAGATCATTGAAGTACTACTTTTAATTATTCATAGAAACCTTGTAGAGTGTCAGTGCATCCAGACTAAGAATGCCACAGATATTGTTCAGAGATTCTTATTAGCATTTAGTAAACGTGGGTCTTGATCTGCATTTTTTACATTAATTATGATTTCAAGGTATACAATTTTCTGGTGAGGAGCTAATTAGATGGTCTTAGTAGGTAATATCCAATTCAGGAAGAGTTGTAGGGCTAGGGATATGACACCAACCAAAGGATATTCAAGGCTGAGCCAAGGGTTCAAAGGGAAGGGCAGACTGTAAATACGAAAAGAATATATTCTAAATTCTTCCTTCTCTGGTGAACAGCAGAGTCTATCAATATTCTTTTAATTAAAAACTATGTGGCATTGGGCTCCCCTGGTGGCGCAGTGGTTAAGAGTCTGCCTGCCAGTGCAGGAGACAGGGGTTCGATCCCTGGTCTGGGAAGATCGCACATGCCGCGGAGCAACTGAGCCTGTGTGCCACAACTACTGAGCCTGTGCTCTAGAGCCACGAGCCACAACTAGTGAGCCCACGTACCACAACTACAGAAGCCCGTGCGCCTAGAGCCCGTGCTCTGCAACAAGAGAAGCCGCCGCAATGAGAAGCCTGCGCATTGCCACAAAGAGCAGCCCCCGCTCACCGCAACTAGAGAAAACGTGCGCGCAGCAACGAAGACCCAACGCAGCCAAAAATAAACAAAATAAATAAAACTTTAAAAAATAAAAAAATAATAATAAATTTAAAAACAAAACTATGCGGCTTCAATATAAAAGTATGTGACCCAGCATAGCACAGTTTCTACCACCATCATCTTACCAAGGCAAATAACCTCTCCCCTTAAGTCACTAAGCCAGTTCCAATGACCTATAAAATTTTAAGCAAGACACTAGTTTTAGACATATCTACACAGTATGGATCTATGAGCAATCATAAATTACAGCTCAGTGCTTTGATTATAACTTTGAAAGGTCTATCAATAGCCACCAAAGAAACAATCAATCTCTCCCTATTTGTCAATATTTATCCACTGCCTCAGCTTCAAAACTGGTATAATTTCTTTGTCTTTGATGATGACGGTGAGCTCTTGACATTCATGGGAAATTTGAAATGTAAAGGATTTTTGGCATCAATCAGAAGCAGTTTTGATCTGTTATATCAATATCTACTGGGTCTCAACTGGAAGACAGTATTTGGATATCAGGGTTATGGAGAAAAGCTTTCAAGTCAAAGTGTCTGAAATTATTCTAAGTAGGGCTGAGTCTACTGGGAATCCTTTTTTTTTTTTTTTTTTAACACAGTTTGATTTAAACACTCTGAATGATTAAGACATTTGAAGATATATTTTAGAATGGACCACAGTCTTCTATTAAAATCCTCATCTAAGCCAAAAGTGATAAAAAATTAAAATTAGATAAATGTTAAAAGTTCACTTATATAAGTCCTAGAGATCTACTGTACAACACAGTACCTATAGATAACAGAACTGTTAGCATACTTAAAAGTTTTCTAATAGGCTAGATCTTATATTAAATGTTCTTATAAAAATAACAATAATAAAGAGGGCAGGAGGAAACTTTTAGAGGTAATAGATACGTTTATGCATTGATTGTAATGGTTTCATGGGTATATATTTATCTTTAACCTCATCAAATTGTTTACACTAAATATGCACAGCTTTCTGTATGTCAATCATACTTCAAAATAAAGTGGTTTTAAAAAATTCCAGTAATCTATTATAATAAATATTTATGAAATATGGTTGCATACTATAGAAACATAATAAAATTAAGAATTACATGATTGATTATTCCAGATAACCAAATGGTACACACATGAGTATTAAAACCTATCTTAAATTGTCACTATTTTAGACAGAAATAGGTTTAAAATGTATTATTTAGAGCTATGTTTTCTCATTCAGAATATGACAAACATTATTGATCTGTATCTTTGTAACTCAAGTGGATTATGCTATTTATCCATTAATGCTCCGTAATTGTCAAGGTCTGGACAGGAGACAGAACTTGCACTTAACATTTTAACAGCAAGAATTTAATATATGGGATTGTTAACTATGCATAAAGTTGTTAGCTAGATAACTAAAAAGAGAAAGCAAGAACATTAAGGTATCATGGAGAAAGCCACCGCAGGAAAGAGCTACCACCCATAGGACTGAGTGAACAAAGGGACTGCAGTGGCATTATTGAAACATAAAACCTTGGTGGGGGCACTACAGAGCTGAAACTCAGCCCTCTGAGGAGGGGGCACGTGATTGCTAGTATTGATGTTCCTCATCTTGGAAAAGAGGCCATGCAGAGTTGGGAACACAGAGCTCTGAGAAGGGGGCACCTGTTTGCTGGAACTAATGTCTTTGATGATGGACGGCATGAGGCAGCTGTTTCTGCAAGCACTGGAAAAACTGTCAACTGGATTCAGCTGCTGTGATGAGAACAAACTGCTGTTGCTAAGGTGAAGTGCTGCTAGGGGATGTCCACTGGAACCGCAAGCCCAGAAGAAGCCCACAGGAAGGGAACAGGAAGAAGCAGGCCCCTCTAACTCCTCTAGCCTTGCGGTCCCCTGCAGGCACCCACTATTACCAAAGCCTAATAGAGAGTCAGATGGCAAAGCAAATATGTGGTTTGCAAAGTTCCAGCTCCAGCATCACAAAAAAGATACAGAAGGGTGAGTTTGGTACTGAGAGAAAATAGCATAATGACTGGCACATGGCCTTAAGAGATAATCAAACTACAGATAGAACAGAGCATACCCTTTCAAGGAACCCTCCCAGGAAACCTGTTGACTTTTCTGTAAGTACCTTACGTGCTCTCTCTTCTAAATATGTCATCCATGATTCAAGGAAGAGTGGGGAAAGTTTGTTAAAGGTACCTGTTTTACCCATGACCCCCAAAACAATAGTGTCCACCTTTAATGCAAGTTCATCTTTCTCTTACAAAATAAATTACAATGGCTCAGTGATAACTGTTCACACAAATTTTGAGGAGTCACTATCACTTATATTTGGAATCTGGGCATGGATTAAAATATTAAAGTCATCAGAAATCTGACTGATGATCTGTAATCCCTTAGTTAGCTGAAGCAATCAGGGTATTTGATACCAGCTCTTTTTATCTTATTTGTATACCTAACAGGGTGGAGTAATCATCCAAAAATACATGGATGACAGGTATTTTGATAGCAAAAATATAATAAATTTGTCTGTCTTGAATTAAGATCAAAGCATATGGTATTGTATAGGACTTTGCTTACAATAAATTGGATTAATTCTTACAATTTGTGAATTGCCAAGAAGCATTTAATTTGGGAAATGTTACAATATATCAAAATTTAGTGAAAAGCAAACAGTTATTTCTGTCATCTTCATGCCTACTGAATTGTTGGTTTGATAATCCAGAGAGACAGCAGACCTGTGGAGGGGAGAACTAAAAATCTAACTCTTTAAAATAAGTATTTGTCTCTATCTTGCTTAAAACAAACAGCTTTCCAATGAAGCAATTCTAATCTGATTACATAGGATTGATCTTGAACCTACATTTAGAAAGAACTCATTACATCAACAGAGATCAATGGAATTAGAAATGGATTTCACAGAGATTATTTAAGTAACTCTATAGTTTTATAATTAACAGGGTTTTTTTTTAATTTCCCACTGAGGGAAAATTTATCCATGTATATTTATCTACAGAGAGTGCTAATATTGTTCAAAGTACTTCTTACCTATTAACATCCCAGATTTTGCTAGTTGTATCCAATGAGGAGGAAGCCACAAAATCACCACAGGAGTGCCACGTGCAGGACCATACTGCATGGGTGTGTCCTTCGAAGGTCAAAATGCAATTGCCTTTAGACAGGTCCCATAATTTAACTGTAGTGTCACCACTTGAAGTAGCCAACTTGTTGCCACTATTTGCAAGAACATAAAAAGGTAATCCGTTAAAAAAATCAACTTGCAGTTAATTTATTCTTATGAATGGTTGTATTCTGTGAATAACGTGTGTGTGTGTTTGTCTGAGTTATTTTTACTTTTAATGACATATCTTTATGCCTGAATCTTATTATCTTATTTGAGTCTGCACAATTTGATACTTCCTTATATTGTTTAGTAATTCAAATTGATTAGAGAACTGCTGTTGCACAGTTTCTGTATTAATTCTATATTCTTCCAGATTAATCCACTAAACAGCCCTTTTTTAACACATACTTTGGTTTCAGGGCTATGTTAGGCTCTGTGGATGATATTGCCTCAGAATGATGAAAATTTAGACGTGGGCTAAGACAATTTCAAAAACGTAATACAATATAAAACAGTAGGTCAGCATTATTTATGTTTGTATTAATTAAATGCTGCAGGAGTGCAGTTTGGATGATGAAGAAATATGTGAATCAGAAATGAGAGGGCTTTGGAGCTACATCTTGAGAGATGAAAGATTTTGAAGAGCTGAGTGGTTAAGAATGAGTCACTGGATTTTCCATTTGAGTCATTAGTAGATGTTAAAAAAGCAGTGGCTTTCAAGTGGTGGACCCAAAAGCAAATTTAAGAAATGAGTGGGTGTCCATGACGTGAAAAGAAACATCTAAGTTTTTTTGGTAAAATATCAACTGCAAGAAAATTTCAATGCCATCATCTTCGCCACATCCTTCAGCATTGTTTGCTCCTTCTATGTGTTCTCTTAGTAACTTTTCTCTCACTGAATATAATGAACTGCTTATCTGCCTCCTTCCCTGTGTTTTTGATGGGGAACTGTTTCCTCTCTCTGTTTCTACAGCATCAAGCATTATGATTAACCAACTGAAGTGCTCATTAAATGCTTTCAGAATGAATAAATATATGAATGAATGAATGAAGTGATGCTATATATGAAGAAGAAAAGTTGCCCAAAATTTCTAAGACCGTTAATGGCACTTGCATCAAGACAAGCATTTTGCTTGCTTGCTTTTACTTGCTTACTTTTATGCTGAGAGAATTAAACTTTTATGAGCAGCAACCACTGGAGAGGAAGGCTCAGAGATGCTGCCAAAAAAGCAGATTATAGAGTGAAGACGTTCGCATTAAAGTGATAAAAGGATATTTATTTCTTTTTCAAATTAGCAGATTTTAAAAATTACTAAAAAAACGTACTATATAAGGGTAGTCCTTTACTAATAGGTAGATATTAAAAACTGTCCTTTGCTTTGCAGCTGTTGTTTATCTGTACATGTTTGCCATTAAAATTTTTACTTTTTAATATTAAAAACTGGACAATACATTTGTCTAAAGATACCGCATTATAACATCACATTGAGGGTTATAGCTTCAAAATATGAATCTGGGTACGGGCTGGGGGGGGACACAGACATTCAGTCCATGACAGTATATAAGTTAAAAATAGGGATGATAGAAAAAAAGAATACAGTTTCCTGGTCAAAATCTCAGAAGAGAATGATATAAAATGGGATACAGGCAACACTCAAAGAATTGAAAGTTGACAATTTACAGAAACTGGAAATTTAAGATGTAGAACCACAGATTCTGGAAGAAAAACGTATACCAAGTGGAATAAACAGTGTAAACAAAAAGAAATCTTCACTTAGATAAATTTTAGTCAACTGCAGAGCACCATAGGCAACAATAAAAATAACTAGAAAAATAAGAAGAGAAAAAAATAGAAGGAAACGTTATTTATTTACATAGTGCTTAACACATGCTAGAAGCTCTACTAAGCACATTATATAATGTGATCCTCACAAGCATCTAGTAGTTTGGGCAGCTTTATTATCTTCAAAGCACTTGAACAGTATCACAGAGCTAGTAAGTGGCAGATCTGGAATTTCTTCAAAGAGCCAAGAGAAAATCAGGTTACTTTAGAATTATCAAAAATTTCTCTCAAGACAGGCAAATAAAAATATCCTCAGCTAAACAAAGCAGTTCTCCCCTACAGGAACCACTAAGAATGTATTTCAAGGGGGAAAAAAAACGGATCCTAGAAGGAAGATCTGAAATGAAGGAAGGGTGGGCAAAGAATCTGGTAAACATGTCAGTATATCCAAACACTTATATAACATCAATAGGGCTTGAAGAAATTTAAACAAGAAAACAACAGTAATATTGACAATAATATTCCTGTGGAAGATACTACATTGATAAATTTTAAACTTTATGAGGTCAAGTCTGCATGGTAAAATGTTAAGGGTAACCACTAAAAGAACAGGAATAGAGTACATAACTTCTAGACCAGTACAAAAAACGAGAAATAGGTTTTTTTTTTTAATATCCAAAATAAAGCAAGAAAGGAGAGATACAGCACTAGAATAAGTGGTAGGAATAGAAAACAAACAAAAAAAGACAGTAGAAAAAAATTGAAACATAATAATATCAGTAAATACAAATGACCTAAACAGGAAGTTAAAAGACAAAGATTTTTCAGTTTGGCTAAAAATGAACAAGTTCAGCTACATGATGTTTACATGAGGCACACTAAACTCCTAAGGACATACAAAGGTCAAAAGTAAAAAAAAAAAAAAAAAAAAAAAAAAAAAAAAGATACCTAGGCTAAAAGGAATGAAATAAAAAGATGAAGTGGCTATATTAATATCAGACAAAAAAAGACCTTAGGACAAAAATGTGTTATTAGGGATAAAAAAAATCCCTATGTAAATAAATAAAATGATAAAATGTTTCACTCCTAGGAAGATTTTTAAACTAAATTATATAAAAATACTGAATGCATCTTAACTGATAAAAGCGACAATGTTAGCACCATAGAAACAAAAATGACCAATCTACTGTCAAAGTGAAAGATTTATGCACCTCTCTCAATTTATTTTCTAATTCGAAATTCAAAAATATATGGAATCTTTAAGGAATAAAAATTACAACCTTAATGGCCGTATATAAAAGCCTTCACCAAATCACTAGTGACTATACATTCTTCTGAAGTACATATGGAACATTTATAAAAACAGACAATATAGAAAGCCATAAAGCAAGTCTTAACAAATTGAACATATTTGTTATCATAGAGGTTACATTTTTCTCATCACAATTCAATTGTTATAAATGAATAACAAAATCATATATTTTTAAAACCTGTATATATGTGAATTTTAAAACAGTTTTAAATAACTTACATATCAAAGAAGAAATAACAGTGGATATTTTAAAATAATTAGAACTAAATGAAAACACAACATATTAAAACTATGAAGGTGAAATCAAAATAGAATTTTAAAGGCAACTTAATTTCTTGACCTCCTAATAATGAAAAGAATACAGCCTCAAAATTGTTCTGCTAAACATGAGACTTTAAGTTTAGAAAAAATATGCTATCAACTATTACAATGGAAGATCAATAAAGACCAAAGTGGTTCTTTAAAAAAACTAAAATAAATATATCCCTGCTAAGGCTGAAAAAGAAGAAAAGAAAAACGTCCCTCAATATGACAATCTATTAAGCCATACACTAAAGAGATTTTACAAAGGTATAAAGTAGTGTCATTCTTTTCATTTTTCTTGGAAATTATATTCATTTTTCATAACAAATGTTATATAAGCATGAGTTTTTTGCAGCTTATGAACAGCCTACAAATATCAAATTTGGTTGGGTCAAGCCAATTTATACTTTACAAACAGTAAGCAAGAATTATCATCTGTTTTTATAAATACTTTATATTTTCTGTAATTGCTTTATTCCTTTTTCCATATTCTTTGTGCAAATTATTGACTTTTTCAGACTTTAGCACATAACTGCAGAAATATTAGAGTTTGCTACTGTCGAAAATGACTTCAGTTTTGAGAACGAAATATATTATAGCTTCCAGATTGATGCTAATTACCTGTTTTTACAGAAATGTGCTAATGTGTTTCATTAGAAAGGGGTGGAACAGAACAAAATTAACGCCTCTTGTGTCACAAAATAGGAAGTGGAGAGAGTAGAAACAAGAAGATGTGGTTGGCTTCTCACTCTGGCTCTGCTAGACGACCTACGTGACCTTGGACAGGCCATTCCACATTTACATTTAACACTTGAGAAATTCATTGTCTTTATTTGAAAATATGGATGATATGTTCTGCTCAGTATAATTTAAAGTGTTGTTTTGAAGATCAAATCAAAGAACTTTTATAACAGCACATTTTAAATTCCAGGTATCATTCAAACTTGCGATTATTTTTTAAAAAAGATTCTCTTGTGATCTCTAGTTAGTTTTTATGTGAAATTGTTTACCCACATTTCCATAAATAATGGAATGAGATCCAATTACTACCATTATATTGTAGTCTCATCTACCTGTGTCTACTCAATAGGACTATGTGAATTTGTAAAAGGACTATCAGTCACAATGTTCTCAATTACCACAGAATACGCATGTATTATTTTATGTAGCAGAATAACATACAACCAAAATCTAATTAAATTATTTTCTCCCTCTGTGTTTGCATAGGTAAAAGATCTAATTTTGGTTTCACTGAGCTCATAAAATGATGACATTAGGAAAGCTCACATTTAGAATTTACATTACTTGAAAAACGTTGTCACATTTGAGATACATTTTTACTGTCCCGTTTGTGAGAGTCCCCCAAACTTTAAGCTAAAAGTTAAAAGGGCTTCATCCTTTCATACAAGTTACTTTAAACCCTTACTTAGTCTTCGATACAGAGCTGCTTGGCTGCATTAGGGCTGGGTGTTGAGGGCACTGTGAAAGAGGAAAGTAAGATAAGTACAAGTCCACAGAGAGAATGGTCTTGGTTGGTTTTCTGAAGTAAACGGTGCCCATGTCCAAATGTTCTTGCCTTCACTCCCAAGTGATACACCCTTTTTTGTGCAGGAATCTGGAATCAACCAAGAATCACAACCAAAGCGAACACGGAAGACAGCATTATATGCAGATATTACAGACTCCAGCAGAATCAGAAAGGCAGGATTGAGCATTCAGGAAAGAATAGGCTTTCCCCGGCTGGCTGCAAAACTACTGCCCTTTCTTGGGAGGGTAGATTGCTTGGAGCTCCAGGTTCACCTCTGTCAATTGAGAAACTTCAATGGGATTCTCAGCTCAACCATCGTTTACACAGGAAAGGCAAGATGCTGGCAAGTAGACTCCCTTGCAACTGTCATACAGCGTTTTTAAGATATACTATTTATTAGGTAAATGCACGAATGATATACATAATAAGGAAGGAGAGAGTTCAACTGGAAATATATCTGTGTTAATAGAAGCATAGCCTATATCATTTAGGGCTGCATGTATGAACAAGTTTACATATAGCAAGACATCTTGGTACAGAGGAAAGAAAAATATAGAATTATGAAACTACTAACATGTTACTAGTTATTTTTATTCTGTTTCATCCTTTGTATTTACGTTATTGTTTTAGGTTGTAGAAGCAGAAGAATAGAAATTGGTAGGTTAGTTTATGAAACTTTATGTGGAGATTATGAACAATGGTGTCATCTTGGAAATAAGACAGAGATGTCCCCAGAATGCCTTCAAACTTTCAAGTATCAATTTAAATTTGGTGAATTATATATTTTATTATGTAGTTTTCTTATTGGACCCAACATGCTTCTCTGAGTATTCTCCAGTCGTCATTCATATACGTGTACGTATGTGACATATTAAAATTGAATATTTGTGAAAAACATAACCTTGGGTAATTAAGTGATGTTCTCATTCTTTTTTAAATTTTCTATGCATACCTTAGGTTTTTGTCTAGAAAAAATTATTTTCAGGGTATTAAATCTAAATTTTTTCAACTACCTCAAGACCTCTACATTTGATACTTTCCTTATTTTTTTCCTTTCTTTTGGCCCAATGTTCTAGGTAGAACAGAACACAAAGTGCAGGGTACAGGCCCTGAGAAGGGCATGACTTGTTCAAGAAGCTGAAAGGTCAGTGTGGGGGGAGGTGGGGGAGGCGGGAGGTAGAGGAGGTGGGGAGCGGAATGGATGGGAGGGGGTAGTGAAGATGTAGAAATGGAGACTTGAGAAGTAGGAGGAGCCAGGCCACTCAGGGCCTTATTGGCAACAGTGAGGTATTTGGAATTTAGCCTAAGTGCTAAGAGATTTCAAGACACAGGAGACTCATTCATCCATTTCACAGTTGGTCACATGCTCCAGACACTGTGCCAGACAACTCAGTCCAGCATCCCTCCATGCTTTTCAAACACACCAACCATGCTCCCCTCTGCACACACTGCCTTTGACACTAGGATGCCATCCCCCTTGGATATTCCCATGGGTTGGTCCATGACTTTAGTTAAAAACCTTTTCTTTAACTTCACCTTATCATGGAGGACATCTCTGACAATTCCACTGAAAATACTGTACCATCTCAGTTTTTTGCTTCTCCCTTTTCCCCTTCACTGTTTATTTCTCTATAGCACTCATCACCATCTATTAAGTTATATATCACGTATTTCATTTATTGTCTCTCTCTGCCAATAGAATGTAACATGGATGAGGGCAGGAACTATTTTCTACTCCCTACCATATCCCCAATGCCTAGCTTTGTGCTTAGCACATAGGGACTCTCAATAAATAGCTGCTGAACCAATGACTCAATGAATGAAACACAATCATGAATATGACAATGTCCCTGAATCCCTGTTTTTAATGGATAATTCTTGAGGTTGAGAAATACAAAGAACAATGTAGGCAAATGGATCCTAATGCCCCATTTTACCATGGGATATCTTATTTGGGCATTTATTTTCTCAAAGAAGCTTTATTTCATGGCATAATAAATTATTTCCTTCTGAATTCTGCCTGGGTTATTATATATAAAATTTCAGACCATGTTGAAAACATTATCATACAGCCTCAGGAAAATAGCATTTCCCCCATCCACCTCATACCTTCTTTGGACAGATGCAGGACATAAATAAATTCAGTGAATAAGTAATTAGCTCACTTTTAGTTGCAGAAATGATATATTTTCTATTTCTAGGGAAAAGTCAAAGAGTCTTTGAGTCTTTGGATCATCACAACAGGGGTTTAATAAAGAGTCATGGCAGTGTAACAAATTCTAAACATTAGGTCTGAATTACACCAGTAGCCTCCTAACTGCTCCTGCCCTCGTCCCTCTACAATCTTTTTTTTCGGTACAGAAGCCTAAAGGATCCTGTTCATGCTGCTCCTCTGCTCAAACCCTCCAATGGTTCCTCATCTCCCAGAGTAAAAGCCAAAATCCTAACTACAAAATAAGGCCCTACACGATCCACCCATCACATGCCTAGTTACCACTAATTTCTTCTCATAGCACTCTCCTCCTCCCTCTCTACTCTAGCTACACAAAGACTTTGAACACACTGTTTTTTCTTCTGGGAATATTCTTTCTCAGAAAACCAATGACTAGGTTCCTTCCCTATCTTCAGGACTTTGCAGAAAGACACATCAAGGAGGCCTATCTAAAATGCAATCTCACCTCTGATACTAGGCTTCTTTCCTATTTTGTTTTGTTTTGTTTTCAGTAGCACTTACTATTAACTTACTGTGTATTTTACTGATTTCTCTTGTCTATTATTTGTTCTCTTTAAGCCCTCACAGTTTTGTGGGCCTCTGCTTTACCTAGTTCTGTGCTGTTTAATATATTCACAGATAATGAATGCTTTTAAGTTGGATTCCACATCCTGTCTGAATCTAGTTCTTACAGAAACATATTACAGTTGGCCCTCTTATTTGTGGGTTCCAAATCCACAGATTCAAACAACTGTGGATCCAAAATATTTGAAAAAAACACTCCAGAAAGTTCCAAAAAGCAAAACTTGAATTTGCTGCATGTTGGCAACTATTTACATAGCATTTACATTGTATTAGGTATTATAAGTAATCTAGATATGATTTGAAGAATATAGGAAGATGTTCATAGGTTATATGTAAATACTGTGCCATTTTATATTAGGGACTTGAGCATCTGCAGATTTTGGTATCTGTGGGGGTCCTGGAACCAATCCCCCAGTGGATACAGAGGGACAACTATATTTACTAATAGCCTCAATCCTACCATCTTGCAACGGTGGGATTAAAATTAAAACTTTTAATTAAATTACCGTCTCTCTGAGCCTAGAATGTGAAGACCCAGCTACTGCCCCTCTTCTCACAAAGTTCCAGGAGATGCCTCATTTTCATTCAGACCAGGAACCACGCCTCTTTCTCATATCACCAGAGTCAAGACCTCTCTATTTCCAAATATTTTGTCTATTTCTGGCCCAGTGTTCACATGGTCCATAGGACAGAGAAGCAACTCTTTATCAAGTATTTTTTTTCTTTGGCCACGTAGAGCAGTCCTTCTCTATATTCGAATGTGGCCTTGCACATCACTGAGTCTGCTTACATATGAGGAAATTTCTACAACCCAAATTCTCTAGTACTTGGGTCTCTTTCAACCAGTTCTCTGCTAAAATTAGATTATTGTGTTTTTTTTAAGTTCGTTAGTTTATTCAATTACTTCTGAGGATCCTCTATTTACCAAGGATACAAAGGATATGAAGGATATAAAGTACACATGTTTGTCAAATTCTTTACATTGTTTCTTTGGATTATATTACAAGAGTTAGAAGTTTGTATATTCAGAGATCACTTTTTCCTCTTCCCCTTCACCACCATAGAATTGCTTTTACTGAGCTGTCTGTGGTTTTGTTCTACTGCACGAGAGTAAGGAAAGTTAAAAGGCACAGCACTATGAAAATCTGTATTATTGAAAGGTTATTGTTGAGGCTATTGTTCAATAGATTATACATTACACTAGAGTATCACATACTCTTAATATGGGCCAAGTGTTGAAATGTCATTCAGGCCTTAATAGCAGGAGCCACTGCATTGCTGCTGAACAGCTTGAGGGGATTTCTCTTATTGACAATGAAAATTCCATGGCCGACTAGGTCTAATTTCTGTTGACTGTTAGAATACTTAGGCCCAAAAAGTTGAAGCCCTCCGTTAACAATTAAAGAAAATAACATTATATTATGGCTTTTATTAAGGAATGAATGTCCATATAGCCAACCTTTAATAGAAAGGATTTAAGGTAGAGTACATGCATTTTATGTATTAACTTGACTCCTTGCTTCATGCTATTTTACCTATTCTAAATTATCCTTCACCTTAATTATCTCTCAAAAACATTATCTTCTTATAGTTGCAATTTTTCTACATTCCTTTTGAAAATGCATGATATAAAATATAATGCAAAAATCTCAAAATGTACTATGCACTGGGGATCTAAAGATAATTGAAATAAACTTTGCCTTCAAGGACCTCATGGTCTAACAGTTTACACAAATATATAACCAATTAATTATAATATTTTCATAAATATTTTAATATATAATATACAGGATACAGTGACAGAGGACAGAGAAGGGTGTAATCAGTTTTCTACTTGGGAGACGGTCATGAAGTCTTTAAAAAGGCAAACATTTGAACAGTATCTATACATATAAGCAGGTGTCCACAAGGTGAAAATAGGAGAGAAAAAAGGATGAGTGTTCAGCATGTGTAAACTGTGGGATATTCAGAGATTGTTAAGTATTTTGCTTTCAGGAAGAGAAGAGTAATGGAAAAAATTGTCTAAATAGATTAAAAATAGTCATATAACAAAAGATCCTTCCTACAGCCTTAAAGAGTTTTCATCTGTAGGCGATGAGGAGAAATGAAAGGGTTTTAAGAGGAGTTGGAGAAGCAAGTCAGATAACAATTTTAAGATGATGACTCTGGGAACATGACAAAAACCAGATTGTTGGGGGAAGAGCAGAAAAGATGTTAGAGAATTGATAGTGATTTCCCAAAGAGGCTGGCACTTGATTATAGAACTTCATTATTTTGAGATCTATGCTTTGTATAATTATAGTCATTCCCAGGTTCTGGTAAATGATTCTCAAGATAAAGTCTCAGTCTAACACTTGTGTTTTCCACTTAGCTAAAAGACTGTTCCAAGTCTAAACTGTAATAATGAGGATATGCCATTTTTCCAGTGGAAAGCCCCTCTGTGATGATGCTGCTTCGTTACCTTACCTTCTTTTGACCTCTGATCTGAGTCAGTAAAAATCCTCAAATGCAGAATTTTTCAATGGACTCTTTTCTGACTTTCAGGAATACATGGTAACCAAAATATGCAGGTGTGATGCTGAGTTCAAGTCTTTGGAGGATTGATCTGGCAAAAATATTCAAGGTCAACAGAGGTAGGACTCGTATTTCATCACCTGAAGCAAATGACTAAATATAGAATGAAATACTTTCTTAGCAGCCTCTGCTTTGGCACCAAGAGTTGTTGCACAAAGCTGCAATAAGATAAGAAATGTAGTAAAGAGGATTGCTTTCCACAGACATGTGAAAATTCTAACTGAAACTGGGATAATATTTTCCAAATAATTATTCTCCACATCCAGTTTGGAAAGTACAATTAGCAAACGATTTTCCTTGCATTTCTGGGAAG
The DNA here is from genome assembly GCF_965194805.1 of Balaenoptera borealis. NCBI lineage: Eukaryota > Metazoa > Chordata > Mammalia > Artiodactyla > Balaenopteridae > Balaenoptera > Balaenoptera borealis. The sequence goes on from NC_138863.1 coordinate 22,979,398, forward strand.
GAACATTCAACCCTGGAATAAGGTTTTCTCATGATCCACATCTGCCAAAGCCACACTGGCTGAAATCCTTACAATGAATACAAATGAGCAGGATATTTCTACGGTTCCAGAAGAAGCAGTGCCTTTGTTTCTGGTACAAAATAAGATGTTTTCCATAATTGGCAGTATTATAGGGACAATTAAGATATAGTCAAAACTAGCTTGATGAAAGTGAATTCATGTATCATGGAATTCTAGAATCTCCAGGCTGGAAGACTCCTTAAATCCATCTAATACACTCACACATCCCTCATTTTAATTATTTCTACTAATTTTATATTATTTTATTGCCCAGCCTCTATTTAAAACTTCTGGTAACAGGAAACTCAGTTGATTTGGTCTTGAGCAGCTCTGTTAAAAAGTCTTCTTCCCCCCTCCCCATTAAAGTTATTAATAATCCTTGGCATCATTCAGAATTCAAATAATTCCACTTTTACTCAATAGCTTTCAGCGTAGAGGAGGAAATCTATCATGCCCTAGGATGACATGTTATTCACCTTCTTTATCACCCAAATATTCTTCTCCATGCCACTTCCACTTTAGAAGTACACAGGGATCTAAGAAGCTGTACAGCTACTCTACCTTGACGCAAATTGGTCTATTTCTATTGAATAAGGCATGTATTTCCATTATTCTATTCCAATCTTGCATCCTATCTCTTTAAATCTTGGTAATAAATTTAAGATCATATGTATTTCCATATAATTAAAATATGTGGTTCACTTTGTTTATTTCCCATTCTCTGAGGCATTAGATACTCTTATTCTTTTATTACTTCTCATGTTTCACATACAAATTGCTATTTTCCTTTCCATGACAGATTTGTTTGCTTTTTTTTTTTTTTTTTTTTTAATGACCAGGCTCATATTCAGGTTGAAGTTCTCTTGATAATATCAGTTTGTTTCAGGATAAACAAACCTGTTTCTAATATTCTGAGCTATACTGCATTTCTACCTGGGAACCCAATTGAGCATTTCAGTTTATAAAACCACTTTTCAGAAATCCAAACTCCATTAACTTAAATCATGTACAAAGCAGGCTGTTCACCAATCTTGTCCCTCCATCCCTGCAAGTGTGATAAGGGAAAGAAGTAATAGTAACAACACATGTATCCCCAAGTTCTCTAATTTCCAGTCAGAGATCTCATAATCCCCAAAATGTTTTGCTGATCTTTCTGGGAGTGTCATCTGTTCCACCATAAAACCAGTGGTGTGGATAGGGGAACATAAATATGATCTCAGGAAATTTTCTATCACATTTCTCATATACACTGGAAAAACAGCACAAATTCCATCTGAATTTGCCAAGCCTTCACAGATCGGATATTCTTCACCAGGGCTGCACCATTTACCAAGGAATTAACAACAAGCAGGATAGATATTAGTTTATTTTCTCCGTGAATTCTGCACCTCAAATTTTGTAAGTATAAGTAAATAAAATCCTTTAGGTGTATTAAATTTCATACTCAATAGCTCTTGATTGTTCTGGAAATAGGTTAAACTAGAATATTAGCAGAAGTTAGACTCTTATGTTCTAATCACATCTTTGCCATTTAAAAGCCTGGTTGCTTATGTAACAGTCTTTCTGGAGACTAGTATTCTCACCTGTAAAAGGAAGAAATGATACCTTTCTACTGTGACTCCCTAGTATGGATTAAACTAAGGATGTTTGCCAAAATATAACCCACAAAGCAGTTGTGGGCACTAAGAAGTAAACTTTGTGTATCTCTGTATAATACTCTTTAAGGAGTTGTCACTTGCATGGGGCACACTGATTTAAAGAAATAATAATAATAAAAAAAAGTAACTCAGGGGCAGGAAAGGCATTGTTTTTTAGAAGGATGATTGCTCTTCTTGCTATCTTCCAGGAAGTCAGCTTTTTCTTGCAGATAAGATGAGGTTTTGTGCACAGAATAAATGTGAACTCCCACTGTGCCATCACTCCATGTAAGGACTAAATTACTGGCTATGGAACAGTTAGCTACAGCAGAAGCTGAAATTGGAAATTAGATGTTCATCATCCATCATATATGGATAAGCACAGTGTGCAATGAGCTCTGACTGGCAGTGACCCACTAAAGCTAAGCACAAGCTTTAGCCTGAGACTAACAACAGACAGCATGGCTCTTGGAGGGTGAAATCTCTAGAAAATAAAATAGTATTGATATAATGCTGAAAGCTTAAGGAAATGCATGTGGATGTAGAAACAAAAAAAAGGAAACATGTTTTTAAAGGTATTCAAAAAAACAAAGTCTTAGATATAAAATAATTGGGTGGAGAAAGTGATGAGGAAGTTTGGCAAACTACCACAAGATCCAAAGTAAAGACTGTGGAAACAGAGTGGGCAAAAGAAGCAGCAATAGAGTCAAATGGTACATGATTATTATTATTATTATTATTGTGCAGTTACTGTGGGGATACTGGTATTCAAATTTGGCTGTAAAGCATAGCCAAACATGCTTCATTGTTAATAATGCACTATTCGTTATACCAAATTATACAGAGCTGTATTATTTTTAATTACTTTATTTTCTTTAAATAACAACTAAGGAATTCTAAACATGTTTCACCTAAAGTAGAAGAATATGTGCAGCCACTATGGAAAATAGTATGGAGGTTCCTCAAAAAACTAAAAATAGAGTTGCCATATGGCCCAGCAATCCCACTCCTGGGCATATATCCAGACAAAACTATAATTCAAAAAGATAGATGCACCCCCCTGTTCATAGCAGAGCTATTCATAATAGCCAAGACATTGAAACAACCTAAATGTCCATCCACAGATGAATGGATAAAGAAGATGTGTTATATATATACAAGGGAATTCTACTCAGCCATAAAAAAGAATAAAATAATGCCATTTGTAGCAACATGGATGGACCTAGAGATTTTCATACTAAGTGAAGTAAGTCAGAAAGAGAAAGACAAATACCATATGATATCACTTACATGTAGAATCTTAAAATGTGACACAAGTGAACTTATCTGTGAAACAGACTCACAAACATAGAGAACAGACTGTGGTTGCCAAGGCGGGCGGGGGGCATGGTGAGAGATGGATTGGGAGTTTGGGATTGCAAACTATTATATATAGAATGGATAAACAACAAGGTCCTACTGTAGAGCATAGGAGACTATATTCAATATCCTGTGATAAACCATAAGGGACAAGAATATGAAAAAGAAGATATATATATCTGAATCACTTTGCTGTACAGCAGAAATTAACACATTGTAAATCAACTATACTTGAATAAAATAAATTAAAAAAATAAGTAGAAGAATATGAATTTTAGTTATTCCTACTGATCAACTGCACACTGGACTTGTGACAATTTAGGTCAGATCATCCCAGAATGACTCTATCTACAGATCTGTATACCTGGATGATATGCTTGGTGTCCCCAAACATCACAATGACAAAAGTACTTGGAATACTGTAAAATATTACTGAAATATTATACTACTCTCTGGCTAATAAGAGAATTGACACATTTGGGGACATATACATACAATGACAAGCTTCTTTATTTTAGTCCCTATTCAAAGTTCCCATAGATTTAAAATTTTTATTTATATTGGCACTATTTGAAAGTCTTACTGATGGCCCATTAATATCATAAAGAGTCACAAGTAAAACTGTTCTATGCTTTTTAATTTATATTTTTGTACATATAAAATTATATTTACAAAAATAAAAATTAAACTAGAAAGAAAAATAACAATCTAAAAATTAATGATAGTATGTCAAAATTCAGAAATACTCTGAAGAAAACATGATTTAAAAATATACTGGTCACTCCCCAAAAAATGAAATACTAAGGTATCAATCTAACAACATGTGTACAAGATCTATACGAGGAAAACTACAAAGTTCTGATGAATGAAATCAAAGAACTAAATAAATGGAGAAATATTCCATGTTTAGAGAAAGGATGACTGAATATTGTCAAGATGTCAGTTCTTCCCAACTTATCTATAGATTCAATGCAATCACAATCAATATCCCAAGAAATTATTTTGTGGATATTGACAAGCTGATTCTAAAGTATATGGAGAGGCAAATGTCCCAGAAGAGCCAACACAATATTGAAGGAGAAGAACATAGTTGAAAGACTGACACTACTTGACTTCAAGACTTACACTAAAGCTATAGTAATCAAGGAAGTGTGATATTGGTGAAAGAATAGATAAATAAATTGATAGAACAGAAGAGAAAGCCCAGAAATAGACCCCCATAAATACAGTTAACTTCTCTTTGACAAAGGAGCAAGGACAATACAATGGAACAAAGATAGTCTCTTCAACAAATAGTGTTCGAACAACTGGACATCTACATACCAAAAAATGAATCTAGACACAGATCTTACATCCTTCACAAAAGTTAGCTCAAAATGGACTACAGACCTAAATGTAAAATGCAAAACTTTAAAAACTCCTATAAGGTAACATAGGAGGAAATTTAGATGACCTTGGTCATAGTAATGCCTTTTTACAATACCAAAGAAATGATCCATGAGAGAAATAATAGGTAAGCTATATTTTATTAAAATTAAAAACTTCTGCCTTGTGAAAGACAATGTCAAGAGAATCCACAGACTAGGAAAAATATTTGCAAAAGACACATTTGTTAAAGGACTGCTACTGAAAATATACAAAGAAACCTTCAAACTCAACAGTAAGAAAGGAACTTGATGAAAAAATGGGCCAAAAACTTTAATAGACATCTTACCAAAGAATATATACAGATGTCAAATAAGCATGTGAAAAGATGTTCCACATCATATATCATCAGGGAAATGCAATTTAAACCAACAGTGAGATACTACTGCACACCTAATTAGAATGGTCAAAATCTGTAAAACTGACAACACTAAATCCTGACAAGGATGTGGAGCAACAGGAACTCTCATACATTGCTCAGAGGAATGCAAAGTGGTACAGACACTTTGGAAGATAGTATAGTGGTTTCTTACAAAACTAACCATACTCTTACCATAAAATTCAGTAGATACTCCTTGGTATTTACCCAAAGGAGCTGAAAACTTATTTCCACACAAAAACCTGCACATGAATGAATAAAGCTGCATTACTAATGCAATTACTAATGTGTATGTGCCTCATAATAGAGCATCAAACTACATGAGGAAAAATTTACAGAATTGTAAGGAGAAATCAATTAATTTACTATCGTAGTTGGAAATTTCAATACCCCTCTGTCAGAAATGGACAGATCCAGCAAGCAGAAAATCAGTAAGAACAGAGTTGAACTCAACAACGCCATAAATCAACTAGATATAATTGACATTGATTGACTACTTCATTCAACAACAGCAGAATATGCATTTTTTCTCAACTTCACATGGAACATTCATCAACACAGACCACATTCTGGGCCATAAAACACAGCTTAACTAATTTAAAAGAATATAAGTCATACAATGTCTGCTCTCAGACCACAATGGAATTTATTCACTCATAACTGCCAAAATGTGGAAGCAACCAAGATGTCCTTCATTAGTGAATGGATAAGTACACTTTGGTACATCCAAAAAATGGAATACTATCAGCACTAAAAAGAAATGACCTACCAAACCATGAAAAGACATGGAGGAACTTAAAATGTATATTTCTAAGTGAAAGAAGCCAGTCTGAAAAGGAAACATATTGTATAATTCCAACTAAATGATATTCTGGAAAAGGCAAAACTATGGATACAGTAAAAAATCAGTGGTTGCCAGGAGTTGGGGTGGGGGGGAGAGATGAATAGAGCACAGAGGATGCTTAGGGCAGTGAAAATACTCTGAATGATAATTATAATGGTGGATATGTATCATTAAACTTTTGTCCAAACTCAGAGTGTACAACAACAAGAGTGAACTCTAAGGCAAACTTTGGGTGACAATGATGTGTCAATGTAGATTCATCCTTGGTAAAAAATGAACAATTCTGGTAAGTAATGTTAAGGAAATATATGTCTGAGGGTAGGGGAGATGGGTAATACCGGAAATCTCTCTACCTCTCTCTCAATTTTGCGGTAAACTTAAAACTGCTGTCAAAAAAAAAGTCTTAAAAATACACCGGAAAACTAGAAGAAATGTAATTGAATATTAATCAAATTGTAGATGTGAGGGATGACTTTCTAACCTCTACGTTCATGGAAAAAAATCCCTCCATTCTCACCAAAAATGTGGATAAAAACTACAAGCTCCAAAGTTCAATATACCAAAATTTAACTAAAGAAAAAAATTGACAAGTAAAACAAAATGTTACTAGTATTTCACAAAAAGAGAAACATATTTGAAATACAAATGATTAATTAAAATTGAAAATCATTCCATTCAATATTTCCACAAGAAAAATTAATAAACAGGTAATTAACAAGTGAGAGAACACAATTCATCTACACAAAGAATAATGGTCAAGAAAATAATTAAAGGAATATAAAAACCATCTTTTCTGTCTACCAAAGTAACAAAAGAAAGTCATTTAAAATTATTGTTATTCATGATAAAATTTTTGTATTTGTTGTGATGACACTGGAAGTTGGATAGAGAACAATGGAAATATTTTTGATTCTATTACCTACTTTTGAGGGCCCTCAGTTTCATAATAAACTGTTTACTAATAACTGTGCTTTTGTAGCTCATACACATTTACTTACTTTTCAAATCCTGAACAGTACTTCCTTGGTGCAAATAAATAATTGAAAGTCACTGAGAAGTACAGTAAGATTAGTGAAAGGAAAATATCACCTACTATTATGACCTTTTATCTTTAACATGACAGTTTTTCTATTTACATTTCATGTTTTTGTATTGAGGGTTTTTCTGCACACAACATGTAGGTGTTTAACAATGCCACTGAAGTCATGAGCTCAGAAAATTTCTAAAAAGTGTCCCTCTCACTAAACTTGCCAATGTTTATAAGTCTTGAAATTGTTTAAGTGGCTTGAAGGATGCCAACTTATGGCTGATGTTGGTCCGCTGAAATTGAACTCAAATTTTATAATTTTTATGAAGATAATTACAAAGCAAATTACTTAATGATCTCAGTGTATTCATATTACAATTATTCCATCTACATTTACTACCTATCACACTATAAAATTATTCCTGTATGATTTCTTTTTTCAAATAATAGTGTACAGATTTTTAGTATTTTATATTCAGAGGATATGAAACACTTTACAACCATGTAGTATTATATTTGGGCATAAAGTCTAAATATTTTGCAGATTAGAAAATTACCATGAAAAGGTTTCTATGTCATAATTTTACTCAAACTTTTAGGTTTGGTAAAGTAATTTACATAAGAAAACGTTAAATGTTAAAAAAAAAAAGATTTACTTCATTAGGCAACATTTTGTTCTCAGCACTATTATCTCCCCTACCTTGAAAGATATTTAGTTGGAGAACAATATCTATATTGCTGTTCAAGGAAATAACATAACCATAAGCCCAGGTTTTTCTTCATAGTTTAATATAATAACTCCATGCCTGAATAATTCTTCTGAGATTTTCTCAGAGTGGTAAAATATGCAGAGTAAATAGTTTACAAGGGGGGAAAGGGGAAGCGGGATGAATTGGGAGATTGGGATTGACATATATACACTATTGATACTATGTATAAAATAGACAACTAACAAGAACCTACTATATAGCTCAGGGAACTCTACTCAACACTCTGTGGTGACCTAAATGGGCAGGAAATCCAAAAAAGAGGGGATATATGCATACATATAGCTGATTCACTTTGCTGTACAGTAGAAACTAACACAACATTGTAAAGCAACTATACTCCAATAAAAATAAATTAAAAAATTAGTTTACATGGGAGGTTAGGTATCTTTTAAATATGTCCCATACTGTGAAGGTGATCTAAGTTGTTGCTTTATACATAAAGCTAAAATGTTTTGTTTATTTTTAGAAGTAATTTTATTTCATATTTTGGATGCAAATGTTTTTAATACGTGCACAGTGCAATTTATTGACCTTGCAATCAAACTGAAAAATTATTCAAGAATTAGTAGTATTGCTTGTGAAATTTATAATGCCAAAACATTTAAGGTGTGGCCTTTTTAAAACCCCTTACAGGACTTCCCTGGTGGTGCTGTGGTTAGGAACCTGCCTGCCAATGCAGAGGACACGGGTTCAATCCCTGGTCCAGGAAGATCCCACATGCCACGGAGCAACTAAGCCCGTGTGCCACAACTACTTAGCCTGTGCTCTAGAGCCCGCAGGCCACAACTACTGAGCCCACAGGTCACAACTACTGAAGCCCGTGCACCTGGAGACCGTGCTCCGCAACAAGCGAAGCTAGCACAATGAGAGGCCCATGCACTGCAACGAAGACCCAATGCAGCCAAAAAAAAAAAAAAAAGCCCTCACAGTTCTTTATAAATATTTTATGGTGCTTTAAAATTAGTTAAGAATAAAAAGGACAAATGTTAAAGCAGAAATACAGTATATCATTATAGATCATCCATATACGCAATATTTCAATACTATGAAGTGAATTTGATTTTGTTCAGTATGTACTAGAATATATTAACCTTTTCCTCTTGTAGGAATGAGGGGAAAACGTTTTTCTCCAAATCTGCTTTTATAATCGAGTCCAGGGAGCAGTTCACTAGAATCATTAGGAATGAACTGGCCCTACCCTCAGCAACTCTCTCTTGCCTAAGAGAACCTTGCTTCCAGCTTTGGTGTCCAGTAACCAGAAAAAAAATGGTTACTTGAAGGGTTAAAAATTAAAAGGTAATTGTTGATTGAAAGGTTAAAGCTTTCAAGTTCAGGCTCATGCTGACTCTGACAGGCACAGATTATTGGTGTCTATTGAATGGGAAAATAAGTCAAAGGGAGAGCCTGACAGGCTACTCAAGAGTCTCATGCAGCGTCTCTCGCGGTCAAGGACTGGATGGCGTGACACTATGGTAGACGACAGATGGTTGAGGCAGAAAAGACTAATTCATTCTAAACTAACTCACAAGACCTGGATAAAAGTAAATTCTAAGGACAATTTTTAGTATGAAATGTAGCTGCTTGGCAAGCCAGAATACTAAATCTTCATATTCTCTCTCAAGCTTAAGAGTCTGAAACGGAAGCTAATTTCTGGTGAGAATATTGTTTGCTGACCATGAAATTAGATAAGAAGGGTTGGGTTATTTTAATATCTATGATATGTGGATGCAATCATCACTACTATACAAAGGTACTGTCACACACCATCTCCTCTAGAGGAAGCTTGATGTACTGACAAATTCTTACTTCCGGCTGCACTTTTTCCATTTAGAACACTTTTCTCCTGCTAACATAGTTTCTCCAGACAAAATACTATGAACTTGTAAGGCTGTTTTATTTACACTCTTTTACATTAATCACTTTCCAGGCAAACCTTCCCCAAATCTCCATCAGCAGTATAATAGGAGATAACTTAAACTAACTGATTTCTTTAAGTTAAAAAAAACCACAGTTTTGGTCCAAAATGACTTGGACAAGGATTGGTGGTGGTTTTTCTTTAATAGGACAATCCTATCAAAATATCAGGAGATTTCACAAAATATTTCAAATAAGGGACTAACTGTAGTAAGAGTTTTTAGAGCCTTAAATAATATATCTCTGAATATTAAAATTTCCCCAAAGAAAAGGAATTATTTATATGGACCTTTAATGAAGGGTGGCTTTTCATAGTAAGCTCTTCAAAGTGCAGGTTTCTCAGAGGCTATCAGTTCAATTCCACAAATATTAAAGAATACTTCTACTCTGCTAGCCAGCTTGCCAATATCAAAGATTCAATATAAGCAATATACCAACCTTTCTCTTAAGAATGTCACAGTATAGAAAAGAAACTAATGATCTACTAAGTAGCTGAAGCCCGTCACTCAATAATATTGGCTCTCATTTGGGGATTTTCAGGTTCTTAGTCCATGAGAACAGTAATATAGGTAATTTATTTCCAAAGTAATACAAGCGACTTATAGAAAATTTAGAACTACAGATAAGAAAAGAAAAATCTGGGCAAAATATCTACAACCCTTGTATCCTCAGATAAACACTACTTTTAGTTGTATTTTTCCAGACTTATTTTTCTGAGAGATATGAAGGCCACCTAAAGAATACAAAATTAAAAAGCATGTGCTCAAAAACATTGACTTTCTTCTTTAATAAAAATTATATAATCTCTTTGTAAAAGGGAATTAAAAATAAAACAAAACAGAAAATTACATGCAAAATGTTTTAAAAGATATAGTTCATTAATATACACATAAATTTCACCACCCAGGAATATATATAGTCAATATTTCCCAAAATTCATTTAGACTTTACATCTTTGCAGCCAGAAATAGACAGAGATGGAGGTAGAGATATTGCCAGAGAGAGAAAAACAAAGATGAAAACACAATCTTATTAAAATTAGAATCATAGTATATACATTAAGATTTTGCTAAAAATCATTATTACCTGAATTCACACACCCCCGTCAAAAAAAGGAATTAAACTGCAGGAATTTTTGAGCTTAAGTACATTTTTCTTCCATTCCAGTTTATGGAAAAAATAACTGAAAAATATGGGTTATTAATATTTTTTAAATGGCATGTTTCACTGCCTGATATGATGTGTTGAGGACACATCATTTCTATGCTATTCTTCACAGAAATCATCTATCTTCCCAGAAAACATGGGACAAACACAATTTGAGAGTTATCCTACAAAATACATAACCAGTGCTCTATAAAAATATCACGATCATGAAAGACAAGGAAAGTTGGAGGAACTGTCATAAATTGGAAATAAGATAAATGACAGCTAAATGCAACATTGGATCCAATATTGGATCCAATTGGATCCTGGGTTGGATCCTAAAACAGAAAAAGGACATCAGTGGAAAAACTGGAGAAATCTGATTAAAATCTATAGTTAAGAGTATTATGTCAATGTAATTTTCTGAAAATTCTGTTCATTGTACCACAGTATATAAGATGTTAAGATTAGTGTAAGTCAGATGAAGAGTAGAAGGGAACTCTCTGTACTATATTCATAGTTCTTCTGTAAGTCTAAAATTATAATAAAATTTAAAACTTCTTAAAAGTAGAAAAAATATTATGTTTCACTTTTTAACCATTTCTGCCAACTCCCAGCTCTGAAGCACACAGAAATTAGAATTGTTAAACTTCTACTCCTCACCAGATTTTTATTTGTAATATTTCTTTCCAAGTTTTAGAACATATACCAGCATATTGTCCTCAGTTCTAATTTCTAAATAAATCCAATAATCTTCACTAGTTCTTTATTCACAGCTTCTTTTTCCTGTGTTGTTTCTTTGACTCATTTTTAGTTAGATAAATTTCACTGCCAAGTCTTTTTTTTTTTTTTTTTTCCAAGAAGGGCTTTTAAGTCCTATGCCCTCAAGTTCTACTGTGTTTATGATCTATTTGCTGCTGCAGTAGTCTTGCTTGTTTTCCCTCAGAAGTTTGTTGGCACTGCTCGAGTATTTTTCTGGCATTAAGGATTATGCTACTCCTTTGTCACTGCATTTTCATTCATCATTTGTTGGGTGGACATTATTCTCAAGTTTTTGCTGTTGCTGCTGTGGTTGTTACTTGTTTTATTCAACAAGGCCAGGCTCATGGATTCTGTATTTTCTGAGTTCTTTAATACTTGGGAATGATTTGCAATGTTTGAGTATACTCGATGTACATGGATTATAGTTTTCTCCTACTCAACACTTTGTAGACATCATCTCATGGCACTGAATGTTACTGTGAAAACCAGCCTAATTTTTTATTCCTTTGTAGGCAATTTCCTTTCTACCTGCTTCTTTGAGGATTTATTTATCCTTGAAGTTCAATAATTAAGAAGAATATATCTTGGTATATCCTAGAATAATTTACCAGGCTGTTCTATAGATTTAGCTCTTCCTTTATTTCAGGGAAATTTTTTTTTTTCAGGGAAATATTTTTTATATCTATGAATATGCTTTCTCTTTCATGTCAGTAACACCAATTATACTTATGTTGTGACATTTGTTTATGTCCTCCACATCTGTTATTTTTTCCCCAACTTTTAAAATTGTTTTCCTATTTTCTCTGCAGTTAGTGATTATTGCAAGCTTTCTTGGAATATAATTCATTTTTATATTATCACTCTCTTGAAAGGTTAAAATTTATTTTTAGCTGTGTATGTTTTCTTATAAGTTATTTTGCTTTGATATGGTGAGAGTGAATTACCCTTTACTCCCTTGCCTATTTATTTGAGATATGTTTGTCTTCCCTTCCAATCTAGAGTTTAAGAGCTAAGAATTTTATATTTTTCACTGGTATACCACTAAAATCTGTGTGTGTGTTTGTGTCTGCGTGCTTGTGTGTGAAGGTGGTCAACTTAACAGGATCATGTGAGTTTTCATTTGAGGAGCAGTTTGGGAACTGCTCTTTTGTTTCTGATTTTAAAAAATGTTTCTTATAAGCATTTATTCTCTTTAATCTAGAGTACTGTTTTCCCTAAGGGATAGCATGACCCAGACTCTTCCTACTAATTTATATGGGGCCCTGGAAGATGAGAAGCTTCTAGTTGTTTCTCCTACACTTAAAGAAAACCTATGGTGGTAGAAAGTTACTTCTGCACTTACAGCTTTTCTATTATTTTTTCCTAGTTGCCTAGACTCTCCTTTAATTTGCATATCTCCAAATTGTGGATTATTGTTGAGAAGTCTTAATACATTCTAATTTACCTTTCCTACTAATGTGGGTAGGATTGAGGCAAGCACTGGAGACTTCAAATGTTCCTACATAATCCCTTCCTTTCTTTCTTTAGCTACACTTTTCTAAAGTTTATGTCAAGAAGTTACAAGCATTTCATTTTTCAATGGCAGCTAATGAATTTTTTTGCTATGTACAATATTCCTGATTTTGTTTATTTATTTTTAACCAGCAAAAGGGGAGAGATGCTGTTTGATTCATATTAATCTTCAATATCTCTGAGCTTCTCCAATGTCTTCTTTTCCTTAAATCATATCAACTAACTGTTATAGCATGTCAATACCATTTTAATACTATGTTGTTCAAGAGTATGCATTCACAGTCATGAATTATCAATTAATTTTTACAAGGGAAACTATTCATTGTTCATATATATATATATATATATATATATATATATATAGTTTCTGCATTTGTTTATCATTTAGTTTTTCAAACCTTTGAAGTATGGAGATGATAAAGGACAAATAAAATATTCCTTTATGGTAAATGGTAAAATGTGATAGAAACATAACTAAAATAGTAATATTTAATGGAAATTGAACAGAAAAAGAAATCACTGAAGACTGGTCTGTCCAAAGCAGACTGAACCTTCTACTTTGTAGAAGGGGTGAGATGAGCCTGGACTTCAAAATGGGGAAGGCTCTGGATGGACAAATGAGAAGGTGGAGAGCATCCAAAGTGAGTAAGGAATGGGGTAAAAAGTCAAAATAAAGTCCAAGAGCAGGATTAAGTATTTTGTATCCAGTTTCTTAGGGACTTTGGCCAGGACTAAGCATTGTGTTGGAGAAAAGGGGTATGCCAAGATCAGAAAATTTATCTGAGTCAAATTATGTAGGTCCTTGACTGTTATTCTGAAGAGAATCATCTTTTCTCTCTTTCTTTTTTTTTGTTGCCAAAAATAACAGATAGTGACAGAGTAGTTGCACTGGAATATAACACAACAGATAGCAGTGTTTTAGGATAACAAATCAGTTAGGGCTGGACAATATGGACTTAAGGGAGGCAGGCATACAAGTAAGGCAGCTGTTGTCATGATCCATAAATTAGATCATGATGTCTTAAAATAGCAACTATAACATTAGTATGATGGCAAATATTTTTTAGTGCCACAAAATGTTGGGAATATAGAAGTGAGCAGTATGATTCCCAGCCCTACTATCCCAGAGTTCACAATCCAGCAGAGAACACAGGTATTCTTTTTAAAAAATCTCTTGTGTGATGAATGCTGATAAGGAGATATTACGTGAAAAACTATATCTGGGAAATTATACTAATCTGGGAGGATCAGGGAATGCCCTTAATAGTGACTTTGAAACTTGGTGCTACAGACTGACTGTTTGAGTCCCCACCCCCACCAACGATTCATATGTTGAAATCCTAACCCCTTATGTGATTGTAGTTGGAGATGGAGCCTTTGGTAGGTAAGTAGGTTGTGAGGTTGGAGCCCTCATGAATGGAAACAGTGCCTTTATAAGAAGAGACAGAACATAGCTTGCTTCTTCTTTGCTACCATGTGGGGATACAATGAGAAGATGGCCATCTGCAAATCAGGAAGTAGGCTCTCACCTGACATCCTATCTACCAGCACCTTGATCTTAGACTAAGATCTCCAGACTGAGAAATAAATGTTTGTTGTTTAAGCCACCCAGTCTATGGTAATTTGTTATAGCAGAACTAAACTGACTAAGATACTTAGCCCTTAAGAGTTAGCTATGTAAACGATGAGGGGGTCTGGGGGAGAGAGTCTAGTGCATATTTCAAGCAGAAAAAAGAGACTATGTAAAGGCCTTGAGGTGCTAGATAAATATCATGATCAGTTTTCTGTAATTTTCTATGATATCCAAGAGCCTTTGATGAGCAAAATGATTGAGAAGACTTAACTACATTTAAGCTGAGCAAACTCGATCTGAATTATCTTGCTAAGCATGTTGCCTCTTTTATAAAAATTATAAAATACATTAAAAAGTTGTCAGAATCAAAATAAATAATTTGTATAAATGAGGTTTGTAAAATCTCCTTAAAGTCTATTAATAAGCTTAGTGGCACATGCCATGACATCAGAGCACAAACCCCAACACTGAAATTATGGAGAGGCAGAAAAGTATACAATTCAGAAATGAGTTCTAAGGCCTGGGGTACTATGACAAGAAACAAGGCCAGCCAATAACTATAACAGAGATCATATTAGTATGGGAAAGGGCTATTTATCTTTGTAAGGAGAAGGGTGGAGGGGAAAAGTAAACATTTTAATCAAATCCAATACTTTGTTATTGATTTCTCTTTGCCAGACATACCTTGTAGAATACTTACAATGCTTCTGACATTGAGATATTTGGCCAAAGCTATTGGATTAGTCAAGGTAAAAGCTCTGCTCCTGGTGTAATCTCTTGAATTTCATTTATATGTGATTTATTCCTTTCTCCACAAGAAGGCTATTTTTATTGATAAAATTAATGAAATTGAGAATCCCAAAGGGAATTTGATGTCCACTCACACAAAATAGGTTTGCAAAAGGTAAGAAGCAGCCAAGAAAAAGATTCAACTACATAAAGATTGTGAGTTTCTTCTCTGCCTTTTGTTTTCTTTTTTTCTTTTCTGTTTCAAAGTAAATACTAGTCAGATTTTCTGTCCTTTTATGTGTTAGTCAATTAGTTATCCTTGAAGTTTCAAATTACTGAAAGCAATGTTCCTAAACTTGAAATGCAGGGTTTTGTTATTCAAAAAAGTTAATGTCATTTACTGCCATTAAGGCTGCACCTGCCTGTAGTTGGAAACTTTCACACAATGTCAAATCTGCAAAGATTTTTAAAGTAAACTCTCTACTGGGGTTGTTGGTATAATCGTATTTGCATCATTAAAGTTAGGACAACTGTCAAAAATATCTTGACAAGCCTTAAAGGTGTCTTATTTTAATAGCCTCAGTAAGGGTTTCGTATCAGGCTGAGCTATCACAGCTTCCCCAATGTTTTAAAATAATGTCTTGGTTAATATTTAATATAACTACAGTAGGTCTTATTGAGTTTTCTGTCAACCAAAGACATCAAATACAGAGAAAAAATAAATTTACAGTCATAATAAAATAAAATGAGAATATTTCCTAATGAATACACATCAGACCCATTTTTATTTAGTGTCAAAATGATAGATATGGAAGAAATATAAGCTATAGGTCTTTGTTCTTGCACACATGGTTTTAGTCTGGAGTTGGTATTTAGTTTTCAGACCCTGAGAATGGTAGCACTCTAAGGACATTATTCCTCAGAGCCCAGTCCCTCTTGTTTTAAATCTAAGGCCCAGAACAGACAAACAAAAAGTTTCAATGTTAAATCAGCATGAGAGCAAGAAGAGAGTCTACTCTTTAATCCACTTCAATCACTCTTCTGAACCCTCTTCACTGTGTTCCAAAGACTTCTAAGTTGTCAAATGCAATGGACATATTCACTCTATATCTTATCTCACACTTTGGTGGTGCTGACCTTCTCATTTACCCTGTTTCATGCATCTCTTTTTTTCCTGGCTTCCTCAGATCCATTCTGTCCTGGCTCATTTCCTGCTCCCTGGCACCTCCTTCATGGACTCTAATCATAAATCAAGAGTCTCTTCTCCTCCCATTGAACATTCTGCTCCAATTAGTTCATCTATTCCTAATCAACCCCCACAATGTAGGCCTTCCGTATAATTTATCACTCAAATTGGAGCAATTTTTAGAGTAAGGGAGTGTGCTATTAATAGTTCTATAAAGGTAACAGGAATACACTGGGACTTTTCTGGGCAAACCTGGATGCACAGTCACTCCATCCATATGAAATGATAGAATGCAAAAAGGGATTCAATTCTTCACCTCTTCCTGTATCCAAGCCTTTGACCTTGACACTTTGTAGTCCCCACCCTCTTTCACTCTGGGCTTTGGCCAATAGAATGAGAAGGAAATTATGTTATGTCCATTCAAGCCTAGTCCTCAAGATAATATGCACAAGTCTGTTGGTTCTCTTGCATAGTTGAGCTTGCTTGTCTTTGTGCCTGAGCCTTTGTGAGAACACATCCAGCCTACCCTGTGGGAGGAATGTGAGAAACATGTAGAGGATGAGACATGTGGAAGATTTTGAAGGCACTCCAATGACACTACCAGAAGGTGAGATACACAGCGGCTTGGCCTGAAAACAGATATATGAAAGAGCCCAGGTGAAATCAGATCTTCCCAGATAAGCCCAATCTTTACTGATGACCTACAAAATTATGAGCTGCAGAAATAATTCTTGTATTAAAAGCTAAACATATTTGGGATGTTTTATTATGCAACATTATTGTGGCAGTAGATAACTCACACACTAGCTGGAATCTCCTGAGATTCAGATTCACATACTAAATATCTTTACCTAAATACCCTAAAGACATTTCAAACTAAATAAACCCAAAATGAAGTTATAAAAGTTTCCATAAATGTATTCCTTTACCTATATTCTTTATCTCAGATGCCCAGTTTTTCAAGTTAAAAATCTGGGGCCATATTAAATGTTCAATTTTTCCCAATTCTGATAGGAAAGTTATTCTTATTGTGTCTATCTCATATATCTTTATAAATCAAGTTTTTGTTCTATTACCACTCACTGGGCCTTAGCCTTTCTCAATCAGGGGTCTAGCAAGAGACTTAAGCCCTAATGTCATAATACACCCATTGAATATACTATATTTATTTATCTCTTATACATTCAGAAATCCAGAATTAGAGAATTGAAAAAGTATCACTCAATTTCCTCTAGTGTTTAATTCCCTTGAAGAATCCAGATTGAAAAAGGATAGGAGGTCTTGCTCAGTTTTCACCTGGACTATTTCATTAGTCTATCTGGTTATTTTACCTTTAGCCTCACCTTCTTCTAATTGGTCCTCCATAAGTTATATTTGCTTTAGCCTTTGCCATTGTTTTTCATCTGTCAGTGAATTGTATTTAAGAGGTAAAGTTTGATTCTCTCTGATAAGATGCTAACAAAATTAAAACAATGGTATATTTAACATATTCTTAATACCTTTATAACTGCTTACTTTGCTATCAGTAACAATACTTAGGTACGAAAGCCCGCTGCTGCCATGTCATGATTTTTATGATGGCTATTATCACCCTATGATTGTGCTGAGTATTTGATACAGTCTTTGAATAGAGTTGAAAATAAAGGGAAGAGCCGTTCCATGAGCCAGTTTGCTCATATGGATGTGGACCTGGTGCACATTTACATCAAAGCACATTGTCGATCCAGAATGACAACTCTCTACCTGAGGGCTTGATGTGTCTTTCAACGTTACATCCTCTCAGTTAAAATGCTTTCATATATATTATAATGCCTTCCTGAGATGAGAACTGTGAGCTTTATTTGTAAAGCAACAGAATTTTCTAAGATCTGCACTAACTTGCCAAGGTTTCCTCTGTAATTTAATCAGGGCATCAATCAGCAAGGTTAGGTCATACAAGCTAATATTTCTTTACAGCTTAGATACAGTTGAATGATTTTTGGTTTAACTAGAGGCAAAATGTTAGTTCCTCATGACATTTAACAGTTCCTGGAGTCATTATTTTGACAGCATCTATTTGACCTGAGAAACTTCTTGCCTATAGCAATAGTCTTAGGGCAAAATTTGCTTATATAAAAACTCAAGAATGAAAATGACCTGAAAGGTCAATTTTAATCATCTATTAAAAATAAACACAGGCTTCTGAGTAAGATGATGATATGGACACAAGCTACTAACTCCCCCACCCAGAGTTTGTAAGAATGACCAGGAAAAAATGAAAACAAAGAACAAATGCTCTAATCCTGAAACTAAGAAACTTGTCATCAGATGCCCAAGATCTCAAGGAATGTCTGCTAAATACGTTACACACCAAATTAGCTAGAAGAATGCATAAAGATCTGGTCTGTAGTTTTAAAAACAGCAGCATTGGGACTACCCTGGTGGCACAGTGGTTAAGAATCCACCTGCTGATGCAGAGGACACGAGTTCGATCCCTGGTCCGGGAAGATCCCACATGCCATGGAGCAACTAAGCCTGTGCACCACAAGTACTGAAGCCTGCACACTCTAGGGCCTGTGCTCCACAACAAGAGAAGCCACTGCAATGAGAAGCCTGCACACCACAACGAAAAGTAACCCCCACTTGCCACACTAGAAAAAGCTTGCCACAACTAGAAAAAAAAAAAAAAAGAAAGAAAGAAAGAAAAACAGCAGCCTTAAGAAGTACTCAAAAAAAAAAAAAAAAAAAGAGCCTGGAAAAAACCCCACTAAAACCTCCTTATGGAACAGAGGGGAATTTATGGGACTAGAGTTCATAATACAGAAGGTCACTGCAGCAAGGAGTGTTTTCGGGAACAAGTGTCTAAAGTATAAGCAGAATACCCAGTGGGAGCTCCCTCTAGATTTGAATGGGTCACAAAACCTCAGAAGCTGACCTTCCTTTGGGGAAAGGACTAAGAAAAGAAAAAGCTCACAGAGTCTTAAGGTTTCTTTTTGAAAAGGTCATGCAAAATAACTGGAAAGTCAGCACACTTAGACCAGTTTTCAATTGAATTATTTCATCTTGGTTTTTTCATTAAACCAGAAGATCCTTGACATGATGCTAAAAGAAGAAGAGGATAATTTTAAAGAATCAGAGAAAGTAACTCCCTCTGAAATCCATTCACTAACAAAGAAAGGATAAATATCTAGAAAACTGCTGCATCATACTTCCAAAATGTTCAAGACAACTTCGCATCAAACAACTTAGCATCTATGAAGTCAGAGAAAGCAGTGGTACAGTAGGAAATATCTGAAATGAGGATCATGTAATGCAACCCAGACATAGGGGTATTTGTAAAAATGGGATACAGAATGATAAACCCCACTCAGGAAAGGAATTCAAAATTATAAATAATGTTTATATATATAGAATGTGTATTTTAAGTTTAATGTATCAGTCCCATGTGATCAAATGTTTTCTGCTAATTGGATATGTACCACTTATGGCTCACTCATCCAGAAGTGTTTTACAACAGTAAGGCCACTGACAGCTTCTTAGGTTGGTCAGGTAAGGCGAGTGTCACAGTTTCCTGAACCTGCATCAGCAGCTAGCTGAAGACCCAAGGGAGATTGGAGTGGCTGTACCAAGAATGTCCCTTCCAAGTGATCTCACTCTTATACCCCAAGTTGGAAAAAAAATGTGGATGTGAACTACCATATTCTGTCAAGCCTGTCGAGTATGAATCCATGACCTAAATATATTATTTATGTGAAAACTGAATATTTTCCTGCCATGCAACAAGTCAGATTGGAATCAAATCTTGGTGTCTGGTAAAAACAACAGGATTTCGTACAATGACAGCTCTATGCAAATGAAACAAGCTATTAAAATATGAGTCGAATTAAAGCTCTTCAAGGGTGTGCCCTAACACTGGCTGTGGCAGGTGGCAGGTAGCAGACATGGATGTGAATCAGAGACCTGGAGAAAGAAAGCAGAAGCTACTTCCTAGCTCTTCAGGGGGATACACAGAACAACCCTAAATGGGGTTATGTGTGCAGTGCTTAATTGTTTACAGACATTAAAAGAACTATAACTACATGGCTCTTCCATGGAGCAAGGGAAAACATCATTATCTAATTAAAATCTGCAAGGGAGCTACAAACATATGTAAGTTATTTTATAAATGTTAATTAGTAAAGTAAAAAATCATAATTTTTAACTTTGCACCTAACTTAGAGGAGGGTAAAGAGATGAATTAGATGAAGATGATAAAAATAGATGACAGACTTGGCAATAATACTGTAATAATTTTGTATGGTGACAGATAGTCACTAGACAATGTGATAATCAATTTGTAATGTATATAAATGTTGAATTACTATCTTGTACACCTGAAACTAACACAATACTGTATGTCAACTATACTTCAATTTTTTAAATTAAAAAAAACATATGGGCATAAAAGTCAGATTGCTTAATTTCTTAGCTAGGTTACACAGATCACATAACTGGCATATGTTTATCATATGTATATTTGACAATATGTCCTATTAATCTTTAAAGAATAACTAATACTTCAATAATTTGAGATGCCAAAATAAAATCCAGACTATTATCAGACCTAGTTAAATAATTCATAATATCTATTAAATATCATTGAAAACCTCCCGTGCGCATGCACACATATAGATGATAGGTCTGGGAAATCAAATATATGTTTAAGAGCAGGGTCAGAAAGAGAAAACAAAAAAGATAAATCAGAAAAATTAATTATTAAAATAATGTGCATAAAAATGACTATTATAAGTGTACCATAGCCAAGACATGGAAACAACCTAAGTGTCCATCAAGAGATGAATGGATAAAGAAGATGTGGTATATATGTTCAACGGAATACTACTCAGCCATAAAAAAGAATGAAATTTTGCCATGTGCAACAACACGGAGGGACTTGGAGGGTATTATGCTTAGTGAAATAAGTCAGACAGAGAAAAACAAATACTATATGCTATAATTTATATATGGAATCTAAAAAATAAAACAAACTACTGAATATAACAAAAAAGAAAGACCCACAGATACAGAAAACAAACTAGTCGTTACCAGTGAGGAGAGGGAAGCGGGGAGGGGCAAGATAGGAGGGAGGATTCAGAGGTACAAACTATGTATAAAATAAATAAGCTACAAGGATATGTTATACAGCATGGGGAATACAGCCAATATTTTATTATAACTATAAATGGAGTATAATCTTTTAAAATTGTGAATCACTATGCTGTACACCTGAAATTTACATAATACTGTAATTCAACCATACCTCAATAAAAGATTTAATGCCTTGAATTAGATACAAAGATTAGATTCAACATTTTTTATTTAAAATAAGAAAATGTGTTTATCAAGAATCGTAAATTAAGAAATCCTATGGATCCATGCTTGAAGGGAATCCAATAATTACTAAAAGGTGAATCAAAAAAACAAACTCAAGAATGTACTGAACATATTGCTGCAACAATACCAGCAGTAAATGATATCACCAACTAACCAGAGTTGCTTAAACATCTGATATTAAAATAAACCTTGATAACAAAGGTAAACAATAAAAAAGACGTTTAATTCAAGCTACAGTTCATGTTGTATTTAATGGAAAGAAAAAATTGTTTTATTTTGTTTTGGGAACAAAAATACAGCATTCCAAAACTTATGGAATGTTTCTACAGCATTGCTTAGAAGGAAATTCATAGCTGTAAATGGTACATTAAAAATAATAAAGATTACAATGATAACGTAACCTTTCACATTAAGAAAGGAGAAAAAGAGAAAACTAAATCCAAAGCAAGCAGAAGGAATAAAATAATATATATTATAGTGGAAATAAATGAAATAGAGGATTTTTTAAAATATACAGAAAATCAATAATAAAAGTTGGTTCTTTGAAAAGAACAATAAAACTGACAAATTTTGGCCTAACTGATCAATAGAAAAGGAGAGAAGGGACTTCCCTGGTGGCGCAGTGGTTAAGAATTCGCCTGCCAATGCAGGGGATGTGGGTTTGATCCCTGGTCCAGGAAGATCCCACATGCCGTGGAGCAATTAAGTTCGTGTGCCACAACTACTGAGCCTGCACGCTAGAGCCCTCGAGCCACAACTACTGAGCTCACATGCCACAACTACTGTAGCCTGCACAACCTAGAGCCCACACACTGCAACTACTGTGCCCACGCACTACAACTACTGAAGCCTGCACACTCTGGGGTCTGTGTGCTGCAACTACTGAAGCCCGTGTGCCTAGAGCCCGTGCTCCACAACAAAAGAAGCCACCGCAATGAGAAGCCCATACCCTGCAACGAAGAGTAGCCCCCGCTCGCCACAACAAGAAAAAGCTCATGTGCAACAATGAAGAGGCAACGTAGCCAAAAGAAAACAAAAAACAAAAAACAGCAGCATTAAGAAGTACTCAAAAAGAAAAGAGCCTCGAAAACCCCACTAAAACCACCTTAGAGAACAGAGGGGAATCAATCAATCAATAAATAAATCAAAAGAAAAGGAGAGAAGACCGAAATTATTAAAATCAAAAATGAAAAAAGGGATCAACATGGCAGAATAGAAGAAAAGGGAGCCCACTTCCTCTTACGAATACATGAAAATACATCTACATGTGGAACAATTCTCACAGAATACCTACTGAATGCAGGCAGAAGATCTCATACAACTAAAGTTGTAAGAAAGATTACCACATAACTCAGTAGGATGAAAAAACAAAAAAAGGAATTGGGACTGGGCCTGTGCCCCTGGGAGGGAGCTGTGAAAGAGGAAAGGTTTCCTCACCCTGGGAAGCCCCCTCACTGGCTGGGAGATCAGCGAGTACAGCAGCCAGACTGAGGCAGGCAGTACCAAGAGACATCAGCACAGATGGTCCTGGCCACCTCCCTGCACTGGCGAGCCCAAGACCTGCATCTTCCAGTGCACGTGGGGACTAGAGGAGGAAAGTCAGGCTTCAGCTGACAGACCTGAGAAGAGGACTGGGGTTGGCTGTGTGGAGACAGCCTGAAGTTGCCAGAGTATGGCCCAAACCACAACAGGGGTGTACAAAGGACAGAGCCTGAGTGCACCACAGAAGCCCCACTGTTACCACGTGACAAAGGGAGGGGCCCTGCCAAAGCAGCCTTACTCTTGGCACACTCACAGGGGAGGCAGCTCCACCTCTACGAGCTCTGGGAGTGTGCAAGTGCCAGCTGGTGGTCCACACATGGAGCAGGGGCTGAAATCTGAGCACTGTCTGGGCATCTTTGCGATCCAAGGATTTATGCCACTGCTAGCAGCTTTGAAATCTCAGTGCCTGCAGCACATCCGAGCAGAGTACTGCCCTGACTGGGGCAGGTCTGGTGTTAGCAGCTGTGGGCTTTGCCAGCTGGGGCACAGTGAGGCAGGGCCAGTGTATCAGCTGATTCTGTAGCTCCCAAGATGGGTCCAAATGCGTGACTATAGCTGTCCTGGTGCCTGACTTCAGCCAATGTGCCAATGGATCTGCACTGGGGGCTTTGTCAGCACAGCACCTTAGGGACACTCAGGCCGACTGCCTGTCTCACGGTTGAGGCAGGCCAAGGGCAGTGCCAACAAAAGTGTACTTTGTGAGCATGCATAACAGGTGGCAGGCGACACCACAGACTTCCAGGTGAACAGCTCCTGCAGAGGAATACTCAGTGGCTCTCTCAGCAGAAATGCTCCAGTCCTGCCCACCTCACACCACAGCTCAGAAACAGATGTGGGGGATTCTACTCCAACAACTGGGAACAGATTCTGCCCGCAACAGGGCTGTGACAACCACAGAGCAAAGAGGAGGCCCAGTTCAACATCCAGTGCAGGTTCTGGTTATCACAATACCAATCACACCCCCTGATCAGGGGGATAAAGGCCAGCACACATTGAGGAAAGACATGGCAGGCATCCATACTAAAAACAGCCCTCACACTAAAAATGTTAGACTTATGCATGCTACATAGGGACACTCCCACATAAAAATACCCCTTCAAGGCAACAGTAGATAACTTTATTCTCAACTCATAGAGTCAGAGAAATATAAGTAAAATGAAGAAGCAGGGGAAACTCCCAATTAAAAGATCAAGAGAATTCCCCTAAAAGAACAATGAAACAGACCTCTCCACAGTTTACTAAGGCCCCAAGGTCAAAAAAGAGGTAATAAAAATAGTGAAGGAATTAAGAAAGGCTATCGATAGAAATATGTAGATTACTGTAAAAAGGAACTAGAAACTATAAAGAGGAGCCAATCAAATTTAGAAAACTCATTTGCTGGAACAAAAGCTGAGCTAAAGGCAATAAACAGAAAACTGAATAATGCAGAAGAACAAATAAGTGATCTTGAAGATAGAATAATGGAAATCACCCAATAAGAACAGCAGACAGAAAGAAAAATGAAAAAAAAAAATGAAAGCAATATATGAGACCTATGGAATAATATAAAGTGTGCCAATCCACACATAATAGGGACCCCAGAAGGAGAAGAAAGAGAAAAGGGGATCAAAAATGTGTTTGAAGAAATTATGGCTGAAAACTTCCCAAACCTAAAGAAGGAAACAGATATCCAGGTACAGGAAGCACAGAGGGTTCCAAAAAAAGATGAACTGAAACAGACCTACACCAAGACGTTATAATTAACATGGTGAAATTAAAAGATGAAGAGAGGATTCCAGAGGCAGCAAGAGAAAGACAAAGATTGAATTACAAGCGAATCCCCATAAGGCTATCAGCTGATTTCCCTACAGAAATGTTTCTGGCCAGAAGGGAGTGGCAAGATATATTCAAAGTCCCAAAAGGGAAAAACTTGCAACCCAGGATACTCTACCCAGCAAGATTATCACTTAGAACAGAAGGAGGGAGAAATAATTTCTCATACAAGCAAAAACTAAAAGAATACAGCAATACTAAACAGATCCTAAAAGAAATATTGAAAGGTCTTATCTAAATAGAAAAGAAGCAAGAATCCATAGGAAAGAAAAATCCAAAATTGAAAAGTAAATCACTTAAACAAGCCAGTACACAGATTTGCAAAAAAAAAAATTGTGAAAGCTATGATAACTACAGTGAACAGCAAAAGGATAAACATGAAGATGTAAAACAAGACATCAAAATGATAAAATGTGGGGGAGAAGAGGAAGAAAATGTAGATTTTTTTTTAGAATGTGTTTGAGTCTATATGACTACCAGTCTAAAGCAAGTAGATACAGTAATGGCTTAACATACTTGAAAAACAGGGTAACCACATATAAAAAGCATACAATAGATTTAAAAAAAAAAACCTCAAGTGTAATAAAGAAGAAAACCATCAAAATACGAAAGGAAAAACAAAAAGTAAAAGGAAGAAGAAATACAAAATCAACTGGAAAACAAGGATTAAAATGGCAATAAATACATATCTATCAATAATTACTATAAATGTCCATGTACTAAATGCTCCAATCAAAAGACATAGAGTGGTAGAATGGATAATAATACAAGAGCTTACAATGTGCTGCCTACATGAGACTCACTTTAGGGCAAAGGACACACATTCATTGAAAGTGAGGGTTGGAAAAAAATATTTCATGCAAACAGAAATGACAAGAAAGTGGGGGTAGCAATACTCATATGAGACAAAATAGACTTTAAAACACAGGCCATAAAGAAAGATAAATAAGGATACTATATAATGATAAAAGGATCAATACAAGAAGAGGATATTACGCTCATTAACATGTATGAATCCAATATAGGGGCACCTAAATACAAAAAAAAAAAAAAGAACAGAAAAAAAACAAACAAAAAAGAAGCAAATATTAACAGACATAAAGGGAGAAATTGGTGGGAATACAATAATAGTCGGAGACTTCAGTATGTCACTGACATCAATGAACAGGTCTTCCAGACAAAAAATCAATAAGGCAACAGAGATACTAAATAGAACAGTTATATTTAATTGATATTTTCAGGACATTACACCCCCCCAAGACCAGAATACATATTCTTTTCAAGTGCACATGGAATATTCTCTAAGATAGATTACATACTAGAACACAAAACAAGTCTTGACAGATTTAAGAGGATAGAAATTATTTCAATTATCTTTTCTGACCACAACACCATGAAACTAGAAATCAACTATGGCAAGAGAAACAAGAAAAGAAAAGATTCCATGGAGATTAAACAATATGCTACTAAAAAACCAATGAGTCAATGATAAAATCAAAGAGGAAATTAAGAAATACTTTGAGACAAATGACAATGAAAACACAACCATATAAAATCTACAGCATGAAGCAAAAGCAGGCCTTAGAGGTAAGTTCATAGAGATACTGGCCATCCTCAAAAAACAAGAAAAATCTCAAACAACCTAACCTACCACCTAAAAGAATTAGAAAAAGAAGAACAAACAAAACCTAAAGTCAGCTGAAGGAAGGAAATAATAAAGATCAAAGAGGAAATAAATAAAATAGAGATTAAAAAATAGAAAAATCAATAAAACCAAGAGCTGGTTCGTTGAAAGGGTAAACACAGTAGACAAACCTCTGGCTAGGCTCACCAAGAAGAAAAGAGAGAGAGGACCCAAGTAAACAATATAATAAATGAAAGAGGAGAAATAACAATGGATACTGCAGAAATACAAAAAAACATAATAGAATACTATGAACCATTATATGCCAACAAATTGGACAACCTAGAGGAAATGGACAAGTTTCAGAAACATACAGCCCAC
Organism: Balaenoptera borealis; assembly: GCF_965194805.1. Classification (NCBI taxonomy): domain Eukaryota; kingdom Metazoa; phylum Chordata; class Mammalia; order Artiodactyla; family Balaenopteridae; genus Balaenoptera; species Balaenoptera borealis. The sequence continues at coordinate 23,006,432 of NC_138863.1, forward strand.
CAAAACTGAATCAAGAAAAATAGATAATTTGAACAGACTGATCACTAGAAGTGAAATAGAATCTGTAATTAAACAAACAAACAAAACAAAAAACAAAAAAAGACTTCCTGCAAACAAAAGTTCAGGACCAGATGGCTCTACTGGGGAATTCTACCAAACATACAAAGAAGAACTTAAACTGATTTTTCTCAAACTCTTCCAAATGTTTGAAGAGGAGGCAACACTCCTCAAATCATACTATGATGCCGTCATCTTAATACCATAACCAGACAAAGACACTACCAGAAAAGAAAATTATAGGCCAATATCTTTGATGAATATAGATGCAAAAAATTTCTAGCCAGCCAATCCAACAATACATAAATAAAGATCATACACCACGATCAAGTTGGATTCACCCCAGGGTCGCAAGGATGGTTCAAAATACACAAATTAATCAATGTGATACACTGATCAACAAAAGAAAAGACACAAAACATAAGATCGTCTCAATATATGCAGAAAAAGCATTTGATAAAATTCAACACCCATTCATGATTAAAAACTTACCAAAATGTATATAGAAAAAACATATCTCAACATAATAAAAGCTATGTATGACAAACACACAGCCAACATAATACTCAATGGTAGAAAGCTGAAATCCTTCCCACTATAATCTGGAACAAGACAAGAATGCCCACTCTCACCACTTCTATTCAACATAGTATTGGAAGTCCTAGCCATAACAATCAGACAAGAAAAGAAATAAAAGGTATTCACATTGGAAGGAAATGGGTAAAATTGTCATTATATGCAGATGACATGATACTATATAAAGAAAACCCTAAAGACTCCACACAAAAACTACTAGAACTGATAAACGAATCCAGCAAAGTAGCAGGATACAAGATTAACATACAGAAATTGGTTGTATTTCTTTACACAAATAATGAAATATCAGAAATGTAAAGTGAAAAAAAAAATCCCTTTTAAAATTGCATCCAAAAAATAAAATACTTAGGAATAAACCTGAACAAGGAGGTGAAAGACTTATATGCTGAGAACTATAAAACATTGATAAATTAAAGATGATTCTAAGAAATGGAAACATATTCCATGCTTTTGGATTAATTAATATTGGAAGAATTAATATTGTTAAAATAGCCATAGTACCCAAATTAATCTACAGATTTAATGCAATCCCTATCAAATTTCCCATGACATTTCTCACAGAACTAGAACAAATAATCCTAAAATTTATGTGGAACCACAAAACACCCAGAATTGCCAAAGAAATCCTTAGGAAAAAGAACAAAGCTAGCAGCATAACCCTCCTAGAATTCAGACAATATTACAAAGCTATAGTAATCAAACAGCATGGTATTGGCATAAGAACAGTCACATGGTTTAATGGAACACAATAGAGAGCCCAGAAATAAACCCACACACCTATGGTCAATTAATCTTTGACAAAGGAGGCCTGAATACACAGTGGAGAAAACACTGTCTCTTCAGCAGGTGATGTTGAGAAAGTTGGACAGCTGCATGTAAATCAATGAAGCTACACACTCCCTCACACCATACACAAACATAAACTCAAAATGGCTTAAAGAGTTAAATATAAGACATGGCACCATAAAACTCCTATAAGAGAACATTGGCAAAACATTCTGTGACATAAATCATAGCCATGTTTTCTTAGGTCACTCTCCCAAGGCAATAGAAATAAAGGCAAAAATAAACAAATGGAACCTAATCAAACTTACAAGCTTTTGCACATCAAAGGAAACCATAAAATGAAAAGGAAACCTATGGAATGGGAGAAAATATTTGCAAACAATGCGACCAGCAAGAGTCTAATTTCCAAAATATACAAAGAGTTCATAAAACTCAATGACAAAAAAACAAACAACACAATAAAAAATGGGCAGAAGACCTAAATAGATATTTCTCCAAAGAAGATTTACAGATGGCCAACAGGCACATGAAAAGATGCTCAACATCACTAATTATTAGAGAAATGTAAACCAAGACTACAATGAGGGGACTTCCCTGGTGGCACAGTGGTTAAGAATCTGCCTGCCAATGCAGGGGACACGGGTTCGAGCCCTGGTCCGGGAGGATCCCACATGCTGCGGAGCAACTAAGTCCATGCGCCACAACTACTGAGCCTGTGCTCTAGAGCCAGCAAGCCACAACTACTGAGCCTGTGTGCCACAACTACTGAAGCCTGTGTGCCTAGAGCCCGTGCTCTGCAACAAGAGAAGCCACCACAATGAGAAACCCGCACACCGTAATGAAGAGTAGCCCCCGCTCGCCGCAAGTAGAGAAAGCCCACGCACAGCAACGAAGACCCAACGCAGCCAAAAATAAAAAGTAAATTAAAAAAAAAAAGACTACAATGAGGTATCACCTAACAGCAGTCAGGATGGCCATCATTAAAAAGTCTACAAATAACAAATTCTGGAGAGGGTGTGGAGAAAAGGGAACCCTCCTACACTATCGGTGGGAATGTAAATTGGTGCAGCCACTAGGGAAAACCATATGGAGGTTCCTTAAAAAACTAAAAATAGAGTTGTGATAGGATCCAAGAATCCCACTTCTGGACATATATCCAGAGAAAACTCTAATTTGTAAAGATACATGCACCCCAATGTTCACAGCAGCACTATTTACAATAGCCAAGACATGGAGCAACCTAAATGTCCATCAGCAGGTGAATAGATAAAAATGATGTGATATCTATATAATGGAATACTACACAACCCTAAAAAAGAATGAAATAATGCCATTTGCAGCAACATGGATGACTTAGAGATTATCATATAAGTGCAGTGAGTCAGAAGAGAAACACAAATACCATATGATATCATTTTTATGTGGAATCTAAAATATATTACAAATGAACTTATTTACAAAAAAGAAACAGATTCACAGACCTAGAAAACAAATGTTACCAAAGGGAAAGGGGGTAGGGGAGGGATAAATAGGAGTTTGGGATTAGCAGATACAAATTACTATATATAAAATAAACAACAAGGTTCTGCTGTATAGCATAGGGAACTATATTCAGTATCCTGTAATAAAGCATAATGGAAAAGAATATGAAAAAGAACATGTGTATAATCATTTTGTTGTATACCAGAAACTAACACAACATACCAGTAAATCAACTATACTTCAATAAACAAAAAAAAAAAGAAGAAGAAAGGGACATCACTAGCAAATTTACAGAATTAAAAATGATGATACAGGAAGCTATGAACAACACTGTAATAAATATGGCAACAATATGGCAACAAATTAGATAATCTAGGTGAAATGAAAAAAAAATCCTCTAATTGAATTAGTAATAAAAAGTATTCCACAAAGAAAAGGCTAGAACCAGATGGCTTCACTGATGAATTTTGCCAAATATTTAAAGAATTAACACTAATCCTTTATAAATTCTTCCAAAAAATATAAGAGGGAAACTTCCCAACTCATTCAGTGAAGCCAGTATTGCAGTGATTCCCAAACCAGGCAAAGACATCACAAGAAAACTATAATCTATATCTCTTGTGAATATACATGCAAACATCCTCAACAAAAACAAGCAAACTGAATCCAGCAACATATTAAAAGGGTTTCCAAAAAGTCAAGAAATAACAACTGTTGGAGATGATATGGAGAAAAAGGAAATCTCATACACTGTCAGAGGGAATGTAAATTTGTGCAGCCACTATGGAAAACAGTATGAGGATTCCTCAAAAAATTAAGAGTAGAACTACCATATGATCCAACTATTCCACTTTTGAGTATTTATCTGAGGAATATGAAAACATTAACTCAAAAAGATATATCCACCCCTATTTTCATTGCAGCATTATTTATAATAGCCAAGATATGGAAAAAACCTAAGTGTCCACTGATGGGATGAATGGGTAAGGAAGATGTGGTATATACATACAATGGAATTCTTCTCAGCCATAAAAATGTGATATCTTGCCATTTGAGGCAACATGGATGGACCTTGAAGGTATTATGCTAAGTGAAATAAGACAGAGAAATACCATATCATTTTACTTGTATGTGGCATATTAAATAAACAAATTAAATAGACTAAACAAAAACATACATATAGATACAGAACAGAGTAGTGTTACCAGAGGGGAAGAGAAGTGAAGGAAGGGCGAGATAGGTAAAGGGGTCAACTGTTGACGGATGAAAACGACTTTTGATGGTGAGCACACTGTAGAGTATACAGAAGTCAAAATATAATTTGTACACATGAAGCTTATATAATGTTATAAACCAATTTTTTTTAAAGGTGTTATATACCATGACCAACTAGTATTTATTCCAGGAATGGAAAGTTGATTCAACATACAAATGTCAATCAATGTAAAACGCTATATTGATAAAATAAAGGACAAAAACTATATAGTCATTTCAATAGTGGCAGAAAAAGCATTTAACGAAATCCAATACCCTTTTGTGAGAAACACACTCAACAAACTGGGAACAGAAGGGAACTTCCTCAACCTGACAAATACATCTACACAAAATTCATAGCTAACATACTTAGTGATGAAAGATGGAAAACTTTCTCCCTAAGATCAGAAATAAGACAAAGACATCTCCTCTTACCATGCATATTCAACACTGTTCTAGAGGCTTTAGGTGAATAATTAGATAAGAAAAAGAAGTAGAAGGTATCTATACTGGAAAAGGAACACTATCCTCAGAGATAACATGCCAAGATAAAATATAGGGAATATTCTAAGAAATCTACTAAAAATATTAAAATTAATAAATGAGATTGTATATTGATACAAGATCAATATACAATAATCAACTGTATTTCTGTACCTTAGGACTGAACAATCTGAAAATTAAATTTAGAAAACATTTTCACTTACAATAGCATCAAAAAGGTTAAAATACTTAGGAATAAATTTAACAATAGTAGTACAAGATACGTGTATTTTCTTTTTGCTGCTGTAACGAATGACCACAAACAGTGGAAATAAAATAAGATGAATTTATTATTTTCTAATTCTGGAGGCCAAAATTCTGCAACAAGTGTCACTGGGCTGAAGTCAAGATATCAAAAGGGCTGGTTCTTTCTGGTGTCTCCAGGAGAGCAGCTCTTTCTCACAACACATGGCATCACATTGCTCTTTCTCTGACCCTTCTGCCTTCCTCTTTCACATTTCAAGGAGGCTTGTGATTACATTGGACCCTCCTGGATAATCCAGGATAATCTTTTTAAAGTCAGCTGATTATCTTAATTCCCTCTGCAATTTTCATTCCAACTTGTTATTTAACATATTTACAGATTCTGCAGCATCTTGTCCAGCTTTATTTCATGCTTTCAATTTTTTGTCATTTTTGAAAACCTGACATTTTAAATAGTACAACGTGGAAAGTCTATAAATGAGATTTCCTCCTCTCCAGGGTTTGTTGTTGCTCCTGTTTGTTGTTGCTGTTTTTAGTGATTTTCCTGAAGTAATTCAATAAAGTCTATATTCTTTGTTGTGTGGGGTCAAAGAAGTCTGCCTGTTTCGTTAACGATTAAACAGGTGATGTTTAAATGCCTTGAACGAATGAGTCATCCAGTCTTTGTTGACTGGCTCTGTTGGGGCACATGTTCAACACTCCGGAAATTCGGAAATTCGCAACTCTGCCTTACTTAGCCTTTACTTCCTGCTTGAGCTGAACTTCACAGCTCAGCCAGCTGTGAGAGATTAGACCCTTCTCAAGTCTTTCCTGAGCATGCCCTTCAAATGCATGTATCCGTTGACATTCCTAGGAACATGATAGTGTTTCAATGCTCCCTACGGACATTTAATTATCTAGGTTTTCTGTTTAAGAATTTTGCTTAACTTCTTGTTTGCTTAACTGTTATTGTTACCTCAGGCAGCTGCAATATTAAACATGTACTGCTGATTGTTTGCTACAAATGCCCTGGAAAATAGTCCATTCACACAAAGTAAGCCCTGACTCAGGTCAAATAAAAACAAATAGGGCCCTGCAAATAGGGGTTTCCAGGGGGTTTCTTGAAAGTTCATATAGTGACATTTCTCTGAGAATGGGGCTTTGTGGAGCTTTTCAAACTTGTTCTGCTCTGCTACTTGCTACCATGGTTGTGAAGCAGTTGGTTTTCAAGACTACTGCAGAGTTGGGGAAAGAAAGGGATGGGGATGGGGCAAGTTAAAACATGAAAAAGGTTACATTCTTACTCGGGTGCAGTAATTTTTCTTTAATAAATGCTCCATTAATTGGTCCATGCTTGGTTAATTTCTAGAGTTCTGAAAAAGTTGATTGTGACAATTTTTGCCAATGTTCTCTCTGTTTTTATGAAGGAGAGATTTTTGAAGTTCTTCCCCTAATGATTGGACTTTTGACTGAAATTTATCCTCAGTGCAATATTATTCAGAGAAGATTTTATACTTTAGGGTTTTTATGTCAAATGAAGGACTAATATTAGGTTTTAAGTTCCTATGATAAAGCGATCTCAGTGGTAACAAGTGGTGCGTGTGTGTATGCATGTGTATGTTTGTGCGTATATCCATATAATCACATGATACTACCAAGAGTATGAGAGAAAGTGGTCATATTCCTGGTCTATTATCTTCTACTCTGTTCATTTTAGTTAAATATTTATTGATTCCCTATAATGTTTCAATTGATAAGCTATGTCCCAAGGATACAGAGATGAATAAGATATAGACCCTGCCCTAAATAAGCTTATAGTATTCCTCAGATTTTTTTTTCTTTTTTTCCTTGCTAGAAAGAGAGAGACAGGCCAATAGACCTGGAGACAATATTGGTTTCAGAGGAAACCAGATCTCGACTAGAATCTGCCAAACAATTCCAACAGTGCTACTTTTACCAAATGCTTACTCTGAGCCCAGGGCTGCTAAATGTTTTAGATAGATTTTCTCATGCATTCTTCATGAAAAGCTTATAAGTCGGTAATCCCCATTTTCAAATGAGCAACTGAGGCTCTCCGATATTAAATAAAATGACCTACCTGGTTCTTTGTCACACTGACACATGAAAACAAGGCTGACTTTAGAAGGTGCTTCTTATATGTAGAACCAGATTCTGCCACTTGCCCGAGGACAGCCCTTGGGCAGTCTCTCCAAGTTTGCACTGAGTTGTGAGACTATGGGAAATTTTTATTTTCTTAACACTTTTCTCTATGGTGATCATGTATTACTTTTAGAATTAGACCAGAAAAACATTTAAAGAAGTATGTTGTTATGCTTAGCCTCTTCACATACAGGTGACAAACTATATTAAGAACTATATTAAGAAGCATAACATACACCTCTTCAAAGAATATAAAGTGGAATTTTATTATTTAATAGGTATATCTCAAAATTATCTTGGTAAAAATCTACTGAGGTTTCCGGATTATGAAAGTATCTACCTCTGAAGCTCAGAACATCACAATCTTAGGGAAATGGTACGTCAATCCCTTCATCATCTTTTGAAATTTGAACTCTTGGCTTTATGTTTATAGAAAATAAAACGGTTAACCATGCTTCTATTTTTTAATAACTAAACGATATACCTGTCAGAGAGCTTTCATACTATGGTTTTAGGCACTGTATAAATACATGAACAGGTAGCTTGTACCACAAACAGAGAATATGAGGGATTTTGTAGAGACCCATTTACTCACAAATTCATAAATCAGCTTATAAGGGTAGAAGTTATGTTTAACAGGATGCTGTCAGCTCTGTTTCTGTCTCAGGCAGTGAGATCAGGAAAAAAAATGCAGCACTGTGAAATTGTTTAAACCACTAATCCCAACTACTTTCATTTTATAGAGATATCTGGGAAGATACATGCTGTTTCACGTAATAAGCTGTGGCCATATCAAAGAAAATGCAACCTCAAGTACCAGAGAACTGGACATTGTATTTACATTCAAAACCATGTTACTGTCATTGAGCAGTCCTCCTTTATGAGGTAAAGACCAAATGATGTATTATTAAGGTAGTGTAGCGTATGTTTTATTGATCTATTAATATTAACCTGGAGATCGATATACAACTCTGTTTCAATTGCCCAAAGCTAGTCTAAATGGGCCAACAATAATAATACATGCCTGTGGACAGAGCAGGTCAAACATTACGTGCTTTACTTTCCTCAAAAACAACAAAAATATTTTATTTTTAAATGCTTTCAATTTAAATACTTTTTATTTCAAAAAGTAATTTTTTTGGTGTTTCTAGCCAATTATTTTCCTTCTAGAACCTAAAAAAAAGGAAATATGCAGAATTCTTTCTCTCTTCTGTAAAAGCAAAATACGATGAGCTTCTTGGTACAATTTTTAAAGAGACACATTTTTAAGGGCTAAGGACAGATGAGTAACATACATCTTTTTGCATTAATTATATTTGTTTTTCAGTTTATAAATGATTTTATTTTTAACTTGGTAAGACCTTCAGACATGATCCTCAAATGTTTCGTGGTTTGAGGGCATTCTTCTAATTCTAGCTTGGTGTAACCCAGACATCACAATATAGTCTTTCCTTCCTAACCCACTGTGTTCAAGGCTACGAGTTTTATAAAAATTTCTGATCTAAGTTCTCAACATACCTATCAATGAATAAAAAATAATAATAGGTAACATTTCTTGAGCATATGGGTGCCAGGCAACAGAACTTGTGTTTTTCATATATGATAGAATTTAGCCTTCATAATTAACCCACAAAGTAGATATCATTATTACATCCATTTTGCAGACAAGAAAACTGACAAGACTAGCAAAGGTGAAGGTAGGATTCTAATTTGGGCAACCTGAAACTCTGATTCCATGTTTTAGCAGTTTAGAGCATGACGTCTACCTTGCACAGGATTATGCTTAAGGTTCCTGTTTTTTGGCATTGTACATTTCATTCTTTCAACAGTGCAAAGGCAGCACCAATGCACATTCTCTGCATTGCTCCACCCCTTCATCATTTTCAGCAACCAATGAATCACTTTCAACAGCCAGTTCATCAGTCTACCCAGTAAATGCAAAGGGTGCTTTACCTTACCACTGTATGATCGCCATCTAGTGGCAAATATGTAATAATAGATGGTTCTACAGTGATTAGTTACCCATGTCATTCCTAAAAAAGTGTCTTGATTCACAAATTTTACTAAGGAACTTAAAAACTTAGATGCAATTAAAACCAATTGTACTGTAAACAATAGATGACAATGATTTAGTTATGTGTATAGTGTTATTTTAAAAGAATACAGCCTTTGCAGTAAGAGTTTTAAATTGCCTTCAATTTGTAGAGTCTGTATAATATTTGTATAGTGTTTATAGTTAAAAGTTTTCCACATACATTTTATTTTTTAACTTATAAATATGTTATAAAATTTCAATGTTGAAAATATTTTAATAAAATATAACCATTATCATTAGGAAAAAAAAATGTGGCTAACCTTTATTGAGAATAAATACCAACTGGACAAGTAACAATGCTTGCATAGCTACCGAAGGCTTAGACAAAGAGGCCTTGCTTCTATTTGGATTTTAGGTATTTTTGCCTGTTTGGTTTTATGTTCCCCACTTTGCTCTATTACCCGTGAATACCCATTCCTCGTCTGACCCATCCGACTCCATGGCATCCAGACTCTACACTCACCTGCCAGACCTTCTTAGTTCCCAGCTGTTCCAAAAGCCATTCTTGTCAATTCCAACACATGGGGCTTAATAATATTTGCAAACATCTGTGTCTTAAGTATAGATGCTAGATTTTTACCCAACAACTTGAAAGTAACTTTGAATGTTAACTATTAGTATAATTTATAATATGATGTCCTCATAGTTGGATCACTTACATATTCCATGCTTTTCAAGTACAAATCTTACTTGGTCATTGTATACCACTCTTTTTAAACATACAACGGAATTCCATTTTCTGCATTCTCTTTAAAAGTTTTGCATCTATAACTGTGAAAAGGGCCTAGAGTTGTGGCAGGGGTACTACACTTGCCCAATCTAAAATTATGTTTTTGCTATGTTTGTGAAACCAGTAATAAAATTTCATTTTTTTCTTGTCCTCAGAAAATTCAATGAACCTAAAAATTAACTAATTTATCTTGTTTTTTTTTAAATAAAGTTTTTAAAACTCAGTCATAAAACTTCAGAAGATGGGAATGAAAAGCAGATCTTCTAGAACTCAGTTTCTTCCACTGTTATTAATCTATTCTGGGTTTCTGCTCCATCTTGATTCAATATTGGTAATGCTTATTTTCATAGATATCTATTATTTTATCAAGAATTCCAAACATATATATATTTTTTATCTCTGTATTTGTGGTTTTAACTCTTTCCAAATTGCTAAGGTTAATATTTCTGTTTCCTACATGTATTTTTTCTTTTTTTGAGATATCTACTTATTTCAATATTATAGTTCCTTATTTTATTATTTTTTCTTGAAAACAAACTTTTGGATTAATATAAATGTACTCTTTTTATTCTAATTCATTCATTTCTACTTTTCACTTATCCATTCTTTGCTTTTCTATATTTGTTGACCAGTTGTACTTTTTAATTTAAATTCATAATTCACTTATTTCACTTATTTTTTTTTCATTTAAAAATAAAACTGTCAAAGTGATGAATTTTACTCTGAACACAGTTCTGGTTACATCTCGTAAGTTTGATAAGTATTGTGTTTGGGACTGTTTATCAACTAGGTAATAACCGTTTATAGTTCTCTGACCCAATATTGATTTATTTACTTTTTAATAATTCAGATTTCATTATATTTCAGTTATTTATTTTCTTTTACTATTGAATCTTGCTCACAAACTTTAGTTTGTATATTTGTTATTCTGAAGAATTCATTTATGTTAAATTTGTGGTTTAAGAGTTATATATTTTTAAAAACCTAACAATGAATGATTTCAAAGAATCTACAATCTCTCTTCATAAAGTATAAAGTTCAATATGTAATACTAAATACACTTGCTATTTTATTAATTTCTCTAATTCCACTGTAACTTTGTTTACTTGACATATTAAAAACTGATATACTTTGAAGTCTTTGACTCTGATGACTATACTTTCGTCAGAATTTTCTTTTATTTACGAGCTTTGTTTTACATATTTCAGCATCATATTATCTGATCCTCAAGTGATATTTAGTTAACCCTCCCAGTTTAACTTTTTTCTGTTAGTCCTCTTTTGCCTGATATTAATATTATTATGCCTGTTGTGTTTGTCGTTTATGTATTGAAGGTGTCCGTTATGACAAGGGAAATAAGACGACTAAGACTGATTTGGGTCACTCAGTGTATATACCACTGTCATATCACGTGGGTTAGATCCCCAAAAGAAATCTGAATTATGTCACTGTGGCAGGAGACACAGTGGCTCGAATGTCATAGTAATCAGGAATACATACAACTGGAAGTTACAGAAAACACTCAACTAGGAACAATTGCAATTAAAAATAAAGTAAAGAAAATGTAAGAGTTTATTTTTCTACATGAAGAGCAGAGGAATTAGGCAGGTGTCACATTATAATGTGTCTACTCTGGACCTCAGCCAAGGGAGCAGAATCAAGCTAATCACAAAGATGGGCTCTGAGGAAGACTATGACTGCATTTATTAATCAAAGATCCAACTGCAGATTAAAGTGTCATATTTGAATCAAATTTATTTTATGTTTGATTCTTTGATTATAGATGAGTATATAAATAGGAAAGATATTATCTTTAACAATAAATTATTTTTTTACCAACCAAATTACCTAAGCAAAAATAAAAATCAAATATCACAAATTTAAGTTTCAGAAACAACTTTTAAGGCATAAATATTATGTATGTATACATATGCATATATGATATATATTATAGTCCATAATGTATGGTCTTCGGTGTTGATTTACATACAGTAAGCATTATAAAATGTCTGAGGCCTGAAATATAAACTCCTTCAGAACCGATCTCTACTCCAAATAAAAAAGAGCTTTTTTGTTGTTGTTTCTAATAATCGTTTATTATTTTCACCAATTCTACAAATGGAACACTTGCTATTCATTATCTCTTACTTAAAACACATATAGCTAAATGTATTTTCTCCCATTATTTTTATCCCACATGCACTAGAAAAAAAGGAGTGTGGCTGCATTTTACTAAAATTCTGCCAAAGAAAGTACTGAATGTAAATTCATACTATGAGTGAATAATGATGTATTTCACCTCATTTTAATTTCAGTAATTGACTGGGAAAACCGGAAGATCTATTAAAAGGACCATGTGCTGGTCAAACACTAATGAGAAAATTTCAGAGTCACGGGTTGTCATGGTGACAGGGTATTATAGAAATCTGATTAGTATGCCCAGCAGCTACAGAAGTGATAGGCTACTCTTCTAATTGTGTTGTCTCTGCTTGCAAGATGGGCTTTATGTTCCTGAGACATGAGAGGCAGTGCAGATTCGTTTATCCACATACCAGATACAGAACACATTACATGTTCAAAAACTAAATTCAAACATCTAGTACCAAAGATAAAATTATATTTAAAAAACATTTTCAAAAATTAAAATTAAAAAATTAGTTTACTCTTCTCATGAACACACAAATTTCTGAACAATTTAGTTATTTTTATTTCAATCTAATTTCATTGACATTCATACTAAGGATAAGACAAAGATGGTTTAAGAAAAAGACGTCTTGTGAAAACAAAAAATAAATAAATCAATAATGTCCTCCTAAGACCAAAATTTCCCAATGGAATGGTTGAGAAGTTGCACTAAGGACTATGCATCTCCAAGAGTAGTTAGACCAGAGACTGTTAGAAAGAGCCAGATACAGCCAGATGCTTAACAAATGTTAAGCATAATGTTGACTAAGAGAAGACAGTTGGGATTAGGGATAGCAGTTGACCACAAGCAACTGTGGGCAGAGCTTCCTGCCACCAGAATAATGTATATGTGTGTTTAACAATGTCTTTCCTTCTGTGCCCCGGTTCTTTTGGTACAAAAATTCAGTGAATCCTGAAAATTACAGGGCTCATTGCTTTCTGTTCTGCTTTATTTTCTTTAATGTCTTGAGTATCATTGAAAGTTTTAAAGAAATTGATCACTGACTCCTGATCCTTTTTGGTAGAAAATTTAATTCTAAAAGGAAATCATGCAAGATTAACACAGGCAAAGTAAACATTGATATGCATTATTGAAATTCATGTGCCTTTTCAGAGCTTACGAGTACAAGGAGCATTTCTAATGCTTGTCCTGGGAAGCTTATCACTCTTTTTAAACGCATCAGCATGTGGACTACGTTTTACATGTACTAAATATCAAAAGCAATCAATCTAAAGTCAATATAAGGAAAGCCAAAGGAGCATTTATCTAGACATTTCAAAATTCAGTGGAAGAGGTGGGGTTGCAGAGAGAAAAGTGGCAGTACAAAGTTTCAAGTTTCATTTATACAAGACGAGAGAGTCCTAGAGATCTACTGTACAGCACAGAGCCTACAGCAAATGATACTTACTGAATACTTAAAAAATTGCTAAGAAGGTAGATCTTACGTTAAGTGTTTTTATAATGATGATGATGATGATAAAATAAAGTGGATGGGAAGAAACTTTTGGAGATGATAGATATGTTTATGGTATAGACTGTAGTGATGATTTCAAGGATGTATACTTAACTCCAAACTTATCAGGTTGTATACATTAAATATGTACACCTATTCACACTTCAATAAAGTGGTTTAAGAAAAATAAATAAATAAAAGCCAGCAGAGTGAAGACACAGTGTAAACAAGTGCATTCCTGGAGAGATCAGGCTGTCTCTGGGAGTTGTGTGTACTGACCTGGGGTGGAAGCAGCAATCCGAAAGCCAGTCGGTGTGGCCCAATCCTGTGAGAAGCACATTGCCTTTGGGGAGCCCCACCACCTTCCAGACGCGGTCCTCCCCACAGGAGACGAGGATGTCTTTGTGGGGGTGCGTGGCGATGCTACACAGGGAAAGAGGAGAAAAGGTAGTTATGGGGAGGTAACAGTGAATGGTTTCATACTGGGAACAAATGAAACGGCAGGGATTATCCATTTCAGCCAGGCAGGACAGCTTACTCGGAATGCTGGCTCAGAAGCCAGAAGAGCCAGGTTCGACGTCCTGGCTATAGCTCTAGCTCATGGCTTCTTGAATGCCATCAATCTAATTAACTTCACTGGATCTCAGATTCTTCATTTGAAAAATGGGATGGTTGATTTAGGTGAATGCTCATGCCTAATTCTGGTTTGAAACAATAATTCTGGTTGTTTTCTTTCAGGGAGGAAAAGTTATGCCAATGAAAATTTGGTGTTAGGATATTTGGACCAGTAGCCATACTTATTATATAAAAGCAAACTTCTTTTCAGACTATAGTATATCTTAAATCAGGCATTATCCAGGAAAAGATCATGAATCATAACCACATTATCATAGCTCTATAATAAATTCTATAAATGAAACATTAACTCCATGGTCCACTATCTACACAAAGAAAAGGAGCTCAAATTTTGCACTAATATGTCACTTAAATTTGCTTCAGTCAATGCACAGTACACAAATTACAGTAATGAAGTCAGGATGCAAAAGACAATTCCCACTCTATAAAGGCATAGAGGGAATTGAGAAAGAAGTATGTAAAATTAATGATTGACACATTGAGCAGTATTATTTGAACCAGACTATGATCATTGTGGCTGTTTATTTATTTATTGAAGCTAATCCATTCTAAAATCAAGAGTCTCAAAGGTTAATGCCTGATATTTTATCTATGGCAATGCTTTAATCTTATTTATACAGCGTTTCATGTACAATGTAATGGGAATGAATGTGCCCAATGTTAAGTACCTATTAAAATACCAGCCTAAATATTAGCAACAAATTGTTCAGCTTCAACATAGCCATCTCAAATCAAAGACATAATGCATTTACTTGCCTATATAGTGAAGTGAAACAAATAATGACTTAAAAAATAAGAATTACACATTCATTTCTCCCACAGTCCATTCTATGAATGGCACTGTTCCCTTCTTCTGCAAAAAAGACTTTAGGAAATCAACTTCCCAAAGAAATCATGGTCTGGGTCCATACCTACATGAGGAACTCCAGGGCTTACATGAGAGCAAAACTTTTCTCCTTATGGATCCCTTCCAATAATACCATTAAATCCCAAAATTTTGAGCTGAAAAATCATGTCCTTCCATTAGACCTATCCAGTTTTGGAAATCTGCTGGGGTCAGTGTTGGAACTGTTCAACTCACAGGCATGTTAACTATTATGAGCAGGACCTTCTTTCTAGTGAAACAGTTTCCCTTTTCTCTAGCACTTTGCTGCTCAAAATAAGCATAGTAGAAGGGAAATTATTCATTTTGTAATTCATCATAATGTTGGTTTGTGACTTTCAGAAGGCCAGTTCAGGAAAGGAATTTATTACAGCTCAAACTGGGGAGAGGATACATTTATAGAACTTAATTAGAAGAAAAATATGATGAGAGGTAAAAAAATGTCAGATTGAAATGAATTCTATATTCAAACACACCTAAGAAGGCAAACCAAACCCTTGAAGCTACTGAGTATGATGTATGTTAGCTCACAGCTTTCCGGGCAGACACATGCACACTTGACTAGATGATAAATTACCCTCTTTACGTGAAGATCACTAAAATCATTGATGTCTTTACGAACTTTGAAAGATAAGTTTCCAAAATGACTTCTGTGGGGGAAGCTACTTGTAGAAGTTAAGGAAAAAAAGATAAACACAAACCTATTGTTGGTTAATCAGTTTTGGAAGTGTTTTTCCAGACTCTTCTGAACCCTTCTACTTTGAGGGCCCCTCCATAACACCCGAACTTCCCGAGAACTGATCATACTAATCACACTCTCAGGTTTCTCTATGCATATATTTCTTTTCTAACATTACATAGGACTTTTTTTCCTAATTGTTCTGGACCAGTTTCAGTCAAACACTGATATTTTATTCTTTAAAAAGTATAATTTACATCATCTATGAAATGGTCTTTAAGTGATTAGAAATATTTCCAGCGTGTATAGAAGGGAATTTAATGCTCTCGTAAGAATCAATTAACAAGTACTTGTTTCTGAGTTAGTCACAGAATAAGTGCACCAGCAAAGACTGGGTCATAGTGATAAAGATCCCCAGTCAAGAATTGCAGATTCTGATTCCGATCATCCCCTGTGGGAGATGATCAAGATGGAGAACACAGGTCAGGGGCCACGGACCAGAAATATTCCCCCAGATACAGAAGTTTAGTGAAGTTGAGTGTCATTATCAACTCCATAATGAGGCACTGGTGTCTGAAATCCTCCTCCTTCTCTCCATCATCAATTAACAATAATAATATCCAACATTGTTTGAAAACTAAATGTGCATCAGAATTTGTACTAAATCCTTAATTCTCACAGCAAGTAGAAAGAAAGCTCACGAGGGCAAGGGTTTATGTCTGTTTGTTTGTTGTGTACTTGCTGTATACTCACCCCCAACAGTGGCTGGGATATATTAGCTATTCAGTTCATACTTGTCATATGTCTGACGGGGGGGACTTACTTCAGTACAGTTAGTTTTATTATATTATGACTAAGTAAACAGAGGTTGCGACATTACGTAAATTGCTCAAGTTTGATAATAGATGGAGGCTGACTTTGAATCCAGGATGGTCTGAATTTGAGGATCATGAATTTAGACATTTTTACTTAGTGTCAATCTTTCATAGTTTATTATTTATATGTGTGTACTGTAAATATCAATAATTCTTGTAACAGAGATGGGAGATATCATTCCCAGTAAATGTTTAAGTCATTTAATCATTATTAAGTCCTGAGTTAAAGAACACATCTAGGAATTTTCAGTGTATATATCAGAGCTGGGTACCACCTGACGTAACAGTCTTAAAAAGAGGACCCTACTCTTTACAATAAAATGCTCTGGTCCTATAAGAGAAACCCTATAAGAGTAGCACCCCTTGTACATTCTGATCTACAAAGGCTTTTGTGCTAGTATACTACATGTTGCACTTAATAAACTCATTAATTTGTTCTCTTGTGCTAATATTATGAGCCTTGTATTATACTTTAAGTTATCAGAGGGCATTAATGTTTTATTCACCTATTTTCATACAGCACTCTTCAAAGAACAAATAAATATTCTCTGTAAAGAAAAGATAAAGCATAAATGTAGAAGGATATTTAATAAGCATTGATTCCATGGGCATTTAATTCATTGAGAATTTTCCCAGTATATTCAGGCCTCAACTTTCATCATTCTATTTATCTCTAAATCAGTCTTTTAAAGAAGTTGAAAAGTGGGAGAAATAACTTACAATTTATAGGAGTCAGTTCCTGACCTCCAAATGGCATACATTAACTCATTTAATGGTCATAATGCCCCAATGAGTTAGGTCTATTATTATTCCCATTTTGCAGATAGGGAAACTGGGACACAGAGAGGTTAAATGATCTACTCAAGGTCATAAAGCCAGGAAGTGGCAGAGGGAGGACATGAATTTGAGCAGACTGTCTCCAGAGTCCATGTCTCTCTGGAAAATGAGCTCAGAACCTCAACCCTTTCCTTTTTTTAGATAACATTGGAGAAGAAGCCAAGCTGAAGATTGTCTTATTTTTATCTAGGGAATTTACTGAGATGCATCTTGAAATTCAAAAACACTGATAATTTTTTTTGTCATTTTTCTAATGATGTGTGAAAGGTTTTAACTATTGTCACTTATTTTCTGGAAGTTGGGCACTGGTTAGGTTCAGAGTGGTGGAGAAATAGATCAAAGTTGATTGGAAAAAAAAGTACTTATGATCTAAAGCTGAGGTTGGACAACATTTTCTTAAAGGGCCAGAGAGTAAGTATTTTAGGCTTATAGACCATATGGTCTCTGCCATAACTACATAACTCTCCTTTTCACAAATAAGGAGGGAATACTAAAACTGACCCATAAGGGTATTATGCTGTGAGGATAAGTTGGTATATGTAAAGTGGTTGGAACAACATCTAAGCATGGTCAGCTTTCCATAAATATTAGCTATTATTATTATTATTGAACATTATTGCACTTCATTGTAACCTGGCCCTTCATGTAAACTTCTATAATCTACACATGCCTCTTTTAAAGATCACAGGTAGTAAATTTAGTCCTTAAAATTGTAAATATTTAGAGAAAAATGATGTTTCCATGTGGTTTTGATAGACACCAGACATTGCTGTACTTTATTTGATATTAAATCCTCTGACAAAAATGTAGGACCCACACATAATACTTTCACACATGAACATAAGGAAGCTTTGTAGTGGTCTCTTTCATAATGCGGTTTTTAGTAATGTATTGCGGGAAACAGTGGACAATATGTACACACTGACCCTTCTCCCTGCCTTCATGCACACAGGCAGCATCAAGTAGTTGCTGGTCACTGGGGATGGCCTCTGCGAGGCCCTGGTCATACTGAGATGAAGACAACACAGTTCCTCTCCTCAAGTTCTGTCCACAAATAGGTATCCCTCTTCTAACTAATCATAAAACGATGTTCCTTCTCAAAGATGTCTTCCTGAAGTTCTAATTAATAAGAATAATGAGTTCTTACTTAATATCTTCCTGGCACCTGCCCTAAGTGCCACAGAGTCATTTTACTTTAAACTTTGAATATAACCTTTCTGCTTCCCTTTAACTTACTATTAATTATAATTGCAAGATTCAAAGACAAAGGCCCTGTCACCTCATTCCTAAGTTAATAAGCTTGTGACTAGGGTGAAAATAGTACAGGAAAATATCTTAAGGATTCAAAAAAAGAAACTGTGGGTGAATACTAGTCCTGCTTCTTAATCAAGTCATGTCCTGATGAAGCATCCATAAAATGTTTTGTTAAACAATATACCAGGCATGTTACATAAAATATTATGTTCTATCAGAGATTTTCTCTCTTTTATAATAGGACACATCCCTTATAATAGACCACGTGATATACACTTCAGAAGCTCTCCTCTCTAATTGAAATTGTTCTTTCCAGTAGTGGCGTTACACAAGGATATTTTGGAGGGAATGTGTGGGGGTATATGGTGAACACTATTAATTATCAACAGAGTCACTGACATAAGCGCCACTGTTAGACTTTTCAAAGAGAATATTAATCTAAAAAAAGATTGTCACAAGAAAGACTAATTAGATACCCCTGTCTTCACTTTAGGTTATTCAGCATTGTAAATGCTTCCTTCACTTCAGTTCACAGGCTCTAATTATTTCCAACACAGAAGATGCTCAGTGGGTTGAAAATGAATCAATATCAAAATGTGAGCCCTGTGAACACTGGGTGACCACTATCTACTCGTCCTTAATGATAGCACACAGTCACACACTGCATATGCTTTTATCCAGCTGACCAGAACAAAAATATACAAAACATCTGTTGTATACAGACTGTTGCTCAGCTAATAACTGCATCTTGTATTTGGGTATGCATCAGGATTTACATAGCACTCTAACATGCAACTTTTACTCTTTATTTCAACACATATGGATTAAGAGCCTACGATGCAGTATGCAAAACAGACAGGAGCAGGACTCTCAGGGAGCTTACGTGTGAATGTGGGGAAACACAGCAACAATCAAATGACTGAGCAGAATAGCCTAGCAATGAGAAAAACCTAACAAAGTGATATGACAATGATTTGTAGGAGAATGTTATTTTTTGTTGTTGTTGTTGTTGTTGCGGAGCACGGGCTCTAGGCACGCGGGCTTCAGTAGTTGTGGCTCGCAGGCTCAGTAGTTGTGGCACACGGGCTTAGTTGCTCCGCGGCATGTGGGATCTTCCCGGCCCAGGGCTCGAACCCGTGTCCCCTGCGTTGGCAGGTGGATTCGTAACCACTGCACCATCAGGGAAGCCC
This sequence comes from Balaenoptera borealis, assembly GCF_965194805.1. Taxonomy (NCBI): domain Eukaryota; kingdom Metazoa; phylum Chordata; class Mammalia; order Artiodactyla; family Balaenopteridae; genus Balaenoptera; species Balaenoptera borealis. The sequence goes on from NC_138863.1 coordinate 23,026,311, forward strand.
CGAGAATGTTATTTTTGATGAGGTGGTTACCAGAGTCCTCACTGAAGACATGACATTCTAGCCAAGATCAGAATGACAAGAAGGAAGAAGCATTTTTAGGACAATTTAGGGGCAGGTGGTTTCAGGCACAGGTGACTGCACCTGCAAAAGTGCTAAGGCTCAAAGGAGTTGGTGTATTCAAGGGACAGAAGGAAGGCCAGGGTGACTACAGAGAGAGGCAAGGACTGTGTTGAGGATGGATGAGAGCAGGTGGAAAGCAAGGACCAGATCATATGGGGCCTCACAGGCTGAGAAAAAAAGACTGGAATTTATCCTAACATCACTGAATAGTTTTAAGTAGGAGACCGATATATGAATGATAATTATTTAAAAGATCTCTCCAGCTCCTGTGTGGAAAATGAGAAAGTGGGGAGCAAGAGGAAAAAAAACAAAACAGTAGCTAGGCGTATACAGTAGTAACTTAAGTATAATGGCTTTAGATCCATTTAACACACAGCTGCTCGTCATTATGAAAGGTGTCGCTTTAGTATATTAATATTTTTTGCCATTATCCTCAGGAACAGTCAACTCATAGTTCTTCTCACTAATAAAGAATATTAAATTATTAAGTGTACTTTAAAAAAGTGCCAAAGTAAAATGGATTAAAAGCCATAAAACAAATGTGTACACAAAACAATGAAAAAATCTGTCAAAATAAGATATCAGGTCCCATTCTTTTTCAGAAGTCAGCTAAGAAAATGTGAAAATATGAAATATTAATACTTCCTGGGCACTTTAAGTTTAAAAATGTAATATTATAGATTTTATTCAAGACTATATAGGCTTTATATTGTCAGGATCTGGAAAGTAGTACCTACCTTTCATTTTTATTAAATAGGTGAGGCATTTTCACAGTTTGTGGCATTATTAATAATGCCCCAGAGGGTAGTTAGTCATAAAGGCTAACACTTCCTTTTTATTTTTCTTGTCCAGTGTTCTTCCAACCTCATACGTACAGTAAATTTGGAGTCGGGTAGGGTACCAAATAGTCTTCCCCTTGCCTTGCTGCGTGGCTGGTAGTTCTAACCCTAATCATGGGCAAGGGAAGAGGCAGGCAAGACTGTAAGTGTGTCCTGGCTCATCTCTAGGGCAATACTATTTTTGTTACCTCTTCTATATACTTATATAAATGCTCCATTGAAATTTGTAGATTTGTATTTTTATAAGAAGAATTCCCCCAATACATATACAAATGTAAAGATTTTCCACCAACACTCAAAGATCATTTGTGAAAAGTCAACATATATGCAAATATGCAGCCCCATAATCTTGCAAAATATACTACCGCCTCATCTACACAACTGGGCATCTTTGTTTCATGGCGTGGCGGGAGCTCCCACTTTGGTGAGTGCACAAGCCAGGCCGTTTCTCAGTTATCTCCCAAATTAAAATTCTTAAGATCAGGGACCTTAAGAAAAGCTATTTAAATTTATTATGTTTCTGTTTTCTCACATTAAAAAATGCAATATCATTTATCCTGTCTCCTTCACTTCATTCCTGTTTTATTAAATAAAACAAACCTTAAGAAAGGATATTCTTAAGCTAAACAATATATAATTTCCATCTTCTCCAGAAGTTGTTGTTCCAGAAGTTGTTCTAATATGTGAAAGAAAGACCATTTCAACATACACAGAGTCAACTAAATGAAATTTATAAACTCCAAAGACAGAGGAATGCAGGCCCCACTATTTTGGTAAATGGAATAAAGAAGATCAATGTAACAGGTCAACTACTTCCAGATTTACGAAAATAGTTCCTGGAACATTCCTGCTAACTTAGCAGCTGAACATTTTATGCTACACAGTTTTATACACACTGTGTTTCATGTTATGAAATTGCTGTAGTTCTTTATGGTTTAACAAGTTTGAAAAGTTACATTACACATTCATATTCTTAAGAAACCCATTTTAATAATAAAGTTTATTTGGTTATTTCATGTTTCAGCAATCTACAAGAATTCTGTGTAGTTATAAATATAAGAATTTTCCATTTCCTTAGTATATTAGTGACACAGAGTAGATGCTCTTCTAAGCTTAAGTCAAACATCTTCATGGTAAGAGCTCTATCATGAAAATCTCTTCTCAAGGAGGATATTTAGAAATATAAGCTACATATAGTCTAGGAATAATTGGAAGTGTTACCACTTAAGACATGGAATTGAGGTACATTTATATATTGAAGTATAGTACAAAAGTCTGTTCTGAACTTGGCCTAATTTATTAGAAACCACCAAGCCAGTGTGATGATTGTGATGATGTTTAACCCTTGACAACTTCTTTTGGTACCTGTTTGATAAATAAATTAGAAAGCCAAAATGAATTATGTATGGCTGCTTTATTAGTAAGGAGTACTGACTAAAATTCAACACTTTTTTACAAAATAAGTTTTGGAATTTAAGAGACATATATTGAAATTATCATAAGTTACATAAATCGTCCTGAGTCTCAATTTCTATATTGAAAAATGTGCTAAGAGTGAGTGAATTTACATCATCATATCTCATTTGTGTCAGAGGCCACGTGGCAGAACTGACGGGGACAAGAGAAGGGAACTAATTGGCACTCCCTGTGTGTAGCTGGTGATATTAGAGGAAGCTGAAGAGCACCAGTGAGTGAGCCCCCACCAGTTTCCAGGGGACTGGGGAGAAGGAACAGGGAGTCAGATGAAGGGGACAGTAGTAAGAACTGAGATTATAAAAACATCTTACTAAAGTTATTTAAAAACACAAACAAGTGGAATTCAGGGTTGGCGGCCAGATGTACACAGCCAGAATTGATGAATAAAATAAAAAGTGTAAGTTTAAGGGGAGGAATTAGATGGCCAATCAGGCCAAAGTGAGATCTGCTAAGATTTGCTATGGTGGGACATAAATCCTAAAGGGAACAAGGTAGACAAAAATGGATCCACACAATGGCAGATTAAGAAAAACAAGAAACAGATATGAAATGGGTCCTGATAATTGTCCATGTAGTAAGATGCTGCTTCATCTGTCTTTTATTACCATGCATTCATTTGTCTCTGCATCGTACATGCTACTGACCTCTTCCTTCTTCTATTCCATGTGAAAGAAACAAAAATAGAGAGGTATGTATTGATTCCCTATTCTATTTCCAACTACCCACTTTGGGTAAGAAAAGGGGACAGAGAGAGCAATCCAAGCAGCAACCTGCTACGATTTCAGGTAAGCCTTGGACCTTCTGTTTTTGCCCAGCCCAATATTACAACCAGTTAGAACAGGAGCAACTGCACAGATATTCACTACCATGATTTATTGTCTACCCTGAGTTCTACCAAATTCAGTGGGAGAAATAAAAGGTATGCACCATTGCCAGTTCTCTGAAGCACACAGCTTAATCAACCCTCCTTTAATAAATAACTCAAATTACTTTTCTTATTGCAGCACTCAATGTCTGTAGCACAGACCCCTCTGTTAATTACCCAGTGCTTCTCCTATACCATAAAGCTCTGCCTCCAGTTATTTTTGTATTATGTGTTTATATTTGTGTCTGTGTATTTGTGTGTGTGTGTGTGTGTGTGTAATTTGTTTATGTTTTAACGTTTTGTTGTCCTTAGCGAGGAGAGGGAATCTCACTGCAAGGGCAATCAGGAGAGATGGTTAAATGTTTGCTGTAGTGTAAACCCCTTAACCCTGCTTGTTTAAATTCCCAAGTCTGAAGTCCTCTCTTTACCTCACTCACAGATGTAAAAGAATGCATAAGAGTCTTTGGTTCTGTGTACTTGCACATTCTGCTTTATCTCTTCTCAATATAAGGTTCCAGTGACCTGTAAAATTTCATCCGATTTAATAACTTCACTTATTTTAAATCTACTTGATATCTTTCCATCCTCTTATATGGCAGATCAGCTGTCCCCCTGGCCCCTGCCCCACACCTTTATCAATATTTCTGGTGCCTTAAAGCAATGTTCACACTGTAGGAGATAAAAAGAATGATGTGGGCAGATAATCACGGAAAATACTTCTTTAGTTCATTTTGGGTAAACTTAGGCACTGACAATTCCTAACACGAAGTTGCAAATGTATTAAACATCATTCTTACTCGAGAATACTTTTGCCAAATGAAAATTATTTTGTTATTAGTTTAACAAAAATACAAAGGATTTCAGATGTCATGATCAAACTTTTTTTTTTTTTTTTTTTTTGGCTAAAAACAATCACAGCAATAGTATAGGCAATGGAGTTCTATATAATAGTTACCCTAAAGGTTCTGTGGTCTGTGTACCCTGGACCTGGCACTTGGAAAAATACCTAAACCTCAGTTTCCTGGTATCAGGGTAATGGTGGCCTTGTAGAATGAATTTGAGAGTGCTTCTTCCTCTTCAATTTTTTGGAACTGTTGGTGGGAATGTAAATTGGTGCAGCCACTATGGAAAACAATATAGAGGTTCCCCAAAAAACTTAAAATTGAACTACCATATGATCCAGCAATTCGACTCCTGAGTATATATCTGAAGATAACAAAAACACTAATTCAAAAGTATGCATGCACCCCAATGTTCATAGCAGCATTATTTACAATAGCCAAGATATGGAAGTAACATAAGTGGTCATCAGTAGATGAATGGATAAAGATGTGGCATATATATGCAATGGAATATTACTCAGCCATTAAAAAAGAATGGAATTCAGCCATTTACAACCACATGGATGGACCTAGAGGGTATTATGCTTAGTGAAATAAGTCAGAGAAAGACAAATGCTGTATGTTATCATTTATATGTGGAATCTAAAAAATAAAACAAATGAATAAATATAACAAAACAGAAAGAGACTCACAGATTAAGAGATCAAACTAGTGGTTACCAGTGGGGAAAGGGGAGAGGAGAGGCCAAAATACAGAGGGGATTAAGAGGCACAAACTACTATGCATAAAATAAATAAACTACAAGGATACACTGTACTGCACAGGGAATATAGCCAACATTTTATAATAACTTCAAGTGGAGTATAATCTATAAAAATATTGAATCACTATATTGTACACCTGAAACTAATATAATATTGTAATTCAACTACACTTCAATAAGAAAAAAGAGTATCATATTACATATTGCTAGTCCAGGAAAAGATCAAAATTCAAAATGTGAAGTTTCACCTCTACTTGTGTGCATTGTTTCTGCACCATTGTTAAGCTGAAAAATCATAAGTCAAATCATTTAATTCAGGGACCTCTGTAATTAAGTCAGAGTAACTGTAGGCAAAGAAACATATATAAAATAAAGTACTTTAATTTTCTCCCCAATGAAATGTTAAAGGGCATCTTGTTCTAAGAGGAGTTTCTTTAGGCACTTTAGGCAGGTGATTTTACCAGGGAATACACATATACATACACATGTATATAATATTATATCATTATGTAATGTTATGTTACATATATTGCATATATGTAACATAACATACATTATTTCATACAGTACCATAATAGTTTATATATGTATTTATATGTTCTAAATCTTTCCAAACAGCCTTCAACTGGTCTTACTAGATTATTGGAAAAATAGTTGATTGCCAATTGTAAGTTCTCTTTTCCTAAAAAATATATGTGAAACTAATTTTTAAAACAATAACTTTTAAACTTTTATACAGTCACAGCAGTTTTTTTGTATTTATGATAGTTGTTAATATATTTTAACTTGTAAAAAATAATTAAGACACATGAATTTACCTCACTTAAATCATCTGACTGATTATGTTTTGCCACGTGTAGCTTTTTCTTTACCAAATAAACTTTGATTATTCTTATTATGATGAAACTCCATGGCTCCAATATAAAATATATATAATTAGAAATAATTACTAAAATTATTTTTCTTTTCTTTTGTTTAGCAACATTGATAAAAGTAAAAACATCTATAAGAAGAAACTGGATCTTTGCATATATTTGCAACTTAGTAATAGTTTCAGTCAAATTTGACATTTATGTCTCTTCTGAAATTTACTTAATTCTATATAATATAGATAAATATCAGCTTGAGCACTGATATTCTCTCTACCACCCATTCCCGTATCCAACTCTTTTGCAATGTAACTTTGCAGTATCTCTCCCAACTCTGAATGTGGGCCTGACCATGTGATTTCTACTGCCAATGAGATGTCAGGAACTGTGGCACACTCAAGAGGCTTAAAGAGTATTTGCGTGATTAGGCTTCCTCTCCCTTTGGCCCTGAATCATCATCTTGAGAAGGATGTACCTTCCCTAGCCTGACAGAGCATGAGAGACACAAAGAACAAAGCCAAGATATCCTGATTTTCACCTCACACTGGGTCAGCTGACCCACACAAGTCTGAGTGAGTTCAGTGAAGACCAGAAGTGCCACCATCCCAGCCCAATACAAAGAGAATTGCCTGGATGACTGCCTCAGATGCTTGAGCATTAAATACTTATTGTTGTATATCACTGAGAGCATATGACTTTTTTTGAGTTTTTTCGGGGGGGAACACAGACTTAAGGTTAAAAAAGCTAACTGATACAGATTTTTGTGTCTTTTCAGATATTCATATTTCAAAATCAGAAAAAAATGTTCTTTTCACATTTTCTCCACTTGCTGCTATTGAAATAAAACATTTCTTGTATATATTAATTCAAATTTATTATTAAACTTTATGTTCATTATGATTAAGAATCTAACTAGGTATATAAAAATAAAATGTTAACAATTAAAAACTTTTTTCCATTTAATATCTTATGCATTTTTTATGACAGTTTGCACAAGATAAAGTGTTTAAACTATTGTATAAATCATAGCATTTACAGTCATACTCATTGAACATTGGAGCCAGAGGGACTACCATTTGGATACATACCATGTTTATACATGCATTGTGAAAACTATTTAATTCCAAGTTCACTCTCCATTGCCTCTATAACTTGGGGCCTAATCCTGTGTTTTCAATGTATCTGTATCCTATGACAACCTTTAATTAGGAAAGCAAATCTATTTCAAAAAGGGCTGATTCACTTCACTGTACGGCAGAAACTAACACAACATTGTAAAGCAATTATACTCCAATTAAAAAAAAGAGTTACATCACATATAGATGAGTGACTAAAAATCATTTTCAAAAAATATTTAGTATTTATTACACTGCTTCCTTCCACTTCTAGAAATAGTAAAAACTTGGATATAGCTTTAAATATTTAAAATCAACTTAAAAAATAATCTATGCTTCTTAGAGCCGACACCTTATCCATAATCAATTAGCATTACTGACTATTTATTATGATTTCAAGATTTCACTAATCAATAAAACAAGGAGAATAGAAAATAACTTTTCTGTGAAAACTGATGAATATGGTGATATTAAATGATATATTTTTCAAATTTCATTTTCTTTGATCTAAAAATCTGGTACCTGTTAGAAATCCCAAAATATTTTGCTGTAAGTGCCTACAGTCTTGTTAGAAATGAGAGATGACCAAAATCACTGCTTCAATATCTTTCTATCAGTTATAATCCCTCTTTATCAAGTACCATAAGTTCCCTGTAGTTTTTGTTCTTCTTTTTGACTTTATGATTTCTATCTGAGCTTTGAATGTTAATTAGGCTGAGACAGAACTATTACACTGAATACTCCTTCCATCTAACTTTTTCCATCCGTTATTTCCGGTGTCATTTGGTCATGCTACTACTAAGTTGCTGGAAATGTCAAAGGAGAGAAGTAGAAAATCTTTATGCAAAATGAGAATTCCTTGTTATAACCCCCTGTTTTCTGACAGTCTGAAGATAAAAGGACAGCAATTAGAAGGCAACTAGTTCCTTGACCTTTAGGTTTTAGCTTTCTTATTCCTAATACTACTGCCACCCAAACCTGCTTCTCTGAACTATGTACAATCTACAACTGTTACAAATGAGTCTAAAAAATTTAACTTATTATAATTTTCATATTATAATTATAAAAGATGGCTAGAGGGAAGCCTCTCACCATGTCTTGTGTGTTTTAAAAGAGGAATTTCCTGTAAAAGTTATACTCTTGGCCTCTCTCCACCCCATCGTTCACTCCTTCTGAGGATGTGGGAAAAACTTATCTGCACGGTTGTACAGCAACTCTGGAGTAAAGGGTTAGCTTTACAATGGACAGCTTCTTCTAACTTCTGTCTCTTCTCTGGATCAGCCTGCCTGCAGTGAACACACATTTCCAGCTCTTCTGTGTTGTGCTTTGCAAGGATAGGTCCCTGTGTGATAGGTCAGCTGTCACTCAGCATTATCTGTGCCCCAGTAGGTTAGCCTATTCACAAGAGTGGAGTAATAGAAAGCCCATTGTGGTAACACATTGCAATATCCCTTTAATCTAGCTTTTATCAGTAAAAGCTAACATTTTATCTCCATCTTTCAGAGTCCTATGTTTAACTCCCAATGGGTTCTTGACTTGATCAAGGAAAGAGCGTTTTTATTTCCTGGCTCTCTGAATTCCAAATCTTCAGGAAAAAACAAGCACTAGCATTTGGAAGACTAGCATAACATGGTTTTCATAATCTTGGGGCATGCTGGATTTGATCCTAACAGTTTTAGGTAGCTCCTAATGGACCTTGTGCTTTTAGGCTTGTGGTTGCTTTTGTAGACTTATAGAGGATGGTCCTGACTAATATGGGCCAAATCCACAGACTAGGAACCATGAATTGTATGGCTGTCTGTGACTAGGTTTATGAAACAACTTCTCAAACAACAGGAAACATTAAACTCTAAAAATCAGATTTTTCCCTAGAAATTACTTATAAAAAATAAGTTTTCTTGAGATATACAAGAATCAAGGTTTTTCCTTTCTATAATTTTCTTAAGACTTCTAAAATAATGTTCTCCATACTTTGAACAAATCACCTGGGTTACCTGTCTGTACATTTATTTTCTCATTTATAGAACATGAATGTTGGGGAATTAAATAGAATTTAAATTAAATTACATAGAAAGCATTTAGGAAAGCACCTATCACATATTAGGTGCTCAATTAAATGTTGGTTACTATTATTTTTCCATTATTTCCACACTTACAAATCACTTTCAAATTTCTCAGAAAATTTATTTTTTTCTAATTTTAAGCCACATAATAATTGGGTTTTACATATCTATTTTATTTCATATCTAAATTCCTCAAACTTATGCAACGTTGAAAGTGTTTATATAACTGTTTGGAATATTAATGAAAAAAAGACAGATGGTTACCTGTTGGTCTTTTACAGTCTTTTAATGCTCACTGGAAATGTAGACTCTAATGCAAAGAAGCTAGAGATAGATTCTTGCTTCACACCAACCCACGCAAAGAACTGTCTCTGTGGATCTTTTTCTAGGTTAGGTTATGGGCAAAGGCTGTAAAAGATACAAAACTGTTGATGAGTACTTTGCTGCCTGCATGTAACACAGAATGGTTGGTTTTCTAGTCCCCAATCTGACAGCAGTAACATATGTTCTCCCTATCTTTGTCATATCTAATTATGAGAATTACTGGTTTTAACAAAAGCCAATGGCCAAGAATGATGATGAATGTTATTTTATATAAACATAATTTTAAAGTTACCTAAGAATATTTTTTCAGGTAAATTAGTTTTCTACCTCAGCTTTCTCTGGAAATACCGAAATCTTACATGTCATCATCTGGGCAATGTTTACCTCCCCATTCAATGGCAATCCACATGCAGAAGGAGATGAACACACCACACTAACAAATTTTTCAATGAGCAGATGTTCCATAATATTTAGTTTTGGACATTAACAAAATGATCCTTTGGCAAGCAAGGCATTAAACCTAATATATTCAACTCCTTTTTTTAAACAATTCACTTCTTATTAAATTTATCTAAGTGGCAAAATATGCAAAGGAATTGAATGCTTATTTACAAATTGTATATGTAATTTTTTGGTAAAAAATACAGACATCTCATTTCTTACTATTAAATGAATCATGAAAACAAAAACAAAAATACAAAAGACAAATAAACACCAAAGAGTTCCGAGGAGACTGCCGAGAAAATAAGTTTACTTTCAAAATATAAGTGTACACTGGATGTACCATGATAATAATAAATGTTATTCAGATTACGTCTTTAGTCCCTTGCTTGTATTACCAGTAGATGGTTCTCCACATGAAAGAATTCCATTTCATAAGATTGTAAACTTTCTTAATTCAGGAAAGAAATAAAATTATAACCTGGAGAAGAAAATTATTCAAAACCCACAATTCTTAACTCATGTATTACATGGAATGTTATGGTGCTTTCATATTTCATTAAAAGGTTAAAAAAGGTTATATTATACAGACCGATTCTACAAGACTATAGAAATGAATATGAATGCTTAACCATGAATTTTAAAATCATTTAGTAACTGTATCTCATCCCACTTTTTGGCCATTAAAATATTCTCTGTTTCCTATCATTAAGAGAAAGTGGATCCTGAAGAATATAGAGATTCAGATAAGTTTTTTTCTTATTAATACAACCTAGATTTCAGTTATATGAATATTTGTGACACTATGCAAAGCCCCAAAATAGTAAAGTACCAAATTTATTAGGGGTTTGAAGGTCTAATAATGCATGTATAATTTGACACAATGAACGCAGCTATAATTACAGTCTACAAGAAAGAGTATTCCATGTACGTAAAAAATAAGTCCTCAATTACCTAAAAGGCTGCATTATTTTTCATTTATTTAACAATATAACTCCACTTTAAACCTGAAAGTAATGAACATTAAAAATACATCAACAATTAAATCAAAACTGCAAGCATGAAAATAGTAATGTTAAGCCCATGCAAATTATTGTTACAGTTAAGTGATTTTCAAATTTTAACTCTATTTCCACTTAAGTGATTATTTCACTCATTTTATTAAGGAAGGGATTTCTTCAGAAAAAAATTAATGGCACTAATATCCATCACACAAGTAGTCAAGCAATTAAGTAGACCAAAAATCTAAAATGCTCTTGTGCCCAACCAGCTTCCCACCAAGAGAAGAAACAATCTTGCCAACCCAAGTCTGTATTTACCTCTCCATTGTTCTTACCCTTTAATCCACAACTGTCATGCTCATGGCTACTTTTTCAGGGGTGGGCTGGGTTTGACAAAATGTCTACCTGTCACCTCTCTCTCATCTTTCTAAGGGAAATTGATCATAAAACAAAAGCAAAAAAAGCACAATGTTTTCTTCCACCAAACTATACCGCTCTCTGACCCGCAAGCAAGCTCAATAATACATACAATGTTTTCAACCTTACTGTTTTTCTGCTGCTGCCTAATAAGAACTATTAAATACACTTGTTCCTCCATAAAACACACACTACCCTACCCTTCTTCCCACTTACCAATCTTAGCCCTATTTGAGACTTAGAAATCCTATTTCAAAGATTACCTCTTCCTCAAGAAGCCTTTCTTGTTTCCTTTAACTAGTTGCCTTCTTCCACATTTGAACCTTCAGAGTGTTTTATAGACATTTACAGAATGTACCTTACCCTGACTCAAATGAATTTTTTCACCTTCCCAAATTAGTAAACAGTAATCAAATTTCCTAAATTCTAGGTGATTTTCCAAAGTCAAACAATCACTATTTTATTTCTCATTCATCTTTTAAATTACCTCTTATCAAAAGGTAACTCAATGCAAGAGTTTGTCACAGACTGGAAAAAAAGAATGTTCTCTTCCATTTTGGGTAGTTCAGGACCTCCTGAACAAGCACCATCAATTTCAGGCCTCTTGTCTAGCATCCAGCTAACTAAACAGTATCATATCCTCTATATGGTTTTGTCTCAATTGTCAAGGTAATTGTCTCAATTTTTTCCTTAACTGGGTAATAGAGACCTGGCCTAAATATGGTTATTATTAAAGTTAAGTGATTACAAATTTAAATTCCTTCTCTATCTACTTAATTTCCTATCAACATTTTAATGCACATTCTTAATTTTCAAGTGTGAAAAGATTATCCCAATTTGAAACAACAACAAAAAATATGGCTTCTTTCAGAAATGGCCTGGTTTAGAAACCCTCAGGAACCTAAAGAGTAATTATAACACTGGAATATGAAAAGCTTGCTGAGCATATGGCTTTCTTTTAAGAAATGTTGCCCAAAGTGTTCTTTTCCTACCTTTTCTGTTTCTCTCTTCCTTTTCTTTATAGGAAGAGCCTTCCCCTCCATTTCCCCTCTTCATCTGCCTTCTATAGCTGTTAGCAGGAAGTCACAAATTTCATTTCAGAAAAGATGCTTTAAATGGTAGCTCATAAGAAAGTGGGTAATTTTCCACTATAGGATTGTACTGTAGCATAATCAACCCTTGAAATTTCGTTGATGGATGACATGGTTGGACGTGTGCCACACACTGTACACATCAACTTTACTGCTGTGCAACAATAATCTCACATTCCAGGTTGTGAAATATGTTCTCTTTTAAGGAAACTTGCAATACATAATAAAAAGATCTCATTTCAGAATTGTTGGTTTTGGCTAGATACTATCTGTGGGAGAGCTTGCAAAATGTTTTAGAATTTTGCTACCTGATCAGCCTGCATAAGTGGAAGGATCATTTATTTTAAATCACTGTTATGTCTAAGATCTTGATAGAGAAAGTCTGCTGAGATAGTCGACATTTTCTTAGGGATTATTTGTGACTCCAATACTGGTTTTTTTTTTTTTTTTTTTTTTGGTTAAGAGTATGAAAAATGTTTCCTTATATATAGAGGAAAAGAACACTTTTAATAATTTCATTAAAATTCTACATTGCAAGTATTTTCTTTTTGAATCAAAGAACAGCAAGAAGAGTAAAAGGCTCAACTAATAATAAACCTGGTGACCATTCTCCCTGTCTTTCTGTAGAAGCGCTACGCAGCTCAGTATTTTAAATAGGATGGCAGCTGAAGAACTGTGGTATCTATAGTAGAGTTAGCCAATCCATCTGACAGAAATTACTCATTTAAATTTGTATTTCACAGTTTCTGAGGATTGGCTCCCCCAATCATTCACAATGTCATTTCTCTTTCTTTTCTTCACTACAGAGCTTGGAAAGGTAAAACACCTTCCTGGATTTTCTTATAGTAACAGTAACCATGTGACATAGTTTTGCTCAATGAGATATGGACTGAAGTTTTTGGCAAAGAGATTCTTTCCTGCGAGTAAAAGCAGGGACAAGGACAAAGCTCTTTCTTTGCCTTTTGATTTCTGCCCTTCGCTCTATTCATTTTATTTTATCTTTCCTGCTGGTCATGAACATGATGCCTGAAAGTGCAGCAACACATTTTGTAACCATGAGGACAATAGCAACACACTAAGGATGACAGTCCTGAAGGAAAGAAGGAGTCAGATTCCATTATGGTTTTGTTGAGCTGGCCTGCATGAGATAAAGGAATCCCTCTATGTTTAAATGACCGTTAATCTCATGTTGCCTCTTGTCAGCTGGACACATTCTAACTGATATTCCGTTTGGCACCTGAAAAGTGCATTGCTGTAGTGTTAGAACCTAAAATATGGAACTGCTCTAGTGGAGAAGACACATGTTAAGGACCTAAGAGTTTTAGGCTAGAAGGTTAATAACTCTGGTAACATGATGGTAAAAAATGTGTTCAAGTCCACATATACTACATGCCGACAGCATACTTATCAACAGGACATATCAATGAATATATACTTGTGTCCTTGTTATAGTTTTTAAAAATTACTAACTCTCAAGCTTAGAATGGTTGGATACCCAATATTCACATTGCTACCACTTCCATACAGACAATGAAGCAACACCATCAAGTAAGAAGGATGGAGGATGTTATTCCCTGGGTTGCCATATATTCTCAAACTAGCAGTAGCCAATTATTGATAAATGGACTTAGTCTTTGGCCACGGATGGTCTTCCCTCTTCAAGGAGCTGCTGCTTCTTCAGGGCCCTTAGAGCTCTCTTCAGAGAAGCACAAACTGCTGATCACTAATGGGGCCTAAGGATACATAAATTGTTCAAGGACTGTGGATATTTGTATATTCTATTGCTGGTGTAACAAATTGCCACAAACAGTGGCTTAAAACAACACAAACTTATTATGTTGCAGTTCTGAAGGTCAGAAGTTTGCAATGGACTTTACTGGGTTAAAATGAATGCGTTGCCAGGCTGATTCTTTCTGAAGGCTCTAGGGGAGATTCCATTTCCTTGCCTTTTCCAGCTTTTAGAGGCCACCTGCATTCCTTGGCTTATGGTTCCTCCATCTTCAAAGCCAGAAGTGGAGCACCTTCAAATTTCTCCCAGGCTCTGAAGCTTGTTTCCATTAGCACATCTCCCCTGACTCCTGCTTCCCTCTTTCTCTTATATGGACCCTTGTGATTACCTCAGGCCCATCCGGAAAATCCAGAATAATCTCCTGATCACAAGATCCTTAATTTAATCACATCTGCAAAATCCCTTTTGCCATATAAGGTAACATTCTCAGGTTCTGGGGATTAGGACACAGTCATCTTTGACAGGACATTATTCTGCCTACCACAATATTCTTTTTTTATTTTCAGCAAAAAATAAAGATGGGAGTGTTAGTGATTTAAACATTGCCATGAAAATAACCCAATGTCCTTAGCTACAAAAGAGCAACATTATACTGGCACTGTAAGGAAAAGTACATTTTAAAAATCCATAAATCATTCTGAGAGGTAGAAATAACTTTCGCACATTTAAAAGTGACCTTTGCATAGAACAAATACAAGTTGGCATAATTGGGATTCATTTATGATTTTCAATTAGGAAGAGTACAAAAGTTGTCAGGCTATAAATGATATTTATTTTAACATGTATTAAGATAACAAAAAGAATTTTTTTATACTTGACCTAAGGCCTATATAGCAAATAGATTGAAATTTTCTCCAGCTTAGCTTCTTAGCACAACACTAAACTATTATCTATTATGGTGACCCTCCAGGTAAACAGGAACATTGTATGGGCACAGAAATAAATTTTGTGGTTTATTCCTATAATACGGTATCCACAAAGGAAGGAAGCCACTAAGAATCTGCAGGATGATAAGAAAAAAGAACTGACGGTGGCAACAAGAGCAAGGAGAATTAAAATGAGGAGTCCTCGACAAAGTCAAAAGTATCAGGGAGACCCTGCAGGCTGACCCAGAGAAAATAAATATATATTTGGAGGTGGGTTAATATCAGCTTCTTTATTTCACAGAGGGAGGGCACTGTTGGGGAAATAAAAATATTAAGATTTGGACAAAGTTCTCATAATTAAAAACCAGAGTTGCTGGCAGGCATAGAGACATTTTAAAAGGAGAAGTTGGGTAGTTATTTGCCATCATGAAGCACTAATTTTAAAAACTTCTGAAGCAACATAACACCTATTATAAGTGCAAAATAGCAACAATGTTTTATATCCTCCACTATAATCGTCGAGTTAGATAAAAAATATATTAATTAAAAACTTAGCAATACTTTTCTAATTTAGACAGACCAAGAATTTCCACTAAAGCATATTTCTCACATATTTAGTAGAGAAAATCTTGGTAAAATTACTTTTACCTTTGGTTAATATATTCCTTGATTGTGCCTCTAAAGAGATGAAAATACAAGGAATAATTATAACACCTAATGGCTTCAAAGCTGTTTTTATTCTCTCAGACATGGAAAGAGGAAAGAAATACTGAAAATACCTTAAGTATTTAGTTTGAATTTGCTTTTAGAGATAAAATGAGTACTGCTAATTCACTGTATCCACTCAAGCTTTTAGATGCTGTTGGTCTCAGATAACTAACAGATAATGTTTTCATTCAGTAACCCAGTTTCCACTGAATCTGCTCCTCAAAAGTAAATCTATTTATCAAAATATACAAACATAGTTATTTTCAAAGCATGTAGTAAAAATGGCTATTGGTTTACCTTTGCTTTAGTTGTACCACAGAATAAATAGTGGAACCTGTCAAAATGTCATCAATACTCCCTTCCATCCATTCTCACTTTGCTTCAAGTGAGAAATCATAACCTTTTGACATTAAAATAAAGAGCAAATGGATAAATTCACCTAGTTTGGGCTTGTTATCCTAAAAACTCCAAATTGGTATTTCTCCAATGTGAATATAAAATATTGACATGCCAAATTAGTACATTTTATACGTGTGGAGGTTAAAATTTTAGGGCATAATTCTCCCATTGGGATGATTCTCATTATGCAATGACTTGTAATTATGGAAAAAGGGAAAATATTGCAGTATAAAATAAAACCTTGGGGGAAAAAAAAGAGATAAAAGGTTGGATACCCAAACAGGAGAGACCTAATATGTTAGAATAGATTCTAAAAGAAAACATGTCTGTATGGATGCCAAGGGGGGAAAGGGGGGGTGGGATGAACTGGGAGATTGGGATTGACATATATACACTAATATGTATAAAACAGATAACTAATGAGAACCTGCTGTATAGCATAGGGAACTCTACTTCACTGTGCTGTACAATAGAAACTAACATGACATTGTAAAACAACTATACCCCCCCCCCAAAAAAACATGTCTGAGAGGTAAAGTTCACAATGAGCTTTAGATTTGCAAGCAATGGTTGGAAGAAATAGTTCATGAGATTCTCTAAGATCTACCCCACTCAAAAAAGACAATCATGGGACAAGTTGGCTGTGTGGGAATATGGCTTAATGTTATTGGATTATAAATTAGAATTCTCTGTGATATACTCAAATCTTTGTTTTTCATAAAGAAAAGTGATTTTCAGCCTATAAATGAAAAGGAATCATGAACATAAGAGTGGAAACAACATGGCACTAGAATCAGATATTTCTAGATTTCAACCCTGGCTCAATATTAGGACCTAAAGCAAGTTACCGTTGACTCTTGAACAACATGGGTTTGAAATGCATGGGTCCACTTACACACGAAGATTTTTCAGTAGTAAATACTACAGTACTACATATTCTGAGGTTGGTTGGTTGAATCTGAGGATGCAGAGGAAACCCAGATAGGGAGGACCAACTGTAAGTTATAGGCTGATTAATCCCCTGCATTGTTCAAGGGTCAACTGTATTTAATATCTCTAAGCTTTCTTACTGTGTCTTGATAAAGTTTCTTTGAGCTTGGTTTTCTAAAGTTCTCACTAAAATTTAGCTTATAAAATCAGAGAAAAAGAAACTTCACAAAATATTCTATTGTAAATCTAACAACAACCTATAACCAGAGACAAGGAAAGTCTGGGATGGGGTGAGGGGGTTCATATGTCTTTTGCAACTTGAAACAGTATCCAGTGAAAGATCTAGGAATGAAAGATAGTGGGAAGGTAATTCAATCTAGCCAACCATTTGCTCCCTAAATCAGACACAAGATTATAAACCAATCAGTCTTTCTTCCCTCGAAAGAGAACTGTTTCTGAAGGCAAACAGAATATTATGACTTCTTTACATAAATACTACTCTTTTCTACATTACTTTAGATTCTATAATTAATATGTCTGAATTACTACAAGAAGGAGAAAGGGAAAGTACCTGTGGTAGGCTCATTATAGGAGATGTGTTAAAAGTAAGGAGATTGGGAGACAAGACAAAGTTTTTCATGTGGTCTACTGGTTTAAATTTCTCAGAAACAAGCCATGTGGGAAGACAATCCCACCTCAGTCCAGCAGAGGTACATTAAATAACATCTGAACAAGTTAGATCCAGGAGCTGTATAAGTGAGTGTGCACACACATGTGCAGGTGCCAGGCCTCCAGAAATAGGTACAGAGCTATTATAGCAGGACAGACAAAGCTAGAGAATTTGATTAATACAATTCACATGCTTTGTATGTTAGAAAACAGTCTGGTGGATCTCTCCTCATTAGAAAATAAAGAGAAAACACCAGCTGCAATAAGACCAGCAACAGCTTAAGGCTCCAGAGAAATGCTATAACACAAAGGAAACAGAGCATTTGAGGTGAAGAAGGTCATCTCCGGGTGACAGAGCATATTAGAGGAATTAAAGTTTAGGATACCTGAAAATATTAAAGATGTGGTTTCCAAGAAGAAGGACTAAAATGCCATGAAGAGAGAACACATAAAGATGAGAAAAAAGGCAGGGGAAACAGCATAATAATTTAAGACTGAAGTTCAGAGAGGACTTAGATAAAAAAGGATTATATAAAACAAACATACAACATTCACAGCAGAATTAAAATCTGTATTATAGACAGTTAAAAGAAAAATTTGCACTTCAGAAGCAATACAGACCAGTGGTCAAGGGTACTAGTTTGAAGCAAGATTGTTCTACTTCTTACCAGTAGTGTGATTATTGGGCAAATTACAAAAACTATTTATGTCTCTGTTTCTTCATGTACAAAATGGGGACATAATAATAGCATCTTTAATATAGAATTATTAGGAGGATTATATGAATTAATACTTGCAAAGTTTTAAAACAATAAATATTAGGTATTATTAATAATACCAAATCAGTAGTGTGGCATGTGGCATGCATACACTCTCCTAGAATGCAGAGAAAGTTCAAGGAGCTGGCATGGGGTGAGGAGGGGGGAATTATCATACTAAAGTGTTACAAGTTCCTTAAAAGGAAGTTATATAATTGAAGTGAAATGAAAATCAAAGACACAAATGAAGAAAAATTTCCTGAGCTAAAAACAAACAAGCGGGGCTTCCCTGGTGGCGCAGTGGTTGAGAATCTGCCTGCTAATGCAGGGGACACGGGTTCGAGCCCTGGTCTGGGAAGATCCCACATGCTGCGGAGCACCTAGGCCCGTGAGCCACAATTGCTGAGCCTGCGTGTCTGGAGCCTGTGCTCTGCAACAAGAGAGGCCGTGATAGTGAGAGGCCCGCGCACCGCGATGAAGAGCGGCCCCCGCTTGCCGCAACTAGAGAAAGCCCTCGCACAGAAACGAAGACCCAACACAGCCATAAATAAATAAATAAATAAATAATTAAAAAAAACAAGCGAGCAAACATAAAACAAAAACTACTAACCACCACAACAAAGACAACAACAAAGAATTATGAATGTTGGCTCACAGGATTTACCTATTCTACACAAGTGTAACAAAGGGATACACTGAAAATACTTTTTAAACAAAACAAAGCTAAACTAAACCAAAAATCTGAAAACGTTTTGGCAGGGGAAAATATCAGTTGCAATCAAAGACAAGAAGTCATGCTTCATTTTTCAACAGTAAATTAGAAGACAATGAAGAAACAACTGAAGAATTTTGAGAGGAAAGAATTGTAAATCAGACCCTTATGCTGCTAAATCATCATTCACATGAAAAGATCAGAAAAAGCCAATCTAAGCTATTCAACATCTCAAAAACTGCAGCACTTACAGTAAATGTCTTAGAAAAGAAGCACTTAAAAATATTTGGCAGTCAACAAAATATGAATCAAAACTAAGAACTCAGGTTCGGGGAATTTGAAGGCAGTGAGCCTTTAAGGAAGGAACACAGATTATAGCAAGTATTGAATAAAATGAAATATAGGATAAAGTCAAATAATTGTTATAAATGTGGATCCAAAATATAACACAAAAATTAAATCATAATCTTTGAAAATAAGCCTGCACATTTTACAATAAGCAATAATTTACTAATAAAAGAGCAACTTACTAAAAGCAATTTAAGTCAAATACTCTTTTATAATGAAAAGATGAAATTTAAAATTTATATCATTTTTATTTGACGAAAAAATACAGGTCAAAGAATGTTTTGCAAATGTCAAGGTAAGTAGAATTACAAAAGCTATAGGCTTCCCAATTTACTGGAGAATAAGAAAGGCAAGAAAATACTTCATAAGGCAGAAGTTAGAACATAAAGTCAATGCTTTGCATGAATGCATACTACAGAAAACTGTATGACAGAAGAATGAACTTAAGGGATTTAAACAGCCTATTAAAAAACAAGATTTTACAGACTGGGTTAAAGAAAGCAGACACACAACAAAATTTACCTGTATTCTATTTATAAGGAACACAATACAGAAATGTTAAGAAAAAAAAAAAAAAATGGGTAAATATTTATTAGAATTCAGAGAGGAATTCCTTGTATTTGTTTACTTCTTTATGACCAGATCCTTGCATAGCAGACAAACTTAGGACACATTTAATAATTATTTACATATGAAATATAAAAAATGCATTACACATATGAAAAGTGAACAAAATAAGATCGATAGTACTAATTTTACACAATTAGCAACTACATTAAGAGGATAGAATTGGTAACATAGTTCATTTAATACTGACAAAACATACAGTCCACAATGATTAGTTAATGTCATAAACCTATATACATCTGATAGGATATCATCAAAATATATATAGCAAATCTGAAGCTAGGAGTCTTTATTATATCTCTCTCAACAATTAACAGATTAAGTAGACATATAATAATCCAAATATAATAATATCATGTTCTCAAAAAGTTTCTCATGTTTTATAGTCAGTAAACCAAAATTACACTTTTTTTCAAGTGCCTATGGAAACTGAAATTAGGACTTTTCAAGCATTTATTCTTATGAAAGCTGCCAACAAATCACCCAGGTGCTAATTCAGATCCCTGCGCCTGTCACCAAAGGAATTTGTAAACTTTGATGGAATAAAAAAGTTTCCTGCAAAAAGTATGTTATCAAAAATCAACAAAGAAGTAGGAACATAAATAGATCAGTTTCTATCTTCAAAATTAGTCTGATAAAAAGGCTCGTTCATTCTTTTAGAAATATTAATTGAACATCTGTGCTAGTTAGTAACTGAGAATATAAGAACAAGAAATAGTCCCCATACATCTTCTGAGAAGAAAACAGACATTAAAAATATAGATTAACAAATCTATAATAAAATGTTGGCTAGTGATTAGTTCCACATTAGGGCTTAAAGTCAACACAATTTTATCAGTAAGGTCTTTCAAACTTCCAAACATTCTCCACATTATACACTGAATAGCCTTTTCTAGAAAATAGAAAGAAATGCAAAACTTCCTGATTAGAATTGGATGTTCAGATACTATACTACTGTAGGGCCTGCTTTAATAAAGGACTGTGGGAGTAAAAAGGCAACGTTATTCAATGCCTCTATGCATTTTAAAGCTCAATTTTATAAAGAAATTCACCACATTCATTTAGAAAAAAATCACTAAAACATAACCAGTAATTTTTTTTAAGGATAATTACACAGAAGGATAACTGTACACATTCATTCATTCATTCATATATGTTCATTTATACATGCCTCCATATGACCTCTTGAGCCTTTCTGGTTGCATGTATGTCAATATCATTGTATGCATATGACTAACATTATCTTTACTGTGTATTCTGTTCCTTAATTTTTTCCTGTTTTTTGTAAAAAGAAACTTTGTAGAAGTCAATTTATTATATATATATATTATTATAATATATCTGTGTGTGCATATATATGTATATATATATGGAGAGAGAGAATATATAAGGTATTAAGTTGAATTGTTGCATAATAGATTAGAAACTATTAAAATTATTTCATAAGTTATTTTTGGAGAATTATGTAAGTATGGTATATTTACACCTATTAAATATACAAACACTACTTCTTTTTTTGTTTTTAAGTTTGCCTTTTTTGAATAGCAGGTTTTGTGAGGAGATCCTTCACCCAAGATGCAGGCAAATTTCCCTAGGGGAAGCCCGTCCTTGCAGGTCATTTTTTGTCTTGATTCTTCTTGGCACTCAAATAAGCCTCTCATCACATTTCTAGAGCATTTATTACAGTAATATTGGACCTTGCAAGTGAAACACTGACAATTGCATTCACTATAAGGTCAGTTATCACATTTTCTAGAGTGATGAAATATAAAACTATGCAGATCTTTAATCTGTGAACATAACACTGTTATCATGCATTGTCAAAGTAAAGTGCCACTAGAGGTCTAATATGTCTTACTAATTATGAACCTAAGAGATGAGTGTGAAGACTATCTTTCCATCACAGAAAGATATAAAATAATGTGTTCCGGATATTGGAATAGGTGTCTCCTAGGATGTCAAGCAGATAGTAGCATTAATCATTTGTCATAATTTATCAATTCTTAATAATTTAACACAGCTTAATTTAATATAAATGTCATACTTAGAAAAATAAATTCCATTTGAGAAAAACCTGTGTTTTGAGGAAAACTGACTCTGGAGAAGCCACTTTAGTTTTCTTATGACTAGTGTTTATGGCATATGCTTTTTGATCTTTTAGCTTCTAACCTATCTGCATCTTTATATCTTAAAGTGATGTCTTATACAAACAAAATGAATGGCTGGGTCTTTTTAAAAAAAAAAAAATCACCTGACAATTGAGGTTTCTAGATAAGTTATATTGAATGCATTAATTGATACAATTGAGTTTAAATCTACCATCTTGCTATTTATTTTTTATTTGTCCTGTTCATTCTTTGTTGCTTTATTTTTCTTTTCCATCCTTCTTCTAGATTGATTTTTTAAATTTTTATTGAGATGTAACTGACATATAACACTGTACTTTTAAGGTGTACAATGTATATAATTTGATACATTTATAAACTGCAATACATTTACCCTATAGTGTTAACTAACACTTTTATCAAGTTATTAGATTGATTTTTTATTATTCCATTTCATCTTCATTATTGACTAAGCTATACCACTTCATTTTATCTCTGTTAGTTATTCCTACAGTGATTAGAGTATAAATCTTTAACTATCACAGTATACGTTGTGATATAACTTTATGTTTACAGTAAAAACCCAACAACTATACATCCATCTCCTTTGTTCACATCCTCTGTACTAATTTTGGTAACATTTTATTTTTATACTTAATATAAACTTCAAATAAAGTGTTACTATTTTTTGCCTTAAGCAGAAATAATCTTTTAAATATAGTAAAAATGAGAAAAATGCTGTTTATATTTACCCACATATTTACCATATCTGGTTCCCTTCATTGCCTTGTGTTTAGATACAGATCTCCATATGGTATCATTTTAACTTCTTCCTAAAGAAACTTGTTTAACATTTCTTGTAGTGCAGGTCTGGTGAAATCAAATTCTTTGTTTAGTTTTTTGAAAAAGTCTCTTTCATCTTCATTTAAAAATTTTTATTTTTTGCTAAGTAAAGAATTCTGGATTGGCGGGGGGGGGTTGCTTTTGTTTTCCTTTCTTTCAATATTTTAAAGATGTTTCTCATTGTCTTTTGGTGTACTCCATTTGTGATGTCCACTATCATTCTATGTAATGTGTTTCTTCTCTTTGGCTGAATTCCATATTCTTCCTTGTTCTATTTTCTCCTCCTAGTACTCCAATAACTTATACGTTAGGGTACTTAATATTGCCTCCTGGCTTTTGGATATTCTTTTTTGTTTTTCCATCCTTTTTTTCTCTTTTTATTCAGTTTGGATAATTCCTACTGACCTATATTCAAGATCAGCAATGCTTTCTTTCTGTGTCCAGTCTGCTGATAAGCCCATAGAAAGAGGTCTTTGCCTCAGATATCATGCTTTTTGTATCTAGCATTTCCAACTGACTTTTCTTTTTTTAAGGTTTCTATCTCTCTACTAAAATTCCCCATCTGTTCATGCATAGTTTCCACATTTTCCAGTTATGTCCTTTAACATAATAATCAATGCAATTTTAAAGTCCCTGTCTGCTGAAAGCTCTATCATCCAGGCCATCTTTGCATATGACTCTATTAGTGCTTTATCTTTTGATAATGAGTCTTTTTTTTTTCTTGCATTGTTTGGTGTTTTGTAATTTTTGATTCAAGGCTGGCTATTGCACATAGAGACAGAGATAAATAGTATTTACACACAGAGATGAACATAGTTCTTCAGTCAGGTCCTTAATATCAATCTAGTGTGTAGTTAAGCTGAGTTTGGGTTTTGTTGTTGCTGTAGTTACCTTCATTTCATCACAGAGACTTGAATTCCTCCAGTGGTGTACTGCTGTTTTCTTCGTTTACTGTGAGGCTTGATATATCCAAGAGTGTTTCACAGTGTTTTTGCTTCACTCTCAGTACCTAAATGTCTGCACCAAAGAGGGAGTTTCCCTCCATAGTTTTTCTCCACCTCTGGCAGTAGACTATTGTATGTTGCATGTTACTTGGTCCAAAGCAGACAACTTCCCTGGTCCAGCCTCAGTCATGCCTTTGCATTTTGGCTTCAGGGTTTGGCTTTCTCAGAATTTCTGCCCTTCCTCATGATGGCAGCTAAATTATGTTATGTATCTTTGAGGGGGAGAGGTTGTCATGTAAGCAATCTTCCTGCACTTCTCCAGCAGCAGTAGACCTCTGCCTTTTATCAGCACAAGAATCTGGAACTGAACTTATTTCTTACTCCTCTCTCAGGGTGAATAACTTTCACTTTGATCTGTCCCCCAGTTGCAACTGACCTTTGCCTATGAAGAGGGGACAGGTGGGTTTCCTACCCTTCCTCCAGCGCAGATGGCTTTTGCTGCAATGAGAGTTAAGTGTGGAAAGCAGATGGAATTTTTTGTCTGTGCATCACCGAGGAGACCTCTCTCAGATGTCCCGCCAGCTCCAAATCTTCCTAGTGAGCACAGGGTAGAAGTCTATGGAAAAGATTTGGTGAGTAGGTACTGATTCACCTTGGGTCCCGGGCTCCTAGGGATTCTATTCAGCTATACTAGCCCACACTTGACCTTTAAGAACTCATTAAAGTTTTAGTTCGTTTCTTCTTACCCACTTTTACAGTTTCCACATTTTCCTCCCTTGCTCTGCTAAAAGTGATATCATTCATGTGCCCTGACTCTTTGAAGGTTCTGTCACCCTCTGGAATTTAGTTCACCTGGTTTCCTGTAACATTTGTTCTCTTAGGGGCTCAAGAAATGTTATGATCTTGTAGTTTATCTGGTTTGTTCTTACTGTTAGGGTTGAAGTGACTTTATCACAGGTTTTCTATTTTTAAGGTGAAGCAGAACTTCTCAAAAAATTTTTAAGTCATGAAAAAGAGTCAATTTTATAACCTCTGATGTTTTTAATTTTAATTTTTTGCTTACCAAATGTGAAACTATAGATTAAGGATAGTTTCTCAACTATTAAAAATCCTATCTTGCTTTTTAAACATATAAATCTCATAACCTCCTTTCGTATTATTTTAAAAAGTTAATAACATAAGAAATAATGTGTTTTTGTTTTTAAATACTCAATCCAGTTTCCTAAAGGTAAGACAGCTTTTCCCTTGTTACATAAATTAAAGGGCAAAACAATAAATGTCTGTTGTATGAATGAAGCAATGAATCAATCAATCAATCAAATGTTCTCTATTAGGTTAAGCAGCATTAAAACATTTAGATACCAAATATTACACATGTTAGGAGAGAGAAAACTTGTATATTCTAAGATTAAAAAATGCGGGCTTCCCTGGTGGCGCAGTGGTTCAGAATCTGCCTGCCAATGCAGGGGACATGGGTTTGAGCCCTGGTCTGGGAAGATCCCACATGCCGCGGAGCAACTAGGCCCGTGAGTCACAACTACTGAGCCTGCGCGTCTGGAGCCTGTGCTCCGCAACAAGAGAGGCCGCGATAGTGAGAGGCCCGCGCACCGCGATGAAGAGTGGCCCCCACTTGCCACAACTAGAGAAACGAAGACCCAACACAGCCAAAAATAAATATAAAAATAAATTAATTAATTAAATTAAAAAAAAATGCAGTTCCTTTTTCCCAGAACCAATTCGCTGTACTGCACTGCACCCTCTTTCCCAAAACAAGCACACTCCTGCTACTAGGTAATTATTGTACAACAGCTGAAAGAATCACATCTCTCAAACTCAATTCTCATTACTTTTAAAAATATGTTCTGGCTGTAACAACCTGCTATGTTTCCTGTTCTTATCTTTGTCCATCACCTAGAGCCGAGTCTCTTAGCCCTCAGCTGCAGACTTGGTTCTGTTAGCGGGTCAGAGACAAATATCCTCCTAGCCTAGCCTTGGCTTCATTTGCACAGGCAATTCAACACAACATTGCCCTTACGACTTTGCTCTACTTCTGAGTCCCAGTTCTAGCAAACGAGCATTTCTCAAGTTACTGCACACTTGTTCAGTCTCCTGGCCTCTCTTTTCTTCATCTGTGCCTCGCCTTGATAAAGTGCCAAGGACCCTAGCTCCTCTCATTCTGTGACCCTGAATCTTCCCCATCTCTGTCCCTATCTCAGCTTTACTGTGCTGCTGATTCCTGTTATTATGCCCACTTGTTAGCTCTTGTTGAGTTGCCCCTACCCCTGCAAGTACGATTATGTATTATCTCTTTCCATACTCTTTCTGCTTGCCTGAACTTCTTCCAGGAGCCTGCAGCTGAGTCAACCCATGTTGTCTACCACCTCTGTGCAGTTTCCAGGATTGGCCCCTCCCTACTTGACTTTCCCCAATGACCTACCATGCTAAAGCCATCAATCAGGAATCTCATGGATAGTTACAGCTGATTTTATGTTAGGATTGTAAAGAAACATTTTATCTATATAAATTATCAGTATAAAATCATTTCAGTTCTCAATCACCTGCCTGACTAAATACCATACATTGGGAGACTGCATTTCCTTCTTAGCAGACATTTGGGACATCTGCCCTTTGTTCTTTTTCTGGCTGCTCTTCTGCACTTTCCATCTCATCCCCTTTCCTGTCAGGAGTGAAGTGTGCTGGGGTATAGAAGAAAGATGGGAAGGAATGGAGAAGACAAACCAAAGAGGAAAACTCCCAGCTTTTCATCAAATGAGACCACTGGTCCTCCTCACTACCCTGAGAGCCCACCACTCTCATGCTGTAATGACCATATTACATGTAAAAAGCACACATGCATACACATGTACTGACATACAGTATTTAAGAGTTTTATAAGAGAGCGTGTAAACTGAAGGGAAAGAGAAAGGGAAGCAAACCCTCATCTTGCTCTGGTTTATCTGTCACAGCTAACACTATGGTATGTTTATTATGGAGCCTAATGGCTGTCCTTTTAGAAAACATGTACCTTAATTATAGTCATTAGTAAATGAAAGAGATTTTGCATTTCCAAGAGGTATATATATATATTTTTTGTGGCCGCACTGTGCAGCATGTGGGATCTTTGTTCCTTGACCAGGGATCAAACCCGTGCCCCCTGCATTGGAAGCATGGAGTCTTAACCACTGGACCACCAGGGAAGTCCCCCAAGAGGTATATTGAGTGACAAGCCTTAACATTTACACTACTAATCCGGGAGAGAAGTCTGCTTAAAAATAAGCAGAAGTGTAAAAATTGAATATTAGTATGTTTTATTCTTTTTTTGAATTTTATTTATTTTTTTATACAGAAGGTTCTTATTAGTTATCTATTTTATACATATTAGTGTATATATGTCAATCCCAATCTCCCAATTCATCCCACCACCACCACCCCTAATTATTCTTAAAAGTATATGCATTAACTATTGCTTCCTTTTCATAGCTAATAAAAGTCAGTATGAAAACAAGATTTCCAAAATGGTCTAGCTTCGTCACTACTTCTCTCTTGCTCTCCACATCATACATAAGCCAGGCCCAGGAGGAGGACCACATGGCTACTCCACAATCCTCACAGTAGTCCGTGCTTCACCACGGCCCTGGCCACTGCTCCAGAACAGAAGTGTCCTTCTGAACAATAAGACACTGAGTGCAACTTTGAAATATCATCACCTTCACATTTCTACTAACAGTGGACCAGATATTATCTGGGACCCTCAGCCAGTTCTACAACCAAAACATCTGAAGCCAATATCAGAATACTTGAAGCTGAAACTGAACAGGACCCTGTGGGACTCATGGGCACAAAAGCTTTTCTGTGTCTATCATTTCTTTGATTACAGGAAATAGGATTCATTCAGCTTCCATGTCTTCCCTGAGTTCCAAGGAGCCGATTCTAACAGTTGCTAATAAGGGAAGGGAGGGGGTGGGGACAAGGGAGGAACAGTCAAAAGAAAACAACAGTGCCGCCTTGGGGCAAGATCCTGGTTCCTCCTCTCAAGGGATATACATAACAATATCTTTGAGCTGTTTTGCAGATACTGAAATCCCCCCCAAATGGGAGAAGTTAATGGTATATTCTCCACAAGCATGTAGACCCCAGGCTGGCTGGAACCAGAAGGTTGATGGTGCTGACTCCCACTTACTTCACCACCAACCAATCAGAAGAATATCCATGAGCTGATCATGCCCTCTTTGAACCATTACTATAAAACTCCTCACTACCCCCCTCCAGGTTGGGAAACACAGTTTTGAGGGCATTAGCCTGCTGTGGCCCCCCTTTGCCTGGCAAAGCAATAAAGCTATTCTTTTCTATTATACTTCACCCAAAACTCTGTCTCTGAGATTCAGTTTGGTGTCTGGGTACAGAGGCCAGATTCAGATTCAAAGCTAAATACTATTAGTTATGCAACTCCCAGCAATCCTCCACCACCAAACTAAAGGCAAGCATTTTTCTAAACCTTCATTCTTCAATACGCTTTGCCCCTTGTTCTTCCTGCTATGTTGACTTCCTTTTCTCAAGCTCTTCTGATGTGCTGTCTATATCTTCAAACTCTCAAATGGCTGAACTGAAATTTTCTTTCTTTGAAGAGGTGACACATGTCCCCATATCTGTGCCATTTGGATACAGTTGGGAGGCAAAAACATTCTCTGGAAAACTTTGATCTTTTATAATGCCTTTTCTGAAGGCTCATGCCATAATATCATATGGACACTACTTTTTCCTTGTTACTTCCATCAACTAAATTCTCAGTAAATTCTTTTAATTTGCCAAAATTGGGAGATCTCACATTCTTTTCATCAGAATTTCCATTATAATATTAGAAGACTTCAGAATTTATGAATATGACCTATCCAATACGAAACTAAAAAAATCCAGGAGCTTCTTAATTCCAGTGCTGTTCTCAATCCACTTTGTTAACAAAATCCTAGTGTTACAGTCTAGCTCTCACCTTAAATGGCTCTACCTAAAACTATGTAAACGCCAGCACTCCACAGTTTGATAAAGGCCTCCAACTACCCTAGGCTCTCAGGTTCTTACTCACAATCCATGGGACTTCTGAAATAGGGAGAATATTGGCCTCTTGATGAATACTTTTCTCTTGACCTGTAGGTTCCTCGATGTCTTCTAACCTTTTCTCACTAAATGTGGATGCTATGGTGTATGTTTTAACATATAAACTAATCTCTCACTGGGCAGTTTCTTCAGTTACCATGAATCTCATTCTTCTGTCAACTATACCTAGAAAAATCCCAAGCATCTATCAGTTCTATAGCTGCTTACCATATTTCCATGAACAGAGGCTAAATGTTGTTAAAAGAATGTAAACACAAGCACACATAAACACATGCATGTCAGTAGCACTGAAATTCATAACCACCCCCCCAATGAAGACCCATCAGCTGGGACCTTAGCATTGTTTATCAATCTTTTTACTTTTTCTCATCTTCTCTCATTTTCATATTGATGATTTTAAACTTTCACTATGCTCTTCAAGCTCCCTAACACAATCCCTCCTATTCTCAGCCAAAGACCCCCTGCCTATTTCACTGAGAAAATTGGGAACATCACTAAAATTTTGTTGGCCTATCCCTTCCCATTTCAAATACTTTATATAATCACTTCTTTTCTCTAGTCTTAGATGGAGTATGTCTCCTCTCATTTAAAGCTGTCATACTATCGGCAGAAATACCCAAACACGACCTTAGGAGCTTCTGTTGGGTTGCATGGACAGCGAGTTTGCTAGGACGTGGGTGAATTCATTTTTCTCCCAGCTCAAGGCACACACCCAAGTCCAGCTTCCCACAGAACTTACAGCTTCCTCCTCCAGCCAGGGTGGACTGAAGAATTCCTCACACCCCTAGGATCCCTGTTTCTCCAGATATAGAGCATTTGGCTTTCCCAGAAAACTCCCAATAATTGGCTGGCACATCAAATCCAGACTGCCTGATGCCCAAAACCAATGTATTCCCCTTACTGACAAGGCCACTTATCATGCTTGCTCTCTTAATAGGAGACACATGGAAGTGAGGGTTCTTCCACTAAAATGAAAACCTGCCATGTCCAGCAGATGCCCCGTTCCTAGTATGCTTCCCTGTGGGATGATAAAGAGACACTTTTACATCTCTAGCTGGCTAATTCTAGCCATGCAATGTTTTCCTTTCAGCAATAAAGGTTCTACCATTCATGCTAGATGCTATGAAATTTGTCCCAGTGTCTTGTATAACTTGAGACAGCTCCAATGGAATCCATCTGGCATGACAAAAGTCAACTCTCTGCATTTAACTTTTTTTTTTTTTTTTTGAATTTAACTTTTGACACCTAAGCTAGGATCTTACGCCATTAGTCACTATCCTCATTTTAACACTGTTCTTCCTCACAAGGACAGCTTCACTCATAACTGGCCTCACTTATGGTTCCTTCAGCAAATTAATCCATGAGTCTGCAACTGCAGATACCACTGTTTTATGTCTCATTCTTTCCATGCTTCTTGATTCAAATTCAAGATTCAAAGTGAGTCTGTACTGCACTCCTGTTTTCAGCTGGGCAAAATACTTCACACCAAGGCATGTCAAAGGCCACTAACTAGCCTTGTGGGAGGATGACTCTTGGCAGTTTCCCACTCCAAACCAGATGAAACAATAACTGTAAAATATATGTTACAGACATATTCAAGTTGACAGATCTTTCAATCTAAAACAATCAGTACAAACCAAGAATCCTCACTCTAAGAAATTTATGAATTAACACAGTTATGAAAACTCACCGGCCCAAGTTTACATTCGAGCTGTGAGTTGTCTAGTCTGTCAATTAAAGCATACCTCAATTATATAGCTATTACTGCCCAATGCAGAAATAAATTTTCAAAATACTTTTTAAACAGCCTACTTCTGAAGGAGAGTTATGATACTTCGGCCCCTCTATTGTACAGTCACTTTTTTTTTTTTTTTTAGCTTGTGATAAGAATGTAGGTTGTGGTTTTTACTATAGCACATATTTTACATTTTTACCAGAAAGTGGAACATTATGCAGGAAAACTAGTCTAGCCCCTACATAAAGTCAATGACATCAAAAAAGGAAATGTACTAGAATAAAAGAGAATTAATTCAAGGAGGGAGTTGGATATATGAGTCTGGAAGTCAATGGAGATAAGTGGGCTAGGGTGGGTATCTGGGAGACTTCATCACATAGATCAGCGGTCCCCAGTCTTTTTGGCACCAGGGACCAGTTTTGTGGAAGACAATTTTTCCACGGACAGGGGTGGGGGTGGGGGGGCAGTGTTCATTAATGTGAGTGATGGGAAGCCAAAGATGAAGCTTAGCTCACTTGCCCACCACTCACCTCCTGCTGTGCTGCCCAGTTCCTAACAGGTCGTGGGTCATTAGCAGTCCGCGGCCCAGGGGTTGGGGACCCTTGATATAGAGAACATTTGGAGGTGAAAGAATGAATGACACCATATAAAGAAGCATTGTTGAGAGAGGAAACAAACTGTTCTGTGATCTCTGACATCTGAAGGTGGGGTAGAGGACCAGAAGCTCCTCCCACCAAATAGATTTAAACGGAATGCAAAAGGGAACATAGAGGAGTGTGGTATCATACAAGTCAAGGAAATATCATGTTTTAAGATGGAAAGCACAGACAGCATTCTCACTTGCTACTGTGAGTTTAAAATCAAAACAATCTGTTGGGTTGGCAAAGAAGAAGCTGTCCTTACAAATGACTCTAACCAGACAAACTTACTAGATACGAATATTCCCTTTGTCATGGGTAGGATGATAAGTCAGATGTAGAGGGTTGAAGAGTTAATGGAACACAGGAAGTAGAATTTTTAAAGAACAGAACAAAAGCATCAGAACAAAAATGTTAATTGATATGGAAAACAAGTTAATGTGTCCTTGATCTTTAAAAACATTTCTTGATAAGCTGTAGCATTTACCATTTAGCAAAGAAAATGTGTATCCCTTTGGAATAGCTTTTTAAAAATGCCTAGGGTCTAGATGAAGGAATTTAAATCTTTTTAACTTATTAAGGCCAGTCAGGTAATTTTATATGAATAGACATGCACTTGTTTGAATCTTGTTTGTAGCACCTGTGATTCTTTTTTAATTTTATTTTTTTAAACATCTTTATCGGAGTATAATTGTTTTACAATGTTGTGTTAGTTTCTGCTGTGTAACAAAGTGAATCAGCTATACGTATACATATACCCCCATATCCCTTCCCTCTTGCTTCTCCCTCCCACCCTCCCTATCCCACCCCTCTAGGTGGTCACAAAGCACCCAGATGATTCCCTGTGCTATGTGGCTGCTTCCTACTAGCTATCTATTTTACATTTGGTAGTGTATATATGTCCATGCCACTCTCTCACTTCGTCCCAGCTTCCCCTTCCCCCTCCCCATGTCCTCAAGTCCATTCTCTATGTCTGTGTCTTTATTCCTGTCCTGCCCCTAGGTTCTTCAGAAACTTTTTTTTTTTTTTTAGATTCCATATATGTGTTAGCATACAGTATTTGTTTTTCTCTTCCTGACTTACTTCACTCTGTATGACAGACTCTAGGTCCATCCGCTTCACTACAAATAACTCAATTTCGTTTCTTTTTATAGCTGAGTAATATTCCATTGTATATATGTGCCACATGTTCTTTATCCATTCATCTGTCAATGGACACTTAGGCTGCTCCCATGTCCTGGCTATTGTAAATAGAGCTTCTGTGAACATTGTGGTACATGTCTCTTTTTGAATTATGGTTTTCTCAGGGTATATGCCCAGTAGTGGGATTGCTGGGTCAAAGGGTAGTTCTATTTGTAGTTTTTTAAGGAACCTCCATACTGTTCTCCATAGTGGTTGTATCAATTTACATTCCCACCAACAGTGCAAGAGGGTTCCCTTTTCTCCACACCCTCTCCAGCACTTTTTGTTGATGAAGCCCA
This sequence comes from Balaenoptera borealis, assembly GCF_965194805.1. Lineage (NCBI taxonomy): Eukaryota > Metazoa > Chordata > Mammalia > Artiodactyla > Balaenopteridae > Balaenoptera > Balaenoptera borealis. Next base: position 23,059,201 of record NC_138863.1, read on the forward strand.
TTCTGTCTGGTATGAGGTGATACCTCATTGTAGTTTTGATTTGCATTTCTCTAATGATTAGTGACGTTGAGCATTCTTTCATGTGTTTGTTGGTAATCCGTATACCTTCTTTGGAGAAATGTCTATTTACGTCTTCTGCCCATTTTTGGATTGGGTTGTTTGTTTTTTTGATATTGAGCTGCATGAGCTGCTTGTAAATTTTGGAGATTAATCCTTTGTCAGTTGCTTCATTTGCAAATATTTTCTCCCATTCTAAGGGTTGTCTTTTCGTCTTGTTTATGGTTTCCTTTGCTGTGCAAAAGCTCGGAAGTTTCATGAGGTCCCATTTGTTTATTTTTGTTTTTATTTCCAATTCTCTAGGAGGTGGGTCAAAAAGGATCTTGCTGTGATTTATGTCATAGAGTGTTCTGCCTATGTTTTCCTCTAAGAGTTTTATAGTGTCTGACCTTACACTTAGGTCTTTAATCCATTTTGAGTTTATTTTTGTGTATTGTGTTAGGGAATGTTCTAATTTCATTCTTTTACATGTAGCTGTCCAGTTTTCCCAGCACCACTTATTTAAGAGACTGTCTTTTCTCCAATGTATATACTTGCCTCCTTTATCAAAGATAAGGTGACCATATGTGTGTGGGTTTTGTAATTCTCTTTGAAATCATCTGTGTATTAACTCAATAACTATATTATACATTTCTGCTTGGTCTGTCCTTTACACATGCATAATGCTTTAAAATTTACCCCTATTCATAAATCCACTGAGCACCTTTAGAATGACACAGCAGTTATTAATATATAAAGGAATAATTAAAATATTTACCTCATGCATTAAAACACATCAGTGGGAATTCCTTGTGAGACTCCTTTTTTTTTTAATAAAGAAAACTGCTATTCTAAGGGAATACTTTAAAAAAAAAATTGTAATGAATTTAATTCCAAAATCTCATTCTAGCTAATATTTTCCATCTTTACCATTATCAAATTTGTTACAAGAGCTATTAAAATATTCAAATTATTTTTATTTAATCTCATTACCTAAAAAATATTAAAGCACTTTAACTGTAAACTCCTACTTTAGTAATGCCTACTTTTGCCATCTGGTGGCAGAAGCAAAAGGTATGTTCATTGTTGGTACCAAAGCTGTAAAACAGGCCTCATTGAACAATGATAAATTAACATCCCAGATTGCAGGTATCATTCTTCACTTGAAAAACTTCAACATTTATAGTTTTGTTTTTGTTTTTTAATAGGACAATGCTCTCTGTAGTTTATGGAACATTGCTAGCTGTGTGCTGAGCACATTAATAATGCCTAACAAAGGAACCATCAATTTTAAACCAACAATCACGTTAGACATAAAACCTGATAATAATTCTCCATTTATTTTACATATACAGCAATTTCTAGCATGTCTAAATTATTTTCATTAATGATCAATATATCTCAAGGAAGCTTTTCAAGGAATTGATCTTTTGTTATATAACTTGGTATGTCTAATTTACCACATTGCCTAGAACCCAGCTTTTGACAACCATTGTTATATGATGACATATTTTTTTAAAAAGTAGTCTGAGGGGACTTCCCTTGTGGCGCAGTGGTTAAGAATCCACCTGCCAATGCAGGGGACACGGCTTCGAGCCCTGGTCCGGGAAGATCCCACATGCCGCAGAGCAACCAAGCCCCTGTGCTACAACTACTGAGCCTCTAGAGCTCGCATGCCACAACTGTTGAAGCCCACGCGCCTAGAGCCTGTGCTCCACAAGAGAAACCACCGCAATGAGAAGCCCGCGCACTGCAACGAAGAGTAGCACCCCCTGATGGCTGCAACTAGAGAAAGCCCACACGCAGCAACAAAGACCCAATGCAGCCAAAAGTTAATTAATTAATTAATTTTTTAAAAAAGAGCAGAATCCTCCATCTCCTATTTAAAAAAAATGCAAAACAAAATATGTGGCCTTTTCTCATGTTCTTTTCAGTCATTTTTTGTTTTTTGATGACCTGAGAAAGTTAGTGATAATTTGGCACAAATGACCTACATTTACGTATAGTGGTCCCTCTTTTCCCCAGGGGATTGTTCCAGGACCCCCCATGGATACCAAAATCCATGGATGTTCAGACCCTTATATAAAATGGTACAGTATATGCATGTAACCTATGCACATCCCCCCAAATACTTTAAATCACCTCTAGATTATTTATAACAAATGAACTTATTTACAAGACCAAAATAGACTCACAAACATAGAAAACAAACTTATGGTTACCAAAGGGGAAAGTGGGGGAGGGATAAATTAGGAGTTTGGGAGTAACAGATACACACTAGTATATATAAAAAAGATAAACAACAAGGACCTACTGTATAGCACAGGGAACTATATTCAATAACTTACAATGGAAAAGAATCTGAAAAATACATATGTATATTCAAATATATAACTGAATCACTTTGCTGTACACCTGAAACTAACACAACACTAAATCAACTATACTTCAATAAAAAATAAAATTAAAAAAAAAAAAACCCTAACATAACGTAAATGCTGGGTAAGCAGTCACTGGCGTGTGGCAAATTCAGTTTTTCTTTTTGGAACTTTCTAGAAAATTTTCCCCAAATATTGTCATTCTGTGGTTGATTGTATCTGTGAACATCCCTGGATGTGGAGGGCCAAATGTAAATGCCTATGTTTTACGTGGAATTTATAACAACGTGACTTGGCATTTATAAAGTGTTTCATTCTGATTTTATAAATGAATAGAGCAAACTCAAATCTTGTCAAATAAGCAAATTATTATTCACATTGAATATGTGGCTCCCACAATCACGATCAGGAGCTCAATTATTCCCAAGCTTAGAATACTTTCATCCCCTTCCAAATTTGCTCCTAAATTCAGGGACCATAAGAAAATGAGTTTGAGATTGGCAATTCAGCATTCTCAAGGTTCCATCTCAGATTCTCTGTTTCTGCCATCTTGCTCTATCTTTCTACTTCCTTTTCTCCTAGTATCTCATACCTGGCCTCATTTTGTTTACCTTACTCTCTTCAGAATTTACCTTTAGTTCTTCCATCTTCTTGGCTTGTAAGAAGGTTGTTTGGACAGTATGGAAAGATGTGTGACTCATTTTGTTGCCCTGAAAAAGATTGTGTACCTCGTGTTCTGCAAAACATATGTGACTGTGGAGCTAATATGGCAGATGCCTGGACAATCTGTCAATCTTCTTAAATACAGTTTTGTACTTTTAATCTTTTAGTGCATAATGAAAACAATGGGAATAAATGACAGAATTAGTGAAAGCTTTCAGATTTGTTTTGCCAAAGAATGCATTACCATTTCGAAGACAGATGATTTCTAGAGTCATAAATTAGGAACTATAGAAAGTCTTTTCTCCATAAAAAATGAGCACAGATTCTTCCTCACTCCTTTATTTCATAGTTCAATATTCTTTTATGACTGCTTTGACAATAATAGTTTTCTAAGTATATCAGAACAGATCCAAAGAATAAAGAATTATAAATGTCACCTATTTATCTATGCCATTAATTTTATTAATGTGAACAAGAACGAGCAAATATAAATTTGTATATAATTTCTAATAAAAGGAGTGGTGTGTTTTCTGAAGGCAGAAATTTGATCCTTTTAGGTAAGGGATATATTAATCACAAACGGGAAAAGCTTGAAAGTGTAAGAATTTAAGGTTCTCTTCCAATGTTAGAATGTAAATGCAGGGACTTCCCTGGTGGCGCAGTGGTTAAGAATCCGCCTGCCAATGCAGGGGACACGGGTTCAAGCCCTGATCCTGGAAGATCTCACATCCCACATGTCGCAGAGCAACTAAGCCCGTGAGTCACAACTACTGAGCCTGCGCTCTAGAGCCCACGTGCCAAAACTACTGAAGCCCGCGCGCCTAGAGCCCGTGCTCCGCAACAAGAGAAGCCACCGCAATGAGAAGCCCGTGCACCACAACAAAGAGTAGCCCCCGCTCCCCGCAACTAGACTAGAGAAAGCCTGTGCACAGCAACGAAGACCTAATGCAGCCATAAATAAATAAATAAAACAAATACATTAAAAAAAAAAAAAGTGTAGAAACGACTAGCAGTATTAGTATCAATTTTATGTTGATTAACTACAATAGACTTATACATACTATTATGTAAATAGCTTACGTTTAACATTAATCTAAGGGTCCAATCATATGAAAACAATTTCTTTTCCAGAATTTGCTAATATGAATCCTTAATAATTGCTAATCATAAAATCTCATTACTTGCAATACTTACAGAGTTTATCTCACAACTATCACATTGGACAGAACCTTCTTAGATTTTTAGAATTAACGCTCAATTATCTCCAACAATATACTTAAGTGGGGCTCACTTAGCATTTAAAAAAAATGCACTGGTTTTTATTCTCATAGGTTCACATTATCACAAAAATCTTTCACCTTCATTTGCTGCACGTTCAGAATCTACATATTAATTTTAATAGTGGCCAAATAAACAGAAAATTAACATTCTAAAGCCAAATTTAAATGAATTTTGGATAAAGTTTAGATTCATGTCATTTAGTAATTTCAGAGAAACCAAAGCATGAAATTTAAGACAGAATTGATTTAAGATAGAATTAGAATTGTGTTCCAATTTGAAGTCCCTTATCAACTGTAATCTCATGTGTTATTTAGCTTACAAATCTAAATCGGTTTCTTCATTTGTAAGATGCAGGGCATAATTTTATTGTCTGTTTCAAGGGAATGCTGCAAGAATTAAATGAGATAATGTTTTAAAGAGTATTAAATCTATCCATGTAACTTGTAAAACATGAAGCATATTCTCTAAAATGTAGTTTGTTCTTCATACTACCAGTCCAACAATTTTATTTCCTGCATCTCAACAACTGTCTTTGCAGATAAGAATTTTAGAAAGAAAAGTTTAAAATAAAATGATATAATCAACAGAAGGGAATGGAAAAAGACAAGGCAAAAGAGCAAAAAGGCTAGGAAAGAGAACATGCAGAAAACCAAGAATCTATTTTTAGTACCCCTTTCTCTTTGCAGAGAGCCTAGATACTTTGTTTTAAATCACTGCTTATAAAATTGGGTTACCATTATGACTTGAGCTACCATTTACATACTAAAATTGTATAATGTTCATATAAGTTATACCCGATATAATTTCACTTCTTAAATGAACTCATATGAAACAAACTACCTGAAAGAAATATTATATTGATTTTTCTGTCACTGTAATTAAAATAATTTTCATTTCAAATTCAGCGAGTTTTTAGAATACAATAGGAAAATTATCAAAGTAATTCCCTGATATTAAGCACATTCTGAATAGGAATAAAATGAATAGTTAAGGACAAAGTTTGAACTTTAATTCAAAACACCCTGGTCTTTTAAACACCTCATTGATGTAATGAGAAGTCTTTATTGTACTTTATAAAAGGTTGAAGAGTTTCTTAAATCTGGATTTGATGTAAGGGTTAAGAATTTAATGAATGATGTTTGTGAATAGAAGACCTTGTTAAATTCAAAGGTATTAGGTATTTAAAAAAGAAATCAACCTAAGACATTTGAGAAGCATTGCATATTCATAATCCACTGAGAAATGCCTAATTTATGCATGGCCCATCTATAAATTATGTAGGTATAGAGGAGATACCCAGAGATGTTAAGATGTGATACTTTATGACTTCTGAGATATTCAAATGGAACCACAGGGGAAAGAAACTAGCATTTTAGAAAGGCAACATGAATATATCTTGTCTCTTTATTTTTGATCTTGGAAATAAAATCTTGCATTATCTAACGTCTTTTAGAGAATTCCTTTTTGAATTGTTATCAGTGGTTACAGTGATCATTTGTATATGTAAACTTATGTCTTATGTAAATCACAGAAACTTAGAAATTTGAGATCACTTCTCAAAGTATTTTTCAAAGGATATTAAAGTTGTTACATACAGACAAACGACTAGCAGCTAACTATTTGGAAGTAAATTTGAGAGTAAATTACATGTGCAAGAGCTGAGGTGATGATTTATTTATTCAGAGTGACTAGATGGTGAGGAAAAGAGGTAGCAAGTGCAGACAATTCTTTCAAAGAAATTTGATTCCAAATGGGAGGAAGGAGAAATGATGGTAACTGAAGGGTACATGTACAATAGAAGTTTGCATGTTTTGTTGTTGTTTTGTTTTGTATGATTTTGGTGCTGTTTGTCTTGGCTTGATAGGAACAACAAACTTTTTAAACACTGATGGAAAGAATCGAAAGGAGACAAACCCAGTGAAAATACAAGACAGAGATGAAAAATTTGCTTAGAGCTCTGAGGATGTTGAAGAGGGTGGGATTCAGCCCTCCTGTGACTGAAGAAAGTACACAACCATTTTAATAGGAAGGAAAGCACTGGCAAGTTGTAGGTGAGTTTTAGAGACATGGCAGCAAAACACTGAGGACTCCCATAAGATTTACATTTTCACTGAGAAGTAGGAAGCACTGTCACTCGACGAGCAACACAGCTAGAGGCATGTCCTCAAAGATGGGAGGGGAGTAGCATATGTTCATAACAGACATTTCAGACTGGTAAAACCAAAATGACTTGAAAACTTGAGGTTGCTAGACAGTGTGAGGCAAAATGAAGTTGGAAAGCATGGGAATTTTTGTAGCACTTTAGGACTGGTGAAACAAATGTCTGTACAGAATCCTCACAACCACACATTCAGGGAGGCAGCACTGTTGCTTCTTTATAGATGAGAACACAGAAGTTCGGTGAGGTCAAATGGAATATACCACAGTCAGTGCACCGACAGAAAATTCACTTCCCCCTAGCACCAGCCACGGATTCCTCTGCAGTTTCATTCCATGGGCTAAAGACTGTGGGCCATTGCAAAGGACTTCTTACTTCAATTCTTTTCTCTAACTGTACAGATTTTATTTTTTCAATTGGTGACATTTTAAAATAGTATTCCAGAGCATCTGTCTTGATGAATCCTGGTTTGGTGGTTTGAGGGAAAAAAAATGTATTTGGCTTGGGAAGGTATCTTGTACTGAAATAATCTTGAGGAAAGTTGGTTTCCAGTGTGTCACAAAATACTCAAGAGTCTTTAATATGTTAATGAGTGACTTTTCTACAGGATGACATAACATATGCAATATTTTAAAAACATTTATTCATGAATACATTGTTTTTTAAATTAAACATCTTGTAGATCTTATTTCCCACAAAATAAACTTTGGGAAATGTGACTTAAAATATTTTTACACTCACACCTAATCCCTTCCATTATATGATAAGGACTTGTCTTACCATGCTTGACTTACATTTTGAAAAGAGTTTAGAAAATCCAAGTGGCTATTCGAAGAACATGCTTAGTATTTATAATATTGAATGTATATTTTAAAATGAACATGATTTTCATGTTTGGGATTAGGCTGCATACATTTCTTCTCCCGGTCAAGTTCGAGATTTATGCAATTCACCCCATTCTTAGAGAACACTAGTTTAATCCCTTTCCATGGTTTAATACTCTCATTTTGTGTATCCTTTAAGCTGCTGTCAAATAGTCTCCCATAAAAACTACGATTATGTACTCAGTAGCTGAACCCAATGTACCATTTTACTCCTCAAATCTGCTTTCTTTGTATAAACAAACAGGAGATGAATTAAAGATCAATGATAGTATTTGCTCGCCACTTTTACTGAACATGTCTTATGATTCAAAAATGAAGGGTATATAGAAAGGATTAGGGTGTTTTAAAACTTTGGTTTTCTCCAAGAAGACTTTCATTTTTCCACCATAAGCTTAAAAATGAACAAACACACAATAAAGATTTGGATTTGTAAAGAATCCTTGCCTATAGGACTCCTATATTAGTTTTGCTCTAAAAGAAACCTGGCAATTAAAACTACCCTAAACCCATGAAGGCTTGTTTAATATTTTAACACACTGCCATGTCCATACCACAGAAAACTTATTGCTAAATTAACCACAATTGTAGACCATTTCAAATTGCTTCTAAAAAAAAAATCAGTGATAATTAAACCACCAGGGATTTCTCAGTGGATACTTATGTGCTATTTTCATCTAAAATAGTATTTCTAAATTAGCTGAGTAGAGAATAGATTAAAGCAAGATACACAGGCAGCTGCTGGATGATGAATTAAAGTGAGACAACAAAGGTCAGAACAGGCAGAAGAAAGTTATTTAAGACATCTTGATGTGCAACTTCAACTGATGTGGAGCAGTCAGAGTTGGACGGTGACAAAATTGTGAAACAGGCAAACGTTACCTCCTCCAACTTAGGCTATTTTCTTCTTCTACCTCTGTGTGTACACACACACACACAAACACACACACACACACATGCTTATGCATGCATAAGCACATATATACACAGTCTTAGATATGTATATATTGCATACAATCAAGTGTTTTTTCATCCATAATATAAAACAGAATTATACAAAAATAATATGAAATAATACCTAACATTAATATTTTGAATAAATTAATAACAATACAAGTACAGAAGTGGTAGAAATTGACAAAAATTTCAGAAATAACCCATGAAATCTTCATGGAAAAGACAGTATTAAAATTAAACCGTATTATATATGTATGTATTTTTGACTATCATGATCTGGGTTGTGGAGAACATTTAAGCTGGTGAGAATAGTGCTTTAGGAAGAAAATGTTCAGAGAATGGTAAGTGATCCACTGGGATTGAACTCAAGATAAGAATATTGAGAGCTAAGAGTTGGGGGATGGGGAGTTGAAAAAATATAGAAGTGAATTATAGAGCTCAAAAGATAATTTGTAGAATTACTGTTGAAAGTCTTGCATACCATAAGAAAAAAATACACCTTATTTTATAAGCAGCGATGAGTCATCAATGGTGTTTAGGAATTAAATTAATGAAATCCATGTTTGGTAAGAGCCTCTGGCCATAAGAAGAAAATACAGACAGTCCCCAACTTACACTGGCATGACTTAACCATTTTCCAACTTTAGGATGATGTGAAAGTGAGATGCATTCAGTAGGAACTGTACTCCAAATTTTATATTGTAATCTTTTCCTGGGATAATCATGTGCAGTAGGATGTTCTCTTGTGATGCTGGGCAGTAGCAGCAAGCCACAGCTCTGTCAGTCACACAATCAAGAAAGTAAACAACCAATACACTTCCAACCATTCAGCACCAAGAAAATCATTCTGTTTTTCATTTTCAGTACAGTATGCACTACATCACATGAGATATTCAACACTTTATTGTAGAATAGGCTTTGCATTAGATGATTTTGTCCAACTGTAGGCTAATGTATCAATAAGTATTCTGAGCATGTTTAAGGTAGGCTGTAGAATTTATAATTCTACAAATTATAAATTATAATGTTCCGTAGGTTAGGTATATTAAATGCATTTTTGACTTACGATATTTTCAACTTAGGAAGGGTTTAAGCGGAGGTAACCCCATCATAAATCAGGAAGTACTATATTGGGGAAGGACAAGGGAGTAGATGGTATCATTGGATTAAAAGGTAACTGCAATAGCAAAAACCAAGTTAAATGATATTGAGAGTCAGTAACAAGTGGATCGAGAGGACAGAACAAATGAGAGGCAAGGTTAACGTCACTTTTGGAGGGTAGATTTTAAGATAAATGGGTAAGAAGGATTTAGAAAAGTAAAGAATAAAAATGATAAAGGTTTTGATCCAAAATGGACTGAATGATTAAAATGTCATTATCAAAAATTGGGCACATAAAGGACTCACATATTATTTTTTACTTTGAGGCAAAATAGATGATTATATTTTGGGGTTGATAGTGGATAGGTAGATATAACAAGTTCGATTTTAGTTGAAAAATGAATCTATTTGGAATGTCAAGCAGCATAGATCCTATGGGGAAAGTATGGTGGGAACATGAGAAGATCAGGGAAAGTCCTTTGAAACAACAGGAATCATTGCATCATGTGAGTAAATAAGGCAATCACTGAGCAGAACTGTCAAATGTTGAATGCAATTTACTGAAATGGTGTGTCGTTTTCAAGCTGCTAGTTAAACAAAAGATAGAATGACAAGCAAATTTAAATTCTGCATACAGCATCTCCAACAAAATAGCAAGCAACAGTCTCTTGTGTGCATTTATCAGGAGAGATGCCAGACACTGTCCCAGGCACACTTTAACACAGGGGCAATGCTAATTCTCAGCACTGTGGTCTTACTTATTGAACAAGCATAGGTACTAATTAGTCACTCTTACTGGTGGGTATGATTATGGGAAAAATCTCAGTGAGAAACCATATAAATCACTGAAGTCAAATGTATTAACATACCTAATAAAACATCAAGACTCATGCTAAATGTCAAGAGCCGAATTCATCTTATTTAGTGATGAACCCAAAATGAAATACCATAGCCTGCAGAAAGGATGTTTTTATTTCCAACTACCGAGTAATCAAATGAGTGAGTGCATTTATTGAAGAAAATTGTAATCTATTTTTAGATTCTATTACACGCATTTTTAAGTACTCCACTACACTATCGAAATCAAATCTCAGTACAAAACAGATCCTCTCACATCAGTGAGATGAAATTGGAGGTGACGTAAGGAAGAGCCTCTATATGATCTCTCATATTACTGTTCAATGTTAATGTTTTTGTCAAGATAACTTGCTATGAAATCGCAAAGAGAAAGTAAAAGAAACAGGCTAATTCAAACCAAATTAATGGAAGGTTAAAAAATCCTATTGTATTAGTCATGTAACATGTTGGGAGGAAGAACACTAATGCTCACAATTACTTTCCTTCTTTCTTTGATTTCTTCCTCTCTCCCTCCTTCCCTCTCCCACCCCTCTCCCTCCCTTCCCCCCTTTCTTCCTTCTTTCTTCTCCTCCCTTCCTTCTTTTGTTCATTTGTTAAACACAACAACAACAACTTAAAGAGGACTATTATAGCTAAGAGTAGAGTACTAGGAAAATCAACTATAAGTAATAAAATAGATACACAAACTTCGAAATGAGATAATATTTCATTTTTGGCACATATTATGCTAATGTAAATCGAGGTGCTATAATTTAGGAAGCAGAAAGCTTTCCATCAATTTGACAGTCTTATTAGCCTCTCAAGAGGTGAAAACACAAAGGAGATAGTTATTGTTAGAGAAAACATGCCTCTGTTAGCTTTTTTCCTCTAGTCATAAAATGCACTATGGAATTATTTACCAAAATGTCTTGGAGATTTTAAACTGTAGTCTAAACGTTTACTAAATTTTGACCATCACACTACAAAAGACAATCACAGGAGTTAAAAGCTTTTCAATAAACAAACTCAAGAATAGTTTTACTCAAGACTAAACTGCAAAAAGGAAGTTGAACAGATGACATGATTTCAGAAGTTTGGAAATTTTACCCAGCTTAGAGAGTCCCTCCCGAGTGACAGTGTTGATACCTGCAGGTCCAAAATTAAAGATTCTTCCCCTAAATGTAAAATATTGCCTTCTGCTTAGATGTGAATACTGCTGTGAACAGGAGCCATGTTAAGATGTTTCAGTCATTTATAAAGTAAAAAGGAAGGTATTTGTTCCTTCCACGGGAAGGTAGGGACAGGTGAGAAGTTAGGAAAATAAAAACTCCAAATAACAGAGATGGAAAGAAGAGAGTCAGAACAAGAAGGCACCAAGTTTTTGCTTCTAATTTTTAATTTTTAATAAATTAAGGCAATGTCTTACGTCCATTAATGCTCATTTGTCAGAAGCAAATTATTTCTCAATGAGTGACAAGAACAAAATATTATATATAAGTCTTCAATGTCCTCCCTCCTCATAAGGGAGAAGTCTTAGACAAAGGCTAACAGATTGCTTTGCATAAGAAAAAGGCAGTCACCAGAGAAGGGTAATGTGAACTGTGAGGATTGAGGACTTGAGAGATGGAAGAATCAAGGGGAAGACGTATCCAAAGAGGATCTTTAAATTTTGCTGAGTGTTATGCAATGTCTACAGTGTCGCTCCTGTTGCTATCTCCTCAAGAGGCAATAATGTAGAAGCCTACATTATTTTTCAGGGCTTTTTAGAATGACAATGTCCAGAGATGGACTATCAGGTAGAAGCAAAAAGGCCTAGCTTTATGCGATTACCAGTGGCATCACACTGTACGTGATGTACGTAACTAGTAACACGTACTATGAGGCACTGACTGTGAACAAACCATTCTTTACTATTATATGTGTAATCATTATCTTATGTTTTAGATTCCATGATTGCCAAACTATAAATGATTAGGTATTTTTAAGACTACTTCTGTGAGAGAAAAGAATATGGTCATCTTTAGGGAAACTATAGAGAGTTCTCAGATTTGAGAACATGAGTTAGAAAAGAAACAAAGTAATAGTACATAAATTATTCCCCTTTGCAAATGCACAGAGATAAATGCTTTCTCCCAGTTGTGAAATCCAAAGTCAATAGGATTGACTTTGGATTTCCAAGATATTTGAGATTTTCCAAACAACAAGAAAATTGTTCAGATCTGCCTTGGCAAAGCTGCAGATTTAGCAAGGCTCTATTTGAACCCACCATCAGATTCCACGTGGCTGAATAAATAATCAGGTTCAAAAAATAGTCAAGAATAATAGAAGAGAATGGTATTATTGCTTAAGAGGAGAGGACACACTAAATATCGAGGATGTATATATACTTCATGCAAATCAAACAGAGAAAAATGGGCAGAATCCTGGAATCAGTAAAACTAAACACAGTGAAAGGATATCCTTAAAGGTAGCTAATTTGAATTTGGCAGAAACATCATATGACAAACGTGAAAGAACTTCTCATCAAAAATTTGGGGGAGGTGGGAGGTGGGGAGGGGAAACGCCCCAGAGTTGGCTGAAGAGGAGCCAAAGTAAAGCCAAATCTAGACATTGCTCTCAAAGGGCCTAAGGTTCATAGCTAGCTCCCAGGATCAGTAACCTAAAGCCACCCAGCCAAAGTCCCTCAGACAGAGTGAGTAAAGGAACAGGAGCCTTCATCTTCAGTTGTCTCTGATGCAGCTTATATGAAATAATTGTTGTTCTGTTAACTGAATACCACTCTGTAATTGCAAAAAAAAGAAAAAAAGTTGCAGCTGTTTTGTTGACATTCTGAATGCTTCTAAGTAAATACAATTTTTTTTATTAAAAAAAAAAAAAAAAAAAAAAAAGGAACAGGAGCCAGCACACCTAGAATGCTGTTTCTAGCAATAAATCTGGAATTTTATTTAAATATTCATAGAATCCTGGATCTGTACCTTTCTGTGCAATCATTATTATGAATTTGGGTTCACTCTAGTCTCTTTGCTTCTTTGTGTAATAGACACCATTGGTGGCTTATCCAGCATCCTCCTTTCCTCCTCACTGGGAAAAATAGCAACCCCTCACTTTTTTTAAGTATATACACTTCTGTTACATAGTCCTTAGGACTCAGGAGATGTTAAACCTACCCTGAGCTCCACACGAGGGGCCTGAGTAGACTAAGCCAATCGTGGGAAGCCCATCCCTCTTGCCAATGATTGGTTCAATTATCTTGGCATAAGACAGAAGTTCTATTTCAGGGAGTAATTTTTATTTTGTAGTTGGAGGAGACAGTGTCTCTCTCTCCCTCTGCATATTAATAAGTTAGATGTTGCTTCAGTTATAGATGGTTGCTGTCTTTCAACCATGGATAACAAAGACAACATTTAAGAGGCAAAACTCAAAAAAATCACAGAGGAATAGAACTAGAATCCTGATTGACTGGACATCTTACGTGAGCTAAAAACTCCTTATTGTTTAGTCTATTTTAAGTCAGATTTACTATAATTTGTAGCCAAAACCATATCAGATGATAAAGACATGAATATGGAATGTGGAAGTGAGGGAAGATTTGATTTGAGTTTGTTACTATTGCTATTGCCTTCTAATATAAAAGAAATGCCAACGCATTTGAGACGTCAATAAAAGACCTCACAGACAAAGAGAAGTTAGAGATTTAAATAGCTTTAAAAAAGAGGAAAGTGATGGAGTAGGCCCTGGAGAAACATTAAAGAGGAAAGATGACCCCTCTTCTATTGTGGAAAAAAATAAGGCAAGTTGGAATGGGTTGAAGTAGATGGAGACACCTGTGCAGGTCTGGTGATAAGTTGATTACATTCACTCAAGAGGATTTTTATGTTATTTGGAAAGAAGTAGGTAAATTGATGGGATGAGAGTGAAATGACATACGGTGACTGTGTAATTAGCTAGAGAGAGCAGACATGTTTGAAAATTATTGGACAGAGAAGAGGAGAGATGACTAAGAGGACGAAGAAGGCTTGCTGAGAAACACTACGGATATGACACTGGCAAACACTGATTAACATTAATTCTCACCTTTCCAGGTGTGTAAGAATTACTTGGTAGACAGCTAGACTGGTGCAGCTGGATCACTGGGGCCAGAGACTGAGAAGATTTTGGCAGAGGTTGGTTGAAGTGGTGAGCCATGGATTCAGGTAGGAACAGAAGAGGAGATATGAAAAGATAAAAATATTGAGGAAAAGAAGAAAATATGTACTAATAAGAGTCAGCAAGCCCTTGGCTTATGTTCAGAGCATTGAGTATTAAGAGTTATGACAAACTCTAGGGTATAGTTATTGGAACAGATGGATGAAGATATAGTACAGATGTAAGCAATAGGATTAAGACAGTAACAAAGCATACTGCATACTGCCCTTGGGAAATAAAAGAGTATAAAGATTTTTGTCTCTATCATTAAAGATTATTTGATTCTATTTTTTAAGTTCTTCCCTGTTATTCTATCCTCACTGTCAAGATTTTAGTTATCACTTCTTAAAACAGTCGACGTCAAAAAAAAAAGCCTAGCAATGATTTTCTTATCTGTAGCTGATTGTACACTTTAAGTTAAAAAATCAGACTCTGATTGAAGACTTTAAGCACCCTCTGGAAATGACAGTGATCATGTGAGTTGATAATATAAGTATTTATACAATTCTCATCCAGTATCAGGATATTTTAGAGCACACAATTTTAATATCAAACAGTGTAACAATTATCCTATGTATTTATATATTCTCTCACAACTCATCTATAATTAGACTGTAGAGATTATATACAGAACGTTTTGGTCTTTAGCCAGCACCTTATTATAATCTCAAGAGCAAAACTAAAAAGCCAGATTTTCAAGGATCGTTATGCTTCACGCTTTAGGAAGATGACATTTTAGAGTGCAATTGGATTGGCTGTAGAAAATTTAGAGTGCAGCTGAATTAGGCACAATTGGAGTGCAATTAAGTTATACTTAAAAACTGGCCGCTTGCTAGAGAACCATGGGAGTATCTGGGTTTAGCAGTGTTAGAAAGGTTGGATTTTAGTAGGAAAAAATAGCACTGTCTTTAGGAAATATTTTTCAAATGGTATAGATAAAAAAGGAAAGCATACTATAATGTTCTCAATTATGACCAAACAAATCTATGAAGTTTTATTAAGTTTGATATTGTTCTAAAATTAAATCAGTTGCTTCTGTTTTTGCTCCTTTACTGAATATTACACAACCCCAAATTTACCTGTTTTCTACTATTACAGTTTCATTAAAAATACTTAATTCTAAAATACTTATATTTTATTAAGATGATATTAGTGATGATGTATGGAACATTTTTAAGTCATATGTGAAGAACGATGCTCTGAACCTGAGGGCTACTGACTGTTGAAAAGAGAATGTGTTATGAGATCTCCTTTCCTTGGGGATCTTCAGATTTTATAATATATATATCTCTCTACTCTAGTCTTTTAAATTAATGTTTATAAAAATGTTAATATTTCTTCCAGTGTTCTAATCTCTTTTTTATCTTACTCTCCTGGCAAACAAAGGATAGGAGAATAAAAGAAAAAAAAATTATTTCTTTTGTGATTTTGCTTCCACAGTTTTCAAAAATAAATAAGCAAAAAATATTAATCATCTTACACTTTTGTAGGTTAGAAGCCCAGTATGGGTCTCATGGACTAAAATCAAGGGGCCAGAAGAGCTTCATTTCATTCTGGAGTCTGTAGGGCAGAATCCCTTTCCTTGCCTTTGCCAGCTTCTAGTGGCTGCTGACCTCCATGTTCAAAGTCAGCCACATTTTCAGTAGTTTTTCTCATATGCAGTAACTACTGATGCATTGAAAAATTTGATTAACTATCTACGTGCTTAGCAAAATGTGTGAGCATTTTTTGACTCAGACTAAACATATAGGACATACTTGCAATTTTTACTAAGATTTAACCCTACTAAGAGTAAAATTTCTCTCAACCCATGGACCTGTGCTTAATTGCAAAGATGCAATTGGAATAGTTAAGTTAGGGTCTCAACTTTGTTCTTCATGTCCATCTGACTAGGTTTTCTAAATTTTTCACTTATTTCATTCAACATTGTTATAACTATTTATTGTTAAGTAACAATGTTTAACGTGAACAAAATCTTAGTATGTACTGTGCAACCATGCAATATTTTTAGTACCATAAATTCCTCCCAAATCTAATAATTGACTGATAATTCCAGGTATGGCTGTGTTCCATACATATCTGATTCCAGCATATTCATATTATCAATAAATATTGCAATCTTTAGTCTTTTAAACATATTAAATTTCTTTAAATTATGAATTAGGAATATTAAATATGCTATGGGGTAAGAATGAAATTGTAGATAATGACATGTTTATTTTTCTATTAAGAAGCAGCAGACCAATAGACCTCTAATAATTATATCTAATAGAAACATATCTCATGCTGGACAAAGTAATCTAATCATGGCTATTACAAAGGAACATGATTATTACTCATTCAACATTTACTTATTGAGTGCCTACCTTTGGCAACAGACTGTTCTAGGTATTTCAGTATTTATTTCATATATATCCTGGTTTAGGAATAAAACTGTCATCTGGAAATAGACTTTTTAAAAACTCTGTTGCAAATTCTGTTGTCACGGATAATTAGCAGAAAATTCAGATAAATTTTCAATGTTTAAGCCTGTGTTACTTTCTACCTTCGAAACTATTATGCATTTAATTGTACTGATTTTAATCTCTGTGTGAATTAGCCCTTTTACATTGTATTTATTTTTGTAAAGTAAGTAAATTTTTTAAAAATACAAAAGAAAGTATGCTATTTACAGTATATGTCAGTAGAAAAAGTAAACAATGTGAGCAAATGGGTAGAAAATTTCAATAGAGCAATGGAAGCTATAAAAACAAGTTAAGAGGAAATATTACAAACAAAATATAATAATGAAGCTGAAAAATATTTTAGCTGGCTTATTTGTGGCCTAGAACTACAAGAGTAAAGAGTCATTAAACTTCAAGAGAATCAATAGAAATTATCCAAATTAAAACAAAAAGAAACAAAGGTCCCAGACAAAGGAAGACTACCACTAAGGGACGAATATAGGCAAAATTCATTTGCCTCTGGAAGGGAACAGAAACTCTCTCCCATACAAGTTTTCTCATAGATTCAAGGAAGAGTGTGAATGCCTTAAGTGGAAGAGACACAAGTGCTAAGAAAGCATCATCAACAAAACATAAATATTTAGGAACTGACAAAAATAAAGACATAAAGCCCAGCATTCAATACAAAATTTTGAGACACACAAAAAGATGAAAAGAACTCTTTGTCACAAGATAAACAGAATGATGTCAAGATATGATGCATATATTGAAACTATCAGAGATTAAAATAACTATAATTAATACGTTAAAGGATTAAATGAAAGAGATGAACAACATGTGTGAACAGATGTGAAATTTTGGTATTGTGATGGAGAATATAGAAAGGAGTTAAGTGAAAACGCTAGAAAACAACTCTAGAACAGAGTTGAAAACAACTCTAGAACAGACACCTAAACGCCCCAAAATATGCAAAAAATAAATTTAAAAATGTTCAATGTTGTTAGTCATTAGGGAAATGCAAATAAAAAACCACACACACTCTCTAGAATGGCTAATTTTTTTTTTTAAAGACTGATAATATCATGTGCTGATAAAGATACTGAGCAACTGAAAATGTCATATTTCTGGTGAAAAGGTCATGCCAAAAACTGAAATAAAATATTTAAATACATATTTCTGACAAAGGACTTGTAACCAGATTAAACAAAAAACTTAGAACTCAAACATAAGAAGAATCCAGATTTTTTTAAAAGCAAAAGACATGAACACATCTTTCATTTAAAAACTAGATCAACAAATACCAAGTAAGCATATGAACAAGTGTTATTATTATCACTTAAATGCAAATTGGAATTAAGATGAGATTCCACTTTACATCCACAACAAAAACTAAAATTAACAAAACTGACAACTGCAAATGTTGTCAAGGATGTGGAACAAGTGGACCTTTCATCTATTACTGACGGAAGTGAAAAATCTTACAACTTTGAAAAATTGCTTTTCTCAGTTTCTCACAAAGTTAAACATGCCCCTACCCTGATGCTCAGCAATTCCACTTCTATACCATAAATATCTACTGGAAATGACAATTTGTCTATAAAAACTAAAACATAACAAAACAAAAAAACTTATACAAGGATGCTCATAGCAGTTTTACTCATAGTAGACCCAAACTGGAAACAGCTCAAGTGTTCATCAGTAGCTATAGGATTAACACACTGTGCTGTGTTTATATAATGAAACAAAACTCAGCAACAAAAAGAAACAGAGCATGGATAAAAGCAGTAACTGATGAATCTTCAAAACTCTGTGCTGAGTCAAAGAAGCCAGACAGAAAAGAGTATATATTTTTCTTTCTATTTATATGAAGGTTTAGAACAGGCAAAACTAATCTGTGGTAATAAAAATCAGATACTGACTGCTCTGGGAAGGATTGGGAGGTCAACAGGCTGTACTTTGTACATGTGAAGACAAATGTTCTGTGTCTTCATAGGGGTTACATGGTTGTCAAAGCTGATTAAACTGTACACTTAAGATCTGTGCATCTCACTTTATGTAAATTATATCTCAAAAGTGGTACATCAGTAGAATTCTTGTATGGAAGCAACAGAAACTGACTTTTAATTAAGCAGATAGAAACATATTTAAAATATATTGGGTAGCTAGCAATTTCCAGGAAGCCTAGAAAGCCAGGCTGGGGAAACCAGCAGGAAACCAGAGAGGTTATGAATTCAGAATTGTATTCAAAATCATGCCAGATAACTCACAGATGAAGACCCGATTGTCATCGTCTCTGCTACTGGTATTGGGAAGTGGTTTCCACAGCTTCCACTGCTCAGTTTGGTATATCTCCAATCTGATATGTTTTCACAAATGCCATGGACAGAAAAGATGCTCTCTTGGTCCTGCTTGTTTTTATCAACAGTCCTCAGTTCAAAGTCTATTTGACTGAGCCTGTCTCACGTCCACATCCTATTGCAAATGAACTTAGGATATGGTACTTTCAGCTTCTATGGAAGTTTTCACCATAGTGGGAGGAGAACTGTGCAGCTTACTGAGGTGTCAAAGAAGAAGGAATTCCTCAATATAAAATTGGCCATACCAAATTCATAAATGTGTCCCTAAACCCTTCACTGTTTAACTTATTAAGAGTTGACTTTACTCACTCTACTTCCTCCTTCAGTTCACTGATGTTTGTTTTCAACCCCAGTATTATACTGAAAGTACTCTTGCCAAAGCTAACAATGACCTTGATTCTAAGGGAATTGGTTCCTTTCCAATCCTTTGCCTACCTGACCTCTCACCTGTTTCTAATACCACTGACTACTTCCTTCTTATAACCATATCTTTCCTTGGATTTCATAACACCACTTTTCTGGTTTCTCCCTTACATCTGACCCTTACTTACTCATTCTTTATTTTATTGCCTCTTCTTCGCTTGCCTTTTGTTAAAAGTTTCTGTTCATCTGGTGGATATTATAGACATTCCTTTCTGATGCGTATTTGCCCTGAATAACCATATCTACTGTAATACATTCCTTACCACCAATAGACTAATGATTTCCAAATCTACAGCCACAACTCAGATCTCTTTCCTGCATCTCACACACACACACATCATTGAATACTTCCATCTGGATTTTTCATATATATTACAAATTCAACATATTTAAAATTTGTCATCTTCCCAGATCTATTCCTCTTTCTTCGTTCCTTTTGAGTAAATTGCACCACTATCCACCCCATTGTCCAAACTAAAAGTTTAGATCCTTTCCCATACCTTCCATATTCAACCACTAGCCCCCCCATGCATTTTAAATCATAAAGATTTTTTTGTATCCATATACCATTCTCTATTATGATGGCCAATATCCTAAATTAGAACACCATTATATTACCTGAACTAAAGCCAAAGCTTTCAATATAACTTTCTGTCTTTGCCTTTACTCAGTACCAATTCATTCTTGGCACTGACATCAGGAAGACTGTTGGTGAAATGTAAATATGATTATGTCATCACCCTGTATGACATTCAATTGTTTCCCTCTAACCTATCTTAGGACGTCCTCCTTATTCACCCATCGCCTCTTTTTCTAGCTCCTGCTCTCACTGATGTCTTAATACTCCATGCTCAAGCCATATTACACTCCATTCAGATCCCACACAACAACTTAGTTTTGTGGGTGTTGGCATATGTTCTTTCCTTTTCACCCTTTTCTTTTTATTGCTTCCTTTCTATTTTCATTATTTAAGTTGGGAATAAGAGCTTACTTTATTCAGGTAGACATTTCTTAAAAGCCAGCCCAAATCACTTGCAAAACTGAATTAAGGGTTATTCCAGCGCAGCCCTTTAACAAACTACATTTCCCTCATTAGAGCATTTATTACACTATAATTGGCTATTTGTATATACCCTTCTGCTACTCTATAAGCTTGAAGAAGGTAAAGACTGTTTACTTCTTTATCATTTTATCACTTAACAGCCATCTTACTATCATGCTCATAATAAACTGCTCAATAAATGTTTCATTAATATGATTTACATTAATTTTAGTTATTCCAATGGAGAAAGTAGGCAAATATCTATGACATCCTAACTTCAAAGTTCTGCCTTTAGTTATCTGAAAGATTCATAAACCTTTATCTTTTATCTAAATTTTTGTGCAGTGTTTCTTAATTTTCTTAATATGCCCGTCTACATTATCAATTTTCATTCCTCACACTAAAGAGGAGACCATTCGTTACATGATGCCCTAGTGCATTGAATGGGCATGTATTAAATATTAGCTGATAGTTAATATGATGGAATATTAATACTTTGATAACAGAACATAAAATGTATGTGCAAACACATCTTTGATGGTAAAGGGAAGCCCAATAACGTAAGAATTAATTTACCACCTAGAAGATACTGAAAAGTTTTTTTTTTTCCTCTGAAGACTGAGATGATAACTTACTTGGCACTCTAATGCAAAGAATTAAAGGGATGACAAAAAAAAAACAGCCTCACAAAACAACTGGTGATTTAGAGATTAAGCAGTCTGGCTCGTGGTTAAAAACATGGCGTGATGATTCAGGGCTGACCATAGGCAATTACTAAGGCTTTACCTGGCGGGCTTCACAGAGCGAAGCTGCCCTCCCGACTCCAGCCTTGGTGCCCGGTCGGCGCATTGCAGTCTCTGAAGGGTGTCGCAGTCAGGAACTCTGGCGTTATGGTCTTTGCACATTTGCATTTCTAGCCAGGTACCTTCAACCTTAGGTCTCTTTAGCTGAGTCCTTGGGCGGAAGTCTCGCGTAGGCACTTCTGCTGAGACCTCCTTATTGGGCGGCGTGGGAGCCTGCGGCGTGGGCGGCGCGGAGCTTTAAGATTGAAAACACTTTTCCCCACTCTGCCTCAATGTCCTGTACTTTCCTTTTCCATTCCTAGCCCTTCTCCAGCCACATCCCAAGGTCTATAAAATTGTTGAAGCCTTTTGTTCGTGGCTCCCTCAACAGTGGGATGACCCCCTGATCCACCACACCCTCCATCTGGGGCAAACGGAACAGGGGGAGTCGGCATTTTCTCTAGTTTTAGCCTCTTGCTTATACCATCGCTGTAAGTGATTAAAGGTTGACTCTTTCGGTTTGGCTTATCACTTTAATAACCTGAACCTGACAGCTCAAGGCTGGCTCTCCTGTTCAGCTGAGCTCCTGACTGAAATCACTGCAGATTTCTTTTCGTTGAGATACAATTTACATAAACTCACTCTTGAAAAATTTACAATGCGGTGGACTTTAGCATATTCACAAGGTTGTGAATATCACCTGTATCTAATTCTAGAACATTTTCATCACTCCAAAATGAAACCCATAGTGTTAGCAGTCACTCCCCATTCTCCCATGCTCCCCCCTCCTCCCACCACTACCACCCACTAAACTGCTTCTGTGGAAGTCTGTTTTTCAGAGCCCTGAATACAGCACTCCACACACACAATCCAGAAGGCAGCTAAAATACAGTGTTGAGGCCCCTAGACTGAGTTCTGAGTACCTAGAGCAGGAAGCAGAAATGCCTTATCCTCTCCACTCCAACGTCCGTTCCAGGCAAATGTTACAACTGCTGCTCTCCTTTGGCTTTGGTTTGTTCCCATTCACTGAGCAACACGTTCCCATTTCTTAGCCCCTCTTTTTCCCTGACCCCACTGTCCTAAACATGTCTATATAGCTCCTTATTCAAGTTTGTTCTATCTCATAGCAGCTCCAACTACAAAAATATTAACTTCCAGCATAATCAGGCCTCCATCATCACCAAAAACAGAACTCCCCTAGTGCTTCAATGTCAGGAAAGAGCAATTCTTCCTAATTAACTGGAAGTTACCATGACTCTGTTACGATCTTAATTACAAAGGGCCTTATATTTTTAAGAGAAGATATTAGGAAGGTGGGGTAAGTGTGTATTGGAGATATTTGATAGTAGAGCCAAGTAAAGAATAATACATGTGTAAAATCTCAAGAGAACATTAAAGGGATTCTCTAACGGGATCTGCTTACTTTTTCTAAACCTGATCAAAGAACCACTGACCTTTCTGCTTTGCTTTTTTATTTTTATATTTTTGTTGGCTTCTTTGTTGTTTACTTTTCACCTGAGTCAATGACCATAAGAGGTCTGAAATGGTAAGAAAGGGCCACATCAACATATGGGGGAACAGTGACCTTTGCCCATGTTGAGCATTTACAATTGTCATGATGTTCTCCCACACTTTTGTTCTTGAAATCTTTATCCTTCTCAGAATGAATATTGTTTGAGAAATAAAATATTAAGATGGGAAAGTTATAAATAAATGTTTTTGCTGCCAATAAATTTATTAAAATATTAATTATATAATATTACTACATATATTAACATTTATAATTCCATATTTCATAGTTTTATAATCTTCCTATATTCTTTTGGTAGATGGTACTTGTGGGAGAATAATGCAATTTCCTCTCAGCATTTTCACATATTTTGCTTTTATTCAAGTAATAACACCAGAGCTGAATTCAAAGAGAGGCCAACCCTAAAATGAAACAATTTAGCTATTTAAATAAAAGAAGTTCCGAGAAGCTGTTTCAGCCCTAGGTGCTTTATTTTTTCAGAGAGTTTGAAAACAAGATTTGGAATACAGTATGTCATCTACGAAGTTGCAAAATGTAAATCTAAGGCTACATTCTAGCTCACTGTCAATTTACTGCCTTTTGCAGGTTATTCTCATATTCAGTAACTGACGTCTTGAATTTACTGGGTTTTTTTTCTTTCCGTGCATGTGTCAATGTCACACATACTGATAGAAGCACTGCAAAGTACCGTGGGGGAAACAAAAGAAAGTAAAAAAAAAAAAACAATTGCAAGCAATCGCTTGTGCTCTGTCTCAAAAATCATAAAACAAACACCACCCCTAATGGGCAAAGTAGTGGAGAAATTAGGTACAACGGGAAAGTGTGTGACACTTAAGAGCGATAGTGAGTTTTTTAGAGTATCACTGAGATCCATGTGAGGCTGTGAAGAAAGAAACAAAACCACACCCTTAACATTTAGATTCAATTTTAGTTGGTTCAGAGACCAGCTGCAGCCATTAGCGCTCCTCAGGTTAAGAACCCCTGTTTTAAAGTTTATCTCATTTGATTCTCACAATAGTCCTGAATGAGTCCGTGAGCTTAAGTAACTTGTCCTACGTAAAATAACTCAAAAGGAACAAAGCAAGTCTTAAATTTGTATCTTTGCATCCTAAATACAGTGCTCTTTCCACAATACAGACTTCATCACAGATGAAATTCTATTCCAAACCCCCAGTTCATTTCTTGTCTTCTCTTTCCTCCATAAAGGTAACCCCGTGACATTTCCTTATGTTTAAGCCTTCAGAAACACTTCTTAAGAGAGGCTGGCCACTGCCAACTTACTTGATGCCCACGTTGACATGTGGGTTTAAAATAACAATCATTACAGCAGTTAACTTTGATGTTAAGACTTTATTTACTTTAGCCCTTTAGAAAAATGTTCCAATGCATTTTTTATGAATACACATGCACACACACATAGCCTAAGCTACCAAATTTTAATCAATCTGATGTATATTAACAATATGGGGCTCCCACTCCTAGATCCTAGAATCTATTGATACTTTTGAAAACATGTGGCATCAAAATTACTGTAGAGGAGTGGCTATAGATTTGTAAAGGCTGCTTACTTTCTAGATCCCCCAACAGAATATATGGTCTCCAAGGGCAAACCATTGCTCTTCACAATTCTATTGCCTGTGCCTAGGACAATGCCTAAAACATATTAAAGTAAAATTATTTTAAGAAAAAGAGAAAGAGAAAGGTTTCATTCTCTTTCACAAAAAGAAGGTATTATATATGATATATTTTCACATGCAGAATTAAACTTTTATTTGGGATATTTACCTGTTTGGTGGAATTATATTATATTATCTATTATATTATATTATCTATTATATATATTTCATAGGAGCAATGCTGACTCTACCAGGATTTTTTTTCAAAATAAACAAGCAAAATTTTTTTTCGCATTCCATTACAGAGATTCTTATGGCTTCCACATCTTCTATACAAAGTGCTATTGATAGAAAACTATTTTAAAATATTTACCTTGCATAATCAGAGACAGACATTTACATTTTAATTTAATCTATCTTTCACTTCTTTCTCAAAGCTATGATGTAGAGATTCATAACACTGTAATAAAACATCTTTCCTTTTGAAATACTAAAAGATTTGGTAACTATAAAAACAATAATAACAATAACATCAAAAAATAAAACTTAGCCTGCCAGTGGCACTAAATGTTCTTGCCAGTAGTGTGTCATTATATCATCAGAAAGATCAAAGTTTAATATTGTTAACACAATTATTTTTATCATTCGATCACTATGCCTGTTTGCGTATTACTTCTCAATACATTTTAGACGTATCCAGACTCAATAATGAAAACCTAGAATTACTTAGGAAATAGTAATTACAGGTTTACAAAGACTAGATTACAACCTCCAGCAGAAAGCTCAAGTGCCAACAGCATGATATCACTATCAACTGTTTCTTATAAGTTGCCTTCAAAAAAGTCAGCAGGTGAAATCAAAATCACATTCCTTAACACTGAAAGCCTCTACAGTTGAATGCAGCTCAGCATACTCTAGATGATTTTATCCCAACTAACAGCCTTCTTTATATTCACCAGGTGAATGAAAAGAAACTAGTCATTGGGCTGTGAAACTTTATTTTTATTTTATTTCAACATTATATTTAAGACTTATTTTTAACTCTTTAGAACTAGTATAGCTCTCATTTTTATTAAAGAAAAAAAAGATTTTTTTCATATCAATGAAAGTTACAAAGGGAAATTAGACCTCATAAACTATATTATGTTTAATATGTTCATACATTGTTTTATATTGATTATGAAGCTACACCTATTAGATATAATCTTTTAGTAACTGTTATGGAAAACAGTGGAATGTGATGAAGCTAAAATGAGTTTTCATGTTTTATTGCCATATTCAGCTAGTACAGAGGACACAGTAAAGACAAGCAATCCCTTCTCAGTCCCATCCTTTTCTTGTTCCCTCCACAGCAGGTATAAATGCTTTGAACCTATAGGCATAGTCTTTCCTTTCCTTTGTCCTCACTGATAAGGCTGACAGTGGATTGGAAAGACTGGCCCCAATACCTGGGTAAAGGGGAGCAAGCAAGTGAAATAAAATGCCTAGTATTTGTCTTCCTGTCCTAAGCCCAGTATCTGGTATGCTTAGAGATGTGTTCCCAAATTTTAAGTTTCATAAGCATCTCCCAGGGAGTTTAATACAGATTTCTAGATCCTCTCTCAGGCCTAACAAGTGGAACAGGACTAAGTATCTGAATTTTTAGCCAGAACTCCAGGGAATCATAATAGATGACATTTTAATAAACAGTAGGTTAGAATGAACTCCCAAGACACCTCTGTGCCCAGTGAACTGCAATCTTCTCTTCTGACCTAGGCCATGGCTTCCAAAATATGCAACTGGAATTATGTCTTTTTTTCTTGATTATAGTCTATCTCCATTATAAAGGTAGAACATGGCCCTGATTCCTGATAATCTGGACATATTTTGCCATCCCCTTCTCCCTAAGACCACACATGTCTTCATGTCTCTATTCAAGTCCAAATCACTCACACCATCTTACAGTTAGAATGATGACACTGATCCATCTACAAGCATCGTGACTTGCCCTGGAGGAACCTGCTGCCACACTGTATATTGTCATCTGTCTTACTGTCACTCCCTACAGGACTAGTCCTACAGCTCTCCAAGGGACCTGACTCTGGATCCACCTGTTTCCTGTCTCTTCCTATCTCTTCTTTACCTGTGACTACTGGGACTTCAGCATGCTTGGAAGTTAACACTACAAGAAACTAATATCCTTTATCTGAATGTATATTCTAATATCTATACATATAATAATTCATATACATAGATATTAAAATTAACTCACAAAGGGATAGAGAGATATCTTATATAATCATAAATAATCTGGAGGAATCATGAAAAAATCCAGTGGAATCTCAGCAGTGTCAAATTGCCTTAAGCACTTATGAGGAAAAGATTACTAAGCTAAATGACGTAAGACAGAAAAAAATATATAACTTTGTGAGTTACCATACAATTAGCTAATAGGTTTCAATATAAACAAGTACATAGTAAAGTATTGTGCAAAATTAATCCATGAACATGATGGCTTGTAAACTTTCAATTATCGTCCAGGAAAGGGAACAGGGAGTCTCTGTGTATTGTATTGTTTAAATTGTTCCCTTAAGTTATTCTGCTGCAAATTAAATAAGGTTAACAAAGTGATGACCTTCTACGTTTTGGAAACTCATAATAAAGCAAAGCCTACTCTTTTTTGTCAAGTAGAATTGGTTATGTTTTATTGTAGTGTGTAGTTTCTGGTGCTTCATAGAATACAAAGCAGAGAAAAATATGACGAGAACAGCAAATAAAACACCAAGGCAATAGAGGGATTTCAGTATGAGAAAAGACTAAAGTGGAACTTCTTATTTGAAAGATCAGGGATTAAATGACCATGAGAAAAGGTAATAAAATTATGAACAATCTGATAAGAGAAATAAGACTTTCATTATCAAATCCTAATATGTCTAAAGAAAGCTTAAACCCTTTTGAAGTTTAATAGAAATTTTTAAGAGAAAGAAAATGTGCTATTTACTATAGATATTCTATTTATAACTACAGAAACAAAAACACAATGGAAGTAGGAGTGAGAGAGAGGAGACAGAGGTCAGGGAAGGGCAGGGGTGATATATCCTTATCTTACAAGAGTGGAGTCAAAATATTATTTCTAGAGTTGATGAAAAGGGGATAAAAGTATAGATATATTATTGAAGTTACAAACATAATAAAGAAATAAAAAATTGTGATATAACTGTATTGCGTGGTTGTTGGGAAAAGAGATGGGAAAGAGCATAGGTATCACCTAGCAGAAAATCAGCAGAACATGTCTGACATGAGCAAATCAACATTGCTGCAATTTTCACTATTCAGAAATATGAAGTATGAAGTACCAAAGAATATGAAGTACTAAAAGAATAAAACCCTGAAATATTGAAAAGTTATTATCTCTAGCTAAGGGATTGGAAGTAGGGCCAGGGAATGCCTACTTATTATTTATTATAGGATCATCTCTACTTTTTTGGTTTATTTTACTGTATATGTTTCTCTGGTTAAAAAAAAATACTGAAATAAGTAAATAAAACAGAAAATTAATTATTTTTAATGTTATCAGCTGGATCAAATGCAGAGGACACAGTTTGCTACTAACAGCAGAAAAAAAGATGCATTAAATGGCCTTCAGATTCATAGTGAAGGCTGAAAGGACAGATGCCAAACTGCATTTAACAAAACAATCCTGAGAGCTTTGCCACAGAACCAAACCACCCAGGGAGCTAATACATCTTCTGTGACCTAGAAGCTGGTCATGATTAGGAAGTTATTATGAGGATACAGCTCTGATCAAGGAAACCATGATCCTGGAAAGGCACCCTAGAGATATTCGACAATTCCAGCAGATGTCTATCAACAGAAAAACCTCAGACACATACCCTAGACTCCTTTCCACCTTCTAGGTTTCACGTAAGTACAACTAATTGGCAGAACCCAAATTACATACAAAACTTGAGCTTCAAGTGTTTCTGGGAAATGTAGCTTTTTAACTTCCCAGCCTCTAGAAGTCAGAAAGGTTGTAGGGAGTGAAGTAAGCAAGTGTCAATCCGCTATACCCTCCACTTAGATAAAGGAACATGAATTTTTAGTCTCCTGGGATTTACAATCAAGAGAATGTACCATAAAAGAGGATTAAAGTAAGTGTAAAAATCTTTGTAAAAATTGTAAGAGGATTAAACTAAGTGTAAAAATCTTTGTAAAAATTGTACATTATAATAAAATATTATTTTTTATTTTTTGCAAATAGCTCTCCATAATTGAGATTCAAATATTCCATTTTGTTCATTTATTAACAATCACAGCAGGTAACATGAAGGTATGTTTTAATTTCTTCATTTGTAATTATGATACATATTTCAATTTAATTTAACTATTATGGTCTCTTTATTCAGTGTTTCATATAATATTAAAATTGTCTCTTTGAATGCAGACAGCTGGCAATACTAATCCTGTTAGGGAAAATATGTGCTTGCATAACTATACCAGCATTAACATTTACAAAGTCTTTGTATAGCATTTTCTGTCTTTACTATGTTAACAACTCGCGTTTGTTGGAATACTTCTCTGCCAGTACAAAACACAGCAAAAATTATTATTTTGGTCCTACTATTCAATGTAGTTATTGTGTCTAGGGTTCAATAGAGTGTTCCTCTCAGCTCATTGTAAACACACAAAATACAGAATAATGCCAGTTCTCAGAACGCAACCCAAGGGGGCCGGAAGGGTTGATGAGTGGAAAAATAAGGCTAACAGTTATCTTAACTAAGGTTTCACTGATGCCATTTCTGCTACAGAATAGAACTTACTGACACGTTCCTGTATCTCAATATGTACTGAAACAAGTGAAATTACTCAGGAGGAGAATTGGCCAAGAGAAAACTCAAGTTTGAAAATAATTCTTAAAGTCCAAGTAAAGAAATCACAAAGAGGAAAACAGAGGAACAAAATAAAATAGTACTTATAAAAATAATACCAATTTTGAGATTCAATAAACTAAGATATATTCACAAAGAGTGGTAGCTAATAGCCAATATGTTCAGCTCAAGCAGTTATATCTAATACATCATTATAATATTTAAATTGATAATATAAAACACAATCTTCTCGCTCTTTTTAAGGAAAGAAGAATCATAAACTGATCTAGACACTAGTTCAGGAATATGGGAGCAGAATCTCTCTTTTAAATGCTGCTTTCACCTGGTTGCTGTCATTTACTTTGCTGTCCTCGGCCCTAACCCAGTTCCTGAAGCTTTCCCATGCCAAGCACAGACTCATACAGCACGTATAGCAAAACTTGTTCAGATAACAGATGATGAGACCATCAAACTCCGTTTATGCTGCCAGAGTGTACTAACTAGGAAATGTAGGAAACATATCAAATAGCCATTGATACAGTAGAAAGGGGGGTGGGGGGAAAGAGACAGTGAAAAGTAAGTGGCAGCAATTAAAGTTTTCCGAATTTTTTTTTAACAGGCACAGGATAAGTCAAATGAATATATTTTTATACACAAAAAAGATACCAGAATACTCTTGTTTTTAAGTCCTGAATAATAAATTTGCTATTTATATCCTATGTCTAAAAAGGAATTAAAATAGATTATGTATCAGTAACTTTAGCACATTATGGATATCTGGATATGGAAAAAGACACATGATTGTATATAACAAGAGTTATAATTATTTTCAGATTATATTCCTAATTTGTGTTATGTGTTAATAGATGATACAGGTAAAAATAAACACAGTAAATATATACAATTAATATCTTTCAGTGGCATGAGCTATTTTTACATATTGTGACTGTATTTTAAAAAAGAACTAATAAAGTAGCCAGTTAACCGTATTAATGATTGCTTCATATTTTTTCAAATTTAATTTAAAAAAGCAAATATAGTTTAGGAAGAAAAGAAATATAAACTCAATAACAATGCAATTTTATTTAGATTTATTTTAGGACATGTTTATGTTGCCAAGGAAAGTAAAACGCATTTGTGTTTTGTTTGAAAGAGTCTAAACAGATGTTCACTCAAGTTCTATTCATTAAGCAGACTTGAATAAAGTGCTTCTGAAACATGCACCAGAAAGTATTTTTTCATTTAGGGATATGTTCACTTTCTCTTTTTTTTAAATGTAAGTATTTTTTATAAAATATTCTTGAGTACAACATCTAGACCCTCTGATATATATGGACCATACTGTAACTTTACGATGGGTACTGGAAGAAGAAAAAATAACAACTGATTTGACAAAATTTAAAGTAATCTAAAATAATTAAAATAACAATTAAGATGGATAATTGCTAACAATAATCTGACAATCTAAATAAGTTAATTTCTATATAAGGTTGAGTTTTATATAGGCAGTGTAGTTCAAAGTTCAGCCATCTTAAGGACAGCATATTTCTGAATGATAAAGTGTTTTATTATGGTAAGAATTTAGAATATCAGAAAAGCTGATTCAAATGCTATAGATAAAGGATCTTTTATACCAAATTAATGAGATAGTTTTCAGATAGTAGTATTCTCAATAATTTCAAAATCTCTCAATTTCAGAAGAGCTGACCTGCACGGCATTTACAAAAATTATGTAATATTCCAGAAGACTTTAGGGCCTTAACGAATAAAGTGTAATGAGAAATACACATTTTGTTTCAAGTAATGCTTCGTGTGTACAATTTTCAAGGAAAATTACCAGGGCTCAGAATTTCAGTAGATTTGCTTCTCCAGGCCCAACTGTCATAGGTCAAAAAAGCATATATTATGAGCAACTGAGTCAATTAAACTTCAACCAGGCAACATCTATAATCCCTATGTTAGAATCAGAGCATGGATCAACTGTATGAGAAATCAAGACATAAAGACATAAAGAAATCATAAACCAGAGAAAATGTGTGATGAACTTCACTTTCAAATTTAAGGTACATAGATGTGCTCAGTTTACCATTTCAGATAACTTCTTTTATTATCCCATTCTGATATTTAGGGCAAGAAATTTTTCCCCTTGACCAAAAGGATGTCTCCTTTTAAAGTTGATTATTATAAGATATTCTTATAGATATGGCATTTGAATAAGCTACCATGAACTACAGAAATGCTCATAATTAAGTCAAAACTATAGGTGCAATTCAAAACTATTTGTAAATATAATAATTATGGGACAATAAAGATAAGTTTTATCTTCAAATATTAATATATCTGTAATTTAAATGTGTAAAATTAGAAGACTATGTAATGATAGGTAGGAAATAATTACATAACAGAAAGATATGGTCCATGAATAGGCCAAATTAATTTATGATACAGGTAAAATCCTAAAATAGTGACATAATGACATAATGTTTATATTTAATAAATTTCAACTGGTTAATTAAAAAAACTGGCTAACTTTTTGGAAAAAAAGACAATATTAATCCATAAAAAATAAACTCCTGATTAAACCTCTAAAAAATAGAGGTTAAGAAAGTGAAACCAATAATAATTAAAAAACAAAAAGTTCAGATAAATTTATGTTTGACCTTTGAGTGGGGAAAGGTCTACTCATATCATGCAATACACAAAACCTAGAAAAGATTATAAATTTTTTAAATGGGCAAAAATGGCTTTACGAGTAAGCACAAACTTGTGCCTGAAAGCCTATGAATGCCAGAATTTTATCGTAGATATTCTTTGTCACCAAAAATATTAATAAGTATAGTAAAAAGTGTATCTAGTCATAGAGTGAAAATTAACTAGATTCAAATCACATAGGTGTCAGTCCTTCTCCTCTTCCAAAGTGTTCCTTCACGCTTCTAATTATTGTTAACCAATTCTCCCAGATGTTTTATTCATTAAACAGTCCCTAATAATCCCCATTGACTTGAAACTATTTCTAAGAGCAGTGAAACAGAGATACTATGACTGATTAAGTTAAGGGATGGAATCTCTAGCTGACAATGAAAACTATTCAATGTGATGATGATAATATATTATTTTATGCTTGCATGTATAAATATCTCACCAAAGAACTAACAAAAAAGTAAAGACAGAAATCCAGAGAAGTTAGCAAAGCACTAAAGCTTATTTTGTCCACGTTTTTACCAAACTCGGGGCACTCAAGCTTAATGTTATCACAGGCTACCTGAGCATGGATGGGTACAGAGAATGAGCTTGGGTGGGAAGAGAGAAAGTAAAACTCAGTTTCCAACCAAAGTCAAAGATCAAATTCTTAACAATAAAGCTGTATCCTCAGAGGAAACAGGTGACCCAGAAATAAGTGTACCCCACTTCACTGCAATCCCAAGGGGGCTGAGAAAATATGCCTTGGCAGAGAAAAAAAGCAAATGGGTAAGAGATCCCTGAACTAGCATACATATGCAATCCAATTTCACAACTGAGCAGACCAAAAAAGACCTCTAGCCACAAATTTAACATAGACAGTTCTTAGAGAGGTAGGGCCCTTTAGGTAGCAAAAACATGTCCCCTCTGAAGAATACATGTTCATTCTTAGCCTTAAAACTCCTACAAATAATTTTCCAAGGAAAAAGAACAGCTCACAGTAAAACTTAACTCGGCACACAAGAAGCAAGGCACTGTCAAGGAGAACCAGTAAGAATAAGAGTCAGCAGGAGCAGAGAAAATGAATGAAGAAGTGAGGTTTAACACATGTCCAAAGTTTAAATGAAGCATAGAGGGAAAATGGGCTGGAAACAGTATTTGAAGAGGCTGGCAGAGAACTGTTCAGAACTGACGAAAGACAACCCATAGATTCAAGAAATCTAATGAACCCCCAGAAGAAAGAGATAAAGAAATCCATACCAAACGCGACAATGTGAAAATGCAGAGGATCAAATGTGAAAAGAAGTTCTTAATAGTAGCCATTGAAAATATACAGATTACCACAAAGGAGGGACAGTTGGGCTGAGATCTGACTGCTCAGTAGCAAAAATGGAAGCCAGATGCCAGATAATTGATATCTTAAAAGTTTTAATATAAAATAACAAAGACATTGAATTCTATACTAAATATCCTTTATGAAAAGTTTTTTTTAAAAATCAGAGAGCACACCAACAAACCTCTACAAAGGGAACTTCTAAAAGGTGTACTTTGGACAGAAGCATATTGATGTTCTGATGGCTCATAAGAGGTGTTAGAATAAATTTACTTTACTCAATAAATATATAATTTGTGCTTACTATTCCAGGAACTGTTCCAGGTGATTGAAGCAAATCCATGAACACAAGTGACAAAAGCACGGCATTCAGAACTTAAATTTTAGTTAGGAGAAGATATAGAATTAACAACAAAATAATTTTCTAAAAAGACAATCATGTGGAATGTTAGAAATTGGTAACTATTATAGAATTAAGAAATAGATCAAAGTAAGAGGAGCAAGAGTGTACATGTGGAAGTATTTGCAAGTTTATCTGAGGTGATCAGTGAATGTGGTAAACATGATGAGTAAATCTAAACACTATTAATTGACTAAAGCAATAATAATTTCTTTTTGGTTATTATAACACTAGAATAAAATTAGGATATACAAAAATGATAAGATATAAGTCAGAAGGGGTGCAAATGAAGCTAAAGTATTTTAACATCCTTGTATTTTTGAGAGGGAGGATAAAATTATTAATATTAGACTTTAAGAACTTAACGTAACACATAATCTCTAGAGTAATCCCCCCAAAGTAGTAATCAATTTTTATAAGTCCCAAACTTCACAGGAAAAAATTGAAAATACTTTTTATAATAAAAAGGATGCCAAGAAAGACGAGTTAAAGAAACATTGAAACCAAACACATTAGTATTATATGTGATAGAAGAAGATAGAAGATTTAAACCCAAACACATTAGTATTATATGATGTGTAAATCAATTTATGTAATGCTCCATTTAAAAAAATATTGAGGACTAGATTTAAAAACCAAAGCTCTAAGACACTTACAAAAGACTTCTAAAATATAATTATACATAAAGTATATAAAAAGAACAAAAAAAGATATACCAAATAAATACAAAGCCAAAGAGAGCTAGTATAACTTTATTAATATCAGACAAAAGAGATTTTAAGGAAAAAAACCTTAAAGAGAATAACAATGAAAGTTAATTCATCAGGTACATACAATTCCAAATATGAATGAAATTACTAATATAACTTCTAAATATATAAAGCAGATTTTAAAAATACCTATTGAACTATTTGGCACATTCTTACAATGACTGTAATTGCATACTTAGGGATTTTATACTTCAATAAAAATGACCATATTGGAAATGTTCAATTTTATTTTGCTTTTACTTCATTTTTAATCTGAAATCAATATATAACCTCTGCTTTCTTCCTTGCATTTGATTAATATATCTTTGCCTAAACTTTAATTTATTATCTCTTTGCATCATTTTATTTTAGTCAATAGTTAACTTTTTATTTATTTTTTTTCTGAATCTTTCAATAGGTAAGGATAACTCATTTA
Source organism: Balaenoptera borealis (assembly GCF_965194805.1). Taxonomy (NCBI): domain Eukaryota; kingdom Metazoa; phylum Chordata; class Mammalia; order Artiodactyla; family Balaenopteridae; genus Balaenoptera; species Balaenoptera borealis. The sequence continues at coordinate 23,094,317 of NC_138863.1, forward strand.
GGGTTATGGTCCTATCAGATATGGTTGAACTTACTTCTATTTTTAAAGGCAATAGAGTGTACTCAGACTCCTGAAGGAAAAAAAAACCCAAAACATTAGATTCAATCCAAATTCAAACATAAAGTAGTGGGCATGTCACTCAATCTCTCTGTATGTAAATTCTTTGATTTTTTAGAAATAAACTTTTAGAGCAGTTTTAGGTTTACAACAAATTGAAAAGAAGGTACAGCCATTTCTCACATGCGTAGAGTCTCTGATTATCAATGTCACTCACCAGAATGGTACATTTTTTACCAAGGATGAACCTACATTTACCCATCACAATCACCTAAAATCCAAGGTTTACTTGGGGTTCACACTTGGTGTCATACATTCTGTGGGTTTGGAAAGAAGTATAATGATATACATCCACCATTATAATATCCTCAGAGTATTTTCATTGCCCTAAAAATCCTCTGTGATCTTCCTATTTATCTCTCCTCATCCCTATTCCTGACAACCACTGATATCTTTTTTCTCCATAGTTTTGCCTTTTCCAGAATGTCATATAGTTAGAGACATACAGTATGTAGTCATTCACATTGGCTTCTTTCACTTAGAATTATGCATGTAAAGTTCCTCCATGTCTTTTCATGGCTTGATAGCCCACATCTTTTTAGTGCTGAATAATATTCCATTGTTTTGATGTACCACAGTCTACCTCTTCACCTACTAAAGGGCATCTTGCTTGCTTCCAAGTTTTAGCAATTATGAATAAAGCTGCTATAAACATCCATGTGTAGGATTTTTTCTGTGGATATAAGTTTTCAACTCCTCTGGGAGCAATCACACCAAAGACGGTGATTGCTGAATAATTTGGTAAGAGTATGTTTTGTTTTTTAGGAAACCACCAAAATGTTTTCCAAAGTGGCTGTACCATTTTTCATTCCCACCACCAATGTATGAGAGATCCTGTTGCTCCACATCCTCACCAGCATTTGGTGTTGTCAGTGATCTGAATTTTGGCCATTATAATAGGTGTGTAGTGGTATCTCATTGTCGTTTTAATTTGAAGTTCCCTGAAGACATAAAATGCGGAGCAATTTTAATGACATCCAGCTCATCAGTAATTTCTTTCATGGATGATGTCTTTGGTGTTGCATCTAAAAAGGCATCACCATACTCAAGGTCACGTAGATTTCATCATATGTTATCTTCTACGAGTTTTACTATTGTACATTCTACATGTAGCTCTAGGATCAATTTTGAGTTAATATTTGTGAAGGGTGTAAAATCTGTGTCAAGATTTTTTTTTATCGTTCTGTTTACTGAGAACAGTACGTGATCCACAGAAGTATTTGTTGAATTGCAGTACATTCATGAAGGAGAAATGGGAAGATGATCTGGATACTGCTAGTTGCCTATGTGTTCCAGGAAGAGAGACTAAATCTGATACAACTTTGTGATCTCAACGACATTTTAAATAACAGTTTGATTCTCTTGCTCTCATTCCCTAGCTTTTTTTTTTTTAAGTTATTATATACTTATTTCATGAAATTTATTTTTTGTACTTTAAATTTTTTTTTTATTTTATATTGGAGTAGAGTTGATTAACAATATTGTGTTAGTTTCAGGTGTACAGCAAAGTGATTCAGTAATACATATGTATCTATTCTTTTTCAAGTTCTTTCCCCATTTAGGTTATTAGAGAATATTGAGCAGAGTTCCCTGTGCAATACAGTAGGTTGTTTTTTGTTAACTATTTTAAATATAGCAGTGTGTATATGTCAGTCCTAAACTCCCAGTATATCCCTCCCCACCACTCTTCCTCCCTGGTAACCATAAGTTCATTCTCTAAGTCTGTGAGCCTGTTTCTGTTTTGTAAATAAGTTCATTTGTATCACTTCTTTAGATTCCACACATAAGTGATATTATATACTTGTCTTTCTCTGACTTACTTCACTTAGTATGATAATCTCTAGGTCCTTCCATGTTGCTGCAAATGACATTATTTCATTATTTTTAATGGCTGAGTAACATTCCATTGTATATATGTACCACATCTTCTTTATCCACTTGTCTGTTGATGGACATTTAGGTTGAGTCCATGTCTTGGCTATTGTAAACAGTGCTGCAATGAACACTGGTGAGCATGTATCCTTTCAAACCATGGTCTTCTCCGGATACATACCCAGGAGTGGGATTAATGGATCATACAGTAGCTCTATTTCTGGTTATTTAAGGAACCTCCACACTTTTCTCCATAGTGGTTGTTACCTTCCCACCAACAGTGTAGAAGGGTTCCTTTTTCTCCACACCCTCTCCAGCATTTATTGTTTGTAGACATTTTGATGATGTCCATTCTGACCGGTGTGGGGTGATATCTCATTGTAGTTTTGATTTGCACTTCTCTAATAATTAGCGACGTTGAGCATCTCTTCATGTGCCTCTTGGCCATCTGTATGTCTTTGGAGAAATGTCTATTTAGGTCTTATGCCTATTTTTTGATTGGGTTGTTTTTTTGATATTGAACTGCGTGAGCTGTTTGTAAATTTTGGAGATTAATCCCTTGTAGGTCACATCATTTGCAAATATTTTCTCCCATTCTGTGGATTGTCCTTTTGTTTTGTTTATGATTTCCTTTGTTGTGGAAAGGCTTTTGAGTTTAATTAGGTCCCATTTGTTTATTTTATTTTTTTTTTTTATTTACAAATACTTATTGAATAGCCATGACAGACAAAGAACTGTGGCTAAGAGGATTAAGCCCAGAATGAGAGAATGCTTGTGGAAAAGGAAAAAGACATCAAGAGATATTTCTAAATTAGCCTCCTCAGAGCAAGAAGATGTGAGGGGAGTGATCACTGCTTGGGAAGATAACAAAAATTACAAGATAAGGGAGAAGGCAGAACTACTAAACTACCATTGCATGCCTGGAAAGATCAGAACAGACCTCACAGGTGAGAAGATAGTAAGATTTTTTTTTTTTTAAACATGTTTATTGGAGTATAGTTGCTTTACAATGGTGTGTTACTTTCTGCTGTATAACAAAGTGAATCAGCTATACATATACATATATCTCCATCCATTTGTTTATTTTTGTTTTCATTTCCATTACTCCAGGAGACAGGCAAGAAAGATATTGTTGCAGTTTATGACAAAGAGTGTTCTTCCTATATTTTCCTCTAAGAGTTTTATAGTATCTGGTCTTATATTTAGGTCTTTAATCCACTTTGAGTTTATTTTTATGTATGGCATTAAAGAATTGTTCTAATTTCTTTTGCTACATGTAGCTGTCCAGTTTCCTCAGCATTTTTATTGAAGAGACTATCTTTTCTCCATTGTATAGTCTTGCCTTCTTTGTCGTAGATTGACCATAGGTGAGTGCGTTTATTTCTGGGCTTCCTATCCTGTTCCATTCATCTATATTTCTGTTTCTTGTGCCAGAACCATACTATTTTGATGACTGTAGCTTTGTAGCATAATCTGAAGTCAGGGAACCTGACTCCTCCAGCTCCATTTTTCTTTATCAAGATTGCTTTGGCTATTCGGGGTCTTTTGTGTCTCCATATAAATTAAAAATTTTTTTGTTCTAGTTCTGTGAAAAATGCCAATGATAATTTGATAGGGATTGGATTGAATCTGTAGATTGCCTTGGGTAGTATAGTCATTTTGACAATATTGATTCTTCCAATCCAAGAACATGGTATATATCTTTTACATTTGTTTGTGTCATCTTCGATTTCTTTCATTAACATCTTATAGTTTTCATAGTACAGGTCTTTGCCTCCTTAGGTAGGTTTATTCATAGGTATTTTATTCTTTTTGATGTGATGGTAAATGGGACTGCTTCTTTAATTTCTCTTTCTTATCTTTTGTTGTTAGTGTATAGAAATGCAACAGATCTCTGTGTGTTAATTTTGTATCCTGCACTTTACCAAATTCATTAATGAGCTCTAGTAGTTTTCTGGTAGCATCTTTAGGATTTTCTATGTATAGTATCATGTCATCTGCAAACAGTGGCAGTTTCACTTCTTCTTTTCCAATTTTGATTCATTTTCTTTTTCATCTCTGATTGCCATGGCTAGCACTTCCAGAACTATGTTGAATAAAAGTGGAAAGAGTGGACATCCTTGTCTTGTTCCTGATCTTAAAGGAAATGTTTTAGCTTTTCCCCATTGAGTATGATGCTAGCTGTAGGTTTGTCACATATGGCCTTTATTATGTTATGCTCCCTCTATCCCACTTTCCGGGGAGTTTTTATCATAAATGGGTATTGAATTTTGTCAAAAGCTTTTTCTGCATCTATTGAGATGGCATATTACTCCATGCTGACATGAGTTTTCCTCCCCATGCTTACTTATTTTCATTTTATCATTTTAGTCATTATGATGAGAGGGAGGCAAATATTGAAGGCTGGTGCTCATATCACTATCTTTTCCAAAGGACTTAACATTGACTTCTTGAAAAGCAATTTGGCCCTGTACAAACGTTTGGATGGGACTCACCTCTTTTTGGTAGTGCCTTGCTGTTCCTTTCAGGTTTTTACTCTTAACAAAGCCTTCAAATTTCACAAGATATCAATCTTTGTTTACAGCTTCTTTGTTACAGAACCTTCACTCATCTGACTGAACCTCTACCCTAGATTTTTATATTCCTGGAATCAAATGTTTAAACTTCAAAATATTGATTATATTGATTATTTTACCACTCTTAGCTCTTATTCAAGAGAAATTATTGGAAATAATTTACAATTATAAATTATCTTACAGCTACAGCTCTGATTTAACAAGATATGAAATTTAAGGCTGATATTAAATTTAATTTGGAAGTAAACATGATGCTGATTTTTCACTGTAAGTAAAGTCATTTTATAAAATCTTAATCATTAATAAAGATAAATAAAGATAAAATAAATCTTGATTTTCCAAAAGAATTCATAGTAATGTTGCCCTAAAAAGCAGCAAGATCCTCCAAATGCATTTGAAATTCAAATATATTAATATAAATTCCCACTGTATTTAACATTTTAAGGAATATGCAGATATATCAAATGAGTACACACTGTAACATGGTGTCAGAACAAATTTTTCCATGAAAAATATGTCAGAAAATGCTCCCTTAAATAATAAATGCCTGGAATATTCCCATAGATAAATCAATAAAGACGTGTTTATAGTGAATTCCTGATAAACTTGTGGTTATATGTAAAATTAAATTAAAAAATAAATGGTACTTAGAGAAGAAAAATTTGAAAAAATAAAGTAATAAATCTGCATTAATTAATTTATTTAACCAATATTTATTCTGCAAATGAAATGTTGCTATACAAAGGACACATTTTTAATTCTGAAGTGTATGAAAGCAATGAAACTTACTATAAAATAAGTAGCTACAAAATTAACTTGCTGGAGAATAAATCACAGGGGGGCAACTTAACTAAACCATCTTTTCCTACTGAGATTACAGAAAAAAAAAGATATCAATAAGTTGAAATCAGAACTCTTATTATTTGGCATAAATTGCTACTAGGACTAATTAGATAAGCAAATGGTATATATTCAAATACAAATAAGAACTGACTTTTCCGTAATGAGCAGAATATGACAGGTTACGTTGCAGTAACAGACAATCCCCAAATCACAGTGGTTTAAATCAACAAAAGTTTACTTCTTGTTCATTCTGTAAATGCATCAAGACCAATGTGGACAGAGAAGCCATTCTCTGTAAAAAGGTTAATTGTGGTGTCAGAGGGAAAATGAACTCCTGAGAATTACCCATGGTCAATGAATTCTGACCAGAAGTGGCACATGCTAAAAACTATAATCCAACCTGGTGCCTAGAAATGGAGAGTTGGAAATAATTGGTGAATAGTATTATAAGTGCCATATTTTTCACAGAGTACATTTTTAAATGTGTCAAAATAATAATAATAATAATAAGTACTAGTAAACTAATACCAAAAATCAAATGAGGAAAATTTTAAAGTTTTAAGATAAATGTTTTATGGGATCTCTATGTTGAGATTATTAAAGTTCTGATATATAGCCCATGCCTTCTAATTTAAAAAACTCTATCATAGGGCTTCCCTGGTGGTGCAGTGGTTAAGAATCCGCCTGCCAGGACAGGAATAAAGATGGAGATGTAGAGAATGGAGTTGAGGACACGGGGAGGGGGAAGCGTAAGCTGGGACGAAGTGAGAGAGTGGCATGGACATATATACACTACCAAATGTAAAATAGATAGCTAGTGGAAGCAGCCACATAGCACAGGGAGATCAGCTCTGTGCTCTGTGTCCACCTAGAGGGGTGGGATAGGGAGGGTGGGAGGGAGATGCAAGAGGGAGGAGATATGGGGATATATGTATATGTATAGCTATTCACTTTGTTATACAGCAGAAACTAACACACCACTGTAAAGCAATTATACTCCAATAAAGATGTTAAAAAGAAAAAAAAAAGAATCCGCCTGCCAATGCAGGGGACACGGGTTCGAGCCCTGGTCCGGGAAGATCCCACATGCTGCAGAGCAACTAAGCCTGTGTGCCACAACTATTGAGCTTGCGCGCCTAGAGCCCGGGCTTCGTAACAAGAGAAGCCACCGCAATGAGAAGCCTGTGCACCACAATGAAGAGTAGCCCCAGCTGTACTGTACCCAGTACAGTAATAGAGAATTATAGCTGAAAGAGCTACAAAACACAGACTCACTCTGAAGAGACATATTTAGAAAAGTCCAAAGTCAAAAAAAGACCAAAAAAATAGACATGAGGAATTTGAAGCCTCTGGAACCCGTGGCCACATCAAGCATTAAACACAGTTCAACATCCAGACAGAATAATATAAATATACCCACTAAAGACCTATTTACCTTAGTTCTTATATATGGCTTTCAACAATAACAACAACAAATTCATAAGGCATTCTAAAAGGCAAGAAATAAACACGGTAGAAAGAGATAAAGCAATCAGAACAAGACAGATATGACACACATGTTGGAATTATTGGACAGGGAACTTAACTATGTTTAATATTTAAGGGTTCTAGTGGAAAAGTTAGACAATAAGCAAGAGCAGATGGAGAATGTAATCAGAGAGATGAAAATACTAAGAAACAATAGAAATCAAAATTTTGTAACAGAAATGAAGAATGTCTTTGATGGGCCCATCAGTAGACAGCATGGCAACGAAAAGAATCAGTGAGCTTGAACATATGTCAGTAGAAACTTCCCAGCCTGAAATGCAAAGAGAGAAAAGAATGGGAAAAGATAAACAGACATAATAAAACACTGAATAATTATGAGACAGTCAAAAGGTGTAACTCATTGGAATTCCAGAAGGAGAAGAGAGAGAGAACAGAGCAGGAAAATATTCAAATTAATGACTTAGAACTTCCCAAAATTTCGTGACAGACATCTAACCAAAAATCTAGGAAGCTCAGTGAATACCAAACAGGATAAATACATCCTATTTAAACTGCAGAAAACCAAAGACAAAATCTTGAAAGAAGCCAGAAGGGAAAATTGCCTTACTTGTAGAGGAATAATGATAAGAATTACAATAGATTTCTTGTAATAAACCACACAAGCAAGAAGAAAGTAGAGTGAAATATTGAAAGTGCTGAGAGAAAAAGCCACCAATCTGTTTTTATATTCAGCAAAATTATCCTTCAAAAGTGAAGGGGAAAAATAAAGTGAAAGTGATAGAATGAAAACAGCTAAGCCATTCCAAACACCTGGTACCCAACAGAGGGCAGCAGATGCTCTCGCAGTGGAAGCATATTGCTCTTTGCTCTATATTTGCATTTTGATTTCTAACTTCTACTTTACCCAATCTAAAATTCTTATATGTTTTATAAACTTTAGCATCAACCATAGCCACTACCATTTTCTCCTTAGCTGGGTCTTTCCCTCATTGATGTTAAGCCCCAGGTCTTTCATATCAGTAATGAGACTGCTTATGGTTAACTGATAACACCTGACATAATGGATAAGATTAATCAACTGTGAATGAGTCATTCAGGCCACTGGGCATTCCCAGGTAACCCAATGTAATCACAGGAAACCACAAAAAGAAAGAGACTATGACTAAATTAAAATCAAATTCTCTGGTTCTCTGTCCAATTTGTAACAAGACAGTTTGAACTGAAAAATTTGCTCAATTTGTGTAGCTTAGAAAGAGGCATCCTCTCAGCCCAATAATGGAGAGTTGACCTAGACACTCAACATAGCCAATATGCTCATTGAAGAGCTGAGGGCTTATGTGCATCAGTTCTCATCAAGGCCGAAAGAGAATATCCTCCACAATATACGTATTGTTTTTCTCTCTGATTCACTGTGCTCATTAAACAAACATTAAACTCTTTACTTGGCATTCTCAAATATTCCTATACTGGAAAGAAGGTGTCATGAATGGAGGTCACAAACATAGTGGTCCCAGACTATTTTAAATTAATACATTAGGAGTCCTGTTTACGTACAACTCTATGTTATGAGTTGACAGGTAGAGTTTGGCTTTGCAGATCTATTTTCACCAGTTCCAGGGTGTAAAAGCCTGAGGCCCAGCCCAGTGGCCATTGTCAAGATGATACCACCCTGTAGGACTCCTTGATGGTCAGACATGCAGCCTCCTCATGGTAAAAACTCTGCATCTCCATGTGCTCTGCTCTTTCTTAGTTACAGAAACAGTTATAATAACACTCTTTTATACTTACAGTGCTCACATGTACAATATTTTATTTGACTTGTATAACCCTGTAAGGATAGCAGTCTAAGTAGTAACAGGTTCATTTCAGAATCAAGGATAGTATTTCAAAGGGAGTTAAAAATTCACCCAAAGTCACACAGGAAGTATGGGTCAAAGACCAAAGTTTTGTCTTCTAAACAATAATTCATTTCTCTTCCCATATTCTATGGAATACTATTTACGTGATACTGTCTATTAAAAAATTTCTGAAGAATTCTTTTAGACAACTGCCTATTACATTTATCTTTAGGCAATAAAAAACAAAAACAAAACAAACAAAAAATCCTATGCTTAACAAATGTTCTAAGAAATCTTCTGTAAAGACATCCAGCATTTTCCAATCATATTTGATCTGAACAATTTTTTTCATATAGCCTCTCTTAATATTGCTTCTCCTCCACCAGAAAAAGAAAAACAAGAGCTTGGGAAATTCTTCAGTGCATCATCTCGCATTATATCCACTGCCACCACTGTGGAGCAGGCTGCCATCATCTCCCTCTTGGACAAAATCAACTTCCCAACTAGTTCCCTGTTTCTACCTCTGTTCCCTATAGCAAAGACTATAATTGTTCTCCAAAACCCACTTCCTTCTCCTCCTGAACATGGATTTAGACAGCATTTCCTAGCCTACTTTACTGTTAGATACAGCCATGTGATGGAGTTCTGGCCAGTGAATTATTGTTGGAAAGAATATGCACTGCTTCTCAGAGGCTCTCCTTCTCTCCTCCTCTGACTGGCTGAAGAGTAGAAGGAGGCAGCAGACACCCTTGGGCTGGGGTTCTGAGGGACCCACAAGATACACAACCCTGAATCCCTCATTGGCTACTTGGATCAGAGCTCTTCTCTGCCAAACACTCATATTCACTTAGTTCTATGAACAAAATAAATAAATAAATAAGTAAATAAACTGCTATTATGTTAAGCCATTGTGACTTGAAGGTGATTTATTTTTTTAACAGCCATTTGCCTAATCTGACTAATATACTCCATTTCTAACATGTTAGCCAGATTGATGGTACTAAAATATGAGTCAATTAATGTCCTTCCTTTGCTCAGAATATTCCAGTGGTTTCCCACACGGCTTATACAATATTAAGAACCAAACACCTTAGAATGGCTCACGGGGCCTTATATGATCAGACCATTGCTATCTCTCTTACCACATCTCCACTACTCCTTTTCACATGTATTCCTCTCCACGGGGTGCTGACTTAATTACTGTGAAGAAACATTTCTATGTTAGGGTCTTTGCACCCATTGTTCTCTCTGCTTGATAGGCTCTTACAGTAGATACTGGCAAGGCTCACTCTGTCACCCCCTTTCTGCTTTTGCTGAATCACCTTGATGAGTTTTTCCCTGACTACCTCATTTAAAATAGCTATTCCCCCAAACCCACCTCACCATGTCCTGTCACATTCCCTTGATGTATATATTTTTTCTCCATAGCACTTGTTAACATCTACATTATTTTTTTAAACTTTTTTTTAACTGCCATTTTCTTCTCTAGAATTAATCTCCATGAAGGCAGGTGGGTTTTTTTGTTTGTTTTTTTGTTTTTTGGGTTTTTTTTTTTTTTTTTTTTTTACTGTATATTTAAGTCACTGTTCAATTTCTATTGCCTGGCATAAATGACTGAATGAATCAGTGAATGAAATTTGCTAGAAAACTGACATGTCTACATCATGAAATCTAGTGACTTATTTCCTCTTGGCATGTGTGGCAAGGACATTTATTTTAAATTTTAGTGTATGTTCATTATATCCTGAGAAGTTTTGGATAGTGACTTTATTATGTTAGATTCATATCAAAACAACCATAAAGACTATGACTGATGTCAAGATGGAATGCATGAAAACGTCCATAATCTTTTCTGAAGATAAAATTCTACCTTGACTATATGTTCAAAATTAAACTTGCAGAGCAGGATGTCCAGTGCATGTATATATCATCAACTATCTTTTGAGAATCCTTAAACTGAAAGGAGTGAGTTAGAACAAAACAGTCAGGCGTTTGCCTCTGACATTCAGACTCCTCATTTCCCCATAAAGAGCTCCACCTCTGTTAGAGTCGTCAGCTCCACCAGCAGCACATTGCATATTTTAAAGCAACCCTTATGAGTGTGATCACACCAGTAAAACCAGTAGTTTCCCTACTCAACTTGATATGAGTAGTGTCATGTCATGGTATCTTGACATCCTTGATACTGCTGCTTCTACTGTTTAGTTCCTGAAACTTTCAAAGTGAATGCCAAATGCCAATTAGTGACCAGTGTAGCGTGATGCCTGTAAGGAGCACGTTTCTGATGGAAACTGCCAAGATACTAATATTGCCCAGTCATTGATGGCAATGGATTTCAGCAACTAAAAGTCTTAGGTTTTTTGCTTTGTTTTGTTTTGCTTTTTCCAAAGGAAAGACTGGCAACTAATAATCTCCAACTGTATTCCCACAGCTAAAAACACAGTCAGTAAATGATATTTTGGATAGGAAAGGTTGTGTTAGGTTACCCTTGCCTATAGCAATTCTAACTAAGGCAAGAAAGGAAGGGTGGCTAATGAAGGCTTAGGAAGCCAGCTACCACTGCGGGGGACTGGACCGTGACCTTGCTGGAGAACCTCTGCAGCACAGGCCACGTCTCTCAAAGACATCCAACCTCAGGGGTGAGGGAAGTGGAGTATGTATACACTGACTACTACCAGTCACTGACTGTGGGTTGTTCTTAGCACGCTTTAATGCCACATCACTTCTTGGCTGCCATAGGGGTGGCCACAGTGGACTTCAGCAGTGAAAGGAAACCTTCAAGGATTATTTAGAATATAAAAACATTTAAAATGCCATCATGTTGGCAGTTGGGAATCAGACTGACATGCACTGAGGGGTAAGTGTGGGCGTATATGAGCAGAGCACTGACTGCATATGCTTCAGAAGGTAAAAGTGTTTAAGAAGAGAGATCTCCTGACATGATCACTATGTGAAGGATGCGGGTGGAGGCACATTCTAGGAAGATGAAATTAAGACTATGATTTATTTCACTGAGGACAGAGTCTGGGGGTAGTAAGAGATCAGATAAGAAAAGCACAGGGGAATTGAATAATGAAGGGCAGGGATTTTTGTTTGTTTGCAGTTGTTTTATGCACATCTATATCCCCAAGCCTAGAAATAACACAAAGTATTATGTTCAATGCACATTTGTTAACTGAATGAATGAACTATTAGATTTTTCTCATTTCCAAATTTTCTCATATTCCCCAAACTTGCTTTTTTCCAATAAAACTATCTGGCTTACTGCCTTTTGGATGACTGTCATACCTTCTCACTTATCAATTAAATTCAGATTACCTCTTTTTTTTAATGACTTTGATCCACTCTGCAAATAATGCTATTTATTTAATTTTACCACTTTCAGTTTCATCTCCTTCACTAGAAGTTGCAGAGGAAACTCTTGTCTTACCTTTATTCTAGTCTTAAAGTTACCAGTTTCTGTCATTTCTTTCTTTAAAATACCTTTGGGTTTCACTCCTTCCTCCCCGTTGTCATTGTTACTACTGTAATGCTCGACTCACCATCTCATGCCTTCTGACTGGTCAATCTATCCCCGTTTACTCAGCCCTAAACTTTTCTATAATATCTGGCTAGGCTCTTCTTCTCCAAGATAAAAGTTTTCTTATATTATTTCTGCTCATAACAAACAATAATAATTATTTGGATTAATGTCAGAAGCTATACTATGTCTATTCCCACTCCTGTATGTACTTTTCTACCCTATTCTGTAGGAATTGAGTGGGTCTGGGGAAGAGGGTGTTAAAACAGTGGCTTGTGATTTATTTCTCTCTGATTACCAAGAGACACACTCAGGGAAAGAAAGTGACCTCCTGCATTATCTTTCTTGTAAACATGCTCATAAGGCACTTCCTGGTAAATAAATTAATAACACTTACTAGGAAGAGAGTTCTTACCTATAGAGCGCTCTCAGTAGGATGTCCATGGTTTGGTTAGCTTATGGTAGACAAATCTAGAATCTGTGGGTTTTCGAAACACAGTTCCTTGGAAAATGCCACATGAGGCCTATAACAATCTGGCTATAAAATACAGATGTTTCATAACCTAAAAATCTCTGCTAGATGAGGTGATTTGCAAAACTTTCTGAAAATTTCATCTATTATTCTGTGTTGGAAGGCATGTCTGATGCAAAAAAGAAAGACCTGAGGAGCCACTTAGAATGTCCTAGATCTCACCCCCGCCCTCCGCCTTTTTTCCGTCCATGTTTCTTGATTGCTTGTTTCCTTGAAACTATTGGCAAAATATAACACTAGGTAAACTTATTTTATGCTTCTGATTTGACAATCTGATCCTCTGTGCTAGTTCAGGGCATAATGAGAACAACCATCTTTCCCTTAAATTTCAGAAGTAAATGAAATATGGACAAAAGAGTGTGAAAGAAAGAGTAGCTTGGATTATAGAACATGACTTATGCACACATAAGGGCTTCCTAATACCTTACCCCGGAGTTAGTATCTAAATCCTACTGAATGACTAAACTGGACAGCCATAGGCCATCCCTGCAAGGGCAGGCTCCTTACTGATTGAGAGAGAATAGTCCAGAAAGGTTATCTGATTATAAAATTAAAAGCAAAGAAGAATATCAAATTACCAATCAAATAAGTCACTCTTCATCCAAAGAAGAAGAGAAAATGAGGGGTAGAGGAAAAGACCAGGAATGTTACTCTTTTCAAAATCCTTCCAAATGGAAGGCCCCTTCCCAAGAGGGTCAGCTGTGCGAGTTAATTTGAAAGCTCCCCACTCCCAGTGCAAGACTTGAGAAAAAGTTTACAGAAGGCACCCTATTCAGAAGAATTTAGTTCAAAGTTAAGGTTAGTTTTGTTGCTTTGAGTAGATTAATACTGGAACAGTACCTCAGTCATTGGTTCCTTATAAACTTCTCATTTGACAAATGAGAAAATATGGTTCAAGAAACGTATAGTCAGTTGCTCAAACTAGCACCGACTTTAACTTCAGGTTTTCTGATCCTTATTCCCATGCTCTTCTAAAAAAGAAAAAGAGATGCTATCTTCTAAGTGGTTGTTTTTTGTTTTCATACTACATCCACTTGAACCTCGAGGATCCTTCAAATCTGAGCTTGTCTCATTTATCATCCCTATAATTACTCCTGCCTTCTCTCATTTTTGAATCCTTACTTTGTATTTTCACAAAATTTAGACAATAATTAATTTCTAATTATTTGTGTGTGATTTTTTTTTTCTTGAGGGCAAAGGGCATTTCTTATACTTCTATGGTGATTCTCACTTCAGTTACTGAAATTTCAGTTATGTTTAGAAAGAAATTTACCTTTAATATATAATGTTTTTTGTTTTATTATATCATTTCCTTTAAAATAAAGGATTGTAAAATAATTAATGTTAATCACAAATTTAAATGTATTAACGCTTTATTAAAAGCTTCCAGTTGGTGCTTTCATTCTTTTTACATCTAGTGGAAATTTGTGATTCTTGTATAAGATAAAATAAAGACTTATTAACATAAATTAAGACATTATACCATGATAATCTTACCACTTCAGCATGATGCTAATTAACAATCTTGAAATTACTACATGACAGGCGTACTAGGGCACACTACTTGACTTGTACTTTCCCATGCTGAGAAAAAAATACATACTCAGGGTGCCTCAGTGTTGACTAATGAAAACTACAAAGAAGTAAGTACATTCATAATTTGCAATGAATGGTTATTACCAAGGTTATTATGTAAAGAGGGAAAGTAATATTATATGATTAAGTATCTTAACCAATCAGGTCAATAGAAGTACAAATTTGTCAATTACACCTATAATTCAAATTATACCATCTCTTAATGGCTAACACTAAATATGAAATATAGGCACTTAAGTATTTTTCTTAGTTGACTGGCAAAATATACTGCTACAATTAGAGCTGTAACAATAACAATAAATAACTTTTTAAGGGCTTACTTGGGTCAAGCACTGAACTAGATACTGTACATACATCTCAACCCCTTCTAACATTCCCTATGAGGTACCTATTTTATCCTCTTTTTACAAAATGGAAACTAAGACCTTCAGAGGTTAGATACTTTCACAGTGCACACTTTGCTTATTGAGCAGAGAGACGAGTTTGTTATTCTGAATTGCTATATCTATGTTTGTCTATTTATGTTCCCACATCTTAGGGATAACATCACTTTCTAGAGCTATTATGAAGGTTAATAGCAGATAATAGATGTTAAGATGCCTAATACAGTGAAAGTATTAAAGTAAAATATTTAGGATACTCCTAGCCTTCCCTTCATTCTTCATTCAATATTTATCCTTACAGCTCAAAGTGTGGTCCTCAGAGCACCACCCGGAAACTTGTTAGAAAAACGGAATTTAGGGTCTCCAGACCTACTGAGTCAGAGTCTGCATTTTAAGGAGATTGTCAGGTGGTTTCTATATACACGGAAGTTTGAAAAGCACTGCTCTATACATTAGGAGTATGGTGGAGAGTAGATACAAATGCCCTTTGTATTCAGCCTTATAGAAACAAACACTTATTATGCCTTTATTAATCCATCTTTATTAAAAAACATCCCTGTCTTTTCAACTCTAAGCATATTAACCAACTCTACCAGGAAAAAAATAAAACACAAACTATGAACCAAAGTATGGGAAGAAAAACTTCAAAGGCTTAGAATGTAAAGGCAGTGGAATTCAGGCGTGTATGACTGCATTTCTTTTTCCCACTGAGATCAAAGAACTTATTTTCACTCCTCAATACATTTTAATTCTGGCTGTGTTTACCACTCCAGGTCCTACAGATTGCAAATAGAATTTTTAGAATTATACTGATGACAAAGTAGCGATAAGACAATCCCAGGATCTATAAAGTGTAGCAAAATGTGATTTAAGTTGTATAGAGTTAACCTTGAAGGTAATTAGAAATGATAGATTAAAGAAAAGAAGTTAAATTGCCCTCACAAGAATTACAAACAGAAGATAAGCTGATTTACCCTCAAAAGCCAGTTATTAAATGATTATAAATGATGCCAAAACAATAGTAATTTAAGACATCAACTTTCTTTTGGGGGAAGGTTCTTATTCTCATTCTTGGTTAAAAAAATCTTTGTTACTCTCTTTCTCCCTCATGATATTTCCTTCAACACAAATTTTGGGTTTGCTTCTAGATTTAACACCATTCAACTCTGAACTGTGCGATTTGTTTACAACCTGCACACTTCTGTATATTATTCACTGACACCCCCAAATTACCTTAAACATCAGCTAATTAACATTTCAAGCCATGATACAATGGAGCTGTGTATCAAATCAATCTGTAAATCCCTTTATCTGTCACCATTTTGATATGTGGAACAGTGTTTTTGCAACAAATTGAATATTTCATTGCATCTTAACTCTTTATATAATTAGAAAAATCCAAGTTTTGTTAAAAAGAAAGATGTCTCAAAAATGTAATGCATTTGAGAAAAAAATGAAGTAGAACTGAAAGAGCTGATTTGACTTTAGCAGATATACCATATGTTTAAATATGAAGGGAAGAGAACCAATGTAGAGAACACGTGTAGAATACAAAAAATAAAATGTCAAAAATGTCCCAGAATGCGACAGCTTTGTCAGAGGTCTTCAACATATAGATGAGGAAAATTTTAACCCTTGGTAGGGTTTTATCACTTCCTACTTGACACAATATTGCACTTTGTAGTTAGTTTGCAATTATTTTCCCACTTACTTAATTGCCTCATCTGTTATGTATGCGGAATGGGTGACATCCCAGTAACCTCTGCACATGTTTCAGGCCAAAACAGAGTCATTTTGTCAGTAGATAATGACATCTAATAGATCTTTGCTATTTACATAAGAGCAATGAACTTCATGAAATCTCAGCTTCCTCTGAGAGCAACCGTGTGTCTTTAGTGATGTGTAGAAATTACCCCAAAGAGCTTTATCACTAATGTCAGGTAGATGAAAAGATAATGGTCTAGTAAAAGATGGGTAGAATTAATTGAGGGCTGTTGTGTGCCAGGAACCATGCTGATCTCCTAACAGGAATCCTTTCATGTAATCCCCACTATACACCATGAGGAAGGTATTGGTGCTTCATAGATAGGGCATAGAAGTGCAGAGGGTTTACATTTCTTTCTCCAGGATATACACATACACTGAACAAGGAATTACAGTTGTAGAAGCAACGTTGTAATTGTTTCCCTTGCTATATTCAAACCTGCTTAGTGGGGAGGAGGGAGATTCCCTATGTCTGACACTTGATGAAAAGTAGAGCAGTCCCTGACATTTATCTTTACTTTTAGCCTAGAAAGTAGTGGTAAGGATCATGTACTCTGGAACCAGACTTCCTGGATATAAGTCCCAAACTGTGTCACTTACAAATTGTATAACCTTGGCAAGTCATTATGCCTCAGTTTTCTCCTCTATAAAATGCATAATATTTTCCTACATCCTGGGGTTTTTTGGAGGATTAAAAGAGTTAATAGAGATAATAGCTATTAGAACCACGCTTGGCACATACTAGGGGCTCTATGTGTTAGTTCTTATTACCTAGGAAATGGGAAATTTTGGGTAACTTTAATGTCAAAACACAGTTTAATTTAGTAATTATAAATGCTCCATCTTATATCCTATAATCAAAATCTCTTATGATTAATCTGGGCTTCCAATTTTGTTCCATTGTCAGATCTCTTTTATAGCCCTTCCCTATTGCTTATTAGCTGCTGTTTCTATCTTCCTCCAGGATCAAAGAGGAGGAAGAAAAGGAAGGTGAGAAGAACATGAAAGTTCCTACTTGACTGGACTTATTGTACGATAGCTTAGCAATCTCTCAACCTGACAGGTTTTAAAAGGTTTCCTTCCCCTTATGGGATGCTTTTGTGCGTGCCTGGAGACACCAGGAGAGAAAGTGCAGTACTTTTTTTTTTTTTTTTTTTAATTTTTATTTATTTATTTATGGCTGTGTGGGGTCTTCGTTTCTGCTCGAGGGCTTTCTCCAGTTGCGGCAAATGGGGGCCACTCTTCATCGCAGTGCGCGGGCCTCTCACTGTCGTGGCCTCTCCTGTTGTGGGGCACAGGCTCCAGACACGCAGGCTCAGCAATTGTGGCACACCGGTCCAGTCGCTCTGCGGCATGTGGGATCTTCCCAGACCAGGGCTCGAACCCATGTCCCCTGCATTGGCAGGCAGACCCTCAACCACTGCACCACCAGGGAAGCCCGAAAGTGCAGTACTTTGAGAATATTCTGCTACACTCTCTGAGGCACAAGAGATGGATTTTCGTCTAGCCTTTTGACCCTCCTCAGCTCCTGGTTTTCTGTCTTGCCAACCACCTCTTGGAGACACCTCATCTCTACAGCCAGTGTCTTAGGCAGGATTTACCATGGATCCAAGATTATGTTCTCTTCACCTCTACCATCATGGAGTAGTTGCAAGCAGAGTAGCTCAAAATAGCTGGATGCAAAGCTCTCTCTGTCCTCACATAACATGCTTCATAGCCTATATTATAGAACTTGTGATTCTTTGTTGTTATTGCTTTTTGTGACCAGTTACTAGAATGAACTAGGCTGGATAAAGTGAAAGAATAACATGACTTTATACTTTTTCACAATTTCCCCTTAAACAATTTCCTCCCTGTGATAGATGAAGTTTCAATCAAATTTCATTGCTTGTCAAGTTACTTCATGGTATTAACATATCAAAAATACCATGTCTAGGCTAGTCTAGTGTAATATTAAATGACATTCACTTTAAATCTTCCCTCTTCCAATTTGGCTTGAAATGGGCAAGGCAGGGGAGTTTGGGTTTCTTTCCCTACCTTGATCTTTTACTCTAGGCTGCCTCTGACTCCTCAGGTGGGATGGAGAAGAGATGAAAAGCAGAAGAAAGCTTAAATGACTGGCACAGTTGCCATACATCATTGACACACTCTATGGTGGCTGGCCCAAGATCTGTTTGTTTGTTTCCTTCTTTGAGATACTTGTAACTTCTTCAGAGAGCCCCCCAACTGGTGACCTCCATTTGTTTTTCCTAATATTCCTAAGACTGTGATTTCTTCCCGTGTAGGCAGCTTACAATGCCCCTTCATTCTCTGCTTCCAGCGGCTTTTTGCTTGGTCACTGTATACCTTCAGAAGGTCATCTTGAACAAAGTTCTTTCCAAGACTTCTCACAATTCTCTCTCTTTTGTGGCACCCACATCTGATCCAATCTACAAGAAGTATGGCATGAAGTGCCCTTCATCCCTAGGGGAGTTTCTCCTACCCTTGTCACCAGGCCTGCAAGGCAGCTAACTATTCTCTTGCCTCAAGACACTTTTATATTATTTTTAATTTATTTAGTAAATCATGAGCCATCTTTGATATTCCTCCAATTTCAGAGAACTCAAGCAAATTCTCACTTGGTTTAGGAGGAAGACAGAAGAGCCTTTCTCCTTACCTAGAGGAAGGGAGGACAAATGTCACAGGACTCTGACTTCCCTCAAAGAAATTCTCCCTTCCAAATCTCAAATTCAAATGAATTCCCAGCCTTTTCTTATTAAGTGTGGAGGGTTGGTGATACTAGCAGAACCATTTCTCTGGTTGCCTTTTATAATTCGGGCATAGAGGGTTCATCATCCCAGTTTGGAATATAAAGATACCTCCTAGCTACTGTCTGCAGTCATAGAGCTGCTAGACATTTTAGAGCTGTGATATCAGTAAAAGTCTCCTTTTAACACTCTCTTACACTATCATCTGTAGTATTTTCAAGAGGGTAGGAATAATGTCTGTCTTACTGATACATTGCTTCCCTAGTCCTTAGCTCAGTATCAGCACACATAAATATTTATTAAACCAATGAGTTGATGTGCATTTAATTTTGAGGTTATTAGTAGGGATAAATATTAGTTTTATAGATAGATTGATAGATATAAATCTAAGAAGTAGTAGCAGTAGTAGTATCTATCTACAGTTTTATAGATAGATTGATATATACCTATGGCTATTATATTTGTGTATGTATTCATGTGTATTTACGCATTATGTAAGTATGTATATGTATTACACATGAATACACATACATGACCACAGTGTTGCACATCTCTAAAAGAAACACCATGCGCATAATGGTCTGTATAAATAGAGTTACACCTTTGGGAGTGTTATTTACACAGATAATAGTGAGAATAGTGCATCTTGGAATTGTGAAAACCCTAGGACCTACTACATGAGTGTATAAATATGCATTCTTCTGGTATCTGGATATATTTCATATATTCAATTGATCACATTTATTAAATATCTACTATGTATTATGAATAGTGTTAGATGATACAGATGGTGTTAGATATCTATAGGGATAAATAAAATGAAATCGAAAATTGTAAGACAAACAGATATGATTACAAGTATATGCAAAAATGTATACAAATATAGAAAATGATTAGAATAAATTATATTTAAATGCTAGTAATTGTTTTGTTAGGTTAAGTGGAAATGGGTTTTTACTTTTCTGTTTACTTTAAAATTTTTCTTTACATATATAAAGAAAAATTAATTTCATAATCAGTTTCATAATAAAAATTCATAATGAATGAATTTCATAATGAAAAATAAACACATTCTAAATGATCTAAGATATTGATATTTTAAGTCTTCAAATCAGATCCACACATATTTACCACCCATTATTTAGGGATAATTTTAGCCAAAACAATTTATCCAAAAATCATTTTTTAGCACCTGAGAGAAAAATCTATCAACTTGAAAATAGGGTGACTGAGAAAATAAATTGGGAGACTGGACCATGCTAATTTAGAAATATTAATTATTTATGATCCTGTACCACCAAGGAAACACCAACAGCTAAAACTGTTGACTGCAATTGTAGCTGAAGACTTATTTAAGCAGTCTTTTACAAGGACTACCTAGAATAATTAGCATATTACAAACACACAGAAACATTCTTGGTCACTTCCACAGTTTCATTTTTTTAAACTCTTTTATCATTACTTTAATAAAATCACCAGAAGGGATTATTGCTGAAAATAAGCTATTTATTTGCCTGCTGTTTGCCTAGCATGTGATGAAGAAACAATATGGTTATCAGTTAATGATTTTAAAGCTTACTAAATGGCTAATTTCGAATCACATCCCATACAGATGGGAGAAAAGAAAACTGACCACATTGTCAACATCTTGAGTCATTGTGATACCAGTCTGAGCCCTTAATATGAACTCCTAACATTAATGGTATACGTTTTTGAGTTTTAAGCTTACTGATCACTGAAGTTTTGCTACGAAAGCAATTGTATCTTCAACTATTCTATCCAAGAAACTATTGTATCTTGGACCTTAAGAGAACACACGTTTTTCACTAAAGTCTACTGAGAGAATTTTATCTTTTTTACCCAGTTGCAATAGCAGTTTGTCAGTGTCCTCACAATAACATCAACCCAACACATCCATACAATGTGATTCACATCCAAAAGTACATTTGTGAATATTGAACTATAACATATATGATGAATGTTACATTAGTACCTATTACATAGATACATATTTACATTCTGGTGCTGGAGACCTAAGAGCTCTTAGGTTGATACAATAAACTAAGCTAAAAAATTATAAAATAATTGCTTATGAATTAAATATAATTCTGTAATTTTCCTTAAGATTTATATTATCTCCTATAACTTAAATTTTTGTACAGTAACATGTACTCGTACACTGGTAGTTTCAATAACAAAATAATATACATAACTTGTAGAAAATTTTATTTTCAAAATAAAATGCATTCTTTGAGTTAAAAATGTGCATTTAGGCTATGATTAAACTTACTAGTATATTCCAAGAAATGCCCTTAAAATTTAAAAAATCAAATATACTTTGTCACCCTTTAAGGGAAATGTATGTCACCATTCTCTGACTCTTTAGAGGATAAGGATTCAGGTCGACAAAAGAACTATATTCTCCATATTTTTTACAACTTTTCTTTATTAGTTAATAAAAGTCTATCTTTTCACTTGGAAAGCTTGAGAGCTAAGTCCACAATATAAGCTTTTGATAGTATTTATTTTCTCCTACTAGCATTTTCATTTCTTTTGAATATTTTTCTGTTGGTGAGAGTAAAATAAACCCCTGATTAGCAAACTGAAGCTTTTATCATGGCTACATGATACGTAGTCTAAAACTTTGATGAGCTGAGCCATAGCTCAAAATACTGGTTTTGTTTCCTCTTTTCAAAGTTCATAAGGTAGGTTGTGAATTCACAAGAATATGTCCAAGTACCCCCAAATCTGTCCTAAATAGACCTTATATAAGTATCATAAACAGAAAGGAAACTCACACTTTCCTTTTCCATTGTACCTCTTACATTCATGTCTCAAACCACAAATAATCAAAGAAAGTTTTACAAAATGCAGGCTGTGTGATGTGTAAATGATGCCAATATAGCAGAGGACCACAGAGTACCATGAACTTATTATCAAATAATGTACTAATTTTTGCTATATGTAAATACTGCGCTGACAAAATTCAAAGTAATTGTTCCAATTTGGGGACCTTTTACAAAAATGTCTTCCAAATGAGTTCATCCATGGGGCAGAAAAAGGATAAATGTGAGCCCCAAAGGCATTAAGACCAGAAACATCAGTATAATTGAGACAAGTAACCACAGGTTCTGTTCAGTCAGATGGTATTTACAGATGCCACATCAACCTACATGAAGTGCTTTCTCAGAGTCTTCAGTCAATAAGATGGAACACAAACTATCCCCTTTCCTGCTTCCCTCCATTTATTTGTCATTTAACATATCTGGAGAAGTAGATATTCCAACACTTTTAAAATAATGGAAATACTGACTGAAACTTTACCAAAGAAGTACTTTTCTTAAGCACTACTATTTCTCTAAGCATATGCACAGTAGGGTCTCTTACTGTGAATAGCGATTTGGTTATATTCAGTGACGTTTAGTGGGAGGTAAAGTGACATATTTAATAAAAGCATTTCAAATTCGTAGAAATGTCTTTAAGTGATCTTTGTTTTGTACAATTAATTAATAATACTATATTTTGCTAAATGATGTTTTGTTCGTCTTTAAAACTGGAATACGAAAATAATATATAGGTAATACTAAGTTTGAAGACATGAAAATTTTGACTCAGTCTATTTTAACCACAACATTGCAATTTCACAGATCTGAAAGAAAAAATATTTTAATGTAGTAGAAAATCTTAACTGACTTTCACTGATTCTCAGATGCCAGAGTATTGATCTATAACTTAGAAAGATAAAATCATTTTCATTAGTTTATCACTGATCACTGGAAGAAAAATATGGGGTATGTATTTCTAGAATCAACAAATTACTAGCATGATCCAAAAGAGTACCAAACCCTAGTCTTGATATATTACACTGGATTTTTCTTTTCTGTTTTTAATGTTTATAAAGAGAGATAAGTTAGATAAAAATGATTATAGGTGAATTTAGCTATTAGATAATATCTGTTTTCTTAGAAAATTAGAAGTAAATGTCACTGAGAGTCAAGATATTCTTACATTCATTTTTATAATCATTCATTCATTCATTCATTCAACATATTTCATTTTACACTTGGGGTGGGCAATGAGGCAGAATGAGAACAAAATATGCAAAGCTCCTTCCTTCATAGATCTCAAAGATTGCTAGTGCATACACAATAGGAACAAAATGTAATTATAAAAGATAAGTGTAATGGATATTATAATTTAAGAAAGACAAGATACTATGTGGGAACAGAACCAAGTCGTCAATCCACGATTGGGAAGTCAAGGTGAAACTTTCAAAAAAGAATAATATCTAACAAGTTAACCTTAGGAATGAGTAGAAGTGGATCAATAAAATAATGGGAGTATGAGATCTGAGATGAGAGTGAGAACAGTATGGTATGCATTAGAAGAACTAAATAAAGATTTTTTTTTATGGCTTGAGCATGATCCAGGGAGTGGCAGGATGAAGGTGAAGATGTAAGAAATGGTCAAATCATTTTGACCAAGGTTTTGTAAGCAATGTCTTAGAGTTTGAACTTTTTCCCGAAGTAAACAAATGAGAACCAACTATGACAGCCAGACTCCAAGATGGTACCCAGTGATTTTTGCCTCCTATTATTTACACCTCTGTGTGCTCTCCTCCCATAATGAATGAATGCTGGCCTATTTGACCAATAGAACATGACAGAAGTGATAAAGAAAGTTCTGAGATTAGGTCACAAAAATCAGTGGAGTTCTGCATTGATTGCTTGAGTCAATCTGGGGTAAACTAGCCACCATGTTTTGAAGAGATTGAAGCAGCCCTCTGGAGAGAAATCAACTTGTGATCAGCAACGTAACAGCCACGTAAGGGAGGTGAGCTTTCTTAGGAACGGATCCCCAGCCTCAGTCAAGCCTTCGTATAACTGCAGCTGCAGCCAACAAGCCATCACAGCCTTAGAGAGACTTCAGGCCAGAACCATTAAGCCAAACCACTCCTGAATTATGTATCCATAGAAACGGTGAGGAAAAGAAAATGATTTTGTTGTTTTAAGCAACTACGTTTTTGTGTGATTTCTTACATAGCATTAGTTAATGGATTAACCTACTAAAGTTTTTTAAATAGGTGAGATCACGAGATATTTTAACAGGGAATGCCATGATCAGATTTTTTTTTTTTCTTCAGAAAAGTCTCTTTGGCTACATTGTGTAGAAAGACTGAAGAAAGGCAAAATAGGAGATAAAAAGGTTACTTCGGTATTTCAGGCAAGAGGTGATGGTGACCGCACTAGAATAAATATTTAGTATTGTACTTATCTTCACTGCTACATTTACACTTACTGATATTTTAAAAATAAAATATGAATTCTTTCAGAATTTTTTTAGAATGATAACAAAACTTAAAATCAATTATTGTTTTGCCTGTTCATTTAATTCAACACTCAATAAACATCGTGGAGTTCTAGAAGTACAAGTAAGTTAGTAGAACTTTTATTCACTCGACTATTATCTGTCAAAGGCTTGCCAAGTGAAAACAGACTCTGGCACTTTTCTGCCTCCTGAAACTGATGTTAGCTATTCAGCAGACTGACAAAGAGCCCAGAAAGTGCTCATACCTAGTGACCCTGTCACCCCAGCTCTGCAATGACTTTGGAAACCTCTGTTGCGGTAGTGTGCAGTAACCACACTCAGCAGCAATTTCCAAAATGATACACTGTACTTTGCCAGGTCTGTAGCAGATGCAACACAATTTGCCAAAGCACAGGAGAGTAAAGTAGAACTTCTTTCTTTACTTCTCCTACAATTACCTGTATTGCTTAAGCTGTAGACTCAAGTCACTACTCTTTATGGCAAATATCTATTTTCCCTGACTGCCAAAGTTTATGAGATTTACATAAATCCTAGAATTTTATGAAAAGGAAATTTGGTTTTATTGTGCGTTTGCTTAATGCTTTTCACAAACTTACCAAATACCCCCATTACGATTGACTCCCTCTTCGTATTTAAGTGACAGTTCTAAGATGTTATAAATTCTCTTTCAAAAGACTAGATAAAAATATGTTTATGGTATTAAGAGATTTTAAAAGAAAGTTAGGAGGCTACAGGAACATAAATCAGGATGTTAAATGCACTTTAGATTTTTGCCTGGAAAAAAAAAGACTTCTCACTAATGTCATAAATGTGCAAATCTTCCCAACCAAAGCTCTTTCAATCTTTTCTGCTATATTCATCCTATAATTCCACCTGCCCTGTTCCCTCCCTCCCCTTCCCCTTTGTCCACCCTCCCCCACTTTTTCTCTCTGAATAGTATTGAAAAAACTTTAGCAGTTACCTCATTCAAATGACTCCTTTTCACAAGTGAGTAAACCAAAGTTCAGACGAATTAAACATCCAGACTAATGTGACACAATTTAGTGGCAAAGATAAGCCTATAATTTGAGTTTCCTAAATTTTTTTCAAATCTTTTTTTTTCCCACTTCTTGTCATTAAAGACCAGTTAAATACCAGTTCGGGCATCCATTACTTCTACCTACAGTGTAGATAAATTCCACCATTTCTTTCTTTCATTCTTTCTAATTTTAAAAAATTTAAAAATTTTTTTGTTTTTTATTTTTTTGGTCCTGTCTTTATACCTAGGAGGGCACTCTCAAAAAGCTGGTGAATATTGTGTGAGTTTGTTCCTCCAGGAAGCAGATGTTAAGCCAAAGTTAGGAGTACAAATTATCTTGGAAAGTAATATCGGTGAAGAAATAAGAGAAAGCAGGTTTGGGCAGGAGGAACTGCCAGGCAGAATGCAGATCTGACGAAGTCTCAGCCAGCCCACTGGGCAGCCTCAAAGATTACCCATTAGACGAGTCCCCTGTTGACAGGAAGTGTCTAGGTGCTGGCACTACATTCTGGCTTAGTCACTGTCTAAGGCTATTCTGAGGAGCAGATGGCCTCAGCTCAGTCTGAGGTGGACCCAAAGGAGTTAACAGTTGGTCCTCACAACTGGGCAATGAGTATTTTCCTGAAGGAGGCGCTGATCTGTGCAACTGTGCAGTGTCTGCCACAGGTGGTAAGAGCCACTCAATTGCTAGCCAAGAACAGGAACTAAAGACTGGACGTCTATCAAGATGTTTTTACCCTGGGGTTCCATATGGAACTAGAGAATCAGTAAGAATGGGGGGATTATGCTAGATTCCAGGTTTTTTCACAGTTTTCTGACACCTGGTTTTAGTGAAGGTACTTAGCAATGGAGGATCAAGAGGAGTGCCTTTGACTACATTTAGGTCAGAATATTACAAAGGGAGTAAGTAGCAACACTAGAGAACAGGATAGTGAATAGTCTTAACAAACCTGACCAGTGAAGTCAGCCTAGGTTGTGCTTCAGTGCAAACGACTCTAAAACATCCGTGACTTACAACACAAATGTTATTCCTCACTCACCATACATGTCCATTGTTGGCTGCCTGCAGCTTTGTCATGCCATCTTCTTTTAGGACACAATATGTCTGTCACAGGAGAAGGAAAAAGAGAGAGAATGGCAAAGTCTGTGCCAACTCTTAAAGCCTGTGCCAGCAAGTGACATCCTTCCCTTTGTTCACACTTCATTGACCAAAACACATCCCATCATCACATGGGTACACCTGAGTTCAACTTTGTGGACGGGTGTAATCTCTCAAGGAGGAGGGCAGGGCATACAGGGGACAGCAACACAGTCCAAGACAGAGCCAGGGGGAGGCACCCTCAGTGGGGCTGGGTGCCCGCACTACTGTCAGGCTTCACCTCCCAGGAGGAGATTGTTTTATTTACGGCCAATCTTAAATCTTCTTGATCTTTATCAACTAAGGAAACAGGCCTTCCCAAACAACAGTCAAAAGAAAATCCATTCTGAGATTTTAATTTTATAAAATTGCTCTCCCTTGTAATTCAATAAACTGGAATATGCAGAGATCTCAGCTTCTTTGTGCTGTAGATTATGATATTTATATATTAGAAATATCTTGAAATGATTTTGAGAAGTTTGATACAAAGGTGAAGGACGATACAAAACAAAGGTGAACTATTATTGTTCTTACCTTATAATTAGTATTGACTTCCCTTTCTCTTTTTTTTAAAGTTTATTTTTTTTGATGTGGGCCATTTTTAAAGTCTTTATTGAATTTGTTATGATATTGCTTCCGTTTTATGTTTTGGCTTTTTGGCCATGAGACATGTGGGATCTTAGTTCCCTGACCAGGGATCAAACCCTCACGCCCTACACTGGAAGGCAAAGTCTTAACCACTGGACCGCCAGGGAAGTCCCTCCCCTTTCTCTTGAACCCAGATGACTTTTTAGATTCCCAAGTCCCTTCAGACTGTAATCCTCTATACATATAGATCATCCTTCAAAAGATGCAGAAAGAAAAGCAATGTTAAAAAGTATCCAAGGAACCCTTAATAAAAAGAAATAGAGAATTTTGGAAATCTGTAAAAGGAAGAGAAAAAAGGGGCTTCACATAGATATTTGAATTCTTATCAACCAACAACATAGCCTCATTGAAGAATATCTTTATTTTCCATCAGGTACATGATGCATTAAAAAACACAAAAGAATGAAAAAATTTTTTCTACAAAGTGAGAGAATCACTGAGAAATAAATGTAATGTCCAAAATATAAAGCTTCACAGCATGATTATCCTTTCATTGAGATGTAAGCAACATTCTAGGAAATGTTGTGGTCCTAATTACAATATGATGAAATACACGTTTGGAAAATAGCACACTTGAAAAATATGTAATATTCATTGTAACAGCAAGAAAAAGACACAAATATGGTGTGTTATATTTCTACTTCTCATAAATAGTACCTAAATAGTTTAGGCTACAATTTTCAAAAGAAGATGGGATATTTTGAAAATAAGCTAACCTTATTTGTAAATTGGTTCATATGTAATTCAGTGAAAAATGCATATATTTTTATAGAAATTATTTCTTAAATAGTTGGAGGCTACACGAATGAATTATTTGTTTATTTATTTTAATAGTCAAATATTCTAGAGGCTCTGTAATAGCAAATCACTGATCAGATTGATGTTTGCTCTGTGGCATTATACAGACTCAGAGATATAGACATCGATGACGCATTGCATCATACACATGTATACACGCTTCTTCACTGAATTACTATGATAATGCATTGCCTCAGAGGGAAGTGTAACCATTACAGATAGTTATTTTGGAATCATAGCCTAGCATTGACTCAAATATCTAGAGAGAAGTTTTCCAGCAACTTCAGTCATCTGAATGCCACCATATCTATTGAGAAAACCCAAAGGTCTGAATTGTCAAATCAGACTCACACAAATCATAAACCTCACCCAGGGTCAAGCTTTACTAATGATTTCAAGGATACACATAATCAAATGACACAGACAAAGCAGGGACATATACAGAAAGACGAACACAACTTCCCAGGCCTTTCTTGTCAATCAGGACCAGGTTAACAAATGAAGCCCCTGACAGACATGTACAGTGCTAGTTTTTACCTAAAAGGAGCTGTTTGAACATTTTTAAAAATCTCCATTTTACACTAGGAGTGTCACAGAGTATACATTACATTTCTAGGGGACCATGCCACATAGATCCATAGATTCTATGTTTGTTTTCCGTAAGCACTCTAGACATCCTGCTATAGCAGTCCATAGATAATGACCCTCCCACTAGTGCATACCATTAGTGTTTGCCAGGTGATCTGTCACTAACTTATTTCAAGGAAATTTCTTTTCCAGGGCTGTCCTCAGGTTAAGGAGCCTTACAGGTCTCTACTAATCATCCCTTCCAATTTTTACTATAAATAATAATGATAAAATATCTTACAACTATAAAAACTAAGAAGCAGAACTTGGCATAGAGGAAGATGTCTTAAAGCAGGGGTCCCCAACCCCCAAGCCGCGGACCGGTACCGGTCCTGTTAGGAACTGGGCCTCACAGCAGGAGGTGAGCAGGGAGCAAGCAAAGCTTCACCTGCCGCTCCCCATCGCTCGCATTACCGCCTGAACCACCACCCCTGCCCGCCCCCCTCCCGCCACCGGTCTGTAGAAAAATTGTCTTCCACAAAACCGGTCCCTGGTGCCAAATATGTTGGGGACAGCTGTCTTAAAGAGTGGTCTGGACTACTGAGACTCAGGAGGAGGAGGGGAGTCACAAAGAGAACAGAAAAATGAGTGTAGGAATGACAAGGAAAGTGAAACAAAACAGAAAAGCAAATGCAGGAGGGGCAGGAAAACTGATGGAGACAAATGCAAAGAGGAGTGGGGATAGCAGTGGTGGGCTGTGAATACCAAAAGCTGTGGAAGAGTTTAGAAGCTATTACAGAAACAGCACTAGAAAATACAAGTGCCATGGTAGTAATTACCAGTGGATACAGTACTTAGGAAAAGAAGAAAACTAGCAGTAATAATAATGGCCAGCATTTATTAATCACCTACTGTGTGCCACATACTATGCCTTTACTTGTATCTTGTGTCATTTAATCATCAGAGTTTAGAGGGGGTTTACTATTTTATAGATTAAGATGAGAAATCGCTTGCCTACGCTATTGCAGGAAAGAAGGGAGAAAAGCCAGACTCAAATTCAATTCAGTGACCCCAGATCCAATATTCTTAGTCACTGCAGTCTAGTATGAGTGTGCTGTGGAACAGGATGACAGAGACTGTCATTCCAACTCAGGACATCTCAGTGTGACAGGAAGGTGTAGTAGAACAGGGTGTATTTGAGCAGGTGAGAACTCTGAGCGTCAGAGAGAAAATTTGGAGTGATCAGTATACAGATAGTAATCGAAGTCCTGGAAATAGATAAGATTACTCAAGGGAAGTGTATATAATGAGAAGAAAATAGAGTTCTATTAAGAACACTCAGGAAAAAATTTTAAAAAGGGCAGCTCATGAAGGAGACTAAAGAATAGACAGAGAGGGGGAAAAAGTAACTAGAAAAAAAGCGGTGTCATAGAATAGAAGAAGAGAGAATATCACCAGAACAGGGAAATCAATTGCTTAACCAAGAGGCTAAGAAAAGTAGAAGTGAACAGATTACATTGGAATTAAGAATAAAAGCACATTGCTGAATATTTAGAGTGGTTTACTAGCGTAAAAAGTTGAAGACAGTTGGCAGTGGATTAAGGAACGGATGAAAGGTGAGGTGGAGAAGATAAAAACTAAAACCTTTAGTTTTAAAAAGGACTATTTTAAAGGGAATATTAGCTAGAGCTGAGCAGGTGAAGTTAAGAAATTTTGTTTATCTTGTTTTTGTTTATTAACGTTGTTGCTTTTTAAAGGAGACTCTTAAGCATGTTTAATGCTAATAGGAAGTATCCTAAAATAAGGGAGAAGTTATAGATACAAAGGAAGAGGAATGAATCAGTTAATTAATTAATTAATGGAGCATATCAGTTTCCTATCGCTGTATAACAAATTACCACAAAACCACTGGCTTCAAACATGAGAAATTTATTCTCATCATATTACCTTTTTCTCTTTTCTAATCAAATCTCCTTCTGCCTCACTCTTAAAAGGACACTTGTGATTACATTTAGGACAGATCTAGCTAACCCAAAAAAATATTTTCTCATGATGCTTAATTTAATCACAACTGCCAAGTCCCTCTTGTCATATATGGTAATATTCACAGGTTCAGAGATGAGAACCTGGATATTTTGGGGGACCATTATTCACCTACCACATGGTGCAAACTTCATGATGCACAATAATGCTCTCTTGTCTCACTCTAAATGTACGACCACAGGGTGACAAATGGTATTCTCTAATACCCTGCAACCCCACTACACTGCATGTTTACTCTGACATTATCCGAAATGAGAATCTCATACCTTCTCCTTTGTCCAATGGTGTCCTCACCTCTAGTCCCACTTCCTTTCCACTCACTCTTCCCTCTCAAATGCTGACATAGATAAAATAGTCAGCCTAAAGTTTCTTCACTTTCATCACAAAATTTGCAGACCTACATGAAACTGAACTTCTATCTCTGCCCCTCTATTTTTTCTTACAATAAATGAAATGTCCCTGTTCATATTAAACTTCTCCTTTTGTGGTCTAGCTCTCACAATGCTCACCTTCTAATGAACCTGGCTCTGGCAATTAACCCCTCTCCTGCATAATCAGTTTCTTTCTACCAAGTCAATCCTACCAACGTACATATTCTAGAATCTTCCTACTTTATAAAACCCTCTTTGGCTCCACGTTGCCTTGCAGCTATCATTCTTCTTCTTGGTTCCCTTTAACAATAAGCTGATTGGAAGAGTTGTTTATTGTCTCCCTCTTCTTTGTCCTCCATTCTCTCCTCAAAAGATCATCGTTCAACTGAAATAGCTCTTGTAACACATGACTTCCCCCATGCTAACTTTAACAGCTATTTCACTGTTTTAATATTACTGGATCTCTCCGCTAAACAGTTGGCCACTTGCTTCTTCTTGAACTACAATATGTTCTTTCCTTGGCTTCTGTGGCAACACTCCTCCTTGGCTTTTCTCTTACCTCACTAGCTATTTCTCAGTCTCCTTTGTTGATTCCTCTATTATATGTATTCCTCTTTTATTCAATATTGGCGCGTCCCAAAGCTATGTTCTAGATTTTTTGCTCTTCTTTCTCTATAATTTCTGTTTAGATTATTTCACCTGGTCCCATGACTTTACAACCCGTATGCAATTGGGTCTCAAATATTAATAGCCAGCGCTGACCTCTCTTCTGAATTCCAAATGCAAATATCCAACTACCAATTAGACATTCCTAACTGCAACTTTAAGAAACATCTCAAATTTAGCAAGCCCAATACCTAACGCTGGAGTGCAACTTTATCTTTACCTTAAAAGTATACCGCTTCCATGCTCCTCAATTCAGTGAATGATACCACAAAATTACTAAAGTAGAAAAGAAATTGCAGTTATCATTGTTCCTTTCTTTTACTCACCTTCTACATCAAATATATCAAAAAGTCTTTTTGGTTCAACCCTCCAAATATATTCTTAATCTGTAATCATTTTCTACTTTTCTACGATCACATAAACTCAAGCCACCATTTTCTCCCATCAACACTGCTTGAATTACCTACTAAATGATATCTTTTCTTCTAATTTTTTTTAACATCTTTATTGGAGTATAATTGCTTTACATTGTTGTGTTACTTTCTGCTGTATAACAAAGTGAATCAGCTATACGTATACATATATCCCCATATCCCCACCCTCTTGTGTTTCCCTCCACCCTCCCAATCCCACCCCTCTAGGTGGTCACAAAGCCCCAAGGTGATCTCCCTGTTCTATGCGGCTGCTGCCCACTAGCTATCTATTTTACATTTGGTAGTGTGTATATGTCAATGCCACTCTCTCACTTCGCCCCAGCTTACCCTTCCCCCGCCCCATGTCCTCAAGTCCATTCTCTACGTCTCTATCTTTATTCCTGTCTTGCCCATAGGTTCTTCAGAACCTTTTTTTTTTGATTCCATATATATGTGTTAGCATACAGTATTTGTTTTTCTCTTTCTGACTTACTTCACTCTGCATGACAGACTCTAGGTCCATCCACCTCACCACAAATAACTCAATTTTGTTTCTTTTTATGGCTGAGTAATATTCCATTGTATATATGTGCCACATCTTTATCCATTCATCTGTCGATGGACACTTAGGCTGCTTCCATGTCCTGGATATTGTAAATAGAGTTACAATGAACACTGTGGTACATGAATCTTTTTGAATTATGGTTTTCTCAGGGTATATGCCCAGTAGTAGGATTGCTGGGTCCTATGGTAGTTCTATTTTTACTTTTTTAAGGAACCTCCATACTGTTCTCCATAGTGGCTATATCAATTTACATTCTCACCAACAGTGCAAGAGGGTTCCCTTTTCTCCACACCCTCTCCAGCATTTATTGTTTGTAGATTTTTTGATGATGGCCATTCTGACCAGTATGAGGTGATACCTCATTGTGGTTTTGATTTGCATTTCTCTAATGATTAGTGATGTTGAGCATCCTTTCATGTGTTTGGTGGCAATCTGTATATCTTCTTTGGAGAAATGTCTATTTAGGTCTTCTGCCCATTTCTGGATTGGGTTGTTTGTTTTTCTGATATTGAGCTGCATGAGTTGCTTGTATATTTTGCAGATTAATCCTATGTCAGTTGCTTCCTTTGCAAATATTTTCGCCCATTCTGAGGGTTGTCTTTTCATCTTGTTTTTGGTTTCCTTTGCTGTGCAAAAGCTTTTAAGTTTCACTGGGTCCCATTTGTTTATTTTTGTTTTTATTTCCATTTCTCTAGGAGGTGGGTCAAAAAGGATCTTGCTGTCATTTATGTCATAGAGTGCTCTGCTTATGTTTTCCTCTAAGAGTTTTATAGTGTCTGGCTTTACATTTAGGTCTTTAATCCATTTTTAGTTTATTTTTGTGTATGGTGCTGGGGAGTGTTCTAATTTCATTCTTTTACATGTGGCTGTCCAGTTTTCCCAGCACCACTTATTGAAGAGGCTGTCTTTCTTCCACTGTATATTCTTGCCTCCTTTATCAAAAATAAGGTGACCCATATGTGCATAGGTTTATCTCTGGGCTTTCTATCCTATTCCATTGATCTATATTTCTGTTTCTGTGTCAGTAGCATACTGTCTTGATTAGTGTAGCTTTGTAGTACAGTCTGAATTCAGGGAGCCTGATTCCTCCAACTCCGTTTTTCTTTCTCAAGATTGTTTTGGCCTTTCGGGGTCTTTTGTGTTTCCATACAAATTGTGAAATTTTTTTGTTCTAGTTCTGTGAAAAATGCCACTCGTAGTTTGACAGGGATTGCATTGAATCTGTAGATTGCTTTGGGTAGTATAGTCATTTTCACAATGTTGATTCTTCCAATCCAAGATCATGGTATATCTCTCCATCTGTTGGTATCATCTTTAATTTCTTCCATGGGTGTCTTATAGTTTTCTGCATACAGGTCTTTTGTCTCCTTAGGTAGGCTTATTCCTAGGAATTTTATTCCTTTTGTTGCAATGGTAAATGGGAGTGTTTCCTTAATTTCTCGTTCAGATTTTTCATCATTAGTGTAAAACAATGCAAGAGATTTCTGTGTATTAATTTTGTATCCTGCTACTTTACCAAATTCATTGATTAGCTCTAGTAGTTTTCTGGTAGCATCTTTACTCTGCTCTATGTATAGTATCATGTCATCTGCAAACAGTGACAGTTTTACTTCTTTTCCAGTTTGGATTCCTATTATTTCTTTTTCTTCTCTGATTGCTATGGCTAAAACTCCCAAAACTATGTTGAATAATAGTGGTGAGAGTGGGCAGCCTTGTCTTGTTCCTAACCTTAGAGGAAATGGTTTCAGTTTTTCACCATTGAGAAAGATCTTGGCTGTGGGTTTGTCATATATGGCCTTTATTATGCTGAGGTAAGTTCCCTCTATGCCTACTTTCACAAGGGTTTTTATCATAAATGGGTGTTGAATTTTGTCGATAGCTTTTTCTGCATCTATTGAGATGATCATATGGTTTTCATCCTTCAATTTGTTAATATGGTGTATCACATTGATTGATTTCCGTATATTGTAGAATCTTTGCATTCCTGGGATAAACCCCACTTGAACATGGTGTATGATCCTTTTAATGTGCTGCTGGATTCTGTTTGACAGTAGTTTGTTGAGGATTTTTGCATCTATGTTCATCAGTGATATTAGCCTGTAGTTTTTTTTTTGTGACATCTTTGGTTTTGGTATCAGGGTGACGGTGGCCTCGTAGAATGAGTTTGGGAGTGTTCCTCCCTCTGCTATATTCTGGAAGAGATTGAGAAGGATAGATGTTAACTCTTCTCTAAATGTCTGATAGAATTCACCTGTGAAGCCCTCTGGTCCTGGACTTTTGTTTGTTGGAAGATTTTTAATCACAGTCTCAATTTCAGTGTTTGTGACTGGTCTGTTTATATTTTCTATTTCTTCCTGGTTCAGTCTCGGAAGGTTGTGCTCTTCTAAGAATGTGTCCATTTCTTCCAGGCTGTCCATTTTATTGGCATAGAGTTGCTTGTAGTAATCTCTCATGATCCTTGTTATTTCTGCAGTGTCAGTTGTTACTTCTCTTCTTTCATTTCTAATTCTGTTGATTTGAGTCTTCTCCCTTTTTTTCTTGATGAATCTGATAATGGTTTATCAATTTTGTTTATTTTCTCATAGAACCAGCTTTTAGTTTTATTGATCTTTGCTATTTTTTCCTTCATTTCTTTTTCATTTCTTTCTGATCTAATATTTATGATTTCTTTCCTTCTGCTAACTTGGTTTTTTTGTTGTTGTTGTTCTTCTTTTCATAATTGCTTTAGGTGAAAGGTTAGGTTGTTTAATTGAGATGTTTCTTGTTTCTTGAGGTAGGATTGTATTGCTATAACTTCCCTCTTAGAACTGCTTCTGCTGCATCCCATAGGTTTTGGGTTGTCATGTTTTCATTGTCATTTGTTTCTAGGTATTTTTTGATTTCCTCTGATTTCTCCAGTAATCTCTTGGTTATTTAGTAGCATACTGTTCAGCCTCCATGTGTTTGTATTTTTTACAGGTTTTTTCCTGTAATTGATATCTAGTCTCATAGCATTGTGGTCAAAATGATACTTAATATGATTTCAAGTTTCTTAAATTTACAAAGGCTTGATTTGTGACCCAAGAGATGATCTATCCTGGAGAATGTTCCATGAGTACTTGAGAAGAAAGTGTATTCTGTTGCTTTTGGATGTAATGTCCTATAAATATCAATTAAGTCCATCTTGTTTAATGTGTCATTTAAAGTTTGTGTTTCCTTATTTATTTTCATTTTGGTGATCTATCCATTGGTGAAAGTCGGGTGTTAGAGTCCCTTACTGTGATTGTGTTACTGTCAATTTCCCCTTTTATGGCTCTTAGCATTTGCCTTATGTATTGAGGTGCTCCTATTTTGGGTGCATCAATATTTACAATTGTTATATCTTCTTCTTGGATTAATCCCTTGATCATTATGTAGTGTCCTTCTTTGTCTCTTGTAATAGTCTTTATTTTAAAGTCTATTTTCTCTGATATGAGAATTGCTACTCCAGCTTTCTTTTGATTTCCACTTGCATGAAATATCTTTTTCCATCCCCTCAAATTCAGTCTGTATGTGTCCCTAGGGCTGAAGTGGGTCTCTTGTAGAAAGCATATATACAGGTCTTGTTTTCCTGTACATTCAGCCAATCTATGTCTTTTGGTTGGAGCATTTAATCCATTTACATTTAAGGTAATTATCGATGTGTATGTTCCTATTACCATTTTCTTAATTGTTTTGGGTTTGTTATTGTAGGTCTTTTCCTTCTCTTGTGTTTCCTGCCTAGAGAAGTTCCTTTAGCATTTGCTGAAAGGCTGGTTTGGTGGTGCTGAATTCTCTTAGCTTTTGCTTGTCTGTAAAGGTTTTAATTTCTCTGTCAAATCTGAATGAGATCCTTGCTGGGTAGTGTAATCTTGGTTGTAGGTTTTTTCCTTTCATCACTTTAAATATGTCCTGCCACACCCTTCTGGCTTGCAGAGTTTCTGCTGAAAGATCAGCTGTTAACCTTATGGGGATTCCCTTGTATGGTATTTGTTGTTTTTCCCTTGCTGCTTTTAATATTCTTTCTTTGTATTTAACTTTTGATAGTTTCATTAATATGTGTCTTGGCGTGTTTCTCCTTGGATTTTTCCTATATGGGACTCTGTGCTTCCTGGACTTGATTACCTATTTCCTTTCCCATATTAGGGAAGTTTTCAACTATATTCTCTTCAAATATTTTCTCAGTCCCTTTCTTTTTCTCTTCTTCTTCTGAGACCCCTATAATTCAAATGTTGGTGGGTTTAATGTTGTTCCTGAGGTCTCTAAGACCATCCTCAATTCTTTTCATTCTTTTTTCTTTATTCTGCTCTGTAGTAGTTATTTCCACTATTTTATCTTCCAGGTGACTTATCCATTCTTCTGCCTCAGTTATTCTATTATTGATTCCTTCTAGAGAATTTTTAATTTCATTTATTGTGTTGTTCATCATTGTTTGTTTGCTCTTTAGTTCTTCTAGTCCTTGTCAAATGTTTCTTTCATTTTCTCCGTTCTATCTCCAAGATTTTGGATCATCTTTACTATCATTACTCTGAATTCTTTTTCAGGTAGACTGCCTATTTCCTCTTCATTTGTTTGGTCTGGTGGGCTTTTACTTTGCTCCTTCATCTGCTGCGTATTTCTCTGTCTTCTTATTTTGCTTAACTTACTGTGTTTGGGGTCTCCTTTTCACATGCTGCAGGTTCGTAGATCCCGTTCTTTTTGGTGTCTGCCCCCAGTGGGTAAGGTTGGTTCAGTGGGTTGCGTAGGCTTCCTGGTGGAGGGGCTGGTGCCTGTGTTCTAGTGGATGAGGCTGGATCTTGTCTTTCTGGTGGGCAGGACCGCGTTCAGTGGTGTGTTTTGGGGTGTCTGTGAACTTATTATGATTTTAGCCAGCCTCTCTGTCTTGCTAGTTGTTTGGCATGGGGAGTCCAGCACTGGAGCTTGCTGGTCATTGAGTGGAGCTGGGTCTTAGCATTGAGATGGTGATCTCTGGGAGAGCTCTCGCTGATTGATATTACGTGGGGCCAGGAGGTCTCTGGTCATCTAATGTCCTGAACTTGGCTCTGCCACCTCAAAGGCTGAGGCCTGACAATAAGCCAGAGCACCAAGACTCTGTCAGCCACATGGTTCAGAAGAAATGGGAGAAAAAAAAGAAAAACAAAATATAATAAAATAAAGTTATTAAAATAAAAAAATTAATTATTAAATTAAAAGAATAAAAAAAGTAATTAAAAAAAAAGGAAAAAGAAGAAGAGAGCAACCAAACCAATAAACAAATCCACCAATGATAACAAGCACTAAAAACTAAACTAAGATAAACATAAAAATCAGAAACTAGTCAGTCGCATACAGCAAACCCCAAGTCTACAGTTGCTCCCAATGTCCACCACCTCAATTTTTGGATGATTCATTGTCTTCTCAGGTATTCCACAGATGCAGGGTACATCAAGTTGATTGTGGAGATTTAATCTGCTGCTCTTGAGGCTGCTGGGAGAGATTTCCCTTTCTCTTCTTTGTTCACACAGCTCCTGGGATTCAGCTTTGGATTTGGCCCTGTGTCTGCATGTAGCTCACCCTCTGGCGTCTGTTCTTTGCCCAGACACAAGGGGGTTAAAGTAGCAGCTGATTAGGGGCTCTGGCTCACTCAGGCCAGGGTGAGGTAGGGGGACAGAATGTGGGGTGAGCCTGTGGTGGCAGAGGCCAGCATGACATTGCAACAGCCTGAGGCACGTTGTGTGTTCTCCTGGGGAGGTTGTCCCTGGATTATGGGACCCTGACAGTGGTGTGCTGCACAGGCTCCTGGTAGGGGAGGTGTGGATAGTGATCTGTGCTTGCACACAGGCTTCTTGGTGGCTGCAGCAGCCATGTTAGAATGTCATGCCTGTCTCTGGTGTCCATGCTGATAGTCGCGGCTCTAGCCCATCTCTGGAGCTTGTTTAGGTGGTGTTCTGAATCTCCTCTCCTCGTGCACCCCGAAACAATAGTCTCTTGACTCTTAGGCAGTTCCAGGTCTCTTGACTCTTAGGCAATTCCAGGCTTTTCCCCAGATTCCCTCCCGGCTAGCTGTGGCGCACCAGCCCCCTTCAGGCTGTGTTCACACAGCCAACCCCAGTCCTCTCACTGGGATCTGACCTCTGAAGCCCAAGCCTCAGCTCACAGCCCCCGCCCGCCCCAGCGGGTGAGCCAACAAGCCTCTCAGGCTGGTGAGTGCTGGTCAGCACCAATCCTCTGTGCGGGAATCTCTCCACTTTGCCCTCTGCACCCCTGTTGCTGCGCTCTCCTCCATGGCTCCGAAGCTTCTCCTCTGCCCAGCCCCTGTCTCCGCCAGTGAAGGGGCTTCCTAGTTTGTGGAAACTTTTCCTCCTTCACAGCTCCTTCCCAGAGGTGCATGTCCTGTCCCTATTCTTTTGTCTCTGTTTTTTCTTTTGCTCTACCCAGGTACATGGGGAGTTTCTTGCCTTTTGGGAAGTCTGAGGTCTTCTGCCAGAGTTCAGTAGGTGTTCTGTAGGAGCTGTTCCACATGTAGATGTACTTTTGATGTATTTGTGGGGAGAAAGGTGATCTCCATGTCTTACTCCTCTGCCATCTTTAAGGTCCCACCTCTTCTTCCACTCTTAACTTTCATCCACCAACAGAGTGATTTGTTTTTGTTTGTGTGTTTTCATCTATATCAGATCATGTCATTCACTCTCATGCTTAAAAACCACTAAATGCTTCCTATATAACCTATATTTGGCTCCTGAATCACTCTCTGAACTAACCCCCCACTGTACTTTCCCATGATCATTCATATATATCCACACTGACCTTATATCTATACTTGTAACACACCAAGTCATTTCCCAAGTTAGGACTCATGTCTTGTTCTGCCCAATGAAATCATAGGCTTCTTCTCCATATCTTCTCATGATTGGCTCCTTCGTGTCATTCAAATCTGTGATCAAATATCACTTCCTCAGTGAAGCCTTCCTGCCCAAATGATATAAACTTACACACCCAGAGATCCAGTATCTAATTCATGACCTGTCTTATTATTCTTCAAAGCGTTTGCTACTAGATGAAACTAATCATATTTTCCTAGCAACTGGTTATTTCCTCCAATAGAGTATAAGCTCTCTGAGAATCAGGTCCTCATATATATTACTCATTGCTGTGGCCCAAGAGCCTAAAACATTACCTGGCACAAAGTAGAAAATATATAGATATAAAATAAATGAATGAAAAATGAGGAGGTTTTAGCAGTGGTACACTGACAGTTGAAAAAAATTAGCCTAACATAGAAACACAGAATTTTTCTTGTTTTACTATGCTACCTTGTTAGTGTCAACAAGTTGGTAGTTGAGGAAAGTGAGGAAATTTAAGAGGTTATCCTGATGGTCATTATTTAGAAAAAGTTATAATAGGAGTTGACCTAAAACTAGTAAACTGTAGACCAAATTTAATATATGCATATATGTTTGTTTATTTATTTGTTTGTTTCATTCTTTTTGCCTTACAAAGAGTACAAAAGAATGAAGTAAATTCGATGTTTATTAGTTTGGAGATATGACATGATAAACTCATATTCCTGGCTTTTCTCACAGGAACAAAACACCTGGCATCCTTGGGCCCACATTTCAGCATGGCAACCATCTGGTAGAGGTGAGGGGTAGCTGCCCCACTCAGATAGGGCTTACAAGCTTCAGTCTCCACTATGCCCACTTCACTCCTTTTCACCATGTTTCAGGCCTTGTGCATTTGATTTTGACTTCCCCCGAACCAAAGCCAAAAAAAGCAACTACTTGGTTTCATGTTAAAGATTTCTACCACCAAGGACTAAATAATCTCAAGTCATTCTTTATGTAAAACCATTTCAAAAGGGGCAACTTGGCATTTTATTGACTTAACTTAGTGCCTAGTTATCATGATACTCCATTGTGTAAGGAAAGGAATATAGGATAATGGTAATGTTAGGTTACAATCTGTTAGCAGCACTTTAAAAAAAAAACAAACTGTAAATTGTTTAGCAAACTACATCATGTATTATTATTTAATGACATTTTATTTTGTTTGTTTTGCTTTTTAATGTGAAGGTTGTATAGCAGAAGTTAAATAAATGAGAAATAGTCCTGTCTATAAAGAAAACATGAAAAACTTGAGTTTCAGTGTGTCGCAGTAAGGTTTGGTCTTAATTTTGGTTTTGCTCCAAATTCAGACTAAATTTTAGCCTTTGCCCTTGGCTCACATGACATCTCAATCTGTATGCTGAGTCTGTGCTATCTATCCATACTGATATTTTTAAGCACCCCCGACAGTTATGCCTCATTGCTTTAAATTACATATACCCAATGACTGAATTCATTGAGCATAAGAATTGATAAATTTCCCAGTCAGACCTGTAAGATATTCAAGTTCAGGAGTCCAAAAGGATTAATATAAAATTCACGTACATTGCAAGCTTAGAGGAAGGTGCTTGGCATTTTTCTGTTTTAGTTTGCTTAAAAATGCATGTTGGCATTAGAAGTCAAACTTTGATGATTCTTTTACAACGATATCAAGACTCCTGTTGTAGATTCAGAAAACAAATCTATATGAATGTTTTTAAAATTCAGAGCCTAACTCTTAGAGGAAAACGTAGGCAGAACACTCTATGACATACATCACAGCAAGATTCTTTTTGACCCAGCTCCCAGAGAAATGGAAATAAGAACACAAATAAACAAATGGGACCTAATGAAACTTAAAAGCTTTTGCACAGCAAAGGAAACCATAAACAAGACCAAAAGACAACCATCAGAATGGGAGAAAATATTTGCAAATGAAGCAACTGACAAAGGATTAATCTCCAAGATTTACAAGCAGCTCATGCAGCTCAATAACAAAAAAACGAACAACCCAATCCAAAAATGGGCAGAAGACCTAAATAGACATTTCTCCAAAGAAGATATACAGATGGCCTACAGACACATGAAAGAATGCTCAACATCATTAATCATTAGAGAAATGCAAATCAAAACTACAATGAGATATCATCTCACACCGGTCAGAATGGCCATCATCAAAAAATCTAGAAACAATAAATGCTGGAGAGGGTGTGGAGGAAAGGGAACACTCTTGCACTGTTGGTGGGAATGTAAATTGATACAGCCACTATGGAGAACAGTATGGAGGTTCCTTAAAAAACTACAAATAGAACTACCATACGACCCAGCAATCCCACTACTGGGCATATACCCTGAGAAAACCATAGGTCAAAAAGAGTCATGTACCAAAATGTTCATTGCAGCTCTATTTACAATAGCCAGGACATGGAAGCAACCTAAATGTCCATCGACAGATGAATGGATAAAGAAGATGTGGCACATATATACAATGGAATATTACTCAGCCATAAAAAGAAATGAAATGGAGGTATTTGTAATGAGGTGGATGGAGTTAGAGTCTGTCATACAGAGTGAAGTAAGTCAGAAAGAGAAAAACAAATACAATATGCTAACACATATATACGAAATCTAAGGGGAAAAAAAAAAAAAAAAGGCCACGAAGAACCTAGTGGCAAGACGGGAATAAAGACACAGACCTACTAGAGAACGGACTTGAGGATATGGGGAGGGGGTGGGGTGAGATGTGACAGGGTAAGAGAGTGTCATGGACATATATACACTACCAAATGTAAAACAGATAACCAGTGGGAAGCAGCCGCATAGCACAGGGAGATCAGCTCGGTGCTTTGTGACCACCTAGAGGGGTGGGATGGGGAGGGTGGGAGGGAGGGAGATGCAAGAGGGAGGAGAAATGGGAACATATTGTATATGTATAACTGATTCACTTTGTTATAAAGCAGAAGCTAACACACCATTGTAAGGCAATTATACTTCAATAAAGATGTTTAAAAAAAGAAAAAAAAAATTCAGAGCCTATAGTTTTAAAAGGATTTTCAGTGAACATTCTTAAAAAGTATTTTTCCTTAAAAACTCATAGCCATTCTTCATATCACTTATTTATAACTATCTAAGAACTGAAATATTGTTTTCAAGATAAAAGATCTTTAAGGAAACAGCATGACATCACTCTTTCACAAAAAGCAATTTGAACTGCATTTGGACACCAACACAATAAATCAGTTTCTCTCCCCCTCCTTTTTTTGAAAAATATATTTTATATATTTTGAGCACAAATACAAGTCAATCTCCAGCAGACAGTCCATTAAATAGTGCCAAACTGATGTTAATAAACCTGTATAACTCAAATTATGTTAACTCCTTAATCACTCAAAAAA
The DNA here is from genome assembly GCF_965194805.1 of Balaenoptera borealis. Taxonomy (NCBI): domain Eukaryota; kingdom Metazoa; phylum Chordata; class Mammalia; order Artiodactyla; family Balaenopteridae; genus Balaenoptera; species Balaenoptera borealis. The sequence goes on from NC_138863.1 coordinate 23,137,382, forward strand.
GGTACTGCCAGAAATCCTTCTCCTGGAAAATTATAGTTATATGCTCCTCATCTTAAATTTTGTTTTGTTACTTTTGAACAAAAATTCTTTGGTCTTCTGTTCATTATGACTCCATAAAATTTTACAGTAATGTAAAATCACTACCAAGAGTCATATAATGGTCTAATATTTAAAAGTAATTTCAAGTAGCTTCTATTTCTCCTAATAGTTACCTTTCAGTTTTCTATTTATAAGTCCCTAAATTGAAAGACACTCTATGATATTTGTTGATACCTTAATTTAGCATTTTGGTTTTGGACATGTGTCACATTTAAGGTAAATTTATGATCATCTCTAGAATGATTCTTATTTAATTTTTATGATAGACTACTGCTTTGTTCATTTATTCTTTCTACAAATATTTATTGAATCCCTACTGTATACCAGGCATACTGTTCTAGACAATTAAGATATATTACGGAAGAAAATAGACAATGATCAGCACCTTCTTAGAGTTTTTAATCTGGTGGAGACAACCAGACAAAAAATAACTACTAAACATAATAAAGTAGCAAGTCATAAAGTATATTAAAGAATAATAAATACTCAGGGGAAAAAAATAAAATGTAGTATAGGAGATTTGAAATTAAGCAGGGAAAGGGGATTTCTAGTCATCCTTAACTATAAACTACTTCAAAACTAAGTGGCTTAAAATAAGGAATTATTATTTTCTATAGTATTGTGCTTTAACTGGGCTCAGCCAGTTGGTTCTCACTTGGGTTTCTCATGTGTTTTCAGAAAGATATTAACTAGGGCTTTTGTCTGTGCTGGATGGAGGTCCAAGATGAATCACTCACATGGCCAGCAGTTGAAGCTCAGTTGAGGTTATTAGCCATAGTGCCTATAGGTGGCCTCTCCATGTGACTCTGGCTTCACAGCATGGAGGCTGTGTTCTGAGAGAGAGTGTACTGTCAGTGACCACCCTGAGAGTTAGTATTTCAAGAAACCAAGACAGACGCTGCAAAACTTCCTCTGACTTAGCCTCAGAAGTTCTAGATTGTCACATTTGATACATTTTATTGGTTACAAACAAGTCCCAGGGCAGCCCAGATTCAAGGGGAGGGAGTTACACAACGTTCAGTGAGGGTCATTTTTAGAGACTAGCTATCATAGGAAGTTGTTGCAATTTTAAGTAGGGTGATCAGGCTTGGAAAAGGGCAGTGAGTTAGGCAGGTAGTTATCTGAAGAAAGGTCATTCCAATCAGAGGGAACAGCCAGTATAAATAATCAAGAAAAAAATCATACAGACTACGTTTGAGGAATTAAAAAGAAATGTAGTGGAGTGAGTGAGGGGGGAAATCAGCAAAGATGGGGTCAAACATTATGGAGGCCATATCACTTAGACCAAAAATCAACCCGTAGGTTTAACAAAATGATGGTCATTGGTGACTTGCTAAGGATTTTAGAGAGAGGGGAAAACAAGAGGGAAAGAGGCTTAAAAAAGGAGGAAATGAGTTATGTAAAGAAAGTATAAACAATCTTTCCAGGAGTAGACAGGGCTAGGAGTCTAAAGAGGGTAGCATTCTGAAGAGAAGAGAGCAGCAGAGAGAAAACTCCAGAGATTTGCACACATGTCCCCTTGATTATTCATCTGGGTACCGATCAGTGCATGTGTGTGAGGAAACTACCAAAGGCCGTGAAAATAACCACCTGAAAGGATTAGAGGAAATGATTTTCAGAGTTCACACGAGGCTGGAAATAGTGAATGTTTTTCAGACTAGGAAACCTCATAATTCATGGAGGTATTGGGAAGAGTACTTAGAAAGACTCTGCCAAGGCAGTGGGACAAAAACAAAAAAGATCCAGAACTAAATACTGTTCTGTTTCCACCTAAGTTTAAAGCAGGACCCAAAAGAATCAAACTGCTCCTAAGTAACTTAACTATTTCTCAGAATAAAGCTAAAGAATATTTATAGGATATATAAAATATATCCAGCACACAAAAGGTAACAAATCAAAGTGCCTGGCATAAAATGAAAAATTACCAGATATGCAAAGAAGTAAAATCTGAACCATAATGACAATAAAAACGTATCAATCAAAACCAATCCAGAACTTAATATTTAAATATATTCCAATGATATTTGACTTGTGAGATTTTTAACATATGTAAAATAATAAGCATAATAATAAAAACAGGAAGATCAGGAGAAGTATAAGCGTGACTTATATTCTTATAAATTGCTCTATCTGTGACGTGGTACACCACTTAATATTAAAGGTAGGATCGACCACTAAAATAGCCAAAAATAATAGCTATAAGACAATAATATACATAAAATGAAAAAATAAAAATATTCAATCCAAAAGAAGGCAGAGAAAAAGGCAAAAACACAAAGAAAAAATGAGACAAATAGAAAGCAAGTGGCAAATGGTTAACACTTAACCATGCTAAGAGTCACATTAAGTGTAAATAAATGAAACACTCCCAATTAAAAGCAAAAGATTATCTGATTAGATAAGAAAGCAAGACTCGATTATTTGCTGTCTGTGAGGAACCTACTTTAATACAAAGATACAGATAGGTGAAAAGTAAAATGATGACAAACGATATGCCATGTTAATAATAAGCAAAAGAAAACTGGAATGGCTATATTAATATCAGACGAAATTGATTTCAAAGCTAGCAATATCACTAGGGATAAAGAAAGTCACTGCAGAAGGATACTAGAAAACTTTCGGGGTTGGATATGTTCATTATCTTGATTGTGGTCATAGTTTCATGGCTATATCAATAAGTCAACTTTTATTAAACTTCACACTTTTAATATGTACATAATATGTCAACTATATCTCAATCAATCCGTTATCAACAACCAAAAAGAAGCGGATAGAAAAAAGGGGTACCCTTTGATGTGAGGCGAATGATCCAGCATAGACTGAAAAATTAATGGTAAAAGAAAAGAGCAGAGAATTTCTGGAGTGATATCCTTGAGTAAACTTCCTTTTTTGTAAGTTATTTATAATTTTCAATCCACTCTCTTGTTCCAATTGACTTCTCTTCATAACCATTATCACCACTCTTGTCCAAGCTACTATCATCTCTGTTTGGATTGCTTAACTACTTTGCTCTGAGAATAAAAACAAAACTCCTACAATGGCCTTTAGGACTCTCTCCATGACCTAGTTCCTACCTATTGCTCCATCTTCTCTTCAGATCAACTTACTCTTATTCTCCCTTTTCATCTGCATTAACCTGCTTTCAATCCCTATACCAGTTTCCTAAGGTTGCTGTCACAAAGTAACACAAACAAGGTGGCTTAAAACAACAGAAATTTGTTGTCTCACAGTTTTCTGCAGACCAGAAATCCAAAATCAAAATGTGAACAGGGCCATGCTCTCCCGAAGGTGCCAGAGAAGGATCGGTCCCAGGCCTCTCTCCAAGCCTCTAGTAGCTTCAGGCATTCCCTGGCTTAAAGATGGTTATTTTCTCCCTGTGTCTCTTCACATAGTCTTCCCTATGTGCATATCTGTGCCCAAATTTCCCCTTTTTATAAGGACACCAGCCATATTAGACTGGGGGTCTACCATAACAACATCATTTTAACTTTGTTAGATCTGCCAAGACACTATTTTCAAATAAGATCACATTCTTAGGTACTAGAGGTTTGGACTTCAGCATATCTTTCAGGGAGAGCACAACTTAACCTACCACACTCCCTGTATTCACTGAACTGCATTTTGCCAATGGACCTTTATGCAGCTCTTCTGCCTGAGCAGATCCTTCTCTGACTCTTTTTACCAAAACTGGTACCAATCCTTCAGATCTAAGCTAAAGTGTAACCTCTTCAAGACTTTCTTGACCTGCTTCATTATGTCAAATTCCCCTACCCAGACTCTCATAGTCTTGGAAACCTCTCCTTTATAACACTTGTTTGAGATACAATTTTTCATGGTAGGACTATTTAAATATGTATATTTTCTCTCAATAAACTGTTAACTCCATGAATATAGGTACTGTGTCTGTTTTGCTTACCATTTTATCGCCACCACTTTGTAGAATACAGAGAACATAGTACATTATCAATAAATAATTATTGCATAATAAATAAGATTATTTTTAATTAAATAAGTTGCTTGTTAGTGACTTAAAGTAATGCAGAAGCTTACAAAGATATTTTATCATTTCTATAAGAAAGTAAAAGTGTCATGAGGGCCTGGTAATTTAATTAAGGAATGAATAAAATAAAACAAATACATTAAATTAATTTAATATATAATTTAAGTACAACTTTAACAAGTTTTACTCTGTTATATTGTAGTAAGTTGGACATAGGAAGTACTCTATTTTCACTTTCTCAATGAAATTAATTTTGTTCTAATATGTGAATCAGTATGAATGTTAAGTACAAAATCCATTCTGGAATGATCATCAAAGTAAAGAGATATTGTTCCCTATTTTGCTCATTGTGAAAAATATTGAAATTAACCTTGGCTGTGTGTATGCTCTGATCTAATTTTAATTAAAAATTTTGCACATCCCTTTGCACCCTGTTGCTTTCAGTATAAACTAAAAACTGGCCTATGAGATCTCATTTCTAATCCATGGATGTACACATACATCACATAACACACAAGTTAGTCACACGTTTTAGTGATAGAACTGATTGATATTTTGAGCTTTATTAACAAGCAAATTAGTTTTAATTAATTCTTAATGAAATCCCAGTATTGACAGGATAACTTGAAGCCTTTATAAGCATTTTATAGTCTACTAAGTTTCAATATGACAGGCAATGTTGACAACTTTTATCAGCTGTCAATCCAATCTTGTCAGTCTGGAGTCAGGCTGAATTCTTTTTATGCACTTACAAATCCACAAAATTGAAAAAAGAAGTTATGGCTATAAAAACACATAATCCTTTCCTGATTTGAAATCAGAATATTGTGAAATTTCTATAAGCTAATGTTAATCCTTTTATACTTTATAGAAATAAAGTAGTTACTAATCTTTTGTTGAGGGGAGATCAAGATGGTGGAGTTGGAGGATGATGAGTTCACCTCCCCCACAAACACATCAAAAATACATCCATACGTGAAAATTTCTCACTGAAAACAAACTGGAGGCTGGCTGAAAGGCTCCTCTACAATAAAGGCTGTAAAGAAAGATCCACACAGAGTCAGATAGGAAGAGAAGAGATCAGTTCAGGACCTGTGCCCCTAGGAGGGGATACAGAAGAGGAGGAGGATTACATGGGCTCAGAAATCCTCCCTAGAAAGCGAGCAGTTTGAACCACATATTGGGTACCCCAGCCCTGGATCTGACACCAGGAAGACAAGTCCTCTTAGCTGCTTCAAAAAACAGTGGGACTAATAGGAGGGTTATAAGAAATCTAGACTCCACTCATGAAGAACAAGTAGTTACTTGCTTACTTCCAAAACAAGGCAGCCGAAGCATACTGAAACTGCCCAGGACTCAGACCAGTTTGCCATGAACACCCCAGAGTGTGCCCCAGCCCACATCATGTGCTTGCCCCTGCACCTCTAGCTCAGGCATAATTCCACACTAGGGCAAAGACTGCTATTGGCAAAGAGAGTGCACAGTTTGAGGGGGATGGAGCTGGCTGACCATGGCACTTCATCTGAACGGGACAAGGGTGGCCATTACTGGTACTCATGGAAACAGCAGATCAGAAGCAGTCTGGAGTTCTCACTGGTGTGCCAGAACTGTCCCAGAGCATGCCCTGGCCCACACTGGGCAACCACTCTGGCCCCTGTTGTTCCAGCACTTCTCCCCTCTGGGGCAAAGGTGCTGCTGCTGGGAGTGGGGAGAGTGCACACTTAGAAGGAACAAAACCAGCTTGGACCGAACCCTTCTGCTATATCACCTTGGGACCCGACCCCACCCCCAGTAGGACAATGATGGCCACTGAGCATAGGGGAAGCCCCAGCTCACACCTGGCTTTAGCCCTAGTCCCACCATCTCCAGCCCCACCTCCCATCAAGGTGATAGCTGCTAGCTATCACCCTGGGAGAAGACATGACCCATGCTCACTTCAGATCCAGTTCTCCCACTAAGCCCCTGGATACAGATAGACTATATAGGGATTCTCCCAAAAAGGATACCCTTTCAAGTCCAGAACAGATAACTGTTTCACCTAATTTCAGAAACAGAAAAAGTCAAGCAAAATGAAAAGACAGAGGGATTTGTTTCAAGTGAAATAACATGTAAAATTTCCCAAAAAAAACCCCTAAAAACTAATGAAACAGAGGTAAATAATTTACCAGATAAAGAGTTCAAACCATTTGTAATAAGAATGCTAAGTGAACTAGGGAAAAGAATAGATGGACACAGCGAGAATTTTAACAAGAAACTAAAGAACCAGTCAGGGCTGAGGAATATAATAACTGAAATGAAAAACGCACTAGAAGGAAATAAGAGCAGACTAGGTGATGCAGAAGAATGCATAAGTGATCTGGAAGACATAGTAATGGAAATCACCCAATCATAACAACAACAACAACAACAACAAAAATGAAAAAAAATGAGAGCAGTTTAAGGGGATTCTAGAATAACATCAAACCTACTAACATTCGCATTATGGGGATCCCAGATAAAATTTTAAAAATTAAAAGCCATAATAAAATTATGGCTGATAACTTCCCAAACCTGAAGAAGGAAACACATATACAAGTACAGGAAGCAAAGAGAGACCCAAACAAGATGATCTGAAAGAGACCCACACCAAGACATTATTAAAATGGCCAAAGTTACAGATAAAGAGAGAATTCTAAAAGCAGCAAGAGAAAAACAAAGAGTAACATACAAGGGAACCCCCATAAGGCTATCAGCTAATTTTTCTGAAGAAATGTTGCAGGCCAGAAGGCAGAGGCATGATATATTTCAAGTGCTGAAAGGGAAAAATCTTACAACCTAGGATACTCTATCCAGCAGGTTATCATTCACAATTGAAGGAGAGACAAATAACTTCTGAAACAAGTAAAAACTAAAATAGTTCATCAATATTAAACTGACTCAAAAAAATGTGAAAGGGTCTTTTTTAAGTGGAAAAGAAAAGGCTACAGTAAGAGGGAAGAATTTATAGGAAAAGAAAAAAATCCACTAGTAAAGGAAAATATATAGTAAAGGCTGTGGATCAACAACTTAAATAAGCTAGTAAAAAGAAAAAAGAAAAAATGTAAAATAAACTATAACCTCAGTAAATAGTTAAGGGATAAACATGAAGATGTAAAATATTACAACAAAAACACAAAATTTGAGGGACAGGATGAAAAATACAGATCTTTTATAATGTGTTTGAACTTCAATGACTATCAGTTTAAAACAGGTAGATATAATTATAGGTCAACATATAAAAGCCCTATGATAACCACAAATCAAAAATCTACAATAGATACACAAAAACTCGAAAGAAAGGAACACAAGAATACCACTAAGATAAACATCAAACCATAAGGGAAGGAAGCAAAAAGAATAAAAGAATAGAGAAGTACAAAATAACAGAAAAAAAGTAATGAAACACCAATAAATATATAACTATAAATGATCACTTCAAATGTCAATAGACCAAATGCTCCAAAAGACTTGGTGTGGCTGATTGTAAGCAACTGAATCAAATAACCAATACAAATAACTCACTATTTATGCTTTCAAAGCAAAAAGAAATCAACAGTATCACCATCATCAAAAGTATATATGATTGAATGCTGGCTGGGTTAAAAAGAACCATGAGACTTAATTCTTATTCTCCAGGAGGTTATAATCTGGTTTGGGGAACAGACAAAGACAACAAAGTGTAATAATCCTGAGGCTTACTGTTATTTTTTTTTAAATCTTGACTTTTCTACCCTGTAATTCCAATTTTTTATATAGATGTAAAATTCTCTAGAGAGCCAGTTCCCCTTTTATCAAGAAGTAGGGCAGATACAACAAAACACAGAAATCATTGCAAGGTATTGCTTTGAAGAAAATTCTGTTGGGATAGAGAGGTAAGGCAATTTATTGAAAATGGTGTTTCTTTAGGAACAGTTGGGCTGGGTATAGGAGGAGCTGGCAGGAAGAGAGTCTGGAAGTACCAGAGGACAGTTTTAACAGACCCAAGCTGAAAGGAAAGGAGCCTGCCTGCACCAGGTTAATGGCTGTATATTTCAAATAAAGAGACAAATACTAAGAAAGAAAATGATATATTTAGTGCAACAAAATTAGAGAAGAAAAGGGAGTGGGCAGGAGAAAGAAAAAGACAGGCTGATTCACTCATTTGACTTGGTGGATGAGAAATTATATTTTTATTTCCTGAAAGAGAAAACTGCAGAGGGGAACTGATCTGATGCTCTGAGATATTTTGCTGTGCACATTCAGAAGGTCCTGCTCCCCACACCTTTCCTTGCTGAGAAAATCTTTGCCCTCAGTATCTACTCAATTATTTAGCTATGTTTTCTCATATATCCCCATACTTATATCAGCTGAGGCTAATTATACATAAAAAGAACAGACGTCTATCTCAGAAATAGCTCATTCCTAAGCTTGCCATAAGCATATGACTTAGCCTGGTGTTGATGCCTCTTCAAGAATGCAAAAGTCTAAGACAATCAAATGCTGTCTTAAGAATTTGAACCTGCAAGCATAGAAGGAGGTTGCCAGATGTTAGAAGTCATTAGAGCTAGAAAGTCAAGTATTTCTAAGGTTGAGGAGTGTGGCTCTCATGAGAAGCATCCAAGATTATTAGGAAGAGGAAGAGTCAAGAGAGAGAGTAAGGATCAGAAACACACAGCCGAGCAGATCATCTATGGAAGGGGGAGAGACCATCCTTTAAGAACACAGAACACAAGTTTGGTTCCTGATGTCTTGCCATAATTCTGGGCCTTGGATTTCCATAAGAGTCTCTGTTTTTCCTTTACAATAAAGCATCATTTTTATACTACCAGAGAAAATATTTGTTCCTCACAAACAAAAGACAACATAAGAGTGGTTTTGTGTTGTAAGACCTGAAAATAAAACCTGATATTATGGCCTGATACTATGTGCTGCCATGACATCTGGTGAAACTTGCCAGGCCTCCAATGGCCTAACTGCAAGCTCCCCTCTCAACTCTGCTCCCGTGAATAAAGTCCCCTAGCCAATAAGTCTTCTTGTCAAAGGGACTAAGTACAATTTCTCCTTAACCCTGAGTCTTGGTTTCAATTCCCTGCTGGTGGTGGAATTATTCAAAGAAGCCAACCACATCCTTTTTTAGGAACCAGGGTCACCCTACCCTCTTGATGCTTTAAAATCTATCTTCCACAGTCCCTACTTGTTCACTCTGTTCCTGAAGGCAACCCCTTTGTGGCCCACAGTGAGTGGTGTGCTGTGCCCTCCCCAATGGGTTATGGGTTTATATGCTAATCTGCTATGGATCTCACATGTTTAGTTTCAGGTGGGTCTTGTGTATTTGGCCATCCCCATTGTCCTAGTGATAATCCCTTTCTCACCAGTGGAGTGCATTGGAGGTGATTAAAACCTTTTATGTATGTATCTGAATCCCATGGGCTCTTCCTGTGAGGGTCCTCCCGTTTAGATTCCCATTTCAAGTTCCTTTTCCTTAGGATCTCACATACTTGTTGAAAAACAAACAAATTTTTTAAAAATATAGTCTCTATTTCTTTAAAATAATGTCCTTATCAAAGTTATTTTAAAACTTTAGTCCTAAATATCATACAACCATAAAATAAATGAATACAACCTTCAGACCCAAGTGAACCTAACATTTTCATCATACATAAAATGGCAAACACATAAATCATTGGAACAACAGTGAATTGTGAAATATAGTTAGAATAAAAGATTTAGAAAGTGAAAAAAAGATTCTCCTCAGATGTTTTTTAAATGTATTTACATTTTGAATGCCGTCTGTAAGTGTGGAAAAAGGAAGTTAAGGGGAAATTAAAATTATCAGTAGTGTCAGGACAAGCAGTACAATTTTAAATCAAATTGTACTACTTATTTGGCTAGTGGTTCTATTTTCTGGAGTACCAGATTTGCAAGAAGTAGCAAGACTGAAAAAGAATAGAAATTTTCTATTATTATCTGGTTCTTGGAAATACCGATTCAAATTCTGAAAGCAAAAAAAAACTAAACAAAATTGTTAGTAAAGAATATTTCTTCTAAGAGACCTTCAAGATGGTGGAGGAGTAAGATGTGGAGATCACCTTCCTCCCCACAAATACATCAGAAATACGTCTACATGTGGAACAACTACTACAGAACACCTACTGAACGCTGGCAGAAGACCTCAGACTTCCCAAAAGGCATGAAACTCCCCATGTACCTGGGTAGAGCAAAAGAAAAAAGAAAAAACAGAAACAAAAGAATAGGGACGGGACCTGCACCTCGGGGAGGGAGCTGTGATGGAGGACAAGTTTCCACACACTAGGAAGGCCTTCACTGGTGGGGACTGCGGGTGGCGTGGGGAAAGCTTCGGAGCCATGGAGAAGAGTGCAGCAACAGGAGTGCGGAGGGCAAAGTGGAGAGATTCCCACACAGAATATCGGAGACGACCAGCATTCACCAGCCCAAGAGGCTTGTCTGCTCACCCGCCGGGGCAGGTGGGGGCTGGGAGCTGAGGCTCCGGCTTCAGAGGTCAGATCCCAGGGAGAGGACTGGGGTTGGCTGCGTGAACACAGCCTGAAGGGGGCTAGTGCACCACAGCTAGCCAGAAAGGAGTCCGGGAAAAAGTCTGGATCTGCCTAAGAGGCAAGAGACCATTGTTTTGGTGTGTGCAAGGAGAGGGGATTCAGAGCACCACCTAAACGAGCTCCAGAGATTGGCTTGAGCTGCAGCTATCAGTGCGGACCCCAGAGATGGGCATGAGACACTAAGGCTGCTGCTGAAGCCACCAAGAAGCCTGTGTGCAAGCACAGGTCACTATCCACACCTCCCCTCCCAGGAGCCTGTGCAGCCCGTCACTGCCAGGGTCTCGTGATCCAGGGACAACTTCCCCAGGAGAACACACGGAGCGCCTCGGGCTGTTGCAATGTCACGCCGGCCTCTGCCACCACAGGCTCGCCCCTCATTCTGCACCCCTCCCTCCCCCTGGCCTGAGTGAGCGAGAGCCCCCTAATCAGATGCTCCTTTAACCCTGTCCTGTCTGGGCGGAAACAGACACCCTCAGGTGACCTACATGCAGAGGTGGGGCCAAATCCAAAGCTGAACCCCAGGAGCTGTGCGAACAGAGAAGAGAAAGGGAAATCTCTCCCAGCAGCCTCAGGAGCAGCGGATTAAATCTCCACAGTCAACTTGATGTATCCTACATCTCTGGAATACATGAATAGACAATGAATCTTCCAAAATTGAGGAAGTGGACTTCGGGAGCAACTGTAGACTTGGTGTTTGCTGTATGTGACTGAGTGGTTTCTGGTTTTATGTTCATCTTAGTTTAGAACTGAGAGTTTATTATCATTGGTAGATTTGTTTATTGATTTCGTTGCTCTCTTCCATTCTTTTAAATATATCGATATATATACATATATTTCCTTTTTCTCTTTTTGTGAATGTGTATGTGTATGCTTCTTTGTGTGATTTTGTCTGTACAGCTTTGCTTTTACCATTTGTCCTAGGTTTCTGTCTGTTCCTTTTTTAGTTTTTTGTTTGTTTGTTTGTTCGTTTGTTTTAAGTATAGCTTTTAGCCTTGTTATCATTGGTGGATTTGTTTTTTGGTTTGGGTGCTCTCTTCTTTCTTTCTTTTTTTTTTGTATTACTTTTAAATTTTTTTATTTTTAATAATTTTTAAAATTTTTTATTTTAAAAACGTTATTTCTTTTTATTTACATTTTTTCTTTCTTTCTTTCTTTTTTACTCCCTTTTCTTCTGAGCCATGTGGGTAACAGTCTTGGTGCTCTGTTTGGGTGTGAGGCCTGTGCCTCTGCGGTGAGAGAGCTGAGTTCAGACATTGGTCCACCAGACAGCTCCTGGCTCCATGTAATATCAAACAGCGAAAGCTCTCCCAGAGATCTCCGTCTCAATGCTAAGACCCAGCTCCACCCAACAACCAGCAAGCTACAGTGCTGGACACCCTATGCCAAACAACTAGCAAGACAGGAACACAATCCCCTCCCCAATAGCAGAGAGGCTGCCTAAAATCATAATAAGGTCACAGACACCACAAAACACACCACCAGACGTGGTCCTGCCCACCAGAAAGACAAGATCCAGCCTCATCCACCAGAACACAAGCACCAGTCCCCTCCACCAGGAAGCTTACACAACCCACTGAACCAACCTTACCCACTGGGGACAGACACCAAAAACAACGGGAATTATGAACGAGCAGGCTGCAAAAAGGAGACCCCAAACACAGTAAGTTAAGCAAAATGAGAAGACAGAGAAACACACAGCAGATGAAGGAGCAAGGTAAAGACTCACCAGACCAAACAAATGGAGAGGAAATAGGCAGTCTACCTGAAAAAGAATTCAGAGTAATGATAGTAAAGATGATCCAAGTCTTGGAAATAGAATGGAGAAAATATAAGAAAGGTTTAACAAGGACATAGAAGAACTAAAGAGCAAACAATGATGAACAACACAATACGTGAAATTAAACATTCTCTAGAAGGGATCAATAACAGAATAACTGAGGCAGAAGAACGGATAAGTCACCTGGAAGATAAAATAGTGGAAATAACTACTGCAGAGCAGAATAAAGAAAAAACAACGAAAAGAATTCAGGACAGTCTCAGAGACCTCTGGGACAACATTAAATGCACCAACATTCGAATTATAGGGGACTAAGAAGAAGAGAAAAAGAAAGGAACTGAGAAAATATTTGAAGAGATTATAGTTGAAAACTTCCCTCATATGGGAAAGGAAATAGTCAATCAAGTCCAGGAAGCACAGAGAGTCCCGTACAGGATAAATCCAAGGAGAAATATGCCATGACACATATTAATCAAATGATCAAAAATTAAATACAAAGAAAGAATATTAAAATCAGCAAAGGAAAAACAACAAATAACATACAAGGGAATCCCCATAAGGTTAACAGCTAATCTTTCAGCAGAAACTCTGCAAGCCAGAAGGGATTGGCAAGACATATGTAAAGTGATGAAAGGGGAAAATCTACAACCAAGACTACTCTACCCAGCAAGGATCTCATTCAGATTCGACGGAGAAATTAAAATCTTTACAGACAAGCAAAAGCTAAGAGAATTCAGCACCACCAAACCAGCTTTACAGCAAATGCTAAAGGAACTTCTCTAGGCAGGAAACACAAGACAAGGAAAAGACCTACAATAACAAATCCAAAACAATTAAGAAAATGTTAATAGGAATATACATATCAATAATTAAGTGGAAATGAATTAAATGGTCCCACCAAAAGACATAGACTCGCTGAATGGATACAAAAACAAGACCCATATATATGCTGTCTACAAGAGACCCACTTCAGACCTAGGGACATATACAGACTGAAAATGAGGGGATGGAAAAAGATATTCCATGCAAATGGAAAGGAGAAGAAAGCTGGAGGAGTAATTCTCATATCAGACAAAATAGACTTTAAAACAAAGACTATTACAAGAGACAAAGAAGGACACTACATAAGGATCAAGGGATCGATCCAAGAAGAAGATATAACAATTGTAAATATTTATGCACCCAACATAGGAGCACCTCAATACATAAGGCAAATGCTAACAGGCATAAAAGGGGAAATCGACAGTAACACAGTCATAGTAGGGGACTTTTATACTCTACTTTCACCAAGGGACAGATCATCCAAAATGAAAATAAATAAGGAAACACAAGCTTTAAATGATACATTAAACAACATAGACTTAATTGATATTTATAGGACATCCCATCCAAACACAACAGAATACACTTTCTTCTCAAGTGCTCATGGAACATTCTCCAGGATAGATCATATCTCGGGTCACAAATCAAGCCTTGGTAAATTTAAGAAAATTGAAATCGTATCAAGTATCTTTTCCGACCAAAACGCTATGAGACTAGATATCAATTACATGAAAAAATCTGTAAAAAATACAAACACATGGAGGCTAAACAATATACTACTTAATAACCAAGAGATCACTGAAGAAATCAAAGAGGAAATCAAAAAACACCTAGAAACAAATGACAATGAAAACACGATGACCCAAAACCTATGGGATGCAGCAAAAGCAGTTCTAAGAGGGAAGTTTATAGCAGTACAATCCTACCTCAAGAAACAAGAAACATCTCAAATAAACAACCTAACCTTACACCTAAAGCAATTAGAGGAAGAAGAACAAAAATCCCCAAAGTTAGCAGAAGAAAAGAAATCATAAAGATCAGATCAGAAATAAATGAAAAAGAAATGAAGGAAACAATAGCAAAGATTAATAAAACAAAAAGCTGGTTCTTTGAGAAGACAAACAAAATTGATAAACCATTAGCCAGACTCAACAAGAAAATAAGGGAGAAGGCTCAAATCAATAGAATTAGGAATGAAAAAGGAGAAGTAACAACTGACACTGCAGAAATACAAAGGATCATGAGAGATTACTACAAGCAAGTATATGTCAAAAAAATGGACAACTTAGAAGAACTGGACAAATTCTTAGAAAAGCACAACCTTCCAAGACTCAACCAGGAAGAAATAGTAAATATAAACAGACCAATCATGAGCACTGAAATTGAGACTGTGATTAAAAATCTTCCAACAAACAAAAGCTCAGGACCAGATGACTTCACAGGCTAATTCTATCAAACATTTAGAGAAGAGCTAACACGTATCCTTCTCAAACTCTTACACAATATAGCAGATGGAGGTACACTCCCAAACTCATTCTATGAGGCCACCATCACTGTGATACCAACGCCAGACAAAGATGTCACAAAGAAAGAAAACTACAGGCCAATATCACTGATGAACATAGATGCAAAAATCCTCAACAAAATACTAGCAAACAGAATCCAACAGCACATTAAAAGGATCACACACCATGATCAAGTGGGGTTTATCCCAGGAACGCAAGGATTCTTCAATATATGCAAATCAATCAATGTGATAAACCATATTAACAAATTTAAGGAGAAAACCCAATGATCATCTCAATAGATGCAGAAAAAACTTTCGACAAAATTCAATATGCATTTATGATAAAAACCCTCCAGAAAGTAGGCATAGAGAGAACTTACCTCAACAAAATAAAGGCCATATAACAAACCCACGGCCAACATTGTTCTCAATGGTGAAAAACTGAAACCATTTCCTCTAAGATCATGAACACGAAAAGGTTGTCCACTCTCAGAACTGTTATTCAACATAGTTTTGGAAGTTATAGCCACAGCAATCAGAGAAGAAAAAGAAATAAAAGGAATCCGTTTGGAAAAGAAGGAAAGCTGTCACTCTTTGCAGATGTCATGATACTATACATAGCAAATCCTAAAGATGCTACCAGAAAACTACAAGAGCTAATCAATGAATTTGGTAATGTTGCAGGATACAAAATTAATGCACAGAAATCTCTTGCATTCCTATACACTATAAACAAAAAATCTGAAAGAGAAATTAAGGAAACACGTAGGAACAAATATACCTAAGGAGACAAAAGACCTATATGCAGAAAACTATAAGACACTGATGAAAGAAATCAAAGACGATACAAACGGATGGAGAGATATACCATGTTCTTGGATTGGAAGAAACAACACTGTGAAAATGACTATATTACCCAAAGCAATCTACAGATTTAGTGCAATCCCTATGAAACTACCAATGGCATTTTTCACAGAAGTAGAACAAAAAAATTTCACAATTTGTATGGAAACACAAAAGACCCCGAATAGCCAAAGCAATCTTGAGAAAGAAAAACCTAGCTGGAGAAATCAGGCTCCCTGACTTCAGACTATACTACAATGCTACAGTAACCAAGACAGTATGCTACTGACACAAAAACAGAAATATAGATCAATGGAACAGGATAGAAAGCCCAGAGAAAAACACACACACATAGGGTCACCTTATTTTTGATAAAGGAGGCAAGAATATACAATGGAGAAAAGACATCCTCTTCAATAAGTGGTGCTGGGAAAACTGGACAGCTACATGTAAAAGAATGAAATTAGAACACTCCCTAACACCATATACAAAAATAAACTCAAAATGGATTAAAGACCTAAATGTAAGGCCAGACACTCTAAAATTCTTAGAGGAAAATACAGGCAGAACACTCTATGACATAAATCACAGCAAGATCCTTTTTGACCCACCTCCTAGAGAAATGGAAATAAAAACAAAAATAAACAAATGGGACCTAATGAAACTTCAAAGCTTTTGCACAGCAAAGGAAACCATAAACAAGACGAAAAGACAACCCTCAGAATGGGAGAAAATATTTGCAAATGAAGCAACTGACAAAGGATGGATTAATCTCCAAAATTTACAAGCAGCTCATGCAGCTCAATGTCAAAAA
Source organism: Balaenoptera borealis (assembly GCF_965194805.1). Lineage (NCBI taxonomy): Eukaryota > Metazoa > Chordata > Mammalia > Artiodactyla > Balaenopteridae > Balaenoptera > Balaenoptera borealis. Next base: position 23,153,816 of record NC_138863.1, read on the forward strand.
AACAAACAACCCAATCCAGAAATGGGCAGAAGACCTAAACAGACATTTCTCCAAAGAAGATATACAGATTGCCAACAAACACATGAAAGGATGCTCAACATCACTAATCATTAGAGAAATGCAAATCAAAACAACAATGTGGTATCACCTCACATGAGTCAGAATAGCCATTATCAAAAAATCTACAAACAATAAATGCTGGACATCCCTGGTCTGTACCCACTCACCTCTCTACCTATAGTAACATTATAATGAGCATATTAGGTTTAATTAGTCTAAAAAGTGAATTTTTTGTAAAACTTTTTTTATAAAAATACTCTGTTTCTAGGAATATGACTATTTTAAAAATATCTCTTTATGATTGCCAATTTCTGTGGTGTTCAGAAAATACAGTTACAAACAAAGATGATAAAAGACTGCAGCATTAAGACAATTTCATGAGTGTGGTGCTATTTGGGTCCTTGCAGGATGGGGAAAGTTTGAATAAAGAAGAAAAGAGATCAAATATTTCATGAACAAACATCTACATGTACATCATCAGTAAACAGCAAAAAAGTGGCAAAACTCTGAGATTCAAGAAAGAGGAGACTATGGAGCAAGTTAGAGACCTGATCATTGATGAGAACCAGTTATTTGGGAGAGCTCTGGTGCAGGGTGGGGCAGATGATGCTTTAGTTTTTGAATGCTTTGAGGTGAAGCAATAGTCAGACATCCGTGTAAATGTTTTCAAAATAATTGGAAATATGAACAGGAACAGGTAATATAGGGTGAGGAGATGCAAAAATGCATATCATGAGAATAGATTTAATAGAATAGAAAAACAATGAGGTACAAATATAGAGCTCTAGTAGAATAGCAGTAAGCAGTCAACAAGATGATACAGGAAATCTAAAAGATGGGACCAAAAGAGTGATACAAGAGAAATAAATACAGTGCCATGGATTCCAAGGAAGAAGGTCCTAACCTAAGAAGAGTTAATTGTCAAATGGCAATGTTTTAAAATGTACAAAAAAGAGAGAGATGAGAGAAGATTTGTTCTATTGGTAGCAAATATATTTATATTCTGATAAGGACTGAACAAGGAAAAGACTTCTTTCTTCCTTCTTTCTTCAAGGAAAAGGGACTTCTAGACCAGGGCACAGCATGGTAGTAGTGGGCTGCTGACAGGAAAAGGAAAACCACATAGGGAAATAAAATATATTCAAAGTGGTTCAGCAGATTCAGAAACTGATCTTGAACACTTGACAACTTTCTAGTAAACTATTCCTTCCTATGGTCCTTTAATTGTCCCTCAACATACTGGGATCTCTTTCATATATTAGTTTCCTAAAAGAGAAAAGCTTTGTATGCTGAAATCATTCTTAGTCACTTAATAATATCTTATGTGCTTCTGATCTATAAAAGACAGTTTTGGATAAGTGGTGATAAGCACTGAGCAATGAGTGTAATCAAAATTGGGCTCTAGTCTTGGATCTGTGTTCATTTGCTGTATGATTATTCTTAGGCCTCAATTTCCTCATCAGTGACATTAATGATGTCCTAGAGATGACATCAAACTGTCATCATCAGCTCACAGCCTGTTTAAATAAGTATGCCCTGTTCACAGCTCTACATAGACCTGGCATCCCTAAAACACCCTGACCATAACTGAGTATATCAAAATTGGGGTACATAACTCAAAGACATCCAACTTTAGAGAAGGTAATGGTTAATTTTATGTATCAACCTGACTGAATCATGGATGTCCAGGTATTTGGCTAAACATTATTTCTGAGTGTTTCCAGACAAGATTAGCGTTTGAATTGGTAGACTCAATAAAACAAGTTGCCCTCCCCAATGTGGGTGGGCATCATCTAATCCATTGAGTGACTGAATAGAACAAAAGGGAGATTCTGTCCCTTCTGCCTGAGTGTGTGAGCTGGGGCATTGATGTTCTCCTGCCTTCAGATTGAGACTTACACCAAGAACTCCCCTGGTTCTCAAGCCTTCAAATTTGGACTAAACTACACACCACCAGGATTCCTGGGTCTCCAGTTTGCAGACAGCAGATGGTAGGACTTCTCAGCCTCCATAATCACATGAGCCAATTCCTCATATGTATGAAAGGATGGATACAGAAGGAAGTCTTGTGGAGGAGATGACAGGGAATTGGAAGCAGCAGAAGCACCAGAGGAGGAAGCGGTCCTTGGTTACTGTCTGGGTTAGTGTTAAAATCTCCACCCCAGTAATGTGTTTCTTCTCCAGAACAAGGCCTCTTGCTTCAAGAATCCTTTGAGAAATCTTGGCTCTTTACAATCAACTATTACCCAAAGGGCTACTTTGGACCACCCTTTCCTGAACCTCTGAGTCATGTACCACCTTCAGTATGGCTGCCGCAGCCAAGTTCCAACTGTCCTATATTTTCCTAAATGTTTTCCTTAAAGTGACTTCTTTCTTTAATTTATAAGCAAATTTAATGCTTTATCTTAAACAATATCAGCCAAAGCTTTGTTTTAATATAGCAGTCATTTTTAGTATATTAAAATAAAGACACAATTATCGAAAAGAAAGCTCTTCCATATACCCCCTTAAAATTACTTTATGTAATTCTGGGCCTCTTTTAATTTGAAAATAATCTAGGAATTGATCATGGATGATAACAGTGAAATATTTTCATAGTTGTTTTCACAATTAAAGACACTCTGTAGTAACCCTGTGGGAGTTTCTGATTTGTAGTACAGACTTCAGTAAATAATTGGAGAAACAACTCTGACCTCCTTTAGTTTATCATGTGAAAATTACCAATATTTTTGTCTTGAAATTCCAATTCTGCTTTAATTTTCTAATGGACTTTATCTTGCTTGATTATTTGAGACAGTCCCCAACATTTTAAAATATTGCAAACACATTTAAAAACTAGAAGTAAAACAGACAAGACGGTGAACCCTTTGCATGCATAGGGTGAACAAATTAGTGCTCCGATGATCAATCTGCAGTAGTTAGAGAGTTAGCTTTGGAATATTAATGTAAGTATTACCAGTATGTGAAAAAGTCTCTCTAATATTTCCTAGGACATATGAAGCATACTAAATCTTTTAACTCAAGGAGAAAAACTTTGATTTTGAAATGGCTAAAAATCATTCGGAAATTACCCTCGTAGAAAAAAAGTCATAGATGAGTGATTTAAAACAAAATAAAATAACCCTGTCCTCAAACTCTAGATTGTAAGAGTGATTTAACAGTTTATGAGAAACATTACTTTTATGCTATGAAGCTAATTATTAGTATTAATTTTACTTAATTAATTAAAGTACTTAACAATAATGAAATTACTCTATGTAACACATGGACTACCTGTTCAACACATCATTCAACAGATTGTTGAATCTGTTCATCGTTCAACATCATTTTCAGATGAATTTTAAGAATTAGAGCATGTTTGACAAACAAAAAGTAGAAAAGTCCCATTTTCATAGATTTCTAAATCTAATCACCCAGGAGGAAGCAGTACAAAATCAGATGTTGCTAAGGAAAGGCTGGTTGTTTTCTAGTTGCACCAGGAACACAGCATCACCTAGAGGCACCATTCCTAATGCAGGAGGTGAGAATAAAGGATTGGAAGCAAGTGAGAGATGGGAGCACTGATGTTCGCGAGGGGAAAATACTTGTTAAAAAGCTACTGCCTAGAGTTCAAAAATCCAGTTTCTTTTCATCAGAATACCTCTCATGAAACTCAGGGGCTTTTTTACTCCCAATCTGAGAACCACCAGGATTAATGGAGGATTCATACTGCCCTATTTTAGTATTAAGGAACATAAAGTTTTGGGAGTTTTTATTTTCTTCTTCTCCATTTATTTCTGTTAATAAAAAAGGTTCAGCCGAACATCTATTTGGTGTTTTCGAACATTACAGAGTTTTGTGCTTAACTATTAGTTTTCATTTGTGGATATTTCTGAAAACTCATTGTATAAAATGAAGAAAGGATTTCTACAGACTTCTCATAGCTAAACTAAGATAAATGATGTTTTCTTAGAAGCTGCCTTAGAGGGAATATTACAGGCAAAACAACAATGTCTTGTGACAAGAGCAGTAATAAGAATTTGAAATTTTTACTCTTCTATCCCAAGGCTCAAACTTTAATTGCCATGTAGCTTTGGTGATATGCTACTAATACGATTCACAGTTTTCCTAAAGAAAACAAGATCAGGATTAAGGCAAACAAAATATTCACATCATAACTATGAGTTAAGAATGCCACTGGGAAAGATTCCCAACACTGGTTGAAAAACGTGAAAACATCCAAATGAAATCAAACTGATTTTTTACAATTTTTCTCAGCTAATACTTCTAAACAAGCAAATATGCAGCTCATAAGTATTTTAAATAGTCAAGCAAGAGGCAAAATTTGCATTTTAATATAATAACAAAATTTATGGGCTATCTTCCAAAGAAAAGGGTTTTTTTTTTACATACTATTACATTTCTCACAAAATGTGCATTCATAATGCAATGTGCTACACTAAGAGCTATGTTAAATATTAATTACATGAAAGTAAAATAAAAATATACCACTCTAAAGATTTAATAGAATTCAATCTGTAAATAAAATTATGTTGCCCAGCTTTAATTAAGACACTACACACTAATTTTCCTTGGATGCTCATAATCATAATTATTGCATGCATGGATGAGTCCTTGAATTATTTTAATAGAATTTAGTGGGTGAGCTTGTGTCCCTAAGGCCAATAGTGTACAGATTTAAAAAAAAAGAAAGCATCCATATCACTACTAAAACCTTGAAAATTATCTAAATATGGGTAAGATGTACTTTAAAAAATAAGATTTTTAACTACATATGCTCAATTCCAATTATATAAAAGTAATATGTACTCTACCTATGCACCTCACCACCCTAAGAAAAAAAGTTAAAGAATTTTGTAAAATAGAAAATAACCATATCCACTGACTACATTTTTTCACATCTCTACATATGTGAGACATGACTTGCCATATTTATTGCTATATTTAGCATATAAAGATTTATTTATTGCTATATTCAGCATATAAAGATTTTTATTTCTTTCTTTACCATTTCCACTTCTATTTTCCATAACTTAGTAGGACTACTAAATTGCCAATCTCCAGTGCCAATCTCCTTGACCTTGTAGTCTTATCACTTTATTCTTTACAGCAACTAAGACAGGTACCTAGAACACAGAGCCACCTTGGGGGTTCTCTTAGAGATCACTTAGTTTACCCAAGTCATTTTACAGGTGAGGAACCTAAAGAACTGAGAACCTGACTTGCCTGATATCCCAGAGCAGGTGCCAAGAACCTGGTTGGGATTTTGGGTTTCTGAGGCCACCTCACTCCCAGGGCCACTCACTCTTTACAGTTCTGTTTCTAAACTCCTCCTCCTGGATCCCCTCAGTACTCTATTTTATACTACATTATATTAATATTTTAGTTTACCCCCAACATCTGGCTCATGTCATGGGTTCTCACGGTTTAACTTTCTGACTGACATGAAATGTCACTCTCTATCCAGATTCATGTCTCTGTTTTATTCTTTTAAAACAGTTTTTCTATGAGAAATCTAAAACTAGATGCTCATAAAGGAGAAGAACTAGAAGAGCCCATTTAACCTTTTCTCCATTATCTTCGTCAAACACCTTCTGCATTCCAACAGGCAAGGGATCTTGGTGTATATTAATGCATTTCTGCACTTTATCCAGAAATGCATTAGGCAACCAGATTATGGTGCTCCATTGTATCATGCTTTCCACTTCGTCATGATTGCCACTCTCCTAGGCTATGGATGTGTCTCTTCACGTGTAGACACTCACACTTTTAGCTGGTCTTCTTTCCCCAGCTAGAGAACCATGTAGCCAAGCCTCAGTGTGACTCCTACAGTCTCTTCTTCCTCTTCCATTAATCACATCAAACCCTCTGTTACATTTATAAATCAATAACACTTTCATGAATGAATATCAATGGACCTTGTTTTCTCCCCTTTGAACTGAACTGGTGTATAGTTCAAAGTTTGTGAAAACAAAGCTCTATAAACCTATCAAATGGATATTAGTTAGGGTCAAGTAAATGTAAAATTGATGATCCATGCATTTCCAGATTTTATAAGATTAAGCATATAGATGGCATAGCTGCTGATACCGCTGAAATCTGTGTCTGTGTGTGTGTGTGTGTGTGTGTGTGTGCAGTACAAGAGATTTGCTCCCATTTAAGAAATACAAGACTCAGTAAGCATGCTGTATGAGTTGACAATAGAGAGAAAACCAAATGATTAAATACAGATAAAAGGAACCAGGTCCAGACATAAATTTACAGTATCAGGCTATACGTTATTCAAATAGCTACAGCCCTCCGTGATGTTAACATATAGATGCCTCTAGAGCGGTAACTGGTGCAACTGCTCAAATAAAGTGGGAAGCAGCTGCACAGCACAGGGAGATCAGCTCGATGCTCTGTGACAAACTAGAGGGGTGGGATAGGGAGGGTGGGAGGGAGGCTCAAGAGGGAGGGGATATGGGGATATATGTACACATATAGCTAATTCACTTTGTTGTGTAGCAGAAACTAACACAACATTGTAAAGCAATTATACTCCAGTAAAGATGAAAAAAAAAAGTGAGTAGAAATGGAGAGAAGTTCCATCATAACAAAAGCAAAGATTACAAAAAATATAGTTTTGAGATAAATTTAGCTGTTGTGAGATACTAAATAGGCAAGTGTGACTTTTTAGATCTGATCCTAAGATATTAAGAAGTACAAAAGCCTAGTACTTAAGGAATTTGAATGTAAAGACACTTGTTATTAAATGTGATATGTTTGTAAGGCCAGACAGATGAGATAAGCAAAAACAGAATAAAAGCAAGCAAGAAGCAAAAACACATGGACTTGGTGAAACAGGTATGCTAAGTTCCATGAGGTAATAATCAATTTTAAAAGCCACACAAAATTGCCATCTGCAAAGCCAGTGCAAGTCACTGGAGATATAAAGATGAATCCCTACTTTCAAAGTTCTCTGTGCAGTGGTTAAACCAAGTCATGTAAGCAACTCCCTATGCTATAAGGCACAATAAAATAATGACTCAGTTGGGGTAAAAGAATGCACATGAGTGCTCAGGAGAGGGAAAAGTGCAGTCTGCACTGGGGGAGCTGGGGGTAGGATTGGGGTGGGGGCAGTAGTCAGGGAAGCACCTTGGAGATTCTAACACTACCACTGAGCCTTGCAGGATGCAAAGGATTTCAAAAAGTAGAAGAGTAGAGCTAACACTAGTTAACTAGCAGGCAACAGAAATTTCAAACTGCACTTGCCCCAGCTCGAGCCCTGATGGCCTCTGCATCCTTCCCCGAAGCTGTTCTTTACAGAGTCATCATGATTTCAGTAAATGGCACCTATCAAGTTCATCTTAGAAAGCCCCACCCTCAGACACAAAAGCTGTACATCACTAAATCCTATCAGTTCCATTTTCTAAAACAAATCCTGCCATCCGCCTCTCACTAACCTTACTTAGTCAAGCTAGGACTGCATCCTGCTTCCCTTTTTGCTCTTTCTTTTTTTCCCCTGACTTCTTTTATTTTTATTTTTATTTTTTTAACATCTTTATTGGAGTATAATTGCTTTACAATGGTGTGTTAGTTTCTGCTGTTTAACAAAGTGAATCAGCTATACATATACATATATCCCCATATCTCCTCCCTCTTGCATCTCCCTCCCTCCCACCCTCCCTATCCCACCCCTCTAGGTGGTCACAAAGCACAGAGCTGATCTCCCTGTGCTATGCGGTTGCTTCCTACTCTTCACACAGCAGCCAGAAGAATCATAAAATAAAAATCAAACAATGCAACACTCACGCTTAAAACCCTTTGGTGCCTTTCTATTGAACTTCGAATGAATCCAATTTCCATAACATGGACCAGCTGTTCTGACCCTTCTCTACTTTCCAAAATGATTTCTCACCATTTTCCCCATTGTTCATGATGTTCCATCTAACCTTGGTTTTCTTTCTTTTAATTTCTTAAACAAACTTGAGTTCCTTTTTACCTAGAACTTAAACATTCTGTTTTTTGTACCTGGAATACTTCTTTAGGTTGTTAAATATTATTTAAGAAATACAAATAATTCACAATGTATTTTCACCAATAAATTCTTGTCAGAATGTTTTAATGTTTCTTGTGGAAGACTGTCAGAATGTAATTATTAGGAGAAATAGGATAGATGTTTTTAGGATCCTTGGTAGATACATTATCGAATTGCTTTCCATAAAATTCTTAGCAATCACAATATACCTAGGCATGAGGTTTAAAATGATAAAAAGCCTCGATCTCATTTTTAAAACATATTGGCTAATTTTGAATATAAAATGCATCAGTTTAATTTACATTATTTGGTTATATCTTTACATTTCACTTACTATTTAAATTACTTGAAAAGCATGGATTGTTGAATGCTAGCATATTAACAAAATTTTTATACATTCTTATACATCTAAACTGAGACTATGCATAAAAACTCACAACCATACTTGAAAAAAATTACAGGAACCATAGTCATAGTATACAGGAGGGATTAAGAACTCACTATAAAAGTTCTTTATTTTTATTTTTTTCCATATAAAAATAATTTATGCACAACTGTCTGCCATGTGGCTGAGGAGTGGAGGATAGGTAGCTGCTACTATGCTAAGATCTAAAATTGGCTAAAATTAACTGCAAGTTATCTTCTAAGCCTTCCCCTGGAAGTTGCAAGCCTTCAGTAGACTCATAGTTACGTCATACAGTTTCTATCAGTGTAATTGTTGTCTAGATAGGGAGACAGATTCCAGGTACTTTCTACTGTACCATGAAAATAACATATAAATTATTAATTAGGTAGCCCTAAGTATTGTCTTCATACTTCAAATGATGCCTCCTTATTTAGAAATTGTTATATGGGTAAGCATATCTGCAATCATCATTTTCCTATTAGACAGTACAGAGATTTTAATTGTACTGCTAACTAGCTTTTTTTTTTTTTTTTTTTTTTTTCCTCTTGAGATAGTAATCAAAATCCTTAACATAGTATTTGAAACTGCATAGCGTGGCCTCTGTCAACCACTCCAATTTCATCTCTCATCCCTTTCCCTCTTGGTATTTGGCTCCTTGAAAAAGTCCATACTGGCTTTTTTTCAATTCCTAGAATGTTCTATGCCCACTCTCCACATGATTTTCAGGTCTTTTGTAGGCTAATCCTTTTGTCTGGGGAGATCTTAATCTCCCCCTCACAATTCCTACAACTTATTAACTGCTATTCATACTTCACATCTCAGGTCTATATTTAATCTTGTAATGATTGGTGTCTATCTTCCTGCCCACCCCACAATTCTGTAAAGTGGACGAGTGAAAAGGTAATTTGATTTGAGCACCATCGGCCCTAAGCACCTAGACTAATGTTTCTCCTTGAGAAGATTTTGAATAAAGTTTATTGTTATTGCATATTATAGATTGAGACAGCTTCTAGGGAAAAATAATTATATACATATATATAATATATATGCAAAGACATACATGTTATGTATTAATTATAAATCCTAGGAAAATAACCCAGAATAATAGATAACCATAGCCATTATATTGGTATAGCAATAGCACCATCTTTGAGGAGGAGGAGGAAGGATGGTACACATCTTAATACGGAAACCAAATTCTCTTGGGTAATTACAATGTGGATTAATTCATTAATTATTATCTATATTTTAATCATTGATGACTGAACATAAATAACAATTTTTCTCACAAACTACAATATTTTGAAGATTTTAATTAATTAGCATTAGCCTTCAGAGAAAAATAATTACACTGTCATTAAAATGTCATTGCTTTTTAAAATGACCTTTTAAACATAAGACAAAATTGAGTTATGAAGAATATTTTTGGATTAAAGTGGCAGTAGAACCTTAAGCCTACATTAAGCATTAGGTTTTCAGAATCCATTGTTTTTAAATCAAAAGAAATTAGAATATCCTATTTTCACATATTAGGGCGCATCAAATGTTAATCAATCTATTTAAAACTGAGAATAAGTTGAGGTATCATAGGGAAATCCAATTAATTTATTTCTAGAATTATATTCATGCTAGAGACAGACAAATATTTAGAGTCAATTTGATTATCAAATTGAATGTAGATCTTAATTAAAATACATCACAATAATTATTAGAATATATATATTTATTTTGTTTTTATCCAATCTGAAAAAAATTCTATTCAGTGAGAAAGCAATCTATGATTTCATTGAGAACCAAGAGAAATATTTATTAACATCTATAAACACTTTGATTTAAGGTCTATCAAGGCATTCCACAAAGATTTTCCAATTTTTATTTTCATAACTAAGTAACCTATATGCCCATCATATAGGTGTTTATAGGTGTTTAATATTATATAGACACAATGGTGAAACACCAATCAGAGATCTAACACCATTATGAACCTAAGACCACCTAATTACATACACACATATATAAGTACATACACGCAGACCTACATGCATGCATACATGCCTATGTACATGCATGAATGCAAAACACAAACACATAAATAAATAGCAAGAAACAATTCATTTTGTTTAATTTTGCTTATTCATAGAGTTAAATATAATCAACAGCACATCAATAAAATAAGTGCAATGGATAAAAAACCAACTGTCATATGTTGTTATTGGAACAGGAAAAAAATCCATCTGTCTCATTTTGAAATGGCATTGTTTATTGCGCTGAACTGTATTTAAAAAGCCCAGCAGGTTGCTTTGTGAATCAAAAATCACTTCCTAGGAGCCTTAATTAGTCCACTTTGGTTTTTAGTACTCATGGTACCATTTATAGTTGTATCATCCAGAAGAAATCTAAAAATAAAGATAATAACTCTGGCCATTGGGATGTTTCAAGAGAGGGTTCTATATTTTAAAAAGTTGATAATGTGAATATCCTAACTTTATAATTATAGAATTTTTATTATTATTATTAATACAAATCTGTTTACGTTTAGCATATTCATTAATGCAGTACTTCTTATATAAATGTTTATCAGTGAACCCACTTTATCGGTTAGTCTGTTGAATTTTCTTTAAGCTTACTGGACCCTCACCTGAATACTGCTGAATCAGAATACCTGGGAGACAGCCTGGAGAATATATACTTTTTAAAGGTTTTTGTAGCCTTTCTCATCATCAAGTACTTTAATACTTGAGAACAACTGCTTTCAAACATAACATAACAAAGAGATGTAGCAAAAGAAAATTATAAAATCAGTATATATTCAGACGAGTTCTATTGAAGAGTGCATGAATATAGTGCAGAAAAAGTTTTAAACATCATTTAAAACTTGCTCTAATTACACAACAGAGTGGCTCTTAGTGTTCTGTTTCATATAAAATATCCTAGCTCTCTCCACTCTTCACCACATTTCTAGAAAGGGAGTGGAGCACAGTGGTTAAGCACAGAGGCTCGGGAGCAAGCTGCCTGCATCTGACTCAGACTCTGCCACCCACCCACTATCTAACCTTTCTCTACCTCAGTTGCCTACCTGTAAAACAGGATGTTGCAATGAGCACAGCGTAAGTTAGTACATGTACAGTGGTTAGAACAGCGCTTACCCCATAGTGCTTGGCTCATTAGATGTTGGCTCTTTACGGCACAGGGATAAAAAAGACTGATGGTCCTGCTCCTTGTGGCTTGTAGCCAGGTATTCCATTACATACATTAAAGTACGATGAAGACTACATAGAAATATATGAAAAAAAGGAGTCTGATCTATTCTGGAGGAGTTGGGGAAGAAGGCAGGGTGCTGTTTCATAAGGAAGAAACTAATAAACTGATACAAAAAGGAGGGGATTACTAAGGAGGGTGTTCTGCCCACAGGGTGTGTCTTAAGCAAGTGAAAGCAGTAGCCTGTGGTCCGGAAAGAGGAGAGGGCTCAAGATGAGACTGGGGAAGCAGTCTTGTAAGATTTTATACTAAGAGAGGGACAAAGGGCAAAAGAGTTTCTCCTGATGAACTGGAGCCTTTTTAAACAGGAAAGAAATCCCTCCTCATGCCCAAAATTGTGTTGCAGGAGTAACCCTGGGATATAAGAAACCCTGGGAAATCAATAATTTAAGCTTTTCACACTGTAAAGTAATGAAAGACAAAGGAGGAAAAAATTGTGAATGCATTTTGAGTAGCTAATTCACGAGGTATTATCATTTTTTCTTTTTTAAAAAAATTATAGGAGAAATTCCGGGTGAAAGGACTCATTCTTGATCTTTATCAATAGAATACTGAAACCTCTACCAACTCTTCCTCTGTTTCTTTCTCCTAAAATATTTATAGAGAAGCTAGTATGAATACAAGTCTGTATCTTTTCTCTCTTTACAAAGATTAGATCATGATAGGAAACCATTAGCAAGGGGAACTTTGGTTTTAAGAGATTTGGGATTGCAAATTTTCTATGATCATTGTCTTTCTTTCTGTAAAGATTTTTCCGAGGAAGAGATTTCAAGACGCTGAAAGTAATAACTCTATAGGAACATGCTGCTGAAAGGATTTTGAAAGTTGGTAAAAGCAACCAAGCTTGCATAAAGTTATAGAAATTAAAGAGATCAACATTTATTATTTTACTTCAACTTATCATGATTATTGTGATATCTGTTTATTGAAAATATATTTTTGAAAGCTGTCACATACATAGTCAAATATACAATATCACTGTAAAACACTGCAAACTAACAATATAGTTAATCTTCAATGAGCACTTATTATGTGCCAGACACTGTGTTAAAATTTTAAATATATTACCTCATTTAACTCCCTATAAAGTGAATATTACTGTATCCTCCACCTTACAGACAAGGGAACTAAGTAAGAGGGAAATTAAGTAACTTGATCAAGTCCACCACTCATAAGAGGCTAAACTGATACTTGAATCTTTGACCTATGATTCTGGAGTTCACAATTTAAAAAAACCCTCAATATTGTTAGGATTTTAAAATGTTGTTTTAAAAATACATATTTGTGTATATTTACAAATACAACTAGTTACATAATATACTCAGTAGTGTACTTGTACTTATCACTTTATAGAGTCAATGTATTACTATGGAGAAAACATGATATAGAAATGGAAAACCTAAGAAACTCTGTTTCAGCCTTGGTAAAAATGAAAAGAAACTGCATAGGTCATCAAAATACTTAAAGAAACAAAAAGAAAGAATTTTATCCTGTCAAGTACTTGGGAATTTCAACGAAATGATGAAGGAGTTGGAGAATTTTCACTCCAGTGATGTCAAGATCTGTGGGAAACCGTCCAGACAGGTATGGGAAAGGTCTTATTTAAATTTAATTTAAAACAGCACCTGATACTTATTCTGTTTTATATGGAACAGACACTTTTTGAGAATTCAGTGATTCTCCACGGACTATTCAAACTTCTTTCTAACATATAACATTTTTTTTAACATCTTTATTGGAGTATAATTGCTTTACCATGGTGTGTTAGTTTCTGCTTTATAACAAAGTGAATCAGTTATACATATACATATATCCCCATATCTCTTCCCTCTTGCATCTCCCTCCCTCCCACCCTCCCTATCCCACCCCTCTAGGTGGTCACAAAGCACTGAGCTGATCTCCCTGTGCTATGTGGCTGCTTCCCACTAGTTATCTATTTTACGTTTGGTAGTGTATATATGTCCATGCCACTCTCTCACTTTGTGCCAACTTACCCTTCCCCCTCCCCGTAACCTCAAGTCCATTCTCTAGTAAGTCTGCCTCTTTATTCCCGTCTTGCCCCTAGGTTCTTCATGACCATTTTTTTTTGGTTGTTTTTTAGATTCCATATATATGTGTTAGCGTACGGTATTTGTTTTTCTCTTTCTGACTTACTTCACTCTGTATGACTGTCTCTAGGTCCATCCACCTCACTACAAATAACTCAATTTTGTTTCTTTTTATGGCTGAGTAATATTCCATTGTATATATGTGCCACATTTTCTTTACCCATTCATCTGTTGATGGACACTTAGGTTGCTTCCATGTTCTGGCAATTGTAAATAGAGCTGCAATGAACATTGTAGTACATGACCCTTTTTGAATTATTATTTTCTCAGGGTATATGCCCAGTAGTGGGATTGCTGGGTCGTATGGTAGTCCTATTTTTAGTTTTTTAAAGAACCTCCATACTGTTCTCCATAGTGGCTGTATCAATTTGCATTCCCACCAACAGTGCAAGAGGGTTCCCTTTTCTCCACACCCTCTTCAGCATTTATGGTTTGTAGATTTTTTGATGATGGCCATTCTGACCGGTATGAGGTGATACCTCATTGTCATTTTGATTTGCATTTCTCTAATGATTAGTGATGTTGAGCATCGTATCATGTATTTGTTGGCAATCTGTGTATCTTCTTTGGAGAAATGTCTATTTAGGTCTTCTGCCCATTTTTGGATTGGGTTGTTTGTTTTTTTGATATTGAGCTGCATGAGCTGCTTGTAAATTTTGGAGATTAATCCTTTGTCAGTTGCTTCCTTTGCAAATATTTTCTCCCATTCTGAGGGTTGTCTTTTCATCTTGTTTATGGTTTCCTTTGCTGTGCAAAAGCTTTGAAGTTTCATTAGGTCCCATTTGTTTATTTTTGTTTTTATTTCCATTTCTCTAGGAGATGGGTCAAAAAGGATCTTGCTGTGATTGATGTCATAGAGTCTAACACATAACATTTAAAATACAAATTCCTGAAATTAAACTGTCAATTTTGAATCATATAAGGTATTGAGATTCTTCAAATCATAGAACATTTATATTGTTAAAAAAAGAATGTATTACTTAGTTGTAAATGAACTGTAACCAAACCAGCTCCTGTGGGTAATTCACATAGGCTCTCCTGTCAGTGAGTAAAGCCACAGATCTTTCTTTGCCCTCTGGGCAAACAAAATCAAAATGGCATATGTGAACACGGGTGAACACAAACACACTGCAAAGCCTGACCCACAATCATTGAGGTACAGTACTGTGCAAATCTGTCCAGTCAGTGTTTCTAGTCATAATAAAAATGGCATAGACCAAAACAATATTTTCATAAAATAATAGCAGGACATGCTTTTGAAAGAAGGGTATTTTCCTAAATATATTCACTTTAGTCTATGGTAGCATATTAGGACGGAAAAGAAAGTTTACAATCATCCAAGATATTTTATCTGGAATGAAGATGACTAGCAATTAGAAATAAAGGATTACATAGCCCAAAATACTGCCTCATAACCACATTTCATTTCAAAAACTACCAGAAAAACTACCAGAAAAACTACCAGTTTACGGAGATGCCCAGGAAATTCCAGAAGAGCCTCAAACTAGTGGTTTTTGTATTTTTTAACATAAAGCTAACATCAACTAAATCAATTTCTTTTTCATTTATGAAATTGGAACTTGGCTCAGATCAAAGTTCTTTCCACTTATTTTACATATGTAAATATTAGGTGCACTTAAATTTTAATTTAATGTATACTTTCATGAAGCAGCTGATGGGATTTGATCAACAAGGGGAGTCAATAAGAAATTGACTTTGAGGTAAGATTCATTCCAAAACTGAAAAGACTTATGTGCCAGCCCCAGGTCTGGATCAAGGAAACAGAATGTTACCATCATCCCAAAGCCCCACTTTAAATTACCGACCCTGAAAGGGTAGCCGCTGTCCTAACTCCCAACAGCATCCCATACCACACCAGCATAGCACTGAGTTACACACACGTGAGTCTAGTTCGCACCCAGTGTTACTAGGTACAATTGTGGAGTACTTTGAATGCAGATATTGCAGTCTAAGCAGCTAAAATTTGTTTTGTTTTTAGGTATATATATTCTAGAGCTAGAGACCAAGGTTTCAAGATAAATCATTTTATTTTTCTTCTTGCCCCTGGTATCCAACCTGAACAGTTTCAAGTAATAGTAATTATTTCTGTGCTCATTATTGTATTTATTATTTTCTGTGTATCAACCAAACTTTGGGATTATTATATATTATATTACATTACATTGTATTACATTACATTAGACAAGGTATTCCTTAAAATACTAAAATGTTTAGGACTAGAGAATATAAATAAATGAATTAAAATAATACATCTGGGAAATCATGGATCTGGATTATGAACTCAGATCCTATCTCACCCTTTCAACAACAATACATTTTATATAGTTATAGATGACATCAGGAACATGTGTCTGCATTATGCTGACAGCAATACATACATATACGTACATATATGTATATATATATATTTGTGTGTGACAGTGATATAGATATGTGTGTACATATATATACATATATACACACATATAACATGTAATGTACATTATATATTACATTCATACTGTATGCTACATATAACTTTTATTGTGTGATGTTATATAACATTACTGTATTTATTATATATTGTTATATTAAATGTATTTTGCCAGTTTTGGACTCTCTGGGGTTGGAATCTTCAAGTCCTGTTTCTGCCTCATTTTTTATTTCTTCTCTTCTTGGGAGCTCCAATTGCACATATGTTAGACCTTCAACATATGCCCTAGATGTCTTATATTCTTTTATTTAGAAAGGGGTACTGTCTATCATTTTTAATCATTGTGTTTTAGTCTGAATTTTTTCTGTTGACCTCTGTTCCAGTTCATTTAGCTTTCCTTTTGCTTCATCCAATTTTCTCTTAAGCTAATCTACTGAATTTTAAATTTCAGTTATTATTATTTTTAGTTATAGTATTTCCATTTGATGTTTTAAAGCTCTAGTTCTATAGTAAATTTATGTAGCTTTTCACCTATTTAGCATATTAAAATTATTTTAAAACAGTTTGTACATGTCAATCCCAAACTCCCAATCTATCCCTCCCCCTCCCCCTTCCCTCCTGGTAACTGTAAGTTTGCTTTCTATGTCTGTTGGCCTATTTCTGTTTTGTAAATAAGTTCATTTGTATCATTTTTTTTCACACTCCATATATAAGCAATATCATATGATATTTGCCTTTCTCTGTCTGACTTACTTCACTTAGGATGATAATCTCCAGGTCCATCCATGTTGCTGTAAATGGCATTATTTCATTCTTTTTAATGGCTGAGTAATATTTCATTGTATATGTATTATCCATCTTATTTATCCATTCATCTGTTGTTCAAGGTTTTTTAAATCAGAATTTAATGTTCATTGTGTGTTTTGTAATGACTCAGGGTCACCACTATGACCATTAAATATTTTACTCTACTATGCTCCTCACTTTCATTCCCTGTGTCCTTGTTTATTTTCTCTTTAAACTAAATTACCCATAACTGTTAAAGTTCTTATTTTCAATGATTTTGTTACTCTTTTTTTTTGCCCTTCATCAAATATAATATAATAAATACAGTGGTGCCACTTATAAGAAGATTTGTTTTTAAAGCCTCCTCTGTCTTTACATCGTAACTTCTAATTTGCTAACATTAGAAAAACAGACATGTAAGTGTCCGTTAGATTTGCAGTTTACCTGAGTGATTCTCTTGAGAATGATTCAATGGGTTTTATTATTCAATGGGTTTTGAAATATGTTATTTAGACATTCAGAGTCCTTTATGTTGACATACTGAGTTTTGGTTAGGTTCTCCATAATATAAGATTCAGGCTAGTGATATCTGAATAAGTGAATATATGCATTAAATCAATTTTGGAGGTTTATATTACTCAAGTTGTTGATTTAATATTATCACAGATATGCATAGAATATGAAGCAGACTTTCTAATTTAACTACAAATCTGCCATTATCAGTTATCACCAAAAAGAACACAAATAACAAATGTTGGTGAGGATGTGGAGAAAAGGAAACCCTCCTTGTACACTTTTGGTGGGAATGTAAATTGGTGCAGCCACTGTGTAAAACAGTATGGAGGTTTCTCAAAAAACTAAAAATAGAACTACCATATGACCCAGCAATTCCGTTCTTAAGTATATATCCAAAAAAAACAAAAACACTAATTCAAAAAGGTACATGCACCCTAGTGTTCACAGCAGCATTATTTACAATTGCTAAGACGTGGAAACAACCTAAGTGTCCATTAACAGAAGAATGGATATAGGAGATATATATCTAAAATATGGATATAGATAGATAGATCATATAGATATAGATATCTATCTATATATATGAAATACTACTCAGCCATAAAAAAAGAATGAAAATTTGCCATTTGCAACAACGTGGATGGACTTGGAGGGTATTATGTGCTAAGCAAAATAAGTCAGACAGCAACAGACAAATAATGTATGTTATCACTTATATGTGGAATCTAAAAATGTAAACAAACTAGTATCTATAACAAAAAAAGAAACAGACTCACAAATAGAGAAAAAACTAGTGGTAAGTGGGGAGAGGGAAGGGGGAGGGGCAAGATGGCGGTAGGGGATTAAAAAAGTAAGAACTATTATGTATAAAATAAATAAGCTACAAGAATATATCGTACAACACAGGGAATATAGCCAGTACTTTATAGTAACAATAAATGAAATATAACCTTTAAAAATTGTGAATCAACATGTTGTACACCTGTAACTTAGGTAATAATGTACATCAACTGTACTTAAATTAAAAAATGAAAAAAAACTTCCATTATCTACTGTGAAGTATACTAATTTCTATATTTACAAAATGAGAAATTTCATTTTTCTCACATCCCGTTTCAAATTGTCTATTAAAATGAATATTATAAAAATGTAAGATTCATTCAAGTCAGACTTTAGCACATTTTAATATCAAGTACACATTTAATTATTGCATGGAAAAGAAGTGGTAACTACATTAGAACTGTATATTTTATTCATAGAATATATCAAGGAAATGAATGCAAAACACAGAGAATACACTTTATATGACAGAAATTAGAAGGGGTTATCTTTTATTTTCTCCAAAGAAAGAAAACAAATTCACTGGTTGCCAATTTGAGAAATTGGGTCTATTTTGGAGTACAAAGTTACTGTACTTTTTTTTGTATAACTTTGACAGATGGATAAATCTTAGAATTTGCCACTATGTACATTTTCTTCTTAAAGGTATGTTTCGCTCAATAAATAGCAATTCATAAAACACCAAGGCTATGCTTAAGGCTTAAAATCATAAAAAAGGATTGGTCTGTGTAAAGTAGAATGAAAAATTTAAATATTACCACAAATTATCTAAATTGAATTATATCTTCAAAAGTAATTACTATCTGTGTATAGAGGGAGGGTGTGATAAAATAGGGAAGAGGAAGGAAACTCAAATGCCAATTCAAGAGCTTAGAGCAATGACGAAAAGTGATTAAAGTCATAGGTTTAATATTTCAAACAGCCAATGACAAGCATTCGTCCCAGAACTTACTCGTACTTCTACATGTTTGACCTGATAAGAAATTAATCTTGATAAAAATTAATTTTCTAAACCAAATGTAGAAATATTTATTAATTTTATACACACAGTACACAAACAATATAGAGACAGCCTGAAGATACCTTGTGGTCGCTTAGTAATGTGTGGACTTGCTTAAACTAAATTACATTTTCTGGAATTTCCTTCCCTCTCTGCTTCAGATTAGGGTGGGCCACAAGAGACAATTTTGACTTGTGATTTGGAGCAAACAGGTGAAGCAGCAGCCATATTTCTTATGCTCAGAAGGAGGCTGCGGCAGACTCAAGAGGTGCTTCTGTAGCTCACACCTGTTGTCATTCATCTGCTGACCCCACTGATTGGCATGGGGCAGCAGCTGGGCCTATGACTTCTCCACCATCCCCTGGATCTTCCTTCAGCATCTCAAATCCTTGGGACAGGTTTCTGCTTACCTTCAAGAAGGAAGTACCAGTTTCTCCTGTGGGCTGGGGACAGTGAGAACTGACACATGCTCCAGACTGTCCTCATGGGCTCCAGCTCACACGTGTGGGTTTCAGCTTGCCTTTGGTCTCTCTCATTTTATACCCTTCTTCTTTTTCCTTCCTAACTGCCTGCCCTACACACTTCAAGCTCCAGCATCAGATGCAAAATCAATAGGCTTGCACAGGCTGTTGTAACCAGCTTCCATAATGCATATGGTCAAATCCTTGTAACAAATTGTAACAAATGTGCATGCACATGCAACTTTTGAGTGATTCTGATCTAATTGATACAGTCCTTGGTAAATATCAAAGGAAATGATTTCAGGGCTTTACATTCCTAGCTGGAGTCCACATAAGGGGCCTAATAACTTTCAAGCCTACCCTAAAAGAAGTCCTTATCGCCTGTAACCTCAGGTCTGATAGATCTGAAACCAAATCCAAAACCTAATCACAATGGCTGAATTACAATGAAAATTGATTTCCCAAACTCACATGATCATTTCTGATAAAATTAGGGCACTTGGAAAGGAATGGGACCCTGAAAATTAGGATGAGAACATACTGGCAAACTTAGATAAAATTAGGACACAGAACTCCTAAATTCTCTCAAGAGTGCTTTGCCAATTAAGGCATGCTTTCTACTCCTACCTTAGAAATCTAGTCTTCCCATTCCTGAAGAACCTGTAATGGGCTCACCTGAGGCAGGTATCTTGCAAGGGACAACTGAGAAAATGTAATAGATAGTGGAAGAAGGTAAATGGAAGTTATCTGCTACAATCACATGACAAACTGCAGAAATTAAGGCTATAATTGTTGAGTTTTCCTTCCTTATTTTGATACAAACGAATGTCATGTATGTGCATGTATGCATAAATACATATATATGTATTTAAAGCAAATATAACAATACTGTTTTATCCGCTTCCCACTCACCTATCATGTAACATACAATGTTGTTAATAGTTAACAAAATATGTCTCACTATTTAAGTTATAGGATATCAAAGGGGGAGTGTGAATCAGCAAAAAGAAGAAAAGACACTTTTTAAAAATGGAACTTTGCATGCTGCTTGTGAGAAAAAAATGAGTGTATATTTGTTTATAAGGCAAGATAATTGTTATATTTTCATATTAAACAAAAGCATGACTTTGTTTACTTATAGATTAAATGTGGCTAAAAACAGTTTACTGTTTTCAACCTAAGCTTTCAGGTTGAAAACAGTAAACTGTAGTGACTTTATAACGTGTCAACTGGGCCAGGTTGAACTATGTTTCTCAGAATTCCCTTCTCTGTATATTTCCAGTTAAGGCAGACTGCAAGAGGTATTTTTTCCCATAAGATTTTGAGGACAGAAGTAAAGCAGTAGACATATGAATTGTTACCCTCAGTATGTCAGGGCAGGGCCCCAGGTGCTTTTGTAGCTCATACACATTGTCATCGATCTGCCTGCTCATCTCTTTGGCATGAATAGCCCCCAAGCACACTATTGATCCACCTTCCCTTGGATTCTTCTCCAATTTCTGAGCCAGGTGTGTGTTTAGCTCTGAGACAAACGGTGCCAGCTTCTCTTGCAGGACATCTATAACATCAAGGCTGGGGGCAATGAGAACGAACGCATGTTCAGTCCATTCTTATGGGTTCCAACACCTGCCCATGGGTTCCATCTTGTCTTTGCTCTCCCTCAATTTACATCCATCTTCCCTTCCCAACTAACAGAGATTAATCAGCTCCACAAATTGCATACAGTCAAACCTCTGTTACAAATTCTTTATTCTGTTACCTTTCAGGGAATATTTATTGGTCTTTTACATTTATCCAAACACCATTTCATGGTAAGTAAAGGATTTTTAAGCTAATTTTTATTAGACTTGAAATAAATTAAAAACTGCCTTTCTTCTCCTTGAGAATAGAATATAATAAAAGTCAGGAACTTCCTTTTTACAGATGGATCGGTATGGAATGATAATACTTAACGTCATGACAGTGTCTGGGCCCTTTTATTAAGAATGTTCTCTGATGTTGAGTCCTGAACAACTGGATGAATAACTAACTCTGCAATGATCTTCTTAATAAAATGAGCTGTGCAAAATCAAATCTATTTTACCCTAGTTTATTTTGCTGTTTTTATATTTCCCATCTTCCAGAATTCTGCATGATTTTTCATGATGAGTTGAGAAAAAAAAATCCATTCATAACTATTGCAACCAACCAGGCAGAATGAATACACTAGTCATCACCTATCTACCCCCTCATTGTGAAACTTCCTGTAGAAACACAAAACTATCCTCATCCTCTAACTCTACTCCCTTTATAACATTGCATCCGGATAACCACAATAATGATAGTGTCTTATTTTTCCAGCTCACTCCTCTCTGATCAATCCTGCAAGTTGCCATTAGGTAAGGTGTCATGACACTCACTGTTCAAAATGTCATTTTTCTGCTTAAAAATAATTTAACTGGTACCTTAGTTTTCTCTGATTTTGTTCCTAGTATGAAAGGAAAATCTACTTTACAATTTATAAGTGAGCAATGCAGATTTTATTTTAAAATGTGACAATAAAGAATTTATATTGTATATCTAACAACACATACATGCGTCAATTGTCCTACATTTTCATTTAGGTTATTTTTTTTCCAACCCCCAAAATACTTTATTCATCTGTTCCTCTCATGTGGTTATGATGGACTCTTGTTTTTGTGGCCATAGGATTAGGCAACTAACCTCAACTGGATCAACCAGGGTATCCAGTCCTGTTCAGAACAGCATCTGACCTGAGCTAAGCAAATCTGAGTACTTGCCTGAGATTTTTCAAATCTGAGTTGAGGGAATAGGATATAATGTTCTTTTCTGATTGCCGTTTGTGTGTTTATGAGCCTGCAAGGTCTTTGACCAAATATCCTATGACTGAGAGAATGAAGAAATGAAGGGAGAAGCAGAGATGACACAACTACCGTGCATGCCTCTGTGTGTGTGTGTGTGTGTGTGTGTGTGTGTGCATGCACCTGTTACATGCCAAAACTGACGTGTGAAATTTTTCCCCTTTTCACTATGCTGCTTTAATCTAGACATTACAATGAGTTTTTATGTGAGAGTGAGTGAATTCATTACATTGCTGAAGCTGCAGGTGGTCTATAGCTCAATCAAGGTGTTAATTGGCTGGCACTAAGTGTGGTTTGAGGTTAGTGTGGCAGATGGAATCCAATGAATATAGAGTTTTGTTATACAAACTATAGATGTACTTAAGCTTTCTACATCTGTGCTACATTTTTTTTCAAACAGACATAGGTGATAAAACATCTGCTACTTAATTAACACCCTTTGTAGTCAGTCACAAAGTTAGGTTATTCTCAAACCTGCTCTGCCAGCTATAAATGTTAAAACTTTACTTGCTATTCTTGGAGATATTTCTTTCCTTTATTTTGCAAAGTCTAAATTGAAAAATATTCAAGTCTATCAAATGAAGGAGAATACAGATGATTAATGAATGAGTGAATGGATAGATAGAAAGGTAAAGTAGAAAATTTCTGAAATTTTGAGCTGGTAATCCTATGAAAATAAAAACAGTAGCCAAGCTAAAGAAATTATTTCAGAGGTTAGACATTTCTGGGTAAATAGCAATTTTTAAATCTCCTGGCTCCCCTTCACTCTCAGGTCCAACACATCTATCTCCTATGAGCCAAGAGGCTGCTGTGGCCAAAAGGGAGGAATTAATTACAGGAGGCAACTGAGCCTTCAAGTCTCCTTTGGTCCTGATGAAGATCCTTGGGACATGACTTATATCTGTCCAGGCAGATAGAGCCTGGGGCCTGGGGATGAAAAGCCTGATGGTTTAGATTAGGCTGAGACAGATCCTGGGAAGAGTTCTGTCTACAGAGCTCCTCAGAGTTGGGGAACGGTGCCATATGTCTCATTGATGTTTCTAGTCTGGCTGGCCTTCAGAGCTTGGAAGAAGAGCTACAAGGTTCTCTACACAACTAAGTCTAGGAGTCTACACGGAGATTGGTGAGCAGAGATGTTTTCCTTCTGGGACCTCAACAGGAACTCTAAATCTGCCTGTTGCTAAATCAAAGACCCAAAGGAGCAGAGCAAATGCACCATTCACCACTCTAGGGATCACCCCAATATATGCTATGCCAGCAGCTAGACTTGAGTCCTAAACAAAGGAGAAAAGTAATAGCTTACTCCTAAGATGGGCTCAAAACAGAGAAGAAAGGACTGGTCCCTAGAAAAATAACAGTCTATTAAAACAAACAGCACTCTTTGTTCCACACCATGGTATACAGAATGTGATCACTCATAGACCTTGGCATGTAACACTTTCATAACTGGTCCATACATGGCCCTCTGTATTTATTAATTCATCCTTTTTGAGTAGTATAATAAGCAACTAAGAGTCCAGCATACACAATGCAAAAAGTAGGATTCACCAATCATTTATATCTATTTATGGGTCTTCCCTCATTCTATTCCCTCTCTCCCCTCTCCCAAGCTCCTTCTGAAGCTTGTGTTTGTCATTCCCCTTCTTTTATTTTCATATAGTTTTACCTCATCTTTATCATTAATAAAAATTTATTTTCATTTCAACTGTATTACGTTTAAATTGCTCAGGTTTATATTGTTAGAATTCATTCATACCATTGTATACCATTTGTTTAAGTCAGGGCTCTCCAGAGGACAGATCCAATAAAATATAGAAAGATATATTTAAGAGAAGATTTATTATAGGAGTTGACTCATGTGATTGGCTCATGGAGTCCCACCATCTGTCATCTACAAGATGGAGAACCAGGAAAGCCAGTGGTGGAATTCAATCTAAGAAGGGAAGTCTGAGACCCAGGGGAGCTGACGGTGTAAGTCCCTGTCCAATTCTGAAGGTCCAAGAACCAGAAGCATTGATGTCTGAAGGCAAGAGAAGATTGATATCCCTGTCAAGCAGAGAGATCAAATTCATCCTTCTTCCAATGTTTTTGTTCTATTCAGGCCCTCACTGGGTTGGATGATGCCCACCTGCATGGATAAAGGCAGTCTTCTTTCCTCAGTCTACCAATTCAAATAATAATCTCTTCCAGAAACACTCTCAGAAAATTCAGAAATAATGTTTTACCAGCTATCTGGGCATCCTTTAGCCCAGACAAACTGACACATAAAATTAATCACCAAACCATTGTAGTTTATTTATTGTACTGCTTTTTAACAGTCTATTCCACTACATTCAGCCACCCTGCTGCTATGGAAGCATATGATTTGCAAATCTATGGAAGCATGCATATAGGAGGCAATAAGTAAACATAGAAAATCTCACTTGCTTAAAAATAATGAGGTCTCTAGATTAAAATGATCAGCAATGGAGGCATAAATAATGAGAAAAATCATAACATTAGGTATATTCTTGCTATATTACTGAACTCCAAATGTTACCAAAAATACACAAAACAAAGAACCTTATAAGTTTCCAGCATAACAGATAAAAGAGGAGGAAAAGTTAAACAAAAAAAAATTAACCACCCAGAAAAATACTGATATGAATACTCATGTTAATAGATGCAGTCATCCCATGAATTTTGTAAAATAGGAAGAAGCAAAAATAACTTAAATATGATAAATATTATTTATCTTAATCAACAGAAAATATCACTTTAAAAATAAAACTTTAAAATTATTTTAATTAAAATCAGGAAGCTTATAGTGATATCAACATTATTTAACATTGGAGTTTTGAGCAATAAGGAAAGAAAATTAAATAATACAAAACTATTTTTGCTAACACGATTTTAAACCTAGATAATCTAAGATGTTCCCATAAACCACTAGAATTAATAAAATAATTTATGAAATTCTCCTACATAAGACACAGGTACCAAAAAACAAACTATTCTCTCTTCTAGAAAAAAGAATCTAGAAATTAAAATACATACATCTATGTTTTCCTCCTTTTCTAATACAATGCTGTACAACTCAAATGGGTTAAATCTACTTATTTACTAAATAATTCAATGCAACAATTGATATCATTGGAACTAATTTTGTCTCTTTTAAACAAAAATGTAAGTAAAGAGGTATTAAAACTGCATAGATCTTTGGATGCCAATATAAGCTCTGCATTTCTAAGAAAGTATAATTTGCCCAGTTAGTTCAACAGTTGAAATCAACAAATGTTTACAAATTTAACTTTAGAAAATCTTGCTATAGAATGATTGCTATATTAATCCATGTGCTTTGACAAGTATAAGACTGCATAACATACTAAGTAGTAGTAGTAGTATGTATTGGGCTAATTGTTTTCCTTTTAGACCAAAGTAACCACAGACAGGGACACAAAAACATTCCATTGATCTTTGTATTCCAACTCCTATCCTCTGCACTTCCTATGAAGTTACAGCCAGACTGTCATACTCAGGAGACTACCATGTATCAGGCACCATCTGTGCAAGACACAGTTGGGGAAAAGGTAACGCAGAAACTTATAATTTAGTGTAATACCAGTATAGACCTAATTGTCACACAAGATAGAGTATAAGAGACATCCATACCATTGAAGGAATTGCAAGTGATATAAGATCATGCTTCATAGAGGATCTTCTTCACATGGTTGGGGAGATGGTTGCAATGGAGTTAGAGGTGCTTTACATTAAAATCATCCTACATGACTCAATGCTCTCAAAGCCAATTACCAAGGATCTGAACTCTGAAATACTGACTATTTTTCTAAACCACACAGTAATAATTTCTTCTTGCCTACAAGGTTTTCTTTAAATAACTGGAGGAATTCTACTCATCATGTAAGACTGTACTCAAATAGAATCATTTCTAACAAAGTCTCCCTTTACTTCTCAAATTCCCTACTAATCATTTCCTCCTTTTTCCTCTCAAAGCAGTTTTATCCACTGTTTTAGCAATTTCAACGTATTATTTTAGTTGTCTTCCTCCTTTACCACACCATGAACACTTAGAGCATCCTATCATTTTATTTTTAGTACTGAAAAGTTAAAAGAACTTAATAATTGACTATTGGAAGAATGAGAAGGAATGAATAAATTGACAAATGAGCTAAATGATAAAACAGTCCTGAGATCTCAGACATACAAACAAAAACAGTATACCAATGGAACACTCCACAAAGTAAATGTACCCATAGTATAAATACCTTAAAGCTCTTTACCAGGCATAGCCCATCTTTACCTTGAAGTCAAGCTCTCTGGCCCAGCTAGCGTTTCACAGAGCAACATCACTGTCACTACTCTTTCCGCCCATCCTTAAATCACCAAAGTCCAAAGCAGTATTTCTCTGCCGCTTCAATCCAGAAATGTCACCATGGAAAACTTACAGCATTTTTAAGAGTGTAATACTTTGTCTACACATTTCTATTCAGAGAGAATAATATAGACCTTAGCACTGCCTCACCTATATTCATATGTCCTGCATTGCTTAAAAAGCCAGTGAACAAGGCTGTGTTCTTTTAACACTAGATTGAAATTTCACTTCCCAGTGTTACTACAGTCAACTGTTCACAAATTTGTAAATATCTAGTTATGGTTCAATCATGAGATCAAGTTTTCTCAGCAACTAAGTTTCCAGCCTTTTTTTTTTTTTTTGTGAGGTCAGGAAAATCCTGAGTGCTTTCTAAGATGCAAATGTTTCCAGTTTTACAAGTAGCCCCAGGAGCTGAATCAGGCTCCTGATTTCTCCCAGGAGTCCAGTAAAGCACAAAGTAAATTCTACTTATTATGACACTTCTGTGCACCTAAAAATACAGCTGGTCCTTCGGAAATTTTATGCACTGAGTGGACTTAGTCTATTTATTACCTTTATGTTTAACTCTTATGAAGAGTCTTATTACTCATCTACATGTCATTATTCAAAGCAGTGTACAATTTCACCAAAGAAGATGTACGTGCCAGATTTAGAAAATTGGTTAAGGAAATATAAGTTCCTAATGCCTGATCATAGGACATTGCACCATGGACTCATTTATTTTGCATATCATTATGACTTATAGATCGACACACTTGTGTTTTACTTGCAATTGCCATCTTCTATTTCTTGACTTGGTTGCTTTGCAAAGTTTACAGCCCAAAACTAGTCTTAATTGAATTCAGTTTTTTGCATGACATTACACTTGTTCAAATGGTTTGGGTCACTTTGAATTTTGGTAATATCTATCTTTAACTAAATGCCAACTGTAAAAGTATTAAATATCCTATTTACCTCATCAATAAGGAAAATAGATTGACCTAACCAAGGTACTCCTTTTATTTACTCATTCATTCCCTTATTCATTCATTCATTCAAAGTGTCTACTGAGCATGTTGCATGTGTCAAACACTATGGAAGGTGGTAAAAATAAAGATATAAATAACAGTGCACCTACCCTCAAAGTATCTAAAAGAAAGAGAAGGAGCAAGCTGAATGCCCTATTACAGTGTTCTAAATGCTATGACAGAGGTAAGGCAATAACTTTCTCAGATGAAGTAACACATAAACTAAGGATTGAAGAAACAATTTTGAAAGGAGTATTAAGATGTCAGCATAGTTGAAAGAGCATAAGTTTTAGAGTCAGAAATCCAGAATTCTAAGACAAACTCAGTTAGTAGGTCACAATTGCTGACGTTGTCCCTTCAACAGCCTTAACTATAAGAGCAATGGACAAATTGGTCAGGATGAATGGCAACAGAATCACAGTAGCCACTTTCTCAGAGTCATTGCCACCAAGGACTACATGTGCTACTAACCCACAGCTGTAGCTGTAGCACCTAGTCAAGTGACTAATAACCTTTAAAAAATAAATCTGGGAGTAAAGTACAACTCAAAATATATTCCAGAAGATTCCTGTGCACAATGCCAAAAGAGAGCCATAAAATTGACTGTACATTCTTTAGAAACCAACACAAGGAGAGAATCATGATTGGTGTCACATTTTAGTGCCCATTATAAATAAACAACTCAATTGCCACGAAGGGCCATGCCTATTTCCTATCCTGTGGACTTAGTACAATTTGCACTTATGCTTCCTCATGGAGTAGTATACCAGCCCTGGGCCAGTTTGCCTTCAGTTCTATTCCTCACCTCTCTACTCCTTTGCTCGATGCTGCAGGGGGCTGATATGAAAGCCACTTCCCCCCAGGGTCCCCCACCAGCTGACTTCCAGCTGGCTTCAGCCAATGGAAAGTATTAACTGGAGACTGGAGGGGGACAGAAAGGGAGCAGCCAGGGTATTTCTTCCCCAACCTCTCGAACATGAACCTCTGGAAGGTGCTGTGTCTCTGGCTCTCACTGCTCAGGTGGCGCTTCCTCCTTCCAGGAACCCTGACCCCCTGAATTCAGGAATGTCACCTACTCGCTTTGTCCCTCCAGCTTAGCAGTGGTAGCTAGTCTGTCACTATTTTCTCATTTTCCTCTTCTCTCATTTGGTTGCTCAGTGCTTCCATCACCCACATAACCACTGTCCTGCTTTAAATTCCCTCTCCTCTATTTTAACTACTTAAAGTTGTTTCTGTTTTTGTCAACTGATACTGAAGGCATAAGTCAAATCCTCAATTACACCACTTCCAAAATAATAATGGTAAGTTTTACAACTCTGTCCTACAACATTCCTCAGTATGGGCTAGGGCATAATGTATACACAGTTCAATAAAAGTAATTCTGCAGTTTTACCAGTAGCAAAATGATGCCAGATACCCAGCTTGATGATAGCTGGTTAAAACTTCTGAATAAAACAAAGAATATCTAGAAGAATGGATAAAGTTACAAATAATTCAGAGACCTCCAAAAATATATTTTCCCACTCAACCAAGTTTTAGGTAAGTAGTAAAGAGCCGAGAGTATGTGTTTCTAACTAGTACTTAGAAGACCATTAAGAGCACTGCCATACTCCTCACAAGTCAGTAGCACTGGAGTAAAATCAGCAACCAATAGGGTACCCCCAGGACATGATCTCTGCCCCCAAGGCGCTTACATTCAAGCAGGGAAATTAGGCAATAAACAAGTAGCAAACAAACAAATGAATGAAAAAGAATGCCATTTAGGGTAAATAATAGAAGAAAATATACAGCAATGGGATAAAGAGTGATGAGACAGGGTTGCTGTGGTGGTGATAGAATATTAGATTGAACTGTCAGGGAAGGCTAAAGAGGTGCCATGAAGCTGAGACCTGAAGGATGAGATGGAGCTGATTTTATGAAAATCCAGTGAGAACACTATTGACAAAGCAACAGTAAGTGCCAAGGCCCAAAGCAGAACAAATTTGGCCTGTTTTGAGAACTAGAAAGACAAACTTGTTTCTGAATCAGAAACTTGTACTTTCTAGTTTCTCAAACGGCAAAAAGTACAGAAGAAGTACTGAAAAAAACCCACTTGCACTTGCACTCAAGTAGCAATTAATTCATTTTAAAAAATGGAGTATGTAACTGTGAACAATATAAATTCCCAGAAAATGCTCTAAAATTGATAGCAAATATACCCCTAGGTAACTACATTATTCCACTTGCTAAATTGCTTGAGCACTGATTATGTTCCATCGACCATTCTGAGTGTTTTAAATGTTCAAATTCATTTAATCCTCATAACCACCTTATGAAGTAAGCACTGTTATTATTATTGTCTCCATTTAGAGCTGAAAAACTGAAACACAGGGTTTAACATGCCCAAGATGATACAGCTGGTAAGCATAGAGCAGCGGTTTGAACCCAGGTTATCTGGCTCAACAGATAACCTTCTTAAGCACTATGTCAAAGTATTGTGGTCAAAGGTGTGGAGACTTGATTCAGACAAACCTGGGTTCAAATCCCAGCTCTGTCAATGACCTAACATAACAATGTGTAAAAAGAAGACATCGTTTTTGTCATTGTAATTAACTACTCCCCTACTGATATTTTTCAGTCTTTTCTTTCAAGGCCCCAGGAAGGACACGTCTTCAAAACTTGCCTTTGTCACTTACTTCCTGAAGCATCAGCCTCTAGCATTGCATTAGCCTATATGTCTTAACTTTTAAAAAGAATGTTAGAGATATATTCTTAGAGAATAGAAAAAGATATGTTCCAAATAATTTTTGAACATGCTTTTTAAACCTCTGCTTGCTTCTGGAGTCACAAAAGAGATTAACGTGTCTCCTAAATGGGCTTTATTGTTATTTTACTTTTTCAAAGATGATGATAAATAGCTTGAATTATTCTTCAACTACTGATATTCCCCCTTTAAAGGAAAAAATTACCATAATATAATTTGTTCAAGTATAAGCATTTGTAATTTAAAATACTGATAATCAAAACCCAGAATGCAGATATATTTTCCCTCTAGTTTATATTCTACAAGATTTTGAGATATTAAAAATAAATCAAAGATACAGAAAAAGGTATTTTCCTTAAATTGGTATAAATTCATTATACCATAGTTTATATAATTACTAATTAAACCTCATGGAATTGATCTAATAAAGTGCCTTTTAATTTTCTTAATTTATTTAATTTATTTCACTATTAAATATGTACCATAAAGAATAATGCCATATAATCTTCCTGTATATAAATGGGATAAATGCCTGTTTGACCCTTGAGAGTACATTCATTGTACAGAATTTGGATATTGAGGAATGAGTTAAGGTTGATAGAGGGGTAGATTCATTGATGTTTATTCTGGTATGTTTGGATTATGATTAATATATCTCTTTATGATTTTTTAATAAGTCAGTTTTTTAATGTTAACCAATATGGCTTACATGCATTATATGCTTTTAAAAGTGCCTAACCCATTCCTAGTTAAATATTTATTACTAGAATAATCTGTCTCTCCATTTAAATTATTATTTTTCAAAGCAGATCAAATAAATGCACATTATTCTTCATTTTTAAAAAAAAAAGGGGAGACGAGTTTAGTTGCTAGGTAGAATGCTTCCATTTCTTTACAGATAACGAAAGAACATGGTATAAAATGGGCACATAATATAAAAGTAGAATACTACTAAGAAAACCCTGACTACTTCAGATAAGCCTAAAGGTGGATGCTTCATGAATATTTTCGAGTCTTCTAATATGTTACTTGTCTATCTTCATCTATTGCAAGGGAGACAGAAAATATACAGTCCAGGCAAAAACCATAACATTTTACCTTCAATTTAGTGACAGCATAGCAAAAAAGTTTTAAACACATGATAAACCAGTAACTGTTTCATTTTTTAAAAGAAAAGTAAGTAGTGGGTTGTGATACAATAAGAAATATATATTTGGTCTTCGTCCCCAGTTCCTGGCACACTGCTCCTAAAACTCCTGGAATCTCCAGAGTGCTGAGTTTTACATTAGCATATTTTATATGCTAATGAGATGACTGGTACCTGGAGGCCCCAGATAGTTTCTGGATGGGTTCTGGTCACCATGATTAGAGGACTGGAACTTTTAGCCTTGCTCCTCATCTCTGTGGAGGGGGGAGGCTGGAAATTGAGTCAGTCACCAATGACTAAGTATTTAATCAGTTATGCCTACATAATGAAACCTCCATGAAAACCTCTAAATGATGGGGTTCAGAGAGCTTCTGGGTTGATGAACACATCAGGCAGGGGAAGGGTGGCACACCTGAAGAGGGTATGGAAGCTCCATGCCACTTCCCCCATACCATGCCATCTGCATCTCTTCCATTTAGCTGTTCCTGAGTTTTATCCTTTACAATAAACTATAATAGTAAGTCATAACAGTATGTACAGCACTTTCCAAAGTTCTATGAGTTGTTCTAGCAGATTATCAAACCTGGGGAGGGCACTGCAGGAACCCTCTGAATTTATGGCCAGTTAGTCAGAACTACAGGTGGCAACATGAGGCTTGTGACTGACATCTGAAGTGGGGACAGTCTTGTGAAAATGAGCCCTTAATCTGTGAGGTCCATGCGAACTCTGGGTAGTTAGTGAATTGAACTGAATTGCAGGACAAACAGTAGTATCCAGAGAGTGGGATAACTGGTTGTTGGTGTATAAACAAAAGCACGTGTTTGATGTCAGAAGTGTTGTGAGTAAAAGCAGTTCAGATGGGTTTATGTCTTAAATATCAGCAGCAATAAAAACTGATTTTACCTGAGCAATCAATTTATATAGGAAAAATTCAGCATTTAACTTCACATGGCATCTCTCACGGCAGCCTTACAGTCTTCAGTCACAGGGTACAGAGACTGTGAATATTGAATACCAACACCTAGCAAATGGAAGACCTGGGAATGGTTGGTTTAATTTTTTAAGACTTTAGTTTTTAGAGCAGTTTAGGTTTGCATTAAAATTAAGAAGAAGTACAAAAATTCTCCATATACCCCCTGCCCCTCACATGCATAGCCTTCCATATTATCAGCATTCCCCACCACAGTGGTACATTTGTAACCACTGATAAATCTGCATTGACACATCACAATCACCAAAGTCCATAACTTATACTGTGGTTCACTCTTGGTGTTGTACATTCTATGGGTTTGGACAAATGTATAATGACATTTATCCATCATTATTATATCATATAATGTATTTTCACTGCCCTAATAATCCTCTATGCTCCACCTATTTATCCCTTCCCAAACAACATCACCCCCCAACCTCTGGCAACCAATGATCTTTTTACTGTCTCCATAGTTTTACCTTTTCTACAGTGTCATATTGTTGGAATTGTACAGTACGTAGGCTTTTCAGATTGGCTCCTTTCACTTAACGATGTGTATTAAAAGCTCCTCAACATCTTTTTCATGGATTGATAGCTCTTTAATCTTTTTAGGGTTGAATAATATTCTATTGTCTGGATGTACCAAAATTTATTAATCCATTCGCCTACTGAAGGACATCTTGGTTGCTTCCAAGTTTGGGCAATTATAAATAAAGTTACTATAAACATCTGTGTGTAGGCTTTTGTGTGGACATAAGTATTCAACTCCTTTAAATAAACACCAAGGAGTGCTGATTTGATTTTTCAAAGGGGAAGGAATAAAGGAAAAACATTTACAGGTATTTGAACAAAGAATTGAATCCTTCATTACTCTTCACACACATTTCATGTGTCCGACAGATTAACAAACACCATTATACAAAGGTATGGAATTGTATTTCTTTCCTTAAATGCTGTTTTAGACTTGAATTTTTCATAAAATGCAAATTTTAAAAACCCTAAAAACAAAATCCCAAGTGAAATTAACTCATTCACAAAAAAGTAAATTTTCTTCTATCATAGTTACAGAAATGGAATTGCTGAGTTTGCATATTCTATGGATTCTATTCCATTCAACCAAGAGAGTCCTGATTAATATGATGACAATTTAATATAGGTAACCAGTAATGTTCTCTGAGGGCCTCGGCTCTGAACACAGACTGGGAGAGAATCGCAATTTCTGATAATTTCAGACTTAGCATAAAAAGCAGTCATCTTCAACTATGCAGGTGTATTGTTGAAAGAATGTTTGAGATATTCTTCATTTGAGGACAAGCCCTGGAGAGGGGCATTAGATTCTGAGGCTCTAGCAACCTCAAAGTAGAGTTCCACTGGCTATGGTCTCTCTTCCAGTGGTTCTGGGACTTCATTGTGAAATAAGATATAGGAGATCTTGCTAAAAATGCACAGTTCTGGATCCCACTGAGACTTACTGTATCAGAAGGCTGAGGTTTAGCTACCTTGAATATGCATTTTTAGCAACACCCCAGATAATTCTATCAGGTGGTCCATCTGTAGACACACTTTGAAAATGACATATATCTAATCTTCCTCTCTAAGAAATTTTCCAAAGATTAAAAAACTGTTAAACCACCATTGGTAAAGTATACAATTCCAATACTTAACTCTTCAGAAATCCCTACAATCTTTCCTAAACTAGCTTTTCAAATATAGCTCACTATTCTATACACAATTAATCCTCTCTGGTCATTTCACATCCCCTCTGTCGCATGAACCATTTCCATTTCCTTTTCTATCTCCATCAACTCTTCCTTGAAAGACTCATCCATCAATATTCTGCCTCCTGATATCAAACAATTTTCTATGCCCATTAAAAATCTTCTATCATGAAGTTTTTCACACTAGCCAAACTAACAGTAACCTCTTCTAATAGCACAGCACCTCCTTTCTAAAAGTAGATTGCACTTTATATATAATATTTTGCCTTACTTATGAAGTATATTGTTTGCATTTTTATTTATCTTTTCAGAAGGTGTTGCAGTTGCCCAAATAGATAGTATCTAGGGGCTCATGATTCCAAACTGTTTTTCTGTAATTTGAATGACTTAAATATAAAAATAAAGCTCTTCAAATATTAGATTGCTAATTAATAAAAATATATTTATACATTATAAATCAAATACACTAATATACACACATTACACATGAAAATTTGTATTTTAAATGGATAAAATTAACACAATTGATTATGCACTGACCCATAATTAGCCAAAAATGTCCTCAGCTTTGTTGTTCCTGACTGTGATAATTACTTTAATTTTAATATGTATATTTCTTTATAATAATAGGAAATGCCATAGTACTCTATTTTCACTACAGTGTTCCTATCCCATGAACTGAAGTCTGCATTTTCTATATTAATTGTTTCACTTCCAAGAACATTAATATGTGTGAAAGGTAAATGATAATATACTTCATATTATTCTCTGAGAAAAGTAGTAATTATATTGAAAATGTAATAAAATTTGATTCAGTTATCTTTTCAAATTGATAATTAAAATTTAAATATTGATTATGTCATTAACTAGAAATATAAAAATAATTCAGTCTACTTAAACTATGCTCATTCATCTCTCTCTCAAATTCTATAAATGCATAGCATCATAAAAGATTTATATAACATTTTTTTTAAGAAAGCAATAATATCATTATATCTCCACTGGAAAATCATGATCACTCATTGACTCACAAATAAAGGTTATTTTAAATATTTACCATTAATTTAATTTTTAAAAAATAATGAAATCTAAGATCTTTTATTTTTTCTACCAAATCCTGACTTCATAACAAATTATATCTCAATAAAGTTATCTAAACAAGCTTACTAGCTTTCTTTATGAAATTATAGGTAAATCACAACACTAGCATTTAATTTAAAAAAGACAAATCAAACTTGGTATAAATCAATAGAGAGTGACTTATTGAAGAGTGCACATAGTTAAGAATGAGTTTACAGAGTCCCTTGAAGGAGGACCCATGCATTTGAAAGTAAAAACCCTGTTGTATCTGAATTTCATAGGCATTAGAATCTAACTGCAGGTTATAAAGGTCCTATACTAAGCAAAAATAAAATAAAGTAAAATTAAATTAAATTAAATATATATCAAATTTAATATATATTTAATTGAATAAAATTGATTATCTATGTTATATCTAACATATGTATATTATATATAATATATATATATTATATATAACCATATAAAACATATAATTATATTTGAGAACAAAATTGTAAATGCTACTGTAATCAACACAGTTTATTAATGTTTCAGGTCTAACACCTCTCATCTTTCCTAATCATTGCCTAAATTTAAACACTCATATTTGTGGTGAAACTAACTTACATTGTGCTTTAGAGCTGTAATAATTTTTCTATTTATGGTTTAAATGTACACAAGCTATTTCTAAATGACTACATTCAGAAAATAATGCTCATTTTATTCATTTATTTATTTATTGAGTTATAGTTGATTTACAATATTATATAAGTTTCAAGTGTACAACATAGTGATTCACAATTTTTAAAGACTAAACTCCATTTATAGTTATTATAAAATACTGGCTATATTCCCTGTGCTGTACAATAAATTGTTGTAGCTTATTTATTTTATACATAGTAGTTAGTATGTATAATCCCCTAACCCATCTTTCTCCTCCCACCTTTCGTCTCCCCACTGGAAACCACTAGTTTTTTCTCTATATCTGTGAGTCTGTTTCTTTTTTGTTATATTCACTAGTTTGTTTTATTTTTTACATTCCACATATACGAGATATCATACAGTATTTGTCTTTGTCTGATTCATTTCAATAAGCATAGTACCCTCCAAGTCCATCCATGTTGTTACAAATTGCAAAATTTCATTCCTTTTTATGGCTGAGTAGTATTCCATTGTATATATACACCACATATTCTTTACCCATTCATCTATTGATGGACACTTACGTTGCATCCATATATTGGTTATTGTAAATAATGCTGCTATGACCACTGGGGTGCATGTATCTTTTTGAATTTGTGTTTTCTTTTTTTGCAGATAGATATCTAGCAGTGGAATTCCTGGATCATGTGGTAATTCTATTTTTAGGTTTTTGAGGAACCTCTATACTGTTTTAAAAAGTGGCTGCACCAATTTAAATTCCTACTGGAAATCTACTAGGGTCCGTTTTCTCCACATTCCCCCCAACATTTGTTATTTGTGGTCTTTTTGATGATAGCTACTCTTACAGATGTGAGGTGATATGTCACAGTTTTGATTTGCATTTCTCTGATGATTAGCAATGTTGACCATCTTTTCATGTGTCTGTTGGCCATCTGTATGCCTTCTTTGGTAAATGTCTGTTCAGGTCTTGTGCTCATTTTTTAATCAGGTTGTTTGTTTTTTGATATTGAGTTGTATGATCTGTTTATATATTTTGGATACTAACCCCTATGGATCATATCATTTAGAAATATTTTCCTTATTTAGTAAGTTGTCTTTTCATTTTGTCAATGGTTTCCTTTGCTGTGCAAACGCTTTCAAGTTTAATTAGTTGCCATAAAGCTTGCCTTAGAAAAAAAAGAAAAAAATCTCAAATAAACAACCTAACCTTACACCTAAAGCAACTAGGAAAAGAAGAACAAACAAAACCCAAAGTTAGTAAAAGAAAAGAAAACATAAAAATCAGAGCGTAAATAAATGAAATAGAGACTGACCAAAAAAAAAAAAAAAAATAGAGAAGATCAATGAGACTATGAGCTGGTTCTTCAAAAGATAAATAAAATTTATCTTTAAATAAATAAACCTTTAGCCAGACTCATCAAGATAAAAAGAGAGAAGGCCTAAATCAATTAAATCAGAAATGAATGAGGAGAAATTACAAACAACACCACAGAAATACAAAGCATCACAAAAGCTTACTATGAAAAACTATACGCCAATAAAATGGATAACCTAGAAGAAATGGACAAATTCCTAGAAATGTACAATTTCTCAAGACTGAACCAGGAAGAAACAGAAAATATGGACAGACCAATTACCAGTAATGAAATTGAAATAGTAGGTAAAAAAAATGCTCAACGAACAAAGTGCAGGACCAGATGGCTTCAAAGGTGAATTCTACCAAACATTTAGAGAAGAGTTAAAACCTATCCATTTCAAACTATTCTAAAAATTGCAGAGGAAGGAACTCTTTTGAACTCTGTGAGGTCAGCATAACCGTGATAGTAAAAGAAGGCAAAGATATCACAGAAAAAGGAAATTACAGGCCCAAATCACTGATGAACATAGATGCAAAAATCCTGAACAAAATATTAGCAAACCAATCCAACAAGACATTAAAAGGATCATACACCGTAATCAAGTGGGCTCTATCTCAGGAATGCAAGGATGGTTCAATATCTACAAATCAATTAATGTGATACACCACATTAACAAATTAAAGATAAAAATCATATGATCATCTCAATAGATGCAGAAAAAGCTTTTGACAAAATTCAACATCTATTTATAACAAAAACTCTCCAGAAAGTTGGAATAGCGGGAACATGTCTCAACATAATGAAGACCATATATGATAAGCCCACAGCTAACATCATACTTAACAGTGAAGAGCTGAAAGCATTACTTCTAAGATCAGGAACAAGACAAGGATGCCCAGTCTCACCACTGTTATTCAACATAATATTAGAAGTCCAATTAGACAAGAAAAAGAAATAAAAGCCATGCAAATTGGAAAGCAAAACTGTCACTATTTGCAGATGACACGATACTTTACATAGAAAACACTAAAGGTGCCACCACAAAACTACTAGAGCTCATCAGTGAATTTGGTAAAGTTGCAGGGTACAAAATTAATACACAGAAATCTGCATATTGCTTTTCTATACACTAACAATAAACTATCAGAAAGAGAAATTAAGGAAGCAGCAATGCTAAATTTAAAAAGAAAATGCTTAAGTTTGTGAATGTGAGCCAAGTATCTAACCTCTTTGTTAGAACTAGTTACTAAGAATATATTTATATTTAAATTACTGATTTGTACAAGGCACAGTTAAACTCTTACTAAAAAAAGGTCAAGGAAATCTGGAGAGAAAATTTAGCAATAAAAAGAAGATAAAAGAAACAAAGTAATCAGGGGATGTCACGAGGTCTATCAATCCAATCCACTCTGTGACTTTTCTCTCTATTTTTTGGTACTCTTTGTGGAGGCAAAGAAAATAGAAATCCTGATGGAGAATAGAAGAGTGTAGCATATTCAGCAAACTCTGAAGTATAGTAGTATGTTTAAGTCATGGGGTGAATGATGAGACTTGGTTGAAGATAGGAAGGAAAAGAAGGGCTTTCTATGCCCCTGCTAAGGAGAATGGCATTATGAGAACTATGTATTCAAGTAAGAAATATAAATGTATTATGTCTTATTCCAAGTAAGTGACATTCTTAAGCGTGCCACAGCGAAGGAAGCAAACACTTTCCAGTTTGTGTGTGTGTGTGTGTGTGGCAGGAACAGCGGGTTAATGTTCTAACATATATCAAACAAGTAAACCAATGTACAAATAAATGATTTCAGATAATGATGAGTGCAATGAAGGAAACACATTGTAATGGATTAGGGAGCGATCAGGCAGTGAAGGCAGAGTGCAAGGCAGGGTCAGTGGTGGGGAAGTTTATGGAGATTTGATGGTTGCAAAGGACTCTTTGAGAAAATTTCATTTGAGTCCATTCATTGAGTATGGATGCTGATAAGGTGTCCAAATATGATGATCTGGAGGAATGTTCTAAGTAGAGGGACTGTTAAGGCAGAGGACAGACAATGGAAACTTAATGGCATGAATACTATAGTTATATGAAAGTTAAACTTTACCCAGCAACTAACTGAAGTGGGAAATACTCCATAGAAAAAAGTGATTTATCTCTACTATTTTTTCACAACAAAACATTATTGAATTAATCAAAACTAGGGGGCTACAGCCTAAAGCCTACCAGGCCCTCTTATAGCGAGGATAAGGTAATAATTAGGTGTGCACAAGGGAAAGCTTTTAGGACATGAAGCACCACCAAAGGGCTGAGGTAGGCTGGACTGAGGATTTTTAAACCTCTAGCACTTTGTCACTGATGACATTAGAGTTCATAACAGGCATTTGGTCTCATTGTTTCTATAAGTGGAAGCCCCTTCCAGGCTACTCCTTATGGAAGATGCTTGCAAAATGCAATATTAGACTTCATGTCTATACTTGCAAAATGAAGTCATTTTAAAAGATAGCTCTAATGAGCCAAGGATCCAAACACACTATTCACTCCTAATAACAATTTTGGTATTCTCATTGGTGGGTTTTTCTCACCTGGCAAATCATGACAATTACAAACGTAATCTGCATCATCTCTCCAGAATAACTGTGCCTTTAGTAGTAGGTATTCAATACATATCTGTGGATTAATGGTCTGAGTATCAACTTGATCTTGGGGAACTCAAATATTCTGACACTCTCAGGTTACATATCAGCAAAATGTTTCTAATAATATAAATGTTGAAGGATTATTTCAAAATTAATGTAAATATATATCAGTACTTAGCATATTCCTCAGCAATGAGAAGTTCAAAGGAAACATTGATTCCCTTCTCTACCCTTTACTGCCACTTCCCATCACTCCCCATCGCTCCCATTACTGCCTGAACCATCCCCCGCAACCCATGTCCGTGGAAAAATCGTCTTCCACGAAACCGGTCCCTGGTGCCAGAAAGGTTGGGGACTGCTGCTTTACTCCACGAGTGGGTAAAAGTTATAGAACTCACAGCCAATCATTCCTGTATTGGTCTTTTCAAACATAATTTCAATCAGAAGTTATCTTTGTTATAAGCATAAGTTGCACATTGACAGTACAATATTAACCAATCTCCATATATTAATGCCCCATAATGCCTTATGAAAGCATAATAAGGAAGTTTCACAGATGAGCTAAAAGAAGAATAAAGCTTTCCAAAACGTAAATGTCAAATTTAAGTAATGACTTACCTGGGACTTTTCCCAACCTTTGTGACCAAGCAGATGAATAGATGGCATACCCTCATTTCAAGAAATGGGCACACAGGTTCCAAGGAAAATAACAGGGTTGTTGTGATGGGTATTCATTGTTTGATGCCTCCAGACCACTGAAGACAGAAGGGACAGGCTTCTGCAATAGGCCAGGCATCAAAGTTTGAAGTGAGAAAATTTTAAAGTTAATTAATTGCCTCTACTCCTTCTGCTTTAGATTGACTGAAACCTGCTGATTCCATCAATGGCTATCTTCTGGTGCTAGCACTAAGACGTGCAGGGTAAGATGGGAAAAGGAAGAGATATGCTAGGTATCTTATGACCTTTGCATCCGTCTAAATAAAATTTGTTATAAAAACCCAGATATTATGAGAGCTTAATTTAATCAACCCCTTGCAGGGTGTTAACAGTTCTAGTGAATGATGAAAACTTTCATTTTACATTCGCAAAACAAACCTAGCTTTGTGTAATTCCAGAACTCCCATTCCCCCACTCATAGATACACCCAAATCAACAGGATTTCAATGAGTAAGTTGTTTTGGAAACACTATTTACCATACCATCTATTCAGAATATTCTCCCAGCAAGACATGAGGATGGGATTTTAAAATGGGTTGCTATCCTGTTCCCAAAGCTAGAGTTCTTGCTACCTGAGTACACTGTATGAAAAAGAGATTGAGAGGTGGGATTCATCATAACATCAGAGTTTCTATTTAAAACCTTTGAGCTGAGTACTTCTACTCTCAGTTTATACTAAGCAATTCTTTCTCACCCACTTCCAAACTCTGCTCCCTAAAGGAAGAGAATTAGAATAAACTATTCGTGCAACCATCAGATATTGTTGAGCATCTATCACATGTCAAAAATTTGTGATACAGTATTGAAAATAAAAAGGAAAAAAATCTCTGCCTTCATAGAAAAGGTATTTTAGAGGAGA
This sequence comes from Balaenoptera borealis, assembly GCF_965194805.1. Lineage (NCBI taxonomy): Eukaryota > Metazoa > Chordata > Mammalia > Artiodactyla > Balaenopteridae > Balaenoptera > Balaenoptera borealis. The sequence goes on from NC_138863.1 coordinate 23,195,819, forward strand.
GGCAGAGAATAAAAACCTAAATAGACATATGAGCTAAGGAGAAAACAAAAGCGGAAAAGGTAGATAGAAAGTGTCAGAGAACGTTCATATTATTTAGCTAGGAAAAGTCTCATTGAACTGTCATATGGATAAGACCTAAGGTAGGTGAAGGAAAAAAAATATGCAGACACTTGAGGAAAGATTATTTCAGGCAGCAGGAATGGCAATTTTCAAAGGCCCTAAGTAAGGAATTACCTGGTCTATTCAAAGCAAGTCAAGGAGACCAGTATGGCTGGGTAGAGTAAGCAAGAAGTAGATTATCAGGAGGTGAGGTCAGAGAGTAACAGGGCTACAAATCATGTAAGGTCTTTGACTTTTGAGAAGGATTTTGACTTTTGTTTCAAGTTAAATAGACAATGGGTTTTGTGAGCATAAGGGTAACATGATCTGATTATATTTTAATGGGTTCACTCTGGCTACTGTGTTGAGAACAGACTTGGCTAGGATTGAAGGGGAACAAAGGTATACACAGAGAGACCAGTTTGGAGGCTACAGTCATAATCTAGGTGATATGTAATGGTGGCTTGGATTATAAGTGGTTAAAAATAAAGATGGTTATGGGGTGGTCAGATACTGGGTATAATCTAAAGGAAAACCAATAGATTTTCATAATAGAATATATGGTATGGAAGAAAGAGAGGATTCAAGAATGATTTTAAGCTTTTTTAACCTAATAACTATGAGAATGGAGTAAGGGAAGTAACTGAAATCAGAAAGAAGTAGGTTCAGAGGGTTATAACTGCCATGTTAAGTTGGAAATGCCTTTTAGGTATCCAAGTGATGATGCAAAATAAGCAGCTGGAATTCAGAGGAGGTGTCACGGCTGAAGATAAACATTTGGAAATTAATAAGTTACAACTCGACATAATTCTAAGAGAAAAAAGAAAAATTGCAATTATTGATCCTGGGGCACTTAAAATTTTAGATGTTTATTTATGTAAAAAATATATTAATCTTGATATTTCCTCTCTGAATATTATTTGAATACCTGTACTTATTACTCAATGTATGTTTGTTAATTAAGAAAAATAAGGGCAAATTATCTATGTCTAAACTAAAGATGAGCGACATTAACATTTCAGATGGAAGTATACACCGATTGCTTCAAACTCTCACTCTACTTTTGCTGCAGGTATTTAATATATACAAATTGGCCAAAATTATAACATACACACTAACATAGTTTTGAGATAAATAAATGTCACTGTATTTATATAAAGCACTGCAATTTTTATTATTACTGTCATTATTATATCATCAAACTATCGCTTCTTTGCTTTTAGAGCTCCACCCATACAATATATTAAATGTGAAGAACATTCTAAAAGCATTAAAGTATTAAAAGTATTAAAAATGGATAGCTTTCTGTGAAACCAAAGTAGGGAAGCTTGCTTTTAAATTTAAAAAAAAAAAGAAGAAAGAAAAATTTAAAAAAAGAAATCCCTGGTTTCAATTGTAAAAGGTAAAATGTTACAAATATGAAACAAAAGATCTCTCTACATCTCCAAAATGAAGCCTAGTGCTTCATCATTTATATACTTGCATATGTTATCAGATAACATTACCTAATGCAATAATAGGATATGTATGAATTACAAAAATGTGTTTCTTAGTGAAAAATTCTATTTCTTGTGGGAATTCTATTACTAGTTTACATAGCATATCTCCTAAAAACTGGGGTAGTTAACAGTATAGCTATCTGTGAAGTAAATAAAATAGACGACATAATTCATTATGTATTATTAACTAAACATTCCATTTAAGCCAAATAAAGCCATAAAAATGGATTGAAATCCTTTATACTGTATCTAATATAGCTTATCAAGATATTTAAATGTTTTTCATTCAGCATGGTAACAATTAGATTTATTTTTCAAGAAGTTATAGCATTTGTACAGATTCCTGCATATAAAGATATGCTATTAATATATAATTATTGATCTTCATTTTAATCAATGTCCTTGACTATTTTGTTTTAACCGATAATATACCTGATAGTAAAAAATTCAAGAATGTTATCATTAAAATAGGAAAAAATGAGGACAAAACATATCAGTCAACAAACTTTGAAATAACAGTGTCAAGAATATTGAAATTAAAGGTGCCATAATTACAACGCTGAGGCAATAACAGAGGGGCTAGCGGGAGTTCCAGCCAGGAGCCTCAGCCAACCATGACTGGGCCTAAGTCTTAATTGTGAACTGCTTTCTCTGTGCCTGTGGTGGTTACATTGGCTGGACTTTGAATAGGTAGAGTAAATTTTGTTTAGAGGATTAGAAGATAAAAATACTATGAATAAAAAATACATACACACACACACCACCAGAACACAACCATCACTACTATCATTAAAAGCTGAATTAAAGATCAACACTCAATTTTCTTAGTCTGAAAAGTCTGAGAGAAAATAAGGATTAATCTGCATTTTTAATGATGAGAATCATGTAAAATGACAGTTTGGACCGAAAATGAAATGATGGGGAAATGGGCAGAAAAAAATGGGCCTCAAATAAGAAGAGAGGCAGTATAACCTGAACTTGATTAGCATAGGACTTGGAAAGAGGCTTACTGAGTAGTTGATAGACTGTCATTGATGAGTCCTAGGGGGAACTGGTTAGTCACTATGGGGTGTAAGAAAACCAACGTAGCAAATAGAAGATGCAGTATTCAGAATAAATTTAAAAGGCCACACATAGAAAAAGAGAGGGATGTATTAAAAATATCCAGAGAAGAAAATAAAAGCCTGGAAAATTAAGATGGCAACAGTGGCAGAAAAGAATTGGTGTAAACAAAATGTATAAATGTAGAATAAAAGAGGTTACTATTTCTTTAAAGTGAATTTAGTGAACAGTAAGAAAGGGGTTAGAATGGTCAATATAAACCATTGTTCCAGTAATTTAGAACAAATGTAGAGAATCAAGCTAATAGGTGCAAAAATGTTCCTGGGAGGCTTCTAAAAATCTGGGGGTTTTCTGGCTTTTATTTTTAAAATGGACAAAATCACTGGACAAATTCAGGCTCTTACTTGATTTTTGCTGTAAAGTTAAGCCTCTGAGATCAATGAATAACCAGTTGTATTATCACCTTTGTAAAATGACACAATATATAATATTTTTAAATGACTGTTCTTTTAAAAATCTGCCTGCTTTTATTTATTGGTAGATTTTGTTTTCTATTTGAAAGTACAATATCTATCATGTTTATGAACCCAACTTCTTGCCCCTTTCCTATCTCTCTCTCCAGCTCTCTCTAGCTCACTCTCTCTCTCTCTCTCTCACACACACACACACAAACACACACAACACACACGCACACACACACACTTAGATAAAACAAAATTAGCAAGGGTTGATGGGCATGGATTTGGATCTGTGGTCTCAAGAATCAGTAGAGATAACTTCTTGTCGAAAAAAATGTATTATCCTTCACACTATAAAGGACCATAGTTAAATTTAGTACCTTAGAAAATATTAAAAGTGAATTGAGATCCGGAAAATAAAAAATTAAACAACTATGAAAGGTGCTTATTAGCCTCAGTGGAAGGGAAATTAAATAACTTCCTGAAATCAGACGCAACTGCACCTGCAAATTACCAACTTTCTCCAGAGGAAAATGTAAATATTCCCTGTAATCTGTGGGCAAAGGAAAATGAATACCTCCTGGTCAAAATATCAACTGTATCTTAGATAGATTTTTAAATGCATATAGGTGTAGATCACATAGTAAATAGAACAGACAACTCAAGATGGACAGAGGAATGGGCTTCAAATCATTAGACTCAGGTGTCTGTCAAATCTCTGTTCTTACTGGCTAAGTCAATTTTAGTAATTTGTTAGGTATAAAATGACACTAATATTGTCTCCTAGCACTCTCTCATTAAAAAGTAAATTATTAAATTAGACTGTGCATGAGAAAATTTTGATATGTTCTCACTAACATAGATGCTGTGAGTAAATAGACTTAATCATTCTAAATTTCACAGGTGCAGGTGCAAAACATCAATCAATATTAATCTAGAAAGTTAACTCATATACCTAATTTATTACTTAAGCACTGAGGAATATATAGCCCGTCTTTTTTTTATAGAAAAGTTCAATAAAAAGAAGTAAACAAATATTTAACTAGAATATGTGTTTATAGCTATACTAATTTTTAAATAATCAAATATGCCCTTTTAAAAATCCATAATGTAAAATATACCCATGGAAGAAATATAATTTGAGAACTGTTACGGCTGGTTGCTCCCTATTTCCTATTAAATCAAATTGAAACTATTTGACCATACTTCAAGGTATTTTACCATCTCTTCCTTCACCTAACCAAAATACACCTTCTTCCTGATGAGTCAGACACACGCACTATAAACATCGACTGATTTTTACTCTCTTACATGCTTCTGCTATTTTCTTCCCTGAGAATATTCTGCCCTTCTCTATCAACACCTTCTCTCACCTTTATTTTCATCTGATGATTCCCATAATATTCTGTGGATTAATTCATTCATCACTGTCTCTGTTCCGATGAAGGTAAGATAGTATGACTGAAGGGCAAATGAAGATTTATCTCTCACTGAGTGCATGAGTGACAGCAGAATCAGGGAAGTAGTCGTTGCTAAACATGGATGGAGTGACAGAGAAACCAGCTGAAATCAGTAAGCTAAACAAGAGAGGCTTAGGATTAGATGTAGATAATGAAATCTGGGGTTGAAGATGAGACTAGGGTTCAATATCTTTAGTGGGTCCAGCTGCAAGTTAATAGACACAGTCAGGTGGACATTCAGTAACTAGACCAAGTAAGGAGACCTATATAAGAATGTTCATGGCCACATTATTTATAATTATTAAAAATGGAAATGATATCCAAGAAACATATAAAAGAGTGCTCAAATCATTATCAGAAAATATCAATTAAAATATCAATATATATTAACAAAAAATCTATAATCAAGAGGAATAACAATATCAACTTCTGGCAAAAAATGTGAAGTAAATAGAGTTCTGTTACATTGTTTCTGGGATTATAAATTGGTTCAACCATTTTGGAAAGCAGTTTAGTAATACCTACTAAACCTGAACATATATCTCCCCTATTATCTAGCATATTTTCACCAAAAACACACATACATGAATGTTCACAGCAGCTTTATGCATTATAAAAACGAAAAAGAACATAAATGCCTTTTGATAGAATTGTGGTATATTTATATAATGGAAAGCTACTGAACACTAAAAATAATTATCAATGTCCATATAACAACATGGATAAATCTCAGAAATACTGTGTTAAGTGAAGAAAACCAGATACCACAAGGACACTATTCAATTACATTCATTTAACGTTCATAAAGGCAAAACTAACCCATGTTCATTGAAGTCAGAATAGTATTAATTCTAACCTTGATGGTTTTGCATCACTTAGGAAAAAGGAAATGATAAAAGAAGGTGCAGGGAATTCATAACTGAAAATTTGGAAAATCCTCAAGGTTCTATAGCCTTCCTCGGGGAAGAAGAATAAACTAGAATAGAATATTGCAAATCCAAACTACAGCGTGTGTGTGTGTGTGTGTGTGTGTGTGTGTGTGTGTGTGTGTGTGTGTGTGTCCATGTGTATACGTAGGACTTGTAATAGTTAATCCTATGCATCATTTGACTGGATCAAATGTCTATTTGGTTAGACATTATATCTGGTTTCTGCATGAGGTTAACATTTAAATTTTTAGATTGAGTAAAACAGATTGCCCACTTCAATATGGTTGGGCCTCATCCAATCTATTGAATGCCTGTCTAGAACAAAATGCTTTTAGTTCTCTCTGCCTAACTATCTTTGAGATCAGTCATGGATCTTATATTGCCTTCAGTCTTAGACCCACATTAGAACTTCTACTATAGGTCCACCTGTTTCTCAGACCTTTAGACTCAGACTGGAATTATAGCATTGGCTCTCCTGTGTCTCCAGCTTGCTGAATGCGGATCTTGATTCCTTATAAATAAACTATATACATGTATCTTCAATGGGTTCTGATTCTCCAGAGAACCATAACTATAACACAAACACATGACTCTTGGGATGGAGAGTTGGGGAAAGGGGAACTGGCTAAGAAACTATGAAGATTATCCAGTTATTGTAATGTTTTATGTAAGATCAAATCAAAGAAAATTAAAGGAAAAATATAAAAGATAAAGAAAATTTAAACATAAACTGTTAGCCAATAATCTACTTCAATGAGTCTACGAACAGTTTGGAATTATAAGTAATCTACAGTAGATATTTAAGAGAGCAGTCAAGAAGAAGTATACAATTTTTATACAGCCCTTCAGAAATATTTTCTTAATAACTGTTCCTCCTTTTCTTCATTCTGTAATCATCAGGCTATTTACATTTTCACCTTATTACAAGTAAACTGAGCTTTAAAAGTATATTTGTTAACTGAGTCTTTAAATTCTGAAATGAATATTTTACTTGGGGCCATATTTTCTTAAAGAACAAATAAATAGATCATAAGTATTTGAGAATATAAAAGAATGACACTGAAGAGACATAACCTTTCCTAATACACATTTGCTCAATTTAGATAACATAAAGATAATACTTTCTAAAGGTCAACTTTTTGACTCAAATATTTCATATTCAACGGCAATAAGTAAGTAGGTTGTCTACAGAGTTTGTTTTCCCACCAAAGTTTATGTAACATGATGACATGTTATGTTTCACTTTAGGACCCATTACCAAAACATGTCAGCACACCCCTAAACAAAACAAAACAACAGAGAGAAAGTATGTGAAATGCTGCCTTTCTTAGTTCATTTGAGATCTTGATTGACTTTAGTCTGAAATTTTTCCTTTGAACAAAAATTATAATATAGAACATAAAAGAAGCAATTCATTAGAATAGTTCAGCTCATTCTTATAACCTTTCATTTAAGTCTCAGAAGTCAATTGGGTTCACAGTTTCCAATCATTTGTAATTCTTCCCAGTGATGCTGAGTGTTCTGAATTTTATACTCCAGTGAACCTGGCATCTGGCAGTCTTGTTTCTGTAACCAATACCATATTGCTTGATGCATTATTGACAAAGATTAATTTGATTATCTCAAAAGGCATTTAAAGCCACTCAGTGTACATAAAATATTGTTATTAGTACTAGTATTTGAAAACTATTTGATGAAAATAATTTGCATAACATGTAATAATATCTTTCTGTTTATTAAATAAAATAGTAATATTTGTCAAAATTTCAGAGAAGCAAAGCTCATGGACTTTAGTTACTACATATAATTGGCCAAAAGTAATACTGAAGTAAATTAACTTTAGAAAAAGAAAAGAGAAATTCTAATAGATCAAAATAAAATTTTTAATTAAAATGTCAACATGTAGCAAATTTCTAGAATTTAGAAACTAATTGTGTAACACGTGATTTTAGCAATGTGATTCAGTGTACCTTTTACAACTGTGTGAAATAAGTTCTTAAAAATATTCTCATGTTTGTAGAACTGTAGCTAGCAAGAACAAGGACTCAGGTAAATTAAGGATATAGAGAAAGTCATAAAAATATATAGCAACTATATCTACATATGTTATAAGTAGACTATAAGCTCCATAAGGACAGAGATCTGGAATGTATAGCTAACACAGTATCCCCAGTGACCAAAGTGCCTTGATCAAAAATGTATGCAGTAATTATGTGTTAAATTACCAAATGAATAAACACATGAATGAATGAATGAATCTCTTTCAATACAAATCAGAATTTGGGTACCAAAATTTCTTCAGTGAGTAAGGTTCTACTGAATTGCCATCTTCAGTTTGGAAAACCTAGGGCAACATTGCTTACTGCTGAGGCAGATTCTCATATCAGTTTTATTTCAGTTTTTGCCTTTTTAAAAAGTCAACTATTTGACTGCTGAAAAGTAATATCTCGTATTTCCATTCTGGACATTTTATTTTCACAAGTCTCAGCAAAATGCTTTTGTAACCTCCAGCCCTTTCATAACAGGGAAGACTGGCTGGCCATTGTTTAGCTGACCACACATTCTCTCTCCAAGGAAAGAAATTAAGAGGGGTGTCAAATAATCAGAAGTTTGCTTAGTGGTGATGGAATCAGACTGATGGAAGTGTATTTAATTTCAAAGATCTGATAACATTAACTAGTATATCAAGCTGCACTGCTTCCACAATTGGTGTACACCTATCTCAGAGCTCACTCTGTGCCTCTGACTTTCATAAATCTCCTTTTCCTTAGCTTCCAATACTAAACAACCCATTAGGATTACTGGTACCTCTTAGAATCCTTAATGGGACTGACAGATATGCACTACTATATATAAAATAGAAAACTAATAAGGACCTACCATAGAGCACAGAGAACTCTTCTCAGTACTCTGTAATGGCCTATATGGGAAAAGAATCTAAAAAAGAGTGGATATATGTATATGTATAACTGATTCACTTTGCTGTACAGCAGAAATTAATATAACATTTTTTTTAAATTAACTATACTCCAATAAAATTTTTATTAAAAAATTTAAAAATATGTAAGTGAGCATCCAAAAATTACTAAAATTTTGCACTTCAGTTGTTTTAATTTGAAAATTTGTTTAATCATATTAATTGTCAGTCCTAAAAACATGATCTGAAATTTAGGTCAGAGAGAGGCCTCAGAGTTAAAGGATTTCAATCTCATATTTTCAGGTTTTATACTCAAAAGTGAGTATGTTCTGAAGCAGCAGTAGTGTGATCTGAAGTAAACATTACAACCGACTCGTCTGCATAAATGGAAACGTAAAATGCTATTTAATAAAATTTCATCCTTAAGTGCCCTAAATAAACCAAAATCTTAAAATAAGTTAGATTTCCCAAGAGAGACAAGAATACACAATTATTCAGGGTTCAAATCAGCCTAAAAAACTCTGTACCGTTACCCAGAAGCTTACAACCTCCTTCTGCTCTCAGTCAAGGAGATATTATTCCCCATAGAGAAATGTGCCTGGCCTTTTGCTTATTAAATTAAAATGTATTGTTCTATTTATCTGATGTACTACCAGTTTGATCTTTGAATGTGCTATAAGAAGAAGTAAAATAAAGAAATGTTGCTGGTAATTTACAATATTTTGTGATTTGGCATTGAATAACAAATGATTTTTCTTGAGGAGACTGACACATGATGAACATTAACTTTCAGTCAGCTGCTAATTAATGAAGCACAAAAGCACATTGATGAAGTACACAATGGTGATCAGAGTACATTTTAATATATTATTGAATAATGAATGCAATAACTTGCAGAATAAATACTTTTAATTTTAATAAAAATTGCCATCTAATTTGCACAACACTTATTTCTGCCATTTACATATGAGGATTACTTGATTAATATTTCCAGGGAATATAGTAAAACAGACCTCAGAATGTTTAAATTCTAATATTTGTTGGCCTAGTTGGAATTTTAAGTCCACTATGTTACTTGAAACAGCAATATAATTTATTCAATGCCTAGAAATACTTGTTTCTACTCAAGTGTTGTATGACTTTATAGATAGTACAAAAACTTTATGTGGTGTAACAGGAAAATTCTAAAGCTATTGGCTCTATAACTACTTGAAATTTAAATTATCTAGACTTCTCACAGCTATCACATAAAACATTTAAAAGTAAAATTAAAAGTGAAAAATGTGTCAAGTTTGATATACGATGAAAGAAAAACTGCATTTCTTCTTAAGCTAATTGACAGTAAGGAGTTACCTGTCTATTTGTCTTTGTCTAACTTTTTCCAGCTGGATAAACTCAATTGTTATTAAACTTGACAAAAAACAATGACATTATTAATGGAAGTAACCACATGATGTTAAATTTTTCACCACAATATCCCAGTGAGTTTGAATTAATTGAATGATGTTGCATATAAGAGAAGTTCACAGGTGAGAATGTGAATTCTTTCGAGTTTGTTATTCTTATTTTTGATGGAATAGCAGTTTATTATTTGCACACTTCAAAAGGTAAATTACATATGTTTCTAAATTATCATCTAAAATGTATTTTTCCCCCTCTAGAAACTCACGTATTATCCTTATTCAACAGTAGAGTTACATTTATAATTTGTCAAACATTGACTGTCAAAAGTCCCAAGAGCCCTCTAAAGCCTTGAACTAATTTACATAGATACATACATACATACATAGATAAACAGACAGACAGACATGGATATGGTTATTATACTATTGAGTGAATTCCAAAATCATTACAATCTTTATGCTATTCTATTCAGACACAAAGATGTACATTAAAACACTGGAGAATATACTTTAAAACAACATATATATTCAAAATGAAGGTTTTAAGTATTGAATGGAAAAGTTCAATTTGGTTCATTTTAACAAACATTCTGTTGATTATCTCCTATGTGTCTGGTCCTATATCAGGTCCCAGATACATACCTGCAAGTCCCTGCTTCAAGGACTGAAGCAGACAGAAATGTAAAATAATTAATTACAGTAATATTTATTGGGGGCCCAGAAGAGGGATCACTTAGTGAACCCAAAGGGACATGGGAAAATTTTCAGGAAGCAATGATATTTGAGATTTACAAGATGAATAGGGACTTGCCAGGTAAAGAAAGAGGGGGAAGAGTGATGCAGGCAGAGAAGAAAGAGAAAATACACAAAAGCATGAAACAACATGATCATTGGGAAGAAGTTTTCTTGTAATGAAACATGAGGCTTGTAATGAAGCACAAAGTATAGGGAGGAGCTATCTTGTATTAGCTCATCTCCAGGTCACAGAAGGCTTTATACGTGATTCCGGGGAATCTGGACTTAAATCTGTAGATCACGGAGTACTCCAAGAGATTTTATTTAGAAGAAAGATCCATGAGATAGATACCACTACATGGAAAGCAGAGATTAGACTGAAGAAGAAGGAGAAAGGTTGAAGGTGAAGAGATAAAAGACCCTGGAAATAATCTGTGTGAGATAGATACGACATGAGGGTCTGACCTGCCAGTAGAGACAGAAAGAAGGTGATGCGTTGAAAATGTGTATGAATCAAAGGCACAGGAATTGGTATTTGATAAGATGTAGAGGAAGTGCTGAAGTAAGTGAAGTCTACTTTGATTCTCTGGTTAGAGCACAACCATTAGCTAATTGGGCATGCAGAAAAAGAAGCTGATCTAGAAAAGAGAAGGAAATCATTCTGATGAATTCCAGAGAAAACTTTTTTTCCCTGGCAAACAAGAGTACTTAAACATTGAGGCAAATCTTCAAGAAATATACAACTATAAACAAAATTCACATTATTTGAATTTTGAAAGTAAAAATATCTAAAATGTCACAAATACTTAAAATGCTGCAATATTTTAAAGTATATTGTTAACTTAAAAGCCAAGTCATGTTAAGAGTTCATGAGCAGAAGTGAGATATAGATGATACGAAGGAAAATAAAGGAAGAAGGAAAAAGGCAGTTTCCAAAATGATCAAAGTTGTGATTGTGATTCCATGAATTTGACTGAGGTTGACACTGCATCTTAGAATGCGGGATCTGGTTAGGGGTTAGAAAAGGACATAGACCCAGAGGAAAACACAGTGTTATATCTGAGAGGGGTATTAGGAGTCACACACTAAAATAACCAGAAGCACGTATGCCATGAAATAGGGCTCCAAATGCATTACATCAGGTTTTCTTATTTCTGAGGAGGCTTCCAAGAAAAGGCATTGACTAGCTAATCTTTGAAGGAAAAATGGGTAAATTAGGTGCTTTCTAGAAATAGAAGAAAATTGGACTGAGGCTGCTTTCCTCTAATCAGATGAAAGCAGGGATACAGAAAACTCAGACAAACATGGAGGTGGTGATGGCATGGGAGTGGTAACTATTAAAGTGAAGATTAGTATAGTTTTTGAAATCATTAAAATAAATTACAATATATTATACTTGTCTGTTAGAAGAACTGCCTTCTAACGGGGAGAAGAAAAGGGAGAAAGGGTCTCTGTTATAAGAACAGTACACTCAGAGTGACAAAATGGTTACTCCACTTTAGAGATTCATTCACATCAACAACCTCAAATTGCTTGCTCTGTGTTGCCCAGCAAGGAGCTTCATCGGCGCCATTCGAACTCTGAACTTCCTCCCTTCTTGAAGAACAGACACGGATATCATTTCTAATCTGCACTGAAGATCCTTCTTTGAAGAGGGACTTCTCACAGACCTCCATAAAAACGTTAAAGCTAAAAGGGACTAAGGAGTCATCTATTCTATTTATCCTCATTGTTAAGATTGCCAGATGCTTTCCAGAATATTGAACACCAGGGTACAGGGCAAAGACATATATATTTAATTATTTAATTTGTTAAATGTATTTGCATTTTTCAACCAATAGTGACTTATTGAGTATGTAGCTTTTATAAAATGTTTTATTTTAAAGCAAATACTTCAGAACAAATATTAGTATATGGAATTATAAATGTCTTAACTTTTCCTAATAGAAAGTTAAAATACTAGACTAGATTCAATCAGAGGCCCTTTGTAAGGGTATTCATTTTACACATGAGTAAAGCAGGTAGACCCATTTTAATGATTATGTATTTATGTATATGTGTGCATGTGATTGTTTATAGATTTTATATAGTTACACTTCAGTATCCAGAGGAAAGCATAGATCTATTTCATACTTCTGGAACTAGAGATCCTTTCTTTTTTTTATTTTTAGGTCCCAATATTGTAAAGATGAAAGCTTTTACTTTGCATTAATTTCTTTAATATAAATAAAATTTCACACATAAATGAGAGATATCGAGCAAGGAATTTTAAATGTGGTAAACTTTTAAAATTGCATATTAAATGTAAAACCAATAGAAATTGATTAACTGTTAAATTTTATAATATATATTGGAATTCCATCCCTAATTTTGACCCTCAGGGTTTATTATGTTAGTGGCATTTTCTTCCTTGGAACATATCACTAAAAATTATATAATTCTTATTACTAATTGATACTGGCAAGGAACACAGAAACAAGAATTTGTGCAGACATATTCCTAAGAGGGCGGAGTCAAGACGGCGGTGTGGGAGACGCAGAGTTAGCATCTCCCCACAACTAGGGCACCTGTCAGCCACTGATGAGGGACCCTGATACCCAAGGAAATGAGAGGTACCCCCAAGTGAACCGGTAGGACGTGGGTGTACTGAGGGGGGAGGAGAAGTGGAGGCCAGACAGGATCCGTGCCCGAGACCAGGGAGATCAGGAGAGGCAGGTGGGAGGGACCCTCTGGGAAACGCGAGAGAGGAGCAGAGGCGATCACCAGGCCCACTCGGGCGGGGAGGCTGCTGAGCTCGCAGGCCAAAACCGCCCCTCCAAAGCCCCCTCCAGGCCACCTGGGTCCTGGGAGCATAGAAGCGAGGCCAGGGAGATCAGGAGAGCCAGGTGAAAGGGGTCCTCTGGCAGGAGCTGGAGAGAAGTGGAGGACGATTGCCCCACCCATTCCGGCCAGGGAGCTTGATGAGCTCCCAGGCTGGTCCCCTGCCTTCCAAGAACCCTCCTCCCCCCCCCCTGCGTGGGTCCTTGGATGCATAGGAGGGAGGCTGGGGAGACCAGGAGAGGCAGGTGGGAGGGGCCCTCCAGGAGGAGAGGGAGAGGAGTGGAGGGTGTTTGCCCCGCCCACTCAGGCAAGGGCACAGGGAGCCTGCTGAGCTCCTGGGCAGTACCCCCCCCAACCAAAGCCCCATCCAGGCTGAGTGAGTCCTTGGGGGTTATAAGAGGGAGGACAGGAAGATCGAGAGAGGAAGGCAGGAGGGGTCCTCTGGGAGGAGCAGGAGAGGAGCAGAGGGCGATTGCCCCACCCACTCGAGCCCAGGAAGCCTGCTGGGCTCCCAGGTGAGGTCCCCCGCCCTCTGAGACCAGGGGTGGAGGGCACGACTGGGCCCCCTCTGTTCCTTGAGCCTACACCCCACCCACCACAGCCCCCAGGGCCTTTTACAGCCCTGTGGGTCCTAAGCACAGGCCCTGCCCACCACCCAAACATCACCCTTGCTTAGGCCCAGCCCTCCACAGCCAAGGCCTTTTCCCCACCACTTTTTTCTTATTTTTTTTTTTTTCTTTTCCCTCCTCCTCTTTTTTACTATTGTGGTACTGATGTACCTTCCAGTTGTTGATTCATCTATATTTTTATTTTGATATTCTTTCTAACATATCTGTCAGTTTCCTGGTCTAATTTTATTTTTTACTTTGTTATTGTCCTCTTTTTATTTTTTATTTTTTTGCCACCCCACACGGCTTGCGGGATCTTGGTTCACGAGCCAGGGGTCAGGCCGAAGCTCTTGCGGTGGGAGCTCCGAGTCCGAACCACGGGACTAATAGAGAACCTCAGACCCCAAGGAATATTCATCAGAGTGAGGTCTCACGGAGTTCCTCATCTCAGGACCAAGATCCAGCTCTACCCAATAGCCTACAAACTCCACTGCTGGAAGCCTCAGGCCAAACAACCAGTAAAACAGGAACACAATCCCACTCATAAAAAAAAAAAAAAAAAAAAAAGAGATGGCAAAAAAATATGTCACAGATGAAGGAACAAGGTAAAAACCTACAAGACTAAATAAATGAAGAGGAAATAGGCAACCTACCTGAAAAAGAATTCAGAGTAATGATAGTAAAGATGATCCAGAATCTCAGAAACAGAATGGAGGCACGGATTGAGAAAATACAAGAAATGTTTAACAAAGATCTAGAAGAACTAAAGAACAAACAAACAGAGATGAACAACACAATAACTGAAATGAAAAATACACTAGAAAGAATCAGTAACAGAAAAACTGAGGCAAAAGAACAAATAAGTGAGCTGGATGACAAAAGGGTGGAAATAACTGCCAAGGAGCAGATAAAAGAAAAAAGAATGAAAAGAATTCAAGACAATCTCAGACACCTTTGGGACAGCGCTAAATTCACCAACATTCAAATTATAGGGGTCCCAGAAGAAGAAGAGAAAAAGAAGGGTCTGAGAAAATATTTGAAGAGATTATAGTCAAAAACTTCCCTAACATGGGAAAGGAAATAATCACCCAAGTCCAGGAAGCACAGAGAGTCCCATACAGGATAAACCCTAGGAAAAACACACCAAGACACATATTAATCAAACTAACAAAAATTAAATTCAAAGAAAAAATATTAAAAGCAGCAAGGGGAAAAAAAGATAACATACCAAAGAATCCCCATAATGTTATCAGATGATTTTTCAGTGGAAACTCTGCAGGCCAGAAAGGAGTGGCAGGATATACTTCAAGTGATGAAAGAGAAAAAGCTACAATCAAGATTACTCTACCCAGCAAGGACCTCATTCAGATTCGATGGAGAAGTCAAAAGATTTTCAGACAAGCAAAAGCTTAGAGAATTCAGCACCACCAAACCAGCTTTACAACAAATGCTAAAGAAAATTCTCTAAGTGGGAAATACAAGAGAAGAAAAGGACTTACAAAAACAAACCCCAAACAATTAATAAAATGGTAATAGGAACATACACATCAATAATAACCTTGAATGTAAATGGGTTAAATGCCCCAACCAAAAGACACAGACTGGCTGAATGGATACAAAAACAAGACCCATTGTTGTCAACAAGAGACCCATTTCAGACCTAGGGACACATGCAGACTGCAAGTGAAGGGACAGAAAGAGATATTCCATGTAAATGGAAATCAAAAGAAAGCTGGAGTAGCAATACTCATATCAGATAAAATAGACTTTAAAATAAAGACTGTTACAAGAGATAAGGAGGGACACTACATAATGAACAAAGGATCAATCCATGAAGAAGATATAACAATTATAAATGTTTATGCACCCAACATAGGAGCACGTCCACACATAAGGCAAATGCTAACAACCATGAAAGGAGAAATCGACAGTAACACAATAATAGTAAGGGACTTTAACACCCCACTTACACCAATGGACAGATCATCCAAACAGAAAATAAATAAGGAAACACAAGCTTTAAATGACACAATAGATCAGATAGATTTAATTGATATTTACATAACATTCTACCCAAAAGTGGCAGAATACACTTTCTTCTCAAGTGCACATGGAACATTCTCCAGGATAGATCACATCTTGGGTCACAAATCAAGCCTCCCAAAATTTAAGAAAACTGAAATTGTATCAAGCATCTTTTCTGACCACAACACTATAAGACTGGAAATCAATTACAGGAAAAAAAAAACCTGTAAAAAACACAAGTACATGGAGGCTAAACAGTGTGCTACTAAATAACCAAGAGATCACTGAAGTAATCAAAGAAGAAATAAAAAAATACATATAAACAAATGACAATGAAAACACAATGACCTAAAGCTTATGGGACGCAGCAAAAGCAGTTCTAAGAGGGAAGTTTATAGCAATTCAATCTTACCTCAAGAAATAAGAAAAATCTCAAATAAACAATCTAACCCTACACTTAAAACAACTAGAGAAAGAAGAACAAAGAAAACCCAAAGTCAGTAGAAGGAAAGAAATCATAAAGATCAGAGCAGAAATAAATGAAATAGAATTGAGGAAAACAATAGCAAAGATCAATAAATCTAAAAGCTGGTTCTTTGAAAAGATAAACAAAATTGATAAACCCTTAGCCAGACTCATCAAGACAAAAAGGGAGAGGACAGAAATCAATAAAATTGGAAATGAAAAAGGAGAAATCACAACTGACACTGCAGAAATACAAAGGATTATAAGAGACTATTACAAACAACTATATGCCAATAAAATGGACAACAACAAAGAAATGAACAAATTCTTGGAAGGGTACAATTTTCCAAGACTGAACCAGGAAGAATTAGAAAATATAAACAGACCAACCACAAGTAATGAAATTGAAACAGTAATTAAAAATCTTCCAACAAACAAAAGTCCAGGACTAGATGGCTTCACAGGCGAATTCTATCAAACATTTAGAGAAGAGCTAACATCGATCCTTCTCAAACTCTTCCAAAAAATTGCAGAGGGAGAAACACTCCCAAAATCATCTACAAAGCCACCATCACCCTGATACCAAAACCAGAAAAAGATATCACACAAAAAAGAAAATTATAGACCAATATCACTGATGAACATAGATGCAAAAATCCTCAACAAAATACTAGCAAACAGAATCCAGCAACACATTAAGAGGATCATACACCATGATCAAGTGGGATTTACCCCAGAGATGCAAGGATTCTTCAATATACGCAAATCAATCAATGTGATACACCACATTAACAAGTTAAGGAAGAAAAACCATATGATCATTTCTATAGATGCAGAAAAAGCTTTTGACAAAATTCAACACCCATTTATGATAAAAATTCTCCAGAAAATGGGCATAGAGGAAACTTACCTCAACATAATAAAGGCCATATATGACAAACACACAGCAAGCATCATACTCAATGGTGAAAAACTGAAAGCATTTCCACTAAGATCAGGAACATGACAAGGATGTTCAGTCTCGCCACTCTTATTCAACATAGTTTTGGAAGTTTTAGCCATGGCAATCAGAGAAGGAAAAGAAATAAAAGGAATACAAATTGGAAAAAAAGAAGTAAAACTGTCACAGTTTGCAGATGACATGATACTATACATACAGAATCCTAAAGATGCTACCAGAAAACTACTAGAGCTAATCAATGAATTTGGTAAGGTTTCAGGATACAAAGTTAATGCACAGAAATCTCTGGCATTCCTATACACTATCAACAAAAAATCGGAAAGAGAAATTAAGGAAACACTGCCATTTACCACTGCAACAAAAAGAATAAAATACCTAGGAACAAACCTGTCTAAGGAGGTGAAAGACTTGTACTCAGAAAATTCTAAAACACTGATGAAAGAAAACAAAGATGACATAAACAGATGGAGAAATATACCATGTTCTTGGAAGAATCAATATTGTGAAAATGACTATGCTACCCAAAGCAATCTATAGATTCAACACAATCCTTATCAAACTACGAATGGCATTCTTTACAGAATTAGAACAAAAAATTTTATAATTCGTATGGAAACACAAAAGACCCCGAAAAGCCAAAACAATCTTGAGAAAGAAAAACGGAGCTGAAGGAATCAGGCTCCCCAATTTCAAACTATACCACAAAACTACAGAAATCAAGACAGTATGGTACTGGCACAAAAACAGAAATATACATCTATGGTACAGGATAGAATGCCCAGAGATAAACCCACACACATATGGACACCTAATTTATGACAAAGGAGGCAAGAACATACAATGGAGAAAAGACAGCCTCTTCAATAAGTGGTGCTGGGAAAACTGGACAGCTACATGTAAAAGAATGAAATTAGAACACTCCTTAACACCATATACAAAAATAAACTCAAAATGGATTAATGACTTAAATATAAGACAAGACACTATAAAACTCTTAGAGGAAAAACACTCTTTGACATAAACCACAGCAAGATCTTTTTAGACCCACCTCCTAGAATAACAGAAATAAAAATAAAAATAAACAAATGAGACTTAACTAAACTTAAAAGCTTTTGCACAGCAAAGGAAACCATAAAAGAGACAAAAAGACAACCCTCAGAATGGGAGAAAACATGTGCAAATGAAACAACAGACAAAGGATTAATCTCCAAAATATACAAACAGCACATGGAGCTCAATATCAAAAAAACAAACAATCCAGTTTAAAAATGGGAGGAAGACCTAAAAAGACATTTCACCAAGGAGGACATAAAGATGTCCAAGAGGCACATGAAAAGATGCTCAACATCACTAATTATTAGTGAAATTCAAATCAAAACCACAATGAGGTATCACCTCATGCTGGTCAGAATGGCCATTATCAAAAAATCTAGAAACAATAAATGCTGGAAAGGGTGTGGTGAAAAGGGAACCCCCCTGCACTGTTGGTGGGAATGTAAATTGATACAACCACTATGGAAAACAGTATGAAGGTTCCTTAAAAAACTAAAATAGAATTACCAAATGACCCAGCAATCTCACTACTGGGCATATACCCTGAGAACATAATTCAAAAAGAGACATGTACCACAATGTTCACTGCAGCACTATTTACAATAGCCAGGACATGGAAGCAACCTAAACGTCCATCAACAGACGAATGGATAAAGAAGATGTAGCATATATATACAATGGAATATTACTCAGCCATAAAAAGAAATGAAATTGAATTATTTGTAGTGAGGTGGATGGACCTAGAGTCTGTCATACAGAGTGAAGTAAGTCAGAAAAAGAAAAACAAATACCATATGCTAGCACATATATATGGAATCTAAAAAAAAAAAAAAAAATGCGATGACCTAGAGGGGTGGGATAGGGAGGATGGGAGGGAGGCTCAAGAGGGAGGGGATATGGGGACATATGTATGCATATGGCTGATTCACTTTGGTGTACAACAGAAAGTAACAGTATTGTGAAGCAATTATACTCCAATAAAGATCTATTTTTAAAAAAAGGAAGTATTCCTAAAAGTATCAATGACTAAATTTTCAAAACAGGGTCATTTTAGAGTTAGAATTAAATGATCTTTCCTTAAAATAAGCAGATAGTGAATTGATTTTATTTTTTTAAATAAATGTATTTATTTTATTTATTTATTTTTGGCTGTGCTGTGTCTTTGTTGCTGCGTGCAGGCTTTCTCTAGTCGCGTCGAGCGGGGTCTTCTCACTGCAGTGGCTTCTCTTGTTGCACAGCATGGGCTCTAGGCCCGCGGGGCTTCAGTAGTAGTGGCTCGCAGGCTCTAGAGCACAGGCTCAGTAGTTGTGGCGCACGGGCTTAGTTGTTCCACGGCATGTGGGATTTTCCCTGACCAGGGCTCGAACCTGAGTCCCCTGAATTGGCAGGTGGATTCTTAACCACTGCGCCACCAGAGAAGCACTGGTGAATTGATTTTAAAACATGTACTCTAGAATGTAATACAGCTGAAGTGACAGATCTTATAGTTTTCTAAGCCTGGAAGATAAAGATGACCAGATGCAGAACAAAAATGTACAGTTATATTGAAATATTGTTAGAATTTAGGTGTTTTAGCTTTTGTAAAGAAACCAGCCATTTTCAAGCATGTTTTCATAGCAAATTCCTTGACCTTTTTACATGTTATATATATGTTTTTTGACTAACAAGTTGGGTTGAAGATTAGCATAGGAACATTGATACTTTCAGATGATTCATAACTGTGCAGATCTGAAAAAGAATGGGAGGAAATACTATCACTCCTGAAGTATAGATGACAAAATTTGTAAACTCAAAAAGCACCCAGCACTCCCCATGTTCAAGGGAAATTATTCTCAGGGAAAGATGAAGCTGTGGTAGAGCTCTTTGGGGAAGGAAAGATGGAAAGTGGGGCCTATCTTGGCACAGGAAATGGCTAAAGAAACTTGATTTGCCACAGTCAGAGCTACAGTCATGGTCCCATCTGCTCCCATTTGTGTACGAAATCTGGAGCAATTTACAAGGTGCAATATTGGGAGGAAATAGGAGTGAACTTTGATAGCTAATTAAAATTTATAAATCTTTTAACTGAATTGAAAAATTAGCATCTTCCATTTGTTTACCAATAAAATACCTACAAATATTTAGCCAAATGAATTGTAGACAAATTATTTCAACTATGAGGGTACATTTATGCTATTGGTTATATAAAGTCATAATGCAGAGATATCTGTTTGCTCATCCACACTGTGATCTAATTTTCTGCTATTTTGGAGAAGTTTGGTCAATCTACATTAGCCCAACACAACTGAGGAAACTTTACACATGAATATAATCAAGTAAGTGTTCTATGTTATTCTTTCTTTTTGGTTCACAAGAGTATGGTTGAATCTGGTAAACAGTTTACTATACTTCTTGTTTATTTTTCTACAAAACCTAATAAATAATGTTTGAGAAAAATTATCATCAGCAATAAGGCTTTCCATTTCAAGAAATATTTGATTAGCTTATCATTTAAATTTGAACTCATTTTTCTAAACCATCATTTTTATGCCATGTAAGAACTTTGATATAAACCTGATTGTACTTTCTGATACTTTCCTATTCAATTGTAGTTTCTCAGAATGGATAGCACAATGTCCTTATGCTGTATTTTTTAATTTTCTTACCAAAAAAATCACAAATATATGAGGTGGCTGGTGTTTTGCTTAAAACTAATTTTAAAGTTTTCCAACAGTCTAAGTCATTGTCATATTAAATTACTATAGGCCTTCATTGTAATGGTTCATATTCAATTTCCTGTTAATATAAGCATATGAAGATGTGTCTTCTTGACTGATAAGTAATGGACAACATATACATATTCTATTAAAAAAGATAAAAAGGAGAAAATGGACTATCTGAAACCATTTTAAATTATTCATGTGCCTTTGATGTTTAATATATTGCTTAAATAACAAAAAAAAACCCTTTCACATACTACTCAGGGGACGATTTTAAAATCCCACAGGAGAATAATTTTCCCAATCTAATAACAGAAGTACACAGGAATAAACATAAGAACACTTCATGACTTCCAAATTTACATCTTCAAAGTTGATTTTTCCTCAACTTCAGATGTACATCCAATTTTCTATTAGTAATCGTCACTTTTCAGGCATTAAACTCATTATTTGTCCTCCCACTCCCACCATCCAGTCTTCCTCATTATGCTCCTAATTTTAAGGAATGAAACTACCATCCACTCAATGAACCAAGCTGGATGCCAAGACTTCTCCCTCTTCTTCACTCTAAGTATGGAATCTAGATTCTACTCCACCAAGTCCTTTGTAATTGGTCTAGGCCCTTCCATTCCCAAAGCAGTTACCCTAGTGAAGGATCTCCTTTCTTTTCACTAGAATTTCTGTTGCATCTTGTCTCTTTGCCTCCAATATTAACAATTTCTAACCCATCCCCATTTCTAAAGTGTATGCCATCACATCAGTTCCTTTCTTAAAATCCATCAGTAACTCCAAGTTAAATTTACAAAGTTCAAACTCCTTTTTATGGAGAGCATACAGCATCAATTGTGATTTGGCCTCTGCCCACCACTTTAATCTCATCTATCACATTTACACTTTGTTCTAACAATATTTAATTTCTTTCAGGTCTTTTCCACAACTAAGATTTGTTTCAACATATTCAGTTTCTTGTAATTCTCCTATAACATATGATTTTCTACATTTTTAGGTTTTTCTAAAACAGAGCCCTTTTTATTTTCATCCTTTCATCATCGTCCACTTTCTTCCCACCACCCGACCCACCCACAAATCCTGGACGAAATTATAAATAATCAGTTCAATAATCATCCCTGTCAAAACACTATCTCTGATTAACTCCACCCCCGGGCTGATGTAGGAATTCCTCCCCTGATATTTGTATTTATAGCCTTTAACATTTAATTGTGTTGTTAGTATCTTCCCTTACTATGAATTCTTGGAGATCAAGGACCAAGCCTTTGATGTCTGAATACCTAGAAGCTAGCAATGGAACACATAGGGGGCAGGTAATAAATGTTTCAAAAGCACTTTTTAATCTTGCTTGGTACTATTTCCTTATCATGGACAAGAGTCATAACTCAAACAAGTTCTGACAATTTTGTCACTTCCAAAAATTATTTGTTAAGGTTAAATTTATGCAAATTTAAATGTTTGCAAATTATTGATTTGACAGATATTGTATTTTACCTCTCCAAGAATATAAACTTTGCTATATTTTAGAGATTATGCACTTAAAAAATGGGAAAAAACCCAAACATGCTATAAGTTGAATGGATAAAACTAATATGTTTAGCAAGAAATATATGGTCATATTTGGTTGTCTTCAAAGTCTTTATACTTCTGAAAATTATTTCATCATTCACAAATAAAAGTCAGGGGATTTTAAAAGTCCTTTAAAGGCTATTGTTAATCAGTTAAGAAATTAAAAAACACGGAGAGCTCCTTTTAGCCATGCTTCCTCCAACACACCCAAACACATGCTATTTGGACTCATTACTATTAAAATATATTTCTTAGCTGCCAATAAATTCTTAAAGTGAAGACATCAGTGAATAATCCTGATGAATGAGTTACTGAAATGGCCAGGTTCCTTCCTCCACGAATATATCACCTAGATTTATCATATCCTTTTCCCAATCCTCCCTTCAAAGGCCTGCCTTGCACCCATGTCTAGTTGGTTTTTCTTTCTTTCTATAATAAGCAAAAAATTCTGCAATTTTCTTTGCTCTAAGACTCTTTGGGCTCTTCTTTATCATGTGTTAAAATATGATTTCCTGGGCAACTCTGAGCCCAACCTCAATTTCCTTCTGAACCTCGTCATTGTTTTCTCATTTTCTATTCAAGACATAGTTTGTTCCCACTGCAGCTGGAAGGATCCCAGGTCGGTAACCCAACCTCATTTCCCAGAAGTTGGCTTCAAATGTTGACATATAAAAACTCCAACAAAGAGTAAGTTACTAGCAGGGTAAAAACAATTCAAATAGATTTAGCCAATAACATATGTTAGAGGACTGGGCACTCTGCTGGGTGACCGGGGGTAGCAGAACTTGGCTATTACATAATCCCTAGCTTCAAGAATGTTATAATCTTACTAAAATGTACATTTCTACAATTAAATTAGTCCATGATATTTCATAAAATGTCAGAGTGCCAGGTGTTTTTTTTCTTTAATTAGCCAAATGGTGTGTGGAACTGTCTGCACTCATCTTGTTTATAATCTACTGCCACATTTTAAACCTAAAATTATTGTTAACATCTAATAGTTTCTACAAAATATTTCAAGTCATTTAAAAAAAAAGCAGAGAAATCCAGATTTTCCAACAGAATTTCTTGTTTCACTGTCTACTTAAATTCTTTAAAAAAGGAATCAAGCGATCATAAGGAGTATCAAATTTGAGGGAAAAAACTTTAGAGAGAAACCCATTTCTTTCTTTGCAAAAGGCAGTAGGGAAGGTATTTTAACATTTAGTTACTGAAACTTCAGACAAGGTGGTGTTTTCCTCCTCAGCTATTTGAAAAAATATTAACATTTACTCCTTAGTTGTCTCTGACATAATCCTTTTATTTTCAGTCTTGCATAAAGATTTAGCAATATATAAAGCACTACACCAGCAGTTGAGGGACAAAATGCAACATGGTTTTCTACCATCTGTTATTTCTAAAGAAGGCCAAAATGTTTAATAGGAATTTGGAAAAATACTGTAGCACAACTGATATTTCTAAGAGCAGTTGCAATGAACATTTGAAGGAAAATTGACAACAGTGTTAAACACTTGAGAAAATATTAAGCAGTATGTCATATACTTTTGTTTTAGATTCAGTGTAACTAATTATTTTCAAAACTAGATATAGACTTTTCATTCACTGACAAGTTGATATGTGATTCTTCTCATCTGGAAAGAAGCCTGTTTTTTCCAGAGAAGATGTACTATTGGTAAATAAATAGTGTAGTCAATTTAATTTATATATCTATATACTATATCGGGTTTTTATTTTAAAACACACTCTACTTTATGTTGCATATACAATACTCATACTTAAAATAACAGAAATACAATATAGAAACAATGGCTTAATTTGCTAAAATGAGCATAGCTATTCATTCAACATATAACGTTTACTAAATGTTAATGTATCTTTTCCATTTATAGTTTCATACTATTTTTAAAAAATTTAAGTGTTATAATGTTTACAGTACTGCTTCCAGAAATTGAAGTTCTGCCTATTTATGTAATTAGTCCCTGGTACCTAAAGAAAGAACTTCTAAATAAAAATGAACATTTTACTCATTGCAGAACAGTGTTCCCTCCTACCAAAATGTAAGCAGAAGGTAACCTAAGTTCCTATACTCTTCCACTGAAAAAATAATTTTCAATATTATCAGGAATCACGTATGACCTCCTGCAACTGAGTTTACTTCAACACATTGAACATGCCATTCTATGGACACAGTGCCCTTCCCAAAATACATTCATCTAGCACAGAAAACAACTTGAAACTGATTATCAAAAACTCCTGTTTAAGGTTCCCTGTTTTCCACTTCTCGCTTGGTCCTGATCCCAATCTCCAATCACTATAACTTATGATACAGCACAGTTTCACCTCTCTCTTTGTGCCCCTGTCCCTTTCAGTTCATGACCTCCAGGCCTCATGTGCCATGGCTAAAGTTGTGCAGTCAGCCCTCCATCTCCTCAGGTTCCACATCCACAGAGTCAACCAAACTCCAATGGAAAATATTAGGGAAAAAAATTCCAGGAAGTTCCAAAAGCCAAAAGTTGAATTTGCCACTCACTGGAGACTATTTGCATAATATTTACGTTGTATTTACAGCTATTTACATAGCATTTATATTGTATTAGTTATTATAAGTAGTCAAGATGATATAAAGCATATGCGAGAATGCACATAGGTTATATGCAAATACTACACCATTTATATAAGGAACTTGAGCATCTGCTGATTTTGGTTTCCTCAGAAGGTCCTGGAACCAATCCCCTGTGGATACTAAGAGATGACTATACTCAGGAACCTTCTAATTAGAGAATGCTTTTGTATAAAGAAGAATTTGAGGTCAATTGTTAAAAATAACTAATTTTTTCTTCCCAGCACACTTGGCCATTTAAAAAATAAGACTATGCATTAAGGTAAGACATATTCATTTGATTTATGATGTTGTTAAAATAATAATTTAAGAGGATACAGTAGAGAAGGAAAAGTCATATTATCTAGCTATAAAGTTGAAAGACTTAGACAACTCTCTGGATAGTATCAAAGGTACCATATATAGACCCTACATAGTACCTATTCTCTCTTTGAAACTATTTTAAGAGTAAAAGGTAAGATTTTTATATTGTAAATAAAACATAATAATATAATTTAGATTAAGAAAACTGAAAAGACAGATTGTGTTAGAACATTTAAGCAAGAGAGTCTCTCTTCATTCCATAGTTCGCATTTTCCAAAATTAGGGAATGTCTTTGATGACTTTTTATGATGTACAGAGGAGAGAAGAGGACTCATTTGAAAAAGGCTTAATATTGAAAGGAATTGTTTGGCTCTTTAACTGAAAGGTCCATTGATAGGGCTAGCTTTGGGTAGGGCTTGATTCACACTTCACATATCACAGCCTCTATGTCTGAGCTATACTTCTTTTGAGTATCAGATCCAAAAGTTGGCTTCCATTGTCATAACAAGGTGGCAGAAGATGCTTTACATCTTAGCACCACAAAAGAGGAACACGGAAAGCCTTCTTTTTTGCTACTTCCCCACTCTGACTGCAACATTTCCTAAAATTCTACTGACTCCAAATGGGCAAGAAGTAAGATGTGATGATTAGCTTAATACAATCAATATCAATTTGGACTTGGGAGTGAGATCAACAATACATGGCTAAAAAGTGTTGTTTGCTAAAGAACATTTAAGGCCTTTAAAAAGCAAGAGGGAAAAGGGTTACCAGGCATCTGATAAAAGATGTTCAATAGAGCAGATACCATATATTATTATAATAGTTATGATAAATATAGCAAAAAATGATTAGTAATTGGAAAGAGATATAGAGTTAATTAACAATGTTATTGAACTTTCTAACTCTCTGTTTCTTCATTTGTAAAACTGAGCAACATTCTTATATTTAAAGGTAAAATGACAAAAAAAAAGTTAATTTGAATTAGAAGGAGGAGTCTCATGAAGCAAAACAGGAAGAAATCCATAAAATAACAGACAGGCTTGCTTAATTACACAGTTTATTGTTAAATGGCAAGAACCAGAACAGTGATAGGCTACGAGATACATCATCAATATAGTTGTCAAACGATGATCTATCTCAGTATTAGTAAGGGAAAAGCAACACAGGAAGTTAAAACAACAATGTATTACTTTCCATTCTGAGTGGAAAAAATTAATGAAGAACAACAGCATGCATGCTGACAAGGATTTTTAAAAAGTGGCACTCTATCCACTGTTGCTGGGGTTGTGAATCACTACAATCTTTGGGGAAATTATCTAGAAACATCAATTACAATTAAATCTTAGATATACTGTTCCATGGAACTATGTAATGGGATATTTAAGGGTATTCAGATAAATAACATCAATCTTCTGATATTTATGTAAAATCACGATCAGTAGCACAACTGTGCTTTTTATTTTGATATCATACATGATGATAATGTCATGTCAATTAATATTAGATCACAGATAAAACGCTGTTGATGAGGAGAGCCAGGGAGAATGAGAAGCAGTTACTTTATTTCTAAACTTATCACTTTGACTAACAAAATGTATATGTTAATGAAAAGTTGTACATAAAATTGTAGATTTTATCAATACAAATGCACTCAATCTAAATGGAGTTAAATCGATTAAATGTTCATGAAAATTGTTTATAAAAAAGAAGAGTAAAGAGAAAACCTTTATAAAGGAAAACACAAAAATTATTCCTTCTTGATATAGATACCTATATGAAGAGAATATTTTTAATAGAGTGTATGAAAAATAGCCCACTCAAGATATACAGTAAAAATACTTCTTCTCAGAGAAGACTGAAGCAAATATACAGAAGAAAGGATGAAGCAGAGAGCCGGTGGTTCCAGAGGAAGAGTGGAAGGTAAAGAGTCATTATCTCTGTCCTCAGTGGCTTCCAACATCTCAGTGCCTGTCTCCAGAATGCCCAATTGTATTTCATTCATATCCACTACATTTTTGTATCCTTAAACATTTAAGCTGCTTTAGGCGGGTTTCTGCTTCTTGGAACCAAAGAGCTTTGAATAAAATGAAGATGATTAAAGCATGCTTGGTGAATATTTTCATGACTAAATTCAGCATACTATAAGGGAAAATACAGTTATTATCACTACCAGAATTTTCCTAAGTTTCAGGACTTCATCGTTTTGTAAATTGAACAGTATCTGTTGGAAGTTCTAGAGCAGACCTGCAAACAGGTATGTACCATCTGAGCAGAAACAGATAGTTGTGAGATGGGGTCATGACGAAAGAGACAAGACAGACAGAAAGACAAGCCCACTGGAAAACAGAAACGGAGACTGGGAAAACACACATGGTCACAGCCTTGCTTAAGCAAGAGCAGGTATGTCAAGTACAAAGCACAGGTCTAGAAGGGGAATATAAATTCTGGTGTGAGGAAGAAAACCATCTGCCAGCCACACAAGGTCTAATTTGGACTGTAGAACTCAAGGGAATGATGGTATAGGAAGCAGAAAATAATGCTCAAGTCAGGTAGAGTGTTTAGAATAAGGGTGTACTTCTAGCCATCTGGGATCATGTTGCCAGGGAAGATTTTCTTTTTTAATTTAAAAATTCCCTTTCCTTTCCACGAGGACCATATAATGCTGATCTCTGTATTGAAATGTACCCTTTATAGCATCTATTAATTACATGTTTATGATTATATTTAACTAAAGAGGAGAAGGAGAAAAATTGGATTGCATATTTTTTTTAACTTTGAAAAAATGGATTTCCAAATAAAAAGTAAAAGAAAATTAAAATGGAGTATGAAAACATAGGAATCAATTGAGTAGTTTTATGAGTTCTGGTATATGCTCATTATCAGAAACTCCATTTTATAATACAAGAACTATTTGGAAAAACAAAACCAGAGATTGATAAATGATTAACGACCATTTGCAACTATATTTGTAAAAAATGAGCATGGTGAGCAATGACTTTAAACCTCATAAAATGAAGATCGCAAGGCAAGTGAGTTATATCCATTCAGAGTGTATCGACTAATGGAAATGAAACATAATGTTGGTTTGAATTTCTGAACAACTCATTCAATGAACAATTGAATGAATAAAAATATAATATGGAATTATTTTGAAATCTAGCAACTAGAAACGGGCATGGCAATTCATAGACCACTAATGTGTCAATGTTTTATTAAATAGCCTGGACTTCCAGTGAAAATTACAAGAAAAAAGACATACATAAAACAAAAAACTGATAAATTTCTTTTGAAGCTATAATAGATCACTTCCAATATGATTTATTAAAACATAATAATAAATTGAAATGAAAATAAGAAAGCAGCTCTCTAATAGATAAAGAAAGGTTAAGAAAAATAGAAAAGAAAATAATAAATACCCATTAGTTTATAAAAATACTATCCTATTATTTTAATGCTTTTAAGGTTATATTCAAGGTATCAGCATACTTATGTCCCCCACAAGATCCTATAAAAGTATAAGTAACACTGTAGGCTATTTGAGAGAATAAAAATTCGAAGGTAATATCTTTATATATAAACTAATTCATTCAGTCTGGCATAGGGGAATTACTTGCCAGTCTCTTCTCCTCAGTAATTTATAAAAAAGCAGTTATAACTCAAGGATTTTAGAGACTAGTGTAGCATTATGTTGATGGATGATGGTTCACGGGGTTTTGCTTATGAGAGAAGTGGAAAAGAGGCTACACTGGTTAGGTCCTTTTTTGATGGAAAAGGATCTCAGCACTAATAAGATGGAGAGGAAGGAAAGGAAGGAAATGGCCAAACTTGCCCATACATTGACTTCCGGGATCAAATGTGAAAGCGAACTGCAGACACTGTCAGCCATTTTTATGGGTTTGTGTGTACGTGTGTATTATATAAATACAAATATCATTTGTATTTGTGTGTGTAAAGAGACATTGACTAGATGCTAACCTATGCCAAACATCATAATTAGTCCTCTGGTTCACGATAGACCAAGAGGGCAATAAGGATGACCTGACACAGCTTAAAAATTTTTGAGACGTATGTGCATGTATAATATATACATATCTGATGTGTATATGGTAATCCTCACAAGTAAGGTGAGGTATTAACAAGAACACAACTAGTGTGGTTAACATTATCTAGCAGCCTAAGAACATACTGATGTGTAACTGGTGGTGTTGGTTCCAAGATACCCAACCTGACATACAGGATTTCCTCTCCTCCCAAACACCATACTCAGCTCCTTAAGTACCAATACCTCTAGCACCCAGATTCCCTTGTCACAATTACTGTGATATAGGCTGTTCCTTGTTTCCTTGAAAGCTTGGTTTTGCCCTCCACACACTAATTTGCTATAAGCAATGAGCATAAATAACCTTGGTTTGGAGATGAGTGGGTTGATACAGAACATTAAAAGAACAGTCATGGAAACTGATGTGGGCATAAATTTGATTGTAAGTGGTCCCAGCAGGGTTGATGAAAAACTGGATAAACAACATTAGACTGCTTTTGTAAGGAGTTATATAATGAAAGGATAGAAGAATAGTATATCATCTACAACTAAAGACAATTAATATCCTCAATAAACTTCAAAGTTTTACTTGATGAAAAATATTCAAACATATTACAACATACAGTTATTTATATCTTTGTTTCTCACATTATGGTCCGAGGACCAGCAGCATAGGCATCACCCGAGAGCTTATTAGAAATGCAGACTTCATTCCTGGTAAATCTGAACCTGACCTTTTAAAAAGATCCCCAGGCGACAAGTATGCACATTAAATTTTGAAACACACTGGTTAAGATTAGCCTAAACTTTAGAGTTTTATATATTTCATAAATATGTTCACATTATTATCAAAGTTAGCTAATCAAAGTCTCTAGAAATGTTTAGAAAATCATCAAAACTTTTTTGTACCAGCAAAACAAATATGCATAGATATTTATGACAAAATTAAAAGAATTAAAATTCTGAAAAGAAGAGAAGACATCACAGACCATAGACATGTTACGTACAAAATATACATGGGAAAAAAAAAACACTCCCAAAGCAATTATAGCAACAAGAAACAGGAAGTCCTACAAGCAACTATATGCCAATAAAATTGACAACCTGGAAGAAATGGACAAATTCTTAGAAAAGTACAACCTTCCAAGACTGTACCAGGAAGACATAGAAAATATGAACAGACCAATCATAAGCACTGAAATTGAAACTGGGATTAAAAATATTCCAACAAACAAAAGCCCAGGATCATATGGCTTCACAGGTGAATTCTATCAAACATTTAGAGAAGAGCTAACACCTATCCTTCTCAAACTCTTCCAAAATATAGCAGAGGGAGGAACACTCCCCAACTCATTCTACCAGGCCACCATCACCCTGATACCAAAACCAGACAAAGATGTCACAAAGAAAGAAAACTACAGGCCAATATCACTGATGAACATAGATGCAAAAATCCTCAACAAAATACTAGCAAACAGAATCCAACAGCACATTAAAAGGATCATACACCATGATCAAGTGGGGTTTATCCCAGGAATGCAAGGATTCTTCAATATATGCAAATCAATGTGATACACCATATTAACAAATTGAAGGAGAAAAACCATATGATCATCTCAATAGATGCAGAAAAGGCTTTTGACAAAATTCAACACCCATTTATGATAGAAACTCTCTAGAAAGTGGGCACAGAGGGAACCTACCTCAACATAATAAAGGCCATATATGACAAACCCACAGCCAACATCATTCTCAATGGTGAAAACCTGAAAGCATTTCCTCTAAGATCAGGAACAAGACAAGGCTGCCCACTCTCACCAGTATTATTCAACACAGTTTTGGAAGTTTTAGCCACGGCAATCAGAAAAGGAAAAGAAAAGGAATCCAAAACAGGAAAGAAGAAGTAAAACTGTCACTGTTTGCAGATGACATGATACTGTACATAGATAATACTAAAGATGCTACCAGAAAACTACTAGAGCTAATCAATGAATTTGGTAAAGTAGCAGGAAACAAAATTAATACACAGAAATCTCTTGCATTCCTATACAGTATCAACAAAATATCTGAAAGAGAAATTAAGGAAACACTCCCATTTACCATTGCAACAAAAAGAATGAAATACCTAGGAATAAACCTACCTAAGGAGACAAAAGACCTGTATGCAGAACACTATAAGACACTGATGAAAGAAATCAAAGACGATACAAACAGATGGAGAGATATACCATGCTCTTGTATTGGAAGAATCAACATTGTGAAAATGACTATACTACCCAAAGCAATCTACAGATTCAATGCAATCCCGATCAAACTACCACTGGCATTTTTCACAGAACTAGAACAAAAAATTTTACAATTTGCATGGAAACAAAAAAGACCCAGAATAGCCAAAGAAATCTTGAGAAAGAAAAACAGAGCTGGAGGAATCAGGCTCCCTGACTTCAGACTATACTACAAAGCTACAGTAATCAAGACAGTATGGTACTGGCACAAAAACAGAAATATAGATCAATGGAATAGGATAGAAAGCCCAGAGATAAACCCACACACATATGGTCACCGTATCTTTGATAAAGGAGGCAAGAATATACAATGGAGAAAAGACATCCTCTTCAATAAGTGGTGCTGGGAAAACTGGAGAGCTACATGTAAAAGAATGAAATTAGAACACTCCCTAACACCAGACACAAAAATAAACTCAAAATGGATTAAAGACCTAAATATAAGGCCAGACACTATTAAATTCTTAGAGGAAAACATAGGCAGAACACTCTATGACATAAATCACAGCAAGATCCTTTTTGACCCACCTCCTAGAGAAATGGAAATAAAAACAAAAATAAACAAATGGGACCTAATGAAACTTAAAATCTTTTGCACAGCAAAGGAAACCATAAACAACATGAAAAGACAGCCCTCAGAATGGGAGAAAATATTTGCAAAGGAAGCAGCTGACAAAGAATTAATCTCCAAAATATACAAGCAGCTCATGCAGCTCAATATCAAAAAAACAAACAACCCAATCCAAAAATGGGCAGAAGACCTAAATAGACATTTCTCCAAAGAAGATACACAGATTGCCAACAAATACATGATACGATGCTCAACATCACTAATCATTAGAGAAATGCAAATCAAAATGACAATGAGGTATCACCTCATACCAGTCAGAATGGCCATCATCAAAAAATCTACAAACCATAAATGCTGAAGAGGGTGTGGAGAAAAGGGAACCCTCTTGCACTGTTGGTGGGAATGCAAATTGATACAGCTACTATGGAGAACAGTATGGAGGTTCCTTACGAAACTAAAAATAGAACTACCATATGACCCAGCAATCCCACTACTGGGCATAGGCCCTGAGAAAACCATAATTCAAAAAGAGTCATGTACCACAATGTTCATTGCAGCACTATTTACAATAGCCAGGCCATGGAACCAACCTAAATGTCCATCAACAGATGAATGGATAAAGAAGATGTGGCACATATATACAATGGAATATTACTCAGCCATAAAAGGAAACGAAACTGAGTCATTTGTAGTAAGGCGAATGGA
The DNA here is from genome assembly GCF_965194805.1 of Balaenoptera borealis. Lineage (NCBI taxonomy): Eukaryota > Metazoa > Chordata > Mammalia > Artiodactyla > Balaenopteridae > Balaenoptera > Balaenoptera borealis. The sequence continues at coordinate 23,229,113 of NC_138863.1, forward strand.
CCTAGAGTCTGTCATACAGAGTGAAGTAAGTCAGAAAGACAAAAACAAATACCGTATGCTAACACATATATGTGAAATCTAAAAAGATAAAAAAACTTCTGATGAACATAGTGGCAGGACAGGAATAAAGACGCATTCGTAGAGAATGGACTTGAGGACATGGGGGCGGGGGGATGGGGAAGCTGGGAAAAAGTGAGAGAGTAGCATTGACATATATACACTACCAAATATAAAATAGATAGTGGGAAGCAGCTGCATAGCACAGGGAGATCAGCTCAGTGCTTTGTGACCACCTAGAGGGGTGGGATCGGGAGGGTGGGAGGCAGGCTCAAGAGGGAGGGGATATGGGGATATATGTATATATACGGCTGATTCACTTTGTTATACAGCAGAAACTAACACAACATTGTAAAGCAACTATACTCCAATAAAGATGTAAAATTTAATAATAAAATTTAAAAAATTTTAAAAAGAAACAAAGTAAAATATTTCAAGAGAATTTTATACAAGTATAAAATTAATGGCTGAGCTTTTAGCATTGAGAAATGGCTACTATTAACCAAGATCAATTATATTTCGAATACTAGAGATAGAGGTCAATAGAATGCACCAACCATCTGCAGATTAATGTCAACTTTGTTGAAAGAGTTTTATTTACATTTTCTCTTTGCATAATAGCACCCTATTGAAGAACAGAGATGTCAAAAATTATCACAGAATAACAAATGTGATTTTTATAGATGATTATAATTAATCAAGGATTAAAAACTGACATCTGAGTTGATTAGAATCTGTGTTGATTGGAAAAGAGCATTCAACTTTGTCTCCAGAGCTTTTGGTCACTCTATTGTATTTCTGTTTGCATCTGACTCTCCTAATTAGAAGATTTAAACAGCACTGGCAATGGCTCAAGATAAGCCAGAGGATGAAAAGCATATCATCATCAATTAATTATATGGGGATTATTTGAAACTGTTTTCCAACTCTGAAAAAAAAGTTTGATAAGAAATCAAGTGCTAGAGTTAGAAGTACTCAGAAAATTAAACAATGATTTCTGATATTGGTCTCAAAACCTATTAATATACAATAATGTATGCTATTAACCACATAAATTAAATCTAATAACCAAATGAGAAAAGACAAGCCAAATATTTTCAAATTGTACACTCTAGGAAAGGGCAGTTTCTTAAGCCATGAATGTATCTTACTACACCATCACCAGAGAGACCATTTAATTTGCCTTTGAATTAGACTGTCTTGCAGATGTTGCACAAAAATAATTAAAAATTCTAATTGATTTTTAGTCCACAGAAGGTATACCAGATGTTACACAGTGAGCTTAGGTCATTAATCTGTTGTCAAAAATTACTGTGAAGAATAGCAATCTACTTATGAGTATAATAAAATAATAGCTATGAAATTTAAGGTTTTTTCCTCTCAATACTTATCTGAATTTTCAAATAAATTAAAAAAAAATCCTTCCTCAAATTACATATTTTTTCTTAAATTATGGATTGCAGAATAAAACATTGAAGAGGAAGAGAGAAAAATGCCGCTTAGCCAAAGAATAAAGGTTTGTGGGGTTTTTTTTTTTCCTTCTGAATATTTCTCCTGTTACAGTTGAAATCTCCTTAGAGAAAATATTACATAACTTTTCTAGTACTTCTTATTCTGAGAGGTCTTGACTTCCTCTCAATTTAATTCCTGCCAGTATTCCATGCAAATGAACCATCTAATTTGGATAATTCCTCCAACTATCTAGTTGTGCAGTTTCCGGGTTTCTTCTTGATCAATTATCTTCTCTTTCACTCCAGCAACCACTTTACCATCTCTGAAGTTTGTCATCACTCAGTCCTTGAACTGTTCAACTGGGGAAACTAGCTTTTGTTCACAACTTCCTGTGTCCAATCACCATGACCTCCAGCTTTAAAGCCATTCCTTTCTCCCAGCCTGTGAATCCTCTCTTTCTTTTCCTCCCTCCCCAATTCAATACAGACCCCATAATCATTTAATTCAACATGCCCTCAGCAGCACCAGCATTTTCCTCCCTACTCTCTATTTTACCAAAACACCTCCATCATTGCTTAGAACCATCAATATGTTCTCTATTGCTCAGGTAGTCAATTAGCTAAAAAGATAACCTTCAAGACCCTGAGCTGTTTCAAAACTGGTCTTCAGTCCTAATGAGGTCTGGGACATTACTGATTGATTCTTAGTCCTAGGCTGTAGCCTTTTTTAGCCTTTCAGGGTCTCAACTGACAGTCAGGGATTTTTCAAGGGAGCTTGTTGGTTTGTAGACCCTGATTATTTCCAACTTTTGATTGTTCAAAACCCAGTCTATTTCTCAGCCTCCTAGCTTCCACTTCCTACTCAGCTACTCAGCTTCTCAACAGCTGTTTTGGAATTGACACCAGCGAGGGGAAAAGCAGCTTCAACTGTCAGGTTCACCTATTTAGGTTTGCCTTCTTTCCAGGATTTGGGCTCCCACAAATCCTCCTGCTAGCACGTAGCCCTCCCATGCCTTTTAACAGATGATATTTTATACTTTGCTCAGGTTTCTAGTTTTGAATAGAAGAACTCAGAAACAAGCTAGTTTCATTGCTGGAAGAAGAAGTCCATATTGAGTTTGTATTTACTCGTGGATTGTTTTTCCCACAAGAATATAAATCTCCTGAAGAATCCTCTTCTATTCATTGCTGTGTCTCACACTCCTAGAAGAGAGCCTGGAATGTAGCATTTAACACATATTTCATGAGGAATGAAATGAACATGTAACAGAAAAGAAAACTGAAGAGCAGAGAAGGTAAATAAATCAATACTAGTTGCAGAACTAGGATGTGCAGTACATCTAGAATTGGAGGCCTGGTATTCTTGCCACCGAAAGTAACACTGACACATTACTTTGAACAACTCTTCTAAAAAAAAGTATTACTAAATTTGTTAAAAATAAATATTTTGATATTAGGGACCATAATACAACCAATACGTTTTTGAATTTTCACATATAATCTTATTTTTGTGATTTTTAACATTTTCATCACAGTAGTGATATAATTTAGCTTGTAGGCTTAGGGACTGTAGGACTGAATCTTGGCTTGGTTGTTTAGTAGCTGTTTCACCTTGGACAAGTCTCTTAATCATTCTAGGTTCAGTTTCCTAATGTGTAAAATGTAGTTAATAGTGGTATAAAACTCACAGGATTCTTGTGTGTATGAATGACGTTAATAAATATAAGATACTCAAAACAGTGCTTGACATGAGCCATGTTCAATAAATGTTAGGAAGTGGTAGTTTTATCACAAACTATTTCTCTAATTGTTTTATGTGCTGCAAGGCATGTATTACAAGTTGTCACCATAGTAATTCTCAAGTATCTTCACTTAAAATATTTTACCCACAAATTAAGTTACTTTGCAGAACTTTGTAATTTAAAAACTTAATAATATTCTCAAATTCCTCTTAAATGTGTGGCTCAAGATGATAGATAGGGCACATGTATTGTCCTCTGCCACCTCCTCCTATTTTTCAGTCAATCATTGAAATAACAGCACGGACAAAAGACATTTACAGAAATGCAGAGAAGGTGAATGGGATTGCACAAGCAGGTTAACTCAAACAGTGGGAGTCATAGCTTAGGTCAGCACCTAAGAAGGCTTCACAAAGGTGGCTGCTGTTTCCTTTATAATGACAAAGCTCCCATTCCTTCTCTCTCTTCCTAATTGGCAGGTAAGGAGAGCAAAAGAAGGAGTGGATTTGCCAATGAACATGTCCTTCCACATATATGGCGCTGTAGTCAGCACAATCACTCAGAGGAGAGTAATGTAATAGCAGAGAAAACCGAAACAAGTCACCTATATTAATCCATTTAGTCCTTCATTGATAAATATGTGCAAATAATAAACATCAAGGAAGATGAATAGAACAAAAGCAAGAGAAAAAAGAAAGACTAAGATAACATATTGGTAACAGAGAAACCAGAAATAATTCAAAGTTTAGAAACCAATTATAATTGGCACTCTCAGAGAGATTCAAAAAGACATACTGCATACATGGAAAAAATCTATCATTTAAAAGAAGCCATCAGGGAGTAAGAAAGTGTTCATAGAAATTAAAGCTATAAGTGTGAAAATAAAAGCAAAATCAATATTAAGTACTAAAAGAAAAAAATTTTTAATTCCCCCATGTAAAGGAAAAGATTAAAATGATGGAACATATGAAGAGAAAGAAAGACATAGAAGATCAATTCAAGAAGGTCAACATCAATAAACATACTTTCTAGAAAAAGGGAAAAGGGATAAGAGAGTAGAAAGGAATAATTAACAGCAGGAACTGTTTCATAGCTAAAGATAGGTATCTTCAGAATGCAAGATGTCACTGGGCAAAAGAAAACTGCACATACTTAGACATATCTCATTAAATCTCACAACAAGGATCACTAGAAGATCCCCAAAACATACAGAACCTTCCCCTCCCCACCCTGCCAAGAAAATGTCAGTTAGTGTTCGATTCCTTGTTATCAACTCTGAATTCTGAAAGACAATGGGGGAATGTCTTGAACATCCTGTAGGAAATGATTTTCAATATTGAATTCTCTGGCAACGAAATTATCAATAAAATATGAAAGCAAAAAAAGACATTTCAGACACGTAAAAATTCAGAAAATATCTCCATGCTTTGTTTTTTAATTACTGGAAGACATTTTTAATCAAACAAAATGAACGAGGAGGTTAAGAAAGAGAAATTGACAGGCATAAATTGAAATTCAAGACACTGTGTATGTATGAGAGAACTACAGTAAGAAGAGATTTCATAATGACAGCTGACCAAGGGATCTAGTAAGAAATTATTACTGAGTAGCACTTTCAAGATATAATGTGTTCAGTGAGCTAGAGTATATTAGTAATACAACAAAAGGCAAACTTCTTTTTGCCTGTCAAAAGAATAAAAACAAATGCAGTTGAAAATTCTTGGATAAACAGAATATTGTTTTTCAAAGTCCTTGTTCAAATACAGCAAATGAAAATATGGCGTGATTCTAAGCAAGAAATTAAATTTAAGAAAAGAGGATCCTATTGTTCTGCATACATGAATATACTCCTTCAGGCAGAAAAGTTTTGTTAGAGGTAAAATATTTACACTCTTTTACGCACAAATCCAACCACATTACCTAGTCAATAGTAGCTACATAATCATAATATTATAAATACTATTTATTGAAATCTATTTTAAGAATGAATCTATAGTAAAAAAATTAAAGATCTTTATGTCTAATATATATATTAATGCCAGAAATTATTAAAGTACTAGCATATGAGACAGAATTTGAGATGTGGAGGGATACTGGAGGAAAATTAATAGATGCTAAATTCATTCATCATTCATTGTGTGAAGTCAAAGATAACTGTTCAAAACAGATGGATACAGAAATAAAGGTTAATTTTTATTAATTCAATGTATAAACATATCCAATTGATAAAACAAAAACCAAAAGAACGCTTAAGGTATAGGAAGTACAAAGAGTGAAAAGAACTAGTTCTCACCTTCCATTTTGCAGAAACAGTAGATTTTGCTTAGAGGTGATATATCAAGAAATACACAAGCATATAACTTACACCAGGAGAACAAAATATAGAGATGGTAAAAGGAGCTACATTAAAAAAAAGAACTGAGAATGTGGATTAAGAGGGAGTCTTTTACTATTTATTTTTCTTCTTCAATGCTTTTTGAATTTTTATTTCCTTGTCATGGAGTATTAAAATTATAAAATTATATTTTTGAGGTGTGCTGAAACAGTCCACTAGCATTACTTGTAAACCTAAGTAGATTCTATTTGTCCTCCTAGAATTGCTTGAAATATATGTGGATTTATTTTTCCTGTTAAAGACAAATGACACATTATTGGTTTTATTAGTTCAAGTAGTTAGACAGAGCATGGTTTCAAACCATGGTTTCTAGGTTTATTTGTCTCCAAAAAATAAACAATCCACTCTTGCTTATGACCCTCCATATCCTAACACTTCATTATGTTCTAGATTCTTTTTCTGGGATCCACAAAATTGAATAGGTTCCTTTTCTCTTATGGAAGTTTCATAATAAAAGGAAAATTACAAATAAGAGGGTACTTAGAGTAAACATGATATAATTTCACACGTTTGTTTCCTGAGTGAACACTGTATACACAATTCAACATTTATAATATATAAGCAGTATATGAGCAATATGTGTCCATATTCAGGCTGGATGAGGTAGAGAACAGTTTGCATCTTTACCTTTGAATCTCACTTGACTTTTATAGTTGATTTTTATGTGCATAGACCTAATAAAAGGGAAAAAATGCAAGAAAATACCTATATGAATTATATGCATTCTAGAAGAATACTGTATTTAAAATACTGATTATCACTCATAAGGCAATGTAGGAAAAATTCAAAGTGGTCCCCTGTTAATCATTAGCCAGTTTTTGCACTTCAAAGTAAATGTACATGTATTTACATATATTATAATTAGAGAAAGATCATCTCTATAAATCCTTAATCTAATAACCCACTGGGAAATTTAATCTTTAGAAAAAGATAGTGAATAAAAATTTTACAAAGTTTTGGATATTTTTTGGCATTTCCACATCTCTCATTGTGAGAGTAATTAAAATTAAAATATGTGTACTATAATTTTACGAATATACTGAGGAAATCTTTTAAAATATAACCAACATTCAATGACTAAAACATAATGTATGATTTAGATTAAATATGCGAGTATTCAGACAAGCGAACATTTCTTTTTAAATTAGAATATGACTTTTAGATATGTAATGTAATTTGAATTTATGTCATGATCTTTCCACTGTAATTCGGTTGTTGAATAACAAGGGCCCACAAAAGCTGCCATATAGCTGTTAACTTTTTTTTTCAGTCTCTGAGATTTCTCTTTCCTCTGCTTTCTCCATAAAAATGATTGCAATTACCTGCAGTGATTTGATGCACCTGACACTAATTGTATTCTTTCTCTGAAAACCTGCCTGACATCACATTGTCATCACAAAGCAAGAAGTTTATGCACTTGCTGACCTTCTCTTGCTGACCTTCTAAGTTGAAATGATAATAAACACAGCCATTCCTTGTGTAAATTGTACAGATAATTCAGAACAGATCTCTAGGATGACAATTGTTATTTTGCTTTAGAAGATAAAGGCATAGAAAACTAATACCCATGATTTTAATCTTATTTTGATGAAAGGATAAAATTAATAGTCTTATTTCTTCTATATTTCAGTCACAGCTTGTATGGTTAAAATGAATTCTATGCAACTGAAGGAAACTGAATGAGGACTAGGTCTTAGATAATATAAGGAATTATTGTCAATATTGTTAATGTAATAATGATATTCCGGTTTTTTTAAGTTTTTATCTATTAGAGAAACATACTGAAGTATTTATGAGTGAAATGATATGATGTCAGGATTTGCTTTAAAATATTTCAGAAAAGAAAAAACAGAAACTTTAAAGGATATAAAACTGATGGCTTTTGAAGCTGAGTAACGGTATATGGAGGTTCCTTGTACCATTCTGCCTTTATGGGTGTTTGAAATTTTCTATAACTAAAACATAAAACTAACTAAAAAGATATTCTGAACATAGCAAAAGAGCTCAAAGAATCAAAACTATTATACCTGTCTATGATTTACACTTCTCTCACAGAAAATGTTGCGAATATTCTTAAATATATTATAAAGGATAAAGACTATCTTTTACATTGTTTTTATCTCCACATCCCTAGTACATAACATATAGAAAGTGTTTAATAAAATGCTAGTAGAATGAATAAAGCTAAATCAACATATATAAATAATTAAAACATTTTATTAACATTTAATAATATTGGTGTCATAAAAAGTTTCCAACTTGTTCTTTTCATCATAAAACCATGTTTTTTTTACCAAATTTTTGGTGATATTTAAAAGACATCCCATACTTAAATATGTTATTATGAGTTCATCTGTTTCATGTTTTTAATTTCTAGAACTTTTTATAATGATTTATGGGAGGTGAAAGGAAATTTAACTGTGGAACTGATTTTCACATGGTAACTTTATCAGTCATCAATATATTTATATTCATTTAAGTACTAGTATATTTATAAAAAACTAATACATTTTACAAAGACATGACTGCTAAAGTATTATTAAGTTATTGGATCACTATTAAATCTCTTACTCTAGAATGTTTTTAAAAGAAAATTTCTTACATTTCAAGTAGATAACATGTATCTTTTAGAAGTGAAAACTCACAAAACACTTATAAAGAACACTTTATTCTATTCTCCTGACTTCTTCCTCATTAAAACAAAACATCTTTGCAAAGAGATAATAGAATTATGCTTGTGAAGACAAATCAAAAGAATGCATTTCAAATGTATTTCTGCTTGAGAAGAAAATTAATTTTAGACCAGTCAATACAAAGATTTTTTGAATTTGAAAAAGTTTTTTTAAAAAATGCAAACTCCTTAAAGATGTATAATCTATCTGCTTTTTATTATAAGTTTTCCATTTATAACTTTCTTTGTCCTTTTTTATCATCCTGATTTCTCCATATACCATATCCTGGGAAGAACTAGCAATTTTTAAATTTTCAAAATATTTCATTCTTAATGATTAATATTGTCTCATGGAAATATCATTATACTTCATAAAAATGTAGGAAATAGGACAAAATAGTTGAAAGGTTTAAAATTTTCCAACTATTCAAAACTGTCCCAAAATATATAAAATTAAAGGAATGGAGGTTGAATATGTGTGTGTGCACACATGCGTTTAGAAAGAAACGACAAAAATAGACTGAGAAAAGCAATGGGCAACTAAAAAGTTAAAAAGGGAAGTGGTTAGATCATTATTACAAAGATACTATCTCAGCTGGCAGATTTCAAGAGCTCTAAAAGGGCTACCGTTCTAACACCATTCAGTACTCAAGTCACCTAAGCAAATGAAATCCATTTACAGAGGGAAAACCACAAATAACATAAGTATGACTTTTTAGATCAAGCTATACTAATTTTAGTATATTTCAATCATGATGCTTAGTCAAATATTTTATTTCAGTGGAATATTTTTTTGACTTCCTGATGTAACATTAACAGAAATGATATTATTTTGCATCAGGCAGATGAATGAATTGAGAAATAAAGGAAGAAAGAAAACAAGCACAAGCAGAAATCTATGTTGTAAATAGGTTTGTGTCTGTTCCCCTTAGGGTATGAAACAATTAAATAAACATCCATGTCAAATGAAAACATGATCTCACTGAAGTGAGGTTTTACTCTAGGCAATAGCAAGAAAAGAATCTTAAGGCCATAGTCAATGAAGAAATAAATATAGGCAAGGCTTTCACTAATTTAGAGTTGGATGGGGCATCTGGTTGAGGAATGATAGAAAAAGACATCTGATGTCCCATCGGATATAAATATAAATAATCAGAACCCTCAAAAAGTCACATTCTTTGTTTAATGACATATACTAACATAAGTTATATGAAGACATATCAGGGGAAAAAGGAAATTAGAGATTTAGATGATAAAAAATTTATTTAAATAGCAAGATTGGGATAGAGTAAAAGATTTCAATGCAAGTGTTTAAGAACTACATTAAATTTTTATGTCAAGACATCCACAAAATTATAGATTACCTTCAATATTCCTGGCATAATTTTGAAATAAACATATAAAATCAAAAAAAATTAAGAATTAAAAATATCAATTGGAAAATTTTTGTTTTAAAATGGCATGTCTAGCATACACATTTAAATTTATTTCCTTCCAAATATCAACCAAAATATATTTTAAATGTCTATTCTAAACACACAGTTAGTATAACACTTACTATTAAAACTAGAAGGGCATTCCCATCAAAGTCAGCAATAACACAAAGCGGCTCACTGTTAGCTCCATTATTTTCATAAAGATATTTTTATGGAAATTATAGCAAATACAATTAGATGGGTAAGTGAAATCAGAGGTATAAATGTTGAAATGTACTTTACACAACAGTGAATATAAGTAAAAATAAATTTAACAGGAATTTTGGAGACATCATATGATAAAAATGGCAAGAGCTTCTTGAGCGACATAAAAGAATACTTGAATAAATGGAGTGGAGTGATATAACATATTCTTCAATGGGATTACTCAATATTGAAAACTATAAATTATCTTTTAAAAAAGTGTATTTTTTAAATAAAATACACTTTAAATCAAAATCTCAGCAGCATGTTTTGCTAAGGAAATGAACTGCTAAAGTTTATCTGGAAGATGAAAATTCTAAGATAAAAGAGAAATAAATATGTAAATATATATTAAAACTTATGACATAATTTGAATAGTGAAAAATAATGTCATAATATAACAAAAAGAAGACTAAAATTTAGAACATGGTAATTCCAGCATTTATATATTAGTGGAAAAGTACCATTATTCAATAAATGAGGCTGGTCAATTGGTTATTTAGAAAAACAACTATGTTATATTCCTAATTGAAATCTTATATAGAAACGAATTCCAGAAGAAAATTTAAGAGTAGGAAGGGAGCAATATAAACATGGTAAAGAACAGGTGAATATTTACCCCTGAGCATACACACACAGGCCCATGTTCCAGTCCAAGATGACCACATAGTAAGCTCCCATGGACAAATCAAATCTACAGCTAAACATGGAACAATTTCCTCCAAAAAAAAAATCCAGAAACTAGCTGAGTGACTCCTACACATTGGTCAAACAATAAAAAATACCCTCATTGAAATGGTAGAAGAGGCTGAGACACATTGTCACCATAAAACGACACCACCCATACACCCCCATCCACACCCCACCCACAGGCACAGTTCCATACAATCCAGAGAAAACACCCAACTCCCAGCTGCTGTCTGAAGAGCAAGGGTTTAGACCCCATATCTATAGCTCTAACTTTTAAGACCCCCATCTGAGGGAAAGGACACCAAAACACCTAGTTCTGCCTAGCTCTGAAAGCCAATGGGGCTTGTGCCCTTGACTACTTACCCCCTTGTCTCAGATCTGAGGGGACAGGCAGAAAACACCTAGATCTGTCTTCCGCTTAAAGGGCCTATTTGTATACTTTTTAAAAGCTGCTGCCTGAGGGTAGGCTTCTAATTTAGCACGCATGTAGGGGCTGACTGCCATCCATCCTGGAGACCAAGGAAGCCAGCAGATACCTCCTCTACCTTCTCCCACTAGCCTGCCCCAAATTGCCAGTGTCTCCATGGAAGAAACTTGTATACACATTTGTGCCCCAGCTGTACTAGCTTCCACCTGAGGGATAGCTCCCTGGATTTCCTGGCTCTCATAGACAACTGTCTTGCATGCAGCAAATAAATAAATAATTCTTAACCAGCTATCCTCCCAGGGCTCAGAGCATAGGGAACAAGCAGAAACACCCATCTTCCAGTCTTTCCCAGAAACAGTTATATTTGCATACCTTAAGAGCTGTTGCCTGGGGTCAAGCTTCTAATACATACAAATCTTAGGGACTGACTGAGATCTTCCCCTAAGACCAGGGAAAACTATGCACACCTGCCTTGCTCTCTCCCTCTAGGCCACTCTAAGTCTCCAGCATCTCCCTGGAAGGAATTTGTACACATCTCTGGTATACAAGATTCTGGTGCTGCTGCCCAAGAGATGGGCTTCTGGATCACCTGGCTCAGGTAGCCAATGGTGTTTGCTTTCATGAGTCTCACAGACTGCAGCAAATGAAGCAGTAGTTCTTGACAGGTGCAAGACACACATCCTCCGTAACCCCACCACCCTCGGCAGCTATAAAGCTAGGCCATACGCAAAAGGAACAGGCAAAATGCCCATTTCCCAGTTTCTCTCTGGATGGGAACTATGTATTTTCCCAGCTGCTGTCTGAGGTTCTAGCTTCCAATCAAACTACATCTATGTGCTGACCGTGATCATCCCCTTTAGGACACAGCCAGGACTTGGCACACTCTTAACTACTGGGAGGCACCAGTAAAAAAGAGGGTAGCTTGGATAATTACAGACAGATAATTCACATGACCCAAATTGATCTACAGATTGAATGTGTTCCCTCTGAAACTGAAAAAAAAATTACATTTTCCACAGAAATAGATTCCTAAAATTTGTGTGGAACCACAAAAGACCCCAAATAGCCAAAGTAATGTTGAGAAAGAACAAAGCTGGAGGCATCACACTTTTTGATTTCAAACCATATTACAAAGCTATAGTAATTAAAACACTATGATACTAGCATAAAAACAAACACATAGATCAATGGAACAAAACAGTGAACCCAGAACTAAACCCATGCACATATGGTCAATTAATTTCTGACAAAGGAACCAAGAATATACAATGGGTAAAGAATAATCTCTTCAAAAAATGGCGTTGGGAAAACTGGACAGCAACATGCAAAAGAATCAAACTAGACCCCTACCTTACACTATACACAAAATTCAACTCACAATGGATTAAGGACTTGAACCTAAGACTTGAAACCATAAAGCTGGAAGAAAACATAGGGAGTGAGTTCCTTGACATTGTTCTTGGTGATGATTTTTTAATCTGACACCAAAAGCAAAGGCAACAAAAGTTAAAATAAAAAAGTGGGACTACAGGCACATCAAACTAAAAAGTTTCTAAACAGCAAAGAAAACTATCAACAAATGAAAAGGCAACCTTTGGGAGAATAAGAGAAAATATCAATAAATCATATATCTGATAAGGGGTTAATATCCAAAATATAACAATAATTCATATACTTCAATAGTAAAAAAAAAAAGAAAACCAAAAATCTGATTAAAAAATGAGCAGAGGAACAGAATAGACATTTTTTTCCCAAAGACATACGAACAGCCAGTAGGTGCATGAAAAGGTGCTCAACGTTACTAATCATTCGGAAAATGCAAACCAAAAACACAGTGAGATATTACCTCATACCTTTCAGAATGGCTATTATCGAAAAGACAAGAGATAAGTTTTTGCAAGGATGAGGAGACAAGGGAACTCTTATACACTGTTGGTGGGAATGTAAATCAGTGCAGCCACTATGGAAAACAGTATGGAGGTTTCACAGAATAAATTAAAATAGAACTACCATACGATGCAGCCATCCCACTCTGGGATATCCAGTGGAAAGGAAAACAGGGTATTAAAGAGATATCTGCACTCCCATGTTCACTCCAGCATTATTCACAATAGCTAAGATATAGAAATAACCTACGTGTCTATCGATGGATGAATGGATAAAGATGTTTTATACATAATGGAATATTATTCAGCCATGTGAAAGTAGGACATCCTGCTACTTGCAAGAACATGTATGGACCTTGAGGGCATTATGTTAAGTGAAATGATTCAGACAATGAAAGACACATACTGTATGATCTCACTTATATGTGGAATCTAAAAAAGCCAAACTCACAGAAACAGAGATTAGAATGGTGGTTACCAGGGCCTCAGCAGTCAGGGGAAAGAGGAGATGTTTGTCAAAAAGTCCAGTTATAAGATAAATAAGTGCTGGGGTTCTAATGTACAGCATAGTTATTAGAGTTAATATATGGTATTTTATACTTGAAAGTTGCTTAGAGAGTAGATCTTAAATGTTCTCACCACAAAAAAGGAATGGTAATTATGTGACAATGCAGATTTACCTAAGGCTATGGTAGTAATCACTTTGAAATATATGTGTATCAAATCAACATGTTGAACCACAAACTTACACAATGTGATATGTCAATAATATCTCAATAAAGCTGAAACACACATGTGCACACACACACACTCAAACATCTAAGAAAGGTTTTTTTTTTTTTTGGCTCCGTTGGATCTTAGTTGCGGCACGCAGGATCTTCTTGTGGCACGCAGGATCTTTCATTGCAGCGCGCAGGCTCTAGAGCACGTGGGCTCAACAGTTGCGGCATGTGGGCTCAGTAGCTGCGGAGTGTGGGCTTAGTTGCCCTGCAGCATGTGGGATCTCAGTTCCCCAACCAAGGATTGAAGCCGCTTCCCCTGCACTGGAAAGGCAGATTCTTAACCATGGACCACCAGGGAAGTCTCCCAGAAGATAATGATAGATTTGAACAAATAAAAAACCTAAAAGCATCTTTTTGTCAAATAAAATTTTTTTTTAAAAAATCTCGCTTCCATATGGAGAATGAACTTACTCAGATAGCTTTAAGCAGGACTTGTTGACCTAACATAGGTAAATGATAATGGCAATTTTCTTCAAGAAGGAGACAGTAAGATTGGTCTGGGAAAGAAGTTGGAGAGAAGAGACTGTTAAGAGTCAGAATTAATAAGACCAGGGAGTGACAAGCAGGAGACAAGGATGACACCCAGATATGAGTCTCGACACTGGTAGGATTAAGAGAGAATAATAAATTCAGTTTTAGAGAAGTTGATTTGAGTATCTGTCAAGTTAACTATTAAAACATCTTAAAATAACCCATCAATTTGAGATTTTGTTAATAATGCATCAAATAAAATTTGTACCTTAATATTTAGAGTAAACAGTATAATAAAAATTTTAAAATAAATAATAGGAAAAATAAAACCTATAATGTAAAAATTCCTATTTGAATATTATATTATGGATCTTTCCTCAAAGTAATTTTTAAAAGCAAAAAAAAAATTGAGTTTTACTTTGAGTTCCATTGACCCTAGGTAGAAACACAAAACATTCAAGAATATAGCATATAATTAGGGTGACATCTTAAATATATCAATTAAAGAAGGATTATATAAATAGTATCAGAAGAACTCAGTGGCATCTGGAAAAAAATTAAGTGGCATACATACTTTATCTGAAAAACCAGGATAAATTCTAAATGTATAAAATATTACAAGATAAAATATACAATCATAAAAATATCAGAAGTCATGAGAATAACCCTTCAAACTTTGAATGGGAAAGGCTTTTAGATTTATGATACAAAATTTAAAAATTAAGACCATAAGCAAAACACAAATAACTGGGAAAATATTTGAAATTTATAACACAGAAAAGATAAATAAATTCTCTCATACATAAAGAGCCCCTAGAAATTGATAAAACTAACCCTAAAGAAAAATGGTGAAAATATATATAGTCTTGCAGAAAAAGAAATACAACAGTGGTTGTTAAAATGATTCTCATCCTCACTTATAATATGAGAAATAAAAATTAAAACTGCCCTGAGGTATTATTCTTCACCTATCATATTGGTACAAACCAAAAAGCTTGAAAAGATATTGTAAGGGAAACACCTCTCTCAATTTTTGATGTGGAAAATATAAACTAATACAATGGGGGAAATTTATTAATGGTACTCTTCATCAAAATTACAAAAGTCTGGATCTTTGTATTCAGTAATTCCACTTCTGGGCCATTCTCTACAGATTTACATGTGCAAAACAACGTAAGTACAGTTGCCCTTTGAACAATGCAGGGATTAGGGGCACCGACCTTCCCTGCATTGAAAAATCCACACATAACCTTACAGCTTGCCCTCTATATCCTCAGTGTCAAAGATTCAACCAACAGAGGATCGTGTAGAATACATTCATTGAAAAACACCCACATATAAGTGTATCAGTGCAGTTCAAACCCATGTTTTTCAACGGTCAACTGTATATGTCATTGATTGCAATAATACAAGACTGGGAAAAAGCTAGATATGCATCAGTTAGAGACAGATTAAATGAATCTTGGGATATCATAAAATTTAATACTATGTATATATTAAACAAATGAGGATGCTCTTTATAATACCAATATAGAATTATCTCCATGACACAAGTGAAAAAAAGAATGTGCAGAACAATTTTTAAATATGCTAAATTTTAGATAAATAAGGGCAAGCAAGAATATATATTCAAGCTTGTTTATATATGAATAAGAACTTTGGAAATATACACAGTAAACATTTACTTCCACATAGGGTATGGAGACTGGGTGGAGGCAGGACCATGGCGGGAGGGGGAATTTCACTATGTACCTACTTTTACATATTCAATTATGGAACCATATGTCTGATTTAATCCCAAACTTAAAAGTACTCCACACTTAAAAAAAACACTCATTCTATATACCAAATACACTGTTATTTGAAAATAAGTGGAAAAAAAAAATAAATGAGGTTAAAATAATTTAAATGTTTATATTTAATAATTTTAGTAGAAAAGTACTGATACTACAGAACTTTTAAATTAAATCACTACTGTATAATAAATATCTGCAAGATATTCAAAAGAAAATAAATTATGAATTTAAACAGGCCAAATAAATGTTCACTTTCAAAGCAATGAACAGGAAGGAAAGTATTTTATATTGTTTCTCTTTTAATAAAAAAAAAAAAAGCAAGACAATAGAGAATATACCACGACTACTTTTACTGGAAAAAATGTATTTGGGGAGCCCTTTTCTATTTTATCATTTCAAGACTATAAAATGTGATATTGCTAACATGACATTTTGTCAATGATACTGTGATTGGAAGAAACTATATCAGTGATATATTAGGTCACCTTCTGATAATGATATTTTTTAAAAAGCCCTGAAGCTATTACTTAAATAGAAAAAATAAATGATACTTAGTTTGAATTCTGAAGGGAGGTCCACAATAAAATATATTATTTTAATCTATGTTCCATAAGTGACATGTAATCTATTTCTATTAGCCTCAGGTTTCTTTCCTTCCCTCCTCCATAAACAAAGGAATATAACTGCATTATACATCTTTTTCGAAAGCAACTTAGATTTCCAAAGGGTATTTAAACCACAGTTCATTAAACAGCTTTATTTTTCCAATTCTCCCAAAGCAGGGAAAACAAGGAAGAGAGAAATACTTCTTGCAAAGTAATTATAACCGCTACCAACCATTACAAGTATCATTTTTATTTCTAAGTGAATTTTTTAGTGATTCATTTGATACTTGTGTAAATAAAATATATATTTTTAATATATATAAATACACTAAAAATACATATTTAATATATTAAAAGATATATTAAGTATATATTTTTTAATGTTAAGCAATAAGGAAAAGGGGAAGAGGCTTCCTTGAACTACATGTTTAAAACATTCTTCAAATCTGTTGCTATCACCTTATCTGCTGTATATTTTTCTGTAGCATTTACCACTAACTTCAACTGTCATACAGTTCTTATTTATTATTTCTTACTCATAAGAATGTAGTTCCCAGTTACCTAGCAAAGTGACTGAAACTTAGTAAAATATTTGTTAAATTAAATCATTATCACTACATGTTTGTATACGTTACAACAGATATACATTTGATCTAAAACATTTATGGAATTCTTCCTATGCACAGAAGCTAATATGACCACTCTGAACAAATGCATAACACAAAATATATGTTTCTTTTAATTTACACAGCAAGGTAAAGATATATCAAAAAACAATCAGAACAATAACATACGTTATGCTTAATGAAAGCAGGAGGCCTCTGTAATTCCAACCTGCAATATAAGAAACAGGAAACAGATGGAAAAATAGTAGTGACTTAGCAGAGGAGAAAAGCACAAACCTAAGTGTTTACAGAGAGGCATAACAAAGAGGCGAGAGAGTCAAGTAAGAGTCAAGCAAAGGCAGGAAACTTTATACAAGGAATCTACTCAGTTTGTTTAAGGAGCAGTTAGGTCTGAGGGTCCTTGGTCCCACTCTCTTCTCATGAATAAAAAAATTGCAAGATATATTGTTTAAAGAAATTCAACAGTAGAGGCTCTAACTCAGGGACCCCATTATCGATTAGGGCAAAGGTGAGGTGCCATACTACAAACAAAGGGATTAAGTAATATTCTACAAATTGAATGCTAGAGACCCCCTCCCCCCAGCCCTCACAAGTCCTTTTCTTCAAATATGCTCTGGAACACAGAAACCAGGCTTGTATCCCTGGAAGTTCATATATCATAGCTCATTCTCTGCAGAGAGTAAAGACCTAGAGACATCAACATTTGGGAAGCCCCAATTAAAATGGTGGCTGACTAATAAATCACACAAACGTCTCCCACACATGAAGTGCTTCTTCATTCTTAATCACTGATGGTCAGCCAGCTATCACCAGATATCAAAGGATACCCTCCTACATGAAAAACAGAGCCCAAAACAAATGAACAAATAATAAGCAACTCAGAAAAGATGGAGTTGCTACAAGCAGAAAAATACTTCAGAAGTTCCATAATTTTCTCTGAGACATAAAATATTCACGTACTATAAATGGGAATACTATAAAGAAAGAATACTCCAAAAAACAAGAAAAATCTTTCAAATTAAATATATATTAATGAAAACTAAAATGCCAATTAAGTGCTTGAAAAACAATGTCAAAGAAATTATTGAGTGGAACAATTTGAAAAAAAAAAAAAAAGGTTGACTGAACAGGATAGAAAAACATAAAAACAGAAAGCCAATTCAATATGTTCAATATTTGACTAATATGCATTCTTGAAAGAGAAGGCAAGAAAATTGTGAGGAACTTATTAAAGAAATTAAAGTGCATAAGACTTTCACTGAGAAATATGAAAACCTTGCATTAAAAGATCTGAAAGATGTTTAAAAATGTATACCATGTGTATGGATAAAACCATTTAGCACTGCAACTTTCAATTATCTGCAAATTAACCTGTAAATTCAACACAATTTCAATAAGAATTCCACGTGGGGTGTTTTGAGGAAGTTAACATGTTTAATCAAAAGTGTATATAGGAAAATAGTAGTCTATGTAAAGCTTGCACCAAGTTTGAAGAAAAAAGTAAAGGAAGTAGGGAGGTTCATTAAACTATTAAAATATATTAAACAGCCATAGTAATAAAGCTGTTTGGTCAAGAACAAATTGACCAACAGAACAGGATAGAGAGCTCAGAAAATTACCAATATGAAGATGGATTTTTATATTAAATCTCAAAGTGGAATTCACAGGAATTAAAGACATAAATCTGAATGGAAAGGTGTAATGCCAGTAAATGAAAATGTATGAGTATATTTTCCATCTAGGGGTAGGAAAAATTAAATAAAACCCCCAAATTGAAATTGATAAGGGGTAAGTTTAATGAATTTAAATGCATGAAAATTAAGTATTTTTAATTCAATAACAGACACCATAGATGAAATTAACCAACAGAAAATAGGGAGAAGTTACTTGCAATGTCTAAAACTAAAAAGGGAATCAATGTATAAAATAACATAAAATTCAACAGTTAAAAAGAAAATTTTGAGATTTGAACAGAAAACCTGCAAAAGATATGTAAAGGGCATTCATAAAAAAGCAATAAACTTAAAACGAGATGCTCAACCTCACCAGTTTCTTTACTAGATAAAAAGTTATTTAGGTCATCTATTTCTTCTTGAGTGAGATTTAGTAGTTTATGTCTTTCAAGGAATTTGTTTATTTCATCTAATTTGATGAATTTATCAGCTATAAAATTGTTCTTAATATTCCCTGACTTTTCTTTAAATGTTTGTAGAATCTGTACTGATGGATCCCCTCTCATTCCTAATATTTGTTAACTGAATCTTTTCTCCTTTTATTCTGATCAGTCTGGCTAGACATTTATCAATTCTACTGATCTTCCTCAAGAATCAGCTTTTCATCTCATTGATGTCTCTATTCTTTCTCTATTTTCTATTTCATTGATTCATTTTATTTTTATTATTTCCTCCCTTCTGCTTACTTAGGTTTAATTTGTTCTTCTTCTCTGACACAAATATTTCCATGTTTCAAGAAAAAGCATAGCATTGAGGAAATGGAAAAATTAAAGTTAAGAATTAGATTTGGAATTATACTTTTTATACAAATATGTTAACAAAAAAAAAGAGTTATATTCAGTAATATTAAGTCCACTATCAGAGAAAAACATAGCTGAATCACCTCATTTTTTCCCCTTTGCCTTTGCATAGTGGCAATGAAAATACACCTCATCTTATAATTAAAAATATTTATACTTAGTATAGGTTGTTTTTATTTTTCTGGTCCTTCTACTAACAATCTCATGATTAATGAGTCACAATTAGTGACATCAGTGAGGGAAAGTAATTGAGGAAGTTGTACTAATGCAATGGCTTATTGGTGGGATTTTACGACAACAAAAGACGTAAACAAAAACTAAGTAGCAACAGCAACTCAATATTTTGTTCCTTATTTTTTCTTTATTTTAAACTTGGACTGGGCAGGTTTTTATCTCATAAACTGTAATGTTGTGAGAATAATGCTTTCTTCCTAATGAATAATAAAACCATAAAGCAAAGCTTTATTAAAATAATTATATTTGTCTGGTTTCATGTAACAAAAAACAAGAATGAAGGGGATAGATGATCATAACTACCATTATCTTCAAAGGAATTTAGTATGCATTAACTTAGTTTAAATTACATAATAGCAAAGATTTAAAAATTCCTTATTTTTTACTGAGACAGTGCCAAAATAAAGTATATATTATTTATGTTTATTTTTAAATCAAAATGAAAATTCTCATCAAAATAGATTAAAAGATCAAGTATAGCTCAGGTTTAATATTGAGGACTTAACTATGAAAATCAACTTTTTTTTTCTGGATTAACCTAAGCTTGAATTTGTCACACTTGCAGGCAATAGCACCTGGGTGATTTTCAGGAGTAATGAGGTAGCCATAAAGATAGAGTCTCTATCAGTTCCCCAGTCCTATTATACTTCCACCCTCATTCAAGAAGGATTCTTTGCATATAATTTAAGTTGAGGGAAAATAATTCTCATCTATTAAAAAACATTCATTTATCTAGACAAAATAAAACATTGCCAGTTTTCGCAAAAGGGAAAAAAAAAACCTACTATTGTTTTCCTTTTTAGCTGTGTGGTGACAGGGGTCTGATAGTTTTGCTTTTTATGTTTATTATACATGCTGTAAGGTTCCTTCTTACTCGTCTATATCTAGCCAAATCCTCACCACCCTTTAAGAAATTTCGGGAGCCATAACTCTCAGCAATCTTCACCTCCTATAAAGGAAGAAGCAGTAATATCATCTATAACACAAATCTGGCAGCTAACTGTGCAATTCTCCATGATAACTTTTACATTCTATTTTTTAAATTTATTTTTTCATATGTTCATGTGTTCTCTCTATACCCTCACTATAAGTTTCTGAGGGATTTTCCTCTGAAGATTAGGGGCTGTCTCCCCAAAATTCCTTTCAAGCACCCCACTGCCCTATCACTACTTCGACTTATGTTTCTTCATGGCCTCCATTCTCAGCCTTTACTTTTCATTATCTATATGTGAAACCAACATGGAGGTGTCAAATTCAAGAACAGGAAGATCATGATGTTTATAATACTGACCGAATCAATAGTAGAAATAGCACATATGCAATAAGCTATGCAGGGGTAAGCCACCTCTAGTCTTTACTTGTAACTCAGTGAGCATATACATACAAATTGAGAATATGAAAAATTAGGGAGATGTAAACTACTTGCTGATGCATTCCAAACTCCATTTTTACATTGGAGATCCAGAACCTACTCCTCCAGTTTTCTTCTTCCTATTTTCTACTTCACACTTCCTTATTTAGTTGGCAAAATTATCCCCAGGTACAATAATGTTCATTTGCATCCATGTTGGGTCATCAGATGGTCTTACAAAGTGGTGAAGTATAGTTTCATTTTCATCTTAGGACCGCTATCTCCCTCAATCTCTTGATTCCTGGGTAGACCAGGGAACCACTGCATTCGAACAAGAAAATGATCCCTTTTTTAGCATTCCAGGAAACCTTTATGAGTTGGGGAGACACCAAGAGTTGCCAAGTTTAGCTGAAAGAAAGGATGACTGGAAGAAATTAACAGGTGATTTCTAACACTTTAATTACTTTGATCCAAAAGAGAAGATAATATAAATTATTACAGATTATCACACTATAAATATTGCACTTTCTGAATAACTTTCTATTTTAAATTATAAAAGTGACTCCCCAAAGTCAGAAATCGCTATCTCTGTAAATATGACCTAACAGGGTCATGTGTGGTAGAGGTATTTGAGGAAGTCCTGGAACATGACTTCCAAAAATTTACGCTACATCTTTAAGGAGTAAAAAATAGATAAATAGATAATGATTCATTCCACTAGGACCTAACATTTAAGAACACAAAGTTGAAACACAAACTTTCAAAATATCAAATACTTTTTCACTTGAGTACTGATTTTGGAAAATTAAAATTTTTAATTGTTTTTTTAATTGGGCCAGCCAGGTTTAGATAAATAGGACTTCAGTCTCTGACAATAAAAATACAATAGACCTCCTTTGTTCTGGGGAGGTATGTTCCGAGACCCCAGTGGATCGCTGAAACCACAGATAATACCAAAACACATACATGCTATGATTTTTTTCCTATACATACATACTTATGATAAAGTTTAATTTATAAATTAGGTACAATAAGAGAGTAATGACAATAACTAATAATAAAGTAGAACAATTATAACAATATATTGTAATAAAAGTTATGTGAATGTGGTCTCTCTCTTTCTCAAAATATCTTATTGTACAAATTTAATGCCTTTTCCATCTTTCTTTTCCTTCTAGTTTTATTGAGATATAATTGACATATAGCACTGATAAGTTTAAAGTGTGCAGCATAATGATTTGATTTACATGCATCATGAAATGATTATCACAATAACTCTAGTGAACATCCATCATATCATATAGATAACAAAATTTTAAAAACAGAAAAAATATTTTTTCTTGTGATGAGAACTCAGGATTTACTTATCTTCACCATTTTCATATAGAACATACAGTACTGTTAATTATATTTATCATGTTGTACATTACAAACCTAGTACTCATTTATCTTACAACTGGAAGTTTGTGCCTTTTGACTGCCTTTAACCAATTCCCCCACCCACAGTAACCACAAATCTGATGTCTTTTTCTATGAGTTTGTTTTTGAAGTATAATTTTCCTACAACACTATATTAGTTCCTGTTACATAACAGAGTGACTCAATATTTCTATACATTTCAAAATGATCACCATGAATATTCTAGTTATGATCTGTCACCATAAAAAGATATTACATAGTTACTGATGATATTCCCCACACTGTACATTTCATACCTGTGACTCATTTATTTTGCAGCTGGAAGTTTGTACCTCTTAATCTCCCTCACCTATTTCTTTACTCCCCAAACCTCCCTCTCCTCTGGCAACCACCTGTTTGTTCTATCTATAACTCTGTTTCTGTTTAGTTACATTTGTTCATTTGTTTTTTAGATTCCACATATAAATGAAATCATACAGTATTTATCTTTCTTTGGCTGATTTATTTCACTTAGCATAATACCCTCTAGGTCTATCCATGTTGTCACAAATGGCAAGATTTCATTCTTTTTTATGGCTGAGTACATATATATATATATATACACATATCTCACAAATCCTTTATCCATTCATCTATTGGTGAACATATAGGTTGCTTCCATATCTTGGCTATCATAAATAATGCTGCAGTGAACATAGGGGTGCATATATCTTTTCTAATTGGTGATTTCATTTTCTTTATTTAAATACCTAGGAGTAGAATGGCTAGATTGTATGGAGTTCTATTTGTAATTTTCTGAGGAATCTCCATACCATTTTCCATAGTTGCTGCACCAATTTACATTCCAACCAACAGTGTATGAGTGTTCCCTTTTCTCTACATCTTCACTAACACATGTTATTTGTTGTCTTTTGGATAACAGCCATTCTGACAGGTGTGAGATGATATCTCATTGTGGTTTTGCTTTGTATTTCCCTGATGATTAGTGATGTTGAGCATATTTTCATGGGCCTGTTGGCCATCTATATGTCTTCTTTGGAGAAATGTCTATTCAAATTCTCTGCCCATTTTTTAATTATGTTGTTTGTTTGTTTTTTGATGCTGAGTTATATGAGCTGTTTATATATTTTGGATATTAACCCCTTATCAGATATATCATTTGCAAATATCTTCTCTCATTCAGTAGGTATCCTTTTTGTTTTGTTGATAGTTTCCTTCGCTGTGCATAAGCTTTTTAGTTCAATGTAGTCCTATTTGCTTATTTTTGCTTTTGTTTCCTTTGCCTGAGGAGTCTCATCCAAAAGAATATTACTAAGACCAATGTCAAAGGGCGTACTGCCTATGTTTTCTTGTAGACATTTCACAGTTTCAGGTCTTACATTTAAGCCTTTAATCCATTTTGAATTTATTTTAATGCATGGTGTAAGAGACTAGTCCAGTTTGATTCTTTTGGATGTAGCTGTCCAATTTTCCCAGCACCATTTATTGAAAAGGCTGTCTTTTCCTCATTGTATATTCTTGCCTCCTTTGTCATAGATTAATGGCTCATAAAAGTGTGGGTTTGTTTCTGGACCCTCTACTCTGTTCCATTGATCTATGTGCCAGCCCCATACTGTTTTGAATACTGTAGCTTTGTAGTTTACATTGAAATCAGAGAGTGTGATACTACTGTTTTGTTATTCTTTCTTAAGATTGTTTTGGTTATTCAGGGTCTTTTGGGTTGCATATAAATTTTAGGATTATTTATTCTAGTTCTGTGAAGAATGCCATTGGTATTTTCATAGAGATTGCACTGAATCTGTAGATTGCCTTAGTCATTTTAGTATGGTCATTTTAACAATATTAATTCTTCTAATCTATGAACACGATATATATTTCCACCTGTTTGTGTCACCTTCAATTTCTTTCGTAAGTGTCTGATAGTTTTCAAAGTACAGGTCTTATACTTCCTTAGTTAGATTTATTCCTAGGTATTTTATTCTTTTTGATGCAATTGTAAATGCGATTGTTTTCTTAACTTCTCTTTCTCATAGTTCATTGTTAGTGTATAGAAATGTTAACAGATTTCTGTACATTAATTTTGTATCCTGTGACTTTACAAAATTCATTGATGACCTCTAATAGTTTTTGGGTGGTGTCTTTAGGATCTTCTAAGTATAGTAGCATGTCACCTGCAAATAGTGGCCATTCTACTTCTTCTTTTCCAATTTGGATTCATTTTATTTCTTTTTCTCGTCCAATTGTTGTGGGCAAGACTTCCAGTATTTTGCTGAATAAAAGTGGCAAGAGTGGACATCCTTGTCTTTTTTCTGATCTTAGAGAAAATGCTTTCAGCTTTTCATTGTTGAGTATGATGTGAGCTGTGGGTCTATCATATATGGCCTTTATTATGTTGAGTTATGGTGTCACCATACCAACTTTGTGGGGGAGTTTTTATCATAAATGGATGCTGGATTTTTGTCAAAAGTTTTTTCTGCGTCTGTTGAAATGGTTTTATGATTTTTATTCTTCAATTTGTTAATGTGGTGTGTTACATTGTTTGATTTGGGGATATTGAAATACACTTGCATTCCTGAGATAAATCCCACTTAATCATGGTGTATGATCCTTTTAATGTATTGTTGAATTTAGTTTGCTAATATTTTGTTGAGGATGTCTGCATATGTTCATCAGATACTGGCCTATAAATTTCTTTTTTTGTGTGATATCTTTGTCTGCTTTTGGTATCAAGATGATGCTGGGCTTGTAGAATGAGTTTGGAAGTATGCTTTCCTTTGCAGTTTTTTAGAATAGTTTGAGAAGGAAAGGTGTTAACCTATCTACAGATACAGAAAAATGGCTTTGCCAAATAGAGACATCAGAAAACCAAAAAACCGTGACTGACAATAATACATAATAGCACTCATAAATTTTAAAAACTAGCATTTTAAATCAATTGTACAATAATAGAAAACATAATTAATGTTCTGAGCATTGTCTAATAATATAGAAAAATAAATTAGATCCTACTTTACTATGTAATTGAAACTGCAAAGAAATTACAAGAAAGTTTGGGTGAATATTTTATCTCAAAGTGGGACATAGGCACAGCAAAAATGCAAAGGAAAGCATAGACATAATTGATATTTTTCATCTCAGACAGTGTAATCAGCATTGCTAGAAGTTGCATTTGTGTATTTTTTGTTATCTTCCATGTCTCTACTTAATATGCTTAAGGTACTTGAACATACGGAATGCAGTTATAATAAATGTTTTAATGTCCTTGTCTAATAACTATATTATCTGTGTCATTTCTAGATCACTTTCAATTGATTGATGTTTCTGTACTCATTTGGCGTCATGCTTTTCTGCTTCTTTTCATGGATGGTAATTTTTGTTTGGATGCCAAACACTGTAATTTTATCTTATTGGGTTCTGGATATTTTAAAATATTAATTAATATTAAATAAATATTCTTGATCTTAGTTCTGGGATACGGTTACATCACTTTGGGATAGTTTTACCTTTTAGAACTTATTTTGAAGCTTTGTTAGACGGACAGTAAGTAGTATATGGATAATTTGGCCCAACTACTAAAACAAAACCTTTCTGATTACATGTCCTGTGAACGATAAGATTTTCCATTCTGGCTGGTGACGAGACGAATCTTCTCAGCCCTATGTGAAACTCTAGGGATTTTTTACTCTGATCACTTTGTGTGGTTCTTTCACCAGCCTCAAGTAGTTCCTGTATACACATGCATTGAAAAGTACTCAGCTAGATAATTCAGAGACCTTATGTAGCTATTTGAAGTTTTCTATCTACACAGCTCTCTACTCTCTAATACTCTGTCTTGAAAAACTCTAGCTTGCCTTGGACTCTCTGAATTCTGAGCTCCAACTCCTCACCTCTGGAAGACCACTGGAATCCACCTGAATTCCCCCAAACTGTGAAATAATCTGGAATTTTCTTCAGGCAGGAATCAGAATATTACTCAAGGGCTCACCTCATTTATTTCTTGTTCCTCAGTGATAACCATCTCCATTGGCTAATTCTGAATATATTGAAAGCCATCTACTCATATGCTTTGTCTGTTCTTTTCTCATTATTTCAGTCAGGAGAGCAATTCTTTCCCTGTTACTTTGGCTTGGCCAGAATTGTCTAATAATCGAAATTTTGCATTTTTATTGAGTATAATAACCTGCAGTAATCTGCACAAATCTAGAAAGCAGATGTATTAGTTTTCTACAGCTACCATAATACATGCCACAGACTGGGTGGCTTAAATAATAGAAGTTAATTTTCTCACAATTCTGGAGGCTAGAAGTCTGACACCAAGGTGTTAGAAGGGTTGGTTTCTTCTGAGGTCTGTCTCCTCAGCTTGTAGATGGCTGCCTTCTTTCTGTGTCTTCACATGGTCTTCCACTGTGTATGTCTGTGTCGTAATCTTCTCCTTTTATAAGGACACCAGTCATAGAGCATTAGGGTCCACCTATATGACCTGTATTCTTTAATTACCTCTTTAAAGGCTGTATCTCCAAATACAGTCACATTCTGAAGTAGTGGGGGTTAGGACTTCAACATATAAATTTTGACGGGACACAATTCAGTCTATAACAGTAGAGTTTCTTGAGTTGTGACTAATATAAATCCATGTAACCAATGCAACAAATGAGCAACAGACATTACCAAAACTTCTGAAAGTTCCATTGTGTCCCTTTCCATTCTTTTTCCCTTCCCCGTTCATGAAGGTAACCATTCTCCTGATTTCTAACACTACAGATCATTTATACCTGTTACTGAACATCTTAGAAATAGAATTACACAGTACATATTATTTTGTGTCTTGATTCTTTCAATGAGCATGCTTTTAGGATTCTTCTATGTTTTCGTGTGAATCTAGGGTTTATTTCTTTTAATTCTTAGCATTTTATGAATACATCACAATTTTTTTAATCTATTCTTTTTTGGTGTAAGTTTAAGTTGTTTCCAACAGTTTGTTATTATGAAGAGTTTTATAATGAACATTTTTACAAGTGTTTTGTGGACATACGTTTTTAATTATTTGGGGTAAATCCCTAGGAGAAAAGTTGCTGGATAATAAAGTACTATGTGATTAGCTTTTTGAGAAACTGTCAATTTCTTCTCCACAAAGACTGTACTAAAGTAGACATTTTTAACTAAAATGCATATCAAAAATGATCACAATTATAAAGCAATCAAAAAAGTAAAAAAAAATAATTTGCAGCATATAGGAAGGCCAAAACTTAATACCATTATAGAAAAAAAAAAGGTTCTTCAAAATCAATTAAAAACACACATATTTTAAAAAAAATACATATTTAGATATAAAAAATGTTAACAGCATGATCAAATTACACAAAATAAATAAATAACCAAAGCCACTGTAGATGTGCATGATAATTTATAAATGTACTTTATCATGGTGTAATTTATAAGAGCAAAAATTGAAAATAACAAATATCCAACAATATAGGGTGATTACATGTTATAATGTTCATAGAATGAATATCATGCATCCATTAAAAACCAAACTATCAAGCTGTTTAACATATTTTAATGACATATATCTTTGAAAATTAAGTTTAAAAGTCTGTAAATATAAACTGCATGATTCCAAATACACCTATCAAATATATATATATAATGCATGATTATACATAAATATGATTAAGGCCATACATAAAATATCAATAACAATTATCTTTGACTAGTAGGATTGTAGATATTACTATTTCTTCCTGGTATTTTCTAATATTTTCATAGTTTCTAACAGAAATGATATTACATTTATATTTAGAGAAAAAGTAATAATGTTTCTTCCTCAAAAAATATATGCAAAAGAATTCCTACATTACTTTTTAAATTTCAAAGACAGAAAATTTTCCATGAACTTTTTAATATATATTACAGTCAACCTCTGGTGTCATTTGGTTCATTACATGCAAATTCAGTAGGAAGATGCCAAATGTTGCTGGGGCTTCATAATAGAATAGAATGAGAATTGTGTTAGAGCAAATGTCTTGCGACCCTAGGAAAGTACTCCCAAATTGTTTGTCAGTGAAGATAAATGTTTCTGCCTTCCAGCCTGAAAAGTGTCAGCCTAACCCTAACCACTCAGTAAGAGTGAATGCGTGGTGCAGAATAATAAGGCATAGGAGAAGTGGGGGAGACTTTAAGTATTCTGCTTAATCTGGCCTTGAAAACACACATATATGTATATATACATACACAAAAAGAGGATGTATATACATTACCTATACCCATATTTATGTTTTGTGTATATCTGAAACATAGGTGACCACAGTCACTTCTGTGCATGCACATATATGTTAATTTTCACATTTAGTATTATGTACACATACATTAAAGCTATATATACTCAGGTAGATATTTATTCTGTGATGTAGAAAAACTAAATTCTAAGAATAATTAGTTGCATTCATAGCAGTATATATGGAAATAAATGAGGTCAGTTATACTTATATTATTGTCCAGTTGTATTAGTTCTAAACTTTACTGGAAAATATGTACACATATCTTTGCATAAATTATTTTTTTTTAGAATGTATTGGGGTTTTAAAATTTATTTTATTTTATTATTATTGTTATTATTTTTGGCCACACTGCATGGCATGCAGGATCTTAATTCCCCAACCAGGGATCGAACCCGTGCCCTCTGTAATGGAAGCACGGAGTCCTAACCACTGGACCACAAGGGAATTCCCTAAATTATTTAATATTATTAAAATTCAGGGTTAATCTTTAAATAACTAGTTTATTAAATAATTATAAATGGTTAGAAGATAGCAGAGTATCTGTTTTAAAATACTTAGAAAAAAGATATCTTATTATAAAATAATATTCAATTTTTCTAAATTCAATTGAGTCAATATAAAGTGAAACTCTTAGTCCATAAATTGAATTTATCTTCAGAATGTCAATTGCTTTGGGTTCCCAAGCCCCTTTCAAAATCAAATTATTTTTTGGAATATGAATATATAATAGAGTATTAAGAAATAATCCTTATAGTTTGGGCTAAAATAATATGACTATAAACATTTTCTAAGATTATTTGACAAAGGAAGCTTTAACGAATGCAAATTTATATTTTGATTGTGATAAAAATATAACCAGATCCAGCAACACAACATTATAATAATTTATAAGATTTTGTTTTATTCTTCCAAATGAAGAGATATTCCTAAATATACTCCAAACTTCATATATAATGCTTATAATTTTAAAAACCAGAATTGGAATAAGAATTTTTATAAGTGGGTACACTTTTAGAGGAAAATAATTTCCTGATATTGGTATTTTCTTAAAAACAAACAAAAAACCTGATGCTATTGCTCAGTACTTAGCTAGTGCTCATATCAAAATCCAAAAAACATTACTATATACATATAACTGATACAATGTGGAGCGCACCCAAAGAGGGTATTGAAATGGTTCACTGATGGTAGGATCCCAAATGGGTTCACTGTTTAATGGTCCAGTGTGATGAAGTTTTCATTTCAAGTTCCAATTCACATTCAAATTATTAACAGGGTAGATAAGATACTTCAAACATTTCTGGGGATATTAAGGCAGACTGAAACCTTCACTGGATGAAACAAAAACATGAAGCCATAATCCAGAATGTATGGATACAGTATGCACCAGAGAAAAATGCATATAGCCCTAGCAGAACTCTCCAAAGGTACTGGGTTTGGAATCTGAAGTTACCGCGAAAAGCCTGGAAGACTGGCAGTGAGAGCAGGAGGAAAGGACTGGTGGCGGTTTCTGTCTATGAAACAACTGCACCGGTCTGCTCTCCCACATGTCCCTTTCCCATCCACGTTTCTCTCTCCTGTACTCCTCACCTTCAGAGTACAGGCAACCTGGCATATACTGCCAAGGAGAATCACACCCATACACCTCCCACAACACCCCCGCCCCCTCCACACAAACCACTTCTCTAAATAAATCGAAACAGTTGCATGAGCAGAAGTAGGACTGGACGATTAAGATCATGTGCTGGGATTCAAGCCTTGTCCATTCTGACGTTTGGGAGTACCCCAGGATGATCCCAAATTGAAGCCTGAAGACCTGCCAACCTATGAGAGGTGCTGACAGGCCTGCTGAAAGTCATAGTGTGAACACTTCATACAGAACTGGAGAGAACACTCAAATCACCCAGTAGACAAATCAACCCAGTCCCACATTACTGAATACAAATAGACAACCAAAGGTCGACGGCTATGTGAAAACTAACGGTACAAACGATAAAGCTCAAGACAAAAAAAAAAAAAAAAACTGAAAGAAAAACTGACAATTCAGAAACTAGAAAAGATTATAAATAGCTTTAATTAGAATCATAAGATTGTAATAATACTTTATCCATTAAACAAGATAATGCTAAGAAAAATAGAAAAAACATAAGTGTATAATTACATGATTACTAAAAAAAATCAAAAGAAAGATGAAACAGCAAAAAGATGACTGAAAATATGAAAGATGCAGGGAACTATATTCAATATCCTGTAATAAGCCATAATGGAAAGAATATGAAAAAGAATATATATGTATAGCTGAATCACTTTGCTGTACACCAGAAACTAATACAACATTGTAAATCAACTATACTTCAATAAAAAAGAGAAAAATATGAAAGAAAAGACAGTATCATTCAAGATGATTATGTCCAATTAATAGGAATTGTAGAGAACAGAGAAAATGGAGAGAAGAAAGTTACTAGATAATGGAAAAACTTCCTAGCTGAAAGAGTTGCAAGTGTTTGTATTGTTGCCAAATCAAGAAAAAGCCATATTAGTAAATTTTTTAGATTTAAAGAAAAATAATAACCAACAGCACTACAAACAGAAACAGTCCAAAGGAGTAACTTCTGGGAAGCAGTATTAGGGTTGGTAGAATGAGGTTTGAATCATTTTTCATTATAAACCCTTCTGTTCTATTTTTTTTTTTAAGTGTATTAACTTTGAGAGGAAAATAAAAATAAATTTAAAAATGAAAATATTAATCCAGTGGCACACTGAAGCTGGCTCACCCAGCCAAGGAGAGCCAATTGTGAACTTCCCTCCCCAACTCTGCCTTCAGTGACATCAGATGGATACCTCAAAGTCAGCCATGATGGGAGAATTTCCATCATAGAAATCAGCAAATGCTGCCAATCGGGACTTTATACTGGTGGGGAGGACTGGTTTACCAGCAGACCACTAATTATTCTGAAGTGGTCTTATAATGAAGAACAATATCCATGGTGCCTGCATTTATCATGTTAAAAAACCTATTAAGCATCCTAAGGTTTAGAATAACAAATTTATTTCATTCCTACTACTCTATAGTAGAGAATGGTTTTATTAATGTGTCAATAAAAAAAAATTAAATCCCACAGAGAAATGTTATCAGCCTGAACATCTAAAGATCAATTTAAATCTACTCTAAAACGTATCTTCATTATTAGAATTTCATACAATGTAACATGTTACATAAAGTTCTTGTCTACCAAGAAAGGGAATTTTCCAAATATCTATCATTTCAAAATAATATTTCTAATATTTCATTTAGTTTCAAGACAGGCTATGTGACTGATAACCAGCTTGCCCAGGCTGCAAAAATATAGGAATGAGGCCAGGTTTGCTGTTGCAGGGAAGCAACAAGTGACTTTTGAATTTATGTATATGATTTTTAGTGGCATTTTTCTGCATTGAGAAACCAATTAAATGAAAAAGTTAGGCACACAAGTGTAGAATGTATGCAATTGAAAATATAATATCATATATATACCTATATATTAAAAAGTTAATGCTACTGTTGTAAAACCAAAACAGGTTTCCAACTCTAAAAATCAAATGATACTTGAAAATATAATTTTATTTGAAACATCAAATTTGACTCAATTTTTACCTTTTCTTCAAAGAGATGAGTTTTTCCAGGTATTAATATCTTAGGAAATTAATCCTATTTTTCTCTAAATTTCCAGCATAACATTGGAGTTTCAACTTCTGCTGAAATTACCCACTGACTATGTAGAATATTCTTTGGTCATGGAGGAGATTAAGATGATGGTCAGCCCTTTGAAAATTTGAGTTTGTTAAGAATTAGAATCCCATATCAGCTGCATATACTGTTATATTTTGAAAGTCTAGAGTCTATCAGTATATATCACCTTGCTTGATACTAATATCATGACGCTTCACTTCTTGCATTTGTCTAAGCCTCTCACCCATATCCCTGAACTTATTTCAACAGAGCTTATGATGCATTTTGCTGCTTCTAGTTTGACTTTAACTTATCAGGGAATTTACTTGTGAAAATTCTGTATACTGCAAGAAATTTAAAAATGTATGTGCACCCTCTCTTCCACAATTTGCTGCATTTTTTTCCTGTACTATTTCCTATATTTCCTAAGCTATTCTTAATAGTATTTTGGGGGGAGTTGTGGCTGATTTCTCATTTAATTAAAACTGGTGGCTTATTTTATGTCTGTATGGTTTTGTGTGTGTCATTTTAGTTTTTAGGACTGCTTTTAGTATAGAAAATGAAATAAAACATTCAGTCTTCCATATTTGATCAGAATTTTTGTATATATCAATATTTGCAATTTCAGGAAGAGAAATATTTTAGCAGAGAGACAAAAAAGGACAGAAATGTCACTGAAGTTGTTGATCAGAAGTTGCAATTTCACTGACACATTAGATGTACATGCCTAACTCCTCAAACTTCAACCAGAATGATAGTAAGAAATAAACAGACAGAAATCTCCCAAAGTCATAGACAAGAGCAATAGCAGGGGAAAGAAGATGAAATTTTGGAAAGTGCAAAGCATATGAATGCTAACTGATCTAACAGTCCGGAGAAGGCTGAAACCAAACAGCTTGTGGCAGTAACATGCACAAGAAGCAAGTCAGTTCTTTCTCCCAGATCCTGGAAATATGTTGACTATGAAGCATTGAGTAAAGCTGAAAATTGGTAGAGTCACTGAAACTTTCCATCAACAACAGTTAAGACTCTCTCGACTCCCTGATGTCCCTCCCCAGCATATGCAACCTCCTTGGCAGAAGGTAAATGTTTACACTCTGAAGACATTGAACCATCGTGGACATGGCCTCAAGGATTCCAGGCACAGATAGGAGGAAGGGTGAGAATCTTCAGTCACCTTCCCCCCTTCAGCCAAAGCAGGTCACTGGATGCTTCTCCAGAAAACACAAATCAGCCTATAAAGAAAACACCTGTAGATACTAACCTTTTGAGTTTCCCCCTTGATGAGGTCTTCTGGACAAGCCCCTACATATTCTCAAGCTATAAGGCACTGTAGTAAAACTTTAACATTCTGAGGAAAAGTCATTTTTGACATAGGAATTTTCTCAAATAATCAAGTATGAAGAATAAAGACATTTTTAGATTTTCAAATTCTCAAAACCTTCTTCTAGTTTGCCTTCTTTCTCATAAAGTCAATGTTGGAGGATGGCAGAATATGCCACCCTAAAATATTATATGCCTCTTTGGCATAAGGATTATTTTGAGTTGAAGGCACTTAAAAACAGCAAATGCAGGGAGAGGCTTTCTCTGAATTCCCCTTATCTGCCTAAAGACGAATGTTACAAAAGGAACTCAACTGTCATAAATCCCCTCCCCAGGAGTTTCCTCAACCAGGGAAGATTGACTTGTCACAGGATAGGAGACTAGACATCAATACCACACCCAGACAAACTTTGTCACAAACTACCATATCTCCCATCTATTCTTCTAAGGGCCCATTCATCGCTCCTAAAAATCATTTATTCTCTCTCCTAAGTGGCCTACTCCCCCTACCTTCCCCCTATTATGACAATATATAGGCTCTCGAATCTTACTGCATCTTAGGGTATTCACTTTTCTTCCCAGTGATGTCTTGTGCACGCAATATCAAAAATG
This sequence comes from Balaenoptera borealis, assembly GCF_965194805.1. Classification (NCBI taxonomy): domain Eukaryota; kingdom Metazoa; phylum Chordata; class Mammalia; order Artiodactyla; family Balaenopteridae; genus Balaenoptera; species Balaenoptera borealis. The sequence continues at coordinate 23,263,847 of NC_138863.1, forward strand.
AATAAATTTGTATAACTTTTCTCATGTTAATGTGCCTGTTTTCAGCTTATTTCATAGACCTAGCTATTGAACCTAGAGCGTTAAAGGAAAAAGTCTTTCCTCTCCACAGCGTGCAGCACCAAAATGAGGGGATAAATCAAGAGGGAATAAAATATGGTGTCCAGGAAATGGGATTCAATAAAGAGGGGCCAAGAAATCTTCTAGGAAGCTGACAAAAGGAGGCTCGAGACAGCAGCTGTGCAGCCAACCCAGAGAGCGAGTGGTCCAGACTGGAACAAGAGAACCCAGGGCTGCAGGGATGATGCCTGTCTCCAAGAGGAAAAAAGACTGTACAAAGAAGGAAATAATTATCACAACTTGCTTCAGCTAAAAACAGAATTTCATCATAGGATGTAAATACTGAATATTGAATTAGTGAAATATTATGATATAATTATAAATTGGTAGGCTGGAGGGAAAAGAAAATGTCTGAGCGGGTGGAGGAAAAGAGTGGCAATTTAAGCAAGGTGGCTCTTCTATATTAACAAATGAATAAACAGTTTAAAGTAGAAAAATCAATTTTAAATGGAGGTCATTTAAAAATGTGGAGGTAAATAACAGGGAAAAGGCAAAGCTGCTTGACTTCAGAGAAAGAATATGTGAGGTGGGGAGGATTAGAATACAAAAATGCAATTTTATTATTTTTATAACTGGAGTATTCTTCATTTTAAAATATATATGTGGAGGACCTGGTTAATTATAACATTTGTAACAAGTAAAAAAATTAAGAATATCTATATCGATATATTTAAGAAAACACTTTAAAGCCCAAAGGTGGGGAAAAAGTGACGTAGAAAATCAGACATTTGGAAATTAGAACATTATAAGATTAACTGGTAATTTGCAAATCTATCTTTAGGCAGTTTTTTTTAATGTTAATGATCTATTAATAGGCACTAAATTAATAATTATTATTTGACTCTGTTTCTCCATAATTTTGAAAGCATTATATGTATTTTTGTTGTCTGTTTGTTATAAGCATTTTAGAATATATTCAAGCTCTATTTACAAACCTCTCTAAAATTTGAATCTGGAATTATAATTGTGGTAGACAGAAAGGTGTGCCATCCAGATTCCCATTTCAAGCCATGTCCAGCACTGGGGGAGTGTCTCCAGCTATCAGCTTCTTCAGTGCTGGCCTCAGCTGCAGAGGGCCAACTTGCCCAAGGTCATATCCTTCCAAGGGCCAGCAACTGAGAGAGACAGAGGTTTAAGGCAAGACCATTTTAGTCCAGTGAGGGGCATAACCCCACTGGGTTGGCTGAGGCTTTGTCAATTTTTCCCTGAGCCCAGTCCTTACCTCTCTCTTTCACAGCTATTGACAGGACCACCTCTAGGGATATGCAGCCAAGAGCAAATATTTTTTTGTGAGGCTCTTGTTTATATGTTGTATATATGTAACCTATAAACATATATGTTTACATGTTAACAATATACCATATATTGTTTAAATGAAAGATTTTATTTAAAATACACTGTCTCATGTCTCAGTATCCAGGCTCCATCTCTTCATGTTCAGATTCTGGAACTATCTTCTTGTTCTTTACTTTCAAATGTGCCATTCATGGCTAATTTCTTTTATCCAGTCACAGGAAAAAAGATAGCTATACTATTATGACTTCACAATGCCATCCCTCTTCAGAATTTGTTTATATTGAACAGTATAGATATTGTTGGCTCTGCAGTTCTCTAATCTGTTTACTATTTGATGCCCACATTATTGCTCATGACAATACATCATCCATCGTGAATACTGGCTTCCAATGACAGTCTCAAGCGATACTGCGATGCTTCATTGACATTGACCACAAATGAAAATCTTATGCAGAGCATGCAGAAAAGCATGAACAATAATTTATTTTGTGGTCATGCTAACTTTACCACTTGGAATGGTAACACATAAATGTAAAGCAACACATTACACCATAGAATTAGCATAAATGTAAAACAATACATTTTCAAACATGACTACTGTTGAACTTATTAGGTCATAATCAGTTCTACACACCACCACTAGCAGAGAAGATAGGCAGGGAGCCTATGACCATGCTACTCATGCAAGGAATGTTTGTCCTTTATCAGGCACGGCTTAAGGCTGACTCAGGAGCCTATAATATAACCACGTGGATAAGACAAAAGAAAGGCCATCAACTGGAAGAGCCCATCGGCTCTGTGCAGCACAGTCTCAAAAGCCCTCAAAGGAGACAGGCCTGGCCATCCTGGAAGACTGCCTGAAAGTATGCTTCCAAGCCTGAGGAGGAGATGGGTGACCCTTGGATGTTACAAACTAGGATTAGCACAGCAAATCAGAAGATGGACAGGAGAGAACACATTCATAGATGGACAAGAGCCTACACCTAGATCCCTAAATTGTCCAATGTCCAGAGTGAGACGTCATCCCAAATCAGCATGTCAGGACCATTATGACAGCCCAATCCTGTGGGCTGTCTATGGAAGAATTACCATATCAGTAAGCAGGAGCAATTTGCTGACCAGGCCACCTTCCTGGAACCAGGATCCTGATATTGGGGTCCTGCAAAACCCCATAGGCACAAATTCAGGAGCTCCTCAGGGCATCTGGTTGAATCTACACTCAGGAGAGAGGATCAGAGAAGACCCCCAAAAAGGAGAAATGGGGATGCCAAGCATGTTGTCCGGTAGATGGCATTGCCAGCCCCAGACATTCTCAGATACCAAAGGAGGACTTAAAAATCTCAAAAAAGTCACTCCAAATGGCAGAACCCTCTGAGGCTCAGGGCAAGAGCAGGAGGCCAATTTGTCTGAGGATAAGGGTGAAACTGGCTGCTGCTCCTTAATAAAGATACCCAAAACTCCTTCTGAGTAACTGCTTCCAGACAACACTGCTTTGAGAATAATTTATCTGGGAAGTTATGTAGAATAATCAATATTTGTTTAAATTATTAAGAAAAGCAAAATTTGTGTGGATTGCTTTGTTGTTGTAGTTTTGAAAAATTTTGTTTCCAAGACGTCTATGAGCAAAGCAATGGGAATTAAGGCAGTATCAGTCTCCTAGGGCTGCTCTAACAAAGTACCACTAAGTGTGTGGCTTAAAAGAGAAGAAACTTATTCCCTCACAGTGCTGGAGGCTGGAAGTCTAAAATCAAGGTGTGGGCAAGGCCAGCTCCTTCTGGAGGCTGTGAAGGAGAAACTGTCCTGTGACTGTCTCTTTTGACTCTCTCCTAACTTCTGGTGGTTGTTTGCAGTCCTTCTCGTAACTTGGCTTGAGGCAGCATAACTCCAATCTCTGTCCTCATTGTCACATTGTGTTCTCCCTGTATGACTCTGTGTGTGTGTGTGTGTGTGTGTGTGTGTGTGTGTGTATCTCTTCTCTTCTTATAAGGACACTAGTCACATTGGATTTGGCCCATCCTAATCCAGAATGACTTCAATTTGATTACAATTGCAAAGATTTTATTTCCAAATATGACCACATTCACAGGTACCAGAAATTAGGACTTTAACATATCTTTTGAGGGGACACAATTCAACCTGAAACAAACATTATTCTATAAAAACATGTTTGCTCTAATTTTATTTTCTTACATATATCCTACAGGAGAATTGAATACAAAGACATTCTACAGAGGTGAAGAGAGATTGTTTCTAGGAGTAAATGTTAAAATTCTGAGACATAGTTTTAATTATAGCTCAAGGACAAAATGTTAAGTCAATAAGAAACTGTAAGAGGATGAGCTGGCATAAAATTACAAGCTTTATATTCAACATTTCAGGAATGTTTCTAATGTAAAAAGTGATAGTAGATTAGAATGCACTAAATAAATTCAGAAACATGAAAATCAATTATGTTGAAACTTTTTCTATTTTTCCCATTTAATGAAAAAGCAACCATTTTATTTTCTTGAAAAAAACTCCCCCCACCTAATATAAACTTTGCTCAATGCTTATACTCAGAGGTCAACTCGAAGAGAGCTTTTCTCACATCCCACACTACCTCACAGTTTGCTTTAAGTGGCCCCCCTAATGTGATTATTATATTGTATTTGTAAGTATGTCACCCAACTAGACTTTGAGTTCTTTGAGGACAGAGACTTCCTTATTTCTGTAATTCCACCATCTATAATAATGCCTGACACATATTAATAGCTAAGTAGATATTCTAGAATCAATTAATAAATGAGTGTATAAATCCATGATTGAAAGACCTATGAGCAATGATAAATCAACCTTTAACCCAGGGGCATTCTTCAGAAAGTAAAAAAGGTAGATCATTTTCTTTAAAAGTAAAAAAGCTTTAATGTCAGTTCATATTTCAAGGAAAAAAATGAAATGTTACAAAAGATCTTGGGCTTCATTTTGTTATCAAGCCTTAGTAAAATGTATGGGCACCTATTAAAGAAAACAATGATTGGACCTTAGCGATGAATTGATTATTTTTATTATACCATTACTTAAATACACAAAAAACTAGGTAAAAATTTCCACAGCTGATATGAATTTCTGAGTATAATTTCATGTGAGCAAGAAATGTATCTTCTTTATCTTTCTCTGTCTTAACTGAGTTTCTTCTTTGAGCATAATTTCTTAGGTTGCCCCATTTTATAACAACACTGGAGATGAGACCATAAGAACCTAAATATCTTCTGGCTTTACAGGCATCACTCAAATAATTCAGTAATAGTTCACAGAAGTCTCAATAAAAACTTTTGGTTCCTGTTCTGTGGCCTGTTTTGGTTCAGTAGCTCTCTTTCTGCTACTTCTGTTCCATTATTGGGAACATAGGAATCATTGGGCAATTCCTACTCCATGCTGAAGGACTGAAGCTGTGATGTTGTCTGTCTAGACACACCATGCAGCAGTTTCTTTTCTGGAATCTTGTCACATCCCTAGGGCTATACTTAGGAAATGGGGCACAGATCTCTTGTGCTCTTGGACCACGCAAAATTAGTTGGAGGTAAGGGAAAGGGAGTAGGCCCTGCTCTTAACACATTATGTTTCTCCACTGTGATTTAACTATGCCAGGAGACTTTTCTGCTCAACTAAGGGCCAAAGTTCTCCTAAGTAAGAAAGAGTCTCTTTTTCCTCTTTTTCTAATTTTCTGTCATATTTTCCCCCACTGGGCAGAAGTACAGCACCAAACTACTCCAACTGTGATAATGGCAACAGGAAAAAGGGACTGCCACGGTAAAAAAAATCAGTTAATATTTCAATAATTTCTTTGATTCACATACCTTCTGCTTGTGTTAGGCAGAGCAGATGCACAAGTGTGGATGGCTCAGGAAGCACTCCGGATGAGAGCAAGGGGACAGGAAGCTACTGAGGGAAGCAGGGGTGGGAAGTAGGGGTCAAAGTTCAGAGGAATTTAGTTTTCATCTTTCCATAACAGGAAGTTGTCAATATGATAGTAAAATAGAAATGCTACATGGTAGGTTTTCCTGTTTTGAAAGAATTTAGTGATTTTGGAGGATGAATTGGAAGTAGGAGAAATCAGTAGGAGGCTACTGAGTCCAGGTAAGAAATCAGGAAGACCTAATTTAAGTAACTTTTACAATGATTCAAATAACAAGGATATCTACAAATAAAAACTACTTATTTATTGGTTGGATATTTATTTAGTTCATTTCATGATTATACACAAGTTACCTGTTTTGCAGAAAATAAGTCATCTTAGATATTTACTTCGAATAAAAAATCAATTTACTTCTAAGTGATAAAATTTGAATATGATTATTAAGAGCCTTTAAAGACCCTTGATGCTGATAATAAGTGAACTATTATAATTTATCACATTAACACAGCTTTAGGACAGCATCTGTGATTAATCTAGAAAAATGTGTAGATTACTTACATTATCAAAATGATTACATCCATCATAGTAAAATAACTTAATGGGATTCCATTTTAGGAATGCATAATAATTAATTATCTGGGTTATTAGCACAATTTGCATAGACTTGTATCTGTCTTATCATAAATAATTTCAATTTTATAAATTATATTTCACTTTAGATCTATGAGAACTGAGAAAGCTAAAAATTAAAAATAATGACATTATGCTAAATTTCGATAGAACTAACTTTTTAAATGAAGTAAACCATAATTATAATATTTTTATATTATTTAGCCTAAACCTTCATTGAGAATGAAATATTCATTTAGGAAAGTCAACTGCATGGAGGGCAGCATTACAAGTGGATACCATGGGCCCACTTCCTCAGCAACCATGCACTCCTCAATAAACCACAATGTGGGAAATAATCTCTCGGTTTCTTTTGGACTGCTTATACTGAATTTACTATGGACCATCTAATTTCCCTATCAGCCTCTTTAAAATCCTCATATTATTGAACTCTTTGCAAAAGATCGGCCACTCCATCTTTTCACATCGCTCTTCTATCTTGGGTTTTGCGATACCATTCTGCCCTGGCTCTCTATCATACAGTCAACCTGCCTGGCTTCATTCACTACTTCTACCTTCCTTTATAGAATCCTGATTTTGGTCCAGGTATTGAACTCTCCTCCATAGAGCAATATGCTTTGTGACCAAAGCTATAAGGGAAAACTCAACAGTCCATGGTTGGAGGAGAGGATTTCTTTCTCTTTCCTATTGTGTATACATTTGCTACTGCAATCATTTCATAAACATTAAGGGGATCAGCCTAATTATAAAACAGAAAGATGATGTGACAGAGATTCTGCTATGTGCTTACAAACCTCAGCATATGTTGCCCAGTCTCCACTGCAGCTAATTCAATACCATATGACTAAGTTCTGGAGGTGTGTAATACTCCCAGGGCTGGCCATGAAACCCTCACAGGGATATTTCACTCTTTTTTCACTCTTCTCAGAACCTCAAGGGTCATGTGTTAAAGATGCCGGAGTTACAAAAGTAAATCCTAACTCGCTGAGATTTCCTGAGTCAACGTTTGGAAAAAAAGATGCCCAGGAAAGCTATCCAAATAGGAAAATCTCCACTGTCCAGGTTTTAGTGAGAAAAAAACTTTTATTGTATAAGTCCCTGAACCTCAAAATTGCCTAAGGACATGTATAAGAATGGAATATTGGAGGCAGAGTTATAAAAGAGATATCTGGAGAGCTAGCTTGGAGGTCCCTTTCTCTAAGTAGTACATCCAAAGTAGAGAATGACTCAGCCACATTTACCACACTACATGTTTGGAGTAGAATCAGTACATTTATATACCAGTTTATCCAAAAGTTTAGTTTGTTTGTTGTTTAAATTACACTCTACCCCCTTTATATGCATTTCTGCCTATTACTGACTTTTCGATGCCATTGAAAATTTGTTTCATCATTGCAATAACAGATTTTTTTCTTTTTTTGCCACACCATGCGGCTTGTGGGACCTTAGTTCCCCAACCAGGGATTGAACCCAGGCCCACGGCAGTGAAAGCGCAGAGTCCTAACCATTGGACCGCCAAGGAATTTCCACAATAACAGAGTTTAACTCTGACTTTTATATGTTAAAAGCCATTTTAGCTAATCAAGCTAAAATATAATCTGTACTTCTCTGTAACAAAAAAGTAATAGTATTTTATTTCATTGTGAGTACCAATATTTTAATAAAAAATAAAAGTTTGGAAAAAATAAACTATATTTTTATATTTAGAGATTAGTTTCTCTATTTTATATAGCCCTAATCTATTACTTTATGTTTATCAAAGATGAGACTAGAATGAACATGAGACCCTAAAGGAAACACAACATTGTACTTCTGAAAGGTAAGAAGTATCACCAGAATAATTTAAGCTTGATGGTAGAAAAATTTTAATTTAAAATACAGTACTAGGAAAGTATTACTATATCAAAGATAAGAAATCCCAGAGAAAAATGAATCATGATATAAAGGCCCTTTCTAAGCAGCAACAATCCATTTCGATGTGCTTTGGGTTTAAAGAAAAATGTTAAAATAAAAGAAATAATAATTATACAGTAGAAGAACCTTACATTTGTCTCCTTAAATCAAATTTTGCTTTTAGAACCAGTTTACTTCAAAACACTACAAGCAAAAATGCAGGATTATAGTTTAAGAAGACACTAAGTGATTTATTTAAACATATATATTTTCTGAATCTGGAAACAATGGTATTTTCTCTGAAATTGGCCTTCAAATCATCTTAGCTTTTGATTGATATTTCAAAAGTAGTGGCATTTGAAATTCATTCCTGCTCGAAAATCCAGGTCCCTACCTGAGCTGTCCATCCTGGTTTAGTTGACATAAAAAGTTAATAACATCATATGAAAATGTTCTCTCCAGTCAGTCTGAATATAAGTCAATGTGTAAACATCTGAATACCAAATAAGATAGCTTTGCGTGAAAGAGACAAATTATTAAAAATAAGTTGAGCTTTGAGGTTTAAGCTATGAAGAAAAGAAACACAGTGCTATGAAGGGAATAATGTGGATTATTCCCTAGTGGATCAGAGAAGTTCTTTCTGTATGAAACATACCTGAGAATTATGTATGGATTAACTGAGCTCATTGTATTCAATTTTTCATTTCCAGTTCACTAATTAACTAAGGCCAATTTCGTTTTGCCACTATCTCCATGAAAAAGTGACTGTAATATTTAAAGTGGCTTGTAATATTGCAGGTATAACTTTAGACCAAATCAACTTGACCTCGCAGTGGCATTCAAGATTGTTGACCATGTCTCTCATTTAGTTTTCCATGACATATTGCTTTCTGAATTCTGTGGTCCTATCTGCCTATCCTTTTACTTTCTTCTTTCAAACTCCTTTTGACTTACTCATTAAATGAGTAATTCAAGCTCCATTTTAAGGTCTTCTACTCTTTTCCCTCTTTCCCTCAAACATTTCCTCCATCCTCATTACTTACTGTCATATATATATATATGAAGATGAATCACATTTTTAATCTTCAGTCTATTCTCACCTCTGAACTCCAGATCCATATTAGTTTGATGTCTCACAGGCACATACAACTCACAGGTATCACATTGACCACCTCCACCCAAACTTTGTCCTCTGTGAAATGCACCACCAACAACCCATTTTGAGGTTTTACAGAGGACAATATAACAAAGAGCATGTACCATTTCTAAGAATAAGGGTATAGTTGTATCATCAACATCTAAAATATGCTTGTTATTCTATCCATTATACACTCAAATTCCACTGAACATCTTTTAAGTTATAACCAAATAGAAAACTATAAACCATTAAAGGGCAATATATATTGAAACTGTTCATCTCTTTTTCTTCTCTGTTTTTGACCTTAATTCTTATAATTGCACTAAAGATTTCAGGCAAAGGTTTAATAAGTCATAGTGAATTCCTCGGAGATATTTATGAACCATGTTTATGATGTGGTAAATATTTTGGTCTCCTCCACCCAGAAATATTTATAGAAAATATCAACAGGCAGTCAAAGGCTGTGGGAATTCTAATTATTACTTTCATTTATCATTTAAATTACTGGAGAAAAGTACACAATGTGATGGATACTGTTTCTATTTAGTAAGCTTAAAGTGTAAATCGGTTATTTTTCCTGAAGATCTTGCTCCAGTCAAATGAGTAATCTACTTCTCTATCTAAAACTGTCATTTCTTACAATGAGTTACTGTTACTTTTTTAAAAAATGAAGGAGTAGAGAATGATCAGATCTGAAAAAAGACTTAGTTCTAGACTCACAGAGGTTAGAGCCTAAGCAGATTGCAACAGAGATTCAGGTGGGAGAGCAAGTCATACTGACCACAAATTAACCCATTTTTCAGTCAAACAGCATCAGAATTCAAAGATAAATCTCAATAGGTGTACAATACTTACAGGTCCAGGTTAGTAGTTGAAGAATGGCTTAACTCTATTTTTGTATGTAAAAGAGGCCCTGTCTCAGGTCACTACATTGGTAAGAGGAGACCCGGTCAGAGGAAGAGGATAGAGACAGCAGATAGGCAGAATATCTACTGAGCATATATCATGCTCCAGGAATAATGCCATGTACTATTATGTAGACCATTTCACTGAATCCTTACAGCCTGGGAAGTGTTTTCTTTTTCTTGATCTGTCCAGGTCATAGACCAATGTCCTGAGTACATTTGATAAATGTTGCCAAATAAATGGCTGCATGCATGATTACCTGTGGCAATTTTCTTTTTACTACACAATGCTAAATATTACAAGATGACCTTCAAAACTAGTAACAGAGAAAACACCCAGAGACACTAGTTGGAACCCATGGGAATATACTACAACTTGGGGAACAAAGGACTGGTTAGCACTGATTACCATGAAACCTAGCAGAGATGGGAAACTGCATCATGTAGTTGAGACTTGTTCAGCAACCATTCCTTTTAACAACACCCAGGCTTTTTATTTTTTTTGGAGCTGCCCACCCTTTATTATCAGTTATGTGGATTGATACCATCCCCATCTTAAGTACTGATTTTTTTATATCAGGATAGTGGCCATTTTCCTCGTCACAATATTCAACTATGGGATGGCACTTAATCCAACCAGTCAATGAGACACAGGGTAGTATTTGCCTAAACTTGCAGGTAAGAGAAGTTCCATTCTCTTTCTTGAAGAGCTATGGAAGGAGATTCTTCCCTAGATGGCGTTGTGAAAGAATATGAAGTCTAGAAACACTTCAGCCATTTTGCTCCACTGAAAGGAGAACCTGGAGTCTGAGGATAATGCTGATACAAAAGGCAGAATAAACAAAAAACAGTGAAATCAGGTACTTAGTGATATTTTTAAACACTGAATTAAGCTTGACCTGAAGCCACTCCTACTTCTGATTTTCTCAATTTATTGATCCAATAACTCCCTTTCATCTTTTAACCAATTTATGTTGTATTTTTCAGTCACTTTCAACATAAAGTATCCCAACTTATACTGGTAGCAGATGGGATCTCAGCATGGCTCATGCTCAAAGTTTAAAGATACACTTTGCTCTAATATATTGTTTGTCTGTTTGGGGGATAAAAACAGCATAAAAATTATACGATGACTTAAGCTTATTATAAATATACATTGTAAAATACCAGTTAAATGTATAGTTATAAAAATGGTAGTAGTCTCCAAAATGGCCATGAGGAGAGTTATTTAATGAGTCTCAGTGCAGAAACTGACAGGGTGACATCAAGTGATACCTAAATTATAAGTGGATAATATAATTTTAAAAGTTGGCTATACGCATAGCACAGGGAGATCAGCTCGGTGCTTTGTGTCCACCTAGAGGGGTGGGATAGGGAGGGTGGGAGGGAGACGCAAGAGGGAGGAGATATGAGGATGTATGCATATGTATAGCTGATTCACTTTGTTATACAGCAGAAACTAACACACCATTGTAGAGCAATTATACTCCAATAAAGACGTTAAAAAATAATAAAAATAAAAGTTGGCTATAGAACTATGACTGCACACAAAATTTTCACCCAACCCATGCATTCATTCCATCAGCACACACCAGGCACCTCCTGTATGTCAGGGGCTATTCATAATCAGACACGGTCTGTTTCCTCAAGAGTCCTTGCTGAGGGTTTGGGAGACATAAACATATAAATAAATCATCTTTGGGATTCAATAGGACCTGTTCAATATGCCCCTTTATTATATTATGCATCTAGTACCAAGAGGGCAGAAAGGAGGTTTGATTTATAGGTGGGGATTTCTTTAGGTTTCTTGATATTTACAAATAGAAAAAGGAGGGAAATGCATTCCAGTCAAAGGAACATGGCTAAGACATGAACATCTGAAAAGACTTCACTGAGTCTAGAGCATAGTGGTATAGAGGCTAGCGGTACAGTAAGAGATAGAAAAATAGGCTGGAGCTAGATTGGGAAGAGCCAAGTGTGTCTTGAGGGCTTAAAATATAACTAAAAATTTTAAAGCAGAAATAAGATATCAGATTATTTTAGAAAGATTACTCTAATGGCAGTAAAGAGGATAAATTAAAGTTGAAGGAACAACTGGAGGTAGAGAGACCAGTAGGAGGCTGCTGGGGGAGCCTAAGTGACAGTTGATGGACTGTGAGAAATGAATAGTGCACAACTCATTTTGGATACAGAATACACAGACTTAAGTGACTGACTGAATGTGATAGTAAGTGGTCAGGAGGACCTAAGATTCACAGATCATCTTAGGTAACTATATGGATGATAATGAATGACACAAACCAAAATGGGAGAAAGAAGAAGGTGAAGGTGGAGGGGAGGGGATGGTAGAAGAGGGAATTGGCTTTGAGAACTACTAAGTTTGATGTGCTCACAAGACACGCAAGTTGAAATGTCCTATTTTATGTGGTGCTCTGAGTTACTAGCGATTGCCTTGGGATGATGTCAGTAATTTTAAATTAAGGTTGGATTCAAAGTACAAATATTATTACATATGTTGGATGTATAAGTCTAATAAAAAGTTTTATTTCCCTTAGATTATAAAACACTATTGATAGTGGTCACATAAAAAATTGCCAAAATTAGTTTAAGATTTAAACCTACTGGCACAAGCACTGATATTTACAGCTCATTCACCATATAACTATGAACAGCAAGAAAAAAATAAATTATGGGATACCATTCCATGTGCATCAATTTAGCACGGATTAAAGACAAGGTCTTGGCAAGTTTAGGTGAGACACCCCAAGTAATGACAAAAATTGCTGAAACCACTGATTACCTGTACTTCATCAAATCTTGTCATCTCTAACTTTTAAACTGAATTATTAGTATATGTGTGAATATGATATAGTTTGAAACACTAAATAAATTGTCAAAAAGAAAAAGAAATATATTGATACTTGTCCTAAACCATCTTGCCTGACATTCTGTATTACAAAGATTAACCTTTGCTTTTAACTTCCATTTCCCTTTCTATTACACAGTAGATAATAGGAAATACTAGTAAGCAGCTAAGCAAGAAAGTAGAGTGAGAGATAGTTTCCATATTCATTGGAAAATTATTATTGCATTGTCATTCCAAGAAATTTGACTTTCCTCATCATAATAATATACTCCAGAAAAAGTTTTATGTAAAAACTGAAGGACTAGTTGTTTGTTTTTTTTCCAAAAAGTGAAGCTATGTCCTAAGGGAGACTAGCATAATTTCATTTTTACCAACCTTAGTTAATAAGTGGGATTTTTATGCATTGTTGGTGCTACACATAATTGCTATATATAATTATAATATGTCCAACAATACCTTTTTGTAGGTCACTGTGGTTATTACTATGGATCTAGATAATTAAGACAGAATGAAAAACCGTTATAGCCCCAGAAGGGTAACTGTCGGTCTCTCCGTGAGTCTATGCAGCACTGGAATTGAAAATGCTTTGTGCATCATCTGTGACCAATGAAAAGACCTTTCCATAATTTTAGCTGTAAGTTGATCCACAAAACAAATCAGGGCACCTTCTGGAAGATGACAGCTGCTCAACAAATCCAAAGTGCCTAAACAAAGTTAGTATAAAGCTGAAGATACATGCAAAGGCACTAAAGACAATTTGAAATAAATTGAAAATCTAATCTCCTAATTAGATGATGTATTTATTTATGGAACACACCTAAAAAGATAAATAGGTCATAAAAATATATGTTTACATTTACTGTAAATTCATGTACCTTTTCCTTCTTAAAAGTTTAGGCCATAAATACTATCATTATTTAATGGAAGCTAACTGAATACCTTAGTACTTTGACAGTAAATTACAAAACCAGCAGAATATATCTTTATATTATAGAAAATGTTCTAAAGTATTCTGTACACTACTTGTAAGAAATGATTACAAATATTTTTACCTGCATATAATTATTACCCTTCTAAGGAGACTTTTTTGATGCTTCAAGAAACTATAAGTTATTTTCCTTTGATAATTCAAAGTTTAAATATACACTTTGCTCTAATATATTGCTTGTCTGTTTGGGGGATAAAAACAGCATAAAAATTACACTATGACTTAAGCTTATTATAAATATACATTGTAAAATACCAGTTAAATGTATAGTTATAAAAAGGATTTAATATTTAATTTGGAAACTCACATTTTAGAATATAATCGTGGTTTCTTACAAACATATATAATTTACAGCCAAAACAAGATGAGAAATATTGACCCATGCTAAAAAATTACATTTCTATAATGCCCATTTTTTTGCATTAAAAGCTACTTAGTCACTTTTTCCATTTCTGGTGACTGCTTCCATGGAAGTGCCTGGAATAGTACTGACATGAACCTAACTACTTGCCAGGGAGCACACACAGCTGTGAACCGTGTTCACAGGAGAATCTAAAGGTCCCATCCACATCTAAGTCCACTTGGAAGTTTAATAGGCCTCCCAAACTTAACATGCCAAACCCCACATTCCAAACCGGGCCCTCCCTTAGCCTTGAAATTAATGGCCACTCTATCTTCATTGGCTCTGACCATAAACCTTGAAGTCAACCCTAATTGCCCTCTCTCTCACCCTACATCCTGCCAACCTAAAAATCCTGCTCACTCTCTCATCAAAAAAGAAAAATCTTACCACTTAGCCTCTATAACACTATCAGCCTAGGCCAGGTAATCTTTACAGTTCTCTAGAATTATTGAAATAGTTCCTAACTAGCCTGCCAGCTTCTACCCTTAACCCCCTTTGACAGTCTAATTTCCACACAGTAGTCAGAGCATCTTGTTGTTATATAAGCCAAATTGTATAATTCTTCTCAAAATCCTCTAATAACTTTCCAACATTCTCAGAATAAAATTCACAATCCTCTTTACTATGATCTATAAGGCCCTAAGTCACACTCCCTCTGGTCCCCAAATACCTAACTTAGTTTTCTCCTCCTCTTCTGCAAACTCACTTACTCTGTTTATACTGGACTCCTTGTTGGAACATTTTGGACATGTTCCCACCTCAAGGGCTTTGCATTCGTTGTTCTCTCACCTCTAACCGTCTTCCTTATTCTCTGCTTGTCTCACTTCCTCACCCACTTCAGGTTTTCATTATGCGTCACTTTCTCAGAACAGCCCTGGCCTCTGTGTTTAACCTCAAGCCACCCTCTATTCCATTTCCCTCTGTCTGCTTTGTGTTTCTCTATAGCACTTATGGTCATCAAACATATTATAGCATATATATGTTCACTACTGGTTTATTACTTGTTCCCTGTAACACATGTAAGCTTCCTGGGAACAGATTTCTATGTATTTAATTAATTGTCCAGAATAGTGTCTGATAAATGCTCAATAAATTTTTGTAGAATGAATGAGTGAATGTGAAAGTACCTTCAGTCTGTTTTTTTTTTTTTAATTACACTCATCTTATAGAGCCTAACTCATCCATTTTCACAAAAATATAGTGCACTAGTCAGGGCAATTAAAGCAGTACCTCACGCAAAGCATGATGAAGGTTGGAGAACTCTCCAAGCACACATGACTCAGAGATCCACGTGCCTTCTAGCACACAGTTTGTCACTTTCAAAGTCCTCTGATTCCAGCTATGAGGATGAAGTCAGAGACAGCAGAGAATCCCAGTGGAAGTCTTAAGGGTTAACACACTTCAGAAGACTGGGAGATAAGCTCTTCCATTGGGCCCAGGGAGGAGGAAACTGAATTGGTGAGAATCTAGCCAGTCTCTGCCACCCATAAACTAGAAAAATACTAAGATTTCATGTTCTTTTTCATTTTTATAAAGTACTTTAAAATTTATGCTGCATGCCTACTAAAAACCACGGTGGAAATAAAGTAGAATGACAGGGCTGACAGTAACTGCAGGAATGAGGAGTAAAACATTAGTTACATATTTCAGGAGCTGCCTCTCCAAGGAGGTGATATTTGAGCTGAGATTTTAGAGATAAGAAGGAGCCAGGTGTGCACAGACTGGAGAAGTAACAACACAAGGAGAGGGAAGAGCTAGTGTAAAGACCTGGGGGCAGAGATAAGTGTGGCATGTTTGCAGAGTAGTGAGAAGACGGGGTAGCTGAGAGTCCTGGGCAAGGGAGCAGGGGAGAGCATGTGGTCAACACAATGGCAGGAGGGCAGGAGTCCCAACTTGCAGAGCCTTGTAGGCCTCAGTAAGAAGTTTGGATCTTACTTTAAAACAA
This sequence comes from Balaenoptera borealis, assembly GCF_965194805.1. NCBI lineage: Eukaryota > Metazoa > Chordata > Mammalia > Artiodactyla > Balaenopteridae > Balaenoptera > Balaenoptera borealis. Next base: position 23,279,923 of record NC_138863.1, read on the forward strand.
GGGGAAGATATTATTGTACCTAAAGCAGCGAATCTTATCTGATTTACATTTTTAAAAGATCAGTTTGGCTATTGTGAAGTAAGTGAATTACTGTAGGGTAAGGTGGGGTGAATTAGTAGGCTTTTGCAATAGTATGAGAGATGGCCATGGTAATATAGATAGATAGAGAGAAGTGGGGAAATGTAAATATGTTCTGGGAGAAAAGCCTATCAGACTTACTCTTAGATTTAACGGTGGCAATTGCAGGGTGAGAGAATGAGTAGTTAAAACTACTCCTAGGCTTTTAGCTTGAGTAAATTCATATAAGTTTACATTTTGCTTTTGCAAAAATGGGCAAGACCAGGAGACCCATTTTTCTGAGGGAAAACAAGAGTTCTTCCTGAGCATGATAATTCAGAGAAGCCTATTCGATATTCAAACTCAAGAGAGATGGCAATGGTAGAGATATTCCCAAGGTGATTACCTATCACTATATGGAGAGTGTTTAAAGTCTGAGCTTGGAAGACGCCACCTGAGAAAGTGTGGACAGTGAAAAAATGAAGCTCTGAGGCTGAGCCTGGGGCAGTCTATCAACTGGAAGTCTAGCAGAAGAGAAGCAGCCTGCTGAGAAGACACTGAGCAGGACAGCCTGGGACTCAGCAGGAAGACCAGGACCATGCAAATAATGGGAGTCAGGAGAGTAAACGCAGAGGTGGTGGTCGTATTGACTGCAGCTGAGAGGAGAAGAAAACGAGAACGGAGAAGTGGCCACTGGTGGTGGACACGGAAGCAGGGAATGACTGACAAGAGCTAGTTCCAGAGCAGAGGAAAGGAAGGGAGCTCCACTGGAGGGGAGAATGGAAGAGCGAGTGGAGGCTGTTAGTTCAGTCAGCACTACTGCCAACTTTTTTAGTGAAAGTGAGCAGAGCAGCTTCTAGGAAAACAGCACAGGTTTGGTGGGGGGTTGTAGGTTCAAGAAAAATCTTTTTTTTTAACTAATAGGAGTTACTGGAGGATATTTTCTAGGCTGATGGGAACCATCCTGTGAAAGTAGGAGAAAGACATCTATCTCAGAACTTAAAAACTCTGTTAACTAATCTGATTTAAAATCCTTCTGGTTCTTCAACCTATGAAACTGCACTCTATAAAAATGCAAATTAGTAAGACATTAAAATTTTTTAAATTATCTGGAATTTAATATGCATTTATTTTATTATGACCTTGTTGGAAAAACATAGTAAAATACATTTTAATAAATCTGTGTTTTCCAGGGAAAGAACACACAATTAAATTCTGCACTTAAACACAATCTAATTAATTATTTTAATATTTAAGTTTAAAGCAATTATCCTAGGTCAAGCTTGTCAGGGGAAAAAAGTATCTTGGCCAAACTCATAGGTTATATAGTTGTATGTTACTGGCATACCTGTATGCTTGATTGTAAAAATAGAAACTATTTCCTTGGGCTTTTTCTCTAAAATACCTTGTGGCTCATTCACTGTTTTGTGGTCTGCTTTTGAGTTAACCAGACCTGATACAAAACTTTTCTTTTGTGTTTCTCAAGGTCTCTGAGCGTCATCTGTGTGTGTGTGTGTGTGTGTGTGTGTGTAAGAGAGAGAGGAAAAAAAAATATATATATATATAGAGAGAGAGAGAGAGATGGGGGAAAAACAGCTGAATCTTGGCATTGAAAGATGCTTAGTAAAACAGTTTATTGTTATTATTGATATTCTTTCATGATCATTGTCATTACTATTATTCTTATTTGATGAAGTTAAGGAACCTATATACCATAGAGGAAGAACTTTATTTCCACTGATGGTAATTGAAAAACAAAATAAATAAATAAATTCACAGTTACTTATAAAACAAAAAACATTTTTTATTCTTTAAAGAAACATATAATTGAGTCAATAAACATTATACTATTAAAGACCTATAAAGTACCAAACCTCTGTGTGTGTATATGGGGTGGTGGGAGCGGGGTGATTCAGTTTTAAATTAAGAACAGAGAATATGAAATTATTTGAGAAACATTAAAAATTTACAGTTGAATTTTATATTATGGCTAGTTAAGGATTGGTGGTATAGAATGAGAGTACAGAGAAAGTAGTAGAATAAAATAGGTGGGAGAGAGAAAAACAGACCTGTGACCATGAAGAAATAGCGGTATAATGAAGCAGAAACTGAGACAAATTGGAAAAGAAAAAAGGCCCAGGTAAATGAGTTTGCCCAAAGTCACAGCTTAATTTTCCTTTGAGGTATGTTACACTAGAAGATTAGTGATTAGTTTTCTACTCACAATTCTTTTTTTTTTTACTGCCTAACTCATAATGCTAGAATCTTCTCTCCTCATGGGCTAACTAGTGAAGATTATGAAGATTATGACAGAGAAATTATTCCCTGGGTTGCAGTAGTAGTTATCAGGGCAGCTGTCTTTCCAAAGTCTGCAAATAAATTAAACTGGAATCCAGACTTTGTTTTTGAGTAAGAGTCAAATGTTTCCCTTTTTCTCTTTTCCACATTTTCATTTAGTAAATGCTTTTCCCTTAACCTCCACTTAATCGTTGGTCAACATTTCCCATTCTCTCTGTAAAACACTCTGGCTGTGCTAGCAGTGCCCTGACTGCTCAGAGCTTCCAGACCATGCCCCAGCAGACCAGCACAAGCCACTCCCACCAGCTAAGGTCCACTATCACAAAGAGTCAAAGGAGTATGTTACTAAACCTCACAAGCCAGTTGCGTTTGCTACTATAATGTAATTAAAAACTAATCAAGGTAATGAAATATAAGTGTGATAAGCAGAATTGCTATCAATGAAAATTAAATTAATGCCATGGAAATGTGAGGAGATCATCTTCTGAGCGTCTGAAGTTCTTGTTTCAGATTAAGAAAATCATAAAATTGAAATTGTTAGTGATGCATTATTGGTATAGCTTATGTAAGAAATATGATGTAGAATTCCAATCAACAGTCACTTAAGGAAAGAAAAAGCCATGGCCTTACATCAAAAGACTGGCATGTGAATGCAAATGAACTGTTTTAAGTTGAAATAGAATACTTAAGGTATGAATGTATCATTATTATGGTTCCTTTTACTAACAGACCTTTTCAATTCATTAACCTACTGGTTTTGGTCATGGCAGAGTCTTGCTACATGAAAATAATCAAACAAATAGGTCTTAGGTCTTAGAAAGTAAATTATACATACAGTCATCAAGAGCAAGGTAAACTTTGCAAAATAAACAAAACAAAACAAGAAAAACCTTACCACAGTTAAGTGTAGATTATTAGAGTTGGTTAACATCCTCTTCTGAGACATTTTTCCTCATTAAGTATAAGAGGAGCAATTATATAATGTTTGCTGTACATTTTTGTACAAATTTCTTAAAAATCAATAATATAAACTTGGGATTATATGAACAAATACAAGAAAACAATATTACTTACCTAAACCATAATCAAAATGATGTATCCATGATTATTTACAAAAGCTGACCACTTAGTAAAATTTTAAAGTACCATAGAAATCTATTGTAGAATGTATATTTACTGATTCTCCACAGAAATATTTTTCTCAAACACTCTGAATAGGAGTAGTATAAATTTCATAAGATTTAAAATGTTTCCTATGAATGTAAATATGCAGATTCATAAAACTTATTAGCAAGTAATAAGTTTTGCTTTTAAACTGATGTGATTATGGTTCACAAAATTATGGTCCTCAAAACAAAACAAAATAATGTGTTAATGTGGAAAAAACCATAAAATATTAATATTAATATTTGATAAAATATTAAGTAAAATAATCAAATGAAATGCATAGTTGCTGAGATCCTATTTTTAAAACAAATCCTACAAACCTCTCTAAAAACAATCTGTGCTTTATTTTAAGCCAGAACTGCAACCTCTACATTAAAAATGCACAGTAGTGCACTTAGGCTGCACTGCCACCAAGTGCCTAAACCAGTTAGTTTTGAGACTCTTGAAACAGCTTTAAGCGGATTCTTTCAGTGTTATAAGTAGCAATTTCAGAAACAGGCTAAGAGCAAAACACTTTGACCATAAACAGCTATAAGAGCATCAAAATTTAAACATGACAATAAAATCTCAAAGGTATTAATAAAACATCAAGAATCCTACCAGCTCACTGGAAGTTCATGAAGTCTAAATATGTTATTCAGCTTGTAGTCAAATTTTGCTGGACAAATATTTTTTTTGCATAAACACAGGTTTGGATTTGGTTGCATATCAGTGGGAAACTCTGAATCCTAGAGAAAAAAATATAGCAAGAGTTCTGTGTAAAATAGACAACTCATTGCAAACACTGATACAGTTTTATTTAATATTATATTAGAACATAAATGTTACTATTATAATCCATCAGGATTTACCTTAAATCCCTTATTCCTGATTTTAGTTTTGAGAAAATATGTAAAAAACATAAAATTTTAAATAAGGCATATATCTACTTGCATAAATCTAAACTGCATACTACATGGTAAAAATTACTTGAAAAAAATCCCCTTATTGAATTACAATGAAGCACAATATAGCACTGTCTTATATTATTGGTCTATTGTCCTTTTGCAATAAGTTTCCATCCCCAACAGTAACATCAACAAAATCTGTGATTATTTTTATACTCCTTTTGTTCTCTATAAATGGGGAACTAAACACATTTTAATTGGATAACAAAATAACAACATTTATTAATTGATAATTATGGTTTTCTTTAAATCTGAGGACACAGGGCTAAATTAAAGGTACTTATTAAAGATAAAATATTTCTGTCATAATCATTTTAAATCTCACATACATTAGAATCGACATCTGCCATGTGTTGGTCATTTCTCTCCCCACCCAGCAAACTCTAACGAGAGATAAAAGATCATTTTCAGCCCATGAGAAAGTGGTCTCTCCTCAGTGGAAAGAAGACATGCTATGAATAGCACTTAATTGACACTTAATGATGGATGGATTAATTGTTCAATTCTACACAAAAAGGAAGTAATCAATCTGCTTACCCTTAACACTTTAAAACTGCCTTTAAAAGAGGGAGACATACTATTCATTTGCACACTCATTCATTTATTTAAAAAATATTTATGAGTGCTACTTTATCCCAAACATTATTCTAGGCATAGGGAATCCACCAATGAACAAAGCAGATAAAAAGATTTGCCCTTGTGGAGGTTACATTGCAACAGATTCTTTATTATATCCTCAGAGTTGGAAAATGATAAAGCCAATTTTCATAAATGAAGTATTTTTCTGATCAAGAAAGTAATATACATCCTTATAGAAATTTTATGCATTTTATAATATTACAAAGAAAAAAATTAAAATTATTCTTACCACCCTGGTATAATTACTATTATCACTCCGGTTTAAGAATTTGCCTGCCTCTCTTTCTCAATTTTTACAAAACTGGAACCATGCTCTATTATCCACCCTCCATTTTTCATTTAACATTATATTACTGCATTTTCACAGTATTTAGTCTATTTTGAAAGAATGATAAATGTCATATTTTACTTAACATCAGCTATATTTGTTTGCCTTATGATTATCGATGCGGTGAACAGGGTTTTCTGTCTATAAATCTGCACTCTACTGATTACATCCTTAAAACACAGTTTAGAAGTGTAAATAAATAATAATCCAAATAAAATTAACATTTAACAAAAAACATGATACCTCTTCACGGATTGCTCTTTAGAATTGTTACATGAATTCACAACCCTGCCAGTTATATAGTAATATATATAATGTACCACATCTTTGCTATGGGCACACTCACACACGCACATATTTCTTTCTCTTACGAATATTTATTATTGAGTGTCTATTTCAGGGCAGGCACTGGTTTCAGCTCTTACAATATATCACTGACCAAAGTAGACCTTGTGGAACTTGCATTTTAGCATGAGGACGCCATAAACAATAAAATAATAAATATGTAATTACATGATAAAAAGTCTGAAAAAACTGTTGCTAATTCGTATATAAAACTGTATTTCATTGGTATTTTGCCAATGAATTGATTAGGTTAACTATTTTTGTATTTCTTTTTGTACTTCATTTTCTCTCAACTGTATATTTATGCCTTTTGCCCCTTTTCCTATCGTTGTGATGGTACCTCATTTTAATAATATTGCTTGGGCTGGAAATGGAGGTAGGATAAATTATTATGTTGGAAAACATAGCAAGGTGGAGCAGGATCCATTCTGAGTATAATGTTTTGACTACATGGAAATATCTAGAACCATAAACTTATTATCTACAGCAACTTGTATAACCACTGTTAAACCCATCATTATATAAAACGAATACAAGGCATTTAATAAACCTAATCAACTACAACCTGTTTGGTATATAGGGAAATATAATAATAACTGAACAACTATTTTAAAAGAAGATTTACAAGAGCAGTAAAGGCCTAGTAACAGCAATCCTATCTAAATATAGATGCACTTGCAGAGGCAAAACGTTAAGACCCTTTATAACCCAGCCTGTATACTGAAACATTCCAGGAGACAATAGCCAATAAATTGGCAGGCACGATCAGAAAGGTAAATACAGGATACATAAATAAGGACAGTGCATAAAGGAAGGAAAGTAAATCTTAAAACTATTGTTTCAAGCTACATAACTATTATCATTCCTTTGTACTGACAAGGTACAATTCGAGGACAAAGCTAAACTCTCAGTAATGTGCTTTGACAGGTCAATGGTCTCAACTCTGAGGACCTGTTGAAATTACCATGTAGCTTTTTAAACCATACCAATACCACCAAGCCCCACCCCAGACCAATTAAGTACTAATTTCTGAAAGAGAGGCTCTGACACTGGTATTTATTTTATTTTAAAGCTCCCCATGTGAAATAAAGGTCAGGATTGAAAATCTTGGCTTTTCCTCACAATTCAGCTTTACTACATACTAGTATGTGAATTTAGTCAAGCTACTTAACAAACTTTCTAAGCTGTATTCTCCCACCTGTAAAATACAATCAAAATCATACTGAATTCATAGACTGCTATGAGGATTAAGTGAGATAATCTCTGTAGAGCACTAATCACATGCTTGGCACCTAATAAATCCTTAATAAACATTAGCTATTTCTGTGTTTATTATTGCTGCAACTAGTGGCACATGTTAATTTCAACTGGTGAGTAAATTCATTGAGTTATTTCATACTTTACTTACTTATTATAAAATACTCTATCTTAATCAAATTCCAGGATTAATTTCTCCTGGTATGCTGATTACAGCAGACTTTACTATGACCCGACCTGTCGGAATACAGTCTCATATCTGGTAACTGCTGGCTATCTCTCTTCATCCCAGGATCAATAATAAAAGGAGTCCTTGCTTCACTGGCCAGCCAGTTGAGATTAACTACAGCCTTGGTGCTTATATTCATAGGATGAAACACCAGATGGGTAACTTTCTCTCCATTTCAGTGATATATCAGTTAGGCATCCGCTGTATCTATCCTGATTGGGAAGCCAATTATCTATTTTGGCCTCCTTCCACATTAGTCCCTTGGGTACCCAGGCTCCCTATCTATGCCATTTGACTTGTGTCTGCTTCTCTATCTTGTTTATTGTTTTCCATTGAGCTAACGTTCATGGGAATTGCCCAGAACAACCTTGAATCTGAAGCTCAAAATTATTCACTCAGGCATTCACTTAACATTTGAATGTTTACTTTGTGTCGGGCATTAGTGTCGTTTACCAGACCACACATATAAGTAGAATACACTCCTTCCATTGCAAGGACTCAGTCTCAAGAAGGAACAATATAAATGAAAAGAAAAGCTAGAATAGAAATATGCAGAAGATATTAAGGTGAAGAAATAAGCAATAAAACTATTGGAACGAAGTAGATGAAATTATGATAAGTTGCATATATTGTGATTACATTGATAGATGATAGAGATAGATAGATAATCTGTATGAAGCCAAATGGAAAAAGGAACTATAAAGAGGCCACATTACTACAGATATACTACAAATTATAAAAGTAGCAACCTTCATATATGCAATGAATGAACAGAAGATATAAAAGAAAAATATTTCATCAAATCTAGCAACAATAAAATATACAATACCTCATAGAACACTAATAAGAAATTTACTAAACCTACAGAAAGAAAAACACACTTTATTCAGAGATATAAAGCAAGGGCTGATTTAATATAGATAGTCCATGGACTCAGATAGAAAGTCTATTAATGAACTTCAGAAGTTTGATTTAAATATTTAATTCAATTCAAATAAAAACTTCAGTGTGAATTTTGAGGAGTCTTAGAAAATTATTCTAAAATTAATCTGGAATAACAAACCAGGCAAAATTGCATTGACATTCATAATATCTCCATTTTATAGTTGAGAAAACAAACTCATAGTAATTAATCCAAATACAAACAAAAAGTCTAAGTCTAAATGACTCCAAATCTAACAATTTTTCAACTATTACAAAATGATTGCTAAACAAGAATGGAATATTTCCTTAATCATTCAGTTATCAAATTGAATAAAGACATAATTTTTGATAATATAATAATGCAAACTGTTGGACAAGATATGGAAATAAAATATTCTCTCACTTGGGGTGAGTGTAAACTAATTTGACTTTTCAAAGAAATATCTATCGAAATAAAAATTGACTTGGTAATTCCACAGCTAGGAATTTGCCTTGTGGATATGCTCACAAAGTTTCACCAAATTACATACACAAGTTTTCTTTTCTGTTTATGTTTTTTATTTATTTGTTTTTGTGATTTGCTTTTGTTTTCTAATACACAGCATTTCTTACAATATAAGATATTAAAAGCAATCTAATTGTGCATCAATACCTTGATTTACTTTAAAAATTATAGTACTATTCTGGTGTACTACCTTTAAATAGAATGAGGTACATGCAGTGCTGATATAACCTTAGTGCACCAGTATGGCCCTGTCAGTTGTTAAAATACTGAAAGATATTCATACTACTTGGAAAACAGCTGATACCCTGAGCACATACTCCATATTCCTCTCACCCCCACATTCTAGCTCCTTCTATGGGTACAACCCCTGCCCCTGACTTATTCATTATATTGCCTAATTAAGGTAATTTCTGGCACACCTGGGGCTCCAGGACCATTCTCCCACCCTACATCCAGCATCCATTCTGATTGGTCAGTGCTTATGCTCTAATGGTTGTCAAATATTTTGAATATCACTCTAAATTTATATACACTTATACAAAATTAACTCTATGATATATTATTAACTTAAAAAATTTACAGAATAGCATATAAGGAAAATCATTCCATTTTTATAAAATAAAAAAAGGTTCTACATAGGTAAGTGCTAATGTATCTGTGAAACGTTTTTAGAGAGAGACAGAGAGAGCAAGAATCTTAACAGTGGTCACCGGGAGGAGATCAAGATGGCAGAGCAGGAGGATGTGGAGCTCACCAACCACCATGAACACATCAAAAATTCATCAACATGTGGAGCAATTCTCATTGAAAACAAACTGGAGACTGGCAGAAAGACTCTTACACAAACAACACTGTAAGAAAGATCCAGACGTAGTCAGGTAGGAAGGTAAGAGAAGTGATCAGATCGGCACCTGAGCCCCTAGGAGGGGACACAGAAGAGGAGCGAGATTACACAGGCTTGGCAACCCTCCCTGGGGAGTGGGCAGTTGAAACCCCGTATTGGGTGTCCCAGCCCTGGGGTATGATGCTAAGAGGACAAGTCCCCTTAGCTGGTTTGAAAACCAGTGGGACTGACAGTGGGACTGTAAGAAACTTAGACTCTGCTTGTGAAAAGTGCACACATGCTTGCTTACTCCCAAAACAAGGCAGAGGAAGCAGACTGAAACTGCCCAGGACTTGGGCCAGTTTCCCACAACCGCCCCAGCATGCTTCTCAGCTTGAGCTGAGAACTGGCTCCCATCCCTCTTGCTCCATGGTGCAGCTACACACTAGACTGAAGGCTGCCACAGGCAAGGAGAGTGCACAAATGTGGGGGACGGAGCCAGCTCAGACCTGACAGAGCATCCAAATGGAGTGAGGGCAAACATTACTGGTGTTCATAAGGGCAGGAGATGAGGAGTGTTCTCGAGCTCTGACTGGTGCTGGGACCACCCCAGCCTGCACGTTGGCCCATGCCAAGCTCCTGCTCCAGCCCCTCTTGTTCCAGCAATGCTCCTCTCTGGACTGAACAAGTCAATGCTTGGGGCAGAGAGCACACACTTCGAGGGAACAGAACCAGATCAGACATGAACACCAGGCTTCTGCTCCAGCAACATGGGATTCAATCCACTCCCGATATGGTGGTGTTGGCTATGGAGCAGAAAAGAAGCCCCAGCTAACATCTGGCTCTGGTCCTAGCTCTTCCATCTCCAGTCCTACCTACTGCCGATGTGATGGCTGCTAGCACACACTGAATGACGACATGACTTCTGCTCACTTCAGATTCAGCTCTGCCACCAAAGCCATTGGACACATGCAGACTATATAGGGCCATTCCCACAGAAGGACAGGAATATGTAACTAACTGTTTGACCTAATTTCATAAAGATGGAGAAATTAAGCAAAATGAGAAAACAGAGAAATTTTTTTTCAAAAGAAAGAACAACAAAAGCCTGAAAAAACAATTAATGAAACAGACATAAACAATTTACCAGAGTAAAAAGTTCAAAGGATTAGTAATAAGAATGCTAAATGAACTAGAGAAAAGAATAGATGAACATGGTGAGGATTTTAATAAGAAACTAGTCAGAACTGAAAAATACAATAACTGAAATGAAAAACACACTAGAAAGAATTAAAAGTAGACTAGGTGATAGAGAAGAACATGTAAGTGATCTGGAAGCTAGGATAGTGAAAATCACCCAATGAAAACAGCAAAAAGAAAAATAAATTTTAAAAATGAGAAAAGTTTAAGGAACTTTTGTGACAATATCAAGCAGACCAACATTCACATTATAGGGGTCCCTGGAGAAGAGAGAGAAAAGGGTCAAAAATGTATTTGATGAAATTATGGATGAAAATTTCCCAAATCTGATGAAGGAAACAGTATCAAGGTACAAGAAGCACAGAGAGTCCCAAGAAAAGATGATTCCAAAAAGAAGCACAGCAAGACATATTATAATTAAAATGGCAAAAGTTAAACATAAAGAGAAAATTCTAAAGGCATTATGAGAAAAACAAAGAGTCACATATAAGGGAACCCCCATATGGCTATCAGTTGATTTTTCTGGAGAAAGCTTGCAGGCCAAAAGGGAAGGGCATGATATATTTACGTGCTGAAAGAGAAAAACCTACAAACTATGATGCTCCACCAGGCAAGATTATCATTTAAAATGGAAGTAGAGGAAAAAACTTCTCAGACAGACAAAAACTAAAAGAGTTAATGAATACTAAACTGACCTTAAAAGGAATATTAAAGGGTCTTAACAGTGAAGGGGAAAACATGAAGATGTAAAATAGGACATCAAAACCAGAAAATGTCGGGGAGGGGAGTAAAAAAAATGTAGATCTTTTAGAATGTATTTGAAGTAAATGACTACCAGTTTAAAACAAGTAGATATAGGTCAACACACACGAACCCCATAGTAACCACAAATCAAAAACCTACAATGGATATACAAAAGCTAGAGAGAAAGGAACACAAGCATACAAATAAGGAAGATCATAAAATCATAAGGGAAGAAACAAAAAAAATAAGAACAGAGAAGAACCACAGAAACAACCAGAAAACAAGTAACAAAATTGGAATAAGTACTTATCCATCAATATTCACTTTAAATGTCAACAGACTAAATGCTCTAATCAAAAACATGCCATGTGGTGGCTGATTAGATAAAAAAAAGAAAAACAAGACCCATTTATATGCCGCTTATAAGAGATGCATTTAAAAGCTAAGGACACAGATTGAAAGTGAGGGGATGGAAAAAGAAATTTCATGCAGATGGAAATAACAAGAAAGTTGGGGTAACAATACTCATATCAGACAAAAGATCAAAGAAACAAAGAGCTAGTTTTTTGAAAATATAAACAAAATTGATAAGCCTTTAGCATACTCCTCAAAAAAAGAAAGAGGACCAACATAAACAAAATAAGAAATGAAAGAGCAGAAATGACAACTGATACCATGAAATACAAAAAAATCAAGAGAATACTATAAACAGTTGTATGCTAACTAACTGGAAAACTCAGAAGAAATGAATACATTTCTAGAAACAATCTTCCAATACTGAATCAGGAAGAAATAGCAAATCTGAACAGACCAATAGCTAGAAGAGAAATTGAGTTTGTAATTAAAAAAAACAAAAAACCTCCCAGCAAACAAAAGTCTAGGACCAAATGGCTTCACAGGGGACTTCTACCAAACATACTAAGAAGGGCTAATATCTGTCTTCTCAAACTGTTCCAAAAATTGAAGAGAAGGAATCACATCCAAATTCATTCTATGAAGGCACCATTACTCTGACACCAAAACTAGACAAAGACATTATAAAAAGAAACTACAGGCCAATATCTCTGATGAATATAGATGCAAAAATCCTCAACAAAATATTAGCAAACCAAGTTCAATGATATATAAAAAGGATCATACACCACGATCGAGTGGGATTTACTCCAGGGATGCAAGAATGGAATATATCTGCGAATCTAGCAATGTAATACATCACATTAACAAAAGGATAAAAAATCACCTGATCATCTCAACAGATGCAGAAAAAGCATTTGGCAAAACTCAACATCCATTCATGATAAAAACGCTCATCAAAGGTTGTATAGAGGAAACATATCTCAACATTATAAAGGCCATTTATAACAAACCCACAGCAAACATCATATTCAGCATTGAAAACCTGAAAGCTTTTCATCTAAAATCAGGAACAAAATAAGGATGACCATTCTCGCCACTTCTGTTTAATGTAGTAGTGGAAGTTCTAGCCACAGTAATGAGAGAAGAAAAAGAAATAAAAGCCATCCAAATTGGAAGGGAAGAAATAAAACTCACTATTTGCAAATGACATGATACTACATATAGAAAACCTGAAAGTCTCCACTACAAAACTATTAGAATTAATAAACAAATACAGTAAGGTTGCAGGAAACCAGATTAATATACAGAAATCTATTGCTTTTCTATACATTAATAATGAAATATCAGAAAGAGAAAGCAAGAAAACAATCTCATTTAAAATCTCATCCAAAAGAATAAAATACCTTGGAATAAACTTAGCCAAGGAGGTGAAAACTTATACTCTGAAAATTTTAAGACATTCATGAAGGAAACTGAAGATGATACAAAGAAATTAAAAGGTATCCTCTGTTCATGGATTAGAAGAATTAATATTGTTAAAATATCCATACTACCCAGAGCAATCTACAGATTTTATGCAATCCCTATCAAAAAATCCCGACATTTTTCACAGAACTAGAACAAATAATGTTAAAATTTACATGGAACCACAAAAGACCCCAAATAGCCAAAGCAATCTTGAGTAAAAGAACAAAGCTGAAAATATCACATTCCCTGTCTTCAGACTATAACATAAAGGTACACTAATCAAGATAGTATGGTACTGACACAAAAACAGACACATAGATCAATGGAATAGAATAGAGAACCCATAAATAAATTCACACACTTATGAACAATTAATTTACAACAAAGGAGATAAGAATATATAATGGAGAAAAGACAGTTTAGTCAATAAATGGTGCTGGGAAAACTGGACAGCTACATGTAAAAGAATGAAATTCTCACACCATATAGAAAAATAAACTCAAAGTAGATTAAAGACCTAGTTGTAAGACCTGAAACCATAAAATTCCTAGAAGAGAACATAGGCAGAATACTCTGACATAAATCGTAGCAATGTTTTTTTGGATTAGTCTCCTAAGGCAAAAGAAATGAGCAAAAATAAACAAATGGGACCTATTTAAATTTTAGACCTTTTGCACAGCAAAGGAAACATCAACAAAACAAAAAGACAATCTACTGAATGAGAGAAAATATTTGCAAATGATATGACTGATAAGGGGCTAACATCCAAAATATATAAATAGGTCATACAACTCAATGTCTAAAAGCCAAACAACCCAATTAAACAATGGGAAGAAGACCTGAACAGTCATTTTTCTAAATAAGATATACAGATGGCCAACAGGCACATGTAAAGATGCTCAACATCACTAATAATCAGATAAATGAAAATCAAAACCTCAAAGAGCTACCACCTCACATTTGTCAGTATTGCTATCATCAAAAAGTCTATAAATAATAAATAATGGCAAGGATGTATAGAAAAGGGAACCCTAGTACACTTGGTGGGAATCTAAATTGGTGTAGCCACTATGGAAATCATTACAGGGAGGTTCCTCAAAAAACTGAAAATAGAACTACCATATGATCCAGCATTTCTACTACGGGGTATATACCCAAAGAAAAAAAACACTAATAAAAAGATACATGCACCCCCATGTTTATAACAGCATTATTTACAATAGCCGAGATATGGAAGCAACTTAACTGTCCAGCAATAGATGAATGGATAATTGTCTAGCAACAGATGAATGGACACACACACACACACACACACACACACACACACACAATGGAATACTACTCGGCCATAAAAAAGAATGAAATATTTCCATAAAAAAGAATGAAATATTTGCAAAAACACAGATGGATCCAGATGTTATCAATATTATGCTTAGTGAAATAAGTCACACAGGTAAAGACGAATACTCTGTTATCACTTATATGTGGAATCTAAAAACTAAAACAATGATATGGCAAAACAGAAACAGACTCACATATAGAGAACAAACTAGTGGTTACCAGTGGGGAGAGGAAAGGGTAGAGGGGAGAGACAAGGGTTGAAGATTAAGAGGCATAAACTACAGTATAAAATAAATAAGCTATAAGGATATGTTGTACTGTATAGGGAATATAGCCAAAACTCTATACTAACTTTAAATGGAGTATAATAGATAAAAATATTTAATTACTGTTGTATACCTGAAACTAATATAATATTGCAAATGAACTATACTTCAATAAAAAATATAAAAAATTAAACAGAGGCGGTAGCTATGAATGTTCATAGTGGCACTATTTACAAGACATGGAAGCAACCTAAATGTCCATTGACAGACAAATGGATAAAGAAGATGTGGTATATATATATATATATATATATATACACACACACACACACACACACACACACATACAATGGAATATTTCTCAGCTACAAAAAAGAATGAAATAATGCCATTTGTAGCAACATGGATGGACCTAGAGATTATCATACTAAGTGAAATAAGTCAGACAGAGAAAGACAAATATCAGATGATATCACTTATGTGTGGAATTAAAAAATGATACAAATGAACTTATTTACAAAACAGAAATAGACTCATAGACATAAAAAACAAACTTATGGTTACCAAAGGGGAAAGAGGGAAGAGGAATAAATTGGGAATTTGGTATTAACAGATTCACACTACTATATACAAAATAGATAAACAACAAGGACCTACTGTATAGCACAGCGAACTATCCTCAATATCTTGTAATAACCTATGGAAAAGAATCTGAAAAAGAATATACATATATATATATCTATATAGATAGATATATCTGAGTCAGTTTGCTGTACACCTGAAACACTGTAAATCAACTATACTTCCATTTAAAAAAGGAAAAAAATTATATTAAAAAACAACAAAACATGAAAAACTTAAAAAAATAAAATAAAAAGGAGGCAGGAGGTTCATGATCAGAGACTGGGATATGATGACAGAAACAGAGTCTGCAGTGATGTCCCCTGAAGATGGAGGAAGGGGCCATGATCCAAGGAATCCAAGCAGCCTCTAGCAGCTGGAAAAGTCCAGGAAAGGATTCTCCCCAGGGCCTCCAGAAGAAACCCAGCCTTGACGCCTTGTTTTCAGATTTCTGCCTTTCAGAACTGTGAGTTAATAAGTGTTGTTTTAAGCCAAAAAACAAAACAAAAGAAAAACAAAATAGTTGTCACCAATGGATGTAGTAAATAGAGATCAGAGCAAAGGGAATAGAATTAATTACTTTTAATATTATACCTTTCTTTACTGTTTGAATATTTTACCATATGAATGTATCATTTTCTTAAGTTTTCAAATAGAGTAATGTATATAAAGAATCTAGTCTACACATATTAAATGCCCTCTAACCTGTAACTAGTATTTTCAAACCATGGCTTAACTGGATATGATATAGTTAAAAACTTAGATTTAAATGACTGTTCAAATAAAACAAGCTTGGTGGGTATAACAGAGACTTTTAAGAGCTCTTCTACATTTCCCTGCCTCACTTACAGTTAAACTGAGTTAAAGTTATTGGGTTCTGAAAAACAGGATGTGAGTAGAAATGATGGAAGCCTCTTCGAGTCCTAGCCCTTAAATATCCCAACATAGTTAACCATTTCCCTTCACCTGCCACAGTGACTTTGGAGGACTATTTTCCAGGTGGTGTAGCTACCAGATGGCTGCCAATATACCTGAGTCACTGAATGAACTCAGGAGTCACACCATCCACAGTGAGTACGAACCCTAGTTGTAAAAGCACTTTGAATTTGGAGGCTTATCTCTTGTAGCAGTTCATGTTGTTTACACTGACCTATACAGTTAAAAATGATGATGCTTAATCATTTGCCATTAATTTTTAAAAATACAAGGTTAAAAGATGAATGTTTTAAAATAGACAATGCATTAAATGAACACTGCCTTAAAACAGATTTTAAAGTGATTTTTCTCTCCTCGTCCTAAATTCCCATGTTGAGAGGAATTTATCAGAAAAAGAGAAGTTTTGTTCAGGCTTCTGTGCCCTCATTATTTCATTCATCATGCCAAGTAGTCCACTGCCTGCTGACAAACTTCACAGATCACTACCTAGGAACGATTGACAGCTGACATTACCTGTTAAGACTTTATTGAGCTAATTGACATTCACAGTCTGAGTATTAAAATGAGAATGAGTCAGGATAAGTCTTCCTTCTTCACTTATGTATTTGTTCAATTGCTTGACCTTTATGTTTGCTTGCATTGTTGTGACTTTAGATTGTAGGGAGGATTATAATTGCAAAATGCTGTTTTCATATGTATTTAGGCATTTTTGATCTAATACTCCTAAAAGTATCTAATAATTCTTTAAAGTTTCTGCTGTATATGATTATATCAAGCAAATAGTTTTGATACATTTTTAAGGTTATCACTGAGTCATTCTTTGACCCATATCAAATTAGACTAAAGTAAAAAGACTAGCAAAAACAAAACGTACAACCAATAAACTATCACTTGAGAACTCCTCTAGTTTGTCACATTTTTGAAGTATATTTCTAGACTAAACTACTTATTCGTGCCAAATCCTCACAACAGTTCTGCATGCTGGATATCATCTCTCTTTTACAATGGACAAAAATAGAGCTCAGGTAGGAGTTGATCAGTGATCAGCTAACTGATCAGTGGTGGGACCAGGAATCAAATTCTATCTTCCTGGCCCCAAAGCCTCAGTTACTTCTTCTTTGCCCTATAGCTCCAGTATCTATGTCAGTATTCTTGTGTCTCCAACTGGACCCTATTAACTAAGGTACATTGATAAAATACTTAAGACCTAACTTTTCTTCTAGCTTAAAGGAATCATTTGGTTTAACTATAAACTACAAACAGCTCCTGAAGTTGCTGAAGAGAACGCCATATCTACTTGGAATTTTCAGAATTCATCTTGAAGCAGGCTTGGGAGTTACAAGGAGGTAGATGAGGGATGAACATGATGAGACTGTATATCACTTTGATTACAATGTGGCCACACAGGGATCGTTTATCATCTTCATTTTACTGATGGGTAAAAGCAGTCTAAAATAATCTAACCCTTTCCCCAGTGTCATGGATTTGTTAGGTTAAGGACCTCGGATTGAAATCCAAGTTTGTCTGACGCCAAAATCCTTTTCATTTTACCATATTTTTTCCCAGTTCTTTCCTCAAGGCCTGTTGATTTAAACCTTTTTGTTTTTTTAATGGGCTTCCTAAACAGAAAGAGTAAAGATAATGAAACCTTTTCACCTTAATGGCTTGGTAATCATTATGAAAACTACTGTTGAATAATACAACTTTGTCTACCTTCTAGTTTTTCTGTCTCCTTCTAATTATAAAAATTATAGCAATTTCTGCCCTTTTCTTCATCCCCTTTTTGTGTGGTTTCTAATCTGCTATAAGCCACAAAATACTACAACCAGATCAATTAAGAATATTTTCTTAACTATGCCAATAAGGTTCTGTATTAAGACCTTCTACATAGTAGCACAATGATTTTTAATGCAGATCTTTGTCTCTGGTGAGATCTCCCTGTTGGTTTTGTTGACGTGTAAGTCTACATTTTTGATGACTGAATCTCCAGGAGACTCAATATAGATTAATCAATAAAAGTTGTGAAAACTGATTTAACTATTTAGGAAGAAAAGGTAAAATATTGCATCTTATCCTGCTCCCAAATTAATTCCAGATGGATTAGAGTTCAATGTTAAAAAAAAAAAAAAAAAAGAAATCATGAAAGAGCATGTAAGTAAATATTTATATGATTTTGGAATACAGAAGCCCTATCTAAGCATAACATTAAGGAAGAAATCGTGAAGTAAAAAGTTATAATGATTATGCAATTTTTTAAACTTCTAAAATTAAAAAAAAATCAAAGGAAAAACTGCAAGGAAAATGTTGGTATGTACAAGTAATAATATAAATTACATATAAAAATATTTTTAAATCGATCATAAAAAACTAAACTCTCTTGAAGAAAATAGTACAGTCTATGGATACAAAAATCACCCATAAAGTAGTCAGTAAACATGTAAAAATGGTCAGTCTCACTAACAATTTAATAAATACATAATAACAAATGAGATGCTATTCATTTACAAATTGGAAAACTATATTTTTAAATGAGAAATTGGTGAGGTACTCTCACATACTGCAAGTAATAATATAAACTTATATAAACTAATTTCTAGAAGGAAATTTGATAATATGTATCAAACTTATTAAGAAATGATCCAATACCTTCTATCAGTAAGCCTATTTCTAAAAATGTATTCTAGGAAAATATTCAGACTAATGTGCTAGGATGTATATATAAGGATATCCATGGACCATTATTTATTATAGTGAAGTACTAGAAACACCTAAATTCAAAAAAAAAAAAAAAAAAAGGATTAGTTAATTATAGAATACCATGCATCCAGGTGATGGGACACTATTTAGCTATTAATAATTATACCCACAAAGAAAATTTATGGAATACAAAAGTACCCACATAATATAGAGGACATATATATGATATATCTACATACGCATATGTCTGTGCAACTAAAAGAAAGTGTGTAAAATATTAATGGTAACTAACTCTGTATGCTGTTTATTTTATATTCACTTCTGCATTTTCAAATTTTTCTAGAAGGAACTGAGATTACTCTTAACACTTGGAAAAGCTTGATATTAAACATATGTATGATGTAAAAATAATACAGTCTAAGATTACACATCTCTGCCCTCTTAAACTTGGGTGTGGCCGTGTGATTTACCTGACCAATGAAATGTGAGCAAAAGCCACATGTGGTACTTCTGGGAACAAGTGTGAAGTGCCAGGACATGTTTGTCCACATCTTTGGTTCCTTCCTCCGATACTAAGAAAGCAATGACAAGAGCTTCTTCATCGGCCTGCATTCCCAAAGTGATTATGATGAGCAGAGCCCCTTTGTTGACCCACAATGGCCATGTAGCGTATTTATTTGTTTTATTTGTTTTTCTGTTTTAAGCCACTGAGATATTTGAGTTGGTTTTTGTGTGTGTTTGAGTATGCAAAGACACCCAAATTTCAAACTGGTGTATATAAGACCACACACACTGAGAGTTTGGAATGTCTGAATTTTTCTACCCATTACCAAGTCAAGATAACCTATTACTGTTTTAATCCCCGAGTAAAGTAACCATTTCAGTAATACTCTTCATTTATAAAAATCACACTATGACAGCCTTAATAAACTTTAAGTTTTAAAGCAAAGAATGAAGTCTACATCCCTCTCGTGCACAGACCTTGTCTGAGAAATGGGAATAATGATCCAATTCATTTGTGTTCTCTTAGCTAAAATTCCCCTTCTCGGAAAGCAATAAATACCTTTCTGTTGGTAACTTTCTGTTTACCACCGCACATTTCTGGAGGGCAGCCAGCTGGCACAGGTCCTCTTATTGGCACAAAGAGCACACAGCTGGGTTGCTTATGCTTCTATTTCTCTGGAAGGCATCCTAGTGGCTCCCATAGTCACCAGGAGCCTAAACAGATGCTAATCAAAATATAAGCAGGATTCACAGAGGTCAAAGGTCACTCATACAGTATCTAGTTATTGCTTATGCGTAGCTATTTAAACATAGCTGTTTATTTTCTCAATGGTTTTGAATCAGATCAGTTCACTATAGTAAGAAAATGATTATAACATTTTTTAAATCCTATTTGACCCAAAAATATAAGCAATTAAATGAAAGATGACAAAAATCAATGAATTGGACATTATGAAAAGGACATAATATATTTAGGTTTGTACAATAAGGCAATTCTCAACTAGCAGTTTTATTTGAAAATGAATGAAGACTTTCTGTCTTTATTAATTCCCCTCACTTAGCAGCATGTAAACTAAAATTGATAGACCTGGACTTTTCAGTGACTTTTAGGTTATATCCCTCTCACTATAATTTTCATTTAAAATAAACAACTGCAAAACCTCTATGAAACAGAGACCAAGAATAAGTCTTATAAAGGTTAAATTTGCCCAAAGATATATCTTGACCAGCTAGAAATTGCTGAATTGTATGACTTGTCTAGTTGCATTCACAGCCTAATATATTCTCTAGTTGGCAGGCTTCCAAAATTAAGAATAATCATGCATTTTTGGAACTGAAATTGCAACATTTAATTCAGCCCTCTTATCCTGACTTTAATGCAGTTAAATTAAGAACTGTAATTTTAAAAAAAAATTAAGTCATCCAATTTTTCATTTTGGTAAAGCTTGTTATGGAATAATGCAAATATCTAAAAAGTTTCCATTTATATTACATGTAAAATAATCCTGTACAATAAATTATAGCTTTTGTTTAACACTATTACAATCACATAAAGGTGTTACAGACTCAAAAATATTCAAAGGAAGGGTGAATGAAATGGAGAGACATATACAGAAAGCACAGAGGATTCTACCATAATGATGACACAGGTGACCATTTCTGTCACAGTGTCAGGCATTGAAGCAGTGCTAAACAATGCTTTATGCAAAAGTCAGTAAATGGGGCAACTTTTGAAAGTGGTGGACCTTTTTTCAACAGATTTCCTAATTCAACAAATCAAGTTTCATTTATTTGAGTTATGGCATTACTCTGAGTAAATGTCAAGGATTTTCTGATTAGCTTTGTGGATAGAAAGTATAGATAATTATCGACATCTCTCCTCACCAGTTTTATCTGTTTCCGTCCCTCAAAGGCAATGCCTTTTTTGTAGCAAGGTAAAGTTATCTGCATTAGTGGCTAAGGGGAAATGCCTAATACTTCTGCCCCAACTGGATGGCATCTGTTTGTTTTACATGTCCAGATAGAAATGCAAGCCTGTGCCTAAAGTGATAATCATCTTAGCTGCTGAAGTTTTCACTGTCTATGGATATCCACAAGGATGATCTGCTTGTGGCTTGGTGATTTATAACCTTATGAGACTTCACAATAAAATAGCTAACTTATACTCTGAGTTACTCAAGGTATTTTCTATTAACATGATCTTCTGCAATATTTATCTTCTTTTTGTTAATACATGTGCTTCAGTGGTCCTTCTTATCTTTGAATTTTAAATAAGGTTGCAGTTTTGACTATATAAAGCAGGTTCAGACATTCAAAAGCCAGAAAGATAATTCAAATGAATTAATTTAGTAGGCATTGAAAGATGTATGTTTAATACATAGATAAATTCTTTACTTCAATGTAGAAGTATGCTCTCCCCCTTTTTTAAGTAAACATATAACTTTCTTGCTCTTTCTTGATCCCATGTTCCCACTTTGGGTAAAGACATGAGTACAAGACATAATTAACTTTTCTCTCTTCTGTAAGAAAAACAAAAGCAAAAATATGAACATTAATTCCAACGTATATAAGTATTCGGTACTGGGAAGACAACTGGAGTGATAACTGTAGAGGCTGATAAATGCATGCATGTCTTGCTTAAAGCACCAGTTGCCACCAACCAATGGAGGGAATGTAGTATGAATGTAACCCCAATCTTAAAATATAGCACTTTTTTTTTTTTCAGAAGGAGTCAGCTATTGGGGGTTTTCATTGAGTCATTCAATAAATATGTATTGATAGTCCCAATATACCAGACACTATTCCAACGTCCCGAAATATACTAGTAAGCAAACAGAAAAATAAACATCCTAGCCCACATGTAGTTTACAATATATTGGGGAGACATAAAATAAACAATAAACAAACAACAAGTAAATCACATAAAACATCAGAATACAAAAACTGCTACGGAAAGAAAGAAACGAGCAGAGTAAGGGAGACTGGGCGCACACTGGTCAGGAGGAGAGTGTGCTGTGGGGGATGACTGTGAAATTTTACAGATAGCAGCCGAGGTAAGCCTGGCTGGCATCTGAGCAAAGACTCGGAAGCAGTGATGGAGTTGACAATGAAGCTATTTAGGAGATGAGCATTCCAGGCAGAGGGAAAAGCCAGTTCAACGACTTGAAGGGGGAGTGAACATGGCATGTTCCAACAAAAAAGAAGGCCAGCATGGGTGAAGAAGAAACAAAGAGAATATTTTTAGGTGAATTAGAATCGATTACAAATATTGATAACAAATTTACATAATAATTACTCAATTCTGAGAAATGTCAGTGTTGGGAGGGCCAAACAAAATACATCTGTGGACTGTCAACTTTCTATCCCTAGCCCTGATCTATGACTTATTAAACTGCTAACATTTTTTAGGCGGGATTGTTTAAAATTTTGATTTCATTGAAGTTTCCTAAGAGTATTCAGAAGGTGAATGGATAATCATAGTTAAATGAATCCTTCTTAGCGTTTTTTCCCCCCACTCGCAGAGTGGAAATTAAGCAGAAACTACGGATTCTATTAATTCATTCAGAAAAGTGCACTAATGTGCAAGTAGTATGCTAGGTGAGTGGAGCGCAGAGACATGGGAGATAATTCCTGATCTCAAGGAGTTTACAAGCACCTAAAGAGAAACTGTCACTAGTGAATTATGATCCTTGGGAGTAGAGAATAGGAAATGAGTGAATACTTTTATAAATACTAGCTATCATAACTTTCATTTTCACAGGTCCAAACAAGCCACACTGCTAACAATGTTTCTATTAGTAATGAAAACAGTACTTGTAATTATGACAATACAGAGTTTACAAAGTCCTCTCACATACAATGTTGCATTGACATAGTGTTTTATTTTGCCATATGGCTAGAATTAAGACAAAACAGCTCAAACAATTTGTTTAATTAGAGTCAGAGTGACTTGATTTAAACTAATCACAAAAGCAAAAATGTACTTGTTTGCTTATTTTTAATCTTTATAAGTTTCCTGATACATAACCCCACCTAACAAGTTATCTCCCCCAAATATAATCACGGTTTTATTTTGCATCCAACATCTAAATAAGGCCTAGAACAGGAAGCCATTCAATTTCTAGGAATTGCGCTGAGGTTCTTTTATGGCTGTGGGTGTCAATTAGGAATGATGGATTACAATCTGTTCAGCTGAAATTAATTCCATATAGTATCTACACAATGTATCTATGCATTCTGTTTAATGTAAAAGATTGCCTTTCACTGTAGGAATTCCATACCCCATCCCCAAAGTCTGTCAGTTCTTTAGAAGTGGCCTTGGATAACATGGGTAAGATAACAAGTCAGTCTCAAAATATGCACAACAGAATGCCTTTGCCTCTTATTCATCTGTTGTGGATCTCACTAGCAACACTTTAAGTAACAATCGGAATGCTAAGTTTTTAATATTTTTCAACATTTACCAAAGTCTCATTTATGATAGATGTTCTAATGTTAGCCATCAGTTTCGCTGATAGGCATTGTCACTATATTTAGTTTAGTCATCAGAAGGCTACATATATAGACCTGCCTCTTAAACAATGAGCTTCTCAGAATTCATTTCACGTCTAATCCTGTAGCATTTTCCTCCATGACTGAGGTTTACTCTAATATCTTTTCTGGCTTCATCTAATTCTACCTAGATGTTCCATATGTGTCTCACTCTCTAATACTAAACATTTTTTCTTATCTTTCACCCAAATCAGTTTCACTTTTTAAAATAATGACCATGATTAATGGCACTGCTTTTCATTTGCAGATCTGCAATTTGACATCATTCTAATAATTCTTGAACCACATTTTTTAAATTAATTCACGTCTCTGCATTTACTTGATCCTTTCTTAGTATAAGTCTTCATCCTTTTCCACAAGAGGTTGCTGAAGCCTTTAACGTGTCTCCCTGCTTAAGGAATCCCCCACATAAAATGGCATTACTAAACGGCATATATAGTCAAAAACCATTCCCTTGTATATTACCATTAAATGACTCCCTGCTGTGCGCAGGCTAAAGTTTAAACTCCTATGACACAAGCCCAGCCATGCGGACAACCCCAGCCTGTCTCTCTAATTTCATCTTTGACTGCTTCCCTAAATATACGCCATGTCACATTACGTCTTTCTTTGTGCCACCCCTGTTATTAATGTAGAACCATACTTATTACAGAGTATTGCAATTGTGTCAGAGCATAGTCCTTCCATTCAACTATGAGCTATTAGAAAACAAGTATGGAATATTATTCACTTTTGTCTCCCTAGCGTAGTATCTTACACATAACAGGCACTCCATAAATGCCTATTTAGTGAACAAATGGCCTTCCCAAAAGTCGATGTGTTGTTCATCTCTCATTCATGGAACAGAGTCAGTATATTCCTCTGAGGTAGAAATGGTATAAAAATAACTTTATAATTTATATTGTTGTGTGTGAACGTACATAGGAATTTTATTTCCCTAATTCAATCAGTAGGTGGTAAATCCTATTGAGGCTAACTAGAGACATTATTCATTTCTGCACTATGGAATGATAATGAGTGTTAAAGATTTAGTGACTCTGAAAATGCACCTACTGATTTACAATGACCAACCACAGCACTCTGTAAATATGATTTTTAAAGCCATTATACATTTATATTTTAATAATACCTTTCAGAGATTCTGATTCAACTTCTATCTTTTGACTTCTAGCCATGCATACATAGGCCAAATTTACTATATATTCATAACAAAATCAAAGGTTAGGCAGCAATAATTCAAGATAACCTGTGTTTCAATGATTTCAAATGTTTGTCTTCTGGTCCAAATTAGCTCATTTTCCCAAAAGGTGGCCTCATTCCTGTTTGAATGTTCCTGCAACATTAACAGGCACATACAATGGAGTGAAACACATTCATCCAGATAATTTTCAGCAGAGTCAGACGACCAGGAAGGAGCAAGGTCTCTGACAGGGATCCATCTTGATACAATAATTAGGCTTGTTCTAGGACTATAGACCAATTAATTTCATGTTCCAGGGAATCACAGTCTTGTAGACAGAAAATGGCATTTGAATAAGATGGTGACAAACAACATGCATTATATAAAAAGAATTTGGACTCTGGGAAAATCAAAACCTAGTACGTCAGATATTTTTAGACACAGAGAGAGTATGGAAATAAGAAACCCAAATGCAACTGAAAACATACAGAGGGTATAAGTAGGTAAGGATGGAAATATTGAAAAGGTGAATGGCAGAAGACCATGAAGGAACAGGAAGACCAGATAAAACACTGGACTTTCACAGACACTGAAGGCACTGAAATTTCTGGGCAAAAAACGCAATTCAAGAAAATACATCACATTTTTCAACAAAAATATACTGTTTTAAATTATTCAATACATGGTACAGCCTACGTATAAATATAAAAATTTAAGGTTATATATATTTCTCCTCAAAGCAAGTGATTTTCAGTAATGACGAATGATGATATAAGGAACAGTTGGAAAAAAAGAGAAAATATGGTCCAAAAATATTTTTTAGATGTCTTTGAAATCATCAGTTTAAAAATATAGTGAAGAATAATGGAATCAAGATCCAAGAGAAGAAAAACACACATGAAGGTGAGCCTGGCATTTGGAGTTCATTTTCTCCTGAAGCTTTGGCTGCTTGTCAGACAATTTTGATAGAGGAGGCTAAGAAACTGAGAAAGAAGGACGAAAGTTGAAGCTGAGAGCCCAGCCAAAGGATGGGTTCTGTAAACACTCCAGGCTTTGCATTGAGAATCTGAGGAATAAGAGTGAACTAGAGGGCTTCCCTGGTGGCGCAGTGGTTGAGAATCTGCCTGCGAATGCAGGGGACACGGGTTCGAGCCCTGGTCTGGGAAGATCCCACATGCCGCGGAGCAACCGGGCCCGTGAGCCACAACTACTGAGCCTGCACGTCTGGAGCCTGTGCTCCGCAACAAGAGAGGCCGCGATACTGAGAGGCCCGTGCACCGCGATGAAGAGTGGCCCCCGCTTGCCGCAACTGGAGAGAGCCCTAGCACAGAAACGAAGACCCAACATAGCAACCAATCAATCAATTAAATAAATAAATCTTTAAAAAAAAAAAAAAAAGAGTGAACTAGAAATAGACTTGACCTTCCAAAGACCAAAGCTAAACTTTGAATCATCTCAGTCACTAATTGGAACAAGGTGATATACCACTGATAGTGCTTCTAGACAGCTGCCTGCAAGATGCCAGCACAGAATCTCTTTGGAAAAAGATAATATCACACTTGGGCCTCAAATCAGACTTCAATTTTTAAAGAAACATTGTCTGGTACTCAAAAAACAAAAACAAAACAAATAAACAAAAACAGGCAAAAGAAACTCAAGACCATGAGACCAAAACCCAGGAGAAAGGATGGACATTAGAAACTTACCCACCAGAATTGGAGATGA
This sequence comes from Balaenoptera borealis, assembly GCF_965194805.1. Taxonomy (NCBI): domain Eukaryota; kingdom Metazoa; phylum Chordata; class Mammalia; order Artiodactyla; family Balaenopteridae; genus Balaenoptera; species Balaenoptera borealis. The sequence continues at coordinate 23,307,031 of NC_138863.1, forward strand.
TGAAGAAATCAGTCACAGATGTTAATTTCTGAACTGGAAGATGGATCCAAAGGAAACAACCTGGCTGACATAGGGAGAGCTTAAGAATATGGAAAAGAGCATACGATACAAAGGGAATAAAAGGTAAAAAATTATAAAAATGTAAACTGGTATCCCAGATAGAAATAGAGAGAAAATGGTGAAGAAGCAATACTTGAAAAGATAATGGTTGAGAATTTTCAAAACTGATAAACAACATCAAGACATAAATTCAAAAAGCATGACAAACCACACGCAGTAAAAATAAAAAGAAAAACATACTTATATATATCATAATGTAACTGCTGCAAACCAAAGATGAAGAGAAAATCTTTAAAGAAGCCAGAGGGAAATACAGATATATTGCATTTGAAGAAGGAATAGTGAGAATCACAGCCAACTTCTCAACAGAACAAAGGAAGCCATAGATGATGGACCAGTATCTCAGAAGTGCTGAAAAGGGGTTCCCTGGTCGTGCAGTGGTTGAGAATCTGCCTGCCAATGCAGGGGACACGGGTTCGAGCCCTGGTCTGGGAAGGTCCCACATGCCGCAGAGCAACTAGACCCGTGAGCCACAACTACTGAGCCTGCGCGTCTGGAGCCTGTACTCCGCAACAAGAGAGGCCACGACAGTGAGAAGGCCCGCGCACTGCGATGAAGAGTGGCCCCCGCTCGCCACAACTAGAGGAAGCCCTCGCACAGAAACGAAGACCCAACACACCCAAAAATAAATAAATAAATAAATTTATTTTTTTTAAAAAAAAAGTGCTGAAAGAAAATATTTGCTCTCCTAGAACTGTGTACTCAGTGAAATTATCTTTCAAAACTGGAAATAAAATAAAGGCATTTCAGACAAAATCAACTGGGAGAATTTTTTTATGAGTAGGTTTACATTAAAAGAAATTTTTCTTTAAATCTTGAGTTAGAAAGAAAATGATTTCAGAAGGAAACTTAAGGATATATGAAGGAATGATTAGAAATGAAATAGGTAAGTAGTTGAGTATATCTAAAAAATTGACTGTATTAACAATAGCAATGAAGTCTTACAGAGTTTAAAATATATACATATGTAGATATGTGACAACAGTGGAATACTCAAAATGTAAAGGGAATAAATAATATTCTAAGATCATGGTAAAAGTACTAATTTGCACTAGAATCTGATGAGAAGATGACTCAGGGAGAATCTCTAATATGTCCACTAAACATTACCAAGCTAGTAGAGAGAAAAAATGGAATAATTATTGTAATAATAAATTAGTAAAAATAAAGCCATAAAGAAGAAAGAAAGGAATATAAAACAAGAGGGACAAATAAAATGAAAATTATCAGATAGTAAAATTTAGCCCAATACATGGGTGGCTAGACAGAAAGTAAAACTTTCTGATACAAAACTAAAGATACAAAACTGAAATATATGGAAGCAAAAATGGTAAAAAAAGAAAAAAGAAAAAATAGCTACCATGCAAACACCAAAAAGAAATCTGGCCCAGCTAAAATAATACAAGCAGACTTTAATACAAATGTCTAAAACAAGTGAAAAGGGACATCCAGGATATTAATAAATTTAATTCATTGGGTAGATATAAAAATTCTAAGGTTTCTGCACATTGCCTCAAAATGCAAACTTCAATTGTTTAAAGAACAATAATGCCCATCACAGCATCTCACAAAATTTCCTCCAAAATAATACAGAAGAGCACAAAGAACAAGAAACCACAAAAATCAAACCATCAGCATAATCTTCCAAACTTAAAAAAATATAAGTAAACAGAAAAAACCACCAAATTCCAGCAAACAACTTCTGACACCTCCCCCTGCTGCAAAACTTAGAGGGCAAGAGCAAACTGAGAAAGACAGCCAGGAAAGAGGAATGCTAGCAAGGCATAACCATCTACACAAAGAGTAAGTCCGTCCTACATTATAAAATAATAAAATCGTTTCCTGGTAGAGGATTGGGATTCCAGGGGGAGGAATTTTAAAACGTGCACATAAGTGGTTGTCTTCAAAAGGCATAGTTTCTGGGAAGAAAGAGCCAAAGAGAGGAAGATGTGAGCTTTGGCAAATGAATAGTGAAAAGGAAAAAATGCAAGTCGAAAAATTTAGGATCCTACAACACAAAAGGAACCAAATATTGGAGGATACATAACTCTGCCCATAAATTTTAAAAAATACGCTAAAAAAACAGCTTTGATATACAGATAGAAAAGGGCACTAGTGAATTAGGAATCGTAGAAACAGCCCCAAATCAACAAAAATGAACGGAAGAAAAAAATTAATACATACAGGGTTATTACCAAAAAAATCAAAAAAAAAAAAGACTGGTCACATCTGAACTGATGAAAATTCCCCTTCAAAAGCAGCCATGAAGCAGAAGAAAACTGCATGACACAATTCAAAACAACTAAATGCAGTCAAAGAAGCACTTGAAGAAGTATCTTGAATTGGAAATTCCATAGTTAAAAACAGAAATAGGCCAAAAAAGGAAGAAATAAAAACAGAGTTGACTGAACTCAAGAAGGAAATGGAAGAAAAAGACAAAATTATCTCAGAAATGAAAGATAAGGGAAAAGGGATTCAAATTAAAATTTATTAAGGAATAATGAAGAAAGGTAGGAAAACAACCAAGGGGACAAAAATAAGAAAGTAGTACAAAATTTCAAAGAATGTGAGGGAAATGGAACACAGGACAAGAAGGGATAACATTCACATAATCATAGTATCTAGAGAAGTAAAATAAAACCATGAAAGAGAAATAATAGTTAAAACTGAACTTCAAGACCATTTTCCATAAATTTTAAGAAGGCTCCAACCTACATATTGAAAAGAGTCCAACTACAATTGGGATATGTTAACCCAAAATATCAACTCTAAGATATATCCTAGTAAAACTACTAGACCTTTAAAAAAATAATAAAAAAATTCAAGGTCCCAGGCAAAAAGATCAAGTAACTTACAAAGGGAAAAAAAAGAGAGTATACTGGCATTTCCCTTTTAAGAAACAAACCAAAAAAAAAAAAAAAAAAACGGGGAGAGAGAGAGAGAGAGAGATCAATGGTACAGCATGTTAAAAAAAAAAAAAAGTTCAATAAAAGTGAGTATGAACCAAAAATTTTAAATGCAGCCAAATATCAAGGCTATGGAAATATCAAGGCTATAGAAAAACAACTTTAAACATATAAGAATTTAGGGAATTCTGTACCCCATGCCCTTCTTCAGAATCTATTAGAGCTTTATTCAACCAAGAGATGACTGAAAATGCTTCTGCAAAAGGACTGAGGGAGAACATTTTAATATATATAAGTCTAAGACTAAAATAAAAGTTGGATAAGAGTGAATAGCTAATGTATAAATGCCTATAAACAGTGAAATAGAAAAATAAATTCTAATTTATTCATATAACAAAGTACTAAACTGCAACAGAAATGCAAGTACTATAGTTACATACAACATGGAGGAATTTCACAAACATATTTCTGAGTAAGAGAAGCCAGACACAAAGGCATACACTCTCTATGTATTCATATGCATTGTGAACACAGGCAAATGTGACAACAGGGCTTGATGGCAGGATAGTTGCTAGTGCTGGGGAGAAGGGAGGGAACAGAATGAGGAGGTGCCAGGAGGGATTAGCTACAACTTTGTGTTCTATTGTTCTAAATGGATGTTATACTTCATTTTAAAAGTAGGTTTATAAAAAAGGGAAAAAAAGTCCAGGGATAGAGATTACTGAAATTGTGGTTAAGTAGTGTCATAAATACTTGGATTTGCTCAGTCTCCTACTTCTGGGAATTCACTTTTCCTCCTTTCTTATCCATGGTATCTTTTTAACTCATTCTTTTCTGCTTCTTTCAATTTGATCCTTTTCTTTAAACTTATATCTCGGCATATACAGCCACTTTTCTTTTTCCACAGAACTTCTCCCTTAGTTTCTGAAGCAGGAAGTTGTTTTTGTTTTTATATGGGGGTCTTTGTTAAAAAGTCAGAGACTTTGATTACAAAGCAATACATGGAAACTGTGTCAAGAATTACATATACCACATTAGTGAGAGAAAAATTTTTAAGTATGTATATGTGAGTACAGATATTTCAAGTTTGAAGAATCTAAAAGACTTTAAGCCTACCCAAACTGATGGCAATGGTGATCTACCATGGCCTTTCCAACAAGGATCTTGGTCAGGGTGTATATATGCGTTTTGTAGGTCAGGAAAGAGACTGAATAAGGACTTCCTATTGCCCATTTCAGGCTTGATCAGTGTGGTTTAACTTGAAGGGAAGGATTTTTTTTTAAATCCACAATTTTCTAGAAGCAATCTTAATTCACTAATAGTAAGATGTTTTGTTTTGTACTTTTCTGGTATCAAACCCACATGCCCTTTCAGACACTGTGAGGTATGATTGAAGATATTATACCCTTCTATAAAATTACTTGGCTCCAACCCATTTCTGACTTCACTTTGGGAACCCACATTCCTTCCCTGCCTCAATCACATGCATTCAGATATACATACACGCTTCTTCCTTCTACTAAGTTCCCTTCCTAGCCATTGATATTCCTCCCCCAGCCATACATACTGAATAGGGCTCCCTTAGTCTAGACTGGAATTAAAGTGTATCCCATTAATTATTTGTTTCTTCTAGGTTGTAGGTCACAAATGGAGTTCAAGGTAAAGACTTTTCATAGCACTTGAATATGCAAGAAGAGCATAATTAAGAAAGTTTATCATTATAGAATTCAAACTCTTCTAAACATACTGCTAGCAATAGGAGACATGAAAAATCTTACTTTCATAACAATATTATTATGAATATATAATATATAACATTTATAAAGTACCTTATGCAAAAAAGTACATTTGAGTTTTTCTTTTTCCTCAGGTAAAACTTTATATTACAATAATAATTTTACCATATTCTGTAAGAAATTTAATTAATGGTAAGAGAACTTCAAGGCTCTCTCTCATTAATGGGATAAAAGAAATAGGTAAAAGGTCAAATTTTGGACAAACAGATTTTATTATCTGGCATTTGATAATTAGGTGATTTTGAAACCTAGATTTCAAAAACTAACCCATTAAATTGACTGTTTTTCCACTAAATTAGAATTAACTTTAGATGTTTTCAAAGTCTTTAGAATGACTTAGGAAGTTTACAACACAGAGTCAGGCAAAACCATCAGAGGTAGACAAAACACAATTTAAGCCTCTAAAAGAAGTGTGTGTCTAACAGATGGGAAGAATATGTACTTTTCAGAATAGAATGAAAACATAACTAGATTAGTTGAATGCAATCTTGTGAAGCAATTTGTGCTTGGTTTACAAAATTTCATCCATTCTAATCAGGCAATAAAGAGACAAGATAATAAGATATATGATTTAAACCCAGAGGCACACGCAACCTGACCACTCCATTTTTAGGTTTGGGTGTGCATTACAAAAACTATGAAAGAGGAGTTCAGCCTTATGTCAGGGTTATGAGAAGAACTGCTTCACATATTGGCAGCAACGGATCCTGCAGTCCAGCCAGAATCTCTGGTTAATAGGCAACCTCAGGCTGTTCATAAAGTCATTCTTAAGCAATATAATTATCCACCTGGCAACCAAATAGCTCTAACTCTGGGGCAATTTTGAGTAAGAATAGAGATAAAGAAGCAAGTCTAATCTATGATTTTAATCTGGGGTCATATTTTCAAAGAAATTCTGAGGACACATCTAATAGAACATAAATACAGTGTCAACTTTAATCTTATTAACTATCCTTTAAATATGTAAGAATCAAAGTTATAAATTGAAAGACAAATACAGAGAAAACATATCCTTGATACTATTCTACAAACTAAAATATAAGTATGTATATTAAAAACCAAAGGAAATAAATAGTATTTAGGATGTTTAAGTGTTAGAATTTTGGAATGAAGTATACATGCTTTTTAAAAATAGATCAACATTTTGTTAATATCAAAAAAACAAAGCATTGAAATTAATACAGCAAAATTCTTCTGCATTTTCTATTATGTAAAAATATTATAATCTTCATGGTAAAGAGAGAAAAAGCTGCAGATAATAATCCATGACCTCAATTTCACTGGAGAATTGTGGTTACACATTCCTGACATGCCATTAAAAAGGATATGAATGAACTGCCAGATGAAGAGATACATAGGTCAAGGTCCCGAACACAGGAGCTTCTGTCCATGAAGTTTGAGGCCTGTCACATGGATGTATTCTGGTTCACCAATCTGGAAGCTTCTGTGGTTTATTTTTTATGTTATATTAATAATAACAGAAACAAATCATTATTTGGAGAATAATTTCTATTAGTCTAACTGATACAGTACCCCACTTTCAGAGACAGGTGATTTGAATCTGGGTTAGTTAGGGCATATGCAAAGGCCCAGTCACAGGAGGGGCAGTGAAACATCAGAGCACCTGAAATGGCAGGTGCCAAAACTTCTTACTAGCACATATCTGAAAATAAAACCTGAGTCCAAGAGCCAAAATATTGAGGTAGGTTGAACAGCAAAGAGAGAGAGACAAAGAGTGGAAGCGAAACAAAGAAAATATAGTAGCATTGTTTGAACCCCTCTGATCCAACCATCCCTAAATCCAGAACTGGCACATGGGCTTCTCAATCACATTAACCAATGACTTCCCATCTTTTAGGTAAAACTAAGCTACTTTGAGATGAGTTTTGACTTAATGCTAGCTTGAGATGGATTTCTGTCAACAGCAACCAACAGAATCTGAAGCAACAATGACAGGGACCCAAGCTTTACACTGCATTAACTAATGGAAGCTACCTACACGTTCTGCCCAGACACAAAATGGGCGGAGGGACGGCATGAAGAATAAGATAATGTAACAGGCAGAGAGAGCACTTTGATATCAAGGTAAAGTAAATCAAGATTTATCAAGCATTTCCCTAACTCAAGCACTCAAATTTCTCTGACCATGTAAAATAAAATATTGGGACATGATGGTAAGATTGGAGTACAAAATTAAAGCTCATTGAAGCAGAACAAGTCAAAGTTCTATAAGACTGAGTGAGGTGTTTATGGGGGTGTTAAAGTTACCCTTATTTTGACAGGATTTGTGGTAGAATAAATTGGGTTTAAGTAAGAACACAAAGCTTACAAAATGAGAAAAATATTTTTAAGAAACAACCTAAAAATATAGGAAGATTCTTATTAACAGTAACAATATGAAGGCTTGCCATGTGCTGAGCACCTGACTAAATTCTATACAGACATTTTATTATTTAACTCTAATAAAAGTTATTTTTAAAGGGGGTATTACAAACCTGATTTTATAAATGATAAAACTGAAGGTCAGAGAAATTAATTTGCCCAAAGTCTCAAAGTTAGAAAGAAACAAGGCATGAGCAATGCGACTCTCAACCTCATACTTTTCATCAAAATGCTTAAAGACTAAGAGGGTTTTCATTATTGCACGGTATTACATGATATACTGAGAACGGAAAGACTGCATGTAAAAGATTTAGTCCAGGGTTGCCACTAATGATGATTAATGCAAATGTTCCCATAAAAGAAAAGGGATTTAAAGGTATTTGAAAAGGAATTAAATGGTATTAGGAAAGGAATATCATTTCAGATAAAGATTTGCTGGTTGTGGGTAACATGAAGAAATACAGTACATAATACAATACAGTTAGTATTTCTGACCCTTAAATAACTCATTAACTACTTGACTGGATAAGACATTAAGTCAAGTTTAATGGCATGATAAGAGTAAAATAATCTAATTAGATAATACAATTATGTTAAAAGCAATTTTATTTGTGTTAAATGATATAGATTTAATGATACAGTATCAGAAGTCTACAGTACCACACATTTTTCTAAATGCCCAATATCTTTGTTGCTTGATGTATGGGGCTGAAATAAATTTGACTGCCTTCAGAAAAAAGCCACACCGATCTTTTGTGTCATCTCCCTCTCTGCCTAACGCCTCCACTAGCCACAGAGATTTCTCCCACTCCCTCAAGTTTGAAAACCCCTAAACTTGTTTTCAGTTGCCCAATTTAGTCCTACTCACGATCCTACCAATTACTGACGAAAAGCTGCAGCAAAATGTGATTAAGTGATTTACTTAATATTAAACAGCTGATAAATAATAGTGCAAGGACTAAAACTCAGGGCTTATGACTCTAAGCCCAGTGTACTTTCAGCTACATCGGAGTGAAAATTTGAGAATGACTTAAGATAATTCTCAGATATCTCAGTTTATTATCAGATAGTAACTAAAAGACATAAAGCATAAAGGGAATAAAGGCATATCTGCCTTTAATACAAGGGAGAGAAGGTAACTGCATGAAAGGTGAGCTGGTTCCAAAGACCAGGGTTAGTTACTTGTCTAAGATTACAGAACTAGTGAGTTGTACTAGGACTATAAACAGAGCCCCAACACACATCCTAAAGATGGCCAACTCTGGCCCTAAACACATATTGTATGACTTTCTTATTTTATGAAAACCATTAAAATATATAATTTGATGTAATCAAGTGAGTTCAGATTTGTTTTTAGTCCTGAATAATTGGTGCAATGTGATACAATTCTACCAATCTTTTTAGATTTAATAAATATTAAACTAAATTATATTGAGCTCCACATGAATTAAAAAAGCTCAAATAACTAAATGAAATAATCATCATTAAATGCATTTTATCTCATTATTTTTCTGTATCAGCTTTTGATTATTTGTTTGATTTAACTACATAATAAGAGATAAGGGCTTTTATTCTCCACTCAAAAATCACTGTCTAGAAAATAAGATGTACTATCAGATGAATTTGACATCCAGCAAAAGAAATTAAATTTGCACTAAATATTTTAATGATAGCCATTTGCCAGGTCAGTCTTTCCTAAACAATCATTATAAAGCAGATAAGACATTCAGTTTTGACAACTAAATTTGAGATATCATGGACTACATCCCTTGAATTTAATACAGAAATTATCCCTGGAGAGTAGCATCATCGTCCTTGCTTTCATGGCTTTGGGGTCACAAATCCAATAAGAATCATAATTTGATCCTTAAGACCACTTATATTAGAAAAATACTTCGGCAATTCAAGGAGCAAAATATCAAAGAAAATATCCCAATGAGTATGGCCTTTTAAAGCATTATATATATATATATATATATATATATATGCCAGTTCTAACCTTTTAAAAAACAGTTCATGGGGGAAATTCATAGGGATGACTGCAGTACAATAGAAGATTGTAATATCTGCCTTCTAGCCAGAGAAGCAAAAATATGGATAAAAATGTCATCATTATTGAAACTCATCAGTAGTGCTAATACATAATACAAATTTTGATAACATTTTTGGCTGTGTAAATTGTAGATTTTTAAAATCTGTATAGATTGGAGAAAAACAAGTCACTTACTAGAGATAGGAAAAAATAGAGCTGGATTATAACCTCATACCAGATATGCCAAAATAAATTCCAGATAAATTAAAGATATAAATGTAACATATAAAGCCATAAAAGCACTAGAAAAAAATTTTGGTGATTAATATAATAATATTTGGATGAGGAAAAATTTTTATGAAAATATCAAGAAAAAAATCCAATAAAATAAGAAGAGTGATGAATTTGACAAAATAAAAGTTAAAAGCTTCTTTGATGAACATTATCATAAACCAATTTAAAAGGATAATAGGAAACTGCCAAAATTATTTGCAATGCACATGGAAGAAAGGCAATAGGTATCCTTATTCCCTTTTATAAATCACATAGGTAAGATTTATAAATCACATAGGCAAGAAATAAACAAAAGACATATGCAGATAATTCACTAAATGAGAGTTGCAAATGGCCAATAAGCATAATAAAATATTTTTTTCTCATGCTACCCCTTCAAGGCTCAAAGCATCCACTATAGCATCCTGGCTGTACTTATTTTCCTCTAAGGTAATCCCTAGTTCCATCCCCTTTCCTGTCTCTGGAATAGGTATATAGGGAAATTAAGTTCCCTATAGAACAGGAACTGTTCTAAACACTTTTAACTTCACAGCCACCATACAGTTGGTGGGAGGTACAGTTGTTAACCCCTTTTTATAGATTAGGACACAGATAATCGACTTAACTGAACCAAGGCCACTCAGCTAGTATGTGACCAACCTAGCATCTGAGTACAAGCATCATCCTTTTCTCCAGTCTTTGATATTCATTACCCTGCCACACTATGTCATTAATTTTAAGATAACTTAATCCTATATTAAAATACTTTTAACATTTATTTATTTATGTCTAATATTGGGAGTTGAACAAAGTAAACCAAGTTTTGGTCTGTGAATAGGAATTTTCTTTTGCGTAGTTACACCCTTGGAGAAAGAAACAGAAAGTAAGGCCAGAGAAATGCTCAGGTTTTAAGCAGCAAGAATGTTTTTGCTCAAAAGGTACCGTAAGAGATAATTTTGTCCTAATCAACACAACCCAGAAAGAAGAGTAATCCATCATTCCAAATGAGATAAAGAGGTTAAACCAAGGACTTCCCTGGTGGCGCAGTGGTTAAGAATCCGCCTGCCAATGCAGGGGACACGGGTTCAAGCCCTGGTCCGGGAAGATCCCACATGCCACAGAGCAACTAAGCCCATGTGCCACAGCTACTGAGCCTGCGCTCTAGAGCCCGCCAGCCACAACTACTGAGCCCGTGTGCCACAACTACTGAAGCCCGTGTGCCTAGAGCCCGTGCTCCGCAACAGGAGAAGCCATCGCAATGAGAAACCCGCGCACCGCAATGAAGAGTAGCCCCCGCTCACCTCAACTAGAGAAAGCCCGCGCGCAGCAACAAAGACCAAACACAGCCAAAAATAAATAATTATTTTTTTTTAAAAAAATGATGTCAAACCAATGGTAGCCATACCATTACTCATCTGCCTGAGTCCCATGAAGAAATAAGTCAATAAAAGACAAGCCTCAAGTGTTTGAGGTAAGAGAAGTACTAGGGAGAAGATAGCCTTACTCTGATGGATAAGAGCTGGGGCAGGGAGGGGAAGTATTTGGAAAGTCTGAGCTGTCATCATAGACTGAGGCTGCTGTTGATGATATTCTGTCTACCTCTGGAGACTAAGGCTCTGAGATGGGAAAGATGGTACCCACAGGGCTAAACTTTGACCTACAGTAACCATTAATTTCATGTCAGCCAAGGAGCAAAATTCATAGCCTACAGGAATCGCCTATCTTGGGTCAGACATTGGAGAATGGCATACTTGGAGGTATGAGAACAGAAGTAGAGGGAAGTGGCTCTGTGATACCTGGTACCAATTCTGGTTTTCCTACTTACATACCAAATAAACAGCCTGGTGGTGCTGTGTGCGTGTGTGTATGTGTGAACATGCATGCTTAGGATGTTGTTTTTTCTTGTTTTTAAAGTGCCTATGGGAAATCAACATTAATTTTTCAAAAAAGATTTAAAAACTGACAAAAAGTTACTAAAATTAATTAAGCCATTCTTCTATAGCAATTATTTAATGCTATAGGTTATTTTAGGTTATTAAAAGAACTATAAGAACTTCATGTAACACAGAATAATTCAATATATGGCTGCACAGAATGAACTCAGGAAACTTTTTTAATTCTCTCAAGAGTATTAAGGCAACTCGTGTGACTTCTATGTTCACAACCTTCATTCTTGTGTAAATTCTAAATACCTTCTTGGCCTTTGTCTTTTAAAATAAAAATGTGTCTCTGTACCTTCCAGTTTGTAATAACACTCTTTGTGTGTGATAATACACTCATCTTTGCTTCATACAGCAACCCATTTTCTTTTGTTCTCTTTTTGTCATCTCAAAAATGGGTAATATCTGTATCTGAAGAAAAATACAGCATATAAAGTATAAGTCACTCTCTAGGGATTATCTGACAGTGTCTTGTGATAGATTATCCAAACAATACTTACCACTGCTCTTATCCTTCATTATCAGATCAAATTCATCATCTACCCAAGGTTTATTTTTCTGTGATGAGTAAGTTCCAAAAGAAAGCAATAAACAGCACTACCATTTTGACATATATTACAAACGTCAATGGGATGTCACACTCTAGGCAACAGCGCCACTGAGATATGGTATAAATGAAAATTGTAAACCAATGAATATTGCTTTTACTGTTGTTTAATGTTCGATAAAATAAACGTATAATTTAACTTTATCTTGTATTAACTGAGAAAGCAATATTATCCATAGAAATCACTATAAATGCAACCTGCCATTTGTTAACCTGCCATTTGTTAACGAAGAAAAGTATATTTAACTAGTTCCCTTAATGCATCCTTTTGCATGTGAAAGTCCCGCCAAGAGTCCAATTACTGCAGTAGTTGAAATAAGATGTGCCCATAACATGACTTGTTCACAGTGATCTCTTATATTATTAAACTATCTTAATTTTGATGTTCAACATGTTCTTTTAAGTCACACTTTTGATCCAAAACCTATAACCTAATCTGCTCAATCACAATGTAGTCCATATAACTGTAAGAAGCATGTATGTAATTTGACTAGCTCTTTTCAAAGAAAAAAATAGTAGTGCATGCTTTTAATGCACAACTATTTTAAAGAAAAAAGCAATACTCCTTTTTAAAAACGTGCACCTTTTAAATGTTACTGTGCCTTGTTATTTCTTGAATGCCTGCCATGTCATAAGTGCCATACCAATATTACAAAGTTCAGAATATGATCCTTTCTTATAAATATCTTCCTTCTCACCCCTTATTTTTATTTGACCTTAATTAGTGCTCCTAAAATAATCTCCTGTATGAGCACATTAAAGAGGAAAATGGTGGTAGAATGAGAAGGCAAGCGGGAAGGACAATGGCTAAAATATTTAATATAAAGGAAAATTAAAAGGCATAATACCACGATAAAGAAAACAAAATGGGATATTGAGAAAAGAGGAAAAGTGATTGGAAAATACTGACAAAGGAAGCAAGGAAAGGGAACCCCAGGCTAGAATATTCACGGAGGCCATACAGTTCAGAGCAAACTAACTTGCTCTGCATATCCACAGAGAGAATGGGTCCAGGGAAAAGCTGGGAAGCTTTCTTTGGAGCAGCAGCAGTGAGAAGAGGGGCTAGAAGTAGAGTGTTCATTGATCCACCCAGAAGAGCTGACTCCCTTTCACTCGCACTTTTCATTGCTCTCCTTACCTGTACCACACTAGTCCCACAGCACAGAAGGATCACAAGCCAGGCAATTACATCTTGAAGAAAAAAAAAAAGTTCATTTCTAAAGAAACTGATCAAAAGGCTGGGGAAAAGTACGAACTAAGTCAACTAATAATTAGTATAGGTGTTGACCCCTGGAGCAAAACCCACTGAATTCTGGTATTTAAAAGCCTCAGAGAAATGATCAGCTGCCCGTTAACTCATTCTACACCAAGCTTGCCAGAGGACAAACCCAAATAATTCAAGAGGAGATCCCACTCAGATTTTATATTGAATCATTCTTAAAAGCAAACATAAAATCAATAATAAGCCATTTAAGAGAATCCTGCACCATTACAGAAGACAAAACATATTGTAAAAATAAAAGAAAGATTCTAGATAAATGAATAGTGCCAGGCTCAAAAGACAATACAAAAATCCAGTAATTACCCTTGAAAAATATATTACATTAAGATTAAGCAAGAGCAAGAGGCCATAAAAAATTACAAAACAAGAAATAACTATTTTAAATCAAATGTATCATTCTCAAAATAAAAATTTTCAGTAGAAATGAAGATGTGAAAAACAAGAGAAAGTATAAATGAAACAGAGGATTAATACAGGAAGACCAACAAACAACTAGGAGTTCCAGAAAAAGAGAATGGATTAAAAAATACAATATATTTCTCAGCACATGATCCAAAATCAAATTGCCCACTGAACTGTGAGTTAAAAAAACTAGCATCTAGACTTACATAGTGAAATTTTTAAAAACCAAAAATCATAAAAGAAAACATGATTAGATTGGTTTCAGACTTGCTATTAGTTAGCAATGTAGGATGCTGGAACAAAACAGATCAATTCATTTAAAGTTCTGAGCCAAAAGTTTTTCAATCTGGAATTTCATCCTTGGCCAAAATATAAATTACTATGAACTGCACATTTTCTTAGGAAGTTACTCAAGAAAGTACGTTAGCAAAATGAAAGTGAACCCCAGTAACAGGGAAAGAAAACATCCAACCAGGAAAGCAGTGAATGGAAATGTCGGAATGACATTCGGGCACCAGACTTAAAGAGTAACCACTCCTGACAGATTTGTAAGGAAGATCTCCAGGAAAAGTGCTGAAGCAGGGGGTGGGGGTGGGGAGGAAGTGGATTTCATTAAATAGATAATATGAAATGTTTGAGAGTTTGAAAAAACTTTAGGACATAATAAAGGAACAGAACATGAGAAAATACAAAGGCAAAGAGAAATAAAATTAAAACCTGCATAGGAAAGTTACCATCTCAATATAAAGCAATCAACTCTAATTATAACAAAGACCTACTGTATAGCACAGGGAACTCTGCTCAATATTAGGTAACAACCTAAATGGGAAAAGAATTTTAAAAAGAATAGATACATGTATATGCATAACTGAATCACTTTGCTGTACACCTGAAACTAACACAACATTGTTAATAAACTATACTCCAATATAAAATAAAAGCTTAAAAAAAAATAAAACACAACAACCATGCAAAAAAAAAAAATGTCATATATGGCGGGCAATAGACATAATAAGTATTAGAAGTACAGAAAATAAGCATACATTTCTTCTTCCTACAGGAAACTAGAAAGGTGATTACAGATTTGAGTGGAAAAATCTGTGCTAGAAAAAAAAAGCATGCTACAAACATGAAGAAAACCAATATGTAGCTCGATTTTGAGTATGTAGCAGAGTGTGAAAACAGGACACTACGTGTGGATGGTCTCTTCTGAGTAGCCCCAAATTTATGATATAAAAAAAAAATACATATTCACAGAACCCTACTTAGCTGTATAGGAAATAATATTTACATTATCACAGTAATGAAGGAGTTTACTAGTGTTCAATTTGTATAGACAACCTACAGAGAGAACACAAAAGATTTAAAAATTGGTTGCAGATTAGAATGTTATTTAATTAAATGTAATCAATCTTGAAAAATGTAAAAGCACAGCTGACAGATTTTAAGAAACAGAAGAGAAAATGAGAGGTAAAGGGATGGAGAGAAGCTCAAGTAGTGGATCTTACAAAGGAAAGACACAAGAGATACTACAGTTCATGAATCTAAACATAGACGTTTAAGTATATTAATTACTATTAAGTATTTTATTCTTTTTACAAGGAAGAATAAAGATACTGATACAAGTATATCAAAAGAGTAACAAGAAGGTTAAATTAGTAAATGACCTAAATTTTCAACTAACATAGCAGGAAGTCAATAAATAACATCTAAAGTTATAAGTCAAAAAATAAAATATGGGAATATTAGTAAGAAATGGGAGTTAACTACAAAAAGAAGCACAAATACAAATCTTTAGAGATAGTTGCCCCTCAAAAGCAAAATCTGAGGTAGCTATAAGGGATGCAGGACAGTTGTAAGCCCTTTTGTACAATTTGTTTTTTCCTTTGCTTTTAATCCACAAGCAAGTAGAAAGCTCAAAAATATTTAACAGCAGAAAACCCATATGCCAAGCAGAGCAGCAAACTTAAAAGGACAAGCCACAAAGAAAGTTGGAAAAATCCACTTTACCTCTTACTGAAACCCTTCAGACCGCATCCTGGAAATCCCCTAAAATAAGCTGGGAACACCCTTTAGGGGCTCCAGTTCCTGCAACAAAGCACGATGCTCTTGACATAGTTGTATGTATATCTAGATAGATAGATAAATGTAAATATATATATCTACAGGTAAACTTACATGCATACATATATGTGTATGTATGTTTAATAGTGTGTGAATAATGTAATCTATAATATATTTAACAATGTAATTAGTAGCTCATATTTATATATAAAATTATATGTCTATGAAGCCAACTAAACATATATACTTTATAGAAATATATAATATAGTTAGATAAAATAATCACATACTGTGGGAGCTACTGTTCATGTAAACATGTATTTCCAACTAAGTTTTATATTCTTTATAAAGGAGCTTATTTCTAAAATAGAAATTGTTGTTTGCAAAAATTAAAATTATATAATATAAGCTAAGAAGATAATTCAGTTCCTGGAACATAGGGCAAACTATTAAAATCTTAGTGACTGCTTTCTTATCTATGCACAGTAACAGTCCACAGGACAGGCCTGCATTATCAAATAACCTAATTTTAGCAAAACAAAACATAATGTACCACTTGCAGGTGACTGTTCAAGTCATTTGTGCAGATTACTGTCTCTCTGTGTCACTATAACCACAAAAATGTTATTTGAACTTACATTTCATATGTCTGTAAGAACTACAATTCCCACTCAAGTGAATCACTTCCCCCAATTATTTTAATAATTTAAAATAGACGTGAACACTATAAGAAATTCAAGAAATCAAATTTTAAGTTGAAGAATGTTATCATGCCTGCTTTACCAATGCATTCTTCCAAAAGACAAAACACTGAAAATCAGAATTAAAATAATACTGTCATATTTCTCTAAGTGATAAGAAATTTTACTGTTCTACATCACCTATCTTTACAAATTCCTAACAACAGTTGAAGAAAGATGAAATTTCAAAGTTCAATCTTTGTTAGAAAAGAAAAACTAAGTAGGCAGTAAAGATCTTTGATTTAAATGATGAATCAACTATATGTTTATTTATGTGAAAACATGGTAACTGAAAAAGGCAAGTTTCCAAATTATGCATAATAGGGTCCCATTTTTGTAAAGCCAAAACAAGCAAACGCATAAACAACTATATGTTACTTATGTATTTTTTGTCAACTGTGTATTTTTATCAACTAACAACTGTGTATTGTCAACAAAATTAAAAATTATTCTCTCAAATGATAATAATGACTACCTCAGAACAGTAGGATTATACATGATTTTTAGCTTCTTCATTATGATTTTCTATATTTCCTATAACTCCTGAATGTTTTATAATGATAATACAGTATATGATTTTCTATTATAAAAACTACAGCTGTTTAAGTTATAAACAGATACTCTGTCATGATTTACCAAAATTAATTTACGTATATGTCAGCAGGTATATAGTTTTTCATAAAGCAAGCTATACCCATATTGTATATGACCATGTCACAATGAGAACTCTATAGTTCAAAAAGGAGAAAAACATTTCTATTTCACTGTGTAATGTATATTGCAAAACTGTATTTTCTTAGATACATAATATCATCTTCTATATATGAGATACTGTGATAGCAAATTACATGAATATGTGGAAGCAAAAATCACTAAGCAGTTGTCGGAAGCCCCTGACATTTACAACAGTCTTTACCCCAAATCAGAAATGATGAGGACATGATATTCATGGGCCCCACGTGATTTACCGTTCTACAAACTTGAGTAGAGAAAAAAGGATTATCATCTAAGGACTTTAGAAATACTTGAGGATATCTTTTCCTTCTCTTAAGAGTCATAGCACTATATTAACATCTTTCTCCTGGAAATCATTACCTCTTATCATCTTATCATTGTGTTACACAGGTATGTTCCCTTCCCTAAAACACCAAGCAACCTGAGGACAGATGAAATATTACCTCTAACTCATTTTTGTACTCCTCAAAACAGAGCTTCCCAATTGGTTTGCCACAAATGGGTTATGGCCACACCCAAAATATTGATTCTTTTTAGCCCCTAGGGCAGCCAGGAGGGGTGTAGGGATGCCAGAGCCCAATGTCTAGTTTCCTCTATCACTGAAAAGCTTTGTCTATTTACTTCAGTGGGCCATACAAATATTTTATCAGAGTGCTGTGGTGTGGGAAAACATCAAGTGTTGTGCTATGCTGTGTTCATAACACCAAGAGTAGGCCACAATCGCTGGAATGGTGTTTACGGTTAAAGCTCATCTGGTTTTCCAATAACCAGTCTGGTCTATGATCTACTTTTCACTCCTAAAAGCAAGTTTATAACTACTGGGACTATACCTCTGAGCTTGCTCACTCAAAGATTTGGCCCCTACTGTATTCTGCAAGTTTGTGTAAACAGCACTCTGTGGCTCACAAACAATTTGTGTGCGGGTGACAGAATTAGGCTATATTTGAAGTCTCCTCCTCTACCACAGACTAGGACTTTGGAAAAAAGAGGGAATATTCGGCAACTCATGTAATGATACCAAAATTATAAAAAGACAGTGACTAAAAAGGAAAATTAAAGGCCAGTTTTATTCAAAAAATAGAAGTAAGCATCCTAAGAAAAAACAATGAACTAGATCCAGTGATATATACATCATATAACACATGATGAATGAGTTAGTTTCATCCCAAGAATGAAAGAGAATGTTACATTAGAAAGTCCATCATGGGGGCTTCCCTGGTGGCACAGTGGTTGAGAATCTGCTGCCAATGCAGGGGACACGGGTTCGAGCCCTGGTCTGGGAAGATCCCACATGCCGCGGAGCAACTAAGCCCGTGCGCCACAACGACTGAGCCTGCACGTCTGGAGCCTGCACTCTGCAACAAGAGAGGCTGCGATAGTGACAGGCCCGCGCACCGCGATGAAGAGTGGCCCCCATTTGCCGCAACTAGAGGAAGCCCTCGCACAGAAACGAAGACCCAACACAGCCAAAAAATAAATAAATAAATATTAAAAAAAAAAAAAGTCCATCATGTCATTTACATTAAAATGTTAATGGAGAAAATCATCTCAGAGGCAGAACATTAAATATTCATTCATGATAAAATTAAAATTAACATTTAAACATGATAAAAAACTTATCATTCATTTATGATTAAAAAATTAACACTAACTCGTGATAAAACACAAATAAACTTAGCAAATATAGAAGTAAACTTTTTTAACCTAATAAGGAATATCTACCAAAGACTTATAACAAATATCATCTCTTGTGCTGAAACATAAGAAGCATTCCCTCTAAAATAAAAAACAGGATAGGAATGCCTGTTCCAATTTCTTCAATTTAACCATTCTCTAGAGGTCCTAAACAATGCACAAAAATAAGAAATATACATAAAATTTTCCAGGATCAGAAGAGGAAAATCACAACTATCATTGTTTATAGATAATATCATTATTTGCAGGAAATTTTTTTTAAAAAACCTCTTGCAATGGAGAGTTTAGCAAGGTCATTATATTTAAGATCAACTTAGAGTAATCAATTTCATTTCTATGTAACAGCAACAAACAGAACATGTATTTCTCAGTTATTCATTCATTTAAACACAAATATTTGTGGAGTACTTAATATTGGCCAGTCATGTTTTTGGCACTGAGAATACAGCAGTGAATAAAGCAGATAAATATACCTGTTCTTGTGGAGCTTACATTCTAGTGGGGAAGAGATGCAATAAACAAGTTAAAAAGTACAACACAGGATGTAAGAGAAAGATATGTAAGATGTGTAAGGAGAAAAAACAAAACAAAAGCAGGAAAGAGATCCAGGAAGGAAAAGGGAATGAGGGGCAGCATTAAAATTTAGATTGGGTGGCTATAGAAGGTCTCTCTAAAAGGAGACATTTAACTAAAACTTTAAAGGAAGTGAGGGGATGAGCCTTTCAAATATCTGAAGGAAGACAGCTCAGGCAGAAGAAACCTCAAGTGCAAAAGCCTGGAGGCAGGGCCTGACGAGAGTGGAAGTCAAATAGGAAGGAGGCTAGTGTGGCTGCAATTGAGTAAAAGATGGGCCAGTAGCTGTAGATGAGGTCAGAGAGGTTACAAAGGGGCCAGATTGTGTAGGGCCTCAGAGGCTATAATGACTTTCCTATAGCTCTGAAAAAGATAGGAAGCCACTAGAAAGTTTTCAACCGAGAAACGTTATGGATAGATTTATGTTTTAAGAGGATCGCTCTGGCTGCTGTTTTCAAAGAAGACTGAAGCAAAGGAAAGAAAAAAACAGAAAGGTCAGTTAGGAAGCTATTGCAATAATCCAGGCTAGAGACGATGGGGAGGAAAAACAGAGCAACACTGCTGGTGGTAAGAAAAGATGGAAGTGTGGATATGTTTCAAAGATAGAACCGAAATAATTTCTTTTCATATCTGATGTGAAATGTCTAAGAGAGAAATGACTCAAGGATAACTCCAGAGGTTTTTGGCTAAGGAACTGGAAGGACAGAGCTTCCATTAATTAAGATGGAGAAAACTGCAGGAGATAGAGCTTTAATGCAGACTCGATATCTAACTGCAGAGGACAAGTATGCAGCTGAGTTGGATACATAAAATTAGAGAACAGGAAAGAGAGCTCAGTTGAAGATATAACTTAATGAGTCACTAACATATAGGTAATTTAAAGCCACGAGACTGGATGAGATCACCTAGGGAGAGATGACACCAAAGAGAAGAGGCCCCAGAATTGATCCCTGGAAAACCTCAACATACAGAGAGGTTGGGGAGATGAGGAGCAAACAGCAAAGAAAATGAAAATTTATGGCAGTTATTGGTAATAGCAAGGCCTAAGGAATGACCAAAAAGTGAGTGGCTGAGAATGGATGGAGAACAGGATCACTTAAAGAAGAGGCTATCAAGGAACTGAAAGTCCAGAGTGTTAGAGGATCATCCATAAGAATATCTAAATAAAATTATGGAAGTAATCTTTTTACAAAAGTGACAATGTCGGGCTTCCCTGGTGGCGCAGTGGTTGAGAATCCGCCTGCCAATGCAGGGGACACGGGTTCGAGCCCTGGTCTGGGAAGATCCCACATGCCGCGGAGCAACTAGGCCCGTGCACCACAACTACTGAGCCTGAGCGTCTGGAGCCTGTGCTCCGCAGCAAGAGAGGCCACGATAGTGAGAGGCCCGCACACCGCGATGAAGAGTGGCCCCCACTTGCCGCAACTAGAGAAAGCCCTCGCACAGAAACAAATACCCAACACAGCCATAAATAAATAAATAAATAATTTTTTTTAAAAAAGTGACAATGTCACAGTGATTAATTTTTTTTTATTTTACAAAAAAAATGATCTGAGAAGTACCTGTAATAAAGAGTTATTATTGAGTAGGATAACATGATGATATGAGATTCAAGGCAAGGTGTATTCATGAATGATGGAAGAAGAAGGGACTGAAAACAGCAACGAGAAGCAAAGGGGACATTTATCTCACCTACAGATCCAATGCTATGGTTGAGTGGGAAGTAGAGAGAAATCACCCTTCAGACTGCTATAGGTCAAGGCAGACCGGAGGTATCTCAGGAGAGCTGGTTGTGGATGTCACTTCTCAACTCCACATTTAATGAAGTAATATGGTAGCTTGAACAGCTATGGCATGAGTATTTATAGCACAGAACCTGAAAGATACTACAAATCAAGGCTTTTTTTCCCCGAAGAGATCCCGCCTGGCTGCAGGAGAAACTATAAGCAGAGAAAAGCTAAATTTCCATTAGCACAGAAGGTGAAGGGAACATTCACAGTACAAGTTAAAAATATAGAGGATTTTGCTAATCAATGATCTTAAGTTCCAGAGAGTACACAGAAAAAGATTTGGGAGTCAGGAAAGGAGAAGAAGAGATTGGGTCAGAAAAAGTGACATAAGGAGCCTTAGGGAGGATTAGAGTTATGGAATATATGATGAACTGGGAGCCCTAGGCTCCTTATGAAGACTAAAAAGTACAGGATAAAGGGTATGGGTATTGAAGAAAGAGGTCTGGGGGAGAAGAGGCCAGAAACACGTGTTGCTCAGAATCTCCCCTTTGGCTCCTGCTGACAGAGGTATGATGTCCTGTAGATGGGTGGTCTTACTCCAAGTGCTTGGGCACTCTGTTGTCTCCTGCCAAAGATGTCCTGAAGAGGTGTGATCTTATTCCAAGTTTGAGAGTTCCCTCTCCACTCCTGATGATGGAGGCGTGGAGTTGGACAGAGGGCTGATCTTGCACTGAGCTCACAGGCACCCTCTTGATTTCTGTTGGAGGCCTCAAGGCCAGTGAAGGAAAAAGTTATTTATTTTAACTACTTGTAAATATCATTTACAATAGCAAAAATTATTAGGTACTTATAATTATATTTAACAAAAACATGTATAAGATCTGTATGGAAAAAAGTATAAAAATGTTTTGAAAGACACTTTTTTAAAAACCAAATATATGGGGAGATAAACCATGTCCATTCATGCTTTGAAACACTCAATATCATAATTATGTCAGTTATCTCTACATCAATCTATAAAACCAAAGCTATGCTAATAAAAGTCTCAAGAAAAAAATATTTTAGGAATTTGGTAAACCCATTTTAAAATTTATGGAGAACTACAGAATAGCAATACGCTTCTGAAGAACAAGAATAAGGTTGAGGCAATCGCCCTAAGATATATTCAAACTTATTAAATACTACAATAATTTAAAAGTACGGTGTATTGTAGGATATCACTTATAGGTGGCATCTAAACAAGTTAAAACTTTTTTGAAAAAGGGAGTAAACTGGTGGTTACCAGGGGATGGAGGGTGGAGTGAGGGTAATGGTGTTGAGAATACAAACTTGTAATGAGTAGTAAATAGCCATAGAGATCTAATGCACAATATAATGAATATAGACAATAATATTGTACTATAATAATGTAATGTGATAAATATCGTTATACTGACAATCAGCTTATAATATATAAATGTATCTAAGTAACACAAGTAACACTTTGTCTACCTTAAACTTACACAATGTTACATGTCAAATTTATTTTAAAAAATATGGTACTGACAAGGAAGTAAACAAATTCACCAATGGAACATAAAAGAAAGTCCAAAAGCAAACCAATGTATACACAGAAACCAGTTAAATGACAGAGCTGGTACTTGCAGACCATTGGGAAAAAGAAGAACCATATAACAAATTGTGCTGAAATAGGCAATTATCTGAGCGAAACCAAGTGAAACTGGATCCTACTACACTCCACATAAAAATATTCAATTTCAAAGTAATTTCAATATTGCAACTAGAAAGCAAAATTTTATGATGAGACATCCAATCGAGACTAGATGGAGTAGACTTATCTCCCACCCTGCTCTTCCCTAAGAACAACTATAAACCATGGAAATAACGCAAGGCACAATAAAAGCAGAACTCTGAACGGGGGAAATAGGAACGTAAACTAATAGTTCTAGATACCAGGATTAAAGGAAGAGCATAGTGGTAGGACATTTTACCATTCCCTACTGAACAGAAGGTGACTCATGTCTGACCCCTAACCTAGAAACAAAAGGTAATGTATTCTCTTACCATAATCAAATCAAACTAGAAATCAGTAACACAAAGACAACAGGAAAATCTCTTAAACACATGGAAATTAAAAAACACACTTCTAAATAATCCAAAGGTCAAAGAGCAAGTCTCAAAGAAAATAAAAATAAAAATACATGGAACTGAATGAAAATGAAAGTATATCAAGCTAGGGGGCATGCAGCTAAAGCAGTGTTGAGAGGGCTATTTATAGCACTATATGCTTATATTACAAAAGAAGAAATGGCTCAAATTAATAATCTAAGTTTCTAACTCAAAAAGGAGCACAAGAAACTCAAAGCTGGAGGAAGAATAAAAGAAATAATACAGATAAAAGCAGAAATCAATGAAATTGAAAATAAGAAAACAATTCAGAAAATCATGAAACAAAAAGGTAGTTCATTTTTTTTAAAAGTTAGTAAAATTGATAAAATTCTACCTAGGAAGAGTGACAAAAATAAAAAGGCAAAAGATACAAATAACAAATATCCAAAACACTGGAATAGAGGATCTCACCATAGATCATACAGTTATTAAAAGTATAACAATAGAATGTTATGAACAACTTTATACTCATAAACTTAACAAGTTCAAAAAACACAACCAAAACTCAATTAAGATGAAATAATCTGAATAGCCCTATAACCATTAAAAAGATTAAATTTGTCATTTAAAAGCCCCCCAAAAAGAAATCTTCAGGCCCAGATGGTCTTTGGAGAATTCTACCAAATACTTAAAAAAGAATTAACAACTACTAAGAAAGAAAAATAACTATTGATCCACGCAACAGCTTGGATGAATCTTAAGGGAATGATGCTGAGTACAAAAGTCAACTCCAAAGTTAAATACTGTATGATTCCATTTAAATAACAATCTTGAAATGACAATATTATATAGCTGGAAAAGAAATTAGTGGTTTCTATGGTTTGGGATTAGAGGGAGTGGAACAGAGACAGAAAAGTGGACATGACTATAAAAGAGCAACACTAGGGATGCTTGCGGTGATGGAACTCTTCTACACCTTGACTGGATCAAGGTCAATTGGGGATTGTGATATTGTACTTTAGTTTTACAAGATGCTACAACTGAAGGAAAGTAGATAAAGAATATATACGATCTCGCTGAATTATTATTTACAACCGCATGTGAATCTACAACTATCTCAAAATAAAAAGGTTGGTTTCAAAAAAATTAAAGACATTAGTAGAAAACAGAAAAATTTAAATAAATTCTATAGATTAAATAGTATTGTATCAATGTTAATTTCTTGATTTAAACATCAGGAGAGGGACCTTCAAGATGGCAAAGGAGTAAGACGCAGAGATCACCTTCTTCCCCACAAATACATCAAAAATACACTACATGTGGAACAGCTCCTACATAACACCTACGGAATGCTGGCAGAAGACCTCAGACTTCCCAAAAGGTGAGAAACTCCCAAGTACCTGGGTAGGGGAAAAGAAAAAAGAAAAAACAGACACAAAAGAATAGGGACGGGACCTGCACCTCTGGGAGGGAGCTGTGAAGGAGGAAAAGTTTCACCACATGAGGAAGCCCCTTCCTTGGTGGAGACGGGGGCGGGGGGGAAGCTTCACAGCCACGGATGACAGCACAGCAACAGGGGTGCAGAGGGCAAAGCGGAGAGATTCCCGCACAGAGGATCGGTGCCGACCAGCACTCACCAGCCTGAGAGGCTGGTCTGCTCACCCACCAGGGCGGTTGGGGGCTGGGAGCTGAGGCTGGGGCTTCAGAGGTCAGATCCCAGGGAGAAGACTAGGGTTGGCTGTGTGGACACAGCCTGAAGGGGGCTAGTGCGCCACAGCTAGCCGGGAGGGAGTCTGGAAAAAACTCTGGAACTGCCTAAGAGGCAAGAGACCATTGTTTCGGGGTGCGCGAGGAGAGGGGATTCAGAACACAGCCTAAACGAGCTCCAGAGACGGGCGTGAGCCACAGCTACCAGCGCAGACACCAGAGAACGGCATGAGATGCTAAGGCTGCTGCTGCAGCCACCAAGAAGCCTGTGTGCAAGCAGAGGTCACTATCCACACCTCCCCTCCCGGGAGCCTCTGCAGCCCGCCACTGCCAGTGCCCCATGATCCAGGGACAACTTCCCCGGGAGAACACACGGCACACCTCAGGCTGGTGCAACGTCATGCCTGCCTCTGCCGCCTGAGGCTCGTCCTGCATTCCATATCCCTCCGTCCCCCCAACCTAAGTGAGCCAGAGTCCTCTAATCAGCTGCTACTTTAACCCCGTCCTGTCTGAGCGAAGAAGAACAGACACCCTCAGGTGACCTACACACAGAGGCAGGTCCAAATCCAAAGCTGAACCCCAGGGGCTGTGTGAACAGAGAAGAGAAAGGGAAATTTCTCCCAGCAGCCTCAGGAGCAGTGGATTACATCTCCACAATCAACTTGATGTACCCTGCATCTCTGGAATACCTGAATAGACAACAAATCATTCCAAAATTGAGGTGGTGGACTTTGGTAGGAACTGTAGACTTGGGATTTGCTTTCTGCATCTAATTTGTTTTTGGTTTTAAGTTTCTTTTTCTTTAGTATACACAGCTTATTACCACTGGTAGATTTGTTTATTGATTCTGTTGCTTTTTTCTTTTCTTTTTTCTTTTGTAATACATATTTTTTCCTTTTTCTCTTTTTGTGACTGTGTATGTGTATGCTTCTTTGTGTGATTCTGTCCGTATAGCTTCACTTTTACCATTTGTCCTAGGGTTCTGCCTGTCATTTTTTTTTTTTTCGTTTTGTATAGTTTTTAGTGCTTCTTATCATTGGTGGATTTCTTTTTTGGTTTGGTTGCTCTCTTCCTTCTTTCTTTTTTCTTTTTTTTATTACTTTTAAATTTTTTTTATTTTCAGTAATTAATTTTTATTTCTTATTTTAATAACTTTATTTTATTTTATTTTTTCTTTATTTCTTTCTGTTTTTTTCTTCTGAGCCGTGTAGTTGACAGGGTCTTGGTGCCCCAGCTGGGTGTCAGGCCTGTGCCTCTGAGGTGGTAGAGCCGAGTTCAGGACATTGGTCCACCAGAGACCTCCCGGCTCCACGTAATATCAAATGGCAAAAGTTCTCCAAGAGATCTCCATCTCAACACTAAGACCCAGCTCCACTCAGCAACAAGAAAGCTACACTGCTGGATACCCTATGCAAAACAACTACCAAGACAGGAACACAACCCCATTAGCAGAGAGGGTGCCTAAAAACATAATAAAGTCACAGACACCCCAAAACACACCACCGGACGCGGTCCTGCCCACCAGAAAGACAAGATACAACCTCAACCACCCGAACACAGGCACCAGTCCCCTCTACCAGGAAGCCTACCCAACCCACCAACCAACCTTAGCCACAGGGGGCAGACACCAAAAACAACGGGAACTACGAACCTGCAACCTGCGAAAAGGAGAACCCGAACACAGTAAGATAACCAAAATGAGAAGACACAGAAACACACAGCAGACGAAGGAGCAATGTAAAAACCCACCAGACCAAACAAATGAAGGGGAAATAAGAAGTCTACCTGAAAAACAATTCAGAGTAATGATAGTAAAGATGATACAAATTCTTGGAAACAGAATGGAGAAAATATAAAAAACGTTTAACAAGGACCTAGAAGAACTAAAGAGCAAACAAACAATGATGAACAACACAATAAATGCAATTAAAAATTCTCTAGACAGAATCAATAGCAGACTAAACGAGGCAGAAAAACGGACAAGTGACCTGAAAGATAAAATACTGGAAATAACTACTGCAGAGCAGAATGAAGAAAAAAGAATGAAAAGAACTGAGGACAGTCTCAGAGAACACTAGGACAACACTAAATGCACCAAAATTCAAACTATAGGGGTCTCAGAAGAAGAAGAGAAAACGAAAGGGACTGAGAAAATATTTGAGGAGATTATAGCTGAAAACTTCCCTAAATGGAAAAGGAAATAGTCAATCAACTCCAGGAAGCACAGAGAGTCCCATACAGGATAAATCCAAAGAGAAACACGCCAAGACACATATTAATTAAACTTCCAAAAATTAAATACAAAGACAAAATATTAAAAGCAGCAAGGGAAAAACAACAAATAACATAAAAGGGAATCCCCATAAGGTAAACAGCTGATCTTTCAGCAGAAACTCTGCAAGCCAGAAGGGAGTGGCAGGACATATTTTAAGTGATGAAAGGGAAAAACCTACAACCAAGATTACCCAGCAAGGATCTCATTGAGATTTGATGGAGAAATTAACACCTTTACAGACAAGCAAAAGGTAAGAGAATTAAGCACGACCAAACCAGCCTTACAACAAACGCTAAAGGAACTTCTCTAGGCAGGAAACACAAGAGAAGGAAAAGACCTACAATAACAAACCCAAAACAATTAAGAGAATGGCAATAAGAACATACATATCAACAGCTACCTTAAATGTAAGTGGATTAAATGCTCCAACAAAAAGACATAGACTGGCTGAATGCATACAAAAATAAGACCCATATATATGCTGTCTACAAGAGACCCACTTCAGAGCTAGGGACACATACAGACTGAAAGTGAGGGGATGGAAAAAGATATTCCATGCAAATGGAAATCAAAAAAAGCTGCAGTAGCAATTCTCATATCAGACACAATAGACTTTAAAATAAAGACTATTACAAGAGACAAAGAAGGATACTACATAATGATCAAGGGATCAATCCAAGAAGAAGATATAACAATTGTAAATATTTATGTACCCCACATAGGAGCGCCTCAAGACATAAGGCAAAAGCTAACAGCCATCAAAGGGGAAATCGACAGTAACACAATCATACTAGGGGACTTTAACACCCCACTTTCACCAAGGGACAGATCATCCAAAATGAAAATAAATAAAGAAACACAAGCTTTAAATGATACATTAAACAAGATGGACTTAATTGATATTTATAGGACATTCCACCCAAAAACAACAGAATACACTTTCTTCTCAAGAGCTCATGGAACATTCTCCAGGATAGATCATATCTTGGATCACAAATCAAGCCTTAGTAAATTTAAGAAAATTGAAATTCTATCAAGTATCTTTTCCGACCACAACGCTATGAGACTAGATTATCAATTACAGGAAAAAATCTGTAAAAAATACAAACACATGGAGGCTAAACAAGACACTACTTAATAACCAAGAGATCCCTGAAGAAGTCAAAGACGAAATCAAAAAATACCTAGAAACAAATGACAATGAAAATACGACAACCCAAAACCTACGGGATGCAGCAAAAGCAGTTCTAAGGGGAAGTTTATAGCGATACAATCCTACCTTAAGAAACAAGAAACATCTCAAATAACCAACCCAAGCTTACAGCTAAAGCAATTAGAGAAATAGGAATAAAAAACCCAAAGTTAGCAAAATGAAAGAAATCATAAAGATCACATCAGAAATAAACAAAAAAGAAATGAAGGAAACGATAGCAAAGATCAATAAAATTAAAAGCTGGTTCTTTGAGAAGATAAAAAATAATGATAAATCATTAGCCAGACTCATCAAGAAAAAAAGGGAGAAGACTCAAATCAGCAGAATTTGAAATGAAAATGGAGAAGTAACCACTGACACTGCAGAAATACAAAGGATCATAAGAATTACTAACAGCAAATCTATGCCAATAAAATGAACAACTTGGAAGAAATGGACAAATTCTCAGAAAAGCACAACTTCCAAGACTGAACCAGGATGAAATACAAAATATAAACAGATCAATCACAAGCACTGAAAGTGAAATTGTGAGTAAAAATTATCCAACAAACAAAAGTCCAGGACCAGATGGCTTCACAACTGAATTCTATCAAACATTTAGAGAAGAGGTAACACCTATCCTTCTCAAACTCTTCCAAAATATAGCAGAGGGAGGAACACTCCCAAACTCATTCTACAAGGCCACCATCACCCTGATACCAAAACCAGACAAAAATGTCACAAAAATAGAAAACTACAGGCCAATTTCACTGATGAACACAGATGCAAATATCCTCAACAAAATACTAGCAAACAGAATCCAACAGCACATTAAAAGGATCATACACCATGATCAAGTGGGGTTTATCCCAGGAATGCAAGGATTCTTCAGTATACGCAAACCAATCAATGTGATATACCATATTAACAAACTGAAGGAGAAAAACCATAAGATCATCTCAGTAGATGCAGAAAAGCTTTTGACAAAATTCAACACCCATTTATGATAAAAACCATCCAGAAAGTAGGCATAGAGGGAACTTACCACAACATACTAAAGGCCGTATATGACAAACCTACAGCCAACATCATTCTCAATGGTGAAAAACTGAAACCATTTCCACTAAGATCAGGAACAAGACAAGGTTGCCCACTCTCACCACTATTATTCAACATAGTTTTGGAAGTTTTAGCGACAGCAATCAGAGACAAAAAAGAAATAAAAGGAATCCAAATCGGAAAAGTAAAACTGTCACTGTTTGCAGATGACATGACACTATACATAAAGAATCCTAAAGATGCTACCAGAAAAGTATTAGAGATAATCAGTGAATTTGGTAGAGTGGCAGGATACAAAATTAATGCACAGAAATCACTTGCATTCCTATACACCAATGATGAAAAATCTGAAAGAGAAATTAAGGAAACACTCCCATTTACCATTGCAACAAAAAGATTAAAACACTTAGGGATAAACCTACCTAAGGAGACAAAAGACATGTATGAAGAAAACTATCAGACACTGATGAAAGAAATTAAAGATGATACAAACAGATGGAGAGAAATACCATGTTCTTGGCCTGGAAGAATCAACATTGTGAAAATGACTCTACTACCCAAAGCAATCTACAGATTCAATGCAATCCCGATCAAACTACCAATGGCACTTTTCACAGAACTAGAACAAAAAATCTTACAATTTGTATGCAAACACAAAAGACACCGAATAGCCAAATCAATCTTGAGAAAGAAAAACGGAGCTGGAGGAATCAGGCTCCCTGACTTCAGATTATACTACAAAGCTACACTAATCAAGACAATATGGTACTGGCACAAAAACAGAAATATAGATCAGTGGAACAGGATAGAAAGCCCAGAGATAAACCCACGCACATATGGTCACCTTATCTTTCATAAAGGAGGCAAGAATATAAAATGGAGAAAAGACAGCCTCTTCAATAAGTGGTGCTGGGAAAACCTGACAGCTACATGTAAAAGAATGAAATAGAACACTCCCTAACACCATACACAAAAATAAACTCAAAATGGATTAAAGACCTAAATGTAAGGCCAGACACTATAAAATTCTTAGAGGACAACACAGGCCGAACGCTCTATGACATAAATCACCGCAAGATCCTTTTTGACCCACCTCCTAGAGAAATGGAAATAAAAACAAAAATAGACAAATGGGACCTAATGAAACTTAAAATGTTTTGCACAGCAAAGGAAACCATAAACAAGACGAAAAGACAGCCCTCAGAATGGGAGAAAATATTTGCAAATGAAGCAGTTGACAAAGGATTAATCTCCAAAATTTACAAGCAGCTCATGCAGCTCAATATCAAAAAAACAAACAACCCAATCCAAAAATGGGCAGAAGACCTAAATAGACATTTCTCCAAAGAAGTTATACAGATTGCCAACAAACACATGAAAGGATGCTCAACATCAGTAATCATTAGAAAAATGTAAATCAAAACTACAATGAGGTATCACCTCATACCAGTCAGAATGGTCAGCATCAAAAAAATCTACAAACCATAAATGCTGGAGAGGGTGTGGAGAAAAGGGAACCCTCTTGCACTGTTGGTGGGAATGTAAACTGATACAGCCACTATGGAGAACAGTATGGAGGTTCCTTAAAAAACTAAAAATAGAACTATCATACGACCCAGCAATCCCACCACTGGGCATGTACCCTGAGAAAACCATAATTCAAAAAGAGTCATGTACCACAATGTTCATTGCAGCTCTATTTACAATAGCCAGGACATGGAAGCAACCTAAGTGTCCATCAAGAGATGAATGGTTAAAGAAGATGTGGCACATATATACAATGGAATATGACTCAGCCATAAAAAAGAAACGAAATTGTGTTATTTGTAGTGAGGTGGATGGACCTAGAGTCTGTCATACAGAGTGAAGTAAGTCAGAAAGAGAAAAACAAATACCGTATGATAACACATATATATGGAATCAAAAAAACAAAACAAAACAAAGGTCATGTAGAACCTAGGGGCAAGACGGGAATAAAGACGCAGACCTACTAGAGAATGGACTTGAGGATACGGGGAGGGGTAAGGGTAAGATGGGACAAAGTGAGAGAGTGGCATGGACATACATACACTACCAAATGTAAAATACATAGCTAGTGGGAAGCAGCCGCATAGCACAGGGAGATCAGCTCAGTGCTTTGTGACCATCTAGAGGGGTGGGATAGGGAGGCTGGGAGGGAGGGAGATGCAAGTGGGAAGAGATATGGGGATATATGTATATGTATAACTGATTCACTTTGTTATAAAGCAGAAACTAACACACCATTGTAAAGCACTTATACTCCAATAAAGATGTTAAAAAAAAAAAAATAGAGTAGCTCCCGCTTGCTGCAACTAGAGAAAGCCCGCGTGCAGCAACAAAGACCCAACACAGCCAAAAATAAATAAATAAATTTATTTAAAAAAATAAAAATAAAACAGATAACCAACAGTGACCTACTGTATAACACAGGGAACTCTGCTTAATATTATGTAACAACCTAAATGGGAAAAGAATTTGAAAAAGAATAGATACATATAAATGTATAACTGAACCACTTTGCTGTACACCTGAAACTGTCAGAACATTTTTAATCAACTATACTCCAATATAAAATAAAAAGTTGAAGAAAAATCTACAAACAATAATTGCTGGAGAGGGTGTGGAGAAAAGGGAACCCTCTTGCACTGTTGGTGGGAATGTAAATTGATACAGCCACTATGGAGAACAGTATGGAGGTTCCTCAAAAAACTAAAAATGAACTACCATACAACCCAGCAATCCCACTCCTGGGCATATACCCTGAGAAAACCATAATTCAAAAAGAGTCATGTACCATAATGTTCATTGCAGCTCTATTTACAATAGCCAGGACACGGAAGCAACCTAAGTGCCCATCGACAGATGAATGGATAAAGAAGATGTGGCACATATATACAATGGAATATTACTCAGCCATAAAAAGAAATGAAATTGAGTTATTTGTAGTGAGGTGGATGGACCTAGAGTTTGTCATACAGAGTGAAGTAAGTCAGAAAGAGAAAAACAAATACCGCATGCTAACACATATATATGGAATCCAAAAAAAAGAAAAAGTGGTTCTGAATAACCTAAGGGCAGGACAGGAATAAAGACGCAGACGTAGAGAATGGACTTGAGGTCACAGGGAGAGCGAAGGGTAAGCTGGGAAGAAATGAGAGAGTGGCATGGACATATATACACTACCAAATGTAAAATAGATTAGCTAGTGGGAATCAGCCACATAGCACAGGGAGATCAGCTAGGTGCTTTGTGTCCACCTAGAGGGGTGGGATAGGGAGGGAGGGAGGCAGGAGATATGGGGATTTATGTATAGCTGTTACACTTTGTTATACAGCATAAACTAACATACTATTGTAATGCCATTATACTCCAATAAAGATGTTTAAAAAATAAGATAAAAAAAATAAATATCATTGTGTTTATGTAAGAGAATGTCTATATTTTTAGGAATTACCCACAAATTATTTGGTTAAAGGAAATATAATAAACAAAATTACTAAAAGAAAATTTCAAGCAAAGCATTCTGATTTTGGCATAGGAAAGGATCTCTTGTGCAAGTGACAATAAGTGTTACCATAAAAGAAAGTATTGATAAATTTACCTACATTAAAATGAAGAACTTTTATCTGGGTTACTTTTTTAAAAATAAAAATCATATTTATTTAAGGTGTAAAGCATAAAAAAATGAAGAACTTTTATTCATTAAAGACACTATAAAGAAACAGAAAATATAAGTCACCATCTGTGACCAGATTTCTACATTCATGCAACGGATCAAGGAATGAATACCTAAAATACCCTGCAAATATTCTTCAGAGATCAAGAACCTAATAGAAAAATGGGCAAAAGATATGAACTGACATTTCAAAGAATCTAACATATGAATTGTCTATATACAAAAGAGAACCTGTTAAATTTAATTATTAATCAGAAAAATGAAAATTAAGACCCCATGAGGTAACATATTTTACTTATTAGATTGGCAAAAATAAAGAACCCTGGTAATACCAAGTGCTGGAAAGGACATAGAGTAAGAGGAATTCTATGTATGGGTTTGTAGACATGTCCAACTAATTTGAAAAAGAATATGACATCATCTAGTGAAATCCTCATCTCTCCAGCAATTCAGCTCCTAGATTAATATCCTACAGAAAACTTTGCATATGTGCACCTGGAGGTGTGTACAAGAATATTCATGGCAGCATGTTTATTGGACCAAGATTTTGAAAACAACCTGAACATCCATTAATAACAGAACAGAAAAGGAAATTGTGAAATGAATTACAGCCCTATATAAGAACGTGGAAGAATCTTAGAAACAAAACACCAAAAGGAAAATGCAAGTTGTATAAGACTAGATACATAGTCCATAACTTGCATTTATGTTATTTATATATATATGTAAATACATATAATATATAATTTATATATTATAGTCAAATATAGTATATTAGATTAAGGAAATATTACTTGAACACATTTATATTTTAAACTGTAGATACTGATATTGACTGAAGTTTTGAAAATGTAAAAACCTAAGCATTTTTTTCATTGCAATCTCATTTTTGTATTTTCTAAATCCTTCATGCTTATGCATAATTCAAAATAAATAGAGTTAAAAACCTGAGAATAATTAGTATTTCTTAATTACTATCATTCTGATTAACATTCACTTCTTTTTATGTAAAGCAGAATATATTTAGTGTAATAATGTATTTCCATTTATTTGATTTTCTACTCAAAACAGAATTATAAACAAGTTGACTTAATCCTTATATATTTAACATGGCACGATATTATGAATAAATATGTTGATTAATATATTTCCTTAGGGATTTTTAATGAATTATTTCAACTGTTAAAGATATGCAACATTATTATCAAATTATAGGCATTAAAATTTCCATTTGCACATGGTTTTAGACTTTTTAATGCATTCCATATTTCTAACCTCTAAAAATAATACAAAACTAATTTCCTTTTTTTCAACTTTATGTCTGGTAAATAGAATGATTTAACATTTTAATGTAATATTCATAATTATTGGCCAAATGTCAACCAGATCCTTGGTTGATGCCAGAATCACAATACTTCAGGCAAAAGCAGTAATAACTGCTTAGCAATATTCAAGAATACAATACAAAATGCGACTAAACTTGCTCTAATAAGGCAAGGTATCAGCATGTAAGTGTGTTTAATTGCTTTTGAAGTGCACCATTAGCATGGCCAGTGTGGCAAAACACAACATGATGACATACACTGACATACCAGAGTTGAAGGTACATTCTCTCCTCTTTACATTTTCATATCATTATATTTAAACTATAATCTATTTCACATAAGAGATATCATGGCAAAGATATTAAATAATATTCCATGTTTTCATTAAGTGAATCAAAATATAAAATAGCGCCTAAAGAAGTTGAGAGTTGTGTACAATTTTTATAAGCATAGTAGCACTTTCACACATATAACAGCAAACATGTAAACATTAGAAGATCAGAATTAGCCACCTTAATGCACTAATGTCCATATCTCAGTGTGGATAAAATCTGAATCAGGGAAACCATACCTACAATCAAAGAAAGCTATTGCTAAATCATTCAGGCCATTATATAATAAAATGACAAAAATGGTTAAAAAAGTAATGAATCTAGAAGTCTTAACAGACTTCTATTCAGTGTTACTCATATTATGTTTAACACAAAAGAATAAAATAGTATTAGCAATTAAGTATTATTTATCTTCTCCTGGTAAACACCCTTTTCTACAGGAACACTATCCTTTGATTCATATCAATTCTGTAATAGGCACTGTGCTAGATATATTACATATGTTATTTTATTGAATCGTGACAAACACCTGTTGATGCACATATTATTCTTCCCAATTTATAAAGATGGAAGCATATAAGTCAAGTAATTTGCCCAGGTTTGTACAAGTAATAAGTGGTAGACCTGGGTTTCATATACAGACTAGGCTTCAAAATAATTCAAACTCTAAAACAGTTTCTGCCAAAGTACATGCTACAGTATGTTAACAGACGCTATGCTGAAGGAAAAAAATGGATTGTGATAGTTAATTCATACAAGGATAAGTTATAAAAGTATTAAATTAAGGATAAAAAATAATTTTCTCCCTTAACAAAACATATATGTGATATATAGAGGTACATATATATATACATGCACAATTTCTAAGACCTAAAAGAAGTTAGGATAAATAGACAAGTATAAAAACTAATCAATAGCATATGAAAACTCATCCATAGCTTATGAGAAAGTAGTTATTTTAATAACTATATTGGTAGTATAAGCCAGGTTTTGAAAAGCCATTCTTATATTACATGTATTACTGATTAATAAAATTAAATGATTAAAAAATAATGTAACTTAAATTATTAACTGTAATTAAAAGCTATTTTTAGGGAAATATCTAAAATTTAGCTAAAGTTTTCCTTATAATAAGTTCTGAATAATTGTTGCTAAACCAGCTTTTGGCTGCGTAAGTAATCTACAAATTTTAGTATAGGCTTTTTAATTGCTCCTTTAATAAGATTCTTAAATTGTATTTAAATATAAAGAAAACATGAATATTTCCCAAAATGTAACAGGCATCTATTTCTAAATTTTATTTTTAAATATTTAAGATATAAAATATTGTATAAATTTTGTTGTACATATTACAATGTTTATATATCCTTCCCAACTTGTCTTCTGTTCTTACCCATTTGGATAAAAATTATTAATGTTTTCTTGATAATATTTTTACAATACTTTAAAGCATGGTTTCCAACAAAAACATATAAGGAGTATTAAAACATTAATCTGTGTACAGATAGAAGCGTAACAATCTAGATAGGACTTTTTCATTTAAAAGAGCATGTCTACACTCCAACCCCAAAGAGGTGAAGATATAAATCAGGCAGCAAAAGGATGGAAGGGACAGTTAGCAGTCCCTTATCTTTCCTAATTTTTTCCCTGATTTCTTGAAATACTTTCAGTGGTATGTTTTGTGTTCATGTGTGTGTTTGTGTGTGTGTGTGTGTGTGTTTTATCACTTTTCCTGAATCATCACTGAGTACACAGGTCAGGACACAAAGTGTGTGGTATATTTTTAACATACAAAAAATGTAATCTAGCTCCAAATTTAACTCTTCAGCAAGTAATTAAAGCAACATATTTGAACTACAGTGGATTCCAGGTGATTCTCTTTTTTTTGCTCTACATTGAAAAAATACATTCTACGTCTAATATTACCTTTTAAAACTATTCAAATCTATATGGAATTCTTCTATTTTGCTTCTCTTTAATAAATATGTTGATACATTTAAAGTTTCACCTGCATAATCATTCAAAGTCTCATTAAAGTAGTAATTTCTTTCTCTTAACTGTGACTTATGTGATTGCAAAAGACATTCAATTAACTGCATAATGATTCTTATTTCTTTTAGAGTAAAATATATTTCACAGATAGAAGGAAATCATGTTATAAAGTATAGTTACCTTCACAAAAACTAACCCGCTGACTATTTTAGTAACCCACTGATTGGCTTAAAGAGAGAAGAAAAACCACTTTTCCACTATTAACACAATTCGTTTCCTTAATTCAAAAGAAAATAGTTTAAACCGTAAGAATTTACTTTAGAGTACAATCTCATAAGTTATAGAAAAATACAGAGAAATTAACATGGCATATCAGGAAGCCAGATAGCTAACTGGCTTGAGAAGTAAAGATATACAATTGTCTAAGGAGGATTAATCTGGTTTACAAAGGCACATTTAAGGAAGAATTATTCAATGCCACATGGAATGGACTATTGGAGAACAGTCTAGGAAGCAGTTAAGGTAGTCCACAGAGACCAGCTTTAGAAGGGTGGGAGTGATAATTAAAAGGAAAAAGGAGTAGTGCAATAGGTGGTTTGAAGGTGGTTTTTGAAAGTCCCCTATAACCTCCACCAGATCCCCCAAACCCAACCAAAATAAACATTAATTTAAGTAAATTTGCTCTGCGAATGAAGCTTCCAGATAAGTTTGTTAGACCCTTTACAATCATATTTTGAACCCTTAAATCTCCCTTCACCACCCCCACCTCCATTTAAAAATGCAGAACCTGGGCTTCCCTGGTGGCGCAGTAGTTAAGAATCCACCTGCCACAGCAGGGGACACGGGTTCGATCCCTGGTCCAGGAAGATCCCACATGCCTCGGAGCAGCTAAGCCCGTGAGCCACAACTACTGAGCCTGCGCTCTAGAGCCCGCGAGCCACAACAACTGAGCCCACGAGCCACAACTACTGAAGCCCACGCGCCTAGAGCCCGTGCTCCACAACAAGAGAAACCCCCCCTGTGAGAAGCCTGCGCACCACAACGAAGAGTAGCCCCCTCTCACCGCAACTAGAGAAAGCCCGCACGTAGCAACAAAGACTCGGTGCAGCCAAAAATAAATAAATAAAATAAATAAATTTATTTTTAAAAAGTGCAGAACCTGCCAATTAATGTGAAAAAGGCATCAGTGGGAGCTTGGGAGACTCTGGAAGGATAGGATCAAAGATGATAATGTCATATTTTTCAACTGACTGAATTAGTAGAATGCAGACACTATTAAAAGGCATTTTTAAAATGAAGAAATTAGCCTATTTATGAAATATGATGATTTGTGAATTGTCATGTTAATTTTGAGGTAATGGTACTATATTAAAATGGAAATTATTATAAATAGCTAAATTATTGGTATAAAGCTGAGTATGGCAATATGTAGGTTTGAAAGTCATCAGCAAAGAAGTTATATTTGAAAATATATTATGGAATTAGAAAAGTCATTTTAGGAATAGCAACTCTATTACATGGATTTAGTGGAGAAAATTAATGTATTCTCAGTTCCAAAAAAGAGTTATAGAATAAAACTGAATTTAATTTGAGTCATCTATAGTATTTATGAAATATTGTCTTTTTTAATGTTTTATTTTGACAACAAGAGCATAGTTTGATAGAAAATCATGAGGAAATATACATAGTAGATAGAGATGATACAGAGAAATCTGAGACAATGCACTTGAAAATCTTGTCTTCAGATTTCCCTTTACTCTGTAAACCTAAAAAGTTGCCTGCTCCTCCCCTGTTAAAGGCTAGCATGCCTCCCTTGACCAAAAGCAATTCAGTCCTCTGCCTTGCAAGACAGCTCATACCCCTCTTACAATATATTCCCCACCCCATCACTGGACAACTAACCAAAATCCATTTAATTCACAATATAACCTAGCCAGGGAAGTACTGACTCTGTTTAGAGAGAAAAAGAACTACTCCCAAAGGAATTGTAGGAATTAGCCAACATGTACCTATGAGTGCCAAGAGAGTACATGTAGGCCTATATTCTGAGGCTGTTGAGGCAAAGGAGGGAGAACATAAAGTTGGACAAGGGAGAATTTATAAATATGGGACTACTCTCCTCTGACATAGCATTTAGCACCCTGGGAAGGACCCTGGTGTTAGTAAGATGCTAGGAGGGCTCCTAAAAGCTTCAAAAAAGTGATGGCCTAACTAAATAAAGTAGAAATGCCAAATCTACCATGAAAAATAGTGGAAAAAAGCATCAAAAGACTCAGAGAAATGAGCATGTGACAGTGGACATACTATTCAAGGCTGAAAAACCCATGAGATAACCACAGGATGCCCAGAGGCTATAGTAACTATGAAAGCATCAAAGATTGTTCTGGAGAGGGGGGCAGCAACATCACTGAGAAACTCAGCTGTGGCTCTCCTCTAGGATGACGGTAGATGTTATTAGAGAACCAGGGTCCCTGAAACCAATGGGAATGACAGGAGCCCGTGAAAAGAAAGGTCCGATGGGAGCACATAAATATCAAAAGCAAGGTGGGCACAATTATGGAAAAGATCAGAGTAGCTATGGGGGAGCCTGATCCAGAGACAGCTAGGGAGATAATTAATAGAATCAACATCCTTACAGGCCAGCAAGGGTAATGCTTGGGAAATATGGGACGCCAGCAAGGGTAATGTTCAGTCTGTATAACAAGAAGAAATTGAGGATCGATTATCAAGATGCTGAAGGCAGCCATCCCATAAAAAGCCACAATCTCGTGCCTGATTTCCAGACCCGAGCCAGTTTTTACACACTGAACCTTTTGGCCAGGCCTCTAGGAAGAAGGATCCTACAACAAAAAAGCAAGTATGTATGATAATTTACTCAGACAGCTACACACACAGAAGAAGAAGGACTAGCCCACACATTTGACATTGTTGAAATAGGGTCTAGCATGGTATTGATACTCAAGAATGTACAGTGTTATGATGCCCCCTGTTAGCATTGAGGAATATGGAGACCAGGTAATAAAGTATTGGCTCAGGTCTGGCTCCTGAGATAGGAGCCATGAACCCACCTGCTTGTCATTTCCTTAGTCTCCAAATAAGTAATTTGCAAGAACATACATGG
Organism: Balaenoptera borealis; assembly: GCF_965194805.1. Lineage (NCBI taxonomy): Eukaryota > Metazoa > Chordata > Mammalia > Artiodactyla > Balaenopteridae > Balaenoptera > Balaenoptera borealis. The sequence continues at coordinate 23,347,117 of NC_138863.1, forward strand.
TAATTGCCAGAACTCCATCATTAGTTCTTTACCTATGGAATAAGGGTTGCTGTAGTTGGAAATGCCAAGTGAATGGCTCTGAAACTGCTCCCTTCTCTGATCAATATAACCAAAAATAATATTGCAAACTGAGGCAGGGCAGGGGGAGTGTTGGCAGAAATTTGCCAAAGGATGTCGATGTGGCAGTTACCATCATATTCCCATATAATCCCCTACCTTTACATGGCAAAGACAGAAGTAAACGTAACTCCTTTCCCTCAGGGCCGTGTAAATTCCTCTATTTGCCATCAAATTATAGTAATCCTGATCATCTTTACTTTCCACTATATAAATGAAATCACCCTAAATGGGTCTGGTGAGCAAGAAGTGGCAAGTACCCTAGATGTCTTAATAAGACACATGTGTGCCAGAGAAGAAATAAACACCAAGAAAATTCTGACTAGAGCATGTTGAGATAATGCTTCTAAACAAAAGGCAAGTTGCTGCTTATTGTATCCTCCATCTTGAACAAAGAATATAGTTTAAATGATGTCTGGACCAAGAAAAGTTTTGCAACAGGTCCAGGGTATGATGCAAGACATCCCACCTGCCCCTTCGGTCTTATAGCCCAGCAGATCCAATGGTGCTCAAATTATCTGTGGAAAATAAGGATGCTGTAAGAAAGACTATAAACAGCTCCAGCAGAACTGCAGTACTGACCTCTAGACTTCTAGAGAAAAGCCATGCTCATCTCTGTTGATCACTATTCCTAACAGTTCTCCTTTAAAAGGAGTCAGATCCCAGTATGATCCTGAGCTCTGGTAGAGACTAAGGACTTATGACCTGAGTTACTTTTCATGAACTAGGAATGCTGTCTGTCCTCAAAGCCATGATTCTGGACATGCAAAAAATCCCAGTTCATCTTAAAAAGGAATAATTATAATTGAAATTGTGCTTGAGCACTTCAGAAAGGCACAAGTAAATTACATGAGCAGGCAGCTTAAAATCCCAAATTTCCACTCTTGTTTCAATGCCATATGTCCTACTATACCTATGGCTTTGTGAGTTCACCATGAGCAGGTAACAGAGAAAGAAAAAAAAAAAATCTAGCCTAGTTTCTAGATGGGCTTGCATGATATGCCATCTCTGCTACCAATGGACAGTCACTGGATTATAATTCTGCCAAAGAGGACCTCCTACTGCTCTGGCCCGAGAAGCTATGAAGTCTTCAAGTATGAAGACTATGCACAGGCTCAGTAACAAGGACTTCCCCTAAGCAAAACTGACTGGCCACCACTCAGCACTAAATGTCCAGCTTGCCAACAGCAGAAGCCAAAGTGGAACCCCTGTTATGGCACCTCACCATGGGAAGCCAGCCTGCCACCTGGTGGCAGACATTATTTTGAACCTCTCTCATTTTGGAGGGGTTACTGATTTGTTTTCACTGGACAAATATGTATTCATCATATCATGCAAGGTTCACTTAGGAAAACAAAAACCTGACTCTAAATCACCTTCCAAGTCTTCCCCGAAGGGACAGGAGCCATTTACAAGGGCAATTCTTTTACCTCAGACCTTTCAGAGATAATTAGATATTAACTTTGAGTACATTCCCTTTACTGGAAACATAAAAACACCATCCAATAGTCAGACTAGGAGGTCATGATAGCCTCATGATAAATGGTATTTTGGCTCAAGTCTGTTTCGCAGTAAACCCAGTGGGTTTGTGGACTCGTTCCCTGGTTATTTCCTCAGTTTCTGACTGTACACCTGGAAAAGACATACTAGTCAATTAGTAAAATCTCCTCATTGGCTCACTGTTTTATGAAATAAGTGCTACTATGGCAGGAAGGATCAAGCAGAAACCCTAGAAATTAACCCTACCAAAAGAGTAAACTAAAAGCAAATCACAGTCCTGTGGGAATTATAGAAATGTGTGCCACAATAAAGTAGTGGAAAGATATAGAGGATAGATACCCATCGCATCCTCATTAATTACCAGTTCGGCCTTTGCAGAAAATTGATGGATCTCACAAAATGACTGTGGATTACTGTAAAATTAATAAGGTGTGGTCTACAATGGCAACTACTATTTCAGATGGGACATTTGCTTTCACTGCTCTGAGTGCACCACAATCCAAATACTTAGAAATTCCCTTATACATTGTCATGAAATACAATTCATTCTTATGACCAAAGTATGCATTTTACAGTAAAAGAAATATGGTTATGGGCTAACACCCACAGAATTAATGACAAGCCATCCACAGAAACAGATGCCCTAATAGAATAGCAGAATAGCTTATTAAAAAATCAGCTGCAGTGTTAGTTTAAAAACACCACCAGTGTTGTTCTCACACAGTCACGGAAACCAAGGGTTCACAGCAACAGAAGTAGCCCCTCTAATTATTACATCTCTGCAAAGATGTAATTACAAACTCTGCAAAGAGTTTGCCTCCTGTGCCAGCAAGCTTAGGCTCTGCTATTCAATGGCTTAGTTCGAAAGAGAAGGATGCGTCTATTGTGGCACAGAGGGAAGGCACCATCAGATTAAAACAAAGTCTGACATCTAGTGATTCAGAGATTTTTGTGACAGTTTTGCACTTTTTGACGTGGTCGCTGCTAAACGATGGATTTGGAGAGGACCTTCTGGAACCCAGAAGAACATCTGGGATACCCTTAGTACATCCATGTTAAGTAGTAAATATCAATGGGAAACTATAACAATCCAAGATAGCAGGACCACTAAATACTCAGACCCTTCAGGATTAAAGACATGGGTCCACTCACCACACAAAGAACCCCAATGAGCACTGGCTAAGCAAAACACAAACCCTGAATGAGAACTAAAAGAAGGAAGAAGTATATCAAGTATATGCCATGGCTGGAAATAAACTATTCAGCTGTAAATATTTCTGTTACCTACATATTAATTGATGAGTTTTTTCTAATCCCTCCCCTGTTATTGTGTGTTAGAAGTTCCTCCCCCCATGCCCTGCATCCCTCCCATGTCTCCAGCTCCTACAAGACAGCCTCTTCCTTCACAGTCCTCCTACCTGAGGGACCCAGTTCCTCGAGGCTGGTAACAATGCTCTCCCACTGTGCCTCCAACACAAAAAAAGTGTCCTGCCATTGACAATCTCTGAGTTGTCTGCCTGTCCCCTAGAGGACATCTTAGCTCTTCTGTCACCTATGTAATCAATTCCATGTATTAAAGTTATTTTGTTCAAACGATCTAAACTAGTTCTTTTTCTGACTTAAACCCTAAATGATTTCCTGACTTTGCCTGAATGAGAAGGCAAAACATCAGAAAAATTCATTAAATAACTGCTTTTAAAATTGCAGAAGTGAATAAAACATTCCTCCTACCCTATTTTTTCTTCACTTTTATACAGAGGATACACGATAAAACTTTTACATGTAGACTAAAACCCAAGAATTCATCGCTAATGAAAGGAGGCAAACTATCTTGAGAGATACACACTTACATGTTGGGATTAAAGACAAGAGCAAAGCTTGGAATGACATTAGAGCACCCCTGCCCCCGACACACATGAGATCTGGCACCATACCATAGGAGAGAATGCTAGGATGTGAGGGTAGGGTGTGGGAAAGGAAAGGCAGCCTCTGTCAAATATACTAATGTGTTTTAACCCCAAAGTTCCAAAATTTCTCTATTTATTTGGCCACTGTTGGGGCTATGGCCTGCCGAGCGTTCCTGCCTGCTCTGTTCCAATGTCCCTGGCAGCTGACCCTGTCACCCACTTACAGACAGCCCACAGTCACCCTTCACACATCCTTAAATGCAGAAGAAACTCATGCAAGTTTGGAATTTTGATTATGACACAGAGCTGAATATATTTAACTACTGACCTGAAACAGTCATTTCTAAGTATGACTTACTACCTGAAAAAGAATGCCTATGCCACGTCAGAAGATGAAAATGTTTCTGATGACAACCACCACTATCACACCCAAAATCCTTAACTCTGAATTTTTTTTATTATTGCGAGTCTTGTATTTGCTCCCTGACTTACTAACCTCTGTGGAGATAAATAAAGATTATCCAAACAAGAACAAGCACTACTTAGTGACAGCAATGGAGTCATCTATAGCCACTGACTACATTAGGCAGAGACTCAAATTACAGGCAGGCGGAGAAGTGGGAAAGCTTTATGGTGACAAAAGAGGGTCTGATCTGATGGGACCTTGGAGACATGGGGAACCTGAGGCAGGCTGACTGAAAGAGGGGATTTCCCTCAAATACCATAAACCTAAAAAATTAGTATTGATGATAGAGGAACAGTAAAATACTAGTCTAAATATCACCAGAAAGTGATTATCAAAGCCTTAGTATAAACTAAAAGCATTTAGTCTGTATTTTATTCAAATATTATATGATACTAGATTCCAATGTATACCTTTGAGGAAGAAAAATGTTATAGATATTAGCTAAGTAAATGATTATTTGAATTCATAAAAATCTGTTGTTCTTATAGCATTACTACACTAAAAAAGTTATTATATTTGTAAATGCTTTCATTTTTAAATGAATGTCAGATATTTTAGAACTCAAAGGTAACAACTACTTTATAAAAACATTCATTACCTCAGCTAAACTTTTATGCAATTTTCATGACAAGAAACTAAACCCTTCATAGGTTTTGTGTAATTTTCTTTCTTCCTCATTTTTGATCTCTTTGACCAGACATTTTTAATACCATTTTAATACCATTTTTCTGTATTCACTGAAGATTTTAACTCTCATCCTGATTGCACAGCAAAGGCACTCAGATATAAAGAGATTCTTAAATGGGGTATAATTCTTTCCATTCTTCTTTTTGAAAAGACTAATGAAAGTTTGAAGTTATAGTATGAGAAAATAAATAAGGGATGATCTGATAGTTATTTCTTTTGGACAAAGGTAATTTTAAGCAGAAGAGTGAGCAGGTGAGCAGAAGTGGCCATGATTAAGTTTGAGTAAGTGGCAGAATGATTCACTGAGCTGTCTCTGCCACTAATAAATGTGTCCCTCAATTAACTAGTTACTAGTAACATTTAAGAACCTCCATTTTCTATCTATAGACCAAGTGGTTTGGAATACATAACTTCTAAATTCCTTTTCCAATAAAATAATGATACAATATGAGTTCGTGAATCTGAATATCTGAGAGTTAAGTATGAATTAATGGAAACAAAAAAATCATACCTTTGTATTAACTTTCATCTTTGTTTTACGTTTGCTTTGTTCTCTGGCTTCACGAAGACCTTTCTGAGTAGGACCTTCTGGTGCATTTTCCTTTTCACAATTCGGAACAACTATAAGATAATACAATTTACTCTTAATGTTTATACTGTTTGTAAGAAATATTATAACCAAAAAAAAAAAAGAAAGCCAAATTCATTATACACGTAGTTTTTGAAGTATTAAACTAATAATATTAAAACCATACTAAAATGTTTTAAATGAAGTCTCAAATTCATTTTCCAAAAATGCAGGGTGGCATTGCTGCAAGGTTAGTGAAACAGCATTGCGAGCCAGTTGAAGAGCATGTGAGCCAATCTCCAGTTACATTATATCTAAATTCCTGTTATCATGAGGTTTCATGTGTTTATAAACAAAAGTTGAAGGGGGTCAAAGGAGAGAATGGTAAGCAATGACAAAATTTCCCAAGTGGAACTGGATAATAAACAAGAGATTTTTAAATGAATATTGTATTAATAAAATATTCTCTATGCTTCACAATGTTGAGAAAAAAAGAAAAGAAAACACAGGGTAACATTCCAATATAGTTGTAACATTGGTCCCCACACTCTCCTAGACATAAAGAGCAGTCCTAAAGGAATCATCTGAGGGAAAAAGAAAAGTGACAGGAAAAGTCTGTTTCTTTTTCACATCTTTCCATATACATATACATGTTCAGGTATACATAATTTCCCCCTGTATTTCTAAACAGCCAGCAGATTTCAAATAACTAATACGGTTATAATCATTAACTCATAATTAAGTGACTAAATGTTCTAATTTATAACAATTTATAATAGAGAAAAGATGATGAACACAAAAATATGTGGATGATTTCGATGTCAAGGCTCTCAAAGAATCCTCATGTTATAAAGTAAGGAAGCATATGCTAACATTTAGTTTCTTTCCTGATCTAATTTTTCCTATTCAGTACCAGTTTCAAGGAAGAAAACTATCAAAATAATCCCCACAATAACATAAAAGCCGAATGCTGCATAAGTTAGTACTACATGAAAGTACTTTAAAAACTTCTAACACTAGGGTATCCAGACTGCATGCCCTCGCTCTACGGTGCCACAAGTTAGAGCCCCACAGCATCTGGAAGTCAAAATGTGGAGAAAAGGCAATAATTACAGCTCACTGAGATTAGAGAAAAATTTTCACTTCGAATTCTCTTTTATTGTATTTTCCTCTTCAACAGCCAAGAGTGAAAGCCTGATAATGATAATAATTTAAAATAATAATTGTTCGCATTTATGCCTCATTGATGTTTTACTATCTAACAGGTACTGGTCTAAACAATTTACATGTATTATTTCATGAAATCCTGTCATTAACCCTGTGAAGGTCACTACCTTTTTTTCCCTTTTACATATAAGGAGAATTTGTATAGTAATATCTACAGGGAAGAAAGGAGAAAGCAGTAAGGAGAGAAATCCAGGATTCCAGGAGATAATTCTAGGAATACGAGCAGACCTCAGATAGCATGCAAAATATTACTAAGCACCACTTCGTGAAAGAAATAAAATAAAAAGCAAGAAACAAACAAACAAAATGGTAAGGATAAATGAAAGTAACAAATCAAAAAGGGCTTGGTTTATATATGAGGATATGTAGTTGTTCCACAATCAAGATGAAATTACAAGAACTTACACTTTATAAAAATATTTTAGGAAAAAAACCAACATTTGCAACCAAAACATGAGAATACACATTGCATAGTGTATGTGTAATTGAAAGAAAAATAACACTTATTTCTCAATGTACCAATAATAAACATGATTCCCACTCTCTATCAGATAAATATCACTTTATACAAAGATTTGTAGAACAAATGAGAGACTCAAACATTGGGTCCTTGTCACATTCATAAAAGTGCATATAATTTTCAAATTCCACATAGTGCTTCTTAATGTTTAGTAACACCCTGGCAAAGTCCATTTCTCCATCACAGGATCCTCATGCTTATCATCTAATGCTTGTTAATGAAAAGGCCTATAGTAGTGACTGCTGCTATGCAGTTTGCCAAATTTTACTTGGGCACAATCATTATCTTAAGGAAGGTACAATTCCTTAAGAGAAATAAAGTAAACATCAAATAAACAAACAAATTTTCACTTATAGAAATTATAGTTATTGTACTCCCAGTGCTAAATTTCACCCATTCAACCATTTCTTCACGTATGCACACATTCAACCAATGTTAACTGAACATGTTCAGGCCCCTGGTTAAATGTCAGATATGCATGAATATATTCATTTAACAAATACGTAAATACCTATATTGTGGCAGTCCCTAACTCCATTATAGATTAAACACAGCTGAAAAAAGAATTACTTAACTGAAAAAAATGTTTTGAAGAAATTATCCATAGTTTATCCCAGGGAGATAAACAGAAAATATCTAAGAGATTAGGAAGCTAAAATGAGATCAAGTACACATCTAATTGGAATTCAAAAAAAGGTAACAGAGATAAAGGGAAAGAGGTTATATTTGAAATGATAATATATCTTTCTAAACTAGACCATATACTACATACAGTCATAAGAAATTGACATCTTGTAGTGAAATTCTGAGCAACAAAAAATACCCAATTTAAAAAGCAATTAATTAAACTCAAACCTTTGCTCTACTATATATGACATCTGTTTGTGATGCTGAAGTCAGCTTTCACAGTTTTTCACTTCATAAAACATTTCCAATTTCTAGAAGTTCTTCCTGAAATCATAGTTTCCTATCATAAATTACAAGATATCATAAAATACAATTATATGTATTTTTATAACCTACTTTGGAAATAGGTATCATTGTATTCAAATTGCAACCTCATATGAAATCAAACATCAGCTAACACAAACATAATAAAAACCAGCATACTGATAAACTTTTTCAGCTTATATAATTTGCACAAAAAAAGTTTTATCTCATAATGTGTAATACTAACGTGCTTTCTGTGTAGTTTCTTGTAAATATTTGATACACATTACTTTCCATTACAACAAAGAAAAATGTAAACAAAACTATCACTTCAAATATCTAGCTGATAATAATTCACTATTTCATAGTTTCTCCTAGGAATTTTTCTATTATTCTACATACCAGACAAGAGTAAATATAGAATTATAAATTATAAACCCTTTTCAGGTAAGAAATTTGACTACTAAAGTATTAATATTCTAAGTGGTAGCAATTATGGATACTTTTTAAAACATTTTATCATTTAAAATTTTTCTGTAATAAGCGCATCACTTTGATAGTCAAAAAATATGGTACATTTAAAATTCTTTGATAACTACTCCAAGTGAGTCCAAGTTTTATCTTATTCCTTAAATTCAGATTAAATAACAATTAATTAGTCTTTTTCCCGAAGTTCAGAGTAAATGACAATCAAGTCATTGTTTCCTAACTACAGGGCAAATTACATTTAATCTGAAGAATTTCTACCGCCATACAACTTGATCTTCAAAGTAACTTATAAATGTCAGTCTAGAAAAACATGTAATATATTCATTTATAAATTAGATTAAATACCAGGAGATAATTTCATAAGGAGTTATCGATAAACCATTATTTTATTTTAATAGCGATGTCAAGGATAAATAAATAAAATCATAAACTCTTATAAGTAGAATGTAACATTTAGAGATTAACTGATGCAAGCATCAATTCAATGCACAGTTCAACCTTTATGCCATCTTATATTTATTGTTTTTCACAATCTTTATTCATTTTGAGAGTTAGAATTCCTGAAATTATGGTAGTTTCACATCATCATATTTATATTTGATTGTATTCTTCTTAAAAGTTATATATATATAAAAAAATAATTTTTGATGTAAACAGAAATATATATTCTTTGAAAAAAATGCAGTAAGGAAAAAATGAAGAAATAATCACATTACACAAAATTAGGTAAACATTTTGGTGTTTCACATATTTAACAGACATGATCTTATACTACATGTTTTTATTTCTTAACATTAATATTTTAATATGAACATTTTTTATGTGTGATTTTTAAAGACTTTCTAGTATTGTATGATCAACTATATTGAAACATTCACTTGTGATTAAAGATTAAGACTGCTTGTATAGTTTTGTTACTATAAATATGAGTGCAATAAACATCCTTGTGCATAGACTCTCTAGGCATCACTGAGCATAACTGATATTTCTTTAATATAAAATATTAGGAAAGGAACTACTGAATCAAGGCTGAGAAAAAGTTTTTGAATATGAGAATGCTACACATTTCTTTTAAGCCTTAATCAATCAGAGAACACAATGAACAGTCATCTGGAAATACCAGAATGTTATTTTTATTAAAAATTCACCATTTTGCAGTCTTTCTATATTTTAGAGCTTCCCAACATTCTTTTCTAAGTCAACATTATTGAGGTATAATTTACATAAAATAAAATGCATACATTTTAAGTGTAGAGTTGGGTAAGTTTTGACAAAGATAAGTAGGCATATAACCAACCACCTATATCTTCAAATCAAGATATAGAACATTTGCACTACCCCCCAAATTATTATTTTCTTATCCTTTACATACCTTATATAGCATTATTTTACAAGGCTATAACTTTAGTTTTTATCAGTCACTTTCCTTTTAAGAAAATTAAGAAGAGGAAATCTTAACATTTACATTAACCAGAATTTAACATTTCTAAATCTCTGTACAGTATTCAGTTCTGCAGATCTAAGTTTCTTCTGGCTTACTTTTCTTTTGGCCCAAAGAAAATAGTATTTCCTGTTCTTTAGAATGGCTTGCAACAGAATCTCTCAGCTTCATTTGTATTGAAATGTTTATATTTCACTCTAATTTCTGAAGGATATTTTTATTGAATATAGAATTCTTAATTAAATTTTTCTACATTTTAAAGATGTCATTTCATTGTTTCTAGCCTCCAATATTTCTGATGAGAAATAAGCCTTTATTTGTAGTATTGTTTCCCTGTAGGTAACATGTTTTTTCTCTCTTGCTGATTTCAAGATTTTCTCACATAAATTTTGAGTATGATGCATCCAGGCATGATTTCTTTGTGTTTATAGTTAGCTGCTTTTTTTGGATCTGTGAGTATATGCTTTACATCAAGTTTGGAAAATTTTAGGTCATCTTTTAAATATTTCTATGCCCCATTCTCATTTTTTTTCCTTTGGGACTCCAATTACTTGTATGTTAAACAGGCAAATTTTCCTTCCTTTTTTTTTCTCTCTCTTCTTTAGAATAGATGATTTTTATTGATGGCTCTTAAAATTCACTGACACTTCCATCATCTCCAATCTATTGTGAAGTATAAAATTTTGATTTTAGTTACTATATCTTTCAGTAAGAGATTTCTATTTCCTTTTTTTTTGAGTTTCCATTTATCTGCCAAGATTCTCTACCACTTCATTTATAATGTAATATTTTCCTTTAAGTGCTTGATCCTATCAGAAACTAGTTGCTTTAGCATTTTTATCTGCTAAATACAACACCTGGGCCATCCGAATATAGGTTTCCATTTATTGTTTTTGTCTTGATGGTGGATCACATTTTCCAATTTCTATAACATAACTAGAAAAATTTAATTATACACTGAGCAGTATGAAGGTAGATTATTAAAGACTCTGGACAATTATCTTCCTCTGAAAGGTACTGATTTCTGTTCTAGTAAGCAGTTTAATTTTTTGATGATCACCTTGAATTCCAGGCTTAATTTTATGCTCTGTTCGAGTGGATCCATGGAAAGCCCTACATATTCCCCAAGGTTCTCTAACTTGGCAAAATTCAAACTCTAAACTCTGTTTCCCCTAGGAATCTTTCTTTCCCCTAGGAATCTTCAAAAAGCTTTCTTTTTCGTTTTATAGGGTGGGTACAGGATGGTTAATGTTAATATGGTGTCAACAAGGTGTTGAAGAGGTCTTTCCATCCAGGCCTGGCCAGAATGCCAATATATCCCATTACTGCTTGACAACTAGAATCCCTTGTCTCCTCTTTTTTTTTTTTTTTTTTTTTTTTACTGGTTTTAATTTTTATTGGAGTATAGCTGATTTACAATGTTGTGTTAGTTTCAGGTATACAGCAAAGTGAATCAGTTATATATATACATATATCCACTCTTTTTTAGATTCTTTTCCCACATAGGCCATTACAGAGTACTGAGTAGAGTTCCCTGTGTCATACAGTAGGCCCTTATTAGTTATTTTATATATAGTAGTGTGTATATGTCAATCTCAATCTCCCAATTTATCGTCCCCCTCATACCCCCTGGTAACCATAAGTTTGTTTTCTACATCTGTAACTCTATTTGTGTTTTGTAGATAAGTTCATTTGTACCCTTTTTTTAAGATTCCACATATAAGTGATATCATATGATATTTGTCTTTCTCTGTCTGACTTACTTTACTCAGTATGACAATCTCTAGAATAGCCAAAGGAATCTTGAGAAAGAAAAATGGAGCTGGAGGAATCAGGCTCCCTGACTTCAGACTATACTACAAAGCTACAGTAATCAAAACAGTATGGTACTGGCACAAAACAGAAATATAGATCACTGGTCCCCTCTTAATCCTAAAGAGCCTTTTCTCTCTGGCAAGTCTCAGGTAGTCTTGCATGTGTAGCCCAGCCATCAGCTAAGGACTCATAGTACACTCTCTCACAAACCAGGCCACTGTTCATTGCAGCACCCTCTTATCTGGTGCCCTTTCCTACAGATTCTAGATGCTTCAACAACTTATGAACTATAGTCTGCCTTTTCAGTTCAAACAGGACTGCCATGCTCTTCTTGACCTCCATCGCCATAGAGTTTGGTTTGGAAATTTTCCCGGACAAAAAGTCATGATGATGTTGAAGCTCAACTTACAAATTTTCCTTCTATCATTTGCCTTCTGTGACTTGTGATGTTTTCCAATGCCTAAAAATAGTTGCCTCAAATATAGGGTTGAGAAGTCACCCTATCAGCATTTTGAGTTCTGATAAGATTGAAAAATCACCAACCAATAATAAATTACAGTTTTATTATAGTTCACTTTTACCTCTAATTTCAGGAGCATGGAAAGTATGCCCTATTTCCATATGCTTCAGTGTTTCTTGAAGTCCAGAAATCTAAAAAGTAAAATCCAAAGATATGAGGTTATATACTAAATAACTCAAAAAATGGGTTAAAATGCAATGTTTAAATATTGATTACAAAATATAGAAAACATTAATTTCTCTTGGATCAATCCCTATGTATTTTAAAAATTTAACCATTAATTGCAACAAAAGAAAACATAATTTTAAGTTTAAATTCAATTCCATGGCAAGTATTAAGTGTCTATTATGGGTAAACGTCTGAAACATTTATTTCACAGCATAGTTTCCTGAGACAACAATACTCGTTGCACACTTTTAATGATAATTATTGAGGTGTCTACTTTGAGAGTTTTCTCCTCTGTTGAAATTGCTTCACAACAGCCTAATTCATCTTTATGTCCATAAAAGATGAGGTAAGTATTACTTGAGAAGTAAAATATGAAGAGACTGTTGTTATCCTAAAACTCTTAACTCATTTTCCACCAACAAACTTACTCCTTGTTTTATTCAATTTGTTAGTTTGGTGGCATACCATTTACTGATATTTCCTGAACAACGGACTTAAATTAAAATTTCAACCTTAAAAAGCTATCTCAATGACCCTTATATGATTATGCCAACACAAAATATAATCTATTTAATTATATACAGATACACACATTTTTCTACTATCATTGAGTAGCAACATTTCTTTATTAATGGAAAATATCAGATAATAATTTGTAATCTATGGATTAGTGCTCCTGAAATGCCTGGGTGGGAAAAAAAGTGAAAATTTTATATCTATTCTTGGATGCCAAATGGATTATAAAATTTTTTAATGAATTTCTTATTTAGTATAGTGCAAAATTTACATAAAAGTTGCAAATACGGTACAGAGAGTTCCTGTATACCCTGTTTCCCCTGTTAATGCCATGCATTACCATGGTACATCATCAGGCTCAACATCCAAACCAAATTTGGTTGGTGGTCCATCTATAGTTGCCCACAATAGTTCCTTTGTCCTTTGACATACTCCATTATCGTATTGGGTATTTCCTTCCTCCCTTCCTTCCTTCCTTCTTTCCTTCCTTCCTTCCTTGTTTTCTTTTTTACATTATGAACATTTCCTACTTTCTAGCACAACATGATGCCCCAAATGCTCACCCGGGCTCATCTTGTATTTTCCTTGCCCAGGCTACACTCAGCCACTTCTCCAAGGAGCACTAACTACTTCCTCTTATTGGAGAATAGTATTAGAAATTGATATTGGGCACTGGGTATACTTGTTGCTACTGCAGTGTCATTACTTCTAGACCCTCTCAGCAGACAGACCTAGAAATACATACATATATATGTATGTATCTTTTAGAATTTATCCTAAATTGAACCCCATGATCCAAAAATGATAAAATGTAATCTATTATACACATATATACTAACAAATAAATTATATTTTATCTTTTTTGAAACATGGGGCTCTAATTCAGAACTTTGGACATTTTCAGTAATTTTGTAAAGCTGAAACTAATTAAATTATAGATGTTTCCATAAGACTTAAATAAATTTAAAAGTTGGGGACTTCCAGGGTGGCCCAGTGGTAAAGAATCCACCTTCCAAGGCATGGGACTCAGGTTTGATCCCCGGTCGGGGAACTAAGATCCCACATGTCTCGGGGAAACTAAGCCCGCGTGCCGCAACCAGAGAGCCCACGCACTCTGGAGCCCGGGCACCACAACTATAGAGAAGCCCATGTGCTGCATCGAAGAGCCTGTGCACCGCAACAAAAGATCCCGCGGGCTTCAACAAAGATCCTACGTGTCGCAACTAAGACCTGACACAGCCAAAAATAAGTAAAATAAATAAATAAAACAAATATTTTTTAAAAATAAATAAAAGTTACATTGTTTATTATCTATCAAAAGAATTTGAAAACACATACTTATTAGATTTTTGTCATCTCACAGTATACTTTTACTCTTATATACAAACTAAATAGCATTAAAAATTCTAAAATCTAACCCTTTCTTCATGCAAAGTATTTGAGAAGTCTATATGTTTAGAGAAACACGGTAAGCTAAATGGTCATTAAGATAAGGTTTTTAAGGAAATGACAATGAATGAGAGTCAGGACAATGAGGTGCAGATGTTAAGGATCTCACAGATGGTGTAGCAGAGGCCATGGAATAAGCAAGGTATATTAGGTTCACACTCAAAAGAACCACCCAGAACCATGTACCTAAACACCAGGAATATAACCAAACCAGTCACACTACACTAGAAAGTGAAGGCCGAAAGGATAGCATGTAGACTTCGGGCCAGTGGACACATAAGGGTCTCTTGTACCAGGAGCCATCTGGGAAGAGTGAGAAGAAAAGGATGCTATCTGAAGACAGAAAATTAACACTGACAGATATGTTTTAGCTAAACAATCAGTTAATATAACATTCAAACACCCTGTGTTAAACTCAAAGAGACTGTTTTAACCCAGAAAGATCTGGATAGTCTTTAATAGCAGGTTATGTTTTATTTTGCCTTCAGCAGGAGTAGGGGTTCAAAGACAAAATAAGTTGTAGATAATGAAGATACAGTTCTTTACACATCTGAATGGTAGTGTGTAAAATTCAACCCTTCCTCATAGAGAGAATGATTTTCATTTTTAAACACGTTTTCATTTTAGATACATATCAATCATAAGGCAAGTAATTTTATCTTCGTTTAATGAATGAGAAAAGAGACATATATGTAAAGTTACCTGAATGTTCACATGGCTACTTTGCAGCACAGCTGGGGCTGATTCCTATCACTCCTAATCCTTAGCTCTTGTAACTAAACCAGTGATGAGCAATCTGAAACCCAAAGACTGTATGTGGCCTAAATATGTCCTTAATATGGCCTTTGATCTAACCTCATGTTAGAGATAGGGGAACTGATGGCCATTCCAGGAAGATAACTTAGCCCTAATCACAATGATATTGACTGGAAGATCCAGTCCAGTGATAGATAGATGGCAGATGTAGAAATCAACAATCTGGAGGGGAGTGTAGGCACCTGCCATCATGGATGCCTGGAAGGCCCTGATATCCTTGAATATTGAAACTTAGTCTGAGTGGTCTGTCAGAGATGCCAAAGTATACGTGGTCACTTGGGAATGTATGGCCAGGGGACTGATGGATTCCTCCTGAGAGAAGAGTAATAGGGAGATGAGCATGAGAACAGGGGGAAAAGGAGAGTAAGATGAGGAGCAAAAGTCTAAGTTGGTTTGTGGCAGGAAAAGAAGCAGGAGCAACCTGAATCTAGCTCACAGTGTTCCAGGTTGTAGAATTGTGTCTCTTGTTGGGAGGCTGTGGGGACAGGTTAGATGAAAAAGAGCAAAGAGATGAAATTCTGAAGGCTTGACAATACAGTACCATAAAAATGTAAACTATTATTAAACTATTTTTATGCAATATTACCATTAATGCAATTCATACATTCAAGAATACACAATTAAATTTCAAGCACAAAGAAACAAGGAGAAAAGTGATGTTTTCATTTTAGTAGCTGAAGATTACACTCAAGAAAAGACAATATACAGTTGATTAAAGTAGTCTTAATAAAATCATTCACACTTTTGTAACCATCGTGCAAGCTTCTGTAGCTTCTGAAAGTTTGACCAAAAATTAAAATCTCCGGAAAACAATAAAAGAATGTTAAGCATAGTAGCAGTTTTATATTTTCTAATAAAGTGTTACATATTTTTAATGTGGTCAAGAAACATTTTGTTTCATTTTTCTTGAATTCTATACTAGAGATTCCTCACCACTACCCTAGGCCTAGGCCTATAAAAAAACCCTGCAAGAAGAATGAAAAAGGGTGTCAACAGCAAAAATGGCTGAAAATTGGGTCAGTAACTAGGTGTTTCAAATATTCATTTGGGGGTGAATTGCATGGACTTTCTATTCATTAACCCATCTAAGTTTCACAACAATATTAAAAGATAGGTCATTGTGGCTATACTTTATGTATGAGAAATCTGAGTTTAAAGTGTTTAGGTAAGGTCCAGGTTTATAGCTGTCAAAGCTGGCATTTAAAACCCAGTTTAAATGTTGTTATGTTTTAATGGCTGAGTTCTTCTCTGTAACTATATTTTAATAATCTCCTAAAAAGTTATATTTTAATTAAATAATTTTAATTCAATAATAATCTTTGTAGTTTTAAAATGGATAAAATACTTTTCCTGGATGTTTCCAAATTAATCTTTTTTACAGCATGACAATTGGGGGAAATCTTTTAAAATTTAACTCAGAAACAAAACCAATATTTCTAATAATGTTATAAAAAATAAATGGTTAAAAATCATTTTCAGGTAGCTTGGATGGTCTCTTTACCTGTCCCACTGCTCTGTCTCTTTCCAAAGACGTCAGCATTTTCTGCTTCAGTAAAGCGTGGTGCTTCTCATATAATACTCTTATAGTTGGTTCATAAGATGCGTAATGTAACTTCAACCTATGAAAAATAAAGGGCATCTTAAAGGGTAATTGAGTTAAATCAGTGATTTCCATCTAACATCTAAATCTTTTTTTCTATTTTTTTGCATTGGCATAAGAAATGAATTAACCATATAAAAGTCAACACAACAGAGCCAAGAAGTGCAAGAAGTATTATTTGGCATGCAACTTCCCTGCAACCTAGGTGGAGGTGGGAAAATCACATTTCTCTTGAGTTAACTAGTTCTCTGTTTCCTTTTGCTGTATTCAAGTATGCACCCAGAAGTTGCTGCTATTCATTGACAGAAAACAAAATTGCAGTTTCTTTAATTCAGAAACAATTTTCAAAAAGACAATTGTCAAAAAGAAAACAGATGATTAAACAGAAAGGGTGTCATTCACATCAAAATTAAGGATGGTCTTGAAAACAAGTATGAATAACCTCATATTAAGAAAATTAAGTATAAAATATTTTGATATCTTAATTCATCTCAATGTATGATGTAAATTTTAAGAATCTGTTTTATTTGAAAATGTTTTCAAAATATGTTTTTGTTTTTATGAAGTGTGATTTACATGGAGTGAAATATATAGATCTTAAGTATTACAGTTCAGAGTTTTCATGCATGCCCAGGTAGTCCACATTGTTATCAAAATATAGAGCATTTCTAACATTTCAGGAGATTCTAGACCTTCATATACTTGGAATAATAGAATATGTTCTCTTCAGAAACTGGCTTATTTCACTCAGCTTAATTTTTTTTTTAGATCCTTCCATGTTGTTGTATATATCAGTAATTCATTCCTTTTTATTGTACTATTCCTTTGTATGTATACTCTACAATGTGTTTATCCAATATTATGCTGATGAAGAACTGAGTTGTTTTCACTTTGGGGCTATTATGAATAAAGTTTCTATGAAAATTCTTACATGTCATATAAGATATTTTTGGTTATATACCCTCATTTATCTTAGAAACCATACCTAGGAGTTGAATTGCTGGGTCGTAATTTATACTTCCAACAGCAATATATGAGACTCCTGGTTACTTCACCTCTTTGGCAACATTTGGTGATAATTAGTATATCTAGGGTTTGACAATTTTATTATCAATTTTGTCAGTTTTGTTATATTTTTATATAACCAATATATGATTTTGTTGAATTTGTATTATGTTTATACCTTTGCTAGTTTATTGGTTTCTGATCTTTTCTTTCTTTGTATTTAATTGTTCTTTTTTGAGCTTCTAAGGTACAAGATTAGACCATTGGTTTAAATTTTTCTTCTTTTCTAATATAAGCTATCAATTTCACTTTATGCACTGCTTTGGCTGAATCCCACAAATTTTAATGTTACATTTTAAATCATTCAGTTCCAAATATTTTCTCATTTCCTTCTTTGATTCATGGGTGATTTAGAAATATGTTACTTAATTTCCAGGTATTTGGAAACTTTCCAGAGCTTTTTGTCATTGATTTTTAATTTAATTTGATTGAGGTCAGAGATACTTTGTACGGATATCAATTCTTTGAAATTTATAGAGATTTGTTTTATGGCTCAGCATACGACCTATTTTGGTGAGCATTCCATAGGCACTTGAAAAGTCCAAAGTATTGACAGAATTCAAGAAATGTCAATTATGCACAATTAATTTGTCCTGTTCTGTCAACTTGAGAATTTTTGCCTATTTTTCTAATAAGTGTTACAAGAGGAATGTTAAAATCTCCAATTATAACTATGGAAATATCTATTTTTCCTTTCTGCTTTATCAGGTTTTGCTTCATATATTTTCAAGTCTTATATTAGAATCATGCATATTATATCTTTCTGATGAACTGACTCTCATCAATATGAAATGACTTCTTTTTCTCTGGTTCTCAGGATGTCCCTGACAATGTTGTTTCTGTAGCGCTCCTCCTCAGGCCCTATGGGCTTGCAGAGGTGGCCCTCCTGCCCTAGAAAGAGCTAACACTTCAGCTGTGCTGCAAGCTGCTGCAGAGGCCTTTCGAAGTTTACCTTTAAGCTTTTTATAGGGCAAGTCTAAAATAGTTCCTTCTCCAAGACTAGAATAGCTCAGCTCCTATGGCAGGGTTTATCCAGGGTCTTAACTGAGTGCTCGGAGTACTCAGTGAGCTTTCTCCATTGTAGCTGGTCAGAACTCCTACATCTGCAATCTCTGGAATCTCCATTTGGCACACAGTTGCCCAGGAGTTGTTCTTTGCAGGCTTCATGTCCTCTTACCATGTACTTCCACAACTTAGTATCTGGTCAAAGACTAAAAGGAACCACTACAGATATTTCTCAAGTACCTTTTCATGTTCCTCCCTCCTTTTGCGCACCCTGTCCTGCAAATTCTAGCTCTCTCAGCAGCCCTGAACTCTGACCTCTGCCTCGTCAGCTCGTCAAGACTACCGTGGTCTGCTTGGGTCCCACCTTGTCATACTATTTTCTGCAAAGTGCCTCCAGACAGAAATCTGGGCTGATCATGCTGCTCACTTTGTGTATTTCCCTCCTCTTAGACATCCCAGTTCTACTCTAAAAAACAACACCAAAAATTCTGTCCAGTTTTGTAGTTCGTTACAGTGGACAGCTAGTCCAGTACCAGCTGGAGAGCTAGCTTTATACCAGTTATTCTGACATGACTCAAAGCAGAAGTCCCCCAAAATAATTTTACATTTGTTTTTATTAAAAAATTAAGACAGTAGTCCTCATTTTATAAAATATTTTCATGAATATATTTATGAAAGCCATTGATTTATAAATCATATTTCTCAACATAATTTTGATTATACTTCATTGATGACAGTAATAATACCTAAGCATTAAAGTTATGATATATATTTATATTATATTATATATAATAATATGTATTTTATATATATGTTATACTTAGTGTGTATTAATTCAGTCACACTCAGCAAAGCAAGACAGAGTAATAAAATAAAAGATATAAGTAGTATGTATAATTTCATCCCCTATTCTACTTAATGTACTTAGCATATATACATTTTGCTATATACTATACACTTCTAGGGACATTTATACATTTGTAAACACATATTCAGGTATAGAGTTATATACACAAAACATTGTGTGCTGAGTTTGTGGGCAATTGAAGTATAAACATTATTGATGATTTTGGCATCTACTCATTCATGAGACATGACTGGATTATCCTCTGTGCAAAGAATTAGCAACACATAAATACCAATAAGATATAACAAGGAAACAACATTCACAGAAATCTTCTGTTTAATCAGACTGAAAGAGTGTAACTGTTTTATAAATTCCATAAGAACCTCATAATTCATCCACTTATAAGTTCTAATTGTTGGTTTTAAAAATTCTGAAAATAAGTACATTCATAATAAGTCACTCATGTTAAACAGGAAATTCTGAAAAATTGACAGGTAAAAGCAACATATTACCACTTAGTTGAACAATTTAGAGAAAACATTAAGGTTAACTTTCTGTTGTTTATGATAAAAAGACACATCATTGAAATATTTGGGTAAAATATGACACAGAGAACTCAGACCCTAACTTATCCTGGAATCAAAAACCCTCTTCTCTATAGCTGATTTATTATGCAATGGCGCAATTACAAGATAAGGTGTTCACTGCTGACTGATTAACTTCACTGGTGATTGATTAACTTCATGACTAGTTTTTTTGTGACTCTCAGGTCATCAACGAAATTTTGTTTTAGGTCCTGAGAAAAAATATATTAGTGATTTATCCACATGGTCCAATGGAGACATTATTCTTACTGATTAAATATGGAAATAAAGGCTATCTGAATATACACTAAGTGTAGTTATATTCCAATGTAATGTGGATTTCTTCACTGGGGCCCCTAAGGATTACAAAAAGTATAATCTGAAAATGCTGAATTTTTACATGAAATAAATTATAATAGTATTCTCTTTAAACATTCTAGGAAATTTAACAAGTATGATATATTTTACACATAGGCTAGAAGTCTCAAAAAAATAATTTAAAACAAAAACTCAAACAACAATTTACCATGAATAGAACATCAGCAACCGTGAACAATCATATTTCAGCTGCCACAGCTGGATACAAAGGTGCTCTGAGACTGTCATCAACCCAAGTAACTGAAGTACTGAAGCCTGCTTGTATCAGCACAGAGGGTGAGAATGGACTCAAACCTGAGATCTTTCCCATGAAGAATGTACTGTGATTCAAACTCACGTATGTGTATGTGTATGCACGCACGCACACACACACACACACACACAACTACTAAAATACCTTTGGGCTTTTCCTCTGGGCAAATGGGTACCTCACCCTGATGAAGGCACAGCAATTAGTTATCTTTGTACAAGAAAAAGCTTCGCTACCTTTATAGACTTCTACATGACTTCAGAAGAGCCACAGGCCTCTTTATTGTCCTGAGAGTAGAATAATTCCCAAATATAAAAGATATAAAATTAATTCCCAAATATTAAAATATAAAATTTTTTAAAACAAAATACAATATACAGTTCTAAAAAGAGACCTGTATAAAAATGCAAAAGGGAAATCTACATGAAATAGTATATATTTAGCACATACTTTCAATGTTAGGGTATGTGCAGAGTACTTACTATCTATTATGTTCCAGACACTATATTAGGTACTTTTCTTATGACAATTTTTACAGATAAGAAACAGAATTACAATGAGCACACAAAGGTAAGTAGTGGAGCCAGGCTTCCAATGTTTAATTGACTCCAAAATCCAAGCTCTTTCCATTACATTGTACTACTTCTCAATTAATGTTTTTGTTAAGAGGAAAACAAATCATTTCAAATACTTTTTTCTGAATTTTTCTGAACTTGGAACAATTTTATGAACCAAAAAAATAATTTAGACCAAAATATGAAACCAAAAGCGTTGATTAAAGTCAATGAATAAACACTCTCAAGGCATTTTTGTCAAGTTAATGCAATCTCTCTTTCATTAAACTGGTGTTTGATTTCTATAGAGATTCAATTAAGAAAAATCAGAAAAACGCTAATTTCTAATATATTGCTAAGTTAGAAAGTACATTGATTCTTTCGAGACAGCCTATAATTAAGAAATCATAATAGCCATAATGACCATAATCACTACAAAAGACAGCAATTATCCTGACCACCCCTAAGCTATGTTGTTCAATACAGTAGTCACTAGCCAAATGTGGCTATTTAAATTTAAACTTAAATTAATTAAAATTAAATAAAATCAGCAATTTAATTCATCAGTTGTACTAGCCACACTGAAAGTGCTTAGTAGAGGATGTGACTAATGGCTATCATCTGGGGGAGTGCAGATATAAAATATTTATAATATTACAGAAAGTTCTATTGGGCAGCACTGCCCTAGAACAAGCAAAGGAGAATTTTAGTTAGAGATTATAAATTATTTTCTTATTTGGCGGGGGTGGGGAGGGTCAGGGAGAGGAAGAGGGCAGAGGGAAGTGATTCTGAGTATCATTAGAGTAATTTCTAAAAGCCTTAGGATAAACTCAAGGTTATGCAGTATGTGGCCCCCTCCACCTCGCCCTTGTCAAGCTGCTTCTGCACTTTGCTCTCCATGCTTACAATTTGGCGAACATGTCATGTTCCTCCAGTGACTTGGTGCCTTTGCACAGGATTCTGACCCCACTCTCTCACTCTGTTAACTCATACTTTAGAATGCATTTCCTTTAGAAATAGGTCCCTGAACCATCTCACTCTCCAATCTGGTTGGGGTGACCACCTCTTGGCTTGCATAAAAACAATGCAGTATATTTCACTATATTTCTGTTTAACTCCTCCCCCATCACACATCTTAATAGTCTCTGGGAACCTTGACAGCAAGGACCTAAACTTGCTCATCTTTGTATCAAACACATGGCACACAGAAGATGCTCAATAAATGCTGAATGAATAACTTTACCTGGAACCTTCTTCCATGGCCAAATGGCTTAACACAAATTAAATAGTTCTTTAATAAATATGCCAACAAATACTAGCAGCTTACCCTTTGAGGTCATTAATTAATTTGTCTTTCTCCTGGACTGTTCTCTTGTGGTGCATTCGATGAAAATCACGTTCTTTCTGAGTTTTCAGCAGATCTTCTCTAGCCTTGCTGAAAAATAAAAATAATAACAACTTTAAAAATCACTGCTAATTCTTTTCTGAAAAAATTATTTACTTATCAGTTCAAATCCAGTACTAAGCAATTCAAAAGATTATTGAAAAGCAAAGATTCCACTATAATTCTCATTGAAATATCCCAACCAACATAACATACATGGGGGTGGGGAATGAACAGGCTAAAACCGGTAGTTTCAAAAATATCATTTATTCACATTTCATTTAAATAAAGGAAAATTAAAGGTATGCTGCCACAATAACACATAATCCATCTATTTTCAAAGACAATTTTTTTATAAAATTGAAATACATATAAAATAGGATAATTAAAAATAATTACAAATAAAGGAAAAGACTTTACAAAATTTAATTCTGAACTTACAAAATTTAATTCTGAACTTGCTTGAATATATGGTTAAGTGGGCTACTTAGTTCTGACAATTGTAAAAAAGAAAGCGTATAAATTCTAGAAAACCAAGATTTCATTCTGGTAAGGCATGTGAAAAATATACACCACCTACAGATCATATTACTAAAATAATTGGTAACTTAATGAGGAAAGTCTTCAATATCAGTGTTGTGATACAGAAGCATTCTTCAACTGGATATATCTTCTGTAGATCCCTGGCATAAAGCAAGCAAGAGTATTCTTTCTCAGCCCAAGTCGTATGTGAAAAAATTAATGGGAATGTTTCCCCCACCTCTACAATGTAAGTTAGTTCCAATGTAATAATGTAAAATATAATTTATAATGTAAAAGTGGTTATCTAACAGTCTTAGTTAACTGACAAAGTGCTTCTGCACTGAGATTCTAACATTCTGAAAAATGGATGGACTAAATTAGAGTACTGACAGCTCGCAAAAAGATCAGAATGGAATAAATCTGCCTCTCATATTTCAAAATTCAGATTATATGAAATAAATGCATGCAATAGATTTCTGCTTCAGGAGCTATGTCAGAGCAATCATTGAGGAATGGTGGCTGGGATACTGCCAGAGCAGTGGTATGAGTTTAGGTTTTCAGACTTCTGATGATGGCACATATTATGATCAGTGAGACTTCTTGCTGCAAGATCAAGCCACACGTGGCATATGGTGAAAGTGTCTTTTCCATTCTTCCAAGTTTCTTTCTTTCTCCCCTACCATCTCCCACTTATTTTGGATGACCTGTATTGTTCTTCATTCTACTGTCAATGTTGTAGTTTTGACCACATGTAAATAAACATCGTGTCACAGTACTTCATGGTCTAACCATCTAACCCTCAACTTCATTTCCATGCCAACAATCTTGAAGGCACAAGAAAATGTTGATTAAAATATTGAGACTTGAAAAATAATCTGTGGAATATTCCAACTATTAGATAAACAAACAGTTTCTTCTTTCCAGGTTTTAACTCTGTGTGTATGTGTGAGAGAAGATGGACCAAACAAAAGAGAGAACCCCTCTGCCACCAAAATGTGCCTAATGAGTAGAGAAGTGAGTGAAAAGGAGGAGAGAGTTTAAGTAGAATGACTAGAAAAGATAAATGGCTGAGTTGGCATTTTGTTGTGAAAACACAAGAACATCACTTGAATTCACATTCCCTTACAAGAAAAGTATGTAAAGTGTCTTATATACTATCTTGCACATAGAAAATATTCAATAAATGTTACTGTAATCACCATCATCATCATCATCATATTACTGTTTAGTATAGCAGAACAGATATATTCAATTCCTCAAACAGCTACATTTATCTACCTAAAATAGGGGGCATGCCACTAGGTAAATATCCTCTAAGGGATCAAAAATATCAGGATACATGATTATTAGTAACACTGATCTTTATGTATATCTTTATAAAAGAATTTAAACTTTATGAACATCTATTTTGAGTCTACTAAAACTCCATTTTGAGTCTACAGCAACTTGATGAATTACTTCATGAGCTTATATTTTATTTATCGTATCTGAAATGTAAACCCATAATAGGTTAAAAAAAACTAGGGGCTTCCCTGGTGGCGCAGTGGTTGAGAATCCGCCTGCCAGTGCAGGGGACACGGGTTCGAGCCCTGGTCTGGGAGGATCCCACATGCCGCGGAGCAACTAGGCCCGTGAGCCACAATTGCTGAGCCTGCGCGTCTGGAGCGTGTGCTCCGCAACGGGAGAGGCCGCGATAGTGAGAGGCCCGCGCCGCGATGAAGAGTGGCCCCCACCTGCCGCAACTAGAGAAAGCCCTCGCACAGAAACGAAGACCCAACACAGCCATAAATAAATAAATAAATAAATAAATAAATAATAAAAACCCAAAGTTTAAAAAAAAAAAAAAAAACTTAGAAAAATAATATTGCAGAGTTTCTTAAGCAGAACCGCAAATGTGCAGCACTGCATCAACTCACTTTTTAAATATACACTTAAAGTCCTATTTGTACTCATCCCAGGAAAGAAAGCATAGGAACTGATTGAAGTATTGGACTTTATAAAGTTTTTCTGACCATTAAACTGGTTTTCAGAGACTTGCTTTCTGTTTGCACAAATGAAGTTTACTCAGTGAAACAATTTAAATTCATTTCATGGTGATGCTTCTCCTATTATGACCTTCCTGCTGCCCATTTGCTTAATAAAAGGAAAATAAAAGTTGTACTAAAAAATAAAGTTTGAAATATTCATATAAGCAATTAATATTTAAACTATATAGTATTTTCTCATTATATTAGTAGAGCATTGTTGTGTTTAAGAAAAACTTTTATGAAGACAGACACCAAATATATAAATTCTATTTCAAGTACAATGAAGTAAGTTATTCAGTGAAACATTCTATTTAGATTCGTATATCATAAAGAACACACTACTAAATGCTTTTCCTTAATGAGATGGCAGAGTGACTAACTTCCCCATTTCAGGAAAGCAGCATATCAAAATATATAATTAAATTATAAAATATCAAGATACTCATATTTTTTCGTACTATAAAAGCACTGTCCCCAAAACTCCATGTTTAACGTAGTAACGTAATTTAATAATGTATTCTAAAAAATTATTTTTAACTGAATGCTCCAAGTAAAATAATTTTTATTAACTGAATAGTTTTTACTAAGCTTTTAATAATAGATTTATTGAGTTATTCTGTTATCATAATTTGGCAAAAGGTATCATATAAACATTTTCTTGTTTACATGCACCAATCAAAGTAGGCCATCTTTGTCATGTATTTTTTTGTGTGCAAACTTGAATCAAAGTAATTTCTGATAACAGTACTAAATAATTACCAACTATTTCATTCTCTTCAATTGGTTATAAATAAATTAGTTTAACCCACTACAATTATTATTGGAATAATTGTCAGATAGCCAAAATACTACTCAGCTAGATTAGATGCAAACTTTCATTATATTCTTAACCAAAAAAGAAAGGGGTATACCCATGTCTGGAAGAAAATACCTTCTTAATTTAACAAGCAATTACCTAAACACTAAAGCATGAAATTTTATGGGCCTCATTATTATCTTTATCCACAGTGTGTGTTTCTGAAAGTCATTAAATTAAATGTGTCTTTGGAAATGCTGGGTACTCTTTGACCTTTCATAGAAGTGAATTTTGTAAGTGAAATTAGGGCCTATTAGTAAAGCACCTAATTTTTTCTCAGTATTAACAGCCATTTAATTTTCGTTATGCCTATATTTTCCGGCAGAAGATAAAACCAAGTATTTCATTATTTTTAAGATGGCACACTTTAATCTTCTATTAAGTAATCCCAGTCAGTATTATTTCCTGCCTAATCTTCAGGACTCTCAATAAAACTTTTCTGGTCTGCATTACATTTCCTTACTATAAAAGCTCAGCAAAGGAAGACAGTACTCTAAATGGGGCAAGACGTAGCTTCAGAGAAAATTATTTAAATTCCCATCATAAAAGGAAAATGATGCCTACTCCTAAGGAATACTATAAAAGAGGTAAAAATCATCAACTAACTACTCTAAAAATTATTAAAAGCTTAAAGAGCCAAAATGGTTTTTCTATTAATTTTTATTGGAGTATAGTTGCTTTATAATATTGTGTTAGTTTCTTGCAGTACAGCAAAGTGAATCAGTCATACGTATACATATATCCACTCTTTTTTCCATTTCCTTCCAATTTAGGTCATCACAGAGCATTGGGTAGAGTTCCCTGTGCTATACGGTAGGTTCTCATTAGTTATGTTTTATACATAGTAGTGTATATATGTCAGTCCCAATCTCCCAATTCATTCCACCCCCCCTCTTCCTCCCTTGGTAACCATAAATTTGTTCTATACATCTGTGACTCTATTTCTGCTTTGCAATAAGTTCATCTCTACCATTTTTCAAGAGTCCACATATAAGCAATATTATATTTGTTTTTCTCTTTCTGACTTACTTCACTCTGTATGACAGTTGCTAGGTCCATCCATGTCTCTGCAAATGAGACTACTTTGCTCCTTTTTATGGCTGAGTAATATTCCCTTGTATATATGTACTACATCTTCTTTACCCATTCCTCTGTCAATGGACATTTAGGTTGCTTCCATGTCCTGGCTATTGTAAATAGTGCCACAGTGAACACTGGGGTGCATGCATCCTTTCGAATTACAGTTTTCTCCTGATATATGCCTAGCAGTGGGTTTGCTGGGCCATATGGTAGCTCTATTTTTAGTTTTTTAAGGAACCTCCATACTCTCCTCATAGTGGCTGTACCAATTTACATTCCCACCAACAGTGTAGGAGGATTCCCTTTTCTCCACACCCTCTCCAGCATTTATTGTTTCTAGATTTTTTAATGATGGCTATTCTGACTGGTGTGGGGTGATACCTCATTGTAGTTTTGATTTGCATTTCTCTAATAATTAGTAATGTTGAGCATCTTTTCATGTGTTCATTAGCCATCTGTATGTGTTCTTTGGAGAAATGTCTATTTAGGTCTTCTGCCCATTTTTTCATTGGGTTGTTTGTTTTTTTTATATTGAGCTTCACAAGCTGCTTGTATATTTTGGAGATAAATTCCTGGTCAGTTGCTTCGTTTGCAAATATTTTCTCCCATTCTGAGGTTGTCTTTTCAATTTGTTTACGGTTTCCTTTGCTGTTAAAAAGCTAAAGTTTCATTAGGTCCCATTTGTTTATTTTTGTTTTTATTTTCATTACTCTAGGAGGTGGGTCAAAAAAGATCTTGCTGTGATGTATGTCAAAGAGTGTTCTGCCCATACTTTCCTCTTAGAGTTTTATAGTATCCAGCCTTACATTTAGGTCTTTAATCCATTTTGAGTTTATTTTTGTTTATGGTGTTAGGGAGTGTTCTAATTTCATTCTTTTACAGGTAGTTGTCCAACTTTCCCAGCAGCACTTATGGAAGAGACTGTCTTTTCTCCATTGTATATTCTTGCCTCCTTAGTCATAGATTAGGTGGCCATACATGCATGGGTTTATCTCTGAACTTTCTATTCTGTTCCATTGATCTATAATTCTGTTTCTGTGCCAGTACTATATTGTTTTGATTACTGTACATTTGTAGTATAGTCTGAAGTCTGGGAGCCTGATTCCTCCAGCTCCATTTTTCTTTCTCAAGATTGCTTTCACTCTTTGGGGTCTTTTGGTCAAAGTGTAAAAACTTTTGTTCTAATTCTGTGAAAATTACCCTTGGTAATTTGATAGGGATTGCATTGAATCTGTAGATTGCTTTGGGCAGTACAGTCATTTTCACAATATTGATTCTTCCAATCCAAGAACATGGCATATTTCTCCAACTGTTTCTAGTATCTTTGATTTCTTTCATCAGTATCTTATAGTTTTCTGAGTAGAGGTCTTTTGCCTCCTTAGGTAAGTTTATTCCTCAGAATTTTATTATTTTGATGCGATGGTAAATGGAATTGTTTCCTTAATCTCTCTTTCTGATCTTTCATTGTTAGTGTATAGAAATGGAAGAGATTTCTGTGTATTAAAAAAAAATGTACACACTGCTATATTTAAAACGGATAACAAACAAGGACCTACTGCATAACATAGGGAACCCTACTCAATATTATGTAACAACCTAAATGGGAAAAGAATTTGGAAAAGAATAGATACACGTATAACTGAATTACTTTGCTGTAAGCCTGAAACTATCAACTTACAACTTAATCAACTATACTCCAATATAAGATAAAAAGTATTTTAAAAAGCATATTTCTGTGTATTAATTTTGTATCCTGCAACTTTACCAAATTCTTTGATGAGCCTTAGTAGTTTTCTGGTAGCATCTTTAGGATTTTCTATGTATAGTATCATGTCATCTGCAAACAGTAACAGTTTACTTCTTATTTTCCAATTTGGATTCCTTTTATTTCTTTTTCTTCTCCAACAGCCATGGCTAGGACTTCCAAAACTATGTTGAATAAAAGTGGGCAACCTTGTCTTGTTCCTGATCTTAGAGGAAATGCTTTCAGCTTTTCACCACTGAGTATGATGTTAGCTGTAGGTTTGTCATATATGGCCTTTATTATGTTGAAGTAGGTTCCCTCTAAGCCCACTTTCTGGAGAGTTTTTATCATAAATGGGTGTTGAACTTTGTCAAAAGCTTTTTAAAGAGCCAAAATGTTAATAGCACACATTCACATAAGTCCCTCCTATTTTCCAGGCACAGCTACAGGCCCTGGGGATATACTGAGCACAAGACAAGTCCCTATTATATGGAGTTCACAATGTAACAAAAATGTATACATTAGATAATTAGATGTAAAGGACACAAATTTCGAGCTCCTTCACAAATATACAGCATTAACTTAAAGATAACCTAATAACTGGAAAGAGATACCATACAAATAGAAGACTAAAACTTATAAATATATCAATCCTTCCCCCCCAAAAAAGTATGTATGTATAAATATATGTGTACACACACACACACACACATTCTTCCCAAATTGTTATAGATTCAACTCAGTCTTAATTCTAATCCCACCCCTGTCTTTCTATAGAAATTGACAAAGTGATTCTTAAATTTGTATGAAAATGCAAAGGATCTAAGATAGTCAAACTGTCTTTAAAAAAAGAAAAACAGGGCTTCCCTGGTGGCGCAGTGGTTGAGAATCTGCCTGCCAATGCAGGGCACACAGGTTCGAGCTCTGGTCTGGGAAGATCCCACATGCCGTGGAGCACCTGGGCCCGTGAGCCACGATTGCTGAGCCTGTGCATCTGGAGCCTGTGCTCCACAACAAGAGAGGCCGCGACGGTGAGAGGCCTGCGTACCGCGATGAAGAGTGGCCCCCGCCTGCCACAACTAGAGAAAGCCCTCGCACAGAAACGAAGACCCAACACAGCCAAAAATAAATAAATAAATAAATTTAAAAAAAAAAAAAAAGAAAAACAAAGCTGGAAGACTAACTCTATCTGACTTTAAGGACTTAATTAAACTTACGGTAATCAAGAGTGTGGTATTAGTATAAGGATAAGCAAAGAGGCTAATGGAACAGAATAGAGTATAGAAATAGACCCACAATTACAGGGTCAATTGATTTTCAACAAAAATGCCAAAGAAATTCAATGAAGGATGAAAAATCTTTTTAAGAATGGTGCTGGAACAATTGACTATTCCTATAGGAAAGAAAATTAACCTCTAGCTCCTACCTCACACAGTATACAAAAATTAAAGGTAGATCACAGGCTGAAATAAAAATTCTAAATCTTTAAAGGTTTTAGAAGAAAACAGAATATTTCTGTGACCTGGGAGTAGGCAATGGTATCTTAGCCAAAATAGCAAAAGCAATATTGTAAGAAAGATAAATTAGACTTCCTCAAAATTTAAAATTTCTGCTCAGCCAAAGACACCATTAAGAAATTGAAGAATCAAGCCATAAACTGGAAGAAAATATTCACAATATTCTGACAAAGGATTTGTAACCAGAATATATAAAGAACTCTTACAACTCAAAAATAAGACAACTAATTCAACCAAAAACAGGCAAAAGATTTACACAGAAAGCAGGATCAATGAATGGCCAATAAGCACACACACACACACACAAAAAAAATGTTCACAATATCATTAGTTATCAGGAAAATGTATATCAAAACTACAAGAAGCTGCTACCATACAACCACTAAAATGGCTGAAATTTAAAAGACTAACAAAATGCGATGTTGGTGACAATATGGAGCAATTGGAACTCTCATATATTGCTCTTGAGAATGTAAAATGATTCAACTGGAATGTTAGAAAATGGACTAGCAGTTTCTTATACATCTACCCTTCATAAATTCCATTCCTAAGTTTTTATCTAAAAGAAAGAAAGCACATCCTCACAAAAAGACTTGTACACAAATGTTCATAGCAGTATCATTCATAATAACCACAGTTGGAAACAACTCAATAGAAAAAGGGTAAGCAAATTGTGGTAGACACTACACAATAGAGTACTACTTAGCAATAAAAGGGAACAAATTATTGATAAATGCAAAAATCACATATAAATTTTACAGATTTTAGCTGAGTGGAAGATGTCAAACACAAAGAAATGACTATTCTGTGATTCCATTTATGAAGTTCTCAAACTGGCAAAACTAATCTAAGGTGGAAAATAAAATCAGAACAGTGATTGCCAGGGGAGGGGACACAAAAGAAATTCCTGGATAGACGGAAATGTTCTATAGTAACATGAGTATGGAGGTTACAAGACTTCATCTGTTTGTCAAAATTATGTAGCTAAGACTTGTACATTTCAATTTATGTAAATTATAACACAAAAAAAGAACTGTAAAAAATAATATAATAAACAGGATGTGGGGTAGGGTGTGGGTGGAGATAGAAATGAAATAAGAATGGCAGAAAGTTGATAAGTGTTGAAACTGTCTGACAGGCCCAAGAAGTTCATTATTTTATTTTGTTTATTTTCTATATGCTTGGTATTTGTTTAGAATTAAAAAGTTAATATATATAAGCAAATAAATAAATTGCCTTGTACCTGCCTTCTGGAAAAGATGCCACACTTGGGTGTTTATTCAGTGTTACTGCTGCTGCTAATAATAAAGTTGATGAAGATGATAATGCTATTCCACCCACTTAATAATACTGTGTACTAGGTACAGTGCTCATTACACTGTGATGGGTAACACAAGCATAATCTTTGCCTTACAGGAGTATTAAAAAAAAAAGAATAAGGAAATAAAATATATACATATATATCCATAAACTGTAGTGAATGTTCTGAAAGGGAAAAAAATGAGACTGTAATACAGAATACTGATTTAATCCTTACTGAGCACTTACCATGTGATGGATATTGTGCTAAACACTAAAATGATTCCCTCAAGGATAGGTAATGTCACCCCACTTACATATGAGAAAACTGAGAGATAATTATATTCTTATAGCTAACAAATAGCAGACAGTATGCATTTGTGTTGCTCTATCCATAGTATCTGATCCAATATCAATATCTGTCCTGAACCAAAGTTTGACTGGGGTTAGTAAGTAATGCAGAATTTGATAACAGCAGATGTTGTCCTTTCAAGAACCTAACTGTCCCATAAGAAGCCAGTTTGACTTCATTATTACTATGTTGTAACAAGATAAGTCAACCTATAAGAAGGTTATTCAGGATATAATGTTCTCCCTGTTTCCATTATGTCCCCCCATCCAGTCTATTTTCCACACAGGAGCCACCTTACATTATACTTCTCCTCAAAACTATCCATTAGCCTCACCATCCCACTCAAAGGAAAAAAAAGCAAAGTTCTAACAAAGGCCTCTACCACTTACTCCCTGATTCTAGTCACTATGGTCCCCTTGTTCATCCGCTAACAAGCCAAGCTGTCCCCAACATAGGCTCTTTATATTTCCTTTTCCCTCTGCCTGGAATTCCTTTTTCCCAAATTGACACACAGCCTCCTCCTTCAGTTTCGTCAGATATCTGAGAGGACGTCCCTCACTACACTGTATAAAACAGCACCTCATTTATTTCTCTCTCCTTTACTTGTGTTCTTTTTCTGCATGGCGCCTACCACCACCTGATTCAGCACATTCTGTCAACATCCGCATGTAGTTAGTGGTGATCTTACTGCACGGCACAGCCTTAGAGAGCGTAAACAGCATGGATGTGAGCCTATGAGGCAGAAGTAGAGGCAGAACAGCATGTCCTCACAGAAGCTGAGGGAGGACAAGAATGAAACAGGATGCTGTACACCAGAGTAGCATAGGCGGGGCGAAAGCCAGATTACGGGATGTTAAGTACAAGTATTATATACAATGATGATTTTAAGAGTAAGCCATCCAATTGAGAATATTTGCAGTCTATATTCTTAGCAGAAGACATAATATGCTAGTCAAGATACAGAACAAAATCAAGCAAACAGGTTTCTAATTATAAAACCCATAATTGTTTTTATGCACCTCGGACTGAGGTGAATATTGTGGCAGGTCAACTACCAAATAAAACAAGGTTTATGAAATAGTGTCTTAACTGTGAAAGATAACGCTAAGTG
The DNA here is from genome assembly GCF_965194805.1 of Balaenoptera borealis. Taxonomy (NCBI): domain Eukaryota; kingdom Metazoa; phylum Chordata; class Mammalia; order Artiodactyla; family Balaenopteridae; genus Balaenoptera; species Balaenoptera borealis. The sequence continues at coordinate 23,380,428 of NC_138863.1, forward strand.
ATGATTTTTAGTCTTCATTCAACTAACAGTTCTCTGCAAATGTGAGGTCACTTAAATTCTGGACCTATGCATTTAAAATAACAATTGGTCTACATTTCAATATAAAAGTACAGTTATATTCTAATCTTCCAAGAAAGAATGTCAAACTACTACTTATATCATTCCTCTCCAGTGTCTAGTATGTATTGGGTTGGTCAAAAACTTCACTCAGGTTTTGCCATAAGACGTTCTGAATGAACTTTTTGGCCAACTCAATAATATATTTAATGTAACTATAAATCTTTTTAATAATGCTGTTTTTCCCTTAAAAACATCCATAAAGAAATTTTCCAAGCAGTTTTCTCCCAACCTTTTATTTATCAAGATTTAATTGACATGTAACATTCTATCAGTTTCAGGTGTACAACATACTGATTGGATGTTTGTATATATTGCAAAATAATCACAATAAGTCTGGTTAACACCCATCAAGAAACATACAGATACACCATACACCAAATTTTATATTTTAGAAGATAATCTACATTTGCAGCAAATACAGGGAAAGCCTCTGTTCTAAAATTGGCATTGCTTACAGGAGAGAAAGACAATTTCTTTTTTAATTATAGCAATTCAGATATTTTATAGTGAAATATTTGCCCTTTTCATCTCTTCCTTCATGCTTCATCATTGCTGAATTTCAAAAATAATGACATGATAATTTTTTAAAATCTAGGGATGACAGCCTTTAGAGATATTGATAATAATTGCTGACATTTTCACAGCACTTTGTGATTTACACAGCTCTTTAATATAGATTGTCTTATTTAGTTATCACATCACTCCCTAGGAGTTAATAATATTATGCATAATTATTCCCAGTATAACAATAAGGAAACTGAGTTAATAAGTAGCAGAATATTGGAAGCTAGGTATTTGAACTTTAAGTTCAGTACTCTTTCCATGGCAAATCTTCCCTAGATAAATAATAAGCTTACAGCTATATGATTTCACTGATTTTTCTAGATTCATCACTAAATGCTACCAGTTTAATCAAGATAATATATAACACATCTGTAACCTGACTCTTTTTATGTATTAAATATTAATTATTATTAGAAAAGTGTTTGACATCTACATTTATCTTGCTTTAAGAAACAGCCTTAATCCTAAAAAAGAAAACTTTAATGTATATTCCTTAAAGGGAATCCTATGTTTATCACTAATTCCTACTGGGAAAATATCCTCACAAGTCAAATTGAAAAACCTGTGTGATGAAACTTACAGTTTGGGGCAAACTTGTAGCATGACAGAGGTAGTTTTGGGAATTCTTTACAAAATTTCAGTCTCCATTTTCTGGGAATGTATCCAACAAAATTAGGCCACAGGGACATCCTTCATCAAAAGGGGCTGTGAAGCACAATTTGCTTAATATTCATTCAATGATATAAATATTAGGCATTTACTAAGGGTCAAGCAGCTTTCCTTCAAATTTTCCATGTCAGGTAGCTTAAACTAAATAAATATTTTCCTTTTCTAATTTGTATAAGTTTAATTATATCAAGTAAGATAGATTTGAGAGATACCATAAGCCCATTGAAACTAAAACCATATTTTAGTAAATACAGTAAATTTTAAAAACATTTAGTAATCTGATATTTTAGTAAACATGAACAAGAGACAGATTTCATTTGAGTGATATCTGTTTGAATCACGGTTTCTTTTAACATTAAGTTAATAATTTGCATGGGCAACAGTTTATATGGTTTTGATTATAGTTATTAAATATAATATTCAATAAACAACCAGTAATAAAAATGATAATTTCATATCACTGAGGCAAAACTCATTGCAGAAAGAGGCTCTACCTATTCAAAAGAAATTAGCAAACTCAAGCAATAATTCAAAGATCAGGAACTGAAACACTATGCCAGGCAGCACTCTGAAAAATTTGCTGTGTCAAATTCCCAGTGCATCCATTAGGTGTCTATACTAAATCACAGTGAGTGTCAGGGCCAAGAGTGCAAACCACTTCTGAGAAATGGAACTGAGGATAGAGAGGATGCTGGTTCTAGTACTATCATTCTGTGGATCATCATACACTTCCATCTAAAATGTAAAATCCCAAATAGTACGTCCATAGATCATATGAAAGTTGTATAACTTGCAAAATACATTTCTGTAAGTGCACATAATAACTGAATAAACAATCGTACAAATTATCATTTATTTACCACCACCTCTCAAAAGTAGAAGCTTATTTTAAATGTTTCCTTTACCTGGCACAATACAGTCTCGTTTCTTTACATTGAAGTTTTTTACGAAGATCTTAGAAATATTATGTTCCTTTATGGTAGTTCTGTTTATCCAATTTTTGTTTTAATATGATTCTTTAACAGAGAAAGCCCCTCTTCAAATGTTTAATAAAAATTAATGAACAAAGCATAAACTGTCTACTCCATATCTAAGCATTGATTTTTCATCTAACACTGTCTTAGATAAGTATGTTCACCCCAAGTCAACACATTCACATATTTGTCTTTGCCAGGATAACACTGCCCATTTATCTAAATTTGTTTGCCAAAAATTGCATGTCTTTCATTAAGTTAGAAAGAAAGAAACATGCAGAGATATTTGGTTTCTGTTAAGTTTCTCTTCTGTGCATAAATTCATGCTAGGAAATTACAAAATAACAGTTTTCTTCGGGCAACTTTCAAATACTGAAATTGCTCTACTAAGAATACACTAGCTCCTTCCTTCCTCTAGCTTTCTATAATTTTATTATTATTTCAGAAATTAGCTTAACCTCACAGGGGAAGATTTCCACAAGTCATGATAAGACTATCAAAATACATAAGGAAGCGAATGTTACATAACGAATTAACAACCTCCTGCACAACCCCCGGCATTCCACTCTTGTTGGTGAATTACAGTTGTGAGTGTTCTGCTCATCTGTTCAATTAATTTGCTGGTGAAGCCTTTCATATTCTTTCCAACTAGAATTGACATATAATTCATTTCTCCAGAGTTAAAGCTCTGTTGCATTAACCACCATCCACCTATTAGCTAATTCAATGCCTTACTTTTATTTAGTCCAAAATAAAAAAAAAAAAAGTCATTAAAAAATAACATACTCAGCTGCTTGTTTATAGTGCTTCAAGTCTTTCTTCAAAATTTTGTTCTCATTTTCTAAAAGCATATTCTGGGTGTAGACATCTGGAACATGCCCACCACCTCTAAGTTCAGTTACTCCCTTCTGTATTAACTCATACCTAGGATAAAATCAAACAAAAGACTTTATATTGTTTCTTTCTACTACATTGGCTTAATTTATGTACATTTCAAAAAGTTAAATCACTTTTTAAAATCTTATTTATTTATTTTTGGCTGCATCGGGTCTTCGTTGCTACACATGGGCTTTCTCCAGTTGCGAAAAGCGGGGGCTACTCTTCGTTGTGGTGCGCGGGCTTCTCATTGTGGTGGCTTCTCTTGCTGCTCTTGTTGCGGAACACGGGCTTCAGGCACGTGGGCTTCAGCAGTTGCGGCGCTCGGGCTTAGCTGCTCCACAGCATGTGGGATCTTCCCGGACCAGAGCTCGAACCCGTGTCTCCTGCATTGGCAGGTGGATTCTTAACCACTGCGTCACCAGGGAAGCCCAAAAAGTTAAGTCTTAGGGAATGCTTATAGTGATAAGTTTCAATATAACTTTTTAAATTTAAAATGTCAATATTCGTGAGATATTTTTAAAATAAAATATTAATGAATTGCTAAGTACTAATATCATCATGGTGCATAAAATATAACTGAACATCTCCTATGCTCCAGGCACTAGTCCAGACACTGGTGAAATTAACAAAAATGTCCAAGTCCCTACCTATCTAATGGAGTTTCCATTCTAGTGTGGATGGTGATATATTCTATGAAGTAAAATAAAGCAAGATAAGAGAAACAGAGAGACTGAAGTAGAGAATGATGGGGGGGTGTTTGTGATACTTTATATAAGGTGGCCAGAGAAAGTATAACTGACAAAGTGATATTTGAGCAAGGAACTGAAGGAAATGAGAGACTAAGCCATGTGGATATGTGGGAGAAGAGCATTCTTGGCTGATAGAAAAGTAAATATAAAGGCCCTGAGACAGGAGGTGTTTGACATATACAATATAAAGCAAAAAGCCAGTACATCTGTAGTATTTGGAAACGGAGCCAACTAAGTGAGCAGGAAAGAGAATGGTGACAGATAAGTCAGGAAGACAGCAGGGAGCCAAAAAGAGGAATGTGATTTTACTCTGAATCAGAAGCCATCGGAATGCTTTAAGAGACAAGTGACGCTGATCAGATTTATGTTTTAAAAGGATTAGTCTGGCATCTGTTTGAAGAAACTGACTCTAGAGAAGCAAGAGTAGAACCAGAGAGTCTAGTTAGGAGGCTGCTGCAATAGTTCAGGAGAGAGAGATTGGTGGCTTAGACAAAGCTGGTAACAGTAAAGATTGTGAGGAATGGGTATCTTCTGGACATGCTGTAAAGGTGGAGCCAACAGGGTTCTCCTACAGATCAGATGTCAGGTGTTGGTTAAAAAAGAAAAGTCAAGGATGACTCCAAGGATTTTAGCTGAGCAACAGACAGATATTTAGTGAAGGGGGGACAAATGCAGTAGGAATTGGTGCTTAGAGAAATCAAGGAACTGTTTCTATCCATGTTAAATGCAATATGTCTGCTGGGCAATTAAGTGAAAATGAACATTATAAGTACATGTCCAGAGTTCAGGGGAAAAGTTAGGACATGCAGTTTAAATCTGGGAATGATCAGTAAATAGATACACTTCCAAGTCACAAGATTGGATGAGGCCAGTTAGGAAGTGAATGTAAAGAGAGAAGTGAGGAAGACCTAGGACTGTTTCAAGATTGGGAAGAGAAGGAAATACTACCAAACAGAGACTAAGAAAGAGAGGGGGCAGTGAAGTAGTGAAAGAATAGAAGAGTGCTTGGGTCAGGGACCAAGTGAAGAAAGTGTTGCAAGAAATAAGAAATGGGTAACAGTGACAAATGATGCAAGGAGAAGGAATAGGAGGAGTACGGAGGATCGATCACTGAATTTGGTAACGTGAAGTCACTGGAAAAAGTTTCAGTAGAGTCATGGAGGTGAAAGTGGAACTAGAGTAGGAATGAGAGAGTAGGAAATGAGGAAGTAGCAACAAACTCTTTCAAGGAGATAAGCTACAAAGCAGAGCCCAGGAAATCAAGATGAACCTAGAAGAGAAAGTGGAGTCCAGGGTGTTTTGTTTTCTTCTATTTGTTAATATATGACATATTATTGTACATCTCTATGCTTATGTGAGTGATTCAGCAGAGAAGGAAAAAGTTTACAGTGCAGGAAAGAGAGGGGACAATTGCAGGAGTCATGTGCTTGAGTAGGTGAGAGGAGCTGGGATCCAGTAGAGGAGAGCTGGCCTCAGATGACCGTGTATATGGCTCAGCCGCTGTGACAGGAGAGAGGGAGAATGCTGACAACAGAGGTGACAGGTTAGTAGAGAGGAAGCAAGAGTTGTGGAACTTCCATTTTCTCAGTGAAGTAAGAAGGAACATCAGAAAATCATTTATAAATCTGTAAATAAGTACAATTTTGATCATTATATGTAGCAATTAATAAAGTTAAATAAAAAACAACCAGAGCGGGCTTCCCTGGTGGCTCAGTGGTTGAGAGTCTGCCTGCCAGTGCAGGGGACGCGGGTTCAAGCCCTGGTCTGGGAGGATCCCACATGCCACGGAGCAACTAGGCCCGTGAGCCACAAGTACTGAGCCTGCGCGTCTGGAGCCTGTGCTCCGCAACAAGAGAGGCCGCGATAGTGAGAGGCCCGCGTACCGCGATGAAGAGTGGCCCCCGCTCACCGCAACTAGAGAAAGCCCTACGCACAGAAATGAAGACCCAACACAGCCAATAAATAAATAAATAAATAAATAAAATTAAAAAAAAAAAAACAACCAGAGCATAGAAAAACATTTCAAGTAATATAGTTATTAACAAAGAAATCCCTACAAAGCTTGCTATAGATGAGCTAAATATTAGTTTAAAAACGTTTAATTTTCAGCATTTTCATATTTTAAATCTTTATTAATATATTACACATTAGTAGTCATATGTTTTGTGTTATATATATATCTTATCTGATACCAAAAAATAGCAAGAAAACTCCTGTAAAATATCCAAAAGTTTAAGATAATTGAATCAATATTAAATGATATTTGCCACAACTTACAAAACAACAAATAAATAACCATTTAAGCATAAAATCACTTTTCTATGCATATTTGGAATGTGGTTTATACTTATCTCAAAAGAGAAGACATAAGGATTGACTGAAGTATTGGACCATAAAGTTTTTCTGACCATAAAATTGGTTTTCAGCAACTTGCTTTATTTGCAGTTATATAATGCAGAATATAATGCAGAAAAAAAATCACTAAAGAAATTATTTCAAGGAGAAAAAAAAGTGATATGAAGGCCACTAAAATAAATGCTATGTAAATAAATTAATATGTGGTAAAAGTTGCAACTGAACTACCCACATTTGAGTAATTATGTATTATGCCAAATTTTATTGGCTAAAAGCAGCAATATTTACCCTTTTGTGAAAATTAAAGGAATATACTAATTTATAATTTCTTCTAAAATTAAGAAAAAATTAAAATAGCAATTAAATATTATAAATAATTGCACTATTACATTTAATGGCATTTTTACTACCATCCAAACTTCAGTAGAATGGTAGGGACAGAAGCCAAACTGGAGAGAACCAAGGATGTAAAACAGTAAAGAAAGAGAGAAAATAAAGAGCCTGTTTTCAAAACATTTGGCTGTAAAGGGAAGAAGAGTTGGAATGAGTTGGAGATAATAAGAGGAAAAGGCAAAGAGCAAGAATGTACATTTCGCGTGAGTCCTGACCTTGTTAACAGCCAGCAAAACAATCCAGTGGAGGAAAGGAGATGGTTGACATATGCTCGGTAAGGGTACATAAAATGCACTACCATAATTCTCCATGTTAATCCTTTCTTTAATTTTCCCCCAGAGAAATTATAATTGTCCACAGAGCACTTCTAAAGGGTCATAAAAATATCATTGACTAAACCCACAGTGCAGACTTTTTGTGGTTCATAGAATATTATGAATATGTATAATCTTTTCTGTGTGGGTTAACGGTCAGAAAATAAATATTTAGAATTTGGAGAAAAAAAAAAGGTTTCTGGGCCATATGGTCTCTGCTGTGACTAACTAACTTTGCCATTATACGTAATAGTGTGAAAGCAACCACAGACAAATAGACAATACCTAAAAGATAGGTCATGGCTGTGTTCCAATAAAATTTTATTTACCAAAACAGGAGGCATGTTAGATTTGGCCCCAGAGCCTTAGTTTGCTGACCCCAGATTCAATGGATTTACTGCAATTACTGTTTGAAGAATGAAAGAACATAAGTCAAATTTTACTGCCCAGATTTTTTGGTTTTTGGAGTTTTTGTTTGTTTGTTTGTTTTTTGTGGGTTTTTTTTTTTTTTTTACAAACCAAAAATAGAGAAACCTTGTTTCACCACCTTTTATAAAATTAAATGAATTTACAGCAATGATATATTACAAATGTTTTTCTCTATAATAAGAAATTATAAAAATAATATATATAATATTCCTACAGTCTTACTATGCATAATAAGTAATGGTTTCTGATCAAAGTAAAAAATGTTTCATTTGAAATAAAAATATCCAATACAGTATAATCTCATTACAAATAATTTGTAATCTCATTACAAACTGGCGGCTAGGGATAAGAATAAAATAATTTGAACCACAGTATTACTAAGCCCATATAATGAAGAGATATTTATACAAATTTTACATTATGATTGTAATATTATGGTAAATGGAATGCTTACTTAGGGGTTCTATAAATCTTAATACTACTGTACTTTTCTGAAATTTCATCTCAATTGAAATTGCTAAATCTAAAAGGATAATATGGCAACAAGCACCTAATTAAGAGCATACTTGGTCCCAGATTTCTCCAAGGGGATCATTTCACACTTTGGACTGGCCAAACATGTAAGCACTACATGTCCTAACGCATATCTTTAGAAGAAAAAAAGGAAACTGAACCGCATTAATCTTTCATTAGTACTGCAAATTAACCATCTACCTACTTTTATAAAAATGTATTTTCTAATACATTTATAATTATTTCTTAGGGACATTTTTATAAAAATTATTCACACAACTTCCAGATTTAATAGGAAGAGTATTATTTTTCTACCATCAAACTTGCTCTTTTTCCTAAACCGTATTAATCAAAAATGGTTCTCCTAGTTAAATTTATTAACATTAGACATGCAATTTGAAATAATGAAACTGATTTCTTCTATGTGCATGGTCTCTGTAGATGAGTACGAAAAAAAGCAGAATATAAAAATTAAATCAAAGTTGGATTAGTAGAAATTACAAATTGCACCTATATTTAAAATTAGGATTGAACTCCAAAACACTATAAACAACTTTATATATCATATTATTCCTTCTTTCTATAATATCAATGGCTTTTTAAAATCAAACATTTTATTATCCAATTATTTAATAATATTTTGTTAACAAATGTTAGGACTCTGAAAACGTGCCTGGTGACATTACCACTACAGCAAAGGAATAAAGACAGTATGCCTGCTGATTTTCATAACCAATAAGTTATTAAATTTTCAATTATAACAAGAAAAAGGTATCATTTGACAATGTAATTCCACTTACTTCTAAATGAAGGGATATTTGTAGAAAAAAAATTAGTTGTGTGAGTAGAGAAAAGCAGGCCATTACACTCTAAGTAAAACAAGCAAAGTAGTACTGTTAGTAGGATGTCTTAATACAGGAAATTATACCCTTATAATTATTCTAAAGGCATTTTTAAAATATTTTATCAAATAGCTTCATATTATATAACTACAGGAGACATTCCATTTTATTGATTCTTGAAAATCACCTAAATTTGTATATTTAGAAAAGATATTTATTAAAAATTTCTTTGAAATTGATATCCTGATTGTGTGTGTATGTGTGTTGTGGTTTCAGTGGCGGTGATGGGAAAAGTTTCTATCCAGTTCATTCATTTTACATAAGCCGAGTCACTCAAAGTCTTTTAAGATGATTAAAAGTACACATGTTAAATAATGTTAGTATTTCTAGAGAACTATTTACTTAATTGTTTACCATTCAGATTGAAAGCAATCAAGAGTTCTGGTCATTCCCATTTTGATCAGGAAATTGCAGAGAAAGTCTTCTATTGCTTCAGGTACTGCGTGCTTTGAAGAAAGGACTGTTTTCTGCTCCTAAAATTTAAATGTGTAATTATTTATTTTGAAAATATCAAAGCTTTGATTAATTGTACACATAGGTTTTACATTGATTTATTCATTCATTCACTTTTTAAAGAATTTTGTTGAATGTTATGTCCAGGAACTATTTTAATCACTAGGGATAAAGCAGTGATGAAAACAGACAAGACTCAGTCCTCATAACTAAAAGTCAAGAATATGGGGACAGAAAATGAATAACTAAATTAAAAATATATAGTATGGTAGATGGTACTAAGTGCCTGTGGGTACAAACAGAGGGTTGAAGCGAGGGAAAGCCAGGTAGGGAGCAGATATGTGTGTGGAGCTGGGCTGCTATGCACACAGGGTGATGAAGGAAGATTTCATTGAGAAAGCAGCATCTGAACATAAATCTAGAGAAGAGGTAGAGTCATGTTCCAGATACAGCATTAGCAAGTACAAAGGCAGGCAAGACTGTGATTGGATTGTTTGGAAAACAATAAGGAGGTCAGCTTGCCCTAACAATAGTATATAACAAATTTTAAAAAAGAAAAAAATATGTATAGATCATTTAATTCTTTTAATTATTATCATTATAAAAAGAAATGTGGTTTGGGTGCCTTGATTTCTAGAAACACTATGGAAGAAATTATGTGCAATAGAGGGCTCTTGTACTACTATTTCATAATGGAAATAAATAAGTCTATCAACTAGATTAGGGGTCAGCTAACTGTTCTCATAAACAAAGTGTATTAGAACCCCACCATGCCCACTTATTTACATATTGTCTATGGCTGTTTTTGCACTACAGTTGAGCAGTTGCAACAGAGGCCTTATGCCCTTCAAAACTCAAAATATTTTCTATTTGACCCTTGAGAGAACAAGTTTAGAGATCCTTAAACTAGAGAAATGGAGATATTTCAGCAAGTGAGATATGAAATTAGGACAGTCATAACAACAACCATATCACATATCACTGTATAAAATAAATCTAGTAATGGGTAGATTCTTAATATCAACAGCATCATTGTCTCCAAAGTACATTCATTTTCTTCGCATTGGTAAGAACTCAGTAATCTCACTGCAGAATATTTGGATAGTCAGATCTATTTTCACCTACAGAAACCCAGCAATGGACTTTCCTTCCTACTTCCCCTTCCCAACTTGGTAATGGTTACAGACCAGGTTACAAAGAATGCACACAATGGTTACACAGAAATGCACTGAAGAAAGAGAATCTTTCTTGCTACAAAAAGTCCTTTAAAAGTTCTATAAATACTTTAATGCTGATGTTAATTACTAGTGGCTATTATGACAATCAAAATAGTGATGAGTTTAAGCAAATTTAGGGGGCTACAGAATGACAGAATGACAAATGACGGGGTTTTAAAATAAATTTTTTTTAAAGCTCATGCAGAATAACTTCAAATCTCTTTCCTAAGATCATTAAAAAAGATATCAGATAACAATGACGATAATGTGTAGGACCCTATATCAAACATCATGGGAGACGCCAAGGTAGCAGAGTACAGCATGCCTGTCATCCATCAAGTTGTTGAATTGTGGTAGAAGATTTTATATTTATAACTGTTAGGTAAGGGCATAATACAGCTCAAAGCAAACATTCATTATACTTAATAAATGCTACCTTTGATTTTGGGTCAGTAAATTTGAACATGATATTTTAAGATGAGAAGGATGATAGTTGAAGGAATCAGGAACACAGGAGAAAAGGGAAGACAGACTGTACCTACTCTAGTTTCTAAAGATGCCTATGGACTGCTTGCTTACAAGATGCTGTGTGTATGGTTGCAACACACAAGATTCCTGCCTTCTCAAATAAATGTTTTCTCTTCCTGAACGCATCTTATACACACACCTTGAAACATCCAAAACAGAAATCCAACCACTTTAAACTGCCATAGTTCTTACTTATACATTGAGATTTATAATCCTGACAATATATTTATGTATCTATAGTCCTTCAGCATTACACACCACACACACACACGTATCAAGCTGTAATGTGATCATAAATGTCTCTATCTTTACAAATAATATTAACTTAACATATATTTGCTGAACATCACCCATATGCCAGGCACTGTGTGAAAAGTGCTAGGAATTAAATATGAATAAGACACCGTCCCTGTCTCAAGGAATTGAAAGACCAGTTGAGTAAAAAACAAAACATGTAAGCAAATAACAGTATAGAAGCTCTACTATTTGTGATTAGTTTTGATTATAAAAGCCTGTTTATAAGTCTACACAGAACATCATACATACAGCCAATAGGTACATTTACGTAATTTTAAGTTGCATTTTTATCTCAATTATACAATATATACAACTCTCATTACAGCTTTAAAACAGATTTAATGATGGTGTTAATAAAGCACCTCAGAATAAGGACAAAAAGAGCTAAGGCTCTAAAAACTAGCAAATATGCCTCACTTTACAAAATGCTGAATTATTAAAAAATCCATCCACATGTGACCCAGAAATCTGTTGGATACAAAAGTGACTCTAGCATGTTGCTTAGTTTTCTCTATGAAAGTTATAAAGATGAAATTTTCTAATTAGAGAGGTTTCTAAACAGTGTCCCGTGTGAAAAAATAGAGATCATCTTGGTAAAGTGACAGATAAAGGTGGAAAGTATTTCACTTGTGTTGGGTAGGTACATGAAGGCTTTGTTAAGAAAGACTCTTAAGTTGGAATTTATAGAAGAAGAGGAAGTTCAATGGGTGAAGAAGGATGGAAGGAAATTCAAGGCAAGAAAAACATCAGAGGCAAAGACAAGGAACGAGAGTTCAGTCCGCTCAAGCTCAAGGTCTTATGGAGAAAGGACCAAAGAGAAAGTTGGAAAGCCAGACAGAAAGCACATCAAGAAGGTCAAGGCAGATGGAAGGATGGAGACATTGGTGATTTAAGTAGAGGAGTGATAAATTCAAGTTTGTGTTTAAAACCTCCCTTACATGGAAGTAGAAGGAGGCACAGTATCAGCAGCATGACAGTAGCTCTGATGAGAGAAGACAGAAGGTGAATCTGAGAGAAACTAAGTAAGGGATGAAAGCGAAGAGAAGGATATGAGATATGTTGAGAACAAAATCAGACAGGATTTCTTATATTGAATAGCAAAGAATTACTGGACCATATATCAAAACTGTCTTGATATAGTTTGAACTATTCCAGTCAGTGAGTTTCTTTGAAAACAGTTTTTTTGACTCCTGAGAATCAACTCTAATTCAAATTAAGTCAAAGATACTAGTTTGGAGAATCTACAGACAAGGCTCGGGGTACAAGTAGCCTGGTTCTTTAACTGAAATTAAATGTGTACATCTAGGGACTAGGAACTCAACAATGACAAACAGCTCTTTTTATTGTGATTTAATCATTGAACCTATAAAAGTAATGAAAATTATTTTATGTATTTATTTCATTAGCATTTATGATATGTAACATTTAAAATGAACTTTAATGAAACCAAATCCTAAATAAAAGGAGGAGACCTTCAAGATGGCAGAAGAGTAAGACGTGGAGATCACCTTCCTCCCCACAAATACATCGGAAATACATCTACATGTGGAACAACTCCTGCAGAACACCTACTGAACGCTGGCAGAAGACCTCAGACTTCCCAAAAGACAAGAAACTCCCCACGTACCTGGGTAGGGAAAAAGAAAAAAGAAAAAACACAGACAAAGAACAGGGACAGGACCTGCAGCAGTGGGAGGGAGCTGTGAAGGAGGAAAGGTTTCCACACACTGGGAAGCCCCTTCGCGGGCGGAGACTGCGGGTGGCGGAGGGGGGAAGCTTCGGAGCCACGGAGGAGAGCGCAGCAACAGGGGTGCGGAGGGCAAAGCGGAGAGATTCCCGCACAGAGGATCGGTGCCGACCAGCACTCACCAGCCCGAAAGGCTTGTCTGCTCAGCCGCCGGGGCAGGCGGGGGCTGGGAGCTGAGGCTTGGGCTTCGGAGGTCGGATCCCAGGGAGAGGACTGGGGTTGGTGGCGTGAACACAGCCTGGAGGGGTTAGCGCATCACGGCTAGCCATGAGGGAGTCCGGGAAAGTCTGGAGCTGCCAAAGAGGCAAGAGACTTTTTCTTGCCTCTTTGTTTCCTGGGGCACAAGGAGAGGGGATTAAGAGCGCTGCTTAAAGAAGCTCCAGAGATGGGTGCGAGCCACGGCTATCAGTGTGGACACCAGAGACGGGCATGAGACGCTAAGGCTGCTGCAGCGACCAAGAAGCCTGTGTGCAAGCACAGGTCACTCTCCACACCGCCCCCCCACCGGGAGCCTGTGCAGCCACCACTGCCAGGGTCCTGTGACAGGGACAACTTCCCCAGGAGAACACAGGGTGCACCTCAGGCTGTTGCAACTGGCCTCTGCCGCCGCAGGCTGGCCCCGCATTCCGAACCCCTCCCTTCCCCCTGGCCTTAGTGAGCCAGAGCCTCTGAAGCAGCTGCTCCTTTAACCCAGTCCTGTCTGAGCGGCAACAGACGCCCTCAGGTGACCTACACACAGAGGCAGGGCCAAATCCAAAGCTGAACCCCGGGAGCTGTGCGAACAAAGAAGAGAAAGGGAAATCTCTCCCAGCAGCCTCAGGAGCAGCGGATTAAATCTCCACAATCAACTTGATGCACCCTGCATCTGTGGAATACCTGAATAGACAACGAATCATCCCAAAATTGAGGTGGTGGACTTTGGGAGCAACAATATATATATTTTTTTCCTTTTTTGCTTTTTGTGACTGTGTATGTGTATGCTTCTTTGCATGATTTTGTCTGTATAGCTTTGCTTTTACCATTTGTCCTAGGGTTCTGTCTGTCTTTTTTTTTTTTTTTTTTTAGTATAGTTTTGAGTACTTGTTATCATTGGTGGATTTGTTTTTTGGTTTGGTTGCTCTCTTCTTTCTTTCTTTCTTTTCTTTTTCCTTTTTTTATTACTTTTTAAATTTATTTTCAATACTTATTATTTTTAAAACTTTATTTTTTTATTTCTTTCTTTCTTTCATTTATTCTCCCTTTTCCTCTAAGCCATGTGGCTGACAGGGTCTTGGTGCACCAGCCGGGTATCAGGCCTGTGCCTCTGAGGTGGGAGAGCCGAGTTCAGGACATTGATCCACCAGAGACCCGCCCGGCCCCACGTAATATCAAATGGCAAAAGCTCTCCCAGAGACCTCCATCTCAATATTAAGACCCAGCTCCACCCAACGACCAGCAAGCTACAGTGCTGGACACCCTATGCCAAACAACTAGCAAGACAGGAACACAACCCCACCCAAAAGCAGAGAGGCTGCTGAAAATCATAACAAGGTCACAAACACCCCAAAACACACCACGAGACGTGGTCCTGCCCACCAGAAACACAAGATCCAGCCTCATCTACCAGAACACAGGCACTACTCCCCTCCACCAGGAAGCCTACACAACCCACTGAACCAACCTTAGCCACTGGGGGCAGACACGAAGAACAACGGGAACTACAAACCTGCAGCCTACGAAAAGGAGACCCCTAACACAGTAAGTTAAGCAAAATGAGAAGACAGAGAAACACACAGAAGATGAAGGAGCAAGGTAAAAACCCACCAGACCAAACAAATGAAGAGGACATAGCCAGTCTGCCTGAAAAAGAATTCATAGTAATGATAGTAAAGGTGATCCAAAATCTTGGAAATAGAATGAAGAAAATACAAAAAACGTTTAACAAGGACCTAGAAGAACTAAAGAGCAAACAAAAAATGATGAACAACACAATAAATGAAATTAAAAATTCTCAAGGAGGAATCAATAGCAGAATACCTGAGGCAGAAGAACAGATAAGTGACCTGGAAGATAAAATAGTGGAAATAACTACTGCAGAGCAGAATAAAGAAAAAAGAATGAAAAGAATTGAGGACAGTCTCAGAGAAATCTGGGACAACATTAAACAAACCAAGATTCAAATTATAGGGGTCGCAGAAGAAGAAGTGAAAAAGAAAGGGACTGAGAAAATATTTGAGGAAATTATAGTTGTAAACTTCCCTAATACGGGAAAGGAATAGTCAACCAACTCCAGGAAGTGCAGAGAGTCCCATATAGGATAAAAACAAGGAAAAACATGCCAAGACACATATTAATCAAACTATCAAAACATAAATACAAAGAAAGAATATGAAAAGCAGCAAGGGAAAAACAACAAATATCATACAAGGGAATCCCCATAAGGTTAACAGCTGATCTTTCAGCAGAAACTCTGCAAGGCAGAAGGGTGTGGCAGGACATATTTTAAGTGATGAAAGGGAAAAACCTACAACCAAGATTACTCTACCCAGAAAGGTTCTCATTCACATTCGACGGAGAAATTAAAACCTTTACAGACAAGCAAAAGGTAAGAGAATTCAGCACCACCAAACCAGCTTTACAACAAATGCTAAAGGAACTCCTCTATGCAGGAAACACAAGAGAAGAAAAGACCTACAAAAACAAACCCAAAACAATTAAGAAAATGATAATAGGAACATACAAATCGATAACAACCTTAAATGTAAATGGATTAAATGCTCCAACCAAAAGACATAGACTGTCTGAATGGATATAAAAACAAGACACGTATATATGCTGTCTACAAAAGACCGACTTCAGAGCTAGGGACACATACAGACTGAAAGTGAGAGGATGGAAAAAGAAATTCCATGCAAATGGAAATCAAAAGAAAGCTGGAGTAGAGTAGCAATTCTCATATCAGACAATATAGACTTTAAAATAAAGACTATTACAAGAGACAAAGAAGGACACTACATAATGATCAAGGGATCAATCCAAGAAGAAGATATAACAATTGTAAATATTTATGCACCCAACATAGGAGCACCTCAATACATAAGGCAAATGCTAACAGCCATAAAAGGGGAAATGGACATTAACACAGTCATAGTAGGGAACTTTAACACCTCACCTTCACCAGTGGACAGATCATCCAAAATGAAAATAAATAAGGAGACACAAGCTTTAAATGATACATTAAACAAGAGGGACTTAACTGACATTTATAGGACATTCCATCCAAAAATAACAGAATACACTTTCTTCTCAAGTGCTCATGGAACATTCTCCAGGATAGATCATATCCTGGGTCACAAATCAAGCCTTGGTAAATTTAAGAAAATTGAAATCATATCAAGTATCTTTTCCGACCACAACGCTATGAGACTAGATTATCAATTACAGGAAAAAATCTGTAAAAAATACAAACACATGGAGGCTAAACAAGACACTATTTAATAACCAAGAGATCCCTGAAGAAGTCAAAGACAAAATCAAAAAATACCTAGAAACAAATGACAATGAAAATACGACGACCCAAAACCTATAGGATGCAGCAAAAGCAGTTCTAAGAGGGAAGTTTATAGCAATAAAATCCTACCTCAAGAAACAAGAAACATCTCAAATAAACAACCTAAGCTTACACCTAAAGCAATTAGAGAAAGAAGAACAAAAAAACCCCAAAGTTAGCAGAAGGAAAGAAATCATAAGATCAGATCAGAAATAAATGAAAATGAAATGAAGGAAACAGTAGCTAAGATCAATAAAACTAAAAGCTGGTTCTTTGAGAAGATAAACAAAATTGATAAACCACTAGCCACACTCATCAAGATAAAAAGGGAGAAGACTCAAATCAACTGAAATAGAAATGAAAAAGGAGAAATAACAGCTAACACTGCAGAAATACAAAGGATCATGAGAGATTACTACAAGCAACTACATGCCAATAAAATGGACAACCTGGAAGAAATGGACAATTCTTAGAAAAGCACAACCTCCCGAACCTGAACCAGGATGAAATAGAAAATATAAACAGACCAATTACAAGCACTGAAATTGAGACTGTGATTAAAAATCTTCCAACAAACAAAAGCCCAGGACCAAATGGCTTCACAGGCGAATTCTATCAAACATTTAGAGAAGAGCTAACACCTATCCTTCTCAAACTCTTCCAAAATACAGCAGAGAGAGGAACACTCCCCAACTCATTCTACAAGCCCACCATCAAAACCAGATACCAAAACCAGACAAAGATGTCACAAAGAAAGAAAACTACAGGCCAATTTCACTGATGAACATAGATGCAAAAATCCTCAACAAAATGCTAGCAAACAGAATTCAGAATGTACTACAAAGTTACACTAATCAAGGCAGTATGGTACTTGCACAAAAACAGAAATATAGATCAATGGAACAGGATAGAAAGCCGAGAGATAAACCTACGCACATATGGTCACCTTATTTTTGATAAAGGAGGCAAGAATATACAATGAAGAAAAGACAGCCTCTTCAATAAGTGGTGCTGGGAAAACTGGACAGCCACATGTAAAAGAATGAAATTAGAAAACTCCCCAGCACCATACACAAAAATAAACTCAAAATGGATTAAAGACCTAAATGTAAGGCCAGACACTATAAAACTCTTAGAGGAAAACATAGGCAGAACACTCTATGACATAAATGACAGCAAGATTCTTTTTGATCCACCTCCTAGAGAAATGGAAATAAAAACAAAAAATAAACAAATGGGACCTAATGAAACTTAAAAGCTTTTGCACAGCAAAGGAAACCATAAACAAGATGAAAAGACAACCCTCAGAATGGGAGAAAATATTTGCAAAGGAAGCAACTGACAAAGGATTAATCTCCAATATTTACAAGCAGCTCAATATCAAAAAAACAAACAACCCAATCCAAAAATGGGCAGAAGACCTAAATAGACATTTCTCCAAAGAAGATATACAGATTGCCAACAAACACATGAAAGTATACTCAATATCACTTATCTTTAGAGAAATGCAAATCAAAACTACAATGAGGTATCACCTCACACCGGTCAGAATGGCCATCATCAAAAAATCTACAAACAATAAATGCTGGAGAGGGTGTGGAGAAAAGGGAACCCTCTTGCACTGTTGGTGGGAATGGAAATTGATACAGCCACTATGGAGAACAGTATGGAGGTTTCTTTAAAAACTAAAAATAGAACTACCATATGACCCAGCTATCCCACTACTGGGCATATACCCTGAGAAAACCATAATTCAAAAAGAGTCATGTACCACAATGTTCATTGCAGCTCTATTTGCAATTGCCAGGACATGGAAGCAACCTAAGTGTCCATCATCAGATGAATGGATAAAGAAGGTGTGGCACATATATACAATGGAATATTACTCAGCCATAAAAAGAAACGAAACTGAGTTATTTGTAGTGAGGTGGATGAACCTAGAGTCTGTCATACAGGGTGAAGTAAGTCAGAAAGCAAAAAACAAACAACGTATGCTAACACATATATATGGAATCTAAAAAAAAAAAAAAAAAAATGGTTCTGAAGAACCTAGGCGCAGGAAAGGAATAAAGACGGAGACGTAGAGAATGGACTTGAGGACACGGGGAGGGGGAAGGGTAAGCTGGGACAAAGTGACAGAGTGGTATGGACTTATATATAGTACCAAATGTAAAATAGGTAGCTAGTGAGAACCACCCGCATAGCACAGGGAGATCAGCTTGGTGCTTTGTGACCACCTAGAGGGGTGGGACAGGGAGGATGGGAGGGAGACACAAGAGGGAGGAGATATGGGGATATATGTATATGTATAGCTGATTCACTTTGTTATAAAGCAGAAACTAACACACCACTGTAAAGCAATTATACTCCAATAAAGATGTTAAAAATAAATAAATAAATGAAAGGAATACAAACTTACTAATCCTGAGCTACTTTTTCTTATAAGAACATAACTTTAATATGAAAATATTTGATAGTAATTCTTAATAAATATATAGGAAAATATCTTAGAGGACAATTCTTTGAGAACTACTGATTAATATGTTAAACAGTATAGTAGTTTTGTTCAGTTATCAATTCATCTTCTCCAGAAACACCTGACTATTTCAAAGAAATGCCTTATATTCTTAGAGGAGGAGGTGGAGAGAAGATGTCAGGAAATTCAACAGTTATATGATTTAGGTACTCCGCTACTGTTATCTTTAAAGATCAAAATTATAAGTTTATAAATATTATATTATTATGGCAATACATGGACCTTTAAGATTGCACCTCCAAAATTAGCAAAACAAAAAAAACACGAACCAAAACAGCTAAAGAATTACCCCTCAAAATGGTAATAATATGCTCACAGTGTAAAGGGGAAAACCCAGCTTGAATATAAGTAGACTTCTTTTCATAAAATTACATATAAGTATTTCTAAGGAATATGTGTGTGTATGTGTGTGTGTGCCTGTATTCCTATTTCTACTTACATTTATACTTAGAAAAAAGACTTCAGTTTCAAGAAACAATGGACAGTACAACCAAACCACACATTTGTTACAGATTAATAACATTTCCTATGTTAATTTTTTTCATTAATCACTTTAAATATGATAAAACTATATTTTATTTCAGAGTTCTGAAACACTGCACCTATCAAGGAAACATATTTTATAGGATAAAAAGTTTAAAATTTATGAAATAAAACATGCATCAATTTCTCAAATTTTTCATATGTATTATCAAGGTTTAAAGAAAATTATAAAAATTCATTTAAATGTCAACTCTTATATAAATAGTCCTTACTAATTTTCTAACCAATAAAACTACTTACATTATTCCAACTTTCAACTTTTCAATAATTTCAACTATATTCAACATTCTTAATGTAATGATGACCTTTTTTACTTGCAGTCTTTAATGAATTTTCTAAAAGTCCCTGTTCAGTTGAGACTACTACTATCCTCTAACATAGAAGAAAATATATCTTGCTCATAAACAGATGTGATAAAATCATAACAAAAGGAAGTGGGTTTCATAATCAATAAATATTCTTAAAACAGAAAGCCCATGGCACAACTCAAAGCTAGTTTTTGAAGATAAAATACTATAGAAACAAAAACCAAATTAGAAATACATAACTGAAATGCTTATCATAAAATGAATTCATATTTAATTTTAAAAGCTTAAGGGAAACTTTTGTGAATTTTCGGCATAGCACTGTTCCTCCAAAGAACTCAAAAAACAGATAAAAACTTAAATAAGAGTCAACAAGATGTAAATATGTCATAAATCTAGAAAGTTAACTCTTGCAAGCTTATGATTAAAGAAAGCTTCTGAGAAACTGATGAGAGAAGAATTACTGATATTTGGTTCAGAAGATATGACAGCTACTACATTGAATTTATTCACCAATTGCCCTTCTTGGATTTATCTTTGGATTTATAAGCACCTTCTAGCATGATACCACATACAAAGATGCAATTACAGTTTGGTCATAATTTTTTCATTCAATGATTCATTTATCCATTCATTTAACTGCTATTCATTTAGTGCCTACTATGTGCCAAGCACTGTGTTAGGCATATCTATGTTACCAAGTACCAATATAAATGAGTGGTACATAAAGTATTTTTTTAATCCTTCTTTACTTAATGATGTAAAGCAAGAAGGAAGATGATGAGTAATACATATAATGCAACTGATATGTTTATTCACTGCTCATCGTTCAAATGCTATGTTTTAAAACTTTCCTATAAATTACTGCATTGAGATATCCAACAGACTAATAAAGTCTGCATAGTAGACTTCACTTTACGTCTACCTAGAAGGAACTATATCCATAGCATATATTAGAGAATAGAGTTTACCATGAGCTAAAGCCCTCCACTTAGAATATAATCAATTCTGGATTCAAAAAATCCTCCTCTTCAGCATTTTTCAATTTTGAATGGACAGATATTTTGGAAAGGAGTAACTAGATTTCTGAACCAAGGAAATCTGCAAAATATGGAAAGATTGACACAGGCCAGAATACGGAGTGAAGTCTATCACATACTATTTTGCACTGAGGAAGCCAAATCTGTACCTAAATAAGAGTATAACAATTTCTTTCATATTTCACAGGAAAGGTTTCATTTTTGAAGAAAAGCAACCTTCTTAATTAGTATTGGTATGACTTCAGTGTTAATTAGTATTGGTAGCACTTTAAAAATATTTTTGCTATCATCATTATTTTCAATTTTTAATTGAGCTTGCAATTTTACAGGAATGCCATCATTCCATGTACTGTTAATTGGTGGTATTATAATCAGAAAGCATCCCTACCATATTTTCTAGTGAAATTAGTTCATTAGCCTCACAAGAAAAAAAGCATAATATATTAAGCATTTCCTATGATCTAAATACTTCCATGAAAAACAAAAAATACAGATGCTTACAAAACAGACTGTAGAATATGTATACAATACCAAGTTCTGTACAAGTGCTGAAAATCCTTGTTTAAACTCCACTGAGATTAAAGAGAGTTCTGAGAGAAAGTGTCATTTGTTGCAAAGTCATGCAAAAGTGACCACCATGTGGAAAATGATGAAATGAGGCAAAGTAAATATGACTACTTACTAAAAGTGAAGGTTAGATGATAAAGAAATAGAAGCGAAAAAGACGTCAGGTGATAGAGCTGCATCTAGTAAGTGAAGTATTTATAGTTTAAATGACTTTCAAAACTTCGTGTCACTGTTAAACTATAGGCTATGGTTGTGTTCAAAATTCTCACCAAAATTTGAGTATCTGTAGCCTGTTCTTGGACCATCTGAACTGCTTTTGCCAGATCTTCTTCACCTTCTGGAATGCTATAATTGTCATCTGGTATCTAAATCACAGAGAAAGAGAACGATAGGAAGAGTTAGCAGGAATATAAAAATACCTCATTTCATTTTAGAAATAAATTTTCCTCACAAAACAAAGGACCAAAGAAATACACTTTATGTAAGACACCATGTCATTCTGAAGATCTATGAAAAATAAACTAACAAGTAGGCAGCCCTCTGACTTCCTTATAAAAACATCACTCAATGTTACTACTGATGAACTTGAGGTTAGCTTATGGGCAACTGATTTTATCTATACTGACAAATGTAGTCTAACAACTCTGCTGAAAAAAAAAGAATGTTAGGCCATCTAAATGCCACCATTCTCTCCGCATCCCAGATTTTCTCCACCATTACTTTTCGTAACTACTAGCAACTGCAAATATCTAATAAATTATGTCTAATATTAAAAAGCAAAACAAAACTCACTGCCTGAATGTTAAGCTCTTGGAAGAATGCAACTGACTCTAGTTATGACATTAATGAGAGTGCACACTTATTGCATGCTTCTTATGTGCTGATCACAGCTTTAAGCCTGTTACATCTATTAACTCATTTCATGTGGTATGTATTAATATTATCTCCATTTTACCAGTAGTAATACAAAGCCTATCTTCTGTGTTTGTCCTGTCTCCTGTTTGCCCAGGCCACAAATGCCAGGCTTGTTTCCACAGTTTCATTCACAGCTTCTGTCATCTTGGAGTGACTCTGCCTTCCAAATCTCAGATGTAATGATAGGTTCCCTTGGAACAATGAATTAAAGGAAAGGTTTGAGACAGTAACTATATTAGACTGAAGTATTGCTAAGTTGCAGTTCGGAACCATAGGATCTGAGCTCCAGCTAGGTAGTAGGAATCTGGGAAACCTAGACTGGATGATTGGGAACACCTGCTGGACAGAGACGACAGACTATAGTGTGGATCCACAAGGCAGGTGATGAGAAGCTGACTCTGAAGGACAATTAACAAGAAAATCAAAAGAGCCAGATGTGTCAACCAATCTAAATTTTTAAATAGAATTTCCAAACCTCACTCTTCACCAGCTGATTAGCTAAATTCAGTTGAAACAGTAGCATCACTTAAGAAAAAATATTTTTAAGAAAAAATAAAATGAATATTTCACAGGAATGACTGTAATGAATTTATAGAATACATAAAATGAACAAATTACCTCTTCATATTCATAATCATCTTCAGATGCTTCAGTTATGGTGACCTCTAAATGTACTGTTAAGTTTGAATCTCAAAATAATGGAATAAAATTATTATATTTAAAAATTGAGATAACCTTAAAATACAGTATTATATCCAAGTAGCTCACCAAGTTAGTAAATACATGTAAATTAAGGTATTTTTTAAAATTCCTCCTCCTCATACAGCCTACAATTATAGATGTTTTAAGACAAAATATCTTAATTGTTATTTTAAATTATTATTCAAACAACCCAAACTCATGAAAAACTATATTTTTAATCTATGTACTATCTAATGATTTCCACTTTGATTCTAAGAAGACTTACAAAAATGTACATGGTATCATAACATAAATTAGAAAGAGATAAGAAAAATGATGGACAGGAAAACTATGACAGTAAATTTTCAAACACATCTCAAACCACAGTGGATTTTCCAGAGTTTCTGAGTCATTCACAATGCAGTGTGACTTCTTTATTTGGTTTAAAGTATTGTGAATGAAAAAACCAAAGCACACTAAGATTTAAATATAAGTAAAATATAGATTTCAATGTTTTCATCAATAAAAGATACTTACACCTCCACTCTCTTTCTTACATACCTCAATTTTAAAATTAAATTATCTTCTCAGAAAAGGCAGCCTAATGTTTAAGCAAATATAAACTACTTAATAATCATAACTCAGCAGTTCATAAATTATCAAGATATATCAGCATTAAAATATCAGTGGAAATGATTCTAATAAAAAATTCTAACAGCATTGCTCTAAGACCTTCAAAAATTACAAGTTAGTCTACAAACGAAAACTTCAAGACAACATCTAATTTTAAAAGAAATCAAAATACACGCCAGTAATGCTATTTTGTTGATTGGTTGGTAGGTTTACATTTTTTTTCAAATGCACAGACTTTATTAGGCCAAGTTTAAAAGGTATAAAATTAAACACTTCAGTGCACAGCAATGGTTATGAAAATCAAAGATTAGATTAGCCTAGTTTTCATTTTGCTGCTGGTTATAAGAAATTTCTCTGTCATCCCATCCTGCAAGAGTAACCTGACAGTGTGTATAACAACTTCTGTTGTTTGTAATAAGAACTGATAACACACACATAGTATTTAACAGGAGCCAGGCACTGTCCTAAGGGTTTTACATGTATTAACTCATTTCATCCTCATCCTACCAATGAGGCTGAACTATTATTATCTCTATTTTACAGATCAGGACTCAAATGCACAGTTACACAATCAGGACCTAACAGAATTGGGAATCAGCCCCAGAAGCTTAGGTTTCACTATGCTATACTACCTCTCTTGTTAACACAAATTAACATATGTAAATCATTTAGAATGGTGCCTGGCTTATAATAAATACTATACAAGTGTTTGTTGTTATTTTCCCTGTTCTGGAAAGAGATGAGTACCTGTGGAGAAGTCTCCTAAGTCTCCCATGATCTAGTGTTAAGATGAATGGATACATAAAAGACATTCTGAATCTTCCTCCTTTTCTAGATTTATATTTTTCTGACACATTTTCACTTAATGATATAAAATTTCCTTAGGTTCAGCTACAGGAAATTCAGCCTCCTTTTTATGGAAAAATATGTCCCCTTCTGAGAAACAACTATTAGAAGTTGATTTTGTAGGCAGTCACTTGCCTGTAAGTCTCCAGAAAAGTAATGCTATCCTTCATCACTGTTTATACCATAATAAATTTCACAAAGAAGTTAATATTCTAAAATGATCTGGATAGAGTTTATAATTGTAAATAAGCCAACTGCTTATTTATTGTGAGGAAGAAACGTCAAAGCAAAGTTTCTTGAACATGGCTCTATAGAGGAAAAAGTGATCTGTCCTCAAAGCTTTGGAAATATAAAACACTTGCATACTGCTACCAAAAAAAAATATTCTAGGGAACGGAGTATAATCACTAATAATATATTCTGTTTCCCATAATCAAAAAAGAGTAAGAGAAAAATAACTACCATTTTATAAAGCTGAAAAAGTATCATCGCATGGATCATAACCATATGTGCTCTTAAAACCCTGTGAGACTGAATGGCACAGATACAGTCATCTCTAAACTGAAGAAAAATAAAGGAAACTAAGTCAGGAAGATGAATAGATTTGGCCAAATTCAAAGATATGAGTGACAAAGACAAGTTTCTTAAATATAAATACCATGAATTTTCAACTACACCGTGCTGTTTCTACAGTGACACAATAGCAATGTGCAATTTTTACCAATATCCTCAGTAATGGATTCTCATCTATTTGTTTTCCAAACTCTCAAGTGTCATGTTACAAACAGATAAATCAAATCCTTTAAACAGCTCAATCTGAAGACCCTAAAGGAAGGAGAAATATAAAAGAGCTACAGGGCTATAGACCCAAAGATTCAGTAAACCAAGGGCAAGAGATTAACCAAACAAAACATCAGGAAGAGTACAAATACCCAAAACAGGAACCAGGATCCTCCTTAATTGATACTGTTAGTACCCACAATATGATGTGAACAGAAAATCTTCCTTCTCAGAAGCAACATAGTTGAAATGTGATGTTGCAGCGTTACTAAAGAAGGAAATGTACTTTCCATGTATGTTTGCATGCATCTGTCTAGCTGGCTAGCCGGCTCGCAACACATGGACAAATGCACAAACAAATCCCAAAACAATTCTGTGGCAGTTTACAGACATGCATACAGCTACAGGGAGATGAAAATAAATGAATATGGAAATTAGCAGAGAAAGGGAAACAGTAGAAGTAAGGTACAGTACAGGCCGTAAGGTCTCATGAACTTTGTTATATGCCACAGGTTTGACTCTAAGCTTCCCAGCAGTCAGGGTAAAAAGGGAAATGTAATCAGATACCAATTCAGTATCCATCCAATGAAAACAGATGAGTTTCTCAGCAAATGTACAGCAATCTCTGATTCTGAAGCCTGAGAGAAATCACGCTCTTAGGTTTTCATAAAGAGAACACTTTGGGCTGTACAGATATTGATCCCCTTGGCCCTTGGGACAGCCAGAAAGACAGAGTGAAGCCGGATCTGATGGAGCATCGTGTGTGAAAAAGGTTGCAAAGCACTGCTTTAGAAGCAATATTGGTAGGGTAGAAATGCACAGTTCATCAAGAATTGCCTGAAAAATAAAACCTTTAATCTTGATTCTACTTTCACTGGGCAACTTTCTTATCTGTAATCTAATCTCTTAGGTGATCCTATTCTCCAGGAAATGTCCATACAATTAAGCTGGTCACAATTTTCATACAAAATTATTTTTCCACTGCAGAATAATAAACTGGCATTCTGGCTTAATATCAGTTTCTTCTTGCCAAGCTGACTCTGAGCCCCTACGGAACTCCCTTCCCATTACCTGCCTAGCTTTCCTTCAAAAAACATCATTGAACTCCAGTTCCAAAATTCATTTTTTTCTACTCTGACTATTCCACTCAGATCTGGTCCTGCCTTTCTAGAGCTTGAGCTTGACTTGACACTTAATTTTGTGCCTGGTTTTCTAGTCTGATCTTGCCCAGGGTACTATCTGTGGGCCTCTTTTCTCCCTGGCCTGCACCCACAGTCCACAGCACCGCCCCCTTCCAGGCCAGGTACTATATCCTATAGTCATGGCCTGGTCTCAGACTAAGGGTCATTCTCCACATCTCCACTTGCTCTGGAAAGAATTTAGTAGTACTTGTGAGTTTGCATACTATGAATTAGTTCCCTGGTACTTCATCACCACCAGTGAACTAGTAGTTTCTACACGAACAGAATCTGCACCAGATCCTGACCTTGTAGATCTTGTCAGAAAACAGGCCAATATACACCCACACTGAAACTGCTAGGAAGCCCTAAATCCACCACAGTACTACAGAAGATACAACTGCAAGAAGCTTCAGAGAAGCATTTCAGCTGGCCTAATGGAGCAGAGTTTGATGTGACAGTTGGTATGATGGGGTCACAAACAAGGTTGTGCAAATGGACCACAGGCAGAAAGAAATGAACAATTTTCAGATGAGAGCAGCATACAAAGTTCCTCACACACTGGTCTCCTCCACTACTGCATCTGTAGGTAGTGATCACTGCCAGTAGCACCAGCTTTAAAAAGAACTGGAGTGAAACATAAAGCTAATTATATTTTACATGATTTCCCAAAGCTACTATAGACAGAAATTGCTTTGTAATCTTTGATATCACTGCAGAATCAATGTACACAAAGGCAATCTAAAGTCTAGCCTGGATCCTCCATGATCAACATTTTACTCACTAAATTGAAATAAAAGAAATGTATTGTAAATACCAAACATTATAGTCATGTTTCCTTTCTTAGGAAAGCCAGTTTAAATAAAGTAAGTTAACTGAAAATAGACCAAAGATGGCAAATAACTGGCACACTTGCTGTCAAAATTCCCATTGCTGTTTGCTTCCTTCAGTCTTTCCTACCAAGTCTTAATATCACATACCACGGAACCACTACCAATTCAATAGAATTGGCAAATGTGGAAATTTATGGGCCACTCCTGCCTAAGACAGCTGTTGCCCATCTTCTGCCTCAGAACATGGAAAATAATTTTCTTTCAACATATAAGACTCATGGTTCTCATAGTGGATGGTGGTATAAGTTTTTCCAACTTCTAAACCAGGAGACCCAAAGATATGGGGTCTATATATTATACCTCTATCTGAAAACATAAAGGCAAGAGGTTAAGATATTTGTTTACAGCCTTGCTACTCCAATTATAGCCCTTAGATCAGCCACACCAGCAGCACCTGGGAGCCTGTTAATGATGCAGAGTCTCAACCCCTGAAACCCGCACTTACTGAATTAGAATCTTCATTTCAAGATCCATATCTTGGATTCATATACACAGTAACATCTGCCTAGTCTAGAAGACACAGAACAAAATATAATTTTTTTCTCTCCAAATAATCTATGACTTTTGTGCACGTAAAATTCAGCACTCTAGGTTTAGTAACATGCCTCTACGTTCTACATTCAAATTGTCTATCCTTTTTATTTGAATATATGTAGGATGCAATTAAGCACCCATGAGCAAATCCAGTTTTCCAATGATAATAAGAAATACACTACTTGAGAACATAATGATTATTAAGGATTTTACTAATATCTTCTTACTTAATACTATAAATATTCCAGAGAAGTAACATCTTAGAGGAAAAAAAATAAATGTTAAAAGCAATAAATAACAAAATAACTTCTAAAAATAACAAAAGTTCTGTTTTAATTACACAAAGTTATCAGTAAACATTACCACTGCAGTGAGATACTGGCTAAGGATACTACTTAAGAAGAAAAGCATGCATCTTAGATGGGGTATTGGTTTAGTGTGATCACCATATTTCAGGGTCTGGAATCCTTAATTTGCATTTTTGAAACAGTTGACTTTGGGACTGCATCCAGAGTTGGTTAGCCTCAAAGAACAGGCTTAAACTCAGTCAACCCTCACAAACTGCTGTTGGGGCCAAAGGAGACCTTTTCAGGGGTCAGCAAATGTATGTCCATGATCTAAGTCAAATTCTTAGCGTTAAAATGTCTAGAAAGATAAAATAATAATCAAAAGCCAGTTAGGGGAGCAGAGAATCAGCAAAAAGGGAGGTAGGTAACAAAAACAATACTACTTTGGGGGCTCTACTTCCCTGGAGTCCATGCATTTCATTACTCTTCCTTGAATAAGGTCTTTCTTTAGACAAGTAGCAAAAAAATCAATTAAGCATTAGCTTTCTTAATACAATTCATTCCAGCCTGCATCTCTCAGCTGGAATAGGCACTCCCAAATGTCTGCAGCCACACATTAAAAGGCAACCCCTGATCATTACTATGAATGAAAACCTCTCTCAAGTTGTATTGATTTTTAATAGAGCATTCATTCACGAAAGACAACCAATCTTCTTTACAATTACTAGAGATACCTACTTGCCCGTTTACAGATCACATAGTTAAAATCTAGCCTTACATTTTACAAAGCTGCAAATATCTTTCTAAAAAAGAGTTCACTAGAGGATTCATATATTCCATGATTAGATTTCTTAAAGTTCTGGAGATAGCTAAGTAAGATAAGAACTATGTCATGTAAGTTTGCATCTCGCCCTATACAAGTTTAAAAATTAACAGCAGTGATATCATGGAGTGCTTCAGAAGAGATACAGGTGGCACCACTATAGCTAGGAGGTTACAAGGGAGGGGTGTTTCAAGTGTAATAATTCTATTTCTTGGACACATTCTCTAAACTGTCATAAAGAATGTGAGCCTTCTCTTAATGAAGCCACTCACCCTCATGGTGGATCCTGGATATGTTTCTGGTTCGGACCACACTAACCTTTACATGTTCTTTATGTCTGAATGTTTAAGAGCAAAGAAAAGGGTGATTTCCTGGAGAATTTGAGTCAAGCCCTTTCATAAGCCTTGCTCAATATTAACAGCTCATTGTCTAGTGTTCTCGGAGCATCTATTCAGTCATAAATAAGGGAAGTCCAGGACCAAATGTAGTGGATTAGAAGTGATTAAGTATATGTGCAAAGTACAGATCAGATTTCTGATTCATTAGTGCATATTATAATTTTTATTTATCCACTGCAATAGCTCAATTAAATTACCTGAAAACTAAAGACTTTAAACCCAAGAAAGTCTCACTTCAGCAACTATCATAATCACCTTAAGAAACAATGTCAAATAAAACTACACAGTCAACTGTTAATAATGCATGTTAAGAGAGCTCAGGATACAGGGATAATTGTCATTCAAAAGTAATCCTCAAACTTCATTTAACTAAGAGTTAAAGGCTCTCACATGACTAAATCTCTTACCTGAAGACTGAATGTAGGAAAACTGATTGGTTAAATGTTTAGTAACTACTGACTACCCTTTGGTTGAAACCAAAAATAGTCAACAAAAGAGAAAAGGGGAAAAGCACAGTGACTAGATAATTCACAAAGAGGATAATAAAATCCTCAAAGAAGGGTGGGCTCAAAATGGCAGAGTAAGAAGAACTTGAGCTCACCTCCTCCCATGGACACACCAAAACTACAACTACATATAAAGCAACTCTGAGAACGACCTGAAGACTAGTAAGACGGGTAGGAGGGGTAGAGGTGTGATCTGGTCACCCACATCCCCAGTGTGGCGACCCACAAGCAAGAGGGGATATCATAACCACGGAAGCCCTTGCTAAAGAGCAAGGGGTTCAAGTCCCACATTGGTAACCCCAGGCCAGGGGACCTGCATGAGAAATATGAGCCCCCATAAGGTCTGACTTTGAAAACCAGTGGGGCTTACATACAGAAGAGCTAGAGAGCTCTTACAAGAAACAAAAACTCTACCCTTAAAGGGCTCATGCACAAACTCACTCACTCTGAGTCCCAGCACATAGGCAGCAGACTGAATAATGCCTGGCTTCTAGGGGACCTACCAAAGCCACCCCAGCATGTCTCTGGCCTGTGCCCACTTCATCTCTAGCTTCGCTGCCAAGGCAGCCCTCACTCAGCATGTCCCAGGACCCTCCCTCTTTCCCAGCCCATGCCCACTTCAGTTCCAGCCAGCCTACCAAAGCCAACCAGCACATGCAGTCTATAGAGGGAATGCTCCTACACAAGGCCATGACTTCAATACTAGGGAAAATAACTGTTTTGCCTAATTCATAGAAACAAACACAGAAAGTAAAACAAAATGAGGATGCAGATAAGTATGTTCCATATGAAAGAACTTGATAAAACCTCAGAAAAAAAAAAAAAAACTAATGAAACAGAGATAAATAATTTGCCTGATAAAGACTTCAAAGTAATGGTCATAAAAATGCTCACCGAACTCAAAAGAATGGGTGAACACAGTGAGAACTTCAATAAAGAGTTAGAAAATATAAGAAAGACCCAACCAGAGCTGAAGAATAAAATAACTGAAATGAAAAATACACCATAGGGAATTACAACAGGTTGGACGATACAGAAGAATACATAAGCAATCTGGAAAACAGAATAGTGGAAATCACCCAATCTAAACAGCAAAAATAAACGAAGAACTAAAAAATGAGGATAATTTATGGAACCTCTAAAACAACATCAAGCATGCTAACATTCATATTATAGGGGCTCCAGAAGGAAAAGAGCAAGAAGGATGGGTCAGAAAACCTATTTGAAGAAATAATAACTGAAAACTTCCCTAACTTGGAAACGGAAACATATCTAAGTCCAGGAAGCACAAAGAATTCCAAACAAGATAAACCCAGAGACAGCCACACCAAGACACACTATAACTAAGATGGCAAAATTTAAAGATAAAGAAAGAATTTTAAAGGCAGCAAGAAAAAACCAACTAGTCACATACAGGGAAACCCCTGTAAGACTATAGGCTGATTTTTTTCAGCAGAAACTTTGCAGGCCAGAAGAGAGTGGCATGATATGTTAAAAGAAAAAACTTACAACCAAGAATACTCTAGCTGGCAAGGTTATCATTCAGAATTGGAGGAGAGATAAAGAATTTCCCAGACAAGCAAACACTAAGAGTTCATCACTACTAAACCAGTTTTACAAGAAATGTTAAAGGGGCTTCTTTAAGTGGAATAAAAGGCCATAACTAGAAATAAGAAAATATACAAGAGAAAAAATTTCACTGGTAAAAGCAAATATATAGTAAAGGCAGTGAATCAGACATTTAAAAAGCTAGTATGAAGGTTAAAGACAAAAGTCATAAAGTCAACTATAACTACAATAAGCAGTTAAGGAATACACAAAGTAAAAAGATGTAAAATATGGCATCGAAAACATAAAACATGGGGGGGGGGGAGTATAAATGTAGTGCTTTTACAATGCATTCAAACTTAAGCAACTTTCAAGTACACTGCTGTATAGCTGTCACGTACAAGAGACTCACTTCAGATCTAAAGACACATACAGGCTGAAAGTGAAGGGATAGAAAAAGATATTCCATGCAAAAAGAAAAAAGAAAAAAAAAGAAAGCTGGCTTAGCAACACTCATATCAGACAAAATAGACTTTAAAATAAAGACTGTAACAGAAGACAAAGAAGGGCATTATATAATTCTAAAGATGTCAATCCAAGAAGAGGATATAACATTCGTAAATATTTAGGCACCCAACAAAGGAGCACCTAAATATATAAAGCAAATAATAACAGACATAAAAGGAGAAATTGACAATAGTAAAATAATAGTAGGGAACTTTAGCACACCACTAACATCACTGGAAAGATCATCCTGATAGAAAAATCAATAAAGAAACATTGACCTTAAATGGCACATTAATGGCCAGATAAACTTTATACAAATATACAGTACATTCCACCCAAAACCTGCAGAATACACATTATCTTCAAGCGCTCTTGGAACATTCTCAATGAAAGATCACGTACGGCCACAAAGCCAGTCTCAATAAATTTAAGAATAGTGAAATCATAGAAAGCATCTTTTCCAACCACAACAGTATGGAACTAGATACCAATAACAAAAAGAAAACTGGAAAAAAACCCAAAAACACACGGAGGCTAAACAACACACTACTAATCAACCAATGGGCCAATGAAGAAATCAAAGAGGAAATTAAAAAATACTTTGAGACAAATGAAAATAGAAATACAATCTTCCAAAATCAATGGGCTGTAGCAAAAGCAATTCTAAGAGGGAAGTTTCTGGTGATACAGGCCGCCCTAAAGAAACTAGAAAAATCTCAAATAAACAACCTAAATT
This sequence comes from Balaenoptera borealis, assembly GCF_965194805.1. Classification (NCBI taxonomy): domain Eukaryota; kingdom Metazoa; phylum Chordata; class Mammalia; order Artiodactyla; family Balaenopteridae; genus Balaenoptera; species Balaenoptera borealis. The sequence goes on from NC_138863.1 coordinate 23,413,316, forward strand.
ATACCTAAAGGACTAGAAAAAGAAGAACAAACAAAGCTTAAAATTAGTAGAATGAAGTAAATGAGAAAGATCAGAACAGAAATAAATGAAAGAGACTAAAAAAACAATAGAAAAGATCAATGAAACAAAGAGCTGTTTCTTTGAAAAGTAAACAAGATTGATAAAACTTCAGCCTGACTATTCAAAAAAAAAAAAGAGAGAGTGCCCAAATAAATAAAATCAGAAATGAAAGCGTAGTTATAACCAATACCACAGAAATACAATCAAAATAGACTACTACAATTTTATACCAACAAACTAGATAACCTGGAAGAAATATACAAATTTCTAGAAACATATAATCTTCCATGACTGAATAAGGAAGAAATAGATAATCTGAACAGACTGATTATTAATAATAAAACTTGAATCAGCAATCAAAAAACTCCCAGCAAACAAAAGTACAGGACCAGACAGCTTCACAGGGTGATTTACCAAACACGTATACAAAAGTTAATACCAATTCCAAAAAATTGAAGAAGGAACACTTCCAAACTCATTCTATGAGGCCAGGGATATCATGATACCAAAACCAGACAAAGACACTACAAAAAATGAAAGTACAGGCCAATATCCCTGATTAACATAGATGCAAAAATCCTTAACAAAATATTAGCAAACCAAATTCAACAATACATTTAAAGGGATCATACATCATAATCAACTGGAATTTATTCCAGGAATGTAAGGATGGTTCAATATCCATAAATCAATCAATGTGATACACCACATTAACAAAATATAAAAATCACATCATGATCTCAATAGATGCAGAAAAAGCATTTGACAAATTTCAATATAAACCTATGATAAAAACTCTCAATAAAGTGGGTATAGAGGGAATACACCTCAGCACAATAAAGGCCATATATCACAAACACACAGCTAACACCAAACTCAATGTTGAAAAGCTTAAGGCTTTTCCTCTAAGATTAGAAACAAGATGAGGATTCCAAGTCTCACCACTTTTATTCAACATATTACTGGAAGTTCTAGCCACAGCAATCAAACAAGAAAAAGAAAAGACATACAAATCAGAAAGGAAGAAAACTGTCACTATTTACAGATGACATGATACTATTTATAGAAAACTCCAAAGACTCCACCAAAAATTATTAGAAATTATAAATGAATTCAATAAAGTTTCAGGATACAAAATTAGTATACAGAAATCTGTTGTTTTTCTCTACACTAATAACAAACTATCAAAAAGCAAAATAAAGAAAATAATCTCATTTACAATTGCATCAAAAAGAGTAAAATAGCTATGAATAAATTTCACCAAGGAGATGAAACACCTATACTCTGAAAACGGTAAGATATTGATGAAGAAAACTGAAGCAACACAAATGAATGAAAGAACATACTGTGCTCATGGATAGGAAGAAAAAATATTGTTAAAATATCCATACTACTCAAAGCAATCTACAGATTCAATGAAATCCTATCAAAATACCAATGGCATTTTTCACAGAACTGGAACAAATAATCTTAAAATTTGCATGGAAACACAAAATACCCTGAATATCGAAACAATCTTAAGAAATAAAAAAAAGCTGGAGTTATCACACTCCCTGACTTAAAACAATGCTACAAAGCTATAGTAAGCAAAACTGTAAGGTACTAGCACAAAAACAGATACATAGATCAATGGAACAAAACAGAGCACCCAAAAATAAACTCTTATTTATCTGGTCAAGTAATCTACAAGGAAGCGAGAATGTACAATGGAGAAAAGACAGCCTCTTTAATAAATGGTGCTGGGAAAACTAGACAGCCACAAGCAAAAGAATGAAACAGGACCATTTTCTTTTACCATATACAAAAATAAAATCAAAATGGATTAAAGAATTAAATATAAGACATTAACCATAAAACTTCTGGAAGAAAACATAGGCAGTATGCTCTTTGATTTTTTTGGATCTGTTGCCTCAGGCAAAAGAAACAAAAGCAAAAATAAATGAGACTACATCAAATTGGAAAGCTTTTGCATAGCAAAGGAAACCAACAAAATGAAAAGGGAAAGAGCAATCTACTGAATGGGAAAAGATATTTACAAACGATATATCTGATAAGGGGTTAATATCCAAAATATATAAAGAACTCACACAATTCAACATCAAAAAAGTCAACAATCCAATAAAAAATGCACAGATGACCTGAATAGACATTTTTCCAGGGAATATATATAGATGGCCAACAGACACATGAAAAGGTTCTCAACATCTTTAATCATCAGGGAAATGCAAATCAAAACCACAGTGAGATATTACCTCACACCTGTCAGCATAGCTATTATCAAAAGCCAAGAAATAACAAGTGTTGGTGAGGATGTGAAGAAAAGGGAACCCTCCTGCACTGTTGGTGGGAATGTAAATTGGTGCAGCCACTATGGAAAAAGGTACAGAGGTTCCTCAAAAAATTTAAGAGAACTACAATATGATCCAGCAATTCCACTTCTGGGTACTTATCCAAAGAAAACAAAACACTAATTTGAAAAGATATATGCACTGTATGTTTATTGCAGCATTATTTAAAATAGCCAACATATGGAAGTAACCTAAGTGTCCATCAACAGATGAGTGGAGAAAGAAAATGTGGTACACATATATACAATAGAATATTACTCAGCCATAAAAAAAACAAAAAACTGAAATCTTGCCATTTGCAACAACATGAATGGACCTTGACGGTATCATGCTAAGTAAAATAGTCAAAGACAAACACTGTGTGATTTCACTTATATGTGGAACTTAAAAAAAAAACAAACAAGCTCAGAAGCAGTTTCATAGATATAGAGAAAAAACTAATGGATGTCAGAGAAGAGGGAGATGGGGGGCTGCGTGAAAGATGAAAGGAATTAAGAGGTACAATCTCCCAGTTATAAAATAAATATATCATGGTGTTGTAACATATAGCATAGGGACTATAATCAATAATAATGCAATAACTTTGTATGGTGACTTACAGTAACTAGTCTTATACTGGTGATCATTTCATAATGTATAAAAATGTTGAATCACTATGTTGTACACCTGAAACTAATATAATATTGTAAGTCAGTTATACTTCAATTTAAAAAAATCCTGAAAAGTTATAGTTTTTTATATTTGTAAATATGATTACTTGGAGAAGTCTTTGCAAGATAGGTTTTTTGCAAACTGCTATATGTTGGCAGCTGTAACTCGGTGATCTCCCTGCAAATTAAGTAAACCAGATTTTCATTAGTGAGAGTTGTGCTATATTGCAGTCTCACCACTTATTTCACAAAGATGGTTGCAAAAAAAGTTACCTCACTATGTTTGTCTCATGTTAACAGTTAAACTATAGTGATAGAAATCATTTTAATGCAGACAGATATAAGATGCCCGGTTATCACTAGCATGGACATTGGATAACTTTATACTTTGATGTAGATTAGCGCTGAAAGAGTCGTTGAATTGTTTTTGAATTTAAAAAGGAAGATTACTGGAAAAGACAGCTTATTAAGAGCTAGGAAAAGAGTATAAAACCTCACTTAAGATACTAGAGCACCCACATATTTCACTCAAATTTATTTCAAACTATTCGAATATATTCTTGTAAAAATCATGTTTGCACTGAATGAAATACTATATATTTTCTTTGAGCTTTTCAACCAAGTTCTTCAAAGCTCCCTGTAGCAGGGATGTATACTGGGCCTGAGTCAGGACAGGTTAATCAGTTTAAAAGCCTACAAAATGAATCACTGCTGGATCTCTGGAATCTTGAATTAAATCCGAGGGGATTATATTTGGACAAAAAAATAAGGTAGATTTTGCAGTTTCCTTGATACCTTTAAGAATAAAACAGATTACCCATCTCTCTCCTATCTGCCTGAAGAATGGAGTAGTTATCTTTTTCTCATGAATCCTCCCCCTCTCAATACCATTAATTTAGAGAAGGGGAGCTCAAAAGCTTTACACAAGAGATAGTGAACCTAATTATCCACATATGGCCATTCAATTTTTCTGGTTATTTCCAATGATAATCGCTCATCACTGTCTGATCTTGCTTCTTCCTAACATCCCTGAGCTTCGTCAGGTCACCAGGTTACCATTTAGTTGCTAAAGGGGAGGGGGGGGGAGGGTTATTTTTATCATTAAGTAGCCCAAATTGAAACTACCCAGTAAGTAGATGCTACCAAAACAAATCACTTAAGCATTGGACAATTGGACCATCTACAGGATCCGGCTGGATATTCTGAGCTTCCTCCTTCCTCTCCTTAAAGCCTAGAGGTAGCGGTCTTTTCCTTAACCTCCTGATGTTTTCCTACGGATTTATTTTCACGGCATTCTGAACGTTTGGGGGCTTAATAAAACCCCTGAGTTGGGGGCTTCCCTTCCCTAGTGGCGCAGTGGTTGAGAATCTGCCTGCCAATGCAGGGGACACGGGTTCGAGCCCTGGTCTGGGAAGATCCCACATGCCGCGGAGCAACTGGGCCCGTGAGCCACAACTACTGAGCCTGCGCGTCTGGAGCCTGTGCTCCGCAACAAGAGAAGCCGCCATAGTGAGAGGCCCGCGCACCGCGATGAAGAGTGGCCCCCGCTCGCCGCAACTAGAGAAAGCCCTCGCACAGAAACGAAGACCCAACCATAAATAAATAAATAAATAATTTTTAAAAATTAAAAAAAAAAACAAAAAACCCTGAGTTAAAGGAGGGTTGGATTAATTTGTTGTGCTACTTTAAAATAAAACTGCGAAGTTTACTGAGTGGTGACTACTAACTTTTTCCAACAGGAACACATCAGCCTACAACTACTACAAGGCGAAAAATTACAGTGGGTAGGTAGCAGGGGGTCGCGGTGGCGCTGAAACCACCTAGAGGTCCAATAGGCGTCTCTACCGGCTGGGTGACCGCAAGCTTCACAGGGCACCCAGAGCGGGAAGGCCGCGCCCTCGCCCCCAACACCCATTACCGCGGCCAGCGTCTGGGTGCCGCTTCCTACTCGGGAAGGATACGCTCCAGGTAGTAGGCGCCCTCGGCGGCCACCGCCTCCGCGGTGTCCCCGGCAGCCGTCGAGCCCATGCCCAACGCTTCTTCCAAAACCCGCAGGGCCGAGGAGGGTATCCCTTGCTGAGTAGCCATCTGAAGCGCTCCGGGTGCCTGCCCCTGGCTACCGCACCGCGTCCCAAAGGCAACCGCGAAGACGCTCGAGTACGACCACACACACTCAGCTCTCGCGAGAGTCTGGCATCCTTCACCCCTCCCACTGCGCGGTCTCCGGGCCAGGAAGGGCTACCCCGAGCCCTAAATGGGGGTGTCCTCTTCGCTTCCTACGTTACCGGGGCAACCTCGTTGCCTAGTTACCCTGAGCCCTTGGGATGCAGTTCCTGGACTGGACGAGATAAAATGAAGCAGTGGACTTGGTTTGCACACCTTTTCTTACCGAGGTGGCTTGGTTTTCTTCAGTTTTGACCCTAGCATTTGTTTTTCACTTCGTTTTCTTCTCTAAATTGTCTTTCTGTTGGTTCTTAAATGCCAATCGTCAGTCCCCAGATTTTTAGGTATGTGTAGAGTCCTAGTTGTCCCCAGGGAAAACTAATGGAAAAGAGGAAGATCCTCAGTACCTGGAGGAAAAAAAAAAAAAAAAAGTCCTAGAAATCATGAGATTGGCCCAGGGGAACTACCAATAAAGAACTAGGATGGTCACCCTAGTCAATTCCATTCTCGTACTCATTCAAAGTATTTATCTGGACGTCTGTTTTGTCTTTGGTTTTATACTCTGGGACTTGGAATTGTAGTTGTAACGTTGATTCTTACCAAAGTAAAGCCATTTCCATAAGAATTTTGAGATACAAATTGTCCTAACATAATGTATAATAAATGATATTTGCCCAATCACGTGCAGTCCTTTTGCTATGACAGAATCTTCCTCGGGTTTATATTGTGTATGTATCAGAACCATCTACAGGGCCCTTTTATTTACGGATTCTTTTTCATCCTACATTCTGATGAAAATTGGATGCCAAACAGCACCTCATTATAAAAATTCCCATTTATTACCAAAAAACACATAGTGGCAACTTCTAATGAGGTGATAAAGAGCTTCAATGTTGGAACCAGAGAGGCTGCATTCAGGGCCTGGCTCCACCATTACTAACTATGAAACCTTGGGCAAACCACTTAATGCCTCCAGGCCCCAGTTTCCTCATTTTTAAAATGGGGATATTATTACCTACCTCAAAGTATTGTTGCAAGAGGTAAAACAACATAAAGAGTTGAGAACTCACCAGTCACATGGTAGACACTAAGAAATAGCTGTTATTTGTACTTAATTGTTTGGTTTGGTTTTGAGATTTTTTTTTTTTTTTAGCATACTCAAGCATCACAATTAGATGTAATAGTTAGAGAATTCATTCTTAGTAGTATTTACTCTTTTAATAACTTACTCCTGTCATTGACTTCTCATATCAAACATATCCCGAGTGCTCACTAAGATGCAAGGAAGAATAATAAGGGACTGAAAATTCAGGGAACTCTGAAATTGGGGAATCCACTGCTTTTCTCGTAAGCCTGCTCTTCCTTCCAAAGGGAGGAATTTCCTCATCCCTCAAGGTTGTTTCCTGTAAGCACAAGCCTGAGATATGGCCTGGGTGAGGAGTGTCAGGGCCTTGCACACTCAGCAAGACATGTAGAAACATGAGAGAACCATAGAGGAGGGTGTCTCTGAACAATTAATGTATACTTTGATTTTTTTTTGTCTGTTATAACAGCTCTCTTATTTTTTAGAGGTAGTATGTCATGTTCTACAGCTAGGTTTGAATCCTGGCACTTCTGTATGACCTTAAGTAACTTAAGCTCTGCGAGCCTTAGTTTCCTCTTCTCTAAAACAGAGACTTTAATATCCACCTTACTAAAATATAGATTAAATGAAATGAAATATATAAGAAGCACTGAAGATCATGAAGAAGCAAAGCCTCTACCTACAAAAGTGAATCTTGCTCATTCAGAAATTTGAGCTTTTTTCTTTAAAGAAAAGTGTAATAGACATCTAAGTTTCCATTCCTCATAGAGCTTTTTAAAATGGTTTCATTGGATATAGGGCTTAAAAATCACTATTAAATGCAAATAAAGTTACCCCCCCCAAAAAATGTCCAGTATATTAAATATTTTCAATAAATGTCAATAAAATTTACTTAAATTATTGAGAGAATATGCCAGTCTCGAATTGGATATTATATTTATAAGGAACTTACATATATAGAAAAAATTTTAAGACAAAACTTAAATATTTTTAGAAATATCCAGAATTCAAAAAAGGAGATCTTAAGAGTCATAAGAAAACAAATACATTATGACCAGTATCCACCGTTTAAGGCAGAGAAGAAGTGGAAAAGATTGTCAGAAGAGCTAAAACAAAAAAAAGTCTTACAACTTAAAGAAGTATCATTACTCCGCTCCTCAAAAAAAGTTTTTTTAATTCTGGAAGTCTCATTTTCTAAGTGTTCCAAATAACCAAAGTTTTAACTCAGAACTACCAATTTGATTACATCCATTTCATGACGTTCAAATTTAGATGTCACCCAAGATGTTTTTGGCTTCCCTCCAATTTAAACACATTTCACAGGACCAGAGCAGCAGTGCATTTAAAAATTCAAATTAGTAGTGTCTTTAATATCTTACTTTGTAAACCTTTAGATTTCTACAATGGATGAGTAATATTTTTAAAAGCAATTAAATAAAAGCAAAAGTAATCTTAACAAATACAAACAGAACAAATAATTTCCTTCAGAAAAAAATTGGGCTGCAACCTTCTGTAGTGATTGCTATTATCTTAAAACCAGTATGTCTTTGCAATGGATGAATTTGAAAATAATCCTTTTACATTGGAATTCTTGTTCCATTAATTGCTGGTTTAATTTAAAAGAAGTGTGAAAGCCTTACTAAGAAAAAGCAAAAACTTCAGATCACAGTAGTGGTTTCAGTTATAATGCTATCCTATAGTCCTTCCATTCTATAGTCCTTACTTTTTAAAATATTTTGCAATATTTTAAGTGTAAAAAGAAAAAGAAAATTGCCTTAACATTTTGATAAATGAACAGCAAGCCATCTAATTTCCCTTTGAATATGCTCCTGAAAGAGGTAAATAAAGAAAACCAATGGAGACAGTCAAAATGAAGCAACAACCACAAAAGTCAAGTTTTTATTTCCTCCCAGACTAAATGCTCCATTATTGTAAAAGTGAAATTATTTTTAAAAGCAAAACCAGAAAAGAATCTGACAATGGATTTACTCTTCACATTTTTAGTTTCAAAGCAGAAAATACTCATATGTAAAGGTATAGTAAATTACTATTCAATTTTCAGAAGTTGAGTGTTCATTTGCTACCAGTAGAGCCCAAGCCATATACTGATGCATCTTTTTATGAAAGTAACTATCTTATTTTCTTTCAAAAGCTCACAGTAAGTGGTAGCCAGTTTTAGAATTCCAGAATTCATAGAAGTAGTGGTAATTGACTGTGGTCAGCCATACAGCTATATTTTCCCTTTTTTCACTAACAACTGTTCGCAAATTCATACCTCTTGTGTTCTTAGCCCATGTAGTTCAAATAGGATCAATCTTCTGACTTTAGAGATGAGCACATGACCCAAGCTTAGCATAATAAGATTTCATTTCTCTTGGCTACAGTGATCAGCTGCCAAGTTGGCATGTGACCCAAGAAGAGCCAATGAGACATGGTGGGAAATTGTTGGAAATTCTGGCAAAAAGATTTATTTCATCCCTTGGGATTTAAGTTCTAGAGTTGCTAGTCACTTTGCAAGTATGAAGAAAATTTCTATCTAAGACTTGAGTAAAAATGGAGGACCGAGGTGAAAGAAACAGAAAATCTGAGTCCAGATAAAGTCACTTGAACCTCTAGTATATACGTATATATTTCCTTGCTCTGTCAGCTGATAGGGTCTAGAAGCAAAAACACCCCCATAAGCAATGATCAGACCTACCACCCAGATCTTGGTTTATTAATACCATTTTCTGATAAAAAGAAGAGCCAATGGAGAAATGGCTGGATATAGGGCCGGTCTGGGAATGTACAAGACAAGACTGGAGCATCTTACAGTGCCAGAAAGTAAAAAAGTGCCCCCCAACTAAAAATCCCACAAAAATGGGGTATAGCCAAGGGACAAAGGAGCTAAGTGAAAGAGCTCCCCAAAATGTACAAAGCTAAAACAATTTGAGCAACAAAATTAATAAAGTAGTATTGGAAAATAACCCAAAGTATAAAATAAATATCTATAATTTCATACTGATGTAAAGAAATGATTTCATAAATAAATAAATAAATAAATAGAAGAGAATGGACACATCTCCTGTGAAGAGAATTCCAAATAATGGATGTAGATACACCACATTCAAGGAATGGAGTATAACTCACCACTCCTTAAGTGTGCACTGCACATGATGATGACTTTCTTCTAAAGAGTAGAATGTGGGGCTTCCCTGGTGGCGCAGTGGTTGAGAATCTGCCTGCCTATGCAGGGGACACGGGTTCGAGCCCTGGTCTGGGAAGATCCCACATGCCACGGAGCAACTAGGCCCGTGAGCCACAGCTGCTGAGCCTGCGCGTCTGGAGCCCGTGCTCCGCAACAAGAGAGGCCGCCACAGGGAAAGGCCCGCGCACCGCAATGAAGAGTGGCCCCCACTTGCCACAACTAGAGAAAGCCCTCGCACAGAAACGAAGACCCAACACAGCTAAAAATAAATAAAATAAAATAAAATAAAATAAAATAATAAATAAAGAGTAGAATATGGACAGTGGGGAAAAAAATAAATTTACAGTGGAGAAACCTGACAAACACTACCTCAGAAACCCATAAACCCAGACTAATCGTGAGAAAAACATGAAATAAATCTCAACTGAGGAACAGTCTACAAAATACCTTACTGGTATTGCACAAAACAGTCAGCATCATGAAAAACAGAGAAAGTGTGAGCCAAGAAGCTCCTAAGGAGGCCGATGATTAAATGTAATGTGGGATCCTAGAACGAAATATGGACATTAGGTAAAAACTAAGAACATCTGAATAAAGTTTGGACTTTAGCTAATAATAATGTATCAATATTTCTTCAATAATGTGATAAAAATGTACCATATTAATGTAAGATGTTAATAATAAGGGAAACTGGATGTGGCTATATGAGGACTTTCTATACTACCTTTGCAACTCCTTGGTAAACCTAAAACTATTCTTAAAAAGTTTATTTTTAAAAAATTACTTGAATCTTGATTCTAGTGTTGCCTTAAACAAAACTCATCCCTTGACCCTTCTCTTATATGGAATCATAAATTCTTTTTCCTTTAGCAAGTTTCTGTTGGGCTTTCTGTCACTTGCAATTCAACAAGGCCTAGCTGATATATTGACTCTATAGAGAATCTTTTTTTTTTTTATATACATTTGAAGATATATTTTACTGCCAAGGGTGTTTTTCTAAAACTGTCTGATATAACATACCTTTATGCATTTAGACCTGAAAGAACTTTTCTTTTTCCCACACAGGTGGAAGAAATACAGTTTGCTTTCACACATAGGAAAAGAACTGAATGGCCTATTTTAGAAGGCACTCTCCTCTATCTTGTCCACTTGTCAAGCACTTCCTCATCTACAGACTGAGAAAAGATAGATAAAAAGAAGTGGTTGTGACCACCTAGAGGGGTGGGATAGGGAGGGTGGGAGGGAGGGAGATGCAAGAGGGAAGAGATATGGGAACATATGTATATGTATAACTGATTCACTTTGTTTTAAAGCAGAAACTAACACACCATTGTAAAGCAATTATACTTCAATAAAGATGTTAAAAAAAATTAAAAAAAAAGAAGTGGTGAAGTTAGGGGGAAGAAAAATGGCAGTGGTTGGAAGGAGAGAGGAATTGCACGGAGAGCAGTGAGGGGTTGGAGGTGGAAGTTGAAGAAGGGGTAGGTAGAAGAGGAAGTCTCACTTGGAGAGCATCACAAAAACAAACAAACAAAACAAAGCAAAACTCACGATACAGAGAAAACAACAGTGGTTGCCATGGGGGAGAGGGTTTGGAGGGTGGGTGAAATGGATGAAGGGGGTCAAGAGGTACAAACTTTCAGTTATAAAATAAATAAGTCATGAGAAAGTAATGTAGAGCATGGTGACTAGATTCAATAATACTGTAGTGCATATTTGAAAGTTGCCAAGAGAGTAAATCTTAAAAAGCTCTCATCAGAAGGAAAAATCCTTGTAATTTTGTATGGAGACTGATGGTAACTAGACTTATCATGGTGATTATTTCATGGTATAAATAAATATTGAATCATTACACTGTACACCTGAAACTAATATAATGTTATATGTCAATCATACCACAATAATAAAAAATGATACATTTCCTTAAGAGTATATTTCAGACATTGACCCACGTCAGTAGATAGAGAAATGGCACATTCTTTTTAGTGACTATATAGTACTTCTCTATATAGCTATATGATAATTTGTTTAAGCAGACTTCGGGGCATTTTCTGCTTTTATTTCAAGCCTTGACACTTCACCCAAGCTGGGAAAGAGAACAATCATCTTCTGTTCGTTCTTACCAAATCTGACTAGAGTGGAAAGCACAGGAATGTACCATATGCATGCAAGGAAATGTTCTTCCTCTCATTTTCTACCTCTGGTATTCCTTCAACCAATTCACTGTTGAGTATTATATGGAAGCTCCTCCTACACACATAAAATATTTAACATTTAAAGTTTTCATAATTAGTCTGTATTTTTAAATGTTTTTTAAGATTAAATGCAACACAATTAAAGGTTCAGAGAGAATTCTAAATTTTTCTTCTGGCAAAATTTCCCAACTTGTTTTCTTATTGTTGGTATTCATGGGTGTACTTCTTCAAACTAACCAAAAAAAACCTCACTAAATTTTAAAAAGCTAATGCTTAGGTTGTGGTGATTGGTCAGTTTTAATAAACAGAAGTGTTAGAATTATTTGCATATTCAGCAGAGCTCATTTTGTACCATTCTTTGTCACATTAAAGAAACTGCAAAATTGTAAGAAGGGAAGACATAGAGCTTCTCAAGGTCACCTTTCTAAATCAACTATAATGCGACTAAAGGTTAGCAAATCAATGAGTGAACATGTGACTTTTCTTCCTTCATGATTCTTGGCACAGTTGTGATATGTGAAATGTCTTATGTAGATCAATGGATGTAACTAAACATGAGGATGCAGAGTGTAGCAGGAATTATATATGTAAGTGACTATAGCCCATATCAAGGTATTTGGACATCATCCTAAAATTAATAGGAGGCCACTAAAGGATTTCAATAAGAGAGGAAAATGGCCAGATTTTAGGGTTTATAACCTCTTAAAAAACTATTTGTAACTTATGCTTTTAATTAAATATATAATCATAAATAAATGCATTTATATGTACATATATACACACATATGTGATTATGTATATATTAAATACAGCCTTTTTCATTTCTTTCTTGTTTGCATCATCCTTCCCCATCCCCTCACCCTTCCACCATATCTGCTCACTCCCACCAAGCTTATCCATGTTAAAAATATGATGTCTTTCTATATTTTTCTCATTTGTAACCCACCATGGCCTCTAAGCATCACTTAATATTCTTGCTGAGTGTGCCAGATTACAAGGTTTATCGCGGTCTCCTGATACTGAGGAGTTTTTCTAGTTATACATGTAGCTAAGTAGGTCAAGAAGACCACAACCTGATTATAAAGCACAACTTGACCACCAGGTAACTGCTTGCTCTCCAGAGGGAGAGAGGCTAGATTATTTGTATAAATAAAGTTCACTTTTTTAGTGGCTGTACATTATTCCTTAATGTACATATAATACTATGTATTTATTATAATACTATTTATTTATTTAACTTTCCACCATAAAATGAGACCATGAGCAATAATAAATAAAATCCACGTACACGTAACCTTAAGTAATATTGCTTCGATTTCTGTGGTATAGATTCTGTAAAATGGTAGAAGATCTGCCTCAAAGATATATTTATTTTTAATTTCAGTAGTTGTTGCCAGATTATTTTTGCCCAACATTTTAAAACCTCACATTTACATCTGCAGTACATACATGTATAGATTTCCTTTAATTTTTGACTCTACTGGGTGTAACATGACATCTCAATATTACATTAATTTTCACTCCCTGACAACTAGTGAACTGTAGTGTCTCTTTCATGTCTGTTGCCATTTCAATTTGCAATATTATAAAGTGTCTTTTACCCTTTACCTCTTTTCTATGTTTTTTGTCAAATTGTGAGAGCTGCTTGTAAATGATTGACATTAGGTCTTAGCCTATCAATTTTGTTACAAATATTTGTCCACATTTATCATCTTGTTATTGGCATCATTTATAATATATTTTAAAGTGAAAAAACTTTCAATTTTCTTAAAGTCAGTTATGGCTATATTTTTTGTCTTCTGGGTTTACAGTTTTGATTAAGAATATTTTGCCAGAATTTAAGTGTGGTAAACACTCTCTTAAAGTCTTAAAACTCTCAAGTTTTTACTTCTTTATTTTCATTTTTAAGTCTTTAATTCATTTGGAGTTTATTTTTGTGTAGGAGATAAATAGATTCCAATTTTATTTCTTCCAGGTGGATAGCCAGTAATACCAGAACAAAAAATACCAGAAAAAAATTTCTTTCTTTTCATTTGAATACATAATTTTATACATTAAATTCTTCTTTTTGCTGAGATTTATTTGTGAAATATTTATTCTATTCCTGTAACTTGATTGTTTCTTTACCAATACTGTATTTATTTGTATTTAGTGGTTTTTCCATTTTGCTGTTCTGATATCTGGAATGTCAAGTTCCTTTTCAGGTTTCTCTTTTATTCTTAGATCTTTTGGGGCAATAAATATTAATATTGTTTTATACATGCTCCTCCCCCTAAAAAACCACATTGGGATTCTAATTAGAACTGCATTAAATATATATATTTAGGAGAATTGACTTCCTAATAATAACATCTTCCTGACTAAGGACATAGTAGTCCTTTCCATTTGTTCAATTTTGTTTTATGTCTTTCAATAAGATTTTATATTTTTATATTGAAATATTTCAATCATACATAAAAGTATGACAAATCATTTAATCTGTACCTTTTAAAGAGATTAAATATTTTCACTTGGGAAAATATTTTATATATAGCAACTCCCAGTTATGATGATTTCCTTGATTTAAATCATTTCATTTTGTCCTGTGAAGTATTTTTTATGATTTCATTTCATTTGACTTATTTAATAGTTATTGAATTTAATCAGTGTCCTCTAAAAACAATTTTCAGGTAAAATTCTATTTAGTTTTTTTGTTCTAACTCATTTTTGATCAATATATCTGTATTGATTGCTTCCTCTTGATATTTTGCACTATAAAACACCAAGTAAATAATAAAGAAACATGGTACATTCAAATAAAAAATTTAATAAGTTAAAATCCCAATTGATTCAGGTTTAATTATTGCATAAGACCTTCTATTTCTACAGACTCCTATTGCCTTCTGTTCATCCCTTCCTCCTTTTTTTGCCTTTCTCATATTTAAATTACAGGCTATTTGAAACTCTATACGTGACTTTTTTGTCTTTAGAAGAAAGAAGTTGAGTCAAGGATGTAATACAAGAATGTGGTCAACACAATACATATGTATTGATTTCTTCTATGTACAATGCTCAGGACTAGGCATCAGTGATAAGACAGGAGTAGGAATTTAAAAATAAATACCCCCACAGACATAGAAAACAAACTTATGGTTACCAAAGGGGAAAGGGTGGGTGGAGGAGGGATAAATTAGGAGTTTTGAACTAACAATACACACAACTATATGTAAAATAGATAACCAACAAGGACCTACTTCGCACAGAGAACTATACTCAATATTTTGTAATAACCTGTAAGGGAGAAGAAACTGAAAAAGAATATATATACATATATATATATATATATATATATATATATATATATATATACACACACACACATATATATGTACAATATATATACATATATACATATATATCTGAATCACTGTGCTGTACACCTGAAACTAACACAACATTGTAAATCAACTATACTTCAATAAAAAAAAAATTTTATTGAATAGCAGATGGTTCCTTCTTCTGAAAGTTGACAATCTAATAGCTGATTCTAATTTGAAATATTACTCAAGAAAGAATGGCTTTTATAGCAACATATAATAGCATAAAATTGGAAAATGTTACCAAAACAAAAAGGGGGCAGAAGGGAAATACAGCTTGAGTTAAGAATACAACAAAGACTAACAAGAAGAAAAATATCCAAAATTTAAAAGAGAAAAAGTGCATCATATAATACATGATGGTGTGTAACCATATTGAATATATTTTGAAGATAAGTTTAAAAATGTACCGTGTCATGATTGAGTTTCTATTTAAAACTCTAAACTGATCACATAATTTCAAGGTACAAAACAAGCATCCTTGCAAACAGTTCTCTAAGTATAGTGCTTAGACCAGGAGCACAGCATTACTTGGGAACTTGTTAGAAATGCAAGATCTAAGGCCCAGTACAGACTTACTGAATCAGAATTTCTGAGGTGAAGCCTAGTAATGTATTTTAACAAGCAGTCCAGCTGATTCTTATGGACACTGAAGTTTAAGAACCATTGCCCTACCATATTTTTCCTACTAGTTTTCCAACAGGTGACTTCAATGTATCTGGATGTAAAGTATGCAAAAAAAAGTGTTTGTAAATATGTTTGGTACAGTGCTTTTGAGTGGTTAACAGATACAGGTGTTGTCTCTGGACACACAAGTAGTTGATGGGGTCTCCAGCATGTGCAGGTTATCTCCTTAACAAACTTTGATCTCTAGATAATCCAGCCCATCCTTTACTTCCCAAACACAAAAGCTTTTCCCAGTAGATAACTATGCCCACTGTTACTTTAATTACTATCCAAAAGGGGTCAGGTGACATTGCCTACAAAATGAAACATTAATTCCATCTCCAAAATGGTTACTATTTACAATGTCTTGGGGAATATCTGTAAAAGAGAAGAAGAGTACTAAGTTGTCTCCAAAACAAAGCAAAACATAATAAAACAAAACCTACACAGAGAATACATTTCAACAGCCCTGTATGACACTTCCTAAATATCTGAGGAGACAAATGAGAGAATTAATGAAATCCAAACCCTGCTTTTGCTACTGAAGTGATGCACATGAGTGCATAGGGAGTATCTGAATGGATTTCATCCAGGTAAGACTTGCATGTATGTTAAGTAAAATAATACAACCCTTAAGGCTAAAAAATTCTTATATATAAATATACAGAGTTTTATCTATTAATTTTCCTGACTCTTACATAAAAGTGTCATGAGCATATTATGCCTCTTAACCTCTTAACTGATAATAAGCCTCATTATCAGTACTAGAGTTTCATCATCATCACCTGGCAGGACAAAGGCAGGTGAAGACCTAGAAACAGCTTTTTGAACTGACAGTTGATGCCCGTCAGAGTTGTAAGACATAGAATTGAGGAAAAACCCAAGGACAAAAAGAGAATATTAATGATTCCAGGCAATATATCATAGCCATAAACACTGGAAGCTCTGGAGCAAACATTTACCAGCAGGGTGACATTGGAAAAGTTACTTAAATTTTGTGAGCTTCAATTACTCATCCATAAAATGGGATTACAAAATAACTTATATGGAGTCGTAGCAAAGTTTCTGGAACATCGTAAGAGCTCAATAAATCTTGTATATTATTAATTATTTTTATAGACTAATCTAAGACCAGTATGCCTCCTGGGCTTAGCAGATCTGCCAAATTTCAACTACTGGCATAATGATAAAGCCGAGCACAACTTTCTCTGAAGCATGTGCAGATGTCTCTCCCTGGATTTCTGTTGCCCTAAAGTTTCTGTTTCAACATTTTAAGGAATCGAGCAAGAACACAAAGCCTGAGGGCATTAATTCTCAAAGTGTGTTCCAGCCATCAGTAAGGTAAATTTCACTAAAATAATTCCTATATTTCTATTTATATCTGTTTTACAATACAAGGTAGCTCTCCCCAGTACAGCAAAAACCTTAGTGAGGAAATAACAGGTTGTCCACGGAAATGAGAGTCCCACAACTTCTCAAATAAACTTCTCCAAATTTAGTGAAATTGACAATGAATTATCAAATGAACTGAATTTAACCTGGATTTCATCATACTCAAAATATTTGGAAACACCTATTATCTAATCACCGAATTAGAAATGTGAGTTATAATGTTGCAGTTAATCAATTCACAGTCTTGAGTTTCTGAGACCTCAGGAAGAATCCATTTACCTTTCTGATAGTCAAATTCTAAAACCAAATTATTTCTACTTCACCTCAATTTGACAATTAAATGCATGAGCACAAACAAAATTTGTTATAAAAAGGACACAGTATACTTAAATAAGGAAAATGGCATAGTATGACACTATCCAAAAATGGGAATTAGTGATTAATTTTGTAGAAGTTATTATGTGTTTCATTTCTTTAAAAATATATTTGCTCTCAAACTAGTTCAACAATATACCTATAGAGCTACTGAACTGGGACTTATACCATTATCTTTCAGCCTGTCAGAAAATATTTTATAATTGTAGAGAATTCAAAAAATAAATCAATTGCCCAAACCATTGTAAATTGAAATTTAAAAGCCAAGAAGTAAATCAGCATTATGTCAGAAGTATATCAACATTTTGGGGGGTTGATGGATTTTTCCTTTTGATATAACCATCATTATTGTCCTAGGAAACTTCCATCTGTAAATTCGGAAATATGACTTTTTCTTTCTCATTCACCTCCTCTATCATCCAATTGAGTGTTCAATTTTTTTCGTTACTGACCCTTTCATCCATTTCTTTATTCATTTTCACAGTGCTAAGTTAAGTAGCAAAAAGTTCGAGTGCTCACTATTTAAAAGTTTCTGATAAGTTGTATAAATACCTGAGTTATTTCACATATGAAAGATACTGCAGTTCAGCTGCCACAACTGTTAACAAAGGCCAACATCTGACTTTAAAGTTACCTTCTATTGTGACCTCCCTCCAAAGAGATTGGACTATTTTCTGCTAAGACTATGGAATCATTACAACTGAATCACAAAGTTTAATCAATCTATATCTTATTTATAAGAAATGAAAGTTTTTGACTTTAGAAGAAAAAAATCTCTCACAATTGAATTTACTTCCACACCAATAAAAAAAAAGGTTAAATCAAATGTGTAACAGTTTCCTATTTAGAGTTGACCTTTACTCAGTGAATCACATATAAGATCCTGTTGATATACTTGAAATAATGAGTTTTGAAAGGAAAAGAATAGGGAGAAATAAAACTCATGGTGGAACTATAAGTAAAAGACAAAGTTTGATTCTTGCCAATGTGAAAATGTAAATTGTTCATAAAATATTGAAGGAATATATATTATAAATAAAATCTTGAAAATGAAATCTGGTATAAAACTAAGAGAAAACAGATCAGAAAATATTAGAGAACATTTCAAAAAGATAAGTATTATAAAACTCCAACTATCTAGAACTCTTTGAATAATTTGTTATTTTGGTTGGTCAGATTTTTACAGGCATATAATGCTTTGCCTCCAAAAGGTAAAAAGTAAAATTTTGGTACATGAATGTTTCTAAAAGGTATTGTACTTTTCTCTGAATTCTTTAAAAAATTCTCTGATTTTGCTGAAACTCTAAGTCACTTTCCAGATGATGGGGCACCATTGTTATGAACATCTGCTATTTCACTATCCATAAATCAAAGGTACATAAGACTGACTGATTATTAATGTCTCTAGACTTTGTACTTTGTGATCATATAGCTGCTTTCAAATAATTATGTGGTTTCCTCCACTGTAAACTTTTCTCTTACTTCTACATGCTCTCAGTATGCCTACATATAAGGACCTCTCTAGAGTTTTATTGTTTCTAATCTGTAGAGGACATGTTAGAATTGTGCAATAATAAATGCCTTCCAAAAGAAGACCAAATGAGGGAATTCCCTCGTGGTCCAGTGGTTAGGACTCTGTGCTTTCACTGTGGAGGGCCCGGGTTCATAGAACTTCTATTCAGGATAAGTAATATAGTTTGCCAGTGAATTCTAAATGTGTGAAATGTTATCATTTGAGAATACAATTAGCATCAGAAAATTATATATTTGGACTCAGACTCTTAATGTAAACCAATTTATATAAGAAAAGAAACCCTTTAATTTAAACAATAAATAATATCAGTGTTTTTAAAGACATTTATCATAGACAAAAAGTAAATAGATAAATTATAGAATAATCATTTTAAATTGTTACAATTTGTGCACTTATTAAGAGAGATCAAGAACAAACAAAAATTTGTTTCAGTAATTTTTTTACATATGTGTTTGAAAACCTCAGAAGCTTAGAATCATAGTTTTAGACATAGAAACTTTCTCCTTTCCTTTAGAGATGTCAGTCTGATGCATGGACCAATGTGTAAGTTAAAGGTGAAGCAAAGAGAACTGGAAGCCAATAAACTCTTTAGGTTTTTGCTATTCTCATTAGTGTATGGATTAATTACTTCTCAACAGACTAATTCTAATGTGTGTCAACTGTCAACTCTTACACAAAAACCACCTAAAACACTGTTGATCAAGCAAAGCTAAGTGCATTAAATTTACTTCAGCAAGGGAGATTATCATCTTGACAGTCTGAGTAATATTTCAAAAGTAGAGGTTAGGGAAGAATATTTGGAATGTTGGGAGTCTGCTTGCAAGTGGCTTAAAGTAGAATTTTAAGAAGGAATCTGGTTAGAATTGAACAAAGTTAATGCCCTAATAGATTAGGATCAGGGGTGAAATTCTTAAAGGAAGTCTTGATAAACTAATTGATGTCCTAATAGGTGAGTTGTTTATTCAGCTGAGCAAACTGATGTTGTGATGAGGAGATAGTTATTTGCCCAGATAAGCGACTTGTTTGCCCAGAAAAATTGCTTTGCAAGAATCTCTTGAAGCAAACAGCAAAGATGTTTATTGGTTTGGAGTCTGATTTAAAATTTCCTGGCTCAAACGAAAGTAATGTTGACATAGGTAGCTTCAGATTACTGTGGGAGGTTTGGTCTGACCTCAGGAAAATCACCTAATCGCTTAGTCTCATTAGCAAAATGAAGCCCAAACTCTTACTAGGCAACCGGAACATCTTGAACAATTTATCAGTCAGCCATTGCCACAAAATGATGGCCTTACAAACCACTCCAAAACACAGGAGCAGACACACAGTCAGATGTTCTTTCTTGCCTATGCATTTGTGAGTCAATTGAGGTTCAGCTGATCTAGACAGGGTTCAGTTAGGCTTGATCCCAAAGTTTGGTTAAATCCAGGCATTTTTGCAGGTGTCTTTCATCCTCCTTGACAGGAGGATCCACAAAGTATGTTCTTCTCTCGGCAAAAAGAAAGAGAACAAGAGGGCAAATTCAACCCTACAAAAGCCATTTCAGGCTTTTGCACAAGTCTGTAGTGGAAGCTCTGACAGTTGGGTTGTTTCTTATTTTAGTGCAAGTGCCTGACTTAAGCTTTGATTTCCCAGGCATCCATTTCAAAGAGGCCCCCACTTCAAAGATGGCTATCTTGAATAAATACATTGCCCATCACATGACTAGATAAAGAACCAGGCTTCACCATCCCCCTCCCTTCCCAGGATCCTTTGTTTTAGAGATCTTCGTTGGTTTCAAAAACTGACCATTTGGGCCACTAATTTTTCTCTTCCAGCGCTTTAAATTCTTGCTCTTATGACGTAAATTCATCAATAAAGAGTGAGCCTTCAAAACCCCACTCTCAACAGAACCCTAGGATGATTCTCTCTTCTTTCTCTCTCTCTCTCTCCCCTTCACTGTGTGGCCATGTAATTTCCAGGACTTGTAAGTAATAAACCCGTTTTTTTTTTTTTCAAAATTTCCTGATGACTATTGCTGAGGTCATCTTGCAATGACAATGAGAACCACAAGGGCTGAGCAAGGCCACAACATTGGTTATCTATAGGATGAGACCAGCACACAATAATGTCACCTCAACTAAAACCCCCATTGACAAAAATAAAACTCAAAAATCCAATCCAAACATTATCCAAAATAAAGCTCAAAAATCAAGCCAAGAAAGCACCTGCCAAGAAGCCATATCAAGAACTGCAGAGTTGGAACCCAATAACTCAACCTACCAAATTTTTTGAAAGAAACACTCTTAAATTTAGCCTTCAACCAGCCTCTGTCAGAGATGGTTTGGCAAATTAGAAGTCTCTGTGCAGGCATAGAAAAGTACTCAAATATAATTAACATGGATAGTTTCTCCCCTACATCATTCATTATATCGTTCCCACAAATCAGTTTCTAGCCTTTTAGAATTAGAATCTGATGAAGTTTTGGGTATTGGACCAATTAAGAAAAATAGAAAATACTGAAGTACTGATTTCACATGAGATTGTTTCTATGTTAAATCACTTAAATGTACCCAATAAATCTATCAGCTTGTAATGAATATGTAAGAATCTTACAGAGTTTATATAACTCTATCTATGAGATAAAACAGCTTCAGTGCCCCTTGATTATTCAAGTAGCCCCAAAAGAGCTTTCACTGTTCAAGCTATATCCTTCTTTCTTGCCAAGCTCTCAATTGCTATTTCTAAAACTACCATGTTCTTTTGCTCCCATGACCATACACTGTGTTTTGGGTATAATTATAACAAAACTAATGAGTACAGAGTGAATTATAAACTACAGAATAATTATTTAAAATTCACATTAAAGTAATTAATAATTCAAGTCAAAGTTATCAATGTACAGTTATAGTTTGTTATTTCTAAGGAAGATAGTCCTGAAGTGGTTTTGGCCAGAAGTCCAAATATTAGCCCCCGAAAGATGAGGGTGTCAAATTATTGTGCCCTCAGTTTACCTGTAGCCAAGACACACTAGTAATATAACAAACGACCTGGTGATAAAGCACTGTTTTTTAACTTTCTTGATAATATCAGTAATTTACTAACCCTAATTAATACATAAATGATAAGAATAGATAGGAGAACTAGCAGTGTTGCTGAGATACAATCTCATGTTAAGTAAATAACTATTCTGAAGCTAAATTTTAATTCCAAAAAGTTCAAAAGAAGTCATTTGCTCTACAATAACATCAATAGTCCCACATTATACCAGAATCTTCTATCATACACTTACAAGCATTATTCATATTAAATGTAAAAACTCAGAAGTATATTGTATCACTCCTACTATTCACCTTCTCCATATTAACTATTATTTTTAAAAACCTTATATAATATTTCTATTAAATTTTAATAATACATTAAACTTGTTCATTTATTTTAAATGATCCTGAACTCCTCCTTATGCCTGGTGATGTACTAGGCATCAGAGATACAAAGCTGAAGAAAACTCACCTTGGGAATAATTGGAGTTTTACTGGAAAAGTGAACAGGTATATTTCTTTTATTCAATCATAGTGTGAGAACACCCAATAAAACCAAGACTCTGCTAGGTACTGCCAACTGTCTAGGATGAATAAGACATGATTGCTGCCCTCTAGCAATCAAGTGGGAGGACAACAATTAGAATACACAGCAGAAAACAGATGCCTTAAACCAAATACTATGGGGAATTCAGAGGATGAACCTATCAGGCTTCGTGAAGGATCCATTTTTTAACTTGTCTTAAAGAATGTAAAGTTTTCGGAAAACATGGGAAAAGAAAGAAACAATTGCTGGTAAAAAAAAAAAAAAAGGCATTTAAGCAAAAGTAAGAAAACAGGAAAGAAAAGAATATTGTCAAAGAATAGTAAGTCGTTTGGTTGAAACATTGGAGTAATAGAGCGTGTCTTAGTCCATTCAAGCTGCTATAACAAAGTACCACAAACTGGGTGATTTATGAACAGCAGAAATTTATGTCTCACAGTTCTGGAGGCTGGGAGGTCCAAGATCAAGGTGTCACCATGGTCATGTTCTGATGAGGGCCCTCTTCCTGGTTCATAGCACTTTCTCGCTATGTCCTCACATGGTGGAAGGGGCGAGGGAGCTCTCCAGAGCCTCCTGTATAAGACACTAATCTCATTCATGAGGATTCTACCCTCATGACTTAAGCACCTTCCAAAGGCCCCACCTACTAATATCGTCACCATCAGGGGTTAGGATTTCAACAAATGAATATGCCGAGGATACAAACATTCAGATCATAGCAGAGAGGAAGAATGAATAAGTAGTTGTAATAATTGTATTAAATACAGAAGGTTTTTCTTGTTATATATTTGCCACTCCACAATCTAACCCCTTTTCTATATCACCCCTCATACACTCCAAGTTAGAGAGTTGTTTCTTTGGTGGTTTTAGGCTGTGTTGGGAAAGGTATCCACCATCCCATCATTCATGTAATCCAGCCTCAATGGCCTTCTTCTTGCTCCTCAGACAAAGCCATCTCATTCTTGCCTAAGGTCTTTGTGCTGTTGTGCCTTCCTCCAGGAAACCTATTACCCACACAAACAACCTACATGCTATTTTCTTTAAACCTTTTATTTCTACTTGTGAATTGTATACATTCACTTTCTTATTGGTTTAGTGCCTATTTTTACCACCAAACAGGGATTTATCTTATTCATCCCTGTTGTTCAGAGCCTAAAATAGTGCCTCAATCTTGTTAGACCTTCAATAAGTATTCAGTGAGTCAATGAAGAAATGAATTGGTGACTTTTATTCTCTAGCCTCTAAGAATCCCAAAGCCAGGAATAAATTTCTCAATAACAGTCTTGAATAGTATCTTCAAGACCTAGTCACCAATCAAAATTAGAAGATTTTTATAATTTGTCAGACCAAATGAAGTTACTGAGTTTTATTATTGCATGTTCATACTTAATTCATAAGATTATTAATAATCATTATTTTTAATTAAAATTAGCTGAAAATATTTTTATTTTATCTTATTTACAGAATAGAAAATGGAAGTACCATGATATCAAGATACAAAATGAAAATAGAGACACTCTGGCTTATAAAAGTGAAGGATATTTTATTGACCGTGTGATCTCCAACAGCCTCCTTGGACCAGTTAATGCAATGTGTCTGTTCTTGCTGAAAGAAATAATTTTCCATGAAAGCTTATATAAGCAAGGCCCTTTGTTCCAATATCATAGTATCTCCTTGGTTTCCTGGTCAATCCAGCCCCTTCCAATACCATAGCCACCTATATTCAGGCACTACTAGGTGAGGTAGAATTAAAGCTTTTGATATTTTATGTGCTGCAGAAATTAGGCTATAAAAAACTCTAGATGCATCACAGGTCCTGACTGTTTCATGTCTGAGATTGCCATTCCAAGTCCATGTCCTCCCCCAGCTGTCAGGAACCTCATAACAAAATCCTAAATTACATAAACTCATAGAGCAGCTAAGGATAAAAAGATCTCCATCAACATATCCCCATAAACACCAACCAGGTTGTAAAAAAAGAAAAATCTCCTTGAGGGAATGCTTTGATTGAGTGAAACAATGAAAACTGTAGGTTATAGGAGAAGGTATTCTCCTGCATGAGGACATTTTCAAGGAGGAAAAAAGGCAGACAGTTCATCACAGTTATAAAAAAAAAAAAACTTTACTAAGCAAGTCAATCATCAAATGCAGTTTTACCCTCCTGTGTTTGAATATCAAGCTACACAAAATCTGTTTGAACCATATACCTTCCCAATATAAGAGATTTCCTTTAAAATCTGATATGATATGAACTACTATTACTATAATATTAATAATAATACAGGATTTCCTCCAGCTTAACAAATGAGGAAACTGTGCACAGAGAGATTAAGAACGTCCCTAAAAATGCCAAGCAACCAAGTGATGGTGCTGAATTACAGCCCTGACCATAGACTCCAAGCAATTTGATTTTCCTTTTGCATTTAGCAGGCAACATACAGCCCCAGTTACTAGAGCCTCAATTTTCTTCAGTCCTAGAGAATGTCCTTATTTCATAATAACTCTCATCATCTCATGTCTTAAATGCTTACTGTCTACCAGATAGAGTGCTAAATGCTCTGTATGGATTAGACTCAACATAACCTATACAGTAGGTACCAACTCTCCATCTTACAGAAACTGAGGTATAGAGAAATTAAGAGATTTGCCCATGATACTCCTTTAAACATATGCTTGCTGAATGATCCAATTTAGTTACTTACCCAATGAAATGCGAACATATAGCCACATCGGGACTTGTATATAAACATTCAAAGCAGTTTTACTTCTAATACCCAGGAATTGAAAATAACCCAAATGTCCATCAACAGATGAACAGATTAAAAAAACGATAGTACAACATTCAGTGAAATACTACTCAGCTACAAAAGAAGTACATTATTGATAGACCTGCAGCAATATGGATGTTCTCAAAAACATTATGCTGAGCAAAAAAAAAAAAAAAAGCCAGATACAAAACATATAAACCGTGTGATTCCATTTATATGAAATTCTAAAACTTGTCAAACTAAGCAAGAATGTTCTTAATCCAGTGGAAATGTACCATGCAATTAAGTGCTACAAAATACTTTTTTTCTCTGTATTGTTTTGGAGGGAGGGAGCATTATTAGCTTTAAGGTAAAAAAGTAAAACTAATATGTGGACTATTGCTAGGAAATTCTCCTTCCGTTTTTCAGACATCATGAACCCTTTATTCTCTACTTGTTTCCTGTGACCCAATATAAATCTCCTGCTTCCATCTTCTCTCCTCCTCCATCTCCCCCACCTCTTCCCCTGTGGCAGGAGCTGTGGTTAAAATAGGTTTGCTTTAAACTAATGAAGTTAATGTTTCAGTTCTCTTTATTTGCATGTCACTTCTGAGGCCCTGGGAGAGACCATCGGAATGTATTTTTCACTCCTGTAAATTCTTGTAAAATTTGCAAAAATAAGATGTTTTAACTACCATTAAAGAAGATGTCCATCTCTTTCCACTCCAATGTCCTCCCTGTCATATTGCCATCTTGCATAAAGGTGTATTGCAGTGGCCAGGGCATTTCGGTCCTTCTGAGAGCAAGGCAAGTAGAGAATGTATTTAGTGTGGGTAAAGTGGGCTACGTTCACGGGGTTAGCGGTCAATTCTGTGTATAATTACATTATTGCTAGCCTTCCTGGTGTACCATGCCCACTGTGTCCCCTTGTTCACTTACTCTAGGATGGAGACAGTAATGTGAACAGCTAGAGGTTGTATTTCTATATGAATGTGTCCTATGGCACCAAGAACTAAAAGAATGTGTGAAGTGGAAGAAGAAAAAGGTTTGAAATGTGTGGCTCTAGAAGCTAGTCTCTAGTGAATTCTTCCAATAATCAAAGCTGTAAAATTGTGAGCAAAGGATTCAGTTCTCATGGTTGACTAGTCAAAACAGAAATGTACTCCTGTCATGAATGAACTCAATAATGCCACATTTACTATGATTAATTATTATTAAACACTCCTCCCATTTTATCTCTTTTTTGATGGCAATTAGGTGAAATAGAATTTATCAGAATTCCTGTACAAAACACCAATCTATAACAATACTGAAAGCAGAGAAATGTCTGTATGCAAAATCACATGTTTTATGCATTGCAATATACTGGTTCACAAGAATAACAAGTTGTGAGGCTGGAGTAAACCTTACTGAACTCTCAAGAATAACCCCAAAAAAGTCAATTTACCCATACTAGAGAAAACCTAAATGATCTATTCTTTCTATAAAAAATAATGTTAAAAACTGTAGAGGTTATCATAGAATACGTAGCCAAAAATGGAGTCCAAAAGAGTGTTATAAACAGCTAATTAATAAACGTACTGTGTTTTTCTGGATTTTATGATATTTGTAGTATTTGTCAGCTTTTAAAAATTTGTGATTTATTGTAATTTCTTTTTTCTCCTTCTAAATAATTATTAACTTATTATTAAAGCTTAGTTTTATTTTTATAATTCTGTATTCCTTTTCTTAAATAGGGGCCCCAAAGCGATATAACTTCAAGCTCTACAAAACTGAAATCTGCCCCTGAACATATTATAAGCATTCACACAGTGTTTTGGAGTCTCAAATAAGGAATAGAAATAATATTGGAACAATAGAGTACACGAGTATAATACGGCAGAGTTAGAGATTTTTAAAAGCCTACACAGTAGTTTTTAACGGGAGGTGGTCAATTTCACCTCCCAGGGGACATTTGGCGATGTCTGAAGATATATTTGATTATCGTGGCTGGAGTGAGTATTACTGGCATCTAGTAGGTAAAGGTCAAGGATGCTGCTGCAATACACAAAACAGTCCTCCACGACCGCCCAAATTATCTGAATTTGTCCAAGAATTGTCTGACCCAAAATGTCAATGGTGGCAAGACTGAGAAACCCTGGCCTATACTAAAACTGCCAGAGAGAAATGGACTTACAACTACTGTATCACTACTGATACAAGGAAACTGCCATTCTGATACGGACCAGTGTGAATCAAAATGAGATTGCGGACCCTCCCAGACTGTAGAAGCAGATGATGGCAGAAGGGGGAGAGGTAAAATCCTGAATTTAACTGAGTTTAAACCTCAAATGCTTGAGAGAAATCTCAGAAAATACTCAAATTACCTGGACATAACTAGATCACAATTTCTAAGTTCGATTCTATGGTTGCACATGTGGGTTTATAGCTTGTGAAAAATCATACACTGCATACATATACAGTTTCTGTGTTTTTCAAGGAATCTTTTGTATCGTCTTGCTGAAGTCTTTAGTAAGTTATTTGCTGAGCAGCATACTCGCCTGCCTAAGGCATCGTTCTAGCCGTGGGGCACAAAATAAGAACATTCCTTGACACATAAGGACTTTTCCTATTTACTTGCAGTATAGCATCTAGCACTTTCCTTTAGTATATAACACCTAGCACGTCTACAGAGATAAAAGCCAAGTCATATGGATTCTGATGAAAACAGAAACCAAACTGAAATAGAAATTAGAGATGATTTTGTCTCAAATAGCTCCACTTATTCATAAGGCTGAAGCATTCGACATCAGCTGAAGGCTATTTGGCATCTAACATCAATCCCAAATATTAAGAATAGCAGTAATTTTATCCTGATTCAGCCATACCTGTAGGATAGTATAGTTGAATGATGTTAGGCATCTAAACGAAGTGCAATGTCTGATCTCTTTGAATATTCCTAGAAAATATGTTTCACCTTTGTTTATACCATCTCTGTTTGCATAGGTGTTGTCAAATCAGATATTTTAAAGTTAGCTTTTTGCCTTAGCTCTAGTAGTAGCTGAGATATAATGAACCAGAGAATCAAATGATGCCCTCTATTTTACCCAGATTCCTTGGTATAAAATAAGTGTAGCAGATGAAAGACATCCCAAGTATGTTGAAGAAAGTTGTATACATACACACAGGCTCAAATATAATAGTCATCAGTTAATTTTCTGAGTTAGAGGGAAGCATAATGGCAAGTAAAACAAAAACAGATAATCTCCATGGAGTTCTCTCCAATTATTCTCTTACCCATGCACTATTTCACACCATCAATCAACCATGAAAATTCTAGGAAGGCAAACTAGATCTCCATGATTAAAGTAAAATGAAAATCAGAGGATGGCAAACCCTATCTTTTTGATTGGAGCAAAACCAAAAAATTGCAGGAAGGGATTGACATGTTTAACTAATCCATTAGTGACTAATGGCTGACTTGGTATTAAACTGGACAATAGCAAACCGTTGCAGGAAAAAGTAGTGAACTAAGTTTTGTTGTTGCTGCTGTTATTTGTTTTAGGATAAAAAGTAGCAGTAAATGGATTGGGGATTGACAAAAGAGCTGGTGGGAGGTAATTTCAGCAATTTGTAAGAAAATGTAAATACAGATAATCTTACTAATGAAAACTGACTGCACCTTTATAACTGCCATGTTACACATGCAATGATACCGAAAGGGATAATAAATATCAAAGATAAATAAACAGTACTGTTATCCTTATCATGAGGTGATAGATTTCTTTCCTTAGCATCATTTCTGTAAGACTTTGTTCTGTTGTGTCAGCAAAAGCACTGAAATCATTTAAAAGAAAATCATTACACATAAAAGAATTTTAGGCTACCCCAGTGGAGCAGTTAACAGCAAATGTATGAGGGAATTTTTGTTCTTTTAAAACAGAGAGTGGCAAAAGAATGGAAGTTTGATGTAATTTCAAATTAATAACAACTTTCAAGCTTGATTCTTGGGCAGTAGTCCTTCTCGCCTCTTAAATGAAAGAATGGGTGCCCACAAGAGCCTTTGCCCCCTCTGATGCAGTACATTGTTAGAAAATGACAATGGTGCCATCTACTGTCAACGTGTGGTATCACTCCTTTAAAAACGACCAGAAGATTTTTTTCCACCAAGCACTATGATAAAATAAAAATCTTTAAATTGTGTAATAAGTGTAAATTTTCTAAAATACACAAGAATATGAGTTCACTTTTTGCATATAGGTAAGACATCTATTCTATGCTTTTTTCCCACCAGTTATTTTAGTACGCACTTATATATTATTTTAATCACTGTTTTACAGATGTTAAAGAAAAGTAAACTGAAAATAGACCTTACATGGTAGCAGTAAAGATTTCATGGATAATTTTGGACTAATTGCCCCCTCTTCTTAAATTTATTTTTTCTATTAGTTTCTAGACTGTTTTCTAAATCTAATTAGCGATGAAATTTTCCTTGTTAAATTTGGAAATTTTGTTTTTGCAGACAACTGCACAAAGCGAGGTAGTAAAAGAAGCATATAGAAGTGTTTATAACTTTACTGTATTGCTGCTAAACATTGCCAATAATGAGTTTTAAATGATAATTGAGAATCCCTTAATGTACTTTATGTATTAACTATCCTATAGAAGAGATAAAGTTTGAAGTTACTGAATAAATAGACCACATACATGGAATTTTAATTAAATGGCATACAGACTAATTGCATTTGTTACATAAGTCACACAGGGCTTACAAACCTAGAAGCTGGCAAAAATTTACCAGGCTAGAAAAAAATAATAGGCTTTAGTCAACAAATACATTTTTAAAAATATAAAATGTGACCTGAAGTCACTAAACTTGCTAAGCCCATTGATATCATCAATGTTACAACTGGGCAATTAGTAAGAAAATTAGTTGATTGTCTTCAAGCTTATTTTAAAAATTTAGAGTCAAGAATACTCTGCCACATTGTTTTTAATGCAGGATATTTACTGGACTGTGGTAAGGGATGGGGACATCCTCATGTCACACGGACCTTGCTGGTGTTAATTTGACCATTGCCACAATCTTATCTTCCAATTAAAGAACACAGCTATGCTCCTTACTTATTCCAGTAGTCTTTGTCAATATAAACCAATATATTGAACCAATATAAATACCATAAGAAGTCATTATGACTAAAATTCAGAAAATTTCTGATTATGGAGTAGAAAATCTAGACATGGATGGAAGGGGTAAGGTCTAACTGTGTAGGAATGTTGCTGATATACAGCAGAAAGCCCTGCTTTTGCTACCTAAAGATAGGTTTTACCTGGTTATTCCAGGAACAATAAAATCTCTCCATCCATTTCCACAAATTCAGACCAGTTTTTACCTTGCTCAGGAGTCCCCAAAGTCTACTTTCCCCATCTTATTTCACTCTGATTTCTCTAACCTCGAGCCAAAGCATTACTTAGGAATGTGGAGTATTGAAGACTAAAATTCATCCACTGTGAGTTCTCTCAGGACTCCCCTGGCCCACCAGTCACAGAAGTCAACTAGAATTAGTGTGCTGGCTTAACAGCTTCATTTGTTTTTTGTCTCATTTTTCTGTTCACATTTTTGCTCCTTCAAATTATCTTCTGTGGTCACGGGTATCTGTCCTGAGCCACAGTAGAAACTAGAATGCCCTCCTATTTTTTTGTTTCCTACCCATTCAGTTTTTATCCACTATAAATTTCAGTGTAACTAATCTTGGTTCATTCAATGACCGTAAGCTTCTGAATAGCTATCAACTTGTTTAAAACAAATCCCATTTCAATAAAATCAACTGCCAACAGCAGGCTTAGTTGCAACGAAGCTCCTAACTGACTCTTGTTAACAACTTGCACTCAGGATTGATGCTAAGGTGAGCCTGTTGGTTCCAGAAGACAATGAAGGAAAGATCTGCCTCAAAACTGGGCAACAAAGAAATAGGCAGGATGTGAAGAGAGGGGAATCTTTCAGATGATGGAACAGAGGAAAAGTCTATGTTTACAGGAGAAAGATTCTAGCGAAACAAAAGGTTTTGGAAGTAGAAATAGTGTTTTGAAAATTAGGTTTTCAATAGATGATGACATAAAAAAGGGAAGTGCTGGGCTTCCCTGGTGGCGCAGTGGTTGAGAATCTGCCTGCCAATGCAGGGGACACAGGTTCGAGCCCTGGTCTGGGAGGATCCCACATGCCGCGGAGCGACTAGGCCTGTGCGCCACAGTTACTGAGCCTGCGCGTCTGGAGCCTGTGCTCCGCAACAAGAGAGGCCGCGGTAGTGAGAGGCCCGCGCACCGCGATGAAGAGTGGCCCCCACTTGCCGCAACTGGAGAAAGCCCTCGCACAGAAACGAAGACCCAACACAGCCATAAATAAATAAAATAAATAAATAAATAAAAATTAAAAAAAAAAAAAAAAAGGAAGTGCTGATGTACGAGCACAAATAGGAGAATGATCCCATTGCGTTCGTGACATAGGGAAGCCTGCCCCGAGGAAGCTGGAGAAGACATATTGTGAGGCAAGGAGCAGCAAGTTAGCTATGTAGGCATCAGTGTCATGGGGACACTGGAGAAGCCACATCAGTTCTAGATTGGGTAATCAAGGCAGAGATCAGGTACGGGAGGGGCATGGGACATATGTGCATCCAAGTGAGTGACTTAAGTCAAAAAAGCAAGTATCCGAATACTTAGGATCCAACAACATAGCAAAACAGGGTAGTGAATTCAAAACACAGACCAGAGTCTCAGCAGTACAGGAAAAGGCATGTAGGTAAGTCATCATATGGGGCTCAGGCTGCTGGTGGTGAGACCAGGCGACAGGAATCCTGAGCCTAAGTTAAGAGTCCAGACAGCAGAGTAACCAAAATTCATGCAGCTATTTCTGCAATAGTCATAGAATCTCAGCAGCAAGAAAATCCTGATTTAAATGACAATGATAACTACATTCGGCCCCATCTCTGAAGACTCTGAACTATTTTTAACTTTCTGAAGCATAGACCAGCCTCAGAGTGAATCCAGCCCAGGTCCTCACAAATAAAAACGCACATCAGTTTGCACATGATAAAAAAATGGAAAGGTACAGAGTGGAGATAAACATTACCACAAAAGAGGTATGTTATGAAGGGCTCTGAAATCTTGGAAAGGAGGGCTTCAACAGAAGCAGTTCAATGTACTTGTGAGTTACTCAGTCTGATACTGGCATGCAGGACCGCTGGAGGACAGGAGGCCCAGGAAACTGTTTTTTGAGTACTAAAAAATAAGTTTCCATGGTGTAGCTCAAAGGCTCTCCTCTGCTTTACTCATTGCCATATTTTACAAAAGAGTCAGATATCTTCTGTTTGGAAGACAGAACTCCTGCTTGCCTTACCAGCTTTTCATGCCACATGGAAATTCAATTGTTCCAAAAGGTGGATGCATTGAGTCTTCCTCTAGGGGAAGATATCTAATCCTGAGGCCTATTAAGATGATATGGGGGAAAGGTACAAAACAGAATGGGGAGGGAATCACAAATCTCTTAATCTCCACTACACTAATAATTTTAAATTCACTAAACTGCACATTTCTTGAGAACAGGGAACCTGCCTTCTTTATTCATGAAATCCCAGCACTTTTTGCCTCAAAATAAAAGGCATTCATAATGTTTACTGGACTAAATTCCATAGATGATTTCTGTGTTTATATTTTAGAATATTCTTTTGTTACAAAGTTAAGTTTGGGGAAAAAATTAACTATTTAAAGTCCGAACCAAGTATAACGTTTATCTCCTCAAATTCTTAATACTACCAAAAAAACTATTTTAACATTTGTCAATTCTGAGTACATTCCAAGTCTGAGTTTGATAAATTAGGAAACAAATGAAGAATTAAATCTGCTCAGGGTCATTCATAGTCATAAGAAAAATAAATGTTACTTTTAATCTAATAAAAGTATAACATGTTCATGGAAAACTAATTAGACACTAGAAACATTTTTAAAATTAGAGAAAACATTTTGATCTGTCCCTTTAAAATATATTTAACAAGCCTATAACAATGTCCAAGCATTTAAATTAGAAAATTTAACTAACATCTCTACAGGAAAATATTTTCCAAAGAAAGAGAATTCCTTACTATATTGTGGGCATAGAGAAATTATACATACAGAATAGAAAGCAGTTTATGTTACTGTCACTATAAATCATTTGTTTTGAGAAAAAGAAAAATTTGCTGATAACAATGATTTCAACCTGCACATATGATTACCGATTTTACTTTAATTCTGAATTACACCATGTACAGTCACAGTTCATTAGCACCCCCTTGTGGTCATGGAAAAATATTTCTCATCAAGGTGCTTACACACCCGAGAGAACTCTTTAAGGTTTGAAGTGCCTTGCTTTGAACAGATGATTTTAAACCCTATTTAAATAAAAAATTTATCTATTTCTAAATATGGGGCATAAGTACACTTGATATATATATATATTACAATATATATATGCAAATAAATCCCCAAAATCATGAGGCTCATATAAATGCCATAAAATTTGTGGTAGCCTAAAGGACATCTTACAAGAATACCTCTTCTCTCTTGTACTACTTGCAAAATTATATAGAGGCTTTTCAGCTCCTCATAGCCATGATCTGAGAGCGGTTCCCAACCCAGATTGCATAACAGAATTAACAGGGGTGGTAACAATAATAATAATAATAATACCATCTTGGGGCATCCCACAGAACAAGAAGTCAGAATACCTGGATACAGGTCCAGGAATCAATAGTTTTATAAATGACTCAAATACAACCAGTGTTTCAAACCTCTGATCTAAAAACTATATGTAAGGATTCTTCAGTTGGAAGAGAATATATAAAATGGAGAGAAAAGATGAGTCCACATTACCTGGAAGTGTGAGAATGCTAAAATGTTGAGTCAATTTTCAACGTTATCTGTTCTGTACAGGAGCTATTATTGCGGAATTACAAGAACCAGGACAGGTGTTTCTTCTCCCAGAGACTTTGAGACCATTTTACAAACGTACCAGATTCACTCATAAAAATATATTATTGTGCAAATTAAACAGTTATCATATAGAAAGAGGTGTGGAAGGACTACATTTTCTTGGAAAAATCACTACCTGATTTGCACAAAGTCTGCTGTCCTATTTCAGTCAGACCCTGGGCATATGGACAGGTATTTATTTTTAAGGTTCTTAGGTAATTAGTCTGTAGTTTGAAACATTTAAAAATAATCAGCATTTATATCTTGGATGTTTAAAGGTGTTTTGTGAACTTTTGGGCCATGTATGATTGCCATGCTTTTTTTAATAAAACAGCTGATTTTACTGCCAGTAGACACCTAAAAACATTCTATAGTTCATATTAATAAGACTGAATGTAATTGAATATCAGCAGATACGGTGATTTATAAAGTACTTCATACCCTGTGTATAATGAAAATCCTTGGCACTGAATCCTAATATTTGATGAAACATCATAGTGGCTTTATTTCCAATAGTCAACTTGACCTAGAACCTTCTATCATTTTTATAGTGAGCTGCTTTACCATATTTCTACCTGACCCAAGTTTTCATCTATAATTAAGAAAAAAAATTGTACAATTTGAATTTGAGCTCTTTTTCTTCCTTCAGCTTTTGCTAGCTTTTGCTATGTTTTCAAGGCAATGAAATGGATATTTTAACAAATATATCAGATGTGTATATATGCCTGAACATAAACTCTTTGAAAGAAGACACCTGGGGAAACTGACATTTACCATACTGATATTACCCTTGCCAAAAATATTTTTTAGAACCTGTCTTTGGAAACTTCTTTTCATACTGGTAGCACATTTTTGAATATCTATTCCTTCGGCAAAACTTTGCTATGGGTGGTGGATTTGAATTTTTTGAACAGCATTAAAAAGTATTTGCAGCCAAGACAAATGGGTAATTGGGTTAAGCTGGATAATGAGCGACTTAAAATAAAATAAGACAAAACAAAATAAGGTGTGGGAGGATATAATCCAGTAATCATAATGGAGGCGTTGTGGCACTTGTAAAGCAATCTCAATGCTTTATATTCACACATTTATTAAAAATAATGTTGTAAAAGAAAAATGCACCATCTGACAACAACAAACACTGGGGAGGGTATGCAACTGTAATTTAAAAAGCAAGCTCATAGTTGACTTCAATCCATTAAAAAATAAAATATTTTAATATTACAATAAAACACTTAATAGGATGCTTTTGACCAAGCATACTTCATAATTACCTTGATAATTAAATATTTCATATGAAGAAAACTGAGAGTGAACAAGAAGTAAAACACAAAATTGTTAAGATAGCTAACATTTTCCCATAGCTTTAAAATGTAAAATTCAAACTTCAAAGAAAAATTTCTAAGTAATTCTGATAATGTTTGAAGGTATAGTTGTATTTATTTTAATGTCAAAAACAGGCTCCCCAAACTTAAATCTCAACCATTAATTTGCCTGGGATAGTATTAAAGTACAGAACCTGGTTCAAGAGTCTGCATTTGAAACGTGTTCACAGCTGGTGTTGATGCTGCTAGCTCTTGAATAATGCTTTCAGTAGCAAGACCGTAGACTTCAACTTACTCTAGATATTCTCATACAAAATTTGTTCCTTCTCTTTCCAGCTCTTTCAAATATTTGTCCCAATCCCTGGACATGCCATTCATTTTTTGCTTTTTCTCTCTTCCCTGGTGGGTATAAATAAATTAAATGAATTAATTAAAAATCTGCTGTTTCTGTAGATTTCCTGAATCTATCCTCTCTGTGGCAGAAATTCTCTCAAAAACCTCTCCACCTTGGCCCATTCACTTCCCGTTCCCACACCTGCAGCTTTCTCTGGGCACCTTGATGTCAGAGCTTAGTCTCTAGCTGAGTGTGATTCTGTGTAGTAAAAATGAAACTATACTATTAGTGTCCTGGGCCCATGAAGGTCAGAAAGCTCAATGATTCTGCTGTTAAAAAAATCAGTTCTGCTTAAAACAAACAAAACCCTGAGATATCTAAGGCAACTGTGCTGTAATACTGCAATTCATCTCTGAATAACATCATCTGATAAATTTTGAAATAATATTTCATTTATGTTTTGGTTACTATAAAAAATACTGGTTCCTTTTATATCAGTTAGGGGTCCATGCTAACTTTAAAGGTTATAAGGCAAAAACAGAACATAAAATTATAAATGTAATTATGACTACATAGAGTGTGAATTGCTTTGAATTAATGGTTGAATTTTCAGATAATATACGAATCTATCCTGTACAAACTTTTAATTCAAAATTTGGTAATTGGGACAATAACAGGACAGAAAAGCTCAAACCATGATAACATAGAATTTCAAGACATTTCTTTAATGCTAAGTTTGGAAGAATGAAAGAAAAGACAAAATTATCAGTAAGATAGGTACATGGAATTATGTGCTATTTGGTAATTCACTTATAATGGAACTTTCCAATCTGAAAAATCTTATGATTATTGACAATCTATAATGAATCCATCTAAAATCAACCATAGACATGTATAAATTATAATCAGAGAAGTCAGTCAGTTTAGAGGCTTTCTGAAAACCCAAGACAAATTTCTGTATGTCTTTACTAGATGTGTCTGTGAATTGCTTTATCTCTCATTTTATCTCTCCAGTAATCTGTCCCTAATTATTTAATTCTCTTTATGGCTATGAAACAACAGTGACAAGCAAACATGTCAAAAACAATTAAATATTTCTACGTGCATTTCTGGTGTGGCATGGAGAGCCCTGGTCTGAAAATTGAAAACAAAAACAGAAATATAGATCAATAGTACAGGATAGAAAGCCCAGAGATAAACCCACACACATATCATCACCTAATTTATGACAAAGGAGGCAAGAACATACAATGGAGAAAAGACAGCCTCTTCAATAAGTGGTGCTGGGAAAACTGGACAGCTACATGTAAAAGAATGAAATTAGAACCCTCCCTAACACCATACACAAAAATACACTCAAAATGGATTAAAGACCTAAATGTAAGGCCAGACACTATAAAACTCTTAGAGGAAAATGTAGGCAGAACACTTAATGACATACATCACAGCAAGATCCTTTTTGACCCACCTCCTAGAGTAAGGAAAATAAAAATAAAAGTAAACAAATGGGACCTAATGAAACTTAAAAGCTTTTGAACAGCAAAGGAAACCATAAACAAGACGAAAAGATAACCCTCAGAATGGGAGAAATTATTTGCAAACTAAGCAACGAACAAAGGATTAATCCAGGGAGGTGAGTGGTGGGTGAGTGAAGCTTTATCTGCTGCTCCCCATCGCTCACATTACTGCCTGAACAAACCCCCCCATCCCCGCCCCCGGTCCATGGAAAAACTGTCTTCCAAGAAACCGGTCCCTGGTGCCAAAAAAGGTTGGGGACCACTAGATTAATCTCCAAAATATACGAACAGCTCATGGAGCTCAATATCAAAAAAAACAAACAACCCAATTAAAAAATGGGTGGAAGACCTAAATAGACATTTCACCAAAGAAGACATACAGATGGCCAAGATGCACATGAAAAGGTGCTCAACATCACTAATTATTAGAGAAATGCAAATCAGAACTACAAAGAGGTATCAACTCACACCAGTCAGAGTGGCCATCATCAAAAATCTAGAAACAATAAATGCTGGAGAGAGTATGGAGAAAAGGGAACTCTTTTGCACTGTTGGTGGGAATATAAATTGATACAGCCACTGTGGAGAACATTATGGAGGTTCCTTAAAAAACTAAAAATAGAACTAACCAGCAATCCCACTACTGGGCATATACCCTGAGAAAACCATAATTCAAAAGGACACATACCCCAGTGTTCACTTCAGTACTATTTACAATAGCCGGGACATGGAAACAATCTGAATGTCCAACGACAGATGAATGGATAAAGAAGATGTGGTACATATATACAATGGAATATTACTCAGCAATAAAAAGGAATGAAACTGGGTCATTTGTAGAGATGTGGATGGACCTAGAGTCTGTCCTACAGAGTGAAGTAAGCCAGAAAGAGAAAAACAAATATCGTATATTAACACATACATGTGGAATCTAGAAAAATGGTACAGATGAACCTATTTGTAGGGCAGGAACAGAGACATAGACGTAGAGAACGGACATGTGGACACAGTGGAGGAAGAAGATGTTGGGACGAATTGGGAGATTAGGACTGACGTATGTACACTACCATGCGTAAAATAGATAGCTAGCAGGAACATGCTATAAAACACAGGAAGCTCAGCTCAATGCTCTGTGACAACCTAGATGGGTGGGATGGGGTGAGGGGTGGGAGGGAGGTCCAGGAAGGAGGGGATATAGGTATACATACAGCTGATTTACTTCATTGTACAGCAGAAAATAACAAAACATTGTAAAGCAATTATACTCCAATAAAAAAGAAAGGAAGGAAGGAAGGAAGAAAAAAAAGAAAGAAAGAAAGAAAGAAAGAAAGAAAGAAAGAAAGAAAGAAAGAAAGAAAGAAAGAAAGAAAGAAAGAAAAAGAAAGAAAGAAAGAATGAAAGAAAGAAAAAGAAAGAAAGAAAGAGAAAGAAAGAAAGAGAAAGAAAGAAAATTGAAAACCTAGGATCTAACTTTGGCCCCAACACTAATTAACTTGTGATCTTGAACAGGTCAACTAAATTCTCTAACTGCTGGTATCTGATTCTGGGAGAAATTTTTGATGCTAGACAGGAAGGTTTTAAGAATCCCAAGGGTCAGCTTGGAAACAAATCTCATTCCAACCTTAAACCCAGCCTCTAAAAACTAGGTTCTTGGGTTAAGAACCTATGAACCTAAGAACTCTTAAGATTAAACATTTCAGTCCCCACTTCTGGTAGAGAGTTCTTGTTTCTCCCTTGCTGCTCTTGCTTCTGCCATGGCTCCCATCCAGGACTGTAGCTGCTATAAGACTGAAATGCAGACTCATTCCCCCCATTGGTCTCCTGATACTAAAGACTTTCTTCTACATCCCCATTCTCTTAACTATCTTCTTTACCTTGACTCCTAGCTGCCTAGACTTCTGCCTAATGCTCCTTGCCCAAACCCTCTGGATTCTGAGATTGCTCCATCTGTCTGGGCTCCACCAGCTGCCCAGCCACTCTTCATCACGTGGCCAGTCTCATTAGTTTTTCAGGGTCCCCAGATCCCATCCAGGAACCAGCCCAGCAGAACAACACAGGTGCTGAAATAACACTCACCTGAAATATCAAGGCCAGTCATGGGATGGCGGTCTGAGGGTAACAAACTGAAGACACTATTGCAGCAAGGCAAACAGATCAGGTGAAAAAAAAAGAAGTGAAGGAGATGAATACATTGCATCACTTCACTAGAATGCTTTCTTTACTGAATATAATTGTTATAAAAAGCAGCAGATCAAGAAAACAATTATAGTTTAGACAATTGCCTGCTGATATTAATCCTGAAATCATGGTCAAGAGAAGTTTATTTTCCCACAGTTTATTCAACTTCTGCTTCTAGGTTAAGTGCCAATATTCATAACCATTATATCCTCCAGGAAGCTCTCATTTAAATATGTGGGAATACATTGAAAGGAAGAGCAGAAACAAACTTCGGCACTGACCATTGAGGATTTATTTGTATTAATCTACATACTCAAATTATTTCCTTTCCTTGGTCTCTACTGCATATTGTGCCTATATTTTACAAAAGCAAAAGCTCAAATACAACCAATAATAAACAGAAATATGTGTAACAAGCCAATATTTAAGCATCAGGACTGCCTCACATCTGCTACCTCTCATTTCAGCAAACACTACGTCTTCAGTCACTCACTATCATTTCTAATGACTTTTTATTTTTGAAGTGTGCATCTGATTTTTTTGATCATTCATTTGTGATCATTTTTAACAGGAAATCCTTAGAAATATACATTGTTTGTACATTAGAATATGGGTACCTAGATCTACAGAGTTAGAATGTCCAATTGTGAACTAGAATTTGCATTAACAAACTAAAGTCATTCTGGTGCTGCCTTTCCACAGAGGCCACTGGAAAACCACTGCCGTATATTCATTTTAATTTAGTCCCTGTGCCTAAAATGTTAGGGAGGCAAATGGTTTTGTTTCATGAGCACGGTGTTTTAAAACATGGAGACTGAATTTAAATACTTCTAAACAGAGTATGTCAATGTCTCATCCCAACTCTCAAAACAACCCAGCAACTCCAGAAGGTATTTACATGCCTGGCCCTAAGGCATTTGAACTTGCTACCCTTGACTTAAGTTATCCCAGGAAAATTATCATTAACAGTTGCAGAGAGGTATTAAATAAATAAGGTAGACAAGTTATGTGCCGATTTGTATTAGTTCAACTAAGCTTTCTTTTCTTTCCGTTCTGGAGCTATCCAGAAGTTGGACAATCAATACTCATTATTATTGAAATCTAAGAGCATGGATCATCTTTCAAATGAAATATTTTTTTCAATTGTGGATAGACAGCTACATTGGCACCATGGTTTTAAAATAAAGGCAACATACTTTTAAAAATTAATCTGTGATTTCTGAAAATAAATGAAATCACTCTTGAATATGGGGCATTAGGTATATAAAACTTAAATAATTTTGAAAATTCAACAAATATTTATTCAATATCTACTATTTTTCAGATATTCAATAAAAGGTACTTCAGACCAAAATAGGGTGGCAACAGATTCAAATAAAAAAATGCATCCTATTTCTAATGTCCTTTGGGTTAATAGGACCTTTTATATATATATAATTAATGTAGATATGTGTGTACATGTGTGTGCATAGATATAGGTTAATAAATATTTCACTTTTAAATACCTATTGGGCTTCCCTGGTGGCGCAATGGTTGGGAATCCGCCTACCAATGCAGGGGACACGGGTTTGAGCCCTGGTCCGGGAAGATCCCACATGCCATGGAGCAACTAAGCCTGTGCGTCACAACTACTGAGCCTGCACTCTAGAGCCCGCGAGCCACAACTACTGAACATGCGTGCCACAACTACTGAAGCCTGTGCGCCTAGAGTCCGTGCTCTGCAACAAGAGAAGCCACTGCAATGAGAAGCCTGAGCACTTCAACGAAGAATAGCCCCCAGTCATCGCAACTAGAGAAAGACTGTGCACAGCAACAAAGACCCAATGCAGCCAAAAATAAATTAAATAAATAAATTATAAATAAATAAATAAATACCTATTGATTTTCAACTACCAAAAATTTCTCTAATTATAAATATTTTATGGTGTCTTGAAACATATCTGCCATTCTACACAGTATACATAAGCAGGAGATTTACAAAAATAACCATGTTTTAAAGTAGAAATGTCCAAAAAGAATAGGCAGGGCAGGTGTACTAAACAACACTCTCTCAAAGGAGAGAGGGAGTTTCAGTTCTGAATAGTCACTAATTTGCAGGCTCAGTATTTTTAAAAAGTTAAGTATTAATATTAAGTCCTATAAAAATGGAGCCAACAACTAAACAATCATTTTTGTCTTTTTTACTTCATTTTATAATATATATTTATTTTTAAATCAAAACCAAAGTCTTCAGCCACTAACACTGTTCTGATTTACAATAGCCAGGACATGGAACCAACCTGAATGCCCATCGACAGATGAATGGATAAAGAAGATGTGGCACATATATACAATGGAATATTACTCAGCCATAAAAAGAAACAAAACTGAGTTATTTTTAGTGAGCCTGTTATACAGAGTGAAGTAAGTCAGACCCAGAGTCTGTTATACAGAGTGAAGTCAGAAAGAGAAAAACAAATACCGCATGCTAACACATATATATGGAATCTAAAAAAAAAAAAAGGTACTGATGAACCTAGTTGCAGGGCAGGAATAAAGATGTAGACATAGAGAATGGACTTGAGGGCACGGGTGGGAGGGGGAACCTGGGGCGAAGTGAGAGTAGCATCGACATATATACACTACCGAATGTAAAATAGCTGATGGGAAGCAGCAGCATAGCACAGGGAGATCAGCTCGGTGCTTTGCGATGACCTAGAGGGGTGGGATAGGGAGGATGGGAGGGAGGCTCAAGAGGGAGGGGATATGGGGAAATACGTATGCATATGGTTGATTCACTTTGGTGTACAACAGAAACTAACACAGTATTGTGAAGCAATTATACTCCAATAAAGATCTATTTTTTAAAAAAAGTAAGCCTTCACATATGTCTCTGGTTTCTAAATGCACAGTAGGGGAAATCCACCTTGTTTTGCACCTCCATGAGGACTTGGTGTTTATAACTGTTTCTTTCATTAATCAACCAATGTACCCTAAAAACAATCTGCCTCTCTTTTTTGTTATTAGATAGTTCATTTTAATTCAGGAACAAAAATGAGCCATTACATTTTGTCTCATTCCAAAATATTCTGGGACAATCACCATTTTTATAATGTCAGTTTTATCTAATTGTACTTGTGTCAATAGGTCATGTAACATCTTGGTTCCGGAAAAATTGAACTTTCCAGTTTGGTAGCCATAGAAAAGTTTAAAATTACGTTATCTCAGGAGAAGTAATTGTTTGTATAATTTGCAGCTCATGGACATTGAATGTGAATGAATCTGATATTCAGACCCTTTAATATTGTGGCACTTACTCTTGAACTTGCAAGATGGCTTTGGCAACATCCCAAGCCTCAGTGCAAAGGGTGTTAGGCATTTATCTGTTCATATCCTAGGTTGAGCAACAAAACTGCTTTTGTTCAAAGAATAACTAACAGATGAGTAATGAAGTCACTTACCCAAAGCCAAATTCCATTTTCAATAAGAGGAGGTTTGGATTGTATAATTTCATCAAACAACTATGTTGGAATTTAGATTTTCTAACCGAAGTCAGAATGCAACTGTTCTTTCAACCAGAATATACTTTCTCAAGAATATACCAGCAATCCATAAAGTATTTTTCATCTGTTCAGTTTTTTCAGAAGGGACTCTTGAACTTGTGTTATATTGTAAGCTTAACCCCTAAAACAAATTGATGCTTTCCCTGTGTATTGTCAATAGAGGTTTTTTTATTAGAGTTTTTGAAAGCTGAGGGGGGCTTCTCTGTTATTGCTTGCTTTTGCTTTGCTTTACTTTCTTTTTAAATGTTTTTAAATGCTTATTTGGCAAAAGAGTCACAGTGAAACAAGGAAGGCAATTCCTTAAGAATGTTTTTCCAAACTTAAAATTCCTGTGACCCTTACTCTGCTGTCTAAATAAATGTGCCCCTAAGTCATGATGCAAATGAAGTCAGGATCCATCCTTTATCAAAAAGTTCAGAAATTAAGCTCCATTGAGGTGTGCTCTTAGGGTATTAAATATACCTGTATGTTCAACAATGCATCTTTACTTATCATGAAAATACCCAGAGCTTAGAGAGGGGTAAATTGGTACTAACTTCTGTGTAACACCCTTGGTGGGTTCCTCCCAGCTCAGGAAATTTGTCCCTTCTCCTAAAAATAAGAATAAGCTTTAAAATAAAATTTAAAAAAATATGTCCTTCCTTCTTTCATGGAGACATCTGCAATTGTTGCCCATGGAAAAGTGTAAAGCTGGTTATGGACACATTTTTACTACATGTATTTGCACAACTTTAGTTGTTATGGGAATTAGCAGTGTTCCAGCCACAAATTATTTTTTCTCAGTTACCATTTTTAGGGAATTTTTGACAGATTTCTTTGCCTAATTTCATACACATTT
Organism: Balaenoptera borealis; assembly: GCF_965194805.1. Taxonomy (NCBI): domain Eukaryota; kingdom Metazoa; phylum Chordata; class Mammalia; order Artiodactyla; family Balaenopteridae; genus Balaenoptera; species Balaenoptera borealis. Next base: position 23,457,350 of record NC_138863.1, read on the forward strand.
TCGATTGCCTTTTCCATCACTTTTCTTCTTTACCCAGCAACATTTCTTTATAATAAATTTTGATTTTTACATGATTATGTTACTTTTGGTGTCATGTGTCTACAAGGTGCCTTTCTTGTAAACTCGAGCATCCATGATAGCTGACTTCTCCCCAGGGTGTACCTAACCAGCTGGCAGTCTTGGTCTCTGATAAATGAATCTGAAGCTTAAGCTGCTTTTTATTTTACTTGTTCCCTTTTTAGCCTGTTTCTTTATAGTCCACATTCCATTATTACTATTATTATTATTTCTCAATTTTGAAGTTTTCTCATAACCCAGAGCCAGTGAAAGGCTTATTTCTAGTTTCTAACTATAAAAGATTGCTATTTATTTACATGGTACCCAGTAATCAGGATGTGTTCAGAACATGGCACATACAGTGAAAATGAGAAAATAATCTTGTCTTAAATCTATAAACTTTGTCAGAACCAGCACAAAAGAATAGTTACTAATAAAATTTATGTTTAAGGTCATAAATGGTGGATCAATGTATCAGTATGAGCATATGCCTTTTCTTTTTTTCCTATAACCGTGGTACAGTTAATCTAATAGTTTTTCACTATTCTTTGAATCCTCAGGTAATGACTATAGCTAAAGACAGGATATTAGGTCATCCAGTTATCTGATTTATTGTTATATGTTCTACATGTTTATATTTTCAGATTTTTCACTATGATGGCAGAAAATCTAGACCTGGAGGAGGCTCTTAGACAAAGTTTCTCTAACACTCATTTTTCTCTAACAGATACTTTGTGTGGTCTCTCGTACATTCATTGAAATTCAAAGTAATTAATTGGAGTAAAGCCTTGTATTTGTGCATGCGTTCTGAGTAATTAACTGAAGTGAAACACATGTATTGCTAATCTTGCATGCTGTGATTAAGATAGAAATAAAGACATCCATCAAACTAGATTACTTCTTCATCAAAGAGGCACAGAAATATCTCCACAGATGTTGGGCTCATTTCAGTTGTATCAGAGCCTCTCATATCACAGGTTTAAGTGAGGCACTATTTCCCCCCATTAAAAATAAAATATGAAAGTTTGAGAGTATACTAGTCAGCATGTGAAAGGAATCACAATGTATTTAAAGGTCTCCTCACTAGTAAAATTAAAGAAACGAAAGGCATGTATGTGCTTATTGATCTATTTCTCAGACTTAGACATGTAAACACAGATCTGAGATGAGCAGCTGGACCCTCATATCTATTATCAAATGTCCCCAAATGATTCCTCTGGCCTCTCTAAATCCTTTAATTGATAGAAAGAATGGAGAATCACGGTGCTACCTTCCCTACGTGAAAAGGAATCTAATTGATGACCCACAAAAAAAGACACTTGCTATCTTTTCCTCAAGTTAACATTCCTCCTTCCAATAAGAATATAGGTTCTAAAAGCAACCTGCTTATTCGAAAAAGAAAAGACCCACTTACTCTACCATTTTGTGGTTAGTTATTCAGAATTGCCCCTAGTAATATAAAGGATTCAGGTCATTCACTAGGACTAGAGAATAGCAGAATAATACCAGAAGTTGTCTCAGAATAATGAATGATTTGACACAAAGTGATTTCTTAAAAGCCAAAGTTACCATTTCAGGAAATTCATTCTCCTGTGGTTCAGTGAGCCATGAGGGAGGTGGACTAAACAGAATGAGAATAAATCAAAATCGGACCTTTCATGAACATAGAAGCTTTTCTTCGGGTATCTCAAAAAGCTGCATGAAGCACTATTTCTCGTATCAGTCACTGTATGATAAATGTACTTATTTTCTTCTTAAAGACTAAGTGAAAAACTGTGAACTTAAGTGATTCAAAACAGAAATATATATCTGTATTCATAACAGCTTAAACCAGCAAAAAACTTCCTATGTAATTATTTGTAATTACTTTAGCAATTAGCTGTGGAAAATAAAAATTTGATTTTAATAAATATTTCTGTTCTTTCTTCATTCTGTTGTATATTTAGGGATTCATGTAATATCTATTCATTTTGATGGGTCTTCAAGTTGAACATAAAATAAACATGACTTTAGATTCTCAGACTTCAGAAATCTACAGGTAGAGTTGTTCAACCACCAATGCAAAGAGGTAGGAACTTGCAGATTCACAACAAAATGGCTGAACCCTACACTCTGCGTAAATTGGACAAGCAAATATTTACCTCCTAAAAAACAAACTGGACAAAGTATTAAATAGTGATACTGAAAATGACATATATTTACTGAACAGAATTCAAATATTAAAAGAATATCTCTAGGGCTTCCCTGGTGGCGCAGTGGTTGAGAGTCTGCCTGCCAGTGCAGGGGACACGGGTTCGAGCCCTGGTCTGGGAGGATCCCACATGCCGCGGAGCAACTGGGCCCGTGAGCCACAACTGCTGAGCCTGAGCGTCTGGAGCCTCTGCTCCACAACAAGAGAGGCCGCGATGGTGACAGGCCCGCGCACCGTGATGAAGAGTGGCCCCCACTCGCCGCAACTGGAGAAAGCCCTCACACAGAAACGAAGACCCAACACAGCCAAAAATAAACATAATAAATAAATAATAAATAAAAATTAAAAAAAAAAAAATCTCTACACTTTAAAATTTTAATTGTAATTGCTAGATCAAGTGGTAGCATTAATGATACATAAATTGAAAAAAAATATGTTAAAGTAGGAAAAATCCAAACAATAGGAAGTTGGACTATCTCATAACAACTAAAAATATTATAAAAATACATAATATAGTTATGTTATCTATTGGCCTACAAACCACACATTCTAAAAGAATATGCAGAAAAAAATATATGTGTAATACTTGTATAAAAAAAATATTTAATTCAATTCAAGAGACTTTGGGTTCATTCTGGCAGTCAGTTAATCATGTGATTGTCTCCCCCCGCCTTTCCACTGAAATATTTCCCAATGAAATATCCATGGAAACACAACAAACAATATAATTTCTCAACAGCGTGGAAAATTAAGAAGTTCCATCAGCTAACTGAACGTCTCTTGAAGGAATTCTTCCTAAGTGGAGTGTGAATGAAACAAGTTGAGAAATGATGAGAAGCAGCCAACTCATGGGGGGAACTTCTCTCTCCCCAGTGGCTATTTCCTGCCTCCAAGGACCCCCTACCACAGAGATGTGGGACCTCACAACAGAAAAACCTCAATACTGTATTATTCATGACGTCTCCTAAGATTGTCAGAGTTGTCGCCTACGCTTTCATCAAGGCCTCCCTTTTTACAACTCTTTGGAAGGCTGAGCTCACAGTCATCCAACATGCCCAGAGGCACAAGAAGAATGGCGGCTTAAGAAGGGAAGAAACAAGAATACTTGGAGCATCAGAATTGAGAATATCAAGAATGAATTTCAAGAAGAAAATTCCAGATCACTCAGAGCACTGTCCCTACTCCTTGGGGATAGAGGAAAGAGTGGAGACAGAGGCAGTTTTCCCTTGGGAAGGGAAAGCAGCAGAGAATTTCCTCTCCTGCCCAGAAATCCTTCGTTACTCTTAAAGCAAAGCAATGAGATAGAAATAATTGTATCTGTTTCAGAGGGAGACTAACAAAGCTCAGAAAGATCAATGCTTGGCCCCAAATCACATGAAGGTGATAATGAAATTCTGAACACCCATAATCAAACTTAGTCCTCCAAATGATGAAGTCAGTGCTTTTAAGTATAGATGCCAAAGATAAATTTAATCAAATGGCAGCATCAATGACCAATACATTGAAAAATATATATGTTTTTATATAGTTTTGTTTTCAAACTAATGGTTTCTTTATTTGACTAGTGGGTCCGGTGTCCGCTGAGCCAGTGAAAGTGGTAAAATTATCACTACTGTTACTTTTTCCCCCTAATCTCAATAGTTATTTCAAGGTTTATGATTTACAATAATATTATGATTTATTAACAGGAAATATATATATATAAACAAATAAAACCAATAGCCTTCTGGGAGTACCTCATCACCAGGATCTACCACTGTTTTAGTAGTTGTTTGGTGGTGGGATTTAATTTGTCTCTACCATTCTTTTCTCAACCCTTTCAGAAGAGGAGTAATACCTGTAAGTACACAGACTTCTCAATACCTTGTTTTGCATATAATACAAACTTTAAAGTATTTTTTAATTGAAGATTAATTAGTCCTAAGTGGTTTAGGCTTAATGGTTGTGGGATACCTTTTGAATTTCTCCTGAAATTCCTACTATAAATGGTAATTCTACCTAAATTCCATTTGGTAGAAAAATCAATGCTTTCAACCAAGGACAACATCATTTCAATTTGTACCAAATAGGAATTTAAGTGCTGTTAAATTCACCGCCAGGAAGGACAAACATAGATAAGGGAACGTAAATCTGAATCACTTTCCACTAACTACTGGAGATCATTTTTATTTTAAACAGGATACTCTTTTGCTGATAATCTAATATGCAAACTTTCACAGTATGCAATTTATGCAATTATGTCATTATTAAGTGTAGTGTCCTGTATCTTCTACAGATTATTAAATATGCCCTCGTGTATAGTAATCAGTGACCTGTAAGGAGGATGAAATGCTCTACCTAAGACAGGTAGAAAAGCAATTGGTCTAGGTTTTGCATTAAGTAGCCTTTGATTTGATGCTTGATATTGTTTTTAAGCGTGTGACTGTTATGTTATTTTGTAGCCTAAACCACAAGTGACTCCTGGCAAGACCTCATACCATTAACAATGAGATTAGCAGAGGAAAATTCAAAAACACTCATGGGGATTGTTTGTACTGTTTTTTGTTGCATATGTTTTTGCTCAGTGGGATAGAAGACAGTTTAAAACAGCACTGCGTGAAAAAAAGAAGCGATTGACCGCAGGTTGCAAGTATGCTTCAGTGAAGCAGACGTTTCTACAGCTCCTCTCAGCAAAGGGGAGGTTTCTAACGGTCCCCTGCTGACTTCAAATGTGTTCACAGCCTGCACCCAGCAGCCACAGTGGAAACTTACTGGTGTGATAATAATCACTTAGAGTGAGACTGAGGTGCCAACCCTTTTCCCCCAACCAGAAATCCCCCGGGTAAAAGCTTTATCCCCTGGGGAGACACAGAGATACAAAGACATGAAAACAGGTGTGTGTTTCCCTGACACTTAGAAAAATTTGGTATGGACAGCTTTTCACTCTTGATATCTTCAGAATCAAAAAATTAGCACAAGCATAGCATTACCTGAGCTTTAGGCATCTAACTTAGAAGTGCCTTCAAAATTTGTTGAGAACATTTTTAATATGTGAAAAGGGATAATTTTAGTTAAAGGAAAAATTAACTGCTGAGAGAGAGAGAGGGAAGGAGAGAGACAGAGATGGGGTGGAGAGAGAGAGAGAGAGAGACTTTACATAAAGTCCTGGAACAGCATGCACCAATAGAGTAATAGTTATTGCCTTTGGCACATGGGGGCAGGGTAGAGTAGGAACCATTCCTTTTACTTTTTAAATTTCTGCATCACTGGCATTTGTTGCAATCACCATATAGTACTTTGGTAATTATTTTTAAAGACTATTTTTACGGTTACTTTGAAAAATTTCCTCTAATGAAGGCGAACTTTGTTCTCTAAGAAACCTGCCTTAACCTTTTGCCAAAGGTGGAGTTTAAGTAAACACACATAATAAAATGCCTTTCAAGGTTCAACTTCCTATGGATCATTAAATTCAGGAAGGTGATTTTTTCTTAGATTCAACATTTGTATATCACTTTCCAGATTACAAAGTGCTTTGCTCATTCGTGACCATATTTTATGCAACAACAATCTTCTGGAGTGGATATTATACTAATTTTAAGGAGTGGTATAATCAAAGCAAATAGGAAAATGTCAAAGTCTAAGAAAACACCATATATGATAAAAAATACTTTTGCTACATTACACTGAGCTGTCACGGAATACAGTCAAACTCTAACAGAGAATCCTAAATGCTAGTGCTTCCGCAGTATTGATGATTCACTTCTTTGGGAAAATTTCATGAGGAATAAATAAATGTAAGACAGAAGAACACAAAAGCAGCTTTAGTTGGCAGACAGGTGAACTTGGTGCTGGGCCCTCACAAATCAAGACGTTCTATTCATTCTCTCACACGTCCTTATTTTGCACTCCAGCCAAACACACATAAGATTGGAAAACAAAATTTCTAGGAAACCAATAGTATGTTCTCTCTGCAGATGTGGCTTCCAGTGCTGGGGCAAAACTAACCTTTCCCTCGGATTACAAAGGTCTGTGAAACTCACCTTACAGCTTAGTGAAGGACACATTTTAGACTCACTTGTAGATGGTTTAAAATGTATAGATCCCAGAGCAGATCAAACTGAACCAAAATTTCTGGGGTTCAAGTCCTAGCATGAAAATGCATGTTAAATACATTTTTGTATTTAGATCCCCAAAGGTCATTACCATGCCCCAATTGTAAGATGTTTGCAGAGAAATTCAGAATAATAAAAAGAAAGCAAAAGTATCTGGTAGAGAAATAATTTTAAAAGTATATACTCCATGTTTCCAATTCCCAAATTGCAGATTGTTTACCTGCAGTTGATAAGTTGAATGCAACAATCAACTGAAATTGTGCCCTAAGATAATGTTCATGCAAATCATATCTGCCCTGGCATAAGGTCGCCATCGTAAAGTGTGTTATTTGCTAGTTTCTTTCTTCAGTGTGCAAGCATTTTAAATTTTGTAAAAGTTAAATGTCAGAAACTTTTTATGTAAAATCTAAAAAATTCATCAGAAAAGTAAATTCCAATTAAATGAACAGTTTTCTGTTTGTCAACAAAGCAATTTTATAACTAGCATATGTGACCTAATAGTATCAGCCTTGTGTGTGCATATTGGTTTCCTCAAGAGAACTTAGGATTTTGTGGATGTTCAGTCATCACTTCCAAATTCCTGTACATGGGGGAGAAGGAGTTAATTCTATAAATACACATATATATGTATAAGAAATTGAGACATACACATATTAATAAGTTAACAGGAGTCTGCAGCTAGGCCAGGAATAGAAACCAGGTTACATATTTTTAGACTAGTGCCGCTTTGATTTTCACACACAATATGATACTTATCCATATACTTTAAAAGGACACAGCTTTGGTCTTCACTGGTGGCACAGTGGTTAAGAATCTGCCTGCCAATGCAGGAGACACAGGTTCGAGCCCTGGCCCAGGGAAGATCCCACATGCGGCGGAGCAATTAAGCCCGTGTGCCACAACTACTGAACCTGTGCTCTAGAGCCCACGAGCCACAACTACTGAGCCCGCATGCCACAACTACTGAAGCCCGCGTGCCTAGAGCCCATGCTCCACAACAAGAGAAGCCACCGCAACGAGAAGCCCGCGCACTGCAAGGAAGAGTTAGCCCCCACTCGCTGCAACTGGAGAAAGCCTGCATGCAGCAACGAAGACCCAACACAGCCAAAAATAAATAAATAAATAAATTTATTTTAAAAAATAAATTAAAAAAAAAAAAAGGACACAGCTTTCAGCAAGGAGAGTAGCAGGAAAGAGAAAATTTGTGTAACCCTAGGACTGAATAAAAATCTGCATGACATAGGCATATGTATCTTTGAAGTTGTCTCTAAACCACCCATGCAATCCTTCAGATTTTTTTCTCCCTCCCCCAGCTCTGTTCTCCACTTCCCCACACTCCCCTAACTCTCAAAGACAACAATAACAACAGTTACTTACACTCTAGGCATGATTTAGGCACTTAACAAATTATTCTATTTAATGGTCACCATAATCCTACAAGATGGGTATTATTCCCAGTTTATAGGTAAGGAAACTGAGCCTCCATGACATACCAAAAGAGAACTTGAGTTCTTTGGACACATTCCTCTGGGTAATGAAAAGTTGATCCTTCAGCTTTTTCTGTTTGAATTTGGATTTACTTCACATTCTTTCAGGTGACCGACCAGATAAAGAAGGGAAGGATAACTCAGTGGAGACCAATGGGACCTCAGAGTGTCACTCCTAGTACACATTAGGAAAATATTAAGGGAGTTATCAAGAGGCAATAGAGACTAGTATAAAAGTAGGAATTTCAGGATTCCACAGTTAGGTTGAAATACTAGCTCTGCAATTTAATAACTTTTTGACCTTGGGCAAATGACTTAAATCCCTATCATTATTTCCTCTTCTTTAAAAAAGAAATTAATTGTTCCTATCTCACATGGTTGTTATGAGGATTAAGAGAGACCATAATACATGTTAATATTTAGTTCTTCACATGGCACATAGCCAGTGCTCGATAAATACCAGCTGCTGCTATTCTAGAAAGGCTAACATCGTTTGAGCCCTTGGTGAGGAGCCTATACCACTGGGGCCGATTATCTTCTCTGTTATCAATAACGGCAGGCAGCCAATCACAGAACCACCTCTGGTCGATCACATTTCCTCAAATAGTATATTAATACTTAACATGATAGGAAGAAAGATTTTCTGCGCATTTTATGTAGGTCTACATTGGTTTGGAGTTGTTAAAATACTCAACACTCATCGAGCACTTCCTATTATCCAGGCTCTGTTTAATTCTCGAATACTGCCGTGAGGAAAGATGCCATCATTACAGAGAACTTCACCGTTTAATAAATAACAGCTAGTAAGTGGTGAAGCCAGGACTCCCATCCAGACCTTCTGGCCACAGAGTGCATTCACTCTAGTGTTTCTTGCTAGGCTGTGTATTTGATGATTTCATTCCCACCCCTCTGTTCACAGACAGCATCTATAAACTTGCTTTATTACTCTCCATTCCCAGCATTTTAAAGCTTTGACTTCTTTTGTCATATGGAAAGGCATCATCTAGATGGAGTCAAGGAAAGGGATAAAGGAAGATCTTGATTTCTTATTGCCTGGCAAGACCTTTGCCTTGGGATGACAGCATGCCAGAGTTCCACACCTGATCACACCGTTTGCTTCTCTGTGCTCCTTATGTCAAGTCAGCACATTACCAATGTCCTCTGAGTCTAAAAAACTGAAAAACAGTAACCATAAAATTTGATACTGCTCATTAAATTCAAGGTAGAATAAAAACCTTGCATAAATAAAATTTAGTGTTAATATATTACCCTTCATGGTAAAAAGAGTTAAGAAGAGTGCATTTTAATACAGTGAAAAGCTTTCAACATTAAAAATCAGGCTCCTGGTTGGGCGGTATGTGGGCATGCTAGTGTTATCACAGTACAGTGTCTTCATGAAAGCGTTTTGCATACCTGTAAATTAACCCAAGTTTCTAGCCACTTATATTATGTAAAACAAGATATGTTTCAAGGCTTCCAATGTCATCTGCAATTAGTTGATCCCAGAGAGTGAGAATATTAGTAAATGAGGATTGTAATTAAGTGCTCTTTCTCATAACTTGCATGCACACACACAAACACACACACACAGAGAGAAAGAGAGCAAGAGAAGCTTTTTTTCAGTGTATGATTTATGTGACCACATGAGTTTAGCCTCATTTTTTCCCAGTCTTAGGGTTGTGTCCAAGACCTGGGATGACCAGGAGGAGTCCCAGTGGCCTAAGTGGTCTCATCCATTTACTCTACAGTGCTGTATATATATATTGTCATTTTCAGTACGTACCACATGTCCCAAGGGTGAGAGGTACTGACTGAAATATTGTTCAGGGCTCTAGTTCAGTTTGTAAGTATATTAATCACCTTACACACACACACACACACACACACACACACACACACTTTCAATGAACAACATGTACTATTTGTAATTATGTTTCCCTAGGTTGTTTGTTCTGATTATATTTATTGAATTCTAATTTTATGTTTTTTGGATCTAATAATTTAAAAATAGGGCTTTAAATTATGGATTTTTTAATTTTTATTTTTCAAGTAATTCATTCTTATTATTTTACAGAGGTATCTGTCCATGAAAAGGGTAGGAGTGGGGAATTGTCCTTCATCATAGTTTGAGAAGGACTACTCCAGGGTACATCTACCTAGATTAATAGGAAGTTGAGCCTCTGCTCTCCTTCCCTGATGGAATCTCCCCATGCTTATTTATATTCAAAGAGTCAGGCTTGATTTTATTCTTTCAACACTCAAGTCAAAGTTCATATCTAACCCCTTGAAGTCAGAGGAATTATGGTCACTTCTTGATGGCATGTAACCATGATACTGGTAGTGTCACCAAACCCAAAAGTGTTTTGTGTGAAATCTGGCTTGTAGAAGTCATGCTTCCATGTGGCTAGTGCTACAGCATCTTCTCCTTGACTGCTAAAACCTTACCAGGGCTGCCAATGATAAATGCTATTTCTGCCCATTATAGTTTTGTGAAGCCTTGACTGTCAAAACACTTTTCTCATTGTTACCCTCAGCCTGGGTTGCCAGTGTTCAGGCTTGTTGGATAGCCCTACGTAGTCTGCCCACAGGTTAATAGGGACAGCGCGTGTTCAATGTTCCTCATGGATTCCATTGCCTCATGGATTCAGGATCATCACTCTAATTCACCCACCTGACCTGGTATAGGGATCAACCCTACAGCCCCATTTCTTCCTACGTTAATGCTGACTTTATCTTAGAGAGCAATTGCCCTTATATGCTACGAGCCCTAGGTTGAGACTACTGCAGCTTATCCCAACAAATTTCAACAATTTTGAATCTCAGGTGGAAAGTGTCCAGGGTCTTGATCCCTTTTCTATCAAATAGCAATCAGGCTTGATCAGCTCCTTCGCCAGCAGGCTTCAAGCTTGGCTCATTAACAGACTTTTGCCAGAGAATATACATCACATATATTAATTCTGCTTTCCTGGAAATCCCCTTACATATTTAAAACTTTTTGTTAACCTTAACATTTTTCATACATCACAGTTCATTTTAGACTTTAGCACCTCTGACATTATCCTGACAGTCAGTATCACTGTAATGTGTAAGTATGTGGCCTTTCTTCTCGTGTTTTGCCAATTTAAAATCTGATCCTGTCAGTAATTTCCTGGGAAATTACACTGATTCTTTTCAATACTTTGTTCTGATTTTTTTTAAAGCAGCCAATATGCAAATGCATGGGTCACTTGTACCAATTTTCCCTAATAACTTTCTTTACCTTTTACTGGGTGAAACTATCAGTGAGATAAGACAAGAATTTATCACATGCTCTGCTGTCAAGAAATGAGATTTTCAACTGAATGTGTTCTTGAAGTCTAGCTTTGTCATTTGCACTAGGTGAATTTAATCTATTCACTTTCTTTGGTCAGGTTCTCTCTAGAACACTCCTACAATGATAATAATAGTTAATATTTATTGAGTACTTCCTTTATGCCAGGGATTTCATGTTTAATCTCATTTAATACTCAGAGCAACACTGTGAAGAAGGTATTATCATCATCCGCATTCTGTAGGTGAGGAATCTGAAGCACAGAGAGATTAAAATAAATTGTCCGGGGTCCCCCAACTGTGAGTGACACAGTTAGGATAGGAGCACAGGCAATCCTGGTAACCACTAATGATATACAGCCAAAGTTTGTTTCTAATCTCCTTTTAGCTTCACATAAATACTCTCCACCATTCTATTGATTTTCATGAGGAATATATCTTTCTAGCACTCAGCTCTACTCTACCTTTCGTAATAAAATTCTGTTTCTGTCAAAATAAAGGAAACCTCATTTAAAGTGGAGTGGCGAAGCCCTGAAGGGGGAGCTCTCAAGCCTGATTCACCCACCGCAGCTTTCAGACCCCAAAAGGAACGTTTCCTTCTGACGTAGCAACAAGCTGCCCAGAGCCTGAAGCCAATGAAGAACCACCACAGCCTTCCCCAGTTTCCTTCTTTCCTTTTTAAAAGCAAGCCCTTCTCCTCTGTTCTCCAGACTTACCTGTGACTCACTATAGTTTGCTTGTCCCAGATTTCAATTCTCTGCTTTTCCTGCGTAAACTCATTTTGCTGGTAAAATAACCGGCTCTTTTGGTTTTTTAAGGTCAATATTTCCTTTGAGTCAAGGGTATTCATATCCTTTCATGATGTATTCCAGCAGTAAAATCCCTCCTTCCAAGCCTCTCAGGTCATATTTACTTCCTTATGTCACAACCTCAGTTTCATTTTGTTTATTAATCATATTTTTCAACTACTCTGGCCCCTAGATATTGCACGGGGGGAGAAAAAAACCACAGATGGTCTGACCAGATTAATCTAATGAAATTCCCTCAAAAGTATATTAGGTTTTGATAAATACAGGGAGGATGATATCCCTCTCTCCCTATTATTTATCTTAAATAATTTTTAAGTGAGAACGTTGGAAGAAGGTTCATTTGTAAGGTTAAAGTTAGAAGAGATTGGAATTCATCTAATTCAACATCTCATATTACCTTTTAAAAAATGATGCTTGAAAATGTTAAATGACCTGACTATGGTTAAAGAGTTAATTCCTTAAATTGTTTTTTCCGAAGCAATGTTTTCAGCATGTGATCAATAGTTAAAATGATATTTAGCTTTAAATTTATTTATATTAACTAGCATCTTTTAGTTAATCATTTCCTCCAATTTAATAGGTAATAAATTAAAAATACACCCTTTTATCATTTCATACTGTTTCGATAGATATTGTTGTTTCAATTATATTAATAGTGGTAGATTCAGAATGAATAAGAGACTAGGTATTGTGACATAAAAACTTCTACTTTAATTAGGCAACACGTATTCTGGAAAATACATGTGAAAGCAGTGTATACAAAAATTCTGTAGTTTCTGATGAATAAAACTTTCTAAAAATGTCAAATATAGGCAAAAGGAGAATAATAAAAATAGAACACTGGTTCTAAAAGCAATCTCACCAAGAGGGAAATAACTATTCAGTGGAAAACACATAACCACCTCTTTCTCAATTAGTTTTTCTTTCCCTGCCTTGGAAATACAACAGATTTCTTCTCTAATTCTAGTAACACTGTATTTGATAAGGGTATACACCCATTACCTGTGGTTGTTTAATTCATTATTTTGCCATAAGTGTAATTGATTGGCACACTTTATAAAAAAATATTGTTTTTGAATGTAAGCATTGACTTTAAAAACGAACAGAGCATTATGAAGAAAATGTTTTCAAAATCTACAATTTGATGATAAAAATCTTCATGAGAAGGTCAATCTGAGTATCCAGGAAGTTGAGAAAATTAAAAATTGACAGAAAACTCTCAAGTTTCAAATATGACATAGTTTTAATTATAACCAAACTCATATAGTTTCATACATCTGATCTTCATATTTTAAAAAATTCAGAGATAATGTGGAAAACATCTGTGGGCTTTTTTCCCCCCCGTGCAATATCTAGTCTTGTAAGCCAACTAATATGGTGGGATTTACCTGTGTTCTATTCCACAAGGGGCTTATCCTCAGTAAGGAAGAAACTAGTAGCAGACTAAAAGTATCCACCTATTTTTAAGACCTATGATTTCAAACCTGGAAAGGGATATGTTTCAGAAAGGTAATAGTTTGCCTTTTAAAATTAAAAAAAACAAAACAAAACAGTATTATGATCATTACAACCCATTTGGCTTCAAAGATGTCCTCAGAAAAGCTGGAGTTTCTATTGAAAGAAATACTAGATCCAGAATCAGAAGTGCTTGAGTTCTAGGCCTTAATTTGCAGCTAAAAATACTTTCAGTAAATTGAGGCAAGTCATTTACCTCTCTGTTTTAATAACTTTCTCATCTATAAAACAGATGATGCTAATTTTTGTAGTCTTTATCATTTATTTTAGTTTTATTTCTGTATTCATGTCAAAAATAAATTTGAGGCAGCTTCCAAAATAAATAGAAAAACTTAAGCAGGAAAATTAGAACAAGAGGGAAAATATAGAGAGTAAAAGTTAAAGAAAGTCAGGGAAAATGTTGGTAGATAGTTTGCACGGCATTATATTTTGGTGTAATCTTTTCCACAGCTAATAACTCTCATCTTAGTGTGAATTAATGTATTTGCCTTTGCTGTCAAAGACAAGTTTTCATAGTGAGAAAGAGTAGAGAAAGCATAAAAATCCTTAAATTCCTAAGTGACATAAGAGAAGTAAACATTCTTTAATTTTCTTCCAATTTTGCTTCCACTGGACTATACCTGAAAACAAAGGAGCAAGTTTCTAAAACTTAATGTGGGCCAGTAGTGTTAGTCTCTACCCATGTATGAAAATTCTCATATAATTTTTAAAATAAAAATGTCATAATTCCAGAAGTTAAAATATCTTTTCACTGATGCCGACGTAGTAAATAATCATATAAAAGACTTGCTTTTCTGACACTATCACCATTAAAACATATAGAACCTTCATGTGTAACTTTCAAATACTTTCTTTCATTTTTTGCCGCTCTCCAGTTTTTTTCTTCATTAGCCCCAAATTATAGAAGCAGTTTCCAATGTCTTACAAATGCACTTCCTTCCAATCCAAAATGAGCCTTAATGATGTTAGCATTAGAAACTAGTTGCATAGCAAGTGTTACAGGAGCTTTTACACGGACACACGTTTCTAGAGAAATTATAACTCACAATAGTACAAAGAAACTTACATGAAATTATCTTTTGTGTCTGGTAGGAGAAGTAGGAACACTTCAAATATCTTGAGGGTGTTTCTTAAGAGCTCTCTCTAGGTCAAATAAGTTGTATTATTTTGCTACCAAGCTCATACCACTTTAAAGCAAGATTCAGAGCCTGGAAGTGATACTAACCTCTTCTAGCTAAGTGATTTAAATGATCATGGTTTTACCTCATTGTGGTTTTGATGTGCATTTCTCTAATGATTAATGATGTTGAGCATCTTTTCATGTGTTTGTTGGCAATCTGTATAGCTTCTTTGGAGAAATGTCTATTTAGGTCTTCCACCCATTTTTGGATCGGGTTGTTTCTTTTTTTGATATTGAGCTGCATGAGCTGCTTGTATATTTTGGAGAATAATCCTTTGTCAGTTGCTTCATTTGCAAATATTTTCTCCCATTCTGAGGGTTGTCTTTTCGTCTTGTTTATGGTTTCCTTTGCTGTGCAAAAGCTTTGAAGTTTCATTAGGTCCCATTTGTTTATTTTTGTTTATATTTCCATTTCTCTAGGAGGTAGGTCAAAAAGGATCTTGCTGTGAATTATGAATGGCCATCATCAAAAAATCTACAAACAATAAATGCTGGAGAGGGTGTGGAGAAAAGGGAACTCTCTTGCACTGTTTGTGGGAATGTAAATTGATATAGCCACTATGGAGAATAATATGGAAGTGCCTTAAAAAACTAAAAATAGAACTACCATATGACCCAGCAATCCCACTACTGGGCATAGAAAGCAGAGGGGGTGGTGGTGGTGGTGGGATGAATTGGGAGATTGGGATTGACATATATACACTAATATGTATAAAATAGATAACTAATAAAAACCTGCTACATAAAAAAATAAAATAAAATAAAATCCAAAAAAAGAAAAAAAGAGAGACATGTACCACAATGTTCATTGCAGCACTATTTGCAATAGCCAGGATATGGAACCAACCTAAGTGTCCATCAACAGATGAATGGATAAAGAAGATGTGGCACATATATACAATGGAATATTACTCAACCATAAAAAGAAACGAAATTGAGTTATTTGTAGTGAGGTGGATGGACCTAGAGACTGTCATACAGAGTGAAGTAAGTCAGAAAGAGAAAAACAAATACCGTATGCTAACACATATATATGGAATCTAAAAAAAAAAAAAAAAAGTTTATGAAGAACCTAGAGGCAGAACAGGAATAGAGATGCAGACATAGAAAATGGACTTGAGGAGACGGGGAGGGGAAAGGGTAAGCTGGGACTAAGTGAGAGAGTAGCATTGACATATATACACTACTAAATGTAAAATAGCTAGTGGGAAGCAGCTGCATTGCACGGGAAATCAGCTCAGTGCTTTGTGACCACCTAGAGGTGTGGGATAGGGAGGGTGGGAGGGAAGTGAAAGAGGGAGGGGCTATGGGGATATACGTATACATATAGCTGATTCACTTTGTTATACAGCAGAAACTAACACAACATCAGTATAAAGCAATTATACTCCAATAAAGATGTTTTAAAAAATTAAAATAAAATTCTCAAAAGAAAAAATAAATAAATAAATAAATGATCATGGTTTTCAAAAGATAAAAAAAGAATAGTTTTGCCACTATATTTTGTAATTTCCTTTCTCACATATAAAATAATTTTATTCCTCTAAGAAAACCTGCTGAGTTAATATGGAAGACATTTCCATTACAGGTACTGAAAAATCACAGTCACCCTTACAGTTCATAGAAAGAAAATCAAATTCTAGTTTAGTGGAGTTTTCATAACAGCCTTTTGACTAATAAAGTTGAAGAATCATGATATATTTAAGAGATATTAATTCTAGTAATAGTCATTTATCTTTGATGTCAGAGAGAGGCAAAGGCTTGGGAAATAGAAGATTTACGATGACATTATAGACTCACTTGGTAGATGTTAGATTTTTTACTCTTCCTCTGAAATGACAGATAAGGAAGCTTTATCAACTTCCTTTTATTAAGGCTAAAAATATATCCTATAATAGGATCATAAACATTTAATGAAACAGCTGTACTGAATTTTAAAATTAGGAGAGGATGGACAAGTAGCTCATAGAAAAGTAAATCATCGTAACTCATACATTATTAGTTAACAGCCCAGCTGTTTTAATTTAATATATCTCTGGGTCTGGCCTCTCAAAGTCCAGATGTATATTTCCACCTTCCGAAATGAACCGGGATTTACAAAATGAGTTGATTTTCTTCCCAAGCACATCTATATATCTGAGACATCTCAGTGGAGAAGCTCAAATTCAGGAAGATAGAACAAGATGATTGATCTTTATTCTTCCACTGCTTTATGGGAAGAAGATTAAAATTCTTATTATCTCTGTCTTAAGTTGGGTTCCCCAGAAACAGACTCTGAAAAGAGGATCCATGTGAATGTGATTAATAGGAAATTTTTCCAGGAAAAACTGGTAGAAGAGTAGGGAAATAGGACTAGCAAGGTTAGGAGAGAGAGCAGATGTGTATTATCAAGCAAAGTCTTACGGAGGACAACGCTGGCTCTGTCCCACAAAGGATGTCTGAAGACAGTATAGGCCACACCTCAGATTCATCATGACCAAGGCAAGATAGCTGGGATATTTATATCCCTGCACCTGTCAATCATTGGTTAAGATCTGCCCCGGGGGAGATATAAACTCCCAGGTACTTCTAACAAAGTAGAGCAAAGCAAGTTCTAGCAGCCTGAGGCCAACGCTCCAACAAAGAGACACAGTGCTAGCAATTTCAGAGTGAAAACACACCTGGAACCAGTGTGCATGGGAATGTAAAAAGAGCCAAGCACGTTCTGGCTGTGCACTGGCTGAGTCCGCTCCAATCTCCACACTGGTCACTGTTTAAATTTAGTTTCCTGATACCTATCTTTATTCTTTTTATATTTAGTTACACATACATTGTCCTTTCCTTCTCCTGAGGTGGGAGGTATCCACTGCTGCCAGTAGAGTGCTTTACATTAAGTCAATGTTGTAGTTCTTTCCACTCTGTTCCGCAGCTTAATTAGGTCAGCTGATGTGTATTACTGGTCAGCTCCATATTTTAAAAATTCGAATATGAATGCCCTCAGATAAGACATGTTTTCTCTAGTTCACTGGAATCTCTTAACTGTATCAGTTACAATTTGATTCAGCTGCCTGAAACAAAAAATCCAAAGTAATAGTGGTTCTCAAAGGATGGTCCCCAGACCAGCTGCATCAGAATCCTCTGAAAGCCAACAAATACATAATATGGTTCCTCTATGAAGTCATCAAGGACCCAGTCTCCTCTCCCTTCCATGGTATAAGAACACTGCTTTAGCAGCACCCATCACCCCCCCATGCCAAGCAGCGGGATGAAGAAAGATACAAGAAAGAAGAGGCCAGAGGCTTATGCAAGGTGTTTTTTAAGGAGAGTAACGCAGTTTATAACTCATTGTTTCAAACCAGTAGCATGTTGGTAAATGTTTGATAAACAGCCCTGTAATTTTCATTGTATAAATTCTCCTGCCTTGCTGATTTCAAGCTACCAGCTTGACATCCCTAAACAAAAATTAGGAGCGATGTGCACCATTGGCTCTGCCAAGCCCAGCCAGCTACAGCACACCACTGTCCAGAACTCTAACATAGAGCCATCCGTAGCTACAAGGAAGGCTTTGAAATGAAGGCATTATTGCAAGGAATCATGCACCAGATTAAAATTCAAGGTTATATTGTTTAGGATAAAAAGAAGAATGACTATTGTGCAGACACTGGCTCTCTCTGCCACAACATTGCTTTCTTTTGTCTCACACCTGACCTACTGCATACATTTATGCTACCTGCTTGGATCCTGTAGAAATAAGTCTCTGCCTCAGATGGTGCCCAAATTATAGTTAGATGGCTTTCAAATACAGACAGTTGCTCACAAGAAAAGACTAAGGAATTATTATAGGTGCCAAAATAGCTCAGAATACATTGCATATGATCATACATGAAGTGCAGCACATATGTATAGATAAAGCTCACAGTAACCAAAAAGTCATATTCTTCTTGGCAGTAAGAAAAAAATTAGAATATTAGTTGTCCATTTTGTGATGCTGTGAGAAGCCCATGGTGCACTAAGGAAACACGGGCTCTGTTGACTCACAGACCTGGCTTCAAACCGTGACTCTTCCATTTAGACTTTGTAAAAGTTTGTTCATATTCTTGAAAACTGTATCCTCATATGTAAGTAAACACTCATTAACTAAAATTACATGATTATTTGGCATATAATTTTTCACATAGATGCAAAAGTCCCTTGCATGAAAGAGCAACAATAAAAAGAAATACTAGACAGAGTTGCATAGCAACCTTCCATAGGAAAGGGTACTATTCTATGTATTCATGGGGTCAGAGTATGTTAATGTAAAGACCTTTTCCTAGCTCACATTTTAGTTCAAGAATTTTCCTGTCAAAAATAAAGCCATTAAAACTCTTCTGACTTTACCTCCCCTTTTACTAGTCAACACTTGTGACCATTTGTAGTTCCCTTTCCCCATACATGTCTCAGTGATGACTGTTGCTGATGGTTCTGAATCTCAGAATCTATCTGAATTGAGTCTCATTTCTATGACTGTGGCTAAAGGATTTTTGTTACCATTATACTAGGGGGATCTAAATTTGGTCTAGCTGAGCTTCAGTTCAAGGCTGCCACTTACTATTTAAATTCACAATTTAAAATTTACTATCTCTTTTTATTAGAGTATTTAATAAATTCACATTTAATGTTATTGATATGGTTGGATTTACATCTGTCATTTTGCTTTTTATTTTCTACATGTCTCATTTTTTTGTGCCTATATTCCTTCTTTATTGCCTTTTCTATATTAGGTAGATGTTGATATTTTCTAGTGTAACATTTTAATTCCTTTAATGAATTATTTATTATACTTTTGTGTTATTTTCTTAGTAATTGCTCTAGAACTTACTTACAAACTACATTTTAACTTATCAGACTATGTCAGCTTTATACTGACTTAGTGTCAATAAAAGGTAGAAACTTTACTCTTATATAGCTTAATTCTCTCTACTTTTTTGGTGTTATTACTGTTATACATAGTGGGTCTATACATGTTACAAATCCAACAATACATTGTTATTGTCTATACATGTTACAAATCCAACATGCATTGTCTATACATGTTACAAATCCAACAATACACTGTTATTATTATTTTATATAATCTTACATAGTTTAAAGAAGCTGAGAGAAGAAAGAAAACCTAGCATATAATTATAGAGTTTGTTATTTTAACCTCCTTACGTATCTTTTGGGTTCTCTATATTTTTTCTGGCAGATATATATTATCATCTGGTGTCATTTCCTAACTCTAATACAGCTTTGTTCTCACACTCCTCCTTTATGCTGTTATTGTCAAAAATATTACGGTTCTCTATGTCACAGATCTAACAATACAATTATGTTTATATTGTAAGAATGGAATTGCTTTATAAATTAGTTAAGAAAAGAAGAGAGAAAAATATGGAATTATATTCTCTTTCACAGTTACCTGATTATTTACTGTAATAGATTCCTATGAATGCTGTAAAAAAATTACCACAAATATAGTGGCTAAAAACAATGCAGATTTATTCTCTTACACTTCTGGAGGCCAGATGTCCAAAGTCAGTTTCACCGGGCTAAAGACATGATGCCAACAGGACTGGTTCCTTCTGGAGACTCCAGGGGACACTCGGTTCCTTGTTTCTTCCAGCTTCTGGAGGCTGCCAGTATTCCTTGAGTTGTGGCTCCATCAACTCAATCTCCACTTTTATCCTCACATTGTCAACCCACCTGTCTGACTTTCCTGCATCATTTTTATTGAGAAGCCTTAGGATTATATTGGGTCCACCTGGAAAATCCAAGATACTCTTCCCATCAAGAGCTTTAATTTAATCACACCTGCAAAGTCCTTTTCACCCTATAAGGTAACGTTAACAGGTTCCAGGGATTAAGATGTGGACATCTTTGTGGGAGCCATTATTCAGCCTACCACAATCTACCATTTGACCCCCAAAAATCCATATATATATTTCATATGCAAAATACATTCCCCCCATTCAAAAATCCCCAAATCTCAACCTATTATAGCATCAACTCAAAGTCCAAAATACCATCTAAATATTACTGGCTCAAAAGTCCCAAATTTTGTCATCTAAATTATCTAAATCAGGTAGGATTAAGATGCTCGGTCTGATCTATTTGGGGGCAAAATTCCTCTCTATTTCTAGACCAGTGAATCTAAAAAACAGGTTATCTGCCCTCAAAGTGCAATGGTGGAGCAGGCATAGGATAACATTTGTTGACACTTCCATTCAAAAATGGAGAAAGTTGAAGAAATGAAGGAGTAACCAGTGAAAGGAAGAAAGGAGTGACCAGTACCAAGGAATTGAGATTGATTATTCCTAAGTACATGCAACCTCAATTAGGTGCAAAACCTTTATGACTCCCACAGTTCATTGTGATCCCAGGAGGGCTTTTCTTGGATGTCTCTTTCCCTGGTTCTATACTAAACTCTGCAATTTTGCTTGGATCAAAGCTACCAGCTTCCTCTTAATTGCTTTCCATCAAGATCTCCCTTGTTCATGACAACAGACTTAGGTAAGGAGGTCTTCACTCTGTTCCAAATAAGATCAGTCCCCTGAGGTAGAGCTGGAGAGCTCTTCTTCCTCATGGCCTTCCTTGTGGTTCTGCCCAGGTGCCACTGCACCAAAGCTGGGGTAAGGGTGTGTTTTTCCAGGAATGATACTCCTGTTCGACAAGTGGTCATGGAGGCAAGTGGCAGCTGTCCCAGTCTTTTTGGCTTGACCCTCTCAATATGGGATTTCAACTCTACGAGTGAACTGGGAAAAGAGGAGGGGAAAGGGGAAGGTTACAATCAGGAACTCAATATTCTCCAGCCATTGTGCCTGGGGCAGAACTTCTGCCTTACAAATGGGGGTTGGGTGGGAAAGTGAGTGCTCTCAGCCATTCCTACTTCTACACCGTGGACCTGGGGGGAAATAAGAATTTCTGGCAGCCTGCTCCTTACAGGAAGATAAAGTAGCCCCAGACAGGGAGCTGAAGCTTGGAAGCCCCCTTTTATTTTTTATTTTTTTTTGTAAAATTCTTTTTCTTTAAATCATCTAAAAATAATTAATAGATTCTGGTTTGGCTTTTTATTTATTTATTTATTTATTTATTTAATTTATTTTTAAACATCTTTATTGGAGTATAATTGCTTTACAATGGTGTGTTAGTTTCTCCTTTATAACAAAGTGAATCAGTTATACATATACATATGTCCCCATATCCCTTCCCTCTAGCATCTCCCTCCCTCCCACCCTCCTTATCCCACCCCTCTAGATGGTCACAAAGCACCGAGCTGATCTCCCTGTGTTATGCAGCTGCTTCCCACTAGCTATCTATTTTATGTTTGATAGTGTATATATGTCCATGCCACTCTCTCACTTTGTCCCAGCTTACCCTTCTCCCTCCCCGTACCCTCAAGTCCATTCTCTAGTAGGTCTGTGTCTTTATTCCCATCTTGCCCCTAGGTTCTTCATGACCATTTTTTTTTTTAAGACTCCATATATATGTGTTAGCATATGGTATTTGTTTTTCTCTTTCTGACTTACTTCACTCTGTATGACAGATTTTAGGTCCCTCCACCTCATGACAAATAACTCAATTTCATTTCTTTTTATGGCTGAGTAATATTCCATTGTATATATGTGCCACATCTTCTTTATCCATTCATCTCTTGATTGACACTTAGGTTGCTTTCATGTCCTGGCTACTGTAAATAGAGCTGCAATGAACATTTTGGAACATGACTCTTTTGAATTATGGTTTTCTCAGGGCATATGCCCAGTAGTGGGATTGCTGGGTCATATGGTAGTTCTATTTTTAGTTTTTAAAGGAACCTCCATACTGTTCTCCATAGTGGCTGTATCAATCTGCATTCCCACCAACAGTGCAAGAGGGTTCCCTTTTCTCCACACCCTCTCCAGCATTTATGGTTTGTAGATTTTTTGATGATGGCCATTCTGACCGATGTGAGATGATATCTCATTGTAGTTTTGATTTCCATTTCTCTAATGATGAACGATGTTGAGCATTCTTTCATGTGTTTGTTGGCAATATGTATATCTTCTTTGGAGAAATGTCTATTTAGGTCTTCTGCCCATTTTTGGATTGGGTTGTTTGTTTTTTTGATATTGAGCTGCATGAGCTGCTTGTAAATTTTGGAGATTAATCCTTTGTCAGTTGCTTCCTTTGCAAATATTTTCTCTCATTCTGAGGGTTGTCTTTTGATCTTCTTTATGATTTCCTTTGCTGTGTAAAAGCTTTTCAGTTTCATTAGGTCTTATTTGTTTATTTTTGTTTCTATTTCCATTCCTCTAGGAGGTGGGTCAAAAACGATCTTGCTGTGATTTATGTCATAGAGTGTTCTGCCTATGTTTTCC
This sequence comes from Balaenoptera borealis, assembly GCF_965194805.1. Lineage (NCBI taxonomy): Eukaryota > Metazoa > Chordata > Mammalia > Artiodactyla > Balaenopteridae > Balaenoptera > Balaenoptera borealis. The sequence continues at coordinate 23,480,349 of NC_138863.1, forward strand.
TCTAAGAGTTTGATAGTGTCTGGCATTACATTTAGGTCTTTAATCCATTTTGAGTTTATTTTTGTGTATGGTGTTAGGGAGTGTTCTAATTTCATTCTTTTACATGTAGCTGTCCAGTTTTCCCAGCACCACTTATTGAAGAGGCTGTCTTTTCTTCATTGTATATTCTTGCCTCCTTTATCAAAGATAAGGTGACCATATGTGCGTGGGTTTATCTCTGGGTTTTCTATCATGTACCATTGATCTCTATTTCTGTTTTTGTGCCAGTACCATACTGTCTTGATGACTATAGCTTTGTAGTATAGCCTGAAGTCCGGGAGCCTGATTCCTCCAGCTCTGTTTTTCTTTCTCAAGATTGCTTTGGCTCTTCAGGGTCTTTTGTGTTTCCATACAAATTGTGAAATTTTTTGTTCTAGTTCTGTGAAAAATGACAGTGGTAGTTTGATAGGGATTGCATTGAATCTGTAGATTGCTTTGGGTAGTAGAGTCATTTTCACAATGTTGATTCTTCCAATCCAAGAACATGGTATATCTCTCCATCTATTTGTGTCATCTTTAATTTCTTTCATCAGTGTCTTATAATTTTCTGCATACAGGTCTTTTGTCTCCTTAGGTAGGTTTAAGCCTAGATATTTTATTCTTTTTGTTGCAATGGTAAATGGGAGTGTTTTCTTAATTTCACTTAAAGATTTTTCATCATTAGTGTATAGGAATGCAAGAGATTTCTGTGCATTAATTTTGTATCCTACTACTTTACCAAATTCATTGATTAGCTCTAATAGTTTTCTGGTAGGATCTTTAGGATTCTTTCTGTATAGTATCATGTCATCTGCAAACAGTGACAGCTTTACTTCTTCTTTTCTGATTTGGATTCCTTTTATTTCTTTTCTTCTCTGATTGCTGTGGCTAAAACTTCCAAAACTATGTTGAATAATAGTGGTGAGAGTGGGCAACCTTGTCTTGTTCCTGATCTTAGATGAAATGGTTTCAGTTTGTCACCATTGAGGATGATGTTGGCTGTGGGTTTGTCATATATGGCCTTTATTATGTCGAAGAACGTTCCCTCTATGCCTACTTTCTGGAGAATTTTTATCATAAATGGGTGTTGAATTTTGTTGAAAGCCTTCTCTGCATCTATTGATATGATCATATGGGTTTTCTCCTTCAATTTGTTAATATGGTGTATCACATTGATTGATTTGTGTATATTGAAGAATCCTTGCATTCCTGGGATAAACCCCACTTGATCATGGTGTATGATCCTTTTAATGTGTTGTTGGATTCTGTTTGCTAGTATTTTGTTCAGGATTTGTGCATCTATGTTGATCAGTGATATTGGTCTATAATTTTCTTTTTTGTGTGATATCTTTCTCTGGTTTTGGTATCAGGGTGATGGTGGCCTCGTAGAATGAGTTTGGGAGTGTCCATCCCTCTGCAATATTTTGAAAGAGTTTGAGAAGGATAGGTGTTAGCTCTTCTCTAAACGTTTGATAGAATTCGCCTGTGAAGCCATCTGGTCCTGGGCTTTTGTTTGTTAGAAGATTTTTAATCACAGTTTCAATTTCAGTGCTTGTGATTTGTCTGTTTATATTTTCTATTTCTTCCTGGTTTAGTTTCGGGAGGTTGTGCTCTTCTAAGAATGTGTCCATTTCTTCCAGGTTGTCCATTTTATTGGCATACAGTTGCTTGTAGTAACCTCTCATGATCCTTTGTATTTCTGCAATGTCAGTTGTTACTTCTCTTTTTTCAGTTTTAATTCTGTTGATTTGAGTCTTCTCCCTTTTTTTATTGATGAGTCTGGCTAATGGTTTATCCATTTTGTTTATCTTCTCAAAAAAACAGCTTTTAGTTTTATTGATCTTTGCTATTGTTTCCTTCATTTTCTTTTTCAGTTATTTCTGATCTGATCTTTATGATTTCTTTCCTTCTGCTAACTTTGGGTTTATTTGTTCTTCTTTCTCTAATTGCTTTGGTGTAAGTTTAGGTTGTTTATTTGAGATGTTTCTTGTTTCTTAAGGTAGGATTGTATTGCTATAAACTTCCGTGTTAGAACTGCTTTTGCTGCATCCCATAGATTTTGGGTCATCGTGTTTTCATTGTCATTTGTTTCTAGGAATTTTTTATTTCCTCTTTGATTTCTTCAGTGATCTCTTTGTTATTAAGTAGTGTATTGTTTAGCCTCCATGTGTTTATATTTTTTACAGATTTTTTCTTGTAATTGATATCTAGTCTCATGGCACTGTGGTCGGAAAATATACTTGATACGATTTCAATTTTCTTAAATTTACCAAGGCTTGATTTGTGACCCAAGATATGATCTATCCTGGAGAATGTTCCATGAGCACTTGAGAAGAAAGTGTATTCTGTTGTTTTTGGATGGAATGTCCTATAAATATCAATTAAGTCCATGTTGTTTAATGTATCATTTAAAGCTTGTGTTTCCTTATTTATTTTCATTATGGATGATGTGTCCATTTGTGAAAGTGGGATGTTAAGGTCCCCTACTATGATTGTGTTACTGTCGATTTCCCCTTTTATGGCTGTTAGCATTTGCCTTATGTATTGAGGTGCTCCTATGATGGGTGCATAAATATTTACAATTGTTATATCTTCTTCTTGGATTGTTCCCTTGATCATTATGTAGTGTCCTTCTTTGTCTCTTGTAATAGTGTTTGTTTTAAAGTCCATTTTGTCTGATATGAGAATTGCTACTCCAGCTTTCTTTGATTTCCATTTGCATGGAATATCTTTTTCCATCCCCTCACTTTCAGTCTGTATGTGTCCCTAGGTCTGAGGTGGGTCTCTTGTAGACAGCATATATACAGGTCTTGTTTTTGTATCCCTTCAACCAGTCTATGTTTTTTGCTTGGAGTATTTAATCCATTTACATTTAAGGTAATTATCAATATGTATGTTCCTATGACCATTTTCTTAATTGTTTTGGGTTTGTTATTGTAGGTCTTTTCCTTCTCTTGTGTTTCCTGCCTAGAGAAGTTCCTTTAGCATTTGTTGTAAAGCTGGTTTGGTGGTGCTGAATTCTCTTAGCTTTTGCTTGTCTGTAAAGGTTTTAATTTCTCCATCAAATCTGAATGAGATCCTTGCTTGGTAGAGTAATCTTGGTTGTAGGTTTTTCTCCTTCATCACTTAAAATATGTCCTGCCACTCCCTTCTGGCTTGCAGAGTTTCTGCTGAAAGATCAGCTGTTAACCTTATGGGGATTCCCTTGTGGGTTTTTTGTTGGTTTTCCCCTGCTGCTTTTAATATTTTTTCTTTGTATTTAATTTTTGATAGTTTGATTAATATGTGTCTTGGCATGTTTCTCCTTGGATTTACCCTGTATGGGACTCTCTGTGCTTCCTGGACTTGATTAACTATTTCCTTTCCTGTATTAGGGAAGTTTTCAACTATAATCTCTTCAAATATTTTCTCAGTCCCTTTCTTTTTCTCTTCTTCTGGGAACCCTGTAATTCGAATGTTGGTGCATTCAATGTTGTCCCAGAGGTCTCTGAGACTGTCCTCAATTCTTTTCATTGTTTTCTCTTTATTATGCTCTGCAATAATTATTTACACTATTTTATCTTCCAGGTCACTTATCCATTCTTCTGCCTCAGTTATTCTGCTATTGATCCCTTCTAGAGAATTTTTAATTTCATTTATTGTGTTGTTCATCACTGTTCGTTTGCTCTTTAATTCTTCTAGGTCTTTGTTAAACGTTTCTTGTATTTTCTCCATTCTGTTTCCAAGATTTGGATCATCTTTACTATCATTATTCTGAAATCTTTTTCAGGTAGACTGCCTATTTCCTCTTCATTTGTTAGGTCTGGTGGGTTTTTACCCTGCTCCTTCATCTGCTGTGTGTTTCTCTGTCTTCTCATTTTGCTTAACTTACTGTGTTTGGGGTCTCCTTTTCTCAAGCTGCAGGTTCGTAGTTCCCGTTGTTTTTGGTGTCTGTCCCCAGTGGGTAAAGTTGGTTCAGTGGGTTGTGTAGGCTTCCTGGTGGAGGAGACTAGTGCCTGTGTTCTGGTGGATGAGGCTGGATCTTGTCTTTCTGGTGGGCAGGTCCACGTCTGGTGGTGTGTTTTGGGGTGTCCGTGGCCTTATTATGATTTTAGGAAGCCTCTCTGCTAATGGATAGCATTGTGTTCATGTCTTGCTTGTTGTTTGGCATAGGGTGGCCAGCACTGTAGCTTGCTGGTCGTTGAGTGGAGCTGGGTCTTGGCGTTGAGATGGAGATCTCTGGGAGATTTTTGCCATTTGATATTACGTGGAGCTGGGATGTCTCTTGTGGACCAGTGTCCTGAAGTTGGCTCTCCCACCTCAGAGGCACAGCCCTGATGCCTGGCTGGAGCACCAAGAGCCCTTCATCCACATGACTCAGAGTAAAAGGGAGAAAAAAAAAGAGAGAAAGAAAGAAAGAAGAGAGCAACCAAACCAAAAAACAAATCCACAGTGATAACAATTGCTAAAAAGTATACTAAAAAAAACAAAAACAAAAAAAAACGGACAGACAGAACCCTAGAACAAATGGTAAAAGCGAAGCTATACAGATGAAATCACACACAGAAACATAAACATACACACTCACAAAAAGAGAAAAAGGGAAAAATATATATATATTGTTGCTCCCAAAGTCCACCTCCTCAATTTGGGATGATTCTTTGTCTATTCAGGTATTCCACAGATGCAGGTACATCAAGTTGATTGTGGGATTTAATCCACTGCTCCTGAGGCTGCTGGGAGAGATTTCCCTTTCTCTTCTTTGTTCACACAGCTCCTGGGGTTCAGCTTTGGATTTGGCCCCGCCTCTGCGTGTAGGTCACCTGAGGGCATCTGTTCCCCACTCAGACAGGACAAGGTTAAAGGAGCAGCTGATTCAGGGGCTCTGGCTCACTCAGGCCGGGGGAAGGGATGGGTACAGAGGAGGCGGGGCGAGCCTGCGGTGGGAGAGGCCAGCGTGACGTTGCAGCAGCCTGAGCTGTGCCATGTGTTCTCCCGGGTAAGTTGTCCCTGGATCACGGGACCCGGGCAGTGGCGGGCTGCACAGGCTCCTGGGAGGGGAGGTGTGGATAGTGACCTGTGCTCGCACACAGGCTTCTTGGTGGCAGCAGCAGCAGCCTTAGCATCTCATGCCCGTCTCTGGGGTCCGCGATGATAGCCGCAGCTCGCGCCCGTCTCTGGAGCTTGTTTAGGCGGCGCTCTTAATCCCCTCTCCTCGCACACTGGGAAACAAAGAAGGAGGAAAAAGTCTCTTGCCTCTTCAGCAGTTCCAGACTTTTTCCCGGACTCCCTCCCAGCCAGCTGTGGCACACTAGCCCCCTTCAGGCTGTGTTCACGCAGCCAACCCCTGTCCTCTCCCTGGGGTCTGACCTCCAAAGCCCGAGCCTCAGCTCCCAGCCCCCGCCTGCCCCGGCGGCTGAGCAGACAAGCCTCTCGGGCTGGTGAGTGCTGGTCGGCACCGATCCTCTGTGCGGGAATCTCTCCCCTTTGCCCTCCGCACGCTGTTGCTGCGCTCTCCTCCGTGGCTCTGAAGCTTCCCCCCCTCGGCCACCCGCAGTCTCCGCCCGCGAAGGGCCTTCCTAGTGTGTGGAAACCTTTCCTCCTTCACAGCTCCCTCCCACTGGTGCAGGTCCCGTCCCTATTCTTTTATCTCTGTTTTTTCTTTTTTCTTTTGCCCTACCCAGGTATGTGGGGAGTTTCTTGCCTTTGGGGAGGTCTGAGGTCTTCTGCCAGTGTTCAGTAGGTGTTCTGTAGGAGTTGTTCCACATGTAGATGTATTTCTGATGTATTTGTGGAGAGGAAGGTGATCTCCACGTCTTACTCTTCCACCATCTTGAAGCTCCCATCGGGAGCCCCCCTTTAGATTCACACACTGGGATAGAGTTCTCACAACGCCAAGCTGAGTAATAGAGTGAGTCATGGTTCAAGTGCTACAGACTCTCATTGTTCTTACTGAGATTTAGAAGATTTTCTTGAACAAATGCTTCCCCATTTGCTTAAATGCCCTTAGGACAGTTTCCAGAGTTTTAAATGAGTGCTTTTTATAATTTTCACCAGTTAATTTTGTTTTTCCTGGAGAACGTTCTCATTCTTGTCATTTTGGAAGTTCTGCCCTCCAACCTCTTTAAGCCTCATTTCCCTCACCTGTAACATGGAGACGATGATAATAGTTATATGAGGACTAATTGAGACGATGTGTTTTCAGTGGCTGGCAGATACTAAATACTCAAAAAAAAGTTACCTATAACTAGAAAGCATGCAGTTGTAGTCTTCTTCCGTTTTAAACAATTACATAGTGATAAGATTTCTTAGTCAATACAGAAGTAACAGCAATGTATTATAGGCTAGAAAAAAAGTAGGAGATCTGATCCTCAAGTTATGGAATATTCCATATATGTAGGTACTCAAGTTCTAATTTTATTTCTGTCATGGGCTCCTAATGCAATTTTTGATAGTTTTTTTATTTTTTTTTTTACTTCACAAAAATTGCTTCATAATTAGGCCTGTTCTTTACCTTCAGATCTTACAAAATGATCAGATATGGAACCCGCCCTAATGAAGAAATAGCTTTCTCAACGGACAGTACTCTTTTCTTCATGTGAAATGTAAATAGAGAAAACAGTCTTGAAACACATTCTTGTCAGGAAATAGCAGTTGGTTAAATATATGCATCAATATTTGTGACGTGAAGACAAAATGTTCTACAACGAGGAGGTAGTTCCATGTTTCTTCTTGGAATGCTGAAACTCTATTTGACCCTGGAACAAACCTGAATGGAAAACAATCAGTTACTTTAAAAAAAGATTTGCATTGTAGCTCCTGGTGACTCACTTAGCAGCTAGACTTGCCCAAACTGGTTCTAGCTATTCCTTGTTCTGTGTTAGCCAGACAAAAGATTATCCAAAGTAAGCTGGTCTTGATTTCTAATATGGACTAAACCTCTTACATTTTTAGTTATGTAGATGGATTTGTACTCATTAATGTTCCAATAACATTTCTTCTAAGAACAAATTCTATGTATTTTTATGCAATAAAACCTGGACTGGGGTAAGTTAGAAACACTGCATTAGAACTTCATGACATCAGTTCTGCAATTCCAGTCTCAAATTTAAAAACTTTCATGTTTCTGAGTACTTAAAACCCTCATACATTTAAAAATACTTTGCCCATTTCACTATGTTTGGTGCCTGTCATTCCATGAAAACAAAATTTATCTGATTTAAAACCATTAGCTCATTTATATGCAAATAATCTTAGAAGAGTTATTATATTAACTATGATGAGTTATGAGGAACTTATTGTTTTATTTCTAACTGTGTAATTCTTTGAGATAAATCTTTGGTAAATGGAGGAAGAAATTGAGAACTGACTGAGAATGGCTGTCAATGGACTAGTCTTTCAACAGTGGAAAAATGGCATCATGAAAGATTATATAGACCCTAAAAGGAAAAGGGAAAGTAAGATCTCCTGCACATAACCCCAAAATTCAATCCTTCCACAATTGTACTAAGCCAGTACAGAATCCCGGTTACACTACATTAAAGTTGTATTTGAAGGTATACCAAGACAGTAGTAATGTGTGTGTCCAGAAAGCCTCTACAATAGTTAGCCAAGGGCACTGATGCAGTGCCATTTAAAGAGAATATGACAGATCTTCATAGCTTCAAAACAAGCACGAATCAAATGAACAGCATGGAAGAACTAGTAGAAGACATAGTATTATTTTTCAACTGTACCTTCATATAGACCAACAAATATACATCATTAATTTGGCCTAGTTATGTCCCCATATTTATTCCTAGTACTGGTTACTTGTACCTTTTCTTTCTGTTCTTAATAAAATTTGCCAGTCTCAACTAGTTTTTTATTTTATCGATCTTGTTTATATTTAATTAATCTGTGCATTTCCTTATTATTTTCTACTTTCTTGCTTTTATTTTGTTGTTCTTGGTCTAACTCCCTCACTCAATGCTTATTTCATTATTTTTTTCTATCTTTCCTGTTTTCTCTTAGGTATGTATGTGTGTATATATATATAAAGAGCTAAAAATACCTCTCATATAACTGGGTCCCACAAATTTCTAATGTAATGCATTCACTGATATCCAGTTCTAAATGCCACAATTTACATTATTATTTATGTTTTGACCACAAATTTTTAGAATTTTAGTTTGCCAAGATAGGCCTAAGAGCTTTCTTTCCTTATTTATTTTATAAATTAATTGCATTTTGGTCTGAAAATACATTTTACATTACATAAATTTCTTGTTATTTATAGAAATTTCCTCTGAACTTACTAGGTGGATTATTTTTATAAATAATCTATATATGATTGAGAAGAATGTGTATTCTCTATTTGTTTTGAGAGTATATAATTGACCAATAGATGAGTTTTTAAATGTTATTCAAATTTTCTTTACCATTACCATTTTTTGCTTAGCTTGAATTTATTGACATTGGAGAAGGTATTAAATTATCCAATTATAATCGTGGATTTGTTAATTTCTTACGATTCTGTTCATTTTTACTTTGTATATTTTGAGGCAATGTTGTGATATGCCTTTAAACTCAGAAATGTTTTATCCTTCTGGTGAATTGAAACTTTATAATTAAACACGTACCCTATTAACACTAATAATTTTTTTCTTAAGATCTACTTTCTCTTGTGTTAATACCTATGCCAAATTACATTTTTTTTAAATATTTATTTATTTATTTATTTGGTTGTGTCTTAGTTGTGGCAAGCAGGCTTCTTAGTTGTGGCACGTGGGCTCCTTAGTTGTGGCAGGCGGACTCCTTAGTTGCAGCTCACTGGCTCCTTAGTTGTGGCATGCAAACTCTTAGTTGTGGCATGCATGTGGGATCTAGTGTCTGGACCAGGGATCAAACCCGGGCCCCCTGCACTGGGAGTGAGGAGTCAACATCTGTGCCACCAGGGAAGTCCCCAGATTATTTTTGATGATTATTTTGTGATATTCCTTCTTCTATCACTATACATTCAATCATGTTTTAAGTGAATGTTTTATGCAATCATGTTTTAAATGAATCTCTTGTAAACAACATATAGCTGAGCTTCCAAAACAATTTGTTTGGGAATCTTTGTCTTTTAACTAGCAAGTTTTACTAATATACATTATGATAATGTTACCCAGTGTATTTAGATTTGTTTCAACCATTTTATTCGAACTTTTCATTTACTGTGCTGTTTATTTGCTTCTTTTTTCCACTTTTCCTGCCTTCTAATGTGTGGATGATTTTTCTTTCTTCTTTTTTTCCCTTAACTGGTTTAGAAGTTTATTTATTCAGTTTCTTTGCCCAACATTGCTACTTGCATTTAATTCCTTCTACTTAGTTCAATTTCTCTCTTAGTACATAGTTATTTCAGCAAGAGTCCTTGAATGGTAGACTTTCATTTTCTTTGTTTAGAAATATATCTTGAATGCTAGCTAGCTATAATGCAGAAATGGCTGGAACTTAAACTCAACAATTAAATGAATATTTTACAGTATGAAAATATAACTTGGATTAACAGTACTGCCAAATATTTTGTATGAAATTTAGAGTTTGATGATGAATGAATGGACCTTAAAACATGGAATGACCACATCTGAGTGTAATCAGACAACAATGAGGGTTGGAGTTGTCAAATCTCCCTGAACATCCCTTGCCAGCGAAGAAATCATTCCTCTATCATATGAGCAGACAACCATTTCCTTGTTTGAAGATCCTGTAATAAGCTCAGTAACACAGTTACCTTGCAAAGTAAAGCCTATTCTTCTCAATACCCTCCAACAGACTTCATCGCCTCTAGACCTATAACCACAGTCAAATCCAGGCATGTCTCAGAGAAAAGTACAGAGTCTGACCATACCTAATGAACTGTGAGATTTTGCTAATTTATATTGACAAATTTCTGAGGAATATGGATTCTAACAAGGTTAGATCAAGTGGAATGGAATAAACATTGACTCAGACCAAAGTTCTCAATATGATGTACTTGTCAGAGGTTATGAGTTTAATGTATAAGTTTCAACAGCTGACTCTAAATGTTTGTTTGCTTAACTTAAACCTGAACTCAGTGATGAATTATGTCTAATGTGGGTGAGAGTACAGAATTTCCTTTACATAACGTAGAGGAAAAAATTCAGAAGCTTAAAGAAGATGAGAATGTGAGAGTGGATATATCATATGTGTCCTACACACCCACCTTCCCATTATGTCTCTCAGGAGGGCTCACGGTGTACTCCCTTCTTTTAGTCATTAAGAAATGCATAAGAAGCCACCAGCATTCTTGAATCGCACTGTAAAATCTGACCAATGTAGACCAGGGAAGATGGTGAGAAAAATTATCACTGAAATGCACTTCCTGATTTCAGAGGGTGTTATGGGATCTTGAAGTGCTAAAGCTAGGCATGTACAATTACCTAGTAGATAGCAGAGATATAGGTTGGCCGTGTCTCTTATTTGCAATGTATATTCTACTTTGAGACATCTGAGAGTTTTCTTAAACAAGACAGGATTCCCCATGACCCCTCCTACACACACATATATATATACATTTGCACAAAAAAGTCTGGTGCAAGCTCTTAAGATATCATTCTTGCCCCTATTATGAATGTGAAAAATACTTTGAAGGAAATATCAAGACAACTTGGTGACTTTAATAGCATCTTAAGTAGGACTCTTTCTGTTGCCCCAGAATTGGTTACAAAGACTTCAAAGTTCAAGAAAAATAATCCTCAGGTGAGCTTACTCCCTAACTAAAGTAGCAAATAGTTGAATGGCTAGTAGGAGCCAGGTACCCATTCTGGATATAAGAGGCAGCTGAACCAGCAATTTTCTCCCCGCAAGTATCATCCCAGCTGCAACCTGCCTTATTGTCTATATAATAGAAAATACAGGTAGAGTGAAGTGCTATGGTTTTTATTAACTCTCCCTTTCTCCATAGGTAGTATAAGACAATGGTCTAGGAGGAGCGCTTCCTTTCCCAAAGACCAATAAGAGGAACTCCAAGAAAATCATTCATAAAAATTTGAAAGTGCCTGCCAAAAATGGAGAGTGACATCTATTCTCATCCAGTTCAGCCAATGTATTTGTTGTTTTCTCTTCAGCCTACCAGAGCCAAGAAAAAATAACTGGAAAATGATAATAGGACAAAGACAAGAAGGTAAGGTATCAGCCAGGTCTTCTACTGTTTATCATTGCAGGGCTGCCTAAATTTCCTATGAGCCAGGAAATGCCAATGAAAGGTTTGCTGGTAGGTAAGAAGAGAAAGCCTTCCAGGCGAGGAGACCAGCAGATTGTAGCCATTGAGGATAATTACAGGAGCTGAAGAGTTCTGGAAAAGGAAAAACCTGACCAATGTTGGTGCAGGGAGCTCCAAGGGAATGGAATCTTCTACAAATGTCATTAAGGGATGGCAAAATTTTGATTGTTAATTGTAAGCAGTGATTCAAGAAAAATAAAACCTTTTTTGTGCTTATTGAGTTCAAAAGATTCAATAAATAGGTTATAAATCCATAGAATGCTGAAAGTGATTCAGCCGAAGAAAAAATAAAGAAGACTCTGAGGTTTCAACTGTGGCAGACTTGGAAAACAATGATTCTCTACACCAAAGGAAAGGGAGGGAGAGGATCAGTGAGGAGGGTACTAGAAAAACTGGTGGGTTCAACACTTGAATTCCAGGGAGGGCTGGGATTTCCAAATGGAAATATCCAGGATGTAACTGGAAATGCATGAAAGAAGGTAAAAAGAAGGTCAAGGAGTATGGATATGTTCATGGTTCAGAAAGAGATAATCACTGAATATATGAAAAGGAATGAATTTTCCATGGTAAGGTGCTCATTAAGGACATTCATCCATCTCTCTAAGTCATCATGCAGGGTTCCTTTTGTCTACCTCAGGATGCAAGAGGAAAATTAAAATATTTAAACACTGCATTAAAGTAGTGATGCAAAAATCAAAACAGTGGCCAGTGCCTTTTAGCTATTCTTATTACTTCATTGATGAAACCCTAAGCTCTCACATTTGATGATAGCTATTGTATTTATAATAAAGTTCCTTCTATTTTGTATGAAAAGAGCATTTCTTTTCGAGAAAGCCAAACTTTGTTGAAAGATCCTGTCACTTAATAACTCCAGTTTGCTATTTAAACAGCCTGGATTTGTCCTTAATGACCAGACATGTGTCTGTCACTGTAAAATTAGGCAAGTCAAACTTTTAACTTTTGCAAAGTTACAGTTAACTTTCTGAGAATCATTCTTCACAGAAATGAGGGAACAAAAGGTATAAGGGCCTAATTTCCTAGGTATATAATCTTTCTCAACCAAAAATATATGCTATATTTATTTCCTTCTATGATTTTGACTATTATCACTTGAACTTCATTCATAAAAACTAAAAACAGATTAGATTATTTACTTCAAAATGGGCAAGCATGTGTGTCTGAATGTTCGTGGTGTTTAATAAAGCATACTGTAAGATGAATAAAGAAAAAAAAAAATCTTTAGTCTGAAAGCAAGGGTGTTTTCCCCCCCGTGGCACTTTATGACATCTGGCAGCTCATTACCACACTTCATAGAGTCTCGTGTCAGCATGTCAGATTTCTCTAAATTTTGACAGAATTAAAGTAGTGCCATTTGATATAATTGATATTGTACAGTTAATCAGGCAGTGGTTCCATAACAGAGTAACATTCTCAAAAGGCTTAATTACTGAACTGTGAAGATTTACTGCCATCTGGAAGTTCCTTCCCAAAGTTCTGTTCCTGAATTTTATGTAGGGTTCACAAAAATAACTTGGTCCATTTAGAAATCATGCCCTCGATTTGAAAATTAAAATTGTTATTTTTGGAATCTCATTTGGCCTAGAGATCATAGAAACCTTATGAAAAATAAAGAAGCAATGGCAAATGAGAATGAAGGAAATAAAAGTGGAAGCTCTGGAAATTATTCTCTTGATCTACTGTTTAAGAATACAGACTCTGGAGCCAGATGGTTAGATTTCAAACCCCAGTTCCAGCACTTACTAACCATGAGAACTTGAGCAAGTTATTTAAAGTCTCTGTGCCTCAGCTTCTTTGTCTGTAAAATAAGGACACTAATAGCACTTATATTATACGATTAGAGTGAAGATTAAATGTGTTAACACTTGAAAAGTGCTTGTATTATGCCCGGCACATGGTAAGAGCAAAATAAATAATCACTGTTACTGTTATTATTAAGATTTTAAAATTACTTTGTCCTCAGAACTGTTCTCATCCTAAGACACAAATATACTATTTGAAAAGATTCTTCTTGGCTAGTAAACTTCCTATGACCAAATATTAATAAGTTAAATATAAAGTAGCACCATCATTTCTCAGGAATCTTATAGCCAGGATCGCTACTTTTGACTGAAAGTTTGAATTGGATTCCCTCTAAATTTCATCCTGGTGTAAGAGTCTACGAGTCTATAAAATCAATCATAATAGGTGTTATGGACTAAACTGTGTCTTTCCAAAATTTATATGTCAAAGCTATAACCCCCAATGTGATGGTATTTGGAGATGGGACAGGGGGACCTTTGAGAGGTAACAAGGTTTAGATGAGGTTGTGAGGGTAGGGCCTTCATGATGAGATTAGTGCCCTTGTAAGAAAAGGCACCAGAGAGCTTGCTTCCTCTCTCTCTCTCTCTTTTTCTCTCTTTCTCTCTCGATCATTTGAGGAAACAGCAAGAAGGCAAGGTGGCCATCTGCAAACCAGGAAGAGAGCCCTCACTGCAGAATCTAAGTGAACAGCTCCTTGATCTTGGACTTCACAGCTTCCAGAACTAGGAGAAATAAATTCCTATTGTTTAAGCTACCATCAAGAAATTTCTATTGTTAAAGCTATCCAGTTGTTTGTTATGGCAGCCCAAACAGACTGATACAACAAGGTAATTGATAAGAAATTTGAGAAAAACAGGCTTTCACCCAAAAGAAACATTACTTTATCATCCTCTAATATTCTGGTGCAATATCTATGAAGAAGGACAAGAACAAGCAGAACAAGAAGAATGAGAAGAAGCAGAAGGAAGAGAAGGAAGATAATAATAATAATAATAATTCTCTATTGATAGAAAGTTAGAAATAATTTCTAGAGAGGAAGTAAGGTGTTCTGCAGCCTGAGTAGAACCCAGTAGAATATAGCAAGATACATAGGAAAAAGGAAAGGATAAAAGAAGTATATAAATCTTAGTCATTCCAAAGAGTGAGAAATTATTGATTTAGACAGAACAGAATTGATATTATAAAATAGGTTCGTACATTGCTGTTATAGCCAGATTTTCCAACTTAAAATGTATTGTGGATATTTTTATATCATGATGCAGCCTTTTATTATTGTGTTTTCCTCAGGGATTCACAGTGTTTCCCTGAATGGACATACCACAATTTTTTAAAATAGCTCTTTATTGTAGTATAAATGCTTCACAATACTGTGTTAGTTTCTGTTGCACAACAAAGCGAATCAGCCATATACATACACATGTCCCCATATCCCCTCCTTCTTAAGCCTCCCTCCCATCCTCCCTATCTCACCCCTCTAGGTCATTGCAAAGCACCGAGCCAATCTCTGTGTGCTATGCTGCTGCTTCCCACCAGCCAACTATTTTATATTCAGGAGTGTACATATGTCGATGCTACTCCCACTTTGCCCCAGCTTTGCCCTCCAACCCCTGTCCTCAAGTCCTTTCTCTATATGTACCTCTTTATTCCTGGCCTGCAACTAGGATCATCAGTACCATTTTCTTTTTTTACATTCCATATAAATGTGTTAGCATACGGTATTTGTTTTTCTCTTTCTGACTTACTTCACTCTGTATGACAGACTCTAGGTCCATCCACCTCACTACAAATAACTCAATTTCCTTTCTTTTTATGGCTGAATAATATTCCATTGTATATATGTGCCACATCTTCTTTATCCATTCATCTGTCAGTGGACACTTAGGTTGCTTCCATATCCTGGCTATTGTAAATAGAGCTGCAGTGAATATTGTGGTATATGACTCTTTTTGAATTATGGTTTTCTCAGGGTATATGCCCAGTAGTGGGATGGCTGGGTCATATGGTAGTTCTATTTTTAGTCTTTTAAGGAACCTCCATACTGTTCTCCATAGTGGCTGTATCAGTTTACATTCCCACCAACAGTGTAGGAGGGTTCCCTTTTCACCAAACCCTTTCCAGCATTTATTTTTTCTGGATTTTTTGATGATGGCCATTCTGACCAGAATGAGGTGATACTGCATTGTGGTTATCATTTGCATTTCCTTAATAATTGTTGATGTTGAGCATCTTTTCATCTGCCTCTTGGCCATCTGTATGTCTTCCTTGGTGAAATGTAGATTTAGGTCTTCCACCCATTTTTTAACTATATTTTTTGTTTTTTTGATATTGAGCTCCATGAGCTGTTTGTATATTTTGGAGATTAATCCTTTGTCTGTGGTTTCATTTGAAAATATTTCCTCCCATTCTGAAGGTTGTCTTTTTGTCTTGTTTATGGTTTCCTTTGCTGTGTAAAAGCTTTTAAGTTCAATTAAGGCCCATTTCTTTATTTTTGTTTTTATTTCCATTACTCTAGGAGGTGGGTCAAAAAAGATCTCGCTGTGGTTTATGTCAAAGAGTGTTTTTCCTATGTTTTCCTCTAAGAGTTTTATAGTGTCTGGTCTTATATTTAAGTCTTTAATCCATTTGGAGTTTATTTTCTGTATGGTGTTAGGAAGTGTTCTAACTTCATTCTTTTACACGTAGCTGTATAGTTTTCCCAGCACCACTTATTGAAGAGGCTATGCTCTCTCCATTGTATGTTTTTGCCCCCTTGGTCGTAAAGTAGGTGCCCAAATGTGTGTGGGTTTATCTCTGAGCATTCTATCCTGTACCATTGATCCATAATTCTGTTTTGGTGCCAGTACTGTACTGTCTTGATTACTGTAGCTTTGTGGTATAGTTTGAAGTCGGGGAGCCTGATTCCTCCAACTACGTTTTTCTTTCTCAAGATTGCTTTAGCTATTTGGGGACTTTTGTGTTTCCATACGAATTGTAAAATTTTTTGTTCTAATTCTGTGAAGAATGCCATTGGTAGTTTGATAGGGATGGCATTGAATCTGTAGATTGCTTTGGGTAGTATAGTCATTTTCACAATGTTGATTCTTCCAATCCAAGAACATGGTATATTTCTCCATCTGTTTATGTCATCTTTGATTACTTTCATCAGTGTTTTATAGTTTTCTGAGTTCAAGTCTTTTGCCTTCTTAGGCAGGCTTATTCCTAGGTATTTTATTCTTTTTGTTGCAGTGGTAAATGGAAGTGTTTCCTTAATTTCTCTTTCAGATTTTTCATCATTCGTGTATAGGAATGCAAGAGATTTCTGTGCATTAATTTTGTATCCTGCTACTTTACCAAATTCATTGATTAGCTCTAGTAGTTTTCTGGTATCATCTTTAGGATTCTCTATGTATAGTATCATGTCATCTGCAAACAGTTTTACTTCTTCTTTTCTGGTTTGGATTCCTTTTATTTCTCTTTCTTCTCTGATTGCTGTGGCTAAAACTTCCAAAATTATGTTGAATGATAGTGGTGAGAGTGGGCAACATTGTCTTGTTCCTGATCTTAGATAAAATGGTTTCAGTTTTTCACCATTGCGAATGATGTTGGTTGTGGGTTTGTCATATATGGCCTTTATTTTGTTGAGGTAGGCTCCCTCTATGCCTACTTTCTGGAGAATTTTTATCATAAATGGGTGTTGAATTTTTTCAGAAGATTTTTCTGCATCTATTGAGATGATCATATGGTTTTTATTCCTTAATTTGTTAATGTGGTGTATCACATTGATTGATTTGCATATATTGAAGAATCCTTACATTTCTGGGATTAACCCCACTTGATCATGCTGTATGATCCTTTTAATGTGTTGTTGGATTCTGTTTGCTAGTACTTTGTTCAGGATTTTTGCATGTATGTTCATCAGTGATATTGGTCTATAATTTTCTTATTTTGTGATATCTTTATCTGGTTTTGGTATCAGGGTGATGGTGCCTTTATAGAATGAATTTGGGAACGTTTCTCCCTCTGCAATTTTTTGAAAGAGTTTGAGACGGATTGGTGTTAGCTCTTCTCTAAAAGTTTGATAGAATTTGCCTGTGAAGCCATCTGGTCCTGGACTTCTGTTTGTTGGAATTTTTAATTACAGTTTCAATTTCAGTGCTTGTGATTTGTCTGTTTATATTTTCTACTTCTTCCTGGTTCAGTCTTGGAAAATTGTACCTTTCCAAGAATTTGTCCATTTCTTCATGATTGTCCATTTTATTGGCATAAAGTTGTTTGTAGTAGTCTCTTATAATCCTTTGTATTTCTGCAGTGTCAGTTGTGATTTCTCATTTTTCATTCCTAAGTTTATTTATTTGCCTCCTCTCCCTTTTTTTGTTGATGAGTCTGGCTAATGGTTTATCAATTTTGTTTATCTTCTCAAAGAACCAGCATTTAGTTTTATTGATCTTTGCTATTGTTTTGTTTGTTTCTATTTCATTTATTTCTGCTGTGATCTTTATGATTTCTTTCCTTCTACTGACTTTGGGGTCTCTTTGTTCTTCTTTCTCTAGTTGTTTTAAGTCTATGGTTAGATTGTTTATTTGCGATTTTTCCTGTTTCTTGAGGTGAGTTTGAATTGCTATAAACTTCCCTCTTAGAACTGCTTTTGCTACATCCCATAAATTTTGGGTCATTGTGTTTTCGTTGTCATTTGTTTCTATGTATTTTTTAATTTCTTCTTTAATATCTTCAGTGATCTCTTGGTTATTTAGTAGCACACTGTTTAGCCTCCATGTATTTATGTTTTTTACAGGTTTTTTCCTGTAATTGATTTCCAGTCTCATAGTGTTGTGGTCAGAAAAGATGTTTGATAGGATTTCAATTTTCTTAAATTTTCCGAGCTTGATTTGTTACCCAAGATGTGATCTATCCTGAAGAATGTTCAGTGTGCACTGGAGAAGAAAGTGTATTCTGCCACTTTGGATGGAATGTTCTGTAAATATCAATTAAATCTATCTGGCCTTTTGTGTCAAAGCTTGTGCTTCCTTATTTATTTTCTGTTTGGATGATCTGTCCATTGGTGTAAGTGGGGTGTTAAAGTCCCCTTCTATTATTATGTTAATGTCAATTTCTCCTTTCATGGTTGTTAACATATGCCTTATGTACTGAGGTATTCCTATGTTGGGTGAATAAACATTTATAATTGTTATATCTTCTTCTTGGATTGATCCTTTGATCATTATGTAGTGTCCTTCCTTATCTCTTGTAACAGTCTTATTCTCAAGTCTATTTTATCTGATACGAGTATTGCTACTCCAGCTTTCTTCTGATTTCCCTTTGCATGGAATATCTTTTTCCATCCCTTCACTTTCAGTCTGTATGTGTCCCTAAGTCTGAAGTGAGTCTCTTGTAGACAGCATAGATGTGGGTCTTGTTTTTGTATCCATTCAGCCAGTCTGTGTCTTTTGGTTGGGGCATTTAATCCATTTACATTCAAGATTATTATTGATATGTATGTTCCTATTACCATTTTCTTAATTGTTTTGGGTTTCTTTTTGTGGTTCTTTTTTTTTTTAACATCTTTATTGGAGTATAATTGCTTTACAATGTTGTATTAGTTTCTGCTGTATAACAAATTGTATCAGCTATATGCACACGTATATCCCCATATCCACTCCCTCTAGTGTCTCCCCCCCACCCTCGCTATCCCACCCCTCTAGGTGGTCACGAAGCACTGAGCTGATCTCCCAGTGCTATGCAGCTGCTTCGCTCTAGCTATCCATTTCACATTTGGAAGTGTAATATGTTAATATCACTCTCTCACTTCATCCCAGCTTACCCTTCCCCCTTCCTGTGTCCTCAAGTCCATTCTCTACATCTGTGTCTTTATTCCTGTCCTGCCCCTAGGTCATCAGAACCTTTTTTTTTTTTTAATTTAGAGTCCACATATATGTGTTAGCATATGGTATTTGTTTTTCTCTTTCTGATTTACTTCACTCTGTATGACAGGCTCTAGGTCCATCCACCTGACTACACATAACTCAATTTCGTTTTTTTATGGCTGAGTAATATTCCATTGTATATATGTGCCACATCATTTTATCCACTCATCTGTTGATGGACACTTAGGTTGCTTCCATGTCCTGGCTATTATAAATAGTGCTGCAATGAACATTGTGGTACATGACTCTTTTTGAATTATGGTTTTCTCATTACTATATGCCCAGTAGTGGGATTGCTGGGTCATATGGTAATTCTATTTTTAGTTTTTTAAGGAACCTCCATACTGTTCTCCATAGTGGCTGTATCAATTTACATTCCCTCCAAAACTGCAGGTGGTTTCCTTTTTCTCCACACCCTCTCCAGCATTTATTGTTTGTAGAATTTTTGATGATGGCCAGTCTGACCAGTGTGAGGTCATACCTCATTGTAGTTTTGATTTGCATTTCTCTAATGATTACTGATGTTGAGCTCCTTTCATTTGTTTGTTGACAATCTGTATATCTTCTTTGGAGAAATGTCTATTTAGGTCTTCTGCCCATTTTTGGATTGGGTCGTTTGTTTTTCTGATATTGAGCTGCATGAGCTGCTTGTATATTTTGGATATTAATCCTTTGTCTGTCGCTTCCTTTGCAAATATTTTCTCCCATTCTGAGGGTTGTCTTTTGGTCTTGTTTATGATTTCCTTTGCTGTGCAAAAGCGTTTAAGTTTCATTAGGTCCCATTTGTTCATTTTTGTTTTTATTTCCATTTCTCTAGGAGGTGGGTCAGAAAGGATCTTGCTGTGATTTATGTCATAGAGTGCTCTGCCTATGTTTTCCTCTAAGCGTTTTATAGTGTCTGGCCTTACATTGAGGTCAGACACTACTGTACATTTAATGGATTAAATCCATTTTGAGTTTATTTTTGTATATGGTGTTAGGGAGTGTTCTAATTTCATTCTTTTACATGTAGCTGCCCAGTTTTCCCAGCACCACTTATTGAAGAGGTTGTCTTTTCTCCATTGTATATTCTTGCCTCCTTTATCAAAAAGATGGTGACCATATGGGCATGGGTTTATCTCAGGGCTTTCTATCCTGTTCCATTGATCTATATTTCTGTTTTTGTGCCAGTACCACACTGTCTTGATTACAGTAGCTTTGTAGTATAGTCTGAAGTCCAGGAGCCTGATTCCTTCCGCTCCGTTTTTCTTTCTCAAGATTGCTTTGGCTATTCAGGGTCTTTTGTGTTTCCATACAAATTGTGAAATTTTTGGTTCTAGTTCTGTGAAAACTGCCATTGGTAGTTTGATAGGGATTGCTTTGAATCTGTAGATTGCTTTGGGTAGTATAGTCACTTTCACAATGTTGATTCTTCCAATCCAAGAACATGGTATATCTCTCCATCTGTTTGTATCATCTTTAATTTCTTTCATCAGGGTCTTATAGTTTTCTGCATACAGGTCTTTTGTCTCCTTATGTAGGTTTATTCATAGGTATTTTATTCTTTTTGTTGCAATGGTAAATGGGAGTGTTTCCTTAATTTCTCTTTCAGATTTTTCATCATTGGTGTATAGGAATGCAAGAGATTTCTGTGCACTAATTTTGTATCCTGCTACTTTACCAAATTCAATGATTAGCTCTAATAGTTTTCTGGTAGGATCTTTAGGATTCTCTCTGTATAGTATCATGTCATCTGCAAACAGTTTTACTTCTTCTTTTCTGATTTAGATTCCTTTTTTTTTTCTCTGATTGCTGTGGCTAAAACTTCTAAAACTATTTTTAATAATAGTGGTGAGAGTGGGCAACCTTGTCTTGTTCCTGATCTTAGATGAAATGGTTTCAGTTTTTCACCATTGAGAATGATGTCAGCTGTGGGTTTGTCATATATGGCCTTTATTTTTTTGAGGTAGGTTCCCTCTATGCCTACTTTCTGGAGAGTTTTTATCATAAGTGGGTGTTGGATTTTGTCAAAAGAATTTCCTGCGTCTATTGAGATGATCATATGGTTTTTATTCCTTAATTTGTTAATGTGGTGTATCACATTGATTGATTTGTGTATATTGAAGAATCCTTACATTTCTGGGATTAACCCCACTTGATCATGCTGTATGATCCTTTTAATGTGTTGTTGGATTCTGTTTGCTAGTATTTTGTTCAGGATTTTTGCATCTATGTTCATCAGTGATATTGGTCTATAATTTTCTTATTTTGTGATATCTTTATCTGGTTTTGGTATCAGGGTGATGGTGGTCTCGTAGAATCAGTTTGGGAGTGTTCCTCCCTCGGCAGTATTTTGGAAGAGTTTGAGAAGGATAGGTGTTAGCTCTTCTCTAAATGTTCAATAGAATTCGCCTGTGAAGCCATCTGGTCCTGGGCTTTTGTTTGTTGGAAGATTTCTAATCACAGTCTCAATTTCAGTGCTTGTGATTTGTCTGTTTATATTTTCTATTTCTTCCTGGTTTAGTTTCGGGAGGTTGTGCTCTTCTAAGAATGTGTCCATTTCTTCCAGGTTGTCCATTTTATTGGCATACAGTTGCTTGTAGTAACCTCTCATGATCCTTTGTATTTCTGCAGTGTCAGTTGTTACTTCTCTTTTTTCAGTTTTAATTCTGTTGAGTCTTCTCCCTTTTTTTTAATTGATGAGTCTGGCTAATGGTTTATCCGTTTTGTTTATCTGCTCAAAAAAACAGCTTTTAGTTTTATTGATCTTTGCTATTGTTTCCTTCATTTCTTTTTCATTTATTTCTGATCTGATCTTTATGATTTCTTTCCTTCTGCTAACTTTGGGTTTATTTGTTCTTCTTTCTCTAATTGCTTTGGTGTAAGTTTAGGTTGTTTATTTGAGATGTTTCTTGTTTCTTAAGGTAGGATTGTATTGCTATAAACTTCCGTGTTAGAACTGCTTTTGCTGCATCCCATAGGTTTTGGGCCATTGTGTTTTCATTGTCATTTGTTTCTAGGAATTTTTGACCTTCCATGTGTTTATATTTTTTACAGTTTTTTTCCTGTAATTGATATCTAGTCTCATAGCATTGTCATCGGTAAAGATACTTGATATGATTTCAGTTTTCTCTAAATTTACCAAGGTTTGATTTGTGACCCAAGATATGATCTATCCTGCAGTATGTTCCATGAGCACTTGAGAAGAAAGTATATTCTGTTGTTTTTGGATGGAATGTTCTATAAATATCATTTAAGTCCATGTTGTTTAATGTGTCATTTAAAGCTTGTGTTACCTTATTTATTTTCATTTTGGATGGTCTGTGCATTGGTGAAAGTGGGTTGTTAAAGTCCCCTAGTATGATTGTGTTACTGTCAATTTCCCCTTTTATGGCTGTTAGCATTTGCCTTAAGTATTGAGGTGCTCTTATGTGGGGTACATAAATATTTACAGTTGTTTATCTTCTTCTTGGATTGATCCCCTGATCATTATGTAGTGTTCTTCTTTGTTTCTTGTAACAGTCTTTATTTTAAAGTCTATTTTGTCTTTTACGAGTATTGCTATTCCAGTTTTCTTTTGATTTCCATTTGCATGGAATATCTTTTCCCATCCCCTCACTTTCAGTCTGTACGTGTTCCTAGGTCTGAAGTGGGTCTCTTGTAGGCAGCATATATACCAGTCTTGTTTTTGTATCCATTCAGCCAGTGTTTTTCGTTTGGTAGGAGCATTTAATCCATTTATATTTATGGTAATTATCAATATATATGTTCCTATTACCATTTTTAAAATTGTTTTGGGTTTGTTTTTGTAGGTCTTTTCCTTCTCTTGTTTTTCCTGCCTCGAGAAGCTCCTTTAGCATTTGTTGTAAAGGTGGTTTGGGGGTGCTGAAATCTGTTAACTTTTGCTTGTCTGTAAAGGTTTTAATTTCTCTGTCGAATCTGAATGAGATCCTTGCTGGGTAGAGTAATATTGGTTGTAGTTTTTCCCTTTCATCACTATAAATATGTCCTGCCACTCCCTTCTGGCCTGCAGAATTTCTGCTGAAAGATCAGCTGTTCACCTTATGGGGATTCCCTTTTGTGTAATTTGTTGTTTTTCCCTTGTTGCTTTTAATATTTTTTCTTTGTATTTAATTTTTGATAGTTTGATTAATATGTGTCTCGGCATGTTTTCTTTGGGTTTATCATGTGTGGTACTCTCTGCACTTCCTGGACTTGATTGACTATTTCTTTTCCCCTGCTAGGGAAGTTTTCAACTAGAATCTCTTCAAATATTTTCTCAGACCCTTTCCTTTTCTCTTCTTCTTCTGTGACCCCCATAATTTGAATGTTGGTGTGTTTAATGTTGTCCCAGGGGTCTCTGAGACTGTTCTCAATTCTTTTCATTCTTTTTTCTTTATTCTGCTCCCTGGCAGTTATCTCCACCATTTTATCTTCCAGCTCACTTATCCATTCTTCTGCCTCAGTTATTCTACAACTGATTCCTTCTAGAGTATTTTTAATTTCAGTAACTGTGTTGTTCATCACTGTTTATTTGCTCTTTAGTTCTTCTAGATCCTTTTTAAATGTTTCTTGTATTTTCTCCATTCTGTTTTCAGGATTTTGGATCATGTTTACTATCATTACTCTGAATTCTTTTTCAGGTAGTTTGCCTATTTTGTCTTCATTTATTTGGTCTTGTAGGTTTATACCTTGCCCCTTCGTCTGTAACATATTTTTTTGTCATTTCAATTTTGTTTTTTCTTTTTTCATGAGTGGTACTGTATTCTTGTCTTACTGGTTGTTTGGCCCGAGACGTCCAGCACTGGAGTTTCCAGGCGTTTCGATAGAGCCGGGTCTTGGTGCTGAGATGAGGACCTCCGGGAGGCCTTACTCTGTTTAATATTTCCTGGGGATGAGGTTCTCTTTTAGTCCAGTGGTTTGGACTCAGAGCTCCCACCACAGGAGCTCAAGTCCAACCTCTGATCTGGGAACCAAGATCCTGCAAGCTTCATGGTGTGGTTAAAAAATCTAATAATAAATTTAAAAAAAGAAAGAAAGAGAAAAAGTAGCAGTACAATATCAAACAATAAAAAACAAAATAAATTAGAAGGATAAACTATATATTAGGAAAAATAAAACTATAATTGAAACAACTGCAACAAAGTAAAATAAGACCCCAACAGAATAAAGAAAAAAAAAAGTGGGAAACAAGCCAAAAGGAGAGAACAATAACAAAGTATAAAAAATAAAATAAAATTAGAAAAATAAAAGATTTATTAGGCAAAATAAAAATATAAAAGAATCAACAACAATGAATCAACAAGGTAAAACAGAACCCCAATCTAAAAATGGAACAAAGAAAACAAAAAGCCTTGGCTATGGTGGCAGAGTTTAGGTGGGCGTGGAACTTAGGCACGGGTGGGTTTAGTGTTGGATGGGACCTAGGCAGGTGGGGAAGGTGATGTTTGAGCGTGGGGTGGGGTCTAGGCTAAGGATCCACGTAACCAGAAAAGGCTCTGGTGGTGGGACCTAGGCAGGGTGACATTCAAGCGTGGGGCAGGGCTTCTTCTTAGGACCTGCACGGAAGCAGAGAGGTAGCACGTCCAAAGTAGGGCCTCTGGAGTGTGGAGTTCCGGAGTTTGGAGGTAGGGCTCTGGATGAGGGTGTGTGGGTGGGGTTTAGGCCCAGCGTGTTGGAGGGGATCTCTGAGTGTAGAGGTAGGACCCTGGGTGGGGGTGTAGGCACGCGGCTTGGGCTCTGCACGGCAGGAGGGAGGCTCTGAGGGCAGAGGATTAGGCCTGGGAGCCCAACAGGCTCCCTGGTGCCTAACTGAACAGGAAAGTCACTGGCCACATCCCCTTCTGTTCCTTCATGCCCCCCAACACTGTCTCCCCCAGGGTCTCCCCCGTCCCTGCTGGACCCCTAACATGGTTGGGTCCCGCTGGGTGTAGGAACTCCTCCCCTCCCCCAGCCACCTCTCAGGGGTGCTAGTCCTGGAGATCAGACCTTTACTTTTGCTCTCCCTTCCCTCCCTCCCACTCCCTCAAGACTCACGTGGCTGGAGGGGGCCTCGGTGGGCAGAGGATCAGGCCCAGGATCTCAGCAGCTTCCTGTGGCCAAAGTGGGCAGGGGAAACCTGGCCATGCTCCCTTTTGATCCTCTGCCTTCCCAATGGTTCCCCAATTTCCCCCTTTGGGTGTTGGGATCCCTTCCCCTCCCCCAGGCACCCCTCAAGGGCGCCAGTCCCACCTCCACTTATCCTTCCCCGTCACTCCCCCCATGCCCCACATCCTACCTGGTCGCTGGGTGTTCCTCCCATCCCCTTAGGTGTCCATGATCTGCCACCAGTGCTTGAGGTGCCCTAGTTGTGCAGAGACGCGAATTCCATGTCCTCCTAGTATGCCATCTTGACTCTGCCCCCGTGGGTCTTTTTCTTCTCTTGTGTTTCCCACTTAGAGAAGTTTCTTAGCATTTATTGTAAAGCTGGTTTGGTGGTGCTGAATTCTCTTAGCTTTTGCTTGTCTGAAAAGCTTTTGACTTCTCCATCGAATCTGAATGAGATCCTTGCTGGGTAGAGTAATCTTGGTTGTAGGTTTTTCCCTTTCATCACTTTGAATATGTCCTGCCACTCCCTTCTGGACTGCAGAGTTTCCACCGAAAAATTAGCTGATAACCTTATGAGGATTCCTTTGTATGTAAGTTTTTGTTTTTCCCTTGCTGCTTTTTTTTTTTTTTTTAAATATTTATTTATTTATTTATTTTTGGCTGTGTTGGGTCTTCATCGTTTCTGTGCGAGGGCTTTCTCTAGTTGTGGCAAGTGGGGGCCACTCTTCATCACGGTGCATGGGCCTCTCACTATCGCAGCCTCTCTTATTGTGGAGCACAAGCTCCAGACGCACAGGCTCAGTAGTTGTGGCTCACGGGCCTAGTTGCTCCGCGGCATGTGGGATCTTCCCAGACCAGGGCTCGAACCCGTGTCCCCTGCATTGGCAGGCAGATTCTCAACCACTGCACCACCAGGGAAGCCCTCCCTTGCTGCTTTTAATATTTTTTCTTTGAATTTAATTTTTGTTAGTTTGATTAATGTGTGTCTTGGTGTGTTTTTCCTAGGGTTTATCTTGTATGGGACTTTCTGTGCTTCCTGGAATTGGGTGACTATTTCCTTTCCCATGTTAGGGAAGTTTTCAACTATAATCTCTTCAAATATTTTCTCAGACCCTCTCTTTTTCTGTTCTTCTTCTGTGACCCCTATAATTCGAATGTTGGTGCATTTAGTGTTGTCCCAGAGGTTTCTGAGGTTGTCTTCAATTCTTTTCATTCTCTTTTCTTTATTCTGCTTCTCAGCAGTTATTTCCACCATTTTGTCTTCCAGCTCACTTATTCGTTCTTCTGCTTCAGTTATTCAGTTACTGATTCCTTCTAGTATATTTTTCATTTCAGTTATTGTGTCGTTCATCTCTGTTTGTTTGTTCTTTACTTCTTCTAGATCTTTGTTAATCATTTCTTGTAGTTTCTCAATCCGTGCTTCCATTCTATTTCCAAGATTCTGGATCATCTTTACTATCATTACTCTGAATTCTTTTTCAGGTAGATTGCCTATTTCCTCTTCATTTATTTGGTCTTATAGGTTTTACCTTCTTCCTTCATCTGTGACATTTTTTTTTGCCATCTCATTTTTTTTTGTATGAGTGGGATTGTGTTTCTGTCTTACTGGTTGTTTGGCCTGAGGCTTCCAACCCTGGAGTTTGTAGGCTATTAGGTAGAGCTGGGTCTTGGTGCTGAGATGAGGAACTCCGTGAGACCTCACTCTGATGAATATTCCCTGGGGTCTGAGGTTCTCTGTTAGTCCAGTGGTTCAGACTCGGAACTCCCACTGCTGGAGCTTTGGCCTGACTTGGGCTCGAGAACCAAGATCCAACAAGCCATGTGGGGCAGCGAAAAAAAAAAAAGAAAGAACAATAACAAAGTAAAAAATAAAATTAGACTAGGAAGCTAACAGATATGTTAGAAAGAATGTAAAAATAAAAATATAGATGAATCAACAACCAGGAGGTACATCAGTACCACAATAGAAAAAAGAGGAGGAAGGAGAAGAAAAAAAAAAAAAAAGGAGGGGGGGAAGGCCTTGGCTGTGGAGAGTGGGGCCTAAGCAAGGGTGAGGTTTGGGTGGTGGGTGGGGCCAATGCTCAGGACCCACAGGGCTGGAAAAGGCCCTGGGGTCTGTGGGGGGTAGGGCTTATGCTCAAGGAACAGAAGGGGCTCAGTCGTGCCCCTCACCCCTGGTCTCAGAGGACAGGGGACCTCACCTGGGAGCCCAGCAGGTTTCCTGGGCTCAAGTGGGTGGGGCAAACGCCCCCCTCTCCTCTCCTGCTCCTCTGGTCTGGGAGGGCCCCTCCCCCCTCCCTCTCCTGATCTCCCCAGCCTCTCTACTATGCCCCCAATGACCCACGCAGCCTGGAGGGGGCTCTGGAGGGCAGGGGATCGGCCTGGGACCTCAGCAGCTTCCCTGTGCCCGAGTGGGTGGGGCAAATGCTCTCCACTCCCTCGCTCCTCCTGGATGGCTCCTCCCTCCTGCCTCTTCTGTTCTCCCCTCAGCCTCCTTCCTATGCCCCCAAGGACCCATGTGACCTGGAGGGGGCTTTGGAGGGCAGGGGATTGGCCTGGGAGCTCAGCAGGCTCCCCACGCCCAAGTGGGTAGGGCAATCTCCCTTGCTCCTCTCCTTCTCCTCCCAGAGGGCCCCTCCCGCCTGCCACTCCTGATCTCCTCAGCCTCCCTCCTATGCCCCCAGCACTCATGTGGCCTGGATGGGGCTTTGGAGGGGGGGTACCGGATTGGGAGCTCAGCAGGCTCCCCTGCCTGAGTGGGCCAGACAATCGCTCTCTGCTCCTCTTCCACTCTTCCCAGAGAGTCCCTTGCAGAGTCCCTCCTCTCCTGATCTCCCCAGCCTCAAGGATGCTGATCCTGTCTGGCCTCCACTTCTGCTCCCCCCTCAGTCCCCCTACATCCTACTGGCTCACTTTGGGGTTCCTCCTGTCTCCTTGGGCATCAGAGTCCCCCACCAGCAGCCAGCAGCGTCCCCTGCTCTGTGTCTTCCCACACTGCCGTCTTGACTCCGCCTGATATACCACAGTTTATCTAACAAATCCTAACTTGATGGGAATTCACATTCTTTCACTTGTTTAATGATGTGATAAATGTTCTTATGACTATAGTCTTGGACACCTCTTAAGCACTCCTTTAGATCCTTTCATTCTTACCTGTCTTTACTTCAGACACTTCTGAGACAACCACTCTGGTACAGACTCTGACCAGCTTCATACAGATGCAACAAGATAGCATCTTGCCTTGGTTATCTGTGATGAACCTTTCATGTCCCATCCCAGGAACTCTCCATTGACTCTAAGTCATGGGATTCCAAGGAACACCTTGGTGCCCACACCTCAATGGATGAAATTTTAACCAATAGGAATGAAAACTGGTGGATATATGCATATCACTTTTCTATCCCAGGATGGACAGACCTAATATGAATTTCATAAGGTTTCTCAGATGGTCCTACAGGACTTAGCAACCAGCTGTCCACAGTGATTTTCCTCTTTCTCTTTTTTACTTCTTTTATCCAAACTTTTCCAAATAAAGCACATATACATAAGCCTTTGTTTTAGGTTTTGCTCTGTGGGGAAAACAAATCAAGAAAGATGGTATCAGGGGGACTTCCCTGGTGATCCAGTGGTTAAGATTTTGCCTTCCAATGTAGGGGGTGCGGGTTCAATCCCTGGTCAGGGAGCTAAGATCCCACATGCCTTGGGACCAAAAAACCAAAACATAAAACAAGTAATAATGTAACAAATTCAATAAAGACTTTAAAAATTGTCCACATGAAAAAAATCTTAAAAAAAAAAAGAAAAGAAAGATGGTATCAGGAATGACCTTAGAAATCAGATCTTCACAATAGGATTTTGGAGTTGGATTATTCATTGGTCAGACCTTAATGAGCGCACACACACACAGACACACACACACACACACACACACACACACAGATGATAGAATCCCTGTTATGCAACAGCATCACAATTACTAAGGCTTTCTCCTTTGATTGATTGAGATGAGGTATAGGTAGAAGGTGAAACAACTGAGTAGTATGGGGACAATTATAACTATAGCTATTATAATTATAAGGATTGTGGAATAGGCTAGTTTTTGTTAACTATGCTAGAAACCTTCAAAAACATGAAGCCTCATTATAGCCAATCATCAGCTCTAGCAAACTGTGAAACTCAGAGATGGCAGCTTTGCAGGAGAGTCTCATCTCCTTCAGCTACAGGGTCCTCTGGGCTAAAAGTCAGGCTCAGGATACAATTGTAAGGGTGGCAGAGTTTAAGTAAGATTATGAGGCAGCATCTAGACAAATCTTCTACAGCAGAATCAGGGCCCATATAGGTTAAGGGTTGGAGCTAAGAACTAAAATGAGAACATCTGGATGGAAATGCCAGAGATTCACAAAACCTCATATTCTCCTAAACCTGCCATTTTGCTAAAACAGCCGGAAGAGCAGACTCTTCCCTTGCAGGGAAAACCTGCAATGACCTCACCTGAGGCTGGGGCCTTAGAAGATGATGCAAGACCTGCCCTTGAAATGCTTCATTGCCTACAGGACAATAACCGGGGTCAAATCTCTGAGTGGCTATCATGTACAGTTCCTGATCTTGGGAGAAATAGCTTAAACACCAAGAAATTGCAGGACCTGAATAATATATATTAGCAGAATTCAGGACAACATGTAGAAATGGCTCATAAGCCTGGATAATAGAGTTGTTGAAATAAAAATCTGGTTTGGGGAGAATTTTTGACATAAGGGTACACATCCATAACCCATAACTCAGAATTACAAGTCTTGTCAGGTATATCTGGAGCTGGTCTTAATAATCTCCTGGGATGGCTCCTTGACACTTATCCTAAAGGAAATGAGATGACTATATTTGCCAGAATTTCCTTGGAATGGTATTAATAAAGTAGTCAAAAGTCATTCATAGAGGAGGAAATAGAAAAAATGTATTTATCATGTGAGTCCAGAGAATGCATGTAACAGATTATATTTTCCAAAGATGACCAAAACATTATCTCTTATCCCACATGTTGTTATAGAAACTTGGCCCTCTCCTATCAAGAGGTGGGAGTTTGAATCTAGGCAGGTTTGAGACTTCTTCTACGAATAGAATGCAGCTGAATTGACACTATAAGATTTCTGAGGTTAGGTTACTAGTTAATCTACTGTATACATGCCATCACACTAATTGAACTTAGTGAGGAGCTGATTCCCTAGAAAGATCCATGGCTGTCCAGGGTTGGATAATAAAACCCACAAAAATTCAAGACCCTGCTACATTCATAAATTTTGTAGGGGCTCATTGATCTGGGGCATGTTAGGATATCCTCTTCAAGTAAAGATATGAACATGTGGCCCTACGTCAACCACTCTGTTGCACCTATACCTCTTCATCATTTCAAACCTATTGCCTCAAGGGTGTGGAGGGTCTTCTCTATAGACCAACTATAGAAGAGGAGGAGGAAAGTAATTGAGACTGGTTCACAGATAGGTCAGTACAATATTTTGATGTTAGCTAAAAATGAACAGATGCTGTGTTATAGCACCACTGAGTGATAGCCTAAATGACACTGGTGCAGGAAAATTCTCCCAGTGGGAAGACTATGAGAAGTACACTTGGCTGTTCAATTCTAATGGAAGGAAAAGTGACCTAAGGTAAGGACATATATGGAGCCCTAGGCAGTGGCAAATGGTTAGGCTGGTTTTCCAGTGATCTAAAAAGAACAAGTTTAGAAAATTGACGACAAGTAAATCTGTGAAAGAGGCATATGATTGGACCTATCACACTGGGCACAAAGCATGGGGATATGTGTCTGACATCAGTGCCCTACATAGCACATCCACCATAAAGAATAGGGTGACTTATCCTGTGGATATCAACTTGACTCCCTCCTAAGCTGTGCTAATGCTTAGGAATGCAGTGACTATAGGGGCAGTGGCAGAGACTATGTGTGAACCCAACAAAACAGCCTCCCTTTCATCGGTATTGACCTCACTACGGCCACTGCTGAATGACCAAGCTGCCAGCAGCAAAGATCAACAGGTGATATAGCATCATTCCTTGAGGAGATAAGCCAACCAGTTTTTGGCAGGTTGATTACATTAGATCTCTTTCCACTCTGAGCGCCAAGTGCTGGCTATGGATTAGGGAAATTTTGAGCTGGTAGTGAAGAAGGGAAATGATAAATAGCAATCACAATCTCAGGACCAGCAGCAGCAGTGGAGATCCTAAGGTGTTTTACTTTTGTTTTGCTTTTGTTTGCTCATTTTTCACTCATCTTCTTTTATTAAGTCTTTGGAGAGACTGCAGCTGTCCTTCGCTTTGCAGGGGTTTCTAGCAAATTTGACTTGTATTTCTCCTCTTTCAGAGAAGCAGGGAGGGCAACTTATCCTCACCCAAAATGAAGCCCCCATATCATAGTAGGGGAGATGTATGTAATGGAAGACACAAGCTGACCTCAGTGTTGCAAGAGATGGACCTCGTTGGATGTCTCCTATGCACTACATCAGGTCCTCTCAGCCTCATATTCCAGACAATTCAAGGGCATTGATCAGTTTCAAACAGGTGCAACCTGAGAGCATCTCACCACAGGCCCAGGTAGAATGACCCTCAGCTGACTGAGAGGGTGGGGGATAGGCAGGAGCTGTTCAAGTGCAACCTGGAAAGTGGTAGGGCTGACTCCCTGTGGGATGGACCTTGCCTGATGAGAGATGGGACCAGGTGCATAAATGTACCTTTGGATGGAAAGCCTGAGACATATTTCATATGGCTTCCCAGATGGTCTATGTGGTATCAGACAACCTCTTGCTCATAATAGTGACTGAATCAATAATGCAGCCTTGTGCTGGCTCTGCTTTCCTTCCTTTGCTCTCCTGTCCTCTCTCCTGCTCCCTGGGGTAATGCTCCAATAAAGGACTCACCCACAAAGCTTTGTTTCAGGGTCTGCATGAGGTGGGGGTCACACAGGCAAAGACACTAAATTTCTTCACATATTTATGTTTCCTTAGTATAGGTTCCTGTATCTGGAATTGCTGAGTCAAATCACATTCTTTTTTTTTGTTTGTTTTCTTTATTGGAGTATAGTTGATTTACAATGTTGTGTTAGTCAAAGTACATCCTTAAGGCTCAGATGCATTTTGCCAAACTTGCTCTCCAGAAAGAGGTTGCAGTTCGCTGTCCTGTGTTCACTTTCATGAGGAATATATGAAAGTGACTATTTCCTCACATACTGATTGGAGTTATTTTTACTATTCTGTAACTCGATGTGTAAAAATGGCGTATCTTTGTCTTAATTTTTATTTTTCTGTGTAAGAATAAATTTGGACTTTATTCAGTAAGCATGCGCTTATTGCCCACTTGTTTATATTTGGAGAAGTTTATATCCTTTGTCAGTGTACTATCCATTTTTGTGTAATTCCAAGAGCCCCTTATTCATTAAAGTTATGAATAAATCCATTATCTTTTGCATATGGTGAATGTATTTTTCCTGTTTGTTTGCTTTTTAATTTTGCTTTATGATGCTTTTAGACATACCCACATTTATTGTTGTTTTGGAGGACTATCTCACTGATCTGACTCTTTCTGTATCAGAGTCATAATGTTTTATCATGACAGTTTTAGAGTATTTTAATATCTTATAATACAAGCCTCCTATTTTCTGTATTTAATTTAAAACTTTTTTGGCTATTCTTATACAATCATTCTTTCTAAAATCCCACTGGCATGTTGTATTTAACAAGTGACTGCACATCTGAACTAGGTGTTCACATGTCTTTTTCATTTTGACTTATTTACACTATAAATTTTAGCAATTTAGTCTAAAATTAAACAATTGTTTAATGTCTCAAGTAAACTCAAATGGTCTTTTTCTTTCTATTCCCATTATTGCTCCCTTACTTTGGACCCTTATCGTTTTTGTATCTGGTTTATTATAATAGTCACCTGAAAAGACTCACTACCATACAATCTTGCCTGTTCTCCAAAACCATAGTGTTTTCTTCAAAGAATCAAGTCTGATGAGTTTTCCTGGTTCTCCACACCCTTCAGTATGAAGTCCATTAGCATAGTGTACAAGGTCCTTTTATAATCTAGTCTTTGGATATCTTTCCTACCCCATCCTTCACCATTTCTTCTCCTCTCTCCCATCCCAACCTAAAGTGGACCCCTTTAGCTGTTCCCAGAATAGGCAATATCCTCTGCCTTTGGTGCCTCTGCTCAGGCTGCTGCTTCTGTAAGAAAACTTCTTATCCTTTCACTGTTCCTCTTTGCCTGTCTAATATCTATTCATGATACTTGGCTCAGCCTTCATCTCTAAGATGCCGTTCTTTATCCAAGTTTCAATTTATTTTCTTTCCTATGTATTCCCAACACATCTCATACACACCGCCATTTTTGCAATGCTCATACTCCATGGTCATTGCTGCCAAATCTTCGGAGCCAAGGATGATGGTTCTTGTTACGTTTGTATCTCCAGAGTCTGGCATATAAAAGTCAGTTAATATATTGTATAATGATTGATAGAATGAATATCTCTTAGTTTCCACATCTGAAAGATGAGGATGATATTTCAACTGAACAATGTTATATAATGGTAAAATTAAATATGTATATGAGATGGCTTTGAACACTGTTAAGTGGTATACAAATACAAGGTGAGAATCAAAGATACAAAGTTATATTCCCAAATGATTAGAGAAAGTTGTTACTTCCTAGATTAAAGAAGAAAATACAACCATTTACATACTGAATTTTGTTTAAAACACATTGATTCTCAAGGATAATTTTGAGTTTATATACATTTTATTTGGGATTTTTTCATTAGTAGGTAAAAATGTGCTTAGGATATATAATCACAGTTATTTCCACCTAACCTTTATATTTTGTGACATCCTCAAGTTCAGAAACTTTCCTTTGTTAAAAGGTTATATTCTACCAAATTTCTTTTGCAAAGTAGTTTTATCAATTGCCTCAAAATAAGAAATCATTTATATATATTTTTTACAACATGAAAACTGTGGATATATTCACTTGGGAATGCTTTTAAAGGGCAAGTCTGCATTCTAAATAACAAGTTACATGTATTAAATGAGTATAGTAAAAATCAGAATGTCTGATCATAAATGTCTAAAGTTGCTGACAGTCTTACTACATAAAAAAAGGACAATGCAGTGGAAAGCTTTTGCAGCTGCCCATTAAAAAGCAGTTTATAAATGGACTAAAAAATTGTGATCTCCTAAAAAAAATTTTTTTAAATTGAAGACAAGTTTTTATGTTAACAAATGTACCAAACTGATTTATAGAGGTTATTCAATTTTGCTGAAAACTTTTAAATATTTTTCATTAGTAATACATGTACATATGCTTGTTTTAATATAACTTTCATTTTATAATTCTTTAAAAGTTACTTTAATGAAACATGAGTATGATACATTTATTAGAGGCAAGGTTTGTTTAAACACAAATATATAACTTAAGAAACAGGAGGGGAGATCTGAATCCTGGGCCCATTTTATACATATTTATTGACTAAACATTTATCTAAAACATTCAGAAAATTTTCATAAGTGTTCACTTCCAATTTTCTTTGATTATGATCTTCTAAAAATGTATACTTCTCATATTAAATTTTACTTTTTTTATTTTATTTTTATTTTTTGGCTGCGTTGGGTCTTCGTTGCTGTGTGCAGGCTTTCTCTAGTTGCAGCGAGCGGGGGATACTCTTCGGTGTGTTGCGGGGGCTTCTCATTGCGGTGGCTTCTCTTGTTGCGGAGCATGGGCTTTAGGCGCGCGGGCTTCAGTAGTTGTGGCACGTGGGCTCAGTAGTTGTGGCTCGCAGGCTCTAGAGCACAGGCTCAGTAGTTGTGGTGCACGGGCTTAGTTGCTCCGCGGCATGTGGGATCTTCCTGGACCAGGGCTCGAACCCTTGTCCCCTGCATTGGCAGGCAGATTCTTAACCACTGTGCCACCAGGGAAGCCCTAAATTTTACTTTTTTTTTTTTTTTTAATTTTCCAATTTTTTTTTTTTAATTTATTATTTATGGTTGTGTTGGGTCTTCGTTTCTGGGCGAGGGCTTTCTCTAGTTGTGGCAAGCGGGGGCCACTCCTCATCGCAGTGCGCGGGCCTCTCATTATCGCGGCCTCTCTTGTTGCGGAGCACAGGCTCCAGACGCGCAGGCTCAGTAATTGTGGCTCATGGGCCCAGCCGCTCTGTGGCATGTGGGATCTTCCCAGACCAGGGCTCTAGCCTGCGTCCCCTGCATTAGCAGGCAGATTCTCAACCACTGCGCCACCAGGGAAGCCCCTAAATTTTACTTTTGAACTGCTTAAATTACTCTTATATTTTTGCTTCTTTTTAAATGTCTTAATATCTTAAACAACTGGCATTGCTTTGATCTCTCCTTTGAACTTCTTTGCTAATGTTAGATCTATGTATACTATATTTGAAGGAACAATTTTTATCTTTTTAAAAAATAATACATATATAATGTAACTTTTCTGTACAATGCTTACTTCAAAATGTCATGAATTAAAATAATAACAAAAAGAACAAAAAAAAAAGGAGAGACTTCCCTGGTGGTCCAGTGGTTAAGACTCTGCGCTTCCACTGCATGGGGCACAGTTTCAATCACTGGTGGGGGAATTAAGATCCCACATGCAGCGCAGCACAGCCAAAAAGAAAAAAAAAAATTTAATAAATTAAAACATAAAAATAAAATAATATATTCCTCAGGGAAAAGCAAAGCACTTCTGTTGGATATGTGGGAAAAGAGTAGGCAGTGGTTGTAATGAAGCTTCCAAATACTAAACTTCCCTTGCACTTATCAAGTCTCATCCGTCAACCTTTTTCATTTGTTTGTTTTCATTGCTCTTTCTGGCTTCCAGGGTTTGGAATTCACTTTCTGCAGGGCCTATAACCCCTTTTACACTTCATTCCTTCTGATTGATTCCCTCTCTTACAAAGTTTCCAGCCCTTTCTTGCTGCATCCTTACTACCAAAACACTTCATCCAACAGATATGAATGCAAACTTGCAGATGTGGCTGCACATCTGCACATAGCTTTCTACAAAGGAAAACAAAAATAGTAGGGTAGTGGAGGGTCTGATGTCTAATCAAAACCTAATAATCGTTCCTTTCTTGTTGATTTCCTCTTCAATACTAAATGTAAAAGTCAGACATGTTGGTACTCCAATGGACTCATGATAAATTAAAAAAATATTTTTTCATCATTTGACACTAGGCTTGCTGAAAGTAGTTTAGTATGCTGCTTCACTCCCATTTGAAATGCCAGCATGGAATTCTTAGCCTCATGGGTATGTTGTGGGATCAACACAACAGACTTGAGTATCGAGTTCATAAAAAGTGAACTTTGCATATTTTTAAATATACTTTTTACTTGTTAGGAAGCAAAAAAAAAAAAAAAAGATTAAAAAAATAAAATTGACAAAAGTCACATAATGTAAGGCTAAATACAGATTTCCAACAGAGAGTTTCCTGTACTATATATAATATGGACACTTTTTATCTTTTAAAAAACAAATATGTTCCTTAAAAAAAAAATACAACTGAGCTTCAAAACTTGCTTAGTGAGCAATACTTCAGAGAGCAAGTAAACAAACAATACCTCATGGAGTAAGAAAGAGAGAAATTATTTAAAACTTTCTTTACTCTTTTTTTTTTTTGGCTGCACCACACAGCCTGTGGGATCTTAGTTCCCCAATCAGGGATCGAACCTGTGCCCCCTGCAGTGGAAGCATGAGTCTTAACCACTGGACCACCAGGGAAGTCCTCCAAAACTTTCTTTACTCTTAATAACTGGTGTTATCAATTTTGAAAATCTGATGTACACGTCTCCACATTAGGAATAAACCTCTACCTCAAGAGATACACTTAAATGGACAAACTCTTGGCTGGCGGCAGGATGCCTCTCCTCCATCATCCAACTGTATTTCTCAGGCTCTTTCTCATCAGTGTCAAGGGACCTTTCTTAGTTACAACATTCCATCTATAGTCAGCGTACAACCTTCACAGGAAAGCTCTAAGTTCATGTTCCCCAAATGTTTAGACCCACACACCTTATAAGGCCTTTTCTCCTTATTTTCTGAGGTTCCTCAGGCAAGAGTCTTTTATCTACCTTTATTTTCTGTCATTTTAAAAATATGCTTTCTGTGTATCTTTTTTCTTCATAGTCAGATGGCAATGTTTAATGTTTAATGTAACTGTTGTTGTTGTTGATATATAATTTCCATGATATAAAATGCATGGACTTCAGGGGTAGAGTCAAAGGAGTTTGGCAACGAAGTTGTACCCATGTAAGCACTACTGAAATCAAGATGTAGAACTTTTCCATCACCTCAGATACTTCCCTTCTTCCCCTTTCCAGTCAACATCTCCCACCAGAGACCACCCAGGTTGTGATTTCTTTCACCTTAGATTATTTTACCTGTTCTAGAAGGCCATAAAAATGGAACCACAGAGTAGGTGTTCTTTTATGCGTTTCTTCTCTCAACTCAGCATAATGTTTTTATAGATTTTACTCTATATATCCATAGTTTTCTCCTTTTCCATCACTCAGTAGTATTCCATTGTATGAATATACCACAATTTGGTCATCCTGAAGGTAGACTTTTGAGTTGGTTCTAATGTTTTGCTACTATGCATAAAATTGCTATGAAGATGTTTATATGTCATTTTGTGGACATATGTTTTCATTACTTAGGGTAAATACCTCAGAGTGGTATTGCTGGTTCATAGGTTGGCTTTCTGTATATTTTAAATATAGTTTCTGTATATAGAATATGCTTTTTATTTCTGCAAATGGTTTTTTTTAAAGTGAAAATAGCTTTCTTTCTGATTAGCAAAATATTGTATGTTTAACATAAACAATTCAGACTATATATAACCCCTTTGCAACATATTTACTTCTCTTTATATTTTTTACAAAAATGGGAACTTACTCTAACCTGCTTTTTTCACTTAACATTTCATCTTAGAGATTCTATGTCCATACCCAGAGAACTGGTCTACTGTATATCCCTTAATGACTGAAGAGTATATCACTGTATAACCAGCATCTTAACTGGTTCATCCAATCCCTTATTTATTAACATTTAATTTGCTTTTCATTTTTATTATCTGAAACTATCTTACATGATTGTACTCACATTTTTTTCACCTATTGGACTATTTCTTTAGGATAAAATCTAATAAATAGGAAAACATACACATGCTTTTTTTAACACGTCACAAATTGCCACATTTCCCTGCACAGTATTTATACTGGCCTACTCTCTCCCCAACAGTGTGAGAGAGTACTTGTACATACTTGCATCCCCATATTGTCACCAATGCTGGGAATTTAGTGTTTAAAAAAAAAAAAATCAAATCAATGAAAACTGAGATTTTCATTATTTTATTTGAATTCCTTTTATTTCTAGTGAAATTGACTGTTTTCTGCCTTGGAGGTAATACTTAGAAAATATTTCTTGTTTATTCCTCATATGGCAATTTTTATGTGTACATGCATCCCTGGTGTCTCTTCCTCTTCTTATAGGGACAGCAGTCAGATTGAGTTAGGGCCCCATCCTTATGACCTCATTCCGTTAAATATCCCTTTAGAGGCCCTATCTCCACATACAGTCACATTAAGGCTTCAGGCTTCAACAAACAAATTTTGAGGATGTAGTGAAAAGGTGGCTATCTGCAAGCCAAAGAGTAAAGCCTCAGAAGAAACCAACCCTGCTTGCCCCTTGATCTTGGACTTCCAGCCTCCAGAACCGTGAGAAATAAATTTCTGTGGTTTAAGCCACCCAGTCTGTGGTATTTTGTTACCGCAGCCCGAGCAGACTAATACATTTCCTTGTATTAGGAAATGTAAAATTATTAATCTAAATTTTCTTCTGGTACCTTATGATCTTATTTTTTTCAATTTCAATCTCAATTTCAATCTTTTAATTTTAAAGTTAGGATTTATTTTGGGGGTAAATGGGAAGTAGAGTTTCAACTTTATACTTTTGCAAATGCTAAGTCATTTGTTCCAAAACATGTTTTGGAAAATCCATTCAATACATTGATTTGAATTGTCACCTATAATACTTGCTAAATTCCCACTTGTGTCTGATTCTGGACTCTTTAATCTCTTCCATTGATCTGCTTATTTATTCCAATGCTATTATTACACAATATCACACTGTTTCAATTGTTACATCTTAACAATATGGTTTAATACGTCTTTGATAAATTCCTACTCATTTCTCTTCTTTCTCAGAATGTTTCTAAATAATCCCACACATTTACTCTTCCAAATAAATGAGGATTGTCTTGTCATGTAAAAAACAAAACAAAACAAACGAAAAACAAACGGAAGGGATCTATGTGGTATACTTATTTACAAATAAATTTGTAGAAAATTCACACCCTTACAATATCTGTCCTCCCATCAAGGACATGCAATATCTCTCCATTTATTCTGATATCTTTTTATCGCCTTCATTTAGTTGGTTGGTTTCTGCTTTGTATTCACACAGATTTGTTATATTTCTCACTAAGTTTATTCTTGGCATCCTTTATATTGGTCCTGGACTTTGTATGGGAGATAAGATGCTCTGTTTTGTTGGTTTGAGTCTGAAATTTAGCCCTCCTTCTCAGGCCTGGCTTACTTCTAAAAACACCATTTTTGAAGAACTTTGATAGGCTTCCAATCAATTTTGTTCTTGAGAGCTCCATCATTTAAAACACAGAACCAGAAATTTTTAAAGAAGAGGCTTCTCCCTGCATCGCTACATCCACCTTGTCACTGATTCTCAATAGCTGCAAACGTGACCTCAGAACAGGCCTGCAAAGCTTTGGTTGCTTAGCAACAAATGGGACTAACTCCTCCTCTCCCCATTCTTCTAGAAATAAAGGCTTAAGCCTCAGGGCCCTGAAGGGAAACATCAGTTAGAACTCCTGGTAAAGGGCCTTTCTTCCTTAATCTGCTTTTGCTTATTTCCACAAGCCCATTCTGCATTCCAAGCTTTGGTCACAGGATGAATTTATAAAGGGAAGTCTCATCACGCATGGGAGGAAAACTGTACGGGAAAGTACTTCAGAGAGACCAGGGTTCCAAGAATTTACCATTCCCCCCGTTCTCCCGTATAACATTATTTTCTGTCAGGGTCTTAATCTTAACGAAAGAAACTTGGCTCAATAGAGGACTCTGCTGCTGTCACTTAGTGGTCTCTGAGCAGGAAGCAGGGGCAGAAACCACTTCCTGTTACAGGGTTAGACTATATCCATGCATTTCCCTGTCTGTCCCCCACCAGGTAGCCCAGGACAAGCTTCCTTCCATGTGTTTCTTTTCATGCTATACTTCATTTAAGGCTACAAGGAGTTACCAATTCACTCCAACAACACTCTTCCACTCTATTCATTTAATTCTCCAATTTTAAGAGATAAATCTGATCTTCTCCAAAACCTTTTTCAGCCAAGACACAAAGCACAGGCCACTAGCCAGACCATGACTTGATGGTCCGTGGTTAAGTGCCCATCTCTGATTCCATCAGTTGTAGCCAGGGACAGACCAGGGTCAAGGGATGAAGACCATGACCTTTATCCTGTGGTTGGGATAATATTACATGGACTAAATATTCCTAGGTAATAGCAATCAGCTTTTCTACCATACTGTCCATTTTAATTTTTGAGTCATTTTGTTTCAGCTGTCTTTCTTTTATACACCATAAAGACTGTTTTTGACTTAATTTGAGGGTTCACCTTTTAAATAAATGAGTTGTTTAAGCCCATGTTCATTTAGATTTAATAATAGTAGTATTTAATTTAATAATTTTAACTAAATGTATTAAATTATTTAATGTAATAAAAGCAATCACCCTTTACGGAACACAGTAAGTGCTAGGTACTGTCATAATCCCTTTTTATATAAGTGACATATTATCATTTAATCCTCACATGTAGGGTGTTTATTATCCTCATGTGATAGATGAGAAAACTGAGGCACAAACAGGTTAAGAGATGTGTTCAATAGCACACACCTAACAATAATCAGTGATCCAGGATTGGGACCCAGGGTAACTGACTGCAGAGCAAGCCTATTTCTGTCATCTTAGTTTCAGTTTTCCATGCTTTATGTTGTCTCCTCCATTTTTAATTTGTTGCCGTGGTCGCTATTTTCTTCTCCACCTCCTCTGGTCTCCTTACTTCTGTTCCTCTCCATTTCAGACCTACCCCTTCACAGGATGGGTATTCCCTCCTTCATCTGAAGGAACTCAGGCAACTATCAAAAAGCTGGATCAGAAAAACAAAGTGAGGAGGGGCTGGGTGCTCACTTTACATTCCAGGGATGCCAGCAGAAAGAGGCTCCAAGGCCCCATCCTTTCTGAGTCCGCCTGCAGCTCCATTCTTTGTCCCTCTGATTCCTGCCAGAATTTCCTTTATTTCCTGTAAGACTGTTATACTCTCCAAAAACTGGCACTTTCCTTTAATTTTCTTCTCAACTCTATTGGAAAGAAAATTTTGGACGTCTGTGATCTGCATCCACATAACAAGCATCCTCTCCCCCATTTCACTTCACCTTATCACTGTGGTTGCTTTACTTTGATCAAAGAGGTACTTTTTTGGTTGGGGGTAGAGTATACATCTTTATGCTGCCATCATTCTGGATTTGTTAGCTTCCTTGTGATTCATCCTACTTTAGATAATCTTTTATTCATTCCCATCTACATGAGAAATATTTTTCGGCTACCCAATATCATCATTCAAACTATGCCTAAATATTTTAGGAATGAACAATCAGCAAGAACGAATTGTTTCTGTACACAGACTCCATTTAACTAAGGCACCTAGAAACTAACGTTAAAGAAGAATAACAATAATGATAATAATAAATGGTAATGTTAATATTTTATATAATAAACTCATTAAGTATTTGTATAGATTATAAATTAATACTTATCTACCAGGAATCTAAATGTCATTATAAATGCTATGGATTTATCAAAAAATCCCGAGACCAGGAAAAACATTAAAAGAACATTAACCTGCTATATGGCACAAAGTTCACCAGTTTCTCGTTTATAGTTTGTATTCTGGGATGTAGGAACAAATTAGATCCTGGATGTCTGACAAAATTTCACCGACTCCAGTAAAAGTCAAGGGAAGTTTGCATGAGTCAGATCATGTACCTTAAGTTATTTAAACACTAAGTACACATTTGGACTAATAGATAGAAGAGAAATTGATTAAGGTCAAGCAGTTTATAATTAATATGTAGACCAATAAGCACTGCAGAAAGTTTAATTCGAAAAGCTATTCTAGAGTAGGGCAAAATAATTTAAAAATTAACTGGGAGAGCCCTCAATGAATCTTACATTTTATTGAAAAAGGTAAACAGAACAGTGTAACAATGTCTTCTTTTAAAGGTATAAACTACTAGCTGAAAAATGTTCATACTCCATGTGGAATCATCTGCCACAAAAATGCATTCCTGTGGTTCTGTTAATAAAAGTAGAAAAAAAATGTATATATATGTTCCATTAGTGTTTCAGAAACTAGTATAAGAAAAGCTTCTTAAGTCTCTCTGCTACAGAAATACAGCAGTAAAATAGTCTAAATATAATACTACTAGATCTCATAAAACACAGAATCCTTTCTCACCACTAAAGTCCTAAAAGGGGGATGAAACATCATCAGAATTATTTCTGGTTTTGAAAACATCAATTATGAAAACCATTAGGATTGTGTTTTTACCAGCAACTGCTTTCTACATATCTGGGAATTTGGTATAATTTTCACAAATGAGGTAGCTAATGCAGTTTTATGCTATAACTTACCTCAAAATAGTACCATACTTCTCAAGGAGTATCCTAGGTCTTGGAGATATTGAGTGCCACACAGGAAATTATATCTATGCTCTGCAGGAAAAAGAAAAAAATATCATAAGACATGTAAACCCATGAAAGGAAAGAGATGGAGCAGAGAGAACAAAGTGAACAGAAAGGAGATAAAAGTTCAAAAAGAGAAAAAATTATGACCTCTATTTGGCTAGAAAGTCATCCTTCTGGTTTTAATGTGAAGTATTTTCCATTGCTTCCTCATTATATTTCATACGTTTTCCAGACAAGAAAAAAATCACTTAAAAAATTATGGCATATGGCTGAAAGCTAACCTTTTGCCCTCAGTGAGGGGGCAATTAAATCAGACAGTGTTTAGCATCCAACTGTAACTCTCTGATCCTTACATTCACCTGATGACAAATCTGGTTCATGACTATTTGGAATATAATTTTTCTACACTGAATCATTTCCATAATAAATTATTGATACTTTTGTGGCTCTTTTTATTATACCTGAAATTATTCCTTTACTTAAAAAAATTAAGGTAGAATGAGCCGTCCATATTTGGAAAAGGATTTTTAAAAATCTTTTTAAACCTGGTAGTCTTAATTCTGAAGACTGATCAAAGTTAACATATTGATATTCTTTACACACCAAAATTGTCCTCCCCAAGACAATACCTGAAACATGTTCAACTTGGTCATTTCAAGGCAACCTGGTAATTTCTCTTGGAAAGACAACTCTTAAGCCACCCACACCCCAGCAGCTACATATAGTGTACAAAATTCTCAGCATGAAAGGCAGCATAAAGTAAATAAACAAAATGAAAAGGACCCAGAAAGAAAAACTGCTCCTGTTTAACAAACCAATGTCAGAATGGCCAGACAAGTAGTATAAGTGACTGACTAGGGTCTGTGTAAGTACACATGTGTAGCCTAGTGGGTAGTGGGTACTGTGGTAAATTAGAGAGAGCAAGTCCTGTCTGAAGGGGTAGTATGTAAAAATGTACATATTATATACATCTTTTATACAGAGCCATTCATTAACATTTATTAGCACTCTCATTCCTCAGTATCCTCATTTCAGTCCCATGGCTTTAAAATCATGATATACTAATGACAGCCCATGTTATATCCCCATCCAAACTACTCAGCTGAACTCCATATTATCATACCCAGCTACCTATTTAACATCTCCACTTGGACATGTACGAGGCATCTCAAACATAACACATTCTGGATCCTTGATTCTCCTCTAAAGTCCGAATAGAATCTTCCCACATTCTTTCCCAACTTAGTGAATGGCTCCACCACTTGTAGTTCTCAAGTCAAAACCTTCAGGTAGTCCTGATGCTTTCCCATCAGCAAGTCCTCTGGGTTTTACTTTAGAAATATTCTCAGAGTCGGACCACTCCTCACCGTGTCCATCATTACTGCTCTAACTGTATCTGTGTCCTGGACAATTGCAAATAGCCTCTTAATCGTCATCCTGTTTCCACTCTTGTTTCCTCATAGCCTCTTCTCCTTCTCCAGGCAGCAGATAGAGATTCTTTTAGATTTAAAAAAAAAAAAAAAAAAATTAAATTAAAGTGTCCCAGAGACATTTTGCCCCAAGATGATTTCAGCTGGGGGTGGGGAGGGGAAGGCATTTCAATACTCTTCTACCTCAGAGATTTGCCCTCTTTGTTTCATTACTCTGATGGACACCAAATATGCACCAAATATGCACATCAATCTCATCATGACCACTGCCCTGGAGCACCCTATCATTATCTGACATACTATATGTGTTCTCTTGTTAATTGTTTGTCTCATGCCTCTAGAATGAAAGCCCCAGAAGGGCAGGCTTTGTCTGTTTTCTTCACTGCTCTATCCAGATGCAAGAACAGCGCCAGGCACACAGTGGTTGCTCAATAATGGATGGATGGATGAATAAACAATTAAGATCTAAATCCAGGCATGTAATCCCAAAGTTTATGGTTTCACCATGAAACAGCTTGACTCCTAGAT
This sequence comes from Balaenoptera borealis, assembly GCF_965194805.1. Taxonomy (NCBI): domain Eukaryota; kingdom Metazoa; phylum Chordata; class Mammalia; order Artiodactyla; family Balaenopteridae; genus Balaenoptera; species Balaenoptera borealis. Next base: position 23,525,240 of record NC_138863.1, read on the forward strand.
AGTGCCAGGTCATGAAGGGCCTTAGGAGTTAAAACAAAAAGTTGCAATTCTATTCTGAGAGCAAGAAGTTATTGAAAGGTTTTTAAATGGAAGAGTGACACAACTAGATTCACATTTAAGAAGCTTACTTTGACAGCATCCCTGGAGAATATTTGGGGTGGAAGGAAACCACTTAGGAAGATTTGCAATAATCTCAGCAAGAGATACTTGTGGCTTGGAATAAGGTTTTGGAGATAGAGATGGAGAAAAAAGGACCAATTAGAAAGCTTTTTTTAAGATGGATTCATCAGGGACTGGTGACTGATTGGCTGTCGGAGGTAAGTGAAGTGAGGAGCTAAGGATAATATACATAGTTATGGGTGTCATTCTCTACAGTAGGTTTACTTGGGGGATAATTAGTTCAGTGTGGTCATGCTGAGTTTAGAGGACTGTAGGACAACCACATGAAGTTGTCATAAGGCTAGTAATAGAGAGGTCTAGCTTAGGGGTTTAGATTTTGGAATCATTTATTATATAGGTTATATTTGGAGCAGTTGAAGAGGAGATCATTCAAGCAGACCGTAAAGATAAGAAGTTAAAGAGAATTTAGGGAAAAAATATGAAGAAAAACATGCAAAAGACAGGCAGAGGAAGAAAAGCTTGCAAAGAATAAGAGGGATTGGTCAGCAGGTAAAAGCAAAAGGTATTGCTGTTTGCCCAGAAAGAACTAAAGCAGCATACTGAAGTGTCTAATATATTCTCAAGAAATAGTGCGTACCAGGAGAGTCTAAATCAAATTACACCATCATTCAGAAAAGCTAATGTGTAAAACCATCAGAACAGAGGAGTTGGACAGGCTGGAAAGACATAATGGGTTGATCAGTACAATATCATGCTTGGTATTAACTATGGTATGTGATAAATAAGCAATAACGGAGAGCAAGGTGCTGGGAAATATTGAGTAGAGAAATGATGACAGAGGAAATAAAAGAAAGGGAAATGAAATATCATACCAAGGCTAACAGCCTATATGCCTATTCTACCTCAATCTTTCCACGATATGCAGTTTACTTGTAACTGTGCAACACTTTGAAATGTCTGGAGATTGCTCCTTATCAGCATATGTGGGGAGGAGGGAGTTAGTTGGCAAACTTTTATGTGGGTTTCTCTGTACCTCTATGGTATACAGAGTCGTGTTGCTCACTGTTAATTCTTATGATAAAGAGGTAGTGATTCTAATAGCAAAATCAACTAATTTTCAATGATTGTTTCAGAGTATTATTGCAAGATCTCTGAGATTGCCCTTTGAACAATTGTAAATGCCATTTCTCAGCATAATTTTACATTATTGAGATACTCAGGATAAAGGCTGAGATTACTTTTAAAAATATGTCTTGTTTAGTAACAGTTCACGCTTATTGAGCAACCAGTACACACTTGGGAGTCTTTTAAGTGCTATACATGTATCAACTAATTTAACCTGCACAACATTATAAAGTAGATTTTATTATTATTATTTTGCCATTTCACAAATGAAGAAGCTGAAGCACAGGGAGTTCGAGTGTTTTGCTTGTTCAGTGGCACAGCAAGGAACTCTTACAGCCTGACTACAGTACCATGTTCATTTTCCTTTTGGGTTATTTTGCCTCAGTATTTTATCATGTTGGCCATTCGTCAATATTTATTTTTTGGTGAGCGCTAAATCTCAAACACCTCACCTCACAAAATGACACTGAATGTCATCTCCATCATTTTATATGATGCAGTATTAATTTTTTTATGTTGACAGTAGAAGCAAATTTTCTTGTGTTGCTGTTTGAAACTGAACAATCACACAGAAACTGAACTCAATAATGAAGCACTTACATATAGATTTTAATGTGAAATAAATATAAAATTGTGATCAATATTTAATCTCTTACAAATAATGGACTTATTTCCATTTCCTGGTGAGAAAACCTCAAGAGATATCCTCAGTTGACAGAAACGATGACTGGGAAGGAAACACAGCTAGGCAAGTATTCTCCAGAGTAGTTCCTGAATGCCTAGTCTCTCTGCACTGAAATCGTTTAAAGGATTAATAGCACACTTTCTAAGTTCATCTTCCTATATTTCCCTTTAGCTGCCATAAATTTCAAGTTTTCTGTAATTTCTTATACCTGGATCAATGTATTCACTGGCTGATAGGCATTTCTGACTATAATTTTATTCCTAGAGGATATTGATAATCTAGGTATATTATATTTTTAATATCTTATATGAAAAATACATTTAAATAAATTTCTACTTAAAATACAAACAAAATTAAGTATATATTTAATTTTAATATTTTCCATAACTGGACTTTAATGTCATGTGCATCTGATAAATATGGGTAAAATCATATATATAAAAGGTAAGATAAGAGTTTGTGGTGATTATGCCAGATAGCAAAGTCCCTCCCTGGTTAGATGTTAAAATATTGACTAGATCCCTGTAATTAAAATAAATGAGAGTTGAGTGTGGAGTAAATAAATGAATGAATCCTTGTATTTTCAGCTCTATTCTAGATAGAGAGATGCATATGTATAGAGATGCTAGAGAAAAGTATGTACATTCGCAAAAATACGTAGTCAGATGTGCCTGTTAATGAGTGTTGCTCAGGGAAATTTATATCAGAAGCACATGACCATTTGCAAATGAACCTTGTCCTTAATCTAGCAATAGAACTAACATGCCTTGGCGTGCTTAATTCATAAGGTTGGTTTGTTTATTCAGAAAATAAGTCCAGGAAGGACTGGAGGGAGGTTGGAACTGTTCAGTGTCTTGACTGTGGTGATGAATACAGGAATGAACACAGGTGAGAAAATCATAAAGAACTCCGCACCATGTACTCACACTCACAAATGAGGACAAGTAACCTTGGGCATCTGAATAAAATGGCTGGATTGAATCAATGTCAATATCCTGGTTGTGATAGTATATTATACTATAGTTTTGCAAAATGGTACCATAGGGAGAAACTGAACAAAGTGTGTAAGGGATCTCTCTGTATTATTTCTTATAACTGCATGTGAGTATATAATTATCGCAATGAAAATTTCAATGAAATGTAATTATATAATTTAAATTAACTTTATTAAACACTGAAGTAAAATAAAAATCAAATTAGTTTTTTAAAAACCTACTTTTTTATGAATTAAACATTTTTTATGTATTAAATATATTTTAAAGGCCACTGTGTTTACTTTATTGAAAAAGTACCTTATGTTTATGTAATTATTTTATTTTTGTAACTTTGGTACTCTCTTCTAGGGCCCTTTCATTTGTTAATATTCTCATAGGTAGACTTATTTGTTGCATGGGCATGTGACTGAAAAAGTGACCAGCCAGGTTTTATCTATACCAGGTAGGTGGGAAGATTATATTTTTACCTTGAAGCAGCAAATACAATGTTTTATTGAAACTGAAAGTAGAAAAAGTAATTTTTACATGGAGAAAACTATAATTGTTTCCCAACTTGGATGGTAATAACATCAAAACAATGCTGTAGAACAATAAGAAGGAGAAGGAGGTAGAAGAGGAGCAGGAAAAGAAGAAGGAGAAGGAAGAGAGGAAGAAGGAAAAGAAGAAAAACAGTACTCATTAAGTATTCGTTAAAATTAAGTGCTTTGCTTTTATGAACTCATTTGATCCTTATCAGAATCCTATAAGATTGATAGTATAAATATCTCCATTTTATAGATGAGAAAACTGAGACCAAGAGAAATAATTCTGTCAAGGTCAAATATCTAGTAAGAGTCAAGGCTTGAATTAAAAGCAAGGTAGCTTTTAAGGTAGCTTTTCCTTTTGGCCTTTGGCTATCTTCATTGTATCCAAATCCTAACGTAAATCTTTCCTTTACGTAAGATAAGACTACATTAGCTAACTAAAATGTCAAGATACTCAGCTTTTGGTTAGAATTACATCAACAGAACTGATAACACTGATTAATGCTTGTTAATATTTAGAACTTTAGATAAACTGTCATAACATCTTAGAAATGTTTGTGGTTTGTGGGGAAGAAAGTAAAAAACAGAAATCACTATCACAGCCTTTCCTATAACAAGGAAGAGAAACAAGCAAACAAGTAAAATATGAAACATTAAAAGAATGATGTTTTCATACTCAGTTTATTTAACAGTTTTAGAATTATTCATATGTGTTAACTGCAGTATGATGTTAATGAGATCAAATGCACATTTTCACAAGTTTGATTTATTCATTTTAGAAATATCTATTAAGCACTACTATATGCAAAGTAGTATTCTGAAAGCTAGGAGAAACATAGAAATATGTAAATTTCAGTCCTTGACCTCAAGGAGCTCAAAAACTGTGCAGAAAGATAGGAAATATAGGCGAATAGATTCAGTGCAAGACAGCATGTGTTGAGATTCAAGTAAATGGGAAAAATAAAATATTTCAGTAGATGAGTATAAATATAATTCAGAAAGGTGTCCCAGTTATAATACTTAACTAGCCTTGACAATAAAGGCAATTTATTGACTCACAAACTCAAAATATCACTTATAGTATAAGTTGCAGCCAAGGCTTGATCCAGCAGCTCTATGGTATTCACCAAGGAGCAGTTAGTTTCTCTCTCCAGTTTTCTTTCTAGTGTGGCAAATTTATTCCAAGGCTAGTTAATCTTGTGGTTACAAAATTACCAATAACCGCAATAAGAGGATGGGAGTGAGAGAAAGAAAGAGGAGAGAATGATTGATTGACTAAATTTCCTACTGCAAACAGTAAAGTCTTGAACTTCCTTCTAATTGAACCACTTAAGTTCTCTACTGACTCTTAACCAATCTCTGACCAGGGGAATTCCATGTATTAAGTTGGCTTAGGTCATGATTCAGATGACCCATTATCCATGAACCAATCTACTATAAGGGGGTCCATGACTGTAACACTCAGATTGGAATCAGCTAATCAGAGTCCAATCTTAAAGGAGCTGGACTAGCTTAATTTCACTCAAAACATGTGGCTTCTAGACAATGAGGGTAATGTGGAAAGAGTATGAGGGGGCAGACAACTACTTCTACTACAGTTCACTCCATGAATCCAAACACACCCTCCTTTCCATACGAAAGCCTTCTTGGAAGAAATAGCACTCATGGTGACCACTGAAGAATAAGAAATAAATACACCAATCCATTCTTTTCTTGATGATTTCAAGGGGCACTTCTAAACCTTTTAGCAAGTTAAGGACATCATTATATTCAATTTACCAGAGTGAAGGAGCAATGAAGTATCAGTTATTCAAATCCCCCAGACAGTCATTTAGTTTCATATAGAGAATGGTGTTCCTAGAGACAGAGTTGTTTTGGCTCCCACATCTCTTACAGAATCTCCCCTTCATTCCCCACTTGCCCAAGGAACCTCCCAAAGCCAGTTTCCAAAATTGAAACATTCTCTTCAGTATATTGAAACTGACCCTAGTGTGTCCATGTTTGTAGAGAGGCTTGCCTCTCTTGACATCCTGTCCCTGGAAATGTCTGTGATGTTCTCCAGAAGCTTCTGAACTAACTTCTTACCCTAATTCCTATTACTCACACTAGCTATCTAAGGTCCAAAACTCCCCCTCTATATCTTCCCAACTCTCAAATTTGATTCTATCATTCTGTTTCCATTTCCCACAGTGAGTCCATTCTTTCTACTGTGCCTTATAAAACTTCTACTTCACTTATTTAAACTCCCTTTGCACAGTTCCGTATGTAAATTGTCATAGAAAAATAAAGTAATCATTTTCTCACCTTATTTTATCACCCATTCCCCTTAAGCAAGACTCGATTTTTTAGAAAATATCACAGCCTATATTTTGAAGATTACACCCTTGTTTGCCCTTCTCATATCACTCAATGTAGAAAAGAGAAATTGACTGGTCCTTGGGTCTCCAGATCCTTAACTCACCTTTATCATTCAATTTTTCTTCCTTTGATATTTAGAACATTCAGATGTATCATTTTTTAACCTTTCTGCACTTCCTTTTTTCTCTCTGCCTTCCCCTCTCCCCAAGAAACACGGACTCTTCTCTTTTATATTTAGAATTTCAGAGTTGGGCTCATATTTTTCTCTTTGTATTTAAAACTGTGTACCATCATCAACAATTTCGAACTATTTGTTGAATGCTCACATTATATAATGAATTTTAAATTCTTTGCTTTCTTTAAATCCATTCAGCTGTATGTCTTCTCTGTAATGGCACTCCACCAACATGACCTACTCTTTGCAGAAAGCATTTTCATAGGGTCCAGACATACCAAGATTTCAGTCTTCATTCTCTCCCTCTTTGACCAGAAGTTTACCTACCATCTGTCCCTCTCCCACTGTACCTACTACTTATTTTCCCTCCACCCAGAGCTTAGTTATTTGATCCCTTCCACTTCACCCAATCCAGCCAACCCTTCTTGCTACTACCTTCTAAGTCCCAGGTTTCTTCCCCTGTCCCACAGAGTAAAGCTTTGACTGGCCCTTCAAGGCTTTTCTTACATGTTTCTAATTTTCATTTTCTTCTCTTACTGTTCCCCAGTACAAATTATACTTTCTAGTTAAACTGTTAATTACTACGCCATGGACACTTGAGTGATTACTTTTACTTTGTAATCTGTGTTCACCCTCTTTCCTGTAGGAAGAAGTAGGTATAGAAGTAGGTTATTGCTACTTCCATATTTACCCAAATCCTTCTCACTCTCTAAGGAATCATTCAACTTCCACAAGGATCCCTGTCCACTCAGGCGCATAATGGTCCCTCTCTCTTCTGAACTCCCATGGCACATGCCTGTACAACTCACTTTGGGAACTTATCATATTGATTTTATGATTATTTAATTTGCTCTTATTCTCAAGAACATAATATCCCTGAGGGAAGGCTCTGTGTCTTATGTTTCTTTGTATCTTCCATACAGTGCTAAGACCATAAGAAGGGCACAACACAGAACTGTTGAATGAAGTAAATGAAGAATAACTTGGTTCTAAGGCAGCAAACCCTAGTTCTTACGGCTATACTACATTTGATTTAAACTACATTGTTTAGTGACGGAATAATGGAACGATGGAAGAAGAAAGCACACAGTTCATTTTAGTAAGCTTTCTATGAATTTAACATAGTGATCAAGCTTGCAGGATCTAGAATCAACAAAATCTGGGTTTCAGTCCAAACTTGTTAGATGTGTGTGTATGGGCAAGTTTCTTAACTTTTCTCTAAGACTCAGTTCCTCATCTTTAAAATGGAGATTGTAATACTACCAACTATATGGATTTTTTTTTTTTTTAAGATTAGAGCAAAATATTTCATATGCTGCTGAGCACTTAGTAAGTGCTCAATAAATAGTACATATTATTAGCAGATATCCATAATATAAAGGGGAACTATTACTCTAAGGGATTACTATGTGGCTATGTGGTGGCTACCTAAAAACTGAAAAATACTCTCCCCTGGTGCATACTGAACCTAAAGCATGCCCATCGTTATTACATGAAATATCAACATATATGTTTTGCAACAGGTTGCTTGCAAAGACCTAAAGTCTCATGATGTAAAACAATGAAAACTGTCCAAATAAGCATCTTTTTTACACCAAGTTTCATGCCCCACAACAAGTAGCTGCCTAAGCCACGAGAATCTTCTGTGGAAATGATAGCTCCCTGCTATTGCCACATGTAATCAGCACCACTGACCTCTACTGACAAGCCTTTCTATGTACAATCTCCTCTTAACCAGTGGCCATTCTCAACTATACCTCAACATTTGAATACTCTAGATTTCAGTAAGAAATGGTTTCTGTGTTCTATGTAGGGGCTATTGAATATTGTTTGCTTCTTGGACCACGTGTGCATTTTTCCTACAGAATCCCAAGGTTTAAAAATAGGGTGCAAAGTCATGAACTTCTTCCTTCTAAGGCTTCTCTCTTATGTTGACAATTCAGTAGCCTCTTCTTACTCTTTACGCAGAGTAGGTATCACCAAGTTTCTTCAGAGTCAGTCAGTCAACAAATATCTACTGAGTGCCACTATGTGTCAGGCACAATTTCTACATGGAGAATCAGGACATCTGCCCCCAAGTAGTTTATATTTTAAAGGCATGAGGTTTGAGTGGCAAAGGGGCAATCACAGTCCCTCATTTTGAGTTTATTCAGTCTCCTCTTTGGGCTATTGGGCAGCAAGCTTCTAAGCTACTGCAAACTCTTCGAAAGACTAGTGACCTTCCTAGTCTTTCAAAGATTGGTCTACTCCTCGAAATGACTCTCCTTTCTTGTCCTGGGGCTAACAAGGAACGCCAGGTTCACTATCATTAAGCGATAAATAGAAATTGTCAGTTTCTTGGGTGTATTGATGACAAGCTGTATCTTAAGTGAAGTTGAATGCTCATCAGCTCCTAAAATATTTGCCCAGAGGGGCAGTTTTAAACTCTCCTAAATCTACTTAAGAAGGCCAGAGGTCACAGCTCTGAATTCTAACTAAGCAGGGTGTTTTTATTACCCTAAATCCCTGGAATATACCAGTGGTATCTCCTTACACAAATATTGGAATTATTGCCCTGATCTGTTGAAGCAACATTAAATGCATATGATTTCAAAAAATAAAAAGCAAACCAATCTAACCAAATAAACAAGCAAAAAAAATTTTAAATGGGTTTGGGACTGGGTGAGAAATTATACAGTCCACTTTTTATGTTATCTTTGCAACTATTTTTCCATAAATCTAAAACTGTTCTTAAATTAAAAGTTTATTTAAAAAATGGTTCCTGTCAAAAAAGATAGAAGAAAGTTGCAGATGTCATTTGTCTCCCTTTTTAGTTTTTTTTGTTGCTTTAGATCCTTTTCTTACTATGAAGCCATTGGGTAGGAACCTAAAATCCTGTTCATTGTATAAACTGCATTATGTTTCTTCTTTTTCTTTTTAAAACCTCTTGCTTGATTTGCCAAGAGTCAAGCAGATACAAAAAAGTCATTCTAACTTTCATACCAGATTAAAGAAAGACTTAAGTGCATTGACATAATGCATTGTCCCTCATATATAATCATAAGGCTGACATTCTGCCAATAGCACTCAGCTTAGAGCTGAGCGGTGGTGACAGGCTGATGCTGAGCTCTCCACAAAGAGCCAGAAAACATGTTCAGTGGAAGATGGGCCTGAAGCTTGGCTGTGAGTGGGACTGGGGCTAAACCTGAATCTGGTACATCTAGATGAGAGTCAAAATAGTATGAGGCAAACTAAGCACAAGGTATGAAATTCTTCCTGCCTTTGGCCAGAATGTTTACCAGGAACTGAGCTAGGACTAAGCGTGCCAACAGTGGTCCAACAGAGTAGTCTTTAACCCAGTGGTTTCAAAAGTGGTGTATGCGCACCCTTAGGGGTCTGCAGAAAAATTTCTTGGGGTTAAAGGAAGAAAACATTAGAACTTGTATGTATTTTTATCTAAAAAGAAATCCATTAAAATTTACTGATATTTAATATATACGGGTTGACGCTGGCACCTCACTAGATCTTTTCAAGCGATCTTCGGTAGAGGGGAACATTGTTTCCTCACAACTTGCTTCTATCAGAAGGTACTTTCTTAGGCAAATTCTTAGTCTCTCCACCCCTCCGACCCGATGCTGTCAGTGTTACCTGAACGGTCTTCTCCTGGGGAGGCCTGCCCCAGTCTTCATTGGCTCCTCCAGATCTATTCTTTTCACCCCTTCACACTCTCCTCTGTGCCCTGAAAGACTGACTTCAATGGGCTACACCCAAGGGCTCCTTTGATGCTCAGCTTCTGGTTGGTGACATTTTCTGTGATAACCAGTGGCTATACTGCCCAGTAGACACTTGCAAAAATATAAATCACCAGTTCCTTCATGGTAGAGGTGGTGTTTTAACAATGAACAAAATAGTAATTACGTTTTCAAAAAAGCTCATGCTACAGAGGGCACATTTTGAAAAGGAATTTTTGGAATGATTTCTACTATAATTTTTTTTGTAGCTTAAATAATGTAAATAAATCTGTCATCTTTAAAACTACTTCTCATATCCTCATACCTAGAAAAGTTAAAAATAGAATTTTCTGACTTGCTTAAAAATATCTCAGCGAGTTTGAAGTGCATTTGTCAAAATTAGAATAATTAGTCTTTTGATTGTTTTGTAAGAACCACTAATTGACATCAGGGAAGATGGAAATTTAAATTTATTTTATTATTATATTTTTATTAAATTATTAATTAATTAATTTATTTATTTATTTATTTTTGGCTGTGTTGGGTCTTCGTTTCTGTGCGAGGGCTTTCTCTAGTTGCGGCAAGCGGGGGCCACTCTTCATCGCAGTGCGTGGGCCTCTCACTATCGCGGCCTCTCTTGTTGCGGAGCACAGGCTCCAGACGCGCAGGCTCAGTAGTTGTGGCTCATGGGCCCAGTTGCTCCGCGGCATGCGGGATCTTCCCAGACCAGGGCTTGAACCCGTGTCCCCTGCATTGGCAGGCAGATTCTCAACCACTGCGCCACCAGGGAAGCCCGGAAATTTAAATTTAGAAGTCAAATTTCAACAAAATCTTTGTGTGAATTTGTGAACAAAATTGAAAACTATCATAATTTTTTTTAGTGCAGCCAAATGTATATTTCTTCCATTTGGCTCTACCTCTGATTGTGAGGGGTCTTTTTCAGATGTTATAGCCATTAAACATAAGTATTAAAATAAACTGAACTTCTAGACAGACCTTTTAATTGCTTCGACAACAAGTTTTAAACCAAGATTTTCAAAAATATAAGTTTTGGTAATACAATATAAAATAATTTAAGATGGAAGGAACCTAGTTCTCTTAATCACTGTGTGGTATGTCACTCATAAACCTACAGTAATGTGTTACATGAACAAAAATAAGCTTTAGTATATTAAGGCACTGAGATTTTAGTGTTAGTTACAGCAGCTATCCTATCTAGATAAGAACGGAAATTGGTACTTTGACATGTGCTGCTGTTGTAACAAAACCCCAAAATAAGTGGCATTGATTTAGTGACTGGCCAGCAGAAAGTGAAGATATACTATAGTAGCCTGGATGTCTGGAGAGTTCTGCCATGCCTCAGCACATTTTCAGTAAGGCTGTCATGGGAGAACTTGGAAGGCTGACCACAAATTACTGAGACTGTAGGGAAAGTGGTTGGAACTTTCAATGCAATACTGTGTTGGCCAATTATCTAAGCAAGAAAGACATGCACTCAGGTGAGTTTGGCCTGATTTTCAGGCAGAGAACGGCAGGAGTAGAAAGTTCAGGGATCAAGGGCCTTCCATGGTTGAAAAGCTGATAGCTTTGGGACCTGAAGTAAAAAATGACCCTGAATGACAAAAGGCCAATGAGATTTTGCAAACAACTCAGCCCTTCAGTAAATATCAGATTAAGAGAGGGTCTTTTCCACCATAGCATGTTGCTGCTGATTGCCTCAAGGTACCTGCCCTTAAACTGAAGGAAAAACATAGGGACCAGGAAACCAAGAATAAGGCAAGTTTAATAACTATGTCTAGTAAAAAAACAACACTTGGCACATGGAACTAACTGGAAGCAAATAGATTGGAAACTTACCAAAAATTTTTTTTGAAGAAATTGTAGAACAAGGAAACCTTGAGCTAGGGCTAAAAAAAGGTCTTTAAAACCACCCTTAGACAAGAAGAGAGATATGAAAGCCCCACAATCGATGAGGAGGGGACATTCCTCAACAACCATCTCAGATATTTCTGAGGAGGATGATGGTTAAGGAAGAAGCTCTCAGAGAGAGGAGCCAAGGGCCACAGAAAGCAGAATCAGGGACAGAACAAGAAACTATCTGCGTCTTGGGCAGTCACCCTTCACAGTGCCTACCCAGAAGGATGAATCATTTCTATGGGTCATTGACTGCTGTGTGTATCCTATTCCTCCCTTTTCTGACTGGAAGCTTGAGTTGCAGTTACACTGGGGCAAGGACATAGCTCACTGGACCCAGGGAAGGCTACATAATTTGCAGAGCCCAGTGCAAAATAAAAATATGGGGTCACAGGGAAAAGTTGCTATCAAGAGTTCTAAAATATAAAACCTTATCCTTTCTTTTACAGCATGTTTTGACTTATGGTCTTTTGTATTTGCTCCTTAATGTCATTCTAAATAAGTATTTAATTTCATTTTACTATTCATCTCTATATTGTACAAGGCCAATTTTAAATGCAAATATGAGAGCATTTAACTCATGTGGAATTACCGAAATTACACAACTCTTGTTTTGCAGTGTGAACATGCATATACATTTTGTTCTTGCCAGAACAGTGGAAATGCTTCACACTACGAATTCAACTGTTTTTATTTTGCTTATCCACGTGTGCACATTCTTTCAATACTCTCTACCTTTGGCTTACTGGTGAGTAAGGAAGGAATGAAAGAAGGAACTATGGTTTGCTCCATCTTTCCCTTTCCTTCTATGACATCATTTTTGTATAAGTGGTTGCCTAATATAGGGGAAAATAGCACAAGACAAAAGGATATACTAATAATGTTCCTTGGTCTTTCATATTTCTTAAAATGCCGTTGCCTTCTTTCTGTGTTCAAAGCAAGTTATTGGTTCAATCGAAGCATGGTCTCTTAGTGACTGGTTGGGGCCTTCAGTGAACTCACTTAGGGAGAGGATGAGTAAGCTCTTTGTGTGGGGAAAAGAAGAAAATGAATTTTTTGTTAAATAAGGAGATACACTATTGTACTCAACAAAACCTATTTCTTTTTTCCTTCAGGGCACACAGTTAGACTACATTTCCTAGCCTCCCTTGTAGTTAGGTGTACCATTGAATACTTGAGATCTGTCCAACGGAATGTGGGCAGAGGGATGCAGAGATGCCCAACAGTTCTGTGCCTGGCCCATAGAAACTTTCTCATGATCCTCTGCTCTCTTCCTTCCCTTGGTTGCTAGGGAAAAGTAGAGGAGTCAGCAGAGGCCTCCAATCACCCAAGGGGATGATTGAGCAAATTTGGAAAGGTCCTGAATCTCACCAAATGCTTTGAGCAACAGATGAACTTCTAATGTGTTAAGCCTCTGAGATATTTGGGCTTGTTTATTATGTTAGCCTCTTCTGAATAGAAGAAACTTCTACTCTCATCATAAGCTATTTTTAACAGGGACTTATCATCATGGAGGTTTAAGTGGCAATAAGAGAAATCAGGCTGTCAGCTGACCTTGGAGTCTGGATAGATACATGGGTCAATTCAGGGATGTGAAAGAGATTTTGATGGTGTGGAATCATTGGGTGCAGGAAGCCACTGGCTGATTACAAAATCTGGGAATAGAACTAACCACGGACGTGCATGTTAAATAGTTATCCTTTTAAAGCTGGTAGGCCAGGGTGGAGGGGGATGAAGGGTAGGGTTAAGAAGATTTTTTTAAAAATCCATGTTATATATATTTTCTGAGAGGCCTTCACTGACACTTATGCAGCACCTCTCTACGCCCACTTCTTTAATTCTTACTATGACACCTGTTTATTTCCTTCATGACATGTAATACAGATTTTAATTATACATTTATTTGCTGAATTCTTCATTGTCTGTTTCATCCAGTATAATGTGTTTCATAAGGTCAACTTTGTCATTTTTATTAATTCCTGTGTCTAATAGAGTGTTTGTCACTGAACCAGTGAATAAATAAATACTTATACGAATATATGCCACAACAATACTCACTCATTGGGACATTTAACACTTTAGACCCTTTTCACTTGGTTCCTGCCATGTCCCCTGGTACCACGGTGAATGGCTCTCCTATGTCTGAGCTCAGTGTTGCTTGATTGGGTCCCTGATTCATGCTCTTGGGCCTCTACAATATTGCCCACCTCACTGCTTAGACCTCTACCATTTGCCTGCCGTTATGACCTTTGCCCAACACCTGCCCTGCCTCTGCTTAGATAGATCCCCTAGGCCTTCTTCCCTTGATTTGGATGCTTTGTCCTTAGTACTTGTGCCCATCTTCTCATTCCTGACCTATCTTCAGACTCACGATTTTGTGTGTTTGCTACCAGTATAACTGACACTTGCTTTAGACCCAGGATCATGTATCTTATCGCTGCCATTCTGAATCCAAGAGCTCCCAGACAGCAGCTGCCTCTGAGCCCTCTCTCTCTAAATTTCCCTTAGCATTCAACACAGAACAGCTTATTCGGACTCAGCTCACCAAATATCCTGAACTAATGTGGTTCATGTCAAACGTGTACACTTTTTAAAATAAAATGGGACTGTTTAAATAAAAGGGGAAAGGATTTAATTCAAAACTAAGTAGTGCTGGGAAAAAAATGTTGATACTTTTAATCCAACAGTCTTAAAGAAGGGCTTGGGACGTCAGGGATTGTGTGTGTACTACCTTAAATGTGCTATGCACATAGCAAGTACTCGATAAATATTTTCTTATGGATTGCTTGGTTATTATGACTAAAACTTCATAATTTTGACTGATATTGATGTAGTAGAACATGCCACAACGTGTTCCTGGTCCCAGTCCTCTTTAGTAGCCTTGGCTCGCGATCCAAATGATTATGTTCTAAGGTCTCTCATTGTCACATTTCATCACAGTAGTGACAGCATTGAAATGGCTGAGTGGATGTAGAGACTGTTCATAAAATCATTTCAAGTAAAGGGCTTCAAGATCCTTCCAGCTGTTATTCAAATCTATATCATTATTTACTATAGAACATAAAACACAAGGTGTCATATGTTTCCTCCCTCATTGAACTAATACCAGCCAAGCCATGTACAATACAGTTGATCACTTAGAATTTGTTTCTTCAAGCATCCTATTCTTTCACTAGATTGTGGATAATCAGAATTGACAGTCTCATGGACTTTAAGGGAATTAAATGCAATAAGCTAAAGCTTTGGTGCTTTGCAATGAATAGGCCACAGGCAGTGGGTGCAGAAAACTGGGAAGTTATTATGTATCTGTTTTGAGGTAAACACTTTGCTGCTGCTGCCAGTCTGTAACTTTTTATTATATTAAAAAAAAAAAAGGTAAGCCCAATGGGTTGCCATGGAAATACTTATGATGTCACAGAGGATGATGACTTCTCGTAATCTACAAGCAGCAAGAGCAGATGTGCTTGTAAGAAAGAAAGATCTTGTTTTCATACAAATGTTCTCAAAATAAAACACAAAGGAAGAAAAATACCCAGAGCGCATAATGCAAAGGAAAAGAATTGCTTCTAAATAGAATGTTTTACAAAGTTTTCATAAAGCTTCAGCTGCTCCTCAAAGCACACCAGCTTGAACATGGATAGCAGACGTGAAATTACAGTACTCACGAAATTAGTATTCAAGTTGCACAATCTCTCCTTTCAAAGCCTTCAAGCATACTTTATGCATGCACAATTACAGAAGCAGGTAATGAGGGAGATTCTGATTTTCCCCCTATTGTTGTTATTGTACTTAGCCAGATAAGTCTCGATAAAAATTGCTTTGTTAAAAATAAAACTAAGCAATATTTATTAGTTCTATTGAAAAGATCTTCTGGCTCTTATTATAAAATATATTGAATAATTTTTCTAAGACACATTATTCTGTCTATGGAGGTGGGTAGCAACATATCAACTTTTAGTAAAGAATCAAAGCTCAGTAACAATAATCTGCAGGCTATAGTAATTTTTACAATTTTATTATTTCACATCACAATTAATTTCATTTCAATTATTAGAGATTTTTAAAAAGGATATTCAACGTTTATGGCTATGACCTCCTAAAATACATAGATAGGATAAATAATATATCAAATGAATGAGTTGTGTCAAAATATATTACGCTGCTTTCATTATGTCACTTTGAATTTAATCCTATACCTTGGTAGGCATTGAGACCCTCCCAAGTTAGTTAATTCTTCAGATTCTCAAATCAGACTCCCACAGTGACCTCAAATATTTCTTAGAATTAATCAAAGTTTAAATAATAAAAATGAATTAATTATGATAAAGTTCTCACTTCTTGCAATAAAAAAAACTCCTCATCCAACTTGCAACATAGATTTGCCAATAAAAATTTTAATTCTTATATAGCTAAATGAGAGATATGAGCTGAGTGGAAAGGAGAAAAACGAACAATTTTGACAATTCCTAAAATATATTGCTCCTAAATAAATCTACTGTAAAACAATCTTTTAAATGAAAACATAAAAGATAAGACTAAGATACACTGAGCTATAAATCTGCATTACTATTAAGTGGTAGCATATACAGTTAATTTTACTTTCAGTTTAATGTCCAAAGTAACTTTTTATTTTCATTAAAATGAAAATTAAATGTGTCAGTTTTATTGAGAAATAAAAATACTAGAACTACATAAAAGAAAAATAAATAAAAATTAAAGATTAAAAATTGAAAGTTCACCATGTTCTCTAGCCTGAGTTAAAAGAAATTGAGAATAAGTAACAGGTGTTTCTGAAAGCTAGACTTTAATCCTAGTTTTAGTTCTGTGGTCATAGTGAAGTCATGCACTATTTTAAGACATAAGTTCACTTTTTAAAAAGTATATAATATGAATACAGTACTCTAAATCAACACCAATGTTTGAGGTGTACAGTGTTAACTGAAATACTGTGATAATATAACCTCTAAAAAAGAGGACTAGTGAGAACTGAAATAATATGATAATATAACTTCTGAAAAAGAGGACTAAAAACACTTAAGAGGCTTTTTATAAACTCTGCAAAGATTTAGGAGAAACCAAAGAGATGTTTATGTAATAACTGCAAAAGGCAATAATAGCTTGGTTGATTTAGCCAAAGTTCAAAGGCCTAAATTTTTAAAAAGGCATAGATATTTGAAAATAGAAAAAAAAAAGGAAGTTGCGTTAAAAGTGCTTTTTAATGAACGAATGACTAGGAAGCATTGGAGTATTTTATACTACTTTATTGATGAAGGATTCCATCTCTATGATAGTTTTTTTTAACAAAGATAGTAGCAAATCTGTGTAAATCACGGTATTAAGAAATAAGGATGTTAGAGAAAAATGACCCAGTCTTTCTCTAAAATTGTTCTAATGTAGTAAGGGAGATAGGATACTCATGCATGAAAAAATATATTTTATTATGAGTTAAATGATAACATTATTGATGTCAATAGTGGATAGTAGATGCTAAGTAAGTTAACCTAAGTGAAATTACAAAGCATGTATTTTTAATGTATGTAATGTATAATCTATGGTAACATAGATCAGGGGCACAAATAAAAAACATGATTTAATGATTCAGTATAACTAAAGTGGCTTATGAATAAGGTGCGATTGAATACGTTGTCTTTTCATATACAAAATTTTTTTTCTATAGATTTTTTTGTAACTTTGATTTCATTAAAAATGCTTAAGTCAAAATTTTTCATTTGAAAGACCCCCCAACAAGGGAAAATGAACAAAAACTGGACAGTTTTTAGTCTTTGCAAGAGATAATTTGCAAATTGTAAACTTGTCATCCCTGACATGAGTATGGGTGAGTTTAGCTGTTTGTTGCTAGGTGAGGTTTTTCTACGCAATGACACAGATGCTCTAATTTTCAGTTGACTGAGGTCTGCACAAAAAAATCTGAACCAGACATATTTTATTAGGAGGATGGTGTTTTGAAGAACAAGCATGAGATATGGGTATTCTGACCCATGTGGCATAGAATATGTTTATTTTTCTGATTTTTTCTTTTAAAAAAATTGAAAGATAAAAATATTGGGAAGGAAATCAATAGAAACATAAGGTATAAAGCAATGGTCAGCTTTCGTATCGCTACAATAATTAACTGCACTAACTGCAATCACACTGATTTAAGAATGTCCTTTGCAAAACTGCCATTCAGAATATTTGCTTGCTTAATTAAGTAAAGAAACACGATATAACCCTTACCAGGTAGCAGAGCCAGTCTCAGCCTTGATTTGATCATTTACAAATATTACTTCATTTAATCCTTATTTAAAAAAAAAAAAACAAGAGTTAAGTTATATTATTACTATCCACTTTTAACAGATGAGGAAATAGAGATTAAGAAACATGCCCAACTGTTAAGTAACACAATAAGTGACAGAGTTGGGATTTGACCCTAGGCCTTCTTGATCATTGTACCACCAATGGCACTTTTGTCGGCATCAGCTGGGTCAAATTCATTTTGGGGCTCTGAGCTGGGAAATTCTGTGTGTTTGGGCTGATGATCTCACAGCTTCCTAGATAATTAGGGCTATGTAACCTATAGTGTGTTTCCTCTTTTGCCCGATTACCATGAATTCAGAAGTAAGCTTTGTGTTCAATTGCAGCATTTTGGAACCAGCATTTCTTGATACTTTTTCTTTCCCCTTTGATTTCTTTTATGTTATATATAGGTCTTCATCTTATTGTTCTCTGGATTTACTTTGAGTTCAAATTCTTTTAGGAAGTATTGGGGGATCAATCAATAATCAACTTCTAACAGTAACCAGAAATCAGTCTTGAACGGAACTGTTTTCCAATCGATAAAACAAAAAACTGTAGAAGACCAGCGGTGGCTACTATGGATCTTTTAAGATAAGGTGTGGCTAAACTAAACTGCAATTTCACCTGAAACCAGTCACCTTAACTGCTTTTAGAATTTAATGAGAAAAGCACACATATTTAGTTAATTTTGGCCTTTTCAAAGCATTCATTCTTTCAGTAGCACGAGAAGCAGCTTTGGTTACTCTATTCCACTCTATTTCATTTTTCAAAAATTGCTAGTTATAACACTCTAAATATACAGCACACTAATAGGTTACAACCTGACATCTGAAAGACACTGTTATAGGAAATATTTTTCAACCTGCTACAACACTTCCAATACTCTGATATTCCTCTAGAATGGAGCGGGAAGCTAAGGGGGTGGGGTGGGTACAGCTTAGAGTTTTCTTACACAATGAAAAGATGTAACTAAATAGGAATATATTAAACATGTGGATTGCTTAGAAACAGAAAAAAGTTTGTGAATCACAGTTTTAGACAGTGAGACTGATTTCTTAACATGAGGTAATTCTGAAAAACTGCATAGACTTTTAAATAAATGATTCATATTTTAAATCAATGCTGTAAGCTTTCTACTTTAAGGATTCCTATGGAGAGTCTATTTGTAAGTTGGAATGAATATTTTTAGGAAGTGAAAAAAAACCACTCATTTTAACTTACGTATTTATTTATCATGACCATTGAAGAATGTCTACAGCTCAGTGAAATAGCTTAATCTATATTTCCATAAGCTACATTGACAATCTTTATGCATCAGTTGTATTACCATATATTACTTGTAGACTTAAATACAGACCTCATTGACTTAAAGGTCTCCTATGAAGATGCTCTAATGGGGATTTCTGTGTTTAGTGAAAGTGGGACCATTTCCTTATTTAAAAAAAAGAATCTTCAATTCTATTTTGGTTACACCTTACATTGGTCTTTGAAGGTGCATTTTAACCTATGGCTATGACTAGAGACATAAGAATATTTTGCTTTTAGCAAGGTTGTTAATTTCTATTTGCTTTTTGGTATTGTCATCTGATTTAAGTTCTCTAACCCTTTTGCCATCAGCTCTCAGTGTATAATGCTTGGCAAAATCTAGTGACTTTGATGAATAAACCAGGCTTCATATGTTCCAGAGACCTTAAGCTGCCCTGTTTTCTTACCCTGATTCTGAAGGAAGTAATGGAGTTCAGTTGGCAGAGAGAAAGCTGAATCTGTCAAAGTTCAGAGGAAAGAATGCTCAAAATGTAAGTGCAAGGGGAAGCAATTGTTAGGAGCTATCATCCCAATTAAGAGCCATCTTATGGCAATAATCTGTAGGAAACTTGCACAGTGTTAAATGTTTGTAAAGGCCTATTACTCCAATCTTTCATCTTCTAATACAATAACTGCTACAATCTCTGGCCACAAAGTAAAGATATAAATAATAACAGGCATATTTAACTTCTGAAGGCCTGATTGCCCATATGACTCCTGATTAAAGGAGTCTTTTGTATTCTCAGTTCAAATACTACTTGGTATCTCCTGTCCTCTGATTCAATATCCCACTGCCCCATCCCCTCCCAAACCTTTCTTATTATGGTCCTTGGAACTCTTCTCTCAAGCAAAACAAAACAAAAAACAAGCAAATAAGCAAATCCATACTATATTTTCTCACTTATTTAAAAATAATTTATTTCGGGCTTCCCTGGTGGCGCAGTGGTTGAGAGTCTGCCTGCCAATGCAGGGGACACGGGTTCAAGCCCTGGTCCGGGAAGATCCCACATGCCGCGGAGCAACTGGGCCCGTGAGCCACAATTGCTGAACCTGTGCGTCTGGAGCCTGTGCTCCGCAACAAGAGAGGCCGTGACAGTGAGAGGCCCACGCACTGCGATGAAGAGTGGCCCCCGCTTGCCGCAACTAGAGAAAGCCCTTGCGCAGAAACGAAGACCCAACACAGCCATAAAAATAAATAAATAAATAAATAAATTAATTATTTTTTAAAAATAAATAAATAATTTATTTCCTAAATGAAAGAGCTTTTCCTTGGGGCCACTACTCCTCTTTAAGGCAGCGTGAACGTGCTACCTAACATAGAAATCAGGACACTTTTAAGAGTAAAAGATGGCACTATTAATCATTGTGTCAGGACCACAGGTGTAAATTAGGGTTGTTATTGGCAAACCTGATGATATGGTCACCCTAACCATAGTCCTCTCAAGTGAAGGCCACTCATTTTCCTATTATCTACCTAGGTCAGGATTAGAAAATGGGGTCAGCATCCTCCATACAATCCAAAGCCATTTTTTAAGAATATTTACACTTCTGTATGAAACTGCATTTCCTCTGATGCTCCTTCTTTCCTGCTACCTCTTCACTGCCTTTCCTTCTTGTTGTTATTCATCAGCCGCCTCTCAGGGACTCAGTCTTCAAAGACTTCAGCACCTAGTTCAGTATCTTGCTCCATTCTCCCAAAACCCAAGATAATCTCCTGATTATCCTATCACTTTTCTGATAATCCAACCCCTAAAGGCCAGGACTTCTCAACTTCCAGTCTGGATCCTGGTATCTTGTTCTCCATCAGAGATATCAAATATCTCTTCACAGTCCTCTGTACTTATATATGTCTCACTCAGTATTCTCTCTTATACAAGTTATTCAACCCCACTGGAATCCTAGGTCCATGTATCACTCTACTTTGCCCTATTGGTCAGTACCCAATCTATTAGTATCCTTCTCTGTATAGCTTACTCAATCATTCATTGCTTCAATCTATTTCTTTGAATTAAATTCAACTTCTTTGATCCAGTGTCTTCCAGCTCCCTACTTGGTGAAATTTCTACACTGGATACGTCTTGTGGTTCATTTTGTTTCCATATTATACCTGGGCTGTGAGCCCAGCTATAGTTACATCATGGAGCATATTGCTGGCTTATTTGTGGTCACCAGCCTCAACTGGTTCCTCTATTCTGCCCATCAATTTTCCATACTTTTTTAGTTAGCCTCTCCCATATCCTTCATAGCAACTATTTCAAGCTTATTCACTCTTTTTAAACTTTGAATCCAGTCACTTTTTCTTTCACTCTCAGTAAATAGCATTGATATCTTCTTCAAACCCTCCCCAACTTCCCATCATGTCAACTAACCAACTTACTTGCATCTGCATCCATCCTTTCTTGCTTCTCTTAAGTACAAGGGGTTATCTCTTTCCTCTCTGGAGCTGATTATTTCACTTGTGCTCTAGATATTTTTTTCCTATCCCCTCAGGGACCTCACTTCTCCAATTTGCTTCTATCTTCAGTCTCTAAATTGCTATTGACAGTTTCTCATCAGCATTGAGGAATGCCTAAGTCTTACATAAAGAACAAAATAAAACAAAACAAAACAAAACTTCCCTCATCTCCGCATCCTCCTCCAGCTACTAGCTTCTGCCTTTCCTTTTATAGCCAAACTCATGGACATTTTTGTTCCATACTCACAGCCTCTCCTCCCTCACTTCTTAGTCTCTCAATGCTGGGTCTGTTTTTTATTGTCATCACAACAGGCAGCATTTGTTGTGGTTAATTTCATTCTCTCTCTTTCTTAGGTCTCCTGGTTTCCCTCTCAGATCTCTGAATGGTTCCATTTAGACAGCTTATCTCAAAAATGCTGCTGTCCCTCATGAATCTCCATAAGCAAGCTGGCCTGTTTGAGGCTAAATATCCACTGAGGTCCTAAAGCAGGCAAAAGGGTGAGTCCATAATATTCTGAAGGGTCAGGAGAGAAGTCTGGTTAGAGGATAAGGGTCATGTGAACAATAGCAAGACCTTAGGGAGCTTCACTCTTCAGGGTCTGGCCTTTAGCCATGTGGGATTGCAGAAATTCAAATTCAAAGGTGCACTATTGTTCTTATAAAGAATAACTAAAAATGTCTAAACTCATAAGACATGGCTATACAAATCCCCAAAACATCATTTATTTGTAAACAAAAACATAATTGCCAAGTCTATTCCTTCCCCACACGAAAAACGACATGGAGAGTGAAAATATTACAAAGTTGCTAATGTTGGGTTTGGAATTGATCAAGGGTTCTGTGTATGTTAATCTGCCCAGTGGTACCAGGTCTCAGAGCCTGCAGTGTTCACCTCCACATCAGGAATGACCTCTGAAGGCAATATTCCCAAAGACTTGAGAGTGGGGTACCCCTCTCTAATTCATATCACATTGTGAAGAAAGATAATTCCTGTTTAAATATTTAACTAGTTTTCTGTTAAGCATTCATTCTCTAAAATAAATATTAGGGAATGTTAAATTATTTTTAAGAATATATTATGAATATACCAGACCCCTTGTTCATCTCATTTGTTGGCTCTTCCATAATGTTTGGGGAAGCTCTTCTGGATTAGAGCAGGTTATTCAAAATGCCCTAAAGCAAATTTCCCCCAATAAAAGTATTATTTCTTTTGGAAAAAAAAATAAAAAACACGCTGCTATTGAGAGAACAAATATGCAACTTCTACACCTATTAGCAAACTGGGATGGAAAAAACTAATTAAAATAGTATAGTTTTATTCATCTACTCCAATATTCACTGTATTTGTAAATTAAAACTGAGATAAAAATTCTAATCTCACAGGCTTCACTTAATGGGTCCTAGCAAAATGTCCAAACTGACCTTTACTATAAACTGAGAGCTGCTCTCTGCTAAAATAAAACCTGTTTCTTGAAATTCAAAATGTCATTTAAGAATTCCATAACTATTTAAAATCACAATGTTCACAACAGAAAGTCAGTCATTCATTCTTTGCACATATAGGTGAAGTACAAAAGTCTATGAAAGGGAGGAGTTTGACCCTTATGTTTCTTAGAGCAATATATCAGAAATGATCCCCTTTGAAACAAAATGTGCAAATATGCTTGGTGATCCACAATTTAAAGTTCTTGTCTATATCTCTTTACTTAATTCTTTAGAGGGTAGTTATCTTTTAATTCACTTTCAGTGGTTCTCTTGTCATTCGCTTGTTCAGAAGGGCTCAAGGTAGGTACAGATGAATATCTGATGTTAAAGTATTAGATGTCCAATAGGTCAAGTTTCACACACAAATAGGCACTGGATTTGGTAGACTCCTATGCTGATACCACATTTGAATAACCTCCTAAGAACACTGTGGACATTCGGTTTTCCTTTCAAGTGTTTCAATATCAGACAGTATGTCACTAAAAGGGCTGGATTTAACTACAGCAACAGGCTTGTATGATTGATAAACATATTTGGTTATTAAGGAGACAGTATAGCTTAGTGGTAATTACCATAGCATTTCTACAACTTAAAACACATCTTTAAATCCAGCTCTGACATTGTGGGACTCTGGACTAGATAATAATGTCTCCAAGCTTCAATTTCTTCATGTGAAAGATGGGGCTAATATTACCTCTCTTTAAAAATGACTGTGCAGGTTATGATGCCTGGCATAAAATAAATGCGTATAGTGATGATAGTAACAGTACATGCAGCTTTCCTAATCCCACCAATATCTCAACTTTGTTGAAATTAGTTGTATCATCAATCTAAAGTGCTGTATTACATTACACAGTATTCTTTTTATTAGAACCTAAAAGAATTGTATTGCTGTTGAATAATTGCTCAGTTTTTATCTTATGGGTGCCGTGGAGAATGTACCTGAGTAGGGTTTACTTGTTTGCTTTGTTTTGTTTTGTTTTTGAGTTGGCTGCTAGAAAGCTACAAATTTTGTGGCCTGACTTAAAGAAATGTTTAGGTGGGAATCATGATATGTAGTTTTAGTACTATTCTCATTTCAGGTTTTCATTTATGTTTTGCTTTCTTCTTGCACCTCTAAATTTAATTTAATACCATATATGTAAATGTAATTTAATACTATATATAATAATTATATAAATGTAAATACATATCCTTATAAGGTAACTTAAACCAGTCTAGAACAAGGTAGAATATAAATAAAAACATTTATAATAAAAAAATTAAAGTGCTGTAGATTATGCATGAGGATTTACTTCTCAAAAAAAGTACACTTGAAAGACACAGTCTTCCAATGAAGCAGTTTCTGGAATATGGTTTATAGGACTTTTGATGATATCCTTAGTCTACTAAGTGGGACTTCCCTTGGTGTCCAGTACCTCTCCATGATGTCAAGTTTTCAGTGCCTTTATGAAGCTTGAACATAGCTGCTGGGGGAGAGATACTGTTGGTGTTATTCTCATCTTAATATATCATGTCTTGGGACAGCTCAGAATGCCAAACTAACCTCTATTTTAAGCTAACCTTTCTTTAAATCACAAGTCATGAAAATTAGGAGAGTTGACCTTTGACTTGACTACCTGTAAATGACCTTTCTTTGATTCATTTCCCTCCTTCCACACCTCATGCCCTCTTTCAGAGTCATCAAGCAGGAAAGGGCTCCCCATTTCTATCCCTGTATGGCTTTTAATTCCCTAGGTTGCCACCATCTGTCTATAAAAAGGAGGAAAGTTGAATCCCTGGATTCTTTCCTTCGCTTTTTTGTTGTTAATGAGTTCTATTTTCTTCAGTCTATATAGGATGGTTTAAATATGTGATTAGACTTTGCTGGACTGTGAAAGAATTTTGGTTTACAAAGAGTTGAGGCTTCTCACAAACACTGGGCATGTAATTCCATGAGCTTTTCACAGGTTTAAAAAAAATCAGGATCACATGCCTGTTGGCACTGGTTTGACTACCAAATATTTCTCTTGAGATGCAACCTGCCATCATTCTGCTTTAGACTATGGATATCTCCAGCAGAATCCAACCATCAGTGTTACAGATCTTTAAGCTAGTTGGCCCTATGTTCACCTCCCAATTCCAAAGTCAAATGATCACTTTTGATTTTCCTTCTACTCCCAGAGAGTGTTTATTATTCTGTACCTAAATTAATGCTCACCAGATAACGTGTTCTCCTTTTACTGTTATCCTCTAATTTGTGAGCTGTGTCTTCAAAAATTTGAATCATCTTTTTTTTTTCTTGTACTAACACTTTCCAATAACCTCATTATACTTTTTGTGTTTGATGATTTCAGGATTTCCTAGAAGAATCTTCTTCCCCATGCCTTTTAGAGTTGTTTTTCGAGCATCATCTATCTGCACTTGACCCAACTCAAAGTTCCTTCATTTTTGCACTAATGGCACTCATTTCCTCAAATGCTAAACACATCTGCATTTTAAAGCAACTATGAAAGATTTCAATGACATCTTTAAAAATATATGCTTTCATTTTTTTCCAGAAATCTCTCCAGTCCTCACCCCTTCGGGCTAACTCCCACAACTTATAATTCTCATTTGGGATAGAGATAGCTTATCATCTGCTCTATATCAAAATGTGCTTTCTAGAAGAAATGTGATATTATTCTTTCAAAGTGTGAATTTAAGTCATAATGTTACCTTTTCTAGGGACATGGGTATTTGCACAAGAGCCTTACATAATTGCAAAGTGACACTCTTAAGAACTGTTAAAAGAAACTATTGTTCAAGGTGGATGGAATGAGAAGACCCCTACCATGTGGGACTCGAACGCCAGCTGGACAGACCCCAGACTATCAATGTAGTCACGGAGGCATAGTTAGGAGGTATTAATACACCTTACTTATGAAATGGATGGGGTATCTTAGAATGCTTTCTTTGAAACTATGGTTCCATTTATGACTTCCTTACTTCTTCATAGTGCCAATCTAGGTCGACAGGAGAAAGTGAGACCATTGTTCCATATCCTGCTTAAAAAGAGAACACCACTTCAAAGAGAACACCACCACCTGACAAAAATAAAACAAGTAATCAGTTTTAAAACACTGTGCCTATGTGTGCTTGGTAAACTTAACTTTTTCAGGGATTCAAGTTATTTTAGGGCACCTACTCTGGTTGATTATGTTCTATATCTAGCACAATAAAGCCAGCTAAATTAAAAAAATAAGTATATAATCAGTTTCCAAAAATTTCTTCTTTGATACTAGGAAAGTACTGCAATGTTACAAACTGTCTCTTCCTACCCTCTGCTAAAAACAAAACCCAAACTTAAAAACATAAAATTAATTGCTTGAATAAAAAAAAAGGAACTTTTACTCAAATTCTTTTAAAGGGTACTAGGGCTTTTAAATCTAAAACAGATAAAGTATCCGAAGAAAACAAGACTAATACCTTATAACGTATCTTTTAGCTACACTGCCTTTTAAAAATGTTCTTTTGCTAATTGCACTTAGTAGTTATAGAATTAAATCTGTTGCATTCTTTGATAGTCAGTCTGGTTCATGAACTATCAGGTATTAACATGAAATAATCTGTTTATGAAACAGAGGGGTCACATAAATGTATTTTACTCAAAATTATTTTACCCACTTTTACTATTCATACTTATAAAACTTTATATTATCTACCAAGGCATTCATGTTCTTCACGTGGATCATAAGACAGAGTTGACCTGTTAAGGTTATTTGTAACATGACTTATGAGCCAAGATTTGACCAAATTCTTTACGGAATTAGAGTGTATCTTGGATGTCCTATACTTTTTGGCCCTGGAAAATAGTTTTGACACATGGAAGCTAGGTGAGTATGGGACTTGCTCCATATTCCTCCATTCAGTAAAATGTTTACTGAGTACCAACTCCTGCCAAATACTGTGCTAGTTCTGAGAAAACAACAGTTAGCAGGGCAGACATAATCTCTGTCCTTAAAAAAGATGGCATTCTAGTGAGGGAGACAGATTTTCTTTTAAAAACTCAACAAATGAATAACATATTTACACACTGCATAATGAAGGAAATGTGCAAGTGCTAAGGTAGGGGTTGGTGCTGGGAAGGAACGGTTTCCGTAGGATGGGACAGAAAGGGGGAGGAAGAACCAGTGATATGACAAATGGTGGGGGTGGGGTATGTTTTCTCCCTGCCTCCTCACCCGGCCCCCAAAGTGAAAATTTAACTCTCCAACTGCATATAGTAGCCAAAGGATATGCTACTGCACTTGCTGGGGATATATTTTTTTATGCATAGTATAACTATAAAAGTGTGGACAGTTATGGCAAAGGCTGCAAGTACAGATATGCTCTGACCACTATAAAAATACTGTTGAGAAAAACTGTTAGCAAAGTGAATTTCTACAGTTTATACAAAGGTTCCTTCCCAAAAGTGGAATTGTGAGTTTCAGAGCCAGGATTATTTGACCACAGAGGATGAAATAGAACCCCTAGTCTTTGTATGTAAACATAATCTTGACTTCTTTGGGGTAAATTGGATATACCATGATCTGCAAATTAGAAAGGAACATAGGACGTTAAGAAGAGGGAAAAGTTTCCCCAAATGGTCTAATTCTCACAAGTGGTCATGAGATCTTTGCCATTCTAAAATCTGGGTGCCATTGCTCCCTGCCCAAGTCCCCCATTTTGGGGGAGACAGGGCCACCAAATGTCAAGTGTCTGAACACTTAGCCACTAGAGGGAGAGAGTGTACCTTTGGTGATTAGGGAGCCAATGAAAGTAACTCATGAAAAGGATAGGCTTTCAAGGGAGCTAAATTAAGCTCTAATCAGCCAGGGGCAAAGACTGTATCAACTGTGCTAGCTTTAGGGAACTTGAGGATGATTCCTTAAGACTTCACAATGGATCCACTTCTATTAAAGAATTAAATTGCTTAAACTATCCAGATACTTCATCTTAATTTTGAATATGTTTTAATTCATCTTTTCTAAGAACCTCCATAACTTTGCAGATACTTAAACACTTTGGCTTAGTTTTTAGGGGGGATTTATGGCAATTTAGAGAAGTTATGTTACCCTTTGTATATTGGGAAATTATATATTATGAACATTCCAATTTTCTATGGTAATTTAAGATTAAAATCTTTGCTATCTATTGGGATGATTAGAATGATTTGTGGAGTTCTATGTTTGGTCTTTCCCAAATATGACTTTAGGAAAATTACTTTTATTTGGATAATTGACAGGTTAAAAAACCCCTGCTTTACCAACGTATAACTCACAGGTGTTCTTAAAATCGTCATAAAGTTGTTGCTAGCCTGAGCCCAAATGATTTGCTCTCCAATGAAAGTTGGTTAATCTTGTTTGCAGCACGGCACCAACTATCATTTTCCATAATTTAAAAAACAAGCCTATTGGTACAACTGTTGTTTAATAAATCCAACATAGGAAGTAAACCTTTAAAAAGTAATTCATTATAAAATTTAAATACAGGATTATACAAGTCATATGATGTTCATGATTTAGTGTCTATTAGTGTGAATAAATTCCTTCCCAGTCCCCAAATCTAAAGACATTATCCAAAATTTCCCAGATATACAGAGTGATGCTTAAGATATAGGTGATGATTTTATTGTCAACGTATCATTTCTCTTTCCTCAGCAGAAAAAAACCTCAGCAACTATTTCTGGGATTCTTGAAAGGAGTAGGAGTACAGTGCCTGTTCCTACTCTTTCAGCATTGATTTTCTTCACAATCTGTGATATGGTTTTTCAGAAATGCTGTTTGGCAGTCCTGATAATTTCATGTGTTTTCAAACTTAAGCCACCCAGACTACACAGTGCAGTATTTTCAGCTCCTTTCATTTTCCTTTTCCCTTTAATTATAGAAGTTTCTATTCCCTCTTTTTGCAAATGTGGTCAAGAAAGATGCTAAATGCGACTGTTTGTAGAAAGAACGTGCATTTGTTTTTCTCATGACGATCCACATAAGTTCTTCCCAAATACAAAAGCTGTGCTATAACTAACTGATGATATTGATGGACAACACTTTACTCCTAATAACTTTTTGGACCCTCCCCCGTTCCTTTGACTTTGGTGGATGTGCCACGTGCCCAGTGGAGAGAAAGCAAGTAGACACTCTAATTTTAAACTTGCACTGTAAAGCACTTTCAAAATAGTAATAGTTGAGCTTCATTTCGGACCTGACTTTCCTTCTCAATCCATTCCCCAGGACCCCTCTCTGCTGATTCGTGTCCTGGTCTATCGGGGGCCGTTTTCTGAAATCGCAAAGCACAGTTTATTGCGAAGCTGAGTGGGTGGGTCCACGCGCACACCCAGACTCCGGCCAGGACGCCGATCCCAAAGCTCCGCGTCGCGCGCCTGGATCGCGGTCCCGCTCCCTTCGTCCGGCCTCACCACAAATCCCAGTTTGAAAGAAAACTTCTCGAGGCCGAAATGAACCTCCCCTCGCCGTTGCAATTCTTCCTTCCGAGCCGGCAGAAAACGTGAGATTTACTACGACTCGCGGGGAGTGGATGGGGGCTGCCGCAGCACTCTCGGAAGCGGGTTACCTGGTCCTCCCCCACCCCCGCTTTGGGGGCGGGGTCCGCCGTCTGGGGGCACCGGGTCAGGGGCGGCGCGGGTGGGCGCGAGGGAGGGCGCGCGTCGCGGAGCCGCCGGGGCAGCACTTGTCCTGTAATCGATTGCCGAGCGCGCCGAGCGGCGCAGCGCGCAGACACGCGCACACGCGCCCTCGCCAGCCCGCGCGCACACATATACACACACGCACACACGCACAGGAGCCCAGGGCCCGCACACGCGCGCGCGCGCACGCACGTCCTGCCGCCCGCGCCCCGGGCCCCGCCGCCCGCCGCCAGCCCGCCCTCCGCCCGCGGGCGTCTGCGCGAGCCCGGCCGGCGGGGGAGAAGTGCTCGGGCTCCGGCGGATCGGTTTCTCGGGGTTTGACCAGCTGTCCCGGGCTAACCCTGCTCCTCGCTGAAGATGGAGGAAGTAAAAACAGGATTACCCTTAGCTACAGATCCACTGCCTTAGTTTCCACCACCAACTGCAGTGCACAAACACACGTTAGGCACAGGAAAGAAAGAAAGAGAGAGGACACACTAACAGTAAACACAAACAAAAGGGTGATGGGATTATTTTACTGCATGCACTGCTGAGGTAAATCTCCGCTTGCCTTTTGCGTGGTGAAGAACAGCTCTTGTTTTGTCTTCTGATTCATAGGTTATATATAAATATGTGTATCTGATTTGCAAAGGGGGGGAGTGTTTTCAAAGTTAAGTGTAATTATATAGTATCTCGTTTTGCACTGTTATGTGATCAAATGACTTGTTGCTATTAACCAGTAATAATAATAATACTATAGATATTTTTCTCTGGGAGGGATGGATTGTGGTTATGATTAGGGTAATGATTTCTGTAAAGGACGCTTAGGGAATCGGGTTGAAGATGATGTCTTCTGCCTTAATTTATCGTCCCCTCCTTGTAATCTGTTTCTGGGATGTTAATCGATTAATCAGTTCTCATCTCTATAGCTGTCATGGATTTGGACTTGTTTTGCTTTGTTTTAACTTGAATTCCAAGAAAGGTTGGGTAGCCTGGAATAAATTACAGCTGTCCAGATAGAAGGTAATATCCAGATCCTGTTGGAATTGAACAACAACAACCTGGTATGACATGTAAAAATGCAGCCGTTAAATCACTTTGACAGGTTCTGGTATGGGCAAAAGAGATGGAATTAAGATTTAATTTATTATTATTATCATTTTTTTGCCAAGGGCGAAAAGCAGTCCTGTGAAGTTGGCCTAGGTTCTTTGCTGGGTTCTCCCTGACTGTCCCTCCCCTCTCAACACCCCTCCACTCCCCCCCCCCCCCCCCCCCGCCTTTTCTTTCAGTTTTCTTGTCTTAGCTTTTGGTCGATTCTTAAGGAACCGGTGGATCAAGTTTTTTCTCTTCTTGTTAATCGCATTGCTGTAGCACTGACTGACCTCTCTCTCTCTCTTTTTTTTCCTCTTTCCTGAAAGTACGTGGTGCCATTCCTGAGTGACTTTTCCTACTAGACCATCCCAAAGGGACGAGGGGGAGGGGTAGAAGGAGGAGGAGAAGAAGAAGGGGGGTGTTCCTTCTCTCTCATTTCTTGGTTTTGTTTATCAGCCGATCTGTTTGCTGGATTTGGGCTCGGAATGACCCACCTGTAAAGTGCTTTTCCTTCCTCCTTGCCTTGAACTCTGCAGGGGGCTTGGCTTGGAAGGGGCAAGGGAGGGAAAGAGAAGGGGGAAACACAAAAAACTTCTTTCTTTCTCTCTCCGTTTATCTTCAGCCCGACATTGTCACCTCCTCTTTGAGGGGTTAGAAGAAGCTGAGATCTCCCGACAGAGCTGGAAATGGTGATGAATCTTTTTTAATCAAAGGACAATTTCTTTTGTATGTACATTTCGTTTCTCTTTCTCCTTTTCTTTCTTTCCTTCTCTGAGGGTTAATAACCATTTCATTGATGGGGCAGACTTCTTTCGCTTCTCCCTGACGTTTCTTTCTTAATATGTGTGTGTTAAATGTGTACATTTTTAAAGAGATAAACTCATTTGTAAAATATCCGAAGAAATTGCTCCCCTTTAAACTTTACGGATGCCTTTCTCTAAAGCCTTATGTAATCATAATTTGAAAGAATTTGATAACAGTACAGCAGGTTGAAATTTAAGTGCTATGTAGTGACTGAGTTGGGAATTTGATCTGATTATTCCATAAAGGAAGAAAGAAAAGTTTTTTTGGGGGGGCGGTAGGGAGGGTGGTGGTGCAGAAGGGGAGGGGAGGGAGAAGGGAAGTGGTTTTGGAGACAAGAAGTGAAGCTGCCTGTTTTCCAGTAAGTAATGGAGAAATTCCAGGAGCCAGGGCTAAATATACTTGGCGATCAATACAGAAATGGCTCATTGTGAATAATTTAGCTGCTGGTGCAGTGAGAGTTTTGAAACTAAAGGCAAAAAGGACCAGGGCCAAAGGAAAAAAAAAAAAAAAAAAAGTAAAAATCTTCTCAGGACATGTCAATTCTTTAAACTTTTTTCTTCAAAGAATACAGTTAGCTTATCGATCTTTTCATTATGTGAAATCAAAGCTAGGGGGTGTCATCTCATACAATTTACTTTTGTTTCTGAGAATTAAGTTCTTGTTTTGTGTCATTGGTGCATGAAAATAATTCCCCCCAAACTTTGAAAAAGTGATCCCCTTCCCCTCTTCAAAAAGTGTATGAATTTTTCAAAATTGGAGTGTATTAAGTAGGCTCGGCATGGTATCCAACCATGGTCTGGCAGGAAATTAAGGTTACATTGAACAGGTGCTTACACAGAACTTGGGGTTGGCTAAAATGTCAATACAAGCCTGGCAGTTGGGTAACTGCTGCAGAAACCTTCGAGACATACTTGGGCACGAAGTTTTTTTGTTTTGTTTTGTATTTCTTCTGTTTGTTTGTCCTCCCCCCCCCCCCCCATTAGAACATGATGAACCAACTTGCAACAATTGTGAATAGAGCTATCTGTATACTCGGGAAGTCCTTGATTGTAGGAAGTAGTGAATGGTAAAATACTTCAATCCCAGTTAAAGCTGGCACTTTGGAGGTGTACCCCCTTCCTATTTTTTTTCTCTAAACCGAGTAAATTCTGATTAAAAGAGTCATTCTTTTCTTGCTGCAGCCCATCTCATAGCACACTTATCTTTCCTATCCTATCTCCAGCAGGAATCAGATCATTTGCAGAAAGAGTTCAGTGACTTGCAAATGAGCACATACAGTACACTGTAGTATGTTTCTTGGGCACAGGTTGCAGCAACAGCAACATGGGCTAACTGCTTGGAGCTTCAAATAAGTTAAGCATTTAATGGCAGATACTGAAAGGAATCATTGTGTTAAGGGTATAATCTTTTGTATTGCAGCACTGCACTTTGACTATGGAAACAGAGGCTATTGATGGCTATATAACGTGTAAGTATTCATTTTCATTAATCTGTTATTGTTAATAAAATTATGTTTGTTACCTGTATTGTAATTTCTGAATTGGAAGTTTTTATCAAGAACTGTAAACTCTTACCTCCTATCTGTTCACAATTTCACCTGGTAAATGAGTTTGAGAAAATAGCACTGAAGTGAAAGAAGAAGGAACTATAGATATATACCTGCTATATTAAGGATATTATTTAAATCAGTAGTAGCTTAGCAGATCAACACTTTAGGACTTTATTTTTTTCATTTACTTTAAGTCTAGAATAGGTCGGGTTACATATATGTCTACTAATATGGCATGTACTAAATACTTAGTACTCTGTAACCTAATTTTTCAGACACATAATGTGAAAGAGAATTAGCTCACTCAAGTTGACAATTTTTTTTAGCAAACTCTCCTTTCAAACATCTAACTCTCTGATAGCCAGTATTTTGGAAATGCTCATTAAAAATACTGTGTGCTTAAGGATTAAATTAGATGTTAAAAGAAAACATTTTTTTCAACTAGAAGATACTTTAGAAATCAACTACTCCAGTCTCCATTATTTTACAGTTAAGATGAATGTGATAATGAAATTTTGTAATTTTTTTATTGGGGGCTGGTTGTTGCTTTTCGTCATTTCGTTCATTTATTATGTATTTCTAAATAACATTTCCTTATAGTTTCTTTTTAAGGGAAAAATGTATTTCATTAAAATCATATATGCATACCCCTGCATATATGATTACAAAGTTGGTAATTAGATTTTAGATGACAATGAACAGAGATCAAAAGATTTTATTTTGTGAAAACAGGTGACAATGAGCTTTCACCTGAAAGGGAGCACTCCAGTATGGCAATTGACCTCACCTCAAGCACACCCAATGGACAGCATGCCTCACCAAGTCACATGACAAGCAGTAAGTCTTCATTTTATGATTTTTTTTTTCCTATTTCTCTAGCGATAGACTTGAAGTTGTTAGGTCTCTAGGGTCCTCGCACATTGTGGTGTAGCTGCTGCTTTAGATTTTGTTAAAGAAAGAACAACACAGATTTATTCCTGTTCATTTTGGTATCGTAAAACATGAGCCTGCTTACTAGTCTGAACTATCCCAAGGTGGCATTTGGGAGCTGGTGCTTACCTGTATCAGGTAAGAAATGTTAGGCTTTGCTGGTTATTCTTTTGTCTTGCCAGGTTTATGACTAGATTTGTTTTTGTTGCTGGGTAAAAAAAATATGGAAACACGTTATTTCCAAAGGACTCTTCGAAGTAAAAAAAAGAAAAAGAAATTATTTTCTATTACCTTGGCATAAAGCTAATCCATCAGTGGTAGAATTGCAGTGTTAGTTGCTTTTTTTTTTTTTTAAACATGTGAAAGTTTCGTGTCCAGAGCATTGGAAGTGAAATGTAATTGAAAATTTGTGGAACTCATTTACATCTATTTCTCTGACAAAGTGAAAGCATTTTGTTTTAGACTGTCCAGAGAAGAATTGAGAAAATTTGGAAGGATGTTTTGAACTTGCAGGAATAGACAGTTTTGGCTACTGTTTTTGATAAAGGGTCATTCATTGATATAGTAAACACTGTTTTTGTGTAATAGAAAAGCAACTTACATGCTGTCAGTGACAAGACAAAATACTTTATTAAGAATTTGTTTTATTTTCTCTTAATTATAATGTTTCATAAGTTATCAAGTACAAATGCTCTGTTACTCCTACTTAAACTTAATTTGAAATCGTGTGTTTATACTTTTGATATGTGTTATATTCTTATACAGAAAGGCCATCTGATTTACATGTAAATATAATTTAATTTAAAAGCTTTCTATTTGGGTGACACGTGAAGGAAAAGCATTTTCTTTCCTTTTTAAATGAAGATTTAATAACTAAAGGAAACTGAATCATCAAGTGAATTATGAGCATGTTCTTAATATGTTAATTCTGATTATCCTGAGAGAACAAATTTTCTTTCCACTTCCCTCTTACAGTTTCAAAACTTGATGTTATTGTAAAGCTACTAGCTTCATAAGTAGTTAAGACTTTTGAATTATAAGCAAGAGTATATAGAATACTATTGAATACATTTTGCAATTCATTAACTTTAAGTGGTTCTAGTTACTGACTTGAAAGTTTGACTGAACTATGTGAACTTACTTTACTTATTTAAAAGTTTTCTTTATTTTTATTAATGGGAAGCACTTCCTAGGAAGATTTCATTCTAGAAGCAGTCATTGAAATTCCTTTATCATGTAGGAAGAAAATTAATAGTTAGTGATGCAATGTATATTAAATTATAGTGCTAATCTCTTGTAATGGATCTTGTAGCATTAATTTATTTTTTCTGCTAGTTGGCTATTGATTTGATAAAAGTTATACTACTATTGCAATGTAGGGAGTACAATTTTTACATTTTAACATTTAATGTTACTAGGTCCTTGGCAGGATAGATTTTTTATTTTTCAGATAATTTTCATTTAATTTCCTAAAGAGTAAAGATAGATTGATATGCAATTTCTGCTAGTTTAATATTTAGCTATTGTCTTTAGAAACATTGAATATAAGGGGTACGTAATAGTGGGTAATCAGACTTTGACTGTCATCCCCCAGCTACTGCTAGAATATCAGCTGGAAAATACTTGTTAATTGGTTAATTAGCTCCTTTATTTGTGAATTTGATTTTGGTTTTGCAAGTAGTCCTTTCTAAAAGGCAGTTCACTCATTTATTTTAAGTGAACTTTGCAGAGTATGGGCATGATCAGTTTGGACAAATAAGAACTGTGCTTTTGATATTTGAGTTTTTCTCACCCAACAGCAGTAAAATTATGTTTCGTAAAGAGGTTTTGTTCTTGTTTCTTTTTTTTTAACTTACTAGCCTGTGGCAATTCCATGTTAGTATAGTTTTTAGCTAAGCTGCATGTGTTTTCACGTTCTTTTCCAAAGAGTTGCAGGTTAAATATTTTGGCTCTCACTTCAGAGCTGTCTGTTGCATCCTTTACGTAGCCTCTATTTACAGTATCTAGGTTACCCACTTAGGTGTTAGATGGAGAAGATACCCATTTTTCCTCTCTGTTAGATCTAGGAGAATATCAGCATTTTAGATTGCCAAAGCAAATAGTGCTAGAGAGGGACTCTTGTCTGTTAATTAGAATAAGAGACCTACAATCGGTCACTCAGATGTTTTTCTATGACTTGGAATAATTTTTTGTGCGTGTGTGACTTGTCAAATCACTTGTGTCTGAGATTACTGGTTTTCCTAAATCCTTTTATATGCATTGCTGACTTTATTATATAAAAAGAACTTATTTATTTTCCGCATTTTTTAATATCTTCAAATAATCTTTCTGAAGGGCTGTGACTTCCAAAAACAGAATTGCAGTTTTGGTTGAAAGTATTAGAGCTGAAAGTAAATGTGAAAACCTTTATGATAGAACAAGATAGGCTCCATGGCAGCAAGGAGGACAAGAGTATGTGTGTAAGAGGTAAAAAGTTATCTTAAAACAGTTTAGAAAAAAAATAAAAGGAATAAAGCCTTTGATTTTATGAAATAACTGACGTTCTAGCAGTGAAGTAACACTACCATGTGATAGCCCACTTATTTTGGCTTTAGGAAAGTGGTCAGTTTTATTCTAAGGTCATAGTCATTTGTTTAGGTTATTCTATGACTATTCTAAGATGAAGGGTATCTGTACAACTTGCTGCCAGCTATTGTATAAAAAATAATGACAGCAGCTATCATTATTTGACAGTGCTAGAAGAGAGCATCAGTGACTTGGGAGAGAACTAAAAATGTTACAGTGCCTGACAGTCTTTGGTTTTAAAATTCAGCATGTAAGATTAAAAAGAAATAAGAGGTATTAGTGAACTTAACATTTTGTAATGACTACATCCTATATTTTCGAGTGGATTTCCTTAGAGAAACTTAGACTTTTTCTTCTAGAATAAGGATCTCTTTGATAAGAAGATGGGCATTGTTGCCCAAGATCATTAGTGTACACACTGAGTCTGCTGACAATCTTCGGTGTCAGGGATGACAGTATATGCCTTGATGGCTACTGGAAATACACAGTGTTAAGTGATTTTAAAAATAGAATCTGGAAGTTAAGAATCTGAGACAGACAACGCAGACAGAACAATACAAAAATAATCCATATTGTATTTCGGCCCATCAGATGAGACTTACTTTGTGATTCCTTATGTTTCTGGGTTAGCTCATTTCCAATTCTTGTATAGTTGCTTCAGTATCGGTTTCAAACTGTGCTATACCTGCTGCTGAGTATTTTGAAAGATTTTTAAGGTTCAAAAAATTGTCATTAATTTTATTTTTCTCATCATCATTTACTTTTATAATGCTAATAAGTAAATTTTCTTTGGAGAGAGCTAATGGTGTGAAAATACATTGTGACATAAATTTTGTTTCTATTACTTCCTTCACATGGATCAACTTTGCAGTCAATACCATTTATCATTCAGTTTGATGGCCAGGTGGCATGTATGGAATTGGAAGAAGTAGTAACTCTAGTTTTACAAGACTCTGACCAATAATCAGGTCAGGGAATCTAGTTTATTCTTTTTAGAGTGCTTCACATTCATTTTTTTTCTTAGCTAGTTTCCATTTTTAGAACCTAGTGAAACATAAGTATAGTATGATTTCTATTTTTCTTGTGAGGAAGTGGAGGCTTGAAGAAACCAGTTGGCCTCTTAGGTCCCTTAGCAGAAGGATAAAGTTGTCAGGATTGGGATATAAAACTGATATTACCTTGTGGGTTAGATCACTTTATTGATAACTCTTGAAAATGTCATTATCTCAGGGTGCCCACCATGTCCAGTACTGACCCATGTTTTAGTGACAAAAACAGTATTACAGAAGTAGAATAGGGTTATTATGAAGGTGGAATGATAACAGATAATCTTGTTAAGCAGATGCTCTAATGCACTTTTTAAAATATAGCTTATGTTTTGGGACTCACCAGCTTTCTGAGTTGTCTTCTGTAGCTTAGTTTGGCAGTCACCCTTGGCTGGATTTCCATAGGACACACCCTAATATAACACCAGATGGACTTGATGTAAAAGCTTGCTCTGTTTTCAGTTGTAGTACTTAGTTTTGTATATATACCCAACATACCTTACATTTAGTTTTTACTTGTTAGGAAATTAAAAAAATAAGTTTGACTTGATTTCTTTACACCTATCAGTGGTAAGTGTCATGGCCATGTACCAAAAGGAAAAAAAATAGGAACTAAAGGAAGTACATATGAGCAGGGAATTAACAGCAAAATTTCTGTATTTTTTTCTTTGCTGCTCATTCCACTCCCACCCCCCCACTCCCTCCACTTTTTAAGTCTGCTTTGAAGTAAGAATAAATGTCTGTCTTGGAGAAACAAAACAGCTTACTGTAGAGGTGTTGTTTATATTGCCTCTATCTTTGTCCAAATTTGTCTTCCCCACTGGAAATACATTAAAAACAGTGTAATGTGATTGGTTAGGTTCTTTTGGGAGTCTTCCTTCAAGCCGTAAGGAATTGAGATCCCTGGGTCCCATCCTCTTCTCTCCTAACTTTGAATATCGATACATTTTGATTTTATGATGTTCTGAAAGATCAATAGCAGGGTCACAGTCCTAAGATGAGGTAGACTATGTTGTTTTTCTTTGCTTTTTTCCTTTATATCTGTTTATATAATATATATTTATTGACCTGTTAGTATTTTCCTTTTGTGAATTAATCAAGACTTAGGATATCTCTGCTGAAATAGGTAAAGAGTATTTAGGAACTATTTTCTCTTATTATAAATGTGTAATCACAACTGGAGTGAGAGAAAGAAGGGGGGCATAATTTATTGAATATATATAGGCACTATACTAAGTGATATACCCAGCACTATACTAAGTGATCCATATTATTTCACTCAGTCTCCACAACAGCTCTGTGAGGTTACTCTGTTTATAATACAGAAAACCGAGGCTCAGAAGCAGTAGATTGCAGGTGGTTAGAAATATGGGCTTTGGAGTTATACAGGCCTGTGTTAGAATTCTTGCTTTGCCACTAGCTTGCTGTATGGTCTTAGTCATGTAACTTCACATCTCTGAGCTCCAGTTTTCTTATCTGTAGAATTGGGAAAAGCAATACCTAAGTCAGTGGGCTGTTGTGAGGTTTATTTTTTTATCTTTATTTTTCTTCTTTTTCACTGCGCTGCGTGACACGTGGGATGTTAGTTCCCAGACCAGGGATCGAACCTATGCCCCCTGCAGTGGAAGTGCAGAGTCTTAACCACTGGACCACCAGGGAAGTCCCTGTTGTGAGGTTTAAATGAGGCAATATTATGCAAAATACTTAGCACAGTTCCTGACACATGCTAAGATCCAATAAATAATCACTGCTGCTATCACTCAGAGTGGGCAAGTTTCTTTTGCACCAAACCATGATTCATAAGAAAGTTTTTTTTTTTTTTCAAATCAATATCTGTTTGAAATCCAGATCTTTTGCTCTTTCCATTTTACTACGTAGGTCCATGGAATGGAGATAGGCATTTCTAATAATTTAGGGTAAAAATGAAAGAAAAACCCCTCTATTATTTAAAGCATCTGTGAAGATTTTGGTTAAGAAAGAAGTAGAGTTTGTCTGTGTGCCAGAGATTCTTTTTATTGGGTTTCAGTGCTCCTGAGATAAATTTTATATTTTTGGTTACATGTAAAGAAAATCATTGCTTATCATTGGTGCTCTAAAGACACTGGTCTTTAAGAATGGAAAAAGTCCTCTTAGTAGAGTAACCTAGCCATATCTAGAATCAATTCTTTCTTTGAAAATCTGTATCTAAAATTTCACCATATTTGTTGCTTCTGGTAGTACCATCACTTCTCATTTGATGATACCTAATCAAGTTGTACGCCTGATTGTTGCTAATTGTGCATTTTGGGCGTAATAGTTTAGGTGTTTTAAATTTGAAGTAAACTTAAAATAAAATTATCACTTACAAGCATTTGACATGTTGCTATATCGTTCTAGTTGATTAATTCAACAAATATTTGTAGGCTATCTTTTATGTGTCAGGCACAGTAAGGTGAATCCAAAGGTGAATAGTACACTATTTTTGTCCTCCTGTAGCTCGTGCTCTGGTTTGAAAGAGACATCCGAACAGGGCATTATACTATGATAAGCTCAGTGTTATTATTATGGGGAGTGAGGGGTGGTACTAGTTTGAGAAGACTTCCTGGAGGGAGATGATGCTTAAGCTGAGACTTATTAAATGAATAGGATTTAGGAGAGAAGCAGAAGGCTTGTTCACCAAACAAACCCACAGCGGGAGCTGAGAAAGAATATGATATGTTCTGGGAAATACAAACAGATTGGTATTTCTGGAGTGCAAAGTTGGAGTCTTGGAATTTGAAGCCAGAGATGACTCTGGAGAATTAACCAGGGCAAGATAATGGAATATCTTTTATAAGAGGAAACTTGGATTTCATTTTCAAGGGAGCACAGGGTTTTAACAAAGAAGATTACTTCAGTTTTTTTTATTGACATGGATCATACCAGCTACAATAGGAGTAAAATGATTGTGGCCAGGGAACACTCTAGGGGCAGGGGGTTCTTTAACAGGCTGTTGCAACGACAGAGTGAAAAGTCATGAGAGCTAGTGGTAGTGAAGATAATAAGGAAGAGAAGGATTTGGGATATAATAGCTTAAAGTGGACAGGACTTGGATAGTAGGGTTAAGGAGAGGAGAAAGTTCATGATGATGATATCTAGATTATTGGATAGAGGCAATAGGTTCCATCAGGGAAGATAGGAAATCCTGGAGCAGGTTTCCAGGAAAAGATTTAGTTTAGTTTAATTCTGTATACAGAGAGTTTGAAGCACCTGTGGAATTTGGGAGAGGCTAGTAATCAGGCAGGAGGATAGTTTAGACTAAGTGTGAATTTTCCTAATTAGTGATATCTAATATGTAGCTTGTGGTTTTGTTACTTTCCCTCCTGTATTACTTTAACAATAGTTTAGTATTTCTTTAAAAAATTCTTCCCTAAGTAATTCTCAGCATTTGATCAGTGACCATATTTCCCCAACTGCCCCCATTGAATCAAAATTCTATATGGAAATGTACGATCACAGGTTTAATGAGCTCTTTTTGCTTAATGGAGTCCTTTTATGCTAGTCTCAGAAGTTGGATTAGTTGATGTGATTGACTCACTGATTTTTAAACAAAACATGCTAGCCCTCTCCTTAAAATTTTGATGGTTACATATTTTAAAAAAATCATATGCCATACACTCCAAGGCCTCTACTGTAATGATTTGTCTTTATTCTGTAACCTATTTCTCATCTATAAATACATAGCTTAAAACATATGAGGAATCATTTGTTAACTAAGTACTAGCCAGTTCTGCTACATTAATAGCCAAAGAATTTAATGATTTTATGCAGAGCCTTTTTGAAAACTTTGAGATAAATATACAACATGATATATATCATTTGGAAATTATTTGGTACATAATTTTTTTTTAAGTTTATAATATTGTGCCCCTTGGGATAAAATAATGTAAGGGGAAAAGTGTGGTATAGAAAACATCTTAATCTATTTCCTCAAAACATATATTACAGAACTCTATCTTAGAAATTAAGTCCTGATTACCCAAGACACCATGAAATTTCAAATGAATGTTAATGATGAAAATAACTTCATCTGAGATTTCCTGTATGTGGAGATTCAGAACTTGCTGTGGAGATATTTTTATCTTTTAATCACTGATCCAGCAAACATTTATTAAGCATTTTCTTTGTGTGATGCACTGCTGATGCTGGGGCACAAAAAATGTGTTAGGGCTTTTTTTTGGAATGGATGTTATCTTTCAAGGTCCAAGTGAATTCATATTTTATTTGAGATATTAATAATCCCATTGCATTTAGAAGCAAATAAGTGTGTTGTGCTCACCATAGTTTATATCCATTGTAGAGAAATGAACTGCTTCTCACCTTTTACCTCTGAGTATTCTTCAAAAGTGTATAAATTTGAAGACACACAATGAAACAGAGACAAAAATACAGCCAGCTTCTAAAATAAGTTCCCACAGGAGAACATTTCTCCAAGAAAGTTTTTAGAATGTAGGATTTTGTTCTCAGCCTTGTAAGTTCCCAAACTTGATTGGCAGCATGCATAGAGTGGTCCCGTATCTCAAGGTTGACTCGCATTAAACAAGTTTACAAAATTGATGTTTAAAATTGGAATACCAATTTATGTCTGTACTTTCATTAAAAATAAAACAAACAAACAAAACCTGAACCAACTAACATAGGATCTGGATCACCTCAGTTGGCTTGACCAGATCTTTTTTTGTGTGTGTACTGACCTATATGGGTAAAGCAACAAAGGTCGTTTGGTTAGCAAGGAATCCAAACAAAGGGAGTTAGTTACATAATTCAAATGTTTAATGGCATCAGACTAAGAGACCCTAATATGTTCAGCATCACAATAGAAATAGCAGTGCCATTTGCATCAGTATGGTTGAAGTCTTTTGTCCAATTCCTTCTTCCCTGAATGGACATGAATTTAGATTCCCTAGATATAGCCTCAGCCAAAATACTTCTGAGAGTCATTTTTTTTTCTTGGCTTCCTTGGCTAAATCCCGCAGATTCAGTTTTTAACTTATACATGTAATCAGGTTATAACCAATTCTTGTCAGCCTAGGATCCGTTCATTTTCTTTAATGTAATTTTACATTTCTGCTTAGATTTGTTAAATGTTGATTTTATAGCCTAACTCTATGAAAGCTATCTTATAATACCTATAAAGGACACCCCAACTACTATTACCATAAATTCAAACTTCCATTCACAGAAATGTTGATGGGTGATGTGGCCAGCAGTTTAAGAGGTCTTAGTATCTATTTTAGATGAAGATGGAAAATAGCACTGCCACCTGAGAAAGGCACCTTACGTTAGCTGGGGATCTAGGAGAGCTTCTAATTAATAGGTCAGGAGGAATAAACATCACACTAGTTTCATGAAATCTCTGAAGTAGTCCGGCCACAGCAAATGAGATTTTATAGAAAAGTATAGTATTTTAGGTTAGTTAATAGGGAAGGCTATCTTAATTACTGAGTGTGAATTTAAGAATATTTTTTCAAAGCACACAGCTTTATTTTGGGGCCACATGTTGATTATAAAGAAATTAATTAGAGATTTTCCAGATGTGAATCTTTGAAGAAAATGGCTATGCCTTATCTATTGGGTTGGCCAAAAAGTTCGGGTTTTTCCGTAAGATGTTACAGAATATTTCTTCATTCCCAGTATACAGTACCATACTGGGTCATTGTAGGAGCCCAGTAATTATTTATTGAATTAAGGAACTGCTTATGATTCACATATTGCATATGTGTATTTAAATAATGTGTTTCTGATCTATTTGAGGAAAGTTGGAAAGTTGATTTCTTAGATGTTGAAATAATTCTGAAATCCCATTTTACCTGTGATTTTCTTTGTTAGGGTATGTATTTATTTCAACCATGTCTCAGTCTCAAAAGGATTTTGTAATCTTCAGATCAGCCCCAAACAGATGATCTTCAAGATTCTAAACGTCTCTTCAGTTTTCTGATTCCATACTAACATAGTCAGTGGAATTCAAGTTAGTGTAAATGTTTCAGTGAATATGTTATAGTCATCATCATTGTCTTCATTACTAATATCTTTATATGACACATTTAGTGTTTACAGATTTCACGCCGCATATAATTTTAAAATCAGTTTTTCTATCACTTGTTTAAAACTGCATGTACAAAGTGGAATGCTTCAATTAACTTTTCTTATGCTCTCCAGATATTTTGAGGAGCATATAATTAATCAGTGTAGAGTCACGTTCTAATAAATTAACATTCTGGTGTCTACACCTTTGACATTTTTGTCATTGCTCTCTTATTATCATGGAAGCTGTAG
Organism: Balaenoptera borealis; assembly: GCF_965194805.1. NCBI lineage: Eukaryota > Metazoa > Chordata > Mammalia > Artiodactyla > Balaenopteridae > Balaenoptera > Balaenoptera borealis. The sequence goes on from NC_138863.1 coordinate 23,569,290, forward strand.
CTCTCCTTACACCTGACGGTGTCAACTTTACCTGCTACTTACTAAGACATCAGTATGCAGGGCTTGGCCATATTTTGAAGTGCTGGGAAGCTACATTGCTCTGTTTCTGTTGAATTAACTAAGAATTTCTGGCTGAGTTCTAAAGAGGAATTATTCCTTCTGCAACTATATAAAACATTTCCTGTTATGTCATTTTCATGAAGAACCTTGTTGTTCTGTATTTGTTGTTCAAAACAAACATTTTAGCAAGTAGTATTTACGTATGGAAATATATTTCTTTTGTAAGACATGTCTTTCAAGCCTTTTAATCAGATTTATGTCAGTAACTTTATTATCCAGATGGTCTGAGGTAGATTGCATTATTTTCATTACATTTGTTACCTTCTTGATAGAAAAGTAGCATTTGTATACCTTTTCGAGCTGAAGATTTACGTTTAACTCCTGATTGAAGTAGGTTCATTTATTTTTACTAGAAATGATTGCTTAGATTATTCATATATCACTTAGAGCTTGGAAATTGGGCTGTTTAAGAATTTTTAGGTATTGAAAATAGGTGAGTAGTGCTTATCATTTTTAGACACTGTTTTAAAATTATAAGTACTTTAAAAACACTGATTCTAACATAGTATTTTGAAATATAAAACAAATTCTATTATATTGCTGAATGTTGCAAAATATTTGAAAGTGGTAATAGATTTTGTTTGAACATAACTGAGAACTAGAAAAAGAAATATGAGATATTTTTCTGTAAGTCTGCTGTTTTTTACTCAAAATATGAATTACACACTGCCATCTGTCTGAACTATGACAAATTAATGACCTAATTACAGTTTTTGGATTCAGTTTTAACAAAAAGAAACACTCCTGCTCCCCAAGAAAACATAATTTAAAATAAACTATTTTTACATATATTGTGCTAACAATAAGGCTATCTTTTGATGAATTTGAGTAGTTTTAGTTGGTCCCACAGTTTGAGTACAATAACTGGTAACAAATTTAAAGATCTGTTATTTTTTAAGCAAATCAGAGAAATTATAGTTAACTAAACAATTGCTTTCATACAACTGTATGTGCAAGAGAGTGCCATTTATGTTTTAAAAGTGTGTGTGTGTGTGTGTGTGTGTGTGTGTGTGTGTGTGTGTGTGTGTGAGTGAAAGCAAAGAATAAGGAAGGAAAGAAGGTAGGAAAGACCAGACTATTGGTAGTGTTCACTTTGGCTTATGTGAAGGTAAATAGGGTGTTTTATCATTTATTCTAAATAGTTCTGCATTATTTGGATCTTTTATAAAAGATCTTTTACTTGTATAATTAAAAAAAAAAACGAATTCAGTCAACCATCTTCTCAAAGCACGGAGCTGTTTTGTAAGAGAGACAATGATATCTCTGATAAGAAAGGTCTAACCTTGAAATTTCAGTGATATAGTAGACTCATGAAATTGGACTACTGCCGTTGATGATAAATACTGAAGTTAGGGGTATTCTCGTATACAAATGCTGTCAACAGACTCATTGAATATTATTTTAAATTTATTCTGAATATAAGGTATTTTCTTAATGGCTGTAATACAGTGGAATTTCCAAATAAATTTACATACTCTGGAAGTTTTTTTGAGTGATATTGATTTATAGCATGAGATGCTGTAAAGTAAATAATGTTCATATAAGTGTACTTCTGGCAATGGTAAGGAGACATGTAGCATTACGATGCCGAAAGAAATCTGAGTAGAATAAGTTAAAACTTATCCTTAGGTTTTCCGTTCTACCTTGTATATGATAATAAAGTTTACTTTTTTAAAAGACCCTTAGTCTCTTTTTCATGTTCATCAATTTAAAATTCCATTGAATGTTTCTCATTGAAAGGAAAGAGTAGAGGTATGGAGTATAGAGAACAGAGAAGAGAGCTAGCTCAAGAAGAGAGAACACAAATGGCAAATCCAGAAGTGAGGGATAAGCCACAGAACCCACTTGAGTTAGCAGATCTACTGGAGAGAGGAATAGGCAAATGAAATATAGGATCTTTCCCTTCCTTTTTTCTTCTTTCAGAAAGCATAAATAAATATCTGAATTTATAAGTTAATTAAAGAAGTTACCTCCTGCTTGAGTGATGAAGAATGTGGCCATAAGATTAAAGTGGTTTCTGGTAGAAGATAAATGATAAATATTGATAGTCAATAGAAAGAAGTGTACTTTTTCAGATATCTGAAAACCAGGGAGTGAAAGATGGGGGTTGACTGGTTAGAAGAACTGGAGTCCTAAGGGTTTCAGCCTAGAAAGATTGGAAGATTGAAGCAGTAGAAGTCGGTAGTACCTAAAATAGATTGTTTGATGTCATAACCCAGTGGTGTTACTGATGGCCATCTTGGACTCATCTATTGCTTTTATCTTTTGCAAAAGTGACTGAAATATGTGCTGTGTCTGAGAGGTATCCTAATTGGTTGTGTTCCTAAATTATAACAGATGCAGTCAACTTTGGTCTTGTCCCTCAATTGCCTTTTTACTTCATTTCAGTGGGAAAGGCCGTTGGGGAGTTAGGGAGACCATAAGCCTGCCAGAAACAGTAAGAACTTTCTCTGCTTTCTTTCTTTTTTTTTTTCCCCTCATGGGAGGCGGCAATGAAGAAGGAACTTGATATTGAGCAGATGAGATGGGGTTTTGCATCCAGTTTTCGTTCTCTGATCTCTTGTTTTTCCATTTTCCTCCTGAAGTATCTAAGACACAAGCACTGAGTGTTTCAAAAGACTTTCTTCAGATCATACCCTGTCAGAGATTTAGAATTCCCAGGTTGGCTGTTACCTACTGGAATACTCTTCTAAAATTAACCTTGTGATAATACTGCAGTAAAAATTTATCAGACGTGAGATGAAGTTTACACATGTATTATTGTTGAAGGGAAGGTTTGCTAAGCCCATAAATAATAAAAACAAGATCAGGGTATATGTTTAACTGGCTTAAGAAAAAACAGTTTTTAAGCCTATTAAAAGTCATATATTTTATTTGTAAAATATTTTAGACTATTTGAAATGCTTTCACATCTAACATACAATGTGCTCATTAAAACTTGATCTTAATATTTATTTAAGCAGTCTCAGAGGAATCTATTCTTCCTGGCATTACTTAAGCCTTTTATTTGTTACTAGAAAATAATAAACATATATTTTTTAAAAATACAGAACTGAATGAATTTTCCTCTTCCCCTCCCTGTGTGGTAAAAAAAAGTGAGCCCTGATATATATCAAATGTGAGACCTCTAGACAGATATTTCATCTCTTAGAATCTCAGTTTGTAAAACAGGGATATTAATAATCTGCTTTGTCAGAGGAGTGGCAAGCGTTAGAAATAATATATGTAAAGGCTCCAGAATGGTGACTGGCATGGAGTAAGTTAACCAGAATGGTAGCTATTATTTTATTGTTAGATAAAAAGAATATGAGAAAAAACTTGAATCAAATAACCAAGAAAAAGATCCCACATACATGTTGTATCAACTAGTCTTCTAGAAAGGATATGCTTTTAGTCTGCTTTTAATCAACAACAATTAAAAAAAGTAGTCCAAAGCATTGCTGATAAAACTCAAGATATATGCATCACTGAGTGGATATTTTTGCTCTTCATGTGTCTGAGTGCTGTCAGATCGTCCTTGTTTGAAAAGAAATGTGTGCGCAGATATGAAGCAATTATTAATTCTGTTGTATTCAAATCAATTACTAAAGAAATGAAACTAAAATTACCTAATTAATGAGAATCACAAATAAACCTGCTCTGTTTGTGAGGGATGTAATTGAAATGGTAATTATGCGGTAGGAATGCACTTCATTTGAAGATGGCAGCTCAGAAGACGTGTTTGGTGGCAGGATTTGACTGCACAGTGTGCCTCCCTCCTGACCTGGCCCAGAGAGGGGTCTTGTTTGCTTATTTACTAGATATGTTGGTGAGTGAATTCCCAGTATGGTTCTGAAATTCCATGAATTTCCATACTCATGGAGCTGTGTGTCCTACATCATTACCCATCTCTCTGTTGCATATCTGGAATTCTCAGAACTATGTATCAGTCCCCAGTAATGTCCATTTTTTTCCTCTGTGAACAATCAAGAAGAAAAGTGGATATTCTTTTAAAAAGATTTTATAGCAGAGTACATAATAAACAGACTACTCATAGGTCATTTGGTTAAAAGATGCAGAAATCTTTGTAAATCCCAATGAGATCATTTAAAGTTACCCATTTTGCTTTTCATGTCTGAAGTGTAACTTTTCCTGGGTCTGGGTTACTATGAGCATAGTGTCAGTGTGCAATCAGTCCTTAAAACCAAATGATCCTTTTTATCCAGGAATAGTTTCCTCTCTAAAAACTAGGAAGGCTTTATCACTTCCTATCTTGTTTTACCATTACTCCATTGCTTGTGTACATCTTATCGCCCCTGTAAGACTGGAATCTCCTTGAGCGCAGGGAAAATGACTATAATCTCTACAGCCTGAGGGTAGCCGTCAGAGCCTGACTTCAGTGCTGATCAGACTTGGGTTTATGACTTGGGCTGTGCTATGTGTTAATCTCCAATTCCTCCTTTGTCAAAGGAGGCAAAGTTAGTACTTGTCTCTCGGGGTTGTTGTGAGGATTAATAAAACACTTCAGTAAAGCTTCTATCACAGTGCCTAACACATTTCAAGAAATATTAGTTTCTCTTTTCCACAGAAGTTAGCTAGCATGTTGCCTTACACGTATGTCTCTCAATCAAGAAGGCTGCCTATTAATTTTTAACTACATTATGAGTTAATATGAATCGCTTATTTGGCTAGACACCTTAGAGATGTAACTCAGTTATTTCTATAAGTTATTAGTCAGATTAACCCCACAGGTTTGGTCACTTCAGCACTGTGTGTCCTAAGGGTACATCACCCAGCTAGTCTTTTTACCCACAAGGCAGTTTTAAAATAAATGGTCTAAAGTTAACACTAGCTTAGGCTCTTGAACTCTCTTAGCAACACTCATTCAAGCAAAATACTGTGTTAGACTAAAAGCTTCAGGTTCTTAGAGGCCTCACATGACTTCATAAAATGCATCTTTTTAGGCCCATGTTGCTCTACAGTACAGAGATAGATTTTATAAAGATTCTGAAAGATCTGTAGAGAATCTTTATATATATATAAATTCCCCCCCATACATTTTGGTTATTTGTTGTTAAGAAGAAGTATGAAGTAAGAGAGATTGTTGAGAAAGTTTATAGTTTTAAAGTTATTATTATTCAATATCCTGTGATAAGCCATAATGGAAAAGAATTTTGGAAAGAATGTGTACGTGTGTGTTGATATACATATGTATATATACACACATATATCTGAATCACTTTGCTGTACAGTAGAAATTAACACAACATTGTAAATCAACTATACTTCAATAAAAAAATAAAGTTATTATTATTTTGTCTAATGAAGGTTTCTAATTTCCATGATCCAAGATCTCTCAAATCATAACCTAGCCATTTAGTAGACACACATGACAATGGGAGTAATACTGCTGCTGTTTTTAGTGAACTCTTACCCAGTAGCTAAATCCCAATGATCATTTGAAAACCCATGAATCAAATGCCTCTTCCTTGAAACTGTACACATTTCTGCTTATGCTAGATTGTGAGGCCAGACCTTAATTTTCTTAGAGCAATCGTGATACTTATCACCTTTGTCCATGACATAATTGTTATAACAGTACCTAGGATCAGATACCCAACCTTTAGGAAAATTTTTTTTTCCAGTTTTTATCTGAATCCTTTCTTGAAATAATTGATTAAATGTGTCTGAGCAATTTTAAAAGAGCAACCAATCTTCTTAAGAACTAATCATTTTATTGCTTCTCTACCTTTGGTTTTTCTTTTTCTTTTCTTTTTCCTTTCTTTATTGGTACAACAAAATTGTATGTTATTTGGAAGTTCATGAAATGTAGTTTGCTTGGTATAGGTTCTGTAAATTAAGCCTATAATATTTAACTGGCATATATTGGAAAGCAATGTACTTAATCCTAACTGAACTGAAAGTGCTTGTATCTCTATAGTAGCAATTTAATGATAACAGGTCATCTGCATTTTTATGCTGAAAAGAACCCTTTGTGGTAATCAATCTGTAATTTTCTGTTTGCCATCTTTTTCTTTATTGTGTGAGCGGGTTGGAGTTGAATTACTGTAAAATACTTTTGCTGCTAGCAAGTTGTTTTTAATCAATTAAAGTGCATTGTTACTTACTTGGGTGGCTCTTCAGGATGGTGGGGAACTTCAGCACTCCCCCAAATGCTTGCTTTTCAAATGTGGAGTTCTTGGATACATTTTGGATACTGATATATTTTCAGAATCATGTATCTGGATGGGCACACCTCTGGTGATTAAGGCCTATTAAGTTGTATTTACCACTTTATAATAAAGCCTTTTTTTGGGTTTTTTTTGCTTTAAAGTGCACTCATGCTTTGAATTTGGTGTTTTACTTCTTTGCTGCCCGTGAGAGACCCTGGGCTTGGTAATTAGTATTTATTTCCAAGTTTCTATTTTTACCATGTGTTTTGATTTTCTAGGTTACTGACTATTGAGATAAAGGAAATGGTCCAGTTAGTTGCAATCAGAAAGCTAGAAGCTTTTGATAGAAAAGTGAGAAAAATGTACTGCCCCTGTCTGAGAGAAAGAAACAGAGAGGGAGTGGCTTCATTAGAAGTGTCATAATCAGTGGCTGCCAATTACTCAGTGAACAGAAAACATCTGGTATTCACCTACATCTATTAGCAGCCCTTATGTTTCCATCTGCAGGTCATTGTCTCTTTCTCAGTTTTTTTTTTTTTAGATACTGCGATGCTTTGACTTTCCAATCTGTATCTGGTACTGGTTCTTTCCTCAAACTCTACATCTAGTCCATCAGAAACAGTTGGCTCCACTTCGAAAATATATCTTTAAAAAAATTTTTTTTTAAATTTATTGTTTTTGGCTGCGTTGGGTCTTCGCTGCTGCGCATGGGCGTTCTCCAGTTGCGGTGAGAGGGGGCTACTCTTCGTTGCAGTGCGTGGGCTTCTCATTGCAGTGGCTTCTCTTGTTGTGGAGCACAGGCTCTAGGGCTTCAGTAGTTGCAGTGCGTGGGATCAGTAGTTGTGGCTCACGGGCTCTAGAGTGCAGGCTCAGTAGTCGTGGCACACGGGCTTCGTTGCTCCGCGGCATGTGGGATCTTCCCGGACCAGGGCTCAAACCCGTGTCCCCTGCATTGACAGGCAGATTCTTAACCACTGTGCCACCAGGGAAGTCCCCCAAAATATATCTTGAATTTACATAATGTTCACTCCTACATCTCTAGTCTGAGCTGCCATCATTTCCTAGTCTTCTAAACCTAAAATATTCCAAAAATTTGTAGCTGGTCTTTCTGCCTCCATTCTTTTTCTTCTTTGCCCCATAATGCACCCAATAGTCAGACCTGCACTTTCTAAAACTGAAACCAGATAATAACCATCCATTGCTTTAAACACAAAACTTCTCTATTAAAAACAGAATAAAGTTGAAATCCCTTTCCGGAGTCTGCAAGGTCCTATAGGACATGGCTCCCGCCTCTCTCTGAGTCCTCCTCCTCCATTCTTCTTCTTCTTCTTCACTAACCTCTCAAAATATCTCTCCTCTTTCTTCTCCTTGGACAGGGCAAGGTCATTCCCATCTGAGGGTTTGGAACACTCTTCCTTCATAACTTTGAATGAAGCCTCCTTCTTTTCTGCTGTCACTCAGCTCAACTGTTGCCCCTTTGGAGAGGCTTTTCCTGAGCACCCTAGATAAATAAGCCCCTCTCAGGCATTCTATGACATTACCCTATTCTATTTTGTTATACTTAATAGTATCTGAAATTATCTAGTTTATTTATTTGTCTCTTCTCTCAACACACGCTTGAAGAACATTTGTCTTGGTCACTGAGGTAACCCCAACGCTCAGAATTGGGCCAGGAACATAGTAGATGATAAATATGGGCTCAAGGTCTCACTAAATTACTGTCCTTTCCCTTCCATAAATAGAATTCTGCATGCGTGTGTTTATGTGTGTGTGTGTGCATGCATGCCGGTGCGTGCGCATGCACCAGTATGATAAACACAGTATTTTATACTGTAATATCTATTCCAAAGCCTGTATTTTAGAAATCTGCATATTGAGGCCCAAGGTCACATGGGGAAAGAGTAGAACAGTGATTTAAAACCTTGTGTTCTTGCTCTTGGCCTGGTGTTGCTTCCCTTACATAATTTGCTCTTTCCTTCTTTTCATTCATTTGTTCATTTGCTTCATTCACAATAAATATTGGGTACCTGTTTGCTCTGGAACATAGCAGTTTCTGTGGGTGCAGATGTTGTTATGCTTTGGGGTGGGGCCCAATGGAAGTGGTTTAGGTTTTCAAGTAACATAGACCTGGGGTCAAGTCCTTGCTCTGCTCCTCACTTTAAGGTAAATGTAGGGAATTGCTGATATTTGATTGTTCCACTATGTGACCTTGGGAGTGTTTCTTGGATGTTCTACACTCATTTCCTTCAGCTGTAAATAATAATACCTGTCAAAATGTTTTAAGAAATAAATGCAGTAACTTACATAAAGCACTTAGCTCATTTTCTGGCACAAATAACTGTTATTCTTTGTAGATTATAAATATTTGCATATTATTTCTATATTTATTAGATATGGTTCCTAAGATATTACTTGAACTATAAGTAGTATCAACTCAGTCTAAAGTTATCTCTTGCCTTCTAGAGAATATGAGTATTTTTCTTACTTGATTGTTATAACGTTTAGAATATTCTTTTCCATTAAAAAAACAAACAAGTTTGCCATCCACAAATTTCACTGTTTCACAAATCATTGTGGTGTTTCACAAATTTATTTTATTTTATTATGGTAACTTTATTTAGCTTTTCTATTTGATTTTATATTACACTTAATAGTATTTTAATTATTATGGTTGATTATCATGATAATTTAATAGTCTCTTAGTACTTAAGAAAGGGAATCCTTTATAAAAGCAATCAAATCTCATTTCTTTAGTTCCTAGGATGTTTTGGAAATACATTTTTTAAAGTTAGTTAATTGGGTGGAAAAATTACATGTTATAATTTTCAGAAAAGAAAATTGATATACCTAACCAAAAATTCTGATAGTATTCAATAGATTAGAAGCTAAAGAGAAAATGACAACAAGTATACCATTGATTGCAAATTACTTTTATTTAGGTAGGATTAACCATCTTCATTCTATGACTATATGTGCATACTATAGATCAATAAGGTGTTCAGAATGGAATTAACTATCTGGAAGGAAGTGGTGTTATCTAAAACCTACAGCTGGAAAATACAAGAATTAGAAACTATTTGATTAATGCTGGATCACATAATTATCCAATGATTAAAGACTGCTTGGTGGAACTGACATAATGGGGTTTTCTTTTTGGAAAATAATATTTGAATTTTAATGGTGTTCCGCTTGGTATTTAGTAAAAATGCAATTCACTAAGAATACACTTAGGGTTTAGACAGAGACCTAACCTCTGTAGCTTGGTGGTTTGGCACTTCTGATGCAGATTTGGGGAGAGGTTTGAAATTAGGATGTAAAGTCAGAACAGCATGACTTCAGCTAATGTACTGTTTGCCCTTGACCCCTTCTCCACTACCTGCCAGTAATGATAGGCGTTTGACAAGTGTAAGTACCTAACGCCCATTTTATTTACAGTTTTCATAGCTAATGAATAATAAGAAAACGTCCACCAGGACCTGACTGTTTACCTCTCTAATAGCCATTTACAGATGGTGCATGTTGTGGCTGTCACAAAGCCATGTCCTATAATCACATTTGATGTAAGTAACTGCTCGCCATTCTGTATTGTGGTTGGAGCTGGAGAAATAGAAAACTGGTCATTTCCCGGCAGATAGCAGTAAGTTTCAATTCAGTCAGAATGCTGTATGTACTGTGATAGGTTTATAATTATTACCCAAAGATTGATGGTTTTTTGGTGAGTGTAAATTTGTGCAGCAGTAATCCATTAAGAAATCGATAATCATTCCATTCTGATGTGTAGTTCCTATTCACTGTTATAAATGTGTACTTGGAGCTGAAACCAGTGCCTTTTTTTTTTTTTTTTGAAATTGTAGTTGACGCTATTGGAAATGAGGGGATTATTATAACATTTTTTTCTTCAGTCCGATTCCTTTTTCTTTGCCTGTGTTCTCTTGCCCCATATGGCATACCTAATGAAAGGCTGCATATTTTCATACCATTTACAAAATTTATTTAGACCTTTATTTAATGTTTCGGTCTCCTTTTCTCCATCTTTTACTTAATTGTTTAATAATGGCAAGTCTAAGTTTAAAGTGCCTCAGTGTTTCTTTCTGTAATGTGGAGGTGATTTATTAGCAAATATACATGATCAGGAAAGTGTGGTAGTTTCTTCCCTTTAAAATAAAATTTTAACCTCAAAGCTATAATCTCATAAAAAGCAAACCTAACATTTATTTATTTACTCATACCTGTTAAGCACTGTGCTAGATGCTTTTGCGGAAGCAAGGATTAAAACAACATTGACCTTGCTCTCAGACAAGCTTATATTTTAGAGAAAGGGAGGCCAAAATCAGCACAAATAACATAAGGATGTGAAGAAAGAAGAGAAGTGGTGGGGGAAATGTCAGCTCTGAAACCATCCATTACGTAAGTTCCGAACTGGAACTTTGGTGTTATGGTATGATAGTGCTGGGGATGATGGGGTGTGGGTAATGAGCTTCATCCCACAGGGGATGTGGCCAGTGTTACAAAATTCTGCCATGGTCTGGGACTGAAGAGCAGTCTAAATAAAGATTCTAAATAAAAGTGACATAGGGGCAGAGTAGAAAGTTAAAACAGTAGAGAAAGATATAAAATGAAAAGTAAAAGCCCCACTGCCCAGGTTATCCCAGCCCTCCGTTTCTCATGTTACTAATTTCTTAATTATCCTTCCATAATTTTTTGGTATATTCTAGCATGTTAAGTCTAGTGCTAGTTCAGCTAGAATATAGACTACCACATCTATATATTTTTCTTTTTTTTTTTTTTTTTTTTTTTTACTACCAGTAGGATTACACTGTGCATACTGACTTATGGCTTGATTTTGCATTTAGGAATTTTGTTTTGGACTTTTTTTTTTGTTCTTGGGTGCATATAATTCCATTATACATTATACCCTGAGGATACACTGTGATTTACTTAGATAGTCCTTCAACGATGAGCATTTAGTTTGTTTCTAGGTGTTTGCTATTACATAAACAGTGTTACAGTGAATGGCCTGTCCATCCATTTACCTTTGCACAGGCGTCCTTAGGATAACTTGGCTGCAGAATTGCTGTCATGAAGTATGTGCAGTGACCATTTTGGTGGATAAAGTATGGGCAGATTGCCCTGTGAAAAGGTTACCAATTTACACTACAAGTAGGCTGTGAGTCCTTGTTTTGTCACCTTCGACAACCCTGAATTTTATCAATGTTGGTTAATATGATAGGGGGGAAATAGTATCTAAGGTTATTTGACATTTCTTAATTATGGTTACTTAAACAGTATTTTGTATGTTTGTTGGTTGGAATGTCTGTGTTTAATTTCTGTCCATGAAGAACATTTCTACTTCAGCATCCAGAAGAAATTATAATTAAAAACTCTATTAAGAACTAGGAGAAAGGAGGAAAAAGATTTTATTTGGGGTCCATGTCTCAAGGCAGATTTAATGGGAAGATACTGATTGTTTGATGTTAAACAAAAACTTCCAAAAGTTAAATATGGCAGAAAATGTAGCTTTTATTCCTGTTTCTGCTTTCATTTCATTGGTTCATCTTGGTAAATCACGTAAGAAACTCTTCCAAGGTATTTAGCATAGTGCTTCAATAAAGTTCTAAGGTTAACAAAATCTTAATTGTTATACCATGGAACATGGCTATCCTTGTAGTAGCAATTCTTTTAAGAGAAAAGAGTGCGTATCTAAAAAGTAGAAGTAGCAAGCAGAGAATACAGAAAGAAAAATAAGGTGTTACTTAAAAACTATTTGATTAATTACATTGGAGGCTCTAGTTTTTGAATAAGGGGGATGCTTTTCATGAGGTTATGTAAGGGGATAAGGAGTTGTCTACATAGGACCTGATTTCTCCTTCTTTCCTATTTCAAGACTAATGGAGCTCTCCGAGTCTGTCAGTTCATAAGCAAGTTGATTTGTCTCAGAACTCACAGGCTAAGCCTACTCCTGAAAAAGGCTGAAGTCTAGTACTCTTTTTGTTTGTTTGCTTTCTGGTACGCCTTTTCAGGAAACTACTAGGTTTTTCTCGCACGGGAAACTGAAATATGCTGGAGAGCAGAGAAAGTTCATTTCATGACATCTGTGTTTTTTTTATACAATTATACATCCAAATGTGTTCTGTAGTTTTGTAGCTCCCAGTCTGTCCCAAGAACTAGATTGATGGCAGCCTGTTAAAGAATATGCTAGAGGCCACTAGGGACCTGGGCTTGTTCTTTGACTCAAAGAGCATGCTGAGGTAGAACAAATTTGTACCTTATTCCCTTCTGCAGAATGGTGGTTTGAGGATGTAGCTGATTCAATCTCTGCTTTTTGCCTATAAAATCACATTTAAAAATATCAGGCTTCTAACTTCTCTTCTGGGACCGCAAGTGTGTGTGTGTGTGTGTGTGTGTGTGTGTGTGTGTGTGTGTGTGTGCGTGTGTGTGTACACCCATGTCATTTATTTCACCACTGAAAATAACCTTGATGAATCAAACACTTACTTGGAAGTGACCCCAGAGGTCATTTAGAACAACTTCCTAAACAAAGCAAGAATATTCTTGGCAGCACGTGTGACAGGTGGTCTCTGGGATTTTCCTTGACCACTTCTGTGCAAGAGAAGCTGTTGTATTGTTGGTCAGCTCTGATTCTTAGAAAGTCCTTTATGCTGAGCCTTCATCTGCCTCTCTGGAATGTCACTGCCTTTTACTAAGACACAAACTAAATATCTCAGGGGAATTTTAGATGCTTTGTTCTGGATTAGTGCTTGTAGTCCTAGGTTTTCATGTACGTTTTTAGAGCTTTGCATTGGCCCTGTGTCTAAAAGACTGTCATAATTTATTCTGAGAAATAATGCCATAGTTAGCATGTGTATGTCCTGTCTCTTTCCATCTTCGCCCAAACAGCTACAAGTAAACCATCTAAGTATGGTTAAGTAACAAACAAAAACAAAACAAAATAAAAAACCCTGACTTCATTTTCAGTAAGTTACCTCTTAATAAAACTATAAATAACTTTTAAGTTATTTAAATAAATTTAAGGAATTTCTCTTTTAAACCTTAAATAACTTTTAAGTCTTTTGACAGTGCAGATTAAATTATATTTAAGACGATATTTTGCCTGAAAACCGGGCATATTTTGAAGACACAAATTCACTGATTATGTTTCCATTTCAAAGGGAATGCGCAATTTTGACTTCATACATAGATGTTTTAGCAGTTATATTTACCCGAAAGCTTGTTGCTCTAAGACTTAAAAGGGAAGAGACATATAGAGAGATGTTGCAAAACTCAAATAAAAAATGGGAGTATCTTTCAGGCATGCATTTAGCTTAGGATGTAGAAACTTACCGAAATTTTCCAGCTGAAATTTATTATGAAAAATTTCTAGGTGAAAAAAAGATGAGACGGAGTTTCCTGACAGGGGTTCTAGGCACCCACAGTTGTTCCTCCAAGGGTATTAGCAATATACGAATCGGCTTATGACTTCATATTTCTCCCCTGGCTGAGTGGCAGTTTTACTGTGCCTTTATCGGATTTACTATGGTAATTGGATATGGAATTGTGCCGGGAAGCACATATTTCAATATGTGCACCTTAGCCATCTAAATTGTGAGGATGGTGACTCACTCAACATTTAACAGGGAAATTAGCTGGCTTTGTCTGTGTGTGAACATTTGGGGAGGAGCTGACCCTAGCTTCGGAGACATACCAATGCTCCAGATCACCTGTGGCAAAAATCTAGCCATGGGAATTTGTCTTGATTAGCCAGGCGAGGCTTTGTCAGACACATCTTTGCTTTATTTTGGAGAAGTATCTGATTAGGGGATTCCCTAGCTGAAAAATATGATTGGGTATATGTTTAGGAAATTTGTTAGCCCATTTAGTTATGCCACTGCCGATTTGGTAAGAGTGCTTCAGCAAGTTCACATAGCACTGTTGGGTCTCCCTTCATTTCAAGGAATATTGTGAAATTCTCGGGAAGGGATAATCCTCATACCCAAGTTGTTTTAAAAATAGTTGTGTTATACAGCCTGTTTCCCAAACTTGTTTGATCATAAGAATCATCTGGGATGCTTGTAAAACTGGAGGCCCACGCATCACTCCAGGTGTAGTGAATCAGAATCAGCAAGGAAGGAACCCATGACTCTGTGATTCTGATGATCAGGCAAGTTTAAGAAATACTATCAAATAATATCTATGCAGGAGATTGGAAAGGACAGCTTTGGAAAGAAGACAGTGGTTGCTCCAAGGAGCCAGAGGATTACAGCATGTTACTATCAAACACTAAAATGTCCCTTACTTTTCTGTGATGGTACAAGAAGAATATGCCTGACTGCGTCCTTAGGGTTTTCAGGGGGTGGAGGGAAAGGTGGAGGTTGCCCTTTTCAAGAAAAAGCTAAAAATGTAAAGATATATTACATTGCTTTATTGCAGCAGGCAGAATGTCTTTACTCTTCTTCTCTCATTTTTTCCTGTTCTCTACCTGCCTTTGGTCACTTTCCTTTTTCTTGCCCTTCCAGGTTACTTTGTTTGGGACATTTAATAAAACCATGGGCAACATTTTCACACTGCATTTTCTGAGACAATATTTTCTCTCTCTAGAGAAGAGACAATACTTCTGTCAGTTGTATTCCTTCAGCCTGTTTACAAAAACCCAGACACATGTTCCTGTTTCAGCTCGGGAGCTTGTGCATCTGTTGACACTTCAGAAATAATCAGTTTAGATTTCAACAGCTGATTAGCCCTGCCGCAGTTTCTAACCAAACTGAGAAGGAACTCTTAAGAATGTTACCATTTTGCTACTTAGTTGTCTGTACGAAAATATAATAATGATCATTTTAGAGCAATGCTGTGGTTATAAAAGGCCTTTGCTACAATGATATTTTCCTTTATTGTACCTCAAAGAAGTTGACTAGTCTGTTAAGAGCAGTTCTTCCAAGACTAATCGCAAAAGTTTCATTAGGGTCCTTTCACTTACAGCAATTCTGAGTGTTAGAAAAAATATTGATGGAATTCCAGGAATATCCTATATGATCTGCTAAACAGTTTCACAGAGACTCCAGCTTCCACACTGAGTTACTACTGAATGTAAGAAATACACCTAGTGGTATCACTGTGGCACCCAAGTACTGATTTGCGTGAGATAGGGAGCCATATCCCCATGAGCTGCAGCCAGAAGGAAAGAGGAGAGGCGAGCTTTAAATGCACTTGTGCGAATATTTACCTGCTTGACCTTATATTTCTCTAATAGTCTGTAGAAATACACTAGAAATAGAATCAGAGAACATAAGAGAATTGATAGAAATAATGGAGAAGATAGAATCAGAAAGCATAAAACTTATTTATAGAATAGATCCTGTAGGTTATTATGCCCCATAATCAGTGAGTACTTATTGAATACTTTATGAAAAATGTATATGGAACAGAGAATTCATTCTTACTTTAAAAAAATGAAATTTCACAGATAGAAATCATAAATAAGTAAAAAATTAAATGTCAGTTGAATATTTTAGATGTGAGTTGTAGACAGCAAACATAACAGTTTCCCAATTATATCCATATAATTAAGGCAGAGGATCCAGTGATTTTTGGGGGAAGAATTGGAGGTTGTCTGCCTTCTAGTTCGGTTCATAAAATTAATCATTTTCTTTCTCTGGCCTTGTCACATTTCTTTCTGTAGTACAAATCTGTTTATCATTCTCCTGCCTTAAAACCTTCATGACTCCTCTTATCTACAGGGAGTTAAAAAGAGCTGTATTACCTATAAAGAACTAATAAGCTCTTTAGTATTCTATACTACACCCTTTGTTAAACAACATAATCTATTAATCTTCATTTCCTGAAATTCCCGTTCACATATACCATGATTCAACCACAGACACTTGCCACGTTTGTGTTGAACATAACAACTTCTTTCAAATTACCTTGTCTTTGCCTAAGCCCTTCCCTTTTCCTTGAATTTCTGTCCCTTTTTCTTGACTCCCAAGAAACTCCCAACCCTTAAAGAGCAGATGTATGTTACTGCTTCTTTAAAGCTTTAATTATTCCCTTGTAATCCTGTAGCATTGAGTGTGTACATATTTCTATTATAGTATCTACCGCATTCTATTGTTATTGTTTTACGTCTGTCTCCAATATTAGCCTTTGAGATCCTCTGTTGCACAGACTGTGTCTTGTTCATCTCTGTACCTGCGATCTTGCAACTGCACCAGGTACAGAATAGGTGCACCCCTCTCCAATGTTTTGTGAACAAATGACTAAGGGAGAGTGAATGGGCTTTCATGAAGTGGGCTGTAGTGGGGACTGCCCTTAGGGGAAGACAGATGGAATCCCCTTTAGCTGGGGTTGGGGATCAAGTAGTAAAGGGCAATTTTGATCTGACTTCACCTGTCCTTACGTGAACAGGATGCAGTAGGAATCCATAAAGGATGGTGACCTCCAAACCCAGATCTGTATGGATGGTCTTGCCCTCAGCACTCAAACCTCTTCAGGCCTTGCTTCCTGCTTATTCTTGTAGTTTGGAGGTAGCGAGTATGGATACGTCTGTTGCTGGGCCTCACAGTAGGCTAGAGTATTAATAAGCAAAATTCCTATGGACTTCCTTCTATGTGTCATCTGTAACAGAATAATAACAGTGGTACACCCTTTATTCTTTGTCCCTGTCATATTTCTTCTCTCCCACACTTGCATCTATCCTGTTTGTGCTGGCTCATAGTGTTAGACTTGTAATGAAACTTCCTCTGACTAACCCTAGGGAAATTTGTTTCAGCTCAGGCATTTGCCCTTTGTCAAGCTGACCTATTTCATTAAAAAAATAAATGAGGTTGTGGTGGGAAGAGTACTTAGAACGCTGCAGGAAGGGGCATGCCACCGGTGCCCCAGCAAAGGTTATGTAGATCAGGCTAGTTTTAGTGAAGCATATGAATTGTCTTTGGGCCTTTTTGCTCTTCTTTCTTCTTTCTTAGCACTCCTTTTAGAAACCCACTTCCCTTGTGGTACTTTCTTGTTGCTTCACTGCCCCACTCAGTCCTGCCTTCCTTGCAGGGTTGCATGATGATGATACTTGTCTCCACAATCCCTCTCTATCCGAATCAGAACCTGTCTATGGCAGTAGGAATTCTTTTCTCAGCTTTCTGTCCTGTCATGAACAATTCGGTAAAGTCATTCAAGCCGAGATTTTAGAGAGTGACTTAGTTTAATAGATTACAGTTGTATTAGAGTAGCATGTGTGCTTTAGTAGAGGCTTTTCTAGAAATTCGGTCTCAAGTTGTTGTAATACAGTTTTAATAATGGGAATTTCAGGCACCAGATCATACAGGAAGGTATGGAGGAAATGTTTGGGGCCCATGAATATTTTCCTTTTGTTTTCAATCAAATTAATAACATTAAAGTAACTTTTTCTGGCTCCGAAGTGGTATTTGACCTGTGTTGAGACTTTTTGTTTCATGAGTACAGAATATCAGCAATAAAGACTAACTTTGTGGTTAAAAAAGTTGGAGAATATTAGGATCTGGAAGTGACTCCTTGGTCATTCTTTCACCCTGTGCCAAATAATTTTTGTGGGTGGGGAGGTCTCAGGTGATATCTATAAGGCCGATGAGAGCTTGAGCTAATAGTAAGATTTGAAACTACCTTTGTCAGTTTGTTGGACTTGGTATTATTTACTTTTGTTTGTTTTGTTTCAATATAAGGAACTTCTGGTTATAGTTTTATAAATACAGGACACATTTACAAATGTCTTTGAATACTGCATAAATATGCACTTGATAATCTTACACCAGAGACCTGCCTAGCCCTTCCCTATGGATAAGCAGTGCTCTATCATGTGTGGTGTGGAAAAGGTGTGCTTGATTTAATAATTTCCACACTTGTCAAAACACTGCCATGGAAAAGAATTGCAACTGTTTTGGTAAAGCCTCCGTAAAACTACAGCTTTTAAATAAATATCCATAAAGATAAAAATGCCATAGGTATAAACATATATTTTGCAAAAATATACAAAACTTTTCTATTTTGGTATCCAATGCGTTTTCCCTCTGAAGGAGGGAAAACCTAGTCAGTTAGTTGGCAGACACAGAACAAGATATAATATAACAGGGATTGTCTTTGTCTGTTTACAAGTCACTTTTCTTTTTTACTTAAAATGTCTTTTTTGCTCCATATCCTGATTATGGTGGTTTTGATTATGAATCAATACATGATATAGAAAATTTTTTTGTTTGATAATTTAAAAGTAAAATGTTGGAATAAAAGGATGCACTTTTCATTTGAAAACATGGTAAAATGGTGTTAAATTTCCAGAATAACCAATGAAAAAGCTTAGTTAATGTGACATTTATCTTATCAATAGAATTATGCAGGCTAGCCATTTCTGAGGAAATACTTTTCAAATCACAAATCAGAACTTGAGGGATACATTTCTCCCCATATAGTCAGGAGTTCTGGTGATAAATGCAGTTACAATGACTGTGGTGCTAGAGGTAAGGGTTCGGATTGAGAGTTGAAAGAGGATTGACAGAGTAATTGTTCAAGACCCTGGCCTTAGCAGGGCAAGGGTGTTGATATGCCTAACACTTTGCACATAGCAGATGCTGAACTAGTGACTAGATGCTGGGGCCTAGCTTCTGCCTTGGTTGAAATCGTGGCTCCACTTATGAGCTGTGCAACCATGGATAAGTTACTTAACCTCTCTGGGCTTCATTGCTCTCTGCCCTACACTTCTATTATAAGGCTGTTGGAAGGATTACATGAGATGATACATGAAACGTTAGCAGCATTTGGGGCACCTAGAAAGTGATCCTGTGAATGTGAAACGCTATTATTAAATAACTGTTGGATGAATGGCAGTGGCTCCTGTGGCTTTCTGAGTTGGGGAGGTGGTGTTGAATGACGGCTCCTTTACGTGTGGGCTTGTTGATTGAGGTCAGGAGCTTTTGTGAAATTAATTTCTTTCTTAGTACAGCACAGAATACTCAGATGTCTAAAATTGTGATGTTTGTTTCTTCTCTTTCCTATATACCTTTAATTCTGAGCTTTTTTCGTACTGAACTTTAAATGCCACTGAGTAAAAATTATTAGGTATACCAGTTCTGTGTAGGATTTATAATATGGGTTAGTTTTCCTGGATTGTGATTATTAGATGTGAAAATTCTGATTTTAATTAAGTATATTTTAATGATATGCATTTTATTGTAAATATTTTTTATAGAATGAGTGTAGTTTAATAAGGAGAAAAAGAAAATATGCATAAGTAAAAACAGGGGTGCAACACTCATAATCTCACAATTGCTGCAAAATAATAATAGCAGAAATTCTTATATAGCATTTACTATGTATTAGGCACTGTTCTAATTGCTTTGTATGTAATTTATTTAACAACTTAAAGTATATCCAGGTCATTTTCTATGCCTTTGTAAACATAGAAATGGCTAGGATCATATAATAAAAATTGCTTATTGTATGATTGTTTTTCCCTAAACAGTATGCATTTTAAACACCGTTTTCATGTTATTAAGCATATATATATATATATCATGATTTTTAACAGCTACTGAGTATTTCATTCTGTGGTAATGAACCTACTAGTACATCATTTTTGTGCTCCTGTAACCAAGGGAAAGTTTACCACTTAAGATGTTGATAACATGACTTTGTTTTTCCAACTATAAGTGTTATTTACCAGAAAGTCAATGAAGTATCATCTATTATTCTTATTAAAAGAGGTTCAGGTGGTACTCTGGTATATCTAAGAGTTTCACCCTATTTTTTGTGTACAAAGTGAGAAAGCTCTGTTGTTACACAGCTATTTTTTTCTGTCATACACCCAAGCAATGTGATTCTGAGATAGCTATTCATTTCTAAAATGTTGTAAATTTAAATAAGACCTAAGTGTTTATTATGCCATGTAAATAATTACACTTTCTGGGTTTACTGACATTTGGCAGGTAACATTTCTATTATCTTTTGGTTTTGATAGGAAAAACTTGGTCTAACGCCAATATGACTATTCCGTGGTAGTTAATGGGACATAGTTGTTGAGATCCACGTGGTTTGAGTTATGCAGTGCCTTCACCTATCCCTTTAATTTATTTTTAAGGCAGGAGATGAGAGTAATGGATTGGTTTCAGGGTGTGAACACCAGTCTCTGATTGTAGTTCGGGAGATATGTGGATCTGAAGTTGATGGGCAGGCTGCCTGCTTAGCCAGGCGAGCTTCCATTATCTCAAGAACCTGTGCCGATTAGCCTGCTATCATTTTGAGAGACCTCACTATGAAAACAGACATTTTCCCAAGGTGGCGGAGAAATAAAAGGAAATATTCCATCCAAGGTTTAATTCCTCCATTGTTTCAAGCCTATAGAATTGCATCTAACTAATAGGATAGCATGTTTATTCACGAGAGGGCTAATGTCTTATTTTCCTCTCCAGTCACTGTTTCCCTTCTTCCTACCTCAAATTAAGACCAGTTCATCTGTAAGGCATACAGATGTATAATTTTATGTTCTTAGGCCAGTGCCTTGCATAAACTAAAAGTTCAATAAACTTACTGAATAATGAATGAATGAAATTAATTTAAGAACTATGTAGCAATGTGAAATATGATTTATAATAGTATATGTGATTGTATATATTTATCCTCCAGCTTTTTCATAGCTACCATGCCCTGGTATTACCTAATTTAGCTGTGATTTTGCCTTCTTAGTGCTCAGTTGAATCTACTGTTTTGCAACTTTTAAGAGTTAATATGATTTTGCTTTAATTCTAAAAAGCTTTGCCTAGAGGGTTTATGCTTTTGTTTATAAACCTCTTCAGAGGTTTATTCTTTGATCAAAGTCATATTAAATCAGACACTGTGGAAAATCAAATCTTTACACCTTTCAGGAGACTTTTTAAGGAATCTCATAATTTGATTTTCACATTCTTTTTCATATATTTTATTTTGTGACAGTTCATACATTTGGTTCATACGATGTTGTATATCACATAGTCAATTAATATGATCACTAATAATTACATCTCTCAAGTCCATCTAACAGTAAATCAAGGGGTAAAACATGAAAGGCAAAGAAAAAAATAGGTCTTTCTTAATATTTTATTTAATCAAAATACTATTTAATTTTTCTATTGCAATTTACGTTTAGCATCTATCAAATTAAAATGATCAGAGTTCTTGGCAGAGTAAAAAAAAAACATCCTATTTCCCTACAACACACACACATATGTACACCCTTCTATTTTAGAGGCAGATTAAATTTTAGATTTCTCTGAAGAAGATACCATTTTTTCAATAAATCCTGTTGTCATCATTAGCAAATATGAGCACTGAAAATATGTTGAAAAATTTCAGTCAGCTGTTATTTGAACATGAATTTTGGAGTTGAGTATCAATGTTGAAGGAATTCAAGAAGACGTTGAAGGACAGAGAGCAAGTCTCCAGCGGATGTGTTAGGCAGGACTGATTGTTATAGGTGTATTAGGGAGAGGGCGGTGCTGCAGTTTCAGTGAGAGACGGGGGTTCTGCCGGCCTGCGAGTGCTTGCCGTCCTTGTGATAAGTGTAAAAATATCCATTTACCTTTATTTCTTTTAAACTTGGTTACCCCTTGCCCCTCCTTGTCAAACAGATGCCCAATTTAAGAACACAATCCCAGTCAGATTTAGGAACGTGCTAAAACTAAATAAAACAAATACCTCCCTTCACCCCTTCACCCAATTAGGAAAAATGTTCCAAAATATCAACAGTTACAATTGGAAAAAAGAGAGAGAGAGAATAGAAAAAAATGAAACTTTTTACTTCAAAAGTTAATTGACTTTATGGGCTTCCCTGATGGTGCAGTGGTTGGGGGTCCGCCTGCCAGTGTTGAGGGACACGGGTTCGAGCCCTGGTCCAGGAAGATCCCACATGCCGCGGAGCAGGTAAGTCCGTGCGCCGCAACTACTGAGCCTGCGCTCTGGAGTCCGTGAGCCACAACTGCTGAGCCTGTGTGCCACAACTACTGAAGCCCGCGTGCCTAGAGCCTGTGCTCCGCAACAAGAGAGGACACTGCAATGAGAAGCCCACTGCAACTAGAGAAAGCCCGTGTGCAGCAATGAAGACCCAATGCAGCCAAAAATAAATAAATTTATTAAAAAAAATATTAATTGACTTTCAAACATGGCTTTCTTTTGTTGAGAAACAGACACTTGCATAGTTAAAGGGTTTCTTGAGATTGTACTTGAAATTAATGTAGCATATTTACCAGAGGTAGCCTAACTATTAGTATCATTTGATATATATAGTGGTCAAATTCCAGCAAGTTGATGGAAATGTGAAATTTTGTCTAATAAATACTTTTTCTCCATTGGCTTCAAAGTTCACTCTGGAGAGGCCCTGGAATGCTGGGAGTTGAGGAGGAAATACGATAACTTTCTTCCAGGCTGGATTTAAGGTGTTTTTATACCTAAATACTGTAAAAATTAGGTTACTTTTGGCCTACCATTTTAGACTGAGTTAGAGTTACACCATTGTATGTCTCCTGGATTGTCCCTTGCTACAGCCGTGCCAAGAGCCAGCATGGGTGTGCATTATTAGTCTTGGTGGATAAAATAGAAAGACTCATATTTTTCTGTTATTCTGAGAATGACCACTAGATACCTACATACTTTCATACAGAAGTTTACTATATGCTTATTTCCATTTTGTTTTGAATCCCCTAAGCATTAGCATATAAATCTGGAGAAGGAAGGATATTTGTTCCTACCACCTCTTTTAGTGCCACCAACTTCTCCAGTAGGAGTTCTGGGTAAGAGACATTGAACCCGTGGATTTTAGGAACTAGGTCACCGAGTTCCTTATGAATACATGTAATTATGTTGAGGGTCTCGTTACCTCTTTTACTACTCAATCAGAAGTAGTAAGGAGTTAGGGGATAGACAATAAGCCAGAATGTTCTCATAAGTATCTTTAAGAAACATAGCATAGAAGTGTTTCTTTATCAAGTTTACAGATTTGAAAATCTGGAGCAAAAGACTACATCTACTAGAGATATTAATATGGTTCTATGAAATAGTCAAAAATATATATTTGAGTCACAATGTATGGTAACTTCTTTATAGTGTACTGGTAAATTATAATTACTTAGCATGGTTACTGGTTTGTAAAGTCTTTAAAAAGGACTTATGTGCATCTGTATATAAAAGGGAGAATAAGAGGGAGACCTTAATGCTTATTTAATTCAGCAAATATTTATTGATTATATCCCAGGCCTTGGAAGGAAAGACACAGTCCAGATGAGATGTTTAGATCATATTTGCTGTTCATCATTATTTCTAATAGATCTTAGGAAGTCTGTATTTTGAATGATTTTTCCTCAGTTTCTATATTATGGATGATGTTTTTCTTTTGGCAACTGTAGGGTTAAGGGAAATATTTTATCAAACCAGTCAAATATATTATTGAAACTTGCATTTACAAGTATTAGCTCTTTTAATCTTCATAGGTAGATACTGTTGCCCTCATCTTAAAGATGAGATACATAGCTACAATTAAAAGCCATCAAGAGGTATAACTGTGATTCAAACCTAGTTTGTCTCGCTCCAGAATCCATGTTCTTAGCTAGTATGACAATATTTCCAAAACTACAGATTGCAAGTTATTAATGGGTTGCAAAATCAGTATAGTGTTTTGCAACTAGCAGTTTAATAAAAATAATATGGAATAAAAAAGATAAGAATATAAGATATATTTGTGTGTAGTAAATGTACATTATATGTAGTAGGTATAAATATTGTTTTATGAAACCATTTTTCATAAACATGCATATATATTTAGACACACATAGATAAGCATATATATTGAGTTACTATAAAAAATGTATTTCTTATTGTGTATCTAGGTCAAAAACTGCAAGCCACTGAACTACACTATAGAGCCAGTCAATGCCTTGAAAAAAGAAGTAGGCGTTCAGTAAATCTTTATAAAGTTAAATTAATGTATTATTACATTTTTAAAAACCCATACACAATATTAGGCTAAAAGGTTTCTGCTGAGCCTATAATTCCCCTGAGGAGTAGAACTGAAAATGTTAGTCCTACAGTTCCTAACCAATGGACCTGTACCAGTCTAGTGTAATCAATTAATTTATATCCAGTCCCAAATCTAAATTCAAGTCCTTTTCCCTAAATCTTTCTGGTTGGTAACTTTTTATTACTTTAAGACTTGGCCTCTTATACTTAAATGCTGTCAAATAAAATGGTCCAAAATAAGTGGCAGTTCCTAAAAAATCACAACAGTCTGGGTTCCATTAAAGTAATAATACTGTCAACAAGAGAGGTTTATTTCAGCAATGCGAGAATATTTCAATGGTAGGAAATCTATTTATCATATTAAACTAAGGAGAAAAATCATATGCATGTATCTCTATAGACACCGAAAAGACATATGAAAAAAATTAACAATTAATGACCATTCTTCATACTCAGTAAAATAGGATTGAAAGGAGACTTCGTCAGTGTGATAAAATATATTTATATCAGCCCAAAAGTCATGATTGATAGGAACACATGAGGCATGCTTACTAACGTCGGAAGCAAGGAAAAATTTGGTTCACTCTCTTTACCATTATTTAATATTGTGCTGGAGGAAACTGCCAATGCAGTTAGATAAAAGAAAGAAAAGAGGTATAAAACTGTGTAAGGAAGAGGTAAAATAATCACTATTTACAGATTATAAGATTTTATGCTCACAAACCTCAGAGAATCAGTTGAAAAATGATCACAAACAATAACTCCGTAATAGGAAAGTTCAAAATTAATATACCTATTATTTAATGGCATAATATTTATATTAAATAACATGAAAAAGAATACTTAAAAATAGGAAGAACTACTGCATTCTTTGATTGGTACATCATATAGTCTGTATCTCATACTGAACATAGAGCAGCATCCATATCTCATACTGAACATCAGGATAAGCTCTGATTTGGAACAAAGATTTAAATGTGAAAGATGAAACCATAAAAGTAGTATAAGAAAATATAAATTTCTTATGGTCTTAGTATGGAGAAGGCCTTTTTAATAAAATTCAAAATCTTAAAGTCAATTAAAAAGATTAATATGTTTGAATTTATAAAAATTTAAAACTTTGACATGGCAAAAAAATCAGCAAAACCATAAATAACAAGTTGAAGGTAAAAATTGCAACTCATTATGAATAAAGATCTAATCTCCCTATTATATAACAAAACCTAATAATTGACAAAGAACACCTAATGGACATCTGGTCAAATTATCCTAACACATAGTTCAAAGGAAAATACCAGTGACTTTTATACATATAAAGAGTTTCAAAATAGAAAAAAAACTATAACTACACTTGACAGCATTTATAATCCAGTATATTAGCAAAAATCCAAATGTGTAATAGCATACTCTATTGGCAAGACTATCAGGAAATAAGACTCTTATACACTGTTGATGAGAGTATAAGTTGGTATGAATATGTTAGAACAAATGCGTATAAGTTTTGATTTAGTATTCCTATTTCTACAAATTTATCTTACGATATATTTGTAAAATGTTAAATGTACAAATTTATTCATTGCAGCATTGTTTTTAATAGTAAAAATGGGAAAGAGTTTGCAAATAATGTCCATCAGTAGAGTACTGGTTAAATAAATTAGGTTCCTCAACAAGGGGGTATTATGTAGGTGTGTAAAATGAGGAATATTATGAATATGGAAAGATTTCCAAAATATATTGCTAAGTTAAAAAAAAAAAGCAAGGACAGAAAATATAAGCTACATTTGTGCAAAAAAAGAGAGATAAATTGCTGATCACTGTATTAAAAATATTGGAAAAGATGTATAAGAAAGCCAAAAAATGTGTTTTGAGGGTATTTTGGTAGAGGGTTAAGGATTGAGAGCTGAGCAGATAGAGGAATGAATTGGAAGTAAGACTCTTCACTATATACTTTGTTAAAGCAAGACTTTTCACTGTATATATATATATATATATATATATATATATATATATACCTTAAAACTTTTTTTTTGAACCCTGCAAATATATATATATATATATTTATATATATATATGTAGTCAACAATAAAAGAAAAGATAAGCACTGAAAATAAAAAAAAACCTATTACTCAGTAATTTTCCTCGGAAGTGGGACTAAAAATGCCATCCCCGTGGTTCCATGCAAGTGTAACTGTAAGAGACTAGCATAATCCATCCATTTGCTTTCCCTCCCCCCAGCATAGATTTAAATTCCTCACACTCAAATCATTTGTTGATAGTTTTATTTATTGTATACATTCAGTAATTTTAATTGCATTTTGTCTTGGTTTCCACACTTTAAAACCACCAAGCAATTATCCAAAAATATGTGTAAGTGGTAGTTTAAAAAACCAGTTAAACAAAAATCAGGACTGGAATTCATCTTAAAAATTCCTGGATGTTACTATACAACATGCAGCTCTGAAAATTATAATATTATTAAAAATCTCTGAATATATTTTACCTTATTATGCTTATCTCCTTGAAGTATAACATTGTCAAATTGCCATGCTGTAACATGATGGTAATAGTGCTAGTGTTAGGAGTTTGTTTTCATTAGGGTTAAAATTCAGTTAATAAATGTGAATATACAAGACATAATGTAAATGAGAACATCGAACATTATTCAACATGGGATTTAAGAGCTACATCTTACGTTTTGGTAGGATTCATTTATTAGCTGTGAGAATTATTTAACCTTTCAGAAAGTTGGTTTCTTAATTTGTAAAAAAGATACCAATATATACTTGCCTCATAGGGTTGTGGTCAAGATTAGAGTGAATGTCTTTGAAAAAGACCGCTGACTATAAGCATTTATTAGTTTTGTGGTTATATTAATCATGATATGCAACCCTAAAATTCCAAGGTGAATTTTAATAAGGCAGTATGCACAGTTTGCCCCTACCTATAATATTTGATTTATTTGAATGAAAAAGTGAAGTTGATTACAAAAATTTTTACTGTTGTAAGTTTGGTTTAAATTCATTCTTCATTTACTGAAAGTTTGATAGGATCAATTATTAAAATCACTTTTAAAATCATTTCCTCAAACAGAATATTTAATATGGAGAATTAGCTGTTCCATTTAAATTCTTTGAAAGTTTTTAAATAATGGTTGATTGTTTTAAAAAACAGCATATCCACTGGAGAGAATAAGATACAGCTATTAAAAATCATGTGCTATAAAGATAATTATGGCATAGGAATTCTTCAAAATACAGAAATTTAAAAGGCTGCACAAGTTTGTTTAGCAGGATCTCAAATTCGTAAATAAAACCCCACTTATATATAAATGTATATACTTCTTAAAAATAGGAAGAATATACATCAAATGTTAATAGTGGTTATCTTTGAGTATTGGAATTGTGATATTTGTTTGTTTTATATTCTTGTCTAGATTTCTGAATTTTAGACACGAAACATGTATTGCATATACATATAATATTTAAAAAGCAGTGTGTTTTTACATTAACTTTGAGACAATTTCAGGATGAGTAGAATCTAATCACATACCTCCTAAAGAAAAACAGTTCAAAGCTTTATTAACTTTGTTAGTGGAATCTTATTCCAGAAGAGTAGAAGTTGGCACCTGGAAGCACTCTTGGCACGTTTTCGTATTGAGGAGGGGTTTATTTTGGTAAAGTAACACTACCACTGTAGCCTGATGACTACTGAAGTGGGATCAGATCTCAGGTCACATCAGTTCAGTAGCTCAGCATGTAGCTCAGCTCTCTGAAATTGTGGGCCACACTAAGGGTTTTTAGAAGGTGATCCCTATGTCTTTTCATGCATGTAAATCTGCTTATGGAGACCAAATACGGATCACAGGACACTGGGGATGGTAAAAGTAGTACATTAAGCTAATGTAAAGAAAGTTATTTTGTGCTATGTAAATGCAGGTAAATTTTAAAAGAAATATGTAAAGTTCTGCCAGCATTCTGCTCAATTTAAACAAATCCCCTACTTTCCAATGGAATAATTTCACATCTTATATAGTCTTCATTATTTCATTTCTTAGCAGCTAGTGTTGTTCTAGTTGACGTCAGACATAATACTCATTATGAATACTTTGGGGAATATTCAGTGAGCTACACACTGAAAAGGGATATCTTGTAGGTTTCTATTTAGTAATTTCAGTCATTTTTCCTCAATTTATATTCACTTCATCCTTCTGACAGTTCAAGTTGGTGGCCCTGTTGTCTTTATGTTACCTTTTGCCTAATTGAGGATCATGCCCCTGAATCTTTTCATTTCATTTAATCGTAGCTTTTGAGAGATATTTCAACCCCCTTCATTTTAGATGTGTAAAAACTGAGACCCAGAAAAGTTAGTGAATTGTCCAAGGCTGTAGTTAGTAAACAGATAAACCTTAAGTCTTCTGACTTCTAATTCAGGCTGTAGTATGCTCTATCATGTTCCAGTTATTTTTGAAAATTCTCAAAAATGTTGTCAAGAAAGGCATAGGAGTATAGAAATATGTATGTGTGATGTATGTTTGTTTTTCCTCCCATAAGTATTCCTGAAAAAGAAATATATATATATATATATATATATCTCATGGCAAATTATCCAAATTACCACTGAAAACCTGAAAACTCTGGCACATGAAAGTAGGAATATAGTTCTGAACTTGATTCACA
The DNA here is from genome assembly GCF_965194805.1 of Balaenoptera borealis. Lineage (NCBI taxonomy): Eukaryota > Metazoa > Chordata > Mammalia > Artiodactyla > Balaenopteridae > Balaenoptera > Balaenoptera borealis. Next base: position 23,598,232 of record NC_138863.1, read on the forward strand.
ATTCACTTGTGTACCTATTAAGTTCTAGTCAGATTCTCACAACAGATGACCAAATCTGCTCTTTCTATAGTGAGAGAAATAGAGACAATTCTACAATTAGAATTTTGAGATTCTAATGGAAACTGGATAAATGCATGTATGCATTCATACTTAAAATGAAGCATGAAATATATTTGGATTCAAAGATTCCCCTCTCTCAAAAGCTACAACCTTGAAGCCATGAGACCTTATAATTATCATCTCTTGACATAAATATAATGAATCACACCCCAGTAAGAAGTAATTCTTCATATTCTTGCTCTGCTAAGCCTTAAAGTTCTCAAGGGCAAGGGATTACAAAATATCTTCAGAGGACCATTATTTTGGTTGTCTTTTACTAACAGTCCAAGTGCTTTGTGATGACCCCCTTTTCATATATATTTGAGAGAACCCTAAGTGTTTCTGAATCTGAGCAGGCTAATTTGGCCCCCCATATGATAAAATTATTTCTAAATTCATAATTTTTTCCCATTTATCAACCACATGATATATCTCTTCTTTACCTTATGACCTGATGAGTGCAATGACGGAGATATTTCAAATGAAAATTACATTATAATTTAGAAAAACCTTTTAGCTGAAAAGTATTTAAAAATTAGAGAGATACTTTTTAGCACTATTGTGCAAGTATTATATATTAATCACATATTAAGTACATGGATTATTTAATGTGTTCATCATAGTACTGAATATGAACAAGATATGTGAGAGTGAGACTTAAGATACTTTACTTTTAGATTTTCCAAGTGGCAAAGGGCTTTTAGATATTTGGTATCAGAATGGAAAACCTACTAAAAACAAACATATTTCCTTAAGAGTGGTTAGACCCCCTTTTCATTTAGAAAAAGAGTTTGGCCCCCTCTTTCCATAAATTACTATTTTAGAAACTACAGAAGAAAATTTTAAAATAGGATCAATGTTAAAATATTTAAATACTAATTATTTGATTTATTATCATCAGTCATTATAGTAGTACGCTTTATTTTAAAAGGAAGTGGTCAATGATGAAGTCTAACAATTTAAATAAAGTAAGTTTAGGTAAATTTATACCTTTAAAAGGAAAAAAATGGAATCACTTAATTCTTATCACTATATTTCTGATTATGAAAGTATATAGATTGGAGAAAATGTTCTCAAACAGATTATACATTTATCTTTTGCCCCAGAGATGTTATATTATCTGAAGCAGGCAAAAATTAAATAGTGTAAAAGAAGTTGTTTCAAAACTCTTAAATCTTAGTGCCAATATTACAATGAAATAGAGTTTTGTGATAGAGTTTGCTTAACCTGTAAGCTACAGCACAGCAGTTTAACTACAGAGATTTTGAGCATGATGCCAATCTATCAGTAGTTTTTACTGAAGAAGTTTTTTTTGCCCCAGAATTCTGATTTTCAGTGCATGATAGGAGGTAAAAAAGGATCTTTGCACTTCCGTCTTTGGATTTTGGTCACAGTTTTATAAGTTGGTAAGCTTTCTGTAATTGTGTTGTTTTTGTTAGGGAAATACACACACATGTATTACACTTATTGAAATGTTTTAGATAAAATCATTTCATCAAGTGATTTGGGAAAGTTTGAGTATATCAGAGGTGATATAATGTATTATGTGTAAACAAAACTTTCAGGTAAGAAAAAAACCAGTTCAGAAATTAGAATATTCCTTCATTGTGTGTGTGTGTGTGTGTGTGTGTGTGTGTGCGCGCGCGCGCACGCGCACGCGTGCGTGTTTTCCCTCACTTCAGTGGTATTCTTCCCCTTCCTTCCCAAACCTCTTGTGTATTTTCAGTAATAGTGATGTCAGGTTCTTTAAGAGAGCGGATGGAAAGGAAAACAGGAGGGGAGGAGAGGATTGGCTCTTCGGGGAATGATTGGGAGGGAAGGCAGTTGGGGAATTGCTTTCTATGGGTAGCTTATGGGGGAGAGCTCTGCTCTAGGAGAGGCGTCACATCTTCAGGGAGGTTCAGGGGAATAAACGGTCAGGAATGACTCACTTCAGGGAGTCATTGGAATTGAAAGAAACACAGCCATGAAGGAATTCTTTTGGATACTCCTCAAAGGAGACCAGTGAGGGAAGGCAGTGAGCTCCTCTGAGAAAATTCTAGGATAGAAGCAGGGAGTGGGGAGGAGTGAAATCTCTCCACTACTTTTGTTGTTGGCTCCACTTAGGTCCCTGGTGTGAGGAAGGATCTAGAGAGTGGTAGTTACAAATTGGTTGGCTGTGTAAATCTGTTTGCGTTTGTGAATGTTGTTCTGATTTCCTCTTCCTTTTACCATCTTACCTGAGTGTGGGAATGGCTGAAGGCTTTATTGCTATCTGTGTGTTGCATGCTATGTGGATCTTTTAAGGTGTGACCTTATCGAAGTTGGCATCTAAATGCAAAGGAAAATGCTGGGCAAGCTTGTTCTAGTTGTGGTTCCTGTCACCAGACCATAGCAACGTGGAACAATGGATACATTACCTGAATTCACTGGGTGTAGGCAGAGTCCCTGCTTCCATGCTTGTTCTTATCAGTGTTTAAAATAGCACCCAGTACTATGAGTACTATCTATCGAGAGAACACCTCCTTCTCATTCTCTTCTTTTCCCTATGCTTGGTGCATATTTTAAGGGGGAAGGCTTTTGTTTGAGTAGTTAGAAAATGTGGAAAAACAAGATTACAAGGTCGGGGTGAAAGTAGTACAAGATTGGAAGAATGAAACTCTTTTTCTTCACTCGGAGTAAAATGATACTCTTGGCTCAAGGCCAGAGAAACATAGGAGTTAGGATGGTGCGGACAGGCCTGGCAACAAGTTTGTTAAGGAATGGGCTGAGAGAGCTCTATCTCTGCCCCGTGGTTTACTGTTGTATTTGCCTTTTAACTCTTTGTTTTTTTGTCTGTTGGAAGCAGTGGTAGAGAGATTACAATAAGGTTCAAAACCACAGCAAAACAAAACTTTAAAACACCTGTTGGGTAGCCTAAGAGATAGACTAACAGGTTCTGTTTTAACCATGCTGATAATTTTTTTTAATTGATTTGGAATCTTTTATTTTATTTTTAAAATTTTTTAAAATTGAATTTTATTTTTTTTTTGAATTTTGTTTTTTTTTATACAGCAGGTTCTTATTAGTTATCCATTTTATACATATTAGTGTATATATGTCAATCACAATCTCCCAATTCATCACACCACCAAGATAATTTTTTTTTTCTGAGGGTTTTTGCAAGGAATGGAATAGTTAACCCTCTTTTTCTCCTATATTTTACTCCTATACTTCACCTATATTGCAAATAGAATCTGAAGTGTGTGAGAAGTAAAATAAAGGAAACAAAACACAATTTTATGCAGAAAATATATACATATTCTGAATGTGCCCTTTATAGGACATAATTAGCATTCTTTTTATTCAGTACATTTCAAAATATACTATTCTTTTTATAATTTTAACATTTTCCTTATAAATCTGATCACTTTATTTGTAATTATTAAAAAAATTTACAGTGTGTTTTTCTGTAATAATTGTTCTAAGTTATAAAAACATCGTTAGAAATCTATATACACTTTATAATAGTTATTTGTTAAGTTCCCTTCAAATATTGTATTAATTATCCAAAGTTTACAAAACAAACATTTATTGAAGATCAAGTTGTAGTTTTAAGAAGACATTTTCTTTCAGGGAATGAAGGTAACAGTAAGAAAGTTTAAAGAGAGTTCCTACTCTTTCCTTAAAAAAAAAAGCCTATTCATCTTTTGTCCTCATGCACTCCTTCATTTATTCTTTCATTCAATGTACGTTCATCAGGTGCCTGCTAAACTTATACTAAGCCTCTCCTTTTTAGTGTGTTGATTTGATAAATCAGGTTACCTTTTGTAAACGTTAATAAGATACTTTTATAGGCAGTCCAGGCTCTGGAGACAGTCAGGCATAGGTTAAAGTCCAAGTGTCTCTGTTAGCTGTAATAAACATGTATACATGTCTGTCTGTCTATCATCGTTGATCACAGTCTATCATCATTTACTCCAAAAAATTGCTAGCTACTAAGTGACCTTGTGTGAATAAATTAATACCTCTGAATTTCAGTTGATATACCTATATAAGGAGAAGCGATAATACTTACATTTGTTGACTTTGTCAGAATTAGATGAGGTATGTAATGAAGCCTCCTCTATAGTATTTGGAATAGTATAGGAGCTCAGTTACTTATCATTGTTATTGTTTATATTCTCATTAGCATGACTACTCTATGGGCTTGAGCCTCCAATTATTTTCTTGCCTCCATGCTGTCTTACTCTCTTATTTTTCCATTACTGCCTACTCCACAATATTCTAGAGTAAAAAAAAAAAATCTGTTTTCAGCTGTCCTGTTGGTCATACTTGCTTCCATCCTGGTGCCTTCATGCCTGCTGTTGTAGAGTACCAGGAATGCTGAGGAAGCACTGCTGTTTTTTTCTTCCTCTGGTACAGCTGGGAATGTGACAGAAAGAGTGGAATATTTCATTATTAGTAAAATCAACAGTAAATTTTTCTACAAACTCAATATAACTGAGGCCTCCTTCTTTTAAATAATATATATGGCCCTATCAAAACTTTTAGCTCTATGCTGTGGGTCTTTATGTATCCTTTTTGTTAATTTCTGATAATGAGTTATTGGTATCTTAAGAGACTGACATCTTATTTCTGTTTAAAATGCCATAATGCTTTTATGTTGGAAACAAAGAAGAGGTTCAAAAACAACCTCCAGACTTGTCTTGGTGAATTGTGAAGTGCTCTGGTTTATTTTTGTTTGAACTGCATTTTATGGTCAAGTACTGTACTGCACTGTGTATTTTAATTCAGCATTGAAGATTCAATCTGAAAATTTTTTCTTTTTCCACTTTCTCTTTATTCTTCAAGAGCTTATTACCTTTGCTCCAGCTGGAGAAAAGGTGGGCAAACAGATACCTTGACAACTGCTAACCATGTCTTGGCTTTCCTGGGTACAGAAAATAGTAAGTTATTTCTAAGATAGTACATCTGTCCCATCTGAAAGATGCCAGTCACAAATTATAATATAATTGAAAAAATGAAAATCGCCACAACTTTAAAACTATGCATTATATGTGCTTCTATCTTGGTTTTACCAAAAATATGAAAAATCTGTGTAGCAGATGCAGGTTTACAGCCCGGAATTCACTTCCTGTTGGCTTGCATGGTGACAGTGTTCATCTAAGTGCCAGTTTTGAATACTGGTAACTGGTTATGGATCAGTTAGTTACCTGAAATGGTAGGTTTATTTGTTAAGGGAGGAATGACATTATTTCCTGTCCTTTGGACAGAACTAAAGTGAGAATAAAGTGGTAAGAATGTTCCTTTGCACTTTAGGTGTTAATGTACTATCATTTGTGCTACTGATTTGATTGCCACAGCTACTATCATTAGCATCTTGGACCAAACATGGAACAAGCTGTACTCTATTCCATGTATGATGGAATACAGAGACTGATTAAAAGTACTTTCAAAGGCACTGGGGTTTTTTTTTGATAGCTGACTGTGACCTTATACCCTGGGGTCTTAAAGTTACTTTCATTTGCGGATATTAAACATTTTTAATCATTGCTTCTTGAAATGAAATATAAATTTAATTTAGACCTAGGGAAGGCTCTTCTCCATTTGAAACTCATTTGTTTTTGTAACCTCAGAATCATCTTCAGAGTAGGTAGTGTCAGTCACCAGAAAAACCTCAAAGTGAAGAAAGCTAATATAAGTCCTTTTCCTAGGGCATTCTTAAGGCAGATTGGAGTGAAGTTATCTATTCCATTTCATTTCTGATGTCTTTTCTGGACTACTTTAGGTAAGGAAGCTTTTCATTTGACATCTGGAAGAAGAAATGCTCTTTTTTTTTTAACATCTTTATTGGAGTATGATTGCTTTACAATGATGTGTTAGTTTCTGCTTTATAACAAAGTGAATCAGCTATACATATACATATATCCCCATATCTCCTCCCTCTTACGTCTCCCTCCCGTCCTCCCTATCCCACCCCTCTAGATGGTCACAAAGCACCGAGCTGATCTCCCTGTGCTATGCGACTGCTTCCCATTAGCTATCTATTTTACATTTGGTAGTGTATATACGTCCATGCCACTCTCTCACTTCGTCCCAGCTTACCCTTTCCCCTCCCCGTGTCCTCAAGTCCATTCTCTACATCTGCATCTTTATTCCTGTCCTGCCCCTAGGTTCTTCAGAATCATGTTTTTATTTTTTTTTTTAGATTCCATATATATGTGTTAGCAAACGGTGTTTGTTTTTCTCTTTCTGACTTACTTCACTCTGTATGACAGACTCTAAGTCCATCCATCTCTCTAGAAATAACTCAATTTCATTTCTTTTTATGGCTGAGTGATAGTCCATTGTATATATGTGCCACATCTTCTTTACCCATTCATCTGTCGATGGACACTTAGGTTGCTTCCATATCCTGACTATTGTAAATAGAGCTGCAATGAACATTATGGTGCATGACCCTTTTTGAATTATGATTTTCTCAGGGTATATGCCCAGTAGTGGGATTGCTGGGTCATATGGTAGTTCTATTTTTAGTCTTTTAAGGAACCTCCATATTGTTCTCCATAGTGGCTGTATTGATTTACATTTCCACCAACAGTGCAAGAGGGTTCCCTTTTCTCCACACCCTCTCCAGCATTTATTGTTTGCAGATTTTTTGATGATGGCCATTCTGACTGGTATGAGGTGATACCTCATTGTAGTTTTGATTTGCATTTCTCTAATGATTAGTGATGTTGAGCATCCTTTCATGTGTTTGTTGGCAATCTGTACATCTTCTTTGGAGAAATGTCTATTTAGGTCGTCTGCCCATTTTTGGATTGGGTTGTTTGTTTTTTTGATATTGAGCTGCATGAGCTGCTTGTAAATTTTGGAGATTAATCCTTTGTCAGTTGCTTCCTTTGCACATATTTTCTCCCATCCTGAGAGTTGTCTTTTCGTCTTGTTTATGGTTTCCTTTGCTGTGCAAAAGCTTTTAAGTTTCATTAGGTCCCATTTGTTTATTTTTTTCTTTTTAGTTTCCATTTCTCTAGGAGTTGGGTCAAAAAGGATCTTGCTGTGATTTATGTCATAGAGTGTTCTACCTGTGTTTTCCTCTAAGAGTTTTATAGTGTCTGGCCTTACATTTAGGTCTTTAATCCATTTTGAGTTTATTTTTGTGTATGGTGTTAAGGTGTGTTCTAATTTCATTTTTTTTACATGTAGCTGTCCAGTTTTCCCAGCACCACTTATTGAAGAGGCTGTCTTTTCTCCATTGTATATTCTTGCCTCCTTTATCAAAAATAAGTGACCATATGTGCGTGGGTTTATCTCTGGGCTTTCTATCCTGTTCCACTGATCTATATTTCTGTTTTTGTGCCTGTACCACACTGTCTTGATTACTGTATCCTTGTAGTATATTCTGAAGTCCGGGAGGCTGATTCCTCCAGCTCTGTTTTACTTTCTCAAGATTGCTTTGGCTGTTTGGGGTCTTTTGTGTTTCCATACAAATTGTGAAATTTTTTGTTCTAGTTCTGTGAAAAATGCCATTGGTAGTTTGATAGGGATTGCACTGAATCTGTAGGTTGCTTTGGGTAGTAGAGTCATTTTCACAATCTTGATTCTTCCAATCCAAGAACATGGTATATCTCTCCATCTGTTTGTATCACCTTTAATTTCTTTCATCAGTGTCTTATAGTTTTCTGCATACAGGTCTTTTGTCTCCTTAGGTAGGTTTATTCCTAGGTATTTTATTCTTTTTGTTGCAATGGTAAATGGGAGTGTTTCCTTAATTTCACTTTAATATTTTTCATCAGTAGTGTATAGGAATGCAAGAGATTTCTGTGCATTAATTTTGTATCCTGCTACTTTACCAAATTCATTGATTAGCTCTAGTAGTTTTCTGATAGTATCTTTAGGATTCTCTATGTATAGTATCATGACATCTGCAAACAGTGACAGCTTTACTTCTTCTTTTCCGATTTGGATTCCTTTTATTTCTTTTTCTTCTCTGATTGCTGTGGCTAAAACTTCCAAAACTATTTTGAATAATAATGGTGAGAGTGGGCAACCTTGTCTTGTTCCTGATCTTAGAGGAAATGCTTTCAGTTTTTCACCATTGAGAAAGGTGTTGGCTGTGGGTTTGTCATATATGGGCTTTATTATGTTGAGGTAAGTTCCCTCTATGCCTACTTTCTGGAGGGTTTTTATCATAAATGGGTGCTGAATTTTGTCGAAAGAGAAAAGCTGTTTTGGATGGGAGAAATAATGAGTAATGCTGTTTTATTTGTTTATTTATTTATTTTTGGCTGTGCCATGGCATGTGGCATCTTAGTTCCCCTTAGATCGAAACTGCACCTCCAGTGGAAGTGCTGAGTTGTAACCACTGGACCACCAGGGAAGTCCCAGTAATGCTGGTTTAGAGACTACCTCTTACCTTCCTTTCCAATCCCAAGCACTATATAGTGTTTTAAATAACCAGCGTAGGTGCCTCTGTTGCTCAATAGATAGCGCATTGGACTTCTAAATAACCATTGAAAACATTTCATGGTTTCTGAGATTTTTTTTAGAAAGGTATGAAGTGATTTACTGATTAAACCAAACTTTATCATTATAGACACAAGAATGTTCTCTCTCCACCTCTCATTGTTTTATTGTATTATTGTCTTCTTAGGGATAGGGATATAGGAGATTTTGTTTCATTAATAAAGGGATATATGTATCCCTTTATTTTATACACCTATAAAAATATATAAATGTATTTAAATATATTTTAAAAATATATATGTGTATAAAAGGACAGCCCTAGTAAAGTTCAACTTTGTAGGTAGAGCCTATATTGTTATTTGCATTAATGCCAAAACTGGTAAAAGGTTGTGTTGAAACCGTAAAAGAAAAGACAAGGCATAATAAACATTATATATTCTATAAGAAAAACTAAAAATCTTAATATATTATTGACTTTATTGTCTTTATACTGTTGGGGTTTCTCTTTAACTCTATACAGGTACATAGCACTTTTTTTTGGTACTGTCTGGAGTAGCAACAGGTTCTGTTAAAGTCGTCAAGTGTTCCAAAATATATTGTAGCTAGATTAGTGTGAGGGACTTCATTTAATAATTTAAATGTAAACCTGTGAGGTTACTCTTACTGGTTGTTTATCATAGTTTATTTAGTGACGATTCTACAGTATAGGAGTTATTCTATACTGCTCTGTACTAAATCAATATTAAGTTAAAATCCAGTTCCTTCATTCAATAGCCTTTCAAGGTAGTAGATTAAAGATGTGGTTTTTACGAAGGGCTCAAAATGGTATACTGGCTATTTTATTGTTTTTTTTATATCTCATTTGAATTATTGTGGTCCATGTAAATGAAACATCATCAGTAAGAGAAGGATTTTTAGTCTTTAATTTTAGTTGGTTTTATTATAAAACAGTCCCTATCCATTATTCCTAACATCAGATATTCTTTATAACAGTTCTACTTAGTGTGCAGTCTATGGACCAGGAAGTGTTTGTTACTAGTTGGCCTTGAGATAAACATAGAAATTAAGTGTTTAAGACTTTTGGAAAAAATTGACAGAGTAATAAAAATTTGGAGCTTGTATTTTGTATTTTTCAACTTTTACTTTTATTGTATTAAACAAAGGTATTTGTCTGTGACAAATTGGGAATTTTTAAAAAAGGTGATCCTTCACAGGTCCTTTGAGAAGCATTACTTTAGAGGACATAACATATGGAGAGTCACCTATGTGCTCCGTGTCAGTTACCTTGAATGCTATGCATTAAAATATAAACATACCCTAAACCAACCTATATTACTAAGTAGAATACCACATAATTTTTGTAAATGAAACAAAAATGAAAATGAAAGCCAACTCTTCATTGCATCTAAAGGAGCAGAGCTTTTACTATATGCCTGATAAGTATCATTTATTAAGGGCTTACAATGTGCCAAGTACAAGGGGTTTGCTTTATTTCATTTAATGCTATAAAATCACAGTGGGGTGGGTTTCACGTTACCCTCATTTTAAAGATGAGTACTGGGGTGGGGGGGGAGGGATTGTTAAACACATACATTTTGTATGTTAGGATAGGAGATGGTGTTTTCTAATTTATATCCCAGATTTTTAGGACATTCTTTTTTAGCAATGGAGGAAAGAGATTATGTTAGTTTTAGTAGATTTTAATTTTTTATGTGTGTTGTGCTCTAAAATCAGGAGCTAGTTAGAGGTAGAAAAGGAAAACTCAAGCGTTTCCTCCAGTGGTAAGTTGGTACAGCACAGTAAGATGTCTTCATCATACATGTTGATCTCAGAGTCTGTTACTACCAATTATTGATAAATGCAAAATTTTAGGGATAATGTGTTCAGATTATAGTTGATACTGTTCATAAGGGTCCCTCTTCTCAAAAAAATGAGATGGGATTTTTGAAAGGCATCCCAACTCTTCATGTGGACACAGTTACCCAGCTCTCAAGAAACATGTATATAATATTTACATCTCAGAAAGTAATACTTAAAGTATTTTTCTCCTTCTCCAACCTCTTTAGTAATCTATTTTCTCTTTATCTTTGCAAATGAAAAGAAAGAAGGAGTGGAGGGAGGGAGGGAGAGAGGGTGGAAGAGAGGGAGGAAGGGTGACTTTCCGTATGTAGAATCCCCAACCAAATAAGCCTCTGGATCTTCATCAGTGACAGGTAAACTCAGTTGGTTTTCCAGATGCTTTTCCTCCCTAAAACTCTATAATCCAACTAGCTAATATTATATTTTGTTTGTGTCCATTTGGTCATTCTACTACTGATCATTCATGTGTCTATCTGCCTCATCACCTTTGGAGAGTGTTTAAAGATTGAGGATAAAAACTGTCTAGGGCAAGGCTAGAAGGGGTGACTGACTCCTGATTCTCTGCTGCCCTTGAAGGCACTGGATAATGGAGAAACAAGTGCCTGCATGTGTTGGATTTTGTTAGTTGGATCCAGCTGCAGCAAAGAGATGACTGAGGTCACGTCAGTGCCTTGGAAGGCTGGGAAGCTGGAACTAGAGCAGCTGAGCCAATCCCCAGACAAACAGGTTTTAACCAGGATAGAGTGAGAGAGTGCTTTGCTTTGGAGTGATTCTGTCCATATTTTACTCTGTTCATTTTTGTATAGAGTAGATTAGTTGTGAAGACATTTCTTCTTACATAGCAAAAAGTGATTGCTAATTTTTATGTTACTCTTTAAAGTTTTTTTTTTTCTTTAAGATGCAAAGGAAATATTAGTTATGTAATTAAGGTAGTGTGATGGGAAGACTATTTGCGACAACAGCAAGGATGACTGTTGACCATCAGCATCTTGTTCAAGGTTAAATGCGAATTAAATGTGGTGCCTGCCTGAATAATGTGTTTAAATATTTTCAGGTTATGTAACATCAGACTCAAACCCCTTTTAACTCTAGAGTGAGATTTTTCTTACAGTTCCTAAAAGTGACGATTTGGATTCTTAGGATCAGCTTCTTCACTGGCTTCCTTTGCAAGTCACTTTACTCCTCTGTAGCTTATCTCCTTTTGACTTGAGATCAGTGGTTCTTAATTCTGGCTGCACAGTAGAATCATCTGGGAATATTTAAAAAATACTAATGCTTGGCTGCACCCCAGACCAATTTAATCAAAATCTTCAGGGGTGGGTTCAGGCATCTATAATGATCCTTTAATTTCCCTGGATAATTCTGATGCACAGTGAAGGTCTAGAACCACCAATATAGCATGATATAGCTGACCTAACTTCTGGGATTTTCTGAGGTTAATTACTACATGTTAACTGCAAAAATGTATAATTCACAGTGTCTTTCGTTTTTCAATATTGAGTCAGAAAAGTGTCCTTTGATATGATCCTGTACTTTGGCAGATTGTATCTAACATTAATAAGGTATAAAGATACTTGGTGATGTATCATGTAATTATATCATATTTTATCACACATTTAATTAAATGTAAATAATTGATTTGTCAGCAAGTATATACTGATAGAGAGGGAAGGGTGGGAGAGCAAGGAGTGAAGGGAAGGGATTAACATTTATTGAGCATCTCTGTGCTCTATGTGCCAGGTCCAGAATACAATACTCTCTAGTATAAGAATCACTATTTCCCCTTATACACGAAGAAATAAGGATGGGAGAGTTTGTTAATTAAATTTAATTATATCTTATTAAGTCATAGAATCTCATGGATATGATTGCTCCTAAAAGTCACCTAAGTAACTCATGTGCTGCACAGAAAGGCTAAATGTGGAGGTTTCTGGGTACTTGAAAAATATTAAATCAGTTATGAACCTTGGGATTTAAAATATTTGTCAGCAAAAGTAATCGTGATTTAAAAAGTCCTGAGAAAGAGAATTGGTATTATATATATTATACAGTATAACTATTTGCTTAACTGTGCAGAGTTTTATTTTTTTCTTATCTATTTGGTAATTATAGCAGAGATGGAACTTTAATTTTTTAGATATGATTATTCACTAATAAAATGTTTTAAAATGTTGCATGTCAATTTATATTACAAGTCTGATTATTTCCAACTACTGAATATTTCTAGAACCCCCATATTTAACTTGAACATCTAAAATGATTCCACAGTTGTATTAAATTAGCACAATAAACCATCTTATTATAAAGTATACCATCAACCTTGATTTTACTACATATTCAATGTATTATCTCAGTCTTAAAATATAAAGACAATAATAATTCAGCCGTTCAGTGACTGACATTAAGTTGGCAGTTGTCAAAAATTTTTTAATCTTAGGAGTTAATAGCGTGTATGACAGACTCATATTTATAATGTTTTAAAAATTAGAAGAAGAAAAAAAATGTTCATCCCTATTTGTGAGCATGAAATACACATTAAAAAGTGAAATATCATGTTTCACCCATGATATTAAAAAAAGATTAAAATTACTGAGATTATTTTACATTGCTAATGTTGTGTTGGTTTGATTGACAACATTATTGGTAACATTGTAGTTTTCACACAGTACTCATAGGAATATAAATTGGTGCCTCATTTTGGAAGGAAATTTTGTAGTATATATCAGGACACTTATAATGTCCCCACTGGTTTTTGATCTACTAATGCCTCTTTTAATATTCTAATATTAAGAAACTAATCAGAAATACAGACAGAAGTTTATGCATAAATATGGTCACTGAAGCATTATTATTGGAAATTATTTTTGTAAACAATGCTTAGTAAATTATGGTTGCTACATAAAAGGAAGTATTATGCAACATTAGAAAATTATGTGATGATTTTCTTAATGAAATGGGAAATGATTAGACTATTTTAGAGGAGTAAATAATATATAATGCATATTATATATGTATATAATTTACATATAGTCTCAACTCCTTGAAAAGAATAATAATACATAATTTATTTATCTATCCATTTGTGCTCTCAACTCTCTTTGAAAAGAAGCAACAGAAAGAGATATGATAAAATGTTAAAAGTAGGGGTAGATTTGTGGATGCTGGCTTATCTATCTCTGTATATACTGATTTTATATAATGAGAACTTGTTGCTTTGATAATCATAGTTTACATGTAATTATCAGCAGTTTTATTTGGGGGGCCCAGGCTTGAGTCACAATTCTTAGAGATGTTTTTAGATATTCTTAGGTGTTTTTATGGTCAATATTTTGGCAATTAAGTTTGTGAAATTTATATTAAGTTTAGAGTATAATGCTCTCTTGATCAAGTGCCTTGTCCTCACAGAATGGGTGCTGTTTTTTGAAATTTCAGCTATACCTTCTTCTCCAGTACCTTTTCTGGGCAATTCTGGGCATATGTTCCAGGTTATCTTCCCGTAGGCTGCATGATATTTAGTAGTCATTGTAACCCAGAGATGGGTTACTGATGAATATCAGCTGATACTAAGGAGACTGCAAATGGGATTCTTTTACTCCAAGGCATAGTATTTACATTTTACTTTAAATATCTATAATTCTCTCTTTAGTAAATGGAAACAATATCCTTAGATGAGCTAGAAATGCTAAATTAAGAATTTTTCCTGAGTTTTGCTTCTGCTGAAATACATGTTGTAACTTATTTTTATTTAGGTTTAGTGAAACAGCAAAGTGTGCTTCTTAGCCCAAATTGAAATGTCAGACTTTTCCACCATAAGAAACTTCAGCAAAACTAGATAAAAAGCAATCTCAAGGTTATGCTAATTTTAATAAAAAATATTTTTAAAGAATTAATCTTTAAAATGTTTATTGTGTACCATTGAATAATTAAAGAGGTTGTTGTATAATGAAAATGAGTAATATATACATGGTTTTAAATTTTTGACTCCTCAGTGTTTAAAACTGTTTTCATTATCAGATAAATCTTTATTGTTATATATCTCTTCATTGAAGAATAAGTTTCTATATTTTCTCAGCTTATGATATTTTGCTTTATATATGTTCTCTCACAAGATCATTTTATTTAGTCGTACATGTATACATTTCTCATTCATTCATATATCTGTTCATGTAACAAACATTTCTAGAGTGCTGTGTGCTAGATACTTTTCTGCTAGGTCACAGATCTTCCTAAAATATTTCAATTAAATTAGTTGGGTGACTAAATTAGATATAGTTATTTCTGTAATCTTTGAATATGATTTAAGTCAGTGGTTCTCATTTAATTGGTCAAATATCAGTGTATTACTCTGCTCAGGCTGCCATAACAAAATACTTTAGGCTGGGTGGCTTAAACAACAGAAATTTATTTTCTCACATTTCTGGAGGCTGGAAGTCTGAGATCAGGATACCAACATAGTTGGGTCTGTTGGGTCTGGTGGTGGGGGAATTTTCCCAACTTGCCCATAGCGGCCATCTCACTGTGTCATCATGTGGCAGAGAGAGAGGGAGAGGGAGAGGGAAAACCCTCTGGTATCTCTTCTTAAAAGGACACTGACCCCATTATGAAGGCCCCACCCTCATGACCTCATCTAAACCTAATGATCTTACAAAGGCCCCATTTCCAAGTACCATAAAATTGAGGGTTAGAACTTCAACATATGAATTTGGAGGTGGGGGGATACAATTTAGTCCATAGCAATCAGTGTATTTAAATGATGTACCCACATGATTCTGGTGTGCCTCCTGGATTAAGCATCACTGTTTTGAATGAATGTTGGGTTTACTGAATGATTTATTCAGTACTTGTGTAACACCATAATTTTTAATTTAATGGTATATTTTGGTTGATTTTAATTTACTTTATTCTAAAAGCTATTTCTCTATCAATCATTCTTTGTAGTGTTCAGTACTTAAAGAGCTTATCTACAATTATCACATTTATCGTTAGTTTTCCTTACTTTTTCCCAAAGTCTGAAACTTTGAGTTCAGGTCTGAACTTAAGATGAATATTTCTAGCTGTATTTAGGATATTTAGAAATAACTATAAATAACATTTTAAGCTCAAAATACTAAAAACTCAGAATTCTTATATACCACTTCACTCAAATTCTCTTTCCAAAATATCTTATCTGTCATTAGTATAACCCTCTACTCCATATGGTTCTTTAGGCTTGAAATCTTGGAATCACTGATTACTAAATGTTGTTTCTCATACTTAGCCTGTCCTCTAGTTTCTTATTTTTTTCCTGTAAGATTTCTCTTGGTTTGATCCTGACCTTTCTCATCCTACTTCTCCTTGTCTCATTCTAAGCTTTCTTTACCCGGGGCTGACATTCAGCAAGCACTTGCAGGTACAGTTATGCTGGTTGCTAAAATACTAAAATGCTTTTGTGCAGGTTTGATGAATAGCTTTTAGCCCCAAGTTCCATGAGTATCTAGACTCTATCCATGAAGAAAGCTTCATGAGTACCCTGTTGACTAACATGCTATCAGCTAGCCAGCTGACCTGTCTCAGCTTATGCATAGCTCCGTCTTCCTATGAAACTCCTCTCCCAGGCCAGTGGGGGCACAGACTGCCTCAAAAAAGATGGTACCCGTGGTGGCAATGCTGGTAACCTGCCCGCCACTCCTAGCAAATGCCAAGTACCCATGTGGGCTCCTGAAGCTGTGATAGTCCCTTGCCAGTTCTCTCCTGCTGATGCTTGTGGGAACTGCAGCCTCTCTGCAGTGTACCAATGTATGTAATTGTTAGATATCGAGACTATCACTCCAGTCTTTACTTCATAATTATTATGGTAGGTTAGTAGCCTCTTACTGGCCCTTTACCTTTAGCTACTTTTCCCTCTAACATATTCATTATAGGCGGATGACTCTTCCTAATTTCATCAGTCCTCTGACCAAGAGGTGGAAATTAGAACTCAGTTCAAACCCTTTATCAACTGACCTTACCATTTCTGCTTAACTTGTTATTTCATGCCTCTCTTAAAAGAAGTCAGATTGATCTCTTAACACAAGATGTTCTCATTTCCCTTTTTATGTTTCCCTGTGTTCTTTTTCACACCTCAGAAATTCTCTATCTTGTGCTATTTCAAGTCAAACATTTCCTTTAAGTTCTATCTTAGTCCTATCTCAGGTAATTCCTCTTTGAAAGTTTTACTTACTTCTCAGATTTATAATGACCTTCACGTCTTATAATCCGTATCAGCCTACGTCTTATAAAGCATTAATTCCAGAACTAGAACATTAGAGTTCACGTAGTTGATGTTTCTAACTCAGCAATCCTTTCTGCAAAACCTTTGATATGCAATGAAGATGTTTTCCAAGATTGCAAAACTGGTGGTTCTGTTTTTGGGCACTTCTAGTTATTATTTAGTTATTTAATACAGTATTTCCTGCTGTTTGCTATGTTCCAGGCACTGAACTTATTCTCTAGTAATGAACAGAACAAACGTGGCTCTGGCCTTACATCAAAAACATAAGCATACGCAGAAATACCTAATGATGGTTTATGGTAGGTGATATGAAAAAAAAAAGTATAAGAGGCCTGTGAAAAAGAGCATTAGGGCTTTAGTTTATATTAAATATTTAGGAGAGGTGAAATTTTAGCTGAAGAGTAGGTAAGGAGGAGATCCTCACAGAGCAGGGGAGTATATACGTGTGCAAGGCCCTAAGGAGGGAGATAGCGTTTTTGTTCATCAAAGCAATGAAAGAAGGCAGTTGGAACTAGTATTTGTGAGAGAGATGAAGGATGAGACATGTTGTGGCTGGAGAGTTAGGAAGGACCCATATGATAAATACTTTCTTGTAGCTCATGGGAGGAAGTGTGGATTTTTCTCCTAATGCAAACGAGCAGCTATTGAAAGATTTTGAACACTGAGTTGGCAGGATTTGATTTATAGATTTTTTAGGGGGGTTGGTGGTAGCAAGTATTTAAATTTAGAAAGGCTGATTTTCTGTATTACTTAAATGACTTTTTTTAGTTAAATGAATGTAGAGCAAGAACACAGCCATTGTCTTAGAACAGAAAGCTTTCTGACTTCATTAATAAAAGGCCACCACTCCCTGAGAATACAGGTGTGTTCTGCTCTGTAAAGCTGGTGCCTGGGGAGGAGGCGGTCAATTTACATAAGATGCTCAGGGCTTTCTGGAAGAGAAAGAACTAATACCTGGTCTCTGTTGGGATGGAGCTGTGTGGCCCTGACCAAAACCCAGTCTCAGGAAAGGGCAGTGAAAATCGTGATATAAAATTACCTTGAGGAAAAATTTACTTGAGGACAGAAAGGAAGAACACAGGCTGGGGACCAACACTGAGAAGAGCTTTTGAGCTCATGCGGCTGATGCTGGAAAGTCGTGTAGATGTCATCAGGGTAGTTCGTATGCTGAGGAAGAGCAGCCATTATAGTAAGTGTAAATCATGGCTGAGCTGGGCACCAAGTGAAACCAGATCATCAAGCCACTGTGGCTTGGATAGGGAGCCAGGATGATGGATGCCATGACAGATGAGACCAGCATTGATGGGTGATAAAAGACCAGTGGTCTTGAGAGTAGCAAACTGATGAATGCTTCCTATTCCTCCTTGCAGTATGGCATGTAGACTGCACTTCTAGGGCAAGCGAGAGCCCTAGCCTGTTATATTTAAAATAAAAATTTAAGTATGACCATAATCATACCTTGAAATGGTACAGAAGGTCATTTTGGTTACAGTTTATAAAAGATGGCTTAACTTGTTTTTGAGAAAATTGGAAAATGCAAGAGAAGAAATGGGGAAACTAGTGGATATGAGGAAACCAGCAATAATAGTTAAGTAAAATATATTAATTAGAACTAGAGTGATAGCGGTAGAGAGAAGTGAAATATTCTTTCATTAAGATGTCAAATTTTTCCTGCAAGAACTTCATTGCTTCTACATCTTCCATATTTCTACCCTTGAGCTTTCTTATCTACCTTCCCTTGTTCCTTATCTCTTGGTTAAACATCTCTAGTTCCTTCAGTGATTCCTCAGTTAGATGATTTCTGGAATCCAGACTCACCCATTCAGAGGATCAGGTATCCTTGTCAGCTGCGTGTCGTCCACAGGTTTGACAAACATGCTTTGCATATTTCTTTTCAATCAGTTTAAAGTAGCCCCATGGCATACAACTTGAGACTTCTCTTCAAGTTAACATCTTTTCATTAATCAACACTTTTTGGGTGTGGTTGTTCAACCTGTTATGAAAGTACCTAACTCTCATGTTATTTCCTGCATATTTCTCCATTTTGACCTTAAGAATATTGGGAGAGGTTTCTTCAGATGTGTAAGTTCAGGATGAACAAAGTCCACACATTTTAATCTACAAGCGTAATAAGTGAATCAAAATAAAAGTGTTGTTCTTAGTGAACCCATATTGGAACTTTTTAAAAGTTGTTACACAAACATTTGCCTACTAATTTTAATGGGCTCATCATAAGCTTATCTGATTTGCATAATTCATGTCCTTTGCCTTTAAAAGTTATAAAATTACCCCACCTGTGGAGCTTTGACATCTTTCCTCTTCTCTAGAGTCTTTCAAAAGATTTTTGCAGTAGTTTCTTGATCACTTCTGCATTTCCTTGACCTCATCTGAGCTTGTATTAATCTTCTAAGGCTGCTGTAACAAAGTACCGTACCACAAACTGGGTGGCTTAAATAGTGGAAATCTAGTGTTTCAGTCTGCAGGCTAGAAGTCTGAGATCAAAGTATATTAGCAGTGCTGATTCTTTCTGAGGGCTGTGAGACAGAATCTGTTCCATGCCTCTCTCCTAGCTACTGGTGGTTTGCTGGAAATCTTTGGCTTTCCTTGGCTTGTAGATACATCACGCCTATTTTTGCCTTCGTTTTCACATGACATTCTCCCTACATGCACATGTATTCAAATTTCCCCTCTTTCTAAGGATCCTAGTCATATCAATACTTCATCTTAACCAATTACATCTGTAATTTTAAAAAATCTTGAATTTTAAAATTGGTTTATTTCTTGGCGAAAGTGAAGTACGATATAAAACCATTTCATTGTGTAATTCTGTGTATGGCCAGGACATCAAATAAAAGTGTGAATGCCAACGAAAATGAGCCTGGAGCTAGTGACACAAAAGACCATGTTTGTTTACTCTCCATTAGAAAGCTTTAAAAAGAAAAGAAAAAAATTGTACTTCACCTATAGGCAGAATCTAAATGTTACAGATATCACCAGCCCGTGACTTCCACATAGAGACACATAGACTTTAGTGAGCAGATGAAGGTGGCTTGGGGTTCTCAGTGCCAGCCCCACTCGCCTGGTTCGTGGAAATTAACCTTCTTCATAGTGTTCTTAGTTACCAGTTACTTCCAGGAGTCAACTATCACTTCACAGATGTCTGGAAATCATTCTCTCAGCTGCCACTACCATAGACTTCCTGCCATCCCTCCTCTGACTCTCAAAGGTCTACATCCAAAACACAAGAAGTTCATTGACAAAGACCCTTTGCTGTCATGAGGACAAAGCCAGTGCTTATATCAAGGCTGCCATAGGTGGCTTCTGAGATTTGTTTGTTGGAGCCCTCTCCCCAGCTCTGTGCCCTACTGTGTCATCTGGCCTTGAACAAATGCTGCTAGTATCCAGAATATCAGGAAGTGCCTCTTGATTGGTTTCTGGTCATAATCTCTTTTCCAAATTTCATTTCTCATGGAACACAGTTCTATCATTTTTTTTGGCCCTTATTCTTCTACTGTAAGCATTTACTCTCAGGCAAGGAGTCCCATGGGGAACAGATATGAGGCTGTACTTTGGCCTCGATACTTCTCTGTTACTAACCCTTAATTCAGTTTCCTCCCTCTTCTTTCCTTTATAGAATGAAGGTGTTCATGCCCATGAATGGTTATAAACAGAATTGGGGCGAGAGAGTGGAGATTACTTTTTGGCCCCCAGATCTGTCAGCC
Organism: Balaenoptera borealis; assembly: GCF_965194805.1. Lineage (NCBI taxonomy): Eukaryota > Metazoa > Chordata > Mammalia > Artiodactyla > Balaenopteridae > Balaenoptera > Balaenoptera borealis. The sequence goes on from NC_138863.1 coordinate 23,618,590, forward strand.
AAAAATGTTCTATTACATAAATCATTAGATTTACTAAATTAAGATGCATTAGGATTATTCTTGGGAATTATAAAACTTTGCATATTTTGTGTATTTGAGGAACAGTAAGACCAGTGCGGATATAATGGTGTAAATGAGGAGAAGGAAAGTAGGGGGTGATAAATATTTCCAAAAGACCATTCTGGATACTCTGTGGAGAGTGGACCAAGGGAGCAGTAGTGCAAACAAGGTGACCTTAAGGAGGCCTGGGGGAAAGTGATCTATGTGCAAGATGGTGGTGGACCAACTTGAGCAGGAGCAGTGGAGATGGTGAGAAATGTCAGGTGTATTGTGTAAGTAGAAACTTTCAGACTTGCTGATGGATTGGAAGTGGTATGTGGGGGAAAAAGAGGTGTCAGGAGTGACTGCTAGTTTTGACCTAAGCAACCTGGTGAATAGTGATGTCATTTACTGGTACGGGAGGACTGGGAGGAGGGTTGGATTTGGGGACTGAAGTGAAGAGCTCTGTTTTGAACAGGGGAAGTTTGAGATTCATTTCTATGAGACATGAAGATAGAAGCCTTGGCTCTTGAACAAAGGGTCTTATCCAAAGATTTTGCTGCTTACTAATTATAAGATATGCCTGTTATTTAGTTTTTTAAGACATGGTGTCCTCATCTATAAGTGGGGATAATATTACTTATTTGACTGGGTTGTTTTGATGACTACATTAGATAATGTTTGCAGAAGTCTTAGTACAGTGCCTGGAATGTAATTAGTAGATATAAATATCTTCAGTTGTTGTTATTATTTTGGACAAAAGCAATATTATTTTTTAAACTGATTTTAAATATTTTGGAATGAGCTAGGATATGAATGAACAAATAATAATGGGTGTTTATTGCACATATATAGATTGAAAGGGGTCTTTTCTTATTTAAATTAGTTGCGTTTTTGTACCTCCTAGAACTGCAAAGTGTTAAAATCAGTATTTTGAATTTTGTAAGCACATGGAGGGGTTTTCTGAATTGGAAATATGGTCAGTGATGTAAGTTGGTATTTGTTGCCTCATAAGGTCTGGCATACATTTATGCAAATCAAAATTCGCACAGAAATAATGAGTCAAATACAGCAGCAGGCAGTATTTAGATCACATTTTTTTCACTGCTCTACAGTTAATCTCACCGTACGTTGTGTATTTTGATGTGCTTAGGTTTTCCATTCGTTTGACTGCCTCTAACCTTTGTTTTAAACCTCAGATTACTATTTTAAGTGTCCTAGATTATGGAAACATTTTTCAGAACAGAGTAAATGTATACTAGAGAATATTATGTTGAGACTCTTCCTATTCCATTAACAGAGAGATCTTTAAGGAGCAAAGGCTAGATCACTTAATAAAACCACAGCCTCTTCTTTGGCGATCGTCTTGAACATGGAAGAGAGCCAGACGTGGCCAGTATAATGTTAGATTCCATTCCATCAGCGTAATAGTTAATAATAATTGACTGACAGGGATGTGAAGGGTGCCCTCTTTTCCTCCCCCCTCCACCCCCATTCCAGGCTAACCTCTCTAAGGAATATGCCATTCCTTTCCCCATTCCTAAAATTCTTTGCTCCAGCACAGCCAGGGGCTGCTGGACCGGTGCCTGATTGTATAAGGGGTGGGGGGTGTCTCTCTGAAAGAGTTGTTAGTCCCTGTAGTTCCTGCTGAGGAAGTCCAGAAGTCTCCAAACATCTGTAGGGATATGGAGGAAAGGTGAGCTGCCCCTGCTGAGGCTAGTGTTTTTGTGTGAAAAATAAGCAGACTCCTGTCACTCACGTGGACTGGCTCAGTACCGCATAGAGATCACTTCTGCTTTCCGGCAGCCACGGGTGACATTCGTGTCTGTGGAAAATTAGAGCTGTTTTACTCTATTTTTTGTGTGAATCATACCTCATGTCCTATATTATTTTGCACTGTTCAAAACAGTATTTTCAGAGAGTTTAGTACTACGAAATTAGTAACATTTGCAGCTTTCTTCCAGCCTTTTTTTTTTTTTTTTTTTTTTTCCTGTTTGGACGCAGGTATTTGCAGGATAGGAACTATTCAAACAGTTACAGCATTCCAGAGATTCTTTCCCTGGATTCTACATGCTTACATTCGGAGTTATATTTAAACACTGAGAAGTATTGCTGAATATTGAAGAACATAAGATTTATTAGTATAGTGTTTAGGTGAAAATTCAGAAGTTTTTTCTAAGTCCAGGTAATTCCTGTTCTTAATGGGGTGATGATGCCTATACTAATCAGCCTTGAGGTCTACAATTCGGTGAAGTTAATATTTGGTGTTGCTTGCAGTTTGGGTTAGCAGTTATTCTTTACTCCACATCTCACCACTACAGAGCTACTTGCTAACTTTTAATCACCACCTTCTCAAGTTTAAGAGCTTGGCCAGAGTGATCCCGGAAAGTCTCAACATTTTCCAGTGAGTAAAGTCCATCTCTTTTGGAGATCTTGACACCTTATCATTAACAAGGTGCAACCTCCTTCAGGATAATTGAGAATAGAGACCTGCTCTTCTGTATACACAGCAAATCATAAAGAGGTTATACATCAGGATAAGATAATTTTTAAACAGAGTGCATTGTATTGACCAGCAGGCTAACCCTACATCTTGTTGCCTCCTTCATTCTACAGATTATGTTGTGGGTTTCAAATGTTTTTCTCAGGTCAGTTTCCCTATCATTAATGCTGCAACACCTTTACAGAGTAGATATCCACTCTCTTCATTCTTTTATTACACCACAGTGAAACCAGCACGCTAAAACTCTCATGGGTTGATGAATAAACTCCAGTTTTACTGGCTTTTGTAAATAAGACTTAAAAATAGTTTCTAGAATCAGAATATGGTGAATAAAGTCCTTAATTGTTTTTTTTTTAAACTAAGCCTCATTTAAATGAAATCACACTGAAATATGTTAATATTTGATGTAAATATGTTAATATACATGCCATTCATCCTCTAAGGTATCAATGGTGTCACCTCTTCGGCAAATTTGGCTGGTAACATGAGTTATGTGTCCAAAAGCCTTTCTATTTGATAATATATGTAATCCAGAAAATATTTAGTTGTTCTTTAGCACCTTTTAATAAAAGAAGGAGTTAAACTTCTTATTTTAAAAAATGCTTCTTAAAATTGCTTTTATCACCTGTTTCTAAGTGTTACTATAACAAATCAGAAAGATAACTTGGGAAAGGATTCAATTTGATTCAAGAAGCATTTTCTGCATGTTAGTATGTGTCAGCCACTATGTTAAGTGTCTGGAATGCAGAGGTGAATAAGATTGTTCTCAGGTCAGAGTTTAATAGAAGAGACAGTTAAATCATATCACTCCCCTTACAGTCGGGGTGTAGATTCACTATTCTGATAGCAGCCATTAATTTTGCCAGAATTCATCAGAAACGGATATTCTCTCAGGAAATAACATTGGGGCTATACCTGGAATGATGAAAGCAGGAAAATGAGGACAAACAAGGACATCCAATGAAAAGGAATACTACGTTAGCAAAGAGCGTTGTACCAGTGTGTGGTGGGGAAACGGGGAGGAGCTGCAAAAGTTGCAAAATATGACTTCCACAAAGGTTCATGTTATTACTATTTTTCAGTTTAGAGAAGTCGTACCGATGTTTCTTCATGTATGAAAGGCATTCAAGTAATGCCCATCCCAACAAAATCTTGGGGCTTTGTGGCAACTTAGAAAATACTTAAAGAAGAGATGGTGAGAGGACCTGTTATTCTCAAATGCTATAGACTGCAGAGGTTTTCAAATGAGTAACAAAGAGAATTCACTGAGATTGAAGTCCCTTAGCTTTTGTTGGGAAAGAGAACTATTATGTCATTTCCACATTCGTTCACTCATTCATTTATATGTACAACGATGTTAGTGGACTATCTACTGTATACCTAGTACTGTCCTTGGTGTTGAGAAAACATCAGGTGACTAAGATAGATGTGATACCTGCCATCATAGAACTTTAAGGTTGTGGGAAGTCACGATTTTTCTCTTCTCAAGTATACTCCTGTTTTAGAGTGACAGATGGTTTTTTATTCATATATTTTATCATTTTAAGATAGTTTCAAAATATTTTTGTTTACTTTGTTACTTCTACAAGATCTCATATGTGTTCATTTTCGTGTACCAAGCTATAAAAAAATAATTACTAAGTACTTTTCTAACACTGACTATAGGAACCAAACTAATAATGGGTGAGCAAATGGTAGTTTAGGGGAATCCTTTGGAGAAGGAGAGGAACAGAGAACTAACATTTACTGAGTACGATTGTGTGTAAGGCCCTATGTGAGATGATTTCATATACTTTATACCATTTAATCCTGAAAGTATCTCTGAGAAGTAGCTGTCATTATTTCCATTTTTTTAAATCAGTGAAACATTCTAGGGGAGAGAAACAGAGGTGAACTAACTTGCTCTATGATACACAGCTGGTAAGTGACAGCTTTGGGATTTGAAATCAAGATGATTTGATTTCTCAGCATGTTCTCAGTTTACTATGGCTTAGACAGGGGTATTTGAATAATTGGTAAATGATAAGCATCAGTTTTGGTATTTAAACCAAGGCCTGACTTACTTCAAAATCTGCTCTTTCCACTAGAGCTTGTGCAGGTTACTTAAACTTCAAATATTGTAAAAGTAGAGTGTTTTCAATACTTAATTTTAATATTTCTTGCTTTTTTTGCTATAGTTTTTGATATTGTTTCACTTATATGGCTCATTTTAACTGAGGGTTTGAAAATGTATTATTTTGTATCAAAAGTATAAAATTACCATCAGATAAACAGACACATGAAGGAAAATAAATATAAAATGGTTTGGGGAGAGTTAAATGACTTGCAAACCCTGCAAAGCAGAACCTCTCCTTTGAAATTATATTTTGCAAACATATTTCAGAATGAAAAAGGAATTCTTGAACAGTCAAAGGTAGTGAAAATGTCCCCAGCTTTTATGAATATAGTAAGTTAATTTGGTGAAAATCCTATCCAAAACAATTGTCACTAAAATGTATGAGTCCTTTTAGTATTTGTGTAAAGGTGACAGCAGATATTTCTTATTCACATACTCACCAAATTTTGAAAAAGGACATTTTTAACTCTTGCCTCATAAGAGGTAAACTTGTGTGATCTAAATATTCCTTCACATCCCACCTATTGAGGGCTTTGAGTACTTTGAATAATCTGGAATACTGACTATGAATATAAGAGCCAAACCCTATAGACTTAGAGTTTTAGAATTGACTTGGTCCAAGGATTTGCTTCATTGCCGTCATTGGCACTGATACCATAGTGGGCTTTTGCTACTTTTATCAGTTTTCTTATTATTATCAATCTCATCATTTCTGGCATGAATATAACATTACAGGATAAGCTAGTGAAAAAAGTACATTGGTAAATAAAAGAAATCACCGATCTGACACTTGTACTTTGTATACTTGTTCATATATTTAGGTAGCTGTTTTATTTCCTTAATTTGGCTATAAGATTCTTGAGTATAAGGATCATTCTTTATCATTACTTTTATTACTCGAACTTAGCACAATAATTGATATATATTAATTGCTGCTGGAGTTCATGGCAAATTGTTTCAACATGTAGTGCACAACACTGAGTAGAACAAAACTAGAAAAATGAATCTCCATTTGACATGTTACTAAAAATCCTAGATTTTTCATAATTACTGGATAACTTGTAGTCAGCTTCACTTACCTTTAACTTGATCCGGTGTTCCACTACTTCTTTAGAGGCCTTATTAGGTCTATGGTTTAGTTCTAGTTTAGTTCTTATTAAAGTATATTTAATGATCTGCCTGACTTTGAAGCCTGACCTCTGACCTTAACAGCTGAATATCCTTAACAGACTCAGATTCTGGACCCTAACCAGGGAGGACATTAGGAGCTGTGTGGTGGCCCACTAACTGAATGCAGAATTATATTTGTTAGTCCTGGTCTGACCTTGGTACCTCAGTTCCTTAGGGCCTGAGTTTGTGGTTTGCTTCCAGGGTTTTGATTTTCTTGCCCTTAAACCCCACCTTCCCCATGGCTAGTTTCAGACCACCAATTGTTTGCACTCCATTTTTCCGTACTCTACTGCATTCATACATGTTATTCCCTGTGCCTGGGTGTCCTCCCACAGCTTGGCAGACTTCATATTTTAAGATGAAGTTTTGTCATATTCTTTGGGAAGCCTTCTCTAACCCACCCACACTTCTTTGGTCATCCCCTCCTTTACACTTCCTCCTATACCTAAGTCCACTCATCTATTTGCAATCATCACGCCACATTCTCATTATTGGTTGACTTTCTGTCTCTACTAGACTTTGAGCTCATTGTAGTTCAGTAAATATTTAAAAGAATGAATGACTTCTGCTACTTCATTTGGGATCATTGCCAGTCACCTGTTTTGCATCTGCTTCACGGGTATTATGGATACTGGAGTGGAATTGAATCTAATAATGATACACTCATATACTTGTTCTTTTATCCTATTCTGGCTAATATCTTGATTTCAGTGTACCTTTGGGCCATATTCCAGTTTGTTGATTGCTAGGATAACACTGGCCAGCTGTGTGTGTTGTGAGTCTTCCTGAACTACCTCTTATGCTTTTCCCAGGCCTGATATGTCTGCTCTTGAGTTTGTGGGCAGTGGTTCTGCCGCATTCATCTTTCTAGTGTCTGGGCTTATGACTCTGCCTAACTTAATAAATGCTGGACAAATGAATAAGAACTCTAATTCCTTTTTATCAGTTTTAATAAATTTACATTTATAAAATCCAGCCTAACACTAAAAGAAAACTCTTTATAAAAGGGATTTTTAATGATTAGGACTCATTTAAGAATAGGTCAAGACTATGCCAAACATTCCATCTTCGATTAAATTTAGGATTCTGGAGAGAACTTAGTAAATGGTCTTATTCCCCCCCCCCCCCATGTGTGTTGCAATTATCAAGGTGGTCAGAATTAGCTAGGATTTTGAGTCAGTGATATGCATCATATAGTTTTTGTTAAATTACCATCAAACCATTCTTACCATGGCTAACTCAGATATTTTATCTTAGATTTATCACTGTTCTGAAAGTTAATGTTGGGCTTTTAAAAGTATTTATCAGGTTTATGACATTTTACTAGATTTAAGAAAATATTTGAAAGTATTTTCTAAACACTTAGTAGTTCTCACTTATTTTAATATAGTTTTAATCACTTGTATTTTACCCATATCTCTTATTGTCATACGTTGTTAAAGTTTTTTTCTTTTTGATCACTTATTTTCTATTCCAACAATTTTCAAGGTTTTTTCTGAATTAAATTTGCTTGCTGTATTTTTATAACTGTTGCTCCTGGACTGATTGATCAACTGATTGATTTTCTTACCTATTTTCTCTTTACTTTTAATATGGAAAATTTGAATATATAGAGAAGTAGATGTTTAATGAACCTTCATGCATCCATCACCTAGCTTCAATAGTTATCAATTCATAGTTAGTCTTTTTTCAGCTATTCCACAAATTATATTAAAGTAAATCTTCAACTTCTTTGGAAGTTCACTAATAAAATGTTTGTAAATTACTGGGTAAGCAAAAAAGACTCTTCTTTACCTGTTACCACATCAGAACTGAATATACCAGATATATTTATACTTATGCTTTATAGATACTTCAAGGTATAGAGTAGCTCAAGCTTGGTGCTTTTTCCCTCCCTTAAGAGTATCTTTATTCCTTTTGTTCCTTTGAACTTTCTAGTTGAAAGTTATAGGAAGTGAAATTGGGGCACAAGTGGTTTTTAAGTATTAATCAATCTTTTTGCTAGAAATAGCTCATCAGTTTATCAGATTAGGTAATTGGTTTCTTAAAAGCTTTTGGCAGGATTCCAGGGAATAGAGGAAATGATAGGGGCAGGTGATGGGAAAGCATATACAGAATCTTGTTCGTTTAGGATGTGTGTGGAAAGGACAAAGTGGACATCAGAATGGAGAGTGGAAAAACATATGGGCATTAATTAGGTGCTTTAAAGGCCCTAGTATTTTGGGGAAAATGGAAGTAACTGCCAAAGGAAAAAAACCTCTGGCTATTTCATTCCTATTTTACACAGTTTTAGTGGGACTGGCAAACATATCCTGCCCAATTGTGGTGGGACAGTATGAGCGTCCTCTCTTGGTAACGTGCAAGAAATTTATGATGGAGGTTTATGGATGGAGCCTGTTGCTCATAGATATTCCTTCACCTCACCCTTCAAATAAAGGAAATCAAAGAAAACAAAAACCAACAAATGCAATAGTTTCAGTTTTTCAATAGACTTAACCTCATGATGATGGACTAGTCCTTTTTTATCAACCTGATATTTCAGAAGTTAGTACCCACCATGCAGCTGCTGTCCTTCATAGATCGGGAAACAGAAAACTCTTAGAGAATACAGTTTGGCTGTGAGGTTGACATGGGAGAGAAGGATGACCTTGGTATAGCAGGAAATTACAATAGAGTCCCATTCTGTTTGGTGGGTTTTCTCTCTGGCCCATGCTTATGTCAACTTTGAAAAAATAAGATAGCCAGTTATCTCACCAGCAAAATGAGTTTATTCAGAAATAGCCATAGGAATTGCAGTTCAGGAAATGCAAGCTATGGTGGGCCATAGGCAAATGCAGAGAACAAAGGAGGGGAGCTTGCTTTTATAAGGAAATGTTGGGGGGAGTTGGAGGCATGTTCTAAATAAAAGTTCTTTGGAGGAAAGTGAGAGTTCAGCATGGTGATGGCCTCTCATTGGCTGAGATATGGCATTTTCCATTGGCTGGGCTTGTTGCTGGACAAGAAGAAAATCTTCCTTCCTCCTGCCGGGGTAGTAAAGTAGAGGCACCTTCCTGTTGGAGATACAAGGTACAACTCTTCCTGTTTGGAGTAACTGATGGTAAGTAGTAGGGCATGAGAGCTTCCTCTACAGGTATTCCTCTAATTTTAGTTGAGATTTCCTTTATTATTTTCACATTTCCCTCTTTTGATCAAGAACTTTTCTTGAAAGCATTGCTGATCAAGAGTCAGGTTCTCCACATCTAGTGGTTTGTCCCTTTGTCCCAGAAAGAACCTTTCCTGCTTGTCCTGTCCCACATTGGAGGACATGTACACGGACTGGAAACTGCTTGAGGCCACATTTGAGTAACAAGTTGGGAGAACTCACAGGCATTTCTTATCCAGTCTGTATTTCGTCAAGATCATAAGTGTTGAATCATCTCAAAGTGCTAAACTAGCATCACCTTATTAGGTATGTCATTTTTACAAAGGTTCATCAAACAGCAGGTACAGAACTTAACAAGTATGCAGAGCAGAATTAAAAACAATATAGCAACTATAGTTTGCATGATGGCTCTAAACCAGGAGCCCAGATTTGAAGGTAACAAGCTAAATAGATCAAAAGACCATGAATTGTTAGGTGAACTTTATTGTAGCCAATGTGCTTGTTTCCTAATTTTATTGTGTTTTTACCTCTCCAGAGGCACTTATCCATGTGCAACAGGAGGTGTTGGCTATCACACAGACACTTCCTTGCTCAGCAAGTAGATAATCAAGTGCTATATGATTATCCAAAAGTATTTTAGCCATTGAGTCAAACAGTCTTTGCTGAGCTAAAACTGCTTTGGTTGTGGAATTGACCAGCTTTCCTAATGTTAGGGAGAGATTTCCGATCATTTATTCCATTGGCATGTACTCCCATCTATGCAAAGAAAGCTCTAGTTATGGAGGCAGACACAGAACCACATATACTTCTTGGAAGTTCTCCTTTAGGGTGATTGATAATAGAGGTTTAATGAGATGGACCAGTGGGAAGTTTCTATTTTGCTATGGAGAGAGAATAGGACAGTAAATACAGCAAGGCACACTGTCCTTTTATCCTCCTGCTGTCAAGGCAGTGAGTTGCCTAAGCATAAAGGCCATTACCAAAACCTCCACATTTAAAGATGTAGCCAGGAGGTTTGCAAAACTGGCAGTGTCTCTGGACCCATTCACTGGTATAGAGACATTAGCATCATTTAGCCAAGGCTCAGACATTATATTATTACATATCAAAAGGCTGTCTAAACATATGGGTATGTCAGCAAGCTTACAAATGGCCCAATTTATATTGGCCGTCCCACAGTTTTTATGTAGATATTTGAGAGCTCTTATTTTCCCATCCCAAGGTTGGGTTAGATTGAAGCAAGGGAGGAATGAGGCTAGTGGGCTTAGTACCCTCACTTTCTGAAGTGGGCCTGGGGCACAATTCAAGCATAGAGTGGCATTTAAAATTCCAGGGAATTACTCATAGGATCATTACTATCTTGGACAGATCTAGGTTTCTGATGACGGATCCAACCATTGGAGAGGTTACCGCTTTCTCAATAGGTTGAGAGATGCAAATAAGGGCATTGTCTTGCCAAGAGAGAGGGAGAAGGAGGAGGAAGAGCGAGCAGAGGTAAAAAGGTTTACAGGCCTGGGCCAGACATCTTGGGAAAGCTGTCTCTGTCAGGTGTCATCTGCTTCAGTTCCTGGAAGTCTTTACTTTCAGGTCATCAATTGATGTACAGGTCCAGTTGGGGTCTTGTGTTTACTTTAGGTGTGATAACGTGAATCCAAGAATCCATTCTCTGGAGTTTGGTGGCACAAGGCTTAGTTAGCAGTACCTGATAGGGGCTCTTCCAGCAAAGCTGGAGAGAGTCCTTTTGGAGGTGTCTTTTCCAGTAAACAAATCTCCAGGTTGCAGAGTGTGGTGTTTGGGGTCTTCATCTTCTGGGAATACACTGTGAGCAGGATTGTTCCACTAAAGTGTGGTTATTTTTAATAGAAGCAATTAGGTCTTTACAATATTGAATTCTATACCCCTTTTTTCAGCCGTGTGTCACAGGAAGCAGGAACCAGGTGCATTAGGCAACTGTTACCAGGGGAACAGATTCCCATTGGACCTATGCAAATACATACTGTCCTGAAAAACAAGAACATTTAATAAGAGTTTCAGAACCTTTGAGGGATCATGGAGGGAGAAAAGGATTAATGCTTCAACGTTTGTCGTGAAGATACATTTTACCAAATTGCTCTAAGTTATAGATAGCTTAAGGGAGAGGAGAAAAAGGAGCCCTTTACATCTGGAAAACAAAACATTAAAGCAATTGGTTTTCTGTTAGAGTTTAAGAAATTCTTACCCAGTTTGTTATTAAGATCTTAAATGTAACAAAAATCTGTATTCTAGAGTACCTATCAAAGTATTTTCCATGAATTTCTCTGAAGAGGAAACACATTTGCAAAAGCATCAGAGTAAAGCATAACTGCTTGTAAATGAAAAAAAAAAAAAGACTTTAAATGCCCATTATTAAAGATCTGATGAGAGTTCATTATAATGGAATTGACAAGAGGATCTGCTTGTTTCTGTGGCATACATGTTAAAATTATGACTTGATAACACATATCAGGACATTGCAGAATTTCAGGAGTTTCATGCAGTTTTGGGACACATATTAACATGTTAATTAACAGATACAAAGTAAAAAGTTTAGTATTCCTTCTTATTTGACAAGCTTCCCATGTAATTAGGCATATCAAGTAAGCCTGATTAGTTTAGAAATTTACCAGGAGACAAATCCTTTGAGATTTTTCAGGCGCCCTCTGGAAGAGCTCAAAGTTAGTTCAAGGTCAAAAAGACTTCACTTAGAATCTGATTTTTGGGAAGTTTGTCAAAAAATATCAAAAGATTTTGGACCTTTGACCAAATAGTATTGCAGATTCTTATGAAAGGATACTTAATTATCTATATGACCAAAGTAACAGTAAAAGATTTCAAAGACAAATGCACAGATTACATAGTTGTAAGCAAAACTTAGTTCTTTTAATATTGAGAAGACTCAAATTTCTTAAGTAATTAGAGACCTGATTAAGACATCGTGAAGCATGGGAAATAATTTTGATAAAATACAAATCTTGTTTTCTAAGCAGATATTTAAAGGTAAGGAAGGAAAAACCTTTCACAATCTATCAGGCGCAGACCAAAACTTCAGTAAACCTTGTCCTTTTAGAAAATGAAAGAAAATTGCGTTTTAGTTTTAATAAAATCAGTAGTGTCTTTCAAACCTCTTAATTGTAAACCTCTTTTAATAATTCAATTTTACCCAGCTTGACCACACAAATAGTTACTTTTTTAAAGATTACTTTTTCACAAACTTTCTACAACTTACTGTTTTCATTCAGCCTTTGTCCTGTTTTTGTTGTTGTTGTTTGCTTGTTTGTTTGTTTTTCTCTTTCCTATTCTGAAACAACCAGCCTCACTTTAGGACAAAATTACTTTCTTTTCCCTCAACAAAAGATGCATTTCCATTCTTTATATCTTTTCTTACCAAAAACACACAACCTGCTTTCTTTGCATACAGAATTGTTTCCCTTACTATTTCTAGCTTTAAACAATTGTGAATGGTTTGTTACTGGCAAATTTTATGAATACATTTCATAATTTCTAAATGTATATTTTCCTCATAGTAAATTTTCTAATGTGACACAAAACATGTTTACCAATAGAACCAAATATCTATAGTTTATTTGAAAAGGGAGCCAAACGTGGATGAACCTATTTTTAGTAATGTTTCAGTATTTTATCTTATTTGGAAATGATCTAGATATTTAATGACTAACAATCAGTTAATTTAAGTTAGCAAAACTGTAAGGTTTTAGGTTACCAGAAAGATTTGGGGAAGCTATTATCTCATTTACATCCCCTTAATGTTCTTGTTTTCAACAATTATGTTTAGATTACTTATGAAAGTTTTATCACAGCAAGTGATTTTTCTTGCTGACAAATTTTGTAATGGACGTAACATGAACTCATCTGACCAATAAATTCAGGTAGAATGAAAGTTAAATGTCTTCATTTTCAGCATTGATAACTCTAAATGAAAACATGCATGTTAATTAAACAAACAACCTTAAGCTAGCTTTCACTTACTAAAATTTATCCCAGATCATGTAAACACAGAAAGCACCTGGGCCAGTCTGTTATATTTTCGTTCATATAAGGCATGTGTTCATTTCTAAGCCAGTTAAATAGAGTCCTTTTACAAATTAATTCTAGCAGCACCATTCAGAAGTACCATTCAGAAAAGGGAAAAAAAATACCACACATCTACACACACAACATATATATACACATATATATAGACACACATGAAAATACAGACAGCTGCAGACCAGGGACCTTATAGTTTTGTTTTAAATTTTAGCCTTGTCTCAGGTATAAAACTCAGTAGAATAGTTGGATCCAAATTGTGTTCCTGGCAGATGGACTAAGTTAAGGTTACTTGCTCAGCTGTCCAAAGTTTTTTTTTTTTTTTTAAAGATTTTATTTTTTACATACTGTAAGTATCCCTTTAGAGAATACTTTTGGAGCCAATTTGTCTTCTTGAGAGACTTCTGCATATAAGTCAAAGAATGCATTTCATTGTCTCCGGAGAGATTTGGAAACTTCTCTTTAATGGTGCTCCTTAAGGTGGACTTTTCTAAAACAAAGTTTCCCCATTTTGAACGAGGTGAGTGACTTATCAAGCAGCTTCTACAAAGAGACAGTAACAAGAAGCAAGTTTTCTCCTAGGAATTTTGGAGTATATTTGTCTATTATCAAAAATTTAGGGTAATGGCTATTTAAATTTTTCCTTCTAGTTGTTTCTTTGCTCCAGTTAACTTAGAAACAGTAATTAGGGGTTTAGAACTTGAATTCTCAGAGGGTTTGATTTTAAAGGGGGAAGTTTTTGCAGAGGAGAAGAGAGGAATATGGCACCAGGGGCAGAACCTGAGTACAGATAGCTGTCACCTACCCAGGGACAAAGAAGATGGGGGAAGGGAAAAGAAAGGCTCAGGAGCCATTTTGTCTTCCTTCAATTGTTTGTTTGTCTTGGTTAATTTAGAAATTCTATTTTTCAAAGAGGTGATTTTGGGGTCTTGGATACGTTTGGAAGCCTCCAGGCAGCAATTAAAATAGACATTCCATTTCAGTTTGTTTTATTTTAGAACCATGGCTTTCTAATTTAGTCCTAAGAAACCCAAGTTTGGTGAGGTGAAAAGTTCCCCATAATGGCCAATGGAGTTCTAGATTACTCTTGGTCAGGTTGCTCCATTTAGCTAAAATGTGCACATGGAGGGCCCATAGTTCTTAAACATAAACTTGGCCAGGGACCCTGAAAGAGGGTTGCCCTTAGAGCATTCAGGTGATTGGGATCCCACTTCTCAAATTTTCCCAAGAACAAAAGAAACTTCCTAGCTAGCTCAATTCCAAGAGGAACTGTGCCAGTGCACTAGTGTGCATTTGAAAGGAAAATAATCAATATTCACCAAGGATGAAGTCTTGACACCAAGGGCCAACTCTTTAATGATCCTGAATAAAGCTGGAGAGCTCAAAATGCAGTGAGTGGAGCTTGGAATCCAAGAGGAGACTTACTAAACTGAAAGTAGGCATTTACTCATGCAAACAATGAACACAAATGGCTCAATGTGCATACCTTGTTCAGTTTGGGGATCATTATCCCTTGGGCGGGGTGGGGGGGGGTGGTCACTGCCTTCCCATCCCACTTTTGACACCAAGTAAAGTCAACTTTAAGATAGCCAGTTATCTCACTAGCAAAATGAATTTTTTTTGAGAATGGCCGGAGGAATTGCAACTTGAGAAATGAAAGCTATGGTGGACCACAGGAAATCCAGAGAACAAGGGAGGGGAGCTTGCTTTTATAAGGAAAAGAGGGAGTTGGTAGGGGCTGTTCTAAATTAAAGTTCAGTGGGGTAAAGTAAGAGTTCAGGGTGGTGATGGCTTCTTATTGGCTGAGCTATGGCATTTCCCATTGGTTGGGCTTGTTACTGGACAGGAAGAAAATCTTCCTCCTGCTGGGGTGGTAAAGTAGAGGCACCTTCCTGTTAGAGATGCAAGAGATCCTTGGATTCCATCTCTTCCTGTTGGGGTAATTGATGATGAGTGATAGGGCTTGAGAGCTCTCTCTGCAGGTCTTTCTGACTTTAATTTTAGTTGAGGTTTCCTTTATTAATTTTTACTTTTATGAGGCAGATAATTGACTTAATGGTCAAAAGTAGGTAGCGACTCACTTTATTTCACCAAAATGTAAAATTTCCTTTCTGGCATTACTTTTCAAAGGGAAGATAAAGCACAGTGTTTGGATCAAAAATTAACAAACAAACAAACAACTAATAAAATTTAAGCCATGGATCTTCAGCTTACTTTGTGATTTTACTAAAATCAATTGAATTTTGTGGGATTCAGTTTCTTTATATGTATTTTGGAAATATTTATACCTCATATTGTAGTGTGAGATCTAATGAGATGGAAGATTTGAAAATTTCTGTCAACTATATGGAACTAAGTATGAGTTCCGTTACAATATAAACAGACAAAATAGTCTCATAATCTGTATAAGACAGATTTTGTTTCTGAAAAGAACTTAATTCTTTATATGGACCAAAGAACTAATGTAACATAAAGAGGGAAAATTCCCCCTTTTTAAAAAAATTGTGTATTTTTCTTTAAACATTTTCAACAGAAGTTAGAATATTGCTATGCATATTTTCAAATTTCCTTAACAATTTCAGTTTGTTTTTTACCCTTGTAAAATTCACATTACTAAACATAAATTCATGTATTTATGAATTAATTGTCTTTTCAAAGGACACATGGGTAATCTGTTTACAGTTGAAGATTTGAGGATTAGAATATGTAGATTTATCAGGGGGATTCCTAGTAGGATCATAAAGCTTTAGAGCTGGAAAGGAATATAAGATCTCCTAACCTAACCCACTGGTGTTATAGATTTTAAAACAAAAGCAAAATCTAGATTTCAAAGAGAAATAAAGATATAATTTCATCACTCAAACTAGCTGTGAACATGATTTTTTTAATATAAATACACAGAATAAAGTCACAACTAGAACCCCAAGGGTTAGTTAAAATAAACTGACAAACTAAAGATGTTAGACTGTTTTCCATTTTTGTCATTCATATTCATTTGCTATTTTCATTCATTTTGTTGTTTGCCAGCATTCAATATGCTAAGAGGTAGTTAGTAACAGTGATTTAATATAAATTCTTACAAAAAATTTAAATTTGGAAAGTTCTAGAAATTGACTTTTTGTGATAGGAGAAGACCAATATTATTTTACTTTAACAATGCAGTACTGCAACTTAGCATATGAAACACTTGTGGTTTTCAAGAGCACCTTTTAAGAACCACTAATACAAACAAATGACAAATTAGTATACATATTAGTCCTCCATTCTGATATTCATTTGGTGTTAGAATTCTGGAAATGGAGAATTATATCACTAGGAAGTTATGAAAATAAGCCTCCTGTATACCAGATTTGGTGAATCTCACATCATGTAAGATGGATATTTCTACCATTCTTAAGTAGCCTACATAGAGATATTCCACAGTCCTTTTGGTAAATTCCTTCCAATATGTAACCATCTTTTAGTCTAAGGTAACCAGAATTTTCCTTGAAATGATTTTTATTTTAGTTATATGCCTCCTGATTTTGTAAATTCATACACTTGATTTTTTATAGTGAATTGTAGAATTTGGATGTGGAAGTGGGCCATATCTCAGGCTTTTCCTAATTTAAAATAACATATAGAAATTTTCCTGAACATTTGAAAATGAATAACCATTCCTTAGTATTGAGGAAAGGAAATGATAGTATTCCATTTCTCTCCAATTATATATTAAATATTTAATTCCAAAAAAATGTAATAACTGTAGTTAATACATTTGTCTTTAGAGCTAAAAAGCACTTCACATACATTATCTCATTTGATTTAATTAAAAGGCTGTAGTGTACATGTGCTGAATAGATAGATTGGTAGATGCTATGTCAGTGGAACTAAATTGCAAGCTGTCATATTTAATTTTCATATTAGCATTATATGCTTAATATACATTGTCTCCAAATAGTTCTGTGTCTCATTTATGTCTTATGTATATCTTATATTTAGGAATTCTATTACTAATATTTTAGAAATGACATTATATAGTTGGAACCCTTTCGTGTTTCTGTGTTTTGGAACATATGGAACATATGCAAATGGGTTTTTCTATACAACTGAAAAACTGTGTGGTAATACATATGACACCTTCATCCCTGGAAGATTTGTAAGTTTAGTAGTAGGGTTTTTTGAAGCTTAATTCATTTTTTTCTCCCTGTTTATAAAAATCTAGTTTTAGTTTAAATGTTTTCATTTGTAGAAAAGGGTTGGGATAAAAATCTGTATTATTTTTTACAAATAGCAATTTAAAAAACATAGTTTTCATATCTCTATGTGGGTTAATATATGTATATGAATCCTGTGATGCCACATCCCCTTTGCTTTTTGCTGTGTTTTTTACCTAAATTTGGTAAAGTCCCGTGCCTGGATGGTGGTATATTTTTAGGGTTTGCTTTTAATTATTTTATGCCCATGAGTCATGTGACAATTTTCATCCCAGGTGAAGAAAGATCATAAATTTTCTTTCCATATTCTTCAGGTTGTATTTCAGTGCTTGAATTATACCAAGATAGAAGTCACATGAAAACGTTTTATCTGTATTTTTTACACAAGTGAGGATGATTCAAATATGTTTACTGTTTTTAATATAAACTACCTAATGGTTATTATGTCAATGTATATCAGTTAATGAAAAATTAATCAAATATTTCCTTTGAGGATACTAGTTTCATTTTTAAAGAAGGTTTTTATACTACCTCAGAAAAGCAGTATTTGTACTAGGATTCTCAAATGGCAGTCGATAAATAATATGTATTTAGGTGAAATCCAGAGCAAATTGGGTGTCATGTTAAAAAAAATAATAAACTTCTACTAATGACATTATCAGAACATCTACCTATGTTTGAAGTCACATAGGGCATAAAAGATATGTATTTTCTACTGAGTGGCCTTTTTACTTATTTCTTGGTTAATTTTAAATATTACTGCTGATATGCTAATTTTAAGTACTTAAATGAACATTTTGCTAATGAACATAAACATATACAGCATGTGCCAATGGATTATTTCACTAATATATGGCATAACTTTTAGGAAACTTTTCCCAGTGAGATCTACTATTTTATATTTAATGTTAATGAATGGGAATGAAACATACATTAAAATACTGATAAGGCTGTATTAAACCAGAAGAACAAAATAAAACTTTTTAAACTGAGCAAAATAAGGCAGTGGATTTCAGCATTTCTCCTTAGGTGAGACTATCTCAATCATGTTAATAATAGGGCATCAGTATGGAAGATGGCTGAGAAACAATTTGTATGCCATTTTAGAATTGTTTCCTAGAAAAGTATACAAATAGTTCAGATCTGAAATCCCTAAAAGTTAGTTTTAAGAAAACACACTGCTGTTTTATGATGAGGATCCATGCCTGTCTCTCTGGCCTGAGTACATTTTGTGAACCTTTAAATAAAGTTGTAATAATAATTTTCTATATTACCACAATAATATGCTAAAAAGCTTGATGAGTAAAATTTTTACAGAATATGTAAGGAAAGGATTTCTTTCTAATTGGAGTCATTTCAGAAAATTTGATATATTATTACTCTAGCAAAACTTGGTAAATATTGAAGTACAACACAGAGTCTAGATTCCATGTGAAATTTAAACCATAACTTCTATGCAGTAATTAATGCTATTTTAGTCTTAAAAAAAAAAAAAAAGTAAACATCTACAGTCAATTGGATTTAAGAGTTTTGTTGTGTTTTTGTAAATTCTAACTAATGTTCTGTCTGGACTTTAATCTTTGATATAAATATTTGTATATAATACTTATAAACATGTCAGAATAATTTTATTTCTTTGTATTTAGTTTTATATTAGGTTACTAGTGAAGGGAAAGCTTGGGAAACAAATACTACTTATTTTGTTCATGTTTTTAGTAAGAGATTGATCTACCTCATCAAAGTTCTTTTTTTCTTACTTTTTGCTCTTTTATGATACTGTTAATTAGTCTGATATTTAGATCAGTGCTCTGGACATTTGCAACAAAATAACGAAAATTACTGTTACTTTTTTAAGTTTGAGAGGATGTTAAAAAACAATTACGGGACTGGAGAAATATGATTATAGAAACTGGATTAAATAGTTGTGTTTCTCTACTCTCGGGATTAATAAGTGAAATTAAAATTCACTTTTTCTCAGCCTCTAGATTTTGTTTGTTTTAGAGACAGTTCTTCACATCATTCTGAGTAGCTTATGTTATTTATAAACTTGTACATAAGTCTGGCTCTTTAGATGTCAATATGGTTTTCAGTTTCCTGATTTGAATATTATATATTTAATATGAGCTTTGCAGTTTAGAAAGGTAAACGTGTATGTTGATTTTCTGCTGATTTTCTTGTGGTACAAGAGGTACATCCTTCAGAGGTGTAATATGCTCTATATCAATTTGCCCGTCAAGCATTGAATAATTATCTTGCCACAACTGTAAGACATTTTTATGATTATGAGAAAACATCTGTATAATACTTCCCTGGAAGTGTTTTCTGTTTGACTTTTGTAAAGTTCTTCTGTGGGAAATATGGAGTTAGTTTATTTCCATTTACTCATTGGGAAACTGAGATACAAAATGTTTACCTTCATTTTTACTCACTGAAGTCCATCACTAACAAGTAGTAGTAGAATCTACTTCTAGTTCTGTGGTAGGTTTATTGTATATCATTACCTAGTACCATAATAACTACATTCGTTTTTAGTCTAATTACATTAGACTAATTGCATTAGACTTTATCAGGTTCATGTGTCATTTGAGTTGAATTTTCATATAATCTTCTAGGCCATACTTAATTTTTATTGGGTTGCCATGCTTAACACTTAAACAAAAGCACAAAATAATAACAAGAGAAAATGAAGTCTAATGTGTCTAATACACTAGGCTTGAAAAGGTGCTCTATAAATAGGGATAAAAAGATAAATAAATATGACCCCTTCTCTTATCAGGCTTACTTTTAAGAGTGCTGAAATTCACTAAGGTTTTATAGAAGTTTGTAATTAAAGTCAAGATAAGTAGACAGGTTTCTTTGCCTTCTCTGTTTTAGATTGAGCTGCTTTGTGACATATTCCATGATAGGACGGGTTCAATACCCAGTAAAAGATAATGATAATAAAGCCTGCAGCTGGTGTAGAAGTAAATTCTAGACTATCTACCCCATTATTCCTTACCGTTGTATAGTACCACATATTTTGGCTAGTTTTACTCAATATACTTGCTGGCGACAGAGTGAGTTTTTTTAAAAAAGCAGCTGATGGTACTATTTGAAGAGTTCAACAGCGGAAGCAGGAAAAAAGCAAAGGAAAGGAATCTGAAAACTAATCTTTTTTTGACCAATTAGTGAGAGGAGTTTCTTCTTATTTTTCATTTTTAGCTGATTTGATTAGGAAAAGAAAAGAGATTTAAATTTTACCCTTGTCATGCAAGGCCAGAATTCACTGTTTCAAAATGCAACTGACAAGTGAATTTCATTAAGACTGATAATATGGCAGCATAGTGAAAGCTTGCAACTATTATCAGCGTGTAGATATTTTAGCCCAGCTATTACTTTTTGACCAAATGTTCTATTACATGTCAGAGTGATCTTGTATCTAATGATGTTTAGTATAATGGGTTGAAGACGTTTTATTTTAGGTTTTCGTTCAAACTGTGTGTGTGTGTGTGTGTGTGTGTGTGTGTGCTTTAGTTTTTTAGGGTTTGCTCAAATTGTGGGGCTACCTTCATGGTGGGAAATGGGAAAAGGCAATTTGATAATTTGTATATGTGGTAAAGGAACTCTAGGAATTACTGAGACCTGCCAACTGATACTTAAATATATATTTTCAATGGTAAATATTCTGCTTTGTTAGTTGTTTACATACTAAAAACAAAAATTCACATCATTAAAACAGTAATGAAGTGAAGTTATTTCTGATAAAGGGATGTATGGTAGGGCTGCAAGTCCTCAGTTTCAGGAATTTTAGTGAATTTCTCTGAGCCTTTCTTGTTCCAAATTCTTTGCCTTTATACTAACTCCCTTCCTCCAAACAGACTCTTGAATGATTGCTGTCTTCCTTTGCCTCCACCTGATATGAGCAGAATATGAAGGCAAAGACTATCTCTGATTTTGTCACTCTGTCTTTAGTGCTTAGCAGAGAACCTGGTGCAAAAGTTATACCCAGACATGCCTGTGGAGTGAATGAACACTCACACTCTTGCCACCTTAAAATCAGACATAAAATTCCAATTCTTAGACCCATTCATTGCATTCAGTTCCTTTTCTCTGCAAATTCTTTGCACTTTTATGTTTGTTGCATTTCATTCATATGCATGTTACTCAGTAAATGAGTTTGTGTTTTGCTTAGTGTTGTATATCTTTATTCTGTACTCTTCTAAGGTCAGTTACTAACAAACATGTGTCTGTATAGTACTCAGTAAAATACGTCTTAAGATGGCACTATCAATAGAGAATGAACCTTGAATTCCTGTATTTGTGGAAGTTGGTTTTTTCCCCCATTTGGTTCCTGTATCTGTGGAAGTTGGGTACCCCCCCATTTGGTTCCCTTTGTACCCAGTGAAATACATCATGGGGATATTTGGCTGGTTTCAGAGACACAGTATTTTTCAGCCTTATGATGTGGTCCTGATCCTCAGTTTCCTTTTCTATAATATGAAGCAAATAACTACCACAAAGTTTGGGAATTAAATGGCTAATGTTGAAGGACACGCAACAAAATGGGCCTTCACTAAATGTTAGTACTTCTCCCTGTCTTTTCACCTAATTCTTCCATTGCTAGTAGCCATTTCAAACTGGCCCACATAATGAATGAATTCGTATGGCGCCACTGGAACTAGATTTAACCTTAGAGATCCTTGTATTTTTCTTTTTCAGCAGTAATGTTTTGAGAGACCTGGACACCGTCATTGGCTCTCCTGTCTTCCTTTTCCTCCTCTCAAACTCTGTATCTTGTCACTGAGACCTGTATTCCCCTGGCACTCTGTTCCTCTCAGAGGACAACCTACATCGTTGGGATCGTCTCTGTCTCAATCGTATTATAAGCCATGCTTGTCTTGTTCACCCTTGTATCTCCAATACTTAGCAGTGTCTAGTGTATAGACTGCACTCTATAAATATACACTGAATGAATGAAGGGATTTGCTTATTTATTTTTATGGGAAAGGGATGATGTGAAGGCAGCATCAGGAAAGCCCGTGAATTCCCTGATCTTGGAATACAAGCCAGTGCCTTCCCAAACAATAACAAGATTTTTGATATCTGGAGAGAGAAGTATATTGTCTGTAAAAGCTATTCATCAGGATCCTATACCTTAATTTGTTTTTCCTTTGTATGGTTAAAGATATGCCATTTAAACCTTTCTTGATCTTTATATATCTCTTTCTTAATAATGTACCTCTCTGCCAAAATTGAGCATAGTTAAAGTGATAAGTCATATGCTTTCTATATTATCTGAAAAACTACTTCAAGATTTTATTGCATTCCCATTAACCTTGAAAATCTCTAATTCTGGTGTCAGCTGCGATTTTAAAGCTTCATGATTTTAAGGAAGTTAGTTCAAATTTTGGAGATATTTTTTTTTTCTCTCTGAGTGTGAATGTTGAACCAGACATTTGAAAATACATTTAATCCTGAAATACATGAAAATAACAGAGTATACTGGGTATATATTTTTAAAAATATTATTGCACAATTAAATTAATCATGCAGCAGATTCAAACTATTAGAAATAGCACTAAAGGAAGAAAATAAAATTAATTCAAATGATAGTATCAGATCAAGGAAAGGAAAAATATATATAGCTTACACTTGCCAGGCACATATTGTTAACTTTGTTCAGGTGGCAGCTTTTGTGGTTTGCTTGAGTTTCAGCTTGTCTCAGAAGGTGTTGCTACACCATGAAGGTGTTAAGGCAGCGTAGTAATGGAACAGGAGATGAAACGGAAGGTTCATAAAATGTCTTATCATTTGGGCCTTCCTGGAGAAACGTAGCTTGAATTTCTGAGTGGTCAGCTTGACATTTTAAAGCAGGGAGAAGTTGTGTCATTATTTCTGGAATACTCCAGTAGTTAGAGGAAAGAGATTTAAAGTTCATCGCAGTAATTGCTGACAGCTTCCACAGAATGAGGTGCTTTTGGTAAGCATGTGCTGCCTTGCACAGAGGCAGCCTACTAGGAGTGTGGAAGAGGACAGTAAGCTGTGAGATGCATGTGACAGAAATCATAGATTTGGGTAATCTTGTGCCCCTGAAATAATTTCACCCATTTTGAAGGTGGAAAAGAAGTAAAATGCCTTGTAATGGTTCAAGCAAAGAAAAACTCTAGGCTTCTAAAACTAACAACTTGTATTACTTTCAGAAATTTAACCTATGAAACCTGGTGGCCGGTTGTCACAGGGAGCAAGGTAGCTGGTATCACTGGGCTTGTACAGTACATGTGAAGTGCTGAGGCGATCCCTACTGTCACACATTTCCCCCTCCCTGGAAACCTGCAATTTGCCTCTTAGTCCCAGTTGGGGAGGAAACTTGCAAACAGCCGCAAGCCATACATAATGGCGGGGTTCACATCCTGACAGGGACGCGGTAGAAAAGAGGAAAATTTCAAGAGTCTTTATAGCATTATTTGAATCAAGGACTTCGTGCTTTTTGTGAAGGTTGTAGCACTCTGTTTTGTTTTGTTTTGTTTTTTTTTAAGTTTTGAATATGTTGTATTTGTTTTGCTTTTTTTTTCCCTTCTGGATGCCAGCCAGTATTCACCTGAAGGAAACACATGGGGATGGCACACTCATCACATTGCACTATCTTCTGCTTAAGTAGCTAACATTTATTGCTTAATAAAGAACATCCTGCACACATACCAACTAGGTTTTCAGTATATATACTATGTATATGTATAAATAGGTATATTCACATTTAAACATGCTCTTACCTGTGACCTTCAGAAATTCATTAATGGGTAGATTTAGGGATGCTGTTTTAAACCCAGAGGTTTTAAATATATGATCTAAAAGTGAGATTTTTGTCTGAACCCCAAACCTAGGAACATAGTTTGTATAAAGACATTTATTTATTTTTAAAAGCTTCCTGAATTTCTTTCAGCTTTATTGAAATATAATTGACAACACTGTAAGATATTTAAAGTATACATTGTGATGAATTGATATATGTATACGTTGTGAAAGGATTCCTTCCATGTAGTTAATAAACAGTCCATGCCTCACATATTTATCATTTTGTGAGTGTGTGAGAACATTTAAGTTCTACACTCTTTGAACATTTTAAACAAAAGAGTGTTATCAACTATAGTTACTATGTTACACATTAGATCCTCAGACCTTACTTATCTTATAGATGAAAGTTTGTACCCTTTTACTAACCTTTCCCTATTTTCCCCTCCTTCCAGCCCCTGGCAACACACATTTCTACTCTCTATTTCTATGAGTTTGACTTATTTTAGATTCCACATATAAGTGATACCATGCAGTATTTGTTGTTCTCTTTCTGGCTTATTTCATTTAGCATAAAGCCCTCAAGGTCCATCCATGTTGTCACAAACATAGGATTTTCTTCTTTATTATGGCTGAATAATATTCTGTTGTATTTATATTCCATGTCTTCTTTATCCATTCATTCATTGAAAGACACCTTAGGTTGTTTCCATATCTTGGCTATTATGCAAGAGAAAGAAGTAAAAGGCATCCAAATCAGAAAGAAAGAAGTAAAATTGTCTCTATTTGCAGATGACATGATATTATATATAGAACACCCTAAAGACTCACCTAAAAACTGTTAGAACTAACAAACAAATTTAGTAAAGTTGCAGGGTACAAAATCAGTATACAAGAATCAGTTGCATTTGTATACACTAACAATGAACTATTAGAGAAGTTAAGAAAACATTACCATTTATAATTACATCAAAAAAAAGGAAATACTTAGGAATAAATTTAACCAAGGCGGTGAAAGATCTGTACACTGAAAACTATAAAACATTGATGAAAGAAATTGAAGAAGACACAAATAAATGGAAAGATATTTTGTGTTCATGGAATGGAAGAATAATATTGTTAAAATGTTCATACGACCCAAAGGATTCTACAGATTCAATTCAATCCCTATCAAAATTCCAATGTCACTTTTCACAGAAAGAGAAAAAAAATCCTAGAATTTGTATTGAGCCACAAAAGACCCTGAATAGCCAAAGCAATCTTTGAGAAAGAACAGCAAAGCTGGAGACATTACAATTCCTGATTTCAAACTATATTACAAAGCTATAGTGATCCAAACAGTATGATATTAACATAAAAATAGACACAGATGAAAGTAAAATAGTCTAGAAAAAAGCCCATTCATATATGGTCAGTTAATTTACAACAGAGGAGCCAAGAACAGACATGGGTCAAAGATAGTCTCTTCAATAAATGGTGCTGGGAAAACTGGACAGCCACATGCAAAAGAATGAAGCTGGACCACTGTCTTACTCCCTGTACAGAAATGCATTCAAAATGGATTACAGACTTAAATTTAAAACCTCAAACTGTAAAACTCCTAAAAGAAAACATTGGGGGTAAGTTCCTTGACATCAGTTTTGGCAATGATTTTTTGTATAAAGAAAATTATATTTAGATACTACGTAGCTGATTATTATTACTGATTACAAAAATCATTTTTTACATAAAATTTCAAGTATAGTTTGCTTGTATCCTGGAATCACATATACCACAGACTGAAGGGACCTCAAGAATCATGGCCTCAGGCAGGTAGGCTTTTAATTATTTTAGCTGCACAAATAAGTAGCATTATCTAGGTTTCACAGATAAGGAAGCTAAGTCTCTTAGAAGGTAACTCGTCCAATTACAGGTGACAGAGATGTGAGATCAGCACAAAATCATAACTTAAGGAGAAATAAAACTCAGTTTGTATAAGTTTTAGTCTACTTATGATATGATTAGAAAATATCAAGTATTTTAAAGAAAGTATTTTTTAAATGAGTAAGGGGCTCCTTTGCATCTAATAAGTGTATTAGCTTACTTTTACAAGCTAAGACAAGCTATTTATATGCCCCTTAATGATATCAGACATATCTGTTTAATTTGCTTCCTATGATACATAGAACTATGTCATCATTTTAAGTAAGTTTCATATACTTTAGCTATGAGCTTTAGAAAGCTGGCTAAAGGATGTTCTAGAAATGGAGAAAGACAACACATTGAATAATCAAAACTTTGTTTCACAGATCAATGAACTGCTTAAAGTAACTACTTACAATTCAGAAAAAGCTGTCTTTTTGAAATAGTGATCTTATGAGAGTATTTCTTGATTACTTATGCTCTGCATTTTGCACTGAGATTTTATAGTAGTAGCATATGCTGGGGGAAGGGCTTTCAAGTCATTGTATTTCACATCATAATATTTTACTGTGCACAGTTGCCCATATATAAAAGCAAAAAAATACATATACATACATATATGCATAAATTTCACAAGTGCCATGAAAGCAGGGACCATATCTGTCCTATTCACTGCTGCGTTGTGGTACCTGGCACAGAGCAGGTGCTCAGTGAGTAATTTTGAATGGATGAACGAATAAATTCGAAGGAGATCCCTCTTTCATACTGTGGTTGTTGAAACAGTCTGTTAATAAGTTGACAGCACTCATCTTTGAAATTACTACCTACAAGCATTAATTCCCTTGTGCCTTACTCTGTTTTAAACTCTTTGATTTTAAAATATTTTCTATTTATGTTACCCATTGAATATATGCATTCCAGAAAAAAACGGTGTCACTCAAAACCAACATGTATTCATGCATCTTTCTTTTCTCTTCATGTTCGCCCCCCTTCTTGAGTGCCATCTGTCTTCTCTTTATTATATAAAGCATATCCAACCTGTAAGTACTATCTTAAATGCCACTTACTTCGTGAAGCCTTCTCTGTCATCCCCGTGCTTCCCTGGAGTAAACATATCCCCCCCCCCCCCCCCACCGCCAGTTACATTTGTTTGATGTCCTACATTTTATGATATGCTTTCATATGGTAGCTCTATTAATAAGAAGTAAAATAGCTCTAAGGGTGTTGTATATACAATTGTACTTAATACTCAGAACAGCCCTAGGAGGCAGGTAATATCATTTTCTTGATTTTATAGATGAGAAAAATGAGACTGAGAGAGGTTTCTTGAGGTTTCTTAAGGTCATGTGGCTAAATAAATGAAACGGCCTGGCCTTAAAAACCCGAGGGTACTGAGTCTCTTAGCCATAGGCTCTAACTGCTTGCACTAACTGACTGTGCTTCCCCAATTTTATGACTTTTATATAGAGGATATTATTCCCAGTTTACATGGTAGGAAACAGGGGCGTGTTAAGTTACTTCTTAATGTTCTCATATGTAAAGGACTTAAACACAGGTATTCTAATCCAGCATTTCCATTATTCATCTAGTACCTCCTATGTTGCTTTGTAATTATTTTTTTTACCTTTTAACAAATGCACTCTATATGACTGACTAAAGTGTCTATTCATTAGGGGTAGGAAACAGGTAAGAACATTGCAAAAAAAATTGCCGCTGCTACATTGCAGAAAATAAAATTTGCTGGGTGGTTGTCCAGATTCATTTTTCTTAATCACAACTACACATTTTCTCTTTTTTGCTACTACTTGATACGTTTTCTTGATTATACATTTTTAACCAAACAATCCTGCATCTCGGGGCCAAATGTTGACTCTCTTTATTTCACACAAATAGTGAAGGGTTTATGGAAGAACATCAGGGAAAGAACTTCTGTAGCCTTGATGTTTGTTCCAGATTTTGGCAACCAGGGATATTTGAACCCAGGGTATGGAAAGCTGTTGGGCTCCTCTGTCACTTCAGTTAAGAGGCTCAGTAAAGCTGTTGAAGTGCATCGCCTGGCTTTGGTTCTTCCCTCTGTTGCCCTTGCTCTGTAATAGAAACCCTGCTCCATTTCTTATCTCTTTCTCTTTAGCGTGCCGGCAGCACTGCCTTCTGACCTGGTTTAAACGTCCTCAGTGACCTCTGGCAATCTAATGTTTGGGTCCCTTCGGGAATATGCCCACTCAGCTGGATTTTATAGTAATGATTTTACTTCTGACAGAAGTTTGGTTAACAATTTTGTACTCCCCTTATTAAAGAGAGAATTTCACAATGTAATTTGCTTCACAAACCTCCCACAGTTATGTTAAGCAGATGGTTGCCAAACACCAGTTCAAACTAGATTGCTCTTATATGAAATAAAATCCATGCTCAGAAAATCTGGCAGTTGGAAGCTGGTCTGCCTCCAAAACAGGCTCTCAGACAAATTTCTCTTTACTCAAAGCTGGCAAACTACTACACCTGTATTCAACATGCAGTAAAGAAAATGTCAGATGGCACACATCGATTCAAAGTTACTCTTCTTTAACATACTGACATCCTTTTTTCTTTACTGGTAACTAGTTAACTGTTTTGCTTTTGGTGACATAGGGGAAATAGCAAGAATTTGGTAATCAGTTCTTGGTTCTAGTTTCAGATCTGGCTCTGAATAGATGTGTGACTTGGACATGTTACTTCACCCATTCTGAGCTTTAGTTTTCTCATCTGTAAAATGAGGGTAATATTGTATACTTCACAAAGCAGCTGTTGTGATCAATATCAGGTGATGCATGTAATGCACCTAAAGTCTTTCCTTTTATACAGTGGTCCTTTAGTTAATGTTATGTTGATGATGTTTTGTGTTTAAAACCTAATTCTATTATAATTATTTGTCACTTGTGGTTAATTTATGCATAGCCTATGTAACTTAAAAAAGTGGGAAGCAACCGAATAGCACAGGGAGATCAGCTCTGTGCTTTGTGACCACCTAGAGGGGTGGGATAGGGAGGGTGGGAGGGAGGGAGATGCAACAGGGAAGAGATATGGGAACATATGTATATGTATAACTGATTCACTTTATTATAAAGCAGAAACTAACACACCATTGTAAAGCAATTATACTCCAATAAAGATGTTAAAAAAAAAAGAAGTATGATAGGTAAATCAGCAACAACAGTTCAATAAGCATTTATTGAATGCCTGGTACGTGTAAGGGGAAGATGGTTTTACAATTGTGAATAAAGACAGCATTTCTTTTCAAAAATCTTACACCATAGGGAGCATAGAGTTAAGGCAAATATACTAATGAAATCACTGTAATGTGTCTTTGTGCTCAGGAAACACTTCATGAAAAAAGGTGGAAGATAAGTCAACTTCGAAGGTATGCTGATATTGACAGAAGTAGGGGAAAGATTCCAGAAAATAATAATAGGGGCCAGGGGGGAAAAAATAAGTAGAGATGTATAGGATAAGTTCCAGGAAGAATGACTAGAAAATGACTGGAAAAAGTATGAATAACTAATTGACTAATAGGACATATGGCCAAGAGCCATGATGGAACTGTGCTGTGGTGGTCCTTAAAGTCCATACCAGTACCTTTGTATTTAATTTGTAGGCAGTGAGCAGTCATGGAAGACATTTAGAAGAGCAATATGAGCTCTGCTTTAGGAAAATTAATCTAAAAACTGAACATACGATGAAATGGGGGAGTGGAGTGTGGCAAAAAACTGAAAAGAGACCCAGCTAGAAAGTTGTTGAAATTGTTCCAGGTGAGAAGGCATGGGGAATCTTAAAGAAGTTCTGTGTTGCCCACGAAAATGCACAAAAAGGAGTTGGATACGCAAGACATGGCACATATTGAATCTCTAGGACTTGGCAAATGCAATCATTCATTTAAAGGATGGATAAAGGGATAGACTGTTGTTTGCCTGTGGCATTTCTATTTAAACTAGGCTTATTTTCTCCACGTTGAACATTTCTCATGAACTAGATGTCTGCCAGAAAACAGAAACTTCACCCTTGGGCTACAGTGGTGCCACTGTGCTGGTCAATAAAGATGGGTAGTCTGATGATGGGCGTGCTGTTTATGGTTGCATGCATTGTGGGAGACCTTTAGGGAGTGAGATGTCTAGGCTCCTTAGTTTTACTTTTTTTTCCAAGGAGGTAGAGAGGATACTTTTTTGGTATTTATTTTGTTGTGAAGATCTCTTTAAATGTAAATGAAATACTGCATGAGCTACTCATAGGTCTGATTTATCTTTGTAAAAAAAATTGACACAAGACTGTCAAAATGTGACAAAGGAAGTCCTAAAATGCCATCCTCTGTAACTGTTGGTTTAGAGATTAAAGTTGATTATACTGACTTATTCCTCAAATGGCTGTCTTTACCTACCACTGATAAGTCATAGCATGACAAGGAATATAGAAAAAGCAAGGATCAGGAAAAGGATTGAATATTGGCAGATTCTTCAGGAATTAGTTGTACTACATGGACCTACCCCTGCCTTAAGACCAAAGCAAATCTAAAAATTAGAAAGTAGTTCTTTTGAGTGGGCATATGCATCCCAGAGTTGATAGAAAGTATTAATTCTGTAGTTCAGTTTGTGGAAACTTATTTTTATTTTATCTGACTGATGTGGTCTTGAATTCCTGGTATCCTCTTCAACTGATGGACACAGTTTTATAACATCTGAAAGATCTATTTGCCCAGGACTGGTATCTGTCCTAAATATAATACAAATATTAGTTACTTGTTTAATTGGAGAGGCAGTATCATGTCATAGGAAGATGCGAAGCTAAGAGACAGAAGATCTTGAGTTGATATCAGGCTCCCATTTACTACCTTTGCATCCGTGGGAAGGTTATTTAACAACCATGCCTCCGTTTGTTTATCTGTGTTTGCCCTACCTACAATCCACTGTGGTTCTGAGTATCCAATGAGACAATATGAATTTTTTAAATCATGAAGAATTATAGTAAGTTGTTATTTTTCTATTATTATTATTATTAAAAGGATTCTAAATCCTTAGTGTAAAGAGACTATTTTATCTAGCCTGCTGTTTTCAGGAGCATCAAGTGTTATTTTTCCCATATTTCAGGTGATGCAGGTGGCTGAGTCAAAATAAACAAATTTCGCAAAAGGTCCCAGAACTAGTTAAGTGGCAGAAAGGGAGGTAAAGA
Source organism: Balaenoptera borealis (assembly GCF_965194805.1). Taxonomy (NCBI): domain Eukaryota; kingdom Metazoa; phylum Chordata; class Mammalia; order Artiodactyla; family Balaenopteridae; genus Balaenoptera; species Balaenoptera borealis. The sequence goes on from NC_138863.1 coordinate 23,649,687, forward strand.
CCCTGGTTTCCTGCAATCAGGTGCAGAGTAACTTTTTTCTACACTGTTTTTAGAATAGTAGTCATATTTCAGAAACCAGCACTGTCTTGATCTATTACCCTACTAGGTTTAAGAAATACATAGTCTAACTATATTGGGGAAAGGAGAGAGAGAGTCGGGGGAGGACGAGAAAATGAGGTGATGTGATGTGCAGACAGAATGCTACCTACAAATGGCTCAGCTGCAGTTCACTGACACCAGTGTCTAGACTTGTCCAACCATTTCTAAAACGAATACTTTAAGGATGTTATGAGGGAGCTGTTTTGCAAGACTTACGCATTTATTTACTCACAGTTAAAAGGAACAAAGTTTTTATATTGTGTGAAATTTTGTTGAGGAAATTTGTTGAAAAATGATTGCACATACCTTAATATAATTTTTGTTGTGAGGATTTTACTTTCATTGTTTAGACGGTTGTAAGTTCATTAGTAAATAATTGTGCTTTACATCAGAGTTTTGAAAGCAGTTTGTTTTTTTAACACATTATTTAAACAGCTGCTGGGCTGTTAACATGGATTTAATCATGTTTGGTGTTTCTTTTTTGAACGTTTAAATGAGAGTTGTATTAGCTCAGAAGCAACTTCAACAGATTATTAGATAGACATATTGATTCAATTAGTGTGTATAACACCGTTTCAAGTATCTGGCATAGCCCTGGAGAAATTGATGCTTATAAGTAATAACACCCCTTAAGTGCCCCCTTGAATGTTCACACAACAGAAACCAAGCGTATGGAGGTCCACTTATACATCACACCTGAAAGACTTTTTTTCCCAGTTTGATAAGAATGGCATTTTAGCTCTCTTTTATTATTAGCACTGTGAAAGAAATATTTAACTCCTGTAGTATTTGCTTCCTTTAAAAATTGAGTTGAAAAATATAATTTGGAAATTAAACAGAAATAAATCACTAAGTGGATAGTAATTGATCTAGAAGGCCTATTTTATACTCCGTAAGATCAATAAATATTATATCCTTTCAAATACAGCAAATAAATCATAATCCCTTTGCATTATTTTCCTGGCTAGGGAATTTCAATAATCTGTTCGTGGATTAGTAGAATCAACTCATACTAACAATAAAGTTTTAAGTTGTATAAAGTTTAATTTAGATTTTAAAAAATATTTTAATAATGATATTTTAGGTTCTGGTTACTATGATTTTTCAAAACTTGACATTTTAAAAAAGATAGGATTATCTGTGAAAACCTCATTCTAAGGATGAGGATAGAATTTATTCCTTCAATTTGGTAATTCAAAATTAACTGGATCTACTTCACCATATGTGTAAAAAAATGATCTTTTCCCCCAAATTTTAAAAATTGAGAATTTTGTATTATTTGAAGCCATCTGGTGCCAGACATTGCAAAATCATATGCCACCTTGCATAAGTGGGTAATTTGGTGAAGTTATGAAGTAAAAAATAGGAAATGTCCAATTTCTAAGGAAAAGCTTCTTCACATTTATGTACTGTTTAGGTCAATAAATTCAAATTACATATGTTAGTAAAATATTTCCTGTACTTTTACTCATAAACTCTTTCATGACCTGGGTATATACCATCCTGCTAATATAGGCTTCTTACTTAAGTGAAAAATATTCTTCAGCTTTTAGTCTTAAACCTTCATAATCAGTCACTTTTAGCAAAGTATTAGGCAAACAATAAATATTTTCTGGTTCAATGAGTTTTAAAGAGAATTCCATTTTGGTCCTTGTGTCTTCTTGGTTGAGGTGGGTGAGATCTATTTTGTGAGGTCTATTAGTGTATGTAACAACATTATACATTTCATTTTCCATTTTATTTTTAAGTGGTATACATTTCGGTTTTGAATTGTCTTTAATTTTCGAAGTATAATGAGAGTAGTAAAGAAAATTTCAGTATGAAATAGACAATTAAAATAATGTTTTAACAGCTTCACAAAATAACATAATTTTTCCCCATTTGGTTTTCTGCCTTTTTTTTTAAAAAAAACAGTGATCTATATATGTTTAGCTGTGTAAATACCCTTATTCAGTTATCCTTTTATTTAATACCATGTTACTGAATTTAAGGCAAGTCTAGTGTGACTTTATCCACTCAGTATTATGTTTCTCGAAACAATGATAATTATGAAGGCTTTGCGTGTAGAGAGCACAGTGTAGTTACTGAAGAAACTTCTACAATTGAAATTTGTTTGGCCTGGGAGTCATTTATAAGAGCTTTTGTGTGAGTCTCTTTACTTCTCGCTCGACATTGGGATGATTACATGTAAATGGGAGGTGATTAAACCATGCGTTTTTATAGCATCTATAAACTATATCCTAAAGTTCAAAAATAGTAGTTTGAAAGCATAAAGAAGAGGGGGATAAAGCTTTAATTCATAAACATGTTTGCATTATAAAGCAATTTTTTGCATAAATATATATGTGGACTGTTTTGTTTTTTTTTTTTCTTTTTTTCTTTTTTTCTTTATTTTTAATTTTTTGATTCTGTTGCTTCTTCTTCTTTTTTTTATTCAAACCCTTGTGTCGAGGGCTGACTTTCAATAGATCGCAGCGAGGGAGCTGCTCTGCTACGTATGTGGACTGTTTTAACATGAAATATATTCAAAGCTTTGTCTATGTAAAATTGATTATGAAAGTCTTTTTGATTAACTGTTATTATCCTTTAACCGTGTTCACAAACCTCCAAGTCTACTAAACAAAAAATCACTATAACAATGAACTTTTTCTTGATGCTTTAAAATTTGACTTTTCTTTGTTTTAAACTGTGAACTATATCATCTCCTTTAAGAAAAAAAAAGATACCTACGTTAAGCATATTTATTTATTAAAAATATTCAAATATCTATATATTATAGTTATTTGTGACTACAGTATCAAATAACAAAGAACAAATTGATCAATTAAAATCTTATTTCACATCTTTTCATTGCTAATCATTCATTCTGACAAAATATTTTTATTAAACTGTTACTGCTTGTCAGTATATAAAAGTATATGTAAATTCCCACAGATATGTTTAAATTTTACATTCTTCATTTCGTAGCAAGAAAATAAGCTTGAAAAATAATTGTTGGTATTGAGATTTATAATAACAAGCTTTCTTTTCACTCACACTAGCAAGTTCTTATCTTCATAGAAATTAGCCATTTATGAGGATGCCTTTCTGTTAACCAAATTGTAAAAGAAGTATTATATGAAGAGTTAAAATTTAAAGATTTGGTAACTCATGTACTATGATTATTATACAATGATTAATAATTATAATAGCTTTATATATTGTAACAATTATAACTCATTTATTAATATATAAATTATAATTTAGAGTATAAATTTACCAAACATTTGAATTTAATCATTAATGAGTTAAAATATTAGCTGCTCTGGGTTAATTAGAAACATCCTAAACAGTAAAAATAAATCATAGGAGAATTTCTTTTATGTTCTTTGAGTAGGGAAATTTTTTCTATTTAACAGTTAAAATTCAGACCACTTTAAGTAATCACTTTTTGTCCTAGAATTTCAACTTAATTTTAGTAGGATGGGTTAAAAATTAATTAGAATGGAATTTTGTTTGTACATAGGCCATCACATTAATGCAAAACTTAATCTATGCTATGTATGTATTAAAATGTGTTTCATTTTATTGATTTACTATATCAATAAATATACTCTATTTACTACAGTAATAGTGTGTACATCCATACATGGCAAACATATAATTCCTTAGAGTATAATATTGTTAGAGAAAAGATGACTATAATTTTCCACTTTTTCTGTATTTCAGTGCTAATAAACATATTTTTTTTTGGATATTCATTTCAAGTATATTCTTCTGTGGATAGAAATTCTAAGTATAATTGTAATATCCAATAAATTGTTAAATGACATATTTACCCATGTTTGATACTATGTTTTGATGTCCATATTATAATATTCCCACTAGGGAAAAGATGATACTTTTTAGTGTAACATCAAGTCATATCCTTCATAATTTTGTACTGTTTTGAAATTTAAGAGGCCTATAGTTTCAGACCCAAAACCCACTCTTGTAGGTATACATTTCTTCAGTTCTCAAAATGAAATGCTAGTAGACCTTATACTCATTAAAGGTAGCTTATCAGTATTGACTAGTTCAGGAATGTAAATGATGGCATTGCTGCGAAGTTTGTGATCTTTAGGACATCGCTTAAATGTGCGGGAAAGTTTGCTCACAGGCTGGTATATGAAGTCATGCTGCATAAAGTCATACTTTTCATTTGTTTTCTTCTTAATATTTCTTTTAAATGACTGACTAACAATTGTGGATGAAATGTGGTACTACATAGGGTAACCAATAGTATTTTACATTAATTAGAAAATTGTTCCTTCTCAGAAAAAATATGGAAAAATTTCTTGGAATATGGAAAATTCTATTGAAGCAAGACACAGAATCCAGAAGCCATACTTGAAAATGTTAAAAATTCAAAATGTAAAAAATTCAAAATGTAAAATTAGCATACATGCCAAAAAATACCCTAGAGTAAAAAGATAAACCAAAATTTTTGCAAAACATATCAGACACAGCGCTAAGTTCCTTAGTATATAAAGCATTTAAATTCAGTGAGAAAGGCTGACAACCTAGTAGAAAAATGGGCAAAGAACTTTGATAGGCAGTTCTAAAAAAAAAAAAAAAAAACACACACATTTAAACATAGAAAAAGATGCCCAACTTCATTCACAATAAAAAAGTGCATATTAAAAATCTAAAGTACAATAACCAGTGTTTATCAGATTAACAGTTCTGTGTGGTATTATACAATAGTGTCTATAATAGCACTAAACAAGAAGTAATCTTAAAAGCCTGGATGAATGAATTATATTTGTAAAGTAGATTTTATGCAGGTATTAGAAAGAACAGTGTAGATTTCTGTGTATGGAAAATATTGAACAGATGTTAATTGAAGAAAGGAAAGTTAAAGTCAGATAAATTGTACAGTCCAATTTGTGTAAAAAGAGAGACTATATATACACACATGTACACACATACATATACACACACACAGTTCTAAACAGAAGACAAGGATAGGGGTTGTTTTTGAGACCAGAACTGAAGAATGGGTGAACTTTGGGTAGAAAAGGACTTAATTTTCACTTTTCATCCTTTATGATGATTAATTTTTCGTTGCTATGTTAATAGATACTTTAAACATATTTTTTAAAAAAGCTTAAAGAAAGAAGATTCTAAATCAAGTAAAATACCTCAGGGAATACTGCCTGAAATACCTCCTATATGCCATAGATTTCTTTAGCATACTGGGGATATTAAGATGGAAAAATATTGTCTTTACTCTTCTCAAAACCCAGTAAAGCAGTCCTAATTTGTAAATAGGGTAAAACTCAAGGGAGTAGATATCTTATTAGAGATCAGGCAAGAAGACTGTCTATCCCTTTGTAGATCTTGGGATAGTTTACATACTATAAGTTAATTGATCTTTACAAAAACCTTATGGAATAAAAAGAGCACTGTATGTCCAAGGATAAATAATAGTAAGCCCATTTTTTATATTTACACATTTAATGCTTACATCTGCCCTAGGAAGTGGGTACTGTTATCATCCCAGTGTTGTAGAGGACATAGAGAACTTAAGTAACTTGCAGAAGGTGACACTGCTTACTAAGTGCCACTGCTGGGATCTTCACTCTTAATAGCTAAACTATTCTGCCTAAACTTTATTCTGTAATCTGAATTCATCTCCACAAATGAAAGACGTAAGATTCAGAGGTTAAATAATTAGTTCAAGATTATACTGCAGTAAATGTCAAAGCCAGTTCTCCTAAATCCAGGGATCCCCACAATGTACCACACTGCCTGTAGTTCACAGGGGAGAAAGGGAAGAGTCATTTTGATAATATGTACTACCTATCATGAGTACTAACGACAAATCACAGAAGGGGTGGTTTCTCTAAGAAAACAATTGCAGTAAAAAGAACTTAATTCCTTTTTATGAAAATAGTTCCTCTATTCAAGAAATACCAAATAATTTGTTTTGCTTAGTAACTTTGATATGGTTTCTTGAGGCATTTTCAAGATCACTGGATAAAAAACTGGTATTCATTTAAAGCTTGTTTCTCTTGTGAAAGAACTCTGTCAGCAATCCATAATGAGGGCTGTGCTAACAAAATTCCAACTTTTCTGTGGGATGATCCAAAAACAGCAAACAGAAGGCATTGAATTTCTTAACAGTCACAAGTGCGTGCATGCAGGCTATGCCATTCCTGTCATTCACTGCTTTTTGGTGTGCATAGATTAAAGTTGGAATACTTTGATTTGCAGACTAATATGTTCCATAAAGAACTTTTTTCGCATAGGAAAAAAAAAGAGTAGCTTAAGAGCACGTGAGGTCTGTGCACTCTGCCCTTCATTTATACAGCTCTCAACTGAATGTATGTGTTTAGTCTGATTTTAGGATATTTGCCTTGACAGTGTGCCTTCATATGTCTAAGATATTTGCTGGATTAAGATCCTGGGTTGTTTCTCTTGATATAAAAAAGAAAAAAGAAAATATGGTTCTGATGAACCTAGGGACAGGATAGGAATAAAGACGCAGACGTAGAGAATGGACTTGAGGACACAGGGAGGGGGTAGGGTAAGCTGGGACGAAGTGAGAGAGGAGCGTTGACATATATACACTACCAAATGTAAAATAGACAGCTAGTGGGAAGCAGCTGCATAGCACAGGGAGATCAGCTCGAAGCTTTGTGACCACCTAGAGGGGTGGAATAGGCAGGGTGGGAGGGAGACGCAAGAGGGAGGGGATATGGGGATATATGTATACATATAGCCGATTCACTTTGTTATACAGCAGAAACTAACACAACATTGTAAAGCAATTATACTCGAATAAAGATGTTAAAGAAAAAAAAAAAAAGCAGGTTTATGCAAGTACCCTGATGGGAAACAGAGACTATGAAGTGTATATATAATGATTGTTACATTCAGAAGAGGTGTAGCTCAATGGGATAAGTAGTAACTAATCTTGTCTTTTTCATAATCCTACCTCAGTCTCAGTAGCCTTAGTGACAAACTCAATAGTATAACAATACCAGTTGATCTTGAGCTTTCCTAAGCCATCTTCACTGTCATGCCAGAGCTTCACGGAAATATCATAGAACACAGTATGTACTAACATTGCCTGGGGGATGGACCATATTCTACTTAGTATAGCATTCTCAACCATGTTAACAGAATGGCAGTGGGTGGAAAAGAGATGTAGGTGACAACACATAACATGCATTTAAAATGTCTTTCTTCTTTTTAAATTACAGCAAATTCAGTAAAGCTAGAAATGCAGAGTGATGAAGAGTGTGACAGGAAACCCCTGAGCCGCGAAGACGAGATCAGGGGCCATGATGAGGGTAGCGGCCTAGAAGAACCCCTAATTGAAAGCAGCGAGGTGGCAGACAACAGGAAAGTCCAGGAGCTTCAAGGCGAGGGAGGAATCCGGCTTCCGAATGGTAAACTGAAATGTGACGTCTGTGGCATGGTTTGCATTGGGCCCAATGTGCTTATGGTACATAAAAGGAGTCACACTGGTAAGCAGCTGAAAGAATAACCTGATGACTGCCTGTGACATCTGATGTTGATATTACCTGACATCTATTCTCTTTCCTTTTTATTCAGGGGTGGCAATGGTGAAACTACCTTTTCAGAATTCTGCTAGTATTGGATTGCTGAAAAGCAGAGAGTAGCCTGGGTCTTGACTTCCAGCCTTCAAATCTGAATAGCATATCAAAAAGAAGTTTGGGATTCAGTTTCCACAGTTCTTAATATAGCAAAAATATGATAAGGGTTCAAAAGGTATAGGAGAATTTCATTGTGTAACTTGATCTTTTTGTATTCCTATACATATTTTACCATACCCATGGGCAGGTAATAGAGTTTGCTAGCTAAACGTTTATACGATAACATGGTACTCATGCATTTATGTAAGGATCGATCATTTTCATCTTGTCTAGTTAACTTCTTGGAATACAGTTTCCAATCAATCTTTGCCTACCATGGGTCTCTGTAGAAGGCAGATATTTATCTTCCCCAGTTCCAGGATGTCACCATCTTCCTGTAATTTTTAACTATAACTCCTGCAAGGAGATACGTAGGGTAGAATACAGCAAAGGGTGGTAGGAATGTGTAATCACAGAATCAGGTGAGGAAAGAGACCTCAGGTTAATTTAATATATACTTTTAGACCTTTGAGTAATGTGAAAAACCAACTCAGTGAGAAAGCCTTATTTAAACCTCTTCAAATCCTTTGGTAAAAATTTTTTTAAATTTCTTTTTAATGTAAAACACAAGAAATGAGACTGTGGCAAGGTAGGCGGATCGTTGACTCAGAAAAATTCAAATTTATATGAAATTTGATTTAAAGGTAATGATAGCTTAAACTGTAATGCAGAGTAGTATTATACAGCAAAATAGTAATAACTCATACACTCAGAGTTTTAAAATATGACACTCTTTTGGAAGAGAGATAAATCACAGTAAAGACATTGATTTAAAAGATTGACTTCTAGATAATCAATTTCATAAGTAGATGCTTAAAACATGAGAGATACCAGGGACATTGATGTCTTCTTAGTCCAAACCTCTCATTTACACATGAAGAAACTGAAGCCCAAAACAGTCAAGTGATTTATCCATGATCCCATATGTGGTTAAGGGCATTGTGAGGCTAGGATCAAGGTTTCCTGATGTCCAGAGTGGTTTTGTTCCAATATTCTATGCTTGGTATATCAATATATCAATACTTTATGGTGAGGTATTACTATAAGGCTGATATTTTAATTATAGTGAGAAATTACACATTAAAATCAGTATTATCTTAAACAAAATCATCAGCTTTAGGGCTTACACTCTTATCCAACCATATAGTCAGTTACATTTTTACTTTTTTGTTTTGAATTTCCTTTTTAAATAGCATCATGATTTTTAAATATTTTTTAAGTTTATAGTAATATTTGTATTACTAATGACAATTTTTTTTTAATTTTTAAAAATGTCTCATGGAAAAATTAAAAGATCAAGCTTGGTACCATATTTGATAAGAGAAAAAGGAAAAGGCTGTAAAGTAGTGAGGCTACTTTTCTTCTATGCTCATGAAGTAATTCCAACTGCAGTTCTAAAAGAAGAGTTCCACAAAGTTATGATGTATTCATCATCTCAGAGTGATTATATTGAGGAAGATAACACTCAGATGTCTAACTTCTCCCATCTAGCAATGTAGAAACTAAACAAAATTAGTCTAATGACTTTTCAGTTGAATTGCATATAGTGTTCATTTTAAGGCTGAAAAATATATTTTAAAAAATTTTGTAAGATATTTAATCAACCTTTTATGGTCTGAGTTAAGAATATTCAAAGAATCTGAATATACTCTGTTGAAAATTTAGGTTAATTGATGTTTCACTGTAACTGCAGTGATTTTCATGAGGATTGTTGGTTTATAAACACAGTTAACAATTGCATACCTACTGTACTATCCATTTGATATTTTTTACTCTAGTAGAGTTGAAAACCATCTAACTAACATGGAAAGTGTTTCTAAATAGTTATACAGATTTCCACAAGTCCTAGGAGTATGGGATTCACTCAGCTAGTAAAGGAAAGGAAAATAGACTGAACAACTATTTAAAGTACTCTTGGAACTCTATGAACTTTTATTGTTAATAAATATTTATTAGAGTATTGGAAAAATTAGTACACTTTCCTCAGATCTGGGAGGTTTTTCTTAAAGTTGCTAGCCATTCGTAGAGGAGTTGGGATACCTGCCATACATTGTTAACCGTGAAATTGTGATGTGTCTTTAAATTGGCCATTTTTATATGTATTTCTGATGACCCAGTTTATACATCTGAGTGGGTCATGACATTTTCAACTCCATTTTAGCAATATGAGAATAGAAAGTCTACTTGTATTTCTTTAGATTGGAAAAAAATATATATAGTCAAAATATAGTCATTAACCAAATGTTTTCTCCTTAATTTGATGAACTGTCTTCATTTTAGAACTTCCCCCTCTCACCAACTATTTATAGCTCGCTAGTATAAAAGACTCTGTCTTAAATCCTTAAAAGCCTTTGAGAAACATATGCTTGTTTCTATGAGCGTTTAGCTCATGGAATGTCTAATATAAAATTGATAGTGGAAAAAGATACATAACCACCCAATTCATTAAACTGACATGGAGTATCATATCTAATTCACTTCTTCTTCTTTCTCTTTCATACTCTACTAAAGTGCCAATTCCAGCGTCTTTTTTAATGGCTTGGTGCTATTTCTTTGGTATTGCTACTTTAGTAGGTAATCAGGTAATATTGTCATCGGATACTCCAGGCACTCTTCACTGGGAATACAGGGAGAAGAAAAGAAATAGGGGTAGTAAATCAATTCATGCATAAACACAAATTGATACAAACACTATAAATATAGAATATCCTTAATTTTGCATCTCTTTGGGGTAGAGTACTGTTATCCTTGTAACTAAGTTTTCAGCATCATATTTTGTCCATTGCAGCTTTGTAGAGCCATTCTCTTGCCCTAAGGCCCTCTCTACACGTGGTTGGGATTTTTCATATTTGTAGGTGGTTGTTCCATGCAACACAGGCAAACCCTCTGTCTTTGATTCACCAAAACAAATTGATGCATGTATACTTGCATTTCAACTGAATAAACACAGATCTAGAAATATGTTTATGAAAGTATATAAAATATTGAAATATAATTTATTCCATAATAAGAATAGTAGATAACTTCACCCAGTGAATAAAAATGGTCCTTGAGTAGATTAGAAGATTTAAAAAAAAAAACAGATTGAGAATGGAAATAAAGAATAGCATGGCTATGTGACTATATCTTAATTGTTCTCCTGGATCCAGAGTTGTTAATCCAGACTTTGGTGCCCACCCATGGGAGGATTAGTTATCACAGATACAATAGCCTACTTGATGTTTTTGAATTGGACTTACTCTTTAATGTCACTAATGTATTTAGTAAATTTGTGGGTTTCTCCTGAAATTTGCTTTTATTTACATCTGAAGAAAGTGATTAATATATATATATATTTTAGACAAGGTCTAAACCAACCTGAAAAGGACCAATTGATTCAGTCTATTTATTAAAGAAAAAACAAATTATTATAAAAGAAATAACCAAGATGTGTTGTTTCAAGTTACATAGACAATATGGGTAGTCTACTGAACCTTTCAGTTAGTTATCAGATTTTACACATACCTCTGAAATTAATAGGCCAGGAAAATCAGTATTTCTTAAAGCTTCATCTGATTGAAATCAAAGTGCATTATTATCATAGTCTCTTTCCTCTTATCAAAAATGGGCGCACGACTGATTACGTTCATCATGCTTCTTTCTTTACTTCCCATGGCCATGGGAACAGAATTAGCAAACGCCTTCACACTAAGACTTACTCACTCAGCAACACGGCAGTGTCTCTGGATATAACTAGACATTTCTCCTACCCTTTTAAAGATGATCATATAAATTCAGAAGTAATTCTTATTAAAAAATATTTGAGGATATCTGGAATATTTTATAAATGTAACCTAACAACTAAATTACCCTGTCATTAGTCTCATAAAACTCAATTAAGTAAATTAAAAATTATTTTTAAAAAATGATCATTATAATTTTTTTAGATTAGCATTATTCTGAATGATGAATTCAGTAACCTAAATTAGGAATTTTTAAATATTTCAGCTCAAAGACTGTAGGAGGCTTAAAGAAAATCAAAATTAGCATGCTACAGGAGTATTTTCCAAAGGCAAACATGATTTCAAATATTTTTGTTCACCACATTAATTTGTTTTAAAGTTATTGAGTACTAATTTGTTATTGCCTGGGAAACCCTACATAGATTTCAAAAGTAAAATCAAATGTTTTTAGTAAAATGTATAATTTACATTTGCTATTAACTTCTTAGAGAGTAAGAAAATTTCATTAATAAAATCCTCCTGCCTTTTTATTACTAATTTCATGACACAGGTGGGGAGTAGAAAATTCTGACTTTAAAAAGTTTTAGACTGCTGTTCCATTGAAACAAGTAAAAGAATTAAGTTGTATATATATGTGTGTGTGTGTATGCATAAGATTAAAAAAAAAGATTTACCAAAATTTGGTTTATTTTTAAACTTTGATTATTTTATAATATATCATATGAGAGGTTTTAGGTTGTGCCTCTTTTTTAAGCTGTATTTAGTGTTGATTTGTCAGTTTTACCAAAGGAGTCAAACAAGTTAAATTAGATAAAATTTAAGGTAACTTTAACATTATGAATAATTCTTTTTCAACCATCAATATAGGACTTTTTGTAAACTTAGGTCATAAGCTCTCCAAATTTCTTAAGAAAAATACCTTAACCCTTGCTACACACACACAGATTACTCTTTTTCAGTATATATCTCATTAAGTTCCAAAATGAGCAAGAACTACAGAATTCAAGATACACCTGATCTGTCAATTTTTCAATTTCCTTGGGCTTTATAATCTATATGATAGAATGTGCAGTGGTAGCTGCCAGAAGGTGACCAAAGTTTATCTTACTTATGCCTCCTAGCTTTCTTTAATAAAAAGAATCACTGAGTTTGCATTATTTTAAAGGTCCCCAAATATAGTGTGGTTTCATTATTCACTATTATTATGAATGTTTCAGTTAAAGATATGAAACATGACAATTCAGTGTAAAATTTTTTGAAAACTATTAAAATTACAGTCATTATCTAACCTCAAGTACAGAAATGGTCCAGTTCAACCAAAAGGGAATTGTTTTTTAATTTAATTTTTATTCTAATGTTGAGTTTTAATATATTTGTATTATTTATATATTAATTTATATTTTATGTCTATCTTTAGAGATAGACATGTTTAAAGGGAGTATTTCATCATGGTTTAATGATGTTATCAGTATGATCCTACTTGCCAATTTTACTCCTTCATCAAACTACGTTTTTACCTTCAGTGACATTGTCAACAGCCAGTTGATGGCAACAGACAGCAGATAATTCTGGCTTAAACAATTTTAGGGCAATATGAGTAGTGGGAGAAAAGGTTCCTATCAAATAAATGATTTCCACAAGAAACAGAGAATATATGTACAGGAAATGTCTGGATGAATAATTTTCTTCTGATTTTCTCTGATTATATCAGCAAATTTTGCCACAGGTTTTATTGTTAGTGACTAGGAGAGTCCAGAGACCTGGGCTATATTTTGAGATTCTGTGGTAATGAGCTTTGCAACCTAGTTCATTCAATGAACCTCTTTGGCTCCCTGATAACAAAATTATCAGCTAAATTAGAGAGTTAGACGAAAGGTCCCTTTCAGCTCAAAGTTTCTGTGATTTTTTTTTTAAGAGATAACATGGTACACTAAATAGAGCAAGATTTTGTAGTCAAATTGACCAAGAGTCATGATCAGCTCAAGTACCTATTAGCTGTGACTATAATCAGAAACTTTGATACTTGAACTTCCATTCCTTCATTTGTAAATTGAAATTATTAATACCAAATTAGTAATGCCATCGTGAGGTTTGAAATATTGTATGTAAAGCAACCAATAAAGTCAGTAAAGTGATGGCACCTAGTTGTTCAACCAGTGGTCAATGCTACGATTGTTACTCTTTGCAGTCAATGACAGGAATCCTGTAAAATTTACATGAAGAGTGGAAACGGCACTTGACCTAAAGTTTGGGACTTTGGTATTAGCAAAGCAAATTCTAGGAAGATAAAGGTTTAGAAGACTTAGGAGGGAGATGGACATTCTCAGCACAGAGAACTGGCTGTAGTTAACATTGTACAGCAAATTAGTCACTTGCACATAACCTACTTGATCGTCCCCACCTCTTTCCCCTTCTGCAGGTGAACGTCCCTTCCACTGTAACCAGTGTGGAGCTTCTTTTACTCAGAAGGGCAACCTTTTGAGACACATAAAGTTACACTCTGGAGAGAAGCCGTTCAAATGTCCTTTCTGTAGCTATGCCTGTAGAAGGAGGGACGCCCTCACAGGACACCTCAGGACCCACTCTGGTAAGTGCCACCAACTCTTTGAGAAGAAAGTAAAATATGAGAACTCAGGAGACTGCTATAGCATAATACAAAGTAACTTCTAGCTTTGTTGCATAGCTGGGAATGAGCTAGACAGTATTTTTATTTGTGTACACTGAATAACTGACAAATCTTGCAGGATGCATATGGCCCTTCTTTTTTAGATTTACAGACTTGGCAGAAAGGAGTACTGTCAACTGAAGAGTTTCAAGCCATTGAAGGAAACAGCTGTTATATAAATTTTCTATGATTTTAAAATTTTACAATTATTAATGCAGTAATTATGGTTAATCCAGAATAATGGAAAATCTAGTAAAATATCATCATTACGTGCTGTTGTTACCATAGAGGAGAGGAAAGCTGTGGTATTATTTTGACTGATATGGTACCTGGGCTGGGACCTCAGTGGGAAGTCAAATATCACTATTTTTAAACTTGAAAATATTATGCTCATTAGAAAATTGGCTGTGAGAGTGTTTTATGTTTAATTTTAACCCTCCTTGTTTCTTTAACTCTCAAACTATAGTCATTGGATGCTGTCTGAAACTTTTCTCTGCTTCATAAATCATCATTTAAAAATCTAGAATAAGTTTGATTTTATTTTAAATGCCAGAATATAGTGCATACAAGCAAAAGAATGATTACATACTGAATGAATTCCATTTGGCTTTAGCATGAATTGCCATAACTAAGAAGTTAAAGGTGGAAAATTAATATAGAATACTCTCAAGCCAGTTTTATATGCTCCTTCTGTTCATAATGACATATTAAAATTTAATTTTAATATGAAGATATGATGGAAGTGATATCTTCATCTACATTGACAAATTATATTAGAGAGTGCTGTGGGTTGTGAGGTAATGCTCATACTATCTTTCTTTACATTTTTCCTGTTAATCCTTAAGGCTTTACACAGTTTTTTAACGTGAATGTGAAATAATGTAAAACTATTCTAGACATTAACTCTTTAAATTTGGGGCTGTTACAGAAAAATGAAATTAAAGCAAATATTAAACTGTTTTAAGTATATATTTTATATTCATCCCTGACTTAAAGCAGTTCATTCATTTCCAACTATCACACATTATATTTTATTTAGAAATTATGCTGTGAAAATTATATCTTAAAGTGGTATTGTTTTATTATAAAAAGTATTCTTTATTGAAAGATATTTTTAAGACCTGACAGTTATTTCCTTTAGGTATCCATGCACTCTGGCTTATTAAAGTATTATTCAGTTGACCAAGGATTATATAAAACATAGCTTTTCATGAGGATGAAGTTGAGGCAGAAATATAACTTTAAACATCTATTTCCACTGGTCACAAAATTTACAAAACTGTGTTGTTTTTACTATCATGGTTTAGTGTATACATGTAACTTTACCTGGTGATTGCTAGATTGCTCTTAGAAGGTTCACTGCCTGGTGACACCTCTGGAAGGCATTTGACAGTCATCTCAATTTGTTTCCTTGATTTCCTTTTTGTTCTTTCAAGAGATTTATCCCTGTGGGTAGTGTCTAAGAAGTCAAGACACCTTGGTTTTTGTGTTAGACTAAGCTGGACAGCTACAATTGGTTTTGTTATGCAAATTAGGCATGGTCCATACAGGGGCTCCTGGTTGGTGGCTAGTGGAATGAGGGGAGGGAAATATGTCACCCAAAGTAAGCCCCTTCCCCTGGCTTTGCAAGACCAGACCCTATAATTTACACGGTTCTATATAATTATAAAGTTTATGTGCATAAAGCAAAGCTGTTTCTATGAAACTGTAAATTTTGTAAATAAATACATTTCTACTTTGAGGTTCAAAAAAAAAGATATGGTCCCTTTAACTGCTATTATGCTGATTTTGCAATTTGGTATACTAAGTCATGACCTTTACAGATATATAAACAGATATGCTCAAATTGGCTAATAAGGGGAGTTTAATGGAGGGATGAGAGGGGGAGAGGGGTATCATCCACTTACTGCATCATCAAGGGGTGAAGTCAGTTCAGACCTACTTCCAACACTAACCATCACCAATGTTTTTCACAATAGATAGAACAAAAAACATAGCTTCCAAAGTCCATGCTTCTCTAATTGGTCAGAAAGCTCAAGGTGATCATTAGAGCTTTCTTCTTCCACTGCCAATTTCATCTTCCCCTTACTTTCACCCTCTTTTTAGCCCCTGGTCTGGACAGGGTTCTTTATGGGTGATCCTGAATTCCTACAAGTTTGAGTATTTGGTGGCCCTTTCTTCCTTGGATTACTGCAGTTTTTCAATAACCAGCATTATTGGAGAAGTTTTTGTTAGGGATGCCCCAGTAAATCTCCTGAGTTTCAAACATAGTTGGCCTTGCCCATATTGTATAGCAACAACCCCAGATCATTTTGGTAATCTGGAAAAATTACCAGCCAATAGCATAGCCCACTTCTCTTCCTGTTAATTCAGCAGCTTAAAATGCCCCAAATAGCCAGGGAGTAGTCTCAGCTTCCAATACAATGGCAACAGAACTCTGATCTCTGGTAGAAACATTCTTCCTTTGGGCACTGAGATCTCCAAAACCACCAATCTCAAGATTTCAGCACAGGAAGTGAAAATCCCTTAAATGAGTTATTTGAGGTATTTGTGTTGTGGCCACTACTACCTTAACCTCTTTGTTCTCAAACTTATGCATTCTGGCAATGGAGGAGATAGATGACTTTTGGCATTTATCATATCCTATAGAACACACCCAAACTTCTCCCAGCTAGCAACTATACATGAACCACTCCACTGGTAGGCCACTTCACCACTCTATTTAGCCAAATGATTCTGGATGATGTGGCATGAGGTATGGCCAGCGAAATCTATAGGTTTGAGCCCATTTCTGTATTTCCTTTGCCGTGAAAAGAATTTCCTGGTTAAAGTCAATATTTTAAGGAATACTATGATAATTGTTAAGGCATTCTGTTAAATCCAGGCGTAGAGGCACGTACAAAAGTATTGAAGGAAGGGGAGGTAAATCTATATCCCGAATATCTATCAATTCCGATGAGAATAAATTTCTCCCTCCTTCAGGTTGAAAGAAGTTCATTGTAACCTGCCAGCCATTAATTGACTGGTTGATCACCTTGGAGAATAGTGCTGTATCAGTGTCTCAGCATTGGAAAGTGGTGAACTCAGCAGTTGTTGTAGTTAAATCAGCCATAGAGAGGGGGAAATCTATGTTGTTGAAGCCATACATAGTTTCCACCCTTGTTCCCATTGTCACTTTGTACATGGGCCACTTGAGCAAGCACCAGGGTAGCTAGATAAAGAATCTGACTGTCATCCATAAAATAGATTGTGTTATTGGCTTGGGTCACCCATCACATAATCTTGTCCAGATTACTAAGAGCGTTCTCCACAATGGAAGCCCTCTAGAGGGAATTCACATAGTAACCATGTTGTCACGCTTTGTACCAGTTCTGAGAGGCACATCTGCATAACTCTTCCAAACCTTCAATCTCCAATCTTCCAGTCTTGTTTTTCCAAGTCCTTGACCATATGGCCATGCCATGTATCGTTACCTCAGCTATCTCTTCTTCCATGCAAACCGTACAATCTGAAATTCTGCTAGGGAGTTATCTTTCACTACTATATTTCAGGGGCAGCCCCCTTCATTGGGCCAATAACACAGTAGTTGCAGCTAGTACTAAATACCATACAATCCATTTACAAGCTGGGTTCATGTGGTTTTATCCTACATTAATTGGTCATTGAGAACACTCCATGAGGCCAGATTGTGAGAGACTGTGAAGCTAGTAGCAGGTATCAGAAACACGTGAGCTACTTGCTCATGATGTATACTTGGGCTTCCCAAACCTGTGTGATCCAAGTTTCATTTAACAATGAAATGCTCTTGTGCACATCTTATTTTATGATATGTTGAATCAGATTAACACATAGTTCATTTTGTCTAGTTTGGGCCACATAGTCTTTTGGAGTCCCATGACCTAATACTTAGTCTTAACAAGAGTCCAATAACAAATTAAGAGCTGCTTTTCAAATGGCAAATCGTTATTGAGAAGATCATATATCTTTACTCCATTAGGGATCTGCATTCTGATGCTTCAGTGGCAGATATGTCATACACCATCTTTGTTTACCACAGATATTTCCAAAAATCATTACATTTCTGGATCTTAGAACCAAAGGTCTAAATAGCAGCTTTCATTACAGCAGAGGTACACTGCAGATTCATTTCTTGCCCCAGTCCCCTCTCAACGTTGGCAGCCTTGTTGATTATCTAGTACATGCATCAGAGCAGAATACCCAAACGTGGTATATCTTGCTTCTCAAATTCGAAGAGGACACCACATTTTCTGCCTCCTTCTTCATAATGAAAGGTACAAGGTGCAGCAACTTATCATTTACTATAGAGGCTCTATTTCAACATGCCTACATTGCTAGGCCCCTAAAATTTCACCAATGTTTCAAGTCTCTAAACTTTTCAGAGATTATCTCCTATGCCCTAGTATATGTCTTACTGAGGCATCTTAAGTGTTTACTAATTCCTGACCCATCACCAAATCCAATTAGTATAATACCATGAATGTAATGTTCCAGCTTGATGTTATGTGAGATGTCAAGATGAACAAGATTTCTTTGGACTATATTATGACAAAGAGAGAAGAGTTGACCTAGCCTTAAGGTAAGATAGTGAAAGTATGTTGACCCTGCATTGTGAAGACAAACTGCCTCTGATTATCTTTGTTGATAAGGAATTACTTTTAAAAAAATTAAGTCAGTAGCTCCATACATGGTATCAGGTACTATGTTAATATGCTCCAGCAGAGATACTACTACTAGAACTGCTTCTGTAGTTGGCATTATGATGTGATTAAACTGTCATTCATCCATAGAACCATCTAGGGCTTGCATTAGCCTAACAAACAGTTTAAACGGGTATGTAGTAGGAGTGACCACCCTAGCATCCTTCAGTTTTAGTTTATTATCTTGGGAGAAATGATAGTTCTAGGGCTGCAATCTCCAATATGGTAGCCACTAGTCACATGTGGCTGTTAAGTACCTTCATATGGTTAATGCCACATGTTGAATTTATTAAATATATTATATTATGAAAATTAATTCCACCTGTTTAAAATGTGGCTATTAGAAAATTTTAAATTATATATGTGATTCATATTTTCATTGGACAGCACGTTCTTGGCTTTTTATAATAGACCTCCTGCCATGGGTCAGGGAACCAGTGTAAGGGTTCTTCCCATTACTAAATGCATTTATTCCTATGATACTATAAGATGGACTTGGGTGAAGTCTCCATATATATCTTGACCTCCATAAGCTCCCACTTTGACTGGTGGGCCACAGTGGTATTTTGGGTTCCAGGGATTAATGTCAGTTCAGAGCTAATCTAATACAATTGTCTAATAACCTGCAGAAGGATTTGGTATTTTCCTTCTCCCAATTCACAGTCACCCTCATAAATGGCCACAGGTGATTCTGGAATGGCTTAGAGGAAAATTCATAGCATACATCTGTGGCCAGGTTTCAGGGCCCTTCTGAAAGGGACTCTGTCCCCACCTAAAATTATGTGACTCTGGATATGTGAATAGACTTAGGTCTGGGCAGTGGATAAGAGATCATGAATCCCACTACAGCGACTAAAGTTGGGTTTTTGCCCACAAGACCTAGACTTTTCCTGTCCATGTAAGACAGTTAGCAGCTTGGCAGTCTAACCATCTTTTTCATTCTTGGAGGATCTGTAATCCATTAGCCATTTCCATAGAACCCTGTGGCACAAAACATGTTGTTATCCCATCCCTGTGGCTTATTAAGATAACTGCACTTCCTGAAATTAATGTCTACCACAAAGCGTCTGCCATCTCAGAAGATCACATTGGATACATTTAAATTAGGGAGCCCAGATCTGTTTGTAACACCTATCATTGTTTTCTCCAGCCTAGAGAAGACAGTTACCAGGAAGCTTTTCAAGCACGCTGGTTCTTTCCTCACCAATGTAATTTTTTGGTGAGGCCCTTCCAGGGGTACGGTTAGGGGAGGACTGAACGGGGTCATTCATAAATAGATCCTTTCCAATATTCTTACTTGAGCTTTTGGACTTCTACTTTGGTGTACCAAGAAAATTCTACCCCTTCAACTTTTCACTGTCTAAGCCATCATTGAATCAAGGATTCAATTAACCAGTCACTCCCACCTGCTCAAGGCAATATATTAAATCCCAAATTCCAAATGAATGCACCTATATTGATAAATTTGGCCTGATCTAGCATTTTAGTTCATCTTCTTGGTATAAAACCCTTAGAATCAATCCATTTCCTTACATGCTGTCTGGACTCCTTACTGATACAAATTGGTAAAGTTTTGCAATTCTTTCCGTGTACAGGCTGTCACCTCCTAAATATCCCTCGATTTTGGCTATATTAATATCTAACTTGGTATGAGCCTGGAGGGCCATGAGTGGTAATAGAAATGAGTCCTGAAAAGAATCACCATTCTCTGATTGAGTTCCCGCCTCAGCTGAAGCAGTTGGAAGTCCTCTTACTATACGGAAAGGCTGATTTACGGGACTGTTGGTTTCCTTAAATGGAATGGTGGGGAGTGAAGACAAATGTGTCTTTTGGCAAGGATGGTTCGGGAGGGTTTAGGGGTTCAACATTCTGAACCTCAGTATTTGATTTGATCATAACAACCCTTGTTTCACTCTTTCCCCATCATTACCCTGTTGCCAAGACCAAATGGTATTGGCTTTGCCCGTTTTATTTAATATGGCAATTTCATAACCCTTCAAATCAGATTCTGGAGTTGGTCTTCAGCCTTATTTGCCCTGAGCCTTAAGTAAATAAGGACTCTCTTAAAGCTAACAGAGAACTTTGATATTTCACCGCTGTTCTGACTTGAGCATTCAGGACCTTCAATTTGTCCTTTCTCCTTTGTATAATCCTTCCGGCCATCAGAAGCAGCCATGTAACACTACAGTCTTCACATTAGACACCACCATTGTTCCTTCAGCAAGTAAAGACCACAACTCCTAAAGCTTTGCCTTGCATCTGCACTTCATACTACCATCAGTGACAATTTGAGTAATCATGTTGCTAGCACATGTCTAGAATTACCAGGATTTCACTAACTTCCTCATAAGGAGGCCATGCTGTTCTCTTCAAACATGAGAAACTTAATGCCAGAATGCCATTTTGTCTGAGGCCTTGGGCCACTCCTGCTACCAATAACTATCAATCAGAGCCCTGATAGGAAAGCAGTGAGACACTCAAATGGGGAAAATGTGGAGACATTCATGAAAGCACTAATATTTACAAGAGAAGGGGTAGGCATAAAGAAAACCAACAAGGGATGGTTGCAATCCCATGTCTGAAGAGGTCACTGGAATTAGGAGATGTAGGAGACAGTCTTGAAACTGACCTTCAGTAGAGGAATGTACCCCTGCTAACCTGTGACTGAGGAATAAACACCTTGGCCTCACTCTTTCCACCCCTCCTGTCTTGCTGATGCCTTACATTAAATGAGCATAACCAGAAGCCAGAGGAAAAAGGAGCCTATTGATGAAGCCAATAGAAATTAGCTTTCTGCAGGAGTAGAGCAGAGCAGAGTGAAAATGGCTATAGAGGTGAAAGAAAATATGCCACAGATTGATAAAATTTTAAAACTAGTGCTTAAACTTACTAGTATAGGGTATTAAGTGTAATGTAACGATTTTTAATTCTAATTTCTGTTTTTTATAAATATTATTATTAATACGAAGTATCTTGCTTCTTTCTTTTCCATCCCAACCCCTACTTTGGGTAATGAGTGCTCATTGTTTTGTTCTATTTAGTTAGCTATTGTGTTCTACAGTATTAATACTGCATCTTTGCTTCCTGTGTTTTAGATTTGAAAATTTTCCATGTAGTAGGTTGGTAACAATGAGCCCAGTATTGATGTGCACTTACATATTTCTGTGAGATTTTATATCTATTAGTTTAAGAAAAATATCTGGAATACAGTATACATTCAATAAATGCTAGCTCGCTCTTTCCTTCTTTCTTTCTTCCTTCCCTCCCTTGTAAGATCCCATATAAGCTGAAAGTTTCTATTTGGAACTCTCTTGCATACTCTAGAGGACACCAGGTAGTGTCTTGATTTTGGTTGCATAGCCCCAGTAGTTAGGTTATTGACAGGTAATGTCTGGCATTTCTTGAACTCTCCATAGGCATGAGGCACTGTGCTAAGCACTTCCTATGGATTATTCGTTTAATTAACACTCTTTTACCTGACATGAGCAAAACCAGGTAGTTTATCAACTAAAAACAATATGTCTAGCAATATGGGAAATTCTTTTCATAAGAAAGGTCCTTAACATTTAAAAATATAAACATTGGGTTGGCCAAAAAGTTTGTTCGGGTATTCCCGTAAGATGTTATTGGCCAACCCAATATAAAATATGTATTTAATCTTTTTTTTAAATATATATATATAAGACCAGGCCCTTTCCTTTCAGTGAGGAATTTAGTTATGGAATTCCAAGTAATTTTTCTGGCCTAAACCACATTCATATCACATCATCTCTAATTCCATTTTCAGTTTCTTTAAGAACTTAAAGACCTTGTGAAGCAATCAGACTTCTATTAAATTTTTTAAAGATTTTTCTCACTAATTTTTAAGATTACCTTTGCCTACCTCCAATTCATTAGCAGTTGTTTTTCAACTCACCTTTATTGAATTTTTCCAGAGTGGTAAAATTAGTTTTTATAGAAAGAACTTTCTTTCTATACTTACTTTATTGGAATATGTATATTTGAATAATTTATTTAATTATGATAACAGGTACAGCTGGCATAAATAGGTTTGGCTAGAATCATAACTGACTGAACGTGAGTATCCAGTTCAACTGCTAGAAGTGTTTACGTCGGCATACCAAAGAAGGGCCTGGGAGCACCAGAATTTCAGTATGCTTTTCAAAGGGAATGGAAAGACAGAAAGCTTCTCGCTAATATTATTCCTAGTTTACAGGTGAGGAGACTGAGGCACAGAGAGGTCACACGGGCAGAGCCTGAATTCAAACCAAGACAGTCAAACTCCAAAATCTGTACTACATGCTACGGAATAAATGATACAGCCCCATATGTTTATTTTATCCTCTGTCTTGCTGAACTCTTTTAACTCAAAATGATAAAGCAAAAAAGAGTACTGTCTGGAAGTCAAGAGGTCAAGACATCTGGGTTTTCGAATGGGCTCATTGCAAATTAGCTGTGTGACTTTGTCAGATCACTTAATCTTTTAATCTTCCTATGCTGCTCATATTATATGATGCTAATAACAATCTGTTATCTTTTCTCCTGGGATTTTGCTGCCCATCAGTCACTAAGATCAAACCTTAAAGAGTAAAAGGGTAGTCCCCACTCCCCAGTTTTTTTTTTTTTTTTTAGTTTTCTATTGTTTTTTTTAACTTTCAAAACAGATTTGCATAAAATGGAATAGGTCTTAAGATTTTCAGATGACCTTCATGGCACCAACATTACTTCTCTGCTACCATCTGCTAACGTAAATCTCAGAACCTTGATATAGACAGTTTCTGATTTTGCACTTCTAGTTCCAGATATAGTTTGCTCATTTAAAATGCATTCCCTTTTAAAGAATATTTTTGAAAAAGCTCTGTGTTGCTGAATGCCAGCAGAAGTGTAAAACAATGTTGACTTTTCCCTCCCCCACCTTTGCCAGTTAGTACTTGAATGATATTTTTCACACTGGAATGGAAGATGCAGTCACACACTTGATTGCATGTTTTAAATTTTGATTACAGTCATTAATATTTTTTTAATTTTGAAAGGATGCCCAATTTTATAAATAATTAATAAATCAGGGCTCCTTAAAGAGCAAAAATATTTTGGTAGTGTTTACCAGTATTTGCTATGGAAAAGTTTGTTTTCTAACAATAATTTTAAACAGTATAATATTATTTCTGGAAATAGATTAATATGATCATCTTTTTTCAATAGCAGATAATTCCTGTCAACAACTCCTAGATGTTATTCCCAACTTCTTAAGATAATAACAGGAGAAATCAGAACCTTTCTTACTTTTGTTATGGCAGTGCTATATCCTATTTCTGAAATATTGTCCATTCAGGAAAAAAAAAAAAGTGAAATAATACAATCTAAGTTTTGTTTGTACAGCAGTCATCAGTGTTTAATTTTTTTTAAACTATTTTCATATATTATGGGTTAGAGCTATTCTGCTGGTATTGATGCTGGATATTTCATTAGAATTGCTTTATTTTATTGCAGTATGTTGGCTAAATTTAAGATATCTAGCAATTGCAACCCTCTTTCTACTTTTGCCTCTTTGGAACACTCAAAAAAAAAGAATGACTGAGGAAGGAAAAACAAAACCCAGATCCTTTTACATGTGAAATTTAAATGACAAGAAGGAAAGGAGAGAGAAATAAAGAATTGCATCATCAACAATATATCAGCTGGAGACCACAGTCAAATTTTTAGTCCATTGAGAAAGTAAACTACACTTTATAAACATATCCCAACCTTATATTAATATATAAGGTTGTAGGAAAATAAAAGATACTGGTTTATATTTTAAACTCTATCCATTAATCTGAGATTTACCACACAAATCATCTAATTTCCTTTATGTAAATTTATAACATAACATAGTATTTATGTCAGTTTTTTGTGCTGAATCAGTGCTCCTGCTATAAAAAATGTTTTATTAGTTTTGTCAGATTTTTAGTTTAGCAAGTGATTATAGTCCTTTCATTCTTAGAAATTTGATTAGTGTGCTTCATACGTTAGGTATTACTCCTTTTAATTGTCTTTATTATAACCAGTACACTGGGGAAATAGTGTTACAAGTAAGCCCTGGACCCCTATTAATCAAAACAATACTTAGCATACTTGTTATTTTTTAAATCTAGGAGGAACTAGAATTGCATATTTTTTCCTAATTAGCACTTCAGGTATATTTCTCACAAACTCTAATGCAGTGCCCAAATTAAATATTTAAAACACAATAGAAGAGTATGTATTTTTAATGTATGGAAGCTTATGTAATATATATGCATTATACATTCCTTTGTATAAATTGTAAAGAGAAAAAAGTAAGTAAGAATGCTTCTTGCGCAGTCTCAAATGTTTTTATGCCATATGTAAAATTCAGTTTTGGCCATGGAATTGTACTGGACTTACATTCTTATAAAAAAAATATTCTTTGCTTAAAAATGGAATCTTTTCATTTGAAAATGAAAAATCCTATGTCCCAAGGAAACTTATCCACTGTCTCTTGTATTCCTTAACACTACTGTATTTTTATATTGCTTATTAAAACATTAAGGTACTATTCAGAGATATATAAATAAAATATCCTTGAATAAGAAGATAAGTGTAGGAATTTTTTCTGATTTTTTTTTGTTCATTTCATCTCATTTTAAGAAAATAAGAATTACTTTGTGTTTTCAGTAAGACCTGTTATAAAAGTCAAAGGAAAACCTTATTAGCTTTCAGTTAAATCAGTATTTATTATATAATTATTTGGATATATCACCTAAAAATAAACACTTTGTAAAATTAGTTTATGTGGTATATCCATAGCATATAACCCTAGAATATATCTATTTGAGGAACCTTCCAGTGTCATAGTCTTTTGACTTAGGATCAATAAGCCTACATTATTCTGAGCAAATGTCTAGTTTATTTCCAAACACCTCAGTTATGTTAATTTTTACAACATGATTTTGTAATCTATTCAATGTTTGACAAATTTCGCTTAAGAAGTTTTTTCTTTATGTCTAGTTGTCAAGTTAAAGCTATTTTGTCCTATAAAAAGCAACTGGACCAGATGTACCATATAAATATCCATCTGTTAAAACAACATCCGCCTCATTGAACATTTTTAGTTCTTTTATATAAGGACTGTCTTTTTGTTTTTTTAAGACCCTATAATTCCATGTACTATATTTTATCCATAAAAATAGCTCAGAAATATGGAATACTTGTATTAGTTCTCCTAATACTAATTTTTTTTAAAAAATGTATCAGTTCAATAGTACACTGCTGCAAACTCACTTAAAAGTTTGCCTTTTATTTTTAACTCTATTTTATATTTTGTTCAGTTACTCCTTTAACTATCATGAAATATACCTGTAGAATATTATGACGCAGCCTGCTTTTGAATATATTTGGATATTCACATTTAGTGGACTATTAAACCAGCTAACAGGCATTTTCAAGGTATAAACTACATGCTCTTAGAGAAGCTGGTAAGAAAAGATAGTTTTCTCCTCCTCTTCAAATTTCTTGAAAATAAAGTTCAAAAGTAGCATCTGACTTGGTTTGAGATAGTGCTAACCTTTAACCATACTGTTAAAGAAACAAGTTCATGTCAAATACTCTAGTTTTAAGTCTTCTCATATGGGACAGTCTGTTACTTTGCCATGAGGATGATATGCCCTCAGATTTATTGTCATTTCTTACTAAGGGACTCACTACTACTGTCGCATCATTTCCGTAAATTATTGACTGTTCAGGAATTCCATAAACTAAAAGGTACTTCAAAGCACATGTGGCATTTGTAATCACTAACCTTCTTCTCTAATACACCCTTTTCATCTTGTTTCATTTAAGTTATCTTCCTGCTCTTGTCTCTCCTTCTGCCTTCTACTCTTTGTTTTTCTCATAGGCTGTTTTCCCCCTAATCCTTCAATGTTTGCTTCAATATTACTTTGCTTTATTTTTTTGAGGTAAACAAAAAGTACATAAATAAGTACCTTAAGTTTCTATGACATATGAAATCTTTTTATAACATGGATTTGCTACAGGTTATAGACCTTTGGATATTAATAGTACTGATTATTTTGTGAAATAAGAGTTTAAAATGTCTGAAAATTGGGTATGTGGCTAAAAGATTATCATTATCAGTTATTTCCATATTGACATTATTTTAAAACCAGATCACCATGACTTTTCTAACAGCTTTGCTAAAGAGATCCATTCAAACAATACTAAGCCATAGACCAGTATAATGATAGACATATTGGATTAAATGATGCTGGTTATAGAAATTGAATCTAGTGTAGCTCATTCATAGCAGTGATGGTGCATTTAGTGTAGTATAATTTGCCCTGTAGACTTCCCTTGAGAAGGAACTGTTTTCACCTGATTGTAGACCTGGCACCTGGCCCATTCTCTGGGTGATCTCCCAAGTGTGAACTTTGCCCACCCTCCACCCCTCCTTTCCTTCCTGGAGGTGGTTGATAGAGGAGGATTACACTGATAATTACACAAGCAGTGTCAGTTGCACATGTGATTTGCATAACTGTGCTGTGCTGATTTCACCTATCAAGTCCTGACACTTATGCCCGTGGTGCCTCTCTGTATGCTTTGCAATAAACACTGAAGAGAGGGGGTGGGATTAGTGTCTTCATTCCTGACTCAGACACACACAACACACACGCAAGGCCCTGTCCATTGAAAGCTGACTGGGAGGGAAAGCCACTTTCAGTCAGGCCAGCTGCTGTGACCATCCATGTGATTTCTACCCAGTAGAACACAAATAATCATTATATACTCTACCTTATATGGTCCTTATAAAAGAAATTAAGTTTTTAATAGCATATACGATCTCATCTTTTTCAAATAGTGGTAGTCATGCTTCTTTCAATTTTTGACACTTATTTCTAGAAGGAGTAATGGAAAAGCAGTCTTTCTTCTCTAACACATACTCATCTGATGTGGCTCTCCACATTGGCTCAAAGACCAAATCAGATTAGTTTACTTCTGGAACCTTTCCTCTTTACCTTTTTCTATTCTCAGGAGTTCTAAAGAAATAAGCAGGAACCATGGACGTATTTCTTATTCTTCTCAGTTTTCTGTAGACAAGTTGAGTAGTACAGTTTTGCATCCTACTTGGATGTTACTGTGGACAGTCTGAGCTTGTGGCTGTTGCACATTTTCCTTTCCACAGTGCTGAGTCTGCAGGCCTGGCATGTTTGGAACTCCGTGGCAGAAACAGGAGGGCAGCATGCCAACTTCTTTACTTACCCAGTGTCCAAAAATGAACATCACACTGTTTTCTGTTTTGTTTTGTTGAGGGTTTTTTTTTTTGTAAGCTAACCTCCACCCTCTCCTTTTATTTTTCCTACTTGATCCGTGCATGTGAGTCAAAGAAACCTGTTCATCCACAGCCTGTACTGTCTTGCCAATCTTGTAAGAATACTCCCAGATGTTAGAAAACCATACAAATGAGGTAAATAAAAGCCCGTATCATTCATTATAAGCATATAAAATATACTTAGAATATAATTAAAATTTTATTTAAGTATCATAAATCATCAGTGTGGTTTCTCTCCAAATTGTACAAAAATATGATAATAAGCATATAGATAAAAACGAAAGATCCTAAATTCTGCATCTCAAAAGAAAAGATCTTACTATATTCTCTTTTGCATCTGTATCTCTTATACTGTATCGATTGAATGAATGAAAGAATCTATGTATGCTTTCAGTTGAACATTCTTACATTAACTAGAAAGTTAGTTTTTTAAGATTACTGGAGATCAGTTGTGGTTATATGTGTTTCCTAGCAGATGATAAATGTCAGTCCATTGTAAAAATTAAAGTTAATGGCTAACATTTAACGGGCTCTTATTTTGTGACAAGCACTATTTTAAGTGCCTTATTTTACAGATAAGTAGAGTCAAAATTAGAGAGAGAGAGAGAGAGGCGCTAATATCCCCACAATCTATAGTTTTGAATATAATGTGTATGGTTCCTTATGTCAAGCTTTATCTTATTAAGGTTATTATTCTTTTACCTTATTTTTTAAATTTATATTTTGCCAACAATGTATTATTTGGATTAGATTTTAAACACACACACAAGCACACAAAAGTGTTTGACATAATGAAACTGAAGAAACATATCATGCTTAAATAAACAAAAATGTTCCATAATGCTTGAGGACATATAAAAATTTAGAATAAAATAAATAAATCTAAGAATAGAATAACTCATCTATGTGAGAGTGCTTTTCAAAATTATGCTATGATATAGTAAAAATCTTACCATTATAACTACATACGCACATTTCATACAATTTCCAATATATTCAGGAAAAGCTGGGGTATAAACTGCTTTTCCTGACTCCAGAGCCCATGCTCTCAGCTACCACACTCCTATTTTCCAATCTGCTCTTCATATAGCAGCCAGAACATTATTTTAAAAACCAGTTTAAATCATGCTATTCCTCTACTTAAAATCTTTTAATGGCTTTCCATTGTTCTTATAATAAAATTAAACTGTTAATCATGGCCAATGGAAGTTCTGCCCACCTCTTCTGTTTGAGCATATACCACTCTACCCCTCATGCTGTGTTCTTTGCCACGTGAGGTTCCTTAAGTTTTTCCCTACTCTTTGGATTTTGCACTAATGATCCTAGAAATCTCTACCTTCAGCTTTTTCCCCAGTTCTTGACATGGCTGCTTCATTATCCTTCAGATATTTGCTTCAATGTCATCTCCTTGGAGATAATGCCCTTCCATAAGCACCCTATCTAAAGCATCCTTCTAAGTCCTCTCTATCTTGCTGTCTCTATCCTAAAGTCTTATAAAGCTTGAACCAGAATCTGTGGTTATCTTTTTGTTTGTTTATGCATATGTTACCTGTCTCCCTCCAGTTGAATGTAAGTTTGTGAGACTGTCTGTCTCCTCTGTCTTATTTATTAAGGTATTCCCAGATCCCTGAATGGTGCTTGGCACATAATAGGTGATCAAAAAGTACTTGTTGATTAATTGAATGATGAGGGCCTTATGGTATAATGTACTTGTTCTAAAAAAAATCCCCATAAAAAGGAAAGGGAAGAAAACACTGACCTATTCTAATTTCTATAGAGTCAGCTAATGCATATTTTTCATGTTTGTCAGTGTATATACATTTAGATTTTTTTCTTGTGAAATTAGATGTAGCTCAAGAGTCCTCTTTTTACTCACTCCTGGATAGTAAACATAACACACATGAGCGATGGCCTCTTTCAGTTGAAAATCCTTGGTACCGTGTGAAGAAGCTCCAAAAAGCTCTAATAATGAAACCACATGTATTCACTCAACACATATTTCTTAGCTATGTGCCAGGCATTTTTCTAGCACTTGAGATACAGCAGTGAAGAAAAAAGATCTTGCCCTGTGTAACTTAATATTTTAATGAAGAGAGATAGGCAATCAACAGTAAATGTAATAAATAAGTCAACTATATAATGTGTTAGGTGATGAAAGCTACAGGCAGAAGAAAAGTTGCCATTTATTGAGCATTTACTGTGTCAAGTACCTTGTTAAGTTTTCTATGTGCATATTTTTATATTTCTCACAAAAATCCTATGAGTTAGGTATAAATAGTTCCTTATTTAACTTAACCTAGGGTTCACACATAGACAGTAAGTGTTAGGGCTCTTATTTGAAAACTAAGTATGAAACCATAGTATGGATATATGTATATATATCGTTCTTTACCCTATGTGAATACTCCATAAATTAGAGATTATCTACTTTCAATTTAATTGGACCCCTTTGATATCCAAATTTCTTTCTTACTTGCATTGTTACAATATCTGAAAGCCTTGCTTACTTCCCTGAGTTATTATAACATTGGAAAGTCAGATGAGAAAAGTAGTTTAAAGCGAGAATAGAAATCATATCAAAAAGGAAAATTTCTGTGATGGGATTATTAATTTATTTATTCTATAAGCCTAGAAAGTTCTTCCTTGACTTTATACTTTTTATTCCCCATGATAAATGTTTTGCACATTTATAATAATGAAACAGTATCAAATACATCTGTTTGTCTTGTGTCTTAGATTTCTACTTCACCATCTCCTTGCTGTATTATAACTTTTTTTCACATTTGTAATTTCGGTGGCTCCTTTTCTTATATTCATCAATCAATCAGTTAAATAATTATTGTTACATTTGCTATGAGAGAGGTGGGCATACCTCTAAGTTCAATGGTTTATGAATATTATGTTTATTATTATGATTATACATACCACACTTTAGGTAGTTGGTAAATATCTGTGGTATGAATAAACAACTGACTTGTATATACTTTTAACAGCTGCAAAAATTCTGAGATTTCAGCATCTATCTTTGTTTTTTAAGTAGTTAATTTATAGACAAATATAGAAATAAGAAATAATTACACTCTCTATGATAAAGAAGATCCTGGAAAGCATAATTGTTACACTGCCAAAATATTTTACAATGTGTATTTCGTTCAGCTGCATTTAGCTTCCTTATTTCAGGTGTTCAGTTGAAGAAATCTTGTGAAACTTGTTACTTAAAGAGAGAATGATAGAAAAGTAGATGTCAACAATATACATTCTTATGAAAGTAATCTTGCATGAGACTTTTTCTTTTTACAACTGTGCCTATTTTTTTCCACACTGAGCTAAAAATAAAAAGTAGATTCTTTTGCGTTCAATTGTCTGTGATAGTTTTCATTTAAAATGCTCACCCACACTTACGTACTGTTTTTCCTGGTGTTTGTGTCTTTATACTAAGTTTTTAATTTAATTAAAAAATTAATCATACTACATTATAAAGCAAATGGAAATATTTGAATGGTTAAGTAATGTCAGCTGGGAGATTGGTTCAAGATGGCAGAGTAGAAGGACGTGCACTCACTCTCTCTTGCGAGAGCACCGGAATCACAACTAACTGCTGAACAATCATCGACAAGAAGATACTGGAACTCACCAAAAAAGATACCCCACATCCAAAGACAAAGGAGAAGCCACAGTGAGATGGTAGGAGGGGCGCGATCACAATAAACTCAAATCCCATAACTGCTGGGTGGGTGACTCACAAACTGGAGAACACTTATACCACAGAAGTCCACCCACTGGAGTGAAGGTTCTGAGCCCCACGTCAGGCTTCCCAACCTGGGGGGTCAGGCAACGGGAGGAGGAATTCCTAGAGAATCAAACTTTGAAGGCTAGTGGGATTTGATTGTAGGACGTCAACAGGACTGGGGGAAACAGACTCCACACTTGGAGGACACACACAAAGTAGTGTGTGCATCGGGACCCAGGGGAAGGAGCAGTGACCCCATAGGAGACTGAACCAGACCTACCTACTAGTGTTGGAGAGTCTCCTGCAGATGCAGGGGGCAGCTGTGGCTCACCATGAGGACAAGGACACTGGCAGCAGAAGTTCTGGAAAGTACTCCTTGGCGTGAGCCCTCCCAGAGTCTGCCATTAGCCCGACCAAAGAGCCTGGTTGGGTGGCCTCAGGCCAAACAACCAACAGGGAGGGAACCCAGCCCCACCCATCTTCAGACAAGTGGATTAAAGTACTGAGCTCTGCCCACCAGAGCAACACCCAGCTCTACCCACTACCAGTCCCTCCCATCAGGAAACTTACACAAGCCTCTTATATAGCCTTCTCTACCAGAGGGCAGACAGCAGAAGTAAGAAGAACGACAGTCCTGCAGCCTGTGGAACAAAAACCACATTCACAGAAAGATAGACAACATGAAAAGGCAGAGGGCTATGTACCAGATGAAGGAACAAGACAAAACCCCAGAAAAACAACTAAATGAACAGGAGATAGGCAACCTTCCAGAAAAAGATATCAGAATAATGATTGTGAAGATGATCCAGGACCTCAGAAAAAGAATGGAGGCAAAGATCGAGAAGATGCAAGACATGTTTAACAAAGACCTAGAAGAATTAAAGAACAAACAAACAGAGATGAACAATACAATAACTGAAATGAAAAATACACTAGAAGGAATCAATAGCAGAATAATTGAGGCAGAAGAATGGATAAGTGACCTGGAAGATAGAATGGTGGAATTCACTGCCAGGGAACAGAATAAAGAAAAAAGAATGCAAAGAAATGAAGACAGCATAAGAGACCTCTGGGACAACATTAAATGCAACAACATTTGCATCATAGGGGTCCCAGAAGGAGAAGAGAGAGAGAAAGGACCTGAGAAAATATTTGAAGAGATTATAGTTGAAAACTTCCCTAACATGGGAAAAGAAATAGCCACCCAAGTCCAGGAAGCACAGAGAGTCCCAGGCAGGATAAACCCAAGGAGAAACACGCCAAGACACATAGTAATCAAATAGACAAAAATTAAAGACAAAGAAAAATTATTGAAAGCAACAAGGGAAAAACGACAAATAACATACAAGGGAACTCCCATAAGGCTAACAGCTGATTTCTCAGCAGAAACTCTACAAGCCAGAAGGGAGTGGCATGATATATTTAAAGTGATGAAAGGGAAGAACCTACAGCCAAGATTACTCTACACCGCAAGGATCTCATTCAGATTCGACGGAGAAATCACAAGCTTTACAGACAAGGAAAAGCTAAGAGAATTCAGCACCACCAAACCAGTTCCACAACAAACTCTAAAGGAACTTCTCTAAGTGGGAAACACAAGAGAAGAAAAGGACCTACAAAAACAAACCCATAACAATTCAGAAAATGGTGTTAGGAACATATATATTGATAATTACCTTAAACATGAATGGATTAAATGTTCCAACCAAAAGACACAGGCTTGCTGAATGGATACAAAAACAAGACTGGTATATATGCTGTCTACGAGAGACCCACTTCAGACCTAGGGACACATACAAACTGAAAGTGAGGGGATAGAAAAAGATATTCCATGCAAATGGAAATCAAAAGAAAGCTGGAGTAGCAATACTCATATCAGATAAAATAGACTTTAAAATAAAGACTATTACAAGAGACAAAGAAGGACACTACATAATGATCAAGGGATCAATCCAAGAAGAAGATATAATAATTGTAAATATTTATGCACCCAACATAGGAGCACCTCAATACATAAGGCAACTGCTAACAGCTATAAAAGAGGAAATCAACAGTAACACAATAATAATGGGGGACTTTAACACCTCACTTACACCAATGGACAGATCATCCAAACAGAAAATTAATAAGGAAACACAAGCTTTAAATGACACAATAGACCAGATAGATTTAATTGATATCGATAGGACATTCCATCCAAAAACAGCAGATTACACTTTCTTCTCAAGTGCACACAGAACATTCTCCAGGATAGATCACATCTTGGGTCACAAATCAAGCCTCAGTAAATTTAAGAAAATTGAAATCACAGCAAGCATCTTTTCTGACCACATCGCTATGAGATTAGAAATCAATTACAGGGAAAAACACGTAAAAAACACAAACACATGGAGGCTAAACAATACGTTACTAAATAACCAAGAGATCACTAAAGAAATCAAAGAGGAAATCAAAAAATACCTACAGAAAAATTAAAACGAAAACACGATGATCCAAAACCTATGGGATGCAGCAAAAGCAGTTCTAAGAGGGAAGTTTATAGCTATATAAGTCTACCTCAAGAAACAAGAAAAATCTCAAATAAACAATCTAACCTTACACCTAAAGGAACTAGAGAAGGTAGAACAAGCAAAACCCAAAGTTAGTAGAAGGAAAGAAATCATAAAGATCAGAGCAGAAATAAATGCAATAGAAAGAAAGAAAACAATAGCAAAAATCAATAAAACGAAAAACTGGTTCTTTGAGAAGATAAACAAATTTTATAAACCATTATCCAGACTCTTTAAGAAAAAGAGGGAGAGAACTCAAATCAATAAAATTAGAAACGAAAAAGGAGAAGTTACAACAGACACCACAGAAATACAAAGCATCCTAAGAGACTATTACAAGCAACTCTATGCCAATAAAATGGACAACCTGGAAGAAATGGACAAATTCTTAGAAAGGTATAACCTTCCAAGACTGAACAAGGAAGAAATAGAAAATATGAACAGACCAACCATGAGTAATGAAATTAAAACTGTGATTAAAAATCTTCCAACAAACAAAAGCCCAGGACCAGACGGCTTCACAGGTGAATTCCATCAAACAGTTAGAGAAGAGCTAACACCCATCCTTCTCGAACTCTTCCAGAAAACTGCAGAGGAACGAACACTCCCAAACTCATTCAATAAGGCCACCATCACCCTGATACCAAAACCAGACAAAGATACTACAAAAAAAGAAAATTACAGACCAATATCACTGATGAATATAGATGCAAAAATCCTCAACAAAATACTAGCAAACAGAATCCAACAACACATTAAAAGGATCATACACCATGATCAAGTGGGATTTATCCCAGGGGTGCAAGGATTCTTCAATATACGCGAATCAATCAATGTGATACACCACATTAACAAATTGAAGAATAAAAACCATATGATCATTTCAATAGATGCAGAAAAAGCTTTTGACAAAATTCAACACCCATTTATGATAAAACCTCTCCAGAAAGTGGGCATAGAGGGAACCTACCTCAACATAATAAAGGCCATATACGACAAACCCACAGCAAACATCATTCTCAATGGTGAAAAACTGAAAGCATTTCCTCTAAGATCAGGAACAAGACAAGGATGTCCACTCTCGCCACTATTATTCAACATAGTTTTGGAAGTCCTAGCCACGGCAATCAGAGAAGAAAAAGAAATAAAAGGAATACAAATTAGAAAAGAAGAAGAAAAACTGTCACCGTTTGCAGATGACATATACTATACATAGAGAATCCTAAAAATGCCACCAGAAAACTACTAGAGCTAATCAATGAATTTGGTAAAGTTGCAGGATACAAAATTAATGCACAGAAATCTCTTGCATTCCTATACACTAATGATGAAAAAATCTGAAAGAGAAATTAAGGAAACACTCCCATTTACCATTGCAACAAAAAGAATAAAATACCTAGGAATAAACCTACCTAGGGAGACAAAAGATCTGTATGCAGGAAACTATAAGACACTGATGAAAGAAATTAAAGATGATACAAACAGATGGAGAGATATACCATGTTCTTGGATTGGAAGAATCAACATTGTGAAAATGACTATACTACACAAAGCAATCTACAGATTCAATGCAATCTCTATCAAATTACCAATGGCATTTTTTACAGAACTAGAACAAAAAAATCTTAAAATTTGTATGGAGACACAAAAGACCCTGAATAGCCAAAGTAGTCTTGAGGGAAAAAAACAGAGCTGGAGGAATCAGACTTCCTGACTTCAGAATATACTACAAAGCTACATTAATCAAGACAATATGGTACTGGCACAAAAACAAATATAGATCAATGGAACAGGATAGAAATCCCAGAGATAAACCCACACACCTATGGTCAACTAATCTATGACAAAGGAGGCATGGATATACAATGGAGAAAAGACAGTCTCTTCAATAAGAAGTGCTGGGAAAACTGGACAGCTACATGTAAAAGAATGAAATTAGAACACTCCCTAACACCACACATAATAATAAACTCAAAATGGATTAGAGACCTACATGTAAGACTGGACACTATAAAACTCTTACAGGAAAACATAGGAAGAACACTCTATGACATAAATCAAAGCAAGATCTTTTTTGATCCACCTACTAGAGTAATGGAAATAAAAACAAAAATAAACAAATGGGACCTAATGAAACTTAAAAGCTTTTGCAAAGCAAAGGAAACCATAAGCAAGACGAAAAGACAACCCTCACAATGGGAGAAAATATTTGCAAACAAATCAACGGACAAAGGTTTAGTCTCCAAAATATATAAACAGCTCATGCAGCTCAATATTAAAAAAACAAACAACCCAATCCAAATATGGACAGAAGACCTAAACAGACATTTCTCCGAAGAAGACATACAGATGGGCAAGAAGCACATGAAAAGCTGCTCAACATCACTAATTATTAGAGAAATGCAAATCAAAACTACAATGAGGTATCACCTCACACCAGTTAGAATGGGCATCATCAGAAAATCTACAAACAACAAATGCTGGAGAGGGTGTGGAGAAGAGAGAACCCTCTTGCACGGTTGGTGGGAATGTAAATTGATACAGCCACTATGGAGAACAGTATGGAGGTTCCTTAAGAAACTAAAAATAGAATTACCATATGACCCAGCAATCCCACTACTGGGCATACACCCAGAGAAAACCATAATTCAAAAAGACACATGCACCCCAATGTTCATTGCAGCACTGTTCACAATAGCCAGGTCATGGAAGCAACCTAAATGCCCATCGACAGATGAATGGATAAAGAAGATGTGGTACATATGTACAATGGAATATTACTCAGCCATAAAATGGAACGAAATTGGGTCATTAGTAGAGATGTGGATGGATCTAGAGTCTGTCATACAGAGTGAAGTAAGTCAGAAAGAGAAAAACAAATATATATTAACGCATATATGTGGAACCTAGAAAAATGGTACAGATGAACTGGTTTGCAGGGCAGAAATTGAGACACAGATGTAGACAACAGACACATGGACACCAAGGGGGGGAAAGCGGTGGGGGTGGGGGTGGTGTGATGAATTGGGAGATTGGGATTGACATATATACAAAATATGTATAAAATGGATACCTAATTACAACCTGCTGTATAAAAAAATAAATAAAATAAAATTCAAAAAAAGAAAAGTAATGTCAGCTCTGTGAATTCAAAGCTAATGTCTGTCTTGTTCAGGGTTGTATCCACTGCACTTGAAGACTCTCAATAAATGTATGTTAAATGAGTGATAAAAGAATTATATGGCCTTGTTCAACACTTAGCAAATCCTATAAAAGAACAAACAGTAAAGTACATTAAAGCTGGCAGTGTGTACCTATTTTATTATCATAGTTCAGTTTTTTCAGTGTACATCCATAGAAAAATAGTTACTTGGGAAATTAATACTTGTTATAAAATACTTTTATATTTAAAATAACTTGGGGAAAACATTGGGTTAAACAGATTTTATTTGCTTGTTTTGTTATTGAATCTAAACATCAAAAAGAACCTTGCTCATGTACATTGTGAATCTCTCTGAAACCCACCTAACTGTCCTAGTTCACAGACATATTTGAACATTTAACATTCTCCTTCCTTGCCAGTGATAAACTCTGCCTAGAGAGATAAAAGTTATTTTACTGTAATAATTTTTTAGGGACACCTAATTATACTGAAATAATTTAGCATAACAGAGGTTCTCTTTGAAAAATAGCTCACTTTCAGGTAGGAATTTTTTTTCTTTCTAAAATACTCTCTTTCTACTTAACCTATCAAAAAAAAAAAAAAAACTGGAATCATTCAGACTTCTAAAGATTCAGGGAAAAAAATAAATGTAGATATTTCTCAGAAATTCTGTATCAGGCAGAATTTTGAAACTTAGAACAGTAAAATAAATCGCAAAGAGGAAAATTACCAACAGTTTTAACTCCATGAAAATTCAAAACATCTAAACATCAAAAAGCCATAAATTATTTATGAGAAGTAAGTCAAAGGTTTATTAGCCTTAATAGATACAGAGATTAAAAAGAAGTATGATTATATTGAGTTGTTTAGCACAGAGATTCCCAAACTTTCTTGGTTCACAGTGCCCTTGGTGTCTCAGTAAGTTTCTCCAGTGCCTTTAGACCTAAAAGAAATATACCTAACAGTTTCATTTATTAAGTAGTCAAGTCTAAACGACTTAAGTATTTCTGTCCCAACCACTTCATAGCCATTTGAAAAATAGTATACCTAAATTGAAAGACAATATGTTTTCATTTCATTCTTAAAACAGTCATACTTACTAATGGGATTGTACACCCTGTTGGGAACTGCACAACTTCCTCAACTTGGGAATCAGATTGGACACCGTCCCTCTCATTTCCTGTTCCACACTGATTTTCACAAGGTACTTGCCTTGTGTTGCAGCAACTGCTGAAACCTAGCTTCACAAAGATGACATCATTGAAAGGAATGTATTGTGTTGTAATGTTGAAACTGTGAGCAGGTAGTTCACGTGGCACCTGAGGGGTGTAGAGTTTTATTATTTCCCTCAAATTTTAAAATATCCTGTGCTTATCTTGCTTTAAAATATCCTGCCCAAGAGTGTGCTTCTGTGTCCCCAGAGTGCCGTGCTACAACTGGAGGGTCACAGGCCTAGCACAGTAGTGGAGAATTTATTATTTTAATGAGAGTACTCATTGTTGAGAGTATTGTGAATGGCTCTCTCGTATACTACTAGTCTGAATATGAATTGGCAAAACCTTTTTTGATGCAGCAATATAGCAGTAGGGATCAAGAATATTAGAATTTTTTATGTACAGGGTTGATACAATAAAACCAACCACTAATTCAGATAAAGTATAACTTGGTATTTAACCCAATTAGTAATATAATTACAGAAATAATGACAGTTGTGCCGTATTTCAGGGCTAATCTTTCTTCAGATTAATTTATAATTCTTTAAGCAATCGCTAAGAAAATCAGATATCAAATTTGTGCATTTATTTATATATTTATAGGAAAGTGGGTGTATTTAATTTTATTAAGGGAAAATGAATGTGATATATGCATAATGCTCTGTTCCTGGTTTTATATGTCATGGCAAATGGTAAATATATTTTCTGTATATAGATGTTTCTTTGCATGTTTCTGTATGTGTAAACAAACATATATCTATATAAAGAATAAAACATTTACCATGTGAATTAGTGCTATTGTAATTTGTTTTATAGGTTTCACTAGGATAACTCTTGAAGTGACATATTTCAAGAAAATATAAGTGAACAAGTCTTGGTTGTGCTATATAACTTCATAACACCCTATGAATTTATGGTAAACATTTCTACTTCCCAATTCTTTATGGCTATTTGATTTGCGTTTACTTCTGGGTAGGTATGTGGGATTCTTAGGAGTATAGGTGCAGGTATTTCTTATTTCTAATTCCTCATAATGACAGAAGGAGAAAATAGAAAAAAATTTGCTAGAATTTTCTAGTAATTGAATAGTTGTCAGGATTGTCAAGTCTTCTTTACTGCATCTTCAATTTGTAGTTCATTGTTCAGGTCAGTAGTCTCTATCTATATCTCTGACAGATTATACTGATAATTCTTCCCTTTTTTGGTTAGTGTAGGATTTTTATGAGGGACAATATGCCAAAGAAGAGACTAGGTGTTAACTTTCGAGTGTTTGGGAACAGTAACACAGCTATCTTCTGTGTTTTAGAACTCTTGGTATTATAACGAATATTCTTAGAATTATATTTAAAAGAAACTTTATTTCAGTTACCTGAATTGTATTGATAGTAAAACCTCCAAAGTTAGTGGTATTTAATTTCTTGGTATTTAACCCAATTACTAACATAACTTTTGCTTCCAATCATGATGAATTATTAGGGACTAGATTTACCCTCCCACCTTGAACAACTAGAATACCAGACAAAGTATTAGATGGCTTTTAGACATTGAACAAGAGGCACTGTAGGACTGTGATCCCTGAGAGAAGAGAACAAAGGCAGTGAGGTCTATGATTACCCCAGCTTACTTCCTAGAAGCAGTTTCCAGGCCACAGTGCAGGGACAGCAAACCCAAACAGAACCAGGCAGTCTCACTGTGAGGAGACAGAGATCAGAGTCCAGGGAGACCTATGTGCTTAGATATGCAAGGCAGAGTATCAGATAGGAGGAAACTGCACAGAAAAAACTCAAGTTTTTCAGAGGGCCTTCTTTACTCTTTGGCTAAATAGTGATCTCTTTACATGTATGAGGAAACTGCCTGAAGCTGGGGAAAGAACACCAGAAAGCAAAAGGCCAGACAATTCCTGGAGCTCATTTAGGGCTGGGAAGAGTTCATTCTCACCAGCCAGTATAGAAAGACTTTGTCATATGCAGGGCGTTGAGTTAAGACCTCAGTGGTATTGCCATAGTACTGGGGCTAAATAAGCCTTGAGATTAAAACGTTCTCTGGATCTGCCTTAAAGCATAAAAGCAAATACCAGAAGGATTGAACTGATTCCAAGTAATATAACTGCATAGCAGAACAAGTAACCCATACTTTAAAGAAATGCAACAAAATCTAGGACCCACTAATGTAAAATTCACAATAGCCAGCACCTATTAAAAAATTAACAGATATGCAGAGAAGGTGGAAAGGATTACCCACAATCAGTAGAAAAATCAATCGGTAGTAACAGACCCAGAAATGATCAAATGGTGGAATTAGCAGATAGGGTTGATTAAACAGCTATAATAAATATGTTCCTGATGTTCAAGAATATAAAGGAAACATGAACATGATGAGAATGAAAGTGGTACTTGGAGGAAAACGTATATAATTAAGTGCTTGTATTAGAAAAGAAGAAAGGTCTCAAACCAATTAAGCTTGCTTCTAAAGAGATTGTGAGAGAGGAGTAAATTAAATCTAGAGTATTTAAAGGAGGGAAATAATAGTGAAAGAGAAAACAGACAAATAATAGAGAAAAACCAAGGAAATCAAAGGCTGATTCTGTGAAAAGATTAATAAAATGCGTAAGCCTCTAGCCAAGATCAACCAGCACAAAGAGTGAATATTCAATTTACCAACATCAGGAATGAAAATGACACATCACTAAAATTCCTATAGCCATTGGAAGTACAATATGGAAATATTATGAACAAGTTTATGTCAGTAAACTTGAAATAAACAAATTCGAGCAGATGAAATAAATTTCTTGAAACATAGAAATTATTGAAGCTCACTCAAGAAGAAATAGATATTCTTAATAACTTAATATTCTTTCCAGGAATTGAAATTATATTGGATGGGCCAAAAGGTTCGTTTGGTTTTTTCCGTAAGATGGCTCTAGTAGCACTTAGTTGTTTCTAACTTTATTTGAAACAATTTTGTTAGATTGTATGTGACAGCTGTCATATCAACATGCATTTAAAAAAAAGACATCAAAATTGGTGAATTTTTGTGTACCCATTTTAATATTGAAGATGGAAGAAAAAAAGCAACATTTTTGGCATATTATGCCTTATTATTTCAAGAAAGGTAAAAACACAACTGAAACACACAAAAAGATTTGTGCAGTATATGGAGAAGGTGCTGTGACTGGTCAAATGTGTCAAAAGTGGTTTGTGAAGTTTCGTGCTGGAGATTTCTCTTTGGACAATGCTCCATGGTTGAGTAGACCATTTGAAGTTGATAGCGATCAAATTGAGACATTAACTGAGAACAATCAACGTTATACCACGTGGGCAATAGCTGACATACTCAAAATATCCAAATCAAGCGTTGAAAATAATTTGCACCAGTCTGGTTATGTGAATTGCTTTGATGTTTGGGTTCCACATAAGTTAAGCAAAAAAAACCGTCTTGACCATATTTCCCCATGCAATTCTCTACTTAAACGTAATGAAAACATCATTCCGTTTTTAAAACAAATTGTGATGGGCAATGAAAAGTGTATACTGTACAACAACGTGGAACGGAAGAGATCTTGAGGCAAGTGAAATGAACCACCACCAACCACACCAAAGGCCGGTCTTCATCCAAAGAAGGTGATGTTGTGTATATGGTGGGATTGGAAGGGAGTCCTCTATTATGAGCTCCTTCTGGAAAACCAATTAATTCCAACAAGTACTGCTCCCAATTAGACCAAATGAAAGTGGCACTCAGTGAAAAGTGTCCAGAATTAGTCAATAGAAGACACATAATCTTCCATCAGGATAATGCAAGACCGCATGTTTCTTTGATGACCAGGCAAAAACTGTTACAGCTTGGCTGGGAAGTTCTGATTCATCCGCCAGACACTGCACCTTTGGATTTCCATTTATTTCGGTCTTTACAAACTTCTCTTAATGGAAAAAATTTCAATTCCCTGGAAGACTGTAAAAGGCACCTGAAACAGTTCTTTGCTCAAAAAAATAAAAAGTTTTGGGAAGATGGAATATGAAGTTGCCTGAAAAATGGCAGAAGGTAGTGGAACAAAAGGGTGAATACGTTGTTCAATAAAGTTCTTGATGAAATTGAAAAATATCTTTTATTTTTACTTTAAAAACCAAAGGCACTTTTTGGCCCACCCAATATTTAAAAACATTCCCACAAAGAAAATGCCAGATGACTTCACTTTTAAACTCTGTCAAACATTTAAGGTAGAAATAATGTAAGGAGAAAATTCTTCCAGAGAATAGAAGGGGGAGTGATACTTCCAAATTAATTGTATGAGTTCAGCATTACCCTGATGCCAAAACCAAAGACATTATAACATGAGAAAACTTATAGCAATATCCCTCCTGAACATAAATGCAAAAATCCTTAACCAAATTTTAACAAGTAGAATCCAGAAATATATAAAAAAGGATAATATATCATGCCGAAGTGGGGTTTATCAATTCTCAGCAATAGAATAGAAAGGTACTTTCTCAACAGGATAAAAACCATCCTTGAAAGACTTTCAACTAACATCACACTAACACTAAGTGAATGAAAGTTTACCCTTAAGAGTAGGAACAAGGCAAGAATGTCTGCTCTCTCTACTTCTTTTCTACATTGTACTGGGAGTCTTGTCAATGCAGTATGGCAAGGGAAAGAATACAAATTGGAAATGAATAAATAAAACTATGTTTTGTTTTAGGTGACATGATCACCTATAGCATAGAAAATAACAAGGAATTTACCAAAAAACTAAAATTAATGAGTGATTTCATTAAGGCTGTAAGATGCAAAGTTAATAAAAAGAAATCAAGTTTATTTCTACATGCTAGCAATGGACAATTGGAAACTGAAAATTAGAAAGCAATGCCATTTATTATAGCATCCAAAATATATGAAAAATAGAGATAAATTTAATGTGAAATAATGTGAATATATTTAATGTGATAAATTTAATGTGAATATTTAATGTGAAATTTTTAATGTGAAATATTTAATGTGAAATTATGTGCAAGAAATATTATAAAACATTGCCAAGAGATATTAAAGAAGACCTAAGTAAATGGAGATAGTACGATCATATTTTGAACAATTCAGTATTGTTAAGATGTTAATTCTCCTGAAATTTAGCCTATCAATTCAATACAATCCCAATCAATATCTTAGCAGGCTTTTTTATAGAAATTGACAAATTGATTCCAAATTTCTTTGGAAATACAGGACCTAAAATATCCAAAATAATTTTGAAAAATCAAGACTGGATGACTTACACTACCCAATTTAAAGACTAACTCTATTAGTAAGACCTACTTTTTAAGATTTATAATAATGTTTATTGCAGATGATTTTAATTTGTATTCTTCATACATTTCAGTTTTTCCAAGTTTCTATTTATTTATCTATTTATTTATTTTTACAGTAGGTCCTGTTGGTTATCTATTTTTAAATATAGCAGTGTGTACATGTCAATCCCAAACTTTGGTTTAAGGTGATGGAAATTAAAATATTGTAATTGTGATGGTGGATACACAACCATATACACTTCAAAATTCCTT
The DNA here is from genome assembly GCF_965194805.1 of Balaenoptera borealis. Lineage (NCBI taxonomy): Eukaryota > Metazoa > Chordata > Mammalia > Artiodactyla > Balaenopteridae > Balaenoptera > Balaenoptera borealis. Next base: position 23,694,106 of record NC_138863.1, read on the forward strand.
GAATTGTGTACTTAAAGTGAGTGGATTTTATTTAATGTAAATTATACCTCAATAAAACTGATTTTAAAAGTAAAAATCTATATGTACTATAACTCAGATTTCAGAGGCAACAGATACTTGAGGAAGATGGTTGGAAGTGCCCACGTAAAGCTATGATCATGTGAATGAGCCCTACTTTAGCTTATCAAGTCAGGAAATTGGCAACTCTAAAATGGTTCTCTCTTCCCAACCTCTCTTTTTATTTATCTTTTTCCCCATGAGTTCTCAAAGTATTAGTTGAAAAATAAATGACTTAAAGGCTTCAGCTATGTTCTGACAACATATTCCAGTTGGCATTTAACGTGGTGTTGTGGGAAGTGGGAAAGATACACTCCCACAATCAACACCCGGGCAAACCATTTATCTTTTGCTAGTGGAAATGATTAATTTCCATGCTGTTCTTTCTTATGTGAAATAACACTATATAGCCCTCTTAAAAGACTGCAACAGCACGACCAGCAATGTAAGAGAAATTGGTCAATGTAAGTTTTTCCACTTGAATTTTGTTTTTACACGTTTATTGGAGTATAATTGCTTTACAATGGTGTGTTAGTTTCTGCTTTATAACAAAGTGAATCAGCTATACATATACATATATCCCCATATCTCCTCCCTCTTGCATCTCCCTCCCACCCTCCCTATCCCACCCCTCTAGGTGGTCACAAAGCACCAAGCTGATCTCCCTGTGCTATGCGGCTGCTTCCCACTAGCTATCTATTTTACATTTGGTAGTGTATATATGTCCATGCCACTCTCTCACCCTGTCACATCTTACCCCTCCCCCTCCCCCTCCCCATATCCTCAGGTCCATTCTCTAGTAAGTCTGTGTCTTTATTCCTGTCTTGCCATTAGGTTCTTCATGACCTTTTTTTTTTTTTCCTTAGATTCCATATATATGTGTTAGCATACTGTATTTGTTTTTCTCTTTCTGACTTACTTCACTCTGTATGACAGACTCTTTTTTTTTTTTTTTTATTTTTTTTTTATTTTTTTTTTAACATCTTTATTGAAGTATAATTGCCTTACAATAGTGTGTTAGCTTCTGCTTTATAACAAAGTGAATCAGTTATACATATACAATATGTTCCCATTTCTCTTCCCTCTTGCATCTCCCTCCCTCCCACCCTCCCCATCCCACCCCTCTAGGTGGTCACAAAGCACCGAGCTGATCTCCCTGTGCTATGCGGCTGCTTCCCACTAGCTATCTATTTTACATTTGGTAGTGTATATATGTCCATGACACTCTCTTACCCTGTCACATCTCACCCCACCCCCTCCCCCTATCCTCAAGTCCATTCTCTAGTAGGTCTGTGTCTTTATTCCCGTCTTGCCACTAGGTTCTTCATGGCCTTTTTTTTTTTTCCTTAGATTCCGTATATATGTGTTAGCATACTGTATTTGTTTTTCTCTTTCTGACTTACTTCACTCTGTATGACAGACTCTAACTCCATCCACCTCATTACAAATACCTCCATTTCGTTTCTTTTTCTGGCTGAGTAATATTGCATTGTATATATGTGCCACATCTTCTTTATCCATTCATCCGATGATGGACACTTAGGTTGCTTCCATGTCCTGGCTATTGTAAATAGAGCTGCAATGAACATTATGGTATATGACTCTTTTTGAATTATGGTTTCCTCAGGGTATATGCCCAGAAGTGGGATGGCTGGGTCATATGGTAGTTCTATTTTTAGTCTTTTAAGGAACCTCCATACTGTTCTCCATAGTGGCTGTATCAGTTTACATTCCCACCAACAGTGCAAGAGGGTTCCCTTTTCTCCACACCCTCTCCAGCATTTATTGTTTGTAGATTTTTTGATGATGGCCACTCTGACTGCTGTGAGGTGATACCTCATTGTAGTTTTGATTTGCATTTCTCTAATGATTAGTGATGTTGAGCATCCTTTCATGTGTTTATTGGCAATCTATATATCTTCTTTGGAGAAATGTCTATTTAGGTCTTCTGCCCATTTTTGGATTGGGTTGTTTTTTTTTTTTTTGATACTGAGCTGCATGAGCTGCTTGTAAATTTTGGAGATTAGTCCTTTATCTGTTGCTTCTTCTGCAGATATTGTCTCCCATTCTGAGGGTTGTCATTTAATCTTGTTAAGGTTTCCTTTGCTTGCAAAAGCTTTTAAGTTTCATTAGGTCCCATTTGTTTATTTTTGATTTTATTTCCATTTCTCTAGGAGGCGGGTCAAAAAGGAACTTGCTGTGATTTATGTCATAGAGTGTTCTGCCTATGCTTTCTTCTAAGAGTTTTATAGTGTCTGGCCTTACATTTAGATCTTTAATCCATTTTGGGTTTATTTTTTTGTATGGTGTCAGGGAGTGTTCTAATTTCATACTTTTACATGTAGCTGTCCAATTTTCCCAGCACCACTTATTGAAGAGGCTGTCTTTTCTCCACTGTATATGCTTGCCTCCTTTATCAAAGATAAGGTGACCATATGTGCGTGGGTTTATCTCTGGGCTTTCTATCCTGTTCCATTGATCTATATTTCTGTTTTTGTGCCAGTACCATACTGTCTTGGTTACTGTAGCTTTGTAATATAGTCTGAAGTCAGGGAGCCTGATTCCTCCAGCTCCATTTTTCATTCTCAAGATTGCTTTGGCTATTCGGGGTCTTTTGTGTTTCCATACAAATTGTGAAATATTTTGTTCTAGTTCTGTGAAAAATGCCAGTGGTAGTTTGATAGGGATGGCATTGAATCTGTAGATTGCTTTGGGTAGTACAGTCATTTTCACAATGTTGATTCTTCCAATCCAAGAACATGGTATATCTCTCCATCTATTTGTATCATCTTTAATTTCTTTCATCAGTGTCTTATAATTTTCTGCATACAGGTCTTTTGTCTCCTTAGGTAGGTTTATTCCTAGATATTTTATTCTTTTTGTTGCAATGGTAAACGGGAGTGTTTTCTTAATTTCACTTTCAGATTTTTCGGCATTAGTGTATAGAAATGCAAGAGATTTCTGTGCATTAATTTTGTATCCTGCTACTTTACCAAATTCATTGATTAGCTCTAGTAGTTTTCTGGTAGCATCTTTAGGATTCTCTATGTATAGTATCATGTCATCTGCAAACAGTGACAGCTTTACTTCTTCTTTTCCAATTTGGATTCCTTTTATTTCTTTTTCTTCTCTGATTGCTGTGGCTAACACTTCCAAAACTATGTTGAATAATAGTGGTGAGAGTGGGCAACCTTGTCTTGTTCCTGATCTTAGTGGAAATGGTTTCAGTTTTTCACCATTGAGGACAATGTTGGCTGTGGGTTTGTCATATATGGCCTTTATTATGTTGAGGAAAGTTCCCTCTATGCCTCCTTTCTGCAGGGCTTTTATCATAAATCGGTGTTGAATTTTGTCAAAAGCTTTCTCTGCATCTATTGAGATGATCATATGGTTTTTCTCCTTCAATTTGTTAATATGGTGTATCACGTTGATTGATTTGCATATATTGAAGAATCTTTGCATTCCTGGGATAAACCCCACTTGATCATGGTGTATGATCCTTTTAATGTGCTGTTGGATTCTGTTTGCTAGTATTTTGTTGAGGATTTTTGCATCTATGTTCATCAGTGATATTGGCCTGTAGTTTTCATTCTTTGTGACATCTTTGTCTGGTTTTGGTATCAGGGTGATGGTGGCCTCGTAGAATGAGTTTGGGAGTGTTCCTCCCTCTGCAATATTTTGGAAGAGTTTGAGAAGTATAGGTGTTAGCTCTCCTCTAAATGTTTGATAGAATTCTCCTGTGAAGCCATCTGGTCCTGGGCTTTTGTTTGTTGGAAGATTTTTTATCACAGTCTCAATTTCAGTGCCTGTGATTGGTCTGTTTATATTTTCCATTTCCTCATGGTTCAGTCTAGGAAGGTTGTGCTTTTCTAAGAATTTGTCCATTTCTTCCAGGTTGTCCATTTTATTGGCATACAGTTGCTTGTAGTAACCTCTCATGATCCTTTGGATTTCTGCAGTGTCAGTTGTTACTTCTCCTTTTTCATTTCTAACTGTACTGATTTGAGTCTTCTCTCATTTTTTTCTTGATGAGTCTGGCTAATGGTTTATCAATTTTGTTTATCTTCTAAAAAAAAACAGCTTTTAATTTTATTGATCTTTGCTATCGTTTCCTTCATTTCTTTTTCATTTATTTCTGATCTGATCTTTATGATTCCTTTCCTTCTGCTAACTTTGGGGTTTTTTGTTCTTCTTTCTGTAATTGCTTTAGGTGTAAGGTTAGGTTGTTTATTTGAGATGTTCCTTGTTTCTTGAGGTAGGATTGTAGTACTATAAACTTCCCTCTTGGAACTGCTTTTGCTGCATCCCATAGGCTTTGGGTCGTCGTGTTTTCATTGTCATTTGTTTCTTGGTATTTTTTGATTTCCTCTTTGATTTTTTCAGTGATCTCTTGGTTATTAAGTAGTGTATTGTTTAGCCTCCATGTGTTTGTATTTTTTATAGATTTTTTCCTGTAATTGATATCTAGTCTCATAGCATTGTGGTCGGAAAAGATACTTGATATGATTTCAATTTTCTTAAATTTACCAAGGCTTGATTTGTGACGCAAGATAGGATCTATCCTAGAGTATGTTCCATGAGCACTTGAGAAGAAAGCATATTCTGTTGTTTTTGCATGGAATGTCCTATAAATATCAATTAAGTCCATCTTGTTTAATGTGTCATTTAAAGCTTGTGTTTCCTTATTTATTTTCATTTTGGATGATCTGTCCTTTGGTGAAATGGGGTGTTAAAGTCCCCTACTATGATTGTGTTACTGTTGATTTCCCCTTTTATGGCTATTAGCATTTGCCTTATGTATTGAGGTGCTCCTATGTTGGGTGCATAAATATTTACAATTGTTATTATCTTCTTGGATTGTCCCTTGATCATTATGAAGTGTCCTTCTTTGTGTCTTGTAATAGTCTTTATTTTGAAGTCTATTTTGTCTTATAGGAGAATTGCTACTCCAGCTTTCTTTTGCTTTCCATTTACATGGAATATCTTTTTCCATTCCCTCACTTTCAGTCTGTATGTGTCCCTAGGTCTGATGTGGGTCTCTTGTAGACAGCATATATACGGGTCTTGTTTTTGTATCCATTCAGCCAGTCTGTTTCTTTTGAAGGGAGCATTTAATCCATTTACATTTAAGGTAGTTATCGATATGTATGTTCCTATTACCTTTTTCTTAATTGTTTTGGGTTTGTTATTGTAGGTCTTTTCTTTCTCTTGTGTTTCCTGCCTAGAGAAGTTCCTTTAGCATTTGTTGTAAAGCTGGTTTGGTGGTGCTGAATTCTCTTACTTTTTGCTTGTCTGTAAAGGTTTTAATTTTTCCATTGAATCTGAATGAGATCCTTGCTGGGTAGAGTAATCTTGGTTGTAGCTTCTTCCCTTTCATCACTTTACATATGTCCCGCCACTCCCTTCTGGCTTGCAGAGTTTCTGCTGAAAGATCAGCTGTTAACCTTATGGGGACTCCCTTGCATGTTATTTGTTTTTTTACCCTTGCTGCTTTTAATATTTTTTCTTTGTATTTAACTTTGGTAGTTTGATTAATATGTGTCTTGGCGTGTTTCTCCTTGGATTTATCCTGTATGGGAAACTCTGCACTTCCTGGACTTGATTAGCTATTTCCTTTCCCATATTAGGGAAGTTTTCAACTATAATCTCTTCAAATATTTTCTCAGTCCCTTTCTTTTTCTCTTCTTCTGGGACCCCTATAATTCGAATGTTGGTGTGTTTAATGTTGTACCAGAGGTCTCTAAGATGTCCTGAATTCTTTTCATTGTTTTTTCTTTATCTGCTCTGCAGTAGTTATTTCCACTACTTTATCTTCCAGGTCACTTATCCATTCTTCTGCCTCATTTATTCTGCTACTGATTCCTTCTGGAGAATTTTTAATTTCATTTATTGTGTTGTTCATCATTGTTTGTTTGCTCTTTAGTTCTTCTAGTTCCCTGTTAAACGTTTCTTGTATTTTCTCCCTTCTATTTCCTAGATTTTGGATCATCTTTACTATCATTACTCTGAATTCTTTTTCAGGCAGACTGCCTATTTCCTCTTCATTTGTTTGGTCTGATGGGTTTTTACCTTGCTCCTTCATCTGCTGTGTGTTTCTCTGTCTTCTCATTTTGCTTAACTTACATGTTTGGGGTCTCCTTTTCGCAGGCTGCAGGTTCATAGTTCCTGTTGTTTTTGATGTCTGCCCCCCATGGCTAAGGTTGGTTCAGTGGGTTGTGTAGGCTTCCTGGTGGAGGGGACTAGTGCCTGTGTTCTGGTGGATGAGGCTGGATCTTGTCTTTCCGGTGCAGCCCAAGTTTTTAATGAAACAAACATGAACCCATGCATTTCGTGAAAATGTGGCTCCTTTCTTGACCATATAATTGAAGTAATGTGTGGCTCAAGTTTGTACTATCAATAGAATTGGGAAGTAAACGGGTCCATTAACATTATTCCTTTTCTTCCAGTTGTAACACACAATTCCAGGGTAAAATAGTAACTTCCAGCTAAGTGAGGCCTCTTTGGAGTAATGGCAGATTGTTATAGGCTTCTCTCCCCTCCCGTTCTCCCAGATGGTGATGCTGTGGGTGGCATCTCACATGCTATCTCCAGGCCTGGGTCTCTATCCTAGGTAACCTACTGAGGACATGTTGGCCTCACCCAGCATTTGGACCCCACTGGGGTCTCCCAGGAGCAAGGGGTAACTTCTAGGGTTTCTCCTAACCAGTCGGGATGGCCCTGAACTGACTCTGATCCACGTGAATTTTAAAATCCAGACACACAGGTCAGTTTGAAGTAGAATTGATGTAAAGTTTAAACTGGATCACTGTCCTCAAAAGATGTTATCAACGTACAGTAGTAAACTCCCATACCAAAATAAATATTTAAAAAAAATTTTTACCAGTAATAAATGATACTTCATCCATAGGCTTTTCAGATTTTCATCCCAACATTTCTTGTAAAAGAAAATTAATTTTAACTCTTTCAATAATATAATTAAGATCATTATGGTAGAGTCAAGAAAAGTATTCTTCACTTTAATAAGAAATTTTAACTCAATACCAGACTTAGAGAACATGATGATTTATGAGCTTCTATAGACCATTGTTTTTCAACTTCAGTACATAAGCAACTACCTGGCAGGCTTGTTAAACATGGGGAGATCAGAGTACCTCTCTCAGAAATTCTAGGTCCTAGCATGATGCCCAAGAATCTGCATTTTAAGAGCACTCCAGGTAATTCTAACATAAGGTAGCATGCAGTTCATATTTTGAGAAACACTGCAAATGGTTACACTAAAACATATTTGAATATAGGTAGGGAATGTTGTATTATAACAGACAAATACATAGCAGATTACAGTAGAATAGAGGAAATATTTAGTTTTACATTTCCACAAATTCCCTTGTCTTACAAATATGTGATTCCTTTTTTGGTGGCTAATCTTTACTAACATGTCATGCTCCTATTTATCTAAATAGAGAGTTATGGCACACCCTTCCAGAGCCATAGCATACCAACATTAAAAGTGATACTGTCTGTTGCTGTCTAAACATGATGAAATGAAAAGCTACATCTGTCTCTACTCTTTAAAACTCCACTAAAATTACAGTAGACGTTTATAGAAGTATAAATGCATTAAGATCAAAGACAATGGGAAAGGACAGAATAGCAGCAAGAGGAAGATGGAAAAAAGATAGAGGGAGGAGTGGTAATAGACTTCACAAAACAGAAGACTCGGGAACTTATAGTGATTATAGAAAGGAATAAAGGATGAGTAGCAAAGCCATTTGGCCCTAGAGAATCCTGAAAAGTCTCTGGACTTGGAAGAAACATGGCTGTTGATGGTAGGGATGAAACTCTGGATTGAATATAAAAGGATTTCAAAATCTGAATACAAAACAGGCCACAGAGCCACTCTCACTACAGCCAACCAACTACAGGAAAATAACATTTATTCTCTGGAGATATTGAATTGGAAAGGTTCTAGCTTAGAGACTCCAGGAAAAGTAGAGAGTAGGGGGAAAACAAAGGACTTAAAGCAGGGACAGTATGTAAAAGACTACAGTTGAAAATTTATATTCCTGGCCCCATATCTTGCCTTACTTCCGGAATACTAATATCTAGCTTCATATCCCCCCCCACCCCCAGGGCTGGAAATTGGAGGTATCTTCTCTAAGGGAATTGAGAGGTCCTAGAGAAAAGACATATATTTATATTTGGGGGTCTGACAATGAAAAGGTTGCTTCATTACCTGGTCACTCTACAGTAGTTCACCAGTAGTTCACAAACCTCACCTGTGTTTCCTGAACTTCCAATTAGCTTTTTAGTTCCTTACTGTTAAATATAAATGGACAATAAATATTCAGGCACCAGACATTTAAGGAAAGCCTCCAATACAGACACCAATGTAAAAAAGAAAAAAAGCGAGAGAAGACAATATAAAAAGAACTTTTTTAAAAAGAAAAAATTATGCTCAGATAAATGTTATTGTACCCATGAAAAAACAGAACACTATTTTTAAGAAAAAGGAAAGAGGTCAGAGAAATTTATATTTGCCAGAAAATATTTCACAGAAAGATTCAAAGAAAAAGGTGAGGAATTTTTCTAAAAGTAAACAGGGTAAAAGGATAATTAATATGAGGGAAAAAAGAAATTTCAAGACTCAATCCAGAAGGTCTAACATCAAACTAATAGAAATTCCAAAAAGAGAGGACAGAGAAATAGATTATGTTTAGATGGGGGTGGGGTGAGGGGAAGACTATTTCATTAAGTGCCCTTTAGGGCTATTTGATTTTTTTTTTTTTCAAGTATGGGCATAGTAACTATGGTAAAAAGAAAAATAATTATTAAAGGAAATAAGAAAAGGACTAAGAATGCTAAGGCAAACTAAATCAACATATCATAATTTTAGAATTTGGGGAAAAATTGTTACCTAACAGCAGCAACAAAACTATTATTTTATATCATGGGGAAATTTCAAGATATATTGTTCAGTAAAATAAGCAGATTGTAAAATACAGCATCTAAAATGACCCAATTTCATAACAAAATATATCTTTGCATGCATAGAAAAAATACATGATATAAAAATTTTAAAGATACTTATCTCTAAATGATGTAAGTATAAATAATTTTTGGTGAATTTTAAAATTTTCTATATGGATGCATTGCTTTTAAAGTTAGTAAAAGATTCAGGGAAAACCAGTGAAAGGAAGATATTTAAAGAGTTAGGAAATGATGTCATTCATGAAAACACCACTTATTAGTTCTTGCTGTGAATAAATCACCATGCTAAACTCTTTGGAGGTTACAAAGATATATAAGACATTATTTCAGTCTCTCAAGAAGCTCATAATCTAACATGGGAGATCAAAATGAATGTATACATACAGTTGATTTTTGAACAACACAGGGGTTAGGGGCACCAACACCCCCTCCCTTGCAGTGGAAAATCCACATATAACTTCACAGTCAGCCCTCCACATCCACGGTTCCACATTTGTGGATTCAACCGACTGCAGATCATGCAGTACTGTAGTATGTATTTGTCAAAAAAAATTCACATTATAAGTGGATCCATGCAGTACAAACCCAAGTTGTTCATGGGTCAGATGTAATCACAAATAACTCAAGAGACAGAATGTTACAAGTTTCCTAAGTGTGAGGACCAATACAGTTACAGTTCTTTAGTAGGAAAGATCGCTTTTGGATGGAACATGGTTAGGGAGATTGGAAGGATGCGTAGGATTTCAAGAGGCAGAAATTGTGTGAAGCCATTCCAGAAAGAACTAAGACTCAGAAGTATAAAAGCGGAAGGTAATCCTGGCTGAATCCTGGGGTAGAAGATGGGATGTATCCCTTGGGACCAGACAGTGTAGGATGCTGAATGCATCCTACAGGGATTTGAACTTTGTTCAGTAGAAGTGAAAAGTCACTGAAGGTTGTTGAGGAGGGGAGTAAAATCATTACACAAGGGAAGAGAACACCTGGTTTGAAGTATACTAAGCTTGCCCAGGTTCATGATAATGAACACTTGAACTAGGAAATTGGTTTTGGGAGTGAGAAGGAGGGATAAACTTGAGCAATTATTTGGATGTGAGAAATGAGGTAGGAGGCAACAATAGTGGTTGCCTTGTCACAAGTCTGGTTTATTAAAACAGTGCTAACACACAAAAGAGAAGTCAGAATAAAGAATTAGTTTTGTAGAGGAAGATAATTTTGGATATGTTGAATTTTAGATTTTAGATTTCAGAGGAATATGCATAACGCAATACTCCAAAGGCATTTGGAAGTATGAGGTTGAAGTACAGTCATTCAGCAAATACATATTGAGTACCTCCTATGTTTAATAACTACAGTAAGCGCTATCAATTCCAAATTGAGTAAAACATGACCTCTGTCCTCATGACAGAGCTCGTTGTTTGGACGAGGGAAACAGATCAGATGGATAATTACAATGCAATTATCATAAGTAATGCATCAACAGAATATGGACAGAGTGCTGTGAGAGCACAGAGGGGGGAAACTGTGTCCTTGGGTTCACCATGATCACTTTTAAAATGTTTGTAGCAAATAGGAGCTTCCAAACATGGGAAATTATTCCAGGCATGATTTGGACATTTCATAGAAATGAGGGCTTAATCTAGAGGGAAAAGAAGGAGACTACTGTACTGAGAGCAAAACCTGGAGGTACATATATATTTACCAGGTAGGAAAAGATTGAGAAGCCGGGGAGTGAGGATGCAGAATCTGATCCCAGAAGCTAAAACAGGAGATTCAAGACTCCTGAAAGTTTGATAGTGACAAGGAATTAGGAACATTTTGGACTGATTAAAGTCTACCGGATTTAGCACTTCAGAGACTATTGATGACTTTTTTTAAATGTTTTTTTTTTTTTTTAACCCTCAATGTAGAACTTTATTAGGGGAGGGGTGATAGAAGGTCCCTGTGTTGAAGGTATTACATCATGGAGACCCGGAGCCTGGAAAAGATGGCACTGGGGAGTTAAAGGAGCTTTGAGGAGAGGTAGCAGAATGAAGGTGTTTCAGATAGTGAGTGTGTAAATAATAACATTTGTAAAAAGAAAAGTAGCAAAAACTGGTCCTTTTCTGTGAATACATATACATATGTTATACATATTAACTCATATAGTTGATACAGTTAAACTCATCATATATAGGGAATAAATATAAACAATATTTTCATGACCTTGATTTTTAGGAAAAATGGATGTCCATTAAAATTATTGTGGTATTGTGGTAATCATTTCATGACATATGTAAGTCAAATCATTCTGCTGTACCCTTTAAACTTATACAGTGCTCTATGTCAATTATATCTCAATAAAACTGGAGGGAAAAAAAAAGAAATATCAAAGAACTGACAGGAAATGGTCTTGCAGGGATAGTAGAGCCATTGGATTTGGAAGGGACTGTTGATGATGCTTGAAAATAATTTTCAGAAGAGTAGCAAGGGCATGATCTAGAATTCGAAGGAGCTAAGAACTTGAGAGTAAATAGAAAGAGATGACGACGACAGTTCCCGGAAACACTGTCTCTCCTCCCCCCTCCCCCCCATCCCCATTATCTGACGAACTTCTACTTTTTCTTTAGTTATCAGCCTAAATGTTCATACCTCGGGCAGACCTTCCTGTCCAACCTTCTCACACTAAACTGGGGTCCCCATGTTATACTAGCTTACCATTCTTTAGCTCTGTAGAATTTACAATTTGTAATGTATTGCTTGTATATTTCTTAAATGTCTGTCTTCCTCAACAGACTGTTGGCTGCATGAGGATAGGTACCATGAGAATTTGCTCTCCACTTTACATTCCAGCCTTGTCCCAGTGTTGGTACCTAGTAGGCTCTCAATAAAGATGCATTAAATGAGACATGTAGAAGGGTAAGGTGGAACACTTCCAGAACAAATTTCTTAGACATAGAATAGTTATGAGAGGTCAGAGTCCAGCATGTCACCCAGTATGTGGATTGCTGGAATAGAATACAGATGAAGATTTGGGGAAATTGAGGTTATACTTTTAGAGCAATTTACTCAAATATCTGTTATACTCACAGAGAACAAGGATGGGATGAAGAGAGGAAAGAGTGACATTTTAAACCAACAGATGACAAAATGGGAGAGGCTGAAGTAAAGCAGATGGGATTGAATTCTAAAATGAGGGCAGTAAAAAGTATCCTGTCTTTTCTTCCTTATCTGGGGAGTTGGGAGTTTATAGCAGGTTGTGAGCCAAGGGGAGTGGACAAGAACTATATTTTAATTAAGTTAAAAAGGTGTCAATTGCTTAGAGAAATAAGGGGAAGAAGTATAGGAGGATATTATGTTCACAATAAAACATAGGTATCACAGGACACAATGCAACAGGACTTAAGAAGGGGAAGACAGAGACGATGGAACTAGTTTATAGTGGGCTGTTAACTACAGTGCATATGCTTAACAAGTATTAATTGCTTTATAGACTTGTTGAGAGAACATTCATAAAAGGGTTTTTGTCATATGTAGCCCCATATTTGGAATGCAATTATATATATATTTATACTATTTACATTAATATTTTTGACTAAAAAAAATATTTTCTTGTATTTTTTATGCTCTCACACAGTGCTATAAGAGTCCTCACAATATAAAAAGCTACCTGGTTTTTACTTCCCAGAAATTCTTGGTTCTGAAAAATAGAAGTTACTTTTCCTAGTATTTTTAGAAATGACTGATCCTGCCTTAGATAGCTTTTGTTTTTTAAGACGGTTTACAAAAATATTGCGATTATCAAATAACTGATTTGAATTTATATGCACCTCAAATACAATCTAAAGGTTTGTTTTTCTTTAATTAATGTAGTGAAATTTTTATGCAGGTGTGAATACCTTGTCTTGTTAAAGTATTTCAATTTCATTTATGACCATTATCCTAGCATGGGTTTGTAAGGGACCTGGAGTTGTGGATGCTATCTTTGACCATGAAAAAGAGTTGTCTATTTGTCCTCTAGGCAAAATAAAATGATTCCTAAGGGAGTCAAATGAGAGCAGCTGACCTGATTCAAAATGTGCTTAACTGAGGGCTTTGGCAACAGACCACCTGATGCTTTATGGTTTTCTGTATCCATTCAACACTAAGAATCAAAGTGCTCTGTGATACCCTTGTGAATAGTCTTACATTAAAACACACCTCTTTCCCTAAATGTTTTTTTCCCTTCTTAATTTTTTAAAGTTTTTTTTTTTAATGTGAGCATTGAAGTATTTTACCAGGTATAATGAGATGTGGCTATTAGAAAATAATTCATTTCCTGAATGTGAAATATGTAATTAAGTATCACTCTCCTTGTATAACTAAATATGTTAGGGCTTTGGTGGTTATTGTTAATAATCCTGACTCAAAGCACCTAGTAGGTTAATTCTTGGTAATATAAGAACAGTGCTGACTGACGTGGGAGAATAGGCTGATCTGCCGCAAAGTTTTGCATGTGTGAATAGTTATTACCAAGGTGGAAAGAAAAGAGAAACTCTCTGCTTTTATCTGTGCTTTTTCTCATCACCTGAATTCTTTCTAGTCTTCTTGGTACCCATGAATAATCTTTTCATTAGACAATGACATTTCAAGTTGTTGGATTTTAGTTTCCTTCAGTAAAATTCTCTATTCTTAGCCCCCTCCCAATAAATAAAAATAATTCTCATCATGTATCTAGGACACTCCTGATTTGTCTTTTGAATGAGTCAGAGCTGAGAGAACTGTGTAAGAGTAAATGTTAGTGTTAAGAGTCAGATAATTTGAAGATCAGTCATCAGCCTCTCATGATCTAGGAGACAGTCAGAGCATGATTTTGATTCATTATTTCCCCTATCACCAAAGGTACGATCTGCCTTTTCTTGCTGTCTTTTAATCTTGGTAGAAGTCTATTATCTTTAATTGCCTCAACTGGAGTGTGGTGGAGGAAGAGATTTAAGTCTGAAAAGCATATAAATGCTTCCTCCAGACTATCAAAAGTTAGCTGGTAATTTTGCTTTGGATGAGACTTGACAGCACACTAACCTTGAGTTCTCTTCACAGTGGGTAAACCTCACAAGTGCAACTACTGTGGACGAAGCTACAAGCAGCGCAGTTCACTGGAGGAGCACAAGGAACGCTGCCACAACTATCTCCAGAATGTCAGCATGGAGGCTGCCGGGCAGGTCATGAGTCACCATGGTGGGTAGCAACGGCATTCACCATTTTCATTCTCCCCTGTTTTCGTCGTTTTTTATGGGTTAAATAGTTCTCTCTACCCTTCAGCATGAAGGTAACATTATAGTCTATTTTAGAGCAATTTCAGGTCACACTCACTTTGTATGGGATTATCTTAAGTACTTGAAATGAGTTGAGCTTTGGGACACTTTGCAAACAAGCTGTATTGAGTTTTTGTGATACACCCAAATTGTTTCTGATAGCGTGTGTTTGAATTGCCATCAATAATGGCGGCTGGCCTTGAATACACCAAAGTAAGGTACTCTTTACTCTTCTTTTACATTGGCTGCACCAAAGAGTTCGAGATGGTTTCACATAAGTCTATAGGTTTTTCTAAAAGGAGTAATTGGTTATTTGTGTATTTTCAGTTCTCTTAGGTAAGTGATCAGTGATATAATTGAAAATGTCTCCAATCTGTCTTGTGATTTATCTTGGAAGTTACTGATTTTGCTTTCTACAAGTATGGGGAACAATCTAGACCAAAATTAGGCGCCACTTCCCTCCACAAAAATAAAAACCCAAACAAAACATCCTGATCTCCTACAATAGCGGGTAGGAAAGCAGTCCCTAAGGTTTATCAATTAATAATTATCTATAACTAAAAAGTTAATGTTAGTAAATCATCCTTTTTAAGGAGAGTTATGAATTTTAATTCTTTAGATTTGGGGCATCTCTTTGGTCCTACTAATTATATTTTTATACTGATTGATTTTATTATTCATACAAATATATACAGAAATGTTAACTTACTGATACATTTATATCTTTCATTTTAAAAAGATTTGCCCAGTATTAAATAGTACATTTGGGAAATCCTGTAGTCACTTTTAAAATATAAATATCGGTTTTGTATTTATAGGCAGCTCAAGGATTATCTGTGAGGTTTTTGTTTGTTTTACATAGTATGCACTGTGGAACTATGTTTATTGGACAGCTAGTGATTACTTGTTGTTGAATTGGGAATCTTTTATTTTGTTTTCCTGAATAATTGAAGCATTTCTTTGTATTGAGGATAGGTTATATAATCTAAAGAATCAGATTTAATTCTGTCATTGTTGTGAGTTGAGTCTATTTGTTTTTATATTATTATTATTATCAACCAACATTTTAAAAAACCTGTCCATGTTTTAAGTCTTTGTAAATTTGGTACCGCAAGCTTGCATTGCTGGGGCTTATGACAGTAGTATAGGATCCAGAGCATCGAGGTTAAAATGGTGGACCTAGGAGTCCCAACAACTCTGATCTGGCTATGTGATGTCTGAGTTTGTCACTCATAGGCTTGGTGTGAATTAAAAGTGATTGGATGTGCCACAAAAAAAACCCCAAAAAAGTTCTTTTTACTATTTCAGGGCATTAAATATTAAGAAATAATAAATATTGCATCCCCTATGAAGTTATGTTACTTACCAGTGTTAACTTAGGCATTTGAGGTTTCATTTACTTACTGAGCACATGGTTTCTGTTCAAACTGCTGCTTTTAGAGGTGGCTTGAGGCAGGGTAGCTGATGGAGTCTTGGGGCATGCCAAAGTTTTCCAAAGACACCTTATGGCACTACTACTAGTTTTTCTGTATAATATTCTCTCATTGCAATTTTGGCATTTGACTGGATTATTAGTTTTATTAACTAATTTTTCCATTCACAGTTATTTATGAAACCGTGTTGCAAACACATGTGAATACGAAAAATAGAATCTCTCCTAAAAGACCTTATGTTGTTAGAGTGAGGTAAGGCATACATAAATATAGTCAACATGTAACTATCTGTTGAGAGATTAATCAGCTGTAGAATAAGTGGTGCCTAAAAATTTAAACAGGTATATTTTGGGGTAAAAAGACTTCTAAACAACTACAGCCTCAGCATCAACCCCCATTCCCCAGATCGCTTAGCCCTTGACAGGCGAAAGCCTTTACAGATGGCTCTGAAACTGGAAGAGTGAGGAAAGTGGGAAAGACACTCAGGTACTGGGTAGAGCAGGGGACAAAGCCAAGGTGGAGTGTGTGTGTGCATGGGAGGGGGCAGGTAGGTTTTGATATCATTTATAGACCCAAATATTTGTTCTTCAATAATGGATGGAGTTTTAACCACATAAGTTTATATTACTACTATTTCATGCTGTACTTTTTCTAGGTGTGGTGTAATAATAAATGGAAATTATCCTTAATCTCTGCTTCCTTTTGTTAACATGCTTAATAGAGAATTGACCCTATGAGGTAGGAGTTGATAAATGCCATGAGAGAGACAATATGGATAAAATGCTACTACAGTTCATCATTAACCTTGTCTCGCATACATGGCTTGGCATGTGACTCGTTTTTGACAGAGCCACAGGGAAATTCATATTTACACCTTCCCTCTCTTAGTATCCTGTTACATAGTATCTGTTATTCTGTCTTTTCTTTCAGAGTAGGTAGGAGGGTTGCCATCATTGTGGTCACCCGTTAGCTCTTTGAAATTAATTACTATTCTTTCTTTTTCATATCTGACATTGTTATATTTCCTAGCCTTTCTTTCCCAAAACATGTTCCCACGTTGGCTCCTTCTAGTGAGGAAGCATCTGAAGTCAAAGAGACTTTCTTTCACTTCATTCAGGAAACATATATCGAGGGCTTGCTATGTGCCAAGCTCTATGGAATGTTCTGGGAATATAAAGATAAATGGATACAGTTTTGTT
Source organism: Balaenoptera borealis (assembly GCF_965194805.1). NCBI lineage: Eukaryota > Metazoa > Chordata > Mammalia > Artiodactyla > Balaenopteridae > Balaenoptera > Balaenoptera borealis. Next base: position 23,711,053 of record NC_138863.1, read on the forward strand.
CTTATATTTGTAGTCTGGTAGGAAATACATAAAAGATCAATAAAATGAAGCAAATGCTCTAATAAAGGTGTATATACACTTCTCCAGAAGCACAGATGCAGAAGTGACCTAACTGACTGGAAAAGTCAAGGAAAAGCTTCTTAAATGAAGTGTTTGATCCATGCACGAGGATGAGAAAAATTGCCTAGATCTGACAGATTCACAGAAACTACACATTCCAGGGAGAAAAGTTTCCATAGGCTAAGACTTGGAGGTATAAAAGAACATTAACAAGTTTCTAGATGTAGAACATAGTTGGAGTTAAAGGGGTGGTAGGAAATGAGACTAAAACAGTAGGTTGTGATGCAACGATAGAGCTTTACATGCTAATCCAGTGTTTGAATTTCACTGGGGTAATCAAATTCCTGTCTTCTAAACAACAGTGTCACCAATGTAGAATAAAAGATAGATGCCTGACTGGAGTGTGAGGGGAGACTAGGCCTGAGAATGCCAAGGAAAAGATGAAGAGAAGCAGCAGGAGAAAAGGATGAAACACTGAAGACATATTTACAAGTTAGAATCGAAAGTCCTCAAGTTTGATGGAAAAGGAGGAAATTGATGACTTGTAGTTTTGGAAATAAAGATAATGATGAATTGGGTTTTATGGCAGATTATCTTATTTGAAAGTTATTTTATGCTCATTTTTCAAGTCTTCTCAGCTTCAAGTAAAAGCTTTAAAAAGCAAAGTATGTAATTAGCTTTTCCTCCTTGCCTGAAGACAAAAATGAAAGTGTGACCCAGAGAGACAGCCAACTTTAAAGCAAGAATATATATTCTTATGTTTATGTTTTGAATTATTTGGTAAAGGGAATTTCTTTATTGCAAGGATGGAGACATAATTGGGAACCTATAAACTTCCTAGTAAGCTTGTTCAACCTATTTCCAATGGGTGACAACATTTCCTTCATTAAGGTGTTTAGTGAACATCCACTGACTATTACATTTGTCTCACATCATAAAGGGTACTAAAGACACAGAGTCAAATAAAATGCAGTCCCTACCTAAGGTCACTTACCAGCTATTGGAAGAAATAGACCAGTAAACCAACAGTTACAGCATTGAGTGATAAGCATCAGATGATAGGCACAGAGGACAGATATCTAAATCACAGTGGGTGTGCAAGAGGAATTTCTAGGGAAAATTTTGTTTGAGTGGGGTTTTGAAAGGCAGAATAGCCAGCTAAATAAATGGAAAAGGGTGTTTCATGTGGAGAGAACAGCATGTGTGAAGAAATAGAAGTCTAAAAGAGCATGGTGGGTTAAGGACCTACAAGTACTTACGTATAACTAGAGCCCAGTTGGTAAAGGCAAGAGAAATTGGAAGGTGATAAGGCCTGAAAGAGAGGCAATGAACAGGGCATCAAAAACCTGTTGTGCTAGGCAAAGAATTTTGTACTTCACCCTAAAAAGTATTATTACATTTACATTTTATTGCTAGAAATGTGGGAGATAGATCAGAAGAGTCAAGATAGGGCCAAGTAGTCCATTGCAACAGTCTCCTGATTGGTTGAGTTGGGCTTAGTAGCCAGCAAAATGCAGAACAGTTATTTAATTGAGAGCAACTATAGATGTAGAATCTAAGACGCATAGTACCTCTATGCGTATATATAAGGAGAGGTGATAGGGAGGAGGGGCAGAAGACTGGGTGAAAGGGAAGAAATCTAGGATTTTCCCAACGTGTCTAGCATGGATGACCAGGTAGATAGTAGTGTCATTCACTGAGATGGAAATTAGGAAAAGAAGAGAAAGTTTGGGGAGGGAAATAGAGATTTCAGTTTTTGAACACATTATCTTCTAGGCACCTGTGAGAGACAGCCAAGTGAAACTATCTAGAAGGAAGTTGAATATATAGATCTCGAGCTCTTGAGAGAAGTCTCAGTAGGCAATAAAGATGTGGGAGCCATCACTATATAGGTAGTAGTCTAAAGTAAGAGATTTTATAAGGTTATATGGGTATAACCTTATATAGAGCATAGAGTGAGACATCTAGAAGACCAAGAACACATTAGGAAGGGGAAAAAAAGAGCAACGAAGCTGAGTAAGACCAGAGGATGGGAAAATGGAAAGAGTGATTTCAAGTATGGGCACTGCCCTGTGTTGTCAAGAATATAATTTAGATAAAAGTTCTTTTATGTTCTACAACATGGAGAAAATTTGTGACAAAATAGAAGACATCTGTTTTGTTTGCCTGTCATACATGTCATACATGCCCTCATCCTCCTATAGTTAACAAGACTTCTGTTTTCCTTTAGAGAGCTGTCCTCTCTAATCGGCTGAAGCCACGGCAGGACTGTCAGTCTAGGTGCCCTGCCCTCTTCTGGTGGGGGGTGGACATGTGACCTAATCTAGGTCCCTCAGACTGTGTCTTCTTGGAATTTGAAATTTGAGTGGATTGTTTGGCAAAATAGCTATGTTGGGAACACTTGTATGGTTCTATCTTTATGATTAATCAGTGTGGTGAGATAATGAAATAATGCAGGGATAAATATTTTTATCCTGGTTATAACTTCAAAAATAAGGAAGATATTTGGTTATGAAGTTTGTTCTAAGAAGTGAAGTTTGCATATTGGTATTTTCTTAGCCTAGCTGAATGTCTCACAATGCGATTAATGCATTATTGAGTTAACTAGACAACTTGTTTTGTGTTTCAAGCAATGTATATCTAGAAACACTTTGATGAGTTGCACCCAGATACATGAAAGCAAATAATTTAGATTAGTTATGTAATATATAAAATGTATCAGATCTTTTCTCAGTGGAGACCTTAAAAATATTTCAAACTTGTTTATACAAAGTCAACACTCAAATAGTGGCTAAGAGCCCAGGCTCTGGAGTCACACCACCTGGGTTCTACTCATATATTCCCTGTTAACTAGATATAAACACTGAGAAAATACTTCAGTAAAAAAAATTGAAAAAAAAATGCATTGTAAATCAACTATACTTCAATTTTAAAAAAAGCACGCTGAGAAAATTATATCTTTGGGTCTTTGTTTCCCCATCTGTATAATAGAGATGGTAATTGTACCTATCTCAGCAGGTTGTTGAAAGTATTAAATAAATTATCAGATGGAAAGCCTTAAAACAGTACTTAGCACACAGGGTGAGTCTGTTGTTGTTATTATTACTGCTGATATGGTAGAAACAAGACTAATAATTGATATGTAAAGGACTGTTGGTTGTGAAGGAGAAGTTAGATCAGAGCTCTGCCAAAGTCATTGTTTTCAGTTCATATGAGCTTCATTGAACTTGGGACAAATCACCTGAATTGAGGTGGATGTGGTGTGGGACAGTTCCCACACCCAGGTTTCGTTTTGAGTGTTAAATGTGTGCAAATATGAAAATTCAAGGTGAGACTTAGAGCAAAACTGCCAAGTTTTAGACTATTCATTTCAAAACTAATTAGTATATTCAATTTGGGGGCAAACCCTGTTAACCAGTTTTGCTGTTTTTTAGCAAGATTGACAACAACAAACTTTTTTTTTCTTTCCTTCTTTCGTTTCGGATCTTGGTTCATGACATATTTTCATCTTTGGTCCATTCATGGCCAGTTTTTCAGTTATATAGTTATTTTTTAATAATGTAGTAAGTGCCTGTGAATTCAACACCTAAAACAAAAGTTAAAATTTTGACAATAATCTGTATCTAATTGCATGGCTCCCCTCCACATCACCACCACATCGCCATTCCATCCTCCTGGCCACCTTATTTGAATTCTGTGGTCATTCTTTCTTTGCTTTTCTTTTTAAGTTTTTTTTTTTTTTCTTATTTTAGTCGTTGCTAAGAGAGGACATAATGTTGTGTGTAATATCTGGGGACATCTTTTTGCAGTTGTATATCATGAATTATATCCGTATAGAAAGTGACCTATGTGTTTCTTTGTTTCTAAGTCTCCTCTTGAAATTTTTTTCCAAATTAACATCCAATAATTACAGAATCCCTTGCCATTAAAACAGAGATTGAAGATTGAATTTTTCTGGCCCATCCACCTGGCTATACTAGGTTAACCCAAAACTTAGGTTGAATATCGATGTCTTTAAACATGCTTGAATTACAAAAACATGTTCTGATGCCATTTTTCATTTCTTCAAAATCAGCAACCTGTATTGGTTATTAAATAGGTCACCTGAATTGTGCATTGGATTTTCTTAACTTTCATCTCTTGCTTTCTCACTCTTAGTGTCTGCCCTTATAAAGGATAATACATTGTGTTTCACACAGTGGGGCTATCCCTTTACAAACGAAAGGAGCAGAATAAATCATTTTACAGTGCATGATGAACAAGTAAAGATATCCTAAGATATGAAACCTTTAGATTTCCAAACAGTGCTGACACAAGTACAACTGGAGAAAGCAACAGTCATCAAGAAATAATAAGTTATGGTCCTTCCTGTGAATATTGGTTTTAATCAACTGATCTGGTCTGTCTCTGATATTACTCTATCTTTACTTAAATGTCCTTTGACAGTATTTTTATTCAAAAACAACTTTTATAAGTTCTGTGTCTACACCATAAATGTCAATATGTAATGTCAATATCTATGAACTAATATATTAGCCCACAGCAACTTAGACAAATGGGATAAAGAGGGAGCAGCACTGGAGAGTTTACGTCAAATGAATTAGAGCAGTAGTTTAGTAAACAAATACGCCAGTTTAGAAATGGATTCTTTTGTCCTGCTGAAGAGCTCTTTTTAAAATAAATTACAATCATAAAGCCATCACCGTTTACTGTGCATGGACATGTTTAGAACGGGATCTCCTTCATGAAGACTGCTTTGTGCAGGTATGTAGCTACTGCCAATAGGGCTCACAGCTCACTCAGCTCATCAAATAGAAAATCTGTTACAGGAAAATACATGGGTGAAAAAAAACTGATTAAATATTATACTGCTCTTCTGTGTGTCTGTGTAAGGTTTCCTCCAAAACAAATCGACTTACTTAAATTGTTTTAGAAAAATAAACTCCAGAAGCCTTGAGAACAGTGCAGTCTTAAAGTAGTATTGATTTTACTCAATGTTAAAAACACTTTCAGAGGACTAAGATGAGACACAAGAAGAACATGTTGGCCACCAATAGTGGCAACAGTTTATGTCATTGATCTGAGAGAGACTCGGATAAAAACAAATCCTCTGTGTGTGTGTGTGTGTGAGTATACACACACTAGTGTTAAAAGTATACTTTAACACTAGAGGTTATTCTTTCTGCTTAACTTTTATCCAAGCATACTAGCTTATGTTTGTATAACACATATTGAGATGGCAAGTCCAGCTTTGTATCTTTTTAAATGTTGAAGCAATTATCAGATTACATTTTTTGTATGGTTTTATATAGTACCTCCTATGGAAGATTGTAAGGAACAAGAGCCTATTATGGACAACAATATTTCTCTGGTGCCTTTTGAGAGACCTGCTGTCATAGAGAAGCTCACAGGGAATATGGGAAAACGTAAAAGCTCCACTCCACAAAAGTTTGTGGGTAAGCATTACAAAGGGTTTTATTTCTGTAAAAATTGATTTTAATGAGCAAAGGCATGTTCCCATGTGCTAGAAATATATATTGGTGTATTTCAGTTCATGAAGTAAATGCCCATCTCTTTACTCCATTATGCCACTCCGTGTGTACCGCATTTACACACACACACACACACACTACACACCCTTAGGCATATGGGCCTAAGAAAGAGAAATGAAGGAAAGAGTGACAGTAATCAACTGCTTTCTCAAAATGAAATATTACATAAAGTGAAATAACAAATAACAATACTTAAGGGAAATGATGTAGCCTACTAGCCAGTTTTGTAATCTTTTTAAATTTGCATTAGCGCCAGGTTTTTAAGCTGTTTTCTTTACACAATGTTAATGCTTTTAGTATTTAATCTAGAATGAAAAGAAATCTTTTTTTTTAATTCTGCATTAAAATACATAATGCAGCAGCCTACATTCAAGATGTTTCATATTTGGATCTATAGTTCATATTTTGATCTTTGTTTTCATGTAGCCTACAGTTTTGAACTGAAAAGATTAAATGTGATGTGTTAGACTTTCCTTTTTCATTTCCAAGCCCTCAGATATTCTTTGATACAGTATACAGAATGATGCCAACTCTAATTGTAAGTTGTAAAGTATCTCTGAGGATACAGAAGCATCTAGTTTTTTTTAAAAAAAAACTGAATGAATAACAGATTCAATATAAAGAATTATCACTATATATGTAATATATATTCTTATAGACTTACATAGAGTAAAAATTAGAAGAGATAAAAATAAACAGATTCTCACATTCTAGTGTCAAAACGCATTATAGAACATCCTTGTGAGGGTTGAGTAGTGACTGAGAGAAAATCTTTTCTTTGGTTATTTCAGGGAGGAAAGGGTGATACAATTCTCCTACTCCAGTAAACACTTAGAGAAGATTTCTTTTCAATCTAAAATTAAAGAACTAACAAATCACCAAAATATCACTTTAAGACAAGCTGGAGAGATTAACTGACAAAGTTCATTGAAGGAATGCTGAAGGGTAGCCCCAAGGATCATAGTTTATTTATACTAGGTCAGTTTAAAACTAGCCCCTGAGAGTATACTCAGATCTGCCTTGGGCCCTAAGTTACTTTTATTTCTCTGTGTCTCTTTCTTCCTGTTTATAAATAACTTTTTAAAAATGTCATTCATCTATTTTTAAAATTAATTTGATGGATGTCCATTAAATATCTATGTCTCAACTAGAGACTAGTATAGTTGGAAAAATATGAAATTTATTGCTATTTTCTGAATTTACTTAGGTCTGCTCTTTGTAATATTTTCATGTTTCCCTTGACTTAGAGATGCTACTCTCAATTTGATTTGATTACATTCCTTAGAAAAGGATAGATGTTTTAAAATTACATTTTGATTCTAAAATAAGGACATTAGATTTTTATTAGAATTTGATGGTATTTTTTCTTTATTTGGATTCTATCCTAGTGGTAATACACAGTTGACCTTTGAACAACATAGGGGTTAGGGGCAGTGACCCTCATACAGTAGAAAATTTGCATATAATTTACAGTTGGCCCTCCTTATACACAGTTCCTCCATATCCACTATTCTGCATCCATGGATTCAACCAACCATGGATCATGTAGTACTATAGTATTTACTGTTGAAAAAGTCCTCCTATAAGTGGACCCGCGCAGTTCAAACCCACGTTGTTCAAGGGTCAACTGAATAACAAACAATTGCATAGTAACTGTTTTTATGATGTCTTTTGAAGTGAGAAATTTCATCATTCCACACTTATTGTAAATTTCTTTTTATCATGTCCCTCAGTTAAATATTGTTCTTGATTTCATCAAGCCCTCCAGGCCAGGAAAGATCCTTGAACTTTCTGTATATGTTTCCTCCTCTCTTTTCTTATTCAATATAGATTGTATGACTCTGTTGTCTTGTTGTCCTTCTATCTTTCTCCTAGTAAAACTCCACTCTCTAATGGAGCCAGTTGAGCCTCTTTTCCACATCTACATAGCTGCTAGTAATTTTAGAGAAAATCCCACAGCCTTATGAATTAGCATCACTGTAAATAAATGAGTAACTGATCTCAAATACCGGTTGTCGTTGTCTCATCCCTACTATATAGCAGCCTTCCTTTAATTCATCCTTGCATAGCTTTCTCTCCTACTCGCCACTTTGGGCATTTCGACCTTTCTCTACTCTCCCAAAACATGGTATCTCACTCCTTGGTGATATTACATCTAGATTCATAGGAAATAAAATCAGTTGAAATGATTTCAGTATAATTTCACTAATCCTGTAGGATCACGTGCATTCACATGAATACTTTCTTCTTTCATTGATGAAAGAAGCATCCTTCTTTCTGATTAATTCCTCTTCTTGCGCTCTGGAATTCTCCTATCCCAGCCCCCAGATAACTTACACTATTATTTTCCCCCTTTCTCACATATATTTTTAAGCTCTCCCTTCTACTGGCATTTTTCTTTTGGCATTCAATGTGATAAACTCTCATGATTAAAAAAAAATCTAACCCCAAACCCAGGTCTCTTTCCAGCTACCTACTTTCTCCTTCTCTTCAAGGATGTAGTTGTTGAAAGAGTTCTCTGTACTTGCTTTCTATAAGTTCTTTCTTTCTACTCATTCCCCAGTCTATACAACCTGGCTTTCTTCCTTGTGCTCTGCTGAAATTATTCTCACTGAGGTGTCCACTAGCTTCAGAGTGTCAAGTCCAGAGGAACCTTTTTAGACCATCTTAAACCTAGAGAGCATTTGCACTGCTGAATAGTTAATTCCTTTGGAAACACTCTCTTTCCTTGGTTTCTATGACATTGATCTCTCTTGCATTTCTTCCAGCTTCTCTGACTGCTCCTTCTCAGTCTTTTTTATGGATTTACCCCAACAGTTACGCAAATGGGACAACAGTACTAATGGAGGCCTCAATTCATATGCCTAAATATTTTAATATTATCAATCAGGCTTAAAAACTATTGTGTTCTAACCTCCTAATCTGGAAGACTGAGTTCAAATAAATATAGAATTCTCAGATTCCTAGGAGTTCCACATCAGACCTTGGAGGCATGAGCAGAACCACCACTCCCTGACCTGCAGCCAGGCCTCTCTTTTAAACCCACTCCTGATTCTTTCCAGTAGCAAAAAGGGGCCTCATGCACATATGTGTAGACTTTAGTCTGCACATCCAAGTTCTTTTCACATCGCACCCCACACACAGCACACAAAGAGTAGTGTATTGACCATTCTTCAGGCCTAAGAGTGTACATACCGGCAGCACAGTTGGTACTCAGGAGAATGGACCCTATGAAGAGGACTGTGCGACACTTGGTGCAAGCTCCCGGCCATTTGGAGAAGGAATTCTGGGGTCCTGGGTACCCAGAGTACGGTCTAGGGTGTAAGCTCCAGGTAAGCACATTCCCTTGTCCCTGTACATTCCTTATTCCATGAGGAGCAAGGCCCAGGGCTCTCTAAGCATGGGGCTCAAATCCCACTTGCCCTAGTTTATGGGCAGGCATAAAAATCTTGATGTTCTTCCAGGTTCTATTTTTGACCTTCTCTTTTTCACACTTTACCTATGCCTGGGTGATATCATCTATTCCCATGGCTTCAGAAGTTACTTTCGATCAACTGATGACTCTCATATCTATATCTCAAGCCCAGATCTCTCTCCTGAGTTTGAGACTATATCTCAGTACTTATTAGACATGACTTATTACTCATAGTATTCCCCAATCTGAATTCACCATCTTTTATCCCATTGCTATCCACTAAGTTCCCCAGTCTAGAAACCTGGGCTCCATACTTAACCTCTTTTTCTCATTCTCTGTGTCTAGATAATCACCAAGTTCTAGCAACATTTTCTAAAATTCTCTCCATTCCATCGAATTTTCTCCATTTCCACTGCCACTCTACTAGTTGAAGCCACCATGATCTCTACATCTCTACAGCAACAACTTCCTAAACCATCTTGCTAAATAAATATCTAGTTAAGTCACTTCCCTGTTTAACCCTTTCAGTTCTTACTGCTCTCAGGATAAAATTCAAATTCCTTAATTGTTGAATGAGGCTTATATTATCTGATGCCAACTTTCTCATCTATTTCCACTCTCAGCCATATGCAAAGTGTAAGTAATCCCTAGAATGCGTCATGCCCTCTAGCCTCTGAGCCTTCCTACCAGCTGCTCTAACCCCCACCATTCCTTTACTTAGCTAATATTTGTCATCACATTCTTCTCTCTGATGTCACTTTCTTCAAGAAGTTTTCTTTTACTATGAGTTATGTATTCCTCTTATTTGATCCCATGCCACATATCACACTGTATTATAAATGATCCCTAAATTGTTGTCACTCCCTCTAAACTGTAACCTTTTTGAGAATATAGATTAGGTTTGTCTAGCTTAACTTTTAAACTCTTGATGTTGCAATATTAATTGTATGCTACAAGATAATTACTCATCATATTTTTTCTTCCATTTTCATTACTCCGATCATTACCTTCATCTCATTTGGGGGACATTTCTTCAAACCTGTAATAATACTAGCCACATGAAAGTATTTTTCCAGAATACAGTTCTTTGGATCAGCATCACACGTTAGGCACCTACAACAACATACTAAACGTTTATAAGAACTTCACATATATTTTAAAGAAGCATTTATCTGTAAGATTTACCTATCAAAGTAACTAAGTATTAGTAGGAGAACACATTGTTTTAGTGGCAGAAGTTTTCAAAGATAAAATATTCTGTCCAAAGCTGGCAATATTTGAAGGAGAAAAATTTAAACTACTATTTCATGCACCAGACTCTTTTATAGTTAATATTAGATGTTATGTTGAAGTAAAATTAAATTAGTTGACGTAAATGTTAAAGGGAAAACTACAAATACCCTTCAGTCAAGAAAATGTATAGAAAACTAACAATGGGTATACATACATACCAGCACCATTGCACATGTGTCTAAATAAGAAAGGGGTGATGCAAAAATGAATAATTATCCATTTCAAGAAGCAAAACAATGAAACATAGTATTTTCCAAGCTTATAAGTAAGTGCTTTGGGAAATAGCCTATTTTTATATAGCCCTAAATTTCATTCAATTTATCAGACAATGTCAGCTTTTAACAGTATTTTAGTTGTGGCATTTTAAAATTTTCCAGAATGACATGTATTGGATCTATAATCTTTCTCTAATATAGCAGCTAAATCAACCAAATTAAGCCTACACAATTGTGAGATAACAAGTGTTATAACCAGATCACTCTCGCTTTTATGATCTTTGAGGTTTGGTCACTGATGTTTAAAGTATGCAAAAACAAGTATAATCTCTGACTTATTTTCACCTGGTATTTCTTCTTTCTCCTATAGTGGCTGAGCTCTAGACAAGTGGACATTTTAACAGAGAATGAAAATAAGATAACACACAATTATAACTTTCAGGCTAGATGCATTTTCATGGTGGCATTAGAACAAGTGCAAATGGCTTGTGAAATTTTTTATTACTAATCCTTTTTGTAGGTGAAGAGTATTTGTGAGTCTCAGCAGAATTAAAGAGCTTAAATACTTGATCTAAAGAATAAGAGATACCATATTATGGAAAATGGAAGTGATGAGTTAACTTTGTACTTTTATATTTTTAGTCCAACCACTTATTTTGTTGTGTTCTTTTTTACTTGTCTCCCCCTTTGTCTTTCAGGGGAAAAGCTCATGCGATTCAGCTACCCAGACATTCACTTTGATATGAACTTAACATATGAGAAGGAGGCTGAGCTGATGCAGTCTCATATGATGGACCAAGCCATCAACAATGCAATCACCTACCTTGGAGCTGAGGCCCTTCACCCTCTGATGCAGCACCCACCAAGCACAATCGCTGAGGTGGCCCCAGTTATAAGCTCAGCTTATTCTCAGGTCTATCATCCAAATAGGATAGAAAGACCCATTAGCAGGGAAACCTCCGATAGTCATGAAAACAACATGGATGGCCCTATCTCTCTCATCAGACCAAAGAGTCGACCCCAGGAAAGAGAGGCCTCTCCCAGCAATAGCTGCCTAGATTCTACTGACTCAGAAAGCAGCCATGATGACCACCAGTCCTACCAAGGAAACCCAGCCTTAAATCCCAAGAGGAAACAAAGCCCAGCTTACATGAAGGAGGATGTCAAGGCTTTGGATACCACCAAGGCTCCTAAGGGCTCGCTGAAGGACATCTACAAGGTCTTTAATGGAGAAGGAGAACAGATTAGGGCCTTCAAGTGTGAGCACTGTCGAGTCCTTTTCCTAGACCATGTCATGTACACCATTCACATGGGTTGCCATGGCTACCGGGACCCACTGGAATGCAACATCTGTGGCTACAGAAGCCAGGACCGTTATGAGTTTTCATCACACATTGTTCGAGGGGAGCACACATTCCACTAGGCCTTTTCATTCCAAAGGGGACCCCTATGAAGTAATGAACTGCACATGAAGAAATACTGCACTTACAATCCCACCTTCTTCAGATGTTGACATACCTTTTTTTTTTTAATATTATTACTGTCATTAATTCTTATTTTGTGGACGCAGTGTCATTTGCTCTGCCTAATTACAATAAGGAAGAAACAGAAGAGAGAAGGGATGGGATATTGTTTCTTGACAACTTGGCTTGTTTATTTTATGGGAATTGAAGAGCAGTTCATTTCTGCCATGCATAGATGTTAAGGTATATCATGCTTTGAGAAAAACATAATCACTTGATTTGTAAAGATTCACCTAAGTATTCTAATTTGCCACTGATGTTCAGGATTATGATTGAAGGCAGGAAAGATTAGCGTTTTCTGGGTAGGACTTTCACAGTTTAAAATGGGATAAGTAATTTTACTGTTCAAAGAAGAATTTGTTTCAAAATGTAAACTGTTTCTTTTTCCCTCTAGAGATCATGGAACACAAACACATTATTTTCAGTGATAACTCCTTGGAAGACTTGTTGTTGTGGGTTCTATGTTTACCTCCCCATAAATTCCATAGAATTTATAATATGGTATGTTGTACACTGTACCATATAGCAAAACTTTTAAACTACAGGTAGTTAAGGACAGCTACAAATACATCTGAGGTCCTAGGATCTTATTTTTCTAAACTTAAGCACTGTTTTTCCATAGTTTTGATGACTGGCATTTTATAGACACCCTGGCAGCCTTACTTTTAACACCTTTAATGAATAGTATTTTTATCTAGTTTTCAGAATAACATATGGTCTAAGAGCGGCTAAGAGGCAGTCAATAGTTTCCAGAAGGGACCTCTGCTTTTCTTAAATTTGGGAAGTTTTCTTTTAAAGTTGTAATGGGATGGCAGCATAGTATATGTATCTCTTTCTAAAAGTATGCTTACGATTGTCACTTTATCAGCATTTAATCAGTGTTAACCAGTCAGCAGAAAAATATAATTAGGCTAACAGTAGGGGGAAAAAAAAGTCCACTCAGAAATCCCTTTTCTGGTATTTCTCTTTTCACTGGTTTTTCTCAAGCTGTGACCACCCAGTGTTTTGTCCATAGTCTGTTCATCTTTTACTCTTCTAGTGGAAGGTCTATAAAAATCTTGCCATAGGCTATTTCTTTCAAAATCTCCTCAGAGCAATTGCTAATTTGACCTGAATGTGGTAACTTGAACCCCATAAGATTATGGAACTAGGGCTATTTATTCTAGTATTTCTTCAATAATAATATTTACCACTTTTTGGTACAAGGAAAAGGGAACGTCTTTGTAACCGGTACATTAACTAGAGATAAGACAGAAAAACAAAACTTATTTTTACCTTTTTCTTGGAGTCCAGAATGTGACTGAACCTCCAAGCTTGTGTCCACATCCACATTTTTCTGTCTCAAAAACATGCAACTATTTATAAGTTCTTGTCAGAAATGAATCTCAATCCCTTACTGCAGAATTTTTCTTCTTTTAATTCATACATACGTTGCCATATTTCATGTACAGATTTTAATTTCTTTTATATGGGTGCGCCTCTGCTTTTTCTTTGCAGTCTTAACAGCACTAGAGGGGAGGAACTGAATGAAACTGATTAAATTCATCTTGGGGGGCACCCTTGGAGGGGGAACTTACTGCCTGTGTTTAGGGAGGACAGGCCTGACCATGACTGGATTATCTGATAACCATTTCTGAATACTAAAGTTACATTAAGCTGATAACCGCTGTAAAAAAAAATCATTACATGGGATGCTGAAACTGTGTTTCTTAATGATGCAAGAATGATGTGAGAATTAGCAAGACTAGAGAACTGTGGACAGATAGGCAGATCTGGCCCCAGTACTGTTCTTCACTCATTTTCTAGTTTACCATCTGCTTGCGTAAGCAGCTTCTAAGCACTGACACAGCTAGAGCTAGGCAAAAATGGTTACAACGCAACTCTCTTTTACTAGCCCTCTGTGGTAATTATTTCTGAAGAAATGTCTAAATTGTTCCTTTAACTCTGAGAGAAGGCACCAAAACAGAAATGCAAAATGTTTTAAAGAGAACGTCCACTGTCACTTTTCCTGCATGCTTTGGTACATTACCGCATTGTGAACATACAGTGTATTCAAAGGTGAAGCATGTCTTTGAGACTTCCTCACCCACCTGCCCCAACCACTCATAAATAATTGGAATTTAATTTTTTTTTTCCTTTTAGAGGAAGGTAAATAATTTAAGGTTAGTGATTTTGTGTTTTACTACAATTTAAGGAAATATTTGGATGGCAGTCAATATGTTCATAACTTTGGCTATGTGTGAGTTTCTGCTGGCATCATCTATGAATTTTTTTCCTGGTTACTATTTTTTATTTTCAGTGTATGAACAATCATGTACCTACCTGCCCTGGGATGAAACTGAATTTAGGTGGACCTACAGAGTTGTATAGTACCCCCATGAGGACAGTACTAATGCACTCTCCTTTTCTGATTTCATCTTTTTGAGAATCTTTTTTATTGAAAGGACTTAATACTTTTGAGAGTGTATTTGCTACAAGTGTGTACTTGTACTTTCTTAGCTTTATATAAGGAACAAAAAGAGGTAAAGATGGCTCAGGGTGTGGCAGGGACAAATGAGGACAAGATCAATTCAAATGTGTAGTTTAGACAGAATTTTTGTGGACACAGTGCTTCTGGGAAACCCTGGATGGCTATATTTGCATGCTTCTTCACGAAAGGAAATATGCAAGGTGGTAGCACCTAAAAATAGATATGAGAGTCAGACACCAAATAAATCAAGTTTTACATAACAGTTATATGCCCAGTTTATTTAGGTGAGATTTCCCATTACAGATTATTTGAGGGGCATGAAAATAGGTTAGCTTCTGTATTTTCCAGTTTGGCAAAAATTCATCACATTGCTTTGCCCTAATTTTGCCCAGAATTTTATCTCCAGCTCCTGTTAGAGAAATGTGTTGCCTCTCTCTGATAGTGGTCAATCACTTTTAAAAAGCCATTCTAATCTGGCTTGTTAAAATAGTGAAAGTGACCAGTAAGCAAATTGGAAGAGATTTTGAGTTGTTGAAACATGCCATTGAGAATTTTCTGGAGGGACAAAATGGGAGAACGAGAGACTAGGATTCAGATTTGGCTAAAAGTAGGGATTGTCTCTCCTACATACATACAAGCAGCTATATACATGCATCATAGTACACATACACACACATTCTTTTAAAGAAAATTCATGAAAAAAAGCAGAGTGATCAGATGTGTTTCCAGAGCCTATAGAGAGTTAAAATTATAGTTAATACCTGAGCAACTTAGTAGGTTTACTTTACCAGATTATACTGAGAAATATTAAAGTTACTAGTGTGTCTTTAGGACTAGTTGCAACTATTCAACTTAAACCTTGAGGCTTTACTGTGTACTTACAGAACAAATCAAAACAAATCAAATCAAAAATAAAAAAAGCTTTAAGTTGATTTGATATAACCTCCAAAGTGAAAGAAACACAAATTACTTTTGAATAGGAAGATACAGAAAAGAAAAATTTTCAACTTTTACTTGTTGACAAATGGAGAAAAACAAGAATGTTTTAGTGAGCTTGGTATTGTTTTGATTTATGGTTTTTGTGTCTCAGTTGTAGACCTCACAGAACCATGAAGTTTTATGATATTTTATAAATGTTTGACAAAATTTACATCAGTGAAGGCATTTAGATGAAAATGATGTTTTACTTACTTCCCAAATGTTATCTTTAAAGTGATTCCTTATGGTGGAAAAAGAACAGAAAAGGCTGCAAAAATACAAATAAAAAACTATATGCTCCTGGTTTCAAGACAGAACTTAAGACTATAGGAGGTACTGGATACATTATTTTTTAACTTTGAATTGTTCATTTTACAAAAAGGGATAAGTTACATTTGTGGTCATCTTTAGTTATATTTTATATATATTTTAGTAAGTACTATCTGTGTGAAAATATTCTAAAACAGAAAATTCCCCAAATGCAAAAGTAAAGAAGAATGGGGGGGGAGCGGTGAAATTAAAGTCTGTATATATGAAAGTTATCTTAGAAATGTTTTTAAACCTCCAGTTTCTGCAAGATAATTAAAATATACAGTAACTGGTCTTAAGATCCTGAATTTAATGTATTAAATACTTATAAAATTTATTTATATTGGTGCCTTTTTAAAATGCATTGAGAGAGTGTTGGTTAGCCATTGTAGCTCTACCACACTTTTATTGTGTGTTTTTAAAAATCACTTAAAATTGATTACTATATAATTCTTCTTTGCGTTCCTAGGTCAAAACTGTTAGAGGAATTTCCAGTACAGAGACTTTCAGCTTATCTGCTTAAAGTAAAAGGAAACTTTGAAACCAGATGTTAATATCTTTTTAGTTTGATAATATTTCTGAATACCATTACAAGATTATGCAGGTAAAATATGAAGTAGAGGGAAATTGTAGCTGTGAATTGCATTGTGGTATGTGTTTTTGTTTTGTTTTTAAGGAAGAATAAGTTCTAATATCATACAAGGCTTTATTAGTGGAATTTTTGGTCAATAAAATATAGTATTGTTTTGGAATTTCACCTGTAGACTAGTGTTCTGCTAGTCTTAGAACTTCTGTCTTCTAACCTGTTAATGTTTTGTGGAATGATGTAGAGAAGTAGGTAATTAATTCTCCTTGAACAAAACAAAACTGAACAGTCATATCGCATTGCTGTTCTCCAAAGCATAATCTCAAATGGTTTCCTACCATGGTTGGGTATTACTTGCAATGGATGTGTTAAAATATGACAGCTTTTTAAAAAATGAGCTGCTTGTTATTCAAAGCAAATGTCATATGACCAAGAAGCTGTGATATGCTAGTGTTTCTTTTTATCATAGTGTATTGCGCTAGGCCAAATAATGACATCTTGAATATTTTTACATTTATTGCAGAAACCTAAAATTTTGGAATTTCCATACGGTTTTTATGTAACATTGTATTTTTAGCCTTTTAGTTTTCTCTTGCTGTACTGTAAGTTTGTGGATATTTTTCACACACACTCTTAGAAATAAGTTCCTAATTCTGTTTACGGGGTTTTTCTCCGGTAACATTGCATTTGTATATTTTCTGTATAAATTTGTTGTGAATTAACCTTTATCCCATACAGAGAGTGGTACATGAATGACTAGTTTTCTAAGATGTCCTTTTTATTGTGAATAAAATATAAAATTTAGAGGCCCTCTGCTAAGCCACATAAAGTACAGCATAAAACTTCATATAGGTACAGATAAGCCAGTTTGCAGTTAATCGGGCCCTTCAAATTACCTCAAGTGACACACAGTAAGAAAAGCTTCTTGAACGGGTGGAGGTCACTGAATCCCCAACTATGCACTTATCAGGATTCTACTTAATTTACTGGAAATGGATTTTTTTTAAAAATGAATACACTGTAACAAGGGAAGGACTCTGGGTTTTGTTTTTTGTTGTTTTATTCTTCTGTGTTTGTTTTTTTTAAGTAGTTCAATTTCTGAAACTGTGATAAAACATTTTGACTGTCAAGCACGCTCAGATTTTAACATAAATCACTTCCCCTTCTGTGTAGTGAAGTTCTTTGTGATCTCTTAAATTTTGCCTACTCTCTCCACCTCTTTTCTTTTCTTTGTCCACGTTCCCTCCATCATTGTCTCTGGACATCTCTGCCTGTCTCTCCCCCTACTAGTTTGAGGATTAGGTCAACTCTTACTTCCAATTCATAGGTCTCTTAAGTCTTAATTTTTTGTGTATGATTTTTGTTGGCTGTATAATCCGCTGACATATTTTTATACTCAAGTGTAGTTTTATAATTTTTTAAAAAAGGTAGTTGGATTAAAACTAGTAAGGTATATAACCCTTGTGTTACTTTCACTTTCACTTTCAAGTCATCTAAAATATGACTTCAGAGATTATGTAATCATATTAACATGATATGTTTGCCTTCCTTTTTTGCTGGATTTTGTGTTCTGATTTGCTTTTCTTCCTAAAATGTGTATTATGAGAGATTAAACAATTTTTTTGCAAGAATTTAGAAAGATGTTAAAAATCTGAAGCAAAAAGTCTTAACTATCTCCCAGTTGGGAGAAAATGCTTTAACATTTCTATAATAATATTCCAGGTTTGGAGTGGGCTCTCCAGGCTCCACATTTGCTCCTAATAGTTGACCTTTTAGACCATGTGTTATTTGCAATCCCAGAATGGTTGCTTCTGCTATTTAGTTTAAAAGATGTTTTCTTTTCTTTCTGTACAAGTGCAATACTTTTCTTAAAGTCTTAAAAACTATGGTTATTTTTATCTTTCTTTCGTTAGTTAAAGACAAAAAGAAACCCTTGAAAATTATGGTATGTTAGTTAAAGGACACAACAAGCAAAAAGAAAAACACTCCACAGACAAAAGATTAGAGAATGTGGAAACTACTGGTCTAATCTCATGGTATCTCTATTTAGGCTAAATTTTCATTGCAATTAGTAATCTTTTGCCTGAGAAATGTGTCCTAAAGTTGAAATTCTTAGAGACTGAATTTTTTTCTTAGACCCTTACCCAGTGTTTTAAATTAAGAACCTAGTATTTTTTTATTTCTCTATTCTCCTTTTGGAAATGAACTTTAAAATAAAAGTAAAGCACTTAGCTCAATTTTAAACACCTATCACCTATTGGAGAAAATTTTTAAGAAATATTTGGAGCACTCCTGTTTTCATACAAACTTAAGTAAGAGGTATTTTTCATATCATACATATTTATATGTAGTATTCTGATTTTCTTTTTTTTATACCTGTGTCCCTGTAGTAAAACTGCTGTAATGTAAATACATATTTGGTTTAAAAGATAACATTTCTTTGGCATTTCTTTTAAAGGCAGTTACTGCATTTGTACAGTATATGTCTTGGCCATTTTAGATTTTTTTTCTTTAACAATACCAAAGGTAATTAGACTACTTTAAAAACTAATTGCTTGACAGTTTCTAGGATATTTTAAGTTTTAGAAGCGAAAAATAAATAGGTCAAACCAGTAAACCTCATTTTTTTCAAACTAATAATTTGGGAAAATAAAAACTATTGTTTAAAAAAGATATATATATATATAAATATATATGTAAAATTAAAATTCCAGACCTTGTATGTCAGGTTTGCTCAGTGTAATGTAGTTTTTTTAAGGCTCAAATACCATACCTCAGAAAATGAGGTTTACTATGGAAATACTGAAACAGTCTTTGCAGCTGTGTGACAAGTCACTCTGCTATATACCAGTTTGGAGACCTCCGCTAACAGTTTTGTCACTGCAGACTAAAATGTGGGACTTGTATTTTCTTTGTTTTTAATGCACACACATACATGTTCTGAGCATGTATGTGGGTATTGTGTATACGTGTATGAATGTTGTATATGCATGTGTGAGTGTGTGTCTGTATGTATGTACAACTAAAGAAGCTGCAGAAACTTTGTAATACTTTGTGAAAAGGATTATATTATAAAGGTTTGTACTGTCTGAGTGCACAGCTACTGGAATAAATTTAGGGAATCTCAGGAACAAGCATATAATTTGTCCAAGATTTATTTCTTCTCAGAAGTGTAAGTGCAGTTTTTAATTCTGTATATTATTTAATATTTTACCAATAAAATAAACTTCTGACATAAAAAGTTTGCTATAAAAACTTTCTGGCGAAAATTCTGTACACAAACACATCTTTCAAATACAGAAACCTGAACTATTGAATCATATCAGGCTTACGTTATCATTGCCATCGTGTATACATGTCATGCTTCCTGACCCAGAGATTTGGGTACCTGTGAGATCAGAAACCTCCATCATTACTATGTAGTCCACCAAAGCAGAGAACAAAGTAACCTATGGTTTGTTAAGGATGACCTCTCTTTTCTCTCCTGGCAGTTTTCATATATATCTTATTTTACCCTTAAAACAAATCTTAAAGGTATGTATGTCAGAGCCTATCCCCTATTTATAGAAGAAAAAAGTAAGACCTGAGGGAAGAAAGTTGTGACTTGCTCCAGAGTACAGAGTGAATTACACAAGCCGTCCAAGTAATGGTCAATCACCATATTAGAAACCAGCATTTCTTAGGAATCAGACCAAGATTAGATTAAGGATTAAGTCATAGAGATTGTTCAATCACATAGGCAAAAATGGGTTGTCTGTTATACTACCATTTCAGGTTATACCACCACTATGTGAGTCGTAATCTCCTCAGATTTTAAAAATATGGTTTGCTTTAACATAAGGTTTGTTGTTACAAATGTCTTCATAACTGGAAACGTAAAAGAACACATATGATTATAAACTCATTTTATTGAGCTTTAGCTATCTTTTATCCCCCATGCCAAGTTAAAGTCCACCATCACATTTGAGATGGCTATTAGAATTTTCCTCCATCCATAAGTATTAGAATTTTAAGAATATTTATCACATTCCCCAATAATTTCACTTCCACATGCCACAGGGAATGAAAAATGCTACATATTCAAATGAAATGTTACTTCATTGACCAGCCTTTAATCCAAAATACTAACCTACCTTGTGGGGGAAAAGTGCAAACAAATGAAGTAGCAAGGTTTAAAAGTGTTAAGTTTAGAAGGATCCCTTCAAGATCAGCAAGAAATATCAAATTCTCCTGACTTATAGTATCGACAGAAGCAAAATGAAAAAGATTTTTTAAGCCTGCCATATGTTCTTGATTTTTCTATTGCAGTAGAGTCAGAGAAATGATAAATAATTGAAATCTTGATATGCTTGTAAGACTTTTATCAACATGCTCAAGCCCAAGGGTTCCCTGGGGTGTGAGCCACCTGGTGAAGGAAGTTCATTTTTAGCATTTTAGCAACTCTGCCTCTTGCTATTAGGGAGTACTAAGATGGACCTATTAAACATTCAACAAAACCTCATGTTTCGTTAATAGCCCTACTAACAGTTCCCGATGTGATTTTTTTTTTTTTTTTAACTTCTCACTAGAGAGACCAACAAGGATAACAACTGGTAAAACTGAATTTTCCTGCTTTTCTCTGGTTTGGCACAAAACTTGAGGGAGGTGCCTCCATAAACTAGCCTAACAGGCAGAGGGGAGGAATTGATAAAGAGTATAAAGTACCCATAATTCCATATAAAAATGGGGAAAAGTAAAGGGAGATCCCAGAAAATAAACAGATGCTCAGTCTGAGAAAAAGAAATGTTAGCCTTTTTCTTTTTGTCCTTACTGCTGCCCTGTAATCCCCAAATATGTCTTAGATCAGACCAACTACTTCTAACTTGAAGTTCTGTCAGGCACAGGACAAATCCCTCAAAACACAAGGAGGGGAAAGGGTAAGCCTGGACGAAGTGAGAGAGCATTGACGTTACATTTGGTATATACACTACCAAATGTAAAACAGATAGTGGGAAGCAGCTGCATAGCACAGGGAGATCAGCTCAGTGCTCTGTGACCACCTAGAGGGGTGGGGTAGGGAGGGTGGGAGGGAGATGCAAGAAGGAGGGGATATGGGGATATATGTATATGTATAGCTGATTCACTTTGTTATATAGCAGAAACTAACACAACATTGTAAAGCAATTATACTCCACTAAAGATGTTTTTTAAAAAAAAACAGTAAAAACAGCTGCTGCCCATATAGGTGTTGAGTTGTTTGTTCTAGAAGCCCTTAAAAGAGCTATATGAACCTGATCATCTGACCCATTGGAACATATGCAAAGAAGCAAGAGTTATAAATGCACAGGAAGAACCAAAGGTAAAAATGAAGGTAAGGGTGTGTGTGTGGGGCACGAATGGGCCTTAGGTAAGCCTATGCCTAAAGAGGCAAGAGTCATGCCGTATTGTCATTTTACCTCAGCTGATGGAGATGGGATCAGAATCAGCTGTCTCCACTGGGAGGGTTTTGTGAAATCCCTTGATAGGGAAGTAGGAGAATTTAACTGAGGGAATGGGAATAAAGTCCCTATTATCTCAAAGCCCTGGGCCCACGTATTGGTTCTGGTTTGGTGGATATAAAAGCTTAAGAGACTATGGCCCACACAGCTTTTGCAAATGATGGGGGAGTTTCTAACATTCCCCATTCAGAAGTAGGGATGGGAAGACCTAGGGCCTTTGGCTATTAGAGCAATAAAAGTGGATGTGTATCTTGGAAGCTGAATATCCAAGTCTAGGGAGTAAGTGGCCTTATTTTCTTTCCTATTTTTTTCCTTCTTCCCCTGTTTTTTCTCATGACGTCATGTAGTTCATCTACATCTCTTTCCAGCTTTTTTCTCACCACCCTCCTCATCTGTGTCCGCACCAACCTTTTTTCTCTTTCCCCGCTCTTCTCAACATAACCTGTTGTACCATTTGCTATCTGTTCTTCTTCACCCTGTCACAATTCTGATTAATCTGAAATACAATCATTTTTAATATAAGTAATTTAGTGCAACCAGAATATGAGTTTTAACTATGCCTTTTTCTTCTTTACAAGGACTTTACAAATTAGCACAGTTGTTAACTGGATTTATCTAATTTACTCTCAAAGATCTCATGGAAATTGTAGGCTACCTGATACTTTATTAATAATAGGTTCAGGTTGTTGTGATTTTGTTCATAAACACCCCCAATAAGTGAAAAAGCTAAAACTAGACTCTTAATTCTGTATATACTTAGTCCAGTGTTTCATTTCAAAAGAAGTTTATTCAGCATTTGATTGATAAGCCCCACTAATAAAGGGGAATAACAGATTTATAGTCTGAATGTTTGTGTCCACCCAAAATTCACATGGTGAAATCGTAATGTTAATTTGATGGTCTTAGGAGGAGGTGTCTCTGGGAGGTGATCAGGTCATGAGAGTGGAGCCCTCATGAATGGGATTAATTCCCTTAAAAAAGAGACCTCACAGAGCTCCCTAGTCCCTTCCACTATGTGAAGACACAGCAAGAAGGCACCAGCTATGAACCGGGAAGAGGACCTTCACCAGAATGCGAACATACTGGTGCCTTGATCTTGGACTTCCAGCCTCCAGAATTGTGAGAAATAAATTTCTGTTGTCTATAAGCTACTCAGTCTGTGGTCTTTTGTTATATCAGCCTGAATGGACGAAGACAGCAAATATTATAAGGTAGTGATAACAAAAAATAATGTTTCAACAGTCATACCTTATAAGTAATGTTTTGCTTATTGTGATTTTTAAACAGAATGATTCCAGATAAACTCACTGACACAGTCAGGAAGGCTAAGAAATAGCATTAAGTAGCAGGGCAAAAATAATCTGGAATTAAAATTTTTCTGCAGAAATTTTAAAGATGGATAAATTATCCTAAACATGGTCTTCTGAAAACTGCCTTCATGCTTGATTTAAATAAGTGTGGGCTTTTGATTGTTTACCAAGTTTCCTCCATAATTAATGGCATTCTTTGCCTATCCATATCAGTCTATCCGTATCCTCATACTCCTTTTCTTTCCTTATTGCAGAATATAATTTCCAATATTTATGCTTGTTTTCCAACTCCTTTCTATTTAAAACTCTTGAGCTAACTTGTCATCAGTAATATGAAGATATTTGTACTGGAAGCCCTGGCCATGATATCCAAGTGTTTGCAATGATAAGTTGTCACTTTATGGTATCTTCCAAATTCAGTAAGTGGCCTAGATATTGTGCTTATTCTTGTTAGGTGCTAAAACCTATCTACTAATTTACCACTTTGTTAATTCTGTAGCCTAAGGGAGTTTCCAAGATTCACTCCAGTTCCAATTCTAGCCATTATGAAGTGAGTGATATATTTATGATAAAATCCGACCTGATGTCGTGTACCCTCAGGATTGAGACATGTACAACCATCTGGAATTTCTTGGCTTTGACCTGACAAGTTCCCCAGTCTTCAGGAATGGTTGCTGTAGTTACGCCTACCACCATGTTCCCTTGTCTTCTACAATATAAGTAAGTAACCTGGTATTTTGGCCTTCAAACAGTCTATCCTTTGTCTCCCCACCTCACCCCACCTCCCCTTCTTGTTTTATTTATTTATTTGCATCAGATTGTAACATGTATATATATTACTATCATTTGATAACACTCAAGGGGAAAAAAAAAAACTGGGACAGCAAATGACTCATGTTTTTCCAAACTCTTAGCCAAATTACTTTGTAGTCATCCTAACAAATGGTAGAGTTTGGCTATACCAATGTATTACACTAATATATTTTCCAAGTTACAAGTATAAGCCCAGAGTCTTCTGCTTTCTTCTTTAATGTTTTGACAAGTCTGATTATAGCTAAGAATGTGATCACTTGATCACATAATGAGCATAGGAAAAACTCTACTTCAGGCACAGGTAAAGGGACAACAGCACTTTATTCACCAAGAAGAATTTAAGTAGCTTTCTTGGGTCTTTGAGATATGAAATGAGTTGTTGTCTAATTCTTTTGAATTAGCACTATGTTATTATCTCTCTTACACTTTTTTTTTAATTGCAACTCTAAAATAGACACCGATATTATCTATTTAAACTAGAGTATGCTGAAAAACACTCTCTGCCTTAATTATAAAAATGTGGTTTGGGCTTTTTAAAAATTATTAAACATCCTCTTGAGATACCTGCCACCATATTCAATATGATATTTTTCAGTGTTAATAACATTCTCCTTTGTGCTATATTTTGAACTCTTCTTAGAGTAATTTATCCTGGTCATAGTTTCTAACCTATAGAAAACTTAACACTGAAGAGCTTGATATTGTGTGGTGACTTTGAGGCCATGTAAAAATTTGCTAACATATCATTCTATCAATGTAGATTATATTAATGACGTAGTTTTTTTTTTTTTAAGATGAAGTATGTTACATATGCTTGGATGAGTTATATTATACTCCTGTATGTGACTCAGAAAACATGGCACAATTATCCCAGTTTAAAGAAAGCCTCCAAAAATAACCAAGATAAATGGAGGGCATGTGTTTTCTGTGATCACGTGGCTCATACTAATGTCCGTATGCCTTGCCAGCCACATTTCCAATGTGTGTATAACCCAACTACAATTATTAGTCACCACATAGAGGTTTATAAGTAGCTTTGGGTAATGCTAGTGTTCCATGGTAACCTAGCATATTCAAGCATCAGGACTGGTGATCTCTCAGCCTGCTGCTTTTGGACAGTCAGTGTCACCTATAATAATACACCAGCAGAGGGTTAAGGTACAACTAGTATAATTTGTTCACTTGTTACATTTTAAAGTTTGTAAACTTTCCGGGTTCTATTTATCTGCTGTTTGTTCTTTAGTTCTCTGGAGGCTGAGTTATAAATAACCCTTATACTTCTCAGAAGCAAAGACTTTTTCTACTTTTCTCATTTTTAAGTAAGACTTATTTTCACTATTTTGAACCTGTGTAAATTACAAATGCAATAGTCTGGAAAAGGAAAAGAGCTTTAGCTTCTAAATTTGTTTTGGTCTGTGAGATCTAAATTCATCCCATTTGTCCAGTTATTATGGCAGAACTCCATAATAAAACTAATTTTGAGAAACAAGGACAGCAACATCATTGGCCATCTGAATGACAGTAAGAGTGAATGACCTATCCCACTGCATTTATCACTATGTACAAAACAGGCCTGATTTATATGGAGTAACACCTAATTCATGACACAGCAAGGCCTTTTGATATTTTACTCTAAGTATAAAGTTACGCTACATATGGGTCTAAGTCCTTGATCATTTTATTAATATTAAACATAGAATATTTAGGAGATATAGTTATGAAAGCATGTACACGTTTTAAAACCTAGATTTAAACCTGATTCTGTCAAGATGAAGGGAGTAAATTATTATCATTTGAAGATGTAAGGGTTTGTTTTTTTGTTTTTTTGTTTTTTTTCTTTTGAGAACCCTGAAGAAATTACTTGGTAAATAGCTCTAGAAGAACAAAAAACAAGTATGAAGCAACATATTCACACTTTCATTCTAGGATTCTGGCCCTGTGAACATTATTTATTCTGGGATTCTTGGCAAGGTCACTTTGAGTCCTTGGAGAAGTTTAAGCAAATGTCTACAGAATTAGCCTGTAGGATGAGGCTTTAAGAGAATAGAATGTGCAGATGATTTTGTTTCCAAAATTAAATTTGAGTCTACTTTGAAAGTTTGAGGAGACCATAAGCTCTGTCCCTTTCCTTTCTATACCATCTCTTCCTTTTGTGCATGTTTGGTTCCTGTTACAGTATTCACTAGTAAAATCATCTAAAATTTCAGGGATTAGAATGTCTACTGCAGGCAATCCACTTTGCTAAGTACTACAGGGAGTTTATTCTTTTAATTCAGTTACTTCCAGTGTGTCAGATTGGGTGCTTAGGATATAATATTGAATATGACCAAGTCTGTGTACTCAAAGAAATTATCTTACACTGAGGAAGAAAACAAATAATTAGGAATAAAACATGATAGTCATTACTATAAATGTAAAAGTAAAATGCCGTGAAGATAAATAGAAGGGGAACCTAATTTAGCACTGGAGCGAGAAAAAGCATCCTGGTAGAAGTGACGTCTAAGCTGAGTCCAAAAGGATAAATCGAAGTAAATTTGATGAATGTGGAAAACTGAGAGAGAAAGATGGAAAGTGTGTTCTATGCAGAGGGAAGACATCTACAAACTCCTGGAGAGGAGGGTGGAGAGAAAACAGACAGATGAACAAGAGGAATAGGACAAAGGAGAATCAGAAAGAGAATAAATATGAATGGTTACCTTCAGGAAATTGCATGCTCAGTATGGCTGGAGTATATGATGAGAACAGGGACACAGCAAGAGATAAAACTGGAGAGGTGAGTAAGTAGAGTCAGATATTAGGGCTTTGTTTTTTTAATTCAAGGAATTTGAATCTATACCAAGGGAAACAAGAACGAATGAAGATTCTATTGGGGAGTGACATGGTTAGATTTGCAAAATTGCTTGGGCTTCAGTATGAGACTAGTTTGGAGGGATGCCAGACATGAAGTAGAAGTTGCTACAGTAAATCCTAGAAAAAGATCATGGTGGCTGATGCTATGGGAGTGGTCTGGAAATGGACAGATGTGCTTAGACTCCAAAGATATTTAAAAGGTAGAAGTGCTGGACTGGTGATTGGTTGTATGTAGGTGGTGAAGAAGAAGGATATATTGAGGATGATACCCTAGTTTCTGAGTCAGAAAAGTAAGTACACAGGGTTGCCATTGTTTGATGTCAAAATCACAGGGGGGAGAAACAGATTTGAGGGGTAGAAAGAGGAGGAACATACTGAACACGTTGAGTGTGAAATACCAGTGTGACATCCAAGTGGAGATGTCTAGTAGGAAAGCGAAGATACTAGGTTAATATCAGGAGAGAGATCTGAGCTTAAGTTCATATAAACCCCACTTGGATGTCATACTGGTATTTCACACAATATGACATATAAAATATATGGTATGTATACTATATATAGACACACACATATACTATATATATGGTAATATGAAACCACAGAGTGGATGAGATCATCTAGGGAGAGTGTACAGCAAAAAAGCAAACTTTAAACTCAAGGGATTAAAGTGTAAAGTGTAAGAAGAGTTTTATCAAGGAATGCGTAAAACAATAGAAGGAATGAGATGTACAGAAATGATTATAAAGAAAAGCTGTGACCAAGAATCAAAACACAGGTACTGGGAGAAGGTTTTGGGGCCAGAAATAGCCTCATAGAAAAGGTGGGATTCAAGAGAGATTTTGAGAGGCTTCCCTTGTGGCACAGTGGTTAAGAATCTGCATACCAATGCAGGGGACACGGGTTCAAGCCCTGGTCTGGGAAGATCCCACATGCGGCAGAGCAACTAAGCCTGTGAGCCACAACTACTGAGCCCACGTGCCGCAACTACTGAAGCTCATGTGCCTAGAGCCCGTGCTCTGCAGCAAGAGATGCTACCGCAATGAGAAGCCCACACACCGCAACGAGTAGTAGCCATTGCTCGCCACAACTAGAGAAAGCCCGCACACAGCAACAAAGACCCAATGCAGCCAAAAAATAAATAAATAAATAAGAGAGATTTTGAAAATTCTGTTGGAAAGTTCTCAGAAAGATAACTAAAAAGTTAGGTTGAAATTGTGTTACAAAAGAATTTTAAGGGAAAGCTTCCTCAATTTTAAGTTCCTCTGAATTTGAATGTGTCTAAGAGAAACAGAGCACAACCAGAGACCTCAAACAGGCACAGGCACAGACACAGACCACCGCTTGGCCAGAGAGTGAATCCCCATATACCTCAGCTGGGGTGGTGGGTGGTGTCCAGTCATGTGTGTCTCCTTCTCTCATGAAGGTTTGAACAGTTTTTTGTTTCTCTTTGTGATGTATGCAATAGAATACCATTTAAAATTGTTCTTTTATAGATGTGGCATGTATGTGTAAAACAAATAGTTGTATGTTTGCACTTATTTAAATATGCCATGCATTATCATCTTATTTTGAGCTAGAGGTTTTGTCTCAATTTACAGAGATAGAAACAGGGGTCCTCACCATGAGGCTTTTGGTGAATTTATTTACATAAGCCTTTTTTCTCCACCACCAAATCATCACATGACTGGGAACTGGGGTTTCATAGTCAGATGATGTTCAAGGTCACACTAAGGCAGGATGTACAGTTATAGAACAACCCTGTAGCCCGACAGAGCTTTTAGACAATCTCTTTTACCTACATAGGCTTCTCTGGAACCACTTTTTAACCACAATGTGTTACTGGTCTTCTGGTAACCTGCGTGCTTTGTAGTAAAATTAACTAACTTTTCCCATTTATTATCATACAAATCTTCAGCTATGCACACAAATATAAATTAGCTGGATACATAAAATATGCGCTGCCCAATATTATTATTTTTGCAGGCTATGTAGGAGGGCATTTTACAAATACAATATAGAAAGAATTTCACATCATAATATATGGATAGATTATTTAAAATCTATAATCTTAAGAGAGAGCCTCTTCTATTATACGTATATATTATAAAAATTAATAAAGTTAATTATGGGTGACAACATTTCACCTGAAATAGAAAGTTTATGACAGGACTTCTAGGTAACACTAAACCCACTCATGAGTTTGTGATTATTACGTATCACGGTGCTATGCAATAGAAATGTAATATGTGCCACAAATACAAACTACATATGTGATTTAAAATTTTTCTAATAGCCATATTTAAAATAAACAAGTGAAATTAATTTTAATAATAGTTTTTGTTTATCCCAATATATCTAATATACCTAATATTAGCATAAAAAATCTTATAAGATATTTTACCATCTTTGTTTTTCATGGTCTTTGAAATCCAGTTTTTATTTTACATTTACAATGTATCTCGATTTGGCCTAGACATATTTCACTAGCCACATTCCAAGGGCTCAGTAGCAGATCTTTGATCTGTCTCAATAGTTAAACTCAATTGTATAAATAAGCCTGTGTTGTAATAATGACCACAGCTACCTTTTATTAAGTTATGTAACAGTCACTGTGGTGATTTCCATGTTTTTCTTTTTTCATCTTCAAAACAATCATATGATGTAGATGCTACTGTCCACCCCATTTTCTAGTTGGAGTAACGAGAGACTTAAAAGAGTTTAACAGCTTGCCTAAATCTATGGAGTTAACCTGTGATAATCCAGGGATACAAATATGAAGATAATTATATATCATCGCAATATATTTTTTGTTTTAGATAATTTTGTACTTTTAATTTTCAGTGAAGATAGCCAATTTGATTTTAGGGAAAGTAAATGTGTGGAAAAGTGATTGAAGTGAAAGGCGGAAAGGGAGAGACCACTTGACCTGCCCACCTTGCTTGTGGATTAAGAATTTATAAACAGTAAAGAAAAACAAAAGAGATGATGTTACAAAGATAATGATATTGAAGAAAGTGACCACAGGGATGTATATCTTTGCTGAATAAAACTGAAAATGAGTAGAGTAGGAAAGATAGTAGTATATTCTGGATGTGTTTTAATCAGATTATATGAAAGAATTTGTGGTGAAACACAAAAAGTTGTTGAACAGCTACATTATTAAGTATACTGAAAGTAAATCAGTTATAAATGTGTTTAGAAAACTGGAGAATTGATTTTATGTCTGAATTTTCTAAAATATGAAGCTTTGAGTTTGAGAACTAAGAGATTTTGCATTAGATATGATGTCTGAAGAACTAAGATGAGCATTAGGCAAGTCTGATTTGGACAAAATCAGAGATGAATGCAAGAGTCAGTGGTATGGAGTTGGAGGTCCAGGAAAATCCTTAATATAAAGATGTTGTTCCTTTCTTCCCTTGAGTGTGCAGAGATTCTCTACTACTTACAACATTGCAATGGCTCTTTCTTCACTCTATTCATCATCCAGGTTTGCCTTTTTTCATTTGTGTCCGTTCCTTCCATAACACTGGCTTTTCAGCCTGCAAATTAGATCCCTTGTTCCAAACACTAAGCTATTTTTTTTTCCCTATCATTCAAGATACCCCTTGGGATCAATCTACTCCAGGAAGCCTTCCCAAACCATATATGGGAAATACAGTATCCTACATGGAGAGAAACAGTGGCATGGATAATTTATACAAATGTTCTCATTCCATGGGTTAAGTAATGCCATAGGGTAAATCTATATCTTTGGGTCTGGTTTGCTTTATATAATCTCTTTCCCACCTCAGTTTCCACATTCCTCTAATTCAGAACACATACTCCACCTTATTGCTCAGGTTTGTATTGTTTCTCCTGCACATTCATCATCTGCCCTTCCTCCTTGCTATTCGCCTATGAGTCTATAAAAAAAATTTAAGCAAAGAGAATATTAATATTCACGGATAGCTGGCAAGTAAGAATTGATCGAGACCAGGAAATGCTTTACTTCTATTCCTAGAAGAGGTTTTAATTTACTAAGTGGTTAAAGGAGACATAATAGAGTTGAAAGAGAGAATGAGCTTTGGGGTCCATGGACCAAGGAGACCCCAAGATTTATTTGCTTTGTAATATTGCTTATGCTGTTTAATCTTTCTGGCTCAGTTTCTTCATCTAAAGCAGTGGCAAGTATACCTACATGGCAGAGCTATTTATTCATTTATTTATTAATTAATTTTTCTCAGAAATATTACACGTGCCATTTAAATATTAAACATAAGATATAAAAATAAAAATAATTTCCTGACTTCCAGAGATATGTAATAGATTAAAAGGAAATAGAAACAAAATGAAATGTTAGTAAGAGTATTTTAAAGAGGTAGGTTGGGAATAGGTTTAGAGTACAGTGGAGTCAAAGAGGGAAGTTACACATTTTACTTTGAAGGATGGAGGGATCAATCAGGGAAGTCAGGCTATAAATTAAGATGTTGACACTTGACCTATACTGGAGGAAAGACAGGCTATGAGGAGTAGGTATTCCACCTATTTATTAATATAGTCATTTCTTCAGCAAATATTGTGTGCCCAGCACATGGTGGTGAACATCATGGTGAAAAAAAAAGAGATGGTTTCTTTCTAAGACATGCATGCTTCTCCTGTCCTCACAGTACATACAGTCAATGTGGAAGAGAGACAACTGTGTTAACAGAGCACTCTTAACAGACCTCCACTTAACTGACTTGGCAAACTAACTAATACTATCAATTGCCTTTGCAAAACAAACTCATTAATATTCTGGGCTCAGTGAAAGCTCTCAGACAGTAGGCTACACTCCAGTAAGCCTACACACTTCTCTCATTAGTTGAGTTGCATGCTTGCCAAGAATTAGTTGTGTTTATGCTCAAACTATTTATGACAGTTGACTTATTATTGTAACCATGTAATATAATTAAACATTGCTTACATAATTTGGTGAAATAGACTGTAACGTGAAAGAGTTGTTTCTTTGAAAATTAAGTTGAATATTTTGGAAAGACTCAGTAAAGGGAAATCATTAAAAACATTTCTACCAAAATTAGGTAAAGGATGTAAACCAGAAAACACTGAGAAAAAAAGTCTTAATAATCCAGAAAATTTTACATTCAGATTGGTTGGTCAATGTCTTTAACTTTTCACCCTATTTTAAGTTATCACTGCACTTTAAATAAAGTGAAACTAGAACTTACACATGGTGCACTGTGGTAAAGAAAGACAATGGCTCTTTCATTCAGCGTACTCATCTCCAAATTAAAAGTCATAGCCCTACATCAAAAAGCTGGTGGTGATTGTGCATTTAAAGTATTAGGCCAAAAAAAATTTTAAGGTATGTAGATAACGTTTTTATAGTTCCCCAATTTGAATCTACTTTATTAGCAGTCATATGCGATGAAAGCTTTTAGTAAAGAAATGTGATGTAATGATATGGCAAATACTGGGACCTTAGAAATCTACAGTGGGAAGACATAATCAATCCTAGAGAACAGGAGTTCTGAAGTAGGAGAAAGCCAGGCAAAGGAAGGGAGTAGGATAAGGAGAGTATCCCATGCAGGCAAAACAGAGACAAAAAAAAAAAACAAAAAAAAACCACACATGAGGAACTGAAAAACGTTCAATATAGCTGGACTGTATGGTATGAGAGTGAACATGGCAAGTAGTCTGGGCTGGAAGGAGGGGCCAGATCCAAGTCTTGGAGAGCCATATCAATCATGTTAAATCTTTGAAACTTATCTTGAAGGGTTTTAAGTCCTGAGGGTTATATTATCAGATTTGAGTTGAGGTAAAATAACTGGTTGAGTGTGGAGGCTAATGGGTTAGTGAGCAGCAGAGTTGAAGGAAAAAGATAAATTAATCTAAGTAAGAGATGATGGCAGCCTGGATTAAGGCATAGCAGTGGATTTGGAGATATGTTGTGGGGTTTTAGAGGTATTAGTGAGGTATCATCAAGATATGATAACTGGTTGAAATGTAAGGTTCAAAAAAGAGCTGTAGAGGTCAAGTATTGATTCTCCTAGATATCTGGCTTAGAAATTGGGTGGATGATTCCATTTATAGAAGTGTGCAACTTGAACGAGAAAAAGGTTGGTTTGGGAGGGTAGGGGGATAATGAAGTCCCTTCTGGAAACACTGTGGATAATTATGTCACTTATAAGACCATCAAGTGGGAAAGTCCTATGAGCAATTGGGTATATAGGGTTCAGGAAAGAGGTAGGGCTTAGAAGAGGAAAAAAAAAAAAAAGGATTTGGTGGTGTTTGCATACAGATGGTAGTTGAAACTACAAAGTGTAGAGGATCTCCCAAAGATAGTAGAATAGAAAAAAAGAATAGAAAAACAGAGAAGAAAAGAAAACTGCATAGGAAAGAGTCCTGGGGGCAGAATATTGAAGTATGGGTAGGAAAAAAAAAAAAGCCAAAAATGCAATTAATAAAGGGGCAGCCAAAGAATCAGGAGGAAGGGGAGTGTTCCAAGTGTCCATTACTGCTGAGTGAAGATACTCAGTGGTACATAGGCCATGAGTGCCCAGGATGAAGGGCACAATCAAGCGACAACCTGTAGCCTAAGGCAGACTGCAGTGGGATGAGGAGTGGGGGGGGGGGGGAGGGCAGGGATGAAGAAAGGGAGATGAGAATGCCATTATTTTGTTGTTTCAAAAGTCATATGCAAGGTGAGGTAGAAAGAGAAAAGCCTGAAGAAGCTAAAAAGGGCCAGGTCTGAAGAGCCTTTTGTGCCAAACCAAAGGGAGTTGCATTTTACACCACAGAAAATGCAAAACATGTAGTAAAATCTACATAATAGAAACTAGCTCACTTTGACAATCGCGAGGAGGATGGGATTAGTGTGGGGTAAGAAAACTGGTAAAGGAAGCTGGTTAACACAAAGCTTTCAACCATGATGTAGTTGCACACATATGTGCTGCAAGTAGTTTGCTATTGAAAATATAGTACTCAAATTTGCACCAGACTGAAATAAATGGGAGCAGATTCAAGTTAACCTCTTTAATAGTGCCACTCTTACTACTATTCTAGTATGTTTTCTCATGGCATGGGAAAGAAAGGAGTAGAGTTATAGCCTAAACTTCTAGAATTGTACTTGACATTGACTATGACTGAGGGAATGAATCACGCATGTAAACATCACCCTGTGTGCTGATGTCAGGAAAAAATGGAGAGGACCACTGAGTTAGAGAAAATTGCAATCACTGAGGTAGAGATGACTAGATCCTAACTAGGCATTGTCAGCGGTGATGGTAAAGAGAGCAAGGATTGTTGGAGTGAAGTTACAGAGTTAGAAACAACAGGATTTAGAAACCAATTGGGTGTGAGAGGTGAGACATTATCCCCCAAATAGCAATACTCTTTATTAAGGGTTTTAGTATATCAGGAACTCCAATAAGAACATATGTAACATATACCATCCCATTTCATCTTCTCAATAGCCTTGCAGAGTAGGTAATTTTATCTGCATTTTACAGAAAATAAAACTGGAGTTTAGAGAGTTTAAAAAACTTTTCCAGGGTCATCCAGATTTTAAGTCACAGAGGTAAGGTTTAAATCCAGATTTACTTGATTCAAAATCATTGCTATTCATCCTTACCCTATGCTGTTGTGCAAGTCTAGAGTGAGTCTCACATTAGGTGTTTGGTTGTGTGATGGTAACATCAAATTCAGATAGTAAATACAAGATGAAGAGCAGGTTTAGGGCGGAAATGTTGAGTTCAATTTTAAATATATTCTGTTTTTTAAAGCCTGGAGAATATCCCTGCTGAAGATATCTAATAGATAGTTACATATATAAGTCTAGAATTTAGGGGCGATGTCTGGGAGGAGATAAAGATTAGTGAGGCATTAGCATTTAAATTGTTGTTAAAGTCATGGGGATGGATGAGATTTCCCAGGGAGACTGCAACATGAGAAGAGAATCAAGTGGAGAGCCAAGAAACACCAAAATTAAAAAAGAGGTCAGAGAAAAGTATCAGTGAAGGAGACAGAGAAGGAATGTTAATACAAGTTAGAGGAGAGTAGCAGAGGGTGATATCACACAGAAGCAGGAAAGAGTTGCATGAGAAGGGAGTGAGGGAAAATTACCCAATGCCACAGAGTGCTAAAAGATGACTGAAAAAAGTCCACTAGATTGAGAGGATTGGAAATGAGAAATACAACAGCAGGAGTTTTAATTTTAAATTATAACACTCAGTATTATCTAAGGTCTGGAAATATACAGCTTGTGGAAAGAAAAGTATCAACTTTTTGAAGGTCAATTGCCAATGCATTTGAAAAGCCAGCATTCTCATTCTAAGGATTTTCTCAAAAAAAAAAAAAAAAAAAAATGAGGATATTCATTGCAGCATTATTTAGGATAGTAACCATCTCACAGTAGTTAAGAGCACTCACTCTAGAACCGGACAACCTGAGTTGAAATCTGCCACTTACTAGTTCTGTGACCCTGGGTAAGTTACTTAACCTTTCTGTGTTTCAGTTTCCTTATTTGTAAAATAGTAAAAGGATTACCATTGTCAGAAAAGGTTGTTACAGCCTAACTGAGTTTTACAAGAATTAAGTGAATAAATACTATAAAGTATTTATATTGAGTGTTTGTTAAACTAATATAGACAAAAATAATTAAAATATTTAATGGTAAGATTGATTAAAAAAGTATCCATGCTTTATGATAACATGCAACCATGAAAAATTGGTAACTATTTAACACTATGGAAAGGCATTAATAGTTTATTATTAGAAAAAAAAGTTATAAACCAAATGAATACAATGACTCCATTTATGAATAAACAATGTGTACATATGTATATAGGACAATTTTTTAAAAAGCTATATATCAAAGTGTTTATTGCTGGGTGGTTGGATTATGCATTTTATTTCACTTTTAAATTTGCACACATTTCTAAATTGTATATATATATATATATATATATATATATATATATATATATATATGCATAGGTATATATACATACACATACATTGTTTTAGAAGAAAAAAATTAAAAGCATCCTGGAAGTCAGGATATAGAATAAATATATAATTTTTTTGGCAAAACTTGTCTGTGAAAGGAAATAGAGTAAGGGCCTAGTAGGTAGACATTTATAACCAATGGAGAAACAGCATATATAAAATGTCTTACAAAGTCCTGTCACCTGGGAGGCTTCCTATAAATGAGGGATGCTATTATTATTATATTATCATAATTGTTATTGATTACCATTAAATTTCTTCTGGCCTCAGACTTTCAGTACCAGTACAACTTTACTGAATAGCCAAAGGCAAGAGGGAAAAGAAGAAAAATTTTAAGTTGGGAGCATTCTAGAAAGATAATTTTCTTCGTAGGGTGTTCTGGACACTGTTCCTGGTGGTCAGGGCAGTGTCCAGAGCTACTTACCTATAGGGACAGCCTCAGGACCAGCGAAGACAAGACCCAAAGTGCCAGACAATTTGTAAAGTAGCCAAGATAAGAATATATTGTTTTAAGATCTTTCTTTCCACCTGTCATTTATACACACTTATTTTATGATCTAACCTTCTGGGCTACAAATGTTCTACTTGATCTCTCAGATAGTATAGATTATAAACCCCAGCAAATGTATGGGTTATATCAATCTTATGATATTTCCTCCTCTGCTAATCATCTGACATATTCAGTAAACCCAACTTGAGCAATTAATGGCACGAGCAGTAAATTTACCACATTAAAATCATTTCAATTAGCTGCTAAAATAATTTTAAAGACCTATTTAAAAAAAATAACTCATTTCACTTTGAACTTTTGATTTCTTGGTGCTATGAGAGACTGATTTACTTAAAGTAATAGTAAATAAAACCCCAGGAAAACCTGAAACCATGTCTCTTATCCAAGAACACCAAGAACAAAACTTGATGACCCTAGAAGTTTTCGATTTTAATAATTATATTTTTAAAACCACTTCTGAAGCAGTTATATCATCAGAAAGTAGAAGCTCCTATAATTGTAATCTGTTTTTTAAGAAAAGGATTTGAAGTGGAATAAAAACATAACTTTAAAAAGTAATCCAGAGTACATTGTGCATATGCTTCAGAAAAAAGATAAACATACCATTTAAAAGGAGTTAAAGTCAATGTCATTTCCTTCAAGTTTTGAGTCAGTGGCTTAACCAGTTAGCCATTGTTTTAACATTTTAAACTAGGATAATAAGCCTGTTCAGGTCACTTAAATTCTCTAGATATTCAAGTCTGCACATTTGAAAGAAACACAGCCGTGTTATCTCAACAGACAAGTCTAACAATTTGAAAGTTCAGGTAGACGTACAATACAAAAGAAGGACTTATCACTACATTAGTGGTTTGCCACAGCTCCATAACTAAGCCCCCAACTTCCCTGTCCCCTTTCTTCAGCCCTGCCACCCCATCCTAGTTTAGAGACAAACAAGCTCTCCAATCAAATTCTTATCAAGATGGAAACAAGGCCAGACCTGCTCTTCTAGATAAAATGCTTTGGCTGCTTATCTTTCATCTTGCAGTGTTAACCATAACCCCTTTCCTGACCTGCTCTACTTCTTGTTTTCAGATGAGCAGTAAGGACTGGGGAAAAAACATGCTTAAATGGACACGTTCACTCTCTTACCTCCCTCTCCATTCCTTTTAAAGTTTGTTCAAACCTTTTTATGTTCAAATTCTCCTTCTAAAGTGATCAGAAATCACATTCCAGGTACGACATGTAAATCTGATTTATTGCTGTCTCTTTTCAAACTGTTACTCTACCTACTCTGCATCATCACATACAACTTTTATTAAAAATTAAAATTTCCTGTTATTTTTTGGGAGAAGGGGATTGGGTTTGCTGAGGAAAAGCCAAGCGTCCGCCCTTCCCCCCACTCCTTTTTTTCCCCATTTGCCTGCCCAAGTCCTAATAAGCTGAATCATCTTCTTGGCTAAGCTGTTTGGTTTGGCTTACCTGGATTCCTGTGTTTTCATCCAAACATAGCATTGCACTTTCCTGCTCTTTCCTGAGCAGGTGAAAGTTAATGCAATACAGACCTTGGGTAATCAGGCAATGCTCAGGCTAGCTTGCTGCGTGAGGTTAACAGTGCCACTACCCTTCTTTGACGCTCATTCCTCACACATGAAGTGGGAAGATAAAAAAAATAAGCTAGTCGTCTTCTACTCATGAGAATTCTAGGAAACTCAATTCTCCTAGACTTTGAAATGAAGTTGAACTGTGTGAGAGTGCACAGGCACCTGGGTTTTAATCACCGTGTTCTGATTATGACACCTTTACCCCACACAAGTGCATGTACCTGAACTTGCACGTCCTTAAAAACATGCAGGTTTCCAAAAGAACTTGCACTCCTTGGGGAAAAAAACCTTTCTACTAATACAATGTGCTGGGTTAATTTTTTTTTCCTTAATGTTTACTGTTTAGCAGCATTTATAAATCAATCTGATTTCTGATACATTATGTATCAGAAAATTATCTCATCGGTGCCCTGCTCTGATTCAGGTCATCTATTTTATTTTCTTAGCTTAGAAAAAGTTGAATCTGGAATTGTACTGCTTCTTTTCATTTATTTTCTTCCTGCAAATTAGAATCTAATTGACCCTTTGAAGCCAGTTGTTTAACTGTGTCAGTGATATTAATTTTGGGAAAATAGTATTACTGAACTCAATTTTTAAATACATATTTATGTGCTTACTATGTATAAGGCATTTTATCAGGTGCTAATGGGGAAAAGATAAATACCTGCCTTTAAAGAATTAAATAATCTTATGCCAGAATAACCAACCACGATATTTTCCCTAACTATGGCATTTTCATCGTGTTAATGATTCCATGTTTAGGATAACACATTCTTGAAAACCAGGAGACGATACATTTCCTAGTTCATGTCCTTCTGTATGCATAAATAAGGTTCTAATGTTTCTTCCATTCTCAAGTAATTGATCTTCAAATATTACTTCCCTTGAACAATTATACTTATTAGAAAATGTTTTATTTCTTATTTCTTCTACAAAATATCACAAGGAAGTAAACTTTTATAGTTTGTTTCTATTTTGACAAATGTTACTTGACCATGACTTTCAATTAGGCCAGCAAGTCTAAAGATTAACTGGGCATTTGCCTAAGTTGAAATTAACTAGATTCATTGAACTTTTAATTGAAGAAAGGGGATAGTTAGTAACCTGTCACTTCTGAAAATTCTCCTTTAGTTGCCTACAGTCACAGGAATTTGTTCTCTTTACTGTAGAACACCAGTCTAGTTGGTCTACTTCGTATCTTAGAGACATGAGAGAACTTACTCTAGACTTCTATTTTTGTTTTTGTTGTTCTTTTAACCTATAGTAGGCTCTTGTATGAATATAGGGCAAGGGACAAGTTTAAATAAAATCATTCAGTCTCAAATGATTGGATGCCTTTCGGTTCATAGAAAACTCTAAAGGTATAATTTAAATAGAGAGGACAGAGAACCAAATTCTGTGATGGTTCCTGGATTTCACAGCCTTTCCACAAAGTCTTTAAGTAAATGTTACTTAAAATTCTGTTCTACTTAGAAAATACTTGTTTAAAAACTAGCTAGTTTCACATGTAAATGAAAGTAAAAAACCAGCTAGACTGGAACAAGTTAAAAGAGAGTTAGAAGAAAACAAAGCTAGAAAGGAAAACTTCTGGGTAGGGGTTTGCCTTGAGAACAAATTTACTTTAGAAAGATAAATCCAAGAAAATGGCTTGGGGCAGGGAGAGTCGGGAAATGGGATGGTCTGTTAGGTTTTCAGTCATTCAGGAATGAGAAAAGTGAGAATATGAACAATGGGAATAAAGAAGAAGCCATATATGAAAATTATTTTGAATGAAAAAAATGGCCAGGGTATGGTGATTTATTGGATTAGGGGAAGTAGGACAGAGCTAAGTCACAGATGAAGTTTCAAGTCTGAGGGACAGAGAGGAGAATGGTGGTAGTGCTGACACAATGGAGTGGGAGGGAGAACTAATGGGGAGGGTCAGATGAGAATTTCAGAAAAGTTCAGAACTTGAAGAAATGAGATTTCCAAGTATAGTTATAGTCATCTTTATATTGGCAGAGCTATAGGCTTGGAAAAGGAGAAGCTGGGGCTAGCAGTTCTGCTTTTTTTTTTTTTTTTTTTAAGCACCTTTAGCAAAAAATGTGTCTATGGGAATTGTGAGAAAGTTTCCAGAATTCACTAAGGCCAGTCATGTTTAGAGAGAAAGCTCAAGCTCAGCAACAGTTCCAACAGGAGTAGCCACAGTTGGGGAATTTTAAAAATAAGGTGAAGAAGAAATTAAAATTTTATTATAAAGCTACAGTAATGAAGACATTTTGATATTGTAATAACAAGCAAATAAAGCAACAGAATGAAATAAAGCTATTAGAATAGCTGAAATTAAAATATTGACCATACTAAATGTTAGGAAGGATTTAGAGGAAATTACACTCTCATACACTGCTGGTGGGAATGTAAACTGTACAGCACTTTGGAGATTCGTTTACCAGCTTTTTAAAAGGTAAATATACCACCTATGATTTATGCATTTCACTCTAAGTTTTTTACTCAATAGAACTGAAAGCATATGTTCAGAGGAAAACCTGAACATATATTTTCATAGAAGATTTCTATGTAATAACCAAAAACCGGAAATAATCCACATGTCCATCAAAGAGTAGTTAGAATTGACATGAGTGGACCAATTCTAGTATACTATTTTTACAATGAATTCAAAGTCAACCATAAAAAAGAATGAACTATTGATATATGCAACAGTAATTCAAAATCGTTATGCTGACTGAAAAAAGCCAGGTCAAAAAAAGAGGGTGAATACTGTATCATACCATTTATAAAACTTCTAGAAAATGAAAAGTAATCTATAGTGGCAGAAACCAGGTAAGTGGTTGCTTAGGGATGAAGTGGGGGGCAGTTAGAGGAGTGGATTACAGAGGGTCATGAAGAAACTTTTGGGGGTGATGGTTATATTCGTTACCTTCATTGCAGTGATGGTTTCATGGGTGTGTAAATATATCAAAACATCAAGTTGTACACTTTAAATATGTTCTGTTTACTGTATGTCCATTATATCTCAATAAAGTTGCTAAAGAAGATTAATAAAAAAGATTACATCAGCACTACATAGAAACCCTAAAATAGAAAAATAAGTAAATAAAAATACAAAAGGAGGGACTTCCCTGGCGGTCCAGTGGTTAAGACTTCGCCTTCCAATGCAGGGAGTGCAGGTTCGATCCCTGGTCGGGGAGCTAAGATCCCACATGCCTCGTGGCCAAAAAACCAAAACATAAAACAGAAGCAGTATTGTAACAAATTCAATAAAGACTTTAAAAATGGTTCACATCAAAATAATCTTTAAAAAAAAAAAAATACAAAAGGAAAAATAGGGGAGAAACAGCTACTGAAATTTGTAGGAAGAGACTAAAGGAAACCAAGAAAGAAGCCAGTGGTTCAAGGAGGAGTGAGCAGTTTAAATTAACATGACACAGAGATACCAAGAATAAAGACTGTCTGATGTATCTGGCAAAGAAAAAAACCACTGCACGTCCATGAAAGGGTAGTGGGGTGGGAGCTGAAGGGAGGCTATATGAGGCAGAGATGATGGCGGCATACTGAGACCACTTGTTTAAAAAGCTCAGCAATGAAGAGGAGAGAAATAAGATGGTAGCTGGAGGGGACAGCAGAGCAAACTAAAAGTTTTTGGTGAAGTATGAAGGCAGAAGAAAATAAATGTGGAATGAAGCAGAAACTGAAGATTCTAGAGATGAAGGCAAAACATGTGGTAACAAGTTTCTTGAGGAATTTGGAAGGGATGGGAGGTAAGGCACAGGTGCCAGAGTTGAGCCTAGGGAAGGAGAAATCTGTAATTGTTAACTCCTGACAGTCCTCCCAAAACGATGAGTTACAGAACACCGTAGTGGAGTTTTTTAAACTTTGAGAAAAAACAATTATTTTGCCAGCAGATTTCTTAGAGAACTTGGATGACTGGACATTCTGACATTTCTTAAAACTAATCTTGATAAAAGAAGATATCATATGAATCATCACCTCTGACCCCCCCAAAATGGGACCTTTCCAGGCTGTAATCTACTGACCACAGCCCATAGGTCGTTGTCCCAAATGACATAATAGTAACTTCTGCTTCATTAGTCTCAGTGTCTTGCTGCTTCAGGAAGATTACTCTGAGTCAGATGTTTTAGAAGGAACAGAGAACGGGAGGAGAGTCAGGGATAGGCTGTGGGTTTCTGTGTACACAGTAATTGGGAAATCTCCATGGAGAAAAAACAACCATAACTGGAATGCTAAAAGGCATTGCTAAGGCTTACAGAATAGTGGGAACGATATGAGTTTTAGAACTAGACAGACTTGGTCTCAATCCAGGCTCCTCCTCTTACGTGTGCTCTGTGACCATAGGTAAATTTCTGTTTCCATTCATCTTGTTGCCTCATCTACGTAATGGGTATATGGTATACCTCACATGGCTGATCAAAGAATTAAAATCCTGATGGATTTAAGTATGTAATAGAAAATAGGCAAGCAATATAGGGTAGCTATACTTCCTATATGATTATGTAGGAAGTGTTCTTAACCCATAAAAAATACCCCCAGCTGTCATATTTCCATCACTTGCTTACCGCAGATGGTCAATTAATTCCTGTTGACATTTAAGTGGTTAATTTAGCGGCCTTCTATGTACAACAGTGGCAAACTGTCTAAAGGTCAGATAACACATCAGCAGGCAAGGATGATGTGAAAATGCAAACAATTGGCCTTTCTCCACATCATGTTGCTTTCTCTCTTGGTGCATAGCGGGACTTAATATAACCATCCTCCCCTGTTATCACACGTGAGGAGACAGTAACTGTGAAGGGTCCTGTGATCCTAGAAGATAAATCCCCAGGGAGGAGTGGAATCGCTGAAACTCTTGTATTTTGTAAGGCTGTGAAGTATGGCCCATGCCCCAACATATGCTCACACTTTTACATTTCTGAGTATAGATCCTCATCCAGATGTGAGGCAAAGCAACTCAACTATTCACTGGGATCAAAGGATCATCTCTTTAAAGTAAATTAATCCTTTAAATGCATACCACACAGTACCTTGAACCTACTTTAATTATAGTATTAGACCCACTGCTGAATTATGGCTTTTGATATAATTAAACTGAACCTTTTCAGAACAACCTGTAGTATATTTCAGGCATTCTCTGAGAATTTAAAGGATCTAGAATTTGTGGACTAAATCTATTCTCCCTTTATCAAGGCA
Organism: Balaenoptera borealis; assembly: GCF_965194805.1. Lineage (NCBI taxonomy): Eukaryota > Metazoa > Chordata > Mammalia > Artiodactyla > Balaenopteridae > Balaenoptera > Balaenoptera borealis. The sequence goes on from NC_138863.1 coordinate 23,754,188, forward strand.
AAAGAAAAATTTTATGATACATCCTTGGAATGAATGCATAAACCCAGTAATGAGATGTCTGAATCATGACTGAAAATGCAAATATGTAGTACTAACACATCATAATCACCTTAATCATTGGTGTTTGAGGGTAGGTCATCTTGTCTCCAGTTTTACACTACAGTTAAGAATTAGTTCAAGTGCAAAAATGGAATGTGGTCTTAGTGACCAGGATATACTTGCTAAAGATAGCATACCCCTCGCCCATTTGATCCTCCTAGGGGCAGTTCACTGCATACTGAGTGTTATGACTTAAGAGTTACAAAGGGTCTGGCATGAGCTTTTCCCTGCTCGATATCATGACTGGAATGAGTTGATCACCCAATCCTGGGCTTTGGATTGGTTCTGAGCACTATTAAATTAAGTCATATTACCTTGAAAGGATCTGCTACAATTTTTTTTTTTCATTTCCTGGGTCTCTGGAGACCATATGATTGGACAGAGTATCACTGAAGCAAATCACTTTCTCTGAGTTAAAAGAGAGAACATCCTACATGAGTCAAAAACTACAAAAACTGCCCAGACTTAAACTGAGCTAATTGTGTAAAGTTAACATTGCAAAGTTAGTATTGTAAAATGAATATGACACGTGTGTAATGATACACATTATTGTGCTACATGGTAATTAGGCATAAATGGTAAGCAATTAATATATACGGTTGAAATTAGTAGTTCTATACAGCTAAACCAAGTTTGAATTGATTTTTTTCTTCTTGCTTCGTTAATTTTCCATTTTCTATAAAAAGTATCAGTAATGACAGCTGCTCTGACACCTTGCCTTAGGGATCTCAGTAGAATATTATTGTGCTGTTTTAAAAATGCACTACTTTAGGGGCTTCCCTGGTGGCGCAGTGGTTGAGAATCTGCCTGCCAATGCAGGGGACACGGGTTCGAGCCCTGGTCTGGGAAGATCCCACACGCTGCGGAGCAACTAGGCCTGTGAGCCACAACTACTGAGCCTGCGCGTCTGGAGCCTGTGCTCCGCAACAAGAGAGGCCGCGATAGTGAGAGGCCCGCACACCGCGATGAAGAGTGACCCCCGCTTGCCACAACTAGAGAAAGCCCTCGCACAGAAACGAAGACCCAACACAGCCAAAAATTAAAAAAAAAAAAAAAAAAAAATGCACTACTTTAAATCACTCATTCATTAAGGGTTTGGTGCTGTTCAACCAACCCATAATGACTGCATCCATACTTATGATAAAGTTTTAAAGGGTGCTGAATAACATCATCTCTGGGTCTATGCTCTGTTCTCTGCACTGCCCTGCAGCCTGGGTGGCTGAACCGTGTGGACCCCACTAGGGAGACTCCTCGCTCTCTGACCTTCAGGCAGGCATAGGAGGGAGTGCCCAGAATGAGGGCGGGTGTGTATACCTCAGGCCCCAGCCCCATGGGGTGTCAAAGGTTTCAGCTCTGCCCAGCTGCCTCCTCACAAGTATTCTGTCTACAGTTCTCGTCACCACTCCTTCCCCGCAACTGTTCCTTCAGGACAAGGGTTGTGAAGAGTCCTGCCTTCAAACAGATACTGGCCCTGTAGTTTCCTTCTACCCAGCTCATGAAAGCTCACATTACATTCTCTCAAACTTTCTTAATTTGAACGTGCCATCTGTTTCCTGCTTAAGCCCTACTGATTCAAAAGGTATGATCTCACCTATATGCATTTATTTTGTCATAGTTAAATAAAACAAGGTTCTCATAACACCCCAGTATTTGTTTTACCTCTGTGGTAATTTTATCAGTCTTGGTGTGTGGATTGTAGTAGATACTGAATATCTATCTACCTGTTGACTGAATGTATGAATCTATGTAATGTGTAAGATTTCCTGAATTACGGTTTCTAACATCAGTATTATTCCAGTAAGACCATTAATGGTCAAATTGCATGTTGTGTATAGAGTGATGTAGCTAAAGAGTTATTACTTTGCCATAGTTGCTAAGAGAGCAATGAACAAAAAACGGGCCCTAGTTTGCAGCTGTCTTTATGAATTTAGAAAGGACCTGAATACATTGTACCAAGACCTTATTTTCTAAGTTGAGTTTCTTACACTTTAAATTGCCAAAGTTTTGTCTTTTCACTTACAGCACAACATTGATACAGTTGCTCAAACCACCAAGGTAATTTTTTCCTTGCAGAAAATATATGCTTAATAAATTCAGTTAAACAACTGATTATTTAGTGCCTAACGTAGGTAAGATCACTCAAGCAGTCGTGTGAAGAATGGATTGGATGGGAGAGACTGAAGGCAAAAAGATTAGTTAGCAATCTATTGCTATACGCAATACAAGCTAAATATTGACTGAGCTTTGCTATGGCTTTGCTTTGGCCGTTTCAGTCCTGCTTAGTTTTGGGGTGGGGCTCGTGGAGCAAAGCTGGTATTTGAGTTGTTCTGGCAAATTCTTCTGAATTACAGTGTTTAGTTTCTTTTTCTGCATTGCCTTTTCTTTCTTTGGTCAACCAATTAAAAAAAAAAAAAAAGATATCTTCCAGGAACTTCAAGTTACTTACAATCTAGTTGGGAAACAAAATATTAACACCAGAAAAGTAATAGCGAAATATTAAAGCAGCAGAGGAGTTATCAGAGTGTGGCTTGGGATTAATACCCAAATTAATGGAATGATAAGTACCAGAAGTTTATGAGACTAAGAGGTGGCTGTAGGCTGGGTATCTTGGGAAATTTTCATGAACTTGAATGATAGGCTGAGAGCTGGAAAGAGAAAGGAAGACATTCATGGAAAGAGAAATTCTAAGAAAGACAGAGTTGCAAGAAAGTCTTAATTTTCTTATCTTTTCCTTTTATTCCTCTGCTCTTCAAAGTACAGAGCTGTCTGAGTTATGAGCAGGGTGGGGAGGTGTTACCTCTGAATGGGGGAGGCTCTTCCACTCCCTTTTTTCCCATTCCTCAAGGCTTAGCCAGACCTGAAATGCTTGTCCGATGTGTTGAATTATTACATGTTTTCAAGTCTGGCCAAAGTTCATGTTAAAGACCCACTTAAATTTCAAATGAGAACTAAAATTGAATATATTTTATATTTTAATTCTAAAATTCATAAGGATGCTATTTCTTCCAGAAGTGTTGTGTAAATGGAAGATCTCTCTATATTCTTTAAATTATTCTGAAAGCTATGAGGAAAAATTAAAATCCCTCATGTGAAAGGAGAGTTATGGAAAAAAGTTTATAATTGAGTGCAGACTGGTTACATATACTGATTTGGGTGGTTTATATATATGAGTAGATCCATTTGTTCCTTGCAATAGCCTTATGAGGCAATACTACCAAATCATCCCAATTCTGTAGACAGAAAACTATGGTAAAGTTACATACTTAATGTCCCACAAGTGAAAAATGAGGGAGTCAGTTATCAAACCGAAGTTGACTGACTCCCACTAAATGCCTTGAAAAGTTATGTAATTGATCTGGTTCCTTGTCAGTAAAATCTGGGAGGTTGAATTAGATAATCATGACATTTGCCCTCATGTTAAAAGTTAAAGTGTTTGGTTCACATCCTCAATTCCTGCTCTTTTCTTATGACTCAAGTTTGAAGCTCTCTGTCCTCACTACCAAAGAAATTAATTCTTCCTTCATAGGAATTTGGACATTAATTATTCTGGGTTATTTATTTATTTATGGCTGTGTTGGGTCTTCGTTTCTGTGCCAGGGCTTTCTCTAGTTGCGGCAAGTGGGGGCCACTCTTCATCGCGCTGCGCGGGCCTCTCACTATCGCGGCCTCTCTTGTTGCGGAGCACAGGCTCCAGACGCACAGGCTCAGTAGTTGTGGCTCACGGGCCTAGTTGCTCCGCGGCATGTGGGATCCTCCCAGACCAGGGCTCGAACCCGTGTCCCTTGCATTGACAGGCAGATTCTCAACCACTGCGCCACCAGGGAAGCCCTATTCTGGGTTTCTGAATGACCTAAAGAGGATTAGATTTCAGGTCCGTGATGAGCAACTTTGGGTTGGATTTTCAGTCTTCCCGAGTTTTCCAAGTGATAGAGGACCTATATTTAGGATTCAGTTTAGAATGTTGCCCTGTATTATGACAATCCTTAACATGTTAGTAAATAAGAAGTGGCTCCAGTTTTTTTCACTGACATTTAATGGGTAATCTAAGTTTGAGTGAATATATCTACCCTCACAAAAGACCAAATGAAGCTATTCTTATGTTGAAATTTTAAGTGGACTATAAACAGTTTTTCCTAAATTGGTCTAAATAAAACAGACAATTCTCCCCCTTGCACCAGCTCATGACCTATGTCTCACCAGCCTTGTAGGACACGTGAATATTCTACATATCCCAGCCACCTCAGTATCTGGGGGACTATGGGCACCATGACAAGGACAGAAGCGACGTGAGGCCTAGTTTAGAAGCAGAATAAAACCATGCTTATTCGTCATGTCTTGGTTTTGACTAGAAGAATTTCAACCCAGCTCCGAGTTCCATGATTATCTGTATCTCCTGGAAATGGTATGCAACAGGTGCCATTGCTGCAGCCTCTTGCATGGCCTCCAGTGCACAAGAGAACATGGGATAAGAGCAAAAATCACTCACAACCACCACCTCCTCCATCTTAAACTTAATGAGGGAAGTTAACTTTCAGAGCCTGTCTCTTAGGTAAAAAACATGGTGTAATAACTGAAATGTCTTACGGACAAAGTTTTCCACTCCAGAATTAGATGCAAGGGTTAAAATGTAAATACCCCTGAAGAAAGAAGCACACTGATAGAGTTCAGCTCATAGAAAAGTGTAAATGAGAGAGGAGTGGGCTGAGAGTTTTCTAGTGGAGACCCCAAAAGGAGAAAATACAGAATTGGGGTTGACATCTAAAGACAAGTTTTGTGTACTTCATTATTTCTGTTTAATAAACTAAAAGATTCCATGCATTTACTATTTTCTGTCTTAAATAACAATAAAGAGGCAGCCAAAGGAGGCATTGATTGAATCTGCATGAAGCCAAGGGGTTATTCTTTACTTCATTGTCCAGGTTCCCCACAATAAATGTAAAACACCTAAATTTAGTACAAAAAAAAAAAAAAAGACCCAGTATCTACTCCTTTTATGATACACAATAAATCATAGGAAAATACAGGGAAAAAAAACTTGAGATAGGGGTGAATACTTGGGAATGGGAGGATTTAGCCCCTCATTTTGTTCAAGCAGCAGTGCTGACAGCACACAGGGATGAGAGAGGAGTATGGTCAGAATGTGGCCTTGGAATTCAGGGATGCTCTCCTGAGACGTGGGAAGGATGGACCAAGAAGAAAAACTGGTCTCTCCCGGAGTGGGTAAGATGGAATGTTGATGAAGTGCTAAAGTTAGAAGCTTCAGAATATCTGATATCTTCTGTATTTGCCCTTTGTTTTTCTTTCTTCCTGTTTTCCTTTTCTTTTCCCCTAACAATCTACAAAAATTCTAAACCATTTCTCTCACCTTTCTATTTTTGTTTCTATTGTGTGATTCAGCCTTCAGTATTTAAATGCATCTAAAGGTAGCTCCCCTCTTCCCTTATGTTAGCTCTGGAAAAAACTGGTTGTGCCTCACACTCTAGTTTAGGTGACTATCAATCTGGACTGAAGCCCCTTAACACTGGATGGGGCCTGTAGGTCTGCCAGGAGAAATGCTGCTTGCAGGTGCTTTTTGGAAAATGTCAGAGTACTTCTGCTAGTTTGAAAAACTGATAGTTATTAAATGGAGTTTTTCTGAGAGACTTCTAGGCAGTAGATGAATGTCTTATATTTTATAGCAATTTTTGACTTCACCAAAAGGCCAAGGAGCAAAGTTTGAATATATTGGTGAAATGTAAATTAGTGTTAAATACCCCATATAGGGATAGGATAGTGGATATGTAGGTCTTTGATAAATTAAAGAAAGGGGAAGGGAGCAAAGAAATATTTAAATTTTTAAGGTAAAAGCTAAAGGAGAATTTAAGTTCCAATATGATTTATTCACAATGATTGGATTTAATTCTCATACCTATGTATATCATTCTAAATATTTTTAGTTGCAGCCAGACTACTAAAGACCTTTAAGGAGTTAAATACAAAATAAAAATAGATTTGAGCCTACCATGCACATTTGGTCTTTTAGCTAATGTTACATGATAAGCATCTTCCTGGTTACCTATTAACATACCCTAAGATTCCACTGTGGTCTTGTCTCCAGAAACTTACCTCCTAAGGATAAAATATAAATAGATGTCACATTCACTTTATTTGGCTTTTTTTGTTGTCTTTTCTTTTCAAATAAAGGACATGTATTTCTAATTTCTAAATTTCTAATAGTTTCATCTTAGCTAAAAGTCTGCATTTTAGCCCCAAAAGAGATCCAAATGGATAACTGAAGAAAAGTTTCCCCTTCAGAGGAACAAACAGACCACTGGAAAGTTCATCCTGCCTCCTCTGCTAAGACTGGAACAATTTAGGGTCTCAACATACCACTTTTTGAGCAAGAAGAAACATATTCTCAGTAGTAACATAGACTACAAAGAAATTCAGTTCTGTTAATCTAAGTGTCACATAGATTAGGACAAACACATGGAGTCTAAGAGCAATTCCATGTACTTCTATAAAGAAGACATGTCTACTCTAATTCTGAAGTTAGTTTTAGTCAGTCTACATGGTATGGTACTGACATGAATCAACATTTTCTAAATCTTGAGTGATGAGGAAAATGAACATGTTGGGTGGAGCTCAGAAATAAACAGAAAATCCATAGCATGTACAGGCATGATCTGGACTGGTATTAGTTAATATGAGCTTTGAGGGAGGAGGGGTCATATTTGTAAACAAACTGCAAACCGACTGTTGTAAATAATTTGCAAGCAATGCAGAATGAAAGGTGTATTATAAGTATACAAGTAACCAGCAGAGAATTAGCATTTTTCTGTTAAACGTAAAAGAAAGCAGAATTGCTTGATTTCTTGTGACTTCACAATTCTCCCTTGTCTCAGGAGTAGTTCAAGTTATCCAGCCACCCCAGAATTCTGTATATTAAGCGTGGAGTGTGGGCTTTGTGCTTCGCTGAGTCCTCTACTGGGCTTTTTTCTTGACTCGATATTTTGACTCACTATGTGAATTTTGACTAATTGCTTGGTACCTTCAGGCCACTGGTTTCCCCCAGCAGCAGTGTAAGTGCTTACTTGCAAAAATGTTCGTGTATGAAAATGTGTGTGAAAGACCCACTTAAAAATAATTCATAACATAAAGAATACTTATAATTCTAAAATATTTTTAAGAAATTCAATTAAAGCTTTCAGTTTTCACATGGACTGTTAAGGTGATTTCATGCCATCCAGACTGTTTCCTTCTCTTCTTCCTAGGGGTTAAATTTATAACAATTTCATGTAGCTTTGCATTCAGAATTTGAATAGGTTTCCGCAAATTCTCTACTGGTTCCTGCAGGATAGGATAAGCCCACTTTCACTTTTACAGCACTATGATGTTTTCATGGATGTGTCTGGTGATTACAGATTTATTACCCTAATTATGAGCTAATGAGCAAAGAGCTTTGCAAGGAAATTTGCATCATTTGCTTAAGTAGGACAAATTATCAGCTTAACCAAGATAAAACATCTCTTGCTGTTTGAGACCCTTTAACTCGCCAACAGAGAAGCCTATCCAAGCCAAGTTAAATCAGAGAAAGGCACTGACTGCTACCTTGAAAACAATAACTCTCCTGCAATTTTAAGGAGTTTGCTTGGCTGAGTCCAAATGTCTTTGGAATCCCTTTTAATTAGTGTTCTCTTTTAGCCACTTCTACAACCCTCTCTTACTATTTCTAAGACAGAGGAATGTGAAGGAAGCTATTGAGTAGTCTCCTTAGAACCAAACAGGAGATTGGGAATAATTTAACATAAAGTAAATGTAGCAGAAGTATAGACTTTTTACATCTAGTATTAAGCTTTCTTCTCTTAACACAAATATTTCATTTTGTTTCTCTTGGTGTCAGAAAAAAATGGAGGTGTACATTTTACTTTCATTTCTCTTTCCTTCATGTTCTCTCATACAGAAAAACAACTTTGGGATTTGTTTTGGAGTTAGATAATCACCACTTTAATAAATAAGTTAAAGGCTTATTTTTAGCATTTACTTCCTCTTTTGAAATGTATCCTTCTAATATTATTGTTTTGAAAATTCTGAGAAATGATACAAAATATCATATAAAGGGACCACTCTAGGGTGTCCTTAAGAGATTTAGTAGGAGAGGTAAGGAAATTAGTCAGCTAAATTAACTAGTTGTTTTAGAGGACATGAGATCTTTAGTGCCATCACGTTATGCCTCATTAGCTCCATTAGTTGCTTGACATTGTCATTATTCTACCCACTTCTTTCTGTGCAGTTTCACCATGTCAGCTTTGATTTCCCCGTACTTATTTTTTTTTCCAGCTTAAAGCTATTATATCACCTTCCACGGGCATTGATTTTTAGTCAGGTGTCACAAATTTCCCACTCATCATTTCCTTGCCAGCATAAAACTGACTGTTTCGGCTACTCCTGCACCCTTTCATTATTTCAGAATTAATCACTTATTCCTATTGGCCAGGTCCAGCATCCTCCTTCCCTATTAAACTCAATGTTTAATCTTTAAGTGTTCTAATTGACAAACATTGAAATAACTTCCTATCAGTGTGCTTTGGCCGAAATAAATCAGTAAAAGGGCAAGGAAGGGACAGATGATACAAGCATTTGTTTTGAACCATCAGACATTTGTAAAGCATCTATTATTTGTCCAGAATTGTAATAGATGATGTTGGAGGTGTGAGAGAAATATAAAATATCACCACCACTAACCCTTAAAGTACAGTCACCCCTCAGTAGCCACAGGGTATTGGCTCCAGGAGCCCTCTCAAATACCAAAATCCAAGGATGCTCAATTCCCGTATATAAAATGGCATAGTATTTGTATATAACGTACGGCATATCCTCCCGTACATGTATAATACCTAATGCAATGTAAATGCTATGTAGGTAGTTGTAAATACCATGCAAATGTTTTATAAATAGTTGCTGGACCACAGCAAATTCAAGTTTTGCTTGCTGGTACTCTCTAGATTTTTTTTTTCCGAATAGTTTTGAACTGTGATCGGTTGAATCCGTGGATGCAGAGCCCGAGGATATGGAGGGCCAACTGTATTTAAAGTCTTGCTATGTGAAGCAATTTTGAAAGGAGGTTTAGAACCTCAACTATAAAGCTTACTCGTTTATGTTTAGCTTAGTTTTAACTTGTCTGGATTGCTTTAAATTTTAGAAAAATTCAGTAAGTCAGTAACTTGGGGTTATTTGGGGTTTTTTTAACAATGTAAGAAGCAATAGTTTTTAGAACTTCAAACAATGAATTGATATTTTAGAAACAAATAACAAGTGTTGCCAACTGAAAATTTTACTATAACTCTCACTAGAGGAGCTGACATACCCATAACCAAAAATAGAACAAATCTCTTAAAAATTGGTAAGACATACCACTTTCTCACAAACCTTTTAGATTAAATTTTGATTAATAAACAAGTCTTTTTTTCCTCTAGAGAAATAAAAACAAAAGTGAACTTTAGCTTCATAGAAAATAACTAGTTTACAGTAGTATCTGTCTTAACTAGCATAAAGGCCATCACTTTTTAAGAAAAGATGGTATATGTTCACATTACAGCCACATAGAAGTCATGGCATACATAGACAATATTTCTAAGGAGGAAATAGGAGGTAACCACAACTATAGTCATCTCACCTCGTTTTGTCAAATGTTATACACCTCCAGTTTGGAAGCGATAAAAAAAAAAAAAAGTGCTTTTAGGGGAAAAGAATGAGGAATGGGGGTCAGTAGGAATTTGCATCATGACCCATTGCAGTTCAGATATTTTTAAGCTTCTCTTTGAGATGTGTGGTAAAGAACAGTTTTGAAAGCATGTAATATGTATAAGAAATACTGTAAGAGGAAATGTTATTTCTCCAAAGCGTAAGTGAGGGGTTAGATTACAAATGCTGACCAAAGCAACCCGAAGGATTATAAAACTGCATAATCTTCACAAGTGGCAAGCCACTTGTCTGTCTCTCTTTTAAAAATAATTCCTCCGGGGCTTCCCTGGTGGCGCAGTGGTTGAGAGTCTGCCTGCCAATGCAGGGGATGCGGGTTCAAGCCCTGGTCTGGGAAGATCCCACATGCCGTGGAGCAACTGGGCCCGTGAGCCACAACTACTGAGCCTGCGCGTCTGGAGCTTGTGCTCCACAGCAAGAGAGGCCACAACAGTGAGAGGCCCGCGCACCGCGATGAAGAGTGGCCCCCGCCTGCCACAACTAGAGAAAGCCCTCGCACAGAAACGAAGACCCAACACAGCCAAAAATAAATAAATAAATAAATAAATAAATTTAAGAACAGTTTAAAAAAAATAATAATAATAATTCCTCCTTTTCAGGGTCATTTCCAACTTTTTGTTAAGTCCATCCTGCTTCTAGCCCTGAAAGGCAGTAAGCTTTATTGGAAAGAACACCAAGGCAATAGAGTTGTCTGAATAGAAATTCCATGACTCTTCTTGGGCAGGTAGCAAGCTCGTTTTCTACAGTAAAATGTGAATACTTCTAAAGGCCAAATTTACCTGTATCATAGGAATGTTGTTAAAATCAAACAAGGTAATGGATTTGAAACTATACTGAAGGAGAACATTTCTCAAATGCCAAGTGATACTCTATTCCCTCCACAATTTGTGAACATCTGTTTCTCTACATTTCCAAATCATGAATTATATGCTTATATTTGGTATATTTAAGCTCAGTTAAACTTGAAAGCGCCATGGGAAATATCATGGAAAAGGTGGTAAGATGCATTTTAGTAAAGAAAAACTTAAAGAACTGTCCATCTAACTGCTAAGCATTAATAATGCTTGATCGGATTTTTCAGAAGTTTTCTATTTATTTTTGCTGAATTATATTGGTTGTTGTACATATGCCCTGTAATTCTCAACACAGTATATCATTTGATGTTACAGGAAATAACTACAAAGTTTCCTTGTGTTTTTGTCCCACTGATTCTAATACACATGTAGAATACTTTGGTAAACACCTATCCCTCTGCAGCCTTCCCTTAGGGGAATTTCCTGCTTACACATCTTTTACCATATTATTCATTCTGTTATATAAAATGGCAGCATAGAAAACCTACTCTACAAATAGTAATACAATACCAGAAGGTCATATAGCTAGAGTAGATGATTTTTCCTTTTTTTTTTTTTTTTTGGTAATTACACTTAACAATTTTAGAAATTCCAATTTACTCTATTACTTATTAAGACAGAATAAAATGCAATATTTGGCAGAAATTTATATATTCAGTACATTTTTTTCAGCTGCAACACCTAATAGTGCTTGGCAGCAGTGGTTCTATTATTTGAAAGACAGCAAACATTTCTTACCCGATTAACGGTGACTCGGAATTACTGTTTTATCTGATCCTATGTATATAGACAGACCCCACAAAAAGAACATAGTGCTATTAATACATTGGCATTTCTCTTCTGGAGTAACTATCTTCAGTCTTAATGGGAAACATCTTAGAGAAAATGCATCTTCAGGGCTTTCAACATGATGCTCCTTTTGGAATGTGCATAGTGACCTAAACATCTATTTCCTCAATACATGTTTGTGGATTCAAAGTTAAAATTCTTTTATAACTAATGAATCTCCCAGTCAAGATATCTTAAGATAAAGGCCTAGCTTTTCCAATTAGGTACAGAAATATGAGTCTTGCTTAAGAGTATCTTGCATCTATGCTAATATTGCACAAGATTCCTAATCACCCACGAAATTTGCTCATCACCCCCATGGAAACAGGAGTAGATTAAAATTATTGCAGTAATGCCTCAAAACTATAGCAAATAATTCAAAATATTAGCTTCTTTGTCTTAGTATTTCTCCTAAAGTCCAACCATGCATGTCTACAGAACTTTCTAGTTCTAACAGAATGAGACTCTGCCTTTCCTGGATCCTTTTCTTCCTCTTCCTTTTTTAAAGTAAAATTGCTATCTAGTTATCTAACTATATACCTTAATTTTAAACTTGTCCCCCAAACCCTCAATTCCTTAATTTTACTTAAGACCTTCATTCTCATGTGGCTGCTACTTCACACTGGTTTTTGCCCTAAATCATTCCTTCCATCAAATAATTAAGCTGATGAACAATATTATATATAATGTGCAGTAAAGTTTATTTAAAACAGAAAAAGAGATGAATTGAAATAACTATAATGAATAATAATTGAATATATAGGAAAACATATGGAAAGTCCACTGCATAGTAACCAGAATTGAAGATACCCAATAATTGTTCAGCATTATTCTTCCGTACTCTCCCCACTCATCCCTGTCAAAATACTTAATAATAAACTTAAGGCATATAAGAAACTGAAATCCCTCTTGAAACAGACAAGATTATATTCCAAATAAATTTTTATGTTATACTTTATGCAAAATCAGAATAATATCCATTTCCAAAGGTGCAGGGGAGAAGAGGAAAAAGAAGGGTAGAGCATTTCATTTAGTTAAGTAGACTAAGCCAGCCTTTGAACCCTAGCAGCAGTCTTTTCCTATTCCCGGAAAAGTAAGGGATATCAGGCCCCAGCAAATTCTCTAATAATGTCAGAGTTTATTTTATGTATTGTATTTTGTTATTCTATAGTGTTTTAGTTGCATTTTTCATCTGGGTTCTGAATATCTTTGGTCTTAGCTACCATTTCTTGCTCCACCATTAATATTCAAGACCCTTTTTTCCTGCAGATATGTTCATCTAAATGCTACTACCTGGTTTCCATTGCTGGGATCACATAATTCTTTTCTGAAAATCCCTTAAGTGCCTGAAATGGGTTTTGAGGTCATCCGTCAACATTCCCATTATTATTCCTGGCTATTGCTCTACTTCTGTTTCTCCTACTTGCTTCTTCATGACCTGCCTATAAACCTTTAGCCATACTCTCATCTACATTCATTTCTAAACTTTCTTCAATACTCAGCTCAAAATCCACTTTTTTCATAAGCTTTTCTCATTTTAGTAAAGGCAAATGAAGCCCTTGGGCCATTTTCAGAGGGAACATTGCACACTTGGTTCCAACTTGACCAGTGCACCCTTTTCCTTACCTAAAGTGGGTTTAGAGATATGTTACATACAAACACATGAGCACGATCACATGTATTTGACTCCTCTTTCATTAGATTATCTCAAGTGTAGAGACTGCCCTATAACACATACCTTAGGCTCCCCTCCATAGCACAAATGCATGGATATAAGCAACAAACTCTCAAACATATTTTCGGTGATTCATAAATAAAACATATGTTGATCTAGAACCAGGTGCATAGATCCATAGTTGAGATCTCAAACACTAGCCTTCTCTTATTTGTCTACAGCTCTCTAATTACCTCATTAATTCTGTCTCCCATCTTTCTAAAGGACTGGTAAGGATTACCAGATGTGTAGGAATATGACACTCTGCATTGGCAAGGGGGGCAGTGAAAATGCAATCTTTGGAAGAATTGTTTTTCTATATTCTTTTGTATGCTTTTATTGTTGCTTCTGTACTAGGTAGTAGTATTATCACTTGTAGTGTTTGGTTTACTTTTTCCATAGTCTTCCTAATCTTTGGTAACAAAGTCACATCTGCTTGATCACTGGTTTATTAGCTTGGCCAAAGACATCTTGGCACCAGAGCCCAACTTAGGATAAAACCACAAGTCTAAAGTCTTATTAGAAAATATCACTTGATTCATGGAGAGGCATGCTAGTCACAAGCTACTGATAGAGATGCCGTCTTGTTACCAGTTTGTCTTTGCACACAAGGCCGTCTCTATATCCTTTGCACACCACATGATGAGTGCTTTGGATCCCTGGTAAATTAGCCTAGGTGGGAAGTAATTTCAAGTAAGGTGAACTCAAACGTTCAAATAAACAACCAACCAAGATGACCGTGGAATTGGGAAATAGGATGCTGAAGTGGGGTAATTTTAAATGGCATGAAGTCCCTGAATAAGATCAAAGAAGGTTCCCTTTTCAGCTGATACCACTTCTGGGGTGGGAAATGGCATCTTGCTGTGGTCAGGATAAATTGTCTGCACAAGCCTGAGACAATTCTTATCTCTGGTTCTACAGCATGAAAGCCTTTGAAACAGACATGGGTTACCCAAGAGGGTGCTGGGACAGAGTGGATGGCAGAGGATAGTGGCAGCTCTGCCAGTTGAGCAGTTCTGGTTAGGTATGTTTCAGGATTATGTATGATGGCATTAATCTACAGTAGGAAAGTTGGGTCTGGCTCATACTTCTGAATTGGAAAATTACTTCTAACATTCTCTTTCTAATTATACATCCAGAGAATTATTTTTTTAATAAAACTGAGGTCTGAGGGCTTAGCAAAAGTCAGAAATCTCCTTCTCACCAAATATAGCTCAAGAACTTCATGTATACAAACTCATTCCTTCATTTAGTCAGTTGTAGTTCTTTAAACTATAATTCCCTTACTTTGGAGATTTTACATGCAGTGTCCTAACTAAAAAACCCTTCCTCCTCCTTGTCTCCACCATAGGTCCATTTTGTGCCTTGCAAACTTCCCATATAACTCACTTAATAATTTTGTTTCCTATTCTCATGTCTTTATTCCTTAAAAATAAATACTGTGGAAACAAATACTGTTGGAAACAACAAAGTACCTCTCACTGGTAAAGATGGAGAATGATTGGCAAGAAATAGGCGACAGACTTAAAATTCATGGAAAGAGAAGATAACACCCTCCTCAAGGTGATGTTCATCAAAAATTCACAGAACAACATCAACAACAAATGCAGGGGATGTGTATGTCACTGGTTTAAATTTCATAGAAACCCAATGTCTCTTTGCTTTCAGAGCTATAAGGGACCTTCAGTACCAAGTTGACCCATTTCTTCATCTTACCAGTGAAAGAACTGAGGCTCAGAAATACCAAGGGATTATCCCCAGGCTATACAGCTAGTGAGATCTGCCTCCTCATCCTGCTATCACTTCAGTTCTCCTTCTAAACAACCACAAAGTCTCCCATAGAATAGTGAAAGAGAATAAAAAAAGAGTAAAAAAAAAAAAAATTGGGGGACTTCCCTGCTGGCACAGTGGTTAAGAATCCACCTGTCAATACAGGGGACACGGGTTCTATCCCTGCTGGGAAGACCCCACATGCTGTGGAGCAACTAAGCCCGTGCGCCACAACTACTGAAGCCCGCGCACCTAGAGCCTGTGCTCCGCAACAAGAGAAGCCAGCACAATGAGAAGCCCACGCAAGGCAACAAAGACCCAACTCGCCACAACTAGAGAAAAGCCCAACACAGCCAAAAATAATAAATAAAATTTTAAAAAAATTGGAGGATGGAAGCCTATTCAATAACCTGACCTAGATTCTAGTTATTCCAATCACATCACTTTTTAATAGAGTATTATAGAATGATTTTAAGTAAACAGGACACATTATTGTGACTCACCACAATCATATACAATCAGTTAATACCTCCTAGGAAGGAATTAGAGATTCAAAACTACATAGCCAGTTTTCCAATATATTCTTTTTCTGACACCGTACTGTCCCCAAATGATTATTTTTCAGGGCTTATAACCTTCTTAAATTTTAGACCATTTGAAACTTAGGGCTTCCTTTTCTTTGAAAAGATAATTCCAATGTAATCTGTTTTGGGAATCAAGATAGGACACTTAGGAAACTGCTGTACCCACAGAAAACTTTTTGCATGATGTCTGATAAGGCAGTTACCAATTGCTATCTTAAGATGTGAAATCGTCTGGGAATCTCCCAACATCCCTTAACAAGTGACATATAACCAGGGCAAGGAACACTATTGCATTCCTCATTAACCAACCAGGGCCATTTGGTAATTGGGATATCATCTGGAAGGGACAGACATTCAGGATGCCTGAAATGTAAAGTATATTCAGGCTTGCTTGCCTGGACAAATCCCCAGTGGAAGAAAATGTATAAAGCAGCTACTTGGATGCCATGTAAGGAGTTACTAGCCAGCTGAGCAGAGTGAGTGACATTTGGTTGGGGAAGGGTGTGGGCACAGTACTCCAGGCAATCTGGCTCTCATCTTCCCTAGTACTTATTTGGCAAACTCAGCCATCGTTCCTCACTACACCCCCTCATATCTGAAGCAGTCATCTTGGGGTGAGATGATTTATTATAGATTTCACATAGCATTACCTAAAGAGCTTTCCATGGAGAACAGATCCTCCTGGGAAACATGGCCAGGTCAAAGAGGAAGGAATGGAAGCAGCAACCCTGAATGGGCCTGATCGCCCTCAACCAGTTCTGGCTTCCTTGTGTTCCTGAGACCTTTCTTTGTACTTTCGATGAGCCCTAATCAAGTTGCAACCTCTTTAGATAGGACAAAGAGAACACATAATGAGACAGAAGCTCCATTTTCCTCAAGAAGCTGAGGAGCTATGAGGGCTAGAAGGAAGAAAGGCAGCCAGTCATCTTCTTTGTTTACGGCTTCTATTTAGGGGAAGGTCAGGGTTTCCTAATCTTGATAAAGGATGGTGAGGAGAGTGCCTATTCCCAGCTGACTCCTTGGTTTTTAGTTTTCTTTGTTCCTTCTGTGTCTGACCTGCTTTCTTCAGGTCAAAGTTAGGGAATCAGCTGTAACAGTGCAGCAGAGTTCAAAGGAAGGAAAGATGTGTGCACACACACATATGCACACACATAAATGGGGGCTGTTTTGCTACCCCAGTGTCACAATCAGCCTTTTGATTTCCTTTGTGATTTAATCAGGACCATAAGTAGGGCACGTGACTAGGACAAGGAGGTTACCGTTTGAAAGTGGTAATGGAATGGGTTACATTTGTTCCATTTCCTATGATCTTTACATTCATGAGATCATTATCATGAAAACGGATTTGTGCTGTGCCATTTCCTGTTCTTGTTACAATCTTTATCATGGCAAGAAGGTACCAGGTTTTAACGCCTGGTGTTATATTTAACTGTTATCAATAACTGCTGTGTAGTGTGACTTTTCATCCCATATCATTGTTGTGTGCCCCCAGAGTAAAGGTAGTGCAGTCTGGGTATTTGAATGATGGTATACTGAGTTGTCTTGAGGCTCTAAAATATCAGGGTAGGGACACACATCTTCCTTCTATATCCCAACCTAACCAACAGGAGAACTTTCACAAGAGACTCTGACTTGCTGCTGTACCTTCCACAGAGACTTCAGATGCCCACTTTTCTTATCCCTGGCTCTTTACAGCCCAAATGACACTCCTAGTGACAATCAGATTGTATAACTTAAGGGGCAAGGCAGTGCAGTTTCCAATTATCATCAAAGAATTCCCCCAGCATTACCATGCTGAGACTTCAGGCTGATATTCAGGTTGATATGGATTAGATCAAAAATAGAACATGGTATAATAAGAACCTTTGCTTCCTGGCATGGAGTAGAATCAGAATAGCTAATGGTACAACACTTTCAAGCTTTCCTTTTTTTTTTTTTTTGTAAAGTAGGTTTAGTTCTTGTGAAAGCTGCTGAATTGACAGCTCAGGATACTATGGATAGAAAAATTATAAGCTTTCCTTCTTTGCTAGTACACCTTCGGCCTGCCCTGGAGGGAATGTCTCAAGAAGAAAAAGGTTAGTTCTTTCTCCAGATACTTTTAACCTTTAATTCAGAAGTAGGAGTATTATCCAAGCTGCTTATTATGAAGAATGTATCAAGATGTGGCTATTTTCCCTAAGATCAAAGCTAAAATGGACAGATCATTTCATATAGGCAACTACAGAATCACTCAGCTAGAGCCAGTTCTGAAACCATGTTTTCCTTCTCATAAGTGAACTCCTGAGTGCTCCAAGTGAGTTTTGCAACACACTGTTTGTGATTAAAGGTTTAAGAACTCAACATTTAGAGGAAGATAGGGTAGAGCATTTGTTTCACATCCAGCACTTAGGAAGAATCCAGTCATTGCCAATGACGACCCAACTGTATTTCTTGATAGCAGTGCTCAGAGCAGTGGGGCTGACTAGGATGACCTAAAGACTTTAGCCTTAGTTTGAAGGATGGTGGGGTATTCACAGTCTTCTACAACTTGGTAGGGGTCAACATTTCCACCCCTTTTTTTATACAGGACTCAGCTGATATTCATAAACTTTGGGGCGAGAGTTCATTGATGCCTGTCAGGAGGGTTCTGAAATTCCTGAGATTCTATATAAATTTTTGTGAGCATAGAAACTTTTTTTTCTACCAAGAGTGTACCTTCCTAGTTTTTATCCAATTTTCAAGGAGATCTGTGACATCTCACATTTTAAGAGCCACTACTTTAGACCGCCATGTCTCATTCCTCACTTTTCTCCAATTCTTGGACCAATTGTCACCAGTCCCACTCAGAAAATACGTAGAAAAAAAGGCAGTAGATCACTAACAATACAATAATGTTTTCTTAAAGGTAGACAGTACATCTACAATAATGTACATGCTCATCTGCTAGCTCCACCCACTTTAAGGAAAAGAATTCCCTTAATGAACACTATCATTTTAAGAAAGAGAAAGAAAAATATCTTCCAGCTTATAAAGGATGGAAGTCCATTATCAAATATGACAATTCTCTGAGAAACAATACGTGAGTGCCAATATAAACATAACCACATTGCGTGCTCTGATTTTTAGAAAAGGAGAGAGAAAGAAGCTAAAGAGAACGGCTCCTGCTTTGCCACCTAATATCATTCTGGGGAGTTCATAAGGTTAGGAACTTGACACTGGTTTCGAGTGGAAGCCAGTCAAGCAGGATTTCTTTGCCCTCTGGACAAATGGTTGGCCTACTTCAGGAATTTTGAATAATTATTGCTGTTCTCTTCAGCCAGAAGTTTACCTTTCACAAAGAGTAGAGCTTGTGGCATTAACTTAATCCCATTGCCTGAGTGCACGAAGTCAGTTTTGCTCTGCAGAGTTATTATTCCTAATTTATGAGTCTGAGACCTATTATATCTCACTGCTTGAGTCCTCACGTAAAGGAAACCCTCATGGGCTTGCTTAGAGCTGACAAAGCCCAGTACCCTGCCCTTCCGGGAAGGAAATCCCCTCACAAATACAGAGCAGTAGAGAGAACATATTGTTCCTGCTGTGTGCAATGCCGTTTTTCTCTAAGGAGTGTGGAGGCAGCAGTTATGTGCCTGCAACCATGACACTCCAGGATTTTTCATTCTTGCTTTCTCCCCATGAAAACGACTCATAGTAATTCCCATAGAGATAGCCTTATAGTAGTTGAACAATCTATAGCCCAGCAAGAGCAAGAAGTCAGTTGTCTGCACTGAGATCATTACTATCTTTTTACAAAACAGGTAGTTGAATGAATTAAATCCTTCCATAGTCAGTCCTTGAACAAAATTAGCATCTAAGTGGGTTTGAAGAAGACATGGTCTTGGCAACCACTGGCCAAAATGGCCAGCAGTTTTATTTTCTTCAGAAAGGCAAGGTTCCCTTCATTTTTAACTCCCTCTTATTATTCCTTGGTGATTTCTATTGTTTTGGAATCATTCTCAACCATACATAACAAGTACTATTAACCATGTGGGATTACCCATCTAAATTCCCAGGGAACAGAGAGTAGCCGTGAATATTTTTGTACGCCTAGTATATTATTGCCTTCATGCTGCCTCGGATTATTAGAGTAATTTTACCAAGAATCCCCAAGCAACAGATATCTCAGGAATTACTCTGTTTCTAATAGGAAGCCCGTTAACTCTGAGGGAAAATACATTATTGTTCCACAAGTGCTGTATTGACTTAAAAATGTGTATGTACTCTGATCTAGTATAGAAAAATCTTCTGTTTTTTGGTAATCTGTGAGGGTCTTTAAATTTTGCAGTGTGTGTGTGTGTGTGTGTGTGTGCATGCGCGCATGTTTTCAAAACATCAAGGCATTTAGTCTTCCAGCCCAGTGAAAACAACATACACAGCATGAATCTCTAACTTTTTTGCAACCTATGCAGTTGACCTTGTATCCAGTTAAGAAGGCAACAAGACTAGTGTTTTGCATAGTTAAGTTTTCCAATACTTTTGACTCATGTTTGTTGATTGCTTTATCATTTCAGTACCAAAAAGGGTTTCTAGATTTTTAAAAATATAGTTTTCAGGTCACTAAACTTGTGATCTTTTACACAATTCACCTTGGTACCTTATCACTCAGACTTTGCAATTATATCTTTGTATCACCATTTCACAGAAATATTCAACAGTAAGAAAATGGTTTTAATGACATTTATTTACCAAGTGTTTTGAGCTCTTTAGATAAAATTAAGTACCCACTTAAATTTGTTGAGGCCTGTTTTGTATCCTCAGAGTTCATCTGTGTTGTCCCATAAGGCCTGATTTCCTTCTTAAGGCTGAGTAATTTTCCTTGTGGTATGCACATACAATTTTCTTTATCCACTCATCTGTTAATGGACATTTAGTTTGTTTCTACATCTTGACTCTTGTGCACTAACAGTGTACAAGAGTTACAATTTCTCCATATCCTCACCAACACTTATCTTTTATTTTTTGATAATAGCCATCCTAACATGTATGAGGTGATGTCTCATTGTGGTTTTGATACGCACGTCCCTGATGATTAGTGATACTGAACTCATTTTCATATACCTGTTGGCCATTTATGTCTTCTTTGGAGAAATGTCTACTCAAGTCCTTTGCCTGTTTTTTAAAATGAGTTTTTTATTCTATTGAGTTGTAGGAGTTGAAGTGACCAGACTTGATATTCAATAAGATAAGTTCCTAAGATAATGATTTTTACATAATACTTTTGTTGGGACCATTTAAATGAACACTTAATAGGAAATGGGAAATTTTTTTTGCCTAAAATGTTGGTGTTAGAGGCAAAGTTAAGTCCTGTGCTAGTTTTTGTGAATTTTAAGTAATTGTGTTATCTCTGTTTTACCTTGATTGTCATCAGTGTATAAAGCCAATATACAAAACGACCCTCCTGGGATGGCTATGGAGACACACACTCAGGTCTGCCTTAAGACAGACCTTGCTGATCAGCTTCAAGGAGCTGCAGCACCTTTAGCATCCACTGTGGCATTTAAGCCAAGGCAAGGTTTTTCCTAGATAACCCTAGCCAATGACTGACCATGGCAAGGCTCCTAAATCCTGGCCATTCTGCCTCATGAAGGGCTCCTCTACAGGCAATCTATGACACGGCTCCCTGAGACATTCTCAGAGCTGCACAGTAGTCTGTTCTGACCTAATCCTCCTTCCCTTCCTCCTCTCCTTTCACAGGTCTCAAACCTCTGTCATTATTTCAAGGCTTTCACTGCCTACTCCTGCTCCCTCTTCATTATCCTTCAAAGGCATTATCCCAATTAATCTCTTGTACTTCTATCTCCATATTATGGTCTGCTTCCCAGATGACCTAACCAGCACACCTCCCTTGAGTCCCAAATCCCTCTTTAGCTGCAGCCCCATTTCTTTGTTTCATTCTGCAATAGAACTTTGCACAAGAGCCATCTAACACTGTGGTTTCTACTGCCTACTTCCTGCTTACTCATTAACTCCCATCTATCTGTCTTCTATTACCAATGTTCCACTTGAAAAGTTTTCTCCATTGAAGCAATCTATCTCCATGTTACAAGTCCAATGGATATTTTCCTGTCATCTTATTTTGTCTCAGGGAGATTTGATATTTAAGGGGATAAAAAAAAGCAACTTTTCATTTGCAAATTAGAGAGCTAATATCAGGTCCTAACTAAGAATATGGTCTTTGGAATTAGATAGCTTTGATTCCTAGATCTGCCACTTATGAGCTGTGTAAACAGGCAAATTGGTTAACTCGCTGTGCCTTGGTTTTTGTACCTGTAGAATGGGGTAATAATAGTACCTACCTCTTGAAATTATGAGGATTAAGTTAGTTTAAGGCAATTAAAACAGTATTTGGCACAGGAATTACTAGCAATCATTGATATTATTCAACAACACATTCTTTTGTTGTTGTTTTTTTCTCCTACTTCTGAGTGCTCCGTCTCTATTCTTCTTTCCTATTTCCTTCTTATGAGACCTCTAAATGTTGGAGTGCTACAGAGCTTGATCAAGTGCCTACTTTTCTAGCTATACTTTCTCCTAGCCCAGTGAATTTACATACCACCTAGATGCCAACAGCTCCTAAATATATATGTCTTTATCCTTGACCCATATCCAACAACATTTGACATTTCTACTTGTATATTATAAACATGTCAAGTTTAACATATCAAAAACAGAACTCCTGATAACTCCCCATCTTGTCAAACCCTGTGCTAAGATTCCCCCCTCCAGTAATTTTTCTCATGTGCTCAAGTTTAAAATCTAAGAGTCTGATCTCTTTTTCTCCTTCTTTCTACTACCACCACCTTCATCTAAACCACCATGACGTCTAGCCTGGATTATGGAAATAGCCACCAGCCTGGGCTCCTAGCTTTCACTTTTGTTCCCCTCTACAGCAGATTCAGCTCACAATTGCCAAGTGTGTCATTTTAATATGTAGTAAAATTATGTCACTCCCCTCCTTAAAATCCTTCTTTGGCTTCTGATTGAATTTGCGATAAAATCTAAACATTTTCCTTTGGACTGCATAACATCATCTGATCTGGCCCCTGCCCACTTCACCATCATCTCCTTCCAGATTCACTTATTTGTTATGTTCTCAGTGGTCTACTCACTGGTTTTTAAGGTGCTAAATTCTTATCTGCCTTGGGGGCCTTGGGTTTGCTCTCCCCTCTCAATGCACTGCTCTTCATTGGCTTTTTACTTGGCTGGTTACTTCAAATTTCAGGTTTCAGCTCAGATGGCACTACCTCCGGGAGACCTCCCCTGACCAGCCATAGAAAGGAATATACTGCCCTTGTTCATTATTCTTTGGCTTTTTCTAGTATGCTTGAAAAATCTTAAAGTGTCTTGACTGTTTGCTTATTATCTGTCATTCCTCACTAGACTTTAATTTGCTTCAGGGGAAAGACCTTACCTGTCTTATTCACCTGTATATACCCACTGCCTAATGCAGTGCCTGGTACACAGCAGGCTCTTCATAAGTTTTGGCTCAATTAATAAATGACCGAATTTGGCAGTGAACATTTTAGCAAAAGAATGGCATAACAACGATTAACAATTTAAGGGGATCAGTCTGGACAATAGGATTGTCACAGCTCTTACTGCCTGCATTAGAAATTGTGGAAGTCAGGCAGATGAAAAAGTGCTAATATTAAAAAATGTTTAAAACAGAAACTAACATTTAAAAAATTAAAATGCTAACATTTTGGTCATGGGTTTCTATATAAAACTTGTGTTAAACTTTATGTAGGTATTGGGGTGAAGGGAAGTTAACATTTCTTAAACATCTACTATATGCCTAGAACTTAGCTAGGTTCTTCACGTAAATAAAATATATATGTATACATATTTATCAGAACACATTTACTTTCTACTTTCATATTAGATTGATTAAAAGCAAGCTATAGCACTGAAGTGTAAAATTTTTGCAATCTAATACTTTTTTTCATTTTATGATTGTAAAATAATACTTGATACATTTCATACATAATATGAAAACTGACAGCTTAGTAAGGGCTCAAGAACCTATAAAGCCATTTTGCATTGTGGAGATATGTATTAAAATGTAAAATGCATTAAGTCAGAAATAAAAATTGCCATATATCATTATAAGTAGAATATTCCCCTAAATATTTTCAGTAATTACATAAGGTAAAGGGAGGCATTTAAAAGATAATAATGACGGCTACCATCTAAATATTTGCTCTACAGAGATGGCAGAAATTTGCCGTAGGACTTCAGTGAGGTAGCTGACTGTCCATTTTACAGATTTAAAAAACTGAGGCTTAGAAAAGTTGAGTAATTTGCCTAAATGCGCCCAGTAATTATCTCAACCAAGATTTGAATCCAGGTCACTCTGACTGCAAACCTCTTAACCACTGTTTTGGACTGCATGTCAGGTATTGAATCCCTAACCCCCAATGTGATGATATTTGGAGGTGGGGGCCTTTGGGAGATAATTAGGTTTAGATTTGGTCATGCGTGTCGGGCCCTCATGATGAAATTAGTGCTCTTGTAAGAAGAGAAAGATAGATCTCCCCCCTCCCCCTTTTCTCTCTCTCTCTCCAGAAACTTGCTCAGAGGAAAGGCCATAGGAGAACACCGCCAGAAGTTGGCTATCCACAAGCCAGGAAGTGAGCTCTCACCAGGAGCAAATCTGTGAGCACCTTGAGCTTGGACTACCCAGCCTCCAGAACTGTGAGAAATAAACTTCTCTTGTTTAAATCATCCACTCTTTGGTATTGCGTTACAGTAGCCAAGCAGAGTAAGACTGCCACATTGTTAAGCAGTCATTATATTAGCTCTACAGCACGAAAAGAAAAGTCATCTTAATGAGAAAAAGCCGAGTTCTTTACTGCTCCAGCTCTAAAAGTAAAATCCACAAGGGACTTTTCTCTTGGTTCAAATAATATTTTATGAGAAATTAAGTTATAAAAGTATATGATGAGTTTAGTCACCAGAGAGACCCAGATCTCTCTGAAGAGTTGTGGTTGAAGCTCTGTGGGGATGTTTCCATGTATTAGACTACAGCCAACTCTCTGGGGTGCCTTGCTTTCATGAGCACTAAAAATGTGTACAAGTATTGAAGAGAGGACTTGAAAGACCCTTCGTGAGCTGACCCAGAGTCTGAACATTCCTTGCCTATGCTCCCTACTAGGAGATTCTGACTTGATCAATCTCAGATTTTTGCTCATAGCCAGCTGCAAGTGTACATGCTGCACAGGTGGTCCTTTAAGCTCCCAGAGGGATGAAATGCCTCATCACTCAGCAACCACACTGGCAGACTAAAGGGTGACACTGATTGGCTCTGAACAAATGAGTAAGTGTCCAAATCTCAGGAGGAAAATATGATAGGAAAAAAAAAGCCCCTTTTAACCCAATCTTTCACAGGCCAGTAAGATAAATGCAAATCCATTTGCAGTGGGAAATCCAATCACTCAAATGAGGGTCCCAACAAAGTCATCCTTAGAAAATGACACATTATTTTATTCAGTGTTTACTGAGCCCCTAGTATGTGCCAAACACTATTCTGGGCCCTTGGGATACAGCCTGCATGAAAAATCTCTGATCTCAAGGAGAAAGGCAAATAGGTAATATATTGGGTAGTGATAAGTGCAAGGAGGAAAAGTAAAGTAGAAAAAGTATACAGTGAGGAGGGAAATGGATGCTGTTTCTACATGGTGGACAGGGCAGGAAGGCCTATTTGACGAAAGACCTGAAAGAAATAAAGAGGCAGGGCGAGCCATCCTGATGTTTGTGGAAAGAGACTAACAAGAGCAGGATGCTACAGGAGCCATTTGAAGACATCAGTGGTTGGAGCAGAGAAGACGGAAAAGAGGGGATGCAAGGGGTAGTGGAGCCAAACAAGGTATCACCTGAAAAGCTGTGCTAGGACTTTACTGAGTGACATGGGAAATGATTGGAGGGTCTTCAGCAAAGCAGTAACATGATAATGGGTCACAACTTCAAGGAACCACTCTGGATAAAACACAGGAAGCAAGGAGGAAGGAAGCTGAGAAAATAGTGGGAAGCTTCTTCAGTTGTTCAAGGAAGAGTCGATAGTTTGAACCAGAGTAAATGCAGTG
The DNA here is from genome assembly GCF_965194805.1 of Balaenoptera borealis. Classification (NCBI taxonomy): domain Eukaryota; kingdom Metazoa; phylum Chordata; class Mammalia; order Artiodactyla; family Balaenopteridae; genus Balaenoptera; species Balaenoptera borealis. The sequence continues at coordinate 23,779,878 of NC_138863.1, forward strand.
GAGGTCATGAGAAATGGTCAAATCTGGATATACCTTGAATGCTGAAGGGACAGGCTTTGCTGAAAGCTGGGATAAGGGATGTGATAGATCAACTTTCTTAAATCACCCTCTTGATCTATCACATCCCTTAAGAAAGTTGAAGAGACAATTTGATGAAAGTCAAAAAGTTGAGTTCTTCTGTCAACCTGTTAATTATGAGATACCTTTAGATATCCTAGTGGAGTAAACAGTTGGATATAAACATTGGGAGTTCAGAGGGAAGGCCCACACTGAAGACATAATTTTGGGAATTGTCCCAAATAAGGGCTGTAGTTAAACACATGAGCCTAGAGAGAACATCCAGGAAATGAGGCTCAAGGGTTAACAGCTAACAGTGCAGAGTGGTTAGTATGTGCCAGGCATTATTCTAGGTGCTTTACTTACATTAAACTCAACCCTCACAGTGCTATGAGGTAGATACCTTTCGTGAGGAAACCGAGGCACAGAGAGATTTGGTAACCTGTCAGCTCACAAAGCTAGATAAGTGGAAGAGGCACGATTCAAACACAGATAGATACGTTACAGAGTCTTGCACAGAGAACGCTCAGGTTATGTATCACCAATTTCAGACCTTGTATCTGCTTGAGCTTCTGCACTCCCCAGTGACGGTCAGAACAGAGAAGAAAAAACAAAGGTCAGGGCTTCCCTGGTGGCGCAGTGGTTGAGAATCTGCCTGCCGATGCAGGAGACGCGGGTTCGAGCCCTGGCCTGGGAAGATCCCACATGCCGCGGAGCAACTGGGCCCGTGAGCCACAACTACTGAGCCTGCGCATCTGGAGCCTGTGCTCCGCAACAAGAGAGGCCGCGATAGTGAGAGGCCCGCGCACCACGATGAAGAGAGGCCCCCGCTTGCCACAACAAGAGAAAGCCCTCGCACAGAAATGAAGACCAAACACAGCCAAAAATAAATAAATAAATTAATTAATAATAAAAAAAAACTAAATTAAAAGAAAACCAAAAGGAAATAATTTAAAAAAAAAAACAAAGGTCAGAGTTTAGGGCCATTTAAATTCTAAGCTTGTATAATTGTCAACACTAGAAATTGGAAGAGTCAAACAAGTTCTTAAAGCACACACACACACACACACACACACAAATCAAACAAACCTTCCCTTAAAAGAAAGGCAAACAATCTCAGGAAAGAAATGAAGACACTTTTTATTTTATTCAATTTACCCAATTCCATCTATAGACTGTAAGATGCCTTTCAATTTGAGATATCTAAAAGGAGAAAAATGTGTGTCTTAGAATTGATGAAATGTAATATTTTAGCTTTTTACAGCAGTCCGGTTTGTTTTGTTGACTGAGTTCTGAGCATTAATTTGCCAGAATTATATTGTTCTTAATATACTCTCCATTATATTAAACCACAATGCCTTCCCTTTAGTAGGAATGACTTTCTTCCCAACAATATTATTTGTAGGGAAAAGAGCCACAATTTTTAACCCTTTAGTTATCTTATTGTATATAATATTTCAGAGTGATGTTCATAATAATGGCTGATGATAGGCATAAACAATTTTCACATTGTTTTTATTGAGAACAGGACCTTTATCTCATTCTCTTGATATCTTTAATACAGTAGGAACTTGGTAAACCTTCCTAAACTAATGAACAAAAATTTAAGTTTGATACTCATTCCTAGTGTCAAAATATTGCCACGTACATATGCAGAATGCATAAAGCTTTCCTTTTGTCATTTTGAATTTTGCTGATCTGCTCAAGTGCCAGTGTTTATGAACACAGACATTATTCTTGCTTGGTTAATCTGTGTATTTATCAAGTTCCTCTATCTTAGGTATCCCTAGGCATGATCAAACCAAGCATTTCACCCCAGAGAAGTTGTTGCCACTATTCAGTGGCAGCAGAGAGCTACCCTTACTAGCTTAATCAGATTAGTAGGGCAGACCTTGAAGACAAGCCTAACACAAAAGAACAAATATTGTATGATTCCATTTACATGCTGGTACCTAGAACAGTCTAATTCATAGAGACAAGAAGTATAATAGTGGCGACCAAGGGCTGAAGGGTGGATGGGAGGAATGGAGAGTTACTGTTTAATGGGTATGGAGTTTGGAATAATAAAATCCTGGCTAGCTAATGGTGATGGTTATACAACAGTGTGAATATACTTAATGCTACTGAATTATACACTTAAAATTTACCGTTTTAACCATTTTTATATTTATATATTTTACTATAACACACACACACACACACAAAGTAGGGTGGCTACAATGGTACATTTCTCCATTCTTGGTTAAGTGGTTTTCTAAAGGTAGGCAGTAAAAGTGGGAAATGTCTGTATCTACTTGTATACAAACACATGTGTGTACACATTTACCACCAGATCATGCCCTGTGTCTCCAAATAATCCTCTCACCTCCTCCAAACCTATCATCAAACCAAAATTTTAGTTTCCAGTTTATTTCAGAAGTTACTTATTGACCCCTGAAATTAAGGCCTGAATTTCCCTCTGCTTGGCATAAGGAAGTGCTCTTTTGGACTCATCAGGCTATTTGCCCCTATCACCTGCTGGGAGAATCTGAGAAGCTGTTGGAGAGAGTCTCAGAAGCAAAGGTCCCCAGGGGTGGGGATGGGAGTGTCAAATACTGGAAAATACAGTTTAACATCTTTTTCCTAGCGCTGCAATATGATGAAAGGGCACATAGCTTTGCTGGCTGGAAGATCTGGGCCCAGTCTCTGGCCCTGCCTCCAATACCCATGTGATTTTATGAGAGTTATTTCTCTGATCTCAACCTCCTTATCTATAAGATCGGGAACACTAGTACCTGTTTGCTCAGTCCTTGTGAATGTAGATCTACCACACTGGGCACAGAGTAGATAATCAAGAAATTCTAAGTTTCTTTCCCTTTCCTAATCAGAGTGTCTTGGCATGACCAGTAAGGGTCTGGATCTTGAGATTATTGGGCAACCCACAGCTGGTCCACAAACCAGTTGATATGGAGAGGATTTTGCCTGTGATCCTGTGGCAGAAAAAGTGAAATCTGTAACACCAAGGACCATGTAGTATAATGGAGAAAAAGCAAATGGTTATTTAAAACCCAACTATAGCTACTTTGGCTCATATGCAGAGTGACAAAACTCTTATCAGTAGAGATCAATCAACGCTGTTGCCTTCCCTGGAGGGTCTAATGGAGGGGGTGAATAAAGGAAAGTCTAGAATCTCAATACATCTCTGTGGTGCTGCTAGAGGGAAAGAGAAGGAGTCAATAGCCCATTGTTTAGGCTGGCACACTGAGAGTCTTTGGTTATACAAGGGTGGAGGGTGTGTTAACTGCTGTGCATAATAAAGTGAGAGAGCAGAAATTGGAGGAAAGCTTTGAAGAGTCACTATAAGGCTAACTACATAAATTCCCTTGTTATCCCCAAACTTTTAATACAATGTTCTACACACTCACATAACTAGCGTGGTATTTTAGGGGAGAAATCAAGGAGAAAGTACTGCCTCAGGGGTGATGTGGTACAGTACAGACACAATTCTTGGGAAGAACATGACGAGTTTACAAGTAGTTCAGAGCTAGCACTGACCCCCTGCAAAAAAAGCACACACCATCCTTTTACCCTCTCCTCCTTTTCCCTGCCGGAATTTCTAGAACAACTATGAGCAATGTGGGGCTCTCATCACTTGTGGGATAAGGTTCAAATCCATTCCACTTAGATTGAAAATGATGGCGCACCTCAACTGATGCCTGGGATACTCCAGTAGTACTGGGCTGGGATATAGGTAGGAAGGGTGCCCACGCATGCTCAGATACCGTCATAGTCCCCTGAGCAAAATTCAGAGATAGCACTCTGCAGTCTACTTCTCACAAAGAAGGGTCAGTCATCTCCGGATAAAAGATTTATTTTTCTATCAAGTTTTTTGGTATGTATTATACTTACACATAAAGCATAATTCTGGTTTCTTAAAGGGAACCGACTTGACAAGAGAAAATATATCGGAATTTCCTTTGGAAGTATTTGTCAGCTGCCGACATGTAAATTTCAAATTTGAGCTCCCAGTTTGGATAGGAACAGAGATTCAGAACTTCATTAAAGATCCTGTCTTATTTCATGGAGACAAAGGAAAGGTGTGTAAGAAGACAGGCTTGCTTTTAGATACAGATTCAATGTAAAGGTAGACTAATTACCCTGTTCATTTTATTCCCTTTCACGGTGCCCCACCACCACCGCTGCCGCCTAGAAGCTTGTTTCTTCAATTTGCTACAATTTAATCACTGACTTAAATTATTTAAGACTAACAGACCCCCAGGTGAATATCTAATTTAGATGGCATTTTTGTTTCAGTACTCATTTTTTTTTTTAATAGGTTACCATTTTGATATTAGTGAAGCGGACTCCGGTGTACTTGAGTTATTTCCTCTATAGAATTACAGTAACTTATTTTCTAGCTTGCTAGTTAGCTATTTGAAAGGAAAATAGCGTGATAAGAGACATGCTTAGAATATAATTGGTTCTCAGTAAATACTTTAAAGGAAATAAATTAAATATTGAAGAAATCTAAAAAGGAAGCAATGAATGAATGAACTAACGCACACATCAAGAGCTGGCTATATTTCAAAGGAGCTGGCCAAATGCTCCTAGCTTATGTAGGCATCAGCTCCACTCTCTGCCTGCCCTTTGTACTACCCCTCCCAATACCCCTACCACCACTAATAGCATAAACACACACCAGTGTGTATATTGACATAAATATTTGTCTAGGTAAGTGGGTACCTAAAAACTGGTCTTAGATTTACAGGTTGAAGTCTGAGAAAGGAAAAGGAAACTCTTACCCCCTTCAACTGCCTTCCTCTTCATTTACTGAGCCCTGACTGAAAGAATGAATAAGTGAATACTCAATTCAGGCTACAACTCTCTTCCATCTGACCTCTCTCGACTACCCCAAAGGATTTTCGTAAAGAAGTATAAAATAGATAGTTTGATTTTTCATAAGACATGTGCCCTTAACTATATTATTGTCTTCTGACAAAAGGGATGTTTAAGATTATATTGATGCAATTTTATTGGAGATCAAATAGAAGTTCTCTTTTCTCCCTCCTTTCAACAAACTATTTTCTTCATGGATGTGTGTTTGTGGTTGAACAATTACAGCACTCCATCCAAATCTAGAATTCACATTATGTTGTGAATTTGTAATATTTCTTAATTTTTGTGATTATAAAAAGATACTATATCATTATCACACTGTATTATTATCACACTAAGTGAAGTAAGTCAAACAGAGAAAGACAAATATCATTTGCTGTCACATGTGGAATCTAAAATATGATACAAATGAACTCATCTGCAAAATAGAAGCAGACTCACAGACATAGAAAACAAATTTATAGTTACCACAGGTGAATGGGGGGATCAATTAGGAGTTTGGGATTAGCAGATGCAAACTACTATATATAAGTAAACAAAGTCCCACTGTATAGCACAGGGAACTATATTCAGTATCTTGTAATAAACTATAATGAAAAAGAATATATATATGTACAACTGAATCACTTCGCTGTACACCAGAAATTAACACAACATTGTAAATCAACTGTACTTCAATTTTAAAAAAGATACTATACATAGATTAATGGAATTATAATAGTTAATATTCATTTGGTTACCTGAATAAGATGTTAAAGTTATTAATACCTGAAAATTACTGAGACTTCTGTTAAAGTTCACCTTTTCAATCCAGAGTGGCTTTGCCCTTTTCTTTCAATCTATTGGTACAATGGAAATACATGCAATTAGACCATTTGCCATCAAGGATCATGATGGCAGAGGAGTGCAGGAGCTGCAGCTGCTGTAGGCACATGAGCAGAAGACCCAAAGGTGCTTGAGATGTATAGGACTAGAATGTATACACAACACATAGGCTGGGAATTGATAATTTCAATAACCAAATTAAACAAAAATCCTAAATATTTGTGTTAATTTTTAATGACTCAATCTGTTCAAGATTAAAGGATTAGTGCAGATTAATATAAAGGAACAAAAGAAAAGGTATTGGCATGTGTAGGTTGGCTCAAGTAAGTTCCAAGAACCAGTGACTGAAAGGTGAACTCTGATTCTTTCCTGGTTTCTCTGGATTGTTTGGAATTAGAATTGTCTAAATACCATGAGTAATATGGAAGTTCTCTGAAGGGTAAGTTAGAGCTCTGAGCAACACTTTCTGATAATTCAGCTGGAAACATAATTGAGAAACTTTGCTATGGCAGTTTCTCAGAGATGGGAGTGATATGCAGAGTCACTCTGCTTGGAACTTCATCAGTTTATTCCTAAATCCTGGCAGAATGAATTCAGCACTTTCTTGGTCTTTGCTGTTGCCTTTTCATGCCTAAGAAACAAGGCCTTGTCCTTAAATAGTCACTGTCATCATCCTTAACACCACAATACACCTTCTTTATGCTTCCCATTTCAAACGCTACAGAATGTTCTATTCACGATATTTCTAAAAGAGAAGTGATAGAGGATGCTTTGCCTTTTTCTGAAAATACTCTCGTAGTTTCTTGAGATTCTAGCTTATGAAGATTCCACTGATATTTCTGCATGTTCCATCTCTTATGAGGTTAGTGTTTGGATAAGGTTTTGTCACATGGGCTTTGGTGATTAATAGTAATACAAATTATATTGGTATAGCACTTGCTGTTTACCATATTCCTCTTCAGAGGAGTCCAAACTACTTTAGACATTTCCTTCTTTATGCCAAAATGCTTTCATGTATCACCCCTGGCTTATTTTTAATCTAGTTTATTTTCATCATTGAAATACCTACATAGTCATAAATTTTAAATAATTTCTTATAAAAAGAAAATTGTGTAAATAAGAAGGATAGGGTTCACTTCTTTCCTACATTCTCTTTGGAGTCACTTGATAGGTGCTTAACTTTTGGGCCCCAGTAAATTCTATCGTGGCCTTGCCATCACCACATTTGGTGGCCAAATAGATACATTGTGTCTTAAGCCAAGGCTAAGAAAAATCAATTGTAGATTAAAGGACAATTGAAACTACAAATTTGTGAAAAGAGCACCAGGGACTTCCCTGGTGGTGCAGTGGTTAAGAATCCGCCTGCCAAAGCAGGGGACACGGGTTTGATCCCTGGTCCGGGAAGATCCCACATGCCGCGGAGCAACTAAGCCTGTGTGCCACAACTACTGAAGCCCACATGCCCTAGAGCCCATGCACCGCAACTACTGAGCCCATGCACCGCAACTACTGAGCCCACGTGCTGCAACTACTGAAGGCCACACGCCTAGAGCCCATGCTCCGCAACAAGAGAAGCCACCACAATGAGAAGCTCACGCACCACAACAAACAGTAGCCCCTGCTCGCCACATCTAGAGAAAGCCCGTGCACAGCAACGAAGACCCAACGCAGCCAAAAAAAAAAAAAGGCACCAAATTATAACTGTGTATTAGCATGATTTAAAACTAATTTTATGGTTCTTTAGCTTGAGTTAAGGTCCATATTTTTTAAAGTATATCTTAATTACTCTGTATCAAGAACCCCAAAACCTATAGTTCAGTGAAGGGGTTTTACTGCTACACATTTCAAGTAAATGACATCTGGGATAATTTAAGGTGAATTTTGAGTGTATAGAACAGAGACTTTTTGGCTACGCATAGAAAGATCAATTTTTCCTAATTCAGTAATAGTAAAAATAATACTAATGATAATGGTAATAATAATAATAAAATAAATTCCAGTAGATGAAGTTCCTTAATAAACTGCAGAAGACTTCTTGGAAGTCTCTTCCCTACTTTTGTGTGATATTATAACTCTCTGGAAAAGATAGTACTAGAGTTTTAAAACACTATTAATAAAGTCAAGGTGTCCTTTTTTACTGCAGGTTTTTAGACCTTTGGCTTCTTAGATAAAGCTCATGTGACTATTAGAATCTAATAATTCTGCCTAGCTTAAAATTTGTTCTCAATTTATGGCTAGAAATAATTAGAAGTCTTCATTTTAAATCATTCACCACATGGACAAATTGTTGAATGACATTTCTAAGAACTTTCTATTCAAATAAGAGGAACAGTGTAGATCATTCCATTTTCTTGACATTTGCAATGGTAAAACCCCTTAACTATTGTTTTTGGCTTTCTGCATAGTTACAGAGTGATTAGAGTGTACTTTTTTAAAAATAAGAATCCTAACCCAAGAAGTTAAAGAACTAAAACACTAAAATGTATTCTAAATCATGCTAACACCTGGTTAAATTTGACACTTTCTCACTAATTTGTAACTTCTTCAGTTGTTATTAATCTATAATTGGTTTTCCACTGTAGTACCTCTTGCATCCAATTCTCCATTTCTAGGGTCCCTGAACTCATCCTCAGGGGCTCTGGAGCCTATTAGGTTTTCCACTAACTATAGTACCTTAGGTAGAATCATATAGTGACACAGATGCTCTGTGAACACCCTCATATGTAAAATGTGAGCATGAAGGGGGATTAAATTATATCTAACATGCTGGTCTTCAAGAATTTCATTATACTACAATTCCAACTCAGGCTCCTCTTATCTTAAACCAGAAACCCTGTCCTAGCTGATCTGTCTACCTCCAATCTGATCTCTAGCATTTAAGGTGGTTTCTAGTAATTTAATCACTTTTGATTTGGGGAAATCTTTTTTTAAATTTTTATTTTATACTAGAGTATAGTTGACTTACAATGTTGTGTTAGTTTCACGTATACAGCAAAGTGATTCAGTTATACGTATACATATATCTATTCTTTTTCAGATTCTTTTCCCATATAGGCTATTACAGAATACTGAGTAGAGTTCCCTGTGCTATACAGTAGGTCCTTGTTGATTATCTATTTTATATACTGTAGTATGTATATGTTAATCCCAAACTCCTAATTTATCCCTCCCCGCCACTGGGGAAATCTTTTTTTATCTTCATTTATTGTTTAAAGTTAAAACTGCCTCTTGACTTTTTTCCCCAAGATATTCCCACCTGTTTCCAAACTTGAGTAAAACCACTGTGAAAGCTGAAGCTATTAGACTTCTTAGCAGAATTCTATGCAGGCAACTGGCCTTGTTGGCCATAGGTTCCTTAGTCACAGCCATAGGTAATCCGTTTCCTTCCCGGCTGTTAGGGAAGGGCTTGGTTAGCCAACCTAACAATTTCCACGCCCCACCCCCTGCTTGCCTGGGATAGTTCTCTGCTCCTGCCTGAGGTTTCTTGCCAAGTTGTGCAGAGTGATCAAGTTACTTTTGCAGTGGAGCCAGCAAGGGCACAATGCTGTTTATCTACCGTCCACTCCACAATCGTATTTCTACATCAAAAGTTCTGCTTCCCTCGACTCTTACTGTTTTTCTTCCTCAGGAAACCTACCACTTCTCCCATTTGTTTATAATGAATTGATGAATGTTATAATTTTCATCAATTTTATCTCCCTGTTCCCAGTAACACACTGAATTTCACATAAATTGGTGAGACTTAACTTCACCAGCAAGTGAAAAAGGCTAAAAAACATCTTTTCACCTGTCCAAAAGTCACATGCTAGGCATTAGAGCAATAGGAACTAGAATGCTTCAGAAAAGTAAGACATTTACACTTTTCACAAATATGGAAACAACACATTTTACTTGTTATACAGTTTTGCTTAAAATTGATGCCTTCTTATAATGATCTTTGCTGGGATTAGTATATGAAAAAAATCTCATGAAGAAGTAAAATCTATGCTATGTCAAGGTGCATTTGGCAAAGAATGACTCATCATCATGAATTCTGTGTCTATTAAAGAGTTCAGCTGGGCGGCCCGGTGATCGGTAGGAGTGGGTTATTTACCTGGAGGACCTGGAAAGCTTTTTCCACAGTGTCAACAGGATTGTTGTTAAGCAGCAAGTTGGCAAACACGGGAAGGTTGTCATTAAACAATGTTGGGATTCAGAACTGTTGACGTTTATTTGCTTTTTGACTCTTCAACAGCTCATGGAACTATCCAAGCTATCTGAAAAGGCACATGCATCATTGCACTCCTTCTCTCTCACTTTTTAAAGCTCTTACCAACCCTAAAACAGGGTGAAACAACCCTTTAGGGCAAAGGCCTTTTTTTTTTTTTTTTCCACATGGGTTTCCATAAATGGGTTTTCAGGGGTTCATGAACTCCTGCAAATATATGTGGCATTTGGTGTATAATTATGTGCATATATACAGTCTCCTGTTTGGGTGGAGTGGGAGGGTTACACATCTTTTATTAGATTTTTAAAGGGGTCTGTGAAACAACACAGTTTACAAACTATGCCTTTGGGGTCTAAGTTGAGTGGGTGGGGATGCAGAATAAGGACGCTGGCATAGTACATGCTACACAATTTTTAAAAGCAAGGCCATCTAGGTAGTCATGGAAGTAAGAGATAGAAAACCCTGGTCCCTGCTGCAGAGTAAAACTAGAATATGTTGAGAGCAGTTGAGTTGAGAGAAAATTAATGTAGACCCTCGAAGAAAAGGCATCAGGACACCCTCAGCCTATCCATCTAGAAAGGAGTTTCTAGCTTTTGGTATTCATTGGAAAACTGCCAGCAAGTACTGCTTTTTCTAAAGGTCTCGCACACTAATTCCACCTCAGGTGCAAATGGGTTCAGGACCTATTTGCTGTTGTGCTTGGCTCATCACACAGCTCTGAGATTTGCATCCAGAGACCTTTACACAGCCGTCTATTTGCTGAGTAAAGAGGAACTGCTGGATAAGAAATTCCGCTGCTCCGCCCCCAAATCTGAATGGTTTCCTCAAATCCCATCAAGGTAGCAGATTTCATAAATGGCCATCCAACATCTAAGACCTAAGTTAATTCTGTTATCTTATTTCTGCTTCTTTCACAGCAAGGGAATGTCAGAGATACTTTTTTCCAAACTGAGTCACCACCTTTGACTGTTCCTTCCTCATTCACCCGGTGAATCCTCATCCCTCCACCTTATGAAAACAGTAACAATAAGCTTTGCTCCAGTTGGCTGACCCTGGCTTCTCTCCAGGGCAGGCTTCTTCCTTATAGAATTTTTTTTTTTTTTGTCTCATGGTTTCTTAGGTCAGAGAAAAATTGGTTAAAAACCTGTACTCTTCTTTGGGTTTATGGTTCCTTTGTAGGACTGTGCCGCATTTAACTGATTTCCTAAAGACACTGTCCTGCCGGTGCCTTATCAGCTTCACTCCTCAGAGTTTATAAGCCAGTGACTGTTGGGTTACTCCCCTCCACCACAAACCTTGGCATCTATCCCTTTTTTTTTTTTTTTAAAGGTGAGGAATAAAACATAGACTTCCCTTGAAGTTTTGGATAGCCTTCTTAAAATGGTTTATTCTGCTTCCTTCTATCCTTCCAGCTAACTGCATGCACACACCCAAACTCCATTTCCACAGAATGTGAGATTTTACTCAGCAAAAAGTCAAGTTTTCATAATTAACTGGCAACCTATCTGCTTCAGCAGTGCTGAATCTGTGTTAGTATTTTAAATACGTTTCTCTCCACTGATGCTATCGTCTGTTTTTCCTTAAGTCTAAAAATTATCCTTTAGCCTTAAAATAAAAACAATGTTCTTGAATCACAAGTATCTTGAGTATAAAATCTAGATAGTTATTTGCATATAATTGTGACAAGTAACAGTGTGTGGTGAAATGTAATCGTATAGTCTCTAACTTTGTGGGCTTCACATACAAATTCCCCCAAAAAAGTTGAACAGAGTTTTAACTTTTACTCTGTAAAAGTATTAGTTTCCTACTAGTGCTATAACAAATTAGTGGTTTAAAAACAGCAAAAATGTATTTTCTTACAGTTCTGGAGCTTTGAAGTCCAAAATGTCTTCCACTGGGCTGAAGTCAAGGTGTCAACAGGGCTGCATTTCTTCTGGGAGCTCATGGGGCAAATTCATTTCCCTGCTTTCCCAGCTTGCAGAGACTACTTATATTCCTTGGCTCCAGACTCCTTGTTCTGCCTTCAAAGACGGCAGCACAACATCAAATCTCTCTGCTGTCTCCTCTCCCTCTTGTAAGGTCCCTTGTAACTACATTGCGCCCACCTGGGTAATTCACAATGCTCTCCCCATCTCAAGATCTTAACTTAGTCACACCTGTAAAGCCCCTTTAGCCATGTAACATCACATATTCACAGGTTCTGGAGATTAGGATGTGGACATCTTTGGGGGCCCTCATTAAGCCTACCACAGTAAATTAATAAAGAAGATACTTCTTTAAAATTTTGTTAGAAATCAAAATATTTACTTTTCATTAGACAAATTAACCCCAGCCAGGTCAGAACTGGTAAAGTCAATTCAAATGAAAAACTTTCCAATTCAGCTCTACAAATGTGTTTTTGGAGCGAGTGTTAGACTAGAACATTGAGAAAATACAACAGCTCTTTGAGTAAAAGAAGTTGTCAAGGTAATTTCTTTCTAGGCTGTGGTTTTCTCCACAGATGTTGCAAATAAATCAGAACAAGGCTGGAGTAATGGCAGCTGTGTTTAGTATTCTCCAAACTGTGCTGAAAGCTGACAAGCCGTAAACACTCTCTTCCATCCCTATTCCCAGTAAAGGAGTTATGCAGCTAGTTTGCCCTGCAGTTCTGACTTTTACAGATTTTGTAACTTTATGCCTTCAGACATAGAAAACAACTGAGGAAGCCGTGCCCAGTTCTTCAGGCGGCTGACGATCATCCTCACACTCTTCCCTCTCGATGCCTCTCTTCCCACTGATGATGAGTGACGTGCGGCGAAGGTGGAGCAGGTATGCCATGTCCGCCCTTGGCATGTTGAAGCGTGACTCGAAGGAGGAACCTTGACTTTTTTATTTCTTACAGGAGAGGGGAACCAAAGGAATGACAGACTCCCATAGGAAATGCACGCACACCTGTTATTTTGGATTTGATGCTCTAGGCAGTTTCAGAAAACAAGCCCCAGAGTAAGACCATCAACATGAGAATGCCTTTGTGCCGTTCAAAATTATTCTCAAAAGCTAAGTAGCACTTTCTGACCAGGTGCAGGAGAATTTTTTTTTTTTCCTTTTTCCTAAACACGGAACTAGTTTTTATTACCTTCTTGTGCAATAAATTATTCTTTTCAAATCACATTTGGGTAAAATAATCTGGGAGATAACCCTGACAATTTTAAAATATGGATATTTCTCATTCATAACACTTTGAAAACAAAATCTAAAGTGTTTTTGGACAATTATGTCTTGAAATAAAGTTTAGATACAAGTATGTAAATTACGGTTGTGTGTAATAAATATGTAGCCTACTCAGAAATTAGCATTATTAAGAAGAGAACTACTTACCTGATATTTTTGCCCACTTTGGGCCTACGTACAGTTGTGTGCTGGTAAATTCATAACAAAAGGCTCTCCAGGGGAAGACAGCTCTGAGTTATAGTGTTTGTGGCTTTCTATGGTGTTAAAAAAATACCCTCACCAATGCCAATTTCAAGCAACCATCCTGAAGTCACTGCAGGCAGGGATGGGAAGAGAGGGCACAACTGGTTCTCCTGAGCTGGTGTAAGTATCTATAAATAATACGACTTAGAGAATTCATATAGATAACAACAGGATACATTCAGAGTCATGGTGCCCTGACCCTGAGAGAACTATGTACATTTTGCTGTTCAGTGAACCATGAGGATATATCATAGATCTGTAACCAAGAACATAATTTCTGACCTAGGATGGTCTGGATTCTTCTTTTTCTAGATTCTGGCAATAATTCTTTTCTCTATATCTTAACCTGGTTGTCCTGGGAGTCGGCATCTTGCTTCAGGGGCTTTAGTGAAAGCCTCAGGAAGGCCCGAATTCTTATTTATGCAGTTGACACCAAGTACACTTTTTATGTATGGAGATTTTTCCAATTGCCCTGTGTGAAGGACTTGAATTCTTTCCAGTATCAGCTGAAAATACCAGATGCCTGTTTGTTTGTGTGGAAAGTTCCCGAGACTGCAACTTTTAACTCTCTGACCTGAGTAGTATATGTGTGAGTTTTCCACTGGGTTGTATTCTCTGCATTTTCTCTGCTGTGCAGTGACAACTTTTTGTACTAATGTACAAAAGTCCCTGTCTGCCTCCCACCCCCAGCCTCACTACTGCCCTTAGGCTTGGGGAAGAGAATCTTCTGCTCTGGACTCCTGTGTCAGAGATTTGACTCTAGCCCTCTGCTGGCTCTTTCCCTTTTCACTGAGTGTGTGACCCCGGTTCTAAGACCACTGCCTGCATTTCAGAGACCCCAGCACTCCCCACCCAAAAGACACTGACTGTATTGGATCTGCATTGGCATCTTTGTCTTGTCCATCCTCCGAAGGGTAGACTGTGCCCAAGACTGCGATAAAGGGTAGCTATTGTTGTCATGGACAGAACTAAGGGCTATGATGCATCCTAAATCTGAGCCTAGCTTTCTAGGTCAAGAATGTAGGTTGGAACATATTTCATGTAAGCATTTGTTGGCTTAAGCTTTTAAATATTTAGACATACAGTACATGGACCTCTGTTTGTACTTTTGATCCTGACCCTGTGAATATGAGGGCAGGACCCCCAAACCACAGGGTAAACAGAAAAGTATTCTTTTTTTCTCCTTAGGTGCAGAGAATCTAGGTAAGGAAGGATGAGGTTTTTGAGAGGGAAACATTCTAGGGAAGGAGGCACGGGCATGGGAATTAGTTTATTAAAAAATAGAAAGCTAATGCCCCAGTGTCATTACCAGAGAGAATGTGGCCAACCCAGCCCTGGGGGCTGCTGTGAAGACACACACGTCACTCCCCAGACCAGCAGGGAGACTCATCAATGGCAGCAGTCTTGTCTTAAGGACAGAGACCCACTTTTCCCTCCTCATTTACCTCCTACCTCTCCCTCTACATGGCCATCAGTAAGGCCATCCTCCAGGTGTGCTCAAGAGAGCTATGGCTGTCCTGGGGGAGGCACTGGAGGCTCCTCAGAGCTGCAGACCCTGGTGTCTCCCTAGTCTCATCCCTTCTACCACGGTCAGTCTGTGATGTGTTGAAGTCAACCAACCAATGGGCATTTGAAACTCCTCTGGGTAGGAAAAAGCGCTTCCTGTTGTGAGGAAATTCAAGATAATGTTAATTTGGTAGAGCAGGAGAAGATGAAGAAGAGTTAGGGAGCGTTTGTAATGGCGATGCAATTACCCCACTCCTAAGGTAATCATGCTCTCACTTGTCAGTTCCCTCACTCTTTTCCACTGAGCCCAAGTTTGAGTGAAGAGTTCATCTCAATACTGTATCCTTAAATACTCACTACTAATCATTTAGAGCAGGAGCACTAGATTAAACCTTTAAAACATCTTCTGGGCATCTGGTTTAAAATGCAGATTCTGATTCAGCAGGCCCAGGGTGGAGCCAGAGTTCTGCAGTCCCAGGTGATGCAGATGCTGCTGTAAGGACCACACTTTGAGTAGGGAACATCCCTCGTTTAGTTACTGCTGCTTGAATCAAGGAGCCAATGAAGAAATACTACCTAGCCTCTGAAGAAATAAAGCCTGGCCTGGGAAATAGAGAGGACATCCCGGAATTGTTTTTGAATTGTTCTGTGGATATGACCTCCTAAATATTGTCATGGGAATGGGCTGTCAGGAATTCGCAAAATCACAGAACAAAAATTAAGAGGAAATCAATATTCATCCAGAATAACTCATTTAAGATAAGCAT
Organism: Balaenoptera borealis; assembly: GCF_965194805.1. Classification (NCBI taxonomy): domain Eukaryota; kingdom Metazoa; phylum Chordata; class Mammalia; order Artiodactyla; family Balaenopteridae; genus Balaenoptera; species Balaenoptera borealis. The sequence continues at coordinate 23,795,568 of NC_138863.1, forward strand.
CATCAGTTTATCCGAGACAATTTGAACAGCTCTTTAGCTAATATTTAAAAAGATGGCATTTTAAAATTTGAACTCTGAGAAGCATTTGATGTAATTATTTATAAAATGCTCATTTTACATAATCGTCCTGTGTAAAAGCTTGATAGGAAGATGTCAAAGGATTTAGGTAATTCAGTCAGAACTGTTCAACTAGGATTTCTCTGGGGAGAGGTAGCATGGAGGTGGGAATTCCAAGGAAACCGAGGGGCAAGCCTTTTAAAATCAAGACCTGTGATTTTCCTGTCAGGACCCTCAGTAGAAAAGAATAAAGAACAAGTGAGTAATACATCCAGGAAGGATAGTCTATTTGGAAATATATAAAAGGAAGAAACAATTTGTCATCTACCCATACGATTTGTGGAGATAGGATATTATAAGATACAAAGTGAAAATTAAATATAAAGAAATGATAAATAAGGCTAAAATCCAATGTATGCTCACATTAAAATATTTAGAACATCATAATGAAAAGAAGTACAGGTCTTATGATAATAAAAAGAAATGGAGGCCAAGAAGAAGTTGAATGATGAACAGGAGTTTCCCATAAATAACACACACATATGCACACACACACACGTGCTCATCTCACTCCCTCTCTATATATAGTTATGTATTTCGTTGTTGTTCAGTGTTGAGCTACAGGAATGAAGGGATGATTAAGTGTGATTTTGCCTATGTCTGAGCTGTTAGTTGTTTGGAGTAATGGGTTTAATGGAAAGAATTAACAGCCAGTTCAGTTGAATTTCAGTGTTAACCACTTACTAGATTGGAGCCATTCCTCCTTGATTTAGTTAAAATACACTCAACTACAAACTTTCGAACATCTAAAATCTACCAAACACTGTGCTAGCTGCTCCAGAAACAACATAACAAAGAGACCCAGTCCTAGTCCCCATGGAGGTAATTATTTAAGAGCTCTGACTTGGAATTCAGATTGTCTTGGGCTCCTCTGCAGAATCTATCACCTACCTGCTGTACGACCCTAAGGAACGTGACAAATGCTTACCACAGTGCCCAGAATTTACTAAATGCTCAATAATTGTTAGTTCGTCTACTACTCTTGAGCTTAAAAGTGGAGCTTATAACGCCTTTTCCATGAAGCATCCCCAAATCTATGTGTGTTAAAATTACTCTACTCTAGTAGGTTACTTTTGAAGTTTTGTCCCCAGTTATACTGATACACAGTCTCATACTCTTTCACAGATACATGGTTTGGCTCCATATATGGAATAAAATGGGCATGCTTTGAAGTTAGAAATGATGTTTTTTACCCCCTGTGTCATTCCACTGTCACACGCAATATGGAGAGTACATGGCAGACATTAAGTACTTGTTAAGTTTCAGTCAACCAACCCTAACATCTTCCTTCATGTCGCAATTTCCTTTTTTTATTCCCCTGTATACATATTCTACCTACTTCAAAGACTTTATGAGGACAAACATGGTAGATATGAAACGTCTTTGAAAAGAAGTACAAATTCAAGATAATTTATTATGATGATGATAATTATGATTTTCTTTTCATAAATTTACTTTCAAATATAATTTATGTATTTATCTCCTAAAGCTCAACATTTGGCCCCTTCTTCTTTGTAATCTGTAAAAAAAATGACTTGGTTCAAAAATCCAAAGCTGTGTCCTTGGTATAATGAAATCACTAGTTAGCAAATTTGTGCCTTGATTTTTTTTTTTTTTTTTTTTGGGTAACATTAAATGCAAATAATGCTTTCATGGTGTGTGAGCCCCATGCAAGGAATAAAACAAAAATAATGATATGCAGGAAAATCTCCTCTAGGACTGAGTGGGTTCCTCTAGTGAGAGCACTGGCTCAAAGGTTACCTTTTATTCTTCCATTAGTCCCATTCTATGATTTCCACCCTGAAAAGCCTTTAGAGCAGGGGTTCCTTACCTTCTTGTTGTCATGGACCCCTTTGCCAATCTGGAGAAGTTTATAGGTCCCTTCTCAACAACAGTTTTAAATATTTAAACACATATAATACAATATATAGAATAACAAAGGAAATCAATTTTAGAGAAATAGGCACCTCAATATTAATAAACAAATTTGTAAATATGTGTACCTCTGTTTATTAAAACATTAAATATAAAGATCTTTAGTGTATCCAATTACTGCCACAATATTAAATTATCAATGAGTGTAAACTGTATTTCAAGATATCCACAACAACTCTACTATGATATGAAATTTTCTATTACTTGTCTTTATAACAAAGGTCATAGGTTATCACTAATACTATGATTGTATAGTAATATTGTAGTATTGTAGTTGTTTGTCAACTACATTTATAATCAAAAGAAATGCTAGGGACTTCCCTGGTGGCACAGTGGGAGTCCACCTGCCAATGCAGGGGACATGGGTTCGAGCCCTGGTCCCAGAAGATCCCACATGCCGCGGAGCAACTAAGCCCGTGCACCACAACTACTGAGCCTGCACTCTAGAGCCCATGAGCCACAACTACTGAGCCCGTGTGCCACAACTACTGAAGCCCGTGCGCCTAGAGCCCATGCTCCTCAACAAGAGAAGCCACTACAATGAGAAGCCTGCGCACTGCAACAAAGAGTAGCCCCCGCTCGCCACAACTAGAGAAAGCCCGCACACAGCAATAAAGACCCAATGCAGCCAAATAAATAAATAAAATAAATTAATTTTTAAAAAATGCTAAATTTCAGTTAGAGGTTAATGAAAACAGAGATTTTTTTTCCCATCCAAGTCCATGACTCTTCCGTATTCTATCCATGGACCCTGTCAGGATCTGCTGATTCTGGATTGAGAAACTTTGACTTAGGCTGTGTCTTAGTCTCTTAACAGCATCTCAAGCTATGAGGTCTCCTGCCCTTCCTGCATCATACTCCTCTGTTGCTGTCTCAGCTGGAGACACCTGCTCTTCCACTAAGGCTCAGCACACCATTTCCAGGAAGATTTGGTTGAAGTGGGTGCCAATTTCCTGAATCTCAGCACCCCCTGGGCTCTTCTTATGAAAACACTTAGCAAATTGTATTTAATTTTTGTTTTACTGGTTTCTCTCCTCCAACTGTCCTTGACGTTACTTGAAGACAGTGATGGGTCATTTGTTTATTTTCATTCATTCATTTATTATCAGTTATTTACAAAGTGACGCACTCTATGCCTAGCTGAGAGAATACAGTGGTTAGAAGGCATAATCTTTGTCTTTAATAAGCTTTATGTGTGAGCACTGGTATGGGTGATGTCTGGACAAAAAGATGAAAAGAGTGGGATAAGTGCTTTGATAGGGATAAGGACAAGGACTAAGGGTCATCACATGAGGTGCATGGAACCTTGGCCTTGGGGGTTTAGGGGAGCTTTCAGTAGGCGGATATAAAATGCTGAATATAATGAATGTAATAACAGTTTTGAATGTATTCCCCTTATAATTGTTCTTTACATGTACTTACATGTTTTATGCACTTCTCTGTATGTACATGTTATGAATTAAAAAACCTCAGATATGATGGGTGTTGGTGTTGAATACAATGAGAGATCTAGGGTGGTCCCAGCCTGGTTGGCATGTTGGCTGGTGGGGGAGGACGTCCCCATGCCCAGCCTGGTAACTGTCACTTCTCAGTGAATGGCTAGATCTATTTTCAACTGATCTAATCAATCCAAACTTCAAGCTGCTAACCATTTCAAATCTAAGTGGCCAGATAACTGAGACCTAAGTGAATTTCACCTGAAATGTCTAAAAAAAATTGTTTTCATTCTTTATAGTATACCTTTGGACAGACATTTAGCCTAACCCAGAAAGATAGTTTCTTACCTGTTTCAATACCCAAAAAGAGAGCCATCAGCATCCTTTTGTTGGCTCTAACAACACACTAGAAGGCAGACTTTGAAAAAGCTCAAGAACAAAAGAGTTACATTTTCTGTTTTTTTCCCCCAGTGATGATAACTCAAAATAGTAAGTGTTTAGAAGAAATAAATTAAGAATGAAAGAGAGCTCTTGTTTTTACTACATGTAGTTACTTGTATCTGTTATGATACGGTTTAGATTCTGGTATGATTCTCTTAATCAAGAAGAGTTCATCCCAACTGAAAATACTACGTTTGTTAAAACTGAAACACTGTCAGGAAAGGTTTGATCTCATTTCGAATGTTAAAAAGAATAAAAGTGTTTACTAAGATTTTCAGTTAAAAAAAAAAGAAAGAACATGTACAGTACCAGTTAATGTAAACAACAGAAACTGACTAACTTAAGAGGGGAATTTAGTGGAAGAATGTGGAGTAGCTCCTAAGATCTAAGAAACGGAAGCACAATCAGACCTCCAGAAAGAAGCAGGACAGTGGCAGGAAGAAACAAGGACAATCTCTTTGGGGAGTTGTAATCAAAAGACTCAGCTCTGACTGTGTTCTGTCCTTGGGCCAAATTCCTAGGACTCCTACCTGATTGGTCTTGGAAAGTGAGAGTAGAGATGAGAAGTGCCAACGTACCCCTTTGCACTTTGATTCATAGTTTAATGAGCCCACCAAATGGTAGATGATGGGGATGGGTAGATTCCCCAGAAAGTCAGAGGGACATTATCAAGACAAGGAGAAGGGATGCTGCACTGGCAAAAACAACAAATGTTCACCACAGGTACTTTTGTTTTATCAAAGGGAAAAAGAAGTTTCTCTCTAAGTCTATCTGATCCAGTGTTGCTGACATCTTTCTGCACGTCGGGAATTCAAATACTAACCATTTTCAATTAAAGGCCAGGGCACACCTTATTATACAAACATTAGTGACAATTTTAGAAGCCTTAGCTATTTATTATAAATCATTTTGCAGTTCCACAAGAATCTAGAAAGGCAGCTAATTTTTAGTAGATGCTTTCTTGCTGATTATTGCACTTCTTAGAATGATCACATTAAAAAAATCTTTTGTATGTAAAAGCATACAATTTGTATCATGTAACTTGTGGATGAAATTAACATCAAATATTAAGAAAAAATACTTAATGTTCCTTTTTACCTTATGAAATGTAAGCTTTTCTTTTTAATGGGATGTTGAAGTTACTCAATTTTCATTTTAAATCACTAATAATTGAGTATTATTTTAACCTAAATCTGGGTTTGGCTTATTTTTTCCCTGGTATTCAGTGATGTGGATAAAGGGTAAAGAAGATGTCAGATGTTAAATATAATTAACGTTAAAAAAAGATCTGATGAATCAGGATGTTATTTCTAAAGAGAATGACTCAACAAAGACTTGCCGGTCACAACTACTAAAAATTAGTCATTCCATGAGATCTTTGCTGATACTAATAGATGAAACACCTTTGAGGGAAACCCTTTTGAAAGTGCTGCAACATGACCTCAGAGAAACATGCCTTTCCTGACACAAAAACTAGTTATCAATTCATCCAGGAGGATGTGAGCAAAGTTTTCTTAGAATTTAAGTATCACTGAAAAGTATGTTTATGAACAGAACTCTTTCCCTAGCTAGGTTCTGAGTAAATGATTTTTGCTCTGTACTTTGCATTCATTCCTTAAAGTTACTTAAGACTAAGGACATAACCTCTGTGAACCTCAGCTTCCCAATCTGGATACTGGGGACAATATTGGTGCTTACCCTTAGGGGTGGGATATTAACTCAAGTAAAGCATGTAATGTACTTAGCACAATATAGTATACATAACAGATGCTTAATAAATATTAATTAATATCATTATTATGAAACAGTTTTGCAATAATCTAAAGATTCCACTAATTTTTCCAGCACATTTGGGAAGTCTCTTTAATTTTGCCACACCAGTGAATTTTATATGTCTCCCATCTATGTTGCAACTCCTCTTCTCTATGACTGTGGTCAAGTTCCTTTTCCAAGTCACCTTTAGTGAGCAGTCAGCTGGATCCTTCCCTCTCGGCCTTCATTAGGCAATGAACTGGCACACACCCCTCATCCTCAGGCTTCAGGGTGCCAAGAAGATAGACCAATTCTCTTGACATTTCTCCCTGCTCCTCAGAAACATCTGCTTCCCCTTTCTGCCTCATCACCTTTAGAAAAATCTTTTGTTCTCACAATTGTCAACTAATACTGTTCTCACAGTTTGCTAGAAGATGTACTGGCATGCCCAGTGATGATGGGTTCCTACGAAAGGACTGGGAGTCCTTGAAAATAGAATTTATACTGATCTGGAAAGAGTAATGATAGGAAAGATGGCCTGTTTGGGAAATATTAAATAAATTGCAGAGAATCGTGAATTCTTAGCATACAGGACATCTCATATGAAAGAATGCTCAGAGATATCCCTGTGGACATTTTTTTTACATTACTTGAACTCTGTCATGTTTTATAGTATTTATTTCCTTAAGATCTTAGAAATATACCTAGGTTTGCAGTGGAACACTCATGTCTGGAAGGAAATGTCTTAAATTAACATATATTTTTGCTAGATGTGTCAGTTGTCATAACTTAACCCTCACCTTGTACTCAATAGAGCCTATGAGGTCATGGGGGTGAGGTTTGATTGACTCATTGGTTTTTAGATATAAGGGACAATTTTTATACCAAGAAAGAAAGTAAAGAAAAACTCCATTTTTGGAAATACTTTTAGCTAATATTTGTTGAGTTCCTATACCTTATTAAATACAGTTGAACATTCTTTCATTTAAATATTAAAGAAAACATATGAGTTAGGTATTATTTTTATGTCCCATTTTACAGATAGAAAACTAAGATTTAAAGAGTATAGATTACCAGCCCAAAGTCACAGGCTACTTAGTGGCAGGAACAGGAATTGAATCAAACTTTTTAAATCCAAAGTCAGGGTGTTTAATTCCCATGCTATTAACACCTCTTCTCCACGAAAGCTAAGCTTCTCTTTCAACACAGGTCCTACAGGTGGTTCTACTAATTTTGTTTGTGAACTTTTGTTTTCACTTCATGATTTGCCATGGATCAGCATGATCATAATGTGTTGATTTAGCTTCAGATTACTCTTCTCCAAACGGAGGGAGTGGACAAACCTCAAACTAACGGCAGGGTTGGAATGTCAAGGTCTCAGTTCCTTAAGGGTCCAGAGAAACCTCCCTCCCAAGAAAGCTATGGCCTCTGGGCTTCTTTCCAGGCTCAGCCTGCCCACAGGACTTGATTGCTCCATCTTGCTGGTTCTCAATGGAGAACTCTTTGTCTTGGACCCTGTTCTTGTATTCTGCTCAGTGGACTTGAAAATTGGAGATTTCCTTGCTTCCTGGTCCTCCCTGTGCCTGGGAAACAGACATGGAATTCTTCTTTTCTTCTCTTTATTCAGCAAAAGAACAGCCCCACCAGTTACCATCCCTTGTTTCAGCTCTTGGAAACCAGCCTGGGCCAACAGTTAGGCCCCCTGAGAAGAGAAGTTTAACTTCCTTGGCCTATTTCCTTCCTCAATAGATTGAAGAACTGAAGAGAGAAAAGCTTCTCCACATACACTATATAATACTAAAATGTACTTTAAAAAAAGACTTTAGCCTTGCATTACCATCATTTGAGACAATTTATTAGACAAGCTAATATTACCTCCTATATTATCCCCCCCAAAAATAAACCATTTCTTTCCTTTTCCCCTCCCTAACTGAGATTAAGCATAAATAGATGCTTGGGTAGAATGAATTCTTGCGGTTTGCAGGTGTGAATGCTTGTGACAACCCCAAAGGCCACAATCACTGTTTATACAGTATCTTTTATTTTGCTGAGGCAGAAATTTGTATAGTGCATGTGGCAAAGGCTGCAAGCTGTTCACAAAAATCCCTTCTCCTCTTTTTCCTGAGAGCACAGCTGAACTATATTTCCCGGTCTCCCTTGCAGTCAGGCAAGGCTAGAGTGGCCAGGTGCTAGAGTTCTGGCGCTGGTGTGCTCTTACATGCCTCTTCACCATCTGGCTTCCTGACATGGACCCAATAGCCACCTTGAAAGGATGATAGAACTCTGTCATCCTGGCCCACCGAATGACTGCCACTGACCTGGAACTCTCACCCTGACTTTTTACCTGAAAGAGAAATAAATGTCTTATTCCCTGAGACACTGAGTTTGGAGATCTTTTTGTTATTACAGCATAGCCTATCCTAACTGAAACAGGGCACGTGTGGTCTTGAGTACACGATGCTTAGCTAGTGAGAGTACGTAGCAGAAGGTGAGCGCCTACCCTTCATCATGACTTGCTGTCTCCAACTCACCTTAGTGTAAACAATCACTTGCCAAGTGGCATATCTTTTGAATGTGGACGGAACATGACAACACAAAGAAAACCGCTAAATGTTGGTAGAAAAAGTAAAGTGAAATTCAGTGTGCCTAAGAAGGCAACAGTTCTTAGATAAAAGGTGAATGTTGTCTATAATAGTAAAACGCCAAGTTCATATCAGTGATATGAATAATTCCATCATATGCTTTATATACAGAAAGAATAAAAGATTTTATTAATTCCTGAGCTATTTCGGCAAATGCTTCAACCAAGATTTTAAACAATAGCTTTATAGGGAACAGTGATCCTGAATTTTTAATATCAATAATATATGTAGGGATTATTTACATTTTTTATTTATACTTTGCCACATTTCTGGTAGAAACTTATATGCTATGTCTTTGAAAATGTGGTGATTCATACACATGCACAAAAAACTGATCGCTTTATGATATATTCCTTATAAATATCATTTGGTTGGTTTAAGTCTAGGATGAATTCACCTTCTTGATTCTCTAAGGCTGTGTTTTTAGACCACATACTTTTGTATCTTAAGTTGTAAAATTTCAGAATCTAGAGGAAGGAGGAAAAATGATACTTGTTTGTGACTATTAAATTTGTGTGGTACGTTAAAAATCATTTCCCAAAGCTATCAGGTCTTAATCCTTAGAGTCTATAAATGTTACCTTAAGTAGAAAAGTGGTCTTTGTAGGTGTGATGAAGGATTTTGAGATGAGGAGATTATCCCAGATTATCAAAGTGGGCCCTAAATGCTGTTGCATATATCCTTATAAGTGGGAGGCAGAGGGAGATTTTACACACAAAGAAGAGGAGGCAGTGTGATCACAGAGGCAGGTTGGAGGGATGCAGCCACAGCCAGGGAACGCAGGCAGACACCAGAAGCTGGAAGAGCCAAGGACCAGATTCTCACTTAGAGCATCGAGAGGGAGCATGGCCCTGCTGTGATTTTGGACTTCTGTCCTCTAGGTCGGTGGGAGGATACATTTCTGTGTTTTTAAGTCACTTAATTTGTGGTGATTTGACAACAGCCACAGGAAAAAAACCCAAAGTCCATTTTTTAATGGCTGAGTTTATATCTATGATCATTTTTCCCAAGCCTCTGGAGACCTAGGTTTGTCTTTCTTTCCGTTAGCCTAGAAAAGGCAGGTGTAACTCCCATTGTAATGTGGGTTGTTGGGTCAGTAGGGAGCTCCAGACTAGGGGCATCTCTTTGCTTAGCTGATTCTGAATAACATACATTCTTTCCAGTTACTAACCACCCCCCCGAAAAATAAGATAGTAAGATAGAGAACATTATCAATTTTCTTACCAATAAAGCTGATTCTGGAGAATGAGTTTACAAATGCTGAACCTCAGATTTAGAGAGACTTACCTGCCCTCTTCCCAGAATTGGAAACATAGTCCTCCCTTAAAACGTGGGGTCTGAAATAGGAAGGTGTAATGTGTGCTTTCTGTAGGTACCCCACTCCCAGGAGAATGAGGAGATAAAGGGGCTCAATAAAGTGAACTGATTCCTTCTTCCCACGAGGGCAAAGATGTCAGCATCACTATGCTAATGTAGATCCCTCTACATGGAAGGAAATATTAGGAGTGGGGATGAGACATTTCTGACGGCTCCACCCCATGATTAATAGCTATCCATGGGCAGGAAAAGTAGCATTCTATCCTTTAGAAATTGACTGGAAGAAGCTTAAAGGCAGATGGTAAAGTCATAGCTGTTGTCAGTTCGAATTTACATATATATTAATATTTATAAATTTTAATAAATTAAATAAATAAATATATATATATATTTCCCTTTGTACAGTTTCTAAGACCCTAATGAACCTGCTGAACTCTGGTTAGGTCCTGAGTATTTCCAGAGTTCACACATGGACCTTTTGTTACATATCCTTTTTTTTAAAATCTGCTAAAGGAGACTTCTGCTTAGTAGAGTCTTGTAATAGAAACTGTTTTTATAAACATATTTGTTAATATGCACCTAGAAATGTCACTCTTTCATTTATTAATAGGTTGCCTACTTTTCTTCCCCAAATGATTCTTCCTTGAAATTAAAAGGACATTGTTTTTAGTGTTAAAAGCCTACAACCTCTACATGAGGTCTCAATAATCCAGCTGGTACCTATTTGTCTTTGTAGATTCATTTATTCTCTCTTTCCCAAGGTTATTTTAGCAACTTACATTGTTTGTAATAGAAGTTGCTTTTGTTTCCACATTGGGCCAGAACTGATTGAGTAATAACATTAACAAATACCATGAACTCACATAGCACCTTTCACCATAAATTCTTTCCAGTTACTAACTTATTGTCTCCTCAGCATTCCAATGGTCAGTGACAAGGGTATTATTCCCATTTTTCAGTGGGAAAAGGGCAAACATAAAATACTCAGAGCACAACTATATCTAGAAATCAGAGCCTTTGACGTTACTGTCATACCATTTTCCTTTGCCTTCTCCTGGTTATTCTGAGTGGTATTGCTGAATGTAACCTCATGCTGCAGTGAAGTAAGCATTAGCTGGATTCCTGTGGCTGGCATTTCAATTATTAAAGTATGACATAAACAAACAGTGATATGTCTACTATGTGCAGGGCACGATGCACTTCTACTCTGAATCTTTGCAAGTCCCAGAACCTTGAGGTTTTATAGAGGGTCAGAGTACTGGCATTAACTTCCTTCCTTTCCTATTCTTGCAGGTTTGCTCAGGTAAAAGAGCATATTAAGACTCAGAAAATATGATCCTGTCTTTTTGGGTTAATTCAGGACTCCAGGTCCAGCACCAAGGAATGCTGATCATTTCCAAAGGGTTCTGGAGATAGCTGGTTGACCATTTTCAGATATCCATGAAATGCTTTCTTTCCTCCTCGGGGCGGGGTTGGCAGGGGGAGAGGTTCCTAAAACTGAGAACTTCTCTTCCTGGTAATACTAAAAACTGATTTTTATTCTTTTCAAGAGCAATTGGTATGAACTAGGGGAATTGTTGACAAGCAATACCAATCAGCAAAACATATCGATCTGATGATGCACAATAGTTGATGATGTACAAAATCTTAATATATTAAACTTCATACAGTTTTAAAAGATCTATCTTAATTTCATAGCTCTAACAAACTGGAGTTTCTTAAAAGGAAGAAATCTTTACTGACTTTCTCATTTTTAAACAATTCTTGTCATAATATTGAGCAGGAAGTTTGCTGTGATTATTTCAAAGTTATTCATGCATTCTTTTAAAATTTCCTTTAGTGGACAGGTAAGAACCATTAATGACCTAGTAACATAACATTATTATTTGATTGTATTTTTCATTTGTCTTTAAAGACAACATACCTTACAGATACAACTTCTCAATGATTTCCAAAGCTAGGTAATTTTGGTTTTTTTAGAAGAAAGGAAAACTTTGTTTTCCTAATTAAAAATTTGTCATTCATTGCACTTGATATAAGAACATATTGGGGGAAAAATTAAAATTTAAAAGAGGACATACTAGAGATCCAAATCCCATAACGGCCTAAAAAGTCAGGAACCAATCACTTATATCCCAGGAATTGATGGACCTGCACTCTTACTTGCTAATTTGTTGCAGAATGCATCTTCTTATGCAATATTCATTACATCAATAGTATTTTGGAAGAATCTTCTGTGTAACCAGTGTCATCCTAAAAACCATTAAATCTGTGAAAAGCAAGCTTCTAACTTTAGGGAGCGAGAAATATAATTGGGAAATTAGGGAACAACCACAACAACAAAAAAACTAAGAAAACAGTAAAGGAATAGAGAAAATAGACCTGAGAATAATTGCTACAGGATTTCCCTTGAAGGGGAAGGAAGACCTTTCTCATTTGACAAGTGTCTTATCTGGAAAGACTTTGCAAAGGAAGTGAATTCTGAAGACATAGTGAAATGTACATTACCTGACAGGGGTTCTAGGTAGAGGGGATAGTGTAAAGCCTGGGAGAGTCTAACATCCGTGAGAAATAGTGACTTAGGCAAGTAATAGATATAGGTGAGCAAAAAAATTAGTAGTTTCCTAGAATTCTCTTCTTGTATCTAGCACAAATAAAAACATGTCTCTTTTCAAAGATTTTATCTGCATTAATCCTTTTAAAATTATGTCATTAATGCATGGGCATTGCAGCACATTTGACTATACAGAAAAACATGAGGAAGAAAATAAAAACACCTAGAGATGCCTAACTGAAACTTTCCTTTTCTTTCTGGTATTTTTCCTTTGCATAAGTATGAATACATATATTTATGTAATTGGAATCACACCATATATGCAGTACACTACATATTTTTAATAATTAACTTTACAGAAAAATCACCTCTTTCTACTGATCAAGCCTGTTTCTCCAAGACTGACCTCTTGAGAGAGAATATCTTAACCAGTTTTGTGCCAGTCGGCAAAATTTCCCTTAACAATTAAGCATTCTGCCTAATCCACATGTTCCTTTCCTATTAGAACAGGGAGTGGTAAGCAGGAAAGAAACAGGAAGCTCATATCTTTCTCATGGATGTCCAAAGTTGTGTAACTGGCAACAGGGAGAAATGAAATTGAAAGACTACATTCGTTTATTTGTCTACTGTGACTTACTTAGCGATTGCGTAGTAAGTGCCAGACATGTTGCTAGGCTATGGTGAGATAACAAGACAGACACAATCCAGTTCTCAATGAACTCAGTGTAAGGAGGACACAGTTACCTGACTAGGAAATCCTAGAACAGCGTGGTAAGTACTAAGACAGGAAAAATGCAGGATGTTATGGCAACTCATAATTTAGGCTGGTTCAGGGAGTCTGTTGAAGACATTGGATGTAGCAGTGACTAAACGAAGCTGAGAGTTGGCTAAGAGTTAGCTGTAAGTCAAGGAGGGAAACATGAGTTTCAGGCAGAAGAATGAATTTTCTCTGAGCATGATACAAGAGCCACAACAAAGCCCTCAGTAGGGTTGAAGCAGAGTGCAGTGAAAGGTGTGGGGACAGGTAACAGGACAAGAGAGGTCAGAATCAGAGCAGGAAGGACATTGTAAGCTATATGAAGAAGCTTGGAATTTTCAGAGCAAGAAGGGCTCATAAAAACTTAAACGTAGGAAGCAACATGATCAGATTATATGCTCACTCAAAAATCCTATCAAAGTTACTTTCTTAATTTTAGTTACAATTAGTTTATTTATTTAATGTTATTATGATACTAAATACTTCACTTACATTAAATTATTATTATTCATAATAACCCTGAAAACTTAATGCTATCCTTCCAGTTATTTAGAGAGGAAACTGAACTCAGAGAGGGTCCATAATTTGCCCCAAATCACCTAGCTAATAAAGCTAGCAAAGAGCTCAAAGGGAGATCTATTTTATTACAAAGCCCATGTTCTTTCCAGTGGAACAGACTGTCTTCTAGTTATGCTCAGCACTAACTGTTGGATGAGGATGCCAAACTTTATTTGAAACCTAACGAGAACTGGAGAAGCCTCAAAAAAAAAAAAAAAGGTAAAAGCGTGCGGCAAGAGTAGGAGGTGTACTAGGTAGGAGTGAAAGTGTTGAGTGAGCCAATTCCTTTCAGCAATAATCTCCACTCTACGTAGATCTGCTTAAGTGGGTTCTTATGTTCAAGTCAAGAACTTGTCAGCCAACTAATATAATCCTTTCAGAACATACAAGTTTTCTTTTACTGAGGGGAGTTTGATTACATTGGCAACTCCAAGTAGTCCCAATTTCCTTGATTCTTTGAGTTTCTGCATTCATCTTCAAGGAGGAAATAAAAGTTCCACTGGAAATAAATGATGATTTATTTTTACAGGTAGTTGGTAATTCATATGGGAACTTCTAAAGGATAAATAGCTATTAAGAAAGTTCTAATAAGGTAGATAGGCAATGTAGGAGAGCTTCAAGAAAGTTTTGGTGTCTTATCTTTCATTGCCTATATATACTGCTTGTGTTCAAAGTCCCTTATTCCTGTATTTTGTCTACAAGCCAAGGACAGTTTCTCAAAGCAGATTCAGTGAAATACAAATAATACTATTCAATTGCTTTTGTTCACAGTGACTAACTGTGTAGTATATGTTTATAAATCAACAAATACCCAAAGAGTTTTCAGAGCAAGAATTATTCTTAGAGATAATTTAGTCCAGTCTACTATTTCATACACTAGGGAACTGAGACTCAGATTGGCTTAGAATCTATTCAGCCTCATTGCCTGATTTCCTAAACAGTTGTTTTCCCTCAAATATCCTCAGTTGGCTCTATACCAGCAATGCTTGTTAAACCAATCTGATTTAAAAAGAAAAACTAAAAGCTTACCGTGTTATTTCTTTATTAGACCAAGCTGCAAATCTCTAACTCATTCAAGTATAGATAGTGTACTATGAATTATCTCTTTTGTAGACAACATAAAATATCATTCTATTTCTTTGCCATTTTCTTTTTTGGAGGTGTTTTGACTACTTCCATCCTCCTATAATTGGTATCAGCAAAGAATCCTCCAGTCAGGGAATAAGAATTGTTGAAGAAGTACCTGATAGAAATGTATTAGCTTCAATGAGAATATCCAGTTATTTCAACTCACCTGGTTTGACTTAAGAGTGTTACTTTACTGTGGGGAAGTGAAGCATTCCACGTCTTGCTCACCTTCTGTGTGACCCCTTCATACCACACCTCTGTTGGGAGACAAAAGCAAACACCACAGAGCTGAGAATTCCCAAGGGTTGAGGGCCAGGTAATCCTTTCAGAACTGCTCTAACCTGATACTGCCTAAGGTGGGACTTTGTTAGTTTTTGAGAAAACTAAAATCTCCCTTTCTTTTCTTCTTTGTTTTCCCTATTCCTTTTGCCTAAAATAACCATCTCATAATCCCAAATATTTTGTAGTCATCCCTCGGTATCTGCAGGGGATTGCTTCCAGGACTGCCCCCCTCCTAAATACTAAAATCCACAGATGCTCAAGCATTCAAGTCCTTTATATTAAATGGTGCAGTATTTGCATATAACCTGTGTACATCTTCCTGCATACACTAAAATCATCTCTAGATTACTTATAATACTTAGTACAATGTAAATGCTATGTAAATAGTTGTAAATACAATGTAAATGCTAGGTAAATAGTTGCTGGATTGCGGCAAGTTCAAGATTTGCTTTTTGGAAGCTTCTGGAATTTTTTTCCAAATATTTTGATCTGCAGTTGGTTGAATCCAAGGATGGGGAACCTGTGAATACAGAGGGCCAACTGTCTATCCTCTTATGGTAATTCCCTCACCTACTTTCTTTTGGAAATTATTCTCTTCAAAGATAAAAAGTGACTATCAAAGATTTTGTCATGAGACAGAATTGCTGATCTGGGAATAATCAAATGCCGTTAAAGGAAAATGACTGCCTTACATTCACAAGGACGCATCCAACTTAAAATCTCAAAGCACCTAACAATCATGGTGATTTTTTCTAATTTCCCCACAAAGGGGACATGGGAGATGAGACATGGGGTACGATGTCTTAAAATCCAGGGTATGAATGAGGCCTCCTGCTAGAGTCCAAAACCATCTGGGTCCTCCTACTTAGAGAAGACCATGTAGACATTGGCTCACTTTCTTCCTGCTGGGGACAAGAAGCATCCAGGCCTTAAGAGAGTCCCCCACTCTCACCACTTAAGTAGGAAGACTTTTTGTCCCTGGTTTCCATGAATTACCAGTGGGATGTTCAGAAGGTTTGACATCCAATTTTTCTGAATTTGTTCAGTGAGTGGCTTTTCGGAGGTCTCTGTAATCAGTCAGACATCCCCATAGTCTTAGGGAAGAGATGAGTCTCTTGCATATTCTCTCTAAAATTCTAATTAAAAAGCTCATGCTCAGTGTACCCAGCCAGAAAATGTTGGCATCAGCCATAATAGCCATGAATACCAAGGTGCCCTGGCAGGCACTAAGGCCAGATAAATAAGGCAGCATTGTAGAAACTCAGACACTAGAACAACCTGACCAAAATACATTTGAACCCTTGCTCCACTACTTAGTAACTATATAACCTTGAGTTACATTTCTGGCTTCAGGTTTCTCGTCTTTAAAATGGACATAAGAGTACCTATCTCATGTTTTTTATCTTTAAATCAAGTGAATTAATATGCGTAAACTTAGGCTATACTGTGCACATAGTAAGTACTCAAAAAATGTTGTTCTTATCCTTTTAAATGTGATCACCCCATGTAAACAGAAAACGAATGAACCATTTGTGACCATGAAGCAAGTCACTTAGAATTTTAGTCACCAAAGGTGTTCTTCAAGGCCACCTTTTGAGCAATTCCAGGTGACATTTCACATCGTTTTTGCAAATAGAGCTCCTAGAATTGTGTAACTTGATGATCCTGGTATGCTTTGAAAATTTCTCTCTGTGGTTTCCCGGTGTCATGGGATTTTGTTTTTGTTTTTTGTTTTTTGCTTCTTTCTTCTTCACAAATAATGAATATTTTTACTGTTATGGTCTATATTGATTTTTTCTGGCACCAGTGAGTAGAATGCAATTTATCCTAGGACACTTGGAAATGAGAACAAGTATATTCTTTTCTCCCTGGTTACTCCCAGTTCTAAGACTCCTATGTGGTTAAAGTGCAGCAAATTAACATACAAACCCAAGTGATTAAGTCCCTTTAGAATTGGATGGAAAACTTATCTAAATTGCTGTTGCTGCTGCTGTTGCTAAACCTGTGTGGAAGTTGCCAGTCTTTTAAAATGATCTTTCAGTGTTGTTGTTTTTTTAATGATTAAAATCAAACCAACTGGTAATTATTGAGCATGTACTATATACAAGGCACTTTATGGATATGAGAATATAAGATAGGCATTCTTCAGAGAGACAGTGAGCAAGCCCTATGTTAAGCATATGCAATTCATTCTTTTTATTTTTTCCCTCAGAGACTTTTAAGTGCACTTTGTTCAGAAAATGTAGGAATATTACATGAGAGCAACAGAAATCCATTTCAATGGAAACTAGGGTCTACTTGTGAAAATACCCAGATTTGCACATAAAATAAAGCCTTATCCAGAAAAAAAGCCCAGATGGTTGTGAAATACTGGGGCCAGAGAGACACCTAGCTTTTCTTTAGGATTTCCACCTACAAAAGTTTATAGCCAAAAGCCTGCCTAAAGGACTAATTCCTGAGTAGAGTTTTCCAGACTCTTACAATAGCAACATCAACCGTCTCTTCTGCCTCCCGTGGGGAAAACTTCTGCAAAATGAGCTCTGTTGCCACTATCTGTCTGTGCTCTGCCCAGCCCTTCCCTAGCCTTTGTCATCTGGCCAAGTTCAAACAAAACCAGCTCACATTTACAGGTGTCAAGTATTTTTCAAAATGCTCTGTACATGTTAACGCATTTTGCCTGTACAACAAGGTGGTTCTACTATTTTACAGATGAGGAAACTGAGGAACCCAGAGATTGAGTGGAACCAGGGGCTTCCCTGGTGGCACAGTGGTTAAGAATCCGCCTGCCAGTGCAGGGGACATGGGTTCAAGCCCTGGTCCGGGAAGATCCCACATGCCGTGGAGCAACTAAGCCTGTGAGCCACAACTACTGAGCCTGCGCTCTAGAGCCCGCGAGCCACAACTACTGAAGCCCGCACGCCTAGAGCCCGTGCTCTGCAACAAGAGAAGCCACTGCAATGAGAAGCCCATGCACCACAACAAAGAGTAGCCCTCATTCGCTGCAACTAGAGAAAGCCAGCACGCAGCAATGAAGACCCAACACAGCCAAAAATAAATAAATAAATTTATTTTTTAAAAAAAGGAATGGAGCCAATTGCACTAGTAGCTGCTGAGCTTCTGGTCTCTTAACCCCCTTGTTATGCTGCTACAAGGCAGTGAGTGGTCTCAAGGGAGATAATAGATTCACTGGGGGTGGGGAGGGCAGGAGGGCGCAAACTTTCATATCCTAATTTTTTCATCTAATTCAATAAAGTTTCAAATTTTTAGGAGAATAGAGACACTCACTCTAACTGAGCACCTGAATTTGATAATAACTTTTCACAAAGTTGGTCTCTAAGTGGCAATGCCTCTGAGAGAGAAGAAGCCGTGAGTAGTCCTGGGCAAAACTGTGACATGGGTGAGATTCTATCTGTCAAGAGATGGCCCCAGAATCCCACTGTTTAGGGAAAACCCACTGTCAGCTGCTTGGGATAGAAAGTGAGGGCATGGGCATCTAAGAGAGGGCTCTCTTCGTCAACTTGAGAAAGCGAAAAATAGTTGTTTTTGCTTGTGAGGAGAGGGCAGGTAGTGGGATGAGACTGGTGCCCAAAAGGGAAACAGTGACAGTGTTAAGTGTTCGGGAGCTACATGGCTGAAAGGGCAAGTGAAAATGCCCCTGGGATTTCTGGGGCAGGGTGGAGCTCAGAGGAGGAGGTTGTCTGTGTACAATAAAGGATATTCAAGTTGGGCCTTCTTAAAGTTTTATTTGGAAGTGTTTGTACTGCTTCAATGTAAACCCTATTGAACCATTCCTCAGCCCCACCCATATGCTGGGTCCCATCCATGCATCTCTTAGGATGGGAGGAGATGTTTGGTGGGAATCTGGGAAGGGTTGAAAATCATCTCTGTGCTTAGCAGAGGCAGAAGTAGGGACACAGGATCCCAGAAGCAGAGGAGCTCATGGGAGCTCTCGCCCTGAGGAAATTTGCAGAAGTCACAGAAGCAGCTCTTGGAATTGGGGGAGTTTACACAAATATCTAAATTTCAAGGAGCTGTCATCAAGATAATATGTCTCCTAATCTGGGTGTACTCCCTCTCCCTAAGCACCTGGAGTTCTCATAAAGCCACTTCTTCAGTGCACTCCAAATTTAGCTTTACACCTCTCTTGACTGAACGGAGAGTTGATTCATTGTCTATTTTTGATATTCCATATTCCCTTGACCCTTTATCATGGTTGCTCTTTTTCTTCATCACCAAAAAAAAAAAAAAAAAAAGAATAAAAGACCTGTCATTTTCAATGGTGAGGCTGTCCTCAGAATCTTTCATTTTCTCTGGAAATGACCTGGGGCTCCTTGTACACAAACACCGAAACCAAATAGTCATATCATCACTGTGTTCCTGACCCTAGAGACTCTTAGCATGGGTGTGGGTTTGCATAACAGGGAAACTAGCACTGACCTGGTACAAATGCTAATTAAATGTTAAAAAAAAAAAAAGTCAAGGATAATGCTGCAATGATGTAAAAGGGTGTGTGCGCGCGTGTGTGTGTGTGTGTGTGTGTGTGTGTGTGTGTGTGTGCATGCCTAAAGCATCTAAATGTATTAGACAGTGGAAACAAGGCTCAGGGCAAAAACAGAAGGAAAAAAAAAGTTTGTCTGAATGGATAGAGAAAATGGTTCCCTCTTCCACGCAAGTTGGTGAGTCACCAACTAGGTGACAATGCATGTCACCTAGTCTCCATGTTCTGTCCTCTACCTTTAAAAGGGGGACTGGAATACTTGAGAATGTCACTACTTAACAAAAAATATCTTCAAGATACATGAGACTCGTGTAATAAAGTGCATGCATCATTAGAAGGAAAGATTTGCGTTTTGGGGACTCTGTGGTTCTATGGTGCTATCTGAAAAAGTGAAAGCAAAATCATACTTAACAGCAAAACTAAAAGATAAATTCAAGTTACATTGAAAAAGGAAGAGAGTGGAATGGAGGAAGGGGTGGGGAGAAAAGAAAAAAACGCTAATATTTATCAAGGAACATATGTATGAACTTCATGTACTTCGCTCTCTTTTTTTTCCCCAGAGAAAGGCTAGATCCCATTCCAGTGTCTGTTGCCTAAATTCACTGTTAATTCATGTCTCTGGAGACTCCTGTGTGGTTGGGACAGTTCAGCATTCAAATTACAGGGACTTGCAAATAAAAATGATTAACACATAAAATGTCTCACTGTCTTTGTCTTTTTTGTCTTGGCAGATGCTCTTTAAATATGCAAAAGTGAAGGAAAAAATAATCTCTTTTTTTTTGCCCTTTGGAATAATTTTTATTGTAAGAAATAGAATTTTCTGATGTTGGTATACTCTGATTCAATTAAACAAATACTTTCTGCTTGCTCACCATCAAAATGAGGAAGCTGCTTGCCCACAAATTCTCTACAGGAAGATTCAGAAGAAAAAGGAATTGTAGTTAATCCTTTCCCAGGTCACACCTAAAATAAGTCTCTGCTAATAGGGAAGTTATTTGTATTTTAAATATAAATACACATTTAAGAATATGTTGAAGGAATCATGGATGAAAGAGCAGAGCCAGAAGTTCAATTCCACATTAAAGGGATTGAAAAGTATAGAAAGTGTAAAATATTATTTTCCAAACTCCAGCAGAGGGTCTGAGATCTTCTATTATAACTCCCACAAAAATTAAAATATAGAAGGTGCTCCTTGGTTAAAGAATTTTCGGAAAGGCTGAGTTAAAGAAAGTTATTGCCTTCTACATAACTTTGGAGTATTTGGTAGGCTGATATATATTATAAATTTTCAAGAGAGGGATGTATGTGATAAGCAACAATTCTCAACCATAAAGCTTTTTGGCAGTATAAAATATCTCACATTTTAAGGAAAGCAGGTTGGAAATACTGGCATAGAATGAAATAGCACTTGAACATTGGTCTAAGTTTTCTGGTTAGGTTATATCATGTTGTCAAATCTAAACATCTTGATAACGTGCCCAATACACAATGGCAGTCCATTTTATTTACTTCCGGTTATGTGTGGATTTAGTATTTATGCTCAGACATCCATACTTCTTGACGTAAATGTGAACATTAACGACCCTACTCTGATGTGCAGTGGTGGATAGTTAAAGCCAAAGGAAAAAAAAAAAATCCAAGTTTAGTTTTAGAGAGGAGGCCAGTCAGTGAGCACTGAAAGCAATGGCTTTAAATTGCAGCTCAATACAAAGTTAGAAGATGTTCTTTTGTATTTACAATGGGAAGGTGGTGTTGGAGGAGAGTCATGTTTTTTTTTTTTTCCCCTCCCAATGTGTTTACGTTGAAAAACAAGTCTTTTTTCGTGATGTAAAATCTTAATTATTTTCTAAACAGCCCAGTTTCTCTCCACTCCTTCTCAGTTTGGAGCCCTGCTTTTGCCTAGTTGTATGTGACAACCCCATGGGCTTTTTTGAGGTCAATCCCGTACCTATTCTCTGACAGAAGAACTTTGGTCAAGGTAGCCATGTACTTTGATACTGCCTGCTCATTACCTCTTTGTGGTAATGACATTTTGACCCTATCTAGTTAAGGTATATTTGAATTTGCCACTTAAAAATAAAGCTCCATGTCAGCAATAGATGATTGAGGAGAAAGCCATTTAAAGTGACTTTAGTTTAATGAACTGTAATTGTTGCCAGCTGTGGGAATAATGGGGCAAGCTATAGATACCTCAAGCAACAGATACTGGAGATTCTGAATTAACCTTTGTAAATAACTCTTCTTTAAAAACAAAAGAAAACAAAGCATACAAGGAGGGGAAGAAGATAATAAGCCAAACACCAGAGAGGACACACACATATCTTTCTTAAACTGTGATATCCAGGATATGAGGGAAACTGAACAGTTGTATATTGTAGCAGGAAGACTGCAAATGAAATTGGCTCATTCATAATTTTAGTCATATTTCCCAGAATCAGAATTCAAGGAGAAAGTTTCTTCCCATCGTATGGATCTTTTTTCCTTCTGTTGAGTGTTGTTTTCCTTGACAACCACGCAGAAAGCACTCTGGCACAAGCGGGTGATAAGGCTGCCTCGTCAGTCATGTTGAACACACCCCGCGGCGATTACCATTCTGATTCAGGGCAGGATAAAGAGAGTTCAGTGCACAATGTGGTGTTTAGGGAGGTGATCTGGAAGCATTAACCACACAACTGTGGCAGAAACTGTTTTGTGAATGTGTCAGTGATATCTCAAGTACACGAAAAACCAGCTTTACTGTCCCTTAATATGAGATTACTTTTTGTGTGTGTATTTCTAGAGCATTTACCATTGTAAGGTGGACAGATATTACCCTTGTTTTTCAGCTGTAGAAACTGGAATGCTGAAAGGTTAAACAATGTTCACAAAGTTATATCGTGAGTCATTTTCTGAATCAGGAAATAAATTAGTGGCTATGATTCCCTTTTCCCTGATTCTACCGGCTGGCAGGAGTCATTTAACACTATTTACAGAAGTTATTTTTCTTTATTGTCTTGCAATGTGCACCGAACAGATTTTCTGAGACTTAAAAATCATGAAATGTGACATATTCTAGGGAGCAGTAGAATTCAACTAACAACATTAACTCAGGCACAAGTTTTATCGAGCATTGATTTTGTACAGGGGCCAAAGGTTTTCAGTCCTAATTTAAACTCTACCCATGATTTGGAAATATGTATGCAATGCCTTTTTGCCTTTGGTATAATAGGGATAATTATCCCTAACACAGATTTCATTAAAAAAAAGTTATATGATTTTATTACATGATATGTTTTGAACTGAATAGATGGAATTACAATTTTTAAAAACATCATATCGCCCTCCCCTTTTCTAGTTGAACTTTGGTACCTTTCTTATGAAAAAGTTTTAAAAATATTATCTAATTTTAGCATATGTGTTTATACTTTTCAAAATACTTCAGAAGAATGTACCATATTATTGTACTAAACATTTACATATATTGTCACACTTGGTCCTTGTGACAACCACTTTGCTACCTTCCTAGTAGGGAATTACACCTAACCAAATAACTCAACTCTGTTCCCCAAAGTTTCTTGGGTGTTTCTTGATAAGACTGCTGTCCTGCATACTGTGTTTACCTTCCCTCTCCAGTTACACCCCTTTTAAAGCTATAGCTAGTGCATGGCCAGAAATACCAAAAGCATTCATTAGCGAAACTGGAACTTTTTTTCTAGCCTCCTCTTTTTAAAGGGATTTAACTAAATAATAAGAAAAAAATTAAAAGGACACAAATATAGAAAAGACAAGAAGCCTCGTTTACACAGTGCAGATTCCTGATTCAGCTACTGCTAACTAGAACTCAGCCCTCATGAGATTCCAAATGCCATTTTGAACAATCTGTAGTATAGGCCTCACATGCTTACCCAGAGCTCTTGTATATCTTGATAGTTAGTGAAGTCTCTTGGAGGCTATAATGACCTTCAGATCAGTTAAAGAGAACAGCAAGCCTGGGAAGGTCCCTCCTGATGCTAGCAGGGGTAGTAAAATCTAGACAACCTCACAGAAAGATAAAACTGGGGGAAATGCCAAAGCAACTTGGTTCCCCACCCAAATCAACACCAAGCTTCTTCTTCCATGGCTAGGGGTTTCTAGGTTTGGTTTTAGTAAAGTAAAAGTTTTCTTTGTTAGCTGTATTATCATCTTTATTTTACAGAGGAGGAGAGAAAAGGAAACTCAGAAAGGTAAATAGCTCATCCTAGGTTAAATAAGCATGCATTGGTAAAGCTTGAATTTGGATCCATTTATGTTTAAAGGCAGTACTCTTTTTTCTGCTGTATGTATCTTGTCGAAGAAGTGATGTGGCCACCTGGAAGACTGCAGAGACGTTCTGCGTGGCCAAGTAGGCAAAACCGCCAGGTCACTTCCAGGGAACTCTGAGCAAGTCACTGTTTGTTGAGCTTTAGATTAGGAAATATCTTCAATGATACCCAAATACTAAGAAAAAAAAAAACTAAGAGCAAGATTTTTAAAAAAGGAATTAAAAGCCATAATAAAAAAGGGTATGTTGAGCATGAGACATATGGTAAAACACAGCATCTCATTAAAATAAACCCTGCGTATTAATACCTTCCTCTAAACTCTCCATCTGACCCTTTCTGAAGATGATGAAAATGCCACATATACCATCAATTCTCCTTATTTGTGGTAGTTCTGTTCTATAAAATTGCCTTGAATGCTAAACCACTGCTCCTAGAGGACATAAAGGGTTAGGTTCCTACAATTCATCACATTTTCATCAACTGATTAATACAAACCTTGTTTTGTGTATGTTTCTGTTTAAAAGCACTTTATTTACTATTATTGTTGATTCATTACATTGACCTCACAGCTGACAGCACTATAACGCTTGCTGAAGTGAACTTTATCTAACACACATATTTTCTCCAGAAGACACATCACAGCTGTCTTGTACTTAGGAACAATAGACAGCACTTCATCACTGTGCTTGGAGTTCATTTTAAACATCGAATCACAACAAAAAGCAAAAAAATGCAAAAAATGTGACACTAAAGAGACCGTGAAAAGGACGTATTTACAGTATGAGAGCATCCCTTTGTTCTACCTTTGTTCCCTTTGTTCTACCTCAGCTGGACATATGCTTGTTGGGTGACACAAATTTGTTGCTGGTCTGGGCTTGTCTATGTGTGACCTCAAAGCACTGCGATTTGGGGGTTGCAAATAAGTTTCAGTGAGTAGGCGAACTCACAAATACAGAATCTGAGAACAAAGGCATTCAACTGTAAATGCAAACAAACCATATAAAAACTAGTTTTCAACCTGTGGCCACTTACATTCCTATCCACACTGAGAAATCAATGGACCTAATTTTTATACTGGGAGTTTGGTGACCAGTTATTAGGGTAATGATCAACCTTGCTTCAGTCTGTACCATTTCAAATCTAATAATGCATTTTCTACTAAAGTTTTAAGGATAAACCAACTGAAATATAATGAATTTTAAAGTTACTGTAACACAAAATTAAATTACTCAGAGGGATAACAAAATAATGTTAGTAATAATAAATGATAGTAGGGCCAAAATTGGAAATGGGAAAGAATTGGAAGATGGTTTTGCGTGTATGCCAGATTTTCATTTCAACATAACTGTTGCT
This sequence comes from Balaenoptera borealis, assembly GCF_965194805.1. NCBI lineage: Eukaryota > Metazoa > Chordata > Mammalia > Artiodactyla > Balaenopteridae > Balaenoptera > Balaenoptera borealis. The sequence goes on from NC_138863.1 coordinate 23,820,618, forward strand.
ATAATGTCCTCCCACTAGTTTTTCATACCATGTGCTATAATCCCACACAGTCCATATGATGCTCAGTGCTATTAAGTGAAGTGACAGAAAAATAAGTAATAGAACAGCAGAGTTATATCTCCCCATGGCCTGGAATTCAGACTTAGAAAACAAGTAGTGAAAATCATATAATGGAGAAGTTTGGAGCATGGTAAACACTGGTGAGTTGATAAACGATGGCCTTTCCAATGTGATTTTGTCATTAAATGGGCTTGTTTTTTTCTTCAAAAGTCCATGCAAAATGAATATTGCCACAAATCATATATTTTGGCTTTCTTTGATATTCCGTGGATTGTAGCAGGCCAGGTTTATCCTGCAGAGGTTTGGTATCATTTTAAAGGATAATATGAGTGTGTGTTAAGGGGCAGGGGAAGGGCAGTGATAAATATACTGTGTAGATAAAAACTGATTGCGATGTAAGCTAATAATACTTGAAACAGTTCAGATGGGCCCTGGCATTGTGGTCCATTCTGATTTGCTTGAGATTTAACAGGAATCTTTCTACCTTGAACCCCATGAAATCTGAAGTTCAAGAAAATTGAATTCATGTACAGTAAAGCCATTTTTCTCACAACATTTTAACCAATGAATATTGTGTGGGAAATTGATTCCATATGTTTTCAAGTCATTTATGCAACTTGAATAATTAAAACTTTCATTGGTAAGAGCTGCCTGATGTCTTTAAAGTCAGGAAATTATCTTATGCCAAAAGTAGACAAACTCAAAAGGTCACCAAAAGGTCAAGCTAAGTTTGAAATTTTGCAACATCCAAAAATGTAATTATTCTAAGAAAATTTAAATGTTTGCTAATCCCTCCTGCTTATTATCACATGGTAAAAAAAAATAAGAAATTCCTTTATTCTCTCACATTTTTGTTCCTTTTTATTTTTGAAAACTGTTTGCCTATGTGTCTTTCTAAATTTACCACCAAGTTATGCTGGGTAAGAGCCTAGTCTATTAATGACATTTGCAATAAAATCTTGTCAGCTCTTTTTTTAAAAAAAAAATTAAATTAATAAATGCTTATGATGCATTTCTAATTAAAAACAAAGCATAATGAGGAAGATATACATTTTTGCTTCAATCATATTTGAATAATTCTACTAAGAGTTGCAATTATTATTCCCATTTAATAGAGTTAGAAATCAAGGTTCAGACAGACTAAGTAGGCTGTGAAAGCACATCTCAACTGAATAAGCTAAACTTTGCCTGAAACACTTTAGAAATACTTGATGAGAAGCAGGTAAAAAAAAGCGAGATAGCTAATAAATTTAGCCCTGAAGAAATACTAACCCAAGCTTAATCTATTTACTTTTGTGTATGGTACTAAGAGAATGGGACTTGGGGAAAAATATGAAAATGAGGAATACTGAGAATTTTACAGTGTTTGTAGAATAAAGATGACTAAACTTGGAGCTGGAAGTCTTGCATTCAAATTCCACTTATTGTTAGCTTTTTGACTTATAGAGGTCATTACTATACACATGTAAAATAATAATAGCAATTACAATAATATAGAGAAAAAGAAAAGTCTCCACCTATAATGAAATTGAAAATCATTGAGTTTGAACACGTTGTTTATTGTACTTGTTTAATATTAGAGTTTAATTTTTCCTCACCTTCATTGTGAAATACAAGTTTACCAAACACAAGATGTAAATTATTTCAAAAAGTTATTTTCTGAAAAATGTATAAAATTTTTACTTATTTCTCTAACTTTGAATCATTTTTACAAAAAGAGATAGACCTTGCTTTGCCTTGCTTGCTCTAAATCTCAAACATTTTTACTACTTTAGTAAAGTAATTAATTTAAAAAGATGGACAATGGCCTTTCAAATAAGATGTTACTTCAGGGAAAAAAAAAAAAAAGAGTAGTAGGAAAAAAGGAAGAATATTAGTCATTCAGTTGGAAACAAGCAAATACCTGCCAAAACAATCCATGGAAATCACTCTGTTGCTGTGTGTATTGTGTTTACGCTATAATTAAAAATGGATTAAAAAGAACTAGAGCATAGCACCTCTGATTGCTGTTCGCCTAAACACTCAAGAACAAGAAAGCCACGGTGTTAAATTTAGCCAGTGTCACTCAGCTAAGCCCAAGCTGTCTAGCCTGGCCTGTGGACAGTTAGTTTCCTTCTCTGAGATGATCCCAATAAAATGGAGGGGAGAAAAGTTGATTACTTTTTTAGGCCAGAAATACCATGGGTAACTAAGGAACTAGAGACCTTCCCTCCTCCCTCTTTCTTCTCTTAATGCGAGGGCTTGAGCTTTAGAATTGGTAATTCTGAACATATTGGGTCTTTTTCATGCCATATTGAGGTTTCAGATACAATATTTTCATTCTTTTTCCCAGCAGATGAAGTGCTAGTTACCTACCATTTTCCCTGAATAGGAAGGCTGCTTCTCTGTTCTTTGTGCTTTCCCCCTCCTCCTTTCAAACTGAGTCTCATTGTGTTTACCCAGAAATGGGGCTTTGTGGCAATTAAAAGATTCCAAAGTGGCAGAGGCTAACGCACCAGTAGAGCAGGATTCCAGCTTTCCATGGTAACACCCAACTTCCCTTCTCCAAGCACCTCTTCTTAGTTCACCCAGACAATTCTAATCCTACCTCTGTGGTTACTCTGAAAAAGCATCCAGTTTGGTTATCAGAAAGAATCTTTCTTAAACAAATATTTACCAACGTCTGTTTCACTCTTTGGAGGATTGAGCAAAGGAAGGGCTTGAGTCTCTTAATCCTTTTGGATCACACATTGTGTGGTTGATGATAAAGTGTAGTCAGGGCTACTAGCACTGGAGCCCAACCTGGGCAGAGACTGACACTTTATTGCCTTGATGATTGAAAACCTTAAGTGGCTTGATTGGCTACTCATCACCTGGATGACTATTATTCCTTCTTGCCATCCACTGCAAGTCGCTTCCTCTGTATGGCAGAAACCCAGGAACATTCCATGAGGGTTACAACATTTTCCTTTTACAACAATGGTCCTTAACTTTCTCTTGGTTCCAAGAACTCTTTAAATGTCAAAGTGATTCACATGGGAGGAACTGATCCTACACTTCTCATTGAAAAGCTCAAAGATATAAGATCTTTTCTCTCATGAAATGGTACGATGCTTATCTTTTTTTGGTAATAATGCACTTCGTGCTTATCATGATCACGTTTTCAGGCTGCATGTAGCCAAGCAGTCTATGGGATAAAAGGATAAGGAATGTATAATATTTGGGGAAAAGTATTTTCTATGGCCCTTGCTTTTTCTACCTACTTCATGATGCCCTGAGCTATTGTGAAGAATATCTCAAGAAAGAGTTAATTCTCCATATCCTTACGTTGTAGGGTATTTCATTAACCATGTCTTAGTTTGAGGATAGTTTGCAGCAGTATCTTTCCCATAAACATTAATGGGTGAAAGTTCATTCTTTTGAGATGATTATTTTCCCCCACATGAATTCTGAACTACATTTTAAATTACCCCTTTTATAAATGGACAAGTCAGATTTTATATATATATATATACACACATATATATGAGAATTAAAATTTTGAGAAAGAACATACTAAGCATTTTAAAACTCATTCACGACTATTTATTGAGAACCTTCTCTGCTATCACTATCTGGTCTCCAAGCAGGGGCTAATTCCTCCCCTTAGGATCTAGAGCCTATTCCCTCTTGCTTCCTGAGGGATATCGTCCCAGCAGTTCTTCTCTCTTTTGCTTGCATCAACAATTTCCTCCTCTCTTCTGGATCTTTCTCATCTACATACAAACATGCTGTTTAAAAAGTCCTCTTGGGAACTGATACACCCCAACTAACACCCCCTCTCTCTCCTTCCTTTTTAGACAAAGTCTTTGCAAGTAATGAGTCCATTTACAGCCTCTAAATTCTCTCACTCTCTCTTGAACTTAGGCCAACTAGTCTATTGCCCCCACCACTCCAAGGAAATGATGACTCTTGTCAAAGTCACTGGTGTTCCTCATGCTGCTAAATCCAAAGGTCAATTCTCAATCCTTATTTTACTTCACCTGTTAGTATCATTTAACACTATTGGATCTAAAATTTATCTGACTTGAAATTATGATGCACTATTTCTAGGATCCACAGCTTCAACTACCTCTTATTGGCTGATGACCCACAAATCTACTTCTCCAGTCCAGACCTGATATTTGTTGGAGACATGGATGAATAAATGAATTACTTTTTCTATACTTCACTTGACGTGTTATACCAAGAGTATTACTAAATGTAAGGAAAAAGTAGAGCAAAAATTTCCTTGTTACAAATTTGTTGATAAGATTCTGAAATATGGTCTTCTTTTTCTGAGTGAAGTTACTTTATTGGCAATAATAAAACACTACCATTTTATCCTTATGCTTCAGAAACAGAAAGTTGTACCTGTATAGATAAATATTATGCCATGCCAATTCTGTAATTCTTTAATCTATGAAAACAATTATCTCTGATGTCAATCATCACCAGTACATTTCCAGCCCATGCTTAAAAATGTTTAATTAATTGGAATTATTGATCTAGGCTATTTCATACACAGTGGTCAAAATTTATCACGTTTATGATCTCCTTGTATCTGTGGCCTCTTGACAAAATCACGAATAAAATTTTTTTTCTGCATTAGTTTTCCAGCTTAGCTCCTGCCTCTTCTGCCTCTTCATCCTGCTCTGGGCCCAGCTCTGAGCTCCTACAATTGGCCTGTATTCTTTCAACCAGGAAGCACAATGCCCAGCAGGGTCCCAACCTGTCTGATCCTGCCCTGATGCTTGGTAACTAAGTCCTTCTTTAATGATTGTGGTCTACTTTACTCCATGCTTCCTGGTTCCTGATCCTAGCTACAAACTGGTTTTTGAAAAATTCCTAATAAACTTTTGCTCTAGGAAGTGAACTTTCTGTAATAAGATGATCCCAAGAGTAAGATCTTAATTTCCTTATTAATGCAGAAATGAAACTATCAACCAGAGTTGCAGTGTGGATTCTTCCTATGGCAATGGACATATGTATCAGTAAAACAGACAGTATTCTGTGTGTCTTATCATAATAATCACCCCTTTTCTGTGTGGAATTTACACTGGCTTCGAGTGACTTAGATTGGCATTGATAATCCCTGACTTATAGGAGAATTATTATCTGTGTTGTAATGTACTTTTTTCTTGATTAAGAATGAGAGAAGAGCAGGAAGAGGATGAGTAGGAATGTGAGGGAAGGGATCTATATTACGGTGTACAGAGCAATTTATAATAATGTGGTAGTTTGATATGACATCCACTTTTTAAAAATGTAATGAGATTCCCTGTCTCAATAAGCAATAAGACCAAAAAGAAGAAGAAGAAAAGGAAGGAAGGAAGGGAGAGATGGAGGAAGGGTAAGAGGGTTAGAGGAAGGCGGGAGATGCAGAGAGAGACAGAAATTATTCTCTTCTCATAAGACCCATTAATCAAATATTTGATAAATTTCCAAGTTTAGAGAATTTAGTATTCTCCCTGTAGAGATTGTTTAATTCCAGGGAGTCCGAATGCAGTATCAACCGAAAATTAACTTGTATTTGTTGCAGAGTATAGGGAGGCTTAAACTGGGAGAAACTGATTAAACTCCAAGGAACTCTTACTATGATAAAGACATCACATCAGGCCTTGAGTTCAAGTCCTATTTTATGACTATTTTCAAAAGGGTGTGATTTATTGTGGTCAGTTTAAAATAATAGGCCAGGCGTTGTTTTTTCACTGGTTCTGCCTGCTGGTAAACATGTGAACTTAAGCTATCTATCTGTGATCTTATTTCCACTATGAAAAACAGAAATCTTTTCATTTATTTTATCAAAACTTGGGGTATTTTGAAGTACCACGTTTATGCTAATTCATAAATATTAATGGAAAAATATCAGAAAGTTTGCTGATTTAAAGAAAAAATGATTTAATATTTTTTACTAGCATCTACTGGGAAGATCTGCACATAACAAAAGCTACCATCATACATAGTACTCCTTGATGCCCATATATCAGAATTCTCAGAGGAGAAGCCAACATCTGACTCAGTTGAAAGATTGATCCCTATTGCTGGATCCTCCCATTTGGAATAATGTTCCAGACAGTTTGTACTACCACTCCCTATGCTGAATAAATACATAAATTTTGTTTTAATTATGTCAATCTTTCCTTAATGTGAAATTCTCAGATATGTGGGATACAATGCCTTTGAGAGTTATTTCAGAGGAATCAAGGATTAGTCCCTATATTCTAGTTCTTGTAAAGCCACCCTTGTACCTAATATTTCATATGGACAATCCAACATGGTCCCTATAATGGACAGCTGATGGTGTAAAAGAGAATTAGACCAAAGAAATACTCACCCAAAACATGTGACTACATAAACCTGTTGATAACATTTGAATCTGAATCAGAAGACTTATGTCAATAAATATATAAAATGTTATATTCTGTAAGTTACATTTATATTAATTCTCCCTCCTCAATCTTCAATAATTCCTTATAATTAATACCCAGTTAAGAAAAGTATACCTAGAATCTTAATAGTGATGTAATAACTTCTTGATCGCTCTGGAATGTGGTGACCCTTCTTGATTGCTCTGGAATGTGGTGACCCAAACGTGCACCACATGGATTTTCATGTCTCTGTTGTCTTTCATGGTATTTTTCGGATTCTCTACTGAAAAGAATCAGTGCTTCTAAAACAGAGCTTCAGCGATCATATGCCTGGATTAATCTGTCATCATAGCATCAACACTCTTCACAGCAAAAAGTTCAGAAACTCAGTTTTCCTGGCTTCTGAACAACCCTTTGGCCACAGGAAAGAAAGGCAGGCAAGGTAGGCCCCTAGGTCACATATTTCTGAGAAAAAAAAAAATCCAGTTTATCAGATAAATTAAATCAGAGAAAGTTAAAATTATTTTGAAAAAATACATCTTGGAAAGTTTCTGTAAGGATAACACAGAGATCTGTCATCAACAAGGTGTAAGTCATTCATAATTAGGATTCTATGAGTGATGACTCATGTCTCTTGGATAAATGAACATAAAAGCAATTAGCAGGATGTGAGTTATTTGGTTTCTAAATGGCCTGACAGTTATGACAACCAAATTTAGATTTTTATCTGCCTAATGCTGGTTCGATGTATTCAGCATTAAATTAACTCTTTTTTCTTAGAGTCAGTGGGAAGCTATTTTTTAAAACTTAAAAAAAAGTACTTATGATTACATTTCCTGTTTAAGGAAAGAGAACATGACAAAACGATGTGATTCCCACAAGAAGCCATCAAATTAGATGTGTCATCCCAGTGAACATGTCCAATGTGATGCGGAACTTCAAGTCTCATGATGGACAGCCAAGCACCTGCTCAGCATATACCATGCTCATGATAAACCGAGAGAGCTGGTAAACTTAATTGCTCTGAATTCTGTAAAGGACACTTCACATACTCAAGGCTGTCTCATTTCCTTGCTCAAGTGAAATTTATAACCTCAGATGTACACATTGACAGAGGCATAGAGAACTGAGGACCATGAAGAGATAAGAAATTAATCATATCCCAGTGATTTATTCCTTAGGTTTATCTGAGTGTTTACATAACAGCATGGGAAGCACAAAGACCACTGCTTAAAGGAAAGTCTTGGGAATACAACTGAGCAGGATACAAACACTGGCTTATGTCAATTTCTAGCTGGATATCCTTAGGCAATTTAATTTACCACTTTCCTCCCATGCCTCAGTTTCTTCCCTCACAGGGCTATCATAAAGATTAAATGCAACAGTGCTTACTAGATCATACATTTCTTGAAAAGAGTGACTATGTTCACAGTCCTGGTACCCAACAGTGTCTAGCACACAGCAGATGCTCAATAAATGTTAGGTGAATAATTATGTAAAATGTGTATCATAGTCCCTGGCACAAAATAAGTAAATATGATGATAGTGATAATGGTCACACTTAGGAGCTTTAGGAATCTTTTTAATGGTTTCCCAATGCACATAGAGTAACTTGCAAATTCCTACAAGGCCTTACCTAATTTGACTCATTTCTACCTTTCCAACCTCATCTTGAATTAACCTTCTTTTCTTTTCTGCTACCTCTCGCCACACTGCTCTTCTTCACTGTCTTAAGTAAACTAAACCATTTCCTGCCTCAGGACCTTTGCACCTACTTCTTTCAGTGAGTTCTTTGTGTGTGTGTGTGTGTGTGTGTGTGTGTGTGTATTTTAAAGATTTCATTTTACTTATTTTTGGCCGCATTGGGTCTTCATTGCTGCGCACAGGCTTTCTCTAGTTGTGGCGAGCAGGGGCTACTCTTCATTGCGGTGCATGGGCTTCTCATCGTGGTGGCTTCTCTTGTTGCAGAACATGGGCTCTAGGCATGCGGGCTTCAGTAGTTGTGGTGCACGGGCTCAGTAGTTGTGGCGTGCGGGCTCAGTAGTTGTGGCACACGGGTTTAGTTGCTCCATGGCATGTGGGATCTTCCCAGACCAGGGATCGAACCCATGTCCCCTGCATTGGCAGGTGGATTCTTATCTACTGTACCACCAGGGAAGTCCTTCAATGTGTTCTTGTCTTTTCCAATTCTGCATCCAGTTCTTTTCAACTCCTGGCACTTCTGATCAAGAACTATGCCAGGTCCATCACCTGATGCTTTGCTGATAAATCACAGAAGCAAAAGCCAAAAAGGACCACAAACCTCCAATGGATTTCTCCACCAGCCTACTTCATGGTCTACACCAGCAGATGGCCATGCTTAGCTTCCTGAAAACTCAACTGTTTTACTCATGCCAGGGATGGTTAATGACTTTTTTCTGATTTTTTTAGACCTTTTCTTACTCAGCTTCTTCCACAACTATACAAGGTATAATTTCTATCATAAATTCTTTATTTTATAATATCGTAGTGGTTCTGCTTCCCTGATTAAACATTAATTGCTGAAGTCATTGGTAATGGGATCTTTAAGTTTCCAGGGCAACAAAAATTTAAAGATGAGTATCTGATCGTATTCGATTTAAAGGCATCTGTATTACTGTGGCCAGTGGTAAAAGGGATGCTGGTAATCCACTGACAAACAATTTTTTCAATGTTCATTTTTGACACCTGTTCAAGTGCCTATAGGAGACAAGGATTGGGAAGACCAAGTTTCTGCTATAGAACATTTTAGTGAAAATAAGGTGCATAATGGGGTAGATTGTTTGCTTTTCAATGCACTAGAAAACTTAGAAAAAGAAAATGATGTGGTTGGAATTTTAAATTCCCAGATAAGTAAATTGGGTGAGGGTGGAAAAAAATAATGTTGAATCAAGGTGAATTTGTTGATAAGCATGCACTGTGTATAAATTCTGGGTTCATGGTGACACCTTGAGCAGCAAGGAAAGAGTCCAACAATTTTGTTGACTGGTTGACTGAAATCTAGACCCAAATTTAACTTATATTAAATAAAATTGTAATGCTAGAGCTTTCTTGGTGTACTGCAGAGAAAGGTATCCAAAGGCTTAGGGAGATTGGAATGCTCGAGTGGAATTATTTTATGTAAGATCTTCTCACACACCCCTTAGACTTGCGAAGGTCCAGAGGACATTCCTTCTACCAAGGCTGTCCAAGGCTGAAAGAAATACATTCATAAGGAGAACTCTGGCATCCTTGAAGAGCTCTGTGGTGGATATCTCCTATAGGCCAGGAATGATAGGGAAATTCTTGCCATAAAACTGAACTCCTGGAATCCACTGGGAATTCCTGGGTGGCCACAGATAAGTGGCAGCGAAAAATCACCAAAGACGATGTGGATTTGATGATCGTAATGGGCAGCCAAGCCAAGGTAGTAATTAGGTTGAGTTAACCAAAGTGATCTTTGGCATAGGCTGGATGATAATGATATCTCTAGAACTGAAATCAATTGGCAGCCTACTAAAGTCTTAGTTAGTATAGTGGGAAAGCTCTAGGTCTCATGAACAGAAGTCTGATTTGAGTCACTGCAACAGAGAGCTATGATCAATCCTTCAACCAATTCCCAGACTTGAACCAGTTAACAGGTTCAGAGTACCTTGAACAAAGGGGGAGAACAGATGCCCTTGAGGAAGAACCCCACTATATAGCAAAAAATTGATAGGGTACTCTCCCTCCTAGCCTTCCCCAAAGGGAACTAAGGACAATTACCAGCATGAATATTCATTGGGAAAGGGTAAATAATCAGATTGTTCAGGGATTACTAGACACTGTCTCTGAAATGACATTAATTCCTGGAAACCCAAACAGCATGATGGACCACCACTCAGAATAGGCACTTAGGGTGGTCCAATAATTGATGGAGTGTTGGCTTGGGGTCAGACTGTCCCCAAATGCACTGAACTCAGCATGTCCTCAAATGTTCCCTGTGAAGTTTTCTCCAAATTTCAGAGTATATAGTTGGAATGGATGTACTCAGCAACTTTTGGAATCCTCATATTGGCTATTAAGGCAGAAAGGCCACATAGAAGCTCTACAATGGGCTCTGCATACAGATAATAATGCTTGGATTGCAGAGATTAGTGACACCACCAAGTGCCTGAAAGATGCAGAGATGGTCATTCCTAGCATATCCCCATTCAACTTGTTGATTTGTGCAGAAGACAGGTGAATCTTGAAAAATGACAGTGGATTATAATAAATTTTTTTTTCTTTTTTTAAAAATATGGAACGCTTCACGAATTTGAGTGTCATCCTTGCGCAGGGGCCATGCTAATCTTCTCTGTATCGTTCCAATTTTAGTATATGTGCTGCCGAAGCAAGCACATATAATAAATTTAATTAGCTGGTGACTCCAATTCTAGCTGCTGTTCCAGAAATGATCTTTGTTGCTGGAATAAGTGTACACATCCCTTGGCACCTGTATGTACAGGTATCAACCTGGCAAATGCTATTCATGGATGTCAGTCAGCCTCTTTCTCCAGTCATTCCTGTCCTTGCCCAATGGGCTCATGAACAAAGTGACCGCAGCAGCAAGATGAATGCTATACATGGACTTAGCAATATGAACGTCCACTCACTAAGGCTAATTTGGCTATGACCACTGATAAATACCCAACTAGTCAAGAGCGGAAACCAACATTGAGGCTTGATATAGCATCATGCCTCAGGGGAATCATCTAGCCACATGGTGACAGGTAGATTTCACTAGATTACTTCTGTGGTAGAAGGGATAGTACTTTGTTATCAATGTACTACACACTAACTCTGGATTGACTTTCCTGCAGAGTGCTTCAGACAAAACACCATCCATGTATTTACAGAATGTGTTATTCATAACCATGGCCCTTCACACAACACTATCTCTTACCAAAAAATTCACTTCATAGTGAATGAGGTACAGCAATGGGCTCATGCCCTACCACGTTCCCAATTACTCTGAAGCAGCTGACTTGATACAACAGTAGAGTGGCCTTTTGATAGCTCAGTTACAGCACCAGCTGGTGGCACACTGAAACGCTATGGAAATGTCTTTCTTTGAAGATGTGGTATATGCTCTCAATCACTAACAAATGTTGCTATTTCTCCCATAGCCAGGATTCTTGGTTGTGGGAACTAAGAGATGGAAATGAGAATAGCTCCTCTCACTTATTTCTAATGAATTTTTCTAGCAAAATTTTTGCTCTATCCCCACAACTTTAGGCTCTCTTGGTCTAGAGAGTTTTGTTACCAAGGGAGAAATACTTTCACCAGGGAACAGAACAATGGTTTCATTAAATTAGAAGTTGAAAATGCCACTTTTCCACCTTGGGCTCCTCATACCAGTGGGGAAAAAAAGCAAAAAGTAGGATTATGCTATACTAGCTGGAGTGACTGCTCATGACTCTCAAGGGAAACTGGGCTACTGCTGCACAAGGTGGGTATGTTTGGATCCCTTGTGGTGCCTCTTAGTACTTCCATCCTATAATAAAAGTTAAAGAAAAAAATACAACACCCTAATAAGACAAGACTGCTTATAGCCCAGACCCCCCATTACTCTACCAAATAAAGTCTGTTAATAGTAGTTAACCTTATATATCAGTTTATCAACTTAAATTACAAGATATCAACAGGTGAGTCAGAAGAAGAATGGACATCATTTAATATGGGCAAAGTGATTTTGTACTTTCTTTTGAAAGAAGTTTTAACATGTTTTTGGTTGTATCAGTGATGGTTGCATCATGTTAGATTAAAGCATGATTTTCTTATTATCTTTACTTAAGAATTAAATATGGATAAAAGAGGCATATACACATGCTAAATTGACAAAGAGTAGATCATGGTGTGCTCATGCTGTCAATTTAGCTAAACTGAAAGTATATTTCTATATGTTTCAGATTAGGATTGGCTACTAGAGACATTTTACGTGAAATTTGGGAGGCAGAAGTGAAGCAGCTATTATACTCTACACGTTGTTGGTTAAAGGTGATAAAGAACAGATGCAGGGGTGCCAGGGGGTTCCAGTTTGTCCTTATCTTGCTCCACTCTGAGTCTCTGTTTTCTTCCCAATGCCTATTCTATTCCTAGGTACAGATTTAGGAATAGAGTAAGCTCCTTGAGTGCAAGATCTAGGTGTTATTCACTGTTTAATCACAGGGCCAAGCAGTCAATAAATGTTTGCTGATTTTCTTTTAAAAAATTATCTTTATGCGAAGGAGATCAAGATGGCAGAGTAAGAGGATGTGGTACTTACCTCCTCCCATGAACACATCAAAAATACATCTACATGTGGAATAATTCTCACTGAAAACTAACTGGAAACTGGCAGAAGGACTCCTGTATAACCAAGGCTATGAGAATGATACACACCTAATCAGGTAGGATGGGACGAAAAGTAACCAGGTCAAGACCTGTGCCCCTGGGAGGGGACTCGGAAGAAAAGGGAACTCACACGGGCAGAGTCTTCCCTGGGGAGTGAGCAGATAGAGTCACAGATGGGGCATCCCAGTCCTGAGGTCCTACTTGTAGGAGATAAGCTCCCTTGGCTCGTTGGAGAACTGCTGGGACAAACAGGAAGGCTGAAGAAGCATGGGCTCCACTTGTGAGGAGTGTATGGATGCTGGCTTGCCCCCAGGCAGGGTAGAGAGAGGTTTGCCCTAGTGGCTGCCAGGTTTCCCATGACCACCTCACTATGTTCCCCAGTCTGAGCCCCAGCCCTGCTTACTCCATGCTATAGCAAGGCACTGTATTATGGTGGCTAGGACCTGGGAAAAGACTCAACCTTGGGATGCAGAGGTGACCTGGTCCTGGGGCAGGGCCCAGGTGGGGCAGTGGTGGGCATTGTTAGCACTTACTCAAGCAGCAGAAGCAGCCCAGACTTCTGATGGCAGCTTGGCTGCCTGGTTAGCCATGACTGCCTTTCTGTGTGTCCCAGCCCAAGCCAAGCAAACACCCTGGCCCCACTCAGTCCACACCACATTTGCAGCACTAGATATGGGGCAACCATGACCAGAGAAAAGATGCCACTTTGGGTTGCATCTGATCAGAGCCACAGATGCCTTCATAGGCAGAGCATTGGACCTCCGTAGGCTCACAAGCCTCACTTGCTTCAGCACTCCCCTCCTTTGGAGCAAAGGCCTCAGTGCAGGTAGAAGGAAAAACAAACACTTACAGGGAGCAGAACAGCTCAAGCCTGACCCTCAGGGCTTCTGCTTTAGCAACTTGGGAAGCAGACCCCGCCCCTGACAGGGTGGTGACTGTCACTGAGCAGAGAGGAAGTCCCAACTTACACCCTGTGCAGGCTCTAGCTCCTCAGACTCCAGCCCCACCCCCTACCAAGGTGGTAGCTGCCAGCACTCACTGAGGAAAGACATGACTGGTGTTTACATCAAATCCGGCCCTCCTACAAAAAGCACTGGGCATGCACAGTCTACATGGAGACACTCCCACAAAAGAACACCCGCTTTAAGACCACAATAGGTAACTAGAGGCAGAGAAAGTTAAGTTACTTGAAAAGGCAAAGGAACTACTCTCAACTGAAAGAGCAAGAGAAAATCCCTAAAAAATAAATAATGAAACAGAAATAAACAATTTACCAGATAAAGAATTCAAAACATTGGTAATAAAAGTGCTGACTGAATCAGGGAAGAGAATTGATCTAAACACAGATCATTATAACAAGAAACTAGAAAATATAAAAGACCCAGTCAAAAATAAATAATTCAATATCTGAAATAAAAAACACTCTAGAAGCAACAGCAGACTAAGTGACACATAAGAATGCATAAGTGATCTGGAAGATAGAATAATGGAAATCACCCAATCAGAAGAGCAGAAATAAAGACAAAAATAAAAATAAAAAAGAAACAAAAGCAATATACAAGATCTCTGGAAAAATATTAAACATGCCAACATTCACATTATAAGGGTTCCAGGAGGAGAAGAGAGAGAGAGAAGGGGACTAAAATTATACTTGAAGAAATTATGGTTGAAAACTTCCCAAGCCTGAAGAAGGAAACAGTTATCCAGGTACAGGAAGCACAGAGGGTCCCAAAGAAGATGAACCCAAACAGACCCACATCAAGACATATCGTAATTAAAATGGCAAAAGATAAAGATAAAGAGAGGATTCTAAAGGCAGTAAAACATAAACAAAGAGTCATATACAAGAGAATCCCCATAAGGCTATCAGCTGATTTCTCTGCAAAAACTTAGCAAGCCAGAAGGGAGTGGCATGATATATTCAAAGTGCTGAAAGGGAAAAATCTGTAACCTAGGATACTCTACCCAGCAGGATTATAACTTAGAATAGAAGGAGAAATAAAGAACGTCTCAGTCAAGCAAAAACTAAAGGAATTCATCAATACTAAACCTACCCTAAAAGAAATGTTGAAGGGTCCCCTCTAAATGAAAAGGAAGTAAGAATCTACAGGAAAGGGAAAATCCCACTAGGAAAAGCAGATATATAGTAAGGATTGAAGATTGCTTAAATAAGGCAGTATATAGATTAAAAGACAAAAAATTGTAAAAACCAAACAACTATAACTATAATAAACAGTTAAGGGATAAGCATGAAGATATAAAATATGACATCAAAAACACAAAATGTCAAGGAGGGAAGAAAAAAATGTAGATCTTTTAGAATGTGTTTGAACTTCAATGAGTATCAGTTTAAAACAAGTAGATATAATTATGGATCAACATATATGAACCCCATGGTCACCACAGATCAAAAACCTACAACAGATTAAAAAAAAACAAAAAGAAGGGAACTCAAGCATACTACTAAAGAAAATCATCAAACCACAGAGAAACAAAAAGAAGAAATGAACAGAGGAGAACTACAAAAACAACTGGAAAACAAGTAATAAAATGGCAATAAGCACAAACCTATCAATAATTACTTTAAATGTCAATGAACTAAATGCTCTGATCAAAAGACATAGGGTAGCTGATTGGATACAAAAACAAGACCCTTCAATATGCCACCTACAAGAGACTCACTTCAGGGCTAAAGACACACACAAACTGAAAGCGAAGGGATGGAAAAAGATATTTCATGCAAATGGAAATGACAAGAAAGAGGGGGTAGCAATACTTAATATCAGACAAAGTAGACTTTAAAACAAAGGTTATAACAAAAGACAAAGAAGGTCATTACATAATGATAAAGTGATCGATACAAGAAGAGGATGTTATACTCATTAATATATACATACCCAATACAGGAGTACCTAAATATATAAAGCAAATACTACCAGACCTAAAGGGAGACATTGACAATAATACAATAATAATAGGGAATATTAACACCCTACTGACATTAATGGACAGATCATCCAGACAGAAAATCAATAAGGCAACAGTGGTCTTAAATGACACAATAGACCAGTTGGACTTAATAGATATCTACAGGATATTATACCCATATATCTAGTATGGCCAGCATAGATGGTAAGGACAGTGACACAAGGGTTATTATGATGAAAGACTTTTGAAATGGGCAAGAAAAAGATTACTGATTGTCCTTTCAGTAGAATACAGAGTGTTGTCCAGCAGACTGTCTGAGGATTGTCTGATTCTATGGGTGTGTGAATATTTGGTTTTCTTTGGTAGGTCTATAGCAATTCTGTAGAGATGGAAGTTAGCTTGTAGAAGGCTGATGATGATCCAGATGTTTCATGTCCATAATGAAGCAAATGAGTCCAATTCATTAAAAAGCAAATGGATTTGGTCTAGCAGAGAATATAAATATCATTTCAGCACACAGGTTTTAAGAGGGTAGGGCATCTTAATCAATGGTGTTATCAGATTGTCAAATGGAGAAGAGAAAATCAGGCTCTTTTCCTAAAATATGTGAAATGAATGTTAAACAGCCAAAAGCAACAAAGAAAACACCAGAAATATCCAACACAGCTGCTTAAAAATGTACAATATAGCTATGATGTGAAAAAATGTAAGTGATGTTAAACCACAATTGAGAGATCAGGAGAAAATATTTTCAACACTCATATTATACACACACAAACATATACATATCTATAATTCATAAAGAGGTCCTTCAAATCAATACGAAAGAAAATTCATCCACAACAGTCAAAGAGTAGAAAAGTTAGCAAAGGATTCAAAAAGGAAAAAATAGAGAAATAAAAATTATGTAACACGACACAATGTCACTACTAATCAGATGGATGCAAATTAAATGACAAACTTTTTGCCATTAGATTACAAACATTAAAAAGGATAGCATTCCTGTGTTCATTGCAGCATCACTCACAATAGCCATTACTCACAATAGTCATCCATTCACTCACAGATGAATGAATAAAGATGTGATGCATATATAATGGACTAATATTTCCCCTTAAAAGAGAACGACACCCTATAATTTGTAACAACATGAATGAACCTGGACAGTGCTATGCTAAGTGAAATAAGCCAGACAAAGACAGATACTTCATGGTATCACGTAGTTGTGAAATCTGAAGGAAAAAAAAGGAGAACTCACAGAAACAGAGGACAAAAAAGTGGTTACCAGGGCCTGGAGGGTAAGGAGAGGTTAATAAAAGGGTACAAACTCTCAGTTATAAGATGAATAAGTTCTGAGGATCTAGTTATAATATGGTGACTATGGTTGATAACACTGTATTGTATAGTTGAAATTTGCTGAGAGTAAAACTCAATTGTTCTCACCAAAAAAAAAAGAAAAGATAAATATGTGATGCCATAGATGTGTTAATTAACTAGATGGAGGAATTCTTTCACACTGTATATGTATATCAAAACATCACATTGTTCACTAAATATCTTACAATTTTGTCAATTATAACTTAATAAAGCTGAAAAAAAAGGATGGCAGTCACATGCAAGGCTGTTGGTAGTGTAAGATGGCACAGACTTTTGGGAAGGCAATATCAGTACTCAAAAAGCTATGTGAAAAAATACTGACCTGCAATTTTACTGCTAGACATCTATTGTGTAGTAATGCTTTTGTATGTACACAAAAAATATGAACAAATATATTTGTTACAGCCTTGTTTTTCATTATTATCAAGAATTGTAGAATAAAATTAACATATAAAACAAACTTCTGGAATAATCTATGCCAAACAGTGTTTACCTGTTCAACAGTGTCAGCAGTGTTTATCTGGTGAAGGAAGTGGGCCAGGTGAGACAATCATGTTTTTCTTACATCCTTTTCCATTGTTTTAATTTGTTACCAAAAAATCAGGTATATATTTATTACTTTTATAAGAACTTTAAAAGGAGAAAATAAATTGCCTGTTCCTAGCCCAAATTTGACGCAATGAAAATTTCCAATTTTACTTGTAATATTAAACAATGTGATTACTTCTATGTTTTTCCACTTGGGGGAAAGAAAAGAGCAGAAAAACTCAAAAGGAGTTATTTCTTACTAAAGTGTTAGTTATGAAGCTGTCTAAAATTTTTGAAGTAGGGAGATTTTTATACCCAAATTGTCATTATTTTTAGGTTGAAAGAGGTAACTCTGGGCAAGTGGCTTAAATATAAAAATCTATGTTAAAAAGAAATATAAAAACTTATGTTCAGCTGTTTTTCACTGAAGACGGCTGTGAGGGATAACCAGCAAAACTGACAGCTTCCTCAAATGTTTTATTTTCAAAAATGGCTGCAGTGTGATATAAGGAAGACCTGAGCCCTGCTCCTGGCCATGTGTTCCACTCGTTTGTGACCTTGTGAAGTGCACTTAGTCTCAGAGTCTCTAAGTCCTTCATCTGTGCAATGACATTAACAACCACTCTTCCTTCCACGGGGCTGTCTTTTGGACTTAACACAATTTCACATGTGAAGACATTTTACAAACTGTATAAAAATGAGAGATGTTACCACATCAGGTCCAGCTTTATACACTTTCTTCTCACCCAGTACCTTTCAAGACCTTAAAACAATGTAGAGGGGCTTCCCTGGTGGCACAGTGGTTGAGAATCCGCCTGCCAATGCAGGGGACACGGGTTCGAGCCCTGGTCTGGGAAGATCCCACATGCCACGGAGCAACTAAGCCCGTGCACCACAACTACTGAGCCTGTGCTCTAGAGCCCATGAGCCACAACTACTGAGCCCATGTGCCGCAACTACAGAAGCCCACGCGCCTACAGCCCGTGCTCCACAACGAGAGAATCCACTGCAATGAGAAGCCCGCACACTGCAACGAAGAGTAGCTCCCGCTCTCCGCAACTAGAGAAAGCCCGCGCACAGCAACAAACACCCAACACAGCCAAAAATAAATAAATAAAATAAATAAATTTATTAAAAAAAAATGTAGAAATAATGAATTGGGCAATATTTGTGTAATGTCTGCCTCAAACTCTGGGTTATAGACTCTATGACAGCAAAGACCACATCTGCCTTTTTTGTTGTTGTTGTTAGTTTTCTATTATCTAGCAAAGTACCTGGCTGACACTTAGTATCTGTTCAATAAATAGTTGAATAATGAGTGAATGAATGAACGAATAAATGAATAAAATCAGGTTACTTACCTCTGTGTTATGCTATGCTTTTCTGGCAGTGTACAAGTTCACTGAAACAGGTGAAACAGTTGGTTTAGGAAAAGAAAAATCACCACATTCCCTAGACTTTAAAGTAGTAATTTCTTGGGGGGAAGTAGTGGGGGGGGGTGGTCAAGAACCTTTCCCTAACCCCCACTGGGCTCAGAGGAATTCCATTAGGGCAGCAAGACCATAATCCACCAAAGCCACCATACGTCTGCTGTGCAGTAAAACACTTACAGGATTAACTCAGTCCGGCAGCCTAATGGATTTTTGGAGTGTCAGGAGTGTCTCCTTCAGAATTTTTTTTTTTTTTTTAAATTTAGGGTCAGCCTGAGAATTTAGAAAAACTATTGACTTTAAAGGGATAGGACACCATGCAAAAAGCCTCTTTTGAAGCACAGACTTCATTGTTCTACTGTAACAACAAACATTTAAATACCAATAGGACACTGGGACAATTCACATTAACAAATCAAACCAAATCAAGCCCAGAAACGTTTCTCTTGCCCTTGCTTCATGTGGATGGAATGGAGTTTGAGGTGAATTGATCCATACTCTACCAATGACTACACTTTGGCAACTTTGCAAAGTAGTTTGATCCTAGATGATTATTTCTGCAATACCCTTTCATTACATTTCTTTGACTTTATAAGCATCTTTCTCTGTACTTCACATTAAGGGTATATATAAAATTCTAAAATTAAATAATAAAAGGTCCAAATTCTAGCTCCAGGTGATAAAGTCTTAAAAATATTGGATTTTCTTTTCTTTAACAAAGGGCAAGCGACGACTTTTTGAGCGCTAAGAGTTAGTGAAGACAGCTTGCGAAATGTTCCAAGCTTAAAGACTCGCTCAAAATGCATTTACTTCTCTTGAAAAAGTTAAACAAACCTGATTTTTCTTCAATTGGATATTCCATAAGTCTGGTGTTAGGGAGAAAGTTAATTAGGAAGACAGTTGTTAGAATTCAATGTGGGAGGATGCCAGAGAGAGAAACTGGAGGGAATGTAACTGCCTTTACTTTGATTCCCTGCTTTATCCTCCCCCCCATCTTTGGGTACGGAATTCATGCAGATTTAATCAGCTCTATTTGTGGTTTTTATTCATTCTGTCACCAGATGGTGCCCCACTGCCTGATGGTTCTGTGTGTAGCCCCCTTCCCCTGGCAATCAAAGAGCTGTGGTCTTACTAGAACTCATAGTTAAGAGCATACAGTTACTAAGTAGAAGGTGGGTTTTTATTTCCCATCAGCCTGTCTATATTTATGCCTCTCTTTGCAATGTAGTGTGGTTTTTTTTCTCAGTCCTCTAAGACAGTTTTCTTTTATTTTGTCCCAATGCATTATTAAATATTACTTTGTGGTAATATAGTTTAACATTTTTTTCAAATTGTAATAAGTCTCCTCTAACTTTTGCACCCTGTTAAGATATGGTTTAATGGGCTAAGATATGGTTTAATGCCAACGGATGCCTTAGGATGAGTCGTGGGAATTCTGAAAATCTCTTCCTTCATAATTATTAAGGATAAATATGGGAAAATGAAACTTGAATAAAATAATAACATATCAGACTTTATTAGGACTGTCAAAACTTTTTTAAGGAGTCATTATACCAATAATTTTTGTTGATATTATAAAATATAGGGTACACTCATTAGGAGAAATGTAACTATAAAATAAACAAAATTAAACAAAACAAATGAAAAAAATGTATAAAGTAAATTGCAAAGAGAGTATTTGAAATCAAATAAATTATTAGATTTTTGATGTAAGACCTCTCTTAATGCACATAAGAAAAAAAAAATGCTACATAAAGGGACACTCTGGTCTCCAAACTATTGCAGTCTAATATTGTGATCTCTTTGTCAAAGCTATATATCATAAGTAGTAATCACAGGTCTCAGATGTTTTAGGTCAATTCTTATTTCAGGTATTACGCCCCTGTAGTCTCTTAAGTATATACACTTGCAATGAGTAAGCCACCTTTCCCCATTTTATTTTTCAAATCCAAAAGCGTCTTCCTTTTTTTTATGGCTGCACCATAAGGCATGCGGGGATCTTAGTTCCATGACCAGGGATGGAACCCATGCTCCTTGCAGTGGAAGCACAGAGTCTTGACCACCGGGAAAGTCCCCAAAATCCTCTTCACAAGCTCTTTTTCCTTTATTGTTTTATATCTTCTCTTATTCTCTTTCCTTTCTCAGCAAGAATTCTGTATACAGCACTTGCATTTCTGCTTACCGCAACTGATTTTCTGACTATACGGTTTTTTTTCCCTTTGCCTTTCATGGTCATAAAGAATTTTAAGAAAAAATTTATAGCCATAGCTTAGGTTGTATTATAACTTCCTTTCTTAACACTGATTAAAATACATTGAGAACTAGTACAGGAATCATTAAACCTTTAGAGTATCAATATTTTCATGCTCCTTAGTCATTGCCTGTCTTTCTTCCTACATTTCAGCAGCTGGACCCTCAATCCTCAGTCTAATCCACCTGTGAAAATCCTGATCCAGTGGCTGCACTTTGAGATCATATTTTTTGGTAGTAATCCAAATTTCAGTGACTTTTGACTTTGCAAAAGATAGGAAATATCAGTTTGGTCACTTCTTTTTTGTGAAAACATTTATTAAACTGGGTCCATATAGAGAAAATGGGTGCAATGCAAGAAATAGTAGTTTCTTAATTTTCCTCCTTTGGAAGGAGGGTGGTTCCTGTGAGCAAGCATCATCTTTGAAGGTCACAAAGAATTCTAAGATAACCTGTATAGCAGCAGTTTAAGTAGTGTTAAGAACTTCCCCTCCTTAATATAGATTAAGCTACATCAATAGCTAGTGAAAGAATCATCAAACCTTGAGTGTAGTTTGAATATGTACTAGGCGATGATTATAACAACGAAGTCTCATTTAGGGGTAAGGTAAAAGTGAACAACAAATTAAAAAACCTCTTTCAGAATACAGTATTTTAAAATCTTTCTCAGTTGAATAAAAGGGCAAGAGGAAGCTTGATGAAGCTGCCTATGAATTAATTTAAAAATAACAAGAGTGAATGTGTTTTGTAGTATTAAGTAATGTACAAAAATCACTCGTGGGAAAAAAATATAACAAATAATTTAACCAAGCTTAAAGGACAATTTTATACATATTAATGACACAAATAACCTGTTGTTGACTGCTGCAAACTAAAAAGATATAGAGCACATATGCTGCATTATGAGTTGCTATAATTTTGACATATTATTCTAAGGATCTGTGCTTGTGTGCATGCATGCATGAGTGTGTGTGCATGTACGTGTAGGGTGCCCTTCTGACAGAGGAAAGAATTTTGAGAGCCCAAGTGTCATTAAATAGTAGCTTCCCTCAGGGGCTTCTCAATGAAAGCCAGCTTAGGCCAATAAGGAGGTCACATGAGGTGACACCATGGGGAGAGGCACAGAAGGATTCCCAAACTGTCACTTACAACTTGGATAAACAGTGAATAAGGTCCTATAAGAAGTATAAATTAAATCATCACTCTGAACAAATGGCAGACTCTAAACTCAGTTAAATTTCATCAAACTGGATTATTGGGGAAACGAGGGAGGGATGAGTTGAGACTGCTCCTAGTATAGATCAAAATCTAGTTTCACTATTTCCTGGCCACGCAGACATCATCTGGTGAATATATATATTAAAAAAAGCTAGATACTTGCTGATATAACTTTTATGTGATCACTTTATTTTGAAAGTTATGCTTCTCTTCCTGACTTGAAGATATATCATGAGAAGGTGATTTTTTTTGCATCCAAAGATCAAATTTTCCTGGTACATTTTTAGGTATGATCATTGCTTTCATAGATATATGAAAATTTGTTACCAGAAGAGATTTTATATATGTATATACATTTTTAAAGTCCAATAATACTACTGAGTTTACAATAAAAACAACAGAACCCTAACCCACCCAATCTCATTCCACTTCCCTGTACCCTAAGGCAACCATAGGCAACACTTTAAGCTATACATTCTAGTATTTAATTCTGTACTTTCAAGTAACACGCTCTATTACTATTTCTTGATTCTTTAATTTTAGACACTATCTATGAACTTCCCATTATGAAAGGTAAGAATTTAGCTCTGTACACCCCTGCCCTGTCAACCCTGCCACACTCCCTCTGACACACACTCACACACTCTTCAGTCTTATTCTTCTAATAGAGGTTTCACCATTTGGAGCTAAATAAATATTTAGAGTTTATATTATTAATATGATTATGTAAATATTATTTAGAGATGATCAATATAGTGATAATTGCATTTTGCTTCTTATATAACTTTATATTTTTCCTAAAGTTTATATTTGCCTTTGTTTTTGTTTCTTTAGTTTCCTATATACCAACTATTGATTTACTTCCTAACTTTCTAACAAAGCTAAAATTCTCCACTTGATATATTTTAAAAATCAAGTATTATTTTGTTCTTTGAGTTACGTCTTTTTGGACCCTAGTTTTATCCAGTTACAATTTAGACGGTTCATTTCTAGGCCTTCAATGCCACTATCATCCTGAGGATTAATATCCTAAGATTTTCCTATACCTTTTTCTTGGTTTTCCTCTTCATGTTGGTGGGAAATACCAACCAGCAACTTCTTGAGAGAGATTCATAAGAGATAAATGTCTTAAGTCCATGCTTAAAAAATACTTCTCTTCTACTCTCACCCTTGATTAATAGTTGGTCTGAGTATAGACTTATAAATTGAAAATAATTTCTCTTCAAAACTCGAAAAGCATTGTGTATTTCAGAGGGATTCCCTTAGTATAAGTTTTATTTTAATCATTGTATGGGCTCTTGAGAGTCATGTCAATCTGGGAATTCACATTACAAGAATATCTTGGAGTTAGTGTGGGTCTGGCTCCAGGCCACCACAATAAAGCAAAAATCACAATAATGCAAATCATTTGATTTTTTTTGGTTTCCCAGTGCATATAAAAGTTATGTTTACACTATACTGTAGTCTATTAAGTGTGTGATAGCATTACATCTAAAAAAACAATGTACATACCTTAATTTAAAAAACAATGCTGCTGGGAAAATGGCACCAGTCGACTTGCTTGATGCAAGGTTGCCATGAACTTTCAATCTGTAAAAAAATGCAGTATCAGGGGAGACATTCAAGATGGCAGAGGAGTAAAAGGTGGAGATAACCTTCCTCCCCCAAAATACATCAGAAATACATCTACATGTGGAACAGCTCCTACAGAACACCTATTGAATGCTGGCAGAAGACATCAGACTTCCCAAAAGGCAAGAACCTCCCCACGTACCTGGGTAGGGCAAAAGAAAAACGAAAAAACAGAGACAAAAGAATACGGACGGGACCTGCCACTCTGGGAGGGAGCTGTGAAGGAGGAAAAGTTTCCACACACTAGGAAGTGCCTTCACTGGCAGAGACGGGGCTGGTGGTGGGGAAGCTTTAGAGCCACAGAGGAGAGCACAGCTGCAGGTGTGCAGGGGCAAAGCAGAGAGATTCCCAAACAGAGGATCAGTGCTGACCAGCACTCACTAGCCCGAGAGGCTTGTCTACTCACCCACTAACTGGGACGGGTGGGGCCTGGGAGCTGAGGCTTGGGCTTCGGAGGTCAGATCCCAGGGAGAGGACTGGGGTTGGCTGTGTGAACACGGCCTGAAGGGGACTAGTGTGCCACAGCTAGCTGGGAGGGAGTCTGGAAAATGTCTGGAGGTGCCTAAGAGGCAAGAGACCATTGTTTCGGGGTGCATGAGGAAAGGGGAATCAGAGCACTGCCTAAACAAGCTCCAGAGAAGGGCACGACTCGCAGCTATCAGCGTGGACACCAGAGATGGGCATGAAACGCTAAGGCTGCTGCTGCAGCCACCAAGAAGCCTGTGTGCAAGCACAGGTCACTATCCACACCGCCCCTCCCGGGAGCCTGTGCAGCCCACCACTGCCAGGGTTCTGTGATCCAGGGACAACTTCCCTGGGAGAACACATGGCATACCTCAGGCTGTTGTAACGTCATGCTGGCCTCTGCCACCGTGAGCTCGCCCCACATTCCCTACCCCTCCCTCCCCCCGGCCTGAGTGAGTCAGAACCCCCTAATCAGCTGCTACTGTAACACCATCCTGTCTGAGTGAGGAACAGACACCCCCAGGCGACCTACACACAGAGGCGGGGCCAAATCCAAAGCTGAACCCCAGGAGCTGTGCGAAGAAGAGAAAGGGAAATTTCTCCCAGCAGCCTCAGGAGCAGTGGATTAAATCTCCACAATCAACGTGATGTACCCTGCATCTGTGGAATACCTGAAGAGACAACGAATCATCCCAAAACTGAGGTGGTGGACTTTGGGAGCAATGGTAGACTTGGGGTTTGCTTTCTGCATCTAATTTGTTTCTGGTTTTATGTTTATCTTAGTTGAGTATTTAGAGTTTATTATCATTGGTAGATTTGTAAATTGATTTGGTTACTCTCTTCCTCCTTTTTTTTTTAATATATAGATATAAATATATTTTTCCTTTTTCTCTTTTTGTGAGTGTGTATGTGTATCCTTCTTTGTGTGATTTTTGTCTGTATAGCTTTGCTTTTACCATTTGTCCTAGGGTTCTATCTGTCCTTTTTTTTTTAGTATAGTTTTTAGCACTTGCTATCATTGGTGGATTTGTTCTTTTGTTTAGTTGCTCTCTTCTTTCTTTTTTTTAAATACTTTTATATTTTTAAATTTTTAATAATTATTTTTTATTTTAATAACTTTATTTTACTTTATTTTATTCTTTCATTTTTTTCTCCCTTTTCTTCTGAGCCATGTGGCTGACAGGGTCTTGGTGCTCCAGATGGGTGTCAGGCCTGTGTCTCTGAAGTGGGAGAGCCAAGTTCAGGACATTGGTCTACCAGAGACCTCCCGGCTCCAAGTAATATCAAATGGCAAAAGTTCTCCCAGAGATCTCCACCTCAATGCTAGGACCCAGCTCCACTCAATGACCAGCAAACTACAGTGCTGGACACCCTATACCAAACAACTAGCAAGACAGGAACATAACCCCACCAATTAGCAGAGAGGCTGCCTAAAATCATAATAAGGTCACAGACACCTCAAGACACACCACCGGATGCGGTCCTGCCCAACAGAAAGACAAGATCCAGACTCATGCACCAGAACACAGGCACTAGTCCCCTCCACCAGGAAGCCTACACAACCCACTGAACCAACCCTACTCACTGGAGGCAGACACTAAAAAAAAAAATGGGAACTATGAACCTGCAGTCTGCAAAAAGGAGACCTCAAATACAGTAAGTTAAGTAAAATGAGAAGACACAGAAACACACAGCAGATGAAGGAGCAAGGCAAAAACCCACCAGACCAAACAAAGGAAGAGGAAATAGGCAGTCTACCTGAAAAGAATTCAGAGTAATGAGAGTAAAGATGATACAAAATCTTGGAAATAGAATGGAGAAAATACAAGAAACATTTAACAAGGACCTACAAGAAATAAAGAGCAAACAAAAAATGATGAACAACACAATAAATGAAATTAAAAATTCTCTAGAAGGAATCAATAGCAGAATACCTGAGGCAGAAGAACGGATAAGTGACCTGGAAGATAAAACAGTGGAAATAACTACCGCAGAGCAGAATAAAGAAAAAAGAATGAAAAGAATAGAGGATGGTGTCAGAGACCTCTGGGACAACATTAAATGCACCAACATTGAATTATAGGGGTCCCAGAAGAAGAAGAGAAAAAGAAAGGGACTGAGAAAATATTTGGAGAGATTATAGTTGAAAACTTCCCTAATATGGGAAAGGAAATAGTCAATCAAGTCGAGGAAGCACAGAGTCCCATACAGGAAAAATCCAAGGAGAAACATGCCAAGTCACATATTAATCAAAGTATCAAAAATTAAATACAAAGAAAAAATGTTAAAAGCAACAAGGGAAAAACAAAAAATAACATACAAGTGAATCCCCATAAGGTTAACAGCTGATCTTTCAGCAGAAACTCTGCAAACCAGAAGGGAATGGCAGGACATATTTAAAGGGATGAAAGGGAAAAACCTATAACCAAGATTACTCTACCCAGCAAGGATCTAATTCAAATTCGATGGAGAAATTAAAAGCTTTACAGACAAGCAAAAGCTGAGAGAATTCAGCACAACCAAACCAGCTTTACAATAAATGCTAAAGGAACTTCTCTAGGCAGGAAACACAAGAGAAGGAAAAGACCTACAATAACAAGCCCAAAACAATTAATAAAATGGTAATAGGAACATACATGTTGATAACTACCTTAAATGTAAATGGATTAAATGCTCCAACCAAAAGAAATAGACTGGCTGAATGGATACAAAAACAAGACCCGTATATATGCTGTCTACAAGAGACCCACTTCAGACCTAGGAACACATACAGACTGAAAGTGAGGGGATGAAAAAAGATATTCCATGCAAATGGAAATCAAAAGAAACCTGGAGTAGCAATTCTCATATCAGACAAAACAGACTTTAAAATAAAGACTATTACAAGAGACAAAGAAGGACACTACGTAATGATCAAGGGATCATTCCAAGAAGAAGATATAACAATTGTAAATATTTATGCACCCAACATAGGAGCACCTCAATACATAAGGCAAATGCTAACAGCCATAAAAGGGGAAATCTACAGTAACACAATCATAGTAGGGGACTTTAACACCCCACTTTCACCAGTAGACAGGTCATCCAAAATGAAAATAAATAAGGAAACACAAACTTTAAATGATACATTAAAGAAGTTGGACTTAATTGATACTTATAGGTCATTCCATCCAAAAACAACAGAATACACTTTCTTCTCAAGTGCTCATGGAACATTCTCCAGGATAGATCATAACTTGGGTCACAAATCAAGCCTTGGTAAATTTAAGAAAACTGAAATCATATCAAGTATCTTTTCCAACCACAACCCTATGAGACTAGATATCAATTACAGGAAAAAATCTGTAAAAAATACAAACACATGGAGGTTAAACAATACACTACTTAATAACCAAGAGATCACTGAAGAAATCAGAGGAAATCAAAAAATACTGAGAAACAAATGGCAATGAAAACACGATGACCCAAAATCTATGGGATGCAGCAAAAGCAGTTCTAAGAGGGAAGTTTATATCAATACAATCCTACCTCAAGAAACAAGAAACATCTCAAATAAACAACCTAACCTTACACCAAAAGCAATTACAGAAAGAAGAACAAAAAAAAACCCAAAGTTAGCAGAAGGAAAGAAATCATAAAGATCAGATCAGGAATAAATGAAAAAGACATGAAGGAAACAATAACAAATATCAATAAAACTAAAAGCTGGTTTTTTGAGAAGATAAACAAAATTGATAAACCATTAGCCAGACTCATCAAGAAAAAAAGGGAGAAGATTCAAATCAACAGAATTAGAAATGAAAAAGGAGAAGTAGGAACTGACACTGCAGAAATACAAAGGGTCATGAGAGAACAGTAAAAGCAACTATATGCCAATAAAATAGACAACCTGGAAGAAATGGACAAATTCTTAGAAAAGCACAACCTTCCGAGACTGAGCCAAGAAGAAATAGAAAATATAAACAGACCATACACAAGCACGGAAATTGAGACTGTGATTAAAAATCTTCAAACAAACAAAAGCCCAGGACCAGATGGCTTCACAGGTGAATTCTATCATTTAGAGAAGAGCTAACACCTATCCTTCTCAAGCTCTTCCAAAATATTACAGAGGGAGGAACACTCTCAAACCCATTCTACGAGGCCACCATCACCCTGATACCAAAACCAGACAAAAATGTCACAAAGGAAGAAAACTACAGGGCAATATCACTGATGAACATAGATGCAAACATCCTCAACAAAATACTAGCAAACAGAATCCAACAGCACATTAAAAGGATCATACACCATGATCAAGTGGGGTTTATTCCAGGAATGCAAGGATTCTTCAATATACGTAAATCAATCAATGTGATAAACCATATTAACAAATTGAAGGAGAAAATACATATGATCATCTCAATAGATGCAGAAAAAGCTTTTGACAATATTCAACATCCATTTACGATAAAAACTCTCCAGAAAGTAGGCATAGAGGGAACTTTCCTCAACATAATAAAGGCCATATATGACAAACCCACAGTCATCATCATTCTCAATGGTGAAAAACTGAAACCATTTCCTCTAAGATCAGGAACAAGACAAGGTTGTCCACTCTCACCACTATTATTCAAGATAGTTTTGGAAGTTTTAGCCACAGCAATCAGAGAAGAAAAAGAAATAAATGGAATCCAAATTGGAAAAGAAGAAGTAAAGCTGTCATTGTTTGCAGATGACATGATACTATACATGGAGAATCCTAAAGATGCTACCAGAAAATTACTAGAGCTAATTAATGAATTTGTAAAGTAACAGGATAAAAAATTAATGCACAGAAGTCTCTTGCATTCCTATACAGTAATGATGAAAAATCTGAAAGAGAAATTAAGGAAACACTCTCATTTACCATTGCAACAAAAAGAATAAAATACCTAGGAATAAACCTACCTAAGGAGACAAAAGACCTGTATGCAGAAAACTATAAGATACATAGAACTATAAGAAATTAAAGATGATACAAACAGATGGAGAGATATACGATGTTCTTGGGTTGGAAGAATCAACATTGTGAAAATGACTACACTACCCAAAGCAATCTACAGATTCAGTGCAATCCCTATCAAACTACCAATGGCATTTTTCACAGAACTAGAACAAAAAATTTCACAATTTGTATGGAAACACAAAAGACCATGAATAGCCAAAGCAATCTTGTGAAAGAAAAACAGAGCTGGAGGAATCAGGCTCCCAGAATTCAGACTATATTACAAAGCTACAGTAATCAAGACAGTATGGTACTGGCACAAAAACAGAAATATAGGTCAATGGAACAGGATAGAAAGCCCAGAGATAAACCCACGCACATATGGTCACCTTACTTTTGATAAAGGAGTCTAGAATATACAATGGAGGAAAAAACAGCATCTTCAATAAGTGGTGCTGGGAAAACTGGACAGCTACATGTAAAAGAATGAAATTAGAACACTCCCTAACACCATACACAAAAATAAACTCAAAATGGATTAAAGACCTAAATGTAAGGACAGACACTATAGAACTCTTAGAGGAAAACATAGGCAGAACACTCTATGACATAAATCACAGCAAGATTGTTTTTGACCCACCTCTTAGAGAAATGGAAATAAAAACAAAAATAAACAAATGGGACCTAATGAAACTTAAAAGCTTTTTTTTAAAAAAATAAATTTATTATTATTGTATTTATTTTGGGCTGCATTGTGTCTTCGTTGCTGCATGCAGGTTTTCTCTAGTTGCAGCAAGCGGGGTCTACTCTTTGCTGTGGTGCACGGGCTTCTCATTGAGGTAGCTTTTCTTGTTGCGGAGCATGGGCTCTAGGCATGCGGGCTTCAGTAGTTGTTGCACATGGGCTCTAGTGTGCAGCCTCGGTAGTTGTGGCGCACGGGCTTAGTTGCTCCGTGGCATCTGAGATCCTCCCGGAGCAGGGCTTGAACCTGTGTCCCCTGCATTGGCAGGTGGATTCTTAACCACTGCACCACCAGAGAGGCCCAGCTTAAAAGCTTTTGCACAGCAAGGGAAAACACAGCAAGATGAGAAGACAACCCTCAGAATGGGAGAAAATATTTGCAAATGAAGCAACTGACAAAGATTAATCTCCAAAATTTACAAGCAGCTCATGCAGCTCAATATCAAAAAAAAACAAACAACCCAGTCCAAAAATGGGTAGAAGACCTAAATAGACATTTCTCCAAAGAAGATATACAGATTGCCAACAAACACATGAAAGGTTGCTCAACATCACTAATCATTAGAGAAATGCAGGTCAAAACTACAATGAGGTATCATCTCACACCAGTCAGAATGACCATCATCAAAATATCTACAAACAGTAAATGCTGGAGAGGGTATGGAGAAAAGGGAACCCTTTTGCACTCTTGGTGGGAATATAAATTGATACAGCCACTATGGAGAACAGTGTGGAGGTTCCTTAAAAAAACTAAAAATAGAATTACCGTATGACCCAGCAATCCCACTACTGGGCATATACCCTGAGAAAACCATAATTCAAAAAGAGTCATGTACCACAATGTTGATTGCAGCTCTCTTTACAATAGCCAGGCCATGGAAGCAACATAAGTTTCCATCGGCAGATGAATGGATAAAGAAAATGTGGCACATATATTCAATGGAATATTACTCAGCCATAAAAAGAAATGAAATTGAGTTATTTGTAGAGAGGTGGATGGACCTAGAGTCTGTCATACAGAGTGAAGTAAGTCAGAAAGAGAATAACAAATACCGTATGCTAACACATATATGTGGAATCTAAAAAAAAAATATGTTTCTGAAGAACTTAGGGGCAGGACAGGAATAAAAAAGCAGACGTAGAGAATGGACTTGAGGACACAGGGAGGGAGAAGGGTAAGCTGGGACGAAGTGAGAGAGTGGCATGGACTTATATATACTACCAAATGTAAAATAGCTAGTTGGAAGCAGCCGCATAGCACAGGGAGATCAGCTCAGTGCTTTGTGACCACCTAGGGGAGTGGGATAGGGAGGGGGGAGGGAGACGCAAGAGGGAGGAGATATGGGGATATATGTATATGTACAGCTGAATCACTTTGGTATAAAGCAGAAACTAACACACCATTGTAAAGCAATTATACTCCAATAAAGATGTTAAGAAAAAAAAATGCAGTATCTGCAAAGGGCAACAAAGCAAAGTGCAATAAAACAAGATATACCTGTATTTAGTTCTGGGAAATTTTCTACAGTTTTAATTTATTTTTTCTCATCAAAACTCCAATTTTTGAAAATTATATCTCCCTAGACTTTCTATCCAATTTTCTTACCTTTATTTCCCTAATTTTATTTCATGAACTTTTAATTTCTGCTCTCATATTTTTTTCATTTTCAATATTTCTTTTATCATCTCTGGTTTTGGCCTTTAAAAATTATAGGATATTTTTCTCAATTAATGAATATAATGGCTAAAACTTTTTTGTATGTTTTCTTTTGATCCTATTTCATCTGTGGGTTTTTTTTGTTTGTTTTGGACTCTGCTTTTCATGTTTGAGACTTTTCTGAAATGTCTAATGATCCTTTGATCTTTGTTTATGTTAAATAAATTACATGAATTTACCATTTTTATAGGCTAAAAATGTTGAGTATTGGCAATTTCATATGATTTAATTGAGTAAAGTCTTAAAAAGCTGAAGCACTAGATGCAGATGGAGTAGAGGAGGGGTTTTGAGAGTTTGATCACTTAGTTTACAGACTCTTATTTGATGCTCTTGGAACCTTACTTCCACCCTCAGTTGTGCCTGATTCCTTAAGTATGGAGCCTGTCTTGTGCAACTTCTCCAGAAAGCAAATCTCGTCTACCGCTGGGATAAAAAAGTTTCACCACTCATTTTTGTAGGGACACAAAATCCTGGAAAGATAGTTTGACCGAGTCATTGAGAGCTCTGTTACAGAACCAGGACTAGACTCCAGATCTGTGACTCAACATAATCTCTCAGTAAAAACAGTCTTCCTTCCTCTTCATTATACAAATGATTGAATTTTTAAGGAACTTACCTCTACTTTGTTAAATAATTCAATATCCTCAAGATTATAGCAAATTCATTTCCTGGCTCACTGTTTGTATAAAGTGTTTT
Organism: Balaenoptera borealis; assembly: GCF_965194805.1. Classification (NCBI taxonomy): domain Eukaryota; kingdom Metazoa; phylum Chordata; class Mammalia; order Artiodactyla; family Balaenopteridae; genus Balaenoptera; species Balaenoptera borealis. The sequence goes on from NC_138863.1 coordinate 23,853,345, forward strand.
CCATTGTTGTCCCAATATATATGTGTTGCCCTAGTGAATGATGAAGTATTTAACTTTTCTCAATTATTGTAGCTAAAAGAAGACAGTCATTATTTTTATATATGGAATTAATACTTGTAACCTAGAGAAGAGATCTGTACTTGTTGGAGATGAAAAGTGTTTTCCTTTTTAAACAATTGGAAGCACAGAACAAATGAGCCTCATCAATGGTATGCTCTTCTCATCCTCATCCACATTCCACCTTTTTTTCTTTTATAATAATAGTGATTTATAATTTATTGAAATGCAAATTCCATAATTTAAAATCAATCAATAAAGAAAATATAAAGAAAAATAGTGACAAATCATCTGAAACACCAGAACACAAATATAACCACTGTTACCACTTTGTAAACCTAATTCCAGTTATCCCTTAAGAATATATACAGAAAAGAGATATGTTGAGAGGAAAGGGGATTTGTCAATATAATTCAATAATAATGGAATATTTAAATAAAATGTGTTTGATTTAACTGTACTTGGAAGGAATTTAATAGAAAAAAAAGGAAATCAGATTAAAACTGTAGTAGTTACTGAACTTATGATAAACATGCCTTCATTATAGAAAATAATAAGAAGGAGCTTATTTAAGCCCATGCTTTAGTTTCACTCAGGATAAATTGACTTCCTGTTATGAAAGATTCCCCCCATGCTCTTCAGAGACTAGCCTTTTAAATAATGATTAAAAGGTATGGACTCTGAAATTAAAATGCTACATTTAAATCCTGTCTCTATCACGCAATAGCTATATACATTTGGGCATACTTCTTAAGCTCTGCATGCCTCAGTTTTCTCAACTGTATTTTAGCAAGAGTAATAGCAGATATCTCAAAAGAGCTTTGTGAGGACTGAGACATAGAACACTTAAGAAAAATGAATGAGTCCTCTGCAAGTATTAGATATTGTTATTCATTCTTGTCCTTCATATTCCTTTAGTCTGATTCTTGTTGGTTATATTATTTTTCATTTATCATATTTGTATAATATTTAAATTCTATTCTGTAACCTTAATTTTATCCCTTTTCTTAATATGGAGCTATATATTTATATTAATTCAATATGCATAAACAATTCCTTCGCTGTAGCTTCTTTATTTCTGAATTCTTTGATTTATTTTATAGAAGACTAGTTGCTTTAAACCCCTACATGGCTCATAATCCCTCTCCAACCTAAAGGAGCAAGTCCAGTCAGAGTAATCTAACCCTTTGTAACATCTTTAGCCCCGTTTATCAACCTGCCCTATCCTCACCCAGTACTCTTCATGTCCTCCATGTCAAATATGTTGTCTTTCCATGGATATGCCAGGCTCTTTAAAGCCTTTATGCCTTGGTAAATGATGTTGATGTTACCTTTGTTTGGAATACCATTCTTCTCCAGCCTGCTTGGCAACTATCTACTTAACTTGCAACATAAACTTTCCTCATTTCAATATGTGACATCATAGTACTCCCCTAAACCTTGGAGTTGTCCTCTGCTTCTCTTTCTACTTCATTCCCCATAGCTAATCCATCAGTGAGTTCTATCACCTCACCCCCAAACCATATCCAAAATCCAACCACTGTTCATACTCTTCACTGCTATGCTCCTGGTCCAAGCCTTCATCATTATCTTGTAAATATTTAAATGACCCCAAGAAATTTCTCAATAATTGTCTCCCCTCTTCTAAACTTGCCCCTTTACCATTGCCTCTTTACACAACCAGAACAATCCTTACCTCTCCTCTGTTGCTAACTTGTGTTGGTTTTATGAGAATTGTAAGGTTTTTCCAGTGTTATTTTTGTTGGATGATGCTATAATATATTTTTTAAAGTTATAACAGCCAGTAAATATGCAATGAAAGTTAGAGATAAACTTAGAGATTGAACTCCTTTATTACCCAATCCCAAATCTTTGTTTTCTAATCAGGAAATATTATTATCCTTTTTTACACCAGGAAGCAACTTCTCTACCTTTATTTCCCAAATTTAAGGTATATTTTAGAAACAAATTTTCTTATGAATATTTGAAGTTTTTGCAGTCTATGAATCAAAGACTTTGAGTTGGGAAGTATAGATTCTTAGATTTGTGAGTTACTTTACATAATTATATTTTGGAAAAATACTTTGGCATTTAAAAGTTGTCTTGTCTTTGTTCTTTGTGAAATAAGGGCCACTTTTATTTTACATACCTAAGGTTTCTCCTAGAGCACCTTCTTCTGATATTTTCAAATTATAATAAAGGAAGGAAGAAATATAAAAAGAAAATAAAAGAATAGAAAAGGAAGATAGGAAAGAAGAAAGAAGAAAGAAGCGTAGGAAGGAAGGAAGGAAAAAATATAATGCATGTAAAAATTTCCAATCACTAAAACCAAAATTGAAAGTTAATACTCTACTAGTAGTAATACTATTTTTCCTAGTGTTACTACCAATAATAATAATAGCAACAATAGCCATTTATTGAACATTCTCCATATGCCAGACTCAGAAAAATATTTTACAAGTATCTTCTCATTTAATATCTATGCTACAATTTAGTACTGGTGGTACAAGATATTAAGTAACTTGGTCTAGGTTGCCCAGCTAGTAGGTGGCATTGCCAAAATCTACTAGCTAGAAGACTACTAGGTCTTCTAATCAGAAGCTCTGACACTACCCGAAACTCTTTTTACAGTATCTCTCATCATTAAATAATGAATAAAAATGCAAAAATATCCTTCAAGGTTGAGTTAAGAAATTGGAAATATTTGTGGTTATGTTTTTTTTCCTCCATTGAAAAATAGATTGCGTTTCACAGTTTTAAATCACAACAATTCCATTAGCATTCAGCTTTTGCTGTGAAAGGGTTTGGATCTTTGCCATAATATGCCCTTTAAAGTGAAATTTGGCCAAGTTGTAGCCTAGGAGCAATAGTGAGGCAGAATTGATCTATTAAAATGAAATTGCCAGACTTGAGTGGTCTAGCAACCATAATGCATTATGCTGACTACATAGATTCCAAAGTTCCTTTTAATGTTAATAAAGCACTAATTTTTCATGTTCAAAAAAAATTTTCATGTTTTTCACAGTAGTTTACCTAGTTTCTTTCATTTATTTTGGAAGCATGTAATAATACCAGCTTATAAACCACAGCTAGAAGACGATGTATACTTCACATCCCCAAATTCTCTACCCAACTCAAATTTACAAGAATTTAAGGTAGGGAATATGTAACCTGAACTGTAGCTTATAGAATTATTGCCTTACTTGGCAATTTCGGACTCTTGGCTGTAAGAGACAGAAATTCAAAAGAGCTTAGACACCAGATAAATGTATTGATTCTTGTAAATGTAAATTTGGGGGGTGTTTGCTTGGAGGTAGGCCTGGATCCCAATGATCTAACAATGTTGTCAGAAAGTTGATTCATTTCAGCTCTCAACTTTCTTACCTCTGTGTTTTCTTAATTCGTATGCAGGTAATATTCAAATGGTGTCAAAGATGGTAAATATTCCAAATTTAGCTTGATAACGTCATAAGAATAAAAGTGCCTCTGTCCTTGTCACTTTGGCCAAAGTTCCTGGAATGGCTACCATTAGCTCCTTTTTATCCCTGAGTAATTACCAAGGTCAGGTGATGAAGTGCTCTGAATGACCACTTGAGTCTGGCAATTTCATTTTAATAGATCAGTTGTACTCCACTATTGCCCCTAGGCCACAATTTGGCCAAATTTCACTTTAAAGGGCAACCATCCATTCCTGAGGTTAAGGACTTGAGTCAGTCCCATTCAAACCCCATGATGCTGAAGCAGAAGAGGTGTTGCTTCTGTTACTAGAAGAAGGGGAAGTAGATGCTGGTCAGACAAAAACAGAAGGAATCTAGTATACCTGGACTTTTTCCCAAGTGACTGAGAAATACAGTAATCTCTCACAAATATCTCATTTTATTGGCATGAAATTCTACTTTATACTAATTTACTTCCATTTAACTTTTTGATATTTAGTCCTATTTAGGTCTTAACATAATCCTGGATTTCTAATGGTTTCCCTTGGTAATAATTAGAGAAAGAACCAAACATCAACATAGAAAATGGAGATAAAGTGAACTACAGAACAGGAGTAGTAACACTTTAGGATAAACTTAGGAAATATGAAAATGTTAAATCATGCATTAGAGATTTTCCAACTTCAGTTACAAGGAGGCTGATGACCTCTGCTTTGGAGTGACTTTATCTTGGATAGCCAACATTTTGTGCCTTCCTATGTATTAAGAGGGAGTTAAAAAAAATTATCAACTCAGCTAATCTTTTTCCATCAAAAGCATCAAAGTTACTCTCTGTCTCTGGGACTGTGGTGAAATGTAGGAGGTGAGAATAAATAACTATAAACCATAAAATCGGAAAGGTATAAAATAGTTGAAGAAATAAGTGTAGAGAGTAAATTGTAGCATTCCTTTTATAAGTAGCCAAGCAAAATGAATCAATGAGTGTCTGCTTGAAATTGTAGGGAAGAAAAAGTACACTCTTAAATGTTTATAATGAAGAATAAAATGCCACTGAAAATTAATTGGACAGTGTTTATTATTATTTTTATTAATGAGAGGTCATAATAGTATCTAACTCATAGGGCTGTTGTGATTATTAAATAAGATATACTATGCAGTGTTAGGCTCAACGAAAGCCCTCAATAACTGTTAGACATTCTATGGAACTTAAATATCCTTCCATACTAACTTATTTTAATTATAGGACTTAAAAAAGTTCTCCAAACCTTGCCTGAGCCCCAGTGAGCATACACATGAAAATAACATAACACCTATGGGGATCCAGTTTCCTTGGACAAGAAGAGTAAGAAAAACTGAGGACAGGTGTCCTGATGAAATTTAAAGGGAAAAAGATGATAAAAAGGACAAATAACAACTTGACCAGTGATAAAACACACAATAGCATTATTTAAGGAGACTTAATACAGTATAACAAAGGCTTTCTACTTTGAAAAGATGATTGGCCAAACCAAAATATGTATCAGTGGATGATGTGAAGAGTATAGAGATATAAATGTGTGACCCTGAAGACCAAGGGGAAGAAATATCATAAAGCACAGAACAAAAACCACAAGAGATTAAAATCACGAGGAAAAAGATTTGGGGGGAGATAAAAAGCAAAACAACTTGTAGAACTGAAATTAGGGATTCCCTCTGTGAATAATGGGTATTAAGGATGGAGAAAAAGAAATAAGTGGGGCTGGGGGGCAGGAGGCAAGTTAGAGGAGGATGGAACAGTGTACAGTTAGAGATGAAGAGAAGAGGGGAGTGGAGTGAAAGATAAATAGTTCCTTGGAAAGTAGTATGATATAATCCTATTTATAGATAATTTTATATGTGAGTGCATGTGAAGTACAATTTTTACTTTTATATATTATTTATTACAAAAGTTAATTTCTACAGATTTTGGGGGGGGCATAATATATTGTTCACTGAGAAAAGGACACCCAGGACAATGTGTACAATATGGTGGTATTTTGATTTAAATAAAAAGATCAAAGCCCTGTGTGTGTGCACATGCATATATGTGTGAATGAGTATGTATGGGGGTAGGTATATGAGTGGATGTGTGTCTTTTTATATAGGAGAGGATATTAAATGAGAGAAGAGAGAAATGATTTTTGTAGTCATCTTCGTATTATTTAACTTGTTTACTATTAAGTCATGTATTGCTTTTGTAATTTGTAAAACATCAAATTAATGTATCAGAATAAAACAGTTTAGGGTGCTAATATCTGGGTAATCTAACAATAGGGAAGGGGTTCAATGTGTAATGGAAATTACATTTGGGGGCTATTAAACCAATGTATTTTAATCCTCCTAACTGCAGTTATCTAATGGGCTCCCAGGTCAAGAGCCACACCTGGAAACTCAGATTCATTTTATGGTAAGAGAGGAGCAGATATTGCCTTTGCAACGACCACTGCACCATGAGCCTTGCTCCTATAATGAAGAAGGAGAAAATGATGCAGAAAAGTAGTTCTTAGAAGAGGTGGACAATCACCCCTTAGGAGGCATTTTGGAAAATGGTGGGGCTCTTTGTTATTGTTGTCAAACAACGCTTGGAGGCCACACTTTGTATTTAAGGAAGAGAGACCAGGGATTCTAGACAGCTAGAATGAGTGGCCTGGTTCACTGAAATAAAGTAATATCCTAAGCCATGGACACATAGAAAATGTGTTTAAAGTAATCTGAGCCTAGAACCTGACTCTAACTGACATAAAAACAGGAATATTTTTCACCCAATTTACATACATTAAATTTTCCGTAAGTGTACTACAGTATAAGCTGTAGGAAAATCATACTTTGTTTCCTTTGCAAGTTTACTGAGATTTGGTCACTATTTTGGAATATCATCCAACAAAGTATTCATGGAGTTTGAGTCCAGTAGAGAAATATAATTTCTCAGTAGAGAAATTATAACAGTCACATTCAGGTGGTTTCCACATACAGACTTAACCACCAAACAAATTCAGTATGTCTTTCCTTGTAGTTATGACCAAGCATTTGTTTATATTTTAAAATATATAAAGAAAAATTACCTTTGCTTTTTCTCTCTTTATTACAGTTGGAATATGATATTGATTTTAGTTCTGTGAGGAGAGTTATATTATCTATGATTTTTACTTCAGGATAGCAAAAGCTGTGACAAAGACCATTTATTATTAAAGGAGCATAGTGTCTAATAGGATGAGAAGGACTCCAGCTTCTGGGAATGAGGAAGGAAGGAAGGAAGAAGATGCCAGACTCCTTGATTCCCCCCACTTTGGGGCTCACATTTTCAATGTTGTGGGCCACAGAAACATCTAGACAGGTGGAGGGGTCCTGGCATTACCATATCAGTGGCATGCTTCCCTGGGTGGAAGTTGCCAATGTCTAGGAGAATTCTCATGCTCAGCATGGCCAGGAGCTGGGGAGCTCACATGGAGGCAGGAGACACAGAGAGAGAGAGAGAAGCACCTCTGCCACTCCATTTCCTACACAGGAAATCCGGAAGTTCCTCCATTCCAGACTCAGAAAATATGGGGCAGCCCATCTCCCCTTCTGCCATGGGGTCACACACATCTAAATGTCAAGAGAGGGGAAACATGAGACTGGGAATTTTACCTAGAGACACTAAGAATTTTTCATGAAAATACTAATATTGAAGCTAATGTCGGTTGGCCTGAGCTTCCTGGACGAGATTAAGTCTAATATTTTTCCTTACCATTCAGTGGAATATCAGATTAGTTATTAGGAAAATTCAAAATCTGCATTGTCTTTACGATTTATATGCAAGTAAAAGTGAAATTACAAGCAGGTTACAAATGTAAATATTGTAAGATGTCCTTTTTATTTTTTGATAGAGGGAAGATTTTAGAAGCAGGAGGGTACTGAGCACTGAAGGTGAAGGGGGGATAAGGTATATACAAGTTGGGAGGGAGCAGAGAAAAGGGAATTTCTAGATACCAGCCAAGTTTTTCCACTTGACAGTTTTGCTTTGGGCCTATCCCAAAGTGTCTTCATCTGGGCTCAGATAACTAGAAGCTGAGGCCAAAAGGCTTCTCCTTTGTTCTCCGTGACAGAGCACAGTCCAGCCTAAGCAAGAATTATATTAGCCTCTACTACAGAGATAGGGGAGGAAGAGAGGACACACTTCGTGGGCGTGTTTTCTTCCAAATTCTTCTGCATGATCTTTGCTTCCCAAATACAGTTCTAAGATGTTTATGAGTTCCTTTAAAATGTTTTCTCCTTTTATTATCTCTTTTTTCTTCTTTCCTGCTCTAAGCATTCTTATTTTTATTGATTTTGGATTTCAACCACCTTGTATTTTGTGGGAAATGGAGAGAGTTTTAAGAGTGAGTCAATAAATTTAGTGCTAGGACAGAGCAAAGACACTTAACAGAGGATTATGGCCAACCTCTTTGCCTAAATTCTCAATTTACTGTGTTAGGGATTTGGTTTAAGTTGTAGATAAAGATGTTTAATGATTTTAGGAAAGTACATGCAGATGCTGATCACAGGAATGCAGACACTGAAAAGAAAGGTTTTATTTAGTCATTCAACAAATATTTATTGTGCAGTAAAACCACTAGCTGCTGGTGATATAGCAGTGAAAAGAAAAAACAAATACTGTTTTTGTTCTCAGGGGGCTTTAGTTTTATGCGGAGAAGAGAAACAACAAATAAATAAATAATATGCTATGTATCAGGTGGTATTAAGAACTATGAAGAAAAAAAAGCAGGTTAATGGATTAGATAGTAACTACCAAGGAGGGAAAGGATGTAGCTATTTTTAAGAAGTCCTCGCCTGACAAGGTGACATTTGGAAAGAGAACTGAATGAAGCAGGGGGCCAGCCACTCTGATATTCAGAAGAGTGCCTTTTCAGGCAGAGAGACCAGCAAGTACAAAGGCCCTGAGGCAAGAGTGTGCCTGGAATATTCAGGAGAACAAGTAGTCTATATGGCTGGACCAGAGTGACCAAAGAGGGAAGTGTGACTCAGTTGGCAAAAATCAAGTCAAGGTAGAGCTTTAGAAACCACTGGAAGGGCTTTTCTTTTTCCCTGAGGGATACAGGATGCCATGGAGTTTTGTTGAGCAGAACAGTGAAATAATTTCATCTGTGTTTTAACTAAATCAATTTGGCTGCTGTGTTGAGAATACATTAACAGGAAAAATCCAAAAGTTGGGAGGATATTGAGATGGGAATAGATATTTTGGAAGCTGAGAATACAAAATGTTTCAAGAAGGAGATGGTGGTCATCTATGTTAAATGCTGCTATGAGGGCAAGTAAGTTTGTCCATTGGATTAGGCAATGTGGAGACAATGTTGACAAGAGCAGTTTCCATGGAGTTGGCGGTCAAAAGACTGATTGGAGTGCTTTCAAAAGAGTGAAGGAAGTGGAGACATTAGTATGGACAAAAATTTTATCAGTTTTGTGTAAAAGAGGGCAGAAGAGAAAAAGTGAAGGGAGAAATAGAGGATGGGAATGTGAAATAGGGTTGTAAAATCAAAGAAAGTTTGCTTTGATTTGTTTGCTTTAAGGTGGGAGTTTACGGCATGCTTGTGTATTGATTATCCTAGTAGATAAGGCATAAGTAATGGTTCAGGAGATGTTGGGGACAGTTATAGAAACAAAGCCCTTGAGTAAGGTGAGTGGGAATGAGTTCCAGGGGATAGACCCTGGAAAGTTTGTATGGAAGAGTTGACTTTATTTTCAGTTTTATTGGGTTATAATTGATAAACAGAAATTGTATATATTAAGGTCTACAACTTGATGTTTTGTTATAGTATACATTGTGAAATGATCACTAGGAATCAAGCTAGTTAACATATCTACCATCTCATATAGCTACCGTTTTTTTTGTGTGTGTGTTGGTGAGAACACTAAAATCTACCCCCTTAGCAAATTTCATATATACAGTACAGCATTGTTAACTATAGTCACCATACTGCATATTAAATCTCCAGAATTTACTCATTTTGCATAACCGAAACTTAGGACTCTTTGTCCAGCATCCCCCCATTCTCCCCAACTCCTGGCAACCACCATTCTACTCTGTGCTTCTATGAGTTCAACTATTTTAGATTCTACATATAAGTGAGATCTTTCAGTATTTTTCTTTCTGTGCCTGACTTATTTCGCTTAACATGATGTCCTCTAGGTTCATCCATGTTGTCACAAATGGTGAGATTTCCTTCCATTTTATGGTTGAATAACATTCCTCTGTGTTTGTGTATGTGTATGTGTGTGTGTGTGTGCGTGTGTGTAAAATTATATTGTCTTTATCCATTCATCTGTGGACAGACACTTAGTGTCATATCTTGGCTATTGTGAATAATACAGCATGAACATGGGAATGTAGATATCTCTTTGAGACAACACATTTCATTTTCTTTGGATATATACCCAGAGGTGGGATTGTTGGATCATACGGTAGTTCTAGTTTTAATATTTTGAGGAAACTCCATACTGTTTTCCATAACGGCTGTACCATTTGTACCAATGTAAATGTAAATTTACATTTCCACCAACTGTATGAGTGTTCCACGTCCTCTCCAACACTTGTTATTTCTTATCTTTTTTATTATAGCTACTCCTAACCAGTGTGGGGTGATGGGTTGACTTTAGGTATGAGTACATCCATGGCAACAGGAAGGAAAGCAAAGTACCTGCTAGAGATATAGTGAAGTATACACTGGGGGTAGGAATATGTGGATATGCTTTTCTGATTGCTCTACTTTAGCAGTAAAATATGAAGTAAGGGGATAAGCTGAATTAAAGAAGACAGAGAGTGTGTTAGAGATTCTGACAAGAAAGCGTAAGTGATGGAATAGTCATTTTGGAGACTGGGGAGGTAAACTGAATTGAGACATGTGATAGGATTGGTAAGAACATCATGGGCCCACTGTAAGTAGTGATCATACATTTTAAGTCAGACAGGTCAACACAGTCATATGTTTTCATATGTCAAGTCATGTCCAGCTTCTCCGAGTCAAGCACAGAACACACAAAAGTTAGGATTCAACCACGGTGGAGTTTTGTCAGGCTACTATACAATGAAGGAAGAGAGGGAGCAATGTTGTCAAGGGATTGTGTGAGGAGTGATCCTTTTATACTGAGTAAGGAGGCAAGTGAGGATGTGAAAAGGATGAAAGACCAGCAAAAGTTGATAGAATCCATCTTCCCATGAAAGTGCAGAATCTTTGAATGGTGTATGAAAGGGATTAACTGAAAATAAAGAGAAAGAAGTAATCACAAAGTGGGGTATTTCAAATGGAGGTTGTTGAGATCTGCAGTTGATGACAACAACAGGATCTAGGATATGACCTGGAAGCAGGTGGTAGCGGGAAATGAGGGCAAGACCATTGGACATGAGGAGGTCAAGACACTGAGAACCAGAATATTGAAGGATTCTCTCCAATGTGAGTTACAAAGGTGTCAAAATTGCCAAGGATGATTGAAGAAGTGGTGGAGAGTCAGTGAGCTACTTGCTAAATTTTCACTGAATGAGAAGGGCTGATCTTAGTGTCTGTACATGACTGGAACAAGGGAGGGGGCCTATGATAGAAGGTTGCCATATGGCATGCACTACAAAGGAGCAGGGATTTTTTTTTTAAAGGAAGGAGGTAGTACTGGTTTGGAACTACCAAGAAGAAACAAAGGAGAATATCTACTCCACCCTCAAGATTTACGGGAAATAAGAGGAAAAAAAAAAAAACACATCACCTTTTTGGAGGCTACAGGGTATGCAGTATCCACAAGGGAAAAGAAGTTTTTGTTAGAGCAGGAAAGTGAAGGAAACATTTAAAGAAGAATTTGAGAATCCCGGGGATTAAGTTGATGAGGTATCAGGAATTCCAGAGAGTACACTGAAAGGATTTAAGGGAGAAGGAAGGAGTGAAAGACTGCTCCAGATTAGGGGATATTAAAATTGATATGGGGATGAGAGGTCAAGTAATGAAAGAGGACTCGTGGTTCCTGGAGTGACTAAAGTAAACAGGAATGTAGGGCATGATGTGATTAGTCCCAAAACTTGACTTTGTTATCTACAGAAAGGATTACACAACTCTCTCATCATTTCAGGAAATATCCAAGGAAGCATGAAAGGTGAGAAGAGGGATTTAAGAGTTTGTGATAGAAATGCCAAACAAGAAAGTTTTAAATTTACTCAGCATGCCTGACTACTTAACAGAGAGCTGCACTTTCAGTACAAAAATTTACTGGTAGAAACCTGTAGTGAATGGTCCAAAAAAACCACCAAAAACAAAAACAAAACTGTACCATATTATGATGACCACCACATTATCAGCAATTACTAAGCACATGTTTTGGGCATTTACTGTGTTAAGCTATTTATATCTATTATTTAATTTAATTTAATAAGCAACACTGTCAGTAGATCTAATAATCTCCATTTCACGGTTAAACAAAACAATGACGACGACAAAAAAACAAGCTCAAAAAAAACCGAAACCAGAACAAGGGTCGGTAAGGATTTGAACTTACAGCTCTCTGACTCCAAAGTTAAAGTTGAATGATGGTGAGGATCTGGAGTTTTGGAAGATTCGAGGGTAAATGTGGAGTAAAAGTCTGGTTCCAGGAGCAATTCAGCTCCACAAATATCATGTTCATACTCCAGCACTGCACTCAACCCTGGGATAAAAAAGATTAATAAAACTTGATCTTTGCCCTAGAGGAGTTCAAAATCTACTGGATGGACTTTGTAAACCAAAATTACAGTCCATTACGACAAGTGCAAATATGAAAAAGCCTGTGTCCAGATAGAGGTAATACACAGGAAGAAATGACTAACTCTGCATCAGGAGGGTTTCAAGGGACCAATCAGAGTTTTCCAGGCAGAAAAAGGATGTAGCACATTCTAGAAGGGGCCAATGTGATTAAAGACACATGTGGGCTTGTTAGGTGTGAATTGGAGGAGACCCAACATTTTCTGAGACTGTGGTGAAACACATAAGGATTAGTGAAGATACAGTCACATGCAATAGGAGGTGGAGCCAATGAGAAAGCTAAAGAAAGACTATCCCTTGGTTTTATATAAGTTGCATGGTTTTTCTCATAAGAGCTCACACTCCAAGAAAAAAAATAAAATTTCTGGCCAGAGCTTCTCTTATTTTTAATAATCACAAGTATGCCTTATCCCCATTATGCAAATGAGAAGAAAAGAGACAGAAGTCCAAGTCTGTTTGAATCCATAATTCATGTGCTTTATACCTCCCACAAGGGGATTCCAAAAATACACTGTAACATGTATAAGTCATGTGGCCAAGTGGGAATCAGTAGCAAGAGAGAAGAAACTGGGAAAAAAAAAATAAAAACAACAACAACAAAAAAGAATCACATAATAATACAGAAGGATTTTATAGGTAAAAATACCAATTGCAGAAAGTTTTCATGCCTCGTCATGAACGCTGGCCAAATGTGTATAAGTGCCAAGAATACAAAAAAGCTTAGAATACCATCTATATTTTGTGTGAGGAACAGATTATGTATATGAAAATAATTTAATTGTTTGTTCATTCACTATTTTACAAAAATATTTATTTGTTAATGTGTACTGGACAACTTGCTAGTTCATATAAAATTCATATAAAAATAAAACAGAATCTCTGTCCTGCAGGAACTCACAGTCAAGTAAAGGAGACACAGGGGGAATTCCCTGGTGGTCTAGTGGTTAGGACTCTGTGCTTCCACTGCTGGGGTTCGATCCCTGGTCGCGGAAAGATCCCGCAAGCCACGCAATGTGGCCAAAAAAAAAAAAAAGTAAAGGAGACACAAATGAGTAATTTATGTATGGAAAGTGCTCTATGAGAAAGCCCTAAGCTTGAAAATAAATATGAGTTATCCAGCACATAGCAGATGCCCCCAAAAGTTATAGCCATAAGTGTTGCCCAATAGGTGTGAGTGGAAGGGAGAGCCTCTGGTTACTTTTTGCATTCTGAGTTTTGGCCTATTCAACTAGAATTTCAGGGAGGCAGGATCTAGGTACATTTATGTTTCACAATTGCCCCAGGTGATTCCTCTGAAGAGACAAAGTTGGGAAGCATGAGTTAAGGCAGTGGTTTTTAACCCCAGATACACACTAGCATCATTAGGGGAGCTTGAAAAAGAATGCTGCCTGGTTTCCCTCCCAGTCTCATTGAACTAGAATCTCTGACGGTGTGTCTCATGCATTAGTATTTTTAAAATACTGTCTAGGTGATTCTAATGGTCAGCCAAGATTGAAGACCACTGAGTTAAGGGATTGGCATGGATGGGATAGCCCAAAAAGGGGGCTAAGAAAGAGCACAAGTGAAAGAGTAACACTAGAGATAGGAGAGGATGCAAGAAAAAGTCATGTTGTAGCATTACAGGGGCCTTTCACAGAGGAGTGAAGATGCGGTTACCTGTTACAAAATGTCACAGAGACATCAACATGGTTGCTCGATTTGATTATTATAAGGTGGCTGGTGACCCTGATGAGAAGGGGTGCAAAGGATGGTGGGATAGAAGCCAGGTTACAATGAATTGAGGGCTGCATGTAGGAGAGAAAGTAAAGAGAGAGAGAGTAAAGATTATTCTTCTAAGAAACTTGCTTTGAGTGGAATAGAGAAAGTTTCAGAAGGATGGAGAGTTGGTCAAGAAAGGATAATTGGTAAAGGTGGGAGAACCTAAGACCCGGAACATAGAAGTTATAAGGAGAAAAGAAAGTTCTTCCTCTAGGAAAAGCCTTAAGGACAGGGATAGATATGGACAGGTTTATACCTGGGGGCAGGAGGGAAAGTTGAGGGAATTCCCACCCAAGGAACTCATTTGTGCTGACTAAGCCAAAAAGCTGGGGAGGGGGATGAAGGAGGGAAGGGTGGCATTGAAGAACCAGTTGATAATTTAAAGAAGTTGGAAAGAATGGGGCTGAGTTTAGGGAAATGTACAAAGGCCTGATATGAGTGCATTAAGGGCATTGTCTTGGTAGAAGATATTAAAATGAACAAATTATGCAACTTTATTCAGCAAAATTCTGAAGTCTGGGTATAGAAGCCAACACTCGATAAATGAATTGATTTGGGATAGGTGAATTACAGGACAAGGAGAGCAGACAGATGTTAGTTCTATCAGCACTCCTTCCCTAGTAATATTAGGTACCACATAAAAGATACTATAAGTGGTCTTCCCAGAGCCAGTGCAAGAAAAAATGGCTTCCTGGGCAAACGTTATATGGAGGAAAGGAGAGTTATTAAATATTAGGCTTAAGAAAGAGAATGAGGAGGAAGAGAAGTTGAATGGCTACGGTGCTGAGACCACAACTGTGTCAGTTAAGCTGGCAACAGTGACCAGTCTGATTGGAGTAGAAGATGTATGAGTGTGGAAGAGAAGAAACAGATGAGATCCAATTGTGAAGGGTCTTGGATGCTGGGATAAGGAGATACAGACTGAATCCTATGAGTGGTGAAGAGTCATGGTTTGCTTTTCTTTGATCGTGGAAAATGGTGTGCAAAGTTGCATTTTAAGCAGGTTAATTTGGCAGTCACCTATACGGCTCATCTGGATTTTAGATGTTGATCTCCTAAGTTTCTTGTGGTTTTCACTATTCAGCTTCTCTACTAATTTACTCTTCATTCTTCACAATCATTATTATTTAGCACCTTGTGCTCCTGCTTTCACCACTGCCTTCACAGATTTTTTGCAGACCTCATTCTCTTTGCCCTCTCTGCCCCTTTCCACAACGACTCAAATTTCCTCCTCCGTTGGCGTCTGTCCTGCTTCTGTTCCTATTTATCAGGCTGTTCTTTTCCTTCTTTTTAAACTCTCCTCCTTCCTCCATCCCCCTAATGCAGGTATCAGTCTGGAGTCCCTGTTCCTCTTTGTCTTCTTCTGAGGATACTTCCTCTTTAAGGCTCACCCACCTCTGTGTAGATGACACAAATCTATACCTCCAGCCATCCCTGCTATCCTGAGTTACAGACCCCAAATTTCGATTTCTCAGTATAAATTATATCTTCACATGGGGTCCCTCCTGTATCTCAAACTTAGTGTTACTAAAACAGAATTATTCCATATCCTACAAAAGAAGAGTTTCTTTCCCTGCACACAAAACTTCTCTGTTTTGTTTTTTTAAAATATATATTTGTACCCACTATTAACATCCTATCTGGGTTGTTGTAGTAGTTTCTTAATTGGCTTATTGGGTTCTGGATTTTTATTCCTCTGATTTGAGTTATAAAACATTGACAGATAAATCTTTCTGAAAAGTTTTATTCATGTTCTCCAAGTGGCCTCATTTCTTAGCCTTCCTGTCACTGTAAGAAAGGTTAATGGACTCTCCATTGCTCATGGATTGAAGTCCAAAACAAATTTCTTAGCTTTAAATCATCTGTTCTTTAATGGCAATAATATTTTTGTTGATCTGCATGATATTCTGTAGTGTTTCCTAAACTGAGTTATATCAAGCCCTCATCTTCACTTTGTTTATTTAATAAGCAAGTATTTTCCAGCATCTCTGGTATTCTGACAGGAGGTAAATGCTTCACACTTGAGAATTACCTGCCCTACATTTTTCCATGTCTACCCCAAACACAAGGTGTTCTACACTCAACTCCCAAATGTGATTGTTTCCTGAAGGTAACAGTGACCTTGCTAATAAAAAAGGCACCTCTTTTTACTTATAATAAGATTTTTATAAGGAAATATGCTCTATAGTACTTTTTTGGTCTGCTGTTTTTTATTTCCTTTTTTTAAAAATAGGCTTTCTGGATGAGTAATCTGTGAGGCAGACATCCATCCTTGTTACTACCTTCATACAGGAATTACTGCACACATAGTGAATGGTGTACTCTGGGGGCACTTTTGGCCCATTAGCCTTTCTGGTTGCATAGTAGTTCAGTCTCTCCTTTCTTAAGTGTGAAAAGACTTCTTTATGTGAACCCCCATTTGATACCTAAGGACCTATGCTTCAGCTGAAATTTCGAGCTGGCTTGGGCTTCCATATTATGTGAAGAAATGATTAAGCCTGCAAACATGAGGTTTCCATAGTCTGCAGGGTCCAGAGAGAAAGGAATCTTTCTGATTGAAACCCTCCTGGTTCTGGACACCTTTTTTTGCACCAAAGCTGCTTTCCCCCATAACTATTATATCGAACTTTCTTTTGTTCAGTTTCTTCTGTTGCTTTTCTCATCAACTGGATTTTAATACATACAATTTCCATTGTTTGTTTTGCGTATAAAATGTGTTTTTAACAATTGTTTGAGTTTTTCAGATTAAATATTTATTTAGGCCTATTCTTTCTGCCAAATCTTAAACGTTGTTTACATTATCACCTTTTCTAGAAGTCATATGTTGCTTCTTAAGAATTTTAAAAAAGAATAAGAACATGAGAAATATGGACTAATTTGCAGAATACTAACTGGTTTTGCACTTTTCTTACATGAATATTTTTTCCTTTCTAACATGATTATAAGCTTCATGTGGATAATAATTTATCATATTGTATAGTTCTTTGTACAGCACCCAATAGGGTCACATAGGTAGTAAACACTCAGGAAATACTTATTGGCCTTTGTTTCAGGAACACAATCTATCTGTGTTGAAAAAGGATTTTTAATATCCAGCAACTTCAAATCAATCATGCCAATTTATTGAACTTAAGAATTTAACCAAACTTCAATTTTTAAAAAACTGTTTCCTACAACAAACCCTTGTTTCTCTCTGTCTCTCCCCATACTTAAGGAATTCTGTTGGTTTGATCTTGACTGTTATCTAGATCTCCGTGTGTTAACAGGGATGAAGTATTAACTTATTGACTTATTATTAGTAATGATTTCATCTAGTACCATACAGCAAGGAAATCAAGAATAGTCTTGTTCCTTGAATTTATAATAAATAGATTAAAACAATTCTACTCTGCATATAAGTTTTGGAGATTAGACTAAAGCTGTAGGCTCTTTGGGGTGTGTGTATATACTTTAAAAAATGTTAATTAGAAAACTTAGTCAAAACAACTTATCCTTTTGCTAATAGATAAAAGTGTAATAATGGATCCTAGAAGGAAACATTAGCAACTTCTTTAGAATGTTGTATTTGAATATACACTTGAACTTTTTAGTTAATAATTTAGATAATAAAATTCCACATGAAATCTATGTCAAAAAATGGTTAGAAAATACAAAAAGTATATCAGTAGACATGATTCTGTAGAATCTGAAGATGGTTGTAAAAAAGAAAAAAAAAGCTTCTAGATATGGATGAATTTAGGAAATATTTTGCACTAAATTTTTACTTTATATTTGAAATCAATATGGAAGAGTATTGGTTGCAAATACATCATCAAATCATAAATATTTTAAAGCCTCTGCTAACCCTGTGCTTGCTGCCATGAAGTACACATGAAAAATAAAAGAAAAAGAGAAATCTTTGTTCTCATAGTTTATTCCCATTAGAGGAAAAACATAAAAGGATAAAAAACTAAATAGTAAAAAGCTTAAAAATCATCTTGAGATTAAAAACAGAAGAGAGAGCACAGAACAATATTTATTCACAACATATTCTTTGGTCTAGTTCTATGTTTATTCTTTTATCTTTATTTTTTATTAATTTTTACTGGAGTATAGTTGCTTTACAATGTTGTGTTAGTTTCTACTGTACAGCAAAATGAATCAGCTATAATATGTGTCATTCCCTCCTTTTCTCCCCTCCTCCCTTCTCTCCCAAAGCATGGCTGAGCGCCTTCTGTATGTCGGGCCCTGTGCGGGGTTATAGAGTTACAAAGAAAAATGAAATATAGTTTCTGCCCTTGAATGAATCCAATTATACCAATTGGAATCTTCAGGAGCCATCATTTAACAGGTCAAACATCAGAGAGCAGCAAGGAGGGGTGTCTGTTACACCCCCAATTTTGGGGGTTCTTAGAAGGATTTTTAGTCCAATGGTGTCTCCCAGGCGTAAGATCTGTTCAGGAGGGGTTGTAGCCAGCCCTTTACAAATATACTGGGATATCTTCGTGGAACCCAGTCAACTTTTCTAATCCATTCTGAGCTTCAGAATGGGAACAAGATCTAAATCAAGTTAACTACTTAGGAGGCAATAGGGACTTTATAATCATTACTAAATAAGACTACAAGATGAAATTAGGACTCAAACCCCAGGCGATGTACCTAAAAGTAATTTTCATTAGATTATGACATATTCTGAACTTCACCAATCACCAAATGTTCTTACTCCTGAACATCCAAAGAACAATGTGGATAAGCAGAGGTTTAGAATTAGGGGAAGGAAAGTCTACTGTGGATGAGGAATGTGTATCTTAAGGGAAGCAAGGGCACTCCCTAAACTTACCATGACCTCTAAGAAATCACGTAGTTCCTGGAATGTAATAAGTAATCAATAAAAATTATTGTTAAGAGAAAGATTTATGTCAAAAAGATACATAGTTTTCAGAGGATAGCTCTGGAGACTCCTATCAGAGATATTCCCATGCCAATGTCTGTGGCTCAGTCTGAGGCGGATGTTAGGTGTCTCCTTATTCCCACAAACAGGTCATCTAATAGTTTTAACCTTTGACTTTTTAAACAGTATCTATTATTTTCCTCTTTGAACAATGTATATTAAGGTGGTATATTTATATTACATAAATATATTTTATATAAACTGGTTTGTATATGGGAAGGGTGGCATTAAGATTATCGTGTTTCCATTTTCTGACTTTTATTTCAGGAATGTATGGCTGCCTTGCTTCTCTTGGCCCTTCTGGTTATGGTATTAATTCAGTGAAACAGATTGGGACTCTGCTTCTCCCCACTACTTTAATAGAAAGATTTACTGGCTTTCCTCATTAAGGGGGTTCTGATGTCCCAGGCAGACTAAAAGGCTTAACTTGTTTTCCTCATTTAAAGTGTTTTTAACTCTCACATTAGATCCTAATTTTTAGACTACATCCATGGTAAGTTGGGCATAGATCCTGGATTCTAGAGTATTTCCATTCCTCTAATTCTAGTTCCTGAAATCTTACAGGATAGATTAAAATATATAGTGCTTTCTGAGCCTCTCCTAGAAAAAAAAAAAAAAAATCCTAGGGTTTCATCAAATCCTAATTAAAAGAATGAAGGACTCAATGCAAAGTATGTCAGTCTGGTTCAGTGCCCAAACACGAAGCTTGTATTAGACTGTTTGAAAAAGTGAGTAACCTTAGTGTTCATGACTTTAAACTTTGAGGATGCCTTTGAAGAGTGTGGAAGTCTGGTTGAACCTGGCAGTTTGTTTATTCCTTATGAGAACATTAGGTGTCAGGGCAATGGCTCAAAGGAAATGACTCTCACACATTCCTTTAAGTAGGGAGACGAGAAGAGAGGTATGTTGGCTCCTCCAGTTCCACATTAGGAATATGCCTCAGGGTCCCTGGGAAACGAAAGGGGTCATACAGAACAGGGAAGAATCTCAGCTCAGAAAGGGTATTCATTTGAGGGAGAAAGGGTTGGGAGAAAAACTTAAACCTTCCAGAAATCAGGAAAGATTTGGGGGACAAGGGGAGGGTGCTTTACCTAGGAATGTGAGACAGCAGCTGAGTGGTAAAGGGGACTGACAGTAGATGAGCAGGCTTTGAAAATGGGGAAATGGATAATTAAGCATTCTTTAAGGATCCAAATCTGGAGAATGAGCTTTCTCTCTCACTCTGGAGTGTTTGTCCCTGATGAACCTTTGGGCAGATGTTGGCCTTCTTTAGCAAATTGTGTTAATTCTGGATTTGTGAGGTGGGGCTTGAAAAACTATTAAAGTTTGGGTGGAGAATCTAATGAAACATCTTTCTAGATTCGAAGTTCTATAACTCAAGTAATTTAGCTTGTGCTTTCAAGTGAGAGACAAAAATAGGGAATATTTCCTAGGTTTTTATGCTTTCCAGTTCTATTTAATCATGTTTTTATTTCCATTCCAACTATTTGGCTTTATTTCAGTTGTAATATTATAAATGACCTCAACACAGCTTAGGAAGTGGGAGGTAAACATAGTAATTCAGTAAGAATTATTTTTTCGTGTGTGTATACTGACAAGTTGTATGGTGCCATAATTATCCTGAAAGTTAAACATATTACTTTGAGGAAACAAAACTAAGACTATACTGTAACCACTTAGTTAATATTCTAGTTGCTCAGGCGAAAACTTAGTTATTCTTGCCTCCTTCCTTTCCCCCACATCTTGCATCCAATCCAGCAGCAAAGGCTGACGCTTTAACCCCCAAATACCTCCCAAAACAATCTTTTCTCACCACCTCCAACAAAACCATCCTTGCCCAAACCCTGAAAGGAAGTTTGGATTTGCAGTTGTATTCTAACTTGTCCATCTCATTCTATCCTGCCCCCTCTCTATTCTCAACCCAGCAGCAGAATGGTCCTTTAAAAACCTAAATGACACCACGTCATTTTCCCACGTTTTTCATCTCACTTGCCATTAAAACTGAAGTTCTTACTGGGGCCTACAAGGCTAGGGCTGATTTCCTACGTTCCTCTGAGCTAACCAGCTACCAATCCCCAACTCAATCCTTATACTCCTTACTACTCATTAAACACGACAGCACGCATGTGCCTCAGAACTTCAGTATTTCACTCTTTTCCCCAAATACCCACATGGCTTGGTCCTTCACCTCCTTCAGGTCCACAGTAGACAATTTCCATAATGTCTTCCATGAGCATATGTTATAACTACACTTCCCTCTCTACACCTCCCCCCCACACACATACCCAAACCACTTATCCTACTTTACATTTCTCCATAGCACTTAAAATCTCCCTGGTTAACAATGTTTGTAGAGACCTTTTTCACTGATTTACCCCCAGATCCCAGATCAGTGCTTGACACATTGTATGTTTCAACAAATATTTGTTGGCTAAGCACTGAGTAATATAAGAATCAAGGTTGGTCTTCTACATAGGTGAAGCAGATGATGCCAGCCTATGCCACTGGGAGGCTCAAAAATCAAGTCTGCTCCTCTTTTCTTGTTTATTCACCTGTTTTCCCCAAATCTTCTTAATATGAGTTTGCATTCCACAATTAAAAGAAAGAATTAAAATATACTAGTTAGCCATGGTTGCTTTTTAGGAAGGGGACATGGGACTCTGTCAGGACAGCCATGAACACGTGTGCAAGTTGCGTGCTGCACACAAGTGTTGGCCAAGGTGCATAAATGAAATCCTGCCAGGGTTAGCTAAATAAGTTCTGTGCTTGACCCGGGGTTGCATTGCCCTGGATGTCATCCCAGAAGGCTTTTCTACTTTTCAGGAAGGCATTAAATGTGATGGGGGCAGAAGAGGAGGCCAGGCTAGACTTTGGGGATTAGAGTGGGAGGTAGACTTACTTTTTACTAAGAAGGTTTTTATTCTCTTTGAAGTTGTTTGCATCTTTTAGTTTTTATGTATATACATTATCTATTTTTAAGAAAGGAAAAAAGGTATATGCATCCACACATTGGCATAATTTACCCTGAAATATAACAGATGGATCAATAGCAGAAACTTCTTTAAGAACGAGTCTGGTCAAATCTTCCATTTGTCCTCCAGATCTATCTTCTACCCGCTGTACCTTGTTCTGTGCCCTGTATGGTTGATCTATGTGAACCGCATCAACAAGCTTCCTTTCTTCTCATGTCCGATTGGGTTTATCCGATGTGCAGCCTCAGTAGGATATGAGAAGGAAGAAGTATGAGTTTTGGTTATCATTCTCTTGATTCCAAAGCCATAGTTTTTCTCAAAGGGGTCATTTCTACTTATCTCTCTCCTTTTGGATCTGGATAACTGCTCCCTCATCCAAGGAGTTGCACTATGTCTTCTGACACCTTCCCTATACCTTTTTCCTAGTCCAAATCTTCTTGGGTTATCTTCGTTTGAAAGTGGCATATGTTTCCGGCGGCAACCCTGACTTATACACAAGTTTCATAAGAAGGAAGAGAACTGTAAGGAGACTGTGAAGAAGGAACAGGAGCATTGGCTCAGAGACAGATCAGAAATAGGATCCAGGAGGACACCAAGATAAACCAACCATCTGAGACATGAACTTTTAGCGTTAGAAGTAGCCGTTGAGATTGTTTAGCCCAGGTCCTTTGTTCTACCATCTGAGGGAAACTGAGACTTAGATTTAGTAACCTTATTTAAGGTCATGTGACCAGTTGGTAACAGAATCACAATTTGTGCCCAGATCTGAAACGTAAGCCCATTATTCCATCATAGTCAACGATTTTGCCTAGGGCCAGCCATGAGAAAAAATATGCCCTTGTGTATACCTACCTAATTGCTGGCCTCTTTCTTTTTCTAATGCATCATAAGGTATGAATATATACATTCCCTGTTCACTGGGATTGTACTCACTGAGATCATACCCCATGGAACAGATAAAAACTTTCTCCAATTGTGGCTATGGTAACTGTGTCTTTTCCTGGCCACATCATTTTTTACTTCTGGTTTGCTGACTCATTTCCTGTATTTCATATTGTTCTTTTCTATGATGCTTTCTCACATCATGGAATTTTACCTTAATTGGAGAATATTCTTATTTGCGTAATGGTTGACCACTAGAAGTTCAGATTTTAAATACAGAACTATCTATAATGACTACTGCTATAGATTTAGTCATCTGTCTTCTAAATTGCCCAGACTTCGGGCTTCTTCAAAAACAGTGGTGCTTGTTTTTCCTTATCTATAAAATGGTGATAATAATATCTACACAATAGATCTGGTATGAGATTTAAATTAGATAATACATATAGAGCTCTTAGCACCGGAGTTGGCACATACTGTGCCATCAATTGATGTTAATTACTACTGCTGACTTCGTAGTAAAAGGACACTCCATGCTACAATTTTCAGATCTCTGTTCTCTATTTCTCTTTCCTGTATTTTGGGATGTGTGTGTGGGGGGGAGGAGGGGTGAGAGCTTACTCTGCTTTTTGGCTTAAAAGCAGTTTCTGGATTAAATCTAATCATCAAAACGATTGCTTCTTTGGACAATTATGATTTTCATGATGTTTCTCTTGTAATACTATTGAATAGAAGGCTCGTATTGAATGCTGTCTCTAGTCTTCTGGGATTTTCCATTTTAGACATTGACATTTCTGTCTGGTAGTCTGCCTTTGCTTAAAGAATTTAGTTTAGCTCCACAAATGTTTACTGAGCAAATACTATTGACTAGGTGCTAGGGATCCAATGGTGACTCAGACAATATCTTCATACCAGAGAACTCACAGTCTTCTGGGGGTGCTTTTCTCTCAGCCATATCTTTGATCAAGCCTGTGAACCAAGTGCCCACATCAGTCTAACGTGGATAACTAAGTGCCAGCTCGTCGCTGGGTTTTGCTCCCAAATAAGCAACCTGTCCTCATCTGATCCCATAGAGTTTCCAGTGACACTAGTGGGAATTTTGAGGGTACATCTGAGAAGAGTCTTATTTACTCCTTCCTCGCATTGTTTCTAATTATAAGCACATGTCCCAGGAAGTCTGATGCTTATCTGCTCTTCCTCAGGCTTCAACATGCTGGTAAGCACACTTGAGAAACACAGTTCTTCAGAATTTGATAAGAGGCTAGAAGACATTTCTAAATTATTAGATCCAAAAGAAGCCCATGGAGATTATCCAGCAGCCAGATTCTAGAATCTGCCTCAAACCATACATTTTACTGGTTACATTGACAAGGTTATGAAAGATTGCTCAAGGAGCCTCTGTGACACCCCAAGGGTTGGCCAGCTGGTTGTGATTTAGGCAGAACTAAGAGCTGAATCTCCTTTTAACGCAGTTTCTCATAATTGTGTACTGATGATTAGTTCAATTCTCAGTTTTTGTGATGCTGTGAGCCATTATTATATCTGTCTGGAAGGTCTCAGCATTGGCAATTTGATGTTCTTAAATGCCAGACAGTTTATAAAGAACTGGGAAAGTGATTTAATTTGCTAGGAAGGTATGTGACTATTACCACCTCTGAGGGAATCCCTTTCCCTCATTAGGCTTTCACAAATGCAAAATGCATCCACTGCTCAGATGCGCTGTGTGAAGATACTTGGAAGTTAGTCCTCTTAAGTTCTATGTCATTGTCTTAGGTCTCTCCATGCAGTCCTGCTCTTGCGGGGAGAGGGGAGTGGTAGGACTTTAGGAGTAGTCAGCAGGTGAAGAACTATTGATACTTCTTGTGAAATAAACATTCAAAAAGGTAAGATGAAATTGTTTCTTATTTTATATTTTTCCCAATTACATATGTGCCCAAGTAAAATTATAGTCCAACAGAACCTACAGAATTTTTCAGCAAGAAAACAACCTTAGAGATCATTAAGTCAAAAGCTAGGAGAAAGGAGGCTAACTGAAAAGCATCCCCTTTAGGAAGATAAGATGCTAATTTTTAGAGGCACTCAGCAGTTAGAAAATCAATTTTTCTTAACATTGAGAATTATTGAGTGGCTGGAAAAGCATCTTACTCTATGAAATATAGTCACTGTTTAGTGCCTTTCCATTTTATTTACTATTTAAAGCACACAACAGCTAGTTAACCAACTACTTATAAAATATATCTAATGTTTAGAGGCACTCAGTGTGGTTATAAAATGATTTTAAGGGTATACAAATATGGTACATTAACCACATTTCATGAACTATGGTTCTCTCTGGAAAAACAAAAACGTTTTCCTTGGCATCCTGCGGCATCTCATCCTAAAGTTTGTAAATGACCCATACTGTTCAAACCGGCTGCCTCACTAGCTTTTGATGCTAGCCACTTTAGAGCACACCCCAGAAAGATCAATACGACTCCTACATAAGTGATAGAGCACCGTGCACTCAAAGGCTGTTAGACTCTCTGATAAAGAACGGCTTGACAGATGCAGTGAAATTAAGCAGCGTTCACAAAACCCTAGTAAAGAGGTTGTAGGGCTGCAGTCTTTTCTCTGAGCATGGCGGATTGATGGGTGCACTGTGACACAAGATGCATTGAGATGAGACTCTGTCCCTGCCACATGTGTACATTAGAGAGTTTATGGCCTATGAAAAAGAGGGGAGAGTCTAACACAGGATGGGAAAAGAATGGAGGTTTTTTCAAAGAAACCTGCTACAGAGAATTATGACAAGGGAGATAGAAGGGGGCCCAGCGTAAACTTAACAGTTAGGGAATGTCCGACCATATTTATTTTTAGGCAATATCCTAATTCCCTGCAAACACTCTGCATCACAATGTGTCAGTCTCCCTCTTTCCTTATTGAAACTCCACAACATTGTTTATTGAGGAAATGTGATAGAAATGTTGTTTTAATTTCCTGCTCATGTAATAAAACCAAATGTGTGATGATATTCACTTTGTCTTGTTTACTTTGCTATGCTGCAGCATGCAGCCTGGCAGAAGGGCTTCTAACACGAGATGATGTCCACACTTAAGCTGGGGAAAGGATGCAAAGACAGAGATTGAAGGCAGGCAGGTGTAAATCCATACTTTGTCTCATCATATAGGTAGGAGTATTTCTAGCAAGGGTAACCAGTAGTAAAATTCTAACAAGGATAGTTGATGGGGAAGTATACCAATTTTCTCACCAAAAGTTAAAAAAAATGCATAAACTATGAAAGAAGGCGATAACAATAAAGAATTAAAACAGACACAAGAAAACTGTGAGAGATTGTTTGGTGAGGACTCTAGCTTACACTGCAGTATGCTTCAGTTCTCTGAGCCCTTCCAAAGTGTGCTAGACTGGACTTCTGGTTTCTGGTCCAGCATGTAAGGAGTTTGGAAGTCATCACTCCATTCTAACAGGCAAAAAGCTGAATAGACTGAAAATCAACAAATCTTCTTAGATCTGTCACAGAATTGAGCTTACAAAGCAAATCACTTTCTCCAAAACTGGAGAGACAGACAGATACACAGAATCACAATTTACTGGAGTAGAAACCCACAAGAAGAAACCTTTGTGGGAATCAGTACTCGAATAGGAAAACCTAAACAAAATTCACAAATTGCTGGGAGCTTAGTATGGACAAATCTGAAATCTAAAAACTCCAGGGGAGTCCAGTTTTAGGGGAGTCCCACACTTTTGTGAGTTTTACCCCAAGGAGGCTCTCACAGTGAAGATGAGAGAAAATTTCTCTCATGATTCTGGCAAAAGGATGGGCAAAGTAGCAATACTGAAATATGTCCAGGGCATTCTGTCCTTAACAAGGTCTGCCCTTAAGAGAAACTATTTTACCAGAGCCTAATCTACTGGGCTTTTTTGCCAGAGCCTAACCAACCTGGCAGAAGGGAACTATCCAACTCCAGCCCCCTCTAGTCAACCTGTCCCATCTAAGTGGGGGAAACTGAAAAGCATTCATGAAGGTCACAGTCCAGGGGCTCAGGCTCACTGAAAGATGGAGACTTAATCATAGGACTATAGAATGCTTCCTGCCCCCATCCCCACCCTACCACCATATCACTAAAGGCTTATTAATCCTAGTTATTTTACCCAGTACATCATGTCCAGCTTTCAACAAAAACATTTCAAGCATACTAAAAGGCAAAAACCACAGTTTAAAAATACAGGAAGCAACCACATAGCACAGGGAGATCAGCTCGGTGCTTTGTGACCACCTAGAGGGGTGGGATAGGGAGGGTGGGAGGGAGACGCAAGAGGGAGGAGATATGGGGATATATGTATATGTACAGCTGATTCACTTTGTTATAAAGCAGAAACTGACACACCATTGTAAAGCAGTTATACTCCAATAAAGATGTTTAAAAAAAAAAAAAACACAGAGCAAGCATCAGAACCAGATCAGATATGGTAGAGTTGTTAGAAGTACCAGACTAGGAATTTAAAACAACTATGATTAATGTGCTAAAGGCTCTAAAGGAAAAAGCAGACAACATGCAAGAACAGATGGGTAATGTAAGCAGAGAGACAGAAATTCTAAGACAGAATAAAAAAGAATTGTAGATATAAAAAAATGCTGTAACAGAAATGAAGAATGCCTTTGATGAGCCCATTAGCAGAATGACATGGCTGAGGGAAGAATCAGTGAGCTTGAAGATATGTCCATAGAAATTCCAGAACTAAAAAGCAAAGAGAAAAAAGGCTGAAAACAATATAACAAAATATCCAAGAACAGTAGAACAATTACAAAAGATTTAACATAGGCATAATGGGAATACCAGAGGAGAAGAAAAAAAGGAACCAAAGAAACATCTG
This sequence comes from Balaenoptera borealis, assembly GCF_965194805.1. Classification (NCBI taxonomy): domain Eukaryota; kingdom Metazoa; phylum Chordata; class Mammalia; order Artiodactyla; family Balaenopteridae; genus Balaenoptera; species Balaenoptera borealis. The sequence continues at coordinate 23,881,024 of NC_138863.1, forward strand.
AAGCAATAAAGGCCGAGAATTTCTGCAAATTAATTCCAGACACTAAACCACATATCCAGGAAGCTCCGATAACATCAAGCAGGATAAATGTAAAAAAAAAAAAAAAAAACCTACATCTAGGCATATCATATTTAAACTGCAGAAAATCAAAGATAAAGAAAAAAATCTTAAAAGAAGCCAGAGGAAGCACCTTACCTATAGAGGAGCAAGGATAAAAATTACATCAAACTTCTCCTCAGAAATCATGCAAACAAGAAGAGAGTGAAGTGAAATATATAAAGTTTAGAGAGAGAAAAACAAGGAAACACTAACCTAGAGTTTTGTATCCTATGAAATTATCCTTCAAAGTGCAGGAGACATACTCACTCATACTTTTCTCAGACAAAAATTGAAGGAATTTGTTGGCAGCAGGGACTTACTTTGCAAGAAATGTTAAAAAAGGAGTTTTCTAGAGAAAAGGAAAATAACATGTCAGAAACTCAATCTGTATAAAGAAAAGAAGAGCATTAGGGAAAGGATGTGTGAAAGTAAAATAAAAACTTTTATTTTTTATTCATGATTGATTTAACCTGTAACAGTTTGTTTAAAATAATAATAGCAACAAGGTCTTCGACGTATGGATAACCTTGCTGTACCCATGAAGCAATATAGGTTTATTTGAAAGTAAAGTTGGATAAGTTGTAATGTATACTGAAAACTCTAGAGCAGCCACTTAAAAAGGTTAAAAACTGAAATAATAATTGATATGCTAAAAAAGAAGAAAAAATAGAATCATAAAAATGCTTGATTAAAACCATGAAAGACAGGAAAAGAGTGGAAGACAAAAGCAAGAACAAAGAACAAGGGCAACAAATAGAAAACAGTTACAAATTGGGAAGATATTAATCAAAGTATATCAATAATCACATTAAAAGTCAATGCGCTAAATAAACCAATTAAAAGACCAATTAATAGATTGTCAGAGTGGATCAAAAGACCCAACTCTATGTCATAGATAAGAAACCTGGTTTAAATATAAAGACACACGTAGATTAAAAGTTAAGGGATGGAGAAAGATATATCATGCTAACACTAGATGAGGCAAGCTGATGTCAAAGCAAGGAAAATTATCAGTGATAAAGAAGGGCACTGCATAATGATAAAGAGTCAATTCTCTAAGAAGTCATGACAATCTTTATTAGATAGGCACTTAACAAGAGAGCATCAAAATACAGGAGGCAAAAACTGGTAGAACTGCAAGAAGAAACAGATGAATCCACCATCATAGTTGGAAACTTCAAGACCTTCTATCAGTAATGGACAGATCCAGCAAGCAGAAACTAAGTATACCATAGTTGAACTCCACAGAACCATAAAATAACTGAATATAAATGCCATGTACAGAATACTTCATTCAACAAGAGCAGAATAAACATTCTTATTAAGCTCACATGGAACATTCACCAAGATAGACCACATTCTGACCCATAAAAATACACCTTAACAAATTCGAAAGGATAGAAAGCATACAACGTCTGCTCTCAGACTATAGTGGAATTATTCTAGAAATCAATTACAGAAAGATAGCTGAAAAATCCCCAAATAGTTGGAGATTAAACAGCACATTACTAAATAATACATGGCTCAAAGAACAAATCTCAAGAGAAATTTTAAAATATTTTAACTAAATGAAAATGAAAATACAATTTATCAAAATTTGGGGGATGCAGTGAAAACAGTGCTTAAAGTGAAATTTATAGCATTGATTGCAAGTATTAAAAAAGAAGAAAGATCTAATAATCAATAATCGAGGCTTTTACCTTAGAGAACTAGAAAAATAAAAGGAAATTAAATCTAAATGAGAAATAATAAAAATAAATAATAAAATAATAAAAAATAAAATAAAAATTAGAGCAAAAATCAAAGAAATTGAAAATAGAAAATCCATATAGAAAATCAATGGAACCAAAAGCTGGTTCTTTGAAAAGATCAACAATAGCCTGGAAAACTAAAAGAAGAGAGAGGACAAAAATTACTAATAACAAAAATGAAAGGGGGGCATCACTACAGACCTCATGGACATTAAAAGAATTAGAATAATTAAGGAACATTATGAACAACTCTACACCCACAAATTTGTTAATCTAGATGAAATGGACCAATTTCTTGAAAGATGCAATCTGTCAACATTCACAGAAGACAAAATAGACAATCTGAATAGGCCTAGATTTATAAAAGAAATTGAGTCAATAATTAATAACCTTCCAAAACAGAAAGCACCAGGCCCAGATGAGATCACTGGTGAATTCTACCAAACGTTTAGGGAAGAAATTATACTCGTTGTCTAGAATTTCTTCTGGAAGATAGAAGTAGATGGCCTCATTCTATAAGGCCAGCATTCCTCTAATACCAAACCAGACAAAAACATTACAATAATAGAAAATTAGAGACAAATATCTTCCAAGAATATAGATGCAATAATCCTCAACAAAATATTAGCAAATCAAATTGACAATGTATAAAAAGAATTTTACACTATGACCAAGTGGGATTTATTCTAGATGCAAAGCTGGTTCAACATCCAAAAATCAAATTAACATAATCCATCACATCAACAAGAAGAAAAATCACATAATCATATTAGTAGATGTGGAGAACGCCTTTTACAAAATCCAGTCCCATTCATGATGAAAACTTAGCAAACCAGAAGTTGAGGAGACCATCCTCAACTTAATTAAAAACATACACAAAAATCTACAGTTAACATCTTACTTAATGTTGAGAAACTATAAGCTTTCTCCCCAAGATCAGGAGAAAGGCAAGGATATCCCCTCTAGCCACTCCTTTTCAACATCATACTGGAAGTCCTAGCTTATGCTACAAAACAAGAAAAGGAAATATATCATATACAAATTGGGAAGGAAGAAATAAACTGTACTTGTTAACAGATGACATAACTGTCTGTAGAAAATCTGAGAGAATCAAAAAAAATACTCCTGGAACCAAGAAGCAATTATAGTAAGGTTGTAGGATATAAGATAAATATACAAAAGTCAATTGCTTTCTTATATACGGGCAATAAAAAATTGTAACTTGAAATAAAAAACGCAATGCCATTCACATTAACACCCCCTAAATGACATAGTATAAACATAAAAAAATATGTACAAGATATTTACAGGAGGAAAACTATGAAATCTTGATGAAAGAAATCAAAGAACTAAATAAATGGAGAGATATTCCACATTCATGGATAGGAAGACAGACTACTGTCAAGATATCAATTCTTCCCAACCTGATATAGATTCATTGTAATCCTAATGAAAATCCCAGCAAGCTATTTGTGGCTACTGAAAAACTGATTCTAAAGTTTACATAAAAAGACAAAAGAATAAGAATAGCCAATACAACATTAAAGGAGAAAAAAAAGTTGGAGGACAGACACTTCAGGCAACAAATGGTGTGAGAAGAACTGGATCCACATGCAAAAAAAATGAATCCAGACACAGACTTTATACACTTCACAAATATTAACTCAAAATGGATCGTAGACCTAACTGTAAAATGCAAAACTAAAACACTCCTAGAACATAACACAAGAGAAAATCTAGATGACCTTGGGTTTGGTGATAAATTTTTAGATACAACACAAACGGCACAATCCATGAAAGAAACTGATATGTTGGACTTCCTCAAAATTAAAAACTTCTCCTCTGCAACAGACACCACCAAGAGAATGAGAAGATAAGCCACAGACTGGGAGCTACTTCTAAAAGACATATGATTAAATACTGTTATCCAAAATATACAAAGAAATCTTAAGACTCAATAAGAAACAACTGGTTAAAAATGCACACTTCATCAAAGAATATATACAGATGGCAAATAAGCTTATGAAAAGATGCTCAATATAATGTCCTTAGGGAAGTGCAGACTGAAACAACAAGATACCTTGTGCTTATTAGAATGGTGAAAATCCAAAACACTGACAACACCAAATGTTGGCGAGGATGTAGAACAACAGGAACTCTTATTAGTTGCTGATGGGATGCAAAATGGTAGAGTCATTTTGGAAGGTAGTTTGGCATTTTCTTACAAAACTAAACATACTCTCACCATATGATCCACCAACTGCATTCCTTGATATTTACTCAAAGGAGTTGAAAACCTATATCCACACAAAAACCTGCACATGAATGTTTAAAGCAGCTTTATTCGTAACTTCCAAAACTTGGCAGCAACTAAGATGTCCTTCAGCAGGTGACTGGATAAACAGTGGTACATTCAGACAACAGAATACTTTTCACCACTAAAAACAACTGAGCTATCAAGCCATGAAAGGACATGGAAGAACCTTAAAGGCAAATTACTGAGTAAAAGAAGCCAATCTAAAAAGGCTACTTACTGTATGATTCAAACTATATAACATTCTAGGAAACACAAAACTCTGGAGACCATTACGGATGGGTGGTTGCGAGGGGTTGGATGGCGGAGGAATGAAGAAGAGGAGCAGACAGGAATTTTAGGGCAATAAAACTATTCTCTATGATACTATACATGTCATTGTACATCCGTCAAAAACCATAGAATGTACAACACCAACAGTGAACCCTAACGTGAAAAATGGACTTTGGGTGAAATGATGCATCAGTGTAGTTTCACTGAAGGTAAACAAATGTACAACTTTGGTGTGGGATATTGATACTGGGGGAGGCTGTGTATGGGAAGCATATGAGAACTCTCTACTTTCCTCTCAATTTTGCTATGAATCTACAATTGCTCTAAAAAAATGAAGTCTATTTTTAAAAATATGCTAGGTATTTGATGAGCTCAAGAGTAGAAAATATGTCTCTAACAGAAAATAAAAACTCTTGTGTTAGTAAATGGAATACATTTTTAAGGATAAATATTATGTTGAAGCACAAATAAATTTAATTAAGGAATGTGCAAGACAATTTGTAGTGAAAGCTTTGGGGAGTAAGTTCTATAAATGTATGTAAAAACTAATGGTGATACTGAAGTCACTAGAAACGTTTTGGTAAGTGTTAAGGTTCAAAATTTTTCCCTTTTTCTTTTCAGGAAAAATGTCTAGGGAGAATACTGTCGGAAGACTTATATTTAGGCAAGGCTTAACCGTGTGTGTACTTTTTCATTTAGAGCTCATTTCTGCACAAACGTTAAGAGGAGAATGGTGTGATGGTCTGGGTTCTTGCCCCCTCACCAAGAAGTGGGATGAAGGCTCTGGCAAAGAAGAATGTGTGAGGTTGCTGATGGGTGAAAGTAAGAGGGTGAAGGAGTCCTCACCATCGCAGGGTTGCTGAAGGCCACGCCTGAGTGAGAGAAGTCGGGCAGTCTGTCCAGCCTATTGACTACGTTGGGAAGCAGCCCAGGTCCAGGTCTGGCTACTGGGGTCTTACCTCTGGGTGTGCTTGGGTCCGTCTGTTGGTGCGCCTTCGCTGGCGTCTGCGTGGCCCGCTGGGGCACCGGGGAGGGTAGGGAGGCGACCTTCTGCTCCGATGTTGGGTAGAGGTTCTAAGAATCGGCCCAGACGTGTCTCCCGGCCAATCATCGAGTTTGCTTCGCCAGTGTGTATCTGACCTGGCGTGCTGAAGAATCACTGGAGAATTGCCCGCGCTGTGAAGATGGGTGGTAGGGCACACAGGTGCCTTGGCGGTAGGGCTGGAACGGAGGTCGCGCCCGGGTAAAGGGTTCCGAAGGTCGCCGCGGAGGCATGCGGACGTGGCTGGGAACCAGGACAAGGGCTGTTCGCCCGGGTCACCTCTGCTGTCCTGGGGCTGCCTACCATCCACCGGGCCTGGAAGTCCCCTGGTGGGACCATCCCTGATCCACCTGCCCACGGGGTGGCGGCAGGGGCGGTCCACGTCCCAGGCGTCGGCCAGACGCGCCAGCAGCAGCTGAGAGAGGTGGCAATGTGCGCGCCTGTCCCAGTGCACGGCGTCTCGCTGCCGGTGCTGTCCCGCATGCCGGAAGTGGAAATGCAGGTCCAGCATGTCAAAGCCGTACCTGCTGGCCTCCGCCGAGCTGTAGAAGTTGGCCTCTATCACTTCTTCCCGCAGGCGCGCACCTCGGAATAGGTCCTCCGGCAGGAGGAAGCCCCGGAGACGACCTCCGCCACCGGTAGGGCCGTGTTCCACACCAGGAGGCAGGCCTCGGGCAGCACTTTGTCCAGGCGCCCGAACAGGCTCTCTAAGCCCTCCAGGTAACTCCTCGGGAAATCCTGGCCGTACCTGGAGAGGTCCCAGAGGCAGGAGTTCATGACCACCACGTGCGCGGTGTGCTCGCCCCGCCGCAGGTGTTCCAGGACGTCTTTACGTACGGGGAGTACGCATGCGTGAGGACGTAGAAACGCACCAGGTGGTGGCCGGAGCAGAACCGGCGGACGTCGCGGCAGTGCGTGCAGCTGTGCAGGCGTTCCCACCTGCCGCCCTCCCGCGGCACATCGCGCTTGAAGCTCAGCTCGCCCTTGGCCTTCAGTCGGCTGGAAGAGAGCAGGCAGTCCTTCTGCAGCAGGAGCACCAGGTCCTTGTACACGGCCCTCTGCATGGGGTTCCCCATGACGACCACAAACTTGTTGCGCAGCAGCTGCCGGACTTCGCAAGCCCGCAGGTGGGCCATGGTGGGGGAGGGCAGGCGGGAGGCCTAGCTCCTGCCTTTCCTCGGGCAGGTCGGAGGAGAGCTCTGGGGAAGGGCAGAAGTGCACGGGAAAGAGAGGGCGGTGCGCAGTTGGGCGCGGGCGTTACTGCCCGCGCGGGGGTCCCGGGCAGCGAGGAGAAAGGAGGCAGCGCGTTGGCGCCCTGAAGTCCGCCTCAGCCAAAACTGACTTTGGCCCGGGATGTGACCTCTGACCCGCGGAGGCGCCTGGGCGGGGCCCAGGCTCCACTTGGCGGAGGCGAGGCGCAGGACCCCCGCGGGAACCTGCCCCGCTCAGCTGCAGTGAGTGTTCTCTTTCAACGGATCCGTGCCTGCTTTCTAATATCTCGGGCTTGGACTGCTATTACGCTGCACTTCTGGGCACATCCAGTCCACTGTCCCTTCTTTGTTTTACCAGTATCTCAATAATGGGGCGCATCTGGGATTGCCTCTTTTTGCCCCTGGCTCTTGCTTCCTGTGTGCGTTCCCACCTCTACTTGAGAATTTCTTTATTGCTGGCTTGGTTCGCCTTTTGTACTGCCACCTCCTTTGCTAGAGGCATTTGGGGAATGTCTCCACTAGGGGAGAGACGCCATTCCCAGCGGGAGAAATCTCGCTGGGGACTGATCTACAGCCAGGATTTACAAGCAATGATTGGCAGAATACTCGGGTCTAGTGCAAATAGTAGAGGGTTCAACTCTCATTTTTTTCTTTTAATTAAACTACTTATTGTCACCTCATTGTGGATTCTCATGCACTTGTAAGAAATAATACAGAGAGATTTTCGTATACCCTTTACCCACTTTCCCCCATGGGTAACTCCTCCTGCGCCATTCCCCTAATGCCTGGTAATTGCTAAACTGTCCCGCATTTCGAGAATTCTATATAAATAGATTGTACAGAATATAACTCTGGGGAATTAACTTTTTCCCTCGACTTCATTCTCTGGTGTTCATCCACTGTGTCCACTTTATAAACCCTATACTGTTTTCTTCATTAGAAAATTAGTTTTCCAGTGGTACAAATGTGTCAATACTCTGTTCCCTTTTTATTCGCTGAGTACTAGTCTGTGATATGGACATACTACAGGCACAGTCACTTTAACCATTCACCCGAAAGGATGTTGGGTTGTTTCCAGTTTTTGGCTATTACAAATCATGCTGCTGCGAACATTACTGTACAGGATTTTGTGAGAACCTAGATTTTCATTTCTCTGGGATGAGCCCTGAACTGTGATTGCTGGTTTGTGTGATGGGTGCAAATTTAGTGCTTTCAGAAATGCCCAGACTGCTTTCCAAAGTGGCTGTACCATTCCACATTCCCAGGAGCAATGAATGAGTGGCCAGTTTCCTTCTTTAGGATGTAGATATGAACATCCTGGGTATGACCTTTCTGGTTGCATGAACCCTGGTCTCTTCTGCACTTGGATATGGATATACGCTTGAAGTTGTATAATGCAGGCCTCCTTCATCTTTAAGCATGGATGTGAGCTTCTAGCCAGTGCAACCTGAGCCTCTTCATCCTTGATTAGGGATGTGGGCTTCCTGCTGAATAAATCCTCTCCCTCTAGATCCTTGGCTGGGGATGCAAACTTCCCAGACCTATTTTTAACCTTTTTTTTTTAAAACAGGTTAATAAACAATCCCCTCTTAAAATATACCTATGATAGTCATATTTATCAGCCATGAAGACTTTCATGTGAAATAGCTTATTTTGGAGCCTCTATACTTCTTATTTTATATATATATATATATATATATATATATATATATATATATATATGGCAAGAAATCACCTGGTTTGGTAATTTCTCCTCATATTTTACAGAATTATCAGTGGGATCTTCAAAGTCTTTTACCTTCACTACAAACAAAAGTATAGTTTACATTGGTTTAGCAATTTACTTTTGAACCCCTAAAACCAATACTTTTTTTTCACTGCCAAGAAAGCAAATAGAAATTATTCAGTACTGCATATAAGAATTAACTGAAATTTTGTGTTATTTTATAAAAACAAAGTGGTTATTTCTATATTGCATTTTAAATATGATAACTACATAATGGAACTAAAGTCAATTTAGAATAACTTACATAATCACCTTCTGTTAATATTGCTATTACTTCATGGACATGCTACCCTTTCTTTGGGAGAGATTTTCCCACTTTCAGCATAAAATGGAGAAAAAAACTTTTAAACCAAGTTTTGGTGATATCTTAAAAAGGCCCTTATACTACATCTTAAAAACACATATGTATGGCTAAAGAAGTATTATATTTATTAGAATATCACTGTAGCTTTTATATGCCCAAATACTAATTACAGGAAACTAAATTTTTAATCTAATAAAATTAGAGGAAAGAGATCAGTCTCGTTTTTTTCTTAAGGAGCTATTTTTTGTTGTTGTTGTAAATATAAAGAGCTTGTCTGTCTTCAGAGCACAAGTGAAATAAATATTGTCATTTAGCCAGTTAAATTTTTAAGAAGAGTTTTCATCTACTTGTTTATTCACATTGATTTTTTAAAAAATTCAGCTAATTGACAGGTTTGCACTTCCTTTTGTGTTGTATAAATACAACCTTGAAAGACATTGCTTTGTGTTGTATTCCCTACCAGAAGTACAGAAAAATTTCAGTTTAGCACCAGTGAATGTTAAAGCAGTTAGAAAAGATGTGAACATTTACTTTCTTTAACTCATTTTCCAATATGACCATTTTTCAACTGTTATTTTTCCAATGCCTAAGATTCTTTATCAGTAATATAAAAATCTGAAACATGTTCAGTTTGAAGTATTACACCATCACATAGCTTATTTTATAATATTTTACTTTTTAGTGTTCTTTGAAATTACAAATATAATAGATGACCTTAAAAACTTTTAAATAGAGAAGTAAAATATATATTCAAAGTCTTTTCTTTACTCCTACACATTCTCAAAAATTTATTATGTGTTGATTCAGACCTCTTTTTATACCTTGACAAAAATATGTTTAGATATGTATATATACGTTTTGTTACATAAAATTTGTCATTCTCCATATTATTCTGTAACTTACTTTTTCATGTAACTTTTTCATGTAACATTATATAATAAGCATCTTACTTTAGACCAAGTTCTCTAGAAAACAAAGAAAAAGCTGATGTGCCAATTTATTAGCAAGTGTATTCACAGAGGAGTAAGAATGAGGGAAGAAAGGAGAACAGACATGATGGGATGCATCACTGGACTGGCCACTGTGGCCACTGTGGGTGTCAGTTGCAACTCATAGTGTGATCTCACGGGATCATCTTTCCAAAGATTGTATAAACTTCTCCGTTTCAGGACAGCTTTCCTCAGGATGAGAGGAGAAAAATGTATCTTCCAGTTCATATCTCCCGTAGGTCAAAAGTTCATTCACTGCCTAGGGCATTCATTCCCCCCGACAATTCCAGATTGCCCGTGTGTGAGCACCAAATGGATCCCCTAGCCACTCAGAATTCAGCAGCCAGTCCACTAATGCATCAGAGCTCTTCTCCCCTCTACTTAGGGAACTTGGGGCCATAGTTTCTCTGCTATAGTTTTTCCAATGGTCAGATCCTGTCTGCTATTTCTCTTCTAGTATTTTCTTAAACTGTCATCAGGATTTCTGTTTTGTATTCCAGTACTGCTAATTAAATTTTTTTTTTTAATTTCAGTGTTACCATGAGTAAGAGGAAAGTAAATTGTTCTTGTTCTTGAGCTGAATTCCATCCACTTAACTTTTTCATTCTGGAAATAGGTATATGATCTTGTACAATTAACTTCACCTTGCTAAGATGTTTCTGTTAAGATGGTATTGGTGGCAGGAAAAGTTAAGGTAATTTTCACCTCATTACATTGTCTGACTCTATGCATCTATGATTAGAAAGTTAAACCAACAACTTGTTAGCATATTATGTTAACAGAAAATTATTTCTTATCCTAGTGGTCTTTTCAACCTTCTGATCCTCCAAATACCTCCCTGTCCTTCAGTTATATGAATACACTAGTTTAAAAAGAAAGAAAGAAAAAGAAAAAAAATAAAGGTCATAGGCTATTTTGCATGTGGGTATGTGTGTGTGTGTGCATGTGCATGTGTGTGTGTCTATTTTGGGTCTGTAATCCAATTGTTTTGTCTTCCTCTTAGCTTTGAAGCTTGGGGTATGACACTGCTTTATTTTCTTACTTCCCTTTGTCCAATAGTAGATTGGATTAGATGTTGGCATCAAAGTATCATGGAATAAAAATTTCCAATTAAATATCAATAAATTTCATTTATTAACTAAATAAAAGAAATGACATAGATAAAGAGGAGATAAAACTTTCTTGAGATGGGCAAGAGGCACAGATAAATAAATGTTTGTGCTCCCTCCTCAAAGAAATAAAAATCTGAGATTAGAAAGACAGGCCTGAGCCCAAATATTACAAAGCATTGGTTGGTGGGGAAAAAGAATTGTACTGTATCCTAGATGGATGAAGATACCCACATCATGGTTCTAAATGAAATTATAAGTATTGGGCACATCCTGCTCTTAAATTACACTATGATAGGTTTACTACTAAATTCTTATGAGTTTAAAAGTTAAAGTTATTCTGGGTTTAGGAGTTAAAGAGTAAACCAGAGGGACGGTAATTAGTGTAAAGAAGAAAAATGATAAGAGCCTGAAGAAGACACCAGGATTGAAGATTTAGAGAAATTTAGTATGATAAAGACATGAGCTTATTAGCCAGGGAGGCCTTTACTGACCATCTTATCCTTATCTCCTTCTCTTACTCCATCACCGGAGCTTCTGACTCTGCTTTATTTTTTTTTCACATTTACCACTACTGCCTGACATTTGATTAATGATTTATTTATTATCTACCTATCCCATCATAATTTAAGCTCCATGAGAAATGGCTTGTTTCTGTTTGTTGTTGTATCCTCAGTTCTTAAGACCGTGTTGGAATGCGGCTGGTTCTCAATAAATACTTATTGAATGAAAGAAAGAATGAACTATGGAAGCTCAGTATTGGAAGCAATCTTTAAAAACTACTTTAAACACTATTGAATGCTGGAATTGCCTAAATAACACGCCTGATAAAGAATCATCTAGACTATGTCCTATGTTATTCATGTTTAGTTATCGGGAACCTTATGCTTTCCATGGCAGTCTATTTTGTTCCCAGGAAGTGGGACTGTTAAAAATGCCTCTCTCTGATTTTTAAAAATGATACTGTTTTATTTCTTGATTTAGTAAAGGATGATGATAATTATTTTTCCATATGGCAGTCTTTAATATATTTGGATATAGTTTGTATACCATTACTCTCCAGAGTGGTCTCTTATTATAGGCTACAAATCTCTTCAATTATTACTACTAAGGAATAATTTCTATTCTGTGTTAGTATTTGGCTTTCTTCAAATAGGCGTAATGACAAATAAGAAAGAGCATTCAGAAGTATGTAACTGTGGCCTAGCAAGAATTTCTTTATATGGTAATAAAGTGGATCCCTCTGGGAAAATGCCCCACCCCCCTTTCCTTTCAAAAGGCAGTGAGCTTTTAATTCTAGGGTCCTCTGTCCTTGTAGATTCTTAACCCTGCAAACTCAGGGGGAGGAACTAAGGCAAGAGTTGCCTCATCCACTCATATGTCTTTGATCTCATTTATGTCCTCTGCTCTCCATTTGTTTGCTGACTGAGCAGTAATCTCAACACTGTCACATTCATGTTGTCATTTGTATCAGTTATTAAAACCAGACCAGCTTTTGTGGTTGGTCCTAGTTCATAAGTCTCTTCTCCTATCCTAGTTAGTCTTCTCAGAGTACATCATGAGTCATATATGACATTCAAATAAACCCAGTTTTCCTGGTGTGGTTTGATCAACACAATCCCAGGTTTGGATTATCACCTCCTTTGTTCAATTAATTCTGCCTAAAACCTAATCTGCTTTTCTCGAGGATCCACCACACTGATGACCCACATTGGCTTTACCTTCCCCTAAACTGCCTGAGTCATTTTCAGACATCATAAGTATTGTCTCCCTTTCCCAAACCTGTGCCACTTGCTTTTGAACCTGAGAGCAAATCCCAAGATGTACTACTATTATATTTAGTCAATTGTTCCAACTGGTCAAGATCTTTTTATCCCATTGCTACAGCCTGTCAAGATCTTTTTGGATTCTAATTCTTTCATCCTGGTTAGTCACTGTCCCACTCAGTAATCTGTAAACCATGCTTTGATAATCATTCGTTCTAGATCTGCAAGTCAGTAGCAAAAATGCTAAACTGGGTAGTACTAGTTTTCAGTAGACTTCGGATATAATTATTTAACCTATTATAGATCCACATAATTATCTTTGCTTGTAGGCCATCTTTGTCCATTTTGTCCAAAAGGAGCTCCTGAGACGTTATGGTAAACATCTTCCTAAAGTCCTTCTAGAGTAGGGTTACCAGGTTTCATGGATTTAACAGCATTGTGACTTCATAAAGGTGTGCAAAATATTCTTCCTGCCTCTCCCAATTCACTCTCCACCCTGTTTTGTGCTTCTGGAGCCTGTCCTCCATGCACTATATTAACTGGATTCCATTGTCTGAGATTATAGAAGGGCAGGAGAAGAATGGGATTAAGGTATGAATTTCACCACATCCCTCTCTTCATAGCCACAGGTCATCAGTGTAGTAATTAGTATAAGTGGCTTAGCTCTTCTTTTGTCTCTCCAGTGGACTCTCCTCCAGCTAAAGATACAGCTACAACTCTCTCCAGATTCTAGTACATGTTCCCCTTCTTGACCCTTGAAACTTAAGGGTCAGAGATGGCTGCAATGGGCTTGCAGCCTGTGTGGTCATACAGGACCTCATGCTTGGTAATGCTCTGCTGTTCCTGTCTTGAAATTCTTAATGGATTTTGAATAAAGGGCTATGCATTTTCATTTTGCCCTTGACCCTGTAAATTATGTAGCCAGTCCTGTGTTGGGTGGTGCCAGTTCTCCATAGTTGCTTCACTATCCCTCTAAGTTTCCTTTAACCCTACCCCATGCTATTATGAAGAGTCCCTGCTGTAAACTCACCTCAGTTACCCTCTGGTTGTGTGTGCCATTTGTTCCCTGCCAGGACCCTGACGTACAGAAAGAAGTGAGAGGAGCCTGATTTGTTTTGTGAGCCTTTATTGGCTCCTAGTGATCATTGCTTCTTTAGGCTTCCAAACCTATTCGTCTATATTAAAGATTCTAAAATCTTAGCTGAAATCAATGTAACTTTTATCTGTCTCTAATCTGTCAAACCTCCCTTCATCTCATTTTTCAAAATTGCATGGTATTTGCTTATCTCCAGTTTTATTACCCTTCATTGTTCTTGACTGTCCCTCAAAGATCACTGGCAATGTTTGGTTTAATGATCTAATTTGCAAGTTCCTTAGAGACTTTAGAGATAATGTGAGACCGGAAGCTTACCTATCCTTCCCTAGCTACACCTCCAATTAATTCCCTTCTACCAATATGTTTTCTCTTTTTTTCAGTCCAAAGAAAGGTTTGCTTTCTCTTTTGTCATTAGTCAATGTATTATTGGCCTCAAACAGAGAACATTCTCTTCTCTACCTTCTACATACTATGATCAAGGCTTAAAAAGACTTGTGTGTGTGTGTGTTGGGGGTGTGTGTGTATGTGTGTGTGTAAATTTTGCAGTTTATTGGGTGCTTAGACTTCCCAAATCTATCAGTGCTCTGCCACCCTCTAATATGAATCCTTGGCTTTGTTTCTTTCACCTCATCTTTTGAACATGTGGAGAGGACAAAGATATTAATATACAAATTCTGAGACTTTGGTCAGCCCCCATTCCCCTGTAGCTGTAAGAAGGAAGAATTCTTTATTATTCTTGCATATTTAGAGCTGGGCTTTGGAAATTTCCATTTGGGTCCTAAAACAGAGAAAGATCAAATTTATTTTCAACAGAAAAAGTCCTAGAAAAAAAAGTGGTCATAGGCGTTTGAGTTTGGACTAAAACAAGTGAAAGAGTTTTAGGGAAGAAGTGTAAGAATGAATCCAGAAAGGTGGTAGGTGTTAGGGAAGCAACTGCCATCAAAATGGATGAGAGATAAGAGAAGGTATATGTAATTTTCATACAGTGTCTTTTAAGAGAATTCCAAAATATCTGAATTACTTTTCAGTACTTTTTTGGAGGTTGCTGTGTTGCATACATCACCATTTCAGGCCAGCCACAAGAAGGGCCAGTGCTGTTTGGCTTTTATATGTGTCCCTTTAAAATCTGAGCTCAGAAACCAAATTGATTTGTATACAATATCTGGAATTTTTCTTCCTCTGTAGCTTCATTTGCAATTGCACAGTTAGAATTACATTTATGTTAACTCCTGGAATCATATCAGTATCTCCTGGAATCAACTGAGTATTTCCTGGCATAAAAATCAAGCCTAATTTTTCCTTAGTTAATATTTAATTAATTAAAATATTTTTGAGATAATATTTTAAACATTTGCTTTATTCCCTCTACTGTTTCTCCAAAAGTCCATACTTAGTTTTTTGTATCAAATAGTGGAAATGCTCATGTCATTTCCAGTCGTTTCCGGTCAAGGGACTGACTCCTTTCACTATCAAATGAAGGAAAGTCATCTTACAGTGGCATTTACCAAACCCAGACTAAGTAGATGACCTGTTATTTGTAGTTGTTAGCCTGTTCTGTGGGCTAATAAAAGTACCCAAGCTCTGTTTGGCCATTCAAATTATGTGTGCATGAAAATAAAATACTATTTTAACTGTTGTTTCCTTTTAGTAAGCGGTGTTTCTTGCCTCAGAAGAGTAGCATCTAATAAAAGCATTATCACTATGTAACAATTCAATACTGACACTGTAGGGTAAATTGAAGACATAAAATACATGCACGACTCATTTTATTAGCTAAGCAATATATCTCCACTAGAAGGATTCCCCTTCTTTTGTATCATCTGCTTCACTTTCCTCCTCAAACCACTGGTGCTGTGAACCTTCATTCCAATCACTGATGCATTCTGGTTGTACTTAACTCTTGAACCAAATTCCAGTCCAGTGTGCCTTTGTGCCAGTTGCTTAAGATATTACTGTCTGTGTGCAGGGAAATGCCAGACTGGGATTACAGTTACTCTCTGTTTGGGTTTTATATTTACAACCTCTTTTTAAAATGAATATCCTAAATTCATTTTATTTTATATTCAGACAAAAAAATAAAAGTGTTTTTTGTGTACTTTTTCCTTGAAAATTACATGTCCATTCATGTATTAAAGAATCTGAAAAACACCACTATTAAAACATTTGCTGAACTTTGTTTGACTCAGGAATTCCTAGGCTTATGTTGAGAACCTTTTACACCTGCACATTTATTGTCTAGATTCCATTTAATATGACTTTGCTACGTGGCTATCTTCATTACATGGTTTTACTCTTCAGGAAAATTGTCCAGGATGTTACAGTTACAAATAACTTTGTTGTTCGTTTTAGGAACTTACAGAAAATCCATTTATCTAAATATTCCATTTATCCTGATTAGAATAAATACCCTTTCTGAAGATAATATGGTATCAAAGGAGGGCTAACTCTTCAAGATTCTCTTTGAAACCATATCCATGCTCTGCTCACCAATCCTATTATATCATGAACCTCTTGCAATCCTAATCAATCCCCAACTTTAACCAGACTCCCCAAATCTCATCAATGTCTTCACTTTGTCCTCCATCATGTTGAACTGATCAAGATGTTACTAAGACTGTCAAAGTAACCATTTTCCTCACTACAGTAAGCAATAAACTCAGCTCTGCTTTGTCAACAGAATATTTTGCGGGACCAGCATTTGAAAATCTGATCACAGAATACTCTTTTCATGTAAACTTATTTATATCTAGAGGAACCATTGTTTCAAGGAATACGCTTAAAAGCATAAAGGCTCATAGGATAGTGTAGAACAATTCAGTGCCCAAGAAGGTCTGGATCCAAGCTGTCAAAAATCACCTTTTCTTCAAATTACATGATATTTCTTCAGGAAATTTTCCCTGTCAACATGTTTATATATACTAAGAGAGGCTAGCCCTTCCTTCATGTCTTTCCTGTATGGATAATTTAACACCAGGGTACAGTTTTTCTTTTCAATCTTCACTGAGAGGAAATTCATTTTTTCTTCTGTGTGCTCCCATATGTAGGGTGGTTTTCAAAAACTATGTCCAGAATTTATTTGGAAGAGAAGAAGTGAGGTAAAGCTCTCTGAAAGGTCCTCCAATTGGAACTTTAAAATATCCATTAACAGGATAAAGAAGGTCTGGTACATATATACAATGGACTGCTACTCAGCCATAAAAAAGAATGAAATAATGTCATTTGCAGCAACATGGACGGACCTAGAGATTATCATACTAAGTGAAGTAAGTCAGAAAGAGAAAGACAAATACTATATGATATCACTTATATGCAGAATCTAAAATATGACACAAATGAACTTATCTACGAAACAGAAACAAACTCACAGACATAGAGAACAGGTTGCGAAGGGGGGCCGGGGGAGGGTTGGAGTCAGACTTTGGGTTTAGCAGATGCAAGCTCTAAGAATGGATAAACAACAAGGTCCTACTGTATAGCACAGGGAACTATATTCAATATCCTATGATAAACCATAATGGAAAAGAATACAAAAAAGAATATGTATATGTGTGTGTGTATGTATGACTGAATCACTGTGCTATACAGCAGAAATTAACACAACACTGTAAATCAACTACACTTCAATTTTTTAAAATATCCATTAACAAAAGTGTTATAAAAGCCTCATATTCGTGAGACAACTCTTGGTCCCATAGCTGGCTGGGACTTCCAGGAAAACTAGAGTGATTCTAGGCATCTCTCAGTTAATTTACCAGTGATCTGTTCTATAGGCTTTATATAGGGAGACAGATCTGGGAGAATACAGGTGATGCAGGACATTCCCTCTGTCTCATATCTCCATTTCCCCAGCAGGGTTCCCTGTCATCTGCTGTTTGTCACCTACTCATGTCCTTTACTCTGCCATCCCCTCCTCCACCTCCTCGCCACCAACCTCTGCATGAGATGGGCAGAAAACAGGAATTGCATGTTGCATGATTTTACTATCTCATGATTAAAATTTAAAGAATTAAAACAAAAATCATACATCTGTACCTACCTGGACCTCAGTTTTCTCATTTGGACAATGGAGATTTTTACAACTGCTCTGTAGTATTTCAAAGGTTGTTGTGGTGATCAGGATATAAAAGTGCTAAGACTATAAAGCTTTATGTAACTGTAAACATAAACCACTATTGATATGTAAACGTGGTGATAAGTATAGGTGCTACTTCACATTAATGTAGAAGTAAGAGGAAAAATGGTTTGCTATTCTGGCCACTCTAAATATTTTCACTAAATTAATATGGCTTTCAGCAAAATCTTAGTTTAAGATAACTACTGTCATTTATGTCTACCAGCTCAGCTTTAGTTTTGAATTTAATTCATTCAGACTAGAAAACTACAGCAGTGATCAAAAGCATAATTATAACATATTTATAGCCTATTATTATTGTAACATTCTGAAGTAAAGGGCAAAAATTCTACCCAGTGAACTTGTTCTTCCTGTTACTGACACAGATTGAGACATTTAAATGCTAAGACATGGATCCCTGAGGCAGAACATAAAATATTTATAATGAAGGGAGTATGGACCAATAAATTTCAGTTATGAATGTTTTTAGCCAGAAGAAATAATAAATAACCTTCCACAGGCAATATTTCAGTTTACATTTATTGCACCTCATCACATCAGATTTTCAGGAAACAATAATGATTGTATAATAGGACACTAAATTACTCTCATGTTTAATGAACGATTAAACTGTTAAGCTTTGATTAAGATATAAGAGCCTCCCTAATTTGACTGTGAAATGTGGTTTGCTTGGAAAGGTATAGTTTGTGATAGTACCAATAAAGAAATTGTAATTTATATGATTTCTATTGAAAAAAGAATGATTTCAGATACAGGTAAATTTTGAAAAAGGAATATCAAACTCTTTGGTTTGGGAAAGGAGGAAAGGAGTAGCATTGAAATAATAGGGAGATAAATTATGAACTTGGAATGCCTTACCTCTAGTCCATTTAAACAGTTTTAAAAATTGGTAGGGAAAATGGCTTAAATTTTATCTGATTATGCATAGGCTTTGCTGGGAGATATTACAGTACCTAGGAAATAATGCAGGATTGGGCATCAAAAAAGATTTAAATCAAAGTCCTGTCTTTGTAGTTTATTAGCTGTGTGACCCTGGGCAAGTAATTTATCTTCTCTAACTCTCCTGTTTCTTCATTTATGAAGTAATAATATATATCTGGTATGGTTGTTGTAAAGATGAAATGAGATAACTTAACGTGTCTTAGCCTGGGTTCTCTAGGAAGCAGAACCTGAGTGCAGGTTGTTTGTTAGCATTTGTGATCCTGGAAGCTGAAAATAGTGAGGGACAGGGAAACCAGCCAAAGAAGGAAAGAGAGCCAACACCAAGATGAGTTGCTAGTGGGCCATTGCTATAAGTGCTGCTTGCTTGATCACCAAGTACTGTCTAAGAGCCTTCACATGAAATGTGAATCAGGACTGTCTGTCTAGAGGAAGAATGAAAGAAAAATTTATTCATCAGTTTCCTTCCCCCGTTGGTCACCCATGGGGTGTTTATAGGCTGGATAGTGTTCCCCCAAAATTCATATGTTGAACCCCTAACTCTCAGCACCTCTGAATGTGACCGTATTTGGAGATAGGTGATTAAGTTACAATGAGGCCCTTATGGTGGGCCCTAATCCAATCTGACTGGTGTCCTTATAAGAAGAGGCAATTTGGACAGACAGACAGAAACACCAGGGATGAGTATGTACAGAGGGAAGACCATGTGAGGACACAGCAAGAAGGCAACCAAGGAGAAAGATTTTGGGAGAAATCAAATCTGTCAAGAAATCAAACCTCGATCTTGGACTTCTAGCCTCCAGAATTGTAAGAAGATAAATTTTTGTTGTTTAAGCCACCCAGTCTATGGCGTTTTGTTATGGCAGCCCCAGGAAGCTAATACAGGTGTTAATTCCCTCACACTCTAGGTTGTACATGTGTGAGTGGAGAGTAGGTTCCCTACCTGCCCCCAGCTTGAGGTGTTGACAGAAAAGCCCCAAGTGGAAAACTAGAGACGGGGTCCTAGGGTAAACTCTGTCTAGCTGCCCTTGTGAGAGGCTGACCAGAGCCCTCACTGGCCAGGTGGTCACTTTGGTGTCTGGAATTAGATAGGTGAGACACAGAGTACCCAAGGAGGTGCACAGGAGGTATTAATACAATATGCAGAAACATGTTAAAGCTACAAGGTTTTTATGATAATAATCAAGGATAAAGCTCCTTATTGCTACTTCATGGATTTATGTAGGATTCATTAGGAATATATATAATTTATGAACTTATAATTACATGAATAAATTTTGTTTTAAAGCATGTTTATGCAGAGCTCTTCTAAGACCAAAGGGAAATAACCACGTTTCCTTCAGAAAGCAAGCAAAATTTAGAGTCTTTAAAAAAGAGTAAGCAAGCTATATACTTGAAAAGATAAAGCCTTAAATAAAATCTGTCATTGCTTTCATTGTTTTTATATGTATGCATGAAATCCATAACACAAAAATATAGCCTTCAAATTCCATGCACCATGGTCTATTGCAAAGAATCCTAAATTGGACACAGTAGAGAGATGAGTGATTTTCTTGGTCATATGAGGCGTGTATATGGTTATGAGTTTGGTTACATGAGACCACGAAAGCTTTCTGTTATATTTGTGGAGATGTCGGGAAATAGCTCCGTATTTCAGGGGTAGTTAAAGGGTTTGTGGATTGGTGAAGTGAGAAGGAGTGAGAGGAAATGTGGTTTCTGTGGGTGAAGAAATGGAGTCAGGAGTCCTGTGTGCCCTGACATGTATGTGTGTGTGTATTGGGGGTGGGGGGAAGGTGGCTAGGACACGCTCACGCAGAAACCAGTGATTGAAAACTAATCAGTTTTGAATTTTTCATGTCAACAAATCTGACACCTGACATGCTTCATGTATATATTCTGGTCTAAGAAGAAAAGAGGTTGAAATCCATCCTCAAAGATAGCATTGAGTAGGAAGTTAAACTGGTTTTCATCACAAATATTATCATATTCGTATCACAAATTTCCTAACAAATATTATCAAAATGTTGCTTGCTGAGGAGCCTGGTAGTGTTGGTAAGATGAAATGGGAACACTAAAATTGCAGGCTTTGCACAAGTCATCATTTAATAACTACCTTATTTACCTAATAACTACCCTTTTTACCTAATGGCTGAGAAGTAGAAAACAAGAGGAGACAGATGCGCTTGCTCACCCACTGTTTAGCTTTGTGTTCATCCCTGGCTGGATGCCATTTCCAGGTGTTTGGTGTTGAGCCAGATACTAAAATTAGACATTTGGTACAGTCCTTGTTGAGATACAGGGGTGGTGTAGGAAACCTTGTTTTCAATCCTTGGCCCTTGGCACTGCTATTACGGCCTCTCTTTCCACGGCTGTCAAATTCACCCACCAATTTAAAGGAAAATGAAATAAATAAGATTGAAATGTGATCATAAAAAAAACAACAAAAGACTGTTAGATCTCAGATGTTAAAGCAAGGTCACCCTCAAACTGCACTTGTTTACTTAAAAATTTTAAGTTCTTTTTTATTTCTTTGGAAAAACATGGAATTTGAGTGATGCTTTTATCTTCTTCAGGGTTTGGTTCAAATCTTATTCTAAAAGTTCTCATAGATATATAACATTGTAAAGGTAAAATCTGGAAAAGCAGAACCAGAGTTTCAGATATGAAAAGAAAATAAAAAAGGAGTATGCCTGTATATGAATATATCAGATTGTAGAATCTAATCTTCAGTTTTGCAGATCCAGAAACTCTACTTTGTTAGTACCCACAGAGGGTACTGCAGAGTGACGCTGCTAACCAAATCCACAATAGAATGCTATCTAGTATAAATTATAATGAGTCTTGATTAATTTATCACTTACATTGACAGGTTGGCTTTTTTTTTAGTGTCCACATATTATAGGATAAAATGATCTTAGCAAGTGCTCATCGTCTGGACAAGTATACCTCATTGCTTTGAGTATTTGTGCCATGTATTGGGGAAAAATTAAGAAAGGTGGAGATATTTATTGAATAAATGTGAAGAAAAGTAATAATAGTTAATAATAGAATAATAATAATAGTTCAATTATTATTATAATAATAGTTATTATTATAATAATAATAATAGTTCAAAAGTAAAGGGTCAGAGGATTTCTAATTATGGCTGACCAGTCCTTCAGTTTTGCTATTGAGAAGTGGAGAGTAAAGATCCCTAATCAATCAGATAAGTGAGGCTTTCCTGGCTGGCATCTCTCCACCATTATAGAAACCCCAGGGACAGACATGACATGGATTTTCTATGCTAACTATCAAAAAACTGTAAGGGCTCAGCAATAACCACTGGGTGACTAGGAAGGGTCAGAGAAGCATTTGACTTGTTGTAGCTTACTTTTCTTGTATCAGAGACTAAGTCTGGACACAGCCCTTTCACTCTCTCCCATCCCCAAAGTTAAGAAATGCCTAATGTCTGTGGTTGAGGGGAAGAAAAAAGGTAGAGGAGGAATTACATGTTTAATATTTTGATCTCCGCACTACAATTAATGGGGCTCTGCTTTAAGATCCCAAATATTAGCGGCGCTTATTTGCTCTCTCACATATTAGGAAGGGACGTTGAAACCAGGACAAGGGCTGAGAGATATAAATCCTTTTTGTGCCCCAGGCCTAAATTGGAACCAAAGTCAGGCCTAAATTGGAACCAAAGTACCCTCTTTTCCAGGCTTGAGATATCTGGAGAGCAGGAATTAGCAGTCATGAAGGTTTCCCCAAGAGCAAGAATTTAAAGCAAAGGGAGGTGGTTGTTTAAAGCAAAGGGAGGTGGGATGTTTTTCTTCAATTTCCAAACACATTTTCAGGTGAAGTATTTTGAAATTTTAAAGCGGTGGGTCCAAGTGCTAATCTGAAAGAAGAAAACAACCCACCTCACCCAGACGACAAACCAATAAGCACATTATTTTTCTGTGTTTCCAGACATTTTAGACAATCCAGTGTATGTTCATTGTACTTTTTCAGATTCAAAATTAAACCCATTGCTTGAAATTTAGAGGTATTACATCCAAAAATACTTTAAGCCTGTTTTTTTTTTAAAATGTAATGTACCATTTAAAAATAAGTTTACCTATGTTTCCCAACTTTTCAGATTTCTTGTGAATCCTTTAGACAAACACTCAGGGTCATACTGCTTGAAGCTTCAAACAGAACAGGGCCTAACGGTATTTACTGTCACTTAATACTGGCTACTGACTGATTTATTACTAAGGCTTTGTCTTTTTTATTTTTTCCATGCCACTTAATCAGATATTTTTAAAAAGGAATTTTGCAGTTCCATTCCCAGCATAAATAATGAATGCTTGCAAAGAATCCCAAATGTTCTGCCCTTGACTCTATATAGTTTGTGCCAGAGCAATTATTGCAACACCTAAAGCAGCAGGAACTATTCACTTGAGGTTTGAATTCTAGAAACAAATCCACCGTATCTCTCTTAGCAAAGCTGTTGTCAGCCTCTGTGGAGCTCATGTTTATAATAAATAAAAAATAATAATGCCATAAATGAAATTTATGCCTTGCAAAGTAAGAACATTGTCAGTGTTACTCAAAATATCTTCTGGGTGCAGAGAAGGCCTTATTATGACAGGAGAAATAATAAGAGTTGGGGAACAGATAGCGTGTGGAGTTGAGAACCTCTCCATGAGTATTTTAGCACCTCAGATGAATTCATGCTTGCAGCTTCTCTCAAGTGTGATTTAACTCTTAACCAGTGTCTGGCTCAGTCTGCAGGCCTCTAGGGCAAGCCCTGGAGCTTCACTGACTTGTGTAGGGCCGCCGAGTGGCTGAAAGTAATGGCGGCCCCTGTCTGGGAATCAGGGACAGTCTCCAGAAGCTGGTGAACTGCTTCTGTTTGAAATCTCTTTTCTGAATGTTCTTGGACCACTGATGCTTACCTCCTGAAACCTGAATCCAGGGTCTGACAAGTCCCAACATACCATAGCTCCCAATACCAACAAAGTCTGTACTCAGTCTAACCTATTGATTCCCTGAACTTGTTGCCTGAGGCAGAGAGAGAGCTAATTAAAAGAAAATGGAGCTTTGAAAATCTCTGAGAATCTCTCTGAGATGCTGCCACTAACCTTGGGAATTTGAATCACTGCCCAGCCCGGGAGCTAACAACAAATCTTTCTCCGTGCTGCTGAACTAGGAGTGAGAGGCCTTAAAATGGGAAAAGAAAAATCGTAAGCCTCCCTGCTCTCATCTTAATTTTCCCCTAAGATTTTGAGGGAAGTAAAAGACATTTGAGGGTCAAAAAAATGTAGTTGTGCCTGTCTATATGTGTGTGTATTGGGGATAATCATGGTATTTATTTCCAGGGTGTTTATAAATATCAGTTAATTTTTAAAAATTTTTCTCTGTGCAATAAGGGCAATTTCTTCCATTTTATGGGTAACAAAAATGAGACAAAGATAAGTAAGGTAATTTTTCTTAAGTAATCTGAGTCAGCCAGAAAGACAGTTGGATGAGATTACAACTCAGAGTTGCTGACACTCAAATACATGTGGAAACCACTAGACCACATCGTTATCTTTCTTTTTTGAATCGACTATAACAAAGCAGCACTTATATGCTTATAAAATCCTTGCCTGTTTTGTTCTGAGGTAGTTTCTAGGTAGATAGAACAAACAAATCACAAAATCATTGCTAAATACTAGCCATGGTGGCTCATCCCTTGCTTTTTAAACACACCATGACCATTGCAGAGTGGCAGAAAGATTCAGAGTAATTTTGAGACCCTAATATTTCATTTGTTGCACTTATGGCCATGTTCAGATTGTATCACTTCCAAAAAGCTGCAAAGGCATTTTGCCAGAATGGCTCCTTCTTCCCAGGCAAGGGCCAAAAAGATGAGAATAGACCACAAGACTATCATTAGATGAAAACAATAGACTGGGACTCATCGTCCAAAAATCCTAAACCTGCTTCCCACATCAGATAGTTTGCTAGGAACCCGTGGGTGTTCATCGTTCTACATCTTCAACAAAAGTACGGGTAAATAAAACTGGAAGATAGAAGTTTATTCCCGAATAACCAAATTAGGCCTTTTCTGATGACCAAGAATGATTCACATTCAAGATTCAAAACTCTCAACCTCAGCTACAGATCTTAGCAGCATAGGGTAAGCCAGGAGAAGTTGAAAAGCATGAATCGATCCAGGTTCAGACTTCTGTATTCTCACTTTCTCCAGAGCTGGAGAGGTGAGACGCATGTGCTGCCATTCCAGATACACCAGAAAACCACAATGAACTGGAGGAAATGGGGCTTTCACAGAAGATATACCAGTTATCTATGGCTATATACAGACCGCTCCAAAATGTAGTGGCTTTGTTTAAAAAAAACCTGATTTATTGTTTCTCATGATTCTGTGGGCTGGCCAGGCGCTCCTGCTGCTGCCTTGCCTTGGGTCACTCCGGTGGCTGCCTTCTGCTAGAGGCTCAGCTGGAATGTCCAAGATGCCAGTTGGTGCTGGCTCTCAGCTGGGTCACTTCAGGTCTTCATGTGACTTCTGTTTCTTCAGTAATCTCGACTGGCTTCCTTACCTGAAAGTCTCAGGGAAGTCTTCCAACAGGGCAAAGGAAGAAGTCGTAAGGCCTCCTGAGGTCTAGACACCTGAACTACTCATCTCTTCTGCCACATCCTCTCAAAGTAAGTCACAGGCCAGCCCGTAGTCAAAGCAGTAGAACAATAAACACCTGTAGATGGGAGAAGCAGCAAAGTCACATTACAAAGAGGCCTGCTTTCTGGGATAGGAAGAATTTGAGGCCATTAACCATCTACCACGTAAGATGTACAAGGGAAATGAGGAGATGAAGGAAAGAGTTCTGCATCCTTTGTTGTTTTCTGGGAAGGCAGAGATTGTGGAGAATGGAATCCCAATTTAGCCCAGTATAATAAACACATCAGATTACACATAAGTAGGGTGAGTTCTTGATTGGTTTTGGGGGGAGATAGAGCTAGTGTAAATACTGTCCTCATAGTGTAAATACTGCCCCCAAACTCCCAGGGTTCTTTGAATTTTTACTCAGATAATCAAAATTTCTAGCAGATACTACATTCTCTGTTTATAAACAAAACAAAAGAAACCGTGGATTGCCTTCTGAGGCAGGCCAGCCCTACCATATTTTCAATACCTGTTTCTCTGGAATATTCAATAATACAAGAGGTAACGGTCAGTTAGGACAATGAGCTGGCAGGAAGCTAACACACATGCCCCAGGTGGTGTGGCTCACCAGGACAAACATTCCTGGTACAAAGCCTGCAATTTGAGAACTGGTCTACTAGCGGCTCTAATTTAGGATTCTCAAAACAATCTATGAACTAAGACTTCCATTGCCTTTTATAGGGTATAGGAAATGAAAGATTTGAGAAAGAGTTGAGGATAAAAGACTTACTCAACTCAACATTATAAAGTAAAAGAGTAGAATTTAACTCAAGATTATAAATAAAGTTGAAGACTCTGAACAAATGTTCATGAAAATATTTTATTTTATATATTTAATAACTTAATATGGGGGACATTTCTGTCAACCATAACTAGTCTATCCTTTGTTTACTAGCCTCCAAAGAGTTTTCTTTTTTCTTTCACGAAAAAGGAAGAGAGAAAGTAGTTGAAAAGTCTACCTAGCAAAGAGAGTTTTAGAGTTTTCATGTGTAATTACTCTGGGAAGTTAAACCAGTTGGTTTACCTTTTAGAAGGCAAGTCCCTCATACTCCTAGCCTTTAATATACATGCAGATGACAAGAATGTTACAACAGAGAGACTGTAAAACCAGAAATAGACTATTATATGGATTTGGTCTGGGGAAAGCCACCTTATAAATAATACGACTTAAGAGTTCCAAATGGAAACTCCAAATAGTGTTTTCTAAGAAGCAAATTTTAATTAGTACACAACAGAAGAGAGGGGAGTACAGTGACAATTTAAAACATATATATGTGCAATTAACTTAGTAAAGTTGTCCTTTTAGGATTACAACTTGTCTTCATTCTTTTGGGAGAGAACAATTTTGTGCTAATGGAAGTTTTAGTTTTCTATGAAGTTTGCATTTAAAGAATAGTCAAGAAAAATGCAATAAAACCTACAAATTTTTCAGAAATTTATTGTTGAATTTCAGTTCCTACACTGTCATTAAAGAACTTTCATAATGATTCTTCTGCTTGAGTGATTCAATTCAATCTCTGTACCAATTTCTTTTTCTAAATCTTGGATTTATGCAACCTAGAATACTGCTAGAAAATATAAAAATGGTGGTGAAACAAGGACTACAATATAATATAATAGCTTTGTCAGGAGAAAAAGTAGAGTTCTGTTTCTACATAGAGTTCCTGTGTGTCCACAGTTAGATACATATCTGGGGAGGAGACTGGTGGTGGGCCGGGGGTGCTGGATAATATGGAGCATTGGAAAAAACCTGTGCTTGTTTCCAGACCAAACCTCAGAAGTGGGCCTTAGTAAATTGTTGTTTGACTTTTCTTTATGGGACATGCAGGTTCTTGCAAAGTATTAAGTGAGAATTTAGAACTTCCTTATACTTTGTCATATTTTTCAAACTTTCTTTTCTGCGGGATCCTCCTACCTATGCACATGGTAAACTGAGTATCAATATTATGACCCTCCAGTATGTGTTACCTAGACTGTGAAACCCAGAAAGGATCTCAGCTAAGGAATAATATTGGCAGACAGAAAGTTGGTGCTCATGTTCTGTTATGGTTCAAGCCAGCCTGTAGCAGTGTCCTCGTCAGATAAATAGTTATGGTTATTATCTAGTTCAAAGAGACACTAAAGAAATAGTTAAAGATAAATCTTCTCTTTTGCCAGCTTGGATCAATATTTAGTTTTCTACCATTGAAAGGGAGAAAAAAGTTTAAAAATTTAAGAGATTTGAGGTTTTTAGTAAAGACATTATATATAAATTGTCACTTGCTATCACAAGGTGGCTCTGGGGAAGTTTTGGAATCAGAATATCTTAAAATTAAAAAAATAATCTCTACTATTTTCCAGAATAGGTAGCCACTGCTTGGTTAGATGGTATAATTTCCAGTGGTGTAATATTTACCATTGCAAGACAGCTAATTACACTGTTGGATAGCCTAAATCATCAGAAAGTCATTTTCAGTTGAATCAAAGTATGCTTTCTAATACTCACACTTACTGGACCTGCTTTTACCTAGTGGATTTAATAAAAATATTAATTTTTATTATAGCAAACATCTCTGTAACACATATTGTTTCAAGTGTTTCACATATGTTACTTCATTTATCCCTCACAACAACCCTGGGAGTTAGGTACTTTTATCAACCCCACTTTACAGATGTGGAAACTGAGGCATTGAATGTTACAATGCCCAAGGTCATACAGCTATTAAGAGACGGAGTTGGTATTTGAACCCAGGCAGCTAGATCCCAAGCCACTTGCTCTTACTAAATACAGGTACACATCAAACTGTTAACAACTGCCAACAGCAGTATTTAGTAATTGATATAAGGAAATACACACATCAGCAGGTGTTGCAACCAACAAGCTTTTTTTCTTTGCTTTTCTTTGCTTTTTTTTTTTTTAACATTCCCAGCATCTGCAAAGTCAGAATGCAATTAGCTATAATACACTGCAAAGAGCAGCTCAGTTGTGATGCTTACTTTTTTCTTTAGCTGTCACTTGCACACTTGAGAAGAGATGTCCTGATTTCCTTAAGACTTCTCTTTTCAAGGCTGAACATCCCTAGTTATTTAATAATATTTCATATTCATATTCAGCTAGAAAATACTTTTGAGCACCTACTTTTTCCCCCAGGAACAGTGGTAGACATTGTATAAAAATAAAGCACTCAAAGATTAATTCATTGGGTAGCTTAAAGGTTTTGGGGGGAGAAATTAGTTTTAAATGATTATAGTACATGAAATAATTATGATGCATTTATGCTCAAGATTCTTTGGGAACAGAGAGAGACTTCTAAGTATTACTGGGGCATTAGAGAAAGATTTCCAGTGATGGTTATACTTTGGGACTTGAAGGATGGGTAGAAATAAGGTGGGTAGAAAGGATGGAGATACTGTAATAGCAGAAGGAACAAATGGTCAAATCTTGACAATATGACTGGGTATAATGTGGATAGGAAATTGCTAGCAGTTTAATTTCTTGGACTGAAGAGTGCATCTAGGGAAATAGCTGGAGGAGTGATTGGAGAGGACAATAAGACTTTCTGTCCTAAACTGTGATAGAGGGGAGCCTTTATAATAAGTTTAGTTTGTAAGTGACTTTATTCAACAAATATTTATTGAGTGCTTACTATGTACTGGCCTATGCTAGACATTTGGGATTTGTTGTGAACAAAGACATCATCCCTGTCTTCTTAGTACTTACAGTCAATAGGAAAATAAAGACTGACAATAACAACAAATCTGGTACTAGGATAAGGGACATATGGAAAGCTATGCGAGCATGTATTTCCGTAATCTAAAATGTCCTGGGATTAGAGTCATACTTCTTAAGGGAATAATCTTTATACTAAGACTAAAAAGGCAAACAAAACTTAGCTAGGAGAACCAAGAGGTGGAGGTTGATGGGGTGGGGAGAATGTACCAGAGAGGAAACAGAGCAGGGAGTATCTGAGGATCTGAAATAAAACTCATATTGTCTTCAGTTGGATTCCTCAGAAGTAGATCTTGAGGCAAGAATTTGAGTGAAAGTGGTTTATTTAGGACATGATCAGAGGAGAGTGGAGAAGAAAGATTGGGAAGGTAAGAAACTAAGTACAGAATGTATTAATGACCAGGTTTTCTCTTTGAACAGCTGGAGCTCAGTCCCTCTGTAGAACCCTGGAAGACTGTGGAGAGCATGCCTCATAACTGTGATACCTGAGAGGTAAGGAAGCCAAGTTATTTATCCATCAAATTCCATCTGTAAGTGATTTGAAGGCTGTTCTTAGGGATATTAACTCCCCAACATTTCCAGATTGGCCAGTAGGTTGAACAAGCTCCAGGGAAAGCTCTCATGCAGTTATGGGTGCTTGCAGTAGAATGTGCTCACTGTAGTGTCCCATACTGAGTCCTCTCTGTTCTGTCAGTGGATCTTCAAATTTGTTGGTCACAGCTTAAAAAGAGAAAGACTTGCAATGGAAGAGATTGTGGGATAAGCCATAGTCCCTGCTGCTGTAGTTGGTCAGAAGGCCAAATAGGAAATATATCATTTGTGTCCTCCACCAGTTATTCTAGATTCCCCTCATCTTGTTCAACACTTCTGCTGTTCTAAATTGCCTGTCTGGTGGTATTACCCAGAACTTTTTCCCTTCGTCCCTGAGCAGTCTGAGCTTTTGATTCTTCCTCCACATGAAGCTGATGACCAGGTATACTGTTCAATTTGCCTTCACCGCCGTCTTTCAGGGCCATCTCTGACTTGGGCTGTAATGCATCATCAGTAAATTTCTGGCTAACCTCAACATGTAGAGCTGACCTATCAGGCTATAAGGAATGTCTCATGAGACCATATGTGTGAATGGAGGAAAAGGGTAGGTCTGAGCCACTTTTTCATGTTAACTTGTACCATTTGGGCCTTTTAGGACCCAATTCCCATTTCTACTCTTCTATGGATTTGTACTATGTTTATGACATAAGGGGTCTGAAAATAACAATTATGATGGGCATTTTCAGTTGCATTATCAATTGATTTCCCATGGTCTTCCATTTAGCTTCTACTAGGGCCCATGCACTTTGTCTCTACTGGTAATATGCCAGAAACTGTTTTTTTTTACTCATTCTCTGTTGTATATCAGATGACCTTGCTCAAAAAAATCTTAGATTCCACACAACATTCTTATCTATCTGGAATATCTCTAGAAAAATGGAAACTTGTGTGTAAGATGACCGAGTAGAAGGTCTGCTTGTACTGTAGCCTTAATCTGCTGCAGAGCCCTCTCTTTCTCTTTCTCTGTCTCTAATCAAGTTTGGAAGCTGTGTCCATATTACCCTATAAATGTAGAGGAGCAGTAGTTCCAAATGTGGTATAATCTCTATCTAAAATATAAGGAGGCCTTTTAAGTGTTATGCTTCTTAGTAGTAGAAGAGGCAACGTGTGAGCCTGTCCATTAGCTTTGAGAAGATATCCAAGAATATTTGCAGACAATGAACTTCTAAAAACCTCACCAATATGGCAGGATCTTGAATCATTTTAAGGTTTATCTGTCACCCTCTGGTGCACGTGCATCTTACCAGTGGCACGTGTAATGTCACTTCCTACTCTTCAGATTCATCAATAAAATGTCAGTGTGATGCTTGTGAAAATGTCAGGATTATCAAAGCTCTTTTGGGCTACATTATGAGAGATCAAGGGCAGTAATTTAGGCTTTAAGCAAGACTGTAATATGTATTGTTGTCCACTCCAGGTGAAAGCAAACTGCTGTTGATCCTCCTTGTTTTATGGAGATTGAAAAGACCGCAGTTTGTAGATGAATAACCTCATGGGACAGTCACGGCCTGAAGGTAGTAGTGAGGAGCAAGGATGACAGTGACTTTATGTAGACCTTGTAGTAGGTTTTGGATAAGACCTGAGATGATTGGTGATATCTTCAGGTGAGAGTCAGATTTTGTCTAAGGTCAGGAGAACATTTGGTAAAGAATTTAGAATTTACAGAATATTTTAGTTGTGAGGGAAATTCAGAGATAAGAGTGTTAATTTAGGTAGAGAGAAAAGTGGCTGAGGTGAGAATCCATACTGTGGGTAGCAGCTGAGTGGGCCAGGAACTGGCAGAACTAAGGACTGGCAGGCAAAACATTCCTCCTAATCCAAGGAGAGCAGCTCAACAGAAGTTTCTATGATGGTAATAGCAGGAGGATTGATGGCCATCTCTGTATGGAGTGTTGTGCCTGGAAGTGTGGGCTGGAGCAGTGTGAGGGTTGAGGGGTGTACGAATATTGTGTATATGAGGAGAGGGTGTTCCCTTCCTGTCTCATGGTCAGATTTGCATTTTATAAAGATCATTCAGACAGTTGCAGGTGATGGATTCTGAGGACCAGCCTGGCTCCAGGAAGACAATGTAGAAGGCTACCGCAAAAACCCAAGTAAAAAGTGATGGGTCCTTGAGCTAAGGAAGCATAAGAGAGAATAGAGAGGAGTCTGCACACGTGAGAGCTATTTAGGTAAAAGAATCCATAGGTCTAGGTGATTGATTAGGTGTAAAAGATGAAGGAGAATGATGGCAAGGCAAAAAGTATAGGATGGCTTCCTAGTTCTGATTTGTTGACCAGGTAGAGGATGCTGTGAATCTCACTGTTAGTGAATGAAGCAAGAGGAACAGATTTTGGAAGGTGAAAGGATGGAAGAAAGGTTCTCTTTTGAAAATGTTTATTTTGAAATGTCTTTGGGATATCCCAACAACAGTGTCCAGTAGGCACTTGGCTCAAGCATTATAGATAGAGACCTGGGCTGAATTTAATGCATGTGTGAGTTGTTAGAAGATATGTATCTATTTAAACGATGGGTATGGGGAAGACACTGGGAAAGACTAAATAGATGAGAAGAGGAGTGGTTGAAGATGGAGGCCTTGGTCACATCATCATTTAGGATATAAATGAAGAAATCTATGAAGGCCAAAGAAGATAAGATCAAGAGGTGGAAGGAAGGTCAAGGAAGAATAATGTCACAGATGAAATGAAACACAATTTCAAGAAGGAAAAGGTTCTGGAGAATCTTAA
The DNA here is from genome assembly GCF_965194805.1 of Balaenoptera borealis. NCBI lineage: Eukaryota > Metazoa > Chordata > Mammalia > Artiodactyla > Balaenopteridae > Balaenoptera > Balaenoptera borealis. The sequence goes on from NC_138863.1 coordinate 23,913,549, forward strand.
ATGCTAAAAAAGAAAAATGAGAGACATGAAATACCACATTGGATTTGATGACATGAAGGCTAGTTGTGACTTGAGCCAGAGAAGTTTTGGGGAAGGACTACAGCACAATTAAAAATGCATGAATTGAAAAGTTATTTGAGGACCACAGCATGCTCAGAAATCAATTCCAGGTGGATTAAGAGCTTAAATGTGAAATATTTGAAACTTTAAAAAAATTATGTAGGAGAGTATTTCATGCCTTCTGGGTAAGGGCAGACTTCTTAAACAAGAAATAAAACATGCTAACATAGGAGAAAAGACTGATAAATTTAACTACATTGGATTGAAGAGTTTCTGTTCATCAAAAGGTACATAAATAAAAAGACAAGTGGTAAACTGGAGACACAATTTGCAACACATTTAACTAACACAGGATTAGTTTCCTGTACTTATATATCTTTATAAATATATATATAATCTTTATAAATCAATAAGAAATAGAAGCAACCTAATAGAAAAATAGACAAATGACATGAACATACATGAAAATGAGGAATGAAAAAAATGAATCAATCTCTTTAATAATCAGGAAAATGCAAGTTAAGAATATAATCAGATATAATTTTTTACCCATTAGATTGACAAAAAATCAAAAAATCTGACTACATCAAGTATTGGGAAGGATAGAGAACTGTGTAAAAATTTATATGCTGCTGGTGGGATAATAAATTGGTATAATAATCTCAAAACACAGTGTGATATTTCCTTGAAAAGTTGGGCATTTGCATTCCCTAAAACCAAATAATTGTAGTCCTAGATGTATATTTTAGTTTGTAATACCTCTAAACTGGTTATCTCCTTTTGTATTATCAAATATTATAAATTTTTCAATGAATAGGCCATAGTCAATCAATGTAGACTATTCCTTTTGGATGCTTGGCTATGAAGGGAAAGCGAGAGATAACTTGTGGTTTCTACATGATTCACTGGTCTTTTCTGGACATATTCCTCCTCACACATGGCCTCCAGAAGTGGTACATGACCCTCTTGCCCCTGGTTTGTTCTGGCTCTTATACAGTGTCCACTGTCAGTGCTGTCAATGATTTCCTTAGCTTTCTGAGCAGCCCCTTCCCATTTTGTCTCACACGGAGCTTGCTGTTAAGTTTTGGACAAGTCTGAGAATCTAGCCGGCATTAAAGCGTAGTTTCTATGGGGAAGAGGGATTCTGGACTTTTCTACTAACTGAAAATTGCAATAATAGATTGTGAGTAGTGGTGCCCAATTTACTAATTTCTAGAGCTTTCTCACATTCCTGGAAAATAGCTCATTTATTCAAGGCCTTTGGAATGAGAAAAATAATAATAGACAAGGATGATTCTATTGTTTATAGAATTTTTATATGCAGTGTTCCAAGTGTTCCTCAAATGTCACAGCTGTCTGGAAGAGATGCCTCAAAAAGTATTGCCAATATTATTTTTTATTTTTAGTAAATATTCAGTAGAGGCTGAATCAATGCCCCATTAAAAACACTTTCAGAATTGAGTCTGAGTCATCTTGGTTTTTCTTCTCTAATCCATTTGTTTTCTAGACAGTGATGGAGTGGTTTCTTGATTGAGTGATTTCCAACCTTGACTCAAACTGACTATCACATGTTAAGCTTGTAGCTTGATTCTATCAGCTAAAGTGAGCAAAGTGAGAGCAGCTCTATAGGTGGAAAATCTTCAAAGATCATCATCCTCAAAAGACTCTGGTTGAACCTACAGCCATCTGTGGTACTGTGCTGTGTTAGTTCTGTGCAGTTTCAGAAAGGCTGCTGAGGCTTCAGAATAAGTAATGAGTAAACATCCCAAGGATAAAAATTTAAAGAACATGTTACAGAATGCAGAGTCTGAAGTTTCCACCATTTGTGTTTACTGAAATTTTTATTATTTCCCTTACATGTACACTGCACGTTTCAATGTATGAAAGTCTTCTGCATATACTTTGATTCTCAGAATCATCTTATGAGATAAACAAAGGGTTAAATCATCACCCCCATTTTAAAGATAAAGAAGCTGAGATTTAGAGATGGTAAATGACTTGCACAAAGCTACGGACCTAATAAATAATGGAGAAGGAGCTTGAACCCAGCTTCTTATTTTGATTCCAAGTTCAGTGTTCTTTCAACTATACAACACTACAAAGTTGTCAGCCAGATATGGTAAAATGCAGTGAAGATCATCATGTTCTTAAATTTTAACTAGATGTGTTCTTCTTCTATACTCCATGTAGCTATGTTGCAATGTTTAGTTAACTGGTCGTTAATTCTAAATGATTGTTATCATAATGGTGATATAAATTCATTCTATTTAGCTTTTTAAAAATAACTCATAAAAAGGTCATTTATATATTTTACCCTGAGCTAGTCTTTGGATTAGGTTAATATTACTTCTCAACTGCAGGGATATCACAAAATTTCATCTCTGCAGTCTCTTATAGTTTAAACTTCTATGATGTGATTTTGAAAAATTGACTGTATATTTTACAGTAGCAGTATTAATACGAATAAAGACACACTTGTTACATGACTAAATCGGTGTTGGTATTTGCTAAATGTTATGCAGGCATCATCTAATCTAATACAACAACCCTTTGGGGGTAGGTACTGTTATTGTCTTTTACAGATAATAATACAGAATCTAGGACCCAAGTAATGTCTTAGTTTACCCAGCTAATAAATATGCTAAGGTGTGAACAGTCAGTTTTATTTCTCTGCGTTCATAGCCCCATGCTCTATTGCAGAACTTTGATATTCATAAGAGAAAAGTTTGAACCTAGGAAACTGGTATCAGGGAAGTTGAGAAGCAACACTTAAATGATACATACTAGAATTTTGTGTCAGGACTTCCAACTTCCTGGGGAAATGCAGGCTTTTGGGTCAGACCCATCTTTACATGGGGAGCAAGTATGAACCTCACAGGGTTGTTATAAAAATTAAATCAAATAATGCATATGAAATATCTGATATGTAGTATGACCTCAGTAAAATCAGTTTTTTCTTGACCTTTACTTCCACAATAAGCAACTTAGAATACTTTTTGTTTAAAGAGACAGAAACTCCAATAAAATGAATCCAAGAAAGGAAATTATCTCATGAAACAAGAAGACTGAAGGTAGGCAATTCTGGGTGTAGCGAATTCAGAGCCTCAACGATATTACTCAGCCATAAAAAGAAACAAAATTGAGTTATTTGTAGTGATATGGATGGACCTAGAGTCTGTCATACAGAGTGAAGTAACTCGGAAAGAGGAAAACAAATACCATATGCTAACACATATATGTGGAATCTAAAAAAAAAAAAAAAAAAAAAGTCATGAAGAACCTAGGGGCAGGACAGGATTAAAGACGCAGACATAGGGAATGGACTTGAGGACACGGGGAGGGGGAAGGGTAAGCTGGGACGAAGTGAGAGAGTGGCATGAACATATATACACTACCAAATATAAAATAGATAGCTAGTGGGAAGCAGCCGCATAGCACAGGGAGATCAGCTCGGTTCTTTGTGACCACCTGGAGGGGTGGGATAGGGAGGGTGGGAGAGAGACGCAAGAGGGAGGATATATGGGGATATATGTATATGTATAGCTGATTCACTTTGGTATAAAGCAGAAACTAACACACCATTGTAATGCAATTATACTCCAATCAAGATGTTAAAAACAGACAAACAAAAAAACAATATTCCAGTGACCCAGATTTTTTCCCTCTTTTTGCTCAGCAGTCCTGTCTTGCTTTTTCATCATCCCTGGATGTGTCCTCATACCAGGTATTCTGTGTAGACACAGCTACGTAAAGTAGAGAAAGTTGAAATCTCTTCCGGGGCTTCTCCTTTCCTAGAAGACCAGCCGCAGATGAGAATTTTGACATATCCCCTTTGAAAACAACATAACTAACCGTGCTAAGTAAAATTCCTCTTCGTGGGATGGCAAGGGGCTCCGTTTCCCTTAACACATATGTTATCATATCCCTTAACAATCACGTGAGTAGAATTGGGGCTATATTAACCAAGAAGAAGGGGATGGGGAAATGGCTATGAGATTAGGCAGTTAAAAGCATATATACCACACCTGAGAAGGAAGGGGAGCATGAAGTGAAAATCTCATTTCTAGAGAGAACAAGGATTCTTGGATATTAATCAAGGTGGGAACTTCAAATAGGAGAATAATTTGTATGAATAATTTGTATTGAATAATTAGGGCACAAGTTAAGGACTTGATCACAAGGGATAAAGTCAGAGCCCAGGAACTAGTGCCTGTAACAGAAAGTAGCAGAAATCAGCAAGGCTGACTTGGACAAAGAGTTAGTCCCAGAATCTAGGTGATAGTTGAACACATAGGTAGGATTCAGAATGGACCTAGCACTCTTCTCTCTCAACTATGTCTTTAATCTGTTTTCTTCTACTGGCTCCTTTTGTTTAGGCAATGAATATACTTCTTTCTCCAACTCTTAAGAAAAGTCTTCCTTGACCTTGTTTCCCTAGAATTCTTCTCTTTGGCTGTCCCCTGTCATTTTCGTGACAGCCCTCACTCCCATTTCCATCTGAAGTGCAGATCCTCTCTATTCATACATCCATACAACATACCTTATCCGCCTTTTTCAACTCTGCTGAAGCTACTTTATGACGAATATTAACATTGTCCTAATTTTCATTGCCGATGGTCATTTTCAGGCCTTTTTATATTCAGTTTCTTTATTGAGCAAGTTCATTCTGCCATATTTAATATAATCTTCTTGGGAAAAAAAATCTGTAACCCTTCTGCTTTCATGACAGAGTTCTTTATGGCTGTCTCTGAGCTTCTCTGACCATTCTTTTCTCTGTGCCTTTCTGGCTTTCTGGGCTCCTCTTCCTTAGCTCACCCCATACTATTTAGTGTTTCTGGGGTTTCTAATCCTAAAGCCACTTAAATTTTTTTAAATTTGTATACAATTTTTAAAGGCTACCTTCCATTTATAGTTATTACAAAATATTAGCTATATTCCCTGTGTTGTACAACACATCCTTGAGCCTATCGTGTACCCAATAGTTTGTACCTCCCTCTCCCCCACTCCTATCTTGCCCCTCCCTCCCTTCCCCATTGGTAACCACTAGTTTGTTCTCTATATCTGTGAGTCTCCTTCTTTTTTGTTATATTCACTAGTTTGTTGTAATTTTGATCCCACACATAAGTTATATAATACAGTATTTGTCTTTCTCTGTCTGCCTTATTTCGCTTAACATAATGCCTTCCAAGTCCATCCATGTCGCTGCAAATGGCAAAATTTCATTCTTTTTTTTATGACTGAGTAGTATTCCATTGTATGTATAAACCATATCTTCTTTATCCATTCATCTGTTGATGGACATTTAGTTTGCTTCCATATCTTGGCAACTAAATGCACTTTAAAAAAAATATTTTCTACTTAATATTGATAGAGAAAACAAACTATTAGTTTGTGTTTGTAATTTGTTTAGGGTTTACAATGTAATGATTTAACATATGTTTAGACTGTGAAATGATTACCATAAGCAAGTTAATTAAGACATCCATGACTTCACATAGTTACCTTTTTTGGTATGTGTGTGGTGAGAACACTTATGATTTACTCTCTTTAGTAAATTTCAAGTACACCATACAGTGTTATTCACTATAGTTGCCATGCTATATGTTAGATTCCCAGAATTTATTCATCTTCTAATTGAAACTTTGTACCCTTTGACCAACATCTCCGCATTTCCCCCATCCCTGAACCCTTGGCAACCATCATTCTAATCTTTGGTTCCATGGGTTGGACTTTTTTTAGATTCCATATATATATATGTATATATATTTCTCATGTATATGTAAGTGAGATCATACACTGTGTGTCTTTCTATGTCTGGCAGATAATTGAAATAACACTTAGCATGATGTCCTCCACACTCACCCATGTTGTTCCAAATGTTGTTCCGTTTTTCCTTCATTTTTATGACTGAATAATATTCCACTCTATGTATGTCACATTTTCTTTATCAGTTAATCTGTGGACAGACACTTAGGTTGTTTCCATATCCTGGCTTTTGTGAATTATACTGCAGTAAACATGGGAGTGCAGATTTCTCTCTGAGAAACTGATTTCATTTCCTTTGGATAGATAACCAGATGCTGGATTGCTGGATCATATACTAGTTCTATTTTTAATATTTTGAAGAACCTCCATACTGTTTTCCGTGATGTTCATGCCAATTTATATTCTCACCATCAGTGTACAAGGGTTCCCTTTTTTCCACACCCTTGAGAATGCTTGATATCTCCTATCTTTTTGATAATAGCCATTCTAACAGGTGTGAAGTGATATCTCATTGTGGTTTTGATTTGCATTTCCATGATATTAGTGATGCTGAGCAACTTTTCATATGACTTTTGGCCATTTGTGTGCCTTACTTGAATGTATTTGTGATTTTAGATCTTCATGATATTCTTTACCTGTTTTTGAATATTGTCTAGTGGACAGAAGTTAAAAGAAACAAGATAAGGAGGGAGCACTGCATTGTTAAAGGAAGAGAAGCCAGCCGTACCCCCTTTTTTGTGCCAAGGTAAAAATGGCTGTCCTGTCCTCATATGTCAGTCTAGTTTCTATCATTTTATGTTGACTGCTGGCTTAAATCAGTGTAGACTCATCAAACTGTTGTGATAGCATGGTGATTTAGCATGCAGGAGTAGTATGCCAGAAGGCTTCTCTTTATTTAAAAGAAATGAAATAAGCAATGACTGTTGGCTATCAAATTGATATATCCTGGTACCAAACCAAACCAAGCCCTGGAGCCTTTTGAGGATTTCAAGTCTGTGGAAATTGTCTTAATTATAATGTGCTTCTTTATACACATTTTTCAGAGGAGCTCATGTAGCCTTACCCACAACTTCACAATTAGCCCTTTTATGCTTATGTAGTACACAAAGAGTTGACATTAGGGTAGAGTGAGGAAATAAGGTAATCTAACATACTCAGCAGCAGCAGTGCTGGCCAAAATGGGGGAAAAAAATCTGCATTCTTCACTATAACTGTGGTACAGAGCTGGAGTCAATGATTTCTTTTCCCTTAACCTCCTTACCTACTCATTCCTGATCCCACCAATAGGTTATAAAATATGCATAGAATTTGGAGATGATAGCATTTAACATTTTGTTGTGTGAGAAATTATTTAGAAAAATTTAGCTAGACAAATTTCTTTATTATAGAGTAAATAATTGCTATTCAGTTCACATTGAATTATGGAAAAATTTTGAATGAGCAGACACTGTATGCAAAGATGCTCACATACTTTAGGGAAAGAAACCAGCACTAAGGCAAATATATTGTATATTTGGGTACAATATGTTTAGGAAACTTAATTATGAGTGTTAAATAAAAGTCTGTAGCTCTCTGTTAAAATTATTGAACAAAAGTAACTTTATAGTGCTGATTCACTCTGCGAAGCAACCAAGGTTTCTTAAACCAAGAAGGGAGGTTTCTTTTTTTTTTTTTTTTTTTTTAATAAGATATGTGAGGTACATCCTTAACTTTTTTTTTTTTAATTTATTTATTCATTTTTATTTATGGCTGTGTTGGGTCTTCGTTTCTCTGCGAGGGCTTTCTCTAGTTGTGGCAAGCGGGGGCCACTCTTCATCGCGGTGCACGGGCCTCTCACCATCGCAGCCTCTCTTGTTGGGGAGCACAGGCTCCAGACGCGCAGGCTCAGCAATTGCAGCTCACGGGCCCAGTTGCTCCGCGGCATGTGGGATCTTCCCAGACCAGGGCTCGAACCCGTGTCCCCTGCATTGGCAGGCAGACTCCCAACCACTGCGCCATCAGGGAATCCCCCAGGGAGGTTTCTTATAACCAGAATAGGAGGTACCCGGTCCTTGCCCTAGGATCATTCACATCTTCTGTTTATTCCTGTTTGAGCTGCTTGTTTATACCATACTAAAATGATTTTTGGGTTTCTTGATCCAGAATCTATCCAGTAGCCCATCCTGCCCATCACTATTTTAATCTGGATCTCTGACCCCCTTAGCTTGTTTCATCATGACTAACTTGCCTCTGTGTTCATAGTCAACCTCCAGTTGGTTGGCTCAAACTCTGTGTCATATATATCTCTTTTGGTTGGATCTAGATCTTAGATGCCAGCCCAGATTCTTCCTGAATTAATTCATGATACCCATGGCCCCTGTCTATATGAACTTCTCAAGACATGATCTGTATGCCATACTTGCCCTCACATCGTTCTGGGCTGGTCCTCATGTTCTAGCCTAGCTTTTCTTATTTCCCTGGTGACTCAGCAGTGAAGTAACAGGAGAGTTAAAGATGGGATTGGTTTGGGGAATGGAGTATTAGAAAGAGAGTAGGGCCAGAGTTATCCTGGAGTCTAGAAGAAGGGAGTTATAACTGGCCAAGAGATGGGTGAACAAAACTGGGTATATTGGAGGTCAAGACAGTGTCCAAAAATGAGAGTAATGTTAGGGTAAGTTATCCAAGGAATTATACAGGAATCCAAATCTAAAAACAGGTCTGATACTTGGCTAACAGTTCATAGGAAAAAGTCAAGCAGGTATGATGTTTAATAATCTTTCAGAGTTATAATCTGTCGGAGTTTTTCTCTCACTATCTTTTTTCAAACCTTTGTCAGAGTATAGGTCCCAGTTTAGGATCGTGAATCCATTGGTGATTGTAGTTATGGGAGAACATGAGCTTAGAGAAGGAAGCTGGGTTCAGGGAAAATTGGATGCAAAGCAAAGCAAAACAAAACAAAAATAGTTCCTGAAATATGAAGGTAGGGGAAGATCACAAGCAATTTTGATTTTGCTCTAGTGAGCTATGGATCTAATGTTTCTTATGTGCCTTCTAAATATCGAAAGACTTGGTACTAGAGTTTGGAGGGTGGGGGAGTTGACTGTAGGATTAGACACAGAGAGGTGGGTGGATATTTCCTGTGAGTGGGAGCTTTTTCTAAGGTTGCCATTCTGAATCCCTGATTTCTCACTTCCACCCCATTCCTTTTTCTCCTGGGTAGATTGTTTTAATCATTGAAATTCCATTATGGGAAATGATTCTAACTGCTGTTGCATATTCCACTCAGGTTAAATTCAAGTGCCTCTCTGCTAGGTATGCCTCTACCTCACTGCCACCTCTTAAAAAAAAAAAAAAAAAGGATTTCAGAACTTGAATGAGTGACATTATTATAGGAATATATTTGACTCTGCTCTAATCTACAAAGGAAAAGGAATTCATTTATTCTTAAACTTTGGTTCTTTAATGGTTATTAGAAACAAATTACATGGGGCAATATCTCAGAATGGTCATAATATATACTTTAGCATGTATATAACAAGTTGAAGCTGATTCGTCTAAGTATATCCTGATTAGCATGGTGATATATCCATAGTTAACAAAATCCAATCCCCCAAATTCTTGAAATGTAATGTGGGTCTCTCCTAAATAGTTTTTTGAGAATGTTAAAGATGGGATTACACAGCACACCATCTCCTCTTTCCCAAAATTCCTCTTCTCCAGCAACATAAATGGCTTAATCTCTCCTCTTTTCCTGCAAAGCCTTCAGCACCTATGAACTCTATTCTTAGTTCTTAGTCACTTTGCCATCCCAGCCCTCAGAGCTTTTTTTTGTTGTTTATTGGGCAGCTGCATCTTACTTTATAGGTAGAATAAGTTTGCCTCTCAGCCCTGTGCAGTTCTTTTCCCCACTGCTTCCCCTAATCAGCACAAAGAGTTTAAGTACCTGAGTAGTAAGAACGAAAGAATTCTCTGAAAGTTTGTTTTTTTCTTTATGCCTGACATGTAAGAATTCAGTTCCTAAGAATTCAGAGTCTAAGCATCTAAAGCAGAGGTTGGCACATGGTGGATGCTCAGTAGACGTTCATCATATCTGAATAAAATATTTGAATATTTCACTTTGATAAGGAGCTAGGACAAATTCTGTAACTTCTTTGATCTTCAGGGTGAAGTGATTATTCTTCTTTCACATGTAAGTGTGACTGGCTCAGTGCTCATATTCCAGAGCCTGGCAGAGCTGAGTTCAAATTCTGGCTTAATGTTGCTTAATATCTCTAATTTTCAGTTTTTTCACTTGAAAAACAGGATAATAACTGTAGATGCGTTGTGGTCTTAACTAGATCATGAATGTAATATGTAACATTTTTACCATGCTATTTGGTAAGTGCTCAATAAATATTAGTTTATTATTAAAATGACTTTAATAAATATATAAATATAATATTGAGCATATGATTATTATATAATATTTTATTATTAATAAATAGTAACATGCTCTATAGAGGCAATTCTATTTATCTAGAGACTGTCTTAGGTGAGGTAACTTTAAAAGCCCTTGTATTGATTCATTATTATCAGAAACTTTAGTGAGACATATTCTAAACAAGTTGCCTTATTTTTTGAGCAGATTCCTCTGAGCCCAAACCTAATCCATTTCCCCATGCTGGCTGTTGATTTTCTCTCTGTAGCCCCTTTTCTTATCTGTGCACTCCTATTTTAACTCTTGTAGCTCAGGCCTTCATTGGGGTTGACATATATGTCCTCCTTTTGTCTCTTTCCTTCTCATCTGCCCCCCCTCCCAATTTATTGTCTACAACGTTGTCAGAGTAATCTTTTAAGAGCCCAATTCTGATCGTGTTACTCTCCTACCTAAAAACCGTCACCTTCTTGACTTGCCAAGAGCAGCTCTCAGCACTCCTGCCAAATTGCATTTTCAGCATGATTGTTCTTCTGCACTACATTATGCCCTAACCAAATGGGGTTAACTGCTGTCCTGAGCACACAGACTCCCTGCCTCATCTCATATGGTTCTGTATACATGGAATACCAGGACTTTTGGTTCAAAAATTAACCCAGTCCTTTGTCTTTCATCCCAAAGACATCTAAACCATGACTAAAAGATAAGAACACTTTTTTTTTTTGCAGACTCCATAGAAATAAATATACCTCAGTAAATTAGTAAAATGTCGAGCAACCTGCATATTTACAACTTGCATGTTCAAATATTAGAATAGCTAATTAATTTTACATTTTGTGTGTTTATATATATATATATATATATATATATATATATATATGTATAGTTTTTTTAACTGACACCCTAGTTAAAGGACAGAGTTGATGTAACCCTCAAAGTACTGCATTATTTTCCTTAACCACAGGACCTGGCCCTGTATGTCATATATACCAAGAAGTTGTGACTATTCATTTAATTTTATAATTCTAATGACATTCAAAGATGCCTTTGCACATTGTTTTTCATTCTTTGTGACTATGTTTTTCCCCACTGTATTTCCAGTGTAATCACAGAGCCTATTAGCCTCTCAATAAATATTTGTTGAGTAAATGAATAAATAAATATGTGAATAAAGGAAAAGTACCTCAAAATAATGAACTTTTTGAATAGAACTATATAAATTATCTGATAACAAAAGAAAAATTAAGAAAACTTTAAAAATAAAGGTGCTGAGGGAGGGACTATTAATTTGGCACACACAGTCACTGCTTATTCTTTATCTTTGCCAAAGGGAATAAAATACTTAGTAAGAAACCAATGACCCTTTTTTTAACCCATGCAAATTAATATTGCCTACAAACTTAGTGTAAGAGTAAATTATACAGGAACTTAAGAATATTGGGCAATGAGTCTAAAAAACAAGTTAAGTTGTTTGATCTGATAACCATATGAAAAGATGGTAACAGGATCCCATACAAGGAATAGATCACAGTCCAATTATCTTCTTTCAAACCTAAATACATCTTCTCAGTGTTAACTGCCTATTGATTTCAAAGGGTGATATGGAGTTACAAAATACATGTGATGAGTTGGAATGAATTAGACCCCAGCTATATATCACTCATTCTCTATGGGAGAGAAATTCATAGAAGTGCCTTGAAATGCATGTTTTACGAAAAGATGGCAACATTTTTTTCTCTGTTAAATAGGCTTAGGAGACTCTTATGAAATTTAAATTCTACCACCCCAAGAACAACATTAATCTTCATTAACCTCCCCCCTTTTGGGGGGGGATATGCATTTATTATTTAGTATGTTTTCAGAGTTTGGCATCCAAACCTTGCTGAAGCTTGCATCATTTAAGTTCTTAATTTAGTGATTATTAACTTGATCGTTAGAAGAGGGAAGTAGAGAATGGGTATTAATGATAAAAGAAAATGGAGAAAATAATGTTTGAAGTGTCAGAAGATCAGTCTGAAGAGTAGATATTAAAGGCCTCTGAAACAGAGCTGTTGTGTGACTAGGATTCAAGTGAGTAGGCACTTATTAGCTGTGTGACTCTACGTAAGACACTTAACAATTCTTTGCCTCAATTTCTACACCTATGAGCTAGGAATGGTATAATGAGACCCAGCCAGGGGTATATTGAGAATTCCACAAGATAAAATCACAATGTCTGGTACTTTTTACTAATGACCGAGACAGAGAGATATTTATTAGTGGGCCGCATTTGATATCACAAAAGTATTTTTTATCCCTATTTTATTTTATTTTTTAACTGGGGTAAAATTGATATATGTCATCAGTGTCAGGTGTACAACATATTTGCATATATTTCAAAATGATCACCACAGAAGTTTTATCTTGATATGTTTAATTACCTTTAGTAATGTACTATGATCCTCAATTTTAAAAATACTTCAATAGTTTTAATATTTAGTCTTTTTTTGTTTATTTTTTAAAATTTCTGTTTACTAGACAACTATTTTCTCAGGTGCCACAGTGTGCCAGACAGTATAGTCAAAGTTGAATTAAGATGTAGGCTTTACCTACTTAAGGAACAGACAGAGTACTGGTGGCACTAGAACATGGAAATTCACAATTATTGTACAATATGAAACTAGAATGAACAAAAGGTGGTGGAAACACAGATGTTCAGCTACTGACCTCCTTTCCCAGCATTTATTCAACAAATATATGTACCAAGTGACTGCTGTGTGCTAGGGACCTTTCTAGGCTCTGGGGATAGACGAGTGAATGAAATAAATTTCTGGACTCACTGAACTAATATTCCCGTGGGGTGAGAGATGGTAAATACATAACCAAATAAATAATATAAACTGAGGTCCAGGTAAGTGCTGTGAAGAAAAACAAAGCAGCATTAAAAGACAGGATGATTGGAATTGCTGTTTTAGGAAGGGTGGTCAGCTAAGGCCTTTGTAAGGAGATAACGTTTGAACCAGGAGCTGGGGAAGTGGAGTGAGGAAGTAAGCCTTGCAAAAGTCTGAGGGGAAGAGACCTACCAACAGTTAATGGTGGGTAAAAATGCCCCAGGCTCTTGAAAGAAAAAAAAAAAAAAGGGAATGATGCCAATATGGTCTCAGTCGAGTGATTAGACATAAGATGGTTTGAAATAAATTGGGAGAGGTAGATGGATTTGCAGGAGAACTCATAGTGGGAGAGCTACATAACTCAATTTTTATTTCAGCCAACATGTGAAGAACAGTCTCTACAGGGAGTCAAACAGAAATCAAAGGCAGGAAGACTTCTGGTTCTTCTTTCCTCTGACTTTGAATTTGCTTTGAACACCTGAGACTTCCATGCTGTGAGACTTTGGGAGATGGTGGTTAGCTAGCCCTTAAGTCTATTTCCTGGCCACCTCCCTGACCACGTAGCTTTTCCATGCCCTCTCCTTGGGCCTTTTGCACCTCAGGTGTAATCCATTTGTGTTTTCTTATTTCTTTAGTGTAACAGACACTTCCATAGACTTTAAGTCAGAACCTTCCTATATCTCTGCCTCATCTTCAAGACTATTTTAATTATTGTCTAAGACTTTTGACTCTCTTGCAGCTGTTGTCATTTAACTGTGTCAAATGATGAGACATGTAACATTAAAGGTATAACATACATCTAAACTGTTAGACGCAGAACTTACTGTCCTTCGGTGTAAAAGTTTAATTTGCTGGAAGTATTGAACAGCAAAGTAGATCACTTTAAAATATGGTCAATATTGTGGAATATTTTTATATATTCTACAGTGTTTTTCTTCTCTTAGTTTGTTATGTTTATTTTATTCAACAAATATTCTTGAACACGCAAGGGACTGTGCTGGTTGCTGGACCTGCATGTTATGTGGTGTTATCATTGTGGTCAGAGGATAGTCATTTTAAGGAAAAGACTTGGGATAATACATGAATGTTTCCTGAGGTTTTGGTTAACTAATTTTTTTTTACCAAGTTATATACATGTAATGCATGCATATATGTGTGTGTGTGTATATATATATACACATATATATGTGTGTGTGCTATGTATGTATGTGTGTGTGTGTGTGTGTGTATATATATATATATAGGTGTATATATCATGTAATAAAATAGTTACTGTTTATTTAGCTATCTCTTTGTGCCAAGCATTTCCCTGACATGTGATTTAAGCCCCTCAGTAACCATGCAAAATGTAGGTATAATTCATATTTTAAAGATTCATATATTAAAGATTAGGAATTTTAATCTTTAAAAGTTCATATTTTAAAGATGAGGCAAGTGGATCTAACTTGCCCAAGATCAGGAGATGAAAAAGTTGAAGAACCAGAATTCAAGTCCAAGTCAGTTTGACTCTAAAGCCCACACCAACTCCCCCAAAGCGTGCTAGTATTAGCAAAATGCACACTGGATTTGGAGCAAATAAATTTACTTCTAAGAAAAGTAAAACCAGGCTTATAAGTCTTTGCCATCAAATCACATTTCTGTTAAGTCGTTTAACATTTCCCCAGAGATTCCAAGTAAAGAGAGGGTATTTCATTTTAAATGAACATGTATGGAGATTTATATCATCGACTTCAGTTTCTTTTGTATTGTGCAGTACTAATCTGCATTTTCTTTGTTAGTCTGTTACCTCCCTATAAATAAAAGACTGCAAAAAGCTGTTATACCACATTCAAGAAAATACTCAATCCTCCGACTTTTACAAGCTTTTGTAAAAGTGTAGTGATCTTGGTGGAAAACATCCTGGCTGGTAATATAGTGAACAGATGAGCTCACCGCTGGTATGCAAAGCTGCCGAATTAGCTGGTTAAACAGGCTGCTGAGATAATTACATTGTCTGTTTTGTGACACATTACACCGGTGCACTTGGGATTAACCTGTTCTCTTGTGTCTACTTCTGATCAGTTTTTTAGACAGCCTTTTATCTGATGAAGGAGCACAGACATCAAAAGAGAAGGGGGCGTGGGTGAAAAGAAAGGGCTCACATAAAGCTGAAGAGTTAAATTTTCTATTCAAATTTCTGAGCATATATCCCTTATTTCCATAATTTTAGTTGCTCTGTAGAGACCTCTGCTGGAAATGATAGGTATAGATTTTCTTGTCCAATTTATTGTGTTTTACTGTGGCTAATATATTGTAAACTCAGTAACTAATTAAAGAATGAAATATCAAAGTCATGTCATACATATGCCACATTAGTTATAAAGCCTTACTCAAGACAGAACAATTTGCATTTTAAAAGTTTTGAAAGGCACCGTCATGCTAGAAGTACACTGTGATAGTCAATCAGCACACATTTCTCCATTTATTAAGAGCCTACTATGGGCTTAGCAAGTATAATTTTCAGTTTGTTTGTGTATTATTTCCATATTGTTTTAATGCTGTTGAAGCCCAAGTGGAATTATTTATTTTAAAATTAAATGTGGCACATTATAAAAACAACAACAACAAAAACTATCCCTAAAGATAGATTCTGTGGCCCTTTAGTTCCATGTAATTATCCTGAAGAGGATAAATTATTTAGACCTTCTGATTATGTGGGAATGTGGTGCAAATAAGATTTCATCATCAGTGATAATTTAGATAGAGAACAATTAAGAGAATACATAGAAAAACCTACCCATTAACAGCCCCTGGCAACTCAAATTGAATTTAACCAACTATGGAGCCTCTGGCTATAGGGAGATGCAATTTAAAGCAGGTATAATAGATTTTAACAACTAAAATTTGTTTGTCACACTGTACCAACTAAGATATTAGTTAAATGGGGCAAGAAATTTCCCTTCATGTTAGTGAACATCAAATTTAACTCCTG
The DNA here is from genome assembly GCF_965194805.1 of Balaenoptera borealis. Classification (NCBI taxonomy): domain Eukaryota; kingdom Metazoa; phylum Chordata; class Mammalia; order Artiodactyla; family Balaenopteridae; genus Balaenoptera; species Balaenoptera borealis. Next base: position 23,929,609 of record NC_138863.1, read on the forward strand.
CTGTCCATTTTTTTGGTTTGTTTTCCTGTCTAAAATAACTGTGCTTAACTTGATAGGCCAGCATTCAAATGAGGTTCTTGCAAACAAGTATGCAAGCTTTTGGGATGAAGTTTGCCTCAGCTGATGCTTCATCCTTTAGATATTTCCAGTGTTTAGGAGAACTTAAAAAATATTAGCATATTTCCTCCTTATAAATGCATCTACAATATAATGTCACGTGCAAAGGCTCTGCTAACTTTAATTGCAAATCTCTGTAGAAGTGTTAGAGCACATGTTGATATGAGACCTCATTGAAAAGTGATATGTTTTCTTAAAGATTATTTTAAACATTCTCATCAAGAGAAGTAAAGTCTATGTTAATCATTTTTCCTGAGTCAGTTCTACTGGTTGTAGATGTGTCAAGCTTTATTTTCATTGCTTAAATGCAGACAAAAATGATAAATAAGTTTATTTCATGTTTTTATTATCTCAGTGAACACACAAGATTCTTAAAATATGTCTTTGTGACTCAGAGAGTCTTCAATGACTCTTTATGACTTGAGTCCGAATATTTCTTACTACTTATAATTTTAATAAATGTTGTGATAAAACAGAAACAAGTGATTGAGATAAACCTTATATGGTGATAAACTTTTATTTTCCAGTCAATCCAGAAAAAGGTGATTTTTCCTTATAGATTTTCAAAAATATTTTTTACTGCGCAGCCATGACTTATAACCATAGTAGTCTAATTAGTACTCTGACAGTGGACCTACTACGTATCAGAGACTAAGACTAAAGGAAATTAAAATAATATTGTTCTCTTTTCCAAACCTTTTTGCTTTCATTTAGTTTCTATGTTTATGCAGAATTATTAGTATACTTATCACATAGATGTGTATTTTCTATTTATCAAGTGGGTATAAGTACAAATGATAGATGGTTTTGTGTAGCACTTACTATGGGCCAGCAATATCCTAAAAAGTTTATGGTATATAATCTCCTTGAATCCATCTAATGATCCAGTGAGATGGTAATTGTTAAACCCGTTTTACCAATGAAGATGTGTGGCTTAGAGAAATTAAATAACTTGCTGAAATTAGCATGGCTCAAGAGTGGCAGCTCCTGGATTGAAACCCAGACTCTTTTTACTCTAAAACTCAATTTGAGTACTAGGTTATACTACTTCTGAGAAATGAGCAGCATTAAATGTACTGTGTACAGACTGCACCTTTTGGAAGTTGGATGAATTTTTTATGTATTTCTCAAAAATGGAAGAGACTGGTGTTCAGAGTAGCACAGTCAGTATTGGAACTCTAGTTTCCAGTCCCTGAAGCCCCTAACCTTTCCACTTTAGTGGTGGTGGTGGTGCTGCTGATAGCATAGGTTCAAGTACCCACAGGAACGAGGTGTTACTTCTACAACACAAAAAGCATATAGAGACATCTTTGGGAAGATATTGTGGTGAGCAACTATGAAATAAAATTTGCTTGAGTTTGAATCCTAGAGTGCCACTGTAGTAGGTGTGTGACCAAAGAAGGCATATAATATCTCTGGAATTCTATTTTCCGATCTGAAAAATGGAGATATTAATGCATACCTTAGGGAGTAGCTATGAAGATTAAATATGACACTAAAGTGCCTGGCACAATGAAAGTGCAAGGTAGGTTCCCATCTCATCCTTCTCGCACAGTAAATTTTGGGAAACTCGACAGGTATACATGATGCAATTAGGTATGAAACAATGACAGAAAGTTACGTAATTGCACTTGATCAAGTGCAACCCTGAAGTGTAAGAAAAATTCTGCAGTATGGAAGGGAGTTTCAAGGGAGTGTTCAGGGAGAAAATGAGGCTTAAGATGAACCTTGAAAGATAGGAGGAGAATTTGTATGATTTGAGAAAAAGTAATCTCTTTTTCAAGGAAGACAGCGCTAGCCGAATTGTTGGGTATAATAAAAAGTTCAATCCAGTTACGAAAATACCATTCCAGTGAAAGGCTTTAATAAGATTTCAGCACCCCAGCAGATGACTCACTTATTTAAATACCCCACAATATTCAAAACTACAGAATTCCTTGATGACGTGACAGTTCACTCAATCTCTTGCAACTGGGTGTAGTATAATCAGTAGAAATTGAGGACACTTTCCTTGCAGTCAGTATATTGCCTCTTGAGTTAGCATTCTCCACGGAGCCCAAGACTGGCTACTACTCCTGTGATCTTCTTTTTGAGAACAGTGTTTCTGTGCTTTCACTACCCATGCACCAAGACCACTTTTGCATGCATTCATAGAGTAGTTCACCCCTTTTGCTCTGTCAGCCCTTTCTTTAATCTTTGCAGAGGTGGCATTACTTTCATTCTAAGTTATCAGTGGTTAATGTGATTAAATTTGTTCACAAAGTCCTTTGTGAGTCATGAAGAGTAAAAGTGGAACAAATGTGGAACATCTCTCATTTATGTTACAATCCGAGTACTTTCATAAACTCTTCGTAGGAGCTTATGTAGCAGTGGCCTTTAGGAGGGAAATATGTCAATAACTTTAAATTCACACAGTCTTTGCTTTAGCATTCCAATTCTAGAATGTTATCTATAGATATATTTACAAAGGTGTCCACCAAAAAGAAATTGCAAACAAGCTAGAACATCAGTCAAGATGGGAATGGGTGAATTAGTTGAGATATATTTATATGATGAACTATTATGTAACTATTCAAAATGAGTTAGATTTGGAAGTGTTGATATAGAAAGACTGCTAACATATATTGTTAAGTAGAAAGAAAGTTCAGAAAAGCATGTACTCATTTAGATAAGCAACAGCATTTACTGAAAGGACATTCTTTTCCCAGCTGCTTTGTAGTGCCACCTTTGTCATAAATCAAGAGTGAATTATATATGTAGCTGTTTCTGGACTCACTGTTCTGTTCCATTAGTCTACTTAACTATCTTTATGCCAATAATACATTGTCTTAAATAGTTTAACTTTATAGTAAGTCTTGGTAGACAGTATTAACTTCTCTCTATGTCTTTCAGATTAGATTTGATATCCTTGGATTTTGTGTTTCCTTAAAAATTTTATAATCAGTTGATTTCAACCTCACACAAAAAAGAAGCTTACTCATTTTAAAATGTGGATTACATTGAATCTGTGCATCAATAGAGGGGAATTGACACCTTAAGAATACTGAGCCTTCTATACTGTGACTACAGCATATTCTTTCATTTATTTAGATCTTTTAAAATTTCTCTCAATACTGGTTTGTAGTTGTCTGAGAATAGGTCTTATACAGCTTTAATTAGATTTATTCCTAGGTAGTTTATGTTTTTGATGCAGTTATAAATGGTATTATTTTAATATAGTCTGACTAAACATTCTGCCAATTTATGGAGAGATTTATGATCATCAAAAGACATTAAAAAATGATAAGAAAAGCCACATAGTGCTTACATGTAATAATACAAATATATACAAGATCCTGCAAAATAATAACAAAATAATAGACAAAATAATTTCTAAATGGGCAAAAAATGAACAGATGTTTCCCAAGAGGATATACAAAGGGCCAGCAAACATATTAAAAGTTAGTCATTAGGGAAAGGAACATTAAAATTACAAGATACAGTGTGATACCTCTACATACCCACCAAAATGGGCTAAAATTTATAAACTATTTCCAGATTAATACTGTCAGGAAAGATGTAGAACAACTGGAACCCTCACATTCACAGCTGATGGGAGCCACGTTTGGGAGCCAAAGTGTGTAGAACTTTGAAAAATTGTCACTATCTCCTGAAGTTGAGCACAATAAATGGTATGACCCAGCAGTTATTCCTCTACATAAATAGCCAAGTAATTCAACATATGTACATCAAAAGACTTGAACAAAGTGTTTATATGAGCATTAAACATAATAGCCCAAACCTGGAAACAACCCAAATGTCCATCAACAGTGGTATATATACATAAATTGTAATATGTTTATATATTATAGTTTAGCATATTCTACATACATCTCACTTGTATATTTCTATCAGAAGTTTCATAGTATCAATAATAAAGTAAGTAAATCAACCACTGCTGCATGCAATACATGAATTTTACAAACATAATGTTGAGTGTAAGTAGACTGACACAGAAGAACACAATTCATACAATCCCATTTATCCAGGCAAACTAACTTATGGTGTTACGTTTCAGGGTAAGAGTTATCTCTGGGAGGAAGGAGAGAGTAATATTTGGGAGATGGCATGAAAGGGGCTTCTGGGATAGTTGTAGTATTTTATTTCTGAATCTGTGTGTTGATTACATGGGTATGTTCACTTTATCATAATTCATCAGCTATCTATTTATGAATTGTGTACTTTTCTCTCTATATATTATAATTTAATAAAAACTTTGTAAACATATAATAGAAAATGGAGTTTTCTGGATACATACAAAAGAATCTACTGTTTTACTGATAACTAGAACTAGCTATCTGGAGAGAAGGAATTTTAGTTTTAATTTTAGACCTTCTTTATTATTTATATTCATCCATTAGCATATATTGTTTGTATAATGTTTAAACATTTAAAAAGTTGAAATCTATGTAAAAATACCTAGGAAATCACTTGTATGTAATAGAATTTTAGCACTTGGATAGACTGGACTAGATTATCAATAATAAGTTTCTTCTTAAGTCAATTGCCTTGTTGAAATTCACAGTTACTAATAAATATTATAATTATATTACCTAAAAATTTTTAGATTAGACCAGTTTCTGGACTCAAAGTCTACTTCTAATTTTACTACAGCATAGAATCATTCTAAGATATAACAATTATACTTAATTCTTAGGTGGTTTTGATTTGTGTCCATAACCTAAGATCTTATTTACCAAAACACTGAATAATTATAACTCTGCTCTTAATCTTGAAGAGCTTGGGTTTTAGAATTAGAAAAATCTGAACTTAAATGATTTCTTCAGTTATAAACTGTGTAATCTTGAGCAAATTTATTAAACTCCTTGAGCTTCAGTTTCTTTATCTATAAAATAAGGATAATCATTCCACCTTGTAGCCTTATTGTACAAACTAAATGGTAAAATATATTTCAAACACTTTCTATAATGTTATGGAAGTGATAAAATAAATGGTAACCATTTGGGTTCAATAGATCTTATGGTCTATAGCCAATATTTCATGATTTCTAATTTTTATCTGAATATTTTTTTTTTTCTTTTTGGTTTATGACAAAAAGGAGAGTAGATGCTTAAAGTTCTCATTACAAAGAAAAGAAAACTTTCACAATGTATGGTAGTGGATGTTAACTAGACTTATTATGGTGATCATTTCACAATATATGCATAATATAATGACTCTGTTGCTTTCATCCTAAAATTTGGCCTTAGAAATCATCATTCTTCATATGCTGCATTGAAAAATAAAAATAAAACAGCATTTGAATGCTCATAAAAACCTTAAGTATGCTTTCAATTTATCAACTATTTCCTAATAAGTGAATGTTAATTTGGACAACATTCATGTAGGGTAATACTTTATGAAAGAAGAAGGTTTTTAAAATCAATAAGCAGGATTAATTCAATTATGGAGGGATTAAGTGTGTTTATAATGTGGTTCTTACTAACATGTTGATTGCCCTATATTAGTAGTGGATTTTACTGTCATTCATGGAATTCAAGGTAACACTTCAGGAAAAAGGAGGGGAAAAGACATTAATGTTTATTTCTCAAAATTGTATAGATACTGTATATAATTTATTGTATAAATCAAAAATAAAATTTACAGATTAGAGATTATTTCCTTCATGTTACAGATTAAGAAACTAAAGTTCAAGGAAATAAGGAAATTTGCCCAAAGCTATATAGCTAGGTGGGACAGGGATTCAAAGCCAGTTCTCTCTGAATCTATAAGCCAATGAATGCTTTATTAAAATGATTTGGTTATATATGGTTGATTATGTTTATTTTTTATCATTAAATTTTAAGGTAGATGGGACTTGTTAATATTATAAAGTTATATTTCATTTAATTTTATGTTTTTGCAATTTTTATACTTAAAATGATTTTAAGTGTTATAATAATGTGGCAAAAATTTAAGAGATTTTTTTTTTTTAAATAATGACAGCCTTCTTCCTGGAGCAAAAAGACCAGAATGACATTTTCTAATGTAGGTTGGATTTTAAAACTGTACATGTCAGATTCACGTATGAGGAAGTGCATCCCAAACACACAGAAGTTCTAAAATGCTTTTGATAGTCTAGAATCAGCAGGAAGATTCCAATAATATAGTAACCTGATCCACATAAAAGCAACTGTGGGGCTTCCCTGGTGGCACAGTGGTTGAGAATCTGCCTGCCAATGCAGGGGACATGGGTTCGAGCCCTGGTCTGGGAAGATCCCACATGCCACGGAGCAACTAGGCCTGTGAGCCACAACTACTGAGCCTGCGTGTCTGGAGCCTGTGCCCCGCAACAAGAGAGGCCACAACAGTGAGAGGCCCGCGCACCGCGATGAAGAGTGGCCCCCACTTGCCGCAACTGGAGAAAGCCCTCGCATAGAAATGAAGACCCAACACAGCCAAAAAAAAAATAAATAAATAAATAAATTAATTAATTAATTAATTAAAAAAAAAAAGCAACTGTGAAATCACACAAAAATTGTAGAATTTCTGGCTGCTGTTTACTTTTGTTAGTATTTGGACATATGTATCAGTTCTTTCCAGAGTTTTATAATACGGTTTTTCAAGCTGGGCATTATAAATATTAGGAGTCACTGGAAACATTTGTCCTTAGGAGAAGATGGTAGCTTTATATATATATTTTTTCTTTCCTTGTCCCTTGGGAATGATTTTTTAGTCTTTGAGTGAGAAATGTGACCAAGTGAAGAAAACAAACTCCAGGTGATTAGTGCCATTTCAAAGGGCCAGATAAAGGTGTTTTATTTCTTTTTAAAATATTTTCCCCCAATTTTTGGAGTGGTCAGTGTATCTTCATATATCTCACACATTAAGATCATTTGAAGATTTTAAATTGTGTATTATTTTATTTAAGAGAACCTTGTATTTCCATACTTGTGATTTTACTTTTCAAGCAGCTCACATAACGTTCTGAAAAGCCACAGATACGGCTTTATTAATTTTTTTTTCTTAAAGATGGTAGGCTGTGAGAATTGGGTCTGTCGCCTGTCCCTAGATCCTGCTTCCTTCTTTCTTCCTCTTCTTTCAGATTGCTACAATTCATCCTTCAGGACTGAGCTGAAAAGTTACTTTCTAGGGAGTTTCCCTGATGCCCAAGCAAGGCTAAGCTTCCCTTTTGTGCAGTGCCTTGCCACTTGTGCTTTTATTATAAAAATAACTCATTTATTTAACAATGAATGAGTGATCTTAATCACAGAGTCCTCTTAAATAGCATCTAAATTATCTGAATTTTTGTTGGTTTTTGTATTGTTTTGTTTTGCTTCTTTTGAAGTAGACTGTGGCCACTCAAATCCTGATTCTCTGATGATCCTGTTCAGCTAGGTTCTTAAAATGAAGTTGTATTAAATGTAAAAATGTGCATATAAATACGCATTAAACATAAAGGGATATAATAAATTAAATTGCTCTGTCACAACCCTACAAAAATATGTAGACATTATTTATCTCTAGCAAAATAGAGCCCTTTACCCCTCTTCTTTTTTAAAATGCTGTGTGTCTCAGGGTCAACATCAAAAGCAACCATCAGTCCACAGAGTTTATACTACAAACTCTCAGTTGCTTTTGTGGTACCCGTTAAACCTGTAAGACACCCTTCATTGCGTGAGATGCATGTAAACAACTATACATTAATGGGTTATGTTACTACAGTTTAACTGGGCTATGTTCCAAAATATACAAACTTTGCATGTACAGCTCCACAGTATAAAAATACTTTTCTGTTCATCAGGGTAAGAAGGAGATTGTACAAAGAAGTAGACAAATTATGAGAATTCACTCGAGTACAATACCATAATGCTATGAATAGAAAGTTTGATTTATGATGAAAGCTTGGAAGAGAGACCTAGTGAAAATTGGCAAACAGAGGGGGTGGGGGGGAGTAGTGGTGAGGAGGACATAATTATAGACTGAAAATATTTGAAGGTGCTGGTGCCCACAAAGAGGAAAAAGTATTCACGTTTTATCTTTTCCTTCTTGTCTTTGTTAGAAATGATTTCCAAACCTTTTGCCATCCAGTCCAACTGCTGGCTGGATATTTTCAGTTGAATGTCTTACCATTATTGTTTCAAAATCAATATTATTAGATCCCCTAAAAACTTTTTTTTCACACCCAATTTGCCTGGTTTTAATTTCTGAAGCTTTGGCTGCTTCTAATGCCAGCATGATGCACATACTAGGAACCCACAAACTCAAAGAAGAGAGCTGCCTTTTATTCCTCTATGTCTTTCATGTCCAATCAGTCCTCAAGTCTTGTTGACTATTCCTTTATGTTGTCTCTAATTTCCACCAAGTTTCTTTGATTCTTTGCCCAAGCCTCCATTTTAGTTCAGGTCATGGATATAGTATAACAGGCTTCAACATCTCCACTTGTTTCCTTCTCTAAGCCATCTTGCACATTTAATTGTTACTTGTACACTCTTTATCCCTTCAGGGACAAACATGGGGGTCTTAATATAGGAGACATTCAAAAATATTTTTAGGTTCAGTGAAGTAAAAATGTATAAAACATACAGGGACAAAAGACCAAAGTGAGCAAAATTTTTTCCTTTCAGAAAAAAATCATGTGTGTCTGTGTGTATATGTGTGTTTCTGTGTATACATATACACACTGTTATGGAAGTGGATCCCTTAAGAGGTTGTGATAGCTCCAGAAATAGAATACTGAAATACCTGAACAGTAGACTTTTGACATTTTTCAAATTATGAGGGAAGAAAAGATCTAAGTAATTGGAAGCTTTAGGTGTGGTGAAAGCTGTGCTGTGCTACTCTACAGTAGTGCTATTTAATAGAACTTTCCACAGTGATAAAAATTGTCCATATGGTAGTCACTAGTTACCTATGGTTATTGAACACTTGAAATGCTGTGAGTGCAACTGAGAAACTGAATTTTAAATTTTATTTGATTTTAATTAATTTAAATTTAAGTAGACACATGTAGCTAAAGGCTACCATATTGGACAGCAAAGAACTACAGTCAGAAGCTCTCCCAAGGATTATGGGCATTCATTAAGCTTTACTTACGGCTTTTGTTACGGTCACCCCCAAGGTCCAGGTGGTTTTGCTTTCAGATAGCAACATACAGGGACCATCTTGATCTCAGTTAAAAACTTAGCCTAACACTGCATACATCTTGTATCTATATTATGTAACCTTATTTCTCTTGTTTATTCTTTCCAAAAATTTTTATTGAATATCTACTATATGACAGGCACTATTTTTGGTCATAGAGATACACAAACTTAAAATCCCTGCTCTCATAGAGCTTTTTTTCAAAAGGAGATATAGGCAAAAAATAAAATACATCAAGTAGTGAAAGTTTTGTGAAGAAAAAGCAAGGGGCTAAGTAATGGCAGAGGATCCTACTTCTGGAAGAGTCATGAGAAAAGAATTCTGAGGAGGCAACAATTGAGACCTGAAGGAAAGGAGAGAGTGAGCTATGAAGACGGAGGGGGAAGGAAATTCTAAGCAGAGGGATCAGCACACGCCAAGTCCCTGAGAAGTGGGTATTCTTAGTATGCTTGAGGAGCATCATGGATGATCCCAAGGTTTTCATACTGAGCAACCAGGTGAATCAAGTTGCCATTTACTAAGATGGGAAAGTCTAGAGGAGAACTGGTGTGTGGGGAAAATCAAGAGTTTAGTTTTGGATATAGTAAATTTGACATGGCCATTGGACATACAAGTGGAAATGTTCAAAAGCAGGCCAAGTTCTGGGATGGAGATATGGATTTGGCTGCCATTGTCATTGAGATGGTGTTTAAAACCTTGAGCCTGGATACAGTTTCTTCAAAGGTGAGTATACAGAGGACTGGGTCACTATAATATTTAGAGGTTGAGAAGGTATGGAGGGATCAACAAAGGAGGCTGAGAAATGGGACCAGAGAGTCTGAAGGGCAACAGAGTGTGTGGAGACTCGGAAGCTAAATAATTGGAGAGTATTTAATGGGAGGGAAGAGTCAACTGAGAAGTCAAGATGAAGACTGAGAATTTTCCATTAGCTGTGGTAACCTGGAGGTCATTAGTGGCCTTGATAAGTAAGGTAGGAAAAGAAGACATGGTTCTTTTCCAGAAAAATCTTACTAATAGGCAATCAAGAAGACTGGTGGAATCTAGGGAAAGGGGCAAAATATGTCTGTGCTTTCTCCCTCCACTTAACCCCATATTAGGTGATTCTGATTTCATCTTGGGTGGCATAGAGGAATTCTTCCTCCAGAGTCTCCCTTCCTCATCTCTTCCTCTTCTACAATCCCCTCAGCCTCCACAGTTCTCAGATGTTTTTACAAAGTTCTGCTGATTCTTCTGCTCTTCCCCTGGCTTTGTTCCTTCCATTTTTCCCTCCCTAAACCTGGGTATAGAGACTTCAGGATAAAGCATCTACAATACAGACAAACCTTTCTGTTGTTAACATTAACTACTTCTTATCACAATCTCATGTATTATTATAGTTTTAAAAATCTGTCTCAATTTTTTTCCTAACAAAAAAACGCTCTTCTGTTATTAGTTTGGTTTTTTAAATTACAATTTACATGTCCCAAACCCAGTAATTTCAGTCTCCCTTACCCTGCTCTACATTCTTTCTTTTTGCTATTGCATGTATCACCTTCTAGCATATGCTATAATTTACTTGTTAATTGTGCTCATTGCTTGTTCATTTTCTTTTCTGCTAGATATAAACCCCAAATGAGCAGTGATTTGTTTCTGTTGTGCTCACTGATATGCCTGTTTTGGTCACTGATATGCTTAGTATAGGGCCTCCCTTGTAGTAGATGCTCAGGAAATTGTTGCTGAATAAATGAATGTTCTGGTCTCCAGGAGTGGTGTGGCTTGTGCTATGTTGCAGGAAGTAGATGCAAGTGATGAAGGAGACATTATCTTGCCACAACTAATACATGGTGTTAATTGATGTACAGGAGATTCCTTTATCCTGATCAATTCCATCTCTCTGAAAATTGCACTCAGATCATTGAAATAGAAGCTATGTCCTACTCTGTGGTATCTCTGGAAGGGGTTAAGGTTTTTGCTGACCCCCAGAATACAAGGCATAGAAGAAGGATAGTGATACAGAAAAACAGATCCAGGAAGAGTAGTACAGTGGTTCATAACCTTGCTCAGATAAAAACTAAGAGCAAAACAAGACAACATAGACTTGTATTAAAGATCTAAGCCCAGAGAGAAGCCAAGCCTTCTTCTGTTATGCCTAGGATCAGCAAAAATCAGCCTGCTGGCAAGTCTTTTAACAGTTCTTTTATGTTCCAACTGAGGAGAAGCAGTGGGAATACTGATGGGAAAGTAATAGCCAGAATGTAGTCACGGGCAATCAACAACCTTGAAAATATGGTGCTGGGGTGGCCAAAGAGAGCTTAGATCTGTCCACATAAGAAGGGAAGAATCTCATGGAGACAGGGAAATGGTGGGGTCTTATATGTATTTCTAAACCTTCTTGAAGTCTACAGCTGCTTCTTACTCTATGTCCCTTTCTTTGTGCCTACTTTTAGATGAAATTGAAGTACTTTATCCTAGAATAGGCTACTAACTCCTGAGGTGTTGACCTGGAGCAGCCTGAGCCTTAGTTAGCATTTTTGCTTGGCTGAGATCTACCCCGTCCACACTCCTTTAACTTGTTTTCTTGTCATTGCACAATGGAAATTGAAGTACCTACAGTTATGCTGTGAAACAAATGTGATAATGTGTCTGAGGCAGTTGTAGTTTGTAAGAAAAATTCAAGATTCAAGGTATGAGTTCAAGAATATTTTCTGAATTTAAAATACACTGATTTAATATTTCTCTACTCTTTCATGTTATGTTTTCATATTTATATATCTCTTTTCATATTTATATATTTTGTAAATATTAATATTTAATTCTAAAACATTTTAAATGTTTCAGAAAAGTTGCAAGTATAATACCAAGAGCTTTCCCCTGAACAATGTGATCTCCTAAAAACAAGGGCGTTCTCCTACATAACCGTAATATAATCATTAAAATCAGAAAGTGATCATATAATCCTCAGACCCCATTCAGATGTCACCAATTTTCCAGTAGTGTCCTTTATAGCAAAAGATTCACTTTACACATTGCATTTAGTTGTCAGGGCTCTAGTTTTCTTCATTCTGGAACAGTTCCTAAGTCTTCCTTTGACTTTAATGATTTTGACACTTTAGAAGATTACAGTTTTTTAAAATGGTCCTCAATATGAGTTTATCTGAAACATCTTTATTAACTATATTTGCTTCCTTTGTATATTTTTGATGCTCTGGCACTGGGACCTCCCTGACTAGGGAGAGACTGCTCCTCCCAGGGTAGGTCAATAGAGCTAGCAAGCAATTTTCCCTGAGGGCGTGTCTTTCATATGCAAACCAACCTATTCAGAGCCCTTACTAGGGTCTACCTAGTAGGGAGAGCCACCTCCTCTATCTGGCTCTTATTACAGGAAGCAATATTTCTCTTCCCTGATCATCCCAGGGTTAGGTATAAAACAACTAAAGCTCTGTACCCCAGAGCTTGCAGAAATTATTTAAACTAGTCAATCCCAAACCTGCCTATTATTCCTTGTCTTACCTTCCCTGAAAAGATTGTAATAAAGGTTCCCGTCCATGCTTTCTCCTTGCTCCTGTTGCTTGTGTTTAACCCTGGTGCTTCCCTGTGTGGCCCTGCATGACATGGCATGCCCCATCCTCTTAGGAATTATGAATAGCAAACTGTCTTTTCAATGGCAGTCTCCTGTGTTGACCTCACCATACCTGAATAATAATAAAACCTACCGTTAAAAACAATCTCTTCATGATTAGATTCAGATTATACATTTTTTTGTGGGTATGTCACAGAAGTAGTACTGTGTTCTTGTCATTGCATTCTATCCAGTTGTTTCATGATTTTGATTTGTTCCATTGCTGATGATGTTCACACTGATTGCTTGATTAATGCCAGTCTTTTCCCCTGGAAGGTTACTTTTTTTCCTCTTTATAAAGTGTTTAATGGGTCAGCACTTTATATCTATGTAAATATTCTGTTCCTCCTCAAACTTTAAATTTCTTCTTTATTTCTTAGTATCAGCATGGACTCGGTTTTCTATTTTATTCAGTCATTTACTTTATGCACAAATTTCCAAGGTTTGACCAGTGGGAGCCCAGCTGACTTCTGTGTCCCTTTGACAAATCCCCATAATTTTCTGATCATCTTCTTACATTCTAGCACAACAAGATATTCCAGGCTTATCTTGTACTTCCCTTGTCCCAGCCCTGGTATCAACCATTTCTCCAAGGAGCCTTGGCTTTATCATCTGGATGCTAGGTGTGCTCAGTTCAATTGAGGTATCACTGCTCCAAGCCCTCTCAGTAGGTAAGCTAGGAAATACTGTATGGATTTGCCTATTTACTACATATCATGTGTATGTATGTACATATACATGTAAATATATATACATATATGCAAACATACATTTACATATCCTTCTGTTTTTATTTCTATCTATATGTACTGCAAACAATAATTTCAAACCAGTAACTCCAATTCCAATCCAGCACCACTGGCAGTTTATCCTAGTTTTCTCCCTTTCCACATTTGTAACTCTTCCTCCTGATAGAAACATGATTCCCATTATCCTTAGTGTATTTACTTATTTGATCAATTTCCCTATATATAATCAGTGTCCCATGGCCACCGATGCCTCATCCCCCACATGCTTGCTCCTTAATATGCACCACCTCCATCACTGACACTGTATACCAATCTGTCCATGTAATAAATTTTGTTTTAGGATTTATACCTATTGAAAAATCATATTCACTTAAAAAATACTATTGAATGTTGACCATGTTGCTTTGAACATCAATTGATATGTATAACATCATACCAGAAATAAATGAAAACATGGTCTTTTTCAACTCTAATAATACGTTAGTGGAATCAAGAGTGAGCCTTGTGATATTTTGTAACTTAAATAAAACTTGCTTTTAAACATTTTTATTATTAAAGGTTCAAGGCATTACATTTGCCAACAGAAATGGTAAGAATCATCACATGGCTACACTTGGTTACATGTAGTATGTATCAGAACTTATTTTATGGAACCTTATATTTTGGATTTAGTACATGATGAACATACCCATTTCTGGTTAATCAGTAAGTCTTGTGATAGACAGTAATGGAAATGAGATGGTGCTTTCCAAACCAAGGTAATAAATCCAAAACAGGGACATTTCCTTAACTCAGCATGGTCAAGTTAGCATTGGTGGAGAGTAGCCATCTCAAATGTGACGGCCGTTGATTTAAAAGGGGATTGGCTGCCAAGAATACCAGATATAACTAGTTGCTTGACATCTGGCAGATCTCTTTAACTCTTAGGGTCTCTGTTACTTTGTCTGTGAATTAAGAGTGTTTATATTGGTTATGATGCATTTGGCGGCAATAAACAGAAAACTCTGATTCATATGGTTTAAGCAACATTGACAATTTATTATCTGCTATAACAAAAAGTTAGTGGTTTGGAGGCATCATCAGGACCTGGTGTGTGTATATGTATGTGTGTGTTTGTTTTCCTTTTCCTACTTGTTTCAGTATGTTTTCTAGCCCGTAGGCTAGCATCCTTCATGGCCACAAAATGGCAACAGTAGAACTAGGTATCCTATCATGATGAAACAACATCCAGTGGAATAAGAGGTACTTCTTCTTCCTATATAATTCTCATTATTACTGAGGAAACATTTTGCAGAAGACCCCAGCAGAATTCTCCTATCTCATTGGATAAACTTGGATCATGTGCCCATGTTGAAGCCAGTCATTGGCCAGGGGAACCAATGTAGGATGATTGCCTTTACCAGTTATGATTCACTCTTTGGAATTGGGTCTGAGGCGTACCTCCTTTGAAGTCATGGCTGGACAAGGGAGGGTGGATATCTGGGGAAAGAAGGGAAGAAAAGGTTTGAAAGGTCATGATTGTTGGGTAGGCCAGTACCATCTCCTGACATGCTATATTATGCAAAGTCACTTCCAGTTTTCTCCTTTTGTTATTCAGTTCTCCCACTTGGAATTCTTGTAAAGCCCTCAAGGGTGGGATCATGACTTTTTTTTACATATTTATCTTTAGTGCTTAGCACTAAGGTTAGAAACTCAGCAAATATCCATAGAGATAATGAACAATTAATAATTCCTTAAATTACTCTATCTTGACATTTTTGTTGTGGTGGTGCCTGTTGATTTGAAGAGTTATCCTTAAGTATGGCCTCGCCTGGTATAGCCACCTATTCATCTCATAAAATAATGTCTGGATGATAAAATTTATTTTATTTATATATTTCATTTGAATAAAAGATGTTGGACTTTTAAGCAGTGAAAACTACCTTCCATTTCTTCACCTATCTCTTCTAGTTGCTTAGGCCTAAATGTGGCATATGAGTGCATTTTGTTGACTGTGTCCTGGATTTATCTTCCACTAGACGTGGTGAGTGAACCTTGATAAATATATAGCAGGTATCTGCAGCAGTTGTGAGAGTCAATTTGGTTTGAATGTCTATCATTGCTATCCACTTGCTGAAATAGTACATATAGATCAGTGTGGTTAAACACAGAGATATTACAGCACAGAAGGGATTAACAAATTCCCTGTTTTGCCCTTAGAAAGTATTGAATGTATTCAGGAAGAGCAATAACTGGTTTATAATTCTGGAAGTTAGGGAAAGTCAGTTCTTTAAGGCATTTACTTTTATTTATGTAAGAAACCTTTTTACTAGGAACTTCAGCTTCCAGGTATAACTAGAATAAATGAGGTTTTTTCTTTGTTAATTGACAAACTGGTAAAGACTTTAAAGAGTCACACACAAAGTGTAAAACTTTTAATTATATGAAACTCTAAAGTTGTTTATATCTACTTAAAAATGATAAAAGCTGAATAATGGGATATTACAAAAATGTTCTATAGGAAATTAACAAGATTTTTTGCTTTGCCTGATGTTTTTTAGAGCCTTGTACACAGGACTCTGCATCAGAATATATGAGTCCCTGTCCAAAGATCATTTCCTATATTAAGAAAACCTTAGAAGATCACCAAATGTCTTTGTGCCTCAGTTTACCTATTTTTAAGTAGCAAATTAATAATTATTAGATTGAATTTATTATGACAATAACTACAGAAGGAATTTTAGGAAGAAAATTTGTTATATCATTTTTTTTCAATAAAATATATTTTGAATGGCATCATCATAATAAAAAATCTCCATTTATCTCAAATATCCCTGCATGTATGATTGCTATAATTAAACAGTTTCTCCTTCTGAAATCAGTAGAAATCTAAAGACATAGATGAGGCAAACCATATTGAATATTTGGGGCTACTAAAAAGAAAGGCTAAATTCAATGAACTTTTTCCAGAGTTTATTTTGCTGATTACAGGATTTGAACTATTGACAAATCCTTCTTTAATAAACAGTTCTATTTTCTGGTACTTCTATGACCCTACTCTCTTTCAGACACCCTCTTACCTTTATGATTGTTCATTTTATCTACCTTCTGAATGTTCTCCTTTTTCTACCTTATCCATAAATAACATTGGTTTCCACAAATTTAATCCTCTCCACCTCTCAGCTGATACGTTCTCCCAAGATGATCGCACTTGCTCATGATGTTTCAAGTACCATCTGTAAACCCTTGGTCTTCAGCTCACTAGCTCTAGAATGAATCTTTCCCCTGAGCTCCAGATCTGAGAGTCTCCTTAATATCTCTACCTGGATGTTCCATAGACATCTCAAAGTCAGCATATCTAAAAATTGATGCTTCTTCATAACCCCACCCCAACCAAGTATTCCATTTGTGTTTCTTGTTTCAGAGGTTGTCATCACCATCTTCTCAGTCGTTCAAGCCAGATACTCTAGTACATTCTCAATTCCTAATGTCTTCCTCAGTCCCACAGTCAATAAATCAACAACAAATCTCACTGATATTTCTACCTTAACATCACTGGAATTTATCTATCCATTTCTTTGCATTTCCATTGTCCCTGATTTATTTGGAGCCACTATTGTGTTTTCCCTGGATCAATGCAAACTACTTTCTAATTGATCTTTTTGCTTTCATCCTGAGAGATCTTAATAGAAAATAGTTTGTGACATTTCTGTACCTAAAACACTTCAAAGTCACAGCATAAAGCCAAATAAAGAATGATGTGTAGGGTGTATCATGTTCAGTCTCTGCATCCTTATTCAGTCTCATCTGCTGCCACTTCTCTCCTCAGAGTTTCAGCTCCAGATAAACTGAATTTCTTAAGAGTTTCCTCAATATGCCATGCTTTTTTCTTCTCCTTTGAGCTTTTATTATATAGGCTCTAATTTTACTTGGGACATTTTACCACTTGTCTCTTTATTCAGTGCAGTCTTATTTACTGTTCAGGTATCTACTTAGACATTACCTCTTTTAAGAAATCAACCTGGAGGGAGAGACCTTCAAGATGGTGGAAGAGTAAGATGTGGAGATTACCTTCCTCCTCACAAATACATCAGAAATACATCTACATATGGAACAACTCCTACAGAACACCTACTGAACTCTGGCAGAAGACCTCAGACTTCCCAAAAGGCAAGAAACTCCCCACGTACCTGGGTAGGGCAAAAGAAAAAAGAAAAAACAGAGATAAAAGAATAGGGATGAGACGCTAAGGCTGCTGCTGCAGCCACCAAGAAGCCTGTGTGCAAGCACAGGTCACTATCCACACCTCCCCTGCTGGGAGCCTGTGCAGCCCACCACTGCCAGGGTCCCATGATTCAGGGACAACTTCCCCAGGAGAACACATGGTGCACCTCAGGCTTTTGCAACGTCATGCCAGCCTCTGCTGCCACAGGCTTGCCCCGCATCCGTACCCCTCCCTCCCCCCCCCGCCTGAGTGAGCCAGAGCCCCGTAATCAGCTGCTACTTTAACCCCATCCTGTCTGGGCGGGGAACAGAGGCCCCCAGGCAACCTACACACAGAGGCGGAGCCTAGTCCAAAACTGAACCCCAGGAGCTGTGCGAACAAAGAAGAGAAAGGAAGATTTCTCCCAGCAGCCTCAGGAGCAGCAGATTAAATCTCCACAATCAACTTGATGTACCTGGCATCTCCGGAATACCTGAATAGACAACGAATCATCCCAAAATTGAGGCAGTGGACTTTGGGAACAATGATAGACTTGAGGTTTGCTTTCTGCATCTAATTTGTTTCTGGTTTTATGTTTATCTTAGTTTACTATTTAGAGTTTATTATCATTGGTAGATTTGTTTATTGATTTGGTTGCCTCTCTTCCTCTTTTGTTTTTTATATATATAGATATATATATATTTTTCCTTTTTCTCTTTCTGTGAGTGTGTATGTGTATGGTTGTTTGTGTGATTTTGTCTGTATAGCTTTGCTTTTAACATTTGTCCTAGGATTCTGTCTGTCCATTTTTTGTTTTCTGTATAGTATTTAGTGCTTGTTATCTTTGGTGGATTTGTTTCTTTGTTTGGTTGCTGCCTTCTTTCTTTCTTCCTTTTTTTTAAAAAAATTACTTTCTAACTTTTATTTTTAAAAATTTTTTATTTTATTAACTTTATTTTATTGTTATTTTTTCTTTCTTTCTTTCTATTTTTCTCCCTTTTCTTCTGAGCCATGTGACTGATAGGGTCTTAGTGCTCCGGCCAGGTGTCAGTCCTTTGCCTCTGAGGTGGCAGAGCCGAGTTCAGGACGTTGGTCCACCAGAGACCTCCCGGCTCCACATAATATCAAACGGTGAAAGCTCTCCCAGAGGTCTCCATCTCAATGCTAAGACCCAGCTCCACTCAGCGACCAGCAAGCTACAGTGCTGGACACCCTATGCCAAACAACTAGCAAGACAGGAACACAACCCCAACCATTAGCAGAGAGGCTGCCTAAAATCGTAATAAGGTCACAGACACCCCAAAACACACCACCGGACGCGGTCCTGCCCACCAGAAAGACAAGATCCAGCCTCATTCACTGGAATACAGGCACCAGTCCCCTCCACTAGGAAGCCTACACAACCCACTGAACCAACCTTAGCCACTGGGGGGAGACACGAAAACCAATGGAAACTACTAACCTGCAGACTGCTAAAAGGACACTCCAAACACAGTAAGTTAAGCAAAATGAGAAGACAGAGAAACACACAGCAGATGAAGGAGCAGGGTAAAAACCCACCAGACCAAACAAATGAAGAGGAAATAGGCAGTCTGCCTGAAAAAGAATTCAGAGTAATGATAGTAAAGATGATCCAAAATCTTGGAAATAGAATGAAGAAAATACAAGAAACGTTTAACAAGGACCTAGAAGAACTAAAGAGCAAACAAACAATGATGAACAACACAATAAATGAAATTAAAAATTCTCTAGAAAGTTTCAATAGCAGAATAACTGAGGCAGAAAAACGGATAAGTGACCTGGAAGATAAAAGAATGGAAATAACTATCGCAGAGCAGAATAAAGAAGAAAGAACAAAAATAATTGAGGACAGTCTCAGAGACATCTGGAACAACATTAAACGAAGCAACATTCAAATTATAGGGGTCACAGAAAAAGAAGAGAAAAAGAAAGGGACTGAGAAAATATTTGAAGAGATTATAGTTGAAAACTTCCCTAATACGGGAAAGGAAATAGTCAAGTCCGGGAAGTGCAGAGAGTCCCATACAGGATAAATCCAAGGAGAAACATGCCAAGACACATATTAATCAAAGTATCAAAAATTAAATACAAAGAAAAAATATTAAAAGCAGCAAGGGAAAAACAACAAGTAACATACAAGGGAATCCCCATAAGGTTAACAGCTAATCTTTCAGCAGAAACTCTGCAAGCCAGAAGGGAGTGGCAGGACATATTTAAAGTGATGAAAGGGAAAAACCTGCAACCAAGATTACCCAACAAGGATCTCATTCAGATTTGATGGAGAAATTGAAACCTTTACAGACAAGCAAAAGCTGAGAGAATTCAGCACCACCAAACCAACTTTACAACAAACGCTAAAGGAACTTCTCTAGGCAGGAAACACAAGAGAAGGAAAAGACCTACAATAACAAACCCAAAACAATTAAGAAAATGGTAACAGGAACATACATATTGATAATTACCTTAAATATAAATGGATTAAATGCTCCAACCAAAAGACATAGACTGGCTGAATGGATACAAAAATAAGACCTGTATATATGCTGTCTACAAGAGACCCACTTCAGACTTAGGGACACATACAGACTTAAAGTGAGGGGATGGAAAACAATATTCCATGCAAATGCAAATCAAAAGAAACCTGGAGTAGCAATTCTCTTATCAAACAAAATAGACTTTAAAATAAAGACTATTACAAGAGACAAAGAAGGATACTACATAATGATCAAGGGATCAATCCAAGAAGAAGATATAACAATTGTAAATATTTATGCACCCAACATAGGAGCACCTCAATACATAAGGCAAATGCTAACAGCCATAAAAGGCGAAATCAACACTAACACAATCATAGTAGGGGACTCTTAACACCCCACTTTCACCAATGGACAGATCATGCAAAATGAAAACAAATAAGGAAACACAAACTTTAATTGATACATTAAACAAGATGGACTTAATTGATGTTTATAGGACATTCCATCCAAAAACAACAGAATACACTTTCTTCTGAAGTGCTCATGGAACATTCCAGGAGAGATCATATCTTGGGTCACAAATCAAGCCTTGGTAAATCTAGGAAAATATGCATAAGTATCTTTTCCAATCACAACGCTATGAGACTAGATATCAGTTACAGGAAAAAATCTGTAAAAAATACAAATACATGGAGGGTAAACAATACACTACTAAATAACCAAGAGATCACTGAAGAAATCAAAGAGGAAATAAAAAAATACCTAGAAACAAATGACAATGAAAACACAATGACCCAAAACCTATGGGATGCAGCAAAAGCAGTTCTCAGAGGGAAGTTTATAGCAATACAATCCTACCTCAAGAAACAAGAAAAATCTCAAATAAATAATCTAACCTTACACCTAAATGAACTAGAGAAGGAACAACAAACAAAACCCAAGGGTAGCAGAAGGAAAGAAATCATAAAGATCAGATCAGAAATAAATGAAAAAGAAATGAAGGAAACAGTAGCAAAGATCAATAAAACTAAAAGCTGGTTCTTTGAGAAGATAAACAAAATTGATAAAGCATTAGCCAGACTCATCAAGAAAAAAAGGGAGAAGATTCAAATCAATAGAATTAGAAATGTAAAAGGAGAAGTAACTACTGACATGGCAGAAATACAAAGGATCATGAGAGATTACTACAAGCAACTATATGCCAATAAAATGGACAACCTGGGAGAAATGGACAAATTCTTAGAAAAGCACAACCTTCCAAGGCTGAACCAAGAAGAAATAGAAAATATAAACAGACCATACACAAGCACTGAAATTGAGACTGTGATTAAAAATCCTCCAACAAAGAAAAGCCCAGGACCAGATGGCTTCAGAGGCAAATTCTATCAAACATTTAGAGAAGAGCTAACACCTATCCTTCTCAAATTCTTCCAAAATATAGCAGAGGGAGGAATACTCCCAAACTTACTCTACGAGGCCACCATCACCCTGTTACCAAAGCCAGACAAAGATGTCACAAAGAAAGATAACTACAGGCCAATATCACTGGTGAACATAGATGCAAAAATCCTCAACAAAATACTAGCAAACAGAATCCAACAGCACATTAAAAGGATCATATACCATGATCAAGTGGGGTTTATCCCAGGAATGCAAGAATTCTTCAATATACGCAAATCAATCAATGTGATACACCATATTAACAAATTGAAGGAGAAAAACCATATGATCATCTTAATAGAGGCAGAAAAAGCTTTTGACAAAATTCAACACCCATTTATGAAAAAAACCCTCCAGAAAGTAGACATAGAAGGAACTTACCTCAACATAATAAAGGCCATATATGACAAACCACAGCCAACATCGTTCTCAATGTTGAAAAAGTGAAACCATTTCCACTAAGATCAGGAGCAAGACAAGGGTGTCCACTCTCACCATTATTATTCAACATAGTTTTGGAAGTTTTAGCCACAGCCATCAGAGAAGAAAAAGAAATAAAAGGAATCCAAATTGGAAACAAAGAAGTAAGCTATCACTGTTTGCCGATGACATGATACTATACATAGAGAATCCTAAAGATGCTACCAGAAAACTAGTAGAGCTAATCAATTAATTTGGTAAAGTGGCAGGATACAAAATTAATGCACAGAAATCTCTTGCATTCCTATACACCAAAGGTGAAAAATCTGAAAGAGAAATCAAGGAAACACTCCCATTTACCATTACAACAAAAAGAATAAAATACCTAGGAATAAACCTACCAAAGGACACAAAAGACCTGTATGCAGAAACGTGTAAGACACTGATGAAAAAAATTAAAAATGAAACAGACAGATGGAGAGATATACCATGTTCTTGGATTAGAAGAATCGACATTGTGAAAATGACTATACTACCCAAAGCAATCTACAGAGTCAATGCAATCCCTATCAAACTATCAATGGCATTTTTCACAGAACTAGAACAAAAAATCTCACAGTTTGTATGGAAACACAAAAGACCCTGAATAGTCAGAGCAATCTTGAGAAAGAAGAATGGAGCTGGTGGAATCAGGCTCCTGGACTTCAGACTATACTACAAAGCTACAGTAATCAAGATACTATGGTACTGGCACAAAAACAGAAATATATATCAATGGAACAGTATAGAAAGCCCAGAGATAAACCCACACACATATGGTCACCTTATTTTTGATAAAGGAGGCAAGAATATACAATGGAGAAAAGACAGCCTCTTCAATAAGTGGTGCTGGGAAAACTGGACAGCTATGTGTAAAAGAATGAAATTAGAACACTCCCTAACACCATACACAAAAATAAACTCAAAATGGATTAAAGACCTAAATGTAAGGCCAGACACTATCAAACTCTTAGAGGAGAACATAGGCAGAACACTCTATGACATAAATCACAGCAAGATCGTTTTTGACCCACCTCCTAGAGAAATGGAAATAAAAACACAAATAAACAAATGGGACCTAATGAAACTTAGAAGCTTTTCATAGCAAAGGCAAACATAAACAAGATGAAAACCCTCAGAATGGGAGAAAATATTTGCAAATGAAGCAAATGACAAAGCATTAATCTCCAAAATTTACAAGCAGCTCATGTGGCTCAATAGTAAGAAAACAAGCAACCCAATCCAAAAATGGGCAGAAGACCAAAATAGACATTTCTCCAAAGAAGATATACAGATTGCCAACAAACACATGAAGGGATGCTCAACATCACTAATCATTTGAGAAATGCAAATCAAAACTACAATGAGTTATTATGTCACACCAGTCAGAATGGCCATCATCAGAAAATCTACAAACAATAAATGCTGGAGAGGGTGTGGAGAACAGGGAACCGTCTTGCACTGTTGGTTGGAATGTAAATTGGTACAGCCACTAAGGAGAACAGTATGGGGGTTCCTTACAAAACTAGAAATAGAACTACCATACAATCCAACAATCCCACTACTGGCCATATACCCTGGGAAAACCATAATTCAAAAAGTCATTTACCACAATGTTCATTGCAGCTATATTTGCAATAGCCAGGACATGGAAGCAACCTAAATGTCCATCGACAGATGAATGGATAAATAAGATGTGGCACATATATACAATGGAATATTACTCAGCCATGAAAAGAAACGAAATTGAGTTATTTGTAGTGAGGTGGATGGACCTAGAGTCTTTCATACAGAGTGAAATAAGTCAGAAAGAGAAAAACAAATACTGTATGCTAGCACATATATATGGAATCTAAAAAAAAAAAGGTTCTGAAGAACCTAGGGGCAGGACAGGAATACAGACGTAGATGTAGAGAATGGACTTGAGGACATAGGAAGCGGAAAGGGTAAGCTGGAACAAAATGAAAGAGTGGCATGGACATATATACACTACCAAATGTAAAATAGCTAGTGGGAAGCAGCTGCATAGCACAGGAAAATCAGCTCGGTGCTTTGTGACCACTTAGAGTGGTGGGATATGGAGGGTGGGAGGGAGACGCAAGAGGGAGGAGATATGGGGATATATATGTATATGTATAGGTGATTCACTTCGTTGTGAAGCAGAAACTAACACACCATTGTAAAGCCATTATACTCCAATAAAGTTGTTTTAAAAAAAAAAAGAAACCAATCTGGAGCTTTCCCTCCTATTTCCAGCCCAAGACTTGTTAGATGTCTCTTAATACCCTATATGTAATCTTTATTAAATATGTATCTTACTGTATGAATGAATGATTTAATGACCTTTTATCTTAGAACTCTATTATAACAAAGAACTATTTAATTAGTCTCTTCTGCTTCTTCTGACATTTATGCGTCCAGATGGAACAATTGCTAACTTAAAGGAACAAGTATATCATACTCAGATTGTATTACAGAGTGTCAGATGACACATTCATAGCAAATAATATCCCTGTTCCATGTTAATCTGTTGGAAGCTGGATTATCAGATATTGTAATTCCTCATTATGGTAGTACTAAAAAATTTTTGCATTTTATTCATCTTGTGACTCTGGTGTCTTAGGAAATGTAGTTTAAGTTTATATTTAAAAGTTTTTTTAAGTAGATTTCATTCTCAAGAACTCTTATGTTTTATTTCATTGTAGCATTTTCTTATGTACTACTGTACATACTCTCAATCAAAGTGAAAACATAGTGTTTCTCTTTTCTCCTATTTTGGTAGTTAGTCCTTGTTATGGGTAATTGAGGCTGAAGTCAAGGTCTTCAACATTTAGAGTGAAGTTTGATGACTTTTCTTTTACAAAGAATTCACAAACACTCAAGTATTTTCTGAAAATTCAATTTTGATGCTAAGCATTTAAAGCAAGAAGGTTTGATTCTTTTAAGCATATAAATTTTATTTTTATTAATTCATAGCGATGTTTGCAAACTTTTTATTTGCTCTCTTGGGTATTTGGAGAGTTGAATGCCTTATTAATTTCTCATTTCTTCTCTTTTAGTGGAAAGTAACTGACTGTTTCTCTTTGGAAGAGACATATGTTCCTAATATTTATTGATGTGAAACAAACCACCCTGTTCTTAGTGGTGCAAAACAATAACCATTTTATTGATCACAGATTATGTGTTTCAAGAGTTCAGAAAGGGCACAGATTGGGGCCTCAACTGGGAAAATTCAGTGAAAGATGATTCGATAGCTGGGAGATGGATTCATCTCTAGGCTTGTTTATTCACATGTCTGGTGGTTGATGTTGACTATTTTGGGGGACCTTAGCTGGAGCTGTTGGCCAGAACATCTAAATAAGGCATAAACATGTGGTATATGCACATGAGTTAGATTGGATTTCCTCATAGTGTGGTGGCAGACTTTGAAGAAAGATCATTCTTAAAAAAACAAAAAGCCAAGGTGGACACGCATGGCATATTTATGACCTAGACTCGGAAATATTGCAGTGGCCCTCTTTGGAAAATACAATCTGTCTCAGCATACATTCACAACTTAGCTTCTGGCAATGGCAAATGTTATATTGTGGGTCTCTTGAACCCTTAAGTTTTAGTTTTGTCAAAATGACATTTAAAAAATACTCTAAAACCTTCATTTAGAATGACAAAAGTAATAGATATTCATTAAGGATAACTTGAAAAATAAGCAAAAGTAATAAAGCAGAACTAAGTGCCATGATTTGTCAGTAATTCTCTAACTTCTAAGGATCTTTTTTTTCCATATGTTGCTTATTTTAGATAATGCTACAATAAATATTTTAAGACTTTTTTTATACATATTTGACTATGTCTTGACTTCCGTAATATATATATTTCTAGAAGTGCAATTACATCAACAATGGGGAAGATAATCATTGTACAGAAAAATAGCCCTCAACCGTAGTCAGTGTATATTTTCATTCATAAATTGATTAATAGTATGTTGGCAGTAATATGGGCATCTTATCTTGGATATTCAATAGAACAGTCTTAATCTTTGTTGTTTATCAAATCTTAAGAGTTGTAGTCAAAGGACAGTACTGAGAGTAGAAATGGATAAAGGCATCTGTTTAGTATACAGCTAATCATTCCTGTAGTCACCAGTGACTGCTCTATGGGAAACATACCATTGACCCAAAGGAATAATTACATACTAATTCTGAAGCATAGCATTCCTTAACTCAATTTTGAACTAACTGCAACTAAAGGCTATTTTTAAAAATACTATTTAAACCTCATTATTTGAGCATTATAGAAAATTATAATGTAAAACAGCCATAACTGTAAAAGTTATAGAATCTTTTTAAAAAAGTTTTTTCTTAGTATTTTATGACTGTTACTTAAATGACGTCTTTTTTTCATAGGTGTCTTCAACTATTCTTTATATTATTTTATGGAAGTCTTTATATTTTGGTAAAAAAGAAAGGGTCACACATAGCATTTGTAGTTTAAATTCAGTTAATTTTAGGATTTGATAAATCATATAAGACAAAACTGACCTAAAATTGCAAGTTGTAAGAACAATTTTAATAATGCTGAAACTTCATGAGAAATCTATTGGCTTACTCCTGACCTATCAAAAAAATAAAAAATAAAAGATGGAGAAGTATTCTGAAAGCTCATATAGGATAAAAATGTCCCAATATAGGGAAAGTATTTTTACTGTTCTAGCTACTGTAATGTGGATCAAAGCAAAATCAGTATTAAACTTAGGAAATGCTGTGTATAGTATATAAAAATATGCTTTAATCTACCAGGTTCCACTCTTAAAAACAAATAATGGAACATTGCACCCAAAGTTTCTTTAGAAGGTACATGCACCACCACCACCACCCCAATCCCCCTAATGCTCCAGATGAGGCCTCATAAGATCTGGGCTCTCACTATGTGACTTTGAGCAAGTCATTTAACCTCTTTAGATTTTAATTTCTCCACTGTATTATGAGGAAGTGGACTAGAGTGATCTTAACCTTCTAATAGACTTTGTGATCATGGTCTGATTTGTAGTTTAATGGGAAAGTTGAAAATTGCCAATCTGGAGTTCATTAAGAAATATCAATATTAATTTCATATGCATAGAAAAGGATGAAGAAACATTTGACCCACATTCCTCTGTAGCTTGTCTCAGAGGTTCCTACTTGAGAAGTGGTTTATGTAATCTTCTGATCATTCCACCCAATTAGCTATTTATGTGGCACTTAATACTAGGGCCTAGTTTCCTGACAAGGAAAGGAAAAAAAAAAAATCATCACTCACATTTTAACAATATATGCAGGCAAAGTCCAAAGAGATGCTTACTCGCAAATAACTTGAATTTTTTACTCATGTGTGCATGTATACTGAAAACTCACTTCTATAGCAGTAGAACTAGAGCTCGTATTTAGTGAAGAAATCAAGTATCTTATAACTTCTATCATCTGAACCCAGGAAAGGTTCTCCGGTTCCCTTGGAAGAACCGATGTTGTTACAAAGTACAAATTCTGTGCAGGCCTTCAATCATTGATGATGATTCTTTAGGGGAAGGGAAAGAAAACAGGTAGAAAACCTGAATCTCAGAAGAAATGCAAAAAGAGATTATCTAAAAATTTTTGTGTGGGGGGGTAAAACCTATTTAATTATCAATATTTATATTTTTATTTTTTAATAAGGATATTTCATCCATTCATTCTTCTTCATGGAACAAGTTGTTAATATGTGGACTTTAACTTGTAGAACTAAAATGAAAGAGGGATTTTTTTCAAATGAGTGAAGTTTTTATTTATATAAAGTGGATATAAAATTTTAAAATTACTCATGTATTTTAAATATTAAGAGCTGCTCCACATTCACTTGCAATTTTTTAATTAGCATGATTACAGTTAATTTTTTATATCTTAAGATTTTCAGTGTAGGAAAGAAAGTGGGAACAAAATTTATAAAGAAATGGTTTAGTGACTTAAATTTAATAAAAAATTCCAGAAATACACTATCAGCTTTCTGGCACTAAACTTGGCCTGAATCCAGAAGAAACCCTGTGGTCACAAAAAAAGACATCTTTGATTTACACCCTCTGACTGCTTGTGCAATCAGCATCACTAAGACAAATATAAAATTATCCTTGTAATTGTATTGCTATAAAGAATTTGTTTTTAGCATGTTCCCTAGCCTACAGTGAATGTATCAAGTACCGTACTAAAGAAGTATTGCGAGGTACTGAGCCATGACTAATTTATTACCTGCAGAAATACCTTAACACTTAATAAGGTGTTAATTGCATTCAGGTGACACAACTGCAGTTGGAAAGATAATTTGGTGCACCTTATCTGAGCTGGTGGAAGTGCAGAAAGCATTCAGGTTACACTGCACTAGGAAGGGCAATTTCTTGCGACTTATCAGCACTTGATAATGGACACTTAGCCATCTGACTAGTAAATGTGTTTATTCTATCACCATTAATGAAAAGCATTTCAATTAATAATAAGAGGAGATGGAAATTTTGTTCTTTAATGTTTTCACTTGCTCTCTTTTAAAAAGGTATCCATGTGACTATCTGGAATATAAATTGTTTATTTAAATGCTTCTTATCCCCATCAGTAAGTCATTTGGGAGCTTTACTCTGTGTCTACCCTGAATGACACCAACATATTCAGATAGAAAATGAAAAAAATTCAGTGAATCATCCATACATTTGTAAGTTTCCAGAAAATGAGGATATAATGGCTGAACTGGGGTTATTGTTTATAGCAGAGAGAACCAAATGCAAGATCATAGGAATTTGAGTTGCTGTGAAAATCTGCTGTCTTGCATTAGCTTGATTTGTCACAGATGTACAACTGAGACTGTGCTAAGACTTTAGTCCCTGTGCAAATTTCAAATATTGTTTTCTTAGTTGGGACTCAGAATCACCAGGCATGTTTACACGCTGATATTATTCAAGATCACAGACTATTAGCATTTACAGTAGATTCATATGTTCTAAACCAAAGTAGGTGAACTCAAAATTTGAAACGTTTGACTCTTAGAAAATCATTGCAGGCTTTTAGATCCATGCTTGTTTATCCTTTTGTTCTTCACAGTTTAGTCTCTGGAATAAAATGCATAGTTGATATTTTCATTTTCATCAGTTTTATTTTGTAGTTATAGACACAGTATTAGCATGAATGTATGAGTTACCACATAGAAATAATAGCTAACATTTATTGAGCACTAACTCTGGCCTAGACATTTTTAGCTTTATATGGATTATTTTATTTAATTCTGCAAATAACTCTATGAGATAGATAGTTTTAATCTCCAGATGAGGAAACCAGAGCACAATATAGTATGACCAATGTCACATACTTAGTAAGTGGGGCTTACTAGAAATTGGAATGAGGCCACCTTAGATTCTGTTTTTGATGGCTCAGGATCAAATAGCTAATAACTTGAATGAGTGAAACTTGAATAAAAATTATTTCATTTCTGAGCCCATGCCTATGAGATATATTGTCCTTTTGTGAAATCAGTTTCACTTATCTTATTTTTTTGTCTACTTGAATTATAGAATTGAATTTGGCAGTACTGTAGAGGCCTTACTTGTGCAAATACCGATGGAATGATTAGTGGCACAGTTGCACCTGCCTATTGAAAGACCATGAAGATTGGCCCTCCTTAAGCTTTAAGCAATGGTTAACTTAACTAATTGGTACTTAAAGGACTTTTTTAGCCATAGTATAATTTGCAACATTGACATGAAAGCTTGACTCATTTAGTTTTGACTTTATTTGGCTGATGTTGAATTATCTACTTGTATGTCATCAACATGGTGTTCATCAAATGTTGTTCAAGTAGTGGAAAGTCTAGGTGAAAAGAGAATAATGTGGGAACCAGTGGGGAAACTCATTTATCACTATTTTATGTTTTTTCCAAGGCTTATGGATAATGGGGGGCATTTGAAAAGAATTGAAAAAAGTTACTAAAACTTAGGGGACTTGAAGGGTCAAATACATTCCTGAGTGAGGGAACCCATGCTTTGGTGCATATCAAATAGTCTTTTCTAATCTTGTTCCCTTTCAAACCTCCCATATTTTTATGAATATGACATCTAGCTAACATATATATTAAGAATTGCCCTAAGAGAAAAAAAAAGTAATAAAATTGCAGCTGGCAGCCTGAGATCGGTGGCAAACAGAGTGGGAGGAAGGTTTAACAGGAGCAAAGAACACTGTGCCAGGATGTAAAGATGTGGTCCTTGTCCTTAGAACTTTCCAAGTAATTACTGTGTAAGGTAATATACAGACACACACACATACACACTAACTGGCAAACAAGGAGGAAAAGAAGCCCCATTTATGTAATATAAATAAACAGCCTTAAGACTTCCTGGAAGGGGTAGTTAATTTCTGGGTGCGTGATGTGGAAAATCTTCATGAAGGAAGTAATAGTTGAGCTGGTCCTTGAAATATGGGTAGGATTTAGAGGCATCCCAGGTAGAAGTAATGGAGTTAGAAAAGACATAATGGAAGCAGTGTATGAGATTCATTGGATAGAGAAATGGGAGTTAATGAGGATCTGGATTATGATTTTGACAGTAGGACATGGAGAAAATGAATTAAAGGTAAATTATGAAAGCAGAGTCACTGGATAGCTCATGCACACAGTGTGAATGACCCTTGGTTTACAACGGCTCCAGATTTGGATTCTCAGGCCTGGAAGTCCTAAAAACTAATAATTTTACCAGTTTAGCCAGAAGTAATTCAGCTCAGAACAACTGACAACCAAACTCATACACACACGCACACGCACGCGCACACACACACCCCTGACAACTTGCAAGGAAAGAATGTCACAGAGGAGGTAAACTAATGAAAGTTTGCTTAAATTCTATCTTGTTAGAGATATTTAAATATGTAAAAATTATCTCACCAGCCTTCACCTATTTGTGGGTTCAAATAAATCATTTTATTGTTTGATCAGAATACTGGTGTCTCTTTAACCTTAACCCCCACTTGCATGGTGCCGAGACCTCAAGTACTTACTGTTTCTCCCCTTTTATGCCCTCTCTCTAGGAGTCCCTACAACCTATTTCATGACTTAGTTAGCAGGAGCCTTCATCTTAGTTTTCAGTTGTATGACTTTGGAAAGACTCTTTGGTTGCTGCTGTGGAGGTGAATTTGCTCAAACTGCCACTTTCAATTTGCCTGCGGGATTGTCTTTGCCCCGGTGCCTGCTGAGTTTGCTCCTCCATCATTCAGAACCCCCTTAGATAATGGCACACTACACCAGAGTGCTACCCTTGGTTTGCCTCTGCTACCTGCTACCTCTTGCCCCTGCTGCCACTAGCTGTCTATTACTGAACCTTCACGGTTGTTCTGGGACCCACACCTCGTCTTCAGTCCTGCTGTAGGAAAATGCTATCACTTTCCCTATGTTTTATTCCTGTATTAGAGTTGCTTAGGCCTAAGGTAAAAGCTTAGGTAAAAGCTTTTTAAAATTGCTTGCTTTGTTCAAAACACCCACCCACCCACACACACTCCACAGCACTTTTTCTTCCCCAGGGTGCAAAGCCAAAAGGTTGGCCCAAATTAGCTAAAAACTACCCCCAAACTACCAATGTCCACTGACTCTTCTGTTAAGTGCAGATCTTCAGCTGACTTTTTAACTCATGGTGGGTCATTTCCAAATACTTTCCTTCTATCCCTGCAATTTAGCTTCTGTTACCTGCCCCAGATTTGTCACACACCAGTAGCAGTGCGACCCATTTAGAAATTAACATTAGATGCTCTTATATCTCTGTAGCATGGTGACCCATTTAGAAATTAACTTGTGTGTGTATTGTCCTTTTGTTTGTTTTGTTTTGTTTGTTCTCTGCTGTGGGAAGAAGACCTCCAATCTGTTCTTGAGATGGGGTTGCACATTAGGAAGAACGGAAATTATTCAATATGGGAAGGTAAACAGAAATTTGTGTGTCTAAGACCTGGGTCCTTTGTGTCCCTAAGGAAGGTATACAGGCCCTTTTGAGTTTCTGAAGGCTGAGATCTTGAGATTCTGATAGATAGTTCAAATTGTTACCATGGGAAGAGGAAGAGGTGGACAAAAAAGCAAAGTAGTTTGTCCCTGGGATGGAAACACAAACTTGGGAAGAGAGATAATGGTTTCAGGTTCAATCAGGGCAGAGGTCTACACCTATGCTGGATGAGAGGTGGGACTGAGATGAGAAAGGTTATATACAGGACTGAAGGAACAGGGTACCTTGAGCTGCAGCCTTGGGAGCCAGGGCATAGGTTGCATGTGGGTAAGCTTGGCTCAGAAAAAGTAGAGATACTGGGCAGTAGTCTTCTCTTGAAGGACCAGGCTTGCCTGGGCAGGGTTTTTCTTGGCCTCAGAAGTGAAGATCTGGGCAGATAGTGGAGAACTAGCATCCAGTCCCTGCCCCGTGAAGCAGCAAAGTACAATGGCAGTGATAGCAGCTACAGTCTGAGAGATGCCGGGGCACCCACCTTCTTGAAAGTGGAAGTACCAAATTACCTTTTTGCACTGGCTTAGTCCCACAGTACTTAAATGATCCAGATGTAGAGATAGGAACTTTAAGGTTACTTGACTGCCTCTCAAACTGCTGGGTGACGTCTCAAGCTGATATCAATTTAATGTGAAACATAGAGACATAAGGCACTGCTTGCCTCCGGACAGTATCAGACCGCACTCCAAGCACCCACAGAAACAGTGGAGTTGGCAAACAGATAAGGTGAAGATGTTGATTGTGGTCAGGGTGCATATGCATTGTTTATGCCACACACCAGGTGTATCCAGCTTTTAGCTTCAACTCATCCAGGATCCCTGATTAAATCCTCATGGTACCCTGCAGTGGATGGCATTATCTCCATTTGTTTTGATGCCTGCCTGTTAATATTACGTTTATGTGGAAATAATTATCAGAGAGATGACTAATTGGAGGAGAAGTTTTGATGGTCCAAACGGTCAGCTTAATAAAATCATGATAGATGAATACATCCCTCTCTACTATCAGGGGATGTCTGCCAAGGTATTTAAAACAAATATTTACTCTTGGGGCACCCTCTTCCATCAACAGTATTGTAAAATTTGGCAAATTCTTACTCTTTAATGCTCATGTTTCTTTATTCTAACCTTCTGATTTACTAGTGCTGAAAATAGCTCAGATATTTAAGAAATTAAATATTTTTGAGAATTACCTTGAACTTCATAACTAAATTTGGGGCATAACCTAGTGTAAGCAACATATTTAAATCTATTTATTAGGCAGAGTAAAATGTAGAAGGCACCTATGTTTTGTGTACTATAAATTTCATTTTGCGTGTTTTCCTGACTCTCCCACCAAAATAGTTCCCTTTATCCTGTCAAAAGTTATTCTGAAGGCTCATGTCTGAGTGGTTGTATATATGGTTCAGCAATTAACAGGGATATAAAAGTCAGGGAAAGGTGCTGATTTTTCAGGGAAGGTAATTGGTTTAATTTTAGATATATTGAGATTGAGATCCCAATTCTACTTGGGACAGCCAAGTAGAATTATCTGGTAGGTGTCAGGAAGTGTTAAGGTACCTGTGCATTTTGAAGACATTCAAGCAGGACTTTGAATTGAAAACTGTAAAATACAGGACAGCTGGGGGAGGGAATTAAAGAGAATAACCAAAAGCCAAGGGGCAGAGCATTTTAAGAGGTGTCTGGGAGGATAGGCAGTGGCACTCAAGCAGCATTGATTGCTTCTCCCAGTTGACTTTTTCTCTAAGTCACTAGCCAAATTTCTGCAAGCACAGCAGCACCAGGAAAATGAAACTTGACAGCCTTCACATTAAACAATTACTGCTTCTGGTAAATCAGTTGAGCCACCTGTCATGGTTTCCTGCCCAGGAGGAGCAATAATCCCAGTCATAGAACAATTCAGGAGCCTGTTAGAGCAACACTGTCACCTCATTTTCAAACAGTTCTGGCTCCATGTGACAAAATCCATGACCCAAAATGGTTTTCAATATATAAAGTCACCTTATCTCATCCAAACTACCAGAGTGGGTCCTATTGAAGATTGAGAAGAAAGTAAAGAATAGGTGCTTTGCAGGGAGAGCCCATCAATACAGCTTTTATTTTTAAAAACTATGACATACCTTTGATAGCACATTTTGATAGAACTAAGTTAAAATTCATAACCAGATTATTAAATTAAACACACACATATACACACAGCACACAGTTTATCAGCTAGTCTCTGGAGTAAATCTCACCAAAGGTCCTATCTGTTAATTAGACAGGCCTTCCAAAGGATTCACCTACTGAGCAACTCACTTCCTATATCATGAAAACTAAGAAGTTGCTA
The DNA here is from genome assembly GCF_965194805.1 of Balaenoptera borealis. Taxonomy (NCBI): domain Eukaryota; kingdom Metazoa; phylum Chordata; class Mammalia; order Artiodactyla; family Balaenopteridae; genus Balaenoptera; species Balaenoptera borealis. The sequence goes on from NC_138863.1 coordinate 23,964,119, forward strand.
GTGTTGCAGTTTTCCTCAGCAGGTTTTTAAAGACTCACTCTTTGTGACACCCTTTATGGTTGATAGATCCCATAATTATTTCATTACCTACATTAAAACCTCAGAGCCCATACTAGGCTTACTGTGTCACCAACTGTTACAGACAATATTTGTATCCCCCTAAATTCATATGTTGAAATTGTAACCCCCAATGTGATGGTATTATAAGGTGCGGCCTTTGGTAGGTGATTAGGCCATGAGAGTGGAGCCCTCCTGAATGCGATTAATGCCCTTATAAAAGAAACCCCAGAGAGCTCTTTCAGTTTTCTGCTATGTGAGGACACAGTCTTCTATGAATTAGAAAGTGAGTCTTCAACAGACACCGAATCTGCCAGTTGCTCTATCTCAGACTGTCCAGCCTTTAGAACTCTGAGAAATAGACGTTTGTTGTTTAAGTTACCTGTCTATGGTAACTTGTTAGAGCAACTCAAACTAAGGCACCAACCTTACTAAATAAGACCTCTTATTTAGTTTTTCTATTTTATTCTTAAGTATAGCCTAAGTCCCAGGAATGAGTTAAGGAAATGCTCCTGATCTTCGTGCATACCTCCCTAAGCTATAACTAAAGACTTTGTTTTCCTGTCTCCCTCTACACTGATAATTTCTTTGTTCACATTCTTTCAGGTACATCACTTGTTCTGCATTATCTTAAATGTATCCAAGTCCTTTAGTTGCTTTTTTTTTTTTTAATAGATCTTTATTGGAGTATAATTGCTTCAAAATACTGTGTTAGTTTCTGTTGCACAACAAAGCGAATCATCCATATGCATACACATGTCCCCATATCCCCTCCCTCTTGAGCCTTCCTCCCATCCTCCCTATCCCACCCCTCTAGGTGTATATATGTTCGGTTCTCTCAATCAGATTGTAACTTCTTTGAAAACTAACAGATTGAAGAATCTCATTTTTATAGTCTTTATAGTTTCTAGCTAAGTATCAAGTATGAAGTAGAAGTTCAGCAAAAGTTAAAGATGAATCAAAATAAATTCATGAAACATAAGCTCAATTTATTTGCATTCAAATTATTATATTTTATGCCAGGAGTTGCCCTGAAATACATTTTGATATATGAGCTCATTACTCTAAATATAAATCTGAAATGGTATAGGAATAGTCACTATATGATTAGAAAGAGTCACACATACAGAGAGTTACTAACACATTAGTTACTCCCTGCTTGGAGTGAGTGTGTAACAACAGTGATGATTAAAAAACCCTCAAGATTGCTGTGACTATTGTTCACTTGACTTGTAGAAATAAAAATGACTACACAAAGGAAAAATATGAATTACTGACTGAGAAACTAAAATTTTTAAAAGGTAATGAAAGGTAAATCAATTTCTGTTAAGTGTAACGCTTGATTTGCATATGTGCCAATTCGGAATTTTTATAATTAAGGACCTACCCATCCTTTCTTGTCCATTTGTAATTCAGGATTTCTTGACACCTGCCAAATTTCTGTATGTTATTCTAACTTAAAATAGCCTATAACTAGGCTTGGATTTAAGTTCAAAGTTTATTATCTGTTCAGAAGAGCATAATTAAAAGCTAATATTTTCTAACTTCTCCATTGAACTTCAAGATTCGTTTCAAGGTACTTCCACAAAATGAAACTGGCAAATCTGTATATGTGTCTATCTCGACACTTCCTAATCCATATGACTCTAAGACATGGAAATAGGAGGACAGAAGGTTGTCCCATATTTAGTGTCAATATCTAGGATAGATTTTTATGATTTGGGATCAAAAGCTCTGATGAACGCAAAACGCACATTGCTAACTAAAGTGTGAACTTGCTTTGAGAATTTCATCAGAATATATTTTCTTGGTAATCTTCCCATCATCTTAAAAAAAGTCCTTGATTTTCCACATTTACTTGGAAAGTAAGGCTGGGGAGCTGTTTGTTTTCAACTCACAGGTTGCTCCAGTGAGTAATGAAAGCCTGATATGAAAGTATATAGAATGCTTGCTGTGGTCAGGAAGTGTGGCAGAGGTTGAGACTACATAGGTAAGAGGAACAATATTGTGAATAATCTTGTATGCAAATGAGTTTGAATTTATCACATAGACAGTTAAGAGTTGAAGCAGGGAAATGGTATAATTTGCTCTAGCAGCAGAAAGTCTCATTAAAACACTGTATCTAATAAAATTATAAAGAATAAAAGAACAAAGAAATAATACTGTACAACATTCAAGACAGTCCTTACCTCTAGGGAGAAGGAGGATATAGGCCAGGAGAGAGGCACATAGGTAGATGATGCAAGTCCATTGTTCTAGTCTTGGGTTAGATGCTGTTCCTTGTAGTATTATGCTTTAGACTGTGACATGTTACATATTGTATCTTGTATGGGTCAAACATCATGCTATAAGAAGGAAAGTTAGATGGAAAGAATTATAAAAGAAAAAACCTATAAAAGGTTTGTGCATGATATGATAAGGGCTAGTGTAAAACAGGGATATTAGTAATGGGGATGGGTAGGAGAAAGGTTGTTGAGTGTGGAAAGGGTGAGAAATGAAGGAAAAGAAAAAGTTAGAGATGACTTCTAGAACACTAGCTCAGGAAATCAAATGAAAGAGAAAGCCATTTAGTTGCCAAAACTTGAGAAAAGGTCTTCCCTGTCTTTTAGAGTCACATAGTAAACATGACCATCTACCTGACCTGGATAGAGAGTTAGCCTAAGGTCCTATAAAACCTCAAATGTAAAGGCCTATTTAACCCAGGTAATAATATTACTCCCACAAGGAAACATGTATACATAATTTTACAAAATAGTTGTAGCATTGTATATTCCCATCTACAGCATTGAGAATTCTAGTTGCTCCACATCCTTGACAACACTTGGTATTATCAGTCTTTTAAAATTAACTCTTTTAGTGGGTTTGTAGTGGTATCTCATTGTGGTTTTAACTTATGCTTCTTCTATGTCTAATGATGTTGAATATCTTTTCACTGATTGGCCAGTCATATTGGCAATTCCTATTATTTTGTGTGAAATGGCTATAAATCCATTCATTTTTAAAAAATTACTGAGTTGTAAAAGCTCTTTGTATATTCTGAATACAAGTCCTTTATTAGATAATGAATTCTAGCAATCTATGGCTTTACTTTTTGTTTTGTTTTATGGTTCATGGTGTGTGTGTACATAAAAATCTTTGCCTAACCCACGGTTACAAAGATTTTTCTCATATATTTTCTTCTATAAGTTTTGTAGCTTAACTTTCACAGTTAGATCTAGAATCCATTTAATTTTTGTTTATAGTATAAGGTTGTTATTTTTCATATAGACATCCAGTTGTTCTCATTTAGACAAGACTAGCTTTGGCACCTTGTTTGAAATCAAATGACCTTATATGCATGGCTCTGTTTCTGGACTTCCTATCCCAGTCCCTGTATGTCTAATTTTTGCTACTACCACATTGTCTTGATTATGTAGCTTTATAGTAAATCTTGAAATCAGGTAGTGTAATTCTTTCAACTTTGCTCTTGTTAAAAATTGCTTTGGCATTTCTAGGTCATTTGCATGTCCATATAACTTTCAGAATCAGCTTGTTAGTTTTGACAAAAACACTTTTGGAAATTTTCATCAGAATTGTATTAAATTTCTAGATCAATTTGGAGCAAGGATGCTCTTTTAAAATGTAAATGATTCTGGAAAAGGTAACAACACATTACAAGGATTATAGTGACTGTATGAGTGAGTGAAATTTAGCAATAAAAGCAGACAGAAGTCTAGTGTGAATTTCATCCCATTCCATATTTTCATTATTTTGCTTAGAGGTAACCTCAATTTAACCTTAAAGAGAAATTTCCGCCAAGAGAATAACCAAAACAAAAAACTGCTCTATACCCAAGATCCCAGCTTATAATGAAGTATATTTTACAATCTTTTCCCCTTTATTCTAAAGAAAAACCACACAGGATATCTTTTTACACAAAATGCCTATGCTTGTTTTAAAAACTACCTTTTCAATGTGCAAACAGACCAGCATTTAGAACTACAGGTTACAAGGTATTGGGGAAGTACCTTCCACGTGGAACCTCATCCTTTCTGCGTACTCAAGCACCTACTGATAGCAGACAAAGGAAGTGTTTTCTTGATTTAGACAGTAACACATCAGAAGAGTTGAAACCACTTTCAAAACTACTTCACTTGGAAAGGTATTTTGCCCCAAAGGAGTTTTCAGAAAGCCTCAGAGGGCAAATGCACAGAACTCTAGCTAGTAGAAAATTTTCTTTGACCTTTTAAAGGGCTCATATTTTCCTTTATCTGCTTTTGCTTGTTAATCATCTAGTTATTTCTGTTACTTTTTTTGATATTTGGTATCTTCACATGGACAATGCTTTTATTTAGAACAAAATTTTGTAACACTTTTAATATATATTAAATGTAGATAAGGGCTACTCAACACCCTTATTAATAGAACCATCCAGCATCGATTTTGTCATGGAATTGAGATAGTTGCTGAATGAAGAGGAATTTACCTACTAGTTTAAAATATAAGCTTTTAGACTCTATACCTAGACACATGGGATTTATTTTAAGATTTACTCATTTTACTCTGTACTTTCAGAAACATTCTTTTTGCCTTAGGGTACTTAGTACTCACTGCCAAAATCAAGATGTTACTTGTAAAGGTTACAACTCTCATTGGAAGACAGGAGGTATGCAAACACTGTCTCTCAGGCTTGGTTTATATCCCTACTCACAATTCAAATTTTTCTTTCAATAATTATTGTCATAATATTTTCGGTTTTAACTATAATAGCAGTGATCATTCATTTATTTCCAGAAAATATTTTCTAGACTATGAAAGGTAAATCGATTCAAATGCTAAGGAAACTTTAGTTTTATACACATGCTTGCTTCTTGTGCACTTATCATCCATGATATTCAAGCAAGCCTAAGAGAGAATCTGAAATCAACCCCCCAGTCGCCACCAAAATTTGTTAACTCAGTCTGAGCTCAGTGGAAAACAACTGGATTTTTGTCACAATTTTTAATGTCTCACAAATTCTTGTTTATATATATATATATAAACACAAACAGAGAGAGAAAGACCTTGCTGTCTTATGTTTTCAGGTGTTTTTTTTAAATTTAATTTTTTCTAGTTTTATTGAGATATAATTGATATCAGCAGTATATAAATATAGGGTGTACAGCATAAGGATTTGACTAGTATATATTGTGAAATGATTACCACAGTAAGTTTAGTTAACATTCATCATCTCCTATAGATACACACAAAAAAAAAGTAAAAGAAAAAACATCTGTTTCCTTGTGATGAGAACCCTTAGGATCTACTCTCTTAACAGCTTTCTAATATACCATACAGCCGTGGTAACTACAGTCATCGTACTGTACTTTATATCCTTATTTATCTTACAACTGGAAGTTTGTTATGTCTGCAGGTGTTCTGTTGAAGATCACTTTTACACTTTTGGAGATGCTAAATTGTGCTCATTCATTAATATACCTACACCCAGATCACCCAGTATCCAATACATATCTGTTTCTCATACTCACTTGGGAGGATAGGACATGAAAGGATGGTGACCACAGCTGTTGCTGGCTCTGTGCCCCGCTTTCCCACAGTGTTTGTCCCCCCTGTGACCACCACCGCTCTCTGTAGCCTCTAGAGCTGTTAGGACCATGATTCCCATCTCACATGCACTCTAGGGAAGGATGAAAACTCTCATGGTTGATTGATTTCCACATGCCAGGTACTCTGGGAGGCATGTCTCACACGTGAGTCAGTGTTTCCCAATACTAAGGACACCCCTGTGAGTACACAGATAGTTTTAGGTAGAGTGACCCCATCATTTCTTGTCTAGACTGAAATACTTTTGTTAAGTAAAAGAAAAGGTATTAATAATTACACTGGGACAACAGGAATAAACTGTTCAGGCAACTGAACAATGTGGTTCCCTTACTTTTAGGAGCTATAGATTTATCTTTATGATACTATTAATGATACATGATAGTTTATAATAATACAAAGTTTTCTTTTTAAATACATGTGTTTAAGGGAAAAATAACAGTGAAATAATACTATTCCTGTTAGATTCAAAGTTTTAAAATATTATAAGAAAGACTGAGACTTGGGGAATGCTTCATTAATTTATTTAATCAATAGACCTGTGAGATGTATTAGTGATTTTTTTTTAATTCATAAGGAAAGTGAGACTGGAGAAGTCAAGGAGTTTGCTCAAGATTATACAGGTAATAAATAGGTGACTTGGTATTTATATATGACTAGCAAATCCATGTTTTTTTTTTCCTTAATAGGAACTGTGGTTTTTATTTTTATTTTACCAAGTGTCTAAGACTTTCCCTTTTCCTTTTAAATTGAGAAGGTGTGACAACTTTTCAAGTCTGGTTTAAAGTGGATTTTGTGTAGTTTAATGTCTTTTTGATGATGATGGTTGGGATTTGTATGGGTCTCAGATCCCTTAGAATCAACAGGCTCCCCCAGACCCACTTCCATCACCTCAGCCTCCCCAGTCTTCTCTGGTGTCCAACTCCAGATAAAGATGCTTCCCTCTCTGGCTGGCAGAGAGGCCTGTTTTGGACCTTGAATTGTTTGCTTAATCATTTCCTTATCCCAAGGACTTGATGCCTGATGCGAGCCATTGATGGGTACCTTTCTGATCTATACAATTTGATAAAAGCATCAGCACTATTTGATGCTTGAATCTGATTTAATCATTTGAAAAACCTCACCTTTATTACACTTCATTTTAACCCAGTAGTCTTCAGTCTTTCTGATCAAATGTATTCCAGTTCACTCAAGAAAACACAGTATTTTGCATGCCTCCATATCCCAGCCCTCTTCTAAAACTTCAGAAACATTGATGAGTGAAACAGACAAAATGATACAAAAAGCCGATGAGTAACCAAAGCCAAACAGAAACAGATATTTGAACACAAAACACACAACCATGTGTATATTTTCTATATATGTTCATTTTAATCCATGTATTAAATATTAGTAAAGTCTAATTTCTTTTCTTAGACAAAATACATATAAATCTAAGTTCTGATTTTTTTCTCCCTCATTAAAATGGGTGATTTTGCACATCCTTTGGCTAAGTGCATCCCACTTCACAGACCACTTTTAAGTGACTGCAGAAACCTAGTGGCTTCAATGGCCGATACCATTTTTTCCTGAAGTGTGTGTTTATGCTTTACATCCATCTCTCCACCACTGCCTAACTTTTCTTGTTTCAAAACTGAAACTGCCCTTTTGGTCCCTCACTAGGCCTACCTGAGGAACTTACTCTAAGCAGTTCAGAAGTGGTTGAGTGGTTCTGAGCTCCTGAAATAAGAAAACCTTTTCCAGCTCAGGTTACTAGTTGGTAACTTGGTTTATCAGGTCATTAGGTGATTTTTTGTGGGAGGGGATTCGTTACTCAGTTACCATTTCCAGCTCTTTTCTACCCAATAGAGTAGTTACCATGAGTTCAATTTTTATCTTTTAAAAAAATAACTTAAGGGCTTCCCTGATGGCACAGTGGTTAAGAATCCGCCTGCCAAAGCAGGGGACACGGGTTCGAGCCCTGGTCCGGGAAGATCCCACATGCTGCAGAGCAACTAAGCCCGTGCGCCACAACTATTGAGCCTGTGCTCTAGGGCCCGCGAGCCACAACTACTGAGCCCACATGCCGCAACTACTGAAGCCCACGCGCCTAAAGACTGTGCTCCTCAAGAAGAGAAGCCACCACAATGAGAGGCCCGCGCACTGCAATGAAGAGTAGCCCCTGCTCGCCACAACTAGAGAAAGGCTGCGCGCAGCAACGAAGACCCGACGCAGCCAAAAATAAAATAAATTAATTTAAAAAAACTTAAATAGGCAGTGAACATAAAAAGAGAAAACTTAGTGGAAAGGAATATCATTCTTATACACCATGCATGTTTCAAACTTAAAGGAGAAATAGATGCAGGAAACGAACAAGAATCACCTAGTTCATTGATATTTGTTGCTAGTGATTCCACAGCAAATTTTATTGATCATCCTTCAAGTGCAAGCCACTGTGTGAATAATCTTGTGGACTCCGCAGAGGACTCAGCCAGAATCCCCATCTTTTGAATGAACTCTTTGATCCTAGGCTGGTCTGTTGAGTTTAGCCTGCTCTCTCATAATAGCGACACTTCGGATTTTCAGACATTCCTTTGGCTAGTCTCTTTGCTCATTCTGGGACTCTCAAGAGGCGATAACTGCTTTTATTTATTTATTTTTAATTCATGGTCTATAAATACACCTGGTAACATGACGCACCAACCACTAGCTATCCCACACAAAGAGACAGAATTGTTTGGGGCCGCAAAAATCTGGTTTTGAGGGGGTGCTGTCTAGTTTCACAGCCTCAACTCCATTCTCTTTTCACTGGAGTCTTTCAAGGACGACTCTGAGCAGCTTTGCACAATGCAGTGGGGCACGGTTTTGTGCAGAACTTAGGGCAAAGGGAAAAAAAGAAAAACTTCCCTATAGTAAATTGGCAGCAAAACGTTTCTAAAGGTTACACACCACCCACACATTCCTTTCAAATGATCAAAGACTTACAAGAGGTCATGGAAGGAGAAAAGAAGGGGGGCGGATGGAGCCTGGAAGAATTTTTTTTTTTTTAGTTCTCTGTATTGCAAGTCTTGCTGAATAAGGGACAGATTAGGACTCTTGTTACTCTTTTGGAAGATTTCTAGACTGAAGGGAGCAAACATTAAATTGAGTTGGTGAACCGGTATCTTGAAAATGAACAAGTATGCCTGTCTCCTTCCTATGTCTCATTCCAAATTCAGCCCCATTTTTGTGTATTAAATCTTTCAAATATTCGTTTCATTATTTTTTTAGGTTTAGTTTTCATGGTCTTTTTTACTTCCTGGTTTCAGCAGAATACACTCAACTTGTTATCTTGATATTTCTGGCCCATCCCAAAGCAGGAAGTGCTCAACATGTACAAGAAATCTGTTTGGACATGATTTCTTTATCCATTGGTAGTTTCTAAACTTAAATTTAGCCTTTTGATTTTTTTTCATCAGTTAGCGTGAAATGCTCCCTCATTTAGGTTTTTATAGTAATATATACCTTGGTTAGACATTTACTCATAATATAAATTTTACTTGCTGGCTTCACCCTAGATATTGAAATCTGCTCATGGGAAGCAAATGTGTCTTCTGCATCTTTGCATCTTTACCTCCTAGCAAACTGCCTGACAGGTAATGAATACTCAATAAATATTTGTTGAAAGAATTAATAGATTTTTTTTTAGACTTGCAAAAGCTCAAGGCGTACATCTGTGGTTTTTTCTTGACACCCTCTACCAGGTGCAAGTGGCTAGAGGCCAGCATTTTCACTGTTGTTGTTTAATCCTTCTTTTGCCATTTGGTGCCCTGCCTTGCTTCCCAGTTTCCCTGTTGCCTTGGTCCATACACAAACAGAAGAGTTCTCTCACAATACAGAAAAAATATGAGAAAACCCCTAGAAGGTACTTCAGCTTTTCAGCTAAAGGAAATCTTACACCAGGTTTGTACTTGTTTCTAATAAATACTCTGTGATTGCATAACGCATATGGTAACTTGCTCATCTCTAGGATTGTACGAGTGGTGTGCCAAGCAGGGGACTCTCTGCTCTTGCTCTCCAGTAACAGGGTCTGTTCTGCCCTCTGGGCTGCTGCCTTCTCCACTGACCTCTAGTGTCTGGGCTGCCCCTGATTCCAAGCACCTTATCTGATATGAATTCAGGGCCCTTTTTTGACCTCTGGCTTCAAGGTGTACCCTTAGTTGACATAGAGTTTTTATTTGCACCTACTTCTGGCCTGAAGTTCAGAATATACTTCCTGTTGAGGTCAGAAACTTGCTTTCCAGAGCATGGCTTGGTCAGAGGCCACATGGCTGCTGTGAGCAGTCTGACCCATGTGGAAGATCATGACAGTCTGTGCATGATCTCTTAATTTGACACCTTTCAACACAGCCCAAGTTGGATTTACTGATTCACCTACTCTTTTTTTTTTTAATTAAAAATTTTTTTTTTTATCTCCTCAGCTTAGAATTCAGTTTGGAATATTATAGAACATAATCTTTTCCAAAATATTTTAAAGCAGATTTTGAAGATATGGCCTTACGGATTTGCCAGAAATACATATTTTTCTGGATTGTTTACAAAGACAATTGTAGTAGCCTTTCTGTGTCCCCAAATTCACATTTTTCCCCTTTGAATGAAATCTTGAATTTTAAAGTTCGATGATTTTTGTACCCAAAGGAAATGTCCCGTACGTAAAAATGTTTCTATTGTGTCTTTGAGAAATTGCCAGCACAACATTTCACAACTCATTTTGTACTAAATGTGTATAATTTGAAAAATTATTTTAAGTGCAGAAATACAAAGAGTGCTTCTTAGGATGTATATATATATACACACAGAATATATATATATATATATATATATATGTATATATATATTAGAGTATATATATGTACATATACACTCACAGATGTGTAAAACTGATATGTAGACTTAAAAAGGACACACTTGAGGTAATCGCAGTGTTAACTGTAAATACTTTGGGGAGTAAATATTGATTGTTTTGCCTACTCAAAAGAATTTCTGCTCAACTCTGATGATGTGGTTCTGATGATGGCTGCCGATCGGACTCACCTCTTCCCCTGGTCACAGGGAGAGCTGTGATTTTGGCTGTTCTAAGCAGAGTATACTATGGCAATTGGTCTAGGCGTGAGTATGTGACCCATACTGAGTTGCCCAGGTTCCTTTCCTGACTTTGTCTAACCAGAGTTAGTGGTGCAGCCTTCTTATCGTCTCTGGTTACAAGCTCTTGGGTGAGAAACTCTGAGCTGCCCACGGATGTGTCCCGTTCAGAGCCAGGCTGAGGGAATAAAGCTGACCCAGAGCAAGGCAGGCATGTGGGAGAGAGAGAGAATCCAGAAGGCACTCTGTTGTCCCCAAGTTTTCTCCCCAGTTATGTCTGTGGTTTCATAACATAAGCCTATGGATTCACTTTTCTCTTTCGGCCTTTTTAAAAAAAAATTTTGTTTTCTTCTTTTTTCTTTTTTGCATTTCCTAAAGGTTCTACCCTTGACAATGTCTTGATTAAAATAATGAAGAAAAGGCTATTGAACTTGTATTTTCCTAAGCAAAACTCTTGCCCAAGAAAGGAACACATGTTTACTGAAATCAAAATTTAGAAATAAAAATAATATATTTCATTCTTAACCTATACCAAATGATAAGCTCTGTCTTTAAAGAATTGTTTGGGTTTTATTTTACAATCAATTCCTTTTATTAGACTGGGGTATAACTTTTAAAATACCAAGGCTTTTAAATACATATAAATGTTTATTTGTGTTAGATGCTACTTCTGCTTTGAAGAATCCTGGTTCATTAAACAAACAAAAAAAATTATCCTGTTGAGTCTCCTGAAAGATTCTTTTGGATAACACCCACTTTATATATGTCTTACACATAGAAGCCCTTCCTCTACAAGGGTAGTTTCCAGAATGTCATCTCAGACCTTGTAGGTGTTAAAACCACTCATCTTTATGGATGCTGATGAAATCTCTTTAGCACACATATAACTAGAGTGTAATCTTTGGGTCAGATGAATTTAGCCGAACTTTTTATGGCATTTCAGGTTCAAGCTCCCCTTAGACAATACACTCCCTGGACAACTTCTCAGGATGACTCAGATTTTATAGGCGGCAACTGGTATTCAGCAATCCACTGAGTCCAGATTCCTAGATGATGCGTCTTTGGTGTTTGAGACTGGTTTGTCCACCTTTGCTAACAGACCAGCCTAACTGTTCCTGACTCATTACTCAGCTAAGCAAGTGCAGAGGCTGAATGGCTCTGACATTGTCCATTAGTCAGCCGTGTCCCTGTCTCATAGAACTCCCAGTGTCTGCCTATGGGATTCTGAGTGTTTCACAACTGTCAGCGCAGATGTCTTTCGTATTGTACATGGACTCATTTCAAAATATGATGCAATGAAAATTTCAGTCTGGTGGGGAACATTCTACTTTCTCTTACTGAAGGATAGCTGTCTGATAACCAGGGCACCAAGCAGGATTCCTGGGTAAGTTTTCGTGAGCAAGCAGATGTGTTGGTTTGAGATGTATTCTGACTGGCCTCCACCTCTGCTTATTCCTCCAGATTTTTAAAAAATGCCTACATTAAGTTGCATATGTGATACCATTCTTAGTAAAGATGGATAAAAATGACAAACGTAAATTAAAAATTCTGACTTTAAAGTGACTTCCAATACTATCTACTATATATAAAGCTTCTACTTTCTAGTTTGAATCATAAGGTTAAAAAAAGAATTTTCCAGGGTAAATGCTTAGTAAATTGATTACTTATGTCCTCCTACTTTCCAAAAAGATTTTAGGAGTGATGTGAAAAGCTACAAGAACAATTTAGCTAATAGAATAGGGTTAAAAAATAATATTAGAACCCCAGAGCTATGGCACTTAAGCGAAGAATTCTCTAGAAGACATATAAAAAGAGAAATCCAGTAGATTCCCATTGTTTTCATAATCTGTACAGGAGAAATTAAAATTTTGTCGAGAGGCAATGGGAGAGTAGAATGGACAGTGAGGGTAGACAGAGGTCAGTTCTGATCCACGTCCTGCCCTTCACTCATCATTTACTTCGGACAAATTGTAACATACTTGAGCTCTGCTCTATTTATCTGTAAAATGCATACTTACCTCCTCATGAACATCTGGTGAAGAACACAATGAAACCAAAAAAGATACAATGCATGGATGTTTTCAGTAAAATCATTTACCTCCTACCATTTTTCTGAACTCTAAGGTTAATTTATTGTAAAGTTTTTATATAAAAGTTAGTGATCAACATTTTAGTAGGCATGTTGTCATCGACGTCAACACTTGATTAAGAAAAAACGAGGGTACAAAATTAAAGTAGCTCTCTGTGAAGTCATTTCTCATTTCTGTGGGGGAGTTAGAGTGAGTTACTTCGAGATGGCACCCTCCGGTTATCTCAAAGGCAAAACTTTGAGATGATATGCTGATAGGTGTTTAGCATGCACCCTAGACTGTTCCTCACCATTATTAGTTGCTTCAGACCAACTTTTGACAAAAGCTAAAAGGTTGAGACTGCTGAGGTAGAAAAACTTTTCCTTCAAACGAGATGAGTTTTACAGAGAGTACTTACCAGCTTTATTTTCATTCCCTAATTCTCATAATTGATGAAAATATGAAAGTGAACCGTTAACATTCCCACATTCTGTGAGTAGCTTGGTGTTTCTGTCACCAGCTTGTTGTTCCCATTGCCATCAGAGGACGTCAGCCTTGAGTCTCCACTATGTCCAAGAACAAGTGTCTTCACATAATTTGTATCTGGTGGCCGCGTTAGTGCCCATCACCAACAAAGTAACTTAAAAATATTTGGTGTCCACCACTGCCATTCAAGGAGCATGCCAGCCTAACGTCTTCCTGTGCTTCTAAAGATGAATATCCTTGGGGATCCTAAGAACTTGCTTTATTCTTTGCAGGTCTTAACTGCTTCAGAGTCATAGTGTGGTCTGAAGAGAAATAGGAAGAATGCTATCTCTCTCAGCGGGACTGAGACATACTATTTTGTCTAATTCTACTATTGCTTTTCTTCCTAAGTACCCTGGCCCATAACCGCATAGTTCATTGGATCACTCAGCCTTACATCCAGCCAAGGAACACTGATATATTTTTACTAAACTGAGAAATTTTTACCATCTAGCAGTCTAGCATATCCCCATCTTGTGACCTCCTAGCTTCACTCCCACACCAGAAAATAAGCTCATGCAAAAAGGCCAACACATAAACACTGCAATGTGTTGCCTTTAAGCAAGTCACTTTCCAGAATAACTTGAAAAATAGGCATATTAGAGACTGGATGTTACTAGAAACCATGTAACTTCTCTGGAAAGCCATAAGGTACTTCTTATACTCTTAAGAACTTATTTCACTTGACAATATGAGGTGTGCAATGTCTGCTTCTGATAAAACTTAGAAATAATGTAAGATCTGGGTATTAGAATTTGGGGTGAGTATCTTCCTCCTCTGTACTTTTTAACTTGTGAAGTGGATTTTAAACTGTGTTCTTCAGACTCCCTTTAATGGCAGGGGATGGGAGGGGGAAGTTTGTGGTTGTGCTTCCTCAGGCTTTAACATGAATGGTTTTTATCTGTTCTGCATCTTGGGCTTTCAAATAAACCTCTTGTTGAAAACAGGATTGCTCTACTAAAAGCACGCCAAAAAAACAAAGAAACAGAAAATGCTTAAAAAACCATTAGACTGAATGGTCTTCAAAAATTGTTCTATGGGCACCTCCTATGACTATGAATCAGCTTGAATTTGGCCAACCTACCAATGCAGATGTTTACACATCAATGAAGTCCAACAAACACTTGAGTGCTTACTCTTTTTCAAGCACTGGGGTTGACACAGAATGGATGAATTTCTGTGTCAGAAAGCCTCCCTGGGGGACAAATGGTAGATAGAAGCAATGTAAAAACCCAACAGAATGCACCTTACGTGAGGTGTGCGGAAGGGGCTTTGGGGCTTGTTGTTATATGGCACGCTCAACATAAAGGCTTACCTGGCATATCCCTCAGCAATAACAAAACCCCAAACATTTAAAGACAAAGTGTACAAAAGGAAATGACATTTTATAGGCTCTGAGGATGAGAGAGATTGTCCAAATATTTTGGTCGTGAAGGAGTAAGGTTTTGACAGGTGCAGTGAGGAGAAGGGTATTCCAGGCAGGGAATGCAAGAGCAGAGGTGAGGGCATTTGGAAGCGAATGAGTATTCTAGAGAGTTGAGTGGTCAGAGATAGGAAATGGTAGTAGGATGGCCAGGCAGGTTGGGAAAGGTTTGTAGTAAAAATGTTATGTTGATCAGTTGGATTTTATCCTTTAGCATGAATAGGGAGGAAAAGAAATTTAATTAGTTTTTTTTTTTTTTTTTTTTTTTTAGGAAGATAGATATCCTGATACTGTGAGGGCTGGATTAAGTTGGGAGAGATTAGAGGAAGAGAGGCCAATTAAGAGATTATTTAAATTGTCTAAACCAGAGAGAATGGAGCCTGGAACTAGGGAATGGTAATGTGCCTTTTGATTGGAGAAGTTAGGTTTTGATGAAAGAGGCCAGGATTATATTTCATCATTAATAAATTGCTATCAAATTTTTAAAAAAACCTTTGTTTCCATTATGAGATTGAGTTGAATAAGCAATTCAAAAATTGGTGGGAAATCATCACACAGTTGCTTTCTGTGCTTTAAATGTATCTGGGCAATAGGTAGATGCCTTCAGCAAAGTACTGTCTTGGTATAAGGGCACCACTTATATGTATGTATGTTCATAAATGATTTTTCTTCTATCCACAACCCAGGGTGACCTAGAACTAGCACCTGAAACTGCTTTATAGACATATCTGAGAGTGAGTCCTCAATTCTATTAGCTGGTGAGATAAAAATGAATATTTAAATATGAAAGAGTTTGACTTTTTAAATTTGCTACATCTACAGCTGGACCTTTTCTTCCTAACAACTGGCTTTTCCAACTAGATGAATATTTAATGTGTGTCCAAAAGAGACTGAGGATGTCAGTTCCCTTCAAGTGGCAAGGACTTGGGTATTTCACATTGGTTTAATCTCATTTTAACACTGACTTGGTAAATTTTATTGAAAGCATTTTGGGCACAAAGGGTGGTTGTGTTGGTAATGCTGGTGGTGGTTGTTTTCAGGGAACATTTAATCTAATTGTTTTAAGCTTTAAAGAGTCAAAATTATAATTTGGAACAGATTGTGAAATAACTGTGATGGAGTCCTGTAAGGGCCTCAGCACTATTTACAGTGTTTGTATAACTAAAAGGAGAGTAACTGGTATTTGAAATGTCAGAAATGACAAAGCAAGAAAGAAATCAGAGGAAGAGCAATTGTTCTTTCAGATTTTCTATTGTATTCTTCCCACCGTGTTCAGGAAAGGAGCTCTGTAAAGTATATGTGATGTGTTTATTAGCAATAGACTTTTTGTGTCTCCTTTAAAAATTTATTATTATATCTGAATTTTTGTTCCTGATATTGTAGGGAATATGAGACTACCCCCTTTATAAGAGCAAATTTCTAACTAGCTTAGCTCTTGACATTCCCCTTTAACAGTTTTTCCCAGTTGCCATGTTTCACCTTGTTTGTTTTTCTTTCTGGAAAAACGTAACAAAAAATGTCTGATTCTGTATCTACCAACTTCTCCCTCCCCCACTAATTCTAGCCGCAGATATGAACAAAAACTGATTGGCTGATAAAATGCCTGATGCCTTATAAAAAGAGATTTTTCTAAGTTTCTGAAAAGTTCTTCTGGGATGTATTAACTGTTCTATGTCTCTGTGCTTCTGGTTGGTTTCTAGACAGTTCAATTAAAAGTCAGGTTTATCACCTATAGCTAAGCATCTTCAAATGATTTTATACTTCTCCTCTAGGAACAGCACCCCATTCTTAGTTTCCCTCAACCACATTCATGGTAATTCCTCTCTACTTCATTCTGTATCCTTTCTTATATGGGACTTTCCAGAAGCAATCCTTTTATTTTGTTTCTCATTGCAGCAATTGCCTGATATTTTGTTATTCATCACTGTCAGCTCAGTTTTCCCAGGGTATTCAGTGTATGGGAGACAGAAGACGAAACATTCCGGAGACGGCACTTATTGAAGTAGGCACAAGCTTTATTGATGACTTTGGTTTAAGAATCTCTTCCGGGACTTCCCTGGTGGCGCAGTGGTTAAGAATCTGCCTGCCAATGCAGGGGACACGGGGGCGAGCCCTGGTCCGGGAAGATCCCACATGCCACAGAGTAACTAAGCCCGTGCGCCACAGCTACCGAGCCTGTGCTCTAGAGCCTGCGAGCTACAACTACTGAGCCCACGTACCACAATTACTGCAGCCCACGCACCTAGAGCCCATGCTCCGCAATAAGAGAAGCCACCACAATGAGAAGCCTGCTCACCTCAACAAAGAGTAGCCCCAGCTCGCTGCAACTAGAGAAAGCCCACGCACGGCAACCAAGACCCAACGCAGACAAAAAAAATTAAAAAATTAAAAAAACAAAAAATCTCTTCCAAACAAACCAAACAAAGCTGCCTCCTGATACAGTTTTCGGAGAAGAGAAGTGAGCTCACATTCAAGTACGCTGTCCACACACTGTCATCAGTATGCCATCTGTACACATCAATGCCCGTCCCCACGCCCACACCAGGGTCCTGTCACTGCTCCCGTCTGGCGTCTGTCTGTCTGTCTCTCCTCCTCTCCTCCCTCCATTCTTGACCCTTGGCTTTTATGCCATCTTGATGCCAGAGTCCCTTTCTGATGCCTTGTCCAGGAAGCCGGAGTCCACGTTATCCTTATGGCTTAACAGTATATTTGTGTAAAGGAGATAAGGTCATAACTTAAAAGGGAATCTTCCCCCAGATCCTTGATGTCTGGGTAATTGTGAAACTTAATCAGTATAATAAAATTCAATTCTGAGAATCCCTATATACAACATCACAGAGATTGATAGATACTCAATAAATATGTGCTGATTGAATGAATGAATGGATGGATGAATGAGTTTGCTGGAGATAATCCCCACCATTCTTCCTCCCACATTCCATTTTTTAAATTCCACTGGAGGGAGTTCCCTGGTGGTCCAGTGTTAAGAACTCCACACTTTCACTGCCTTGGGCCCGGGTTCAATCCCTGGTCAGGGACCTAACATCCTGCAAGCCTCGAGGCACAGCCAATAAATAAGTAAGTAAGTAAATAAATAAATAAATAAATTCCACTGGAAAATGAGTGGCAGAGATGGAGACACTGCTTAGAGGAAGTGTCCTGTTCTTCTCCATTGGTTTGTTTTGTTTTCTGTATGTCACTATGTGGCACAAATGGAAATATAAAGGAATCCTGGATTTTTTAAGGTTCTCTGCTTTCTGTTGCCCAGATATAAAAAAGCTTCAGTAATTTTGTCTTCCGGCTTTAAAGAAGCCCAGTTGGTTACGTGAAGGAGAGAAATTTAGGTCTTGTTTTAAGACTTCTGATAATGCAAATCGATAATCTACTTACACTTCGGTTGATGGCAAAGATGAAATAGTCAATTTAGGAAGGATGGAAGAAGAGGTAAAACTTATGTTCAGGTGTTTTTTCTTTTTGACCTGCTGCTTCTGCTGCTGAGAACAGGACTCCTGAAACACTGATGACTGTGTTCATTCTCACGGTGGCACCGGGCTGGGCTTTGCACTCTGCAAAGCATGTTCACACACATTTCTCTTTGATTCTTATAACAACACAAAGAGCCTTATCTCCTGCCACTCTCCCCTTCAGTGCAGCCACAGGAGTCTTCTTGCTGTTCTTGGACGACATCAAACTCCTCCTTGCCTGGGGCCTTTGCATGTTATCCCCTTGTCTTGGGATGTTCTCTCCACCCCCTACCTTCCCACCTTCTTAGCTTAAATATCATTCCTTAAGGAGATGTTCTTTGACCTCCCAGATTAAGCTACATCTCTGTGTTATTTATTTTTTTTTAATTTGTGCTCCTTTTTCTTCATGGTAATTTTTAGAAATGTAGTGTATAGTGTAGTAGTGTGCATATTATGTGTATGTTTAGACGTTTGTCTTCCTTTCTAAATAAATGGTAAGCTGCCTGACAGTAGTGACTGTACCTAGCATACCACCTACTACTGTCTCTGGTGCATAGTAAATGCTCAGCAGATGTTGACTAAAGCAACATTTGAGTCCCTGCTTCACCAGTCGGGAAAATGAGACTCAAGTTACTTGATTTACCCACCCCCTGTCATAGGCATTTTAAGAGGTGGAAATGGAAGTGGATACCATGACTTCTGCTTATAATTTAACGGCAGGGCACTTTCTCTCATTTTTTCTTTAACAGCAGTCCCTGGTATCTCCATGAAATAGTTATTTGGGTCAATATCTAGGGTGGGTGAGCAGGTGGAAGTGGTCAGAAATACTGGGACAGACACCAAACTGGTGTCTCATATTCCTATATGTCTTTCTCGGAGGTGTATATCTTCTTTGCACAGACAAATATCAGTTGGCATGACAAAGGACTCTCAGTACACCAACCCAGAGAAATTCCCACTGTTAAATGCTGTTCACATGGTTTGAGGAAGACACTCCAGGGATTTTGAAAAAATAAGATTTGAATTTCCAGAGCTTATTTGGGAAAAAATTTCCGAGGATCACAAAGGGTAGCTTGAGTAACACCGGTAGAATCCAACCTATATTGCCAGACCTATTTTTGTTTATATACCTGAATTATTACTTCAGAATACCTAATCATATTGTATTTTGCAACTTCCAAATTCTGATCAGTAGGTTTGTATTTTATTCATTAGTGGTTGCTAAGGGTGTGCATTTTTTTCTAAGTGTGGGCATTCTCCACGGCAGCTCTCAACAAATACCCTCCAGCTGAAAGTGGATGTGTCTGGCATTAAAATCACTAGCATTCAGGCTGAATCAGAGCCCTGTGTTTATGGGTAGATCACCTCATCTCTCATGCTGCCATTAACAACTTGCATTCCTGAGAGATGGAATAAGCCATCTGAGTCAACAGAGCCTCAGCTATTTCTAAACATCAGTGTGGCCTTTTTGATGAGTTTTCATAAGTATTTATTAAACCTAGTAACATAATTATAATATCTCTTTAAGTTTTAGCCATAAGATCTAGACATATCCCCCTTTTTAACTTTAGGTGCTTTTGGTCTTCTGAATTCTATTTTTTTATTTTTAAATCTCAGTCTGAGACTACTTAGCCAGATATCTGCAGCCTTAAATTTTCAAGGGATTGTGTATTTTAATTGTTTATGTAGGGTTTATTATTTTGTGAGGTTCGGGGGTGTGGGTTATCTTTTAAGCTTGGGACCATCGATTCAAAATTTAATTATTAAAAGAGATGTTAAACAATTTTGGATATTCTAGGATTATCAAATAATCCAGAACTGTTTGGAATCTCAAAAATGTAGCACTTGAGATCAAACTTAAATAAAAGGAGGCTTTGCAAAGGAGAAGAGGAAGAGAGAATTCCCAGCTGGTGTCATATGGCCTTAGTCAGCCACAAGAATGGTTTGGCTTGTTCAAGAGTCTAGGAGAAGTTAACCTGAGCTGCAGCAAAGCTAAGATCCATTGAAAAGGTGAAGTGATGGCCAGATTATAGAAGGATTTGTATCAGTGTTACCTATTTTTTAAAAATTATATTAAAATATAATATGCATAATTGTTTTACTTTTATGAATTGAATATTGCTATTATAATTTAGTTTAGATATCTCTCTTAGAAAACTATGAGGTAACCTAAGTTGTTCCTCTTCCTTGGATGGCATGAACCAAAAGGCCCCTGTGTCCCATGGAAATGGTGGGAGAGGTAGGTCTATGAAGGAGGAATGGGGATATTTTGCAAAATCCTCAAAAATCACAAGCTCCAATATTGAAGGATTTGTAAATTCCATAGAGTAAGTTCCATACAATAAAGACTTTCATGAAATATAAGAGCCCACCTTGAGCAAGGGCAGGTCAGTGACCAATGCCTCATTTCTGACCAGAGCCAAGGGGAACCAAGTGAGATGGCTGGGTGTTTGGACCTTTTGGAGGCTACACAATTAGCATCCTCTAATTGAAATCCAGAGCAATTTTCACAAGGTGGTGCCTATTTGTCTTTGCAATGCTAGAAACAAGTATAGTGCCTGGTACTGAATTGGAACCCAGTATATATTTATTGAGTGGATAACTTAATGAAGACTTGATTTGGTGGCACTACAAATCCATTTGGAATGCCCCTAATCAGCTTTCTTTCCCATTTACTTCAGCAGCTATTTTTAGCCTTTTTCATCCTTCTGAAGCCCAGTGCTTTGCGATTTTGATGCTCACTCTTATTTCCTCCTTCACTGAAGAGATAGAAGTTGTCAGCTGGGAATTATCCATACTAATCATTTCTCTTTCCCCAACACTCTCATTGAAAGGCATATTTACATCTAAAGCATTGTTTTTCTTTTTCCTTTTTCTTTACTCATGTTGAAGAACTCTTCTGGTGATCTCACCTATTTCTCAGAGACCTTCTTCCATCAGTCAGCTAATCCATCACCATTCTCTTTTTCCCATACTTTCAAATTTTCAAAAGTCTTCAATTTCATTTATAATCTATTAGGGATGAGAAATAAAAGATGAGAAAATAAATATATATGTTCTAAAATTTATTTAAAAATTGTGATGAATAATATGAACAATCCTCTCTCCACTAACTCCATGATTTTATGGCAGAGGATAGCAGGAGGAGCTTACTTTTGATTGGGTGGTCTGAGAAGAAGACCCTTCCAAAGGGTCTTCCAAAGACCCTAAGACCTTCCAAAAGAGGAGTCAGTTATGCAGAGAGAGAGAAAGAGAGAAATGGAAGAAACAGACTGAATAAAGGCTCTGAGGTAGGAACGAATTTCACATATGACAGCAACTCCTAGAAGACAGTTGTGGCTGGAGAGTGGCACAGGAAGAGTTAGAAGGTCATCCAATAAGCCATTTGGTCAAGGAGATGAGGTCAGAGAGGAATGCAGAAGCCAGATCATGCTGGGTATTATAAGGCAAAATGAGGAGTTTGGATTTTATTCTATGCCCAAAGCAAGGCCAAGATCCATTTTGTGTTGTAAGAAAATTACTTCTGCTGCAACTTGGAGAGGAGGTGGAGGAGAATGGGCAAGACTAGAAGCAGGAAGGCTTTTTTGGAGACTGTTGAAGAACTCCAGGTAAGAGATGGTGATGGTCTAGGCCAAGGTGGAGTTGGATACAAGTAGACACATATGGGGGCCAGTTTTGCATCTGTGATCTCAAGAAGCAAAATGCTGAAGGAAGCCATGCTGGATTACCTAGCAGACAACCTGAGCATGGGTTCTAGCACATTTAAGCAGACGTATCAGAGACAAGATGAAAGATAAAAAAGAAAGATGGAGAATATTAGAAAAATCTAGAAAAAAGGCATTTGAAAATGTAGATGTAGGGTTGCTTGGTCTACTGGCTCCAATTCTCTTGTCTTCTTTAATTGAAGTGAAACTGCTGGAACTGCTATCCTCTGCGAGTTGCAGAAAAATAGAACAAGGTTCTGGATTACCCCATTTTTTTCATAGGCAACCTGTGTCGCAGAACTAGTAGCTCTTTTCCACCTGGCTACTCCAGCAAGCCTGCTCTCTTTAGAAATGGAAGCTCCATTGTCTATGGAAATGTACACATCACAAATTTGGGAATCTGACATGCTCTTCTAAGAATGCCCTCCTTACACTCTCCTCTGAAGGCAGCCCCTAGAGGGCCTCCAGCAAGCATTCAGTTGGAGAAAAAGATGCATTCTCGCATTCTCCCATTCTTATAGGCCCCTCCCCCAGATTCTAAAA
Organism: Balaenoptera borealis; assembly: GCF_965194805.1. Taxonomy (NCBI): domain Eukaryota; kingdom Metazoa; phylum Chordata; class Mammalia; order Artiodactyla; family Balaenopteridae; genus Balaenoptera; species Balaenoptera borealis. Next base: position 23,986,584 of record NC_138863.1, read on the forward strand.
ATGATTCTCTTGGAGGCTCCCACCTCACTTGGCCTCTAACAATGATCACTGCATTTTGTATAGGCTAATAACTTCTACCCAGACTTCACTTCTCAGTTGCCCTCTTTATTCCCTCATATATTATGGATGCGGAGAGGGAGGACAGGGCAGTAGTTGATTTTAGTAGGGCTGATTCTACTCTTTCTCATAACAGCTCATAGGTGTTGACTGGGACATGACAGTCAACTGCTGACTGCTCTCTTTGGAATGTGGGAGTATATGGAATCTATTGTTTTAAATTGTTTGCCAATTCCTGGGCAATAGGAAAATTTCTGCCCAACCTATTCTTAGGTTTGTTTTGTTTATTTGATTCTGTGATTACCAAAGCCAACAATCAAGAACTGAAGAATAGTTCTAAACTCTCTTGCTAACTTTGTTGTCCCTTGGACTTTTCATGGCTTAAAGCTGGAGTATAACTGGGTCTAATATGTTTTATGTGCTTTCTCTGCTGGCCATGAGTACTTCTTGAATGGTCCTCTGTCATTTCCTCTTTACCAGTGGGTTTCTATTCATTCTTGGCTTTCTTTCTAAGGATCAGTCACTTTCTTAGGTGGCTCTGGGCACATCAGTGTTATACTGAGATATTTCCAGCTAGTGACTACCTGTTTCAGGGGCAGGTGTGGTTGTCAACTTCTTTCACTTGTTTCTGTCCAGTTTTGGGGGGGCTTGTGATGCACGATTGGAAGAATAGGTAGAGGGACAGAACTGGAGAAGCAGGAGGAAAGAAAAAGGGAAAGAAAGTGATAGGAAGTTCACCAGGAATGGGGCTTCTGGGAGAGATTTTGGAGTTTAAATTGTGAAAGACCCAAATACATCTCTGGGGTATAATAGATTTGGAGAGAAGGAAAATAGAGGGTTTGGTGAGATAGTGCCATGGGTTATGAGTTAGATTCACAATGATGGTTTTTGAGTGACGAAAATAAATGTTTTAATGCTTCTAGAACTACTTTTTGTTGTTGGTCCAATTCTCAGAACTTGGGTTTGTCCTAGGCTGTGCTATATCAGTCTCTGATTTTATTGTGGTTATACAAAAGAAACATAAGCTGATAATTTCAAAATGTCTGCTATTATATAAAAAGAGGAGAGGCCTGGCATCAATGGTCCTGTACTTAGCATAGCATCTTAACAAGGTTTTCAGTCTCCAGATATAGATCATGCTAGTGGGTTTTTTCTGTTTTTTTTTTTAAGAAGGCAGGGAGTGAAACCTAAATTCCTTTGCATAAGAGAGTAGAGAGAATAGGGAGGCTGAGGAAAAGGGGAAATGAAGGGTCTAGAGAGCCAAAGAGATGTGGGCAATGAGCAAGGAAGAAAGACGGACTGAGTCAAAAAGAAATCTCTCTTCCCCCAGGGAAAATCTGATGCATTGTTAGCACAATGTTGTCAAACATTCACTTGGTATCTGTACCGTCCTGCACTCTAATATCTCTCTGCTACTCAAAATCATTAGGAAAAAAATTGGTTACCAGTGACAGCATTTTGTGAATAGTACTTTGGGGGATTTAATGAATAGAGGCAGTGTCCACATGGGGTAAAGCTGCAAAGGAAGGTGATAGGGGACACAAACGTACAGGAAACAGAGAGGACATTGATAACTGAAAGCAAAAAATCAGATCAAGAGGTGACCAGGAGATGATAAGCATTCCGACAAACTCTATAGGTTTGGGTATGCAGTGAGGGAGGACAGGTTTCCCACAAACTCTGAGGTGGGTAGTCATGCATTCTATTTAAATATTAAAGGCAATGGTGATCTCAGATGACAAGAGACCTTAGAGATATGCAGGTTGACAGGAACCTGAAGTTCCTAAATAGATGACTTTAACTCAAAGATAAGACCTTGGCTTTTGATGCTGAAAAACTATGTAGTTAGTTCCAAATTTGCCACGTGCAAATAATGGATATTTCCTGACAGCTTTCACAGTACATTTACATTGTATCATAATGTATCAGTGTCCAGCACAGTTTAGAAAAGCAGCAGTCTTTTATCTGTGGGCAGAGTGGCTTGCCCATAAGTGAAAAAAAAAAAAAAAAAAATCCCACGTTAGGAGGTAGAATGTGGTATGTGGAGTTTCTTTCGGCTTAACGTTTAGAGTAAAACAGACTTATTTTCCATAATTCAGTAGGAAAAAAGAAGGCTAATGTTTCGAGGAAGACACTAGAAAACAATTAGTAGCTATTTCTTTGTGCATGAGTTCTGTGTGGAGTTATAATCACAGAACTCTAGAGCTGGGAGGAGTTTCTGTGACTGTAGGAGGGACTGCTAGTGACCCATCCAATACCCCCTCTTCTGCCTTACTAACAGAACCCAGTTTCAGTCATGGTGGCAATATACCCAGGTGAAAGAATATACTGTCCAACCTTCCCTTGCAGATAGGCGCAACCAACGAATCTTAAGTAGAAGTCACTGGGAAGGGCTCTGAGATGGTTTAAGAGGGTAGTGCCTTCCTTCCACCTGGAACATAGATGAGCTGGCCAGAATGTCAGTCATTATTTTGCATCCATTATTTTACATCCAAGGTTCAAGGTACACAACAAGGATGATGAAGCAGAAGAATAAGGACTGTGGGACACCAGGAGTATTGTAAAACTGTAATACCTGCACCAGACTTCTTTTTCGTGAGATAAAATTAACTTCTCTTTTGGTTGTATCTTGGTTGTTAGCCACTGAACACAATCCTTAACTGATACAGTGATTATTTTGTACAGCTTTTGCATTTTGTATGTAAGGAGGTACAGAGAACTTAGCCCAGTCCCATCTCAGTGTAATTCTTGTGATACTATGTGGGTCCAATATGAAATTATAATAGAATTTGTTATAACATAAAATCTCGTAGGTGTTTCTCTCTTTGAGACATGCTTATTAACTGAAGTCAAAACTTCATATCAAATATACTCAGTCCAAAATCCCCTAGAATTTCCAATTTATAGTTCCTTTATAGGAGGTAGAGATTTAGTTTACAGCCCTCCTGGAGTGAACTCATGAACACTGCCTCACATTCTTTGTTCTTTCATTCATCAATGTGTATCGCTTCCTGCTGCCATGGTTCAGGTTCGGCTCTTGTTTCCTTACGCTTGGATAAATGTAGCAGCCTCCTGGTCTTTAACCTTCTCGCTGCTAATTCATTCTATATGTTTTCTAAGATTCCTTTATAACGAAATATATCCACCCTTCTGCTGAGAAACATTCAATAGCTCCGCATTTACGATTGATTAAAATCCAAACTCCTTAGCCTGGGCATTCTGGGATTTTCTGTGCAGTGGTTGTTTTTAGGTATTCAAACCTTTGCTTGGACTTTCTCCTTTACCTTTTAACTTACCTCCCAGTTCCAACTGTCTCTCAAGGTTCAGGTCTATAACCAACCCAAGGCCAAGGCTCCTGTCTTTGAATTCTGTTTGCAATGAAGGCCCTTTAACTCCTTCAAGTCAGCTGATGTGGCACCGTCTTCTCTGGGTTCCTCACATCTCCCTACAGTTTCCTTTCAGCTGTGTTTCTCAGAGTTTACATAAACATTGCATTCATTAAAAGCTATAATTTGGATGATTTGAATCATTTTGTCATTCTCACTGCCTAACTTGCTTTAGTCTTAAGGGGAGAATCATATTTCCTTGTAGAAGGAGAAAAAATATATATATATGATGGACCCAGCTGAAAACTTAATAGAATTAAACTAAACTGACCATTTTTACATAATATAAATTATACCTCAAATGTTAGAAGTATCTGAGAGCCGTAAAATGCATAATCCTTGCTGACTTATTGAACTGATGATATTTTGGTTCTTTTTTTTTTTTTTTCCTTTTTTAGCAATGTGTTCTTAATTAAAACCAGTAGTGAATTAGCCCTGCAGAGGCTTGACAAAAGTGGGTGTATCAACACATATCTTTCATATACGTTATTTGTACTGTGCAAAGCTGAAAGAATGCAGAGAACATAAGGTTGGGGAAGTTCAGAGAGTGGGAATCTCAAGTGTCCGTCGTGTCCTCAGGGAACGGGGCTTGGGTTCTGGGCAGGGCATTTCATCTGTCTGGGATGAGGTCCTACGAGGTCTTCTAGAGCCCATGTGGGACTTACTAAGTTTCTTGTACCTCAACATCATCACCCCAAAAGTCCAGGAGTTACTGTATCTCATTGCCACAACTACCTTTAATGCACAAGGTCACCTGCCCCCAATATCTCAACTTCTAGTACAATTTCTAGTACAAATCAGAATTGAGTGGCAGTACTGCAACTATGTAGCAACAACTGTAAGAAAGTAACAATGAGTTAACCTGTGTTACAGGGCTTAACAAGAATTGAACACCATTGGTTGGCATAGGACTTATCACAGTTTGAAACAGTTATCCTCTTCTGTTCATGCTATGGAGTATGTGTGTTTATGCAAATTTATAAATAATATATAACATAAATATACATATATATATATATATATATACTTTAAAGAGGGTGAAGAATATCCAAAATATCCATATGTAATACCCTAAGCTACCTGTGTGTGCATAGGTACCATGTTATCTTAATAAATTGTCACGTTATTTTCGTTATTATTTGCTCTTCTGGGAGAATATAATAGCAAAATAGCTACTATGAATGGGATAGCGTTTTGAGTTATAAGGCCGTTTATTTTAAAATGACATTGAAGATTAATTTCCCTTATGATCACCTGTTATTGTTTTGCTCAGGTTTCTATATGACAGAAAAATACAATAAGTTAGATTTGATTTAAAGACTCTGGTATCAAGTCAACTGAAAATCAGTGTATCCTGAGAGAAAGTAATAAATTTGTGAAATAAATTTAGAAAGCATGAGATTTTGTGCCCTCTGCTAAATCTAGAGGCCTTAGAGGGATTCACTTGGTCTCTTGACTAATAAGTGGGCCAATTTGTTTCTCTGTAATGCTCATCTCATCTAGTAACTTTTCCTCATCGGATTCTGAGACCCTCTTTTTGGAACACGGTTTATACTGTTCCCTCCAGTGTATGTTGCCCTTAAAGAAGACAGAGCATGTTCTTTTGAAGACTATACGTATAACAAACATTCATTATCAAGGAACGAATGCAGGCACTGTTAAAGTCTTTCACGTAAGATTTACTAGAAGAAAGACAGGATAGGGAATTACAGAACTTGGTGGTAATGCCAGATTTTGCCCAAGACTTTGTGTTGGAATTGAGGGGAGTGAGAATGCCTTTTAGGGTAGAATATATAAATTGAAAGAAACAACAATGCCATGTGTGGGAAACAAAGTGAAAATATTTGGAATATTAAGAATGAAAGAAAAATAGTTTCACTTTTGATTGTTGGGGCAGCACTCAGAGCCATTCAGATTTAAACCTTATTTTGCTATTCGTATTTGTCACAATGAAGAAACATATGGGAGCTTCGCATAGTAGAACCTTATAGGTTAAGTATCAGATCTGTGGAACTATCCTTTCTTTTACCTAGTTATTTGAATTTTTAAATATCTTGATCTTTTATTTTTAAAAAAGCTTCTTTAAGCTCTTATCTTTATTGAGCCTAATTTTTGCATATCAATTCTCTAGTCCCATGCATTGTATTTGTCATAACCACCTACTGATAACCAGATGTCACTTAGAAGACAGAATGGGAGGTGGAGCACCGTGAAACTTAGGAAAACCTGGGGAAGTTACCTTCTTTGCTGGAGAAAGAAGGGTGAGGTGACAGAAGCAGTTCGAACTTCACAGCTGGAAGGAAGCACAGAGAGCGTTAAATTTAGACCCTCAATTTATAGATGAGAAAACTAAGTAAAATACTGTCACACAGGTAATAAATGGTAAAGCCAATAATTAGAATTATAAAACCTACAGGATTGTAGTTGCTTAAAAATAAAATATCTAAGTGCATTTTCTTGTCTGGAAAAGGGGCATCCTTGTGTGGTGGGCAGAGACTTAGATCAAATTCAAATATCTGATCTGAGCACCGGCCCAAATTGGCCAGTCACTGTGTGACTGCTGTGTGATCTTGTGCTGCTCTCTCTGCCTCTCTGAACCTCATGTTCTTCATCAGTAAAACCAGTGCTGACCTCTCATCAACATCTGAAGCATCTGAAAAATCAATGACTTTGTGTTTATTTATTCTTTCATTTATTTCTTCAGCAAATATTTTTGAAATACGTATTATGGTGTGTGAGTCAATGCTAGGTATTGTGGGAAAGAGAAAAATACAGCCTAGCCTTTAAGGCGTATACAGTGTCTTGTAATATATAAACTATATAAATGATTTATTCAATATTAAAATTTGAGTTCTATGTGCTTAATAAAAGTAAAGTCCTAAGAAATGCACAAAGAGGTTAGAGAGGAAAGCAATAATTTCTCACAAGGAGACAGAGCTTAGAAGGCTTCATGGAGAAGCATTTTTTTAAGCACTGAAGGATGGATGAGATTTCATCAGATAGAAGTGATCTGGGTGTGGAGAGGTCAGGAAAGCACCCCAGTCAAAGGGAAAAAAAACCCAACATGATTAAAAGATGCAGGGAGAGAGAGAAAGCGTGGATTATGTTCAGAGAACTGACAGGAGGTCAGATGATTGAATTGGTTGTAGCATAGACTTCATGAAAGGAAATGGGGACAGATAACACTATAGAGAGGTAGGAGCTGGGACACAGAAGGTTTCTGACTTCAGGAGAACTTAAAAACATGAATCTCTTGGGCTAGCTAGATACGGAAGATACAGAGATGAATAAGACATGGTGTCTGCGCCCAGGAATTTAGACATTATTCAGTGGGCAGCGGGGAGCCCTGAAAATTAGTGAATAGGAGTAATCGTGAGCTTACTGATCATGACTGATCTTAAGCTTCAGGAAGATGACTTTGAAAGCACCACGTGTAAGATGACAAGAAACGAGCCAGGAGACTGGATGGGAGGAACCCTGATAATTCAGAAGAGGGAGCACTGGACCTGGCTTTGCTTGGTGGCGGTGGAATTGAAAAAGGATGAAACAGTTTAGCCCAGTGGCCCTTAAATGTTTTGAGTGACAGCCCTCTTTGAGAATCTGATAAAAGCTGTAGACCCGTTCCTCAGAAAGGGTGTCCATACATGGGTGTGCAGTTTTGCATGTAATTCCAGTAGGTTTACAGACATTGTGAGGCAATTCATGGACCTCGAGGGAAGAAATCCTGATCTAAAAAGAGATTATGGAGGTTGAATCTATAGCATGTGTGCCATGGAGTGGGGAGTTGAAAATGCCTCTGAGGTTATAAGCTCGGCTGTTTGGGAGAACTGCAAAAATCGGGATGTCTGTAAGGTGAGTTTATTGAGGACAACTGTGATCACCTCTTACTCTGTACCCTCCACTCTTGGGAGCTCTTTCATGGTTTGGTTCTCGCCTTCTTCTACTCTTCTGAACCCTCTAGCAGGAGAGGATTGGATTAATTTTAGTGAGTGGAGAACCACTGCTCTAGATTTAATACACTTGGACATACACAGACACATTACTTGTGACATACGACTCAGGAATATGCATATCTCATCCTTATCATATTCATACAAGTTCTTGCATATTTTAATAGTTGGAGATTAATTTCTCCCATTGGTATTCTAAACATGATGAATGTATTCAGTATTCATGTGGCTCTGGTATAAAATTATATGGAAATTCTAGTACAATTTCAGTAATTAATGTCTGCCAATTATAAAGGGTTACAATTATAGCACTCACAGGGACTTAATGTAGTATATGAAAAATATACAAAAAATCAGAGAAATTAATTTCCTATACCCAGTTATTCTGGTTAATTAAAAAAAAAAACAACAAACTAATTACTAGGTAACCATAATGTGAAGAATGCTAATAAGTGGTTGAAAAAGAGGACCACTTTTTTTTTTTTGAATTTCAAAGAGAAACATTCTTTTTTATTATCATTTGTTTGTATTGTGGTAAGAACACTTAACAGGAGATCTACCCATAGAGAAATAATTTAATTTCAGATAAAAAGAAATACGAAAGAATTTAGGAGGCTAAGAATGAAATAATTTATAATGTCAATTTAACACTAAATGTATGTTGTTTTCTCATATTCTGCTGTGTAGACTGAATTTCAAAATCAGGAATCAAATTCATGTAGTTGCTCACATCTGACTTGAACAAATAAATAAAAGTCTGAGTTATTGCTTTGCCAGCTTAAAAAAAAAAAAGAAAGAAAGAAATTTAACACTAAATATAAACCATGTATCATTATGGAATTTTTGACAAGACAGACATTTGGGTCCACTTTGTAGTTCTAACTCATAAATCATAAAAAATTTGGAACTGGAAGAGGCCTTCCCTAGAAATCACCTAATCCAACAACATTTCCCCTTTGCAAATAAAGAGCTGAATTACAGAAAATTTTGTTATTTTCTCAGTGTTCAGTGACTTACCAGAAGAATGAGTGCCCTGAATTTGGAAGGAACCCTTTATTTCACCATTAAGTCAAAAACAATGATCCTGACAAATGGTGCTCTTATGAAGAACTAAGGTGGCCAGGAGTACTTGAACATTTCTCTAGTTCCTCAAACAAGAGCTCTCAGTGAGGCAAAGTATTTCTGTTTTTCATGTGGACTAACTTTTTTCAATGTAATAGATAATAAATTAGGAGCATTAGATTCTATAATCCTAACGTGTGTGAAATATTGTTAATGAAGTATATAGTTGCACTATACCTTGCTAAGTAGATACTCAGCTTACTCAAAAGTAATTTTATAAATCCTACTGAGTTCTCTTTCTGTCTATAGGATTTCTCCATATAGTAGCAAGAAGGGTGTCTACTGTTCCCATACCAAAGAAAGTAGTCCCAACCCAAATGTATTACCATATATCAGACCTAATAGATATAATGGCAAATTTAAAAAATGATGGAACCTGGTCATCTTATTGCCATTGACAAGATAGACATTATATACATTCGTATAAATAGGCAGTTATATAACTACAAATGCATAAAATGCTACAAAGGGTAAGCTTAGAATGGAAGGTGGTCTGGTCATTGGTTTTTGCCACTAAATAAAGAATCTAAAAGGTTACCTGTGTAGAGCCGCTTATGGCATTACCCCTGTGATGTCTTTGTCTCTGGTGTTTGTTTTCTGTCCCTAGGCCATTTGTTTTAGCCTTCCTAATTTGACTTACAAAAAACGTCATACTTGTTCGCAGCTTGAAGGGACTTAGAGGGTAGTTTTTTTCTGTGTATTCTGAGATCAACCACATCCGAATTAGCTGTGGTGCTCCTTACAGAAAGAATACCCAGATTCCCCACCTCCATACCAGTTCAGTCTAAATTAGGGGTTCAATCTAAATTAGGGGTGAAGGGAGATGGGCAGTGCAATTTTAGCAAGCTTCCCAGCTGATTCTTACACCTACTAAAGGTTAAAATTGTAGTTTTAGACCAGCAGAATCTGTATCCTCAGGGGAATTGTTAGAAATGCAAATTATCCATCTGTCCCAAGACCTACTGAATCAGAAACTGCTGGGGTGGGGTCCAGTTGATTCTAAAGGAAGCTAAAATTTGAGAACCACTGATTCTAGACAATCTATCCAATTTTTAACCTAGAGGGGAATCAAGGCCAAGGTGAGTAATTGGCTTGTTCACTTTAAACATGAGTTAATATTATGAGCAACAACATAAATCAAAGCTGTCCTTTTAGAAAACTACTCCTTGACTTATTTAAAACTTGAACTAGACCAAACATATATTGTAATTTTCTATTCCCTTCATATTTGTAGGTAAAGAGAATGAGGATATTATAGTGGTGGTAAGGAAGGAATGACTTTTGAGTTTATTTTATTTTAAGATGTTTGCATTTTCTTGAAGATCTTTGAAAACCGTGTTCAAGACTGAAAAAATGAAAGAATTACCTTTAATATGCCTGAAATGCTTTGCGTTTACTGGAAGAAAGACTCAATTTAAATCTGAAGGATTATTTCTAGTATTTATGGCACGGCAGAATAATTCATATAGTTTGTTATTGGAAATTAGACTATAAAATGTTCAATATTATTCAAGTTTTGAATAGGAAGTATACTTTGTAAAAAATTTTATGATTGCCAATTCAGACATCAGAGCTGGAAAAGAACTCATTTAGTTTGTAAGGTAGTGTCTTTGCCAAAACAGAGGCTGTGATTAAAACAAGGCCTGCTCACCTGCATAGTGAGAGATGAAATTCTAGTCAAGCACATCGCTGCTGCTGAAGCTGACACTTTTACAGTTCCCCCTTTTTAAAAATACAATTGGCATCTAACCCACGATAAACTTTGCTAGGGAAGAAACAGAGACCCATGGAGCCCATCCGCAAATGCTCTGCTTTATGTATCTTGTTTCTTGTAATACTCTCAAATTTCTGAGTGTCAATGAAAAAAAAGGTTCCAGGGGAGAGATGGTCCAGCCTTGAGGTCCATATCCTGTCATTGATTTCTATGCAACATTCTCATTGACTTCAATGGGAGTTCTGCACTTGGATCAATGTCAGGATATGGGCCTTTACATTTAGATGTGAAAGTGTTTTAATAGTGGTTGGCAAACTAGTGATGAATTAGGGTGAAAGACACAAAGAGTTGATTGGAAACTTTCAGTCCTATAAGCTACCCTTAACCATTAAAAGAGTTATTAATTTTTTTTTTTAATGCAGCGGGACATTTGTGTATGTTGATTTTGGCCACGAAATGTCCCAGCACATTAATGAAATTACTTGAGTCTATTCTGGTTCTTTTTTATAAAGTGTGGAAAGTAACTCATTAAGTGACCACGTCATGTGGATTAAATTGTCTTCTGGCCCAATATGTAACTGCTTTCCTCTCTTGACTGGGGGCTCATGGTAACATGTACCTTCAGGATCTTATGATTCAGAACATCATTATATCCCTAATAATTTAACCAAAAACACTGAAGTTTAACCATTTCATCCCTCTCTTTGGATCTCAATATATTCAGGCAGATAAGAAACTAAAAAAAGAATACTAAAAATAAATTTTGACCACCCCTTATGGTAATACGTTCTAAGTACTTAACCGTCATAACCATTAGGGAAGGTTTTCTTTTAGCAAAGTATATATACATACACACTAAGTTATCTATATAATATATACACACATGCATATATATAGTATATATGCATATAGATGTATGTATATACATACACACTAGACTATTTTATATATATGTATATCTATAAACTATATATAATATATATATTAGGGTAAGTGTCTTTTTCCATTGATGAAGCAAAAGAGCATTAAAAGACATGAAGAATGTGTGTTCTAGATCTCCATCTAAGTGAAAAGGTTAATTAAAAATTTCAGGCCTTCTCTCTTCTAGGCCATTATGTCAGTTGATGCTTTCTTTACTTGCCTCATTTGCTAATGGTCATTTTCTGTCTTTTCTATTCCCTTTCTTCTTTCAGCAGGTTATGTTACTATTTGTGTTTATTATAGAAATTCACTGAACTAAAGCCTTAGGTTTCCACTCTGCGCACACCCGGAGCATCCTATAGTCATTACAGGAGAGCACCTAATACTGCACTGGAAACCAAACATGGGTTCTCCACTGGATTTAATTATTTCATTAAGTCACTGTTCTCCAGGTGAAGAGTGTTGCTTTTATTTTTTTATTTCTTTTGAATTTTATTTTATTTATTTTTTTATACAGCAGGTTCTTATTAGTTATCCATTTTATACATGTTAGTGTATATATATCAATCCCAATGTTGGTTTTAAATGTTTTGTTGCCTTCCATTGAAATCAAGGTCTAGTTATAGACATCTGTTTTTCTTTCTGACCATCATAATCTCCTCTTGCATGATCATCAGTTTGAGAGAGGGGCAAAAGTTCAAAGTTTTTTATTTCAGTTGTGTCAAAATATTCATCCCTGTAATGCTCTCATTCATAGAGCAGTGTGCAGTTCAAGTTGTTGCTAAAGTTACACGAGTCTGCTCTTCAAATCTCATCTACATTCTGATGCATGGCAACATGGTTATTTCTAGAACAGATATGTTTAAAATAAATTTAATGAGTAAAGACTTTTGTGGGAGAGAGTGATATATGATTTTAATTCTGTGCTTTAGAGCTAAAGCACTGGCACTTATGCTCCCATCTTTCTTTTAAATCTCCCACTAAACATTTCAGATTCTTACTGCCAGGGTTGTAGAGATTAGTTACTGGAAGAGTGCATATGTGGGAAGGGAGGAGGAAGAAGCCTATGCCAGGAAAAACGCAGGAAAGAGAATATTTTTGTTAATGTAATGGCTGATGAACTCATAATGACAGCACTACCTAAAGTGGGTACAGAATAGAGAAAAAATGCTAATGTCAATTGAGACATATAAAATGTAGGCATTGCCAAATGAATGCTTTCTTTGGGTGTATAACTGGAGTTTTTACTAGTTACTATCAATCTTTTTAAAAAAATTGCTTTGATTTGCAAGACCCCCTGCATAACTTTTTGCACAACTACTGATAGGTTAATCCTGACATAGACCTCTTCTGCAGTCTCACATAGCCAACTTCCTACCTAGTGCTATTCATGCACCTGCATAAAAACCAGATGAGGCATTGGTACACAGATCAGCATGATAAATCCAATAATTGTCATGACACTAATTTTAGGCAAGGTGAATGCCAAATAGCATTTTAGGAAACAATGGGGACTAGTTACCAGATAGAAAAAAGGCAAATGTTATTTCGCTTTTATTATCAAATCTTATTAATCCAGTATTCCATTTACTTTTTCAACATTTATATCCTTTGACTTATATGTATCATTTTACACACGTATTAATTAGTGATTAAAGTTGTCACATCAAATAGATTTTGAAAAAAATAATTAACATTCGTCACGTGTTTGGGATTCTTTCATGAAGGAAACACTAGTTGTTTTACTGCTTTTAAAAGTGCAAGCTTCAGAATAAATTAAATCTGTTAAGTATTTCTTTTAAACTGTCCAAAACTTCAGATATACCATATATGATTTTTTTTTTGCACTAGTAGCAGCACAGATATGAACTGAAAGTTTGCTAACTGAAAGCCTTAATAGCTAAAACATATAAAAATTAATCTGGAAGGTATCTTTTCATAAAGTTCACAGATTGAGCTTTTAAATTCACTAATGTAAGAGGAGTATTTTTACCAGTCTTCTTTTTAGTGCTCTTTCTTTTCATCAATGGGAAAAAAAAAAAAAAATCTAAGACTTGTTTCTGAGTGCCTTGTACATTGTAGACACACAATAAATATTTTGCTGAATCAGTGTTGATTCAAGAGTTATCCAGAAAAGTTAGCTGTTACTTAAAGGCCGAGTTAGTGCTTATTATCTGCACAATTTTAGATTGTGCTTTCTTGGCTACATACATGGAAAGATTAAGCTTTCTTTCCGCCCCCCCCCCCACCTTTTTTTTTGATATAACTGATCAATGTGTAAAGCTTCCTTCAGGGTCAATGCAGACTCAAACTAGTGTCATTTCAAGTGATAATCCAGTGAGATTAACTCCACAAAGAAACAAAACAAAATAGAGCGTGTGTGTGTGTGTGTGTGTGTGTGTGTGTGTGGTGTATTATTTGGGAAAGAGAGAAAATGCACTTAATTCTCTATTCTGAAGCTGAACAAAACAGCAGCTCATAATACAACGTTGTGGGTTTACGCCCTTTGCTACTAACCTCAAAGGTATATTTGTGCTCGTGCAAACCAAGTTACCAGGTCCCATTAGTTGGGGTCTATAACAATGGGTGGCATTTGCTGAGTACAGCCCCACCCAGTAATTTTTCTGGTGCACAGCTGTGTCTGGGAGCCCAGCTGTGCTTCCCCTGAACCCTCCAGCATTTTACTATGCAGCTGTGAGAGCTGCTTAGGAAGTTGTTAGGAGGCAGCTGCAGAGGCTGCTGGTTGTAGCATCTCCTGGAATCTGACCCGAGTCAGGATTCGGTGGTGACTGTGTGACTCTTGTAACCTCCATATTCTGAACACACACAGATGTGTGTTCTGGAATTTGAAGGAAAAATCTTAGGCCTAGGTTTCTTGTGATGTGTTAGCTACTGTAGTTTCATGATGGGTCTCACTTAAATCTCAAAATCATAACTCTATTAAAATAGCCTCCAGATTATGTTAGTCAATTTCCATATGAATAACCACATCCATAACCTGTGTGATTCTAACTGTATTTGGGGACTGGAGAATTTCCCTTTTATCAATTATTTTAAATTATCAGCTCAGGTATCTTTGAAAATTAAATCGTATACTTGATTTTATACTACACTAAGTCAGAATTTACTCCCTTAAATTCTCTTCTGAATACTGATTTATTCTTATAATTTACATTTTCTATTCCTATGTTATTATTTTATATATTAACTAACTCCTTTCTCACAATAGCTAAAAAGGTCTTTGTGAACAACTGTTATATGCTCAATATCATGCCAAATTTGGTAAAGCATATAAAAAAAAACCTCATTCTCTAACTTTAAAGACACTCAAGATATAAGCATGAAACATGTTACTGCACTTGATTAAGGCCAGATTAAAGCTAGAGATGAAAAATATAAGAGAAAAACCACCACTGCATGTTTAAAACTTGAAAGAGAAGGTAGGAAAAGAATAGTATTTTAAACATTAGGTCAGTATAGGGAGAAAAAAATGTGAAATTGTCCTAGCAACTGAAAAAAAGAACTTCATGAACATGCTTTGAAGGTGGGGAAGAAATTTGACATATTCAGTAGACAGAGACGGGTTTATGAGGTAGACAAGGCACGATTAAGGAGCTGGAGATTCAGATCAGATAGGTAAGAAAGAGGTAGGTTATGGAGAGTTTAAATGTCATCTCATTTGATGCTGTGGAAATTGGAGAATGTTAACGGTTTTAACTTTTAAACAAAAAACATGCCCAAGTTAGGAAGGGTGAATTATGTGTCTTCAGACCCTACCACTGGGCCAGATTCAAAGTAAATACTCAGCTAACATTGAATAAAATGTTTCTGATAAATGAAATATCAGAGACAGTCCTAAATATAAATTGAATAGTGAATTTAATTAGTGTATCTTTCAGAGTTCCAGCAAAAACCAAACACATTCAGTGGTGCCGTTTAAGAAATGTTTTAATGCAGCTACTCTTTAGAGAAGTGCAGCCAGATTTGAAAGACCCAAGTGTGGTTGAGGCACCTTTGGACTAATGAGAAGAGCAAGCCATTACCTGTGCAGGCCAAGGGGTCAGGGGAAGAAACAAGAGTTATTGAGCCCAGCTGAGAGCTGGAACCAGCAAGAGGAGGTGCTAACAGAAGCTGTGGTCTAAGTAGCCACACCAGAACGGAGTGAAAGCAGGAAAGAGGTGACAGGACTGAATACTTCAACCTCTCTCTTCCTGTACTATGACCTCCTGTTGGTAACATTCTTGGCCAGACCCAATCAGGAGCATGAGAGCAAGGGAGAGTAGGTGATGCATTTTGTCGAGGTCAGCCTCCCAGGGCACGGAGCAGGGCTGAGATGGACGGAGAATAGATCTGGGGGCAAATGGAGAATGATCAGCATAAAGTGTTTAAGATTTTTTTTTTTAACTTTATTTCCAAATTTGGAGATAAAGCTTTTGTCTAAAATGTGGGTTACATAAACGGTATTCATCTTCATAGTTTATATTTGGCTAATTGAAAACACTTACCCTTTTCTTTACTACACCAGAATGCTCTGGTTATAAAAGTGTCTTGACATGTTGTGTTAAGAGTAACATGGCGTGAAGTCATGTTCAGACAGTTCACAAGAAGAGATATTCGGATGGCTAATAAAAATATGAAGAAATGTTTGACCTCATTAGCAATCAAAGAAATAAAAATTGAGACAACCAGTGTGATCCCATGCTTTTTTTTCCCTTTTTTAAAAATAATAATGGTAGTTGTTGCTATTTATTAACCAGTTATTATGAATCGGGCACTGTGCTAAATGCTTTATTTTTATTTTAATTTTTTATTCTTTGGCTGCGCCGCACGGCTTATGGGATCTTAGTCCCCCAGCCGGGCCCTTGGCAGTGAGAGTGCGGAGTCCTAACCACTGGACCTCCAGGGAATTCCCATTCCATACTTTTCTGATCAAACTGGAATGACAAGAAAATAGGTAGATTCTTAGAACTGCTGAGAGTGTAGTCTGACAGAATTGTCCTGTATTGATGGTGAGAGAGTGAAGCTGGTACTCTCATTCTGGAAATCCATTTTCTGATTTATAGCAAGAAGCTTAACTAAATTCATTTCCCTGCCCTAAAAATTTTACTTAGTGGAATTTATCCTAGGGAAATAAACATGTAAATATGAATGTTTACTGTTATTGAAAATAGCACATATTAGAAACAACTGTCAATATGGGAATGATGTAAAATGATGGATCTTATAGAATACTGTAAGAGGTAGAAGCTTCTTTGAAGGAAATTTAGCAAGACAAGTGTTAATTATGTAAGTACAAAAAGTAGAGAAAAATTTTATTATTTAGCAGAAAGAAAGGAACATGTAAAAATTATTGAAGACCTCAAAGAACTTCATATAGATTATGAAGATTATGTAGATTTTTGTAGTTTATATAAATTATGTCTAGCAATATTTACCATATTAGAAATTAAAACTGAAAACTTTTTAAAATGTGAGAATACACAAGCACAGTCATTAACTGTCAGAGTGATGCCATTACTCATATGATATAGCTACTAGAAAATTCCACAGTACATTTGTGACAGGGTGAGACTGAAAAGGGCAAACGATGTCTTTATATTATGAAAATAACTTTCATGTTGTGAACCCCCTAAACAGTCTTGGGGACTCCAAGGGTCCGTGGATCATACTTTGAGAACTGTGTGCGGCTCTAGAGTGTTTTACCACTTAAGTTGGCAAGACTTGCACCAGTTCCCTATCCAGAGCCCTGAAATAGCACATGTAATGGTCAGTCTCACTCGGCATGTTTCGTCTCAGATTACAATAGTGTCACCACCTTAATTATGTAACGTCAGCAGTTAAATTTCTTCTACCATTGTTCCTACATATTTTTAAAATTATCGTGCAAGAAATAACATTATGAATGTATTTTCTTGCTCAAAAATCAGGAGGCTGAGTCTAACATAGGTTTATTTCTTTTGCTTATTTGTTTAGCTTAATTATATGAAGTATCTTATAAAGACATGAAAATGAAATCCCCCTTCCTTGGTACTGTAACATATTGCCCCTATTTAAAAGAGTAACATATAGTAAATCCAAGTTTCCAAGTTATTGTAGCTCTGGAGGATACAGCTGGCTTCTTAATCAGGCTAATCAATGGCCCCTATTTGGTAAAGTTAACAGCTAGCACCCAGTGAGACAAAACTAATACTGAGATGTGAGCATACAGACTATCTGCTAGGATTGACGTTATATACTGGTTTGGATATATGCAGAGACTGGGAGACAAAAGCCTTCTTAGCTATTGGTGCATGTTGAATAGAAATGCCTGAGCTGGCAGGCATTTACTGAGTGCCTGCAGAATTCAGAGACCTTTGAGGCTGTTGGTTGAATTTCATATTGGGGAGAGGGGTCATAGAAAGAATAGAAAGACAGGGTTCTTCTAGATGAGTTCAGGCTTCTTATTGAGTAGGTGCAGGTAGGATCTGAAGAGAGGAAACTTAACCAACCTCAAAATGGAAGTTTAAGAGGGGCTTCACTGAAATTTTTGGAAGTCATAGCAATGTAGGAACATCATAGCACACAGGTCACCACTGAACAAAACTGCCACACAGAATTTACTTTGCAGTCTTCTACTGCCTCTTTCTCATCTTCCATTGCCCTATTGCAGTCACTGAACAAAAGATCTCTTAAGAAAAATGCCATGATCACAATAGCTACTGTTTGTTGGGTCCTTGCTGTATGCCAGGTCCTGAGCAAGATGTTTTATGTGAATTATTCATACATGCATTTTCAGAACAACTATATGAGATAGGTTCTACTATTTCCTCTGTTTCTCATATGGGAAAATTGAAACACAGAGAGTTTAAGTAATTCACCTAGCGTCACACAGCTGGTAAGTGGGGGATGCTAGAGATTTAGTGTTACCCTAACAGAAGGGTTTGTGTTTTAAAAGAAGAGCAACTACAGAAGGTAATATTTTACCTAAAAGAATCACTCTCTAAAAGTGGGATGTTAGGCACTTTATCCCCCTTAGCTGGGACAAACATGGGTTTTTTGACAGTAAAGTAGCTTTCTTCTGGTCACTTCAAATCACAATGCCTCTGAGGACCTGTGGTTTGTACTTACTAGGAAACATAATTGATATTAACCTGAGACACAGGTGAAGGAGAATATTCTAAATACCTTTGGTAGAATATGTTTTAAAACTGTAAATGCAAACCATTTGCTGCACTGGGATTCAGAGAGAGTCCAGAACAATAAAGTCAAAGCGATAACTGTAGTCTCTCAGAAGAGGTTATTGAATAGGTTTGCAATTTTATTTGCTTAAAATTGCTCTGATTCCATTGTCCTTTTGCATGTAACATGAATAGCTTGTGTACCAGCAAGCACTGCCTAAGAAAAAGATGGCACTTTGAAGTGTGAACTCTTTATAACAGAAAACACTATGATCACGGAATAAAGAGGATTAAATAGTAAAGCACGTTTTGAGCCAGAACAAAAGAACGACGCATGGCATGCTTGCACCACCTTGTGGAATAATATATCCTTGCATGTCTTTTAGGAGCGTGAAGCAATTTTCTCACATAGTTAAATTTTATTTAGAAGAAACAGATGAATTAGAATAGCAGTATAATTTTAAACTACTAGAAGCCCATTGTTATGTTTTCTTAGTTATTATGTTATAATTGAGATATATTTATGATGCCCCAAAACAATATTATATGCTTGTATGCCTTATTTTTTTTTTTTGGTAATTTAAATACTACTTGTCATTTAAAAAATAATAATAATAATAAAGTAATCTTTCCTGCCCTCCCCCAAGCCTGCACTTGTGAAAGGGATGTTAGTTCAGGTGTCATTTAAGACAACACAAGCATAAATTATTTCACATATGATCTTTTATGTTCAATGAATAATGCATATTGTGATCAGTA
Organism: Balaenoptera borealis; assembly: GCF_965194805.1. Classification (NCBI taxonomy): domain Eukaryota; kingdom Metazoa; phylum Chordata; class Mammalia; order Artiodactyla; family Balaenopteridae; genus Balaenoptera; species Balaenoptera borealis. Next base: position 24,005,650 of record NC_138863.1, read on the forward strand.
GCCAGGGTTCCAGGTGTTTTGTTTTAATATTAATATGCATTTTAAAAATTAATAAATATGTGTATTAAGGTTCTCTATACCATTCATAATAGAAGCATGTAAAAAGAAAGTGAAATGTTAACTGATTGATGGAACTTTCAAATTTGGAGACAGCCCAAGACACAGTTTTCTATTAATTTTGCTTCATTTTGGTCAGACTAAACATTTATAGAATTTAGGTAAAGAATTAACATATGCATTATGTTAATGAAAGACATTTTTATTACACCATGTGTTTCTGAATTTGAACATTTTCATTTAAATCTAAAGGGATGGAATCAGATGACACTATATCCCAAGTCGAATGAAGAAAGGAACGCTTTTCTCCTTTATTTCGTATGTGTAAGCTATAATAACCCTATAAACAGCGAATGCTCCCGCGGCTAAGAGCTATTATATTCCAATCAGATATCTTTTAATAGACAGTTAGACATTAGAGATGAAAATAAGGTGATAAAATATCATTTGCTCCTAATTAAAGTGCCCTATTTAAATGACAATAGAGAGATCCTCTTTTATAATCAGATCATGGGAGAAAATTCTGTAATAAGATGGTACTATCCTATGTGATTCGATTAATAAATAAGCCACAGTCTGTTCTAGATTTTTTTATAAAAGGATCGTCAGGCTCAGAGTCAATCTTTAATCTCAGGGTAGGTTTATCCTTAGCTTTCTGCTCCTTTTCCAGGTAGCATTCCCCCAGGAAAACCCAACAACTATTTTAATCTTAATCTAAATGTGAATAAAAGTACTGTGAAAATAATGAAATAATGCATTTGAAGGTAAAATGGCAGGAATGTGGGGATGAATCGCTGTTTTGAATTTCAAATAATTCAAACCATCAGAAGCAGCATAGTATAAAGAAAAAGCAGTTTGGGAATGAGCATGCCTGGATTTGAATCCTGATTCCAACCCTTACTAGCTCAGTGATATTTGGCAAATATTAGAGCCTTGGTTTTCTCATAAGTAGTAATAATATAGACACAACAGCATTGCTGAGAAGGAAGAATGAAATAGCATCAGTAAAGCAACGAGTGTATACAAAAAAAAAGAGGAAGCAAGGAACACATATTGAACATTTAATCTTTCCTTTCAGTAGAATAAAAGACATTGAGAGACTACACTATGTATGGGCTGTGAGCTTAAACTCAATGAAATCTTTGGATTAAAATAGAAATGCAAGTTAACTTAGACTTAATGAAATTAGACAGTAGGCTTCGAAGACGTTCAATACATTCAACAAATGGTTGATCTCGTTTATGTCCCTTTCATTTTACAGGACAGTCAGAGCAATTTATTCTTGCTGGAATCTCTAGATGCTGATGCTGAAATCTGATTCGTAAGCTAGAAACCCAGGAGTCATTCTCGATTCCACACTCTTCTTTATGCCTTGGTAGAATCCATCAGCAAATGTGGTCAACTGTATCTCCCAAACATTTCTTAAATTCTTCTAGTTCTCTCATCTCCACTGGTGTGCGCTTGTCCAGGTCACCTTCATCTTGAGCCTGGAATTTTCAACAGTCTCCTAAATGGCCCTCTATCCTTTCATTCTTGCCTCCTCCAATCTGTGCTTTCATAGTACAGTCAGGGTTTGTCTACTTCCCTTCGTTTCTCCCTGCAATCCTTCTCTTTGCACATCTGTATTCCTTATCCTGACCTTCAAGGCATTGCATCATGTGTCCCTTGCTTACTTCTAGGACCCTTCCCCAGACCACCAGCCCCTCTCCCATTATACTTTTTCACACTGGCCTTTTTTCAGGTCCTCACCTTGTTGACCTCTCCCTGCCTCAGGGCCTTTGCCTTGAAAGCACTACCGCTTCTTTTTGCGTAGCTAGCTCTTTTTTATTCTTTATATCACTTTCTCAGCACAGCCTTCTGATCCTCACCCCAATCTAAAATAGTCTTTCCTTCTTTACTCCCACTTTATCTATCTTAGAAAGAGCATCGATTATGTACCAGCAGCTATTCTAGACATGGGATAAATCAATTCATATGACAGACAAATATCTGTAATCTCAAGTAGTTTACATTCTAGTATAGAAAACAAAATAATCAAATTGTATAGCATGCTAGAAGGTGGTAGATGCTTTGCAGAAAAATAAAGCAGAGAATAGGGTTGAAAAGTTCAAGTGTGAAAATTGCAATTTTAAGTAGTATGGTAAGAAAAGTCCTCCCTGAGATGATGACATTTGTATAAAGATGTGAAGGAAGCAAAGGAATGATAAAGATAACTGGGGGAAGATCATGCCAGACAGTGGCAGGGAAACTGTAAATGCAAAGGCCCTGAGATGGGAGTGTGCCTGGTATGTTTGAGGAACAGTGAAGGGCCAGTGAGTGTGGAGTGGATTCAGCTTTTGATTCAACACTTAGCACAATATGAAAGTTAATTAATCCTTTTTCCCCCTTGTCTCTCTTTCTCACTGATCTCCATGAGGGAGGAGCGATTTCTTTTTTAATCTCTGATGTATCCAGTATCCAAAGCACTTGACACAATGCCTAACACATAGTAGACAGCCAAGAAAATTGTTTGATGAATGACTCTTCTCTTAGGCTGCTGATGTTGAGAACAGATGACTCAACTCGGACATGAGGTGGAGTGCGGCTGCTTTTAGATTTGTGTATTCCTATGGAAAGATGTTAAAGTTAGAGAAGGAGATTATGGTCGATGCTTCAGAGCCTCACCAGAAACTTACCAGACATGGGCAGGTCCTTCCAGAAACAATTACAGGTAAAGAGCTTGACTGGAGACCATCAAATAATAATGAAGGAAATTGCATGATCTTGAGAGCAAGTGTAGTCATTGTGATGAATTATTCCTCCCTACCTCAAAACTATTTCTGTCTGTAGGATGAGAATGGATACTTGGGAGCAATGGCCTTTCCCTTAGGCCTGGCCTAGAGAGAAGCTGAACTTCATTGTCCTTTAGTTCTCCCTTTTCTAGCTCCCATTCTCTGAACCCATCTTTATCTCCTATGTTGAAACATGTCTGACAGTGTGTTTCTTTACTGTAGTTATATTCTTGTTTCTGTGGATACATGCTGGTCATCATGATTTAATTTGCAAAGAGGCTAGTCTTTTTACTGAATTGTTTTCTAACTTAACATGAAAATCTCAAAAAATGATGCTTTACGTTAGGCACTGTTTTAATATAAGGTCAGCAAAGTTATCATCTGGAAAGAAAAAAAAAATCTAACAGTTTAGCTGAGGATACTCCTGATGGATGATGACTCAGAATTTATTCAGTGGGTTCTCAAATCCAAGAATTGGATTAACCCTGATATTTGGTAATGAGTTGTCATGATTGGAATGATAAATAAATACAAGTCTTTTTTCTACCATGTAGATTTGAGTGGATGCAGAGAATCCTCCTAATTTTGCATTCAGGATTAGAAACCCCAATATTAACACTCTTCTCGAAATTTCTCACATCATCCCGTGCTAATTCAGTGAGCATTCCTCTACAGTCTGCCTGAAACGGAGCAGGACCCTATGGTCCTACCCCCCTCCCCCACCCCATGTCCTCAGCCTGCTTTTGTCTGTGGAAAAACTTTAGCCAAAGAATAAGTTTAATCAGAGAAGTGAGAAAATGCAGAAACAGGAAAACAGTCAAAGGAGACCAAATAATAATAGTTTAGTCATTAAGCATAGTCAAGGACCTTTAGTTCCTCCTTAAGGGCAGTAGATAGTATTCTGAGCCATATCCTGTGAGCTGTCTTATAGATACTGAAACTCCCACCAGGTGGAAGAAGTTAACTACATGATGACCAGGCTGTAGCCATGACGTAGGCCGCCACAATTCTGAGAATTGGCTTCAAAGAAGTGGGAACAAACTGACCCTGGAACTGAAGATTAACTGTACCTAAGACGATCGAGATGACACTGATCAGACCACCAATGACCAATTTCAGGATGACTGTCAGAGCTGACTGTATTGTTTCTGCATGTGGCCCTCTCCCTCTGTCTATAAAAGCTCTTGCCCCCTGATTGTCCGGGCGGGGGTGGGGGGTAGGCGTCAGCCCTCCCCCTGCCCTGGTTGTCAGCCTCCAAAATAAAGCAAACTGTCCTTTCCACCAACCTGGCCTCTTTATTGACTTTTGAGCGGTGATCAGCCAGACCCTACTTTCGGTTACGTGCCTTGGTTGGTCTTCTGTTCCTTAGCTTTTCAAGCTACCACCCCTAACGTTCTCTCTTTCATTGAAGACTTAGCTGGTTCGAGCTCATTCATTCTCTCAGTTTTATCTGTCATTTACCTCAAGGCCTCCTGAGATTTATATCCACCAGCCCTCCTTTCTTTCTGGAACTCTGGTCCTATATTTCCAGTTAGTTGTACGTTGTACATGTTCACCAGTGTCTTTTTTTCAGGTACTTCAATCCCAAACTGTCCCACCAAACTTATCATGTCCCCTTTGACATCTCTCTCTTGCAATCTTCATTTCCATTTGAAGATCTCATTATCAAACCTAGAAAATAATACTAGAAAATGAAGAAAATGATCATCCTTCTCTTTCCCTCCTTCACATTCAGAAGTCACTTATTTACTTAATAAATATTGAACACTTGTTGTGGCTCTGGGGGTAAAATTGTAAGCAAAACCACCTGCTTCCTGTCCTCATGGAGTTTATCCTCTATTCTTGTCACTCAGCTCTTTCTGTTCTATATAAAGATACCAACACATCCTCTCTTCTCTGTCTTCATAGTCACTGCTGTGGTTTGGGTCTCAGCATTTCCTGCTTTGATAGTGAATAGCCACAAAGTTGGTTTCTGTGCCTCCATTGTTTTCCCTCCAATCAGTCTGCATTGCTGACAGAACCCCGTTTCTTTAACACATGCAGGTTTGCATCACTGCTTGATCCTCGCTTAAACCTCTTTGTTGTATCTCCTGGACTGACAAAATAAGGTGTATAATCCTTAGTAAGACATCTTTGCCCTGAGTTACCTCTCCATTTGCATTTCCTTCCTCTTTCCTTCTCTCGCACCTGCCTCGTGTTCCAGGCACATAAGAGCTTTTAACCATATTCTGATCACATGACTTTCATGCTCCTGTTTGAAAAACCATCTGCACTTTTCAGGGTTTCGTGAACACTGTTTAGAAGACATTCAGTGTCACCCGTTCTGTGAAACCTTTCCTGATTTCCCATGCTTCCCCATTTCAGGGTTCCCCCAGTGCTTCATGCATTGCTTTTTTGGACTTGACTTTTATTTCTTTTTTTTTTTATTTGTTTATTTATTTATTTTTGGCTGTGTTGGGTCTTCGCCTCTGTGCGTGGGCTTTCTCTAGTTGCGGCGAGCGGGGGCCACTCTTCATTGCGGTGCGCGGGCCTCTCACTGTCGTGGCCTCTCTTGTCGCGGAGCACAGGCTCCAGGCGCGCGGGCTCAGTATTTGTGGCGCACGGGCCCAGTCGCTCCGCGGCATGTGGGATCTTCCCAGACCAGGGCTCGAACCCGTGTCCCCTGCATTGGCAGGCAGATTCTCAACCACTGCGCCACCAGGGAAGCCCCGACTTTTATTTCTTGTATTACCCACATCTATAATACAATGTTTATTATTTCCAGTTTTAGTTTCTTTCAAATGAAGCAAGAGGTAAGAATACTTTTGAAATATTCCAGTGGCAGAGTCCTTATAGATTTTTTATGTTTTTTTCCCCAAGTCTTTTTTGCATTGTATTTCCACTGCATTGATATTTCTCTTAGCAGGTCACCTTTATTTAAAGTCTTTCCAAAGCAATTAATTGTTTTTTTTTCCCCTAATACAGTAGTTTTTAATATATTCAAAGAATTATACAACCATTACCACAATCAATTTTAGAACATATTCATTACTTCAAAAAGGAATTCCCATATCCATTAGCAACCACTCTCCATTTGTCCCTAAATCTCTAGCCCTAGGCAACCACCCATCTATTTTCTATCTCTATGGATTTGCTTATTTTGAACATTTTGAATAAATGGAGTCATAACTTTTATATAATTGGAGTTTGTGTCTGGCTTTTCCACTTAGCATGTTTTCAAGATTCATCCATATTGTAACATGTATCTGTATTGCATGCACCTTTATGGATGAATAATATTTCATTGTATGGATAAGCTATACTTTGTTATCCGTTCATTAGTTGGAGTTTTGAACTGTTTCCACTTTTGACAATTATGAATAATTTTGCTATGAACATTTCTTTATGAGTTTTTGTGGTTTAGTCTTAATAGAAACAACTCTTTCTTTTTGAGCTCTTATTTGCATAGCGGAATCTGAAAGGGCAGAACTTGAGAGGAGCTGGACCAACAGTCTCAGATGCCTGTAGCGACCAACATGCGTACGTCTCAGGAAATGACCCAAAGCCTTGGGCAAAAGCTCCTGAGCCCTCTGACCAGACCACACCTGCCCCAACTGCGGCCTGAGAACAAGGGTTTCTCTTTCTTTTCTGCCTTCCAGCTCTCACACAAGCTTCTCTCACTGAAGGATCTTCTCTCACTGGATCCTTGCTGGCAAAAGAATCTGGAAATGTAGTCTGCAGGCTTTATACTCCTGCAAGCTCAGGAGGCGAGCTCAGAAGGCAGGGATGGGACTGGGTGTCAACAAGTCATATCCAGCAGTGATTGGTAGTTTGAATTTGAAAATATTTCCACTGACATGTTGTGCTTGATTGAGTCTTATGCAGACTTTCCTGTTTTTCTTGTATTGTGTGCATGGTCCAGAGTGCTAAATGATGAGTGAGAAGCAAAAGCATGGCTTCTAACAATGCACATACATTTGAAGAGTGGCTTCCCTCCAAGATAATGGCTGGAGAGGTCAGTATTTTGGGCTTAAGTGAAATGGAATATTGTTCAATTTAGTGACCACACAGAATTAAAAGAGATGTCAAACATTTTTGAGGTATCTTGACATGAAACATTTTGAATGAGGCAAGAGAGAGAGAGAGTAGAAGGCACATTTACCAAAGTAGAAGGTGATAAGTTTATAGATAACAGTTTTGTGTATATTTTGAAATTTATTTAAGCACAATCTTTTACAAGAATGTTTGAAGTAAAGTGATTGATAATACACTAAACATGATGTATATGAAGCTGTGTCTATTTACCTGTCTGTATATGTTGGATAGATGATTTTCTTCTCCATCTCCTGGGGCCAGGAGAAAGCCCCAAAGACCCTTTGATACTGCTCGTCAAGGCGGAGGAAGAGATGCCAACCTTTTTAACATAAAACTGTCCCAGGATCTTGGCAACATCAAGGGTCTAAATGCCCTGTGGGTCTTTTGACCTAAAAAGCCCAAGTTCAATTCAAGTGCAACTAAAAGGAGCTGAATGCCTAAGTCAGGGTGAGGCTGAGAGAAAGGTCAGTCGACCTGAGGTGGATGGTAAAGCAGTGCAGAATTACAGATAGGAAACTACACAATGCTTTGCCCCAAAGAGGGTACTAAGCATCAGTAACGTCACACAATTTCTTGAAATATTTCCTTATTTCCTGACAGATTTTTAAAGTATGTATAGTTATATTAAAAACTATTTTCAAAAATAAAAAATTTTCTGAAATACAACATACATATTTTTGTATGTTGACGAAAAATCATATATATATTTATTATCTGAAAATTTAAAATAAGCAGAATGATTATATTTATGCACTTTAATTAGTTCCTTAATTATATCTGTCCCTAGTAGAATGGACAGGATGCATATATTTTCATGCATCTAGAATATTGCAGCTTGGTACACCCAGTGGCCACCAGGCATAGCAGTCATCTCCCCGTGACTCTGGGTGAGACATTAGCTGTTCCTAAACATTTGTGTCCTAAGACCCTGCATACAGTCCTTGAAAGGAAAGCATTATGTTGAGTCTGGAAAAGTTTGGGAAAAGAGAGACCAGTTATTACTGGCTGTCTTTTGGACTTTTTTATGTATTAAAATAAGAACTCTTTTCACTCCACATGATGTCACATACTACTAGATGAAACCATAACTGTAGATGGAAGTACAAAGTAGAAATCTTCCAAACTCATCCCAACTCTGACTGAATCTCAACTGGATTCAAATACTGGTCCCACTACTTATTTGTGCAAGTAATTAGTGCCTCAGTTTTCTCATCTGTAAAATGGAATTTCTGTGAAAATTGTTGTGAGGTCTAAATAAATGTAAAACATTTAGAGGCAGGCAGAGAGGAAAAGTACTATCAATTACTTTTATATTATTTAGAAAACTTTTTCCCTCCAATTCATTGATGAGATTTTAAAGACCATCGTCCTATAGTTTCAGAAATGTTCTTAAATATCTTCAGACATCTGTTGTGATTATATCACAATTTATTCAGTGTATTGTTGAAGGACATTTGGGTTGCTTCAGAGTTTCATCATTTATAAATAGAACTGCTGTGAACATTCTTGTTTATGTCTTTTGGTAGAATGTCCATTCATTTGTCTTGAACAGAAACTCAGGAGTTAAATTGCAGGGTTAAGGGGTAATATGTTGTGAAACTTTATTGAGCACTTGAATTCTTAAACGTCATGTCATCATCATCATCATCACCAACAACAACAACAACATCATTACCGTCATTGCTAACAATTTTAGCTGGCCTGTTTTGCCAATGAGTTATTTATTTCCCCCTCTCTTTTCTAAGGCACACTTTCCTAAGTCAGAGAGATATCATGTATGTGTGTGATTTCAACACTTTCTCCTCTCAATCCATAACCTACTGGACCAGAGGTCACATCAGACTCAAGCTGGGATGTCCATATTCTGTTTCCAGAAGCTGGTGTTGGGACTAAGAGAGAGCCGTTCACTCTCTGTGGATCTGGAACATGGAAACTTGCAAATGTAAGACAGACATTATACCAAATAATTAGAGAGGCAAAGACAGTCAATTAGAGAGGCAAAGACAGTCATTAGAGAGAGAAGAATCAACCAGTGTGGTAAAAGAAAGACATACTTCTTGGATTCCTGAGAATTTTCCATTTTCTCATTCAAGTCTCTAATTGAGATTAGTTTTTATTCTATCTGTGGATAGTCTGAAGCACTTCTGTGTTCACTGTATAGACTGTCCCTTTTACTACAAGCTTGCTAGAGTGAGTGTTTGATACCAGTAATCAAGTGTTTTCCTAATATCATTTTGTACTGTATCATTCCTGGGTTTAGCTGTGCCAGTAATTTGGAAAATTATTTCTATTGGATCAACTTGTAGTCCTCCAATTACAAGCATATATAGCCAATGGGACAGTCAGTAAATAATAGAAAGGTAATAAATATTCTGATATCAGCAGTGCTGAAAGCAAAATATTCTCCTTACAATGTCACTAACATCATGGTTTTATAGATAACAGAAGAAGGCTTCATTTTATTCAGAAGGCCTCGTGCTCCGATGTCTTCAGCTAGAAAGGTGACTCTTGTGAGTTCTCAAGGCCTCTTTCTTCTCTCAGTGGATTTTACCACCCTGTGTCTTTGCACCAGTACCCCTCCATCCCCACATAAAGTTCTGATTCTGTAGCTGGGAACTTATGTGTGCTTTACTTACACATACCCAGAGTCAGGGTATTTCTTCCCAAGATACATAGATGTTTACACGTCTCTTAACAGAAATTCAAGCAAGAGGGTCCCTTTGCAGTTTGGTCTGTTGATCCATCACTCCCATGAGTTAGAGCTCTCAGAAGTAATAAGTAATTGGAGCCTGTGCTTTAAGAGTAGTGTTTTGGAGAGATGCTATTGGAGGTCAGGGTGCCTGACATGGAGAGCTGGTGGAAAAGTTATATAATTTAACTCTTCATCTACCTTCTACCTTCACTGGTCCACTGACCTGATTTGAAAAATAAATTTGAATGCCTACAGATACTATCTAACTCAGCCTTGAAGAAGCTAAAGGAAGCCTCTTATTATTTTGTTCTTTCCTCCACCCTAGTCTACTTCTAATTGTATACAGTGGCCTGAAGGGTGGGTACAGGGGTGGGGGGGTAAGGGGTTCGTAGTTCTACCAGACAGATTGAACAGATGAATTGAACAAGTTAGCATCTTTCACCCTCATCTCCTTGTTTATCCTAATCTTTTCCTTCACCATAAATGAAATGTTTTACTTTTATGAGAATTTGTTCCAGAGCTTGAACAACTAGACACCTATGGAGGGTTTGGTATCAGAGGATCTAAATTTCAGGATGGATGTGAAAAGTCATATTGGAACTCTTAAGTTCAAGGAAATGTCTTGAAAGTCCTTATCGTGTCCTCACCTGTTGCTTCTCTCCACCCTGGGAAAGTGTCAACCTCAACCCAACTCCTGTCTTCTTTCACTTCCTAATCTCACCTTTAGTCTTTAGTTTCCTGAAATGTGATGATGAGTCTTCCACAGCCCCTGAGTTCCTGTGTCTCAGAATATTCAGCTACTAGTAGATCAGCTAAGACCAAATGGCTGCATGCAAGATCGGTGCTCCAGGTGGATTATAAACAGGCAGACCATGCACCTGGTTGGGGGCATGGGAAAAGCCGGGTCCCTCAAACATCAGACAAAATGTAAAAATTCCTAATAATAGCTAATGCTTATTCAAGGCTTACCATGTGCCTGGTACTACTCTAAGCGCTTGATATATAGGTTAACTCTTTTAACCTTCTCAGAAGTCCTATAAAGATATACTATTGTTACCCTCAGGAAACAAAGGCACCAAGAGGTTTTTTTCTTGTCCAAGTCACGGAATGAGTAAGTGGAAGCAGCAGAGCAGGAATTTAGACTCAAACATCTGAATCCAAAGTCTAGACTCAATCTCACCTCCCAAATGAAAGAATTTGATATTTAAGGGAAAAAAATCATCTTGAAAACATAAGATTTTTTTGAACGAACACTTATTTTATAGCCTAGAATTTTAATTTTCAGCATATCATGGATGTGTATAGGGAAAGCACTAAAATCTCTTTTGTGTTAGGGCTCTAGAGTTTTTAATATGACTTTGGACCACTTTTAGGCTGTGAGGCTTTGGGCAGTGTATGTCTCTGAGCCTCAGTTTCTTGTTTTATATAAACAAGATATAATAGGTGTGTCCTATAGTGGTATCTGGAAAGACAAACTTAAATTATAATGTACATTATAAGTACTCAACAAATGGTAACAATACCTGTCATTTAATGAGTGATTATTAGGAGACAGGCAATTCCTATCTGCACATTATCTCAGATAATCAAATGGAGGGACACTAGCTATTGCAAAACACTATCAAGTTAAAAAAGTTTAAATCCCTCTAATAGGACTCAAATGTGACTGTTCCTTTCTTTTTCCTGGTTGTTTGTTTGTTGATTGTTTTGTTTTTGTGTTTATTTTTTTGGCAAGGTTTATTGCAAGTGCAAGGCTTTTGAGTATCACAGAAGTACATAACTTAATATCCTTCTTAGGAAGAATTATTCCTACATCGCTGGCCCTTAAAAAAACAGAAGAGAATACCATCTGTATGTCAGCATTAAATATTAAAAACTTTGTACTAGGAAGTACAAGTGGGTAATTTAATTCTCTCAGAATGTTTATGTCTGGTTTTCTTTTTTTTTTTTTTTAACATCTTTATTGAAGTATAATTGCTTTACAATGGTGTGTTAGTTTCTGCTTTAAAACAAAGTGAATCAGTTATACATATACATATGTTCCCATATCTCTTCCCTCGTGCATCTCCCTCCCTCCCACCCTCCCTATCCCACCCCTCTAGGTGGTCACAAAACACCAAGTTGATCTCCCTGTGCTATGCGGCTGCTTCCCACTAGCTATCTATTTTACATTTGGTAGTGTATATATGTCCATGACACTCTCTCACCCTGTCACATCTCACCCCTCCCCCTCCCCATATCCTCAATTCCATTCTTTAGTAGGTCTGTGTCTTTATTCCCATCTTGTCACTAGGTTCTTCATGTCCTTTTTTTTTTTTTCCTTAGATTCCATATATATGTGTTAGCATACTGTATTTGTTTTTCTCTTTCTGACTTACTTCACTCTGTATGACAGACTCTAATTCCATCCACCTCATTACAAATACCTCCATTTCATTTCCTTTTTATGGCTGAGTAATATTCCATTGTATATATGTGCCACATCTTCTTTATCCATTCATCCGATGATGGACACTTTGGTTGCTTCCATGTCCTGGCTATTGTAAATAGAGCTGCAATGAACATTTTGGTACATTCCTCTTTTTGAATTATGGTTTTCTCAGGGTATATGCCCAGTAGTGGGATTGCTGGGTCGTATGGTAGTTCTATTTTTAGTTTTTTAAGGAACCTCCATACTGTTCTCCATAGTGGCTGTATCAATTTACATTCCCACCAACAGTGCAAGAGTGTTTCTTTTTCTCCACACCCTCTCCAGCATTTATTGTTTCTAGATTTTTTGATGATGGCCATTCTGACCAGTGTGAGATGATACCTCATTGTAGTTTTGATTTGCATTTCTCTAATGATTAAGGATGTTGAGCATTCTTTCATGTGTCTGTTGGCAATCTGTATATCTTCTTTGGAGAAATGTCTGTTTAGGTCTTCTGCCCATTTTTGGATTGGGTTGTTTGTTTTTTTGTTATTGAGCTGCATGAGCTGCTTGTAAATCTTGGAGATTAATCCTTTGTCAGTTGCTTCATTTGCAAATATTTTCTCCCATTCTGAGGGTTGTCTTTTCGTCTTGTTTATGGTTTCCTTTGCTGTGCAAAAGCTTTTAAGTTTCATTAGGTCCCATTTGTTTATTTGTGTTTTTATTTCCATTTCTCTAGGAGCTGGGTCAAAAAGGATCTTGCTGCGATTTATGTCATAGAGTGTTCTGCCTATGTTTTCCTCTAAGAGTTTGATAGTGTCTGGCTTAACATTATGTCTGGTTTTCTTATTGCCCAATTTCAAAAGGATTCTGTGTTTTAAAAATGAATATATAGAAGTTTCTTGATTTTTTTTTAAGTGATTTCCCTTTACAGTAAGATGAACATTTGATGAAAAGAAATGGGATTTTCTGAAGTACAGCTGACACAATTTGCTTCCAACTGGTAGGTATAAATTAATGTAACAAAGGGCAATAGTTTTTTAAGTCTTACCTAAAATTGAGGTATCCAACCTTGTTTCTTTTTAGAGACTGAGAGAATATCTACTGACGGTAATGAAAACAGAGCTACTGTGTTCCCTCGCGGCATCATTCTTGGAGCCTTGACATTTGAATTCCCAAGTTAGCTTTTATTTTTAACAGTTGTTGAAAATATACATTTTTAAATGCCAACAACTTAGAAGTAGTTTCCCTTTCCCTAGCAATATGCTGGTAACATTCAGTCACATGGTTCTTCCTTCCTGTTAACCTAACATGATTGGAGATGTTGTATATTGGGAAAAAAGAATTCCATGGTTTCTAATGGGTTAGGCCAATAAGTGATTCAATCAAGAATATATGTGTATATTTGTATTTGTGTATAGACATAGGTACTTTAGGGAAGCTAATTTATTGTTCAGTCTCTAAGAAGGAAGGTATAAAAGTGAAAAGCTTTCACTGTGAGCTTGCTGAGAATTCAGATGTAAATTATTTCACATGGCAGAGGTTCATAAAACTATAGATGGTATAGAACAAAAATCAGTCAAGAAAAAAATTGAATTAAATGAAGACCAGTGGCAGCACATTAAGTTGTATTAGGATTAACAAGAGGGTTTTCCTATGGTTTAATAAAGTACTTTCCAGGTTTCTATGACCTCCTGGATGTACTTGTACAATAAGTGCAGAACAGGCATGGGAATGTGACAGTCCTTCAAATTTGCATTAATGCCAAAGACTCTTAGAAGTTAATGAGAGGGAAATGTTTGAAAAGATTTCAAGGTTATTCTCATATATTTATGAGAATATTTATGTATAAGGTTATTTATTTAGCATGGGACTGTATCTTAACAACCACAAGACAAGAATACAGATTACCCTGATTGATTTTTTTTCACTTTTCTGGCTTCCAGTAGTCTTTCTTTTTATTTGTACCACGTCAGAGTTTCCATGAATACAGCATCTTTTTTTAGCCCATAGTTTTATTTTCTTTTAAGTTGTAAGTAAATGGAAATATATATTTTTTTCCTCTCTGAGTTTCCACTAGGTGACAAAACCTTGGATAATGAGGATAAAAATGAACAAATACTGTAATTGTCCTTAAGGACAATATGAGACATGGAAGAGAATGTTCATGGCAGCACTGTTGGTAATATAAAAACTGGAAACAGCCCAAATACTCATTAATATGTGAATGAATAAATAAATAGTGGTACATTCATTTTACTGTATAAAAGTGAAAACCACTTAATACACAGCAACTTTGTGCATCAATCTTAGTATCATTAGGTTGAATCCTAAAGCAAGTACCAGAAGGTTCCCTTTTTCAGAAGTTCACAAGGCAAACAAAACTAAACAATACTTAGGCATACCTATTTAAATAATAAGTCTATAAATAAAATAAAATTCAGAATGGCAGTAATCTCTGTGTAAGAGGAGTGGCAAGAATAGAGAAGTAACACATAAATAAATTTAAATAACTAGTAATAGTCTAGATCTTGGGTTATCTTATGAGTGTAAATTTTATTGCTTAAAAACAAATAAAATAATAAAATTAAATGAAAAGACCATGCCTGACAATGATGTTTTTATGAACTAAAGGCAACGATTAACCTAGTGCTGTGCACCTGAGGTTTAATACATATGAGCCTATGTGTGTGTATAAGTATGCGTGTGTGTCTTATTTTTATTTATTTATTTTTAAATTTTATTTATTTATTTATTTTTGGCTGTGTTGGGTCTTCATTTCTGTGCATGGGCTTTCTCTAGTTGCGGCGAGCAGGGGCCACTCTTCATCGCAGTGCACGGGCCTCTCACTGTCGCGGCCTCTCTTGTTGCGGGGCACAAGCTCCAGACGCACAGGCTCAGTAGTTGTGGCTCACGGGCCTAGTTGCTCCGCAGCATGTGGGATCTTCCCAGACCAGGGCTCGAACCCGTGTCCCGTGCATTGGCAGGCAGATTCTCAACCACTGCGCCACCAGGGAAGCCCGTGTCTTATTTCTTATAATAGTTCTGCCTCCATCTAAGTCTCTTAGTTTTGGCCTTCCTTTTCTCAGTGATGGTGTCTCCTAAAATGCCTTTCAATCTTTCTTTGCCTACTTCTATCAGAATCTGTGGGAAACTCTCCAACACCTGTTTAGATCAGCTGTTGAGATCTTTTAGATAGAAGGAGATAGTGGGAGGGTTTTTTGTTTTTTGGGGTTTTTTTGGTGGAAAGTCTAGCCATGCCCACAATTGAAACATAACAGGAAACACCTCTTATTCTTAAAGGAAAGCAGGACCCAACCAGACTGTTCTCCTCTGTGATTATGGGGTTAGCAGGAATTACAGTGTTTTTTTGAAGCTGTTGATACATACAGAGAGCGGACAGGGCATTAACCCGTCAGTGCATCAAGGTGACTCACGTTGCTCAGAAAGATGGCTTCCCAAAGTACTTGTTGAGTCTGTTGTATACAAAGGCCCCAAAGGAAAAGCCAGCTTTCCAAGTATATCTTCAGGTGACTCTGTGGTATTGTAAGGCAGCTATAAATTTTCTAGGATTGGCTTAAGTCAGTGGTTCTAAACATTAGTTGTGTGATAAAATCACCTGGGGAATATTAAAAAAATCCTAACGTGCAGCCCTAACTCAGTGAATGAAATCAGAATTTCTTGGGAGTGGAACCCAAACATCAGTAGTTTCTAGATTTCCTCAGGTGATTCTAATGTTCAGCCTACATTGATATCACAGCTTTAAGTGTAAGAGTAGAAGATTGAGTGGAAGATTTATATGCTTTCTTTTAGTATATTTACCTCTGCATATATCACAGTCATACTAGTAGTCTTTTCTCCTCCATAACCTAATAATAGTGATCAAGTGTGGTTTAAAACCAGGGATTGACCCTAAACAATGCTTCTATAGATTGACTTCTCCCTGTGGTGAAAACTGCCAGTTGTCAGCCAGTATACTTTACTTCTTTAGCTGTAATATTCCATATTTTTCTTCAGCGCACTCATAGACTCAGCTAAATACAAAACTTTCAGTCTCTCTTGCAGCCAGGAGTAGCCTTGTGACACAGTTCTGACCAATGAGATATAAGTAGAAAATTTGTGACTGGGCCTTCTTGGAAGGATTTTCCCTTTGCTGATAAAAAAGGGTAGGTTGAACCACCAAGACTCCTTTGCTCTTACCTCTTCTTCTTGTCTGGAATTAAGATGTGATGTCCAGAGGTACAGCAGCCATCTTTAAACCACAGTAACAAAGCCACTTTTTAAGGATTGTAAAAAATTTAAAGAGCCGAGATTCCTGATGCCATCATTTAGCTGCTACGCTAGCCCTAGATACCTAGGTTTGACCCTCAGATGGTGAGATAAATAACACCCTCCTTTTTCTATAGTCCCTATACTTACTATTTTTGGTATTTACAAGTAAACACATTCCTATTTGATACTCTTTTTATAGTTTTCTTTCAATGTTATGAATTTTTCAATTTGATTAAATAATGATTTTTAAATTGTCAAAAGTAAACTATGTCCTGTCAGTATAGACCTGGGCCAGTGAGAATGGTCTGCAGGGCTAGCTAGTGTCCCTGAGGACACTCATTTGAGAAACTCAACAATAACCAAGTGTACATACAGAGCAGAGGAGGTTCAATGAACTATAATGGATTGTTATAGTATCTCCATTGACTGAGAGCCTCTAAAGTCATAAACTCTATTACAACCACCCAAAGAGGGTTTCTAAACTGTTCATCTCTCCTAAAATTCTAACACAAGTAGACATCTTAAGTCAGTGACCATACTACTACCCTGGAGGCCTATCAGAATGAAGCCCCTCTGTGCTTTAGAATTTGATTTGTTCACTATGGTCAAACAGAATAAACTGAACTCTTTTTGTATAATTCCAAGGATGTACCTTTAAATCTTTTCCAGAGATCTCAGCGTACATATTAAAATTAGTTGTAGCTGAAAACTACTTGCTACCCAGCTCCCCTTTCCAAATTAAACATTTATTCTCAGCTGGCTGCATGGGTTTCCTTATTATATTTGATTTTGTTTAAATATCTACAAAGACAGGCATTTTTGGAATTCTTCTTTAACATCAGTGGATTGAGTGGTTGCTGTATTGTTTCCTTTGTAATTCTTTTTTTTATGGTATTTAATAATGAAG
Source organism: Balaenoptera borealis (assembly GCF_965194805.1). Taxonomy (NCBI): domain Eukaryota; kingdom Metazoa; phylum Chordata; class Mammalia; order Artiodactyla; family Balaenopteridae; genus Balaenoptera; species Balaenoptera borealis. The sequence goes on from NC_138863.1 coordinate 24,022,833, forward strand.
TGTTTTACTTCATATTTCCTGCGTATCAGATCTCTATACCTCCCTTCCCTCAAGTTGCAATTTTTTAAAAAAAAATTCAGGGCAAAGGCTGATTCTGTGATTACAGATATCCTGGAAAGAAAAAAGAAAGGAAATTAAAAAAAGGGATGATCAAAATTGATATAGAATAATAAGATGATTTCTTCCTGGAACAAGATTTTTATTAAAAAATTGAAAATATCTTGCTGTCATACACTATCAGTCCTGATAGTTAATTTCTGGCTGGAAGAATTTTGGTTCTCATTGTGGTGCTTCCACATTGTTTCACATTGTTTTGTGTCATCTGATTACCTTATCAGTGAAAACTACCATTTAGGTAACTCAGGGAAACTGAACAAGATGAGTGATGGGAAGATTCACAAAGGCCTACTGTCTTTTATTATTTTCTTTCTTCTTTCTTCCCCTCGTTACCCCAGGTCTCTTCAGGTTCAACTTTTATGATGAATTAGACACTCTGAAGCCAGAGTTTACATCTCCTTAATCAGGAAAAAGTCATGAAAGTTCTTGTTTGTTGACAAAATTTAAACCATGTGTAATTTGTTGAACTGTATGAACTCCAGCTACCATTTAGTGATGCTCATTGTGTGTCAGACACTGTGCTTAGCACGTTACCTATACTGTCTCTCATAATTTTATATACACCTTTGTGAGGTCAATACTGTTCTCTCCATCAGTAAAGATAAGACACTGGTGCTTAAGAATGTTATGTAACTCGATCAAAATCAAACAGCTGGCAGTGGATAGACTGCCTAAGATTTGGATCCAGGTTACCTTAACCTAATTCCTTTGCTTAAAATAATTAAATACTTAACTCCTTTTACTCCGTTTGTAGAATTAGAATCTTCAAATGGGAAGGAACCTTAAAGACTTTCTTATTTAACCTAATGTGTAACTTCTCTGCATATCTCTTAGCTCTTCTTGAACCCACTAAATGATGGGAACCTCATTCCATCCTGAGGCAGCTTCTTCCATTTTCAGAAAGTTCTACAGAGAATTACAATTATTTAAAACTTGCCTCTCTCTGTACTGCTGTGGATAGGGCCCTGGTTCTCCTATCCACACGTGTCGTACGTAATCGTTTAATCCCTTGTAGAGAGGTAGTGTGGTGTAGTAGCTAAGCCTCATCTGTAGAATGAGGATGACAGTCATAATAGTGCATGTGACCTTAAAATGCTGGTGTGGGTTAAATGAAGTAATACATGTAAAATGCCTGGTAATTAGTAACTTATAAAAAGTGTTGAGTTTATTCCATCAAAGCCCAAGCATTCCTTTAAGGCCTTGGGGATTTCCCTCACCACCTCTTTCTGAAACCATAAAAATCAAATTTCAGCAAAGTGATAATTGGTTCTAAATATCGAGCCGATTTTAAGCCAGGTCTCCACCTCTGTCTTAACTTTAAACTTTGACCTCATCTGAGCTCCAACATTTGTGTTCAATTTATTCTTATTTATAGTCCGTTCTGATTAATGCCTTGTTTGGATGGACACCAGCACTGGTCCAAGCTTTGACAAGTTTTGATTTGTCTCCATCAGCTCTAAGTGCTGCAGTCTTAAAACAAGTGTTTCCAGAATCTGAGGGCCCTAATAGTGTACTCGGACCTCACTTCCCTGGGGTACCTGCTGTGGGGCCGGAGAGGCTGGACACCTTTCAGATGATGGCCTCACAAATGTTTGAAGATAGTTATTATATCCCCTCTTTAGACTAAATGGCACTGGTCCCATCAATCAGTTCTTACATGACATAGTCCATCAACCATGTGTATTTTGTCAATGTCTGCCAAAATTTTGTAGTCCAGAACTAGGCAAAATATTCCAAGTGTGGTCTGATCTTGGTGAAGTACTGCTCTTACCAACTATGTTTAAGCAACCTAATCTTTTGAATGAAAGTGAAAGAAAGGTTGGACTATTCACAATCTTTTTTCAGTAGAACTTTAAAATAGTGTGATGTGTGAGTGTGTGTTTGCGTGGATATTTATGTGTGTGTGTGTTTGTGTTTGCACCCAAGCAGAATGTAAAATAGAGTGGTTAATTCTTTCAGGTAATTCATTTTTCTCCTGTTTTAGAACTTCAGAAAAAAAGTTATTTTGATTCAGTAACACTTAACTATTCTTTGATGTTGTTTGAAGAAACCATGGTTGAAGGGATTTTTTAGTGTTATTTTGTTTTGTCTGTTCTTATTTATAGATGTGCCTTTACTTGAACAAAAACGCCACAAGATAAGACTAAGAGGAAGCGGTTCGGTTTTAAAATTTATCTTTCCATTTAAATGAAACTTTAAACTAGAAGTGTGGATTAAGAAGTCATTAAACAAGTTAACTAAATTGAGGGAAGTAAATATAAGTTTACTATCATGAAGATCAATTCAACTAATTCATTTTCAGTGTCACCTCAGTTCCTGATCATTTTCTCATGCTCTCCATCTGGTGTGTATGTGTGAGGAATTTTAGACCTTAACACAACTGTTGTCACTTAGTCTCTTAGGATTCCTTTTCCCAAATGCTAGTATTAAAGAATGCAGCCTCTCTGTTTTTCTTCTCTTGGCTGCTTCTAAAAACAATGCATTGGTTAAATTTTTTGGCAGTGCAAGGAGCCAACACAAGTTAGCTTATGCAGAAAAAATAGGGGGACAGACTTGGGGGAGAGGAGAGGTCACAGAAAGGATAGGAACCAGGGCATCTCCTAGAATCTCAGCAGTAGAAAATTGTAGCTTTTCCTCTAGAGTTAAGTTTCCCAACCATTTATTGAACCAGTTCATGGTAAAATAAATCTCAGAAACTCTAGAATTAAAAAAAAAATTAAATTCTTTTTGCACTTTATATGATAAACAAATGGTTTAAGTAAGAAGTATTTTATTTTGAGGTCAGTGTATTAGTTGTGGTAGTCTCAGTGACTATGAAGAAATCTTTAAAATTCAGTAAGTGTATTTCTCTCGTATGTGATAGTCTGAGCCAAGCGTTCTAATAAGCAGCCATGCTCTGCTCCACAGTCATTCTATTTTTACTACTCCACCCCCTAACGCTTTATTATTTTCTACAAGTTACAACATCAAAAATAGACAAAAATAGCATTTGTGATTGATATTTTAAAATCTGCAATTTTGTTTTAGAATATAAATAGATATTTAATTTTTTTTTTGAGATTTGATTTTAAATAATAAAATAATGGTTTTTAAATGTGGATAGCTGTTCTTCCCAATGAATAAAAACTATACATAATCATTCTTATATTATCTCATTACATTAAGTTTCTAGAGTTCTAGAAACATTTGCATATGCTAGCTAAGAGTCTGAATCAGATAAATGTAACATAATTGAGTTGTCCACTTATGTGGTTCCCACTTCCTTACCCCTCCTTCACTATTCAGCCTCTATCATTCATAAACCTTGCTCTCACAGAGGTTATCAAGGATTTCAGTGTTGCAAAAATCTAATGGACGTTAAATTTTTCATATAAGTAAATGTCTTAGCAGAGTTGACTACTCCATCCTTTTTAAAGCACTGTCTGTCTTGGCATCCTTGATGTTGCTCTATCCAGGATGTTGCCTCCCTACTTGGGTACTCCTCATCAGTCTTCTTTATAAACTCCTCTTTCTTTGCCCATCCTCTAAATATTGGACTTTTTCAAGGCTCAATCTAGAGTCCTCTGCTTTTCTCATTGTGTGTGCTCACTGGCTTTAAATGCCATAATTATATCTGTGACTCCCAAAACTCATACCTTGGATTCTGATCTCTTTTCTTAGCTCCAGATATATTTCTAATGGTCCACTCTGAATTCTCACAGGCATATCAAACTCATTGTCTGTCAAAAAACAACTTCTCCCGTTTTTTTCATTTTAGTAAACAACACCTGCATTGATTTAGTTGTACAGAACAAGAATTTCATACATTCATTCAACAAATAATTTTTAAGAATTTTGTGCCAGGTATTATTCTAGGTGTTGGACATTCAACAAAAGATAAACTTTACCTCTTCATTTTTCTTATCCTCCATTTGCAAAATCCATCATTAAATCCTGTCCAGTCCACTGCCCAAACTTTCTCAAATATATCCAGTTGTCTGTATCCCCACTGACCCCACCATAGTCCGAGTCACTCTGTAGACTTGCCTATTGCACTTACCAAAGTAAATTCTTCCCTGGAATACAGCAATAGCCTCCTATGTGTTATTCCTCCTTCTATCCTTGCCACCCCATTAGCCAGTTCTACATAGAAGTTATAATAATCACTGACAATGCAAATCACGTCATTCCACTGCTTAATGGTTCCAAGTACACTTAGAATAAAAGTTCGTTTACTTACTAGGGACAATAAAGATCTTCTACTGCCTAACTCTCTAAGTGCAAGTTTCATCTGGATACCACACTCTAGCCCCAGTGGTATTGTTTTGTTACCCAATTGTGCCAATCTCTTTTCCATTTCCTTTTTCCAGAATCTCCAAACTTCCATCATTCTCATCTCATCTTAAATATTTATCTTTTTCAGAGATATCTTATTTGCAATTTATTTTTTATTTATTTTATTTTATTATTTTATTTAATTAATTTATTTAAACATCTTTATTGGAGTATAATTGCTTTACAATGGTGTGTTAGTTTCTGCTTTATAACAAAGTGAATCAGCTATACATAGAGGAAATCAAAAAATACCTAGAAACAAATGACAATGAAAACACTACGACCCAAAACCTATGGGATGCAGCAAAAGCAGTTCTAAGAGGGAATTTTATAGCAATACAATCCTACCTCAAGAAACAAGAAACATCTCAAATAAACAACCTAACCTTACACCTAAAGCAATTAGAGAAAGAAGAACAAAAAATCCCCCAAAGTTAGCAGAAGGAAAGAAATCATAAAGATCAGATCAGAAATAAATGAAAAAGAAATGAAGGAAACAATAGCAAAGATCAATAAAACTAAAATCTGGTTACTTGAGAAGATAAACAAAATTGATAAACCATTAGCCAGACTCATCAAGGGACAACTTATTTGACTTCCAATTTAGGTTATGTTCTTATTGTACCTTATTCATTTTCTTCATAGTGCTCATAAGAGTTTATAATTATATATTTATTCCTTTTTTTTTTTCCTCACCAACTAAACTATAAAATCCATGAGAGTAAGAATCTTATCTGTTTTGTTCATTTTAGGCCCGACATTTACCATAATACCTGATATATAGAAGTCATTCACTCTGTTTTTGTTGATAAATGAATGAATTATCTTAAGTAGATGTGCAAAAATACCAAATTTTCTACAACCTTCAAAAAAGAGGTTGTGTTTCAACATTCATGTTTCCTGTTTTTAATACGCAATCCATCATGAATATGTTAATTAATATATGGCTAAGGATAAAAATAATTTAAAAAGTGTAAAATGGTCAGCGTGACCATGACAAGGAACTGATGAACTGACCATGTGAAGATCCATGGACATGGTATCAGACCTCCACATAAGCCACACAAGCTCACTTGACAATTCTTGAACTTTTTTTCAGTTACTATAGCAGGTATATGGGTCCTAACTCCCTTTCCTTTTTCCATCCATAGAAGTTTTTAAGTTGATTTGCTTGCATTTTTCAGTTATATAATTATGTGTTCTGGAATAATTTTGCTTTCTTTCCAATTTTTATAATTCTCCATTACCGCACCCATAATTTCTGATTCATGAGAGTATTGACTTTCTTGAACAACTGAACTTGAAGTCTTTAGAGATTCTATGGTTAAACCAATTCCTTTAGAACATACTTCAGAACCAATTTTTCAACTACTTAATTAGAATTTTTAACATAAAATCACATTGACCAAGTTTCCACTCTTTCTTTAGTATATGTTGACACTAGTACAGTATAAAACTAGTAGGAAAGCACAATTTATGTTTAGAAATTATGGTTTATGTAGATTCAATTTTTGATTTTCAGATGGTCCATCTGAGTTTCATTGGCATTTTATATTTATACTTTGCTTACGAACACAAAGATAGTTTCCTGGTGGAAGGGAGAGAAGTGGCAAAGAAAACTAATTTGTGAATCTTCGGGTAAAATTTTTTTCCATTCTGGAAAAAGAAAAAAAATAAAGTGAATGGGAGCAAACGTACAGTAACTGACTGTATGTCTTTAAATTAGAGGTTAAGAAAATCTCTCTTGGATAATGAGAACAGGAATGGAAGTATTTAAGGAAGACTGTCAATTTTTAAGAATGCTCTCTCTCTCTCTCTCTCTCTCTCTCTGTCTCTCTCACACACACAAACACACACACACACACCACACTTTGTGCTCAGGTGTCATGTTTCTTGATGTAGGTGTGGCTGAAGTGATAAGTCAACAGCTCTGGCTTCCATTACTGCTTAACTAAATGGGCAATCTTTTCAGGTCTCAATCCGCTATTAGCAGGACTTTTCTTTTCATGAAGGAAACATGTGCTTGAAATGATTAACCCTGTGTTTAAGTACTGTTTGCCACTGTGATCTAAGTGCCATTGTAGTTTCCTAGCTGTTCACAGTTCTGTCATTTTAGATCTGGCCTTACACTTACTTCCACGTACCTGGCACTTCTGTAAAACCGTGAACATAGTCTTCATATTTACCTTTTTATTAAACTATAAAAACATAAGGGTAGTGATTATGTTAGTCTCATTTTTTTTGTATCCTCTACAAAGGCTTCACATGATGTCTTATATGCAGTACAAGCACAATAACATTTTTTATTTGGATTTTTATGTATGTGTCTTGTCTCTGGAACTTCATGGCAGCAAGGGCAGTGACTTATGTCTGTTAGAAATTTATCTAATTGGATTGTTCATTTTTTTGATATTGAGCTCCATGAGCTATTTGTATATTTTGGAGGTTAATCCTTTGTCCACTGTTTCATTTGCAAATATTTTCTCCCATTCTGAGGGTTGTCTTTTCGTCTTGTTTATGGTTTCCTTTGCTGTGCAAAAGCTTTTAAGTTTCATTAGGTCCCATTTGTTTATTTTTGTTTTTATTTTCATTACTCTAGGAGGTGGGTCAAAAAATATCTTGCTGTGGTTTATGTCAAAGAGTGTTTTTCCCATGTTTTCCTCTAAGAGTTTCATAGTGTCTGGTCTTACATTTAGGTCTTTAATCCATTTGTAGTTTATTTTTGTATATGGTGTTAGGTAGTGTTCTAATTTCATTCTTTTACATGTAGCTGTCCAGTTTTCCCAGCACCACTTATTGAAGAGGCTGTCTTTTCTCCATTGTATGTTCTTGCCTCCTTTGTTGTAAATTATGTGACCATAGGTGCGTGGGTCTATCTCTGGGCTTTCTATCTTGTACCATAGATCTATATTTCTGTTTTTGTGCCAGTACCATACTGTCTTGATTACTGTAGCTTTGTAGTATAGTTTGAAGTTGGGGAGCCTGATTCCTCCAGCTCCATTTTTCTTTTTCAAGATTGCCTTGGCTATTCAGGGTCTTTTGTGTTTCCATACGAATTGTAAAATTTTTTGTTCTAATTCTGTGAAGAATGACATTGGTAGTTTGATAGAGATTGCATTGAATCTGTAGATTGCTTTGGGTAGTATAGTCATTTTCACAACATTGATTCTTCCAATCCAAGAACATGGTATATTTCTCCATCTGTTTATGTCATCTTTGATTTCTTTCACCAGTGTTTTATAGTTTTCTGAGTACAGATCTTTCGCCTCCTTAGGTCGGTTTATTCCTAGGTATTTTATTCTTTTTGTTGCGATGGTGAATGGGATTGTTTCCTTAATTTCTCTTTCTGATTTTTCGTTGTTACTGTATAGGAATGCCGGAGATTTCTGTGCATTAATGTTGTATCCTGCAGCCTTACCAAATTCATTGATTAGCTCTAGTAGTTTTCTGGTGGCATCTTTAGGATTTTCTATATATAGTATCATGTCATCTGCAAACAGTGACAGTTTTACTTCTTTTCCGATTTGGATTCCTTTTATTTCTTTTTCTTCTCTGATTGCCATCGCTAGGACTTCAGAAGCTATGTTGAATAAGAGTGTCAAAAGTGGACATCCTTGTCTTGTTCCTGATCTTAGTGTAAATGCTTTCAGTTTTTCACCATTGAATATGATGTTTGCTGTGGGTTTGTCATATATGGCCTTTATTATGTTTAGGTAGGTTCCCTCTGTGCCCATTTTCTGGAGAGTTTTTATCTTAAATGGTGTTGGATTTTGTCAGAAGCTTTTTCTGCATCTATTCAGATGATCATATGGTTTTTATTCCTTAATATGTTTATGTGGTTTATCACATTGATTGATTTGCATATATTGAAGAATCCTTGAATTGGGCGGAAGACCTAAATAGACATTTCACCAAAGAAGACATACAGATGGCCAAGAGGCACATGAAAAGATGCTCAACATCACTAATTATTAGAGAAATGAAAACAAAAACTACAATAAGGTATCACCTCACACTGGTCAGAATGGCCATCATCAAAAAATCTAGAAACAATAAATGCTGGAAAGGGTGTGGTGAAAAGGGAACCCTCCTGCTCTGTTGGTGGGAATGTAAATTCATACAACCACTATGGAAAACAGTATGGAGGTTCCTTAAAAATTAAAAATATAACTACCATATGACCCAGCAGTCCCACTACTACACATATACCCTGAGAAAACCGTAATTCAAAAAGAGACATGTACCACAGTGTTCATTGCAGCACTATTTACAATAGCCAGGACTTGGAAGCAACCTAAATGTCCATTGACAGATGAATGGATAAAGAAGATGTGACACATATATACATGGAATTTTACTCAGCCATAAAAAGAAACAAAATTGAGTTATTTGTATTGAGGTGGATGGACCTAAAGTCTGTCATACAGAGTGAAGTAAGTCAGAAAGAGAAAAACAAATACCGTATGCTAACATATATATATGGAATCTAAAAAAAAAATGGTACTGATGAACCTAGTGGCAGGTCAGGAGTAAAGATGTAGACACAGAGAATGGACTTGAGGACACGGTGCGGGGAGGGGGAAGCAGGGGCGAAGTGAGAGTAGCAGCGACATATATACACTACTGAATGTGAAATAGTTAGCTAGTGGGAAGCAGCCGCATAGCACAGGGAGATCAGCTCGGTGCTTTGTGACGACCTAGAGGGGTGGGATAGGGAGGGTGGGAGGGAGGCTTAAGAGGGAGGGATATGGGGATATATGTATGCATATGGCTGATTCACTTTGTTGTACAACACTAACACAGTATTGTGAAGCAATTATACTCCAATTAAGATCTATAAAAAATTAAAAAATAAATTAAAAAAATTAAAAAGTAAATTAAAAAAAATAAAAAAGGATGTGCTCTGAGCTCAAAAAACAAAAGAAATTTATCTTAAGTTCCCGTTCACCTTTACAAAGTGGTTCCTTTAAGACAAGGAGGGCTTCCATTGTGTATAGTTATTCCCCACTAAAAATACTGTAGTGAATGTTTCTTAACCTCAGGCCTTGCTGCAGAAACTTACTTCCTCTATTAACTGTTGCCCTGGATCTGACCCACTGCAGAAGCCCTCATTCCTTGGCCAGCTGTGCTCTCCTATTTTGCACTTTACCGCCACAGTCCACTTGACCGGGTATTTATCTTTCTCAGCCCAGGTTAGTTTGACTTGTCATCCCTGAGCTGGAACACTCTGGCACCATTTCCATGGCTTTCTCAGTCTTCACTCCTAGTCAGGGCTTTCCAGGCTGAGAGCTAATTTAGTCTGACTCAGCCCCTGAGTCAACTGCCCCATATATGCTGGCTGCTAGGGCGTCAATATCCTTGCCTGACTGCTTGGTAAAAGGTATTCTCGGTGCTCCCGTTTTCCTTCCAGCCTCACATCACCTTTTGTGATACATTCTAACAATTTTTATATCAATGCTCTATGTGTAGGAGGCATCCAATACATTTTAGAGACAAAGAACAAATGTTTATAGTAATAGTGTAGACGGTGTTAGGGAAACACCCCCCCTTAGTTTTCACCACCGAACTGCTTATGATTTCAGTCATTCACCTGTTCTTGAAACCCCTGCATGTTTATGAGATACTTAATCCAGGTTATTTTAGACAGAAGTTTTCTCCTTCCAAACTAACTTACTTGGGTGGAGTTCAAAGTTCAGTGCTAACTTAAACATTAGCTTAATCCTCTAGTAAATAAAATTTCCAGAGGAGTATTTATTTCATATAAGTAATATTTCCTTAACTTGGTATTCTTCTTGATTATCATTTTCTTGGGCATATATTTTCCATTAGCTAATCTTTTGCTTTTTTAATGTTCACCATATCGACTGAGATGCCACTGAGTTTGAGATATTATTTCCTTTAGTTTGGTATTTATGGCACTGTAGTAGGTATTTGTTACACGGTTTTCTGTTGCTTCAGTTTTCTTTACCTAAAGCTCATTTTCTGTGTTTACCTAAGGGCAGTCGTTCTTCATATGTGCAAGAGAAGTTGTTCATGTGGAGGGAGACGACACCTAATTTGATTTTGAAGATCCCTTAGGAAGTATGTCCATTGATTTACTGGGAACCTAATAAACCAATTAATGCTAATCATACATTGCAGTTATAAAGATGTTTCTTAAAGTTTTTCATTTTAAGGAATTTATAACCTAGGGGCAATGACTTATTTAGAGATCTATAATAGGGACTTCCCTGGTGGCACCCTGGTTAAGAATCCGCCTGCCAATGCAGGGGACATGGGTTCGAGCCCTGGTCCGGGAAGATCCCACATGCAGTGGAGCAACAAAGTCCATGAGCCACAGCTACTGAGTCTGCACTCTATAGCCCGTGAGCCACAACTACTGAGGCCCGTGCGCTCTAGGGCCTGCATGCCACAACTACTGAGCCTGCGTGCTGCACCTACTGAAACCTGCCACGTGCCTAGAGCCTGTGCTCCGCAACAAGAGAAACCACTGCAATGAGAAGCCGTGCACCACAATGAAGACCCGCAGCCAAAAATAAATAAAATTATATAAAAAAGATATCTGTAATATATACCATATTAAATTTCTCAATTTTTTCCAATTTTTTTTTTTTTCTGTTCTTGTCCCTTGGAGACAATGCAGTCCTTTAAAAAACATCTTCCTTGACAGTTCTTTGAGGAATATTATATGGAAGTTAATTTGCATCAATGAAAGGCTCTAAGTTGAATTACTATTAATGATTTTACCTGCATTTAATTTTTAATTTCCTGTAATAGACTTCACTGTTTTCCAGAATTATCAGTCATTAGTATATTCTAAAATTTATAGTAGGATACATAATCCCTGTATGTTTTCTCGTATGTGTCACTCTGGGAGGGAAAATTTGGGATTTAAAAACCAGCTCTTTTGACTCAAAATCAGCTCATTCCACTTAATCATGAATACTTTGCAATGCCATATTATGCCCTAAAGTAATGTTCCTTAATAATTTTTAGTAATACTTCCTTTCTTAATGCTATGCCAGTTGTGGGCTTTTCTCCCATAAAGATGTACATGTGAACATACACTTAAAACTTTGCATACAATTTTAGGCACATTTTTGGACACTCTGAAGCCCATCCATGAACTGTCCCAGGAGCTCTGCTCTGAATTCATGTAATTAGGATCTTGAGAGCAAAAGGTTGAGTGTGACATTAGAAAACTCACTGAGTATTACTTGAATCACAATTCTTCCATATCAGTGCCAAAGAAATGATGCTAAAGGATTGGAGATGGTATTAATTTGAGATTTATAAAACAGGGAAAAAGAAAGGAAATAGTCAAAAGCCACCCTTGATTTATTTGTAAAGAAATGTGATATGGGATACGTTCTAGAGATGATAAAGAACAGAGAATAAAAAGATTGTTTTTAAGAAGAAAGATTTACAATGCAGTTTTTACTCTGTCAGCAATTCAGTATCCAATGTAGATATTAGTAATAGAAGATTGAGTAAAGTGAAAAGAGAAATTTTTTAGATCACAAAAAAGGGCATGTAAAGCCTTCTGAATCAATGAATCATTGAAACCTTTTAGAAGAGAGAGACACAATTAGCAGAACAATAAAATTTCACTCTTATCAAAGCTTCCTTTTGTTTAACATTTAATGTTCATTATGTATTATGATTTGAAGGATCACTGGATTTATTTAAGAAATAGGTACCACTGATTCAGAACTTACTCCACTACTATCTCTATAGATAGTAAGAACCCACAGATTTCATCATTACACACCCAAATTTCAAGTATTAATCAGGCAAAACAATTCACAAGTTACGAGTAGCTTTTAAAAGATCACAATAAGTCATAACTTCTACTGCTTTATATATTCCTTATCAACCATATCATTTTTTGACTATGTAGAATGGTAAAAATCCTCATGTTCTAAGCTGCTATCAGATTTGATTACTTTTAGTTTGGAAGTTTGAAGTGAATCTGAAGTGTGAAAATTTACAGAAATTTGTCACATGTTCCTGATTTTAACCAAAGTATATGCAGATCTTCCATATAGAAATGACACTTAAACCGAGTTTTATAGGTTGTCATGACAACATGAGTAGTGTTCCATGAGGAAGGTTTTGAGCTTTATCATGTTTGCAGTTGTCCTAGCAACATGACAATCTGACTTCATGAATGAAGTGTCATTTTGCCAGTTAAACTGGTTTTAAAATAATTGGACTTCTACTGGAATCTGTATCTATATATATCGTAGAAAATTGAACACTGTTTCAAAAATAGACACAAAAGAAATAATATTAGAGACTGAGAAGGGGGACAAATATCAATACATATCAGAGTAGGAAAGAGATATGTGAGGATGAGGTCGGGACATGGAAGACATGGAAGAAGGGAAGAGTAAAAGGGAAAAAAGCCAATAAAATAAGGAAAAGGAGGATGACTAATAAATCAACGAATTTCACAGTATCATTACTGGGTGGGGAAGGTTGAACATGGAAACAGCAGAGAAAGTTACCATGGAAACATTAGGGCACTTTGAACAAACAGGAGTGCCTTATTGTTTTGTAACTAAGTTGTTCTTATTGTTGTTCTTATCAGGAATATCAGTTGGAGTACCAGTCTGAATCACACTAGAAGCGTTTACAGTATCTGACAAAGGAGTTTTGAAGGAAAGAGCTTCAAGCTAAATGGATTTGGTACAACAGAGAACAGTTCTTTATACAATATCACTTTCATACGTGGACAACTACAAATGAATCTCACATCAATCAGAGCAGCTGTGAATATAAACTTTACTGTAATTGTTAATAGTTACGGCTTCCAAACTATTTAGATATACAAGTTGAACCATGAATTGAGTGATTTTACGTTTGTCAAGGGTTAATTTTGCATTACTGAAGAAGTAGAAGTTTGAGAAAATGAAAATGAAAGTAACATACTGTAGATTTCTGGGGTGTGTGTGTGTGTAAAACTCTTTCTGTTGTCTTCATTTGTCTTTATGTATACCATGCCATACTTTTAAATCAGAACTTCTTAACACTGGTTCCATGGTTCTGAGGCTTTTGGGGTTCTCTGAAACCAAATGCCAAATTTTTGTGAATGTATATGAATGCGTTTTCAAAGGATATGACCCCAAATTTTAATCAGAGGAATAATGACCTTCAAAATGTTAAGAATCACCAACTAATGAAAAATGGTGATTTGGTAGATAAAATCATGAAGAAAAGAAAAAAGAGATAAATGGCCAAGAATGTTCACTGTGTGAAAGGCAAGCATGGGAAAGGACTTTTGACTCTGGATAATACCAGGTTCCCTGAAGTTATTGGTGTGATGTGAGTCATCCTTGAAACTGCCAGGAACAGAGACTAATAGAGAAGGCTCATAGCAGTTATTTAAGAAATAAGTCACTAAAGCATAGAATAAAAGTATCACCAGTGATCATCAATGAACAAAACTAAGATTCCTGCTTTCCTGGAATTTACATTCTAGCAGGAAGGAAAAGAACTACAAATAAAAGCACAAGATGTGGTGAATTTTAACTATATATAAATTTTCAGGGTTTTCTCAGTTCCTGCCACAGAGTAGATACTTAACTATTATAGAAAAAAGGAAGGAAGGGAGGGAGGAAGGGAGGGAGGAAGGAAGGGATGAAGGAGGGAGAGGGGAAGGAGCAAATAGAGCTTAGGTAATTAAAGTGTTCTTGTTTTGCACATTCTAATATACGTCATACATTCTTGTAGTGCATATCTGTGGGATACCTTTTTACAGATGTAATATTTCAATAGAACTGAGTAGAAAGCTAATCTTACAGACTAACATAGATTTTGTAGATCTGGTCACATTATATCAAATACGTTTTCAACAGGAAGTTGAGCATGATAATTTTCCAAAATGAAAACTAAAGTAAACTGCAGGCAGCATAGAATTAAAGAAACCCTCAAATCCGCTGTTTAACTACTTCTTTTTATGGAGGAGAATACTGAGTCCCAAATATCTGAAATATTTTCCCAAAATCATAGAGCCAGCTAGCAGCAGAACTGAAATGAGAAACCGAATCTTCTAACTCCGAGCTTAATTTCATTCATGCTACAATCTTCTAGGGAGTATAACTGGTAGTCAGGAGATGCCAGTTTTATTGACTTCAAATAAGACAAAAGCCTCATCAGTTCATTTATTTTGTTCAATATTTAGCGGGATGTAGAAGTTTGTATTTGAGTTATGTGTTTGAATTATGAAAATGACCATTTCCCCAAAACTCCTAGCAAATTATTTCCATGCTGACTGGAAACATGTTGAGAGGTTAGAACACTTTTAGTATTTTCTATAACATATTTTTAAAAATTGGGGAATCAAACATCCTACAAAGGGCTGCCCTGAAATGCACAATGTAATTGCAAAACTCTCATCTTTATGTTTTTAGGATTCAAATGATCAGCATAACACAGTTGTAAGATCATAGATTTCTTCTGTGAAATTCTGATGCCTTAGTATTGAGTAACTGTGTATTGGTAAAAATTTTGCAACAGTTGTGTAGTTATAATACAATATATGTACGTAAAATATAACCAAAGTTTAAAATTTATTTGATTCAAAAACTCGGGCAAAGCATAAGACTTATGTTTGGCTCTCAGACCTTTTAACTAATAGTTGTATGATCTTGAGCAAGTTCTGTGATATTTCTGGGTCTCATTTTCTTCCTCTATAAAATACAGGGAACAGTGCCTATTTTTCAGTGCTGTTTTATAGATTAAAAGAGATAAGGTAATTTAGTGTAAGCATACAATACATGCTCAATAAAATTTCTCTTCCTTTCTGAATAAGAAAAACAAGTTTCTAGATTAGAATGCATTATCAATTTTCAAAATAAACTCAATAATTACGCAAATTCTAAATCTGAAGCAGTTTACTAAAGCCACTTAAATAAGAGTACATGTAAAACAACCTCTACCAAGGAGTAATTGTCAGAGAAGCCAATATAAACATATTTTGTTTTGTTATCACATTAAAGTTAAAATGTACTTCCTTTGTGATCTGTGGATGTACCAGTTGAAATGTACTTGTTTATCTTCTTAGAGGATACATAATGTGATTATAAGCACAAACTTTAGGTTCAAGCTCTGATTCATCCCTTTACTTAGCTTGGGCACATAACTTAGTCCCATCTGTGCCCCAGTTTCTTCATCCATAAAATGGAGATAATAGGAGTCTTTACTTCATAGGGTTTTGTGGGGATTAGGAGAGTTTATGTATCTATAGTGCTTAAAGCAATACCTATTACTTGGTAATTAAATATCATATATATTAACAATTACTATTATTTATATTTACTAGTGACTATGTAAATATTGGTTTCAAATAGTTACCACCTTTAAATTAAAGGAAGGTCTATTTTAACTTTCTCACATTTGTCTGATCATGTACATTTTATTTAGTGACAAACCTAAACTTATATTTAGCAGAATTTTGGCATCTAGATGAATTACACTAAAAAAGGTAGTAATAGAGGGGTTTACTTATTTATGTAGGTACCTGAAATACATTATCTTGATTTACTAAACAAATGAGAATTCTGCTCAAAATCTAATCATACAGTTAGGCATTGGGAAAATTCTGCTGGAAAATAATCTTTCAGACAAAGATTATTCTTTTCATGTGATAGCGCAGAAAGTTGGGTCTTGAACAGGTTCCAACTTACTTTCTGGGGAAAGTTTTGAGCCTGTTTTGTAGGGGCTTCTTAAAGTACCCATTAATTTAGAAAACACTGATTTTTTTCTGATGGTTAATTTTTAAAAATTTTAAATTTTATATTGGAGTATAGTTGATTAACAGTGAAGTGTTAGTTACAGGTGTACAGCAAAGTGATTCAATTATACCCATACAAGTATTTATTCTTTTTCAAATTCTTTTTCCATTTAGGTTATTACAGAATATTGAGCTGAGTTCCCTGGGCTATACAGTAAGTCCTTGCTGGTTATCTATTTTCATTATAGTAGTGTATATATGTTAATACCAAACTCCCAACATTGATTTTTTGCCTTTGCTTCCAGAATATGAGCTCTATGAGGGAACTTTACTTCGTTCCCTGCTGTATCCTCAGCACCTGGAGCAGTGCCTAGAACTTAGTACACACTCAGTAACTGTTTGATCAATGAATAAATGGATAAGATCTAAATGTCAGTATTAGGTGTTGGGAATACAACAATCAGACACTCTTAAGGTGTAAGCAAAAATTATTCACACCAAGATTACCATCTACTTTCTTATTGTCTAAAGTAAGTAGGTCTTCTTTCAGTATTAAAAAAAAAAAAAAACCCATAAAACAAAATATTTGCCTTATAGCTCCATGACAGTCTAAGATAGGTATTGTCTGCCATCCAGCACCTCCTTAATCTGTCTAGATTTGTCAATATTAGAGAGATGTCCAGTGTTCCCATTAGGATTTTCCCCTTTCTACTTAACCAAACCATCCAAAAGCTGCATTTCCAGACAATATTATCATGGCCAGCTCTGAACCTGTCTGGTTGAACCTCTGGTTAACAAAGTCTCACTGAAGGGATAGTTGGAATTTGCACACAGTCATATGTGGGAATAGGGTGTCTCTTTTCCTATCACTTGCATCCATGGATGTCAGGGAATCAGAGCTTAGTTGATTTCAGGTATAGTGGCATGTAATACAGGCTAGGACGAATCATTACCATCTGCTTTATTGTCTAGTATGTTTCAGGAATGTTACATGCACAAATATTACTCAATCCTTACAACACCTTTTTCTGATATGTATTCTCATCTTCATTTTACAAATGAAAGAAAAACAGAAACAGAAACAAAGCTTCAGAGGAAAAGTAAGTTACCCCTGGTGACACAGAAACTAAGAGACAGACAAGGAATTCAAACACAGGCCTGCTGTCGCTAAAGTCTGTGTACACTATGCTTTTGTAGGATACCTGTGAAAGCTCTGTGATTTCATCCAGTTATTGAGCTCGTTGGTGTATTTCTCTCTCAAAATCCTGTCATCTCATTCCACTACGCTTTATACCCACCCATGCCTTGTCTAAGACCATGCCTGTGTAGACAGCAAAATCTCAGGCTGGAGCTGAGCTGTTTTCCATGGTAACCGGCTGTATGTGAGACTGGGTTCAGTTCAGATGTCAAATCACACCAGAAACACCCTGGAGGGACTTGGGAATTATTCATAATTACCACCAATTGAAAGTGATGAGAAAATTGGTGCTATTTCCCTATCAATCTCTAGAAGGATATTTAAAAAAATTCTTACTGTGAAAATTTGTCCCACAAGCTTCAACATTAATTCTTAATCTTTGTTTTGCAACACTCCAGTATGCCTCCAATTATTTCAAGGATTGCAATAAAGTTCTTAATTTCCAAACAAAATTAAATGTGATTAAAGTTTGTTTTAACTTTTTCTTGTGGAAAATTTCAAACATATTCAGTAGTAAGAAAAGAGCAACGAACCTCTATGGACCCATTGATCCAGGTTCAACAGTTATCAATAAATATCAAATCTTATTTCATTTATATCCTCCCACTCCTGCTCCATACCCACCACAGGAGTATTTTGTAGCAAATTCCAGATATTGTGTCAGATCATCCTGCTCTTTTTTAAACTTTATTTTATATTAGAATGTCATAGAAACAGTTAGACAAAAAAAAAAAAAAAAAAAGAGGAAGGGAACACAGGAATAATATGAAACAAAGCCCAGCAAAATGCAGTGAAAAGTCCTCAGTTTTGTTTTACTCAAAGAAGACAAAAACCATGTCTCTTTTATTCATTTTGTACAGAAATCAATATTTAATATCTCTTTACAATGATTATGTTGACGATGACTTCCCTAAAATGTGTGGCAAATAATTCCTGAGTGGGCATCAGACACTGAAGGAGATAGACTAGGTTGTAGCAGTCCCCAGATGGTAAGAAATTGGGAATCATTGATGATGTTGTGGTATCAAGCACTATTTTGTTTTTTTCATTACTGACCAAATACAGGGGGCGTTTCCTTGCAGTGCACCGTGGGAGGTGTTCTTGGCAGAAGAACTCTTTTGTATGCTGTATATTATATTCCAGATAATCTATGTAGTAGCCAAATAACTCCCACATTGAAACCACTTTATTGAGATTGATAAAGCGGGTATTTTAGATTCATATGCTTTTGTGTTTCTCATCAATAGCTACTGACAATAGAGCTGCAACTTTATTATGCCTTTAAGTGTCAAGCTATTGAAATAAAGATTCTTTTCAACATGCATTTCAATGGTAATAAAAATGCCTTATTTACTTTACAGTTCTTTTTATTTTGTAGAATATGCCTAATTATTTTTAAAAATGTTTTTGTTCTTAAGCATATTGATGGCATTGAAAACACATATAAATTGGTTAGTAATTTAGCATAACAAAAGGTCAAATAATAGAGGGAAATGTTCAATATCATCATTTTTTTTTAATAAATTCATTTCAATTCCAATATAAAATATCAGTGTAAAATCTGGGCAAATTTATGCCTCATTAACATCCAGAATTAATTCTAATGTTATGATCTAATGTGAAGCAACAGCTGTCAGTTCTTAAAAATGCAATAAGGAAATTAGGCTGTACATCAGTTAACACACATAGAAAAAATGTTTTTACATTTTATAAGATTTTGAAATGCCTCAAACTCAAATCATAGTAGTTATAATAGCTTTGGTTGAAAAGTAGTATAGTTGGTGTTCTATTAAATATTTTGACTTTATAATTTAAAGAAAATGGGTGGCTCTAGATACTAACATACTCTAAAAATGTTTGTGTTCATCTTGTAGCATTTTTATTATAAAAGAATACTTTTATAAATCAAATATACACAGTTAAATTGTGTAAAGGTAAATTGAGTAAGGACATACGGTAGTCTAGTGGATTCTGACTTTTAGCTCTCATAAGAATCCCCTGGAGGGCTTTTAAAAACACAGATTGCTGGACCCCACCCCACAGTTTCAGATTCAGAAGATCTAGGGAAGACCTCAGTATTTTCATTTCTAACCAGTTTCCAGGTGATGTTGATGTGCTGGTCCAGGGTTCTCACTTTGAGAACCACTGCAGTAGCCTAATATGTTCTAAGAATGCAAGATTTAAAATTGTAATAATTATGAAAATGTCTTTTTTAAATTGGGTAGTGCATGGGAAAGATATCAAGAAGGTAGGTCTTGCCACTAATTCTACTTCTTTCCCTAATCACTTCACTCCCTCTCTAGGACTTCTATTTCTCATCAACTATTACACATGTTTTCTCTTCTCAAACTTTGAAAACCTCACCTCTTCTTCTAACCCTTAGATGATGACAGTGCTTTAAATTTACCTGAATTCATTAATGAAATCAGAAGAGAACATTATCCTTCTGCTACGACACTTACCTCATACATTTTAACTTTCATCGTCGTGCAATGGATGCACTCCCCTGTTCCAATCTATAGCCATCCCCTCCACTTATGTACTTCATCTCATTCCTACCTTCTTAAGAATTTGCTCCCACAATGATTCCTTTCCCTCTCCTGGTTTTCTTCTTATCTCATTTGCATCACCTTCATAGTTGGCTTTGCTGGATTCCTCAATGTTTATCTACCTTAAAGATAAGACTAGTTCCTAGATCCTTATAAAGTATGTGTCAAAAGAGGTCACCTGGGGAAAGAAACAGAGAAGCATTTATCCATTGGATCCCATCCCCATTGGTCAAGGGCTGCCCCGTAAATCGTCAGCTCCTCTACATTCCAAGATGCATGAGTAAGAAGTGGGTTCCCTCAGGTGTCCCACAACGTGGTATCAAAGAAGCCCCTGGCTGGATGAAAGCTAAAGACCCCCCCCCCCATCTAAGCCTGATGTAAGATGTGGTCAGGTTGCCCCTCTGTTACACACCTGGTTTCTGTGGTAGTGGCTGAAATAAGACATGAAGCTAAGAAGATTTGCTTTGATGCACGAGGGGAGTCCATTCCATGATTCCTACATCATACATACTTGCTGACTTTAATAAGAAAGGAAATTCTTCAGAATTGAGCTGGAGGCCGAGGCAGGGGCTTGATGGTAACTGATATAGACCAACAGCCTAGTTTATGCCGTGCCTTGATAAACTGTAAAAGCCCATTGTTCTCTTCAGGAATCTCTAGGTAACATCAGGCTTATTGTCACCCCTGTGTAGCTATGAGTTAATTATTAGTCTTTGTTGTACAAGCAAGACAGCTGTAATAGTTCACTTCTGTACAACCTGGAAATTAAATTTATTAAAGACCATTCACATGGTCACGCAAGCCTTTTGAGGTTGTTAGGGGAATTGAGGGAATCTTCACAACTGTATTTTCATTCCTTTCTTCAGGTTCTCATTTAGTCAACATCCCCTAAGACTTGGAGTTCAGAGACTATGACCATCTCTCTCCTCTACCCGGAACCATTCGTAGTGCTCACATAATGAACCAACAGGAGAAGCATAATACCCTGATGTGCCATCCCATGTAATTATTCTATAGAACTACTTAATACATTGCTTAGGTAAGTGTAATGCTGGACTTCACTAACAGCCAAGGGAATGCAAAGTAAAACAACAATGAGATACCCTTTCATATCCAACAGAATGGAAAATTTAATAATAATAACCATATTAGTGAAGATGGGGGGAAACAGGAACCCTTAGCTATTGCTGTTAGAGTATCAATTACAAACACTTTGGAGAGCAATTTTAGAATTCCAAGTATAAGAAGATGTTCATATACTTAAATCCAGCATTTAATGATACTTAATATAGGGGGATATTCATTTACTTCAACCCAGCAATTTCTCTTCTGGTGTCTGTCTTCAACCAGTTTATTCATGGGTTCAGGAATGTTTACTATGACATTGTTTATAAGAGTAAAAATGTGGAAATAACATTATTGTCCATAAGAATCAGAATGCCAAACCTGGCAACCCTTCTCAAAAAGGAATGAGCGAACATAGGATGATTTATTCATAAGGTGGAATATTATACTACAGCAGTTAAAATGAATGAATTAGATAGAAATGTATTCCTCTCTGTCTTAGTTCAAGCTGCTGTAACAAAATACTAGTGGTGGCTGAAACAACAACATTTATTTCTCACAGTTCTGAAGGTTGGGAAGTCTAAGATCAAGGTGCCAGCAAATCTGGGGTCTGGTGAGAACCTTCCTCCTAGTTTGGAGACAGCTGCCTTCCTGCTGTATTCTCACATGATGAAGAGAGAGGACAAGCTCCCTGGTCTCTCCTTATAAATGCACTAATCCTGTCATGGGGGCTCCACTCTCATGACCTCATATAAATCCAATTAACTCCCAAAGGCTATGCCTCCAAATACTATCACACTGAGGACTAGGACTTTGACATATGAATTTGCGGGGACATAAACGTTCAGTCCATAGCACTTTTATATATTTCCATAATATGTGTATGTGTATTTCAAAAATAATATGTTAAGTTGCAAAAGGATACATACAATCTGATATAATTGATCATATTTGAAAAACACATGAAACAATAGGTCGAATTGTTTATGGAGGCATCCGTAAGTAGTAAATGAACAAAAACATACAGAGGAATAATGGATAACAACCTTGGGGTGGAGGACACTATTTCTGAGTATGGAAATGGAAACAGAGGGAAAGAGGATGACCATATTTGCAAGGAATTCTATTTTATTTTTTTAAGATTTTTTTTTTTATGTGGACCATTTTTAAAGTCTTTATTGAATTTGTTACACTATTCTGTTTTATGTTTTGGTGTTTTGGCCGGGAGGCATATGGGATCTTAGCTCCCCCACCAGGGATCGAACCTGCACCCCCCTGCATTGGAAGGTGAAGTCTTAACCACTGGACCACCAGGGAAGTCCCAGGATTCAATTTTAGAGAGAGGAAAAAGAGAGGAGAGAAAGAGTAGCAGGGTTCAGGGGAGAGAAAGAGAGGGAGAATAAGAGGGAGATAAAGGAGCACAAAAGGTCACGTCAGTCCTGATAGTGGATGCCTAAGTGCCTACTATATGATTTTCTGTTGTTTTTATACATTGTTTTGTTTTGTTTTATCATAAAAAATATTTTATAAAAACTAGCATAGGTTTACTTTTGTAAAATGGAAAAGGCTTCGTTAGGGCTAGCTTTTTTGCTGCAAGGGTACAGATGCTTCTCATAAAAGGTGAAGGAGACCACCACTGCAACTATGTATACAAGGTAGTTGGGGCCTTAATTCTTTTTTTTTTTTTAATTAATTAATTCATTTATTTATTTTTGGCTGTGTTGGGTTTTTGTTTCTACGCGAGGGCTTTCTCTAGTTGCGGAGAGCGGGGGCCACTCTTCATCGCGGTGCGCGGGCCTCTCACTGTCGCGGCCTCTCTTGTTGCGGAGCACAGGCTCCAGACGCGCAGGCTCAGTAGTTGTGGCTCACGGGCCTAGTTGCTCCGTGGCTTATGGGATCTTCCCAGACCAGGGCTCGAACCCGTGTCCCCTGCATTGGCAGGCAGATTCTCAACCACTGTGCCACCAGGGAAGTCCGCGGGGCCTTAATTCTTTTATATGTGTGTTTGTTTGCCTTTTAAATTCAGGGTAAATTTCCACTGTTTTGCTGTCAGATGCGGGCGGTGGGGGGGTGGTGAGAGTCACTGCTGGGGATTTGCTTCCTTTTTTCAGGGTTCCAGGTTATATCTCTCTGTTACATAGTTTTTCTTTAGGCCTGAAATAACACACTGATTAGAGCACATCTTTCTTGGCTACAATTATATCATACTCTCTGATGAGACTTAATCCACTGTGATTGGAGTACATAGAACCCTGCACTCATCTGTTTAGTTAGTCTCATCCATAATGTGCAGAACATCCGTCCAATTTTTGGAGGAACGTCTAATTTCAAAGTAGCTTTCGAGGGGAGGTGTGGCGAGCTGACTCACTGTCATTACAATGTACTTACATATCTCGCTCAACTTGAGAATACTTACATAAATCTTTATATTCAGAATCGTAATTAAAGGTCGAGAAGCATACGTAATTTTTATTCAGTAGTTTCAGAGTCACTCCCCCACTTGCTGAGAAAATCTAGACATTGAAATTATCTTTCAAAACATGAAATTTGAGAAGGGACTTAAAATATACAAGAAGGAAAAGGAGAGAGAAAGCAAACTGCCACTGTTAGGATCCAATAACAGAAAAAGATAATTTTGCTAGGGGATGTAAAACAAGCAATGATTTTTTAGTCCCGTTCAGAAGTTCCAACCATCAGGATTGGGAAAAAAAGAAAGTAACTCACCTAGAAAAATTATCTGTGTCGAGAATGCAGATAAATGGAATATTTTAGTTTGGTTCACTGTTGAATTTCACCTGGAAGTCAATCAAAATGTAAAGTTTTGATTTCAGTTTCTAGCAGCATGAGGCTGTTACGTTATGTATTTTAAACTCACCAACACCAGTCACTAGGAGACAATAAGCAATGATCATGGTTGCGTTCCTCTGGATAAAGCAGTTATTTTTCGGTTTTGTTTCTTTTGTTTGCTTGTTTCTCCTGAGAGCTTGACTAGGCACTCAGGAGAAAGGCTTTATTACCATGTTTAGTTAGCATGAGTTTCTGACTTTCTCAAGGCCTTTTCTGGCACAGAATTCAAGTTACCTCTCAGCTCTCTAGGCAATACTCCAAGTTCACTTCAACCACACCAGGAGTTTTAAACGGTTTCCCAATCTCCTTTTCACTCTCCATCATACCATCCCAACCTCATTTCATTGTGTCCTGTTCTAAGATCAGTCATGGAAATCACCCTCAGCTTCCTTGCTTCTCTCTCCGAAAGCCTTGCTCCTCTGTCCTGAAGTTCTTGCCCCAAACCTGATGAAATCCATCTTTCTGCCTGTTCTCCACCTGTACCTGAGCAGCTCTGTGTAGCTAGAGAATGATCCATGGCCACACTGTCTGGTCACAGTTGAAAATGATCACAGATTTGAGGCGGTTCCTCAGTGTTGTTCAATAGCCTTCCTGCTTCTACCAGTTCAGTTCCCCAGACAGTCATTTTATACCTCCTCCTTGATCCTCAAACTTCCCCCTTGTAAGGAGATCTTCCTTGGCTACCCCATCGAAAAGTGTACCTTGACTCCATCATTCTATCTCTCCCCTCTTTTTTTTCTTCATAGCATTTTCAGGCATTTTGTATATTTAGAATGCAAATTCTATGAAGGCATAAACTTTGTTTTTTAATAGATCTTGAAATAATTAGTAGATGTCCAGTATTATTTATTAAAAAAAGAAATGAGATGCTCTATTAAGTCCCTGGAAGATCTACTCGATTTGATTGTTAGTGACCCAGGGAGAAGGATGTAGTGTGAGAATTAGGAAGTTCTCTTTTGCAATGTGAGTCAGAACTTTGCTGACCCGAGATGTTCCACTGGTTCTTTAGTGAATATATTTTTCCCCTCACAGACCAGTTCATATTCACTTTATTCCCACACTTGCCACAATATTCTGTTGTTACAGCTGATAGATAATCTCCTGTTATGTAAGAGCTGCACTCCATACACGCACACGTAATTTCACGATTGCTCAGCAAGCTTGACAGCATTTTTTGGTGTTGATTTTGTCTTTGATGATTATATGAAGGAAGCACGTTTAAATGTTAACATAATACAGGGAACACCCTTATGTTAAGAGTCTTTTCAGGGTAACGATGACTTATACCTTGTTCATCAATGAAGTAGGATGAATATTAACCAAGGGAACTTGTTTATTTGGCTGATAATTGATGTTTCTGATAATTGAACAAAAATATTCCAACGAGAACATGAAATATTTCAGCCCAAGATTATTGCCCTAAAGAGGTGTTTCATCCTTAATGGAGCAAAGAAGATAGAAGATAAAAGGCACTCATGCTGCATAGAATTCCAAAAGTGTTATTTTCCCACCCATTTATTGTCTTTCTTTCCATTTTAAATCCAGTGAAGACCCAGAATTTAGTGCTAAGGAAATCATGGCGCACAGGATGAATTACTTAATATGGATAATGACTTAAAGTCTTGAAAATGACCCTGGGGTATGAAAGCAGAATCTCATCAAACATCTAGATAGTGTACCAGATACTCAAAAGTCAAATAGTAGTCAGATACCTCTATAGGCTACTAAGATATCAAAGGCAATAGCGTCTACAAGCAAATGCCAGAGATTGTCTCTGATTTCATGTTATTGCTACATATATATTTGGGTGTAATTAAGATTCATTTCTACAGGAAAGCAAAACAAATATGTAACTTTAAAAATACTATTTTGGAAAAAATACACCTTATTCAAGTGTTTTTGATGAAGTTTTCTTCAGAACCAATTAAGAGCTAGGCTTTAGAACTTTAGCCTGATTTGGAAGTGGTGTTATTTTTTTTCAGGGTAGCTGGGATTGGCATCTTCCAATGGATCTCAATTCAGTACATTTGGCTTCCATTCCCTGTGCTGCCACTCAAGGCAGCAGGACAACACCTAGGCTGGCCAGAGTCTTTGGGCCAGTGACCTTTTGCTTTAAGTAGCCTGCTCCATTTACCCAAGAGTGCCATACAAAATGATCTTTTCCCATGTATTCTATAATGTGAAAAAAGTTGGGAAACAGTGGGCTGGATTGGTTGATATATTTATACAAAAATATGCTTTGAATGCCTACTATGGGAAGCTGGGAATACATTCTGGGAATATGGAGATGAATAAAACTTTTACCTCAATAGTCTCTAAGTGACACATCATTTCTAAAATTCTATCATTTATTTCTATTACTTCAAAATGGCCAATTTTAAGCAAAAAGATAATTATATCAATGGAGAGAGAGAGTAGAGATGACTGAGTGTGGAAGCTACAGAATATTGGGGCTTATAAAATAATATATTGGAGTTCATACTACAACTGACTGTAATCTTTTATCTCTTGAGGACACATTTCTACTTTTGCTTTCCTTTCATTGGATATGTTTCAAGCTATGTTTCTTCATATTACTTTCATAAGAGTTTTAAGTGAAAATGTTACTTGTACAGAAAGGAAAAATATCTGGTTTTTAGTTATTAAAAATAATCAGAAATTAATTCAAATATAGATGGCTCAAAACTTAACCACTCTTCCATAATATCAGTATCGTTAAATATTACAAGTAGATTAAATATCACAAAATACTTCTTGAGGTATTCACAAATGAGTGAATGGAGTTATAACCTAAATGATAAATGGTCCTTAGCATCTCCACAAAAATAGAAAACTACTGTCATGCAGTTGCATCCTCAGAGACCCTGTTTAGCTTCTTCATTTTTCTTAGCACTGTATGATTCTCTCTAAGAGAGTATCTGTTTATCGATATGATGCTTGGCAATCACAGCAGATACAAAAGAATAATAAAATTTGGCAACAGACTGGAAGTCTTAAATGAAAATGTGGCAGCTCTACATGAATACAAACTCTTTCCAGACAATTAAAAGAGCACACATGTTTGTATTTTATACACATCCATCAAAAAATATTGAAAACAGTTTAAAACATTTCTGACAAAGTAACACTTTTTAACAATCAAAAATAGGTTTTAAATATGTATATTTGATTTAAAATAGTGATATTATAATTCTGAGTATGAACTTCTTTTAATGACAGTTCTGGTAGATAAGTATTTTATTATACTGTGTTTAGCAACAACATTCTCAAAAATATACAGTGATAAAGGATCTGGTTTCTCTTTCTTATCATGGTTTATTATAAGATTCTTCACATATTTTGATCCCCTACTAAGTGGCAGTTATGTTGGATATATAGTCATCACCTGCTTGATGTCAGTGACAAGATCATGAAAATCTGATACTCTGTACAGTAGTACTGACTGGTAAACTATTCCCCTTTCTTTAAAAATGTGAAATTTTTTAAGGTGTTTCTTTTCCACTCATAGCCCCCATTCAGTGTCTTAAAAGGTAAAGAAGGCAAAGTAAACTGCCTATATGTGAGTTACACACAACCATGTTAAGAAGTAAAATAATTAAACTATCAATTATTGATCACCAATCAATATATTGGTTCCCATACAGCTGTTTATGTGTTTGGAAGCATACTATATATTTCCTTTGTTGACACCTTGTTTTCAAAAAGTCTACATGTGATTTTGATGGTCTAACAATTGTATTTGGAAGGTAATTAGAGGTATTTCCTACACATTATTTTGTTAAAAGTGTAGTGAGTTTTGAGCATTACATTTTTTCTTTGTAAACATCAGCCAAAAGCATTATCTTGAGAAATACGTACATTCCATGAAATTTGGGTACTCTAAACCAAAAGGCATTCTACAAAGAAAGTGTTAACTGGAAGATATTCTGGAGGATGTGCGTATATTCGCTCCTGTACTTTTCACAGGTTCCAGCAATTAGCCATTATTTTCCCCTTTCACAGAAAGGAAAGTTGAGGTTCAGAGAGCTTAAGTGACTTGCAGAAGGTCTCTTACATGCTGAAATTGTCCATAAAAATTTTTACTGAACTTTACTTAAATTTATTTATTGAGGTAGTTTGTTTTGATAATTTCAGGAATCTAGAGCCAGCTGGATTTTTCCCTTTCATAAAGAATCTTCTTTCTCCAAAGTCTCTTCTAGCATTTCATTTCTTGTGAATACTGAATAAATATTTGCTGACTACTATGTGTTCAACTCCTGGGATTTCTTCAAAAGGAGATAAAGTGGTAACTCTGGTTTGCCCAATTAAGAGAAAGAACAGTAACTCTGCCTTCCAGATATAGTGTTGTACTTCCTGTATCTAAATTATACCTAGTGCATTTAAATCTATATAATTTCCATGTATTCACATTCAATTCCCTATCTTTTAAAATTATTTTCTAAAAGTACGCTATTGATATTTTACATTCAACATTTTTTTTCTCTTTTTCTTGTACCTTATCATCCTTATTTTTGTACTATTATCACAAATAAATATTAACTTATATTGTGGCAAATGAATTTTTTTTTTTCAATTACTTAGCTTGGGTGCAATTCAATAATTTCCATCAAAATGGTTACTTGGAAAGTCATTCCTGTCAACATTATCTGTCTGAACCAAATACATCATTCTATTATTCTATTTTCAGAAACTCAATTTCCTAGATTTGTGTTGAAAAACCATGATTACATAGTGGAAGGCCAACATGAGTCTTCCAATTAGTACTGCATTTCACCAGATAACCAAGGAAAAATATCTTAGATTAGTAAATTTGATGACTTTAAACACATTTCTCTTTCTAAGTACCTGGAATACTCAAAACCAATGGGTGATTTATGCTGAACTGCTAACAGCTAACTATATAATGTATTAAAATAGCGTTCTTGCATTCTCTAGAAATGCAAGGGTTCAAGTTGATTTTCACTTCAACCATTTTTTTTCATACATAAAGATGAGAAGTTCCTGAAGGTGTTTTCAATATGCTAATTTATGGAGAAATACAATATCTTTCCCTTTGCCAAAATTTCTGGAATTTTTACTTTTTCAGATGACTGTAAAATCTAAGCCTATCCTTCCTCATACAGAGAATAGTGTTTTTAGTGACTTTTTTTAGTGCTTCTCAATATCAAACTCTCACTAAGAACTGACAGTTTATTTATTTAAAAAAATTTTTTTGAATTATAGTTGATATGTAATATTATATGTTACTGGTGTAAAATATAGTGATTAACAATTTTAAAGGTTATATTCCATTTATAGTTATTGTAAGATATTTGCTATATTCCCCATGTTGTACAATATAGCTCACTTTATACCTAATAGTTTGTACCTCTTAATGCTTATTTTATACCTAATAGTTTGTACCTCTTGATCCCCTACCCTTGTCTTGCCCCTTCCCCCTTTCCTCTCCTGACCGGTAACCACTAGTTTGAAGAACTGACGGTTTACTTTTAAGTTCAGAAACAACTGCAGTTTAAACATTACTTTTTCCTTCAGGAAATTTCACCAGTGCTTTTCTACAAATGTCCAAATGTCCATAATATTTCTTTTTTTCTTTTATATTTACTCAAGAAATCTGTCGTTTGATTCTCTGGCTTATGTTCTGTGACTTTTGGGTCTGTGCATGTGTCTGTCCCCCTTTCAGTGTTAAATATTCTCAATGAATGTATCAGCTTTGTGGTCTGATGACCAGGTGAAATTCTTTAGAATCATTTTCCTTAGGCTTTCTAGGCATGACTCATCTTCACTCTTCTGAATGGAAAATTTCATTAAAATGAATAGGTTTACTTTAAAGAAAATTGTTTAAATTGATTAGTTAAGAAGTTTGACAATCACAATGAATCAATGCATATGGACTCTGTATTAATATATTTTCCCTGTTTGCTTGGACCTTTATTTTCCTTTATTCAACTGAACAAATATTTTTGAGTGCTAATTCAAAAACTTGTGCTAGACAGTGTAGGAGATAAAAAGTGAAACATAAATCCTACTCTCTGGGAGCTCTTTGCTTAGAGGAAGATTAGGCATATATAAGTATAATGTAACTATTCTATTAAAGTGCTGTCCCAGAAGTGTAGATAAAAGTCTAGGTGGAATAATGATACTCTTTTTAAGAGTATGATCTTTACTTTCAACAAAGTAGTTGTATTAGCTAACGTAATGCTAGCTGCTATAACAGATAGCTGCAGAAACCTCTGTGTCTCAACGTAGCAGATGTTTCTCTCTTACTCACAAAGAGTCCAGTCAGCATAAGGATGAGGTGGCATTTGGGATTCTGCTCTATACATCACTCAAGGTTCCAGGCTTCTTCAGTATGTGGATTTCAAGGTCCCTAGAGCTTGATATCTAAGAGGAAGACATGGGGAAAAGAGCATATATAATATGGGTGTTTTTATGGGCCCAACCTGGGAGTGGTACACATCACACTACATTTTGTCGTCAGTGTTATTGGTTGAATTGTGTCCGCCTAAAATTCACATGATGAATCTTAACCCCCACTATCTCTGAATGTGACCTTATTTGGAAATAGGGTCATTGTAGACATAGTTAACTAATCCAATATGACTGACGTCCTTATGAAAAGGGGAGATTTGGAGACAGATATACAACCAGGGGGAATACCATGTCAACATGAATTCAGACATCAGAGATCAGAGTGATGCCTCTACAAGTCAAGGAATGCCAAAGATCATCCCAACCAGCAGAAGCTAGGAGAGAGACATGGAATAGCTTCTCCCTCCCAGCCCTCAGAAGGAACCAACCCTGCTAACACCTTGGTCTTAGACTTCTAGCCTCTAGAACTGGGAGACAATAAATTACTCTTGGTTAAGCCACCCAGTTTGAGCCAGAGCCATCATGTGACCACACCTAAAAGCAAACTCTCTGGAAACTGTAATCTAGCTGTTTACCTAGGAGGAAAGGGGAACAAGTTCGGTGAACAGCTAAATGGTCTCTGCCACAGTCTGCCCTTCTGCCCACCTAACACCTATTTCACACTTCCTGCCACATATGGAGCTTACACACTCTCCAAGAGAGACAACAGAAAGTTCTTTCCAATCACTGCAGCAGGCTGATAGTCCAGGGTCTCTAGATGACGCAGTGTTCTTCATTCAGTCTGGGTGGGGCTTTTCATGGTCAGGTGACCTATGAACTGTAAGACAAATTGTTACCTTCCCCACTTTACTGCCTCCCCCCCGCCCCCGCCACAAACAGGTTGCAATCAGGAGTCAGAGATCACATCAGCTATTTTAAAAGAGAGGATTTAATACAAAGTGTTAATAACTGGTCTTTGAAAAACTGAGTCAAAATAAGAATTCTAAGAGGTCACAGAATGTTGTAGCCACCACCACTAGGACATAGGGAGTAAAGGGAAGAGGTTTGAATTATTAACATTTAGAAGCTTGGAGAAGAGGCTCTGTGAAGCTGAAATGTAGAATTCATAAAAGAGATGCTGATCAACCACTGCTGGTATCTCTAAATTTGGAGGAAGGGGCTCTACAGGGCTGGAGCCCCAACCTCTGAGGAAGGGACATTGCTCAACTGGTGTTGCCGCCTTTGAGGAGCTGCAATGAAGCTGGTTCTGTGGGGACTGGAGAAAACTACAAATGGATTCAACTGCTGCTACTGAAATGAACTGCCACTTCCAGTGTGAAAAAGTGAGGCTGGTGTGGCACAGACAGAAACAAGAACAAACGGGAAGTATAGTGTCTCTTCTTTCTTTTCCAGCCTTCTGGGCTCCCACAAGTATCCCCTTTGGGCATAGCATTGCCAGGGAACAAGCTGGCAAAGCAGAAATGTGGTTTTCAGAGCCTCAGGACAACATCACAAAGAAGATACTGTATAGGAGGGTGGGTTAGAAGCTGATAGACAAGACACCTATACAATTCTCCATGGTGGAGCAGACACAAGACAACTACAGTAAAATTGCCCATTCAGAAAGGAGAAGAATGGGAGACACATAGCAGTCACTGGTCCATAACCAGGGA
This sequence comes from Balaenoptera borealis, assembly GCF_965194805.1. Taxonomy (NCBI): domain Eukaryota; kingdom Metazoa; phylum Chordata; class Mammalia; order Artiodactyla; family Balaenopteridae; genus Balaenoptera; species Balaenoptera borealis. The sequence continues at coordinate 24,054,684 of NC_138863.1, forward strand.
GGTGATTCAGTCAGCTGGGTAGGATGCATGATGACTCTGTACCTTAGGAATGAGGGAAGTTTCTTAATTAGGCCCCTGTTATACAATCTGGGAGGAACTTGATTTCCCATTTGTGTTGGCAATTTCCAAGACTGTCCTCAGCTTAGATGACTTACTAGGAGGATTAGTGGGACTCAGGATATAGTCATACTCATGGCTATGATTTACTACAGTGAAAGGGTACAAAGCCAAATCAGGGAAGAAAAAAGGCATATGGTGTAAAGTCTGGAGGAAACCAGGTAAAGCTTCCAAGAGCCCTGTTCCAGTGGATTCACACAGGATGTGCTTAACTCCCTCAGCAAACTGTGATAATCCATGTGAAACGTCTAGCAGGGAAGCTCATTAGCGACTAATTGCCTAGGATTTTCACTGGGAACTGGTCACGTAAGCACTTTCTGCCTAGCACGTACCAAAGTTTCAGTCTCCCAGAGGGAAAGCAGGTATTTAGCATAAACCATATTGCTTCACAAATATTTTAGGCACAGCAAGCCATTCTTATGGTGAGAAGGACCCTCCTTGAAATCTAAGTTTTTTCAGACACCAGCCTGGGGCCAACTTTGCAAGCAGGCTTTTCTAAGGGTAGCAGTCTCTGTTCTGCTGTTTTAACTCCTTTCTGCACACCATTGTTCTCTAGATTCATGATCTTCTCTATGGAGGTATTCAGTGGGTACACCTTCCAAGTTATCTCATGTGACAGTCTACCCAAATATTTTTTCTATTGCATATCCATATTTGCAGGCTCTCTGATAATTTCTTCACCTCCTAATACCCATCCAACAAGCAGTGCCACATATTTTCGGTTATTGTTTGGCAGTGGCCCTCTCCCTCTTTATTTATTTATTTATTTTTAACATCTTTATTGGAGTATAATTGCTTTACAATGGTGTGTTAGTTTCTGCTTTATAACAAAGTGAGTCAGTTATACGTATACATATGTCCCCATATCTCTTCCCTCTTGTGTCTCCCTCCCTCCCAACCTCCCTATCCCACCCCTCTAGGTGGTCACAAAGTACAGAGCTGATCTCCCTGTGCTATGCGGCTGCTTCCCACTAGCTATCTATTTTACATTTGGTAGTGTATATATGTCCATGCCACTCTCTCACCCTGTCACATCTTACCCCTCCCCCTCCCCATATCCTCAAGTCCATTCTCTAGTAAGTCTGTGTCTTTATTCCCGTCTTGCCACTAGGTTCTTCATGACCGTTTTTTTTTTTTCCTTAGATTCCATATATATGTGTTAGCATACTGTATTTGTTTTTCTCTTTCTGACTTACTTCACTCTGTATGACAGACTCTAACTCCATCCACCTCACTACAAATACCTCCATTTCGTTTCTTTTTACGGCTGAGTAATATTCCATTGTATATATGTACCACATCTTCTTTATCCATTCATCCGATGATGGACACTTAGGTTGCTTCCATGTCCTGGCTATTGTAAATAGAGCTGCAATGAACATTTTGGTACATGACTCTTTTTGCATTATGGTTTTCTCAGGATATATGACCAGTAGTGGGATTGCTGGGTCGTATGGTAGTTCTATTTTTAGTTTTTTAAGGAACCTCCATACTGTTCTCCATAGTGGCTGTATCAATTTACATTCCCACCAACAGTGCAAGAGTGTTCCCTTTTCTCCACACCCTCTCCAGCATTTATTGTTTCTAGATTTTTTGATGATGACCATTCTGACTGGTGTGAGATGATATCTCATTGTAGTTTTGATTTGCATGTCTCTAATGATTAATGATGTTGAGCATTCTTTCATGTGTCTGTTGGCAATCTGCATATCTTCTTTGCAGAAATGTCTATTTAGGTCTTCTGCCCATTTTTGGATTGGGTTGTTTGTTTTTTTGTTATTGAGCTGCATGAGCTGCTTGTAAATCTTGGAGATTAATCCTTTGTCAGTTGCTTCATTTGCAAATATTTTCTCCCATTCTGAGGGTTGTCTTTTCGTCTTGTTTATGGTTTCCTTTGCTGTGCAAAAGGTTTGAAGTTTCATTAGGTCCCATTTGTTTATTTTTGTTTTTATTTCCATTTCTCTAGGAGTTGGGTCAAAAAGAATCTTGCTGTGATTTATGTCATAGAGTGTTCTGCCTATGATTAAGAGTTTGATAGTGTCTGGCCTTACATTTAGGTCTTTAATCCATTTTGAGTTTATTTTTGTGTATGGTGTTAGGGAGTGTTCTAATTTCATACTTTTACGTGTAGCTGTCCAGTTTTCCCAGCACCACTTATTGAAGAGGCTGTCTTTTCTCCACTGTATATGCTTGCCTCCTTTATCAAAGATAAGGTGACCATATGTGCGTGCCTCTCTATTTTTAAACCAAATTTTGTATCTGTTCATATCAGGTCAGGGAAACAGAAACAACTTGAAGTGTTTCAAGCAAGAACATATATTTGTAGAACAGTATTTATTAACAGTAAGTTAGGTGCTTATAAATCCACAGGAAAGGTAGGAGGATTTAAAGTCAGAAATCCTGCTTCTAAATCTGTGTTCATTTCTCACAATCCAGAGATTGCAGGATCCATAGGAAATACCAGTGATGGTCACAGCTGCTCAACTTGGAGAAACAATAGTTTGTCTTTTGTTTCTCTTTTACCTTCAGAATCCCGTGCAAGAGACTCTCACTGATGGATTCTAATGGCAGGGATACTGGGAAATTTAGCTCCAATTTTTTAGCTCCTGCAGTACAGACCATAGAAGGGAGAAAATGACAAACTACCAAAGACAATTTAAACAGTAGTTTTTATTTTTAAGTATATGTGCAGTCACTATATTTTTATCAGCACACTTCATAAAATGAGACTTCTATAGTAACAAAACTAAGGAATAAACTTTGAGGAGGAATTGAAGCTGTCAATGAGTCAAATGATACTTAACAGGTTGACAAATAAAATGGATAAAATTCTGGTGATTATAAAGCAAATAGAAAAGTTTTATATCATACAATGTAAAATTAAAATAGATTAATGTACTTCACAAAAATGAATTTTGTGAATGGAAAGCATTATAAGCAACATATTAGTGGAACTGTAATTGTGAAACTAGCTATAAAATATTCACATAATATTAATGGGAAATGGTATTTTTGTAGAAGTGCAAAAGTGGTAAGCAATTCATAGAAGAAAGTTTCAAAGTCTATTACCAGTATAAAATTTTTAAAAGATTTATTCATTTGACTTCTAATTGATCATTTTTTACCTATTTCTATAATCTTTTAACATAATAAAAATATGTATTTTTTTGTGTATATAAAATTTTTCTAGAGACTCTATATACACAATTCCCAATGAAGTCAGTGTTCATTTGCATATGTCAAGGAAACATGATTCTAATTTGCTTTATTCATTAGTATAGGAATTGCTGTGACATCTGCTTCTCACCACATTTAGTGGAGTGAGTGATTTGTACTTGTGCTTGATGTTTTCCATTTTTCAATTCAGTTTACCTTCTTTCCTCTCCTGCCTGTCCTGTGCCCTGGGAGGTGGACCTCCATGGACTACTTCCATGGCTTCTCTTGCCCCTAGCTTCCAGTTGGATTTAGTCACTGGCAGCAAGAGATGGAAGAATAGAAGAAAAGTCCAGGTTATTTATATCTGCAGGCAATTTGCTACAACTCCTGACAAGTGGACTTCACCATAGAATTATTTTCTCCAGGTTTCAGTAACTGCTCCATCCTCAGATCCTTTAGGCCCAGGCTGGGGGTGGGGGGTGGGGTGTGGGGTGGAGGAGAGTGCGGGGATAGCTCCCCTGGGAGACTGCCCTATCACTTGCTGTATCTCTTCCTGTAAACCCTATCTACACCTTCAACTTAATCCTTTTTATTAAATTCTCTTCAATTAGCAAGTTTCAATATGTCTTCTGTTTTCTTCCAGGACTTTGATTAACATAATGCCCTTTGCAAGCTATGCTATAGAAAGAATTGCTGTGACTAATAAAAAAAGAAAAAGATACTTATGCTTTAATAAAGCTAGGCTTCAGCAGTTTTCTAGATTAATGATTTAGGGTCTCTCTGAGCACATCTGGCCTTGAAGCCAAGTCTACAATATAGCTGGTATTTAAACTACAAGTAATTTGTCTCTTGTTTAATCTATCAACAAATAACTTCCAAACTCTTACTATGTATGTTGACCTGTGTTTGATGCAGATAACAGTATAGCAGTATAAAACATGGCAACTACCTTTAAGATGCTTTCATATTCCCTCTTATCTGAGTCTTTGAGACCCTTGTTTTTAATCCCTATTTGTCACTAGTCTAATAAGCCATACCATATGTGTACTGTGTGTGTGTATATATATATATATATATATATATATATATATATATATATATACACACACACACACACACATATTATATAATATATATGGTGTAGATATAATAAAATTTAATGTACTAATTAAATAATATACCTTATTCTAAATATCCCTATATAGTAAAATAGTAAATGAATTATTAATCAGCACATTAATCCTGCTTATCTTTCCTTAGCCAACCTGCCCATTTTGGAAGAGAGAAAATTAGAGAGAGGGGAGAATATATGATATTTTATTATTTAAAGATTAACTGTATTGTGCCATTTCTTCACCTCCTTCCAAGGCCAAGTGGAACACAAACTGGGGAAAAAAAGAGTTAAATATTATTTCTGCATGGTTCTTTCATAGTGATCCTCTCCAAGTTTTTTTTTTTTTTTTTTTTTTAAGCACCTCATGGTAAATCTATCAGTTCTTTCTATATGTAAACTTAACTGGTTTAACTATGAAATTCATGTTTTATTGGGTAATTTTTTGTTAGGCATAAATTTGACTGGTTGAGTTGTAAAATTCAACTACCCTTGAATGGATAGTTTTTCAGTAGATTTCTACACCAAGGGCTATTTTCATAAGAAAAGAGTGCCCAAAGTGCAGGCTAAAAACCTTGCAGTATCTGTTTTCCTCCCTTCCTCCCCAACCCTAAGTGCTGCATCCCCTCTACCACACCCATTCACTCACCAAAGTCCTGTAGATACTATCTTCACGATATTACACTCCTTAATCCAACAGATGTTTACTGAGTGATGTACTCTTCTAGGTGCTCAGGATACATCCATGAATCAAATGCAGAGCTCTGCTCTCATAGAACAAACAGTCCAGCAGGGAGAGATGATAAACAATGAATATAACAAATCATTATACAGGATGATAGAAGGTGAAAAGTGCCATGAAAAATGACAAAGTAGAATAAGGTGAGGGAGGATTTCTGAGGTATTGGGTGTCCACAGGAGGCCTTATGAGGTGGTGGCATTTGAACAAAGCTCTGAAGGAGGCAAGGATAATCTGTGGATAATGGCCTCCAGGCGCATGGAAGAGCCTGCAATGATCCAAAAGTGAGAGTGTACTTGGCACATTCTAGGGATAGAAAGAATGGCTGAAATGCGGAAGGGTTCAGAGGTTGAACAAAGTGGAGAGGAGTGGGAAGTGAGGTCAGAGAGGTAACAGGGAATAAGCTCATGTAGGGCTTTGGAGCTCATTTAAAGGATTGTGGTCTTTACTGAGTGCAATGCAGAATCATTGAAGGGTTCTGAGCAAGGAATGATTTCACTTATGTGTTTTACAGAAAACTTGTCTGTGATAATGGGAGCAGAATTTGCTGGAGGAAAGGTAAAGTGGAGAGAGTATTTGGGAGGCTACTGCAGTAATGCAGGCAAAAGCTTTGATGGCTCAGGTGAGGGTGGTAGCAGTGGAGGTGGTAGGAAATGGTTGGATTCTGAATATGTTTCAGAGTGACTGTGGACAGAATTTACTGGTAGGTTAGATGTGGAACTTAAGAGAGGAGATCATGATGACTGCAGGGATTTTGCCTGAACAACGAGAAGAATGGACTACTCATCCGTTGAGATGGGGAAACTGTAAATGCAAGATGATTGGAAACAAAAGACAAGAGCTCAGTTTGATATGATTACTTTCCTGCTCCTTCTGTTGGCTTCCCAAGGATCTACAAAATAAAGTAACGGGAACCAACATTAATTGAATATTTTACATATTTTGTTTCATTCCCTCTTAAAAGCAACATGATAAAGATGTTGTCATCCCCATTTTGCAGGTAGAGAAACTGAGGAATGCCATCTAGCACCTTGCATCATATATCCTGTCCTCTTGCTGTAGACATCTTCAAAAACCTCAAAGCACAATTATTCCTTCTTCCATGGGCTAGATTATAGTGCTATTCATTTATTTGTGGTCTCTCCCTATGGGAAGAGTACCTCCCTGTCCCATTGATACCAGGTTTGATAAATTACTTGCTGTGGCCAAAGAAATATGTGTGAAAGTGATATGTACCAATTCTGAGCAGAAGCTTCAACGAGCTGTACTTTTCCCCCTTCCATGAGACCTGCAGTATACTAGTCTAGGGCTACTCTTTCAGCGTGAATCCTAGAATAAAGACAATATTGAACCTAACTGAAGCTCATTCTGATGAACATGTGGTATGATCAAGTACTGACCTTTTTGGTTTGTGAGCCATTGAAAAATTGAGGTAGTTTGTTAGGACATCATAACTTAGCCTAAACTGTCTGACACATTCTCCTAATCCCTTGCATTACTTCTATTAATGTGTATGTAATGTGTATATACATATATATATGTGTATATTTATCAAGGATGTAAGGTGATTTACAAAGACATATAAATAAAGCAGCGCAATTAAAGTCTAGGCAAATTAATGAAAACAAAGATGGGCATAAAAGAGTAGAATGAAAGATGAAGCAAAAAATACACACCCACCAAAGTGGGCCACATATATGGCTCTAAGTTTTCCAAAAGCTAAAAGAGGGAAAATTTGATTAATTCTGAAGTTTACAATATTTTTGAGATAAAAACTCGCCAATTGCTAATGGAATGGATAAGTATTCTTGATATTAGGACAAGACAGGCTTTTTTTCTCCAGGAATTCTTTATAAGATAACAACGTGTTCTATGGCTAATTTTAAAAGCCATATAAGTTAACTGTATCATATTGAAGCACATTATTTAGGGATGAAGTGAGGGTTGTATTGTGCCACTTATTTGAAACCTACCATATGTTATACCATATTATTTTCTAACTTGTAAAGCCTATTCTTTTCAAATCAGTAAGAATACTCTGGGGCAGGAAATGGGGATCTGATGCAGGATTTTCTATTTCTATTTCTATTTTCTATCTCTTACTAATTGTAACACCTTTTACAGAGCCTTGGATACAGAAGTATTCAGTATTGATTTATTGATAATGAGAATATTGAAGGCAGAGAAATGAAAAAAAAAAGATCTATTCACGATGCATGAATACATCTATTCATGACTACATATTATTCTATCACATAGATATATCTTAATTAATTCAGGAATTTGCCTTGTTTGATTTTTAGATTTTCTCTACTTTTGTTATTGTATATATTACAATGATGAGTATCTTTGGGTGTAAATTGTCTGCATGTCTACTCTTGTAGAGTAGATTCCTGGAAGTAAAATTACTAAGTCAAAAGGTGATATCAAATGTTTCAAGTATGTTTCCAAACTTTCTTCTTGAAAAGATGTGACAATTTATTCCTTCTGGTAGTATTAAGGGTATCATTTTTATCATATCAATACTCTCATCTATGTATTCAATAGTGTTATACCCTAGAGGTTGGAGTATCCTAGAGGTTGGGACTTTTGTCCAGTTCAAAAGAAAGAGCTTCCTTGCAGCCATTAGCAAAAATTATAGTAACAAATGAGTCAAATTGGATTATTTACTGTTGTTGATTTAGTAACTTACTGAGGGTTACTACAGTAAAAGTAAACATCATTAGGTTTGTGGATCACTTTTTACTATAATCTCTGTAAAACTATTTATATAAGCCTTGCAGATATTAGTATATGTAACAGTAAATATATTCTAATAATAATTACAGCCAGCATTTATTGAGTGCTTACTATGTGCTAGTCACTATTCTAGATGCTTTACATTTAATTCACACTCCAAATCAATGATATTGTTAATAATATTGCCCTGAAATTGATGCATGGGAAGCTCAAGTAATTTATCTAAGGTCACATAGTAAGTAACTGGTGGGACCAGGATGCTATTTTAGTAACTCAACTCTAGAGCTTGCCATCATATTGCCTATAACATTACTTAATTACATGGAAAAAAAGTCTCAAACTCAACATCCATGTTCTATCATAAGATTAACTCTAAAGTAATAGTTACATTGATAATTTGATGCTTATATTTTAACTTTTTCATTGGTGAAGAATAACAAAGTTTTTTAGCATATCAACCATCTCAAAGTTCCCATCTAACTTCCACTTCATTTATATAGAAATAAATATTACTGTACTTTCTTGCTGTTTTATTTTAATCATTTGGCCAAATTAATAGCTTTCATGTATTTCTTATAAACAAAATTATTATTCCTTGATTAACATCATGATGAAAACCTCAGCAGATAATTAATAAAGCTTTTGTGGTAACACTGTGAGGCTGAAAGAAACCAGCTGGGGAAACTACCACCATCTTCATTCAGCCATTCAAAATGAAATTATAATTTTAATGAGCCTTAAAATTATCCACTTGGCTATAAAGGAAATAAACCATACCTCACTTGGTATTCCTTTAGGCTGAGGAACTCAGTATTATATAGGCAAGAAAGAGTATATCATTTGTCTTTGGTATGTAGACTGAAGCATGTAGATTTCAAGGAGAATTTCAATAAATTTAAACTGTTCAAATGTATCAGTAAAACTGAAAAGAGAATCTTTTCTGATGTGTGACCTTTTTGATCTTTTGGTGATACTTCTAATCCTTCATAACACAAAATACACACACACACACATACACACCCAAACACACAAACATGCACAATAAACAAAAATCAATCAAAGCAAAAACACTATTTCTACATTGAAAATAATATATATATATTCTACATTGAAAATAATCTGTGTTTCAGATTTAATTAATAAACTATAATGCTTAATCTTACTCACTCCATTGACTCACTGTTTGACTTTGGGCAAGTTACACAAACTCTTTGGGCCTTAGCTTGCCCCATCTGTAAAATGAAAGCATTAGATCAGATGATTTCTAAGATCCTTACTACTTTGGGAACAGCCTACCACAACACATACTGTGGGGTTTTTTTGTGGAATAATAAAAATGGCCCAGTTTTATTATTCCACTGTGGTGTAGAGTATCTTTATTGGCATAGCTGAAATCACACTATTAGCTGGCAATTGCTGTAGTAATATTATCAAGTATTTTTTTATTTGTCCCTTAGTTTGTGGTCTTCTCACTGAAAATTGAAAACTAAATTAAGCATTTTATCATAACTGTTTTAAAGAGTGGTACTGTGAGTATTAACAAGATAACAAGATAAATATTTATAAAGTGCCCAGCACTGTCTATGACATAGGTTTTCACTAAATGGTACCTATTATTGCCATTAAAAAGGACTACTTTGAGTGCTGAGGAAATTTTCTGGAAATTCTTCAAACTCTGACAAAGAAGAGATGAGTCATTTCTTTACAAGTTAACTATTTGATATATTCAGATGGTTGAATGTGCTTCTTAGTGTGTTCTTGAAAAATTTCTTCCATGTATTTCCTTTGCCATACTTTCCTTCCTGATAACCCATTCACCAGCTGTTCATAAGCAACATTTGTTTAGGTCAGAAAAAAAGATCCCAATATGGTATTTGAACTCCAGGTTTTTATGGATTTGTTTGAATGTTTGATGTGTTCAATATGTTTATATAACATGAAAATATTCATGTGGATGTTGTGGATGCACATATTGAACAATTTTGTACATCAAATTTATGCCATAGGTTAGTGCTCTAGTGCCTGTGTAAATTAAGCCATAAGATTATAGGCAGGAAACACCAATTAGTTCTGCTTATTCTTTCCTACTGCTTAGAACATTTGTTTAAAATGATTTCACAATTAGTTTTAAAACTTTGAAACTGCACCTCCATTTCTTGTTTTGAAAGAAATAAATCTCGTCTGTCTCATTGAGTTGATCTAAATTGTATTCCTCATAGGCTGCCCCACCAGATAATCCTACCTGGTCCATCAGGGATTTTCTTTTTTCTTTCTTTTTTTAAAAAAAATTTTTATTTATTTATTTAGGCTGTGCAGGGTATTCGTTGCGGCCTGCGGGATCTTTGTTGCGGCATGCAGGATCTTCATTGCAGGATGCGGGATCTTCATTGTGGCATGCGAACTCTTAGTTGCAGCATGCATGCAGGATCTAGTTCCCTGACCAGGGATCGAACCTGGGCCCCCTGCACTGGGAGCTCAGAGTCTTACCCACTGGACTACCAGGGAAGTCCCCATCAGGGACTTTGTGATGTGGTTGAATTTATACACAGATAAAGAATTTACTTATAGTGGAAAGAATGGAGTCCTATAGAGGAATGTAGTGGGTACATCCTCAAGGACCACAGAGATTTTAACTATCTTCTCCCCGAATACTCCTGGCCATTCTTTTCTGGGCTTGATATTTGCTTGTGACCAAGTGTCCTGACCCATAGCAGAATACCTATAATTCCAGAGATAGACAGGAGCAATTTGGCCAAGTAAGGAGTCCAGTAAAAAGAACCCATCAGAGATCAGTGTTGCTGGGTTCAGTAGCATTGATTGAAAGGTGGAGAGGAAAAGTAATTGAGGAACTAAGGAACCCTACATGAGGAAATGTATATGGCATAATCCCAAAATGAAACATACACATTTTTAATTCCTTCTTCATACCACAATCAATGATTGATCATTGTATTTCAAATTTTCACTAGAAAGTTTTAAATATTGATTCTAAATGTAGCTTGGGCATGAGAAAGAAAGTCACCATCATGTTCCTTATCTCCCATAGAATCCATTCTAAGGCTAAACCTCATTTCCCAAGAGGTGGATTTTTTTAAACTCTTTTAACTCAATCCTTTTCTAATGATTTGAGTTTTATGCATGAAAAGCTGTGATAAATTTCTGTCTTTTGAATAAACTGATCATAGACAAACATCAAGGGTTTTTTTAGGAGCATGAACAGGAAATTGGATTTTAAGAGATTCTGTGTCATTATCTTAAAAAAATTAAAACAAACCAGTTTAAACAAGGTACCTGAGAAAACAGAACTGATTAGTTGGCTGTATTCGTCTTGACAAAGACACACAAATACATCCACTGGCAGAACATATAAAAGTCTTCAGCATTACCTTATATTTAATTTTAAAAATAAGTATTGGCCTTGCCCTTTCAGGAAATTTTTATGATTTTCTGCTTTGGCTGAGAATCTGTATGACCTTTGTACCACCTGTGTGCTAAGGAATACCATAACATTGTTAACATTGATCTTTTTCTGCAAATGTTCCATCAACTTCTCTCTAAGGCCCTGTCTTCCTTGTGGGCAGAGTTAGTACAGGCTACTGTACCTGAAAATCCATACTTAGCTTGCTATCTGTAGCAATTAATAAATGATTTTCTTTATCAGCCATTAGTCCCTATGCCATTAATCAAAAAAGGCCATTTGGTCTGGTCTTCAGTATGGCAGAACAGATGATGAATACACATAAAAACAGAAAAGACAAAGACATTTCATTTGAGAGGATAAGAGAAACAGTATAGACTTAAAGACCATTTCAAAATGATTCCTGGCCCTAGACTTTAAAACCTGTTTCAACACAGTTTATATGTTCTAACGCACATACAAGAAGTTAACATTTTTCCACTCAGGCCCTGTGTAAGAGTTAAGAACCTTAGGTACTTTATCCCATTTCATTGTCAGCTAACCCACATCGACCAGCAGGGAAAATCATAGGTAAATTATCAGATAAGTAAGTATGTGTTTTATAACCTTTGATCTTCTCTCTTTGTGTTTCCTGCCTCTCTTGGGCGTCTCCACTCCAGGACACAGTGTTTTATCCACCTTTTTTTTTTATCATAGGTTTAGAGGTCCATTTGGCACACATAGTTTGACCCGATTTCCCTTGAAGTCCTGGATGCATTTCGTTCACATAAATTTAAAGCTACTGTACAGTAAGTGACCTGAAAGCATAGTCATACAATCCCCGAATGAAGTTAAGGTTAGGGAAGTGTCCATCAGTGAAAAGCAAAATGAGAAATTTGCATGCCAGACATCATAAGCTCTGTCTTCTCTAAATGGATTCATTATTTCCTTTCAGGTGTGCATTTTTCAGCCTATCAGACACATTTCTTAACTAGGGAATGTGTTCTTTTAGGGCAGGAATAGTGTGTTTTCCCTTCGTATATATCATATTGCAGAAAATAGAGTCTCAATAAATATTGTATGTTCATTAATTGATGCATAATTAAAACAAATTAAACATTCATTTCAAAGTCATAAAAATGTTAATTTTGGAATATGGGCTGTTTGAGGTACTTCTATTCTTCTTAATTGGTAACTATAAGTTACCAAGTTATCTTAATTAAGTTATCTTAATTGGTTGACTATATTCGCTAAGCACCTATTTATTAAGCAGCTCCTTAATTGCAGGCTTGTGCTTAGTATGAGAGATACACTGAGGTATTAGAGATACACCAGTGTACAAGATAGATGTGATTCCTAGCCTCTGGACTATATCCACATTTTTAAAAAGATTTGAAATAAGGCAACACTGAAGAGTACCCACTCCAATAATCAGCTAGACAGTAACATTTGAAGTTTAATACCTTTGACTTCCACTCTTTCTCTCCTTTTTTAATCTCCATATTTCTAAATTAGTATGCACATAAGATTTAAAATTATTTTGCCTTTCTGAGACCATTAATATTACTTTTCTGTAGAGATTAATATCACATTTGTACAGCATAGGGAGATATCAGGGCTGCATGGCATTATAAATTCTGTTTTGATCCTTGCAGTCTTTATTTGAACATGTATTGTAGATGTCTTTTTCCTTGAAAAATCAATTTTCATTGGGGAAGGACACCTTACTTTTTGATGTAAAGAACACATAGCCACTCTTTGTATTGTGCTAGTATTTTCTTCTCCAGAATGATCCTCTTGCATAGAAAGAAGGACTTGTGTTTGTTGATGTAACTCTACCATTTTTTTTTTTCTAAACATAATCGGCTGTCCCTTCTCCCCCAAAGACCTGTGGTCATAAAGTGTAAAAGATAATGTACCAGAAAGTACTTTTAAGCTATGAAGTCCTCCTATAGGTTTGCTGGCTATTATTCACTTCAAATTAAGCCTTCCATAAGTCTGGACTAAGTGGGAAAGATTGTGTAACATCACTTTTTTGTGAAATATTCATATATTACAGAGAGAGAGAGAGCAGGAAAAAGAGAATGTGAGGCCAAGGGAAAGCAATGATTTAACAGTTGTTATTCTTTGGTGGTCAAATTAGAAAAGACTTTTATTTTCTTCTTTATATTTTTGTATTTTCTAATATTTTTAAACCAAAACAGTATGAAAAGGAAAAGAAATGAGCCTCCAGACATTTCTGTCTTTGCAGTCTCTTCAGACTCAAGTAGTTGCACCTGTTCACATATGTGGACACATGCCTTATGTTAATTGAGGACAGGTAGGAATGAACCCCGTGCGAAAAAAAAATACCACCCAAATATAATATTGTATACTTATCTCTCTGTCAGTAGTTTAAAATGCAAATTCTCTAGGCAAGTGTCATTATATCACAAGTACCTTTCAGTGCATCAGATTTTCAGGTCATGTTTTTTAGTAATATAAAACTATTGATTGGCAATTTGTGTGAAATAAGGCACTTATATGCTTCTAGTTATGAATTAGCTGTGGCCTTGGAGAAAACTCTAAAAAATTCTGAGCACTGGTTCCTTTCACATATGTATAAGATCAGTAAGATTCTCTCAAGCTCCAAAAATTAGTAATTCTATGACTGTCTCCAGGTGCTTAATGTGTGGGTGTTTTTCATGCTCTCTTCACTTTTAGTCATCTATTTCCAGGTATCCACATCTGAGGCCTCCAGAACAGGTTCCTTGGGGTGGATTAGGAGTGAGGGGAGAGACAGAAAAGAGGACATGAGATTGCATTTCTACTGTACTCCTTGCAAGGAACTTTACATCTACTTCACAACCACCCTTAGAAGCAGCATTATTTTTCTGTTTGAAAAAACAAAACTGAGAATTATACTAAATTATCAAAGTTAATACATCTAACAAATAGCTGAGTTAGGAATGGAAAACCTATAGGTAAATTCTGTGACCTTTCTACCATACCAGGTCATCTCTTAGAAAGAAATCATAACATCTAGGATTGGGACAGGAAACTGCTTCCAAACTAATTTTCTTTCTTTGCTGCTGGGCCCTTTGTCAATTCTAAAATGCCAGCCTGCATTCCTGCAGTTTCTGGGGATGCTTTGGTAACTGACTATATTGCCAGTAGTTTAAAAAATTCTAGTCTTTCAATTACTTCATATCTCTCATGGAAATACCAACTAGGGTGTCCAAAGACTGATGTCCAAAAACTAGAACCTTAGAGGTTGAGGATAATTAAGTACCTGAACACTTCTAGAAGAAAAGGGTGCTAGAGTTCAGAATTGCAGTCTTTAGGTACATAAAATATTTCTTTTTTGAGAACCTTTTCCTTTGTATTTCTCCCAGTCCTTAGAGGTTCAGTAAGCATGAACTTGACAAGACAAAGCTGGTAGTTTAATACCAGCACAATATTTGCATTGTTCTGCACGCTGTGAATTTAGGTTTTTGTTTTGTTTTGTGTGATTGCAGGCAACAGAAACTGACCCTGGCTACCATACAGAAAAGGATATTTATTGTAGTGCTATTATGCGTGTGGGTCTGTATGTGTGTGTATGTGTGTCTTGGGGTTGTGATGGTATTGGGGTGGGAGTCTCATGGAGTCAACCAGAAGCTGGAGAGCCAGGCTTGGGAACACCCAGGAGTCACGGGGACGCTAGAGCGAACGGCCACAGGAAGTGCAGAGACAGCCTTTAGTGGGAACAGTCAGTCTGGTCAGTATCAGGATAGCACCCCCATTGCTCCTAAAGAAATCCAACAATCCCATATCCTTGCATCACTCAAGAGTCAAAGTCCCAAACAGTGTCCCGTTGATCAAACTTGAGTCAGCAGACAGCGAACAGATTAGTCCTTTAGGCTGTTTTTAGTGTGAGACCAACTATACTTTCATGATAAGCCCAAAGAGGAATTTCAAAAAGGAGGTCAAATGTCCAACTGTGGGATGCTGAACAGATAAAAGAAAATTATGTAGGATTCTCTATAGGTAGGTTTATAATCAAATCAAATATGGACTCATTGTGAAGAAATGATGTTAGTTTTGTTTTATTTTGTTTTTATAGAAATTAGCAAAGCCTTTTCTAATAGTAGAAATTTTCCGATTTTTCAGTGGTATAAATTCTTTATTTCCCTGCTGAATTAAAAACATTTTAATAATTTTGTTGTATTTGTTCTTTACAAAAAAGGAAGACTTTAAGAAAATGTCAAAGAGAACTTCAGAGCTGGTTTTTCTTCAGACTGCAGTAGGTACTAATCCCTAGGTTTATTTTGAAATTATCTGAACCAAGTAAAGCAGACTCAGATCTACATAGAGGTAGATGTAATTATTAGGTAGATGCAATTGTGGCTTCAGAATGACTAGATTTTATTTTGCTTAAGTGGAACAGTGACATCTAGTGCCTGAAAAATTATGTCACTGGGTCGAAAGAAAGATAATAGACATGGCTTTAGGTTGATTGAAGATGAATGAGGGATCATTTATTAGTTATATATGCAGAGATTCATCTCTTACACTGCCTTTTCTCCATTCCCACGGTTACCACATTAGTGACTGCAACTCCTTCCTAGCTGTTCTCCTCAATTCTGGGCTTACCACATGCCAATATATTATTCCTCTATTTACAGTTCTTCAAGGAATTCCTATATTGTGTTTCCCCCTTTTTCCTACCAATCTTATTTCCTATTATTTCCCAAAACATATGCTTGTTTTTTGGTCAGATTTGATTTCTTCACTTTCAATGAACAAATCAGTTTTTTTCTACTTCCACAACTTGATTTATATTCCCTCTGCCTGGAAGGTTCTTCTCACTGTCTTTTGTCAAGTTTTATTTATCTTTCAAGTTTCATTTTCTTGACATGTCTTCCCTTTCTTTTGTTTTTCTAAAGCACTTATCTGAATCTCTATAACATTTAGAGTCTGTATAACTCCTGATATTTAGTATAGTCTGTCTTGAATTAATTGCTACTTCTTTTATAGGATGGTTTGGTTTCATCAACTAGACTGCAAATTCCTTGAGTTCAGGGAATTTCTACACTTCTAAACACCCTTTTCAAATTGTTTGAGCATGTCAGTCAATGAACAATAAAAATTTTTGACAGGATTTTTGAAATTTTGGTTTTCTGTAATTTTTGATAATTTATTTTGGTAAATTTTGATAGTTTTTTTGTAATTTGATTTTTGTATTTTGATAGGTTTATTGAAATGTTGGCTTCTGCATTACAATAAACTGAGCATTCCATGAGGTCAAAAAGAGTTGTATGACCTTGATGTTTACTTAAAAATATCACTTAGATAAAAAGAAATTCTAATAACTTACTTAATATTTCATCTGATGTAAGTGTATCTAATATTCATATAAAACATTAGATCATAAGTTGATTGCCCATCAGAAATTATTGAAGGTAATTAACACAAGTCTACAATTCTTAAATTTACTGGTGAGGACATGCAGGCTTAGGTCAATTGAATTTTATGTATATATAAATAATACATATATACACACACAAGTACTGAGAGTCTATTCAAGAAAAATAAATCAGGTTGCTTATAAAACTGTATACAATACAAAATAAATTTTTTTTTCATGAGATAATAATGAATTATTTTATATTTATGCATAATTTACAGATTTAAAAATGATTGCATTTGATTACTTTTTTGATTGCTATAATCACATTGTAAAGTAAATGATTTTATCCCCATTTTTAAATTTATTTTTTAAATATATACTTATTAAAATCCTTTTTGTGCCTGGCACTCTGTTAGATGCTGGGGATACAAAGGTGGGTATCGCTTGGTTTCCTAGCTTTGAAGGTTTTTCCGTTTGATCTAGTAGATGAAACTGAAGCTGAAGAACTTAAATGATCAGTCAAGATTATACAATAATAGACAGAGATCCAGCCTCAAAGAAATCTCCGGTCTCAAAGTTCAGAGTTATTTCCTCATTATTTTGCTACCTTTGCTTGAAATTATTTTGGAAATGAGGTTATCTGATGACAACACATATAAACTTACAAAGAAAGAACAGCTTTCATTCATCAGAAAATTATTTTGCTATTCAATTCGCTGAAACAGAATAGTCACAGAAGGTAACTTAGTTTTATCATTCTTAAATTTAAACTAATATATCAATGTTTATTGGGAAATAGGTTATCGTTTTCCCCCAAGAAATAGAATTTGTAGTCTAGTTAACAGTCTTCTATTTGTTGACCAGAGAGGTTTGTACTTTCTAGGGTAACTCTTTTATTCCTCTGCACCCCACTCCCCATTCCCCCATATTACCATTCCTTCCCAAGATTATTTGTCTCTTTCCCAAGATTATCTGTCTTGAAACAACAAAAAACAAGCAGTTGTTTTGGTATATGCTACTATTGTTTTTCCTTAATTATTTCCTTTTATTTCTCTTTGTTTATATTATACCCTTTATATTGTACCACTCAATGCTACTCAGTGTTTTATGCTCTGTGTACTTGGGCACCTAAAACATCAAGCAGAGAAAAATTTGCGAGAGTAAAGATTTGAAAGGGAGCTAACTACTTTAATAATTGCAACAGTTTGAGATCCCTAAATTTTCTTTTGCTATAGATGTTAAAAAGCTGCTACTTAAAAGAGATGTGGTTTCACAGTTTAAAGGTCCAGTAACTTTCATGAAAAATAATAGATGGTTATGCCATCAGAGTTCTTTGCTATAACTAAAATGGGAAGATTTCTCTTCTAGATCACTCATTGTTACTGGCTTAGAATTGTACAGCGTGAAATTTTGAAAGCACAACAGCAAATTTAACTAGCGAGGATATGAAGAGAATGCCTGACTCAGCATAAAGGCAGGAACTACAAAGTTCACGGTCATGTTGGGAGATAAGATGCACTTGAGATGAGCCAGGTTTCATAAAGGATGTCAGGTTTCTTTCAACCAGGTATGGCTGAGGAAGCAACTGAACCTTTTGGTTGGTTTACTGGTTGGTTCTCATCTGAGAAACTCTACAGCAACTATGTCAAAGGAAAAGTTGTGGGGTTTTGGCAGGTGTCTTAACTTTCATGTGGAAATCAACATAAGTAAAATCTCTGGATAGAGAGGGCAACAAGTTAATTATTTCACCAACTTTCAGCTACCTCTTGCAGCCATTTTATCTTCTTGACTCAGTCCAAGAGACCTATAGGAACTATAATTCTTTATGGCTAAAATTGCTAATTATAACACTTAACATCTGTTCTTAAACTTTTCTAGAGTTGTCTTCTCTATTACATAGTACAAAATCCAGGCAATTGATTTACCCCTCTATCTGTCCAAGTTGCCTGACTCTCTTGGATATAGAGGACACCTAAGAGATGCAAATTAAATTAAATGAAAAAATAGTAGGATTTCCCTATTCCAAATCGAAGATATTGAGTTGCAGATCCCCATGAGGGCATACATGAGAGTACATAGCAAACAACCGTGATGCCTTATTCATGGCTCAGACCACCTGAAGGGAGGAGGAAGTTAGATGCTTCAGATTTAAAAGGTAATAAAAAGAGTTAGATGAGAGAATACAGTTTTTCTTGTCTCACCCTCACTTATGTTTCTGAATAAGTTCACTTTAATCCAGATATTTTGGCATGGGGAGGGGTTACTTAGAATATCAGAAATTAATTGTACCGTAACACACATTTATTAAGTGGTAATAATGAAAACATGCCCTACTTGGTACTATGAAATCAACAAAATAAAAAAAAAAGAGCTTAGATGTTAGAACAGTAGCTATATCTTATCTATAGTATATTTATAGTGTGTGTATATATACATATTTATTAGAGAATATGTCTATATTTCTCTTTACCTGTATCAGGACCAAAAGTTAGCTGTAAACAGTTACAAGGGCAATGAAGACAGAGTAACTCTCACCAAGGAGTTGTTCCAACAAATAATTGTTCCACCAAAGGTTTGGTGGAAATCCACTCTTCTCTGCAAAATATCTCTGATATAGTGTAAACATTTGGCACTATGTAATTTGAAGTCTTACTTTTCATGGAGCAGTCATGAAGAGGGAGGTGAATAGGACTGGTAAGGGAAGTCAGTGGGGGAGATTCTGTATATAAAAAATAAGTGATTATGTACTCCAGTGGTTAGTATTATTTTAAATAGTTGAACGTTTATTTTAATTCCTACTGTGTGCCAGGGAATACATATATGAAGAGGCTAGCCTGCTTTTCAAAAAATGAATTTTCAAATGAAATTGCATTATGTTAGGAAGAAAGAGTTAGCGTGAGCAGCATGCTGTGAACTTTGCATGTGTTTCTACGTTCTAACCACCATCTCTGCCTTATCCTCCATTGTCACTTCTATCACCCTGATCACGTTCTTATTGATCCATTGCAACAGTCTCCTAATTGACTTCTTTCCTTTCACTTCAGCCTTCCAATCCAATCTACCTACTGCTGCTAAACTTGGCTTTCTGAAGCATTGTTTTAGCCATTTCATTTCATGTCTCTTTTAATAACCCCTCAATTATCCCCATTTCCTACTCTCTTAAGGATAAAATCCTAAATGCTGCAAAGATTTCCACATTCTGATCCCAAATCCTGTTCTGCTTCTTCTAATGATATTTCTGAATATAGTGCCTCTGCTGTGTCTTAAAGTTGGCACACTGATTTTTTAAAAATAAATTTCCAGGGCTTCCCTGGTGGCGCAGTGGTTGAGAATCTGTCTGCTAATGCAGGGGACACGGGTTCGAGCCCTGGTCTGGGAAGATCCCACATGCCGCAGAGCAACTAGGCCCATGAGCCACAACTACTGAGCCTGCGCGTCTGGAGCCTGTGCTCCCAACAAGAGAGGCCGCGATAGTGAGAGGCCCGCGCACCATGATGAAGAGTGGCCCCCGCTTGCCGCAACTAGAGAAAGCCCTCGCACAGAAACGAAGATCCAACACAGCCAAAAAATAAAAAATAAAAATAAATAAATAAATAAAATTTTTTAAAAAAAGCCAACAATTAAAAAATAAATAAATTTCCAACATTGTAGAAGGATATTACACATAGAAATTCAGATTTCCAGCCCTCATGTAAAATTAGATGATCAGACTTGAGCCTGGAGCCAATGTCATTCAAGGTTCATGCTGCTGATGAATCCTGCTCTCTCTTTGCCTTCAGCAGAAGCACTTGCTTCCTCCTTTGATCTCTTACTGACTGGCAAGTTATAAGCGTCTCTCTTATGGTATTTACCATGGTCTATCTTTAGATAGTCACTTACTTATCTTACTACTGGATTGTAATCTTGTTTTTAAATGGCGGATAGGTTATATTTTTCAGTGTTTACCTTATAGCACCGTGAACACCAAGTTTCGCTAATAGAAAGTGTTAAAAAATACTTATTGAATACTGTTGTCTCTGGGGTCCTGGCAGACTTGGTTTGCAATAATGGTTGTTGAATATTTAATCTCATTCCACATCCCGTGTTCGGCAAAACTCCAGAACATCTGAGCATTAGTGGCTCTCATTCCCTTTGCAGTTTGGTGTTATAGATCGTGGACTTCAGAATATGATATGTTATTCTAATCACTGTCCTACTTCCTCTGAGCACCCAAAACATAGTTCAGTGAGTGCCACCCAGGTGATGGATTATTTATGGTATTATCATGGTCAAATATGGTATTGAATAAATATTTTTATGTGGAAAAGTAGGGGGGAAATAGAGAAAGTTAAGGGAGAAGAAATTTTATTTATAGGAAGGACCTTCATGAGACAAAGATTATACGGAACACTTGGGGTTTGCCAGTACTTAGTGTATTATTTGGCAAATAGTACCACAATAACCATTTAAAATATATGAAATGATATGATAAAAGTTAGTAGCTCTAAGTTAAAAATAGATTTAGGATTTTGGGAAAAACACCAAAGCCTTTTTTATTCAGTGGAATTTGAAGACATTAAAATGAAATATTCATACAGGGATTTTGAAATGGACAAGAAAAGAAACTATTGCTTTAAGAGGCACAATATAACAAAATATTACCCTGAACTTGCTATCTGCTCTTGAAGCTTAAATCTATTTTATAGATTTGAGTAAGAAGAGTGAAGACAATTTACAACAATGTACAGGTATAGGTAAGATAAAGAAATGGAAACAGGTCAGAAAGTACTTTGGCCTTACAAGGTATGTCTCTGAAATTAAGTTAATTAATGACATTAAATCTTTCACTCCATCAATAAATCCTTCCTTCTTTCCTTCCTTCCTCACTTTCTTGCTTCCTTCCTTAATTTCCTACCTCCCTAAATTATTCCACAGTAAACTATGAGAGGAATACTAAAAGAAAACCATGAAGCATATTAATTTAGACTGACATCATGTACGAAATCATCAGTTTGCCATTTGTGAAAGAGCAGTGGCTTTGATCATCTGACATGTCATAGCTCATATTTTTTGTTGAATCCTTATTAAGTGTCACATAATGTTCTCTGTACTTTATATGTATTAACTGAAAACACACTTACCTAATTTGGAGATTGGATGAGCATAAACCTTTGTTTATACTCTAAACAAGCCTGCAAAAGTTGGGAGAAAGGAAATTCCCCAAAAGACAATATGGGTTGTTACCAAATGAAGATGGAGGTGATGATGGGCAGCCAAAAATCAAGTATCCATCAAATATCCTTAATATTGAAAGATTTGGGGGTCATGCTTAAATATATTATAACAATCCCTACAATGGCATTATGTTGGAAACAATAAAGGATTATTCAGTAACATAGAAAGGTATACTATTCAGGGGACAAGGGAAAATACAGTTTGAGGGAATAGGAGCCCATTTAAGTAAACTATATCAACTATGCCAAAATGTTAACGGAGGTCATCTTTGGGTGACGGAATTAGGGAGATTTTTATTTTATTTCCCTTTAAACCTGTATCTGTCATCTTTTCTGCAACTAGCATTACTTTATTTGCCAAAATAAAAATTTTAAAACAAAATACCCCATATGTCACTCACTCTTATTAAGCATCTTTGTCTCCACATGGTAAATAGCATCTGAATATTTTAAAGCCCAAAACATTGCTTTTAATCACAGCACATATTCATTTGTGGTTATAAATACTTTAAAACTTTAATTATTGCTATAAGTCCTGAGGTCTTATCACCACAGTATTCTGTTTCTCAGCTTCTGAGTAGAATGTTGCCCAGGTAAGTTTTGGAATTTATAAGCTATAGAAAACCAAGCCTTTTTCATATCAGTGAGACTGGGTTTGTCATGGCAAAAAAGGATCCTCTTGTGATTCTGTTAATGGTTAATAATTACCTGCATGTTAAAATAACAGTAATTAATCCACTGAAGAAAGGGAAGTCTTAGGTAACTTTGTACATTCAACAATGTGTCGTTGCAGAGCTCAAAGATACTTGTTGAATTAGATGGATTTCTAAAAGAAATACAGAATGTTGTAATTTTCAACTGTGGAAGCAACAGTGCTCATCCAACAGGTCATGTGGTCCTCCACAGTTCTCAGACTCCCTTTCAGTTGTGTTGGGGCCATGTGACTAGTTCTGACTACTGAACAATGAGCAGAAGTGGCTTGTGTTCCATCTGAGCTGAAACAGGTAAAAAGCCAGGGTGTTTTTTTTCGGTTTTTTTTCCCAGCCAAAGAAAGACAATATGAACTTTAATTAAACAAGCATAAGATTTAAAACAATCACAACTACTCAGAGAATTAATACATTTACTGTCTGTACCATTTAATACCTTAAACATCTCAGGATCCTCCCTTTGCACACTTAAACTTCTGAATAAGGACCCCATGGATAGGTAATAACAGGCCCTGGTGCATCAGCTTTCCCTGAAGGGGTTCTGGCATCCCTCTGAGGGTGTTGCAGGGATCCCTTCCTCTGGAAATATGTCCCCAGAATCTCTCTCTGACTTCATGTTACCAACATCTCTCTCTCTCAATCTCTGATAATGTTCCCAGAATCCCTCTCTCTTACATTGTGATCCCAACATCCATCTCTCAGACGTCATGTTCCCCCTCCACTGTTTTCTTATCCTGTAATAGAAACCTTGGAAGTAACTTGTATAAGATGGCAGAGTTATAAGATGTAACTATGTTCCTAATGTTGTAGAGTAACTCCAGCCCCTCAGCAACGTTACTTAAATAAGAAATAAACCTTAGAGAGACCTTCAAGATGGCAGAGCAGTAAGACGTGGAGATCACCTTCCTCCCCAAAAATACATCAGAAATACATCTACATGTGGAACAACTCCTACAGAACACCTACTGAATGCTGGCAGAAGACCTCAGACCTCCCCAAAGGCAAGGAACTCCCCATGTACCTGGGTAGGGCAAAAGAAAAAAGGAGAAACAGAGACAAAAGAATAGGGACGGGACCTGCACCTCAGGGAGGGAGCTGTGAAGGAGGAAAAGTTTCCACACACTAGGAAGCCCCTTCACTGGTGGAGACAGGGGTGAGCGGGGGGGAAGCTTCGGAGCCACGGAGGAGAGCGCAGCCACAGGGGTGCAGAGGGCAAAGCGGAGAGATTCCCGCACAGAGGATCAGTGCCGACCAGCACTCACCAGCCTGAGAGGCTTGTCTGCTCACCCACCAGGGCGGGCGGGGGCTGGGAGCTGAGGCTCGGGCTTTGGAGGTCAGATACCAGGGAGAGGACTGGGGTTGGCTGCGTGAACACAGCCTGAAGGGAGCTAGTGTGCAACAGCTAACCGGGAGGGAGTCCAGGAAAAAGTCTGGACCTGCCTAAGAGACAAGAGACCATGGTTTCGGGGTGTGTGAGGAGAGGGCATTGAGAGCACCGCCTAAACGAGCTCCAGAGACTGGTGCGAGCTGTGACTATCCGTGTGGACACCAGAGATGGGCATGAAACGCTAAGGATGCTCCTGCAGCCACCAAAAAGCCTGTGTGCAAGCGCAGGTCACTATCCACACCTCCCCTCCCGAGAGCCTGTGCAGCCCGCCACTGCCAGGGTCCCATGATACAGGGACAACTTCCCTGGGAGAACACACGGCGCGCCTCAGGCTGGTGCAACGTCATGTCAGCCTCTGCCGCTGCAGGCTCTCCCCGCATTCCGTACCCCTCCCTCCCCCAAGCCTGAGTGAGCCAGAGCCCCCTAATCAGCTGCTCATTTAACCCTGTCCTGTCTGAGCTGAGAACAGACGCTCTCAGGTGACCTACAGACAGAGGCGGGGCCAAATCCAAAGCTGAACCCCAGGAGCTGTGCGAACAAAGAAGAGAAAGGGAAATCTCTCCCAGCAGCCTCAGGAGCAGCAGATTAAATCTCCACAGTCAACTTGTTGTAGCCAGCATCTCTGGAATACCTGAATAGACAACGAATCATCCCAAAATTGAGAAAGAGGACATTGGGAGCAACTGGAGACTTGGGGCTTGCTTTCTGCATCTAATTTGTTTCTGGTTTTATGTTTATCTTAGTTTAGTATTTAGAGTTTCTTATCATTGGTAGATTTGTTTACTGATTTGGTTGCCCTCTTTTTGTTTTTTTATATATGGATATATATATATTCTTCCCTTTTCTCTTTTTGTGGGGGTGTATGTGTATGCTTCTTTGTGTGATTTTGTCTGTATAGCTTTGCTTTTACCATTTGTCCTAGGGTACTGTCTGTCCGTTATTTTAATTTTTTTTTTCTTTTTTTAGTATAGTTTTTAGCACTTGTTATCATTGGTGGATGTTTTTTGGTTTGGTTGCTCTCTTCTTTCTTTTTTCTTTTTTTATTACTTCCTAATTTTTTTTATTAAAAATTTTTTTTTAATTTTAATAACTTTATTTTATTCTTTTCTTTTTCTTTCTTTCTTTCTTTTTTTCTCCCTTATCTTCTGAGCCATGTGGCTGACAGGGTCTTTGTGCTCCGTGCAAGTGTCAGGCCTGTGCCTCTGAGGTGGGTCAGATGAGTTCAGGATATTGATCCACCAGAGACCTCCCAGCTCCATGTAATATCAAACGGTGTAAGCTCTCCCACAGATCTCCATCTCAGTGCTAACACCCACCTCCATTCAACAACCAGCAAGCTACAGTGCTTGACACCCTATGCCAAACAACTAACAAGACAGGAACACAAACCCACCCATTGGCAGAGAGGCTGCCTAGAATCATAATAAGGTCACAGACACCCCAAAACACACCACTGGGCGCGGTCCTGCCCAACAGAAACACAAGATACAACCTCAACCACCTGAACACAGGCACCAGTCCCCTCCATCAGGAAACCTACACAACCCACTGAACCAACCTTAGCCACTGGGGGAAGACACCAAACACAACAGGAACTACAAAACTGCAGCCTGCAAAAAGGAGACCCCAAATACAGTAAGTTAAGCAAAATGAGAAGACAGAGAAACACACGGCAGATGAAGGAGCAAGGTAAAAACCCACCAGACCAAAAAAATGAAGAGGAAATAGGCAGTCTACCTGAAAAAGAATTCAGAGTAATGATAGTAAAGATGATCCAAAATCTTGGAAATAGAATGGAGAAAATACAAGAAATGTTTAACAAGGACCTAGAAGAACTAAAGAACAAACAATGATGAACAACACAATAAATGAAATTAAAAATTCTCAAGAAGGAATAAATAGCAGAATAACTGAGGCAGAAGAATGCATAAGTGACCTGGAAGATAAAAGAGTGGAAGTAACTACCGCAGAGCAGAATAAACAAAAAAGAATGAAAAGATTTGAGAACAGTCTCAGAGGCCTCTGGGACAACATTAAACACACCAACATTCGAATTATAGGGGCCTCAGAAGAAGAAGAGAAAAAGAAAGGGACTGAGAAAATATTTGAAGAGATTATAGTTGAAAACTTCCCTAATATGGGAAAGGAAATAATCAAGTCCAGGAAGCACAGAGAGTCCCATACAGGATAAATCCAAGGAGAAACAGGCCAAGACACATATTACTCAAACTATTAAAAATTAAATACAAAGAAAAAATATTAAAAGCAGCAAGGGAAAAACAACAAATATACAAGGGAATCCCTATAAGGTTAACAGCTGATCTTTCAGCAGAAACTCTGCAGGCCAGAAGGGAGTGGCAGGATATATTTAAAGTGATGAAAGAGAAAAACCTACAACCAAGATTACTCTACCCTGCAAGGATCTCATTCAGACTCAATGGAGAAATTAAAACCTTTACAGACAAGCAAAAGCTAAGAGATTCAGCACCACCAAACCAGCTTTCCAACAAATGCTAAAGGAACTTCTTTAGGCAGGAAACACAAGAGAAGGAAAAGACCTACAATAACAAACCCAAAACAATTAAGAAAATGGTAATAGGAACACACATATCAACAACTACCTTAAATGTAAATGGATTAAATGCTCGAACCAAAAGACATAGACTAGCTGAATGGATACAAAAACAAGACCCATATATATGCTGTCTACAGGAGACCCACTTCAGACCTAGGGACACATACAGACTGAAAGTGAGGGGATGGAAAAAGATACTCCATGCAAATGGAAATCAAAAGAAAGCTGGAGTAGCAATTCTCCTATAAGACAAGCTAGACTTTAATAAAGACTATTACAAGAGACAAAGAAGGACACTACATAATGATCAAGGGATCAATCCAAGAAGAAGATATAACAATTGTAAATATTTATGCACTTAACATAGGAGCACCTCAATACATAAGGCAAAGGCTAACAGCCATAAAAGGGGAAATTGACAGTAACACAATCATAGTAGGGGACGTTAACACCCCATTTTCACCAATGGACAGATCATCCAAAATGAAAATAAATGAGACACAAGCTTTAAATGATACATTAAACAAGATGGACTTAATTGATATTTATAGGACATTCCATCCAAAAACAACAGAATACACTTTCTTCTCAAGTGCTCATGGAACATTCTCCAGGACAGATCATATCTTGGGTAACAAATCAAGCCTTTGTAAATTTAAGAAAATTGAAATCGTATCAAGTATCTTTTCCGACCACAACGCTATGAGACTAGATATCAATTACAGGAAAAAATCTGTAAAAAATACAAATACATGGAGGCTAAACAATACACTACTAAATAATCAAGAGATCACTGAAGAAATCAAAGAGGAAATCAAAAAATACCTAGAAACAAATGACAATGAAAACACGATGACCCCAAACCTATGGGATGCAGCAAAAGCAGTTCTAAGAGGGAAGTTTATAGCACTAAAATCCTACCTCAAGAAACAAGACATATCTCAAATAAACAACCAAACCTTACACCTAAAGCAATTAGAGAAAGAAGAACAAAAACACCCCAAAGTTAGCAGAAGGAAAGAAATTACAAGATCAGATCAGAAATAAATGAAAATGAAATGAAGGAAACAGTAGCTAAGATCAATAAAACTAAAAGCTGGTTCTTTGAGAAGGTAAACAAAATTGATAAACCACTAGCCAGACTCATCAAGAAAAAAAGAGAGAGGACACAAATCAATAGAAATGAAAAAGGAGAAATAACAGCTGACACTGCAGAAATACAAAGGATCATGAGAGATTACTACAAGCAACTCTATGCCAATAAAATGGACAACACGAAGAAATGGACAAATTCTTAGAAAAGCACAACCTCCCAAGACTGAACCAGGACAAAATAGAAAATGTAAACAGACCAATAACAAGCACTGAAATTGAAACTGTGATTAAAAGTCTTCCAACAAACAAAAGCCCAGGACCAGATGGCTTCACAGGTGAATTCTATCAAACATTTAGAGAAGAGCTAACACCTATCCTTCTCAAACTCTTTTCAAAATATAGCAGAGGGAGGAATACTCCCTAACTCATTCTACGAGGCACCATCATCCTGATACCAAAACCAGACAAAGATGTCACAAAAAAAGAAAACTACAGACCGATATCTCTGATGAACATAGATGCAAAAATCCTCAACAAAATACTAGCAAACAGAACCCAACAGCACATTAAAAGGATCATACA
This sequence comes from Balaenoptera borealis, assembly GCF_965194805.1. Classification (NCBI taxonomy): domain Eukaryota; kingdom Metazoa; phylum Chordata; class Mammalia; order Artiodactyla; family Balaenopteridae; genus Balaenoptera; species Balaenoptera borealis. Next base: position 24,082,876 of record NC_138863.1, read on the forward strand.
CCATGATCAAGTGGGGTTTATCCCAGGAATGCAAGGATTCTTCAATATACACAAATCAATCCATGTGATAAGCCATATTAACAAATTGAAGGAGAAAAACCATATGATCATCTCAATAGATGCAGAAAAAGCTTTCGACACAATTCAACACCCATTTATGATAAAAACTCTCCAGAAGTAGGCACAGAGGGAACTTTCCTCAACATAATAAAGGCCATATATGACAAACCCACAGCCAACATTGTTCTCAATGGTGAAAAACTGAAACCATCTCCACTAAGATCAGGAACAAGACAAGGTTGCCCACTCTCACCACTATTATTCAAGATAGTTTTGGAAGTTTTAGCCACAGCAATCAGAGACGAAAAATAAACGGAATCCAAATTGGAAAAGAAGTAAAACTGTCACTGTTTGCAGATGCCATGATACTATACATAGAGAATCCCAAAGGTGCTACCATAAAACCACTAGAGCTAATCAATGAATTTGGTAATGTAGCAGGATATAAAATTAATGCACAGAAATCTCTTGCATTCCTATATACTAATGATGAAAAATCTGAAAGAGAAATTAAGGAAACACTCCCATTTACCATTGCAACAAAAAGAATAAAATACCTAGGAATAAACCTACCTAAGGAGACAAAAGATCTGTATGCAGAAATGTATAAGACACTGATGAAACAAATTAAAGATGATACAAACAGATGGAGAGATAGACCATGTTCTTAGATTGGAAGAATCAACATTGTGAAAATGACTATACTACCCAATTCAATCTACAGATTCAATGCAATCCCTATCAAACTACCAATGGCATTTTTCGCACAACTAGGACAAAAATTTTCACAATTTGTATGGAAACACAAACGACCTCAAACAGCCAAAGCAATCTTGAGAAAGAAAAACAGAGCTGGAGGAATCAGGCTCCCGGACTTCAGACTATACTGCAAAGCTACAGTAATCAAGACACTATGGTACTGGCACAAAAACAGAAATATAGATCAGTGGAACAAGATAGAAACCCCAGAGATAAACCCACACACATGTGGTCACCTTATCTTTGATAAAGGAGGCAAGAATATACAGTGGACTCTTAGAGAAAAACATAGGCAGAACACTCTATGACATGATTAGAAAAGTTTTTCATTCTTAAGATGGAATTCTATGGTTTATTCTATAATTTTTAAAATTTATTACTTTTCACCTTTTAATCCACCTGGAATTTATTTTTGCATATGTTGAAAGCTAGGGCTTTAACTAAATCTTTTTATATATATATATATATAAATAGTCAATATTCCAATACCATATTTTGAGTAATTTGTACGTTCACAATGATTTGATATGATGCCTTTATCATACATATGTAGGTCTATTTTTGACTCCCTCCTGTGTTTCTTTGATGTATTTTTCTATTCCTGCACTAGTGATACTTTGTTTTAATAATTATATTTTTAGTATGTTGCAATACATTAGGACAAATCTCTTTGTAATGTTCACTATTATAATTTATTTATGTCTTCTTTACATATTCCAACAAAGCCTAAGAGTTGTCTTCACTGAATTTCTTTCATATTGCTTGTTTGTTCTCAGACTTCATTTATTGCTTATTCACTGATACCATGAATAGAGGCTTTATTTTTTATACTTTTTAACTTGCTTTTACTGCTGTTAGGAGAAATATACCCACACACATTATGTGTGTGTATGCATGTTTTTGACTGATTGATTCTGAACATCTTAACTAAACTTTTTATTGCTTCTTACAGCTCTTCAGTTGATTTTTGTAATTTTGTAATTAAAAAAATACACATGTGGCAAACAATAACAGTTTTGTCCCATCCTTTATACAACTTACCACTCCTAATTCTTTTCTTGCCACATTGTTTAGAATCTCCAAAATAATACTTAATGTTTTGGCAATACATGCTGTCTTTTTCTTATTCCTTTCTTATTCCTTTAGTGAGAATGCCTTTAGTGCCATTATACTAACACTAATACTAAATACCATAATACTAATAAAACATTAGGATTATGTTTATTCTTATAAAGAAATAATAATTATTAATCACATTAAGGCAATTTCCTTCTATTCCTACTTTACTACAAGCTTTAAAAAAAAAAAAAACAAGAAAAGATTTTAAATTTTTTATTGCCATCCTAATAACTAAGAGAAGGCAAATGCTAGGTTGAAATGGATTGCCAAAGGAGATTTAAATTTTTAAAATTTCCTTTCCTTTTTAAAGATTATATTACTACCCAGACAAGAGTTGGCTGCTCCCAGTTTACCATGTAACTGCACATAAATTCTCAGTATGCTAGCAACTGATAGTTTGCTTTTACCTAGACAAGCACAGCAGGTTTGCCTAATGAGTTTTTGGAGTCAGCAGATTTTGTTTGGGGCTCTAAAGATTCCTACCTACAGCCCTCCCCTTTCTATTGAAGACACAGTATTTATTTATTTTTTGTAACCAGTTGAATAGCTGTGTAACATCATCTTTCTTGTGGCTTATTTGGTGTAAGATTGAAGCATTAAGGACTTGAACTCTCATTGATCAGTCTTATTCTCATCAGCAAACAAAAACAAGCGCAAACACTTTGGTTGGAGAAGATACATAGGTACATGTCCGCCTGTGACCAGGTATTAGGAGCATCATTTCTGATACTTCTTATTATCTTATAGTTAAAAATAAAACAAAAAGTCTAAATGGCTCAAGTTTAGAAAAACACTCTTTCACCTTACTTCCTAGCTTTTTAAAGGCCTGTGTTAAATGGTTAGTAGTTGGGGAAACGTGTTTAAGGGCCATCTCATAGTCATAATAGGTACACATTTTCAAATTTATGTTTTCCTCTTCAAAGGTATGTTTACAAACTCAAAGTTGTGCACGCATAGCTTTAGTGAGCAACAATCCATTTAATTTAGCTCATTATATCGTAAATGCAAAGATTTTTATAGGCTAAACAATGTGCCATTTTACTCACTAATTGTTTCATAGGTATTACTCATGCCATCTAGATTTCCATTTATAAGCCTAAGCCATCATGAGTACTCAATAAAAGTAGATTCTCTGGGACATCTAGGACTGCAGAGCACGTAGGAATTGCTCAGTGAAAAGAATTACAGGATTTTAAAGATCGACAAGGAATTACAGAGATTGACTCCATCCCTTCGTGTTATATATAAGGATGGAGGACTTGACTGATTAATTGTTCTCTAAACAGGAATCATGTTTCAATTGCCTTTTCCCAATAAAATGTTAATGTCAGTAACTGAAAAATGGCAAGGATTGTTTAACCCACATAACGGATTATTATGCCACCAGTGATTTACTGATGGACAATATTTCTAGGCACACGTCATGTAGACTATTGAAAAATTATTGCTTATAGATCAAATAGTAATCATTACTGAAGACCTCTCTTTGCTCTTCATGCATAACTTTCTATGACAGTGACCCAGGTAAGAATTGCTTCACTATTTACTGTACAATGTATTTTCTGTACAAACATTAAAAAAAATCTTGCTCCTGTCAATTTGAAGATTCAGTGTACAGAAGGATATATTTAGTTCTGTTACAAAATGTATCAGGTTAGCCTTTTGAGCTATCAAAGAGATTTACTTACAAAATTAAATTGATATTGTCTAACACTTGTTTTAGAAATAAAATTTCAACCCATAAAAATAGAATAGCATTTTCCCTTAATCTAAACAAAAAATCTGCATTTAGAATACTAGATTCATTTTTTTTACTCTCTTGTTACTGCTACATCTGATTTTCCAATAAACCTGAGATATGAAACGCAGGTGAGGAAAAGCAAAGGAAATCATATTTTGGGTCCATAAATGCCAAGTTGGGAACAAATCAGTATTTTCCTCTCACAATTAAATCTAAGTTAGAAGGGAGACATATAAATGAGAATATAACCCTATACAGACATCTCAGGAAAACAAATAAAAGAAAGATAAAATTTGTTAGAAAAATATTATGAAAGCACAAAAATACAGAGAGAAGTTGTCTACGATTAACAGATGAAAAGAATTGACAGAGTGGGTGGCTAGTGTCCCTAAGGCTGTTATCACCAGCAGTTACTGACTGTATAAATAGAGCTGTACATAAGGTGGTTTCATCTTATAAGGTCTTGCAACCCAGTTGGATAGAGAGACCTTACATATAAATAACAAGAAATAATGATTCCTAAGCCAAGCAAATGATCCTGTAGTCTTTCTTTTCTAAACTGTGTATTCTCCAAGCTAAATAATTTTTCTTTTATCTAACAGCAATATGAACATGTCAATTGAATTTTTTGAAGGCCTTTTTTCCTGAATATTTGGTGGCCAGCTGAGGTAAGTTTTCATCTGTCTTTCAAATTTTTGCTTATTTTACACTATGTTGCAAGATATTAAATAATTTCAGAAAAACAGCTCATTTTTCAAAAGAAAAAATTAGAACCCAAAATACACATACTAAATTGGTTGGATCACAAGGCAGGAAATGCAATGTTTTATACATCTGAATTCTTGAGTATTTAGCTGTGCTTAGTTTTTCTAAGCAGTTGTCCTACTCTTGACAGAAACTAAGAAAGCAGCAGGGCAGTTTGAGATAATTGCATAGTACACTCAACTCTAATTCATATACAACCATCAAGTTTTTATAGATTTCTATTTATGATGTTGTCACTAAGGAGTTTCTTGCAGTTTTCAGGTTAAATTCCTATATTTTAGAGATTATAATTCAGTTATGAAAATTTTCTCCTTGACTGAAACTTGGTATACAAAATCTTGGTTAGACTAAAAACATTATTTGAAATTTCTGTAAATGTCACATCATTAAAAATTATTTTATAAAATAGTAAAACCATATTTTTAGAACTTATTCAGATGTTGTTATGTTTCATATTTTCTTGTCATTTTTTTATATACAGATGTGTTCATTTACTTTTAAAAATATCAGTTTTTTATTGTACCGTTCAGACTACATTGTAAAGTAAATTTTAATATCTAAGCATTGACTTTTTTTTTTTTTTTTTTAGAAATTCACGTTCTTTTATTTATTTATTTATGACTGTGTTGAGTCTTCGTTTCTGTGCGAGGGCTTTCTCTAGTTGCGGCAAGTGGGGACCACTCTTCATCGCAGTGCGCGGGCCTCTCACCATCGCGGCCTCTCTTGTTGCGGAGCCCAGGCTCCAGACGCGCAGGCTCAGTAATTGTGGCTCACGGGCCCAGTTGCTCCGTGGCATGTGGGATCTTCCCAGACCAGGGCTCGAACCCGTGTCCCCTGCATTGGCAGGCAGATTCTCAACCACTGCGCCACCAGGGAAGCCCTAAGCATTGATTTTTGATTGTAAATACTTAAGTATCAAACTACAACAGGTAATATACACAGTTTAGTGCACAATTGAGTGTAAAGGATTAATACATTTTATATAACCAAATATGTTTTATAATATGTGTTATGTAAATATATTTATGTGTTGTTATAATTTAGTCAAAGTTTCCTTTTTTGCTATACCATTGTTATTATCTACATTGAGAAAACAAAATGTATTTTAGCTCAATTTTCAAACTAATTAAGCGTTTTTGGCCTAGGTGTTTTAGCAATATTCAAAAGAAGCAATTTTTAGAGCAATATTTATTTTAAATATAAGAATATTTTAAAAGAAAAAAGTTAAACTATATATCTGAAGTACTATTTAGTCTCAATTACAATTTAATATGTAATTTGCAGGTAATGTGCTCCCTTTTGCATCATGAGATTTTCTTTATTCTTCCAGGAGCTGGATTTCTTTTAGGACTTGTATGAAAGTAGGATTGGATTGGTTATCCCTATTTTTAAACAAGACCTATCAAATCCAAGAATGAATCCTGACTAATTAATGTAAATCAAACAACTGTAAAACAGACAAAAAACATTGGCTGCTCTATTAGTTTGTTTGTTAAAATTGAATGGTAAGGTATTCTATGATTTAAGACTGGCAGGAGTTAACAGCTTTTATGAATAACAAATAGCCAGGATTCTGTATAATAATTCTGATTACAAACATTGATAAAACGATGTGAATGCAGTTAACTTCACAGCTCATCTCACGAATCCATACTGACACCTGTTCTGCCCCTCCTCACCAAGTTGTGTGCCAACCTCTACTCCCAAATTACTGATATAGACTAGACCAATGATTGCAATGCAATTAGACTGATGAGAATCAAGAGAATTGCAAAAAAATCTACTGATAATTCCTAACTTGATTTTATCTATACAAGAATAGATAAACCTATGCACATCAAATATAATTTTTTTCTTTTACTTCCTGATTTTCTAAGCTAATATTTTAAAAAGTAGGGTAGGGGCTTCCCTGGTGGCGCAGTGGTTAAGAATCCGCCTGCCAATGCAGGGGACACGGGTTCGAGCCCTGGTCCCGGAAGATCCCACATGCCGCGGAGCAGCTGGGCCCATGAGCCACAATTACTGAGCCTGCGCGTCTGGAGCCTGTGCTCCGCAACAAGAGAGGCCGCGACAGTGAGAGGCCCGCGCACTGCGATGAAGAGTGGCCCCCACTTGCCGCAACTGGAGAAAGCCCTCGCACAGAAACGAAGACCGAACACAGCCATAAATAAAAATTAAAAAAAAAAAAAAAGTAGGGTAAAACGATACTTAATTTAAAAATGGCATCTAATGTTAAAAACATATTTTCTTGCTGTGAAATTGAATTTGTTGAGTTTTTCATTCTAGGGTGACAGAGTACTTATTTATAAAACCAGAGTCACACACAGAAAGGCAAGATGGATATAGTCAATTATTTTACTTTCATACATCAAAGCATTGAGTATAATGTATTCAATGAATAATCTAATCTGCAAAGCAGAACTATTTGAAGAGGCAATGAAGTACAAGAAATAAAAGAACTCTTTTTAGAGTTCTATATTCTTTTCCTTATAAATTCTGTCATGTTATGTCATGTCATATCATATGTATCAGTTAACCCCCAGAGGCAGACCAGCATGGACAGACCATGTCCTACATTAAGTGGTCATTTGTTAAAGGGACAATAAGGATGACAAAATTGAGCTAACCACTGATCAGGTAAATGCTAACCTATTTCTTCACAAACCACAGAAAGACACTTGGAAAGAGAAAATGAACTAGTTTTATTTCACACTTATTATGTAATATACATTATTGTAAATGCTTTATGAATTTTAATTTTGGTTTATTTAATCTTCACGCATTTCTTTTATTATCGTCATAAGCTGGAGGTTAGCCCGCTGGTAGGTGTTAGAGCTGGGATCTGAACCTAGACAGTTGGGCACCAGGCTCTGTACTCTTAATCTCTACACTATGCTGCCTCTATGCAATGTTAGTCTAAAAGGGAAATCAATGATCTTTAAAGTTTTCAGCAGTGTTTATAGATGTCTTAACAATCATCTAACATTAAACATCAATTGTTCAGGATGACTATTTGGGTGTCGGACTAGGGAAAGTAATGGAAGTCTTTGACTTTCTTAGTATTAATGTTTTCTTTCATTGGCATAGCTCTTTCGATAAGGAATATAACATCTTGAGACTTCCTGGAGGCCATTTCTGAATCTAGTTAAACAACCCATGTCACATCATCCCAACTTAACCCTGTAACAAGATTTTTAAGTCCTTTCTATTAGGTGTTTGAAAAGGGATTTTATTTTGACAAATAGAAGCCCGAAGGATTATCACTTTCTTTTTTGCAGTATTAATGGTTTTCTGTGAAAGAAGCACAAGTACAAATTTGGAGAAATATTATGAATATTTTCTACCTGATACAAAATAGATGTTGTGCAATATTGCTTATTAAGATATAACAAATAATGTTACTAGAGTATCTCCTTTCTGAAGATGATGCATCTAAATTCTCATCCTTACTAGTATTGAGTGCTTTAGAAATCTCTTATCAATGAAAATCTGCTTTTGGAAAAAGGGCAATAACTTTTTTTTCAAAATTAAAAATAATTTGAAGTCCTCAGAGAATATTTATTTACATCAATTGCATGTTGAGAAGGAAATAAATTTATAAACCATAGACCCTTTGAACTGAAAGAAACTTTAGAACTCAAAGTTTCACTATAAACAGTATCTTTTGGTTTTGGCCGCCCAACATCCATTCTCTCCTCTGCTAATAAGACTCTGGTTTTCTTAGGGACTTTCCTGCTCCCCACTCTCAGTCCTTGTGATTGGGTGGGACTGATCTCTCAACCCTTTGTTTCAATATGGGATCTGGGACTCCTCAGTCGAATGCTCCTGGCCATGACTGATTCAGGTCACATGATTCATACCAGCTCAAGCAGATTCAATTTCAGAACTGTTGTTGGGAAAGTGAAGTTCTATCTCAGTGGGAGTGTTTGTGAAGATTAGATGTTAGCTTTAAACTGTTGGTATCTATCTTACCAACCTCAGTCTGAGAGAGTTTATGCGAATAAGGCCAATGCTTTGGAAAGCAGAGTCAAAAGTTGGAAAGAGATCAAGTCTGGATAAAGTTGTCTGAGTCCCAGGATAGAATTCTTTGAGCTCTACCCATAAAGGCCACTGAAAACTGAAGTTCTGCAATATTTATTCCTGTTTAATGCAATCTGATATCTGATTAAATACTTCAAACTACAGGAGCTTTGGACCTTGTAAGGAAACCAGTGCCATTTTCCTCATTAACGTGTTTTAGAAATTTTATTATAGTGAACATAGAATTGCTTCCTTTTTAGTTTCTTCTTTGATTCTATCTTTGCTTTCTGGTGATAAACCAAATAAATCTAATATCTCTTTTATGTGGCAGCTCATCAAATACATATAGTATCTATCCTCTGTGTCTTTTATTTTATAGGTAAAACAGCTACAGTTAAGGAGATTATAAATAAATATGTAAGTCTTCCAGTTAAATCATCCCCCCAAAACTGTGAGATTTGTACTTTCTTGTAATACCAATTAATTTCAACAGTAATTCCATTTATAATCATGTTTTAGACAGAAAAAATACTGCTAATTAGCTGGGGTTACACAGTGAGTTTGTTAGATGCATGGGACCCAGCCTTATAATTAAGGTTGAACGCATGTGATTTGAAGGATGAAAAATCCCACCTGCTCAATATTATCTACTGAAATTCATATCAATTAAAGCTAAGGGTTAAGTGATTATCCCCTGAAAAATCTCATTAAAATTAAATTATTTAATTTAGGGGAAATATATCATCTCCCATTAACTCATTAACAGCAATTGATTCATTTATCAGGATTTGGAGAAAAGTGAAGAGAGGACAGAAGAGTTTTTACCGAGAGGAGTATGGAGTGGAATTTCACACATTCCCTTCAGGATGTTGCCTGAGGGGAACTTCAGGTGGGAAATTATATGGGGCCCCTGTGCAGATGTCAGGGTATGAGCTGGTGATGATAATAAACATGATAGACTTGCTGTTCATTTCTTTTTAGTGGAGGGGCTTTAGCGTATCTTCAAGTGTGTGTGTGTGTGTGTGTGTGTGTGTGTGTGTGTGTGTGTGTGTGTGTATGTCTATACATGCATATATAAAATCATTTCACCTAGGTTAGTCCTCATTACTCTAAAGGAGTGTTCATATTGTATTAATGACAATTTAGATCTAATTGTTATTTGTAATCCCTGAATCAAACTAAACCTGTAAATGAGATTTTTAAATATCTGTTTCCTACTAAATTAATAAAATCAATTCTAACTTAATTTTTTTTAGATGCAAGTGTACAATATTAGATATTTTATATTAATAATAGCAATAAAAGCAGCAATTTAAATATGTATCTAAGTATTTGTTTTCTATTGCTGCTGTAAGCTAATTACCACAAATGTGGTGTCTTAAACAATACAAATTTATTATCTTACAGTTATGTAGGTCAGAAGTCTGACATGGGTCTCTCTAGGCTAAAATCAAGCTTTGGTAGGGCTGCATTCCTTTCTAGAGGCCCTAAGGGAGAATCCATTTTCTTGCCTTTTTCAGCTTCTAGAAGCTGACTACATTTTTTTTGGTTCATTTCCCCCTTCTTCCATCTTTAAAGCCAAGAATGGTGGATTGAGTCCTTTTCTTCCTGACCCTTCTTCTACTTTTAAGGACTCAATAATTAGATTGGTCTCACAGATAATTCAGAATAATCTCCCCATCTCAACGTCAGTTGATTAGTAATCTTGATTGTATCAAGATTCTCTTTTGCCATGTAAAATAACATATTTATAAGTTCTAGGGATTAGGGCATGGACGTCTTTGGGGAGCCAATAGTTCCCCAAAGTTTACCATAGTCTATTACATAGGATATGTGCATTCCTAAAAAAAAACCTCATGTTATATTAAATAACACACAAAAAATAATAGGGCATGTAGGAAAAAAATACAGGGTTGGAACAGGCAACTCAAAACCTATGCAATTTAGTGAACAGTAACGAAAATAATAATCCTATAAAGTACCAGTTTAAATGACATACTGAATTTCTAATATCGATAAATATACACTACTTTAAATAAAGGACTTATTTTAAAAAAAAAATAATAAAGGACTTATTTTAAAAATCAGGGTTGGGAGAGATGTATCTTGATGGAAGCAGGTGTAAGGAATTGGTGAAGCTGCTGATTTATGAAGGCAAAGCAAAATGTGGGAAAAACAAGGAAAATCACATAATAAACACTTCCAGTAGTCACACAGAATGTGGCCCAGCTGAACCAAGAAGAATGATGGCTCAAAAAAGTCATGCCTAGAATACTTTATATCACCACTACTGCTTTCTATATTCAGTTGTGTTGTCATTTTGTGTTTGGTTTTTGTTACTTGGTAGGTGAAACCATTAATACTCTGAGAAAATTGTGTAAGAATCAAAGGGATTTTTGTGCTATAGCAAAATCTCCCCTGTTTACCAACTGCATTTGAATGAATCCTTTAGTATTTCCGAAAGCAGATTGTGTTGCAGTGCTTAAACTTAGTGCAAAGCCAGCTCAGCGTCATAACCTAAGTCAAGGTTACCTGGAAGTCCCAAGATAGTGTCAATTTACCGTCACTGACAATGACTCATGACTGTGAGCCAGTCATTATGGGCAGAACATATTTCACGGAAGGGGACAACTGAACTTTTGGTGTTATCTTATGCATACTCCAAAAAAGGAAGTATTTTGTAAGGAAACACCATGAAGTCATTGCAGAATTTTAAATAATCATGGATACTGTGAAGTCATCATGGCAAAAAAAGTTGGGAATGTATTCCCTCTAAAAGAGGTAGAATATAACTTATGAAATCAAGTCACCACTAACAGAGGTCTCACCCAAAACAGTAATACTTCAAAGCCTAATAACAGGAGTAAAGCAAAAGCTAAATGATAATGTTCTATTGAAGGACAAGTATACTAAGAAAATAAGGGAGAAACATATTGTTAAGAGCGGAAACCTGAAAAAGTAAAGAGAGACCTGAGAGTGTGTTGTTTTGGTGCTTCATCGTTACTTGAGTGGGTACAGGAGTATCTTATTAAGTGGGAAATTAGCATGAAACTATGAAACTATACTTTGATCCTCTATTCTTAATAAATTATTTCTCTGGCCTATTTATTAATTCATAAGAATATTCAGTGTCCCTTCCCTGTGCCAGGCACAGTGCTAAGTACTAAGGATATAGTGATGAATATTAAGAGGTCCTTTCTGCCCTCTGAAACAGATATTAAGCAAATTCTCACGGTAATATAATTATGAACTGTGGTAAGTACTATGAAGGAAAAGGAACAATGCTGTAAGAACATATAAGGATATATGATCTAGTGGTGGGTGTGGGATTAGATATTTGAGTTTACATTTAAATGATTATCACCAAGCAGCGGGCCATGAAGTGACTGACATTTCTGGTGCTCACAGCAATGGCAACAGTAACATACGTTTTATATCTGTACTGAAGTTGAAAAAACTTCATTGACATTTTGATTTCATTTGCTCTAAGAAATCCTGTGTGACTACCAATAATGATATTGGTAGCAGACCACTATTACTTGAAAGGTGGATGGCATCCAGGCACAATTCTAAAACTGAGCTATCAATACAGTAAAACTCCTGCTGTTGAATTGTTCTATTTAAAACTTTGTATTTCTCCCTTTTGTGAAACTATTTTAGTATATTGTATGTCCACTAGGGGACAGTGCTGCCCTTTCTTAGAAAAAAGTTACTGGTGGCAAGACCAGATCTTCCCTGTTAGATGTTGGGGGCAGGGAGGAAGAAGGAATAGCTTTCCCTAGTTTGGAAATGAAAGGCAAAAAAATAAAGACTTTTGAGATAAAAGAAAATGGGATTGCATATTATTTCAAAGGCCAACGTTACAAAAAGTTTTGTTAGCCGTTTATTTTTCATCACTCAGTTGAAAGGGTGCACAGAAATACAAATTAAAAATAGCTGATCCAGGAGTTACTCTTGACTATGCCACACTATAAATTTAATTTAAAAATCTGTATTGCTTTTAATCTATGCCACTAAAAATATCCCAAAGAGTTTTTTTTTTTAATATTTTTTACAATATAAAGATACTGTATTTATTATATTAGCTACCATATAAAATGAATTTTTATAAGGGGCTTAATAATTGTTACTATAATTTTTCATTCTTATGTCAAAGAGCAGTAATATTTAAGAACTGTGAATTTCATTACATAAATTATCCTCATTAATTTAAAATGATACTATAGAAAATCCAGGCTGATTTTTATAAAGTATAAACAAGAAACAACCACAAATTCTGCTGTGTGAATAATTGATAAATATAATACTTAGCTTTTCTTGCAGTGGCTTTAATTAGCCTTAATTATTTTGCATGCATCTAAGAAAATCATCATTTACTTGGTAAATTCTATGAGCACTTTTATTTTCCTGATGTGTTTTGCTACATTTACCTGTGTTTTAGCTGGCCAGGTTCACATATGAAGTATCAAAAATATTTCATGTGGTAAAAGAGTGAAAATGCACCCTTACTATATTTCTGATTCAAATCTTCTCACAGTATTTGACATATAATTTATTTATGTTACACTTTTTTGCCTGTATTATTTTTATATCTTACTACTAATTGAGCATTTGCAAAGGAAAGATATGTTCAATTATATTATGGTTGATTTTAGAATTTGGGGGCATGAAAATTTAGAATAAAATTTTTAGGTCATAGAGATTTTCTGGTAAATAAAACTTCTGAAAGCAAAAATGTAGCTAATTTAAACCAATAGTTTCTTGATTGTATATTTTAGGAATGCCAGTAGCTACATTAACCAATGAAGCTAATACTCCCTTGTTTTCTTCCCTTAGGTAATGTGTAGGCTTTCCTTTTCTTGTGATGGTTACTGGAATTGACCTTGAAGAAGGCAATAGTTATAGGTCTAATTCTGTCATACTTGCATATGGGAAACTTCCAGTAAAATACTTGCATAAATCTTTATGCATTAATGTTGGTTAAAATAAATTGAAAAATAGGACTGACTTATACAAGTGCTTAAATGATCGCAGATCAGGAATAGGTCCCATATGCTGGTTACAGAGTGGTTGTTTCTGTCCTTACACCTTGGCTCTGTTTTTCTTTTCACATGGACCTCCTGATTACAGCCCAAGAGAGATCAAAACATATTATTTAAAATTAACTTCTGTTGATTTGATCAATAAAGTATATTTAAATATGTAACATCGACATACTGTGGAATGTCTGGCATTCCTCATGGCAAGTTTTCTACTTTCATAAATATGTCTATAATGTGTATAGTGTATTGTGAACCAGGATGATGTCTGCCTCTTGCTATTACACACACACACACACACACACACACACACACTTTTCTAGAAATACTTCCAATTGTCTGGGGCTCTAAAGGGCCATCAGCATTCTCTTTTCTTCTCTAAAGTTAAAACATGATCCTGCTAGTAAAGGGCTAAATGAAAATGCAGTAATGTGAAATATATAAAAGATGACTTTGTCCATCATATTTAAAAAGCTCAGGAAGAAAAAAGATGGCTGAGATTGGGTTTCAATTCCTTGTGTTAGGGAAGCTAGCTCTCCAGAAGGCTGAGGTTTGAGAAAAAAAAATTAAAGTAGAATTTAGCCTTTAGTCATAGACTCTTAAAACAAGAACTCAACAATAGTTGGCATAAAGAAAAATTACCTGTCCTTAGGATGTGTGAATTAAAATAAAATTATGAAGCTGACTTATAATAGCTTTATAAGTTCAGATATGTCAGAATATAGAAATGGTGACAAAGTTATTTCCATTTGACCCCTACAAGGGCTTCTCAAATTGTCAACCCCTTCAGGAAAATGTACTCTACCAAATGCAAGAGTCAAAAAAAATTTTTCTTTTTTTTAGTTTTTAAGATTACAACCATCTTCACTGCTTCTGCAAATCTCAGAGTCACATATACAATAAGTTACTTTATAACATTTACCATATGCCTTCTTCATATTAGACAGTTTGTTAGGCAATTTGTGATCAAGAGCAGAAGTACTTAGTAAAATAAAGCTCAAAAAAGCCAGACTTACCTACTTTTGAGGCTGTCTGTCTGAGCTACTAGTCATGTACAGTATCTCCTAGATATATGATATCTACTTATTTTGCATATATTTTACTCACATTAACAACCAGTGCCTAAGTTATTTCATGGTGTTATGTAGGTTTATTATTTACCCTTGGGAATTTTAGAACAGTGCAGGGTGTTTATTTCTGTATTCAAGCAATATGCAGAGAATATTTCATGTATGTGTACGTAAGTCCAGGATAAATTTTGGCTTTGAGCAAATTCAGTGCAAAGAGTTCTTAATGGTAGTAGACTTGTTCTTCATAAGAAAAAGGAGTATGGAATTCTTTAACCATATTTTAAATGAAACTCATTTTCCTCATGGTAGTTTCTCTTGTGTAATTTTTAAAATTATATCCAAAGACAAGCCATTTTATCTTGATTCAGGTTGGATGGCCTGCTAAAGCTTAACTAGTTACACTTGGGGTAACATGTTATTCTGGAATACCTTATCGATAGTTATTATTTAAATCTGATTGCCTTTATTTGATGTGTTTAACTCTTGTCCCCAATACCTTATCGTGCAGTGCTCATGGGTTTAGCACTTATTTCCTGAGCTCTGCCCTTTCACGTTTGTTTGAGCTTGATGATTGTTCACATCTGGTATTGCTATTTGATTGATCTTAAGGCATTTCACTCTTTAAATCTCCATTTGTTCTTCCTTTCTTCACTATTCTCTGTTCTTCTTGATCATGGTCCTAGAGTTATTTTATTCCTCCTTTAATGTTTAATAAGCATTCCTTGTAGGTTTCTTAGAATTTTTAATTATGGTTCAGCGGTCTTTATTCTTTTTAAAACTTTCAAACCTTTAAGTGCTCAAAAGTAGTTTAAATTATATGCTTAGGTAAACTCTCAGAAAGGCATAGAATTCTTATAAATACTTTTGTGCATTATATAAAATGCAGTGTAAGTGCACATGTTTAACATTACATGTAGAAATTCTAAACTTAATTACAAGAGGGCTAAGTAAATGTACACTCAGAAACGCAATTCATGTACACTGTCACTATACCCCTGAGGGCTGTCATTGTCAATACTTATAAATTAACAGTTGTGATTGTTTTCACATAATCACTGGTGTGACTAGAGTGATTTTTTTTTTCACTCTGAATTTTAAGTGAGTTTTCTGTTGAAACTTCTCCTAGCTGTACATTGGGGGAAATATTCTTAAGAATTTTTTTACAGAGAAATGATGTCTTTATTTTCCCAGTCAATCATACTTAAAACCTTGATGTCATCCTTGACCCTCTTTATTCCATTATCCTCTCCTTCAGTCACTGAATCCTACAGATTCTTCCTAGAAGAATGACAATGGCCTCCTCAGTCCCTTTAAATTCCCACTGAAATTATCATGTGGTCATATTCAAGTTCTTAGACAACATGCTCTTCTCTCCTTGGTTGGACATTCAAAACACTCCACAGTCTGGCACAGGTCACCTTTCCAGGATAAGCTCACATAGGCCTCCTGTTTGAATTGTCTACACCATTTGTCCAGCCCACCTGTCAGCATCTTAACATATATTTCTACAGCTGTAGCCTTTCCTGCCTGGAATATCTGTCCACTCCCCTTCTTTTCAAAGCCCTCTTCAAATAGTTGCCCAATAACCCGACTCACAAACATCTCATAATCGGTCACCTTGTTGTTATTTATCTTTGCATGTATAAGATGTGTCTCTTCACCAGGTGATGAGAATGAGTCATATTTATACCATCTCTGTATCCCCAATAGAAGTATATTTTATTTAATAAATATTTTATTGATTACTTTAACTCTTCCATACAAGGTGCCTAAATAATGATATTTATTATTATTTCATCATGTTATTGAAAATGTTATTACATTTTCATGACTATTGCTGTTATTATAGCATTATTATTTTCCTCTGTGGAACATTGCCATCACCTGGCCCTTTGAGTGTAAGGATAATAATAGCACAAATTTAATTAAAAAATGTTATGTACTCCCTAACCAAGTAGATTCCCTTTTCATCAATAAGACAAAAGCTCTATTGAATGTGTTATTGCACTGATAAAGTAATTTCAAAATTAGATTACAATGCAAATGAGTTGGCTAGGTTGTATTTTTATTCTTGGTAGAAATGTGAGACACGCAATATGTGATTATGGTGGATTTCTAGTTAAAATGGACTATTCCTGACTTATAGAAGTATGGCCTAAAAATATAAGCTGACTGTTAGTAAGCTTAATGTTGACTATAGTGCTTTTTTGTGTGGAGGAATACTAATCTATGGAATGTCAGGGATGAAGTAGAAAAAAAAAATAGCCTTGAAATTTACATATTTTGCAAAGAGTGGTAGCAATGATTCTCATTGATATTACAAAATTTATGTTTCATTTTGTATTAGATTTTTAATGAAGAGGCACAAAAACACGGAAGAAATCAAACAGATATAATGACATAAGTGCAGGCAAATATGTCTCTCAAATTATTTTTAGTTTATAAAAGCAATGTGTTTGTTTTATATGTCATATTATTTTTGCTATTTTCCTTCAAGGACAAAATATATCTGTATGTTGAAAACTAAAGACATTATACTTTCCATAGACTGTCTACAATGACCACTTTGTAAGAGGAAGAAGAAGAAGAAGAAGAAGAAGAAGAGAAGGAAGAAGGGACTTATTGTCAAGCCAAAGTAGTTTCATCACAAAGTCATTTTCAGCAACATACCAGGTCAGAGCATTCACACAGCTTTTATCTTCCCTTCTGTTTCAGATTAAGTTGTTTATTGAAATTTTTGTGAATTATTTAAAAATGAAAATTACAGCTACTTATTTTAAAGATTTGGCTTAATAAAATTTAAATTGCCAAATTTATCAAGTATATGGCATATATACTTGATAAATTTGGTAATAACTTTATTTGTTTAAGAATGCAAAATATTCTTTGAATTTGGCATTGTTCTTTATAGTCATAAGTAATAGTATGCTTACAAAACATAATGATAGGGTGTAACAAAACTTTTAAAATAAAATGAAACATGATTTGTCTAAAGCTATATGCATAGATGAAAATATCTAATGGCTTCTACATACCAATTTAGTACATTTGTTTCTGGAAATTATTTATAAATTGTTTTAAATTGGATTAAATTACATAACAACACACATGAGAAAAATATTTCATTAATTACATGGAGTAGGTGTAAATAATCTGCCAGGTTCTAGACTTTAAGTATTTTTCAGGTCATAATATCATTTCTATGAACACACCATACCAATTATCCTTTATATTTCTAAATTATTGAAGTAGACATACATTTAAATATAAACTAGAATGAATTCGAATTTATAGAGAAATTACAATACTTTTTCAAGCCAATTTATTTACTAAATTGATACAAAGACAAAAATCTTCCAAGTTATATACCATGTGGGTGTAATTATCAGTTAAAATTACATGAGAAGAACAGAAAACACACAAAAAAGGACATACAAAGATTTAATGGTAATTGCCTAAATATTCCTCGGTTTATATGACTGGCATGTAGTGAAGTACATATTTGGGACTCAGCTCCTTAAGGACAAGCCCTTGTCTATGATGAGGCTTTTAAACTTCAGGGCTGAATACAACACTTAGCCTATAGCGTATTTGTTGGATTCAGTTGAACCTATAGCAGCAGGGTTTGTAATAGCTGCTGAATCACGTAAAACAGAAATACAATGACCCATTTCTACACTCAAATGAGCTAGAAATACTAGTTCTACTCTTTCTGTGGCCATCTTAGCAAACATGATGAACCTGATTAATATTAATTCCATCTGATAATCCTGTGCAAACTTGTTTGTATTCCATCTAAAATATGGATTTCAGAGAGCAAAAATTGTCTTCATTTTTATATCACCGCGTGTTGCCTAGTAGAGAAAGAATCACACATAGTAGGAATTAAATAAATAAATGTCTATTAAACTGGCATTATATCAAATCCTCTGAATACAAACAAGAAACATTTTCTGGAACATGATTTTTTTTTTAAATTAATAGCTACTTTATTTACATATTTATTTATTTTTGGCTGTGTTGGGTCTTCGTTTCGTGCGAGGGCTTTCTCTAGATGTGGCAAGCGGGGGCCACTCTTCATCGCGGTGCGCGGGCCTTTCACTATCGCGGCCCCTCCCGTTGCGGGGCACAGGCTCCAGACGCGCAGGCTCAGTAGTTGTGGCTCAAGGGCCCAGTTGCTCCGCGGCATGTGGGATCTTCCCAGACCAGGGCTCGAACCCATGTACCCTGCATTGGCAGGCAGATTCTCAACCACTGCGCCACCAGGGAAGCCCTGGAACATGATTTTTGTATTTTTACCAAAGAATTATATACGCACATATGTAGCACTATGTATATGTGTATATATATGTATGTATGTTATAAATAGACATGAAAACATATTTCAGAGTTACTGTCATTCTTACAACTTTTGGAATTAACTTTTAGTTTGAAACAACATTGAAATTAGTTATATATTTTATGTGTTTTCTATGAGAATTGCCAGTATAGTTTTTATTTAAATATAATTTTGAAAAAGGGACGAGGGGAGGTCAAGTAAACAGAAACCTGTTTCACAGTGCAACATCAAGAGTCCTTACAATTTTGTGGGAAGGGACTTTGAAGAGATCTCTTTTGAAACCTTTTGATATTTAGCAAGCATACAGTAAAATGCAGTCGATTTTAAAATTTATCTTGATTCTTGAAGTTTGGTCTTGGATTTGTTCTATTAGATTCATTTCTTTATTATTTATCTAGAGAGAGATTAGAGAAATGTTTATCAAATATGCAAATGGCCTTAAGCTCATTGAATTAGATTGTATTTAGGGGAGGAAATGTATAAAATTCAACAAATTGCCTTTATAAATCATCACACAAAAATTACATGAAGCACAATAGAAATTAGTATAAATAAAGGAATTATGAAGAGAAAATGCTCCTCTACCTCCATAATCTCCTATCCCCTCCTAAATCAAGGTGGTCTCTTGGCTACAGTAGACTAATGAAGGTGCTCTCAGTGTCACCCCTTTATTGACTTATAGTTTCCGGGTATATTCCAATAATATATATATGTGTATATACATATTATGTATGATATAAGGAGGGATTTATTATTGGAATTGGCTCACTGGATTATGGAGGCTGAGAAGTCCCATGACCTGCCATCTGCAAGCTGGAGAACCAGGAAAGCTGGTGGTATAATTGAGTCCAAGTCTGGATGTCCAAAAATCAGGAGCACTGATGTCTGAGGGCAGGAGAAGATGGATGTCTGAGCTCATGCAGAGAGTGAATTTGCCCCTCCTCTGCCTTTTTGCTCTATTCGGGACTTCAACGGACTGGACGATGCCCACCTACATTGGTGAGGGTGATCTTTACTCAGTCTACTGATTCAAATGATAATCTCTTCCAGAGACACCCTCATAGACACACCAAGAAATTAAGTCTGACCAGCTCTCTGGGCATCCCTTAGCCCAGTCAAATTGACACATTAAATTAATCATTACACCAGGTATATTAGTTTTCTGTTGCTGTTGCAGAGCAGGAATATCCAGCTATCAATCCCAAGGATGGAGAATGACAAAGATTATAACAATGGCAACCACTAGAAGTAGGAGTCCACAGACCTTGGCCCACTGCATCTTCTATGGGCTTGGAGTTACCAAGGAGGGCTCAACACATAAGGGTTGGAATAATGTTTTACTCATAGAGAGGAGAGATGCAGCAGGATCAGCATCTTTAGTGTGTGTCCATGGCCAGAAGGGTACCTCCTGTTAGCCAACACAGGCTCATTGGAGTGCAAGTATCCCTTTTGTACTGCAGACTAAGACATTTTTACCTAAGGGTGGAGGAAGGGCAGATATACTGGTGGGGCTGGCCAGGTGCCATATAATACACACATGTAAGCAATACAAGGAAGTTCATTATGTACCTAGAACAAGGGAAAGATTTCTCCTAATAAGAAAGACATCTGGGGCCAACCAACAGCTCAGTACCCACCTTCCATATCAGGAAATATGCCAGACCCAGGACACTGTACAATCCTGGAGAGGAACAGTAGGTCCCATGACAGCTGCTTCCCCAACAGCTGTCCTAACAAATTACTGCAAACTTTGTGACTTAGAACAACACAAATTTATTGTCTCACAATTCCATGGGTCAGAAGTCCACAACATGGCTTAGTTGGATCCTCTGTTGAAATCAAGGAGTCAGCAGGGCTGGCCTTCTATCTGCAAGTGCTGGGGATGATTCCATTTCCAAGTTCATTTAGCTTATTGGGACAACTCAGTTCCTTGTTGTTGTAGGACTGAGGTTCCCAATTTTTAAAAAAGTGGCTCTTTTCATTTTCAAGCCAACAATAGTATGTGGAATCCTTTGCTTTGAATCTCTGCCACCCTTTCTGCTACAAAAGATCTCTGCTTTTCAGGGGTAAGATGATTAGATTAGGCTCACACTGATAATCCAGGATAATATCCCTTTTTAAAGGTCATTTGATTAGTAACTGTAATTGTATCCTTTATGTAACCTAACAAATTCATGGGAGTAACATCAGGGGGTGATGGTCACGGAGACCAAAGTCTGCCCACCGCACCAGATCTAATTGGTGTTCTATAGGCATCTTCTTCACTGACCTCTCTCTGCAGCATTTGACACTTATTCACTCACTGAAGCTCTGCTTCCTTGGATTAAAAAATAATTTTTTGTTGCCTCTTCTACTGGATTCAGCTTTACTTTTTTTACTCTCCTTTACTCTTCCTGAGTTCATTCACTTTTAAATATTGGGGTTTCCCATCCTCACCCAGCATAAGTCTCTTTTTACTTTCTAGAAAGATTTTATCCATGTTCAGGATTTCCCTACCACTTATACTCATGATCCTTAAATCTGTCTCATCCAATTTAAAAAGCATTTATTGAGTATGTGTTTTTCCTGTTAGGCTGAATGTTCTAGGAGGGAAAAGATCACAATTGTACTGTTTACAGGGAATTCCTAGCATCTAGTCTGTGTGTAACATGGGATATATCTTCTTTTTTTTTTTTTTTTTTTTTGATATGGACCATTTTTAAAGTCTTTATTGAATTTGCTACAATATTACTTATGTTTTATGTTTTGGTTTTTTGGCCTTGAGCCATGTGGGATCTTAGCTCCCCAACCAGGAATCAAACTCACACCCCCTGCATTGGTAGGCAAAGCCTTAAACACTGGACTGCCAGGGAAGTCCCAACATGGGATATATCTTTAAATGTTTTTGTTGAATGAATAAATAAGAGAATGAATAAATGAAGGGATATAGGTATAAACGTAAAATTGCAACATAATGTGGTAAATGATATAATAAGAGTGCTATACAGTCCTGCACAGAAAATCAACATTTAAGTCAATGTGGGTTTCAAGGAAAATCACTGGAGGTGATTATGCCTGGACTGAATCTTGAACACAAACCCCAGACTAGAATTATTTTCTGACTCTAAGCATATATTCTAGACATCAACCTCAAAAGAAAGTCAACTCATTGTATTTCGGTACAACTGTTACTTTCCCTTATATTCTTCGTCTTAAAGATATGTCATCAGGCTAGTCCCCCAAGCCAGACCTGGAGATTCAACCTTGACTGGTAAGCTTTACCTTCTCTGTGAACCCTTTTTGGACACTCCTCAAACCCCTCAGTTTATTCTAGTTGGGTACATCTTTTCTTTGTGTTCCCATGGTACTGTATGCATAGCTTGGATATTGCAATTACTTACGTTTTTGGAAATTTAAAAATTACTTATCTTTCTCCTCCTGAGTAGGCAATGGGGTCCATGAAGGCAAGAGCTATCTTTTATTTATCACTATATTCCTATATGTTTCCCTAATAACATTATTAAATATTATATTGTGCCACTATTTGCACTATTCTAAGCATTTTACAAATACTAACTCATTTAGTTCTCAAACTCAGCTGGGTCCTATTATTCCCATTTTACAGAGGAGGAAACTAAAGTACCCAGAAGTTAAATAACTTATTATCCAAGGTTGCCCACTTGGTAAATGGCATTGCTAGAACTGACCTTAGGCAGTCTAGCTCTCATGCTTCTGCTTTTAATGTCTGTGCTCTGTTCTGGAAAACTTGTGATTTGCAAGCTTCCTTAATTATAATGTGAGCACTTTGTAAATACTGACAGGTTCTTTGTACCATCTGCCTCTCCCTCCCCTCCCACTATATACACATACAAACTCACAGCACCCATGGCCAACAACTAATACTCAAAAGAACTTGTTAAATGAACATAAATGTACTCAAAAAATGCATTTATTTTTCTTTCTTTTGATAGTCTCCTGTACTATCCAGTACAGTACAATTTCCAGTAAGTCAATTTAGCATTTATTTTATTTTTGAAGTCTCATTCAAAATATTCCTTAAGCCACATCCATTTTCTAACATTTTAAAAATATTTTAGTTAATTTTTCTTGATACTTGTTACTTTTCCACCAATTCATAAAAAAAAAAACCTGTGTAAAGTTTCAAAACATGTTTCCTAACCTTTTATTTATTGTTTTGCCAGTGATTCAAAAACTTAAATCCTGATACATGCTTATTCTTCACTCTGGAAGGAGGGCCAGTTTGAGTCAACTGCTCAGACCAATAAAATGTGTCAGTGGAGGGGTTTTTCCAAGAAGATTCAGGTTAGGAAAAGGGTCCCAATGTGTAAATATTCATTATATCACTTTGAGGAGGAAACGAGTGGAAAATATTTATAGCTTTTCTTTCCCATGGGGGGGTATGAGAATCCTAGTATGAAGGGGACCTTCCTGTAGCCAGAGGCCGTGACTCAGTGTTTGGACTGACTCTGCAACATTAGCTTCTAGTTAATGGGAACTGTCAGCTACAGTGCACCAAGCTGTCACTTTTATAGCGTATGTGTTAAAGCCAAAATGATGAAATTTAATTTCTCCATGATATGCCAGCATTCCCATCTCTAAAACTTTCAGAAATTATGGAGGGATTAAGCATCCAAGGTAACAGTCGCAAAGAAAAAAGAAAATGACCAGAGTCTTATTACTGCTGCTGGTGATTCTATTATAATTCTTCTATATTCTGTTTAGACGCATCATGGGAGTACACCAATGTTTAAATATCTGGTTGTACAATACAGGTAAATTTCTCTTTTAAATAAAGGAAGGAAGAAAGAAAAGGGAAAAGGCAAAGTAATAAAATTTAGCAAAGTAAACATCCATTGTTGAGTTCTTAAAAATACATCTTGGCTTTTGTCTGGAAAATAAAAAACATTTCAGTGGCTATTCCTAGAGGTTTTTCTCATACATGTTGTATTTTAAACAGATACAGTACAAGCTACTAGCTGTGCTAACCTTGTGTAATATGGGAACATATGCAAGGATGGTGTTCTTTTGTTTTTTAAATGTGCATCAGGTTGTAAATAAAATTCATTTATTATTTCACCTGTTTTTCATATGTTAGCTGGGGTAACCACTAATAAATTACCCACTAAGGACAGTTAATATGGCTGTGCTTTAAATCACAAATTTGCTAGGTTTCAAACTGCTATAAGATGATCAACTTAGTTGATTTAGATGAGGAGCTGTCAGTTTTTTATATGGTGGTTAAATAGGAAAGAATATAGAGTCAAGTAGTCTTTATTATTGTCATTTTCTTTTTTAAGTCTGTTCAGACATTTGTTGAGAATAATATTTGGGGACACTTTAGAAATTAAACTTATTAAATATTGCATACAAATTTTTCTTATATATGTGTTTTCCTTTATAATCTCTATGCTTTATATCTTTTTTTGCTGAAGCAGAAAGCAAAAATTATAAATGTTAATTTATTCATTCTGAACCTATCTGGATTTTATAGATTGTGGAAATGGATGTACAGGAAATCGTAAAGCTTTACAGTGTCTTATGAGGATCAATAATAAATCAGACATAATGAAGATTTCAGATTTCTTCCAGGCAATTAATATGAAATTAAGGTAAATTTCATATTAATGACTTGGTATGATAGAATCAAACTCAATCAGGAAAACAACAGGTTCTAAAACATACACTTTTATTTTATGACCTTTTTTTGGAGGGGTTGGTTTTCTAATGTTAAATTTAAAATAGCTAATCTATTGGTCATTCTTCTCTTGATTCACGTTTATTCTTGGAATTCATCTAGTTCTTTTGTATTATTCGTTCCAGATAGTATTTTAGTTGCTTTGTATATGTGTGGATGGCAGTGTATTGGGTTAATTGGTTGGTTGGTTGGTTGGTTGCTTTGGGGACATTTCATGTCTGCTGTGGTGGCTTTGTTTTGGGTGTGTGGATATTGTGTGGATTTTTTGGATGGTTTGAATTAGGATAGTTTTGTTTTGCGTGTATGATATTGGGTGGGTTGTTTGGTTTTTTAGTTGGTTTGAGGGCATTTGCTCTGGTTTTAGGTAGCTTTGGAGCAGGTGTGAGAAACAGTCTGGCAAGATCACTTTTAATGGAATGAGGGAGACCTTTGTTCCACCTTGGTATGACTTCATGCAAGATATGAAATCTTTAAAAGCTTTTGCACAGCAAAGGAAACTGTAACCAAGATGAAAAGACAACCCTCAGAATGGGAGAAAATATTTGCAACTGAACCAACAGACAAAGGATTAATCTCCAAAATATATAAATAGCTCATGCAGCTCAATATTAAAAAAACAAACAATCCAATCAACAAATGGGCAGAAGACCTAAATAGATATTTCTCCAAAGAAGACATACAGATGGCCAAGAGGCACATGAAAAGCTGCTCAACATCACTAATTATTAGGGAAATGCAAATCAAAACTATAATGAGGTATCACCTCACACTGGTAAGAATGGCTATCATCAAAAAATTTACAAACAATAAATGCTGTAGAGGGTGTGGAGAAAAGGGAACCCTCTTGCACTGTTGGTGGGAATGTAAATTGATACAACCACTATGGAGAACAGGATAGAGGTTCCTTAAAAAACTAAAATTAGAGCTACCATATGACCCAGCAATCCCACTACTGGGCATATACCCAGAGAAAACCATATTTCAAAAAGACACATGCACCCCAGTGGTCATTGCAGCACTATTTACAATAGCCAGGACATGGAAGCAAGCCCACTGACAGACGAATGGATAAAGAAGATGTGGTATATATAAATATACAATGGAATATTACTCGGCCATAAAAAGGAACGAAATTGGGTCATTTGTGGAGACGTGGATGGACCTAGAGACTGTCATACAGAGTGAAGTAAGTCAGAAAGAGAAAAACAAATATCGTATATTAACGCATCTATGTGGAATCTAGAAAAATGGTACAGATGAACCAGTTTGCAAGGCAGAAATAGAGACACAGATGTAGAGAACAAAGATATGGACACCAAGGGGGAAAGTGGGGGCGGGGGGTGATAGTGGTAGGATGAATTGGGAAATTGGGATTGACATATATATACTAATATGTATAAAATAGAGAACTAGTAAGAACCTGCTATATAAAAAAATAAAATAAAATTCAAAAAAAAAGAAAAAAGATATGAAATCTTGTCTTGATACTAATGAGCTAAAATGTTGTAGCTCTAAATGATAATAAATGCCTTGGATTGGTAAAGTAAGGTATAAAAGCTTAGAGTGAGATAACTGAAAAGATTTCAACAATTTGAATATGTTGTTTTCTCACTGAATTGAGTTTTATTTGAAGACATCAAAGACTGCTTTCTTTGGGCACTTTTAGATGGCTTGCAAAGTTGTGAAATAGCCAAAATCAAGATAGAATTTATAATTCACCTTGTGCAAAGCTTAAGGTCAAGCACTCATCTTTGTGTGTGTGTACTTGCTGAGGGTGTGATCTTCCTTCCAGTTCTGCCTCTCTGGACTCTTCACACCCCAGGTCTTAAGAGCCAAGAGACTGTCAGCTACGTCTGGGTTGCTACTGTTTAGAAAGCCAGCAGGGTCCACCAGCCTGTGCAAGTCATCTGTAAAGTTGTAAAGAAGGCACTGAGAGTCCGTAATGTGAAGCAGCAACAGAGAGTTCTCCTGGGTGGCACCTTCAAGATGGCGGAGGAGTAAGACGTGGAGATCACCTTCCTCCCCACAAATACATCAAAAATACATCTACAGGTGGAACAGCTCCTACGGAACACCTACTGAACGCTGGTAGAAGACCTCAGGCTTCCCAAAAGGCAAGAAACTCCCCACGTACCTGGCTAGGGCAAAAGAAAAAAGAAAAAACAGAGACAAAAGAATAGGGATGGGACCTGCACCTCTGGGAGGAAACTGTGAAGGAGGAAAAGTTTCCACACACTAGGAAGCCCCTTCACTGGCAGAGACTGCGGGTGGGCAGGGGGGAAGTGTCAGAGCCATGGAGGAGAGTGTAGCAACAGTGGTGCAGAGGGCAAAGTGGAGAGATTCCCGCACAGAGGATCAGTGCCGACTGGCACTCACCAGCCTGAGAGGCTTGTCTTCTCACTCGCCAGGGCAGGTGGGGGCTGGGAGCTGAAGCTCTGGCTTCACAGGTCAGATCCCAGGGAGAGGACTAGGGTTGGCTGCGTGAACACAGCCTGAAGGGGGCTAGTGCGCCACAGCTAGCTGGGAGGGAGTCTGGGAAAAAGTCTGCCTAAGAGTCAAGAGACCATTGTTTTGGGGTGCGCAAGAAGAGGGGATTCAGAGCACCACCTAAAGGAGCTCCAGAGACGGGCGTGAGCCACAGCTTTCAGTGTGGACACCAGAGACGGGCATTAAATGCTAAGGATGCTCCTGCAGCCACCAAAAAGCCTGTGTGCAAGCGCAGGTCACTACCCACACCACACCTTCCGGGAGCCTGTTCAGCCCACCACTGCCAGGGTCCTGTGATCCAGGGAAAACTTCCCCAGGAGAACACACGGTGCACCTCAGGCTGATGCAACATCATGCCAGCCTCTGCCGCCTCAGGCTTGGCCCGCATTCCGTACCCCTCTCTCCCCCCGGCCTGAGTGAGCCAGAGCCCCCTAATCAGCTGCTACTTTAACCCCGTCCTGTCTGAGAGAAGAACAGATGCCCTCAGGTGACCTACACGCAGAGGCGGGGCCAAATCCACAGCTGAACGCCAGGAGCTGTGCGAACAAAGAAGAGAAAGGGAAATTTCTCCCAGCAGGCTCAGGAGCAGTGGATTAAATCTCCACAATCAACTTGATGTACACTGCATCTCTGGAATACCTGAATAGACAACAAATCATCCCAAAATTGAGGTGGTGGGCTTTGGGAGCGACTGGAGACTTCGGGCTTGCTTTCTGCTTCTAATTTGTTTCGATTTTATGTTTATCTTAGTTTAGTATTTAGAGCTTATTATCATAGGTAGATACATTTATTGATTTGGTTGCTTTCTTCCTTTGTTTTCTTTTTTAATATATATATATTTTTTCTTTTCTTTTTCCTTTTTCTCTTTTTCTGACTGTGTATGTGTATGCTTTTTTGTGTGATTTTGTCTGTATAGCTTTGCTTTTACCATTTGTCCTAGGGATCTGTCTGGCTGGCTTTTTTTCTTCTTTTTTTTTTTTTAGTATAGTTTTTAGTGCTTGTTATTGGTGGATTTGTGTTTTGGTTTGGTTGCTCTCTTCTTTCTTTTTTTAGTACATTTTTATTCTTTTATTTTTAATATTTTTTACTTTTTAATAATTTTATTTATTAATTTTCTTTCTTTCTTTCTTTCTTTTTTCTCCTATTTCTTCTGAGACGTGTGGCTGACAGGGTCTTGGTGCTCTGGCCGGGTGTCAGGCCTGAGCCTGTGAGGTGGGAGAGCCAAATTTAAGACACTGGTCCACCAGAGACCTCTCAGCCCCATGTAATATCAAACAGTGAAAGCTCTCCCAGAGATATCCATCTCAATGCTAAGACCCCGCTCCACTCAACGACCAGCAAGCTACAGTGCTGGACACCCTATGCCAAACAACTAGAAAGACAGGAACACAACTTCACCCATTAGCAGAGAGGCTGCCTAAAATCATAATAAGTTCACAGACACCCCAAAACACACCACCAGGCACAGTCCTGCCCACCAGAAAGACAAGATCCAGCCTCATCCAGCAGAACACAGGCACCAGTCCCCTCCACCAGAAAGCCTACACAACCCACTGAACCAACCTTACCCACTGGGGGCAGACACCAAAAACAACGGGAACTACAAACCTGCAGCCTACGAAAAGGAGACTGCAAACACAATAAGTTAAACAAAATGAGAAGACAGAGAGATACGCAGCAGATGAAGGAGCAAGTTAAAAACAAATGACCAAACAAATGAGGAGGAAGTAGGCAGTCTACCTGAAAAAGAATTCAGAGTAATGATAGTGAAGATGATCCAAAATCTTGGAAATAGAATGGAGAAAATACAAGAAACTTTTAACAAGGACCTAGAAGAACTAAAGAACAAACAATGATGAACAACACAATAAATGAAATTAAAAATTCTCAGGAAGGAATCAATAGCAGAATAACTGAGGCAGAAAAACGGATAAGTGGCCTGGAAGATAAAATAGTGGAAATAAGTACTGCAGAGCAGAATAAAGAAAAAAGAATGAGAAGATTTGAGGACAGTCTCAGAGACCTCTGGGACAACATTAATCGCACCAACATTCAAATTATAGGGGTCCCAGAAGAAGAAGACAAAAAAGAATGGGACTGAGAAAATATTTGAAGAGATTATAGTTGAAAACTTCCCTAATATGGGAAAGGAAATAGTCAATCAAGTCGAGGAAGCTCAGAGAGTCCCATACAGGATAAATCCAAGGAGAAACACACCAAGACACATGTTAATCAAACTATCAAAATTTAAATTCAAAGAAAAAAATATTAAAAGCAGCAAGGGAAAAGCAACAAATAATATGGAGGGGAATCCCAATAAGGTTAACAGCTGATCTTTCAGCAGAAACTCTGCAAGCCAGAAGGGAGTGGCAGGGCATATTTAAAGTGATGAAAGGGAAAAACCTACAACCAAGATTACTGTAACCAGGAAGGATCTCATTCGTATTCAACGGAGAAATTAAAACCTTTACAGACAAGCCAAAGCTAAGAGAATTCAGCACCACCAAACCAGCCTTACAACAAATGCTAAAGGAACTTCTCTAGGCAGGAAACACAAGAGAAGGAAAAGACCTACAATAACATACCCAAAACAATTAAGAAAATGGTAATAGGAACATACATATTGATAACTAACTTAAATGTAAATGGATTAAATGCTCCCACCAAAAGACATAGACTGGCTGAATGGATACAAAAACAAGACTTGTATATATACTGTCTACAAAAGACCCACTGCAGACCTAGGTACACACACAGACTGAAAGTGAGGGGAAGGAAAAAGATATTCCATGCAAATGGAAAGCAAAAGAAACCTGGAGTAGCAATTCTCATATCAGACAAACTAGACTTTAAAATAAAGACTATTACAAGAGACAAAGAAGGACACTACATAATGATCAAGGGATCAATCCAAGAAGAAGATATAACAATTGTAAATATTTATGCACCCAACATGGGAGCACCTCAATACATAAGGCAAATGCTAACAGCCATAAAAGGGAAAATTGACAGTAACACAATCATAGTAGGGGACATTAACACCCCTTTTTCACCAATGGACAAATCATCCAAAATGAAAATAAACGAGACACAAGCTTTAAATGATACACTAAACAAGATGGACTTAATTGATATTTATAGGACATTCCATCCAAAAACAACAGAATACACTTTCTTCTCAAGTGCTCATGGAACATTATCTAGGATAGATCATATCTTGGGTCACAAATCAAGCCTTGATAAATTTACGAAAATTGATATTGTATCAATATCTTTTCTGACCACAATGCTATGAGACTAGATATCAATTACAGAAAAAAATCTGTAAAAAATATAAACATATAGAGGCTAAACAATACACTACTAAATAACCAAGAGATCACTGAAGACATTAAAGAGGAAATCAAAAAGCACCTAGAAACAAATGACAATGAAAACATGGTGGCCCAAAACCTATGGGATGCAGCAAAAGCATTTCTAAGAGGGAAGTTTATAGCAATACAATCCTACCTCAAGTAACAAGAATCATCTCAAATAAACAACCTAACCTTACACCTAAAGCAATTAGAGAAAGAAGAACAAAAAAAAACCCCCAAAGTTAGCAGAATGAAAGAAATCATAAAGATCAGATCAGAAATAAATGAAAAAGAAATGAAGGGAACAATAACAAAGATCAATAAAACTAAAAGCTGGTTATTTGAGAAGATAAACGAAATTGATAAACCATTAGCCAGACTTATCAAGAAAAAAAGGGAGAAGACTCATATCAATAGAATTAGAAATGAAAAAGGAGATGTAACATCTCACACTGCAGAAATACAAAGGATCATGAGAGATTACTACAGGCAACTATATGCCAATAAAATGAACAACCTGGAAGAAATGGACAAATTATTAGAAAAGCACAACTTTCTGAGACTGAACCAGGAAGAAATAAAAAATATAAACAGACTAATCACAAACACTGAAATTGAAACTGTGATTAGAAATCTTCCAACAAACAAAAGCCCAGGACTAGATGGCTTCACAGGCGAATTCTATCAAACATTTAGAGAAGAGCTAACACCTATCCTTCTCAAACTCTTCCACAATATTGCAGAGGGAGGAACACTCCCCAACTCATTCTACAAGGCCACCATCACCCTGATACCAAAACCAGACAAAGATGTGACAAAGAAAGAAAACTACAGGCCAATATCACTGATGAACATAGATGCAAAAATCCTCAACAAAATACTCGCAAACAGAATCCAACAGCACATTAAAAAGATCAAACACCATGATCAAGTGGGGTTTATTCCAGGAATGCAAGGGTTCTTCAATATATGTAAATCAATCAATGTGATACACCATATTAACAAATTGAAGGAGAAAAACCATAAGATCGTCTCAATAGATGCAGAAAAAGCTTTTGACAAAATTCAACACCCATTTATGATAAAAACCATCCAGAAAGTAGGCATAGAGTGAACTTACCTCAACATGATAAAGGCCATATATGACAAACACACAGCCAACGTTGTTCTCAATGGTGAAAAACTGAAACCATTTCCACTAATCTCAGGAACAAGACAAGGTTGCCCACCCTCACCAGTATTATTCAACATAGTATTGGAAGTTTTAGCTACAGCAATCAGGGAAGAAAAAGAAATACAAGGAATCCAAATCAGAAAAGATGAAGTAAAATTGTCACTGTTTGCAGGTGACATGATACTATACATAGAGAATCCTAAAGATGCTACCAGAAAACTAGTAGAGCTAATCAATGAATTTGGTAAAGTAGCAGGATACAAAATTTTAATGCACAGAAATGTCTTGCATTCCTACACACTAATGATGAAAAACCTGAAAGAGAAATTAAGGAAACATTCCCATTTACCATTGTAACAAAAAGAATAAAATACCTAGGAATAAACCTACCAAAGGAGACAAAAGACCTGTATGCAGAAAACTATGAGACACTGATGAAAGAAATTAAAGATGATACAAACAGATGGAGAGATAGACCATGTTCTTGGGTTGGAAGAATCAACATGGTGAAAATGACTATACTACCCAAAGCAATCTACAGAGTCAGTGCAATCCCTATCAAACTACCAATGGCATTTTTCACAGAACTAAAACAAAAAATTTCACAATTTGTATGGAAACACAAAAGACCCCAAATAGCCAAAGCAATCTTGAGAAAGAAAAACAGAGCTGGAGGAATCAGGCTCCTGGACTTCAGACTATAGTACAAAGCTACAGAAATCAAGACACTATGGTAGTGGCACAAAAACGGAAATATAGATCAATGGAACAGGATAGAAAGCCCAGAGATAAACCCACACACATATGGTCACCTTATCTTTGATAAAGGAGACAAGAATATACAATGGAGAAAAGACAGCCTCTTCAATAAGTGGTGCTGGGAAAACTGGACAGCTACAAGTAAAAGAATGAAATTAGAACACTCCCTAACACCATACACAAAAATAAACTCTAAATGGCTTAAAGACCTAAATGTAAGGCCGGGCACTATAAAACTCTTAGAGGAAAACATAGGCAGAACACTGTATGACATAAATCACAGCACGACCCTTTTTGACCCACCTCCTAGAGAAATGGAAATAAAAACAAAAATAAACAAATGAGACCTAATAAAACTTAAAAGCTTTTGCACAGCAAAGGAGACCATAAACAAGATCAAAAGACAACCCTCAGAATGGGAGAAAATATTCTGCAAAGAAGCAACTGACAAAGGATTAATCTCCAAAATATACAAGCAGCTCATGCACCTCAATATCAAAAAAACAAACAACCCAATCCAAAAATGGGCAGAAGACCTAAAGAGACATTTCTTCGAAGAAGACATACAGATTGCCAACTAACACATGAAAGGATGCTCAACATCACTAATCATTAGAGAAATGCAAAGCAAAGCTACAATGAGGTATTACCTCACACTGGTCAGAATAGCCATCATCGAAAAATCTACAAACACTAAATGCTGGAAAGGATGTTGAGTAAAGGGAACCCTGTTGACCTGTTGGTGGGAATGTAAATTGATACAGCCACTATGGAGAACAGTATGGAGGTTCCTTAAAAAACTAAAAATAGAGCTACCATACGACCCAGCAATCCCATTACTAGGCATATACCCTGAGAAAACCATAATTCAAAAAGAGTCATGTACCACAATGTTCATTGCAGCTATATTTACAATAGCCAGGACATAGAAGCAACCTAAGTGTCCATTGACAGATGAATGGATAAAGATGTGGCACATATATTAAATGGAATATTACTCAGCCATAAAAAGAAACAAAACTGAGTTATTTGTAGTGAGGTAGATGGACCTAGAGTCTGTCGTACAGAGTGAAGTAAGTCAGAAAGAGAAAAAAACAAATACCGTTTGCTAACACACATATATGGAATTGAAAAAAAGAAAAGGTTCTGAAGAGCCTAGGTGCAGGACAGGAATAAAGATGCAGATGTAGAGAATAGACTTGAGGACACGGGGAGGGGGAAGAGTAAGCTGGGACGAAGTGAGAGAGTGGCATGGACATATATACACTACCAAATGTGAGATAGATAGCTAGTGGGAAGCAGCTGCATAGCACAGGGAGATCAGCTCCATGCTTTGTGTCCACCTAGAGGGGTAGGATGGGGGGGGTGGGAGGGAGACGCAAGAGGGAGGAGATATTGGGATATATCTATATGTATAGCTGATTCACTTTGTTATAAAGCAGAAACTAACACACCATTGTAAAGCACTTACACTCCAATAAAGATGTTAACAACAACAAAAAAAGCAAGCCAGCAGCACCTAGAACCATAGAAAATTGATATGGCTGTTTCTCCTTCAATTCCTCTGTCACCTGTATTCTATTAGGATTGTTCTAGTTTTGTTACTTAGGGACTCCTCTGGGGGCATGAGAGTGGAAAATGGCTGTAAAGAGCCATGAATTTGAGCAATTAGAAGACAAAAGAGCACAGGCCCTTGTGATATAATATAAAGAGCACTGATTTCATTATTTAAAGACTTGAGTTCAAGTTATACTAGCTCTGCCATCTGTGACAAGTTACTGAAGCACACCTAACTTTGGTTTCTTCATTTCTGAAAGGGATGTTAATCCACAGAGTGAATATGAAGTGTCCAGATTTATGTTTCAGATGAGAAGTTTCCTAGCCTTGTAATTCCTGATGTCAACCATTGCCCACACAGCCCATATTCTTCCCTATCTATCTATTGATTATCTAGCTAGCTAGCTAGCTAGCTAGCTAGCTATCATACACACAGTAATATGCTTGTCTAATGTCTGATACTGAAAGTCAAGTTCAAAAACAGGCAAATTCCTTGAGAGTATGAATTCCAGCTGTATCAGGAAACTGTCTTAATAAATCCCAGACCCCTTTGATTAGGATTTGGAATGTAACTCACTATCCCTAGGCCGAAGATAACTTCCTCAGTGGCAAATACTACACTGCTACTACTAAATCAACATCTCCCTTACTTCTTCTCTTAAGACCATTTGCTTTTACACCTGTTCTCAGAAAGTCTCCCAAAGAAATACTGTCAGACTATCAGTTTATGACACTAATCTTTTGAGGTGTCTACCTTAATGTAAGAGCTATCGCCTCTATTATATATTAGTTTTTTAGTAATTGGTAATTTGGCAGTACGAGTCTTAAATAATATTGTTTCAGCCACATAGAGCGCACACACACATATATTTATATATGATATATATTAATTCATTCTTAGCTAAGAAACTCTTTTACTATGTTAGAAATCTTTCCTACACTAATTAAATAACAAACACACAAGCACATAAACACACAAACATGTACTCTTGTTCCCGAAATAGGCAACCCATTGTTTTGTAAACAAAGTGACAATAGGTGCTATGAGGACAAGCTGACTTCAAAACCCACTTGTTGCTTCATGAGGCTTTGCCACTTGTTCTGACATCATCTCTTAAATCCTGAAAATAAATCTGATATCAACACTGTATCCATTGTAGATCCTCTCTAGTGACGGGGGAGTACAGGAAAACAAATCATACATCAAGGACTTTTGCTGTGCTGTTTGGAAGAGAACAGAAAGGAACATCTAGACTTATAATTTTAAGCATAGTCTCTCTCCCCCAGCTCTTTCACAAAAAGACAGCAGAATTTGTTTCTGTATTTCTCATGTTTTGAAAATATTTATTGAGGATTTTTTACATCCCAGTTTTTCTTCCAAGAATGCTGAATCATGATTCCTTTAATAGGCCAAAGCAAGCTGACAGCCCACACACAACCTGTTATCAAGACACTGTTGAAAATATGTTCTATTTGTAAATAGTCAAGAAACATGTTTTTTAAAAAAAATTCTTTACCATAAAGCTCTCTCCAGTTGAATTGTCCTATTCAATACAGTGCACACTTAATAACCACCACTTCAAGGGAAGTGCCTGTTTATTTAGCCAATCACTTATTTCTCTGTTGCCTGGCATAGGGTTCCATCGTACTTGAAAGACACAGAAACAGCACTCCCATCCTCAATGATTTGTGCAGTATTTTTCTTTTTCTTTTTTAATTTTATTTTTATTATTTATTTATTTTTATTTGGAGGATCAGACCATTTTATTGAGGGGCTTCAGGGGAGGATGTAAGGGCTTGGGAGAACAGTGAGATCCAACATCCTCGGCCCGGCCTGGATCTCCCCACCTTCATGGTCGCCGAAAGTGTGCACTGTTTTTAACAATCCTAGTGACCATGGAGTGGCTTTCTACTTTGAGTGTTTTTCTTTTAGCCTGTTATATGCCTTAAGCTCATACTCCTTCCTGAAACTGAGGTTGAAAAAAAATATAGAGAAGATTTATGAGAATATACAGAAGTATGCGTTAAAAAGGTTTCTTTATTACTATTCTTTTTAAAGTAAACAGTAACCACTATTGGTGGCTGTTTTCCCTATAGGTGACATAGACAAATTAAATAGAGTTCTTCAATTGTAAGATGATACCAAGGACAGTTTTATCACTGCACTTTCTCATTCTGCTCTTTAGTGACGGCATTAGCAATGCAGAATCAGCACTTAATAAATGCTTGCCTAATTCTGTGCTTATAAGAGAGCTTCTGTAAGTAAAACTGAGTCTAGCCTTTAGCAAAAAAAATGTTGGCCAAGAATTTGACATGTTCTCAGGCCATTGCCTGATTATGTGCTTAGTTTGATAGCTTTGGAGACTTGTTTTGAATAAGAAAGTTGTGTTTGCCTGAAGTGCTCCCTAATTCCCCTTAAAATTATCATGACTCCCATCTACTTTTATGTTAGTAGTTCCTCCTTTTTTATTGATATGTTGAAAAGGAGCTGATGAAATAAGTTTATACTAAGGGATTATTGATTTAACATTTTCATTTCTACAGGCAATTTACATTTGAATAGGTAAGGAATATAGAAATGAGTAACACAAAGAATGTCTCAATAATGGTGACACTTCCAATAGTGGATCATTCCAAAGTGGTATATTTTGAAGGGAAAAAAGGGCTTATTGGTCCAACTGGGAAACCCTCCTTCCTTGGTCTAGGTTCTGCCAAATTATACTGTCTGAACATAACCTGCAGAGCAATACCCACCAAACATGACTAAGATTGCCCTCCTTGCTTGATTTCTGAATGGAATGTCTTGGACAATTGCTGTTCTCTGCTTTCTGGACTCAGTCCCATGACCCTGTGCCTTGGTCTACTGATCTGTGTCCAACTGCTCCTGGACCATTCCCTACTTGGTCAGTTCTTACACTTTATTCTAGCAATGAATGTTCTCCCAGCTCCACTGGTCTCCCTACTTAGCATCTTGTATTGTAGCCAAACATGCCTCTTGCTTAGGCTTGTTTGGATGTTGATAGTCTACTTTTGGTTTTTCAAAATAAAATAATCAATTATTTTTACTGAAAAATAATTACCTAGATTAGAATCAAATAATAACCTTTACTATACCTGGTATGCTATGGGAGCATTTGAAATGATTTTTTGAGAAGTCATTCCTTTCTAATGTTTGTTTCATTGAAATATGAGGAAAGCAGGAATTAATCTGCCCTGAGGATAGAGGTGAAAGAAGAAGGAGGAAGAGAGAGAATGGCAGAGGCCACTTAAAGCCTCATCAGGGAGGAAGTAAGCAGCTAAAACTCCCAAGAACCTTCTCAGGGTACCTAAATGTGAACGTCATCAACATGAGACCCTTTAACATACCCCCAAAAATGTGTATCTGCAGGTAGCAGTAAGGGGAACAGGAGTGGTGTTAATGATATTGTTATTAACTGTACTTCATGAAACTCTTGCAATTCTAAGTTCCTATCAGTTCTAAAATGCTGTGATTCTATATCAAATGGGGTAAAACAAAAGTGGAAAATGCAAGTAGTACTCAGGTTTGTCTTACTTAACAAAGTTGCATGTGAAAGCATTCTGATAAAATAAGTATTGGTTCAATTACCTCTTAAACTTCAGAGTCTCTCTCTCTCTCTCTCTCTGTCTCTCTCTCTCTCTCGCACCCAGATGCATTTTGGACATTTTCACCTCTCTTTCCGGTCTATTCCGGTTCCTTCCATCTCACCTTCTTTTCCCTGAAACAGACAGAGTCCTCCTTACTTCTTAAGGTTCTTGCTTTGATGCTGCTGATTTGCTTTGATCAAGTTCCATCTCCACACACTATATTTCTCATCATGGTTTGCCCACTTGAGAAATATATGTCATTAATCATATAGATGACATAGACAGTGAACAGTTCAGGGCTAAGTATAATCAGAACCAGGGGAAAAATTATAGAGCATTTCTTACTGTTGCTCTTAGTAAGCTCTCTTTTGTATACAAAGACTGCGACTTTGAACAGAAAATATTTACTGAGTGTTTTCTATATACCAGGAACTATTCTACAAATTTGAACCTACTATTTCATTTAAAACTCATTATAATTTTAAGAGGCAGATATTATTATCCCCTAATTATATATGGGGAAACTGAAGCCCAAGTTGTGAAAATAAATTACCCTGGATCACATAGCTTATGAGTGCCAGAGCTAGCATTTGAATGTAGGCAGTCTGGGTACAGAACTTGTTTTTTGCTACTTCATTATTGAGTACCTACTCTGTACCAAAAATTGTTCAGGAAGCTTTTTATTTATCACATTTAAGCCTCATAAATCCCTGGGAGGTAGATATCATGGGGTTCAGAGGATTTATTGGGCTTGCCAGTAAATAAAATCCTGGGGCAAAAACCTTTTAGGTCCAGGACTCTTTATTATACCACCATAATACCAACATGATTCCAGATGTCACTCATGGATTATGTACAACTATTCGGGGTCGTATTTAATACATGGGTCATCAGACCAGTTTTGTACAAAATGAGCATTGAGCACATATCATCAGCTCTTGTTTTACAGCTTTTGATTTTGTGGAATATTTTTCATAGAATTGGTGTCTAATTCATTGTAGGGAAGCTTTCTAGTCTATCAAGGTTATAGGTAATGGAGTCAACATGAGTATACACAGTAGACAGTTAATAGGTATCCTAAATTGATGTTATTAAGGGGTGTTGGAGAGATTGCCAGTATTAAGTAGTCATCAGAGTTAAATCTCATGACTTAGACTTGATCCAGGGTTGCTCTGGAAACAAAGGCATTTGATTTGCTTTTCCTAGTAAATTCCTTTGCTTAGGCTAAATACATCTGAAGCATTTAGTACTGTTCACGCAAACTTCCTTTGCTTAGGCTAAATACATCTGAAGCATTTAGTACTGTTCACCCAAACTTCCCATGACACTTTAATCATGGAAACAATTATCTAGCCACTGGATGCCACTGTTGCTCAACCAGAAGTCACAAAATGGGAATTCCTGTGGCAATATAATATTAGCCAGTTAAAGATCATTACTGGTATTATTGATGGTGGATTTATGCTTTTAAGCTATTTTTCCTGATGAATGTAATCTCTCTCCAAGAGTTCACTTGCTGGGGGCAAGTAAAGTTGAGAAAATATGTAAATAAATGGTTACCAATGAATTTTTTGCTTTCAACTGCTCTGCTATAAAAATACTTTTTCTTTTTTTTTTTTTTTCTGCTTAGTGTACTGTAGCTGACAGTCTCCATTAGTTATCAGCTAATGTTGCAGAGTAAGACTAAACAAGGTGTCATGGCCTTAAGTGATTGGAAGGGCCTCTTCATCCTCACAAAGACCCTGGGGTGGAAATAGTTTGCATGAACAGACACTGGAATATTATTCAGACTCACCAAGCACTGCACTGCAGATTGAGGGAGTTACACAGCTTTTCCATTTATACTAGGAACAAATAAATTAAAAATCACTGTATTGTGTACCTTTAAAAAGCAACATAAAAATTGTGTGTGTTTGAAAAGATCAGACAAGGTTTGGGAGTAAAAAGCTGAAGTAATAAATAAACATGAGGTCAGTTTAGGAACAACCATAATTGCTTTGTATGACAAGATTTGCATAGCAAACACTTCTGATTAATGTACAGTGAAGGCCACAGGAGCGGGAACCAACCTCAGTATCTTTTTGGAATCTGTGCCTTCCAATCTTGAAGGTATAGTTTTAGCCAGCACAATTAGTCATTGTTTACTGAAAGGCTGATAGAGCCATGGTTCCTATTTAAATATTTGAAATAATTATTTTTATCTTCCAGCTATGTTGATTTTATTTATGCGGTTAAAAAAAATAAAAGTACCAATTTTATATTAGTGGTGAATTTCCATTCACTTCAAACATATTTAGAAAACAGGCAGGGGAGTTTCATCAGGATGACCCTTTTCAAGTCATAAATTTGAATATATAATATAATTGCATATATGCATCAAATATTTCAGTTACCTAAGACATGTATTTTTTCTTATTATTTTAAAATATAATACCTTTATGTCTGCTTGTTGATTGCTTTTGTAATTAACACTCTGCTAACTTTGATATTTGCTGTCCTCACCTAGGGTGAAATGCAGTGCTCAGTACAGTAAAACTTCATTTTTATTTTCTTCCTTCCTCATTTAAAAATAAAAGTATAATTATATTCTTTCAAAAACATAATTTCTTGAGGGGGGAAAATGTGGGAAAGTGTAAAGGGAGGAGGTCATACCTCTAGAAATATTTAGTTTGGATTTTTTTTCTTTTTTTTAAATTAATTTTTATTGGAGTATATTTGTTTTACATAGTTTGGAAGTTTTAAATGTTAGTGTCATACTAAACTGGGAAAAGGCAATAGAATATATGTTATTTCAGATAGTAGAATATAGTAGAAAGTACGGTTTTTCATTTTATAGAAAAATCTGGGTGAAATAATGGATATATGCATATACATATATGTAAATATATGTAAGTGACTAACATATATTCATTTCACAGCAAATACTAGAAGGCAAGGTTATACTTAAATATAATCATGTAAGACAAAATGAAAATTAGCTTTGGATTTAGTAGTAAATACTGTCACTGATTCATGCTGTTTAAGTAATATTCCGTGAGGGTTATGATTCAAAGGACAT
Organism: Balaenoptera borealis; assembly: GCF_965194805.1. Lineage (NCBI taxonomy): Eukaryota > Metazoa > Chordata > Mammalia > Artiodactyla > Balaenopteridae > Balaenoptera > Balaenoptera borealis. The sequence continues at coordinate 24,123,480 of NC_138863.1, forward strand.
GATGACAGTATTCAGAGCAGTATTCTGAAAAGAAATACTAGAGCGACAGACAACATCTACAATGATCATTATATTTTCGGTATAATGCATTACATCTCCAGTGTGTTGGGGAGTTCCTAAATGGAGTGATAAGTAGATGCACTAAGACAAATAGTAATTCCATTTGTCTCAAAGTATTCATTTAACAAAGTCAAATTAAGTTGTATGAAGCAGGCCTCTCCTACCCTCTCACTCTATCCAATAGACAACAATAAATTATCACAATTGTTTTATTTTCCTCCAGTTTTGATTAGACAAAGAACATATTTCTCTATCAATGTTTACCCTAAATGGCTACATAGAAAGAATGTGGAGACAGTATGCATGTAGTAGCTAAAATAAATATTATTACCTTATATCATAATACTTGTTAATATAATTTTATTGAAAATGTACATAAAATACACAAGTTTGTCAATAGCAAAACATTATACAGTATAAGCAAATATTAAAAGAAATATATAGTGGAATATTTCTTCATTCAACTATTTACACAGAGTAATATATATTGTTTTTAAATTAGTTTTACTTTAAAAGTACAATAAATTAGGCTTGGGACTTCCCTGGCAGTCCAGTGGTTAAGACTCTGTGCTGCCACTGCAGTGGGTGTGGGTTCAATCCCTTGTCAGGGAACTAAGATCCCACATGCCAAGTGGCACGGCCAAAAAAAAAAAAAAGTAAATTAGGCTCACGATGGAAAATTAGAAATGATCAGTATGTAATGTAATATGGCATTACATACTGTTAATACCATGATTTTAAATTGACTGTATATTTGAGAAGGTCTGTGTTGTTTAAAAATCATTTAATTAAATGTTCCCAGTTATAGTTAGGTAAAAGTTTCATTGAACAAAAAATATTTCTCTAACTTTATATCGCTTTAGATTTTTTCCTTACTAAGATTATTTTTGTAAATGTAGATGTTCTTACTTCAGATTTGAAATATTGTCCAGCTTGACCTTTTCCCAACTAAACAGAACTTAATTGAATACTGCTATCTTGCACTGAATTTAATATTATCAGCTCTTGGAATATTTGTGTCTTTCTTAAGCCATACTGCTTTGATGTAGTAGCACATTGTTAATATGTTTGTTGTATCAGCAGTTTAAAGGGAATAGTTTGATGGGAATCAAACTATGTTCATGATTGGATTTCTTAAATGAAAATCTAAGACCTCAGAAGCAAAGATATACCAACCGGTGTTTGTTTTTTGAGAATCTTTATGGACCTTAATGGCAAGTCAAAAGGGAAAACATTTGTAGATTGATCAATATAAATTAATAACTATCCTTCTGTAGAAAATATGTAAATACCAACACACATCCTTTTATTAGTGCTTTCTTCCTTGCCATCAAACGTGATGAAAAGTTTAACTTTTGCCTTTTTTTTTTTTTTTTTGGGCCGCGCCGCACGGCTTGGAGGATCTTAGTTCCTCGACCAGGGATTGAACCCAGGCCCCGGCAGTGAAAGTGCTGAGTCCTAACCACTGGATCGCCAGGGACTTCTCTGCCATTTCTTTATTGTAATTATCCTGCTACTGCTTTGTGAGATTCAATAATTCTGATAGCTTCTCTGCTGGGCCTTCTCTACTGGTGAATTGTAGTATATTAAATGTTTTGGAACATGGAATATCCTCTGTGTTATATAACCTGGGAACATAGAAAATTGTGATACATTCAGAGCTAGGACCAAGAAGAGAACCTACCAGATGTCTTGGGCCTCCTAACAGATTTTCAGAGGTAAGGAGAGGCTAGTGAAGGGTAGGTAACAAGAGAATTGGAGAATCCAAAAACGGAAAGGGAAACTTGTTATTCTGAGAGGTAATTGATTGGGCAAGGAGATACCAGGCTCTTAATGTGTTGAGAGAAAAAGACTCAACAATTTAGGACCCTTTCTAAACTATCAGGACCTTTTGTCTGAAGCTCTGAAGATTCATCCATCCCTACACAAACCTGAGAAGAAAATACACGGTTTCTACATTATGACTTTAGTTGACTATTTGGCAGGTGCTCAAGAAAAATTCTAAGAACTCTTTGTGACCTTGGAATAACATCCATTTTTGTGTGTATGGCAAATGTAACTTCAGATTCTTTTGAGAAATCTGTGTTTTAACCATAACATGGTTCAGCTCTTTGCCGAGTTAAGAATACAGAAGGAAGGAAATACAACATAAGAGGCTACCCGAAAAAGTAAATAACAAATTTTATCTTGGTTCAGATTTCAGGCCAGGTAGAATCATAGCCTTGATAAATAACCTCACTAAGTTAACTTATTTATAAATATATGAACATGCAAAAATAGAACTGTCCCTTTTCTTCTTAGATTTCAACTGGCAACTGTTATTGAAGGTTTACTTTGTTTTTAAGCTTACAAAGCAATAGAAAAAGCTATGCGGGACAGAGAACTTAGTTGAAGAAAATATGTAAAGCAGATACAAAACAGGAAAAGGCTTTACTAGGAAAATCATTTTTGCATAACTTCTTTGCAAAAGACGACTCTGTCCACAGGGCTGAAATTGTTTTGCAGTTTCAACCACAAACCAAAAATGTCTGTAAAGACTTGGACAGACACTGATGAATGGACATAAGGGCAACACAGATTTGAATTATTTACATTCAGTCACTCCTCCTTAGCACTTGAAAAATTAAGGCTTAATCATGCACATAAAAGAAAACACTTACTAACCAAAACCAAAATATTCTTGGGGAGGTCCTTTTTGGATATTAAATTAACTAAAATAACAAAAAACATTTCTTTAGTTAGTGTATATTTATGCATTTTAAAAATGTTTGAACTTTTGAAGATTTTTTTAGCTTTGTGACATTGAACTTCACCAAAATATCAGAGAATTTCAGAACTCTGAGGGTTAAGAGGAAAGATGTTATTTCAAGTGCTAGTTGATAAACAAAAACCAACCAAACAAAAGACACCAACACTGCATCTGTCATCTGCTTGCTCATCATAATACTGAAACTGATTGGTATCTGCCAAAATTTCTTGGCTGTTGTAATAGTAAAGATCCAGAGTTTTGAGCAGTTCACAGTAATATAGTAGTAAGGTTATTTGGATATTTTCCTAAGGCATTTTAAGATGTGGCTGTGTTGGTGCCCCAGATGAAGAAGTATGTATGGGTAAGTGGGGAAAAAAGGAAAGGACATAAGAAACAAATGAAGTCTGTGGAAATTATGACTTGCACTTAGTAGGTGTCAGTAAATCATATACTCATGAAGTCTTAGATTTGGACATAACAATCCCTTCCTTTAGATGAGGCAAAGGGCTCAAGTCTATGAAGTGAGTTGTTTGTGATCACCAGGTAACTTAGAAAGATGTTGAGGAAGATGACTATGGCCAGGGAGGGAAATTAGAATCCTATGTTTATTTTTAAATGTTCAGAAGAAGAAAATGAATTATGATAGGGTCTTGTTTTCTTAGTTGATATTTGTCCCAAATTTATATTTATGGCCAATAGCAAAATGTCTAAAGGAGCAAACTCTAATCTTACCATTAGGTAAGTCTTAGAAACAAGCCGAAGATTGGAGTGAACCACAAAACTCTGGGACAAAGCTTGGTATCTACTTCAACACTGAACTCTGAGATCAATGTGTTCCTTTCTCCTACCAGTAGTATTCTGCCACTCATGATGTCAAGAGTCTCCTTGAACTCTATCACTAATGGAAGAAATGAAGTGAAGAAGAGGATATGGGGGAGCAGCAAAGGCCAAAGGAATTTCTCTTTTGGGGTTATGACTTAAGCCAAGGGAAATCATGAGAAACTGGGAAGGGAAACTGAACAGTATGGGCCTTATCAAGATACCTTCTTCAAGCGGCATGATGGCCTATATGATCTCACACAAGTTAGAGAAGTTCTTTTACCATTTCATGCTGTTGGGGCTTCAGGTAACAAAATTGAACTAGCTCAAGGAAAAGGGGGATTTGAACAACAAAACCACAGGAAGAGCTTGAATATTCTCCACACCTACCTGACCTTTTGCCCCTTTCAAATGGCAACTTCATTCTTTCTCACTGCAGACTGGTCATCCCTACACAGAAAGAGATATAGACAGGCCAGCTCTGGACTTTTGTATCTCAAAAGCTACCAGGGAATGACTGAATACAAATTCTTTCTTCCCCTTGCAGAAAAATCTCAGGGAAGAGATTCCGTGGGATTGACTATCTCTCATCTGATCAGTAGTGACCAAGGCATTTTGACTGGTCTTACTTGGTATTCTGAGTGGTCCAACTTAGAATGACTCAGTTGAGATGGGGAGCAAATGAAAGCAGACATAGAAAGAATTAACTCTTGACTCTAGCTCATGGCTTCTACTTTCTCACTCTTCCAGTGTGCCCACAGAGGGTACCACCTTCCTGTCTAAATCTCTGGGGTCTCATATTCAAATTATTTGAGCTAGACTCTGAGTACACCAGTCACCGTTGAGTAGGATGCTTTTGTTGAGTAGGGCTTTCATGCCAATTCATTTTATAGGCTGGTGGTCAGATACCCAACTTTGGCCAGGTATCAATCATTGTTTCAATCAGTTAGAACCAGGAAAATGGGATCTAGGCAGAACAAATTTAGAATTAGAAGCAAATCATGGGTGCGTCAGGTAATGTAATTGGTGGATACCTTGTATAGGCTGTCTAGCACCTAAAAAAATATAGACCAATTTTTAATCAATGAATATTAATTGAAATCTCTCTTTTGCCAAGAATTATTTTAGATGTGTGATTGAAACCAAGGTGTACAGGAGAGTGCCTGCCACAAAAGAGCTATAAAATTGATGGGGGAGTAAAAACTATCACAGTGGACACAAGTAGAAAAAAACCTTAACATATCCATAGTATTTAATTTTTCCCTCGATTTAAGCTAAAATACACAATCTATTTCTTCACTTCTTACAAAATAATTGTTATCAGAAATAAGACAATTCTAATACATAAATTTAAACTTTTCCAAAAGCAATACTTAAAAAAAAATCACTTAAGTTGCTTTTCTGGGGACAGATGGAAATTTTACAAAGAAGTAGCTTTCATGGAAGAGAGGTGTTTGAGAGTCATCATAAAAAAACAGAAGGGGATTTAAGGAAAGGGGAGTGAAAAGAGATTGAATGAAAGAAAAAACAGGGGGGAGGGTGATAAAAGACAGCGTAGATAATCCCAAAGAACAGTGTGCACACTTCTGCTGCAATCAGTACCACTCTGGTTAAGTCACTGTCACCTGCTCTAGGCTTAGTTTTTCCTGGCCCTACGCTGCTCTGGGCAAAGCAGCATGCTCAGCTTGTTTGGCCTGCTCTCTGTGCCTGTTACTTGCCTAAGAAGGGGAAGGCTTCAGGCCTCTGGGATGAAGCTGCGTTTTCTCTGTGTTCTAGCTCCATGGAAATTCTTAAGGGACAAGGCTATAGATAAAAGATGTGGGGGAGGAATAGGAAGGTCTCAGATGATGAGTGAGGAGGCAGGGTGGCTTAATTTTTAAGCTCCCCTGATACTTCTTATTTATGTATTTGCTGTTTCTAGAGAAACTGAAAAAGGAAAAGAATTCATACATAGAACGCCTGTGCAAATAGCAAACCAATAACCTGCCCTCCTACCCTCAGGAGGTTCTGGCCTCTGTCCAGGGTACAGTTTCAGAGCTGTAAAAAGCAAGGGATATTGTACAATGATATGACCCAATCCCAGATATTTTAGTCCAGAAACTCCTGTAGCTAGCAATGACCTCTGGGGGTTGGGGAGTGTGAACTGGCTGAGTGAGAACATGGAAGGGGACTAAAGCCGGGTCCACTGTAGAAAAAACCTAATCATGTGAGGTTGGTTATGTCCTGACATTGCCTTCTTAAGTTATTTCAGACGGAACAGCTCAGGCCTGGGACCATTTCTAGCCTTTAGAACCAAATTTGTAGCTTTGGACTAGAATCTGCTTCATGGGAATGAACCCCAAACCACGTTGTTCTAGAGTCCAAGGGAAAGAGGAAATGACCCGTAAAGTCTAAAAATCTAAGGATGCAGCTCTACAAACGTGGAATTTTAGTTTCGTCAGTTTGGGATGGTGGGAAGGGTGGGAGAGACTGTATAGTTGGGGAAAGACGGGTGCTTAGATTCCCTTCACACTACTTTCTGAGTGTGAAGCATGAGGAAGTAGGAAGGGGGGGTTTTATGACTGAAGCAGTGTTTTCTTCTATTTCTAGGGCAAGTCCTGTCTGTGGATGAGCACCGTGGTGACTTTCTTGTCTAAAAAAGAAAAAAAATCTTTTCTGTAAGCACGTCTGCGCACTCTGCGGGCCAGCTGTCCGGGGGCCTCTGTTTCAGTCGGTGGCCTCGGGTGAGCCTATTAAATCCAGCTTTCCCCGCCCCACCACCAGGCTCCCGCTCCCGGACAGGTGTTTTCCCAACTCCCGAGGCCCAAGATTTTGGGGAGTGGCTGAACCAATAAGATTTCCCTTTGGGGGAGAAGGCGTGGCTAGTTGGGTCGGATTGGGGGCGGGGTTTGCGCGGCTGAGCCGAGCCAGCCTGATTGCGTGGAGGGTTGTTTTACTCACCACCCCCCACCCCGCACCGTTTTTTTTTCTTTTTCTCCCCCCCTCCCGGACCGAGTCTTATTAATTTCTCTGTGGGGCTGCAGCTGGAGACGGCGGAGCGTTGGAAATGACGCTCGGAGCTTTAATTACAGCAGCCGCCGGACAAGTGTGAGGAAAGCTGACAGGAAAAAAGGACAGGATCGGGTGAAGCAAGCAGCTTCTCCCCGCCACCCCTCCCTTTCCTCCCAATTTGGACTGGAGGTGCGAGGAAACTGAAAAGGGAGCCGAACAGAGTCCGGCTGGGGGGAGAGGCCGGAAAGCTACCGCCTGTTTGCAATCAACTTTTTTTGGAAACCCTTTTCCGAACCCTTGCTTTTTATTGTTGACCAACCAGGGAGAGAGAGCGAGAAAGTGAGGAGGGAGCGAGAAAGCGGAGGCTCACCCGGGGAAATAGCTGTCCGGCCCGACCAGGAGCACCACGCGCACACACTCGAGCCCACTCCCACCCGCGCGCACGCTCACGCGCACCCTCTGCCCCCGCTCCGCCGGGCCCCGGCCCCGCGGGCGCGGACTGGGTCGCCCGCGCTCGGAGCCGGTGCCCCGCGCGCGCCAGTCCCCCTCGCGCCCTCACGCGCGCCCGGCTGAGGGATCTCCTCCGTGTGCCCGAAAGGGGATATGCCATTTGGACATGTAATTATCAGCACGGGACCTGAGACTTCCAAAAAATGAAGCTGGCGACAGGACTGTGGGTCTGGGTGAGCCTTCTCGTGGCGGCGGGGACCGTCCAGCCCAGCGCTTCTCAGTCAGGTGGGTCGCGGTCCTTCTCGCGCTCCCGCGGTTGACCCTGCGGCCGCCGGCAGAGCTGTGCCGGGTGGCTCCGTCGCCCCCTTCGCCCAGCCGGAGACACGCTCGCTCCGGGGCGTGGAGGGATCACTCCATCCGAGCCTCTTCCTTGGGTTTCGTGCGACTCTCTTTCTGTGCCCAAACTTACCCTCTGCGTGTGCCTGTGTTTAGTTATCGTGAAAAATCACTCTGCGCCCCTTTTCTCTCTCTCTCTCTCACCCGCTTCTTTCTCGCGCGTTTTCTGTGAGCCTCCCTAAGCGGGATCCCTTCTGGTGGCGCCCGTTGTGCAGGACGTGGGAGACCCAAAGCCGGAGTCAGGGGAGACGCTCCTCTCCGGGTCCGGGCCCCCCGAGGGAAGAAGCCTCCGAGAAGCGCTCCCCGCCCGGGGCCGGGGAAGGACGGGGGTCCCGAGGCGGTGGCAGCTGGGCTCCGCTGAGCGGAAGGGCGGGCTGTGGAGAGAGCGGTTCCGAGAGAGCGGGCTTTGCACCTGCGTGTGCTGCCCGCGGCCGCTGCGCCCTCGGCCGCCCGAGCCTGCGGGGTCAAACCCGCCCTGAGCCCAGCCTGGGAGCCGGAGCGCGGCGGGAGGACGCGCCTCGGCCCGGGGGCCCACAACGCTAGGCCTCTTCGGCCAGCGTGCCCAGCCGTCGCCCCCATTGACTAGAGGGGCGCTTCCTTGCCTGCCTGCCTGACCGCTTAAAAAAAAAAAAAAAAAAAAAAATGGCTTGACATACTTAAGCCGGGAGCCCGGCCTTCCCGTCGGTTTCTGAGTTTGGCTCCAGGAAGAGTTCTTCCTGTAGTTCAACTTGCTATTGGCCGGAGTCCCTCCAACTTCTGTTTACTGCCGGGCGCGGCTGCCGAGCCGACCCGTCACGCGGATTGAACCCGAGGCGGGCGCGGCTGCGCTGGGTGCGCGGCAACTGTCGGCCGGAGAGCTCGCGCCCCGGTGCCCCCGCCCGGCAGGAGGCTCACTGACCCGGGAGAGGCAGCGCGGCGCGCTCGGCGCGCCGCGGCCCGCAGGGCCAGTGACAGCACCTGCAGGGCGAGGGAGCTCAAAGTTTCTGACACTTGAGTTTCCTGGGGATGAAAGTGGGACAGGAAAGGGCTGAGAGAAACGGGTGACTGACGCGGCCAAGGGGGGCCTTTTGGAGAGCCGGGGAGATTTCCGGAACCATCCGGGGCTGGTCGCGGGAGCGTGGGAGGCAGCTAGAGAAGATAAAGCCCACGGGAGTGGCGAGAGGGAGAGCTTCAGGCCCCCGGAGGGTGTCCTTCTGACCTCACCAAGAAAACAGCGCGCTGTAGTTTTCCCGCTCCGCCCCCGCCGCCTCCCCCTCCTCGCCTAGTAAATAACAAGTTACAATCCTCGAGCCTCTCAAAATGACCTTCGAATGGCACAGTGTGCGCCGTTTGTACTGGACGTTTGCACCCTCCCAATTACTCCGAAATTCTTTATGCATACCAGGTCCCGAGCTCCAGCCACCTCCGGAATTACACCAACACGGATTTGAGATTCCAAGCGGCCTCTTAGATACATCCCTTTTTTATCTCCCTCCCCACTCGGAGTCCCTTCATATTTCCCCTCAATGGGTTGATTATGCACATTGACCCATTCAAAAGCAGTTGCGACTGACACGCAAGCTTAGCCGAGAGGAATTTCTGCAAGGAGACCTACTGGGGGCCGTCTGGTGCAGCCTCAGCCGCTGGGGGACCCGGCTCCGAGTCCGCAGCAATTTGGTATTAACTGTGCGGCTCGGGGTTGAGCTATGCCGAAAAGCCCTTTTCAGAATTTCTGCAAGGAATGTAATCCAAATTAGTTCTGCAGCTGTCCTCTTCCCCGTCTCAGGCGACACCAGCTCGCGCTCTCGCTGGTCGCTTCTCGCTTCCCCGCGTGAATTGTCAGGCCCACAAGTGAGCCCATTTAGTGCGCGAGGATTAGCGTGCCATTGTTGTTCCGTGTCTGACTCTGTACTTGAAATTCTGGGGGCACAAAGGCGAGCCTCCCTTGTTCGAAACACAAAGTGATCTAGATGAAAGGGCCGCACAAAGAAAAGCTCTCGGGTGCATCCCTGGTGTAATTGCAACACGCACGCTAAGGTGATCCACTGGAAACTGCAAATGCCCCCGGGACTTCTTTTTTTGCTCTTCCCCACCCCCGCCCTGCCGCACCTGGCAGGGAAAGTTCAGCTGGTTTTAATGTAGTGCTTTTAGAAAACCAACTTACATTCTGGGGTATGAGTGAGGCTCTGCGTGTGTTCGTGGCTACGTACCTATGGCTGTATGTTCCCAAGTAAATACATATTGCGTGTCTCCCCTCTTGCGGTTAGCAGTCAGTAGCAGTTTGGAGGAGTTTGTTTTGGTCCAAACGAGAAATTAAGTGCGGATAAGTAAACTAAGCTGCCAGAGGGCGACAAGATGTTGAGTGAATTGCTTTTAGATGAAACAAATTAAGGAAACGAGGGAAGACAATCTGCTTCTCGCATTATTAGACACGCTTGGAGTTCAGGGGAAAGTGGCATATTTTTGAAATGCTAATTTCTTAAGAAGCAGAAGGAATGCACCTTATTTACTGCTCTATGTGAACAGAATAAAAATATGGGAGGGGCAGGATTCTGTTGTATAGATCTAAGATATTTATTAAAATAATTGTAACTGAAGAGGACCTGTTTTTATTTTTCCTCTTTTGCTTGGAAAAAAAAAATCAACTTTAGAGAAGACAGTTTTTTTTTTTGATAGTAATTCTGAAGGGCTTTGTCTCATTTCCAGTGATTTATTTTATCTAGAAATATTATAGTCAAAGGCCCTTTATGTGGCTGTTATAAAGCCTTTACCACCAAAAAGAATTCCAAAATTTCTGTCTTCCTGGTACGATGGAAAAATAATCAGTATCACCTTTGTGTTGAAGTACAATATATGTATGTAAATGTAGTAGTACTGAAGTGATGCTCTTACATACCTTAGTAGATATGAACAAGTTCAGTTCCCATTTTTTTATTTGCAAGTAACTAGGTCCTGCTTTTCATTCTATAAAAGAACATACATTTTTCCTATGTATTTAAGATATATCTCCAAAATTAGTTTTTTTTTTACATTTGAGAAGAAAAAGGTTAATAAAACTTAGTTAAATGATGAAAAGATGTTCAATATAATTAAAAAAAAATCAGTTCTCTCCCTACATGTATTTACTGTAAGCACACCCATGGGTACAGTTTCCCTTTTTTTCTTTCAATTTTGAAATTCTTATATATGTAAAAGGAGCCTTTTTAGACTAAGGTATAATTTTTTTTCTTCAGAATGCTTCCAAATAAATTTATACGTATTGTGACTGCAGATCACTTGAATATACCATAATGTGGACTGATATGATAAAATTGAATGACTCTGGTTGTGTCATGATTCCTTGATTTCTGATTTTTTTCTCTCAAAACAGACTCCTTTTTTTTTTTTAATCATACATGCATAGAAAGTCAAATTTTTTGAAAATCAGGGTACTTACTCCTTTATATGTATAATTTTCATTTAGTCACTGAATATGTGTCTTAATTAAGAAATTGCATTAGAATATTTACCAGGGCATGCCCTTCATGGAAGATTTACGTATTTTTTGCTCTAACCTGAGAACACTAAGTTTGCATTGGCTGATTTTTGGAGTTTGCATTCATTTGAGGAAAAATCATATTTTCTCCTTAAAGTGGATTCAAATATCTAGTATTCATGAGCTTTCATCCCTTTGGTTCTTAAATAGAAGTTCTATTTATCATCTGTCTTATGCATTTACCTTTTCCATTACTATGGATTCCTTTTTACGTCTTATTATTTATTGAGTTTACACATATGAATATATGTTTTCCACATCATCACTAAGGATATTCTTTTTGTGTGTGCCTTTCCCAGCAACCTGCCACTCAGGCACTGCAGGAGTCCTCTGAGCCAGTTTTCATTCTTTCTTTCTGATAAATCTGATATGGCTGGTTGGCTGGACAATCGCAAGCCATTCCATTGCTCAGATTTATTCCTGAAAGAAAATAAAAAGGCATCGATCCAAGATCACTAGCACATCTCAAAAACCCTGACTCCAAGGCCAAATCTTTCTACAGAGAAGTCCCCTTTTCCCTTTCTCTCTCCCTCTTGTGCCCTCTTGACCAAAGGAGGGAGGTAGACTGCTGCCGTTTAAAAGATGCTAGGGATGCAAGGAAATGTGCTCTATCTAAATATGCTCTGAAGCCTTGTGATTAGAGCCACCTTGAGATTAATGACTATGTAAGGTGCACATTTTAGAAAATAAATTGAATTAGTGTGTCTTAAACATGGCAGTGTTTTAAAGTGGTATCGTTTTCAGTATTATTTCAATCCAGTTATTTAAAAAATTTAGCATATATTAACAATAGCAACAAGTTTTTGCTTTATTTTACGGTGTCCTGCTGCTGTTGGATATCCATGTGTAAATTGTAAGTGCCTCTAACATAAAGGAAGCAAATGATCAAAAAAGATGTTCTCTTACCTGCAGACTTTTTGGCACTTGCTGTTTGATTTCACCCCTTTAAGAGATACTGCTTTATAGGGCGAGATGTTAATATTTACCTTGAAATTAGCTTATGAATGTTTAAGACTATAGCTGTTCTACAAAAGTTAATTGTCAAGCATATTCCACTGTTATCTTTGACAGTGATCTACTGAGTATGGTTGCAGGGCAGAATTTAATCAAATTATAAACTTTTCTCCAGGTTATATCATTTTAGAAATGTTCTACTATGTTACATTTGACCATATGGAACCAAATTGCGTCTTTATCTAGTACTCATTTCCTGAATTAATATAAATATTAGACAGTTAAAGTAAAACCTTACTTTTCATGCCTTCTAGTATTCCTACTGACTGAAATTTACAGTTTATAATGACAAATAATCCCTCAATTTTATTTTATTTTTTTAAATAGAAAAGATCTTAGATCAGTGTTTCCTGAAACTGTAGCTTTTCTACGTAATTTGAAGGAGATTTTGCCTACCTATTGTGTGACTAAGTGTGACACAGGACATAGCCAGGTGGTTCAAATCAGGATTTCTATATTGGAGGGACATCGTTCCTCCAGTTTCTTTTTAATACCTTGAGCAACTCACTCCATGTCTTTGTGACTTGGCTTGCATGCCTGAGGGGAAAATGCATGTAATGCATTCTCTATTTCTCCACTGTATAGCCCTTTTCTGAAAAATGGCTTTAAAGCCTTCTGTGATATTGAGATACATCCCAGTAATGAGTTAGTTGATATATTTAAAACATGAACACATATGTTAATAAACATAATGTAAGCTCTCTAACAGACCATTGCTGTCAGAAGAGCACCTGCCTAAAGGAAATAAAGAGATTATTAAGTCTAAAGAATTTGTATTTGAAGACCATTTCCCCAAAATACTACTTTTCCGAATTGCTCTATGGTCTCTTTAGATTTTGTCTTATTTGGGTTTTTCCGAGTTGTTGATAATTCTGACATGTTTATTAAATAAATTGACCTATTTTCCAATGCTTTAATCAAAGCTTTAAAGCCACTTTCTTGTTGTAATATTTGACGCTTCAACTGGTGCTTTCTATTTGTACTAATTTTTCAAGAGGGACGAGAACTGTCTCACTTTTATAACATAGAGGTGAAATATATGGTATTTGGGGTCCTAATTCTAAACTGCTTTTTTGAACAGGTAGTAATTGTTTTATAGTTATTTTCATTTTAAATACGTGATTGCTTTGCAGGCCTGTTGCTTGGCACAACTCCAGGGGGCGGCAGCCACATAGAATTTAATGGGAATGGTGCACGCCTGAGCTATCAGTAGTGCAGCAGCAGCCCTGCTGTTGTGGAATGCTACAGAATAAAGCAGCAGAATAGAAATTAGGGGAATTAGATTCTGGTCATACAATCATTGTCTCTGTGATCTTAGGTTAGACTTCTTGCTTTGTGTCTCAATTTCCTCATCTCTATCAGTATAGCTGAAAGTAATACTTAAACAGTTAACATCTTGAATGTTTTTAATGATTCAGCTAGACAGAAAAAGAATAGACTTTTTAGAAAAAAGAAATGCATTGGTTTTCAATTATTTTTATAAAGGAACCTCTTTTTTTTCAAGTGAATTTATGTGTGTAACCCTGGTATCTAAAACAGGTAAAAGGGTGAAAGGAGAAGTCTTTTGTTAAAGCTTCGTCGAGAAGCCAGCTTTGTGCCCCCTGCCTTTGGCACTCTCCCACTTTTCTCCCACTCTGGTGTCTACTCTCCTGCGCTGGCTTTACAGAAATCTAGCACTATTTAAAAACCACTCATCTAGTCCACACCTTTTATTTTCTAGCTGAGGAAACTGGGAGCCCAGAGAAGTTAGGTAATATAAATTAGTTGGCAGTTCCCAACACTCCTATCATTTTAACGTACACAGAAGTACTTGAAAAGTTGCAGACACTTAAAAAAAAAAAGAATAAAGTTTAAGGTTGGGTTATTTTTAAAGAGTATTGGAAGATTGAATGAAAACAAATGGATTGGAGCCATGGGCTTAATTATCAGACTGCGAAGTTCTTTTCAAGGGGAAGACTGTAGGATCATCATCTTTAGTTTATATTTAAGAATAATCATTGATTACATTTATAACTTACAGCACCTTAAGATTAAAGAAATATAGCAAACTTTGTTAAGGTGTAGTTCTGTAAGATGATCTATTCACCTGGTAGTGCGTATTCTGGACGTAGAATTTTGACCCTGAAAGTCAGGTAAGTGTTGCCGATGGTAGTATCTGTTTATAACAGTGCCTTCAAGAGTTTCTTTTACCTGTGACTTTGTGAAGATGACCAATAAGTAGAGAATGGTTATTTCTTCATTCTGTATTAAGTAGTATGCATGCTTTAAGAAAATGGATTATAAAGGGTAAACAATGGGTTCTTCATGACCAGTTAGTTGCTTGGGATCCTTAACTAGCAAATCCATGGGAATACTTCAGATTGATCCAGGCCCATCCTTAGATGCAAGGTTCTTTATCTTAACCACTGATCTTGTTGGGTCCTCATCTTTCTTCAGGCCCTACTAGGATCACAGTTATTCTTTGCACAAGTGCATAAGCTAAGCTTTAAGTACTAAGACTTTATAAATTTACTTCTGTGGTGCACTTGCCTCCTTCTAGTTGGCTTCTGCAAGATGCTGCCTCTGGTCCTTGTGACTTTGAATGTTGTTGATTTAACCTTAACTCTCTCTGGTTGTCCCTGACTTCTCTAAAGCGCCAGAGGTTTCTCGGACATGATCAGCATTCTCATGGGGGATAGTGACAGAAGGGAGGTTTAAACCTGTTTTGGCAGGAAGAGTCACTTCCTGTTAGGAATTTGCGATAAAAATGGGTCCCCCTCTGTAAAACGTTAACATAGGCACGAGGAAACGTCCTCTGCAGTATCATTAAACTTCTCCCTTGAGAGCTAGCTCAGGATCATTACTGTTAATCATGTTATTTCCAATATTGTGGGGGTTACTGAAGCATACTAAACACGAATAAGAATATATAAGACTCAGTTTCTCAATCCAGAGAGTTAAAGTAATAGGAATCAAGGCTCTATGAATGTTCTATATTTCATTGGGAACGTTGTCTAAAAGTGTTTAGAGAGAAGAAAATGAAGGGTGCAGTAAGCACTCCTTTATTTTCCAAAAAGATCAGACTTGTAAATAATAAATTTTACCTACCATATCTTTACTACTCTTCTGACCTTTACTTATGTCTAGTCCCATATGCACATGGGTTAGGTGGACATCCAAGTTTTAAGCTTTTAGGATACTAATGGGGATTGTAAACCTGCTCTCAAAAAATGTGTCTGCTGGTCTTCTATGATGTGCTGAGGATATCTCATGGCTGGTTAGGAGTGAAAAAATGACAACAGATTCTCTAGGTTCTATGACTATGTCTAGTATGGTTATAGCTTGAGTAATAAGTTATGCAATCCTCTATTTCAAGATGAGTCCCCATCACTAGCAGGGGATGCCTAATTGAAGTCATGGATGGCATTTTGCTTTAAGCGAACTCTCCTTTTACTAAAAACTTTTTTTGTCTTTATTTCCTATTCTTCCCTGTAGGCTTAGAGGATATGAGAATATGAGATTTTTTTTTTTCCTATGGGAACCTATGAAAACCAAATAAAAATAAAACAGAATAATATTTCTTTTAGACACACACTTTCATTTTTAAGAGTTCCTGTTGTCTGATCATTTTATCTAGAACTAGAGCAGTTAAACAAGTTTTTTTTTCCCCCCAAAGGAAATTTGATTGTATGGCTTATTAAAATCTATTCCCTAAGACTTTTGTTGACCTCATCAAGTCATTAAAAACTCAGAGCAGGCTACTGCAAGATCCTCTTTACTCATCCCCTTGTTCGATGTCCTTTTACCTCCAAGACTTCCTCTTGTCACTGCCAGATGACCATTGCTAATATAATACTTTTATTATCCTAGTTTCTATTCAGAAGCCTTCAATGGATTCCCATTGCAGAGTTCAAAGCCTGTTAAAATAGTCTTCAGTTTCCTTTTTGATCCAGTCTTAAGAGTTTCTTAAGATGTATTCTGTCTAAGAACCAGGCTGACCTAGTCAGTATTCCAGAGCCTTGCTTGCTGTCTTTCCTTTTGCTGACCCCTCTCCCTGGAATTCATGGCTCCCTTGGTTGCCCTCCCTGTCCAAACTGTTGAATCTTTCCAGTTCTGTATTAAATCATACCTCTTCATTAGATTTTCCTTCATTTGCTACCCTAATCTATAATCCTTATCTGTACCACCTATCTGCATTTAATCTTAAACCATTCTATAGTTTTAACTTTTTAAGAGCAAACATTTTTATCAAACCCTGCAGAGACTAATGAGGTGCCACATACATGGTAAGCTCTTTAAAAATATTTTTTTAAATGAAAGAATAACATACATTTGCTGAAACAATTTTAAGCTCATTCACGGATGGTTATTATTTATAATTAAACCATATAAGTGCACAAAGTAAGCTGTTTTAAAAACATAATTATAGAATTCCTAATAATAGATATTAGACATGTTTACCTTGGGAATTTCCTTAGTTGCTTTCTTGAGCTTCCTAGGGTATTTCTTTCAATGGAGTGTTTCCAAGAGTATATCATTTGTCCTCATTCCCATTTTTAGAGTCTGCTCATAATTTGGTACCAAGTATATTTGTTTTATTTTTGGTGAGTTAAAGATATATAAATACCATTCTTAAACATGTAACTGTCTTGTAGCATACTATTTTTATGTGACCATTACTTTGCTTTTCTTACTTATCTCTTATTTTAAAATTTTAATCAGTTTAAGCAGTAAACATGTACTGACCTATCAGTGTGTTTGAGGACTGTGTTAGGCACTGAGGAGGACATATAAGAAGCTCAAGATGCTAGATTTCCCCTTTCTTTTAAAGAAGGACAGATGAGACCAGTGAAACACAATATAAAAAAATATGTTATTAAGTGATTTTTCCGAACTCTTGGGAGGAATTTGCCTCCAGAGAAATGCTAATAAGGATTTCATGAAAAAAGGGTTCCAGACAGAATGTGGCATTTTCTATTCCGAGATGTTTGTAATAACACAACTTTGTTAATACTAAGATTTCTCAGTATCTTAAAATAGACAACTAGATATATGCCTCCCATTTGAAAAGGATCCTATAAAAGAAATACTTGCAGCATAACTGTACTGAGAGGTGACTGGGATTCTCTTAGCTACTCTTAGATGATTCACTCTGCATTCTGAAAATTGGTGAAATGATTATAGTATTTATAGATTTTCCCTGGTCAGATTCTACCAGGGAAAATGCTCTTCCAGGCATTTCTTCTCAGGTTATCAGATTCCAAGAAACTGTCAACCTTTCTAGGTCACTGTGGTGCCCTAAGTGTACCTTAATTTATAACGTCCTGAAAGAGTTAATGTAACTTCACAACTTACCTAACAGTCTGCAGAGTAATCTATTAATGAGAAAATTGCATATGGAGACATTAGTACCTCTGTCTGAAAAATTTCTTAGAACTTTCCTGATTGTTTTTCCTTTAAGAATCCCTGAGAAGAAACTTTGAGTCAGGGATCATTGTTCCTACTTTGTAAACGAGGAAATAGAGATATAAAGAAGCAATTTGTAAGGGTGAAGCCTGACTGGTGCATCCGTCGGTGCAGTTACATGTCTGCCGTGTTCTGAGCCAGCTGCCTCTGCCGTCTGCTGCTCCTCCTCTTTCATGCCTTCTCCAGCCACAGGAGCTAGTGACCCTCTGAAAGGCGTGGCTCCTCTACTCTACCTGCCCCACTGTGGGAGAAAAGGATGCTCAGCGCACCAAATCCTTCTGCCTTCAGGTCAACGGCTCTTTATACTTTCCCTGGAGCCATTTGAAGAAACTTATCCAATAAATCTATCATTCGAGGAGTCCTCCTTTGGATTACTCTGCATTTCTCCTCATCCTTTCTATTCTCCAGAGGTCTTTTTGTGCGTGTGTGTGTGTGTGTGTGTGTGTGTGTGTGTGTGTGTGTGTGTGTGGTGTGTTGTATGTATTAAGGAAATCATCATATAAGCCTTGTCTTCTTGAGAAAACTTCAAAGCAGGGGCATTTCCAAGATGTTGGGACCTGCATTTATGCAGTTTGGGGAACCTCTTTAAAAAACGATACAGAAATAAAAATACAAATTAAGTACAGGTCCTTGGGAGGCACCAATGGAAGAGAGGGGCTCTGAAGCTGAAGCCTTTTACAAAAAACTTTATGGTACTTCTGCCTATGTTTGAAAATTATACATTTTAAGAAGTCATATTATTTCTCATTTAGTGTGAATTTTGGGTGTCATATAATTTTTAATGTTTTTTCCTACTGCACGTAGCTAGCGTCTACTATTAATGTAGAAGAATGCATTGTTTTGAGAAAAAAATTGTCATAAAGAGTAAAATCACACTATAAAGCACTTCAGTATATCTTTGGATGAAATAATGTAGTCTGTAGAGATAATTTTCAAAATATTTCCACTCTGAATATGAACATGCCTCATCCAGGTATATATATATTTTCTTGATACCATGTTTTTTAAATGGGTCATGTAATGCTGTCTCTTATGCAATTCTGTAGTTCATAATGGTTGGTTTATAATGTTGTGATTTAAAAGAATCATGTCACTTTTGGTATATAAAAACTATATTACTAAGGCCCTACCACTTGAAATACAGCTCATTGAATTTTTAATCATTTGTTATTTAGCACAGTTAAAAAAAAAAAATCTATCTTTGACTTTTACCCTCTGACTATGTTAAATGTGACCATTTTAACTACAATAGACATTATTAGCTGTGAATGAAACAAAGCATCTAAAGTAAAATCAGTACTCAGCTCAGATATTTGGTAATATTTTAACTACTAATATATTAACACATTTAAGTAACAATAAAAGGATTAGTATTTCAAGTCATACTTTTACTGTGTAAATATATCAGCTAAACAGTTAATATTTCCCAGTTGTTTTAACTTCAAATTTAGCAGCCCCATTGTCCCTGGTGATATATCGAAACCTCTAAAAGTGTACTTGGAATTAATGGAAACTGAAGTGATTGGTATTCAGATACAATTCTTTAGTGGCCTTTTCCTTTTCTTTTCTTTTTTAAGTGCAGAATGAAATATGAAAATATAAAAACTTTGAGATAAATTGAAATAGACAAAACATTTTATGTAACTGTTGATGAAAAGGACATTTATTATTTTTTCTGTACTTACTATATTGCTTGTGGCCAGAATTAGCACACCATGGGCCAGAGAAAGAGATAAGACAAACAGAATGGCAGGCAGCTAATTTTGTTTAGCAAATTTAGATCTGATACATGCTGTTTCACTCCTACAAACTGACTCAGCCACTCTTTGAAAAGGTACAGATGAAGTTTGTCTCCCACAGTTTAACAGCTTTCACTCAACATTTATAGGCTGTATAAAAATAAATTTCTGTTAAGTACCACATTTCTCACTGGCAGGATGAGCACTGTGAAGGTAGATTTATTAATGAGAAAAAGGGAAAAAACAAAAATATTTCAATTGTTCCAGGTCTGCTGAAAATAAAATATGTCAAAACATCCAAAATATCTTTGTTTCACGGACATATATACTGGGCTTGGGATATTTAAGGATTTTGACTATTTGTGAGTGAATAAGAAGTCCCATTTTATGATAATTTTCTGATTCAAATCTGGTATGTGGTTAGATGCATATTCTGGAACTAGTCATTCATCTGCTGGATAAGCCAACAGGAAGAGATCCACTGTAATTATCAGGAAGTGGCTATAAAACAAAATACACAAAAAACCCAAATCTTGGTCTTTGTAAAAAAGTGTCATCATCCAAAAGAATAAATTTTAATGAATTCCTAAGTGAGACTAACTTGTCTGAAAAAAATGTCATAAAACATGTAACACTTGATGGAAACGTGATCCTAGAAAAAGCCAGGAATTTGGACAGTAATATCCATGTTTGAGAATATCTCAAAAAACATCACAAAAGTCTTTTCTATCATAGTGTATTGTAAAGGTATCTAAAAAGTTATAGTATTATTTATATACCTGCTAGAGCTTTGTCATGGCTCAAGACTGCGTTCTCCATAATCAAGCTCACTATAGAGAATAATTCTCATATTCATGAATTGTTCATCTCATCATATTTTCAGTGGTTATTTCAAGGTTAATTTTTTCAGACAGCTTCTCTCTTGATTAAAGTCTGTAGTAATTGTATATATGTTGATATAGCACACGAAGGTTTTAAGCTAAAGACGTCTTTGATTTCATAGCAGGTCAAGATCAAATGCTTTTCAATGCTTCCTACTCAAATATATGAAAAAATAACTTTTATGTCTTTTTTATTTCTAGTAAGAATGTTGAGACTTTTGTTTGGCTTTTTCAAAATCCTAGAAACCTTTGTGTAAGGGTATGAGCAACAAAGTATATTCCATTACCAGGACTAGTATCCAAGTGCTATGTTCCTTATGCTTTTATTGTTTGATAAAATATTAAAATATATTCCTACTGATCGGCTTTCCCAGAGCCCTCCCCTGGCACCCCTCCCTCAGACTTTCCCAGATCAAACAACTGAAGAATTAATATCTGACACAATCAGGGACCTTCAGATCTCTACTTTGGCATATACTGTGATCCATTCTTATGTGTTTTTGCTGGGATGGTCACTAAATACTATGAATGTTACTCTTACACGTAATAAAAATTTTGCCATAAGTATTTTAAAATAATAGGAATGTGAACAGTATCATACTAACTTTGCCGCCATTAAGTATTAACCGGTATGAAGGAGGCATGTTTCTAAGTTGTGTATCACAGTTTAGGTACTAATGATTTGACTTGAAGTTTGGAAAGAAGTGGCTTAAAAACAATAGACAGGATGTCACCGGTTCGCAATTGAATTAACCTAGGAGCAAATCATGTGAATGAGGCAGGCCAAAGGACTCAAATAAAGCAGATGCTGTGAATTTTCCTGAGAGTGAGGCAGGTGCTGATGTGTGATGTGTGTCTTTAAATTGGGCTGCTGAAGAATCACAACAATTTGAATTTGCGATTGCCATAACTATGTGGGAATAAACATATTACATGCTTATATTATTAATCAGAATGAACAGCTTATCTGGCAAGGTGTCAGCTGCCCCACGAGTGTGTATTGTCACGTAAGATATGAGTCTGTCCCTTGAGGGCACCGCATATACTCCTTTCATTTGTGGTGGATAAGAAAACATTCAATTAAAATTTTTTTTACATGATTAAAATGTAATATTGTGAAAGAAGTTGTGAATATCAGCTTAATTATGATACTCTTGGTAACTTCATTTGGACATGTGATTTATTATTTTACAAAGAAAACTATATTTACAACAAAATAATGTAGTTCCACTTCATTTGAAGAATGATTAAAGAAAGAAGGAGATGCCAGGCATGGAAAAGAGGAGGCTTGGAAAGGGGACATGATAACTATCTTCAAGAGTTGGAGGGCTGTTACACATAAGAGGGATTAGCACTGTTCTGTGTAGCCTTGGAGAACAGAAACATTAGCAGCTGTTTGAAATTGTAAGGTGTCAGATTTCGGTTGAACACCATCGAGGAGTTTCTCACAGTTAGAGCGTCCCAAAGTTGGAATGGTCTGTCCTGGGAGGTGGTGAGTTCCTTCATGTGTGTGGGGTGGTAAAGTCTTACCTAACCTCTTCTGTGATGATAAAGAATGAATGAGGCAGCTGAAGAACAACTGGTCAGTGATGTTGGGAGTAGGGATTGGGTTCCGTGGCCACTGAGGGCCCTTCCCACCCTGAGGGTCTGTCACAAGCACGTCATGCCCAAATATCCTTTCCTGGTCTCTGAAAAATAGAGGCAGTGAAAGCCACACTCTCTGTCTCTGTGACTGGGATTCCCACCCAAATGCTTTTCACCATCTACCTGTCCTTAATAGATTTGTGGATATGTGAAGGATATTTTAAAGTTTGGTTTCCTTAAATATAAAATACTTTGCTCTTATTTTTTCTCAGTAGTCTTTACGTTAGACCTTCATACCTCTAATGTAATGTACTATCACAAATAAATCATTCTCAATTGTAAAAACCACATGATACAGAATAAAAGTATACAAATGTTTCATTGTGTTTCTGGGTTTATGCCAGCAGGTATTTATAAGACTGGGTTTAACTTAACCAGAGGGAGAAACATATATAAGAAGGTGAGGACATAGGCAGGGCAGGAAGTTAGAAAAATAGGCCTCTAGTTCTGAGTGGAGGGTAAAGTGTTAAGAAATCAGAGCAAAAGAGAAGCACTTTTCTAAAGGGACTGAAAAATCAAAAGGAAATAAAAAGATGAAGGCACATACGCATGCTTCAGTTGGTTACAAATAAAGTAAACCTTTCTCAGTCTGCTTAGGAAATATTTTTCTTCAAGGCCTTTGACATTTCCATCTCTTTTACTACCTATTTTGTATCTATACTGTAAGATCTACACTAAATGAAATGTTTGCTTTTTTCTTTTGTTGCCATTCTTTTAACATTCTTTTAGGTTCTCCTGGTATGAAAACTGCATTCCTGTTATATACCTTATATACCTTCTGCCTTAAGTCTTTCTGATTTACCACCTCTCCTGTCTCAGGCTATATCCATTTTAATGCTTCCTCTGCAGCGAGCACTGTGACTGTGCTGGTACTTTTACGCATTAGTTCCAGTGTTCCCTAAAATCTGCATGGTAGGCGGTATTAACTCCATTTTAAAGATAAGGAAACTGAGACTCAGAATGACATAACTGGCCAAGATCACAGAGTCAGTTCTCAACAGAGATAATATTCTAACAATCTACTTGGCTACTATTGGGTATACTTTAGACTTAAGATTTTGGTTATCCATCTTTAAAGCGGCAGTGAATGAAGATAACCCACTCAACAAGTCTTTCTCAAGCTTCTCTCTGGCCTTGGTCCTCTTCATTACCTTTTTGTCTCAGTTTCTGGATCCCTTCCCCATCTCAACGCTGTGTAAGTTATTCTGAGCTCTTACCTCTCTCCAGAGCTCCCCTCCTTCCTGTCGCTACTGCCTGCTGAGTATCTCTACATGGATCTACCCAGTATCTCTGACTCAAGCAGTCCAACGTTTTACTTTTCTCTTTTCACTATGTAGTGTGCTTTTTAAATCTTAATTGGTATAAATTTCTATACAACACAACTAATTCTTCATTGATAAAAAGCCAACAAGTCATAATATCTAATACTTACTACAGGACTACTGTGTCAGGAAGTGTGCTAAAGCACTTCTCATGCAATATCTCAACTAGTCTACACAACGTGGCCACCACTGTCCTCATTTTACAGTCAAGGAAATAGAAATTTAGAGAGATTTAATAATTTACCAAATGGGAAACATCTGTGCAGGTGGCCAATCAGCAATGCCTAAGCTCCTAACTATCAATTTTCCATGGTCCAAATTGCAATATTTTATATAAGAAAATAAACTAAAACCTCTAAGAAGGATATTGACAATATAGATTCATTTGTTACCTATTTTAGGCCATTAACAATTATTTTATTTGATACCCGTAATAATTGTTAATAACCAGGTATATTTGTGAATATGCAAATCTTGGAAACATGATCAAGTATATTAACAATATATGCTACTTTTCTATTGTCACATTATAATTTCAGTACATTTATAACACTTCAAATAGAGTAACCAGTTTAATCACTTTTTAAAATCGATAATATCAAGTGAAATATTGCAAAGAGTTGAAGTAGAGGTTAAATAGAGGGACTTAAGAATTAAATAGCCCAGGTTTGCATACTAACCATGTGAAGATGGGTTAATTTCTTAATCTTTTTAAGCTTCAATTTTCTCATCTAAAAAGGGCATCTAATATTAAGATCAACCTCATATTTATGAAGATTAAATGAGGTAGTACATATAAAACAGTATCTATCACATAGATGCTCAGAAGTTAATTACATTATGTACACTATAGTATTAGTAGTATGATAGCTAAGGCAGTTAAAAGCAAAAAAAGAAACATCATACAGTTAAAGTTACAAAATGTTAAATATGAGCAGACCATGGACTTCCCCTTTCTCATAATTTGAACAGCAGTTCTATGTCCTATGTTTATAAACAGGTGATGCAGTATTGATTTGCAGAAGCATTGTGTATATGAATAGGCATGAGTACTGTAAGTAGACTATTTGGGAAAGAATTTGGCTCCCTGTGAGGGGCAGTTTTCTGAAATCATTTTTCCTTCATATTCTTTTTTTTTACAGTTTTGGTATTAAAAAAGAGCTTAGGGAGACAGTTTTGTTCCAAAGATTTATGTTTACCTGGCAAACTCAAGTCCTCTGTCCTTTCATCCTTATTGTTTTTTAAAGCACCTTCAAGAGAAAATGGTTTTTAATCAAATTCATGAGATAACTCTTTATGTTATATTTTATAGCCATTTAAACTTTTCAAGATAGGGCACAACTAATATAATGTATGACTGAATGTATTTTTGGAAAAATTTCTGCACGCTGGAGCAGAATCTTCACATCTATCTACGAATACTAAACAGATTTTTCCACATAGAAGACAGTCTGTAAATTGCTGTGATTATTAAATTCTTTCCCTCTATCATGGTTTTTATACATTTATTTTGATATTTAAGGAATCAAAGGCTATGCATATCATCAAAAAGTTTTTAATTCACAGGGCTCTGCAAGTTGTGCTCACTCGCTGATTAACATTGGAACACCGCAAAACAGTATTACTAATGGGAAGGGCAGTTTTTGCTCTTCTAAAGTTGACTGCTTCCTTTCTGGCAACAACCTCAACCTCCCTACTGCCAGTGAGTTAGATCAAGAAAATAGTTATTTCTCTTAGTTACCAGTCTGGAAACTTTCAAAGATGCTGTGAATTACAGCATAAGAAATAAAAAAATATATTTTTATTTAGGCTATTGTCTTTAGACTGAGAGACAGATAGAAATTTGGTTCACAAGCTCTGTCACATGCCATTATGTTGCTCAGCTGACAGGTGGTGCTTCAGAATAATATAGACAGTGGGGATGTGTGATTAAGTTCTATCAGACTTTCTGGGACACACTATGAGTTATACTCTTGCAATTAAGACCTTTTAATGTAGCAGTTAAATTACTAAAAATTCAGATGTGAAGATAGTAACACAAAATAATTGTCACATGCCAGAATCTTCTTAAATTTTATATGATTTTTAGATGCAGGTGTTGAATTTGGGATTGAGATTTCATGTAGATACAACTGTAATTTTTTCTTAAATGCAGACTGAAACTGGAGTATTAAACTATAATCCAAGTCAATATCACTGATTTTCCTCCATCGATTTTGTTATTATTTATCATTAATATGACATTCTCTTTAACCTATGGTTGATCACAAATTTAGAGAAAAAAAGTGTTATCTGCATATTTGAATCAAAGAAATTTTTAAAGGATATTTATCCAATTAAGATGCCCTGATATATTTTAAATGAAGATACCATAAGCAGATTAAACTTCATGAATATATTCTGTAAATGACAATTGTTGTTACTATGGTAACCTTTAACCAGGTATTTGGTGGTGTAATTTGGATTAGTCCTATTCAGTGGTGAGGTAATGGAAATGAGAGTAATTAACATTCAAGGTTTGAGTTTAAAGAAAGACAATATGCTGAGTTTATGAGAGAAGCAGGGATATTGAACGGGTAAATGAAAATGCTAGAGACGAAATGACCACCACGTAACATTCAGCCAGTCTCTCCTTCCTTTATCTCACTCCATGCTGGCTTTTGTTTTAGACCCTGCTGTCCTCCACCCATGAGTGGTTCTAACTGCATCCATGAATCAGGGACCAACTCATTCTCCTCTTACACAGCAGTCTTAATCTTTCACTGCCAGTCAATATCCTACTTAAAAACCAGTCTAGAGAGCCTTTCCCATTAGAAAGGGCAGTCAGTTTCTATCAGTTTTATTACTAATTTTGCCTTTCTTATTTAAAATATATCATTATTGTGTTTAAATACTATAGGATTTGTTAGGGTTCCATGTGTTTATGAATTAACCCCCTGCCCCAACCCCTATCACCAAATATGGAAGCAGTTTTCCTCTTTTCCACTTGTACATTAGGAAGAGTTTGCTATGATTCTAATTGTGTCACTCATTTCCTTCAGTGCTATTTAATGTACAGTCTTTACCTGGGTGTAGCACTTTGGATTTTTAACTTTTATTTTGTTTTATTTGAAATCATTTTGTTCCTTTATTTAGCTTTTGCAAGTATACTAAAATGGGTTGTCTGTGGACATATCTGCCTGAAATGAATACAGCTTAAAAGCAGAAAATTATTGATTTTTAAAATGAATTATTTTCCTCAGATTTAGTGAGGCCAGTTTCCAATAGCCATTTTATTTACCCTTTATCATTTCATGCAGTAGCTTTAATATCACCAAAGCTACTGTCACCATCAATACATTCCTGAAAAAGAACATGATGTTTTGCAGCTTTTCCAAGAAGAGAGTTGGGAAGTTGTATGCATTGTTTGATTAAATTTTGGTATACCTATATTACATAAAACCCCTTGTAACTCATAGTTTAAATCATATTTCTTATGTTTCTAATAGTAATGTTAAAATATTCCAGTTGAGTAGCATTTATTGTACTTTTTAAAAAAATTCAGGGATGAATGATCTATACTATGTTATATTGCTAAGAGGAAGGATAGCAAGCTTCTCTGGATTTATTTGCACTTTGAGAAATAAAATTTAGGAAAACTGGTTATATAGGTTTTTCATTCCTCTCCACTAGAAATCTTGATTAGGAACATCAGTGCACATGATTTTGGGAACACGCAAGAAGGGCAGCAGTGGTAGTCCCAAATAACTATTTTCAGAGGAGGTCATAAACAGCTGTCCCTTTTGACTGTGATCCCTATTTGGAATAGTCTTAGTACTTGTGAAAGAAATCTTCTCTAGGATTAGGGCTTGACATGCAACTATTCGTGTCCTAAGACCTTATATTCCCCCCCCCACCCCCTCCCGTGATCACTGTTTCTCCAGCAGGAGTTAGAGGCTAGGCTAGCAGATATTACCTCAGCACAGTAGTTAATTCCTTTTTGCCAGTTCTCCCTCCTATTCCTATACAGTATTTCAACCATGAACTAGTTCATGTAACAACTTGAGCTCTCTATTCACTCAACTCTTTAGAAATAATGAAGTATAAATGAATTGCCAAAGTTGTCCTTCACAACAAGGATCAAAATTGTACCTACTGGAGCCTTGTAGCGCCCCAAATGTTTATTTTTACACAAATATTTTGATTCTCATTGGTTCCATGCATCACTGCAATTCTCTTAATGCATTGTGTTATGCTCTGTAGTTTTTACAAGTATGAAAATGTTGAAGTATATTTATTAGCCCTGATGCTATTAAACGTTCAGTTATTTCCCAGGACTCTTAGATGGGTCTTGGGAAATTCTGAGATGAAATTATGTAATGTGTAAGTGAGAAATGACATTCATTTTTGAATGTAATTTGCAGTGAGGGCATTATTGAGGAAGAACTAATTGCTATCATATCTGTAGTTGAGATCAGAGACAATGATTAGAATTCTGTTTTTTAAGATTATTTTTCTAGGCATAGACACTGTCTCTCAGACTGCAAACTGAGATGTACTTATCTAGAAAATCAATTCCGTATCAATTAATTTATTAGTGCATTAGACTGGTTTATGATCAAAGTAGGTCTGATATTGTCATATTATGCATAATATAACTATGCATTAAATATGTATAACGTATGTATCTCATAGCTGAGAACAATGAAACTACATAGATAATCCCAATTTGTGATACACTTTGAAGTTTTCTAAGTTTTGTCCTTATTGGAATAATGTATTTTTACAGGTTGAAATTCCAGACAGCTTCACACTATAGGATTGTGTTATGTTTTCTTCCATACAGTGTGCAGCGTTTTAATTCTTATAATAACAGGGCTGCTCAGTTTGCCAGCAGGAGGCCCCTCAAAGCAAGATGATGTCTCTCGGTTGGCAGATTTCTGTATAACTAAATAACACTCTGCACATTCCTCTCAAATACCCGAGTAGGTGAGATAATGCTATATAACTTTTTTTTTTTAATTTAAAAAATAGCTGTATTATGTCAGTGACCTGTAATAAATAGCACTGCAAGGAGAAACGACAGCCTCATTCACCTTGCATCCATGCAGAAATAACTGAGCTGTATTTCCATGGCTGGAGAGAGAAGAAAAAAGCGAATGGAAGAACAGAACCAACCTTAGATCGCAGTCACTCTCATGCTAATAAGAGGAAGTTTACACTGACCGTTTTTACTATGTTAAATTTACCACTCAACACACTGCAGGTAAACACCTTGTACTCTAAACATTCAGATAGTTGTTGATAATAATGGTGTGGTGGATACATCATAAAGAGTGTGTTGCCATCTCCCTGAATTCTACATATTTTTCTGTTAAGTTTTCATCAATTAGCAAAATATTATACTGAAATAAATTTATTAATTGAACATAATGATGCATTGAGAACAAATACAGTTTTTGGACCAGGATGGCAATATGTGTTTAAGCTTTTCTAATTCAAGATCTGAGAATATCATTTTCTTCACATTGTACTCTACTCTTTCTTAAAAAAAAAACATTAATTGTGAACATTGAAATGCCTAATAAAGAAAAAAAAATCATATGTTATAGAACAAACTAAAACTAAGACCTTTAAATTCATTCTCAATGAAAAATTTAAATGATTTGGTAATTTTGGTTTTTAACTGTGATTCCCAGTTATTCTAAGATTTTCAACAGATGTTACACAGAGAATATAGAAAAATTTGCAGTGATTGTGGGCCTGAAATTAAAGCCTCTGCTTAGACTTATGTCACATTGAAATTTATGGAAATCATGCAAACATACTTCAATGGGATTCAGTCCATTGTACTTATTTGTACATTCTGCCTAGCCATTCATTTGTCCAACACCTAACAGACATTGCACAGCAGTGGGAACAGACAGCCTGATGTACAAAGACCAAGGATATTTGGCCCTGGCTCCACAATTAGTTTATTTCAATCAGTAAGAAAGTCAGGGCTGTAGGATTTAATATACTTGCCATCCACAAAAGAACATCAGTAACAACAATACTTCAGATACTCAGAAGCTCTGGGTGATTTTATAAACAAACACATGTAAATTCATCACACTCTACTGAGGTTGCAGATTACCATGTTAAATGCATTTTAATGTTTGCTGTGTTTCTAATATATATGAGATTTGGAATTGTTGGCTGGAGGTAGAATTCTTAAAATGATCATTTTTTCCAGGTATTTTATTTTACAGAAAATAAATTTAAGACACAGAGAGAGAAGTTATTTGCCTTAGTCACACATATATTCAAAAGCATTTATTTTCTTTTCCTTTGTACAGGCTAAACTTTTCATACTTCTGAAGTTGCAGTTATTTCTTTTTTATCATTTTATATTTTCCAGTATATAAATAAATGAATGTTTACTAAATATATCTTGAAATAAAATATTACACACTCGTTTAAAAAACTGTTTCCACAGTTTTTGTCCCCCATACTGGAAGCATTTTTTTTTTTTTTTTTTTTTTAAGAATAAACAGTTTTATTGCGCTCAGACTAGGAATCCATGGGTCTTGAGGACCTCTGTGAATTTGTCAGTTTTCTTCTCTATGTTCTTTTTGTCCTGCTTCCGTAGCCTCAGGAGCTGCTTCTTTTTCCGGTAGTGGATCTCGGCCTTCTCCTTTCTCTTCTCCTCCAGCGTGGCTGTTACTGCCTGGTACTTCCAGCCAACCTCACGAGCCAGCCGCCCTAGGTAGGCAAACTTCCGCACAGGCTTCAGACGCACAACCTTGAGGGCGGCAGGAACCACCATCCGCTGTTTCTTGTCATAGGGCGGCGGGATCCCATCAAACACCTTGAGGCGGTCCCGAGCCGCCTGGCCTCGCTTGGTCCTGTGGGGCAGCATGCCTCGCACTGTCCGCCAGAAGATGCGGCTGGGGGCTCGGGAGTGGTAGGGGCCGCCGGAGGGGTTGGTGTCCATCCGCTTGCGGAGGAAGGCCAGGTACTTCAACTTGCTTCTGTAGAAATTGCCAGAAATGCTGATGCCCTCACAGCCGCACAACCACCACCTTTCCGCCCAGACGCACCTGCTTGGCCACGATGGCTGCCAGGCGGTCCAGGAGATGGCCTCGGCCATCGAGCACCAGGACCTGCTCCTCCGCCATCTTCGGCAGCAGCCTGGGAAAGTTATACGGGAAGCTGTAAATCTTCCAATATTCATGAAATATTTACAGTAACACATTTAGGTGACTCAACTTACGTTGTTGCTTTTTTCCTATTTTTTTGTGCCTCAGGTTACTTCTAAATGCAGCAGTGATTTTTAACGCATATTACTAGATTTGGTGTAGGTATATAATGTTTCATGGGTGTGTATGAAAACTAATGCAGTTGAGTAATGATGAAAATTATGTAAACAAGGGTAGTATTTAAACAATAAAGTGAAAATTTAATAAATGTGGATATCATTGCTTTTGAGCACCTTTCTAACTTTCTTTGTAGCAAATGTAGTCATTAAAATTCGGTTTTAAGAGGGAGGGGGCAGTACCATTAGACAATATTAAAAATTGGACATTTTATTTAAGGAAATGTGTTATCAGTAATTCTTTTAGGAGGTTTTATCACAGTGCAGCAAAGCATGTTTTAACAGTTTTAGTGCATTAAATCTACACAGTTGCTGTTGACTGTGAACAATCATGAATTTAAATAAAGGGAGAAGTTAGTTGGAGTAAAATGTTCTGTTGTCTTATATCTGTAGCAGTGATTATTATTATTTTTGTTTGTTTTACTATAAAGTTTGTCTTGGTGCTTTCTGAGACCATTTTCAATTAAGAATGGGTAACCAATAAGGTAACATGGAGAACGGTCTCTGTTCTAGAGTAAAATAACTAAAACATGAGCTTTAGGTCAACAAACCTGAGTTCAAGTTCCAGGTTTGGGACTTACTAGCTGTGAGATCAGTGGGAACGAGCTATAAAGCACAGGAAGCTCAGCTCGGTGTTCTGTGATGACCTAGATGGGTGGGATGGGGGGGGTGGGGTGGGAGGGAGGTACAAGAGGGAGGGGATATAGGTATTCATATAGCTGATTCACTTCATTGCACAACAGAAACTAACACAACATTGTAAAGCAATTGTACTCCAATAAAATGTTTTTTTAAAAGTATCCACATCTTTAAAATGGGAAAAAAATACTTAAAATACTTCTTCCCAAGGGTGTTTCGATGATTATGTAGGAAAATGTGTATGAAGCAGTTAGCATGACATTTGGCTCATGGTAAGTACTTGAGAAACATTACTGTATTTTTTAATAGAAAAATCTTTTTAGGTGATAATTTTTAATGCTCTTTTAAAAATTATCACACTGATTTATATAAGAATCTTTATCTTTAATATTCCATTTCGGAGTGCTGAATCTACAAAACAAGTTTATTTAATTTTATTCAATACACATTTATTGAGTGGTTAATTCTGTCCCAGGAATTATATCAGGAACATGTCAAAGAATCTAGTGAAGAAATCAGAGGCAAAAATAGCTACCTTCAGTATTTTATGATAAATGGTAAGCAAAAGGTGCTCTGAAATGAAAAAGAAGCATGTTTAGCCCAACCTGGAAGTTGGAAAGATATTTCTGGGGGGAGATGTTTCCTGAAATGAGTCATGAAGATGAACAAGAATGAGTCAAATGAAGAATGGTGAAGAAGATGTTCCAGATAGAGGAACCTGTAATAATAGATTTAAAGAAGCTGGAAATTACCATGGAAAGTACAGTGAACAATTAATTCAGTGTGATTAAAGCATAAACATGTTCAGGGGTGGGCAAAGGTTGAGACTGAAAATGTAGAGACACATTTCACAAGGAACCTTTTATATCCAACTAGGGGCTTGCTTGTTTGTTCTATTTCTCCCTTTCTTAAAATAATTGGTAGGGTTTATATGCTGATTTGATTTACAGAATTTATCACCTAATAAAGAATGTATGTGTGTGTGTGTATGTGTGTGTGTGTGTGTGTGTGTGATAATCAGGGTACATGATCCGCTATTCAAATAAACTAGTATTTGGTAACCCTGATATTTAAGACATAGTGGAATATGTAGAATGAAATATTAAAGTACCAAGTAAAAGATTTTTTAGACTTGAAAATTTTGGAGAGAGAATCAAATTTAGGCTATACTCCTTGGAACATTATTGGGCTTTGGTTATAGGAAGGAGGGAAATGAGGAGGACCTACAGATTAAAGAAAACAGATTAAAATGATATTCATTGGCTTCTACCATGTATCAGGCTCTGTGCTGGGTATTTCTACAGAAATTATTCTTATATATCTGACAATACAGACCTCTTTAAAAATACATCATATCTGTATTGTTATCTATATCCTATATATACATCTATATCTGTCAGAGAGAAAGCTGGTATTCAGAGAGGTTAAGTAGTTGCATAAAGGTAAGAGTTCATAAGAAAGATATGAAGTGGGGATTTAAGTCAAATTTCCCCTGACTCCAAAGACATGGGGGTAGGAACGACTAGTGGGTATTTCAAGTAAAATTTGGTTGAGTTGTCCCCTGTCCTTGGGAGGAAAATCATAATTAGTGTAAACTAGTTATCACCATTTCATTTCCCATCCCATTCAGCTATGAAAATGGGATAGAATTCTGGTCACTGAAAAGGGAAGTCTGACAGGTTTTAAGAAAAAGACTGTCTCACCAACGGAAAGAGATACACAGGGGAAACACTCCCTTTTTTTGGCTAGATGTCATCATGTTGGCATGTGACACCTGGAATTGTGGCAGTTCATCCTGTGGTTCCAGGTGAAGTCATCAATGAGTCCAAAGGCAAAGTGAAAGACAGGAAACACTTGGATTCTCAATGACAAATGTCAAGTCCCTGAACCAACCCTGGAATATCTCTATCTCTGGACCTCCTATATGTAAAAAATTAAATCTCATATTTTTTTAAGTCATTTACAGCCAAACTGTTTTAACTGATAGAAACCCTAAATGTTCAAATGAAATGCCCTGACTTACTTGTTCAGCTATAAAGGTGGCAGATTCATTCAAATGTCTTCCTCCTTACTTTAAGTTGACTCCCTGTATGGCCATTAGGAAGAAATAGGTAAGTCTAAAGGAAACATTAGGGATCTGTTAGTGTTCGAGAATCCATGTCTGAAAGAGTTGTGACAATGGAGACTGAAAACTAAAATGTAGGTTGCTTAGAGTTATAGGGAACACAGTTATAAATTCTAAATCTGTGTTGTACAGACAACAGCATAATTTTATTATGTCTTAAATCTGTCCTAAATTTTGTAATAGTTACAAGAGAAATAATAAAACTATCTGGCTCTTCCTCTGGATATCTTTTTTTTTTAATTTAATTAATTTATTTATTTGGTTGCCCCAGGTCTTAGTTGCAGCATGTGGGATCTTTTTTTTTTTTTTTCTTAGTTGCAGTATGCGGGATCTTTAGTCCTCTGGGTATCTTTAACTGTCCATTATTCCTTGAACATTATACTTGAATTTTAGGTAAGATTATTCGATTCTTATGAACTCTGTGTTTAGGCTAGAGGTGTTTACTTCCCACACTGTTTTGCCTTTGGAAGCCTCATATAGGATGTTTATCAGCCTTTATCAAAAAGGCATGCTGTTTGCAGAAGGCTAAAATGGTTTGAAAAGAGACAAAAAAGGAAGCTAAACAGAAGTGGCATCTTTGGTTTTATACATCAATATTAAGTCAAACTTTTTAATATGTTGGCAGTTAGAAATATGTAATTTGGAGAAAGATTGTTTTTTTCCTTTTAAAAATATCTATTTATTGAGCCCTGCTATACTACAAGAAACTGGACTAATTATTGACACATAAGTTATTGCATTACAATTTTGGAGTAATATTTTCTTCTTAGTATTTTGTTATGATTTCATTGGCTATAATCATGAAAGTAGTAAAGTCACTTGATACTTCTGGTAATTCCATATATACTTGGAAAATAATTTTACTTCAATTCTGTAATTAATGAACATTTTAATGACTGATTAGTGACTATTGGCTTCTTCTAGATATTATTTTTTCAGATAAACATTTTACTTGTGGAATATGAATGAGATGTTATACCATGTTAGCAAATGTCCCACTTAAAATGTTGAAGAAAGACATAATTTTAGACTTTTCAATCAGATAAGTATAATATACAAAATATGGATTGCCCTGCTATACTACCTATTAGTAATTATATGGTCTCCTACTAGTTAAGGAATTTCATAGCCTGGTAACTCATTCCATTCCTACCATGCTATAATGTTGCATTAAAATTTGTTTTTCCTGTAACTTTTAAATGTCTTAACAAATAGTACCATTGATTATGAAAAAACCCTTTACCCAAATCCTGTTTACAACTTAGAACCATTGAGATGTGAGGTGACAGGTCACTAAGATCTTAATCTGCAAAATGACCTACCTTTAAAGACTTCTCCTTTCTTCTGTACCTTGCCAAACCAGTTTATTACTTCTGTAGTTTATATAAACATGTTGACTTCTGTACACTTCAGTTTTATTTATATTACACAATAGTCATATTGGAAATTAACCAAATTTATTATTGAATTAATCTATTAGTTGGTAGAAGTTATAAAATCATCTTACCTATAGCTAAATGATTATACTTTTGTGTCATGTCTAGTAGTTGTTATGTAAGTAACTGTATATGTAAATAAATACATTGAGAGTAAAGTGAACTGAGATAGTTATGGCATGTCTCATCAGATTTTAAATGTTTCTCATTATAGAAATGTTAAAAGTTTATTTAATGTTGCTTTTTAAAAAATTTTTATTGACATATAGTTGACTTACAATGTTGTGTTAGTTTCAGGTGTACAGCAAAGTGAATCAGTTATACATATACGTATATTCAGTCTTTTTTAGATTCCTTTCCCATATAGGCCATTACAGAGTACTGAGTAGAGTTCCCTGTGGTATACAGTAGGTCCTTATTAGTTATCTATTTTATATGTAGTAGTGTGTATATGTCACTCTCAACCTCCCAATTTATCCCTCCCTCCCCTTACCCCCTGGTAACCATAAGTTTGTTTTCTATATCTGTAACTCTATTTCTGTTTTGTAGATAAGTTCATTTGTACCCCTTTTTTTAGATTGCACATATAATAATGTTAACATTTTAAATGTTTTTTTAACCACATGCTACATGATGATATTTGGTAACAAATTCTTGGGATATTTCATTATTAACTAGTTGTTAATTAAGCATTGAAAGTAGTCTAAAGATCCCAAATTCAGTAAACTGCTTAATTAGGAACAGATGATCTCTATTGAAAATGAAAGTCATATGCATATATCAACAACTTCTACCTCACCTAATAATCAATTTGTAGTATCAGTAACAACAATTTTTCACTATTTTTGGAACATATACTATATACCAGGCTGTGTGATAGATGCTTTGCATAAAATATTTCTTAAGAATCTGAAAAACATCCTGCATAGTAGGATTTTTTATCCACATGCTGCCAATGAATAAATGAGGATGTTTAGAGGACAGTAATTTACCTAAACTTACATAATTAGTCAATAGTGGATGCAGTATTTAAATTCATATTTGTCTGACTTTAAAGCTACACATAGTTCTTCCCATTGTGATACTCCATATTAGGAATATGGAACATAAGCTTATTTGAAGTAAATTATTTACAAGTAATTCTAATCGTGTTGATTCATGATAATGGATCACTGAACACTATGCAATTATTTTTATAAAACAAATTTAAGAAACATGTTAAGATTATTAGTCTCTTATGATGCCAGACTGAGGAAGATATTTGAATGTTGACCAATAATAACCTCAACAGAATTTGACCCCATTACTATTAGTAAAGACCTTAGTATTATTTATGTAAGAAAGCAACTTATGAAAAGCACATGGCAAATTATATGTCACAATAAAAAAGTAATTGTAACAACACAGTATGAAATGGTAAACTTCCTAATTTCACTTATTTCTAAATATTTTCACTCTGAGATTTTAAAAATTTTGCAGTCATTTGCTTTGGACTCATTATGCTTGGAGAATGGGGCTTTTAGATAATTACTTATTTATCATCATTTCCAAAGAGATTGGCAAAATACTATGAGGAGAGTTTTATGTAGGCTCCTTCCAGCTTCTACTTTTAGGGAAATATTCTGGAAAGAGAAACTTTAGGAAGAAGGAACTAGAATTTCAGCGTATATGAAAAGGAATAACAAGAAATGATGCAAGGCCTAAGGATATTAGAAAATAAATAATTGTCACATTAATTCAAAGACAAAAGTTTTTTCAGAGGTTTTTGGCAGACTTGAAAGTGAAGAAGCAGTTGATTGTTGGAATTGGCAGATGACAAAAAAGAAGAAACTTGGAGATTCAATGAAAGCGATACTGTTTCAGAAATATACTCATTTTTTTAAAGCTCAATAAAGGGAAGACTGCATAATTTCCATTGTGAATTTTAAGAGCCATTTTAGAAAGTCTACCAAAGAAAGTGTTCAAGAATTCTGAAATTAGGGTCATTACCCACTGTGATAACCATATATATATATTCTGAAAATGTATATTTATCAATAGATACTCCTAGACTCCACCTATTATTTAGAACATTAAATTTATGGTGGCCTTGGGTTCTCTAGTAGCATTCCAGCTGTCTATGTTAATGATATGATTCTTTGATTAAGTATATGAAGAACCTTATGCCTTTGATATAAGCATTTAGCTACTTTTTATTTTTCCCACCTTTACTGAGATACAATTGACATATAATATTATATAATTTTAAGGTGTACAACATGATGACTAGATACACATATATATTGTGAAATTAGCTCCTTTTTAGAGAGCTTTGAATTTGACAAAGATATAAGAAATTTAAAAAATTTTTCTTTAGAATAAATGACCCATAAAATGTGACTACCAAATTATGACACAGTCCATAACTCCATAAGTAAATTATGTTTAATAGTTTGTCCTTATACATTAACTGGTCGGTTTGATGACATTAAAGTTAACCAAACTTGATTTCTATTTAATAATATGTGTTTGGTCTAGGATTTGATTTTACCCTGCTTACATGCTAATAAGTAGCCTGCTACTGTGTCATAGATGGTATCAGAAGAAATGAGACTCTTGGGTCAGAAACAAAGGACTTCGTTACTTGTATCACATTATTATTATTATTCTATCTCCTCTATAGGCTTTTTCAGTGTACTTTTCTGTATTATTTTTAATGCTTACTTTGGAGATTAAGCTATACATCTTCAGGTAATTCCAATGCATATTATCTGTAAATTTACTTTAAGGAATACTAACCTAGAGGGCTGAAATTGTCTCTATTAGTTATTCCTTTGAGGTAAGAAGTTAACCCTAGAAGAAGTGCCTAGTAAAACATAGCTTTGATTTTTGGAGGTAGTGATGCTTATCTAAAAATAAGACTCAATAACCATCTATCAGTTATATGTACCATTTTCCAATCTCCAAGGACCCTGTACTGTATGGAAGTTTGATGGGACTAGAATTTGGGGCTGTGTAGTAGTAGTGTCACAGTCAGAGAGGAGCATGAAAAGTAGTGAATACTTGAAAAAGGAGTGTAAAAAAAAAATGGATTAGGAGAATATCTCTATATGGTCCAATGCCAACCATGGCCAATATACATATATATAGGCCAATTTTGGAACTAATATTTATTAGCTGGGACATTTCAAGGAGCCTACATACACATAGATACTTAACAACTAGTTTTGTTTTCCAGAAGCAGTAAATTTTCCTCTCAGTCTTTCCCCTTACACTTGCTTCATGCATCAGCATTCTTTTCTCTTCATGCCTGAGATCCCCCAGGACATAACTTTGTCCACGATTGGCAAAAATCAAGACCTTCAAAAATTCAAAAATACCCGCGTTAGGCATCACAAAGCAAGCTACTTTTTGGCTGTTTCTCTAAAGGTCACATAATGCTTTGTGTTTTCTACAACATGATACGGCATGACAGAACAAAGTAGTTATCTTTTGTACTTGTCAGCATTGTTATATCAACTTCAAATGATGAAATGCTTCTGAGTACGCTGTTGCTTTTTTCCTTTGGGGGCTTACACTGATTTCTTTAAAGTATTATGTGCATCAAATAAATGATTCATTTATTATCCCTGACACCTGAAGTTTGCTAAAAAAGTATCTAGACATCATTTCAAAACTGCATTTGGATGCTATTTGCTTTTGAAGGGATAAAACTGCAGTTCATTTGGACTTTGTCTTCAAGTTACCATTTTTACTTAACATCTGTGTTTTGCAGTAGGGGAAGAGGTCATACTCTGACTGGATGTTATCAGGACAACGTTTAGACTGTCAGGAAATAAATTTTAATGTTTAATATGTTTAATTGAATGGTTTTTATTAAAAACTTGAGTCAAAATCATATTCTGATTCGGTAATACAAGATGACGTAACTTGTATTAGTTAGGGTAATACCGGCTGATGGAACATAAAACCCTTATGTAATAGTGGCTTAACTCAGTAGGGTTTATTTCCCTTTGCATAACAATTCAATGAAGATGTTTCTGGTTGTACTTCTGTGTAGGGTCCTACCATCTTCATATGGTTGTCAGGGTGGCCTGGTTGATGTCTTCAGCCATATGGGGGAAAATAGAATGGAAGGTTGCATGTGGAAAGTTTCTATGAGCCAAACCTGAGAGTGGCATACACTCTTTTTGCCCGTATTCTCTTGGCTAGGATTTAATTCATTGACATACCCAACTCCAAGGGAAATATGTTCAAGCTGTGTGCTTAGAAGTGGCTTTGGTAAACAGCCAGCTGCCTCTGCTCTAGGAACCTTAATTGGGGAGATTCTCTGTTATGGTGGAGAGAGATTTAAATTCGAGGTCAGTCAGCCTTAAGATAAAATGTAGCTCAGCCAGTTATAAGCTGTGTAACCCTGGGAAAATTATTAATCTTCTATTTGCCAGAGTAGACTGAATCATAGAATAGGAAAATAACACCTACTGCACAGGATTGTTAAAGATTAAATGATATAATGTGTATAAAGTGCTTAGCACGATGCAAGGAACATTAGAAACACTTGAAAATGATAGTTTTAATTTTTATTGTTAAGTTATATTATATATTCTATGATGGTCTATAATAAATATGATTTCATTGAACATTAGCTTAGTTCAATACCAAAGTAATTTTTAAAATGGAATTATTTTATGTATAAGCCATAGCAGTCCAAGAAAATTGTGCATTTTAGCAGCTGTCCAAAGCAAATGAATACATAAATATTTATGCAGCACAACTAAATTTGGGGGCAGATAGGACACAAACTCAACATTTACTTGGTTTTCAGGCAGTAGATACTAACTTTGAAGGGTTTTAACTGAATAAATTTGCTTCTTGGTTGAATTTGATAAGGAAGGAAATTAAAAACCTTTAGGGTAATTAGAAGAGTAAAATTATATATAGTCTTAGTCCATTTGGGCTGCTATAACAGAATATCAAAGACTGGGTGGCTTAAACAACAAACTTTATTTCTCTTAGTGCTAGAGGCTGGAAAGTCCAAGATCAAGGTGCCAGCAGATACTGTGTCTGCTGAGAGCCCACTTACTGGTTCATAGATGGCCATCTTCTCCTTATGTCTTCACATGGCAGAAGAGGTGAGGGAGCTCTCTGGGGTCTCTTTTATAAGGGATTAATCCCATTCATGAAGAATTCACCCTCATGACCTAATCATCACTTATCAAAGGACCTATCATCACACTGGGGGTTAGGTTTCAACCTACACAACACAAACATACAAGTCTATAGGAAGTGTGTATGTATACGTGTATCTATATCTACATTCATATCTGTCTATATATCTATCTGTCTATCTAAAGAGACTATCATTTCTCTAATGTCTATCCTATGATAACATATCTCTCTTGTAATTTTAATATTTTTGTATCTTGGTTATTCAAATCATTTAAAATCTAATATAATTACAGTTATATATTCATAAAGAAGAAAAATGTGCTGCATACTTTAATGTCATGGGACTTACTGTATAAATAATCCATGAGAATCCACTTTTAGAAAAAGTACAGCTCTTCTTTAACAGAAAGAACATGATTTACCTGCTACTTTTCCTTCTACATAAAAGAATCTAGAGGAGAAAAAAATCATATTAAAACTAAACATGAAAGTATAAAACTGTGCTTTTAAAAAATTAATAAAATTCATATTTCTGTTCAGTTTTCAGAGACCCCAGATCCTTGGCTGCATATAGTTCTAGATCATTCATTTATAGTTTTATATTTTAAAAGCTTTCTTCATCTTGATTCATAAAATGATTTCTTGAGTTTCTCTTAGCATTGAAACATAATGACATCTTGTCATCACTAAGTCTTCTGTGAAGAAAAAACAGGACTGAACTTGATCTTTTCTTTGTACTGGGCAGTGAATGATAGGGTTTGAGGAGAGTGATTTTTTCAGCTTTAGACCAGAGTAAATATTTCAAGACAGGTATGGTTTCCAGAGTAAAGTCTTACCCTTGTTATAAGTACTTGTATACTAAATCCAAAATCCTGAAAATACCTTATTTTCTGTGATTGTCAAAGAAGTATGTGATTGGGAATTTTTTTTCACTTTCATTGCAATTCTGTTGTTCCCTGAATTTGTTAGATAGCTACTGAGCTAGTTTGACTTATCAAGTGTCTTAAGTAATTTCTGCCTAATCAGTTGATGAGTATTTACGTGGATTGGGGTTTGACCTTGTCTAGAGAGCATCATCAGTCCACATTCAAATTCAGTTATACATGTCACAAGGCTTACTTCATGCCAGCAAATAGACAAATCACACATCCCCAAGATGTCAAGATGAGTCAACATAGAGGATTTGGGAGGAAGGGTTTTTTAGTGCTAGAATTGACTTTGGAAAAGGAGAATCTATTCATGCTCCTTTTGTCTACTTTGTGTCATTAAATGTGTGACTGTATATCTCTGTCCTCTGTAATTGAAGATACTGCTGCTGGTATTATGTGCTATGTAAAAGTGTGTCTACAAAGACAGTGTGGTAGCACACTGTCTACACAGTGCAGAAAATCAGGTTACCCTCTTCATAATGTCTATCAATGTTATTTTCAGGGTCTGTTGATATTTATGAATTTCCTCCCTCTTTTCTCATTCAAATAGAATTAACCTTTAAGGAAGGACAAAGAGTATTTCTTCAGGATATATCAGGTATATTCCCAGGATTTTCTAGCCTACTGGACAGTTTCTAAGATTCCAGTTTGCTTTCTTAAACTTACTTTCTTTTCCTCTTTTACCTTCTACTTCCCCTGAAAGTAAACGCATAGCATTACATGAAGAATTAGGGAGATCTCAGCTCTATAGATAGATTGAACATTTTTTGTAATTTTTTCTAGCTTCTTGGTTCAATGTTTGTTATTCGCTGGAGAGCAGATACTTTGTATAGCAAAGGTAGACATTATAAGCCTTCTAAACATGTCTGTGTTGCGTGACAAAAGTTATTGCTCCTCCCTAATCAGCCTGAGAATATGTTTTCTTATTGTTCCCTAGAAAGAAACTGGTGAGTCAACAAAATGAAAAAAATAATTAATTAAATTCTAGGACCACTTTTATAATACCCCTATAGTAGTCATTTATATGTTAATATTTTA
This sequence comes from Balaenoptera borealis, assembly GCF_965194805.1. Classification (NCBI taxonomy): domain Eukaryota; kingdom Metazoa; phylum Chordata; class Mammalia; order Artiodactyla; family Balaenopteridae; genus Balaenoptera; species Balaenoptera borealis. The sequence continues at coordinate 24,165,155 of NC_138863.1, forward strand.
TAATGACTAATTTAATAGACAGATGGTGGTTCATATTACAGTATGGGAGTGGGGCATTTCCTTGGGCCAATGATTATCTACCCAGTTTTCAATTAGAGAAGACTGCCAATTACCTGGAGTGGTTTTTATTTTAATTACTGGGTGATTAGGACAGCTAGGTAACCGGCCCAGAGGAAAGAGAACTAAACTGTGTGTGTGAATCCTTATTATGCAAACCCATAAAATAAATAAAAGCCATGCAAAGAAACTTTCGATGAAATGGTAGATAATTTACCTGAGGCAGTCCATATTCTTTTACTCATTTGATCACTAAAAAGTGAGTTTAAAATGTTAAACTGGCTGTTTGTGAACTAGACATTATTTTTCTGTAAGGAAAAATAAATTCAGAGGAAAGGTATTATTTGTTAGCAATCAGTGTTCAACATTTATGTTTAACATAAAATCAGTGTTCAACATTTTATGTTTAACATACCGTGTTTTGATATGGTATTATCTCATTAAGAGAAGTCATTTATAGAGTGATCTTTGCTCCCTGAAGTATGGCTGAGACTTGAGGCAGAAAGACCACATGAATAAATTCCTGATTTTCTGGTCTTGTCTATAAAAATCTTCAGATTTTTTACTCAAGCTTCTTTTCTACATCTCCAGCTATCCTCTGAATATTTTTAGTTAAGTGTTTCCCATCATGTTAACTTCAATAAATCTAAACCAATCTTATTTTCTCCCCAAACAAGGTTTGTTCTCAAGATTTTGTGTTCTCATCTCTGCCAAAGAAACTACTATTTTAACATTCCTTCAGACAAGAACGGTTATAGTTATTGATTCTGTGCTACCATCTTCCTTTCTTTGTCCATCATCCTTTGAAAAATTTCTTAGGCTAGTATCTTTATCTCCATTTGGGCTATCATTCTATCCAGGGTTTCATAGACTCACAACTAAAGAACTGCAGTAGGCTTTGCTGAGAAAATATTCTCATTTCTCTAAATAACCCTTTGAATAGCAAACATTGGGTTTTTACACAATTCCTTTACTTAAAAATATTTCATTGACTATTACCTCAAGTAAAGAATATATACACTTTTCTGCTTCAAAGTCTTCGGTAATTTGGTACTGCATAACTGATAGGAGAGGAAGGACCAGTTAGGTAATACCAAATTACTGAAAAGGGCTGATTTAAGTTAATGAATGGATGAAAAAATTTGAGTTGGAATCTACGAATTCTCCATTTAGACTTAGTCTCATTTTATTTAAAAAAAAAAAAAAAAGAAGAAAACCAATATTTAAAGTAAAAGGCCGGGTACTTCCCTGGTGGTCCAGTGGTTAAGACTCTGTGCTCCTGACACAGGGGGCCTGGGTTTGATCCCTGGTCAGGGAACTAGATCCTGCATGCTGCAACTAAAAAAAGTTGCATGCCGCAACTCAGCACAGCCAAATTAATTAATTAATTTAAAAAAAGAGTGCATGTATAAAAAATAAATAAATAAATAAAAGGCGGTATTCAAACAGATGTCCCTAATAGAGTTAATTTTAAAAGCAAAAGAGAATATTACCTGTGATCTGAAAAAAAGTGAAAATGCAAAGTATAGAATTTAAGCAAATTAGGAGAACTGTTTTAGTAGATTGTTTAAACCATATTTTTTTTTTAATTAACTATAAAGTCAGCATGGAGATGCTGAGCACTTGGTGAGATACGTAAATTGGGTAAAGATTGAGGAAATGAAACCTGTTTCTTAAAGTATAAAATACTTATTTACCTGTATTTAAAAAGAATGTATTATCAAGGTTACATTAGGACAACATTTTAGCTAATAGTCTCCCATTATAGTATGTATGTTGGGAAGACTTGAAAAATAATTATTGTGAACTATAGTTCATAAAAGTTTTGGGTTGACAGGTACCTCTGTTCAATATATAGGCCAGTGAGTTTTTATCAGGGTCTGGATTTCTGATACTCTTACCAATTAGCAAAGATAATATTTGCAAGTAGTGGTATGATCCATTCAAAATTCAAGAATGACTCTTAAATTGATTGAGTTTGTGTATGTGTGTGTGCGTGCGCACACACACATAGGTGCATACATGTGGAGCATAATATACGTGACGTACCTATTTTTTGATCAGGTGCACTGGCAACCAAGTATATTCATTATTTCCCATTTTCAGACTTATCCTCTATTTCTGGTTCTCTGTTCAAAAAATTTTCACCCAACCTAAAATGTTTAAAGTGAAATAACGTGTTCATCAATTTTGTGCATAAGTATTTAACATTCTCCATTTCCCTATCATAGGCATTGGTATCTTATGCTCCAAGACACCTGTATTCATAGAAACATTAACCTTTTTTTTACTACATTCACTTTTTAATGTGTAATTTTAAGTCATATAATTTTAGAGTCATAACTTAAATCTCTGGTTGTTATTTTTGTGAGGGAAATCAGCAAAATAAGGAAAGAATCTGTGTAAATTAATAAACACAATAAATAGTAATACATATTACATTGTTACATTTGCAGACCATATGCTTAACAGGTAAAAACACAATCCAAACTTTCCAGTTATGTACATGTGGGACACTCATCTAAATAATTTAAGGGATCTTGATTTTGTAGGAAGGATAATATATTATAGAGCTGATCTTTCCTGAAGGCTATAATTATGTACCAGGGCTAATTTTAGGCATCAGTGGGGCTCTCTCACGTGCTGTCAGGTGAGCCATAGCATGTGATTAGTCAGGTAGATTTCTACCATAAGTGTTTATTAACTTAAAAAGTTTAACTATATGCAGCATGAAAACAGATGCACTGGTCAACAACATCTAGTAGACCAGATGGTTTGAGACGGATACCATGTGCCTTTTATCAGCTGCTAGTAGGGTTGAAAAATGCCCCCGTAATAGGCTAATAGAATAGTAGGTTTACAATTTAAGGCAATTTCTTTTTTTCCCTTGCGGAAGAATGGGTGCTAAAACTTATCAAGTTTAAACTACTCTGACACAAATAAGTGGTTACCACTCACGGAATCTGTTTGCAAACCCTGATTCATGCCACACAGAGAAAAAGGCACATGGGTGAGGGGATGGGGATTTTCTTAACAGTTCTCACATAAAAACAACAGTGTTCCTTGTCTTATTTCAGTAAGGTTTTAATGTGGAAAAAATAGGCTTGACCAACATAATAATGTTACATAAGCATCAGAATAAGTAACTGAGGGAATTAGGATAATCATTTACCATGGGCTAGATCTCCTTCCTTGAAGGTAGTTGAGGTTATTCTGAAGTGCCGTCTGAAATACATTATTTCCCACAGTCCTTTCCATTCTTAATTATCTTTTAAAAATTAATCTAAAGTTAATTTTAATTAATTTTTAATTTCATTAATTTCAACATTTAACCTTCAACATTAAAACAAAAACAAAACTAAGATTTGCAAGGAGAAAAAATAACAATAATTTTATTAATCACTGGTAGGATTTTATTACAGTTTGGATCAATTTTGAATGCTTTAAATATATATTCTGCTTGAATAATGTTAACAGTAAAACACATATTGTGATTACTTAATAACTTGAACACATTTACTACTTGGGTTCTCCTAAAATGTCTTTACTACAGGAAAACAGAAAAGAAAAACTTTAAAAAGCTTGCTAGACTATTGAAATTCTATGTAAACTGAAATATAATAATTTTTAAAACCAAATCTTTTTTAACCTTGCTTAAAATAATCTCTCCAAAAGAGCAAAATTTGATTACAGTTTATTACCCCCTAGGTTCAAGAAACCTGGCTGCTCATTTGGCAAGTTTAGAAGAAGTATAGCTATTGTAATAAGCCCCAAATAGGTAGGGGTGCAACCCATGCATCCAAAGTGTCACAGGAGGTGAAAGGGCTGTAAGCTGGGAGAGAGGAGGCAGAAGACTTCTTCCCTTTTGTTCTGCAGCGAGCACATGACTCAAGCTAGTTACTTTGCTTCTCTAGGAATTTCTCATTTCCTCATCTGTAAAAGAGGCATTGGGCTAAGTGATGTCTAGATTCTTTCCAGATCAAAACTTTTAAAAGCCCTAATTCTAAGCATTCTCTTCCATACATGTACAAAACTGAAAAAATCATATTTTTATAATCTATGAAAGCTTCAAATGAAATAACTGCATTTTAGCAGGTTTTTTCTATTAAAATTTTGAAAAGGGAAAGTAGGTATAATATCATTTTAGCGTCATAATTTCACTTTTTAACATTAGCATCATCTTTTACTACAAATTAGCTTTATTAAACTGTACCTTTTTTTCTAGTCCCATGACTAGAAAGAAATTTGCCTTTCTTAACTATTTTTAATTTTATTGAGGAATAATCGACAAATATAATTATATATATTTAAAGTGTACAATGCGATTATTTGATATACATATACATTGTACAGTGATTACGAAAATCAAGTTAATTAACACATCCATACCCCACATAGGTAACATAGATAACGTGTGTGTGGTGAGAATGCTTAAGATCTATTCTCAGTAAATTTCGAGTATAGCATACCATACTAATTATAGTCAACATGCTGAACATTAGATCCTCAGAACTTACTTTTCTTACATCTGAAAATTTGTACCCTTTGACTTATAGCACCCCATTCCCAAGCTCCCAAACCCCTGGCAACCACCATTCTGTTCTCAGTCTCTATGAAATCAGATTTTTTTCCCATTCTGATGCCACATATAAGTGATACCATACAGTATTTGTCTTTTTCTGGCTAATTTCACTTAGCATAATGCCCTCCAGATTTATCCATGTTGTTGGGAATGGCAAGATTTTCTACTTTTTTTAATGGGTGAATAAATTTCCATTGTGTGTATATCTGTGTGTGTAAATTTTCCCTATCCATCCACTGCAGGATATTTGGGCTGTTTCCTTATCTTGGCTATTGTAAAAAAATGCTGCAATGGACATGGGCTTGCAGGTTATCTCTTTGAGATACTGATTTCAATTCCTTTGGATGTATACTCAGGAGTGGCCTTGCTTGATCATATGTTAGTTCAGTTTTTAAATTTTTTGAGGAACTGCCTTACTGTTTTCCTTAATGGCCGTATCATTTTACATTTCCACAAACAATTTATAAAGTTTCCCTTTTTTCATGGCATCACCAACATTTGTCATCTCTTGTCTTTTTGATGACAGCCATCCTAACAGGTATGAGGTGAGATCTCATTGTGTTTTTTTTTTAAATAAATTTTAATTAATTAATTAATTTTTGGCTGCGTTGGGTCTTCGTTGCTGCGCGCGGGCTTTCTTTAGTTGCGGCGAGTGGGGGCTACTTCTCGTTGTAGTGCGCGGGCTTCTCATTGCGGTGGCTTCTCTTGTTGCAGAGCACGGGCTCTAGGCACGTGGGCTTCAGTAGTTGTGGCGCACGGGCTTAGTTGCTCCGCAGCATGTGAGATCTTCCCGCACCAAGGCCCCAACCTGTATCCCCTGCATTGGCAGGCGGATTCTCAACCTCTGCGCCACCAGGGAAGCCCCTAATTGTTTAGATTTGCATTTCCCTAATGATCAGTGATATTGAGCACCTTTTCATATACCTGTTGGCATTTTTATGTCTTCTTTGGAAAAATGTCTATTTAGGCACTTTGCTCATTTTTCAATTGGATTATTTGCTTTTTTGCTTTTGAGTTGTATGAGTTATTTATATGTTTCAGAAATACTTCAGAGATACTTATTAGATTTGTGGTTTGTGAATGTTTTCTCCCATTCTGTGGGTTGTCTTTTTAATTTATTGATTGTTTCCTTTTCTGTGCAGAAGCTCTTTAAGTAGTCTGATTTACTTATTTTAGCTTTTGCTGCTTGTGCTTTTGGTGTCTTATCTAAGAAATCATTGCCAAGACCAAGTTTTTGGTCCTATGTTCAATTTTTTCCCTATGTTTTTTTATGATTTCAAATTTTATATTTAAGTCCTTAATCCATTTTGAGTTAATTTTTGTGAGTGGTGTAAGATAGGGGTGCAGTTTCATTCTTTTGCATGTGGATATTCAGTTTTCCCAGCACCATTCATTGAAGAGGCTGTCCTTTCCCCAATGTGTGTACTTGGCACCCTTGTTAAAAATTAATTGACCATATATGCAGGGGATTATGTCTGGGCCCTCTATTCTGTTTCACTGGTCTATGTGCCTGTTTTTCTGTCAGCACATACTGCTTTGATTACTATAGCTTTGTAACATAGTTTGAAATTAGGTAGCATGATGCCTTCAGCTTTGTTCTTATTTCTCAAGATTGCTTTTGCTATCTGGGGCCTTTTGTGGTTCCATACAAATTTTAAGATAGTTTTTAAAACAATTTTGTGAAAAATGCAATTGGAATTTTGATTGGGATTGCACTGAATCTGTAGATCGCTTTAGGTAGTATGGACATTTTCAGAGTATTAATTCTTCCAATCCAAGAACATAGCATATGTTTCTATTTGTTTGTGTTTTCTTCAATCTCTCATCAATGTCTTACAGTTTTCAGTGTACAGGTCTTAAATCTTCTTGGTTAAATTTATTCCTAAGAATTTTTTTAGATGCTATTGTAAATGGGATTGCTTTCTTAATTTCTCTTTCAGATAGTTTGTTACTAGTGTATAAAAACACAAATGGTTTTTGTATGTTGATTTTATATCTTACAACTTTACTGTATTTTTTATTTATTAGTTCTAACAGTTCTTTTGTGGAGTCTTTAGGGTTTTCTAGATATGATATATCGTCTGTAAATAATGACAATTTTACTTTTTTTCATTCCAATTTGGATGCCTTTTATCTCTTTATTTTGCCTGATTTCTCTCTCTAGCTAGGGCTTCCAGTACTATGTTGAGTGAGGGTTGTCAGAGTAGGCACCCTTGTCTTGTCCTGATCTTAGAGGAAAAGCTTTCCACCTTTCACTGTTGACTGCAGTATTAGCTGTGGATCTTTCATATATGCCGTTTATTATATTGAAGCATTTTTCTTTTATATCCAGGTTTAGACTTTTTTTATTATGAAAAGATATTGTGTTTTGTAAAATGCTTTTTCTGCATCTATTGAGATAATCCAATGATTTTTATCTTTAATTCTATTAATATGGTATATCAAATTTATTGATTTGCATATGTAGAATGATCCTTGCATCCCAGGGGTAAGTCCCATTTGATCATGGTGAATGAGTCTTTTAATATGGTGTTGAATTCAGTTTGCTAATGTTTGGTTGAGAATTTTTTTATCAATATTCATCAGAGATATTGGTCTACAATTTTCTAATGGTGTCCTTATCTGGCTTTGGTATCAGGGTAATGTTGTCCTCCTAAAATGAGTTTCTGTTTAGTTTTTTGGAAGAGTTTGAGAAGTATTGGCATTCATTCTTCTTTAAATATTTGGTGGAATTCACCAGTAAAACCATCTAGTCCTGGACCTTTTGGTGGTGAGAGAGTTTTGATTCCTAATTCAATCTCCTTACTCATTATTATTCAGTTCAGATTGTCTATTACTTCATGATTCAGTCTTGATAGGTTGTGTGTTTCTAGGAATGTATCCATTTCTTCTAGGTTATCCAGTTTGTTGGCATATAATTGTCCACAGTAGAGCTGGGCTTAGAGCAGTGGCAGGACTTACCGGCCATGACAGGTCAGAGCCCTGATCTGAGATGGGGGTGAGGCATAGATCAGTGGCAGCTCAGGTCCCCTTCCTGTATGTGGTAAGGTGCTGTGGTGTTCAGATCCCAGATAGCAGGACACAGCAGGGACTTGGACTCCTGAGGGCAGGTCCCACCCCAGCAACAGCTCCAGCCACAAAGAGTAGTTGCTGTGGGTGGACTCTAGGCAGCTCTGTCAGTGGCATCAGCATTGGTGAAGACTGTGGGAGACCCCTGTAGCAAAGGCTGCAAAAGTCCACAGTTGTGAGTCTTGCTGGGGTTCTCCTGCTCTCCTTTCCCCATGAGGTGAAATTCCTCTGAGGCTATCCTTCCTGGCTCCAAGCTTCTCTGGACTGGAGAATGGGGTGACACAAGTAATAGGCTTCCTGTGCTTTTCTATGATACTGTCCTTGGTTTTAGAGCTACAAAGGGGTGTTTTTGCTTCTGTTTTGTTGTAGTCCAGAGCTTTCCCTGAGCTGTTTTCTCTAGTTTGTAGTTGTTTATTTATTGCTTTTGGGGTTTTTCTTGGGGAGATGAGTATTGGGATTTCCTAGCCCTCCATCTTGCTGACACCACCTCCCAATTCTTTATTTTTCATGTATGTTTCAAAAAAAAAGTCTGAAACTGGATTTTTGCAAGGCTTTTCTGAGCTGAAAGTTTTGTTTTTTGGAAGCTTAAAAATAAAAATCTTTCTATCATGTCATATCTGCATTAACTGCATTGTAAAGTTAATTAAGCAATAGCTGGGCATTTCATAGGGATTAATGACTAACAAGGAGGAGTGGATAGCTCAAGGTACAGCCAAGGACCATTAACATCCACTGGCCATTAATTCCCAGAAAATGCCCAGCATCAAAGTCATTATTGCTATTATAAACTGAAAACGGAAAAGACATATAGGTATATGGATTTTTTAAGGGTGATGCAATTTTAATTGATATGTACAAGGTATTAATGGAGAACTTAATTTTTGTACATTATCCAATCACATTGCTGCTCTCATCTCTCATGGTTCCATTTGGGTTATAATTAAGCAGTAACAATTGTAGACCTGGGTATTTCCTGGGGATTAATGAATGGCTGGGTGGAGTTAATTGCCTAAAATATAGTTTCAGGCCATTAACCTCAGTTGGTCACTAATCTCTAGGAATTTATTTTAACTGAGGTCATTTTTTTGTGTGTGTGGTAAGAAGAAAAATGCATTCAATTATTTTAGTATTAATTGTATTCATTTTTGTTTTCTTGAAATATATCCAATAATAGTTGGGATCTGTGGAGTCTTGCTGTATGTCCATTTCAAAGTTACCTCTTTTTGAACATAAACACTCAGTGGGTGGAGAACATCCCTATGATACTTAGAATACAGCTTCTTTCAAGAGCTTGTTGATTCTTTTCCTTATTGAAATAATCTTTCTTACCCTGGTTAAACCTGGACAAAATTGCCTTTGTTATCAATCAGTCATCTATGAATAATATTTTATCTAATACATATTTATTAATTCTATTGGCCATTGTTCTTTGTAATGTATATATTCTTAATAAAATTTCTCCTTGTGTTTCTCTTAATGGTGTATCATGTTCTAACAATAATACCAATTCCTTTGATTTGTTAATGTGTTACTAATTTCTGCTTTACCTGAAAAGTCAAAAATTAAATGGGTTTATTTAGACTGAAGAGGATAATTGATTAACAAAATACTAAGATTACCACTTAAAATCTAATTTTGTACTGAAGATAATACATAAAGAAACTAAAAGCCATAGAGTTACAAAAAAAAAGTTTTAATTTAATGAATATCAACACAAAATTTGGTAGTGTCATGACAATTACATTGATTAGATTTTAGTGAATTCTAATAGTAATTCTTGACTGACTTCAAGTAACATAAATTTAAAAAATGCTAGTATTAAAATTGCTATAAAATTTGAACTATGTATCTGGAAAGTACTTGCTAAGTACCCTAAATATGATTGATATTGAGGCTATTTTTTAGTGAAGTGAAATAATTGATATATATGTAAATTTATTAGGACTATGTACACAATATTAACAAAATTTACCATGTCATAATAATTAATATTTTTGGAAGTCCTGGATATATGTTTAATAAAAATACTTGACAAATGGACATTATGTCCAAATAATGTAGTACTTTTATACTTGTCTATTTCTCTGCATTAAATGTTAATAATAAACATAATTTGAATATGTATCATAAGATGCTTTCATTGGTGAAAGGCACTGTGGAAAATAGAGTGTGTGTGTGTGTGTGTATGTGTGTCTGTGTGTGTGTATGTATACATTAGATGGACTCTTATAAAAACAGCTTTCCATAAGAAAGTAAAGCCATTTTATGTATAAACTGTAGTTCCTTTGTTGTTGACTTATTTAAGTAATTACTTTGCTTCTTTATTTTTACAAGTGTAGGTAGACCTAGATTTCAAAAAACATTAACCAAATAATCAGAATATTTTTAACACCATGTATCTGTTAAAAACATTTATCATTGAAATTAAAATTGAAAACATTCTAGCAGACTTCTCAACACTAAAAAAAAAAAATTCAATAATTGTAATTGGAACTAGCTTTTTTGTATCTATTATAATAAATGACTACTTGATGGAATAAAACTAACCCTATCTGCTTTATAATATAATAATAGCATGTTTCCTTATATTTACTCTGTGTTGTACAATCTATAAAGTGTTTCTGTATACATTAGTTCCTTCATGCTAAAGGAACAATTATTCTGTTTTAGTAAATGGCTGATGCAAACCAGAGAAATTAAATGACTTATTTAAAGTTCTAAAAGTAATAAGTAGAGAGGTAAACCTGAAGCATAGATTTTCTTTCTCTAGACCTGACACCTTTACCTTATATCTGAGTTTCACAGATGGAACAACATAATAGAGCTGATTATGTGGTCATTGTAAATGTATGTTAATTACATTAGGATACATTTTTTCATTTCACTCACAGTTTAGCATTTTTGCACATAAAGAATAGCCATACTATTTTCAGTTACATTTAAATCAACACCCACTTATAAAATCAGTTCTAACATTAAAATTAACAGTTAATTTTCTTTCTTTCCGGCAGAGCAATTGATACTAGTGTGTATGTATTTAAATTTCTTATGGAGTTTTAAAATATTATTTTAAAATTTAATTTAGTGACTACAATACCATTAGTGTTATAACATATTTTCAAAAATTCAAATAGTATTATCTTTTTATTGTCATCAAACACTGTTATTTTTCAGTCTGTTTCTTTGAAAATCCATTGTTTAAAATTCAAAATATTGCTCTTGTTTAGCTATCTACATTTCAGCGAAGATATATATAATCTTGTTTAGGTGCATTGCTTTCAGCCTCCTGACCAATTTCTTATTTTACCTTATATTATTTTTTCAGAGCTTCATATTTGTTTTCATAAGATTTACATTTGCTTTGCTCCTTGCTACTGAATCTCCAATATGTCTATTTTGTCTCTGCTTATAAGAGCATGCCAAAATTGGTATTTTTTAAAAAAGTAGCGCTTCAAGAATTTGCTTGAAAATGTCTGTGTATGCAACAAAGAATATTTGTTCTTATGACAGGGAGAGTATTCAGGAATGCTGTGAAATGGAGACCAGGGTCAGGAAATTTATACAATCCAGATTTTATGTGTTCTTTGGAATGTCAATAGTTTTGAATGTTCATATTGCTAGGGTAACAAAAGAAATAAAACATTGCATCTAAGTTGGTAAATTAGAAGATATCATAGAAACTGAAGGATAAGTTTTCCAAAAATAATAGGAATAAAAATAACTTTCTAAGCTATAGTTTCAAAAAAAGAAAATTCTAGATGGTGAATCAATGAAAGGCAGTAATCTACTTCTCCCTATATTCTTTAGAGAAATTTAAAAGTTCCAATGAAATTATGTATTATCTATCAAGATAGTCCTATTCCAAGCATAATGTTTTTCCAAGTTCACCCCCTTTAAAACAGTAAATTCCATCTTTAACCCCTGTGAAATAAATTCCTCTTTTTGGTGGCAAAGAGAAAAATACAAATTAAGCAACATATTATTATACCTGTAAGAAGAAGAACCTATTGCTTTTAAAATGATGGGGATCCTGAGTTATAAAGGCCCTTAACTTTGTGCTGTCCCAACTTTGATTCTGTGAAGTTAAATGTTAATAAAATAAAATGAATCTAGAAATCAGAATTAATTCTTATTATTCCTTTTTTAAAAAACTTTATACATAATAGATTTTCTGTTCATATACAACAGGCTCTAGATATGTTTGGAAATAAACTGATTTTCAAACCTTACATATTTTAGGTCTAAAACAGTACAGACATTTGCATCTTTTCTTTTGCTCATGATCATTCAGTCCTTCTGATTTAATTATAGAGCCAGTCTCAAGTAGAGGCTAGAATGCCCTGCAACACCACCCTTTAAAGCTTGACTATCTTACTTTTAAAAGGGAGGAAGATAGCTGTGCAGAAAAAAAAAAGGGGATCCCAGTAAAACAGGTTTAGACCAACCCTAGCACAAAACGAAATTGAATCCATTCCAAAACAAAAATAATATTCACTTTCAAGGGTACCACAGATTTCCAACATTTAAAAAAAAACCTATAGTTGAGGGCCATCTGGTTTAATGGAGGACTTAAAATCAATTACTGAAGACTACAAAAGTTGCTTTTCGACTGTTAACATAAAGGACTATTTGTAGGCCAAAGTTAATTATTCAAGAAAAGGTTTACATGGAAATCCTGAATACTGTTGAACTTCACTCTATTTCCAGGGTACTTTTTATGATTTACAGCCCTATCAAATATGCAATCAAATTTGCTTATAGAAAATGTCTTTCATACGCTATACAGATTGTATAGGATACATTATTATTATTTTTTAATTATTTTGAATTTGCATTGAAACTGCCTTCCAAAACTGTCAGTAAATAGAGAACACTCTAGTGAAAAGTAATACTTTTACTAATAAGAGACAGAAATGTGAAATTTCAGATGTAATTTTCTGGGTAAAATAGGAGGCAGAAAGAGCTAAATAGTGGGGTCATGAGAATATCAAAGTGAACTATAAAAGGAATGAAAGCAGAGGGAAGGAGAAACAGTAGAGATGCTATTAAATAGTTATTTGTTTGTTGTTATATATTTGATAGTTCACTGTATGCCAGACACTGTGCTAGGAGCTGGGGATATAACAGTGAATGAAGTATAGATTTGAACTATTATGACAAAATACAGTATCTATTAGTAGACTAATAGAAATATGCATGTGAAATAGAGATGGGATGAAGAAAATGATTAGTTCTGTCCCTCAGTTGGGGGACAGGTAAGAGAAGCCTTCACAAAGATGCTTTTGTAAAATATTTGAGTTAGAAGATTTAATTAGCCAAAATCATTCCAGGTAGTGGTAAAAGATGGGACTAGATGCAGTATAATGGGTTTGGAGAATTACAAGTAGTTCAGTATTCTTAGAACGTAATGTTCATAGAAACATACTGGAAGAAAAATGAGGGAAGTGATAAAGGAAGGATAAGGATGGTAGGCCAGGAGGCTTTTGTGACCATACAAAGAAGCATGACCATTTATACAGTGACAAGACTTGGTTTTAAGTTGCAGAGAGGAAGTTGTACATTGTAGAAGAATTTTCTTAAAGGTCTGTTGATGATTAGCTAACCTTGGAAAGATAAATTTTTAGAATATATACAGCCGATAAGAACTATGGAGATTTATTACTCTATGGAATATGTTATTCCTCTATTCTGAACGAGTCCTAGCTATAATGATAGTTGAGGTTTAGATAATAATTATGTTTTTATTTAACTGTATAGAAAGAGTTAATTTTTATTGTCTATCATGATCTGGCAAGATAAATATTTTTATTTCGATATTGGTAAGTCTTCCCTGTGGGATAAAGTTGATAAGCCAAAGAAAGGTAAACATCTTCTATCTCACATCTGATTTAATAGACTTGAGGAAAAGTATTCAATACTCTGTTAACCTTACTTTATGGCTGAGAGTTTAGGAGAGGTGGCTGTATGGGAGCTCTATAAGGAGTCTGAATCTTGGTCAGTGGGGTTGTTTTGGTGAGTATCCAGCTTATTTAGTCATGTTGAAAGTGAGCTCCCACGGAAAGACAAGTCATATTGGGTTGTTAATACGACATACATCACTAGTTGCATCTACCCTCAGGAAAATACTTTTAATCATGAGTGTCACATCTACTTATGGGACATAAGAGGGAAAGATCATTGCTGTCTATTCTATTTATTCTGTCCATTACACCTAATAATGATTCCTTTAAACTTCCTAATGCCTTTTTTTCCCCTTTTGCTTTAGAGAACTTAATTTGATGGAGCCATATGTGGTGTGAATTGACATTTATCAATTGTCTAGCATAAAAACTCAATTTTTCTTTGGGGAGCATCTGAAGAAAGATGGATGGCAAGATCTGGCCATCCATTGTGAAAGCCAAAGTGAATTTATTTCCTCTCTCTGTCCTTGACCTATGCATGACCAGTCAGATACTACTGACACAAATGGAAGGTTCCATAAAACTTTTTCAAGGTATTTGCAATGAATTTAAGGGTTCAGACATGAGGTAATGAATGTCTGTTCAAAAGTTAGTGTCCAGACACCACTATGACCATGGGGGAATTATAAGCAGAGTATCTCTGTGGTAGGAATTTATCTGGGCTATACCTTCTTTGGTTCTTGTTGGAGCTTGGTTCTCCAAAATTACTGTTGATTCAGTGAGTTCTCTGGTAAAATTCCAATAAACTCTTGTCTGCCCAAGTTAACTAGAGTCAGCTTCTGTCCTTTTATAACTGGATTCTGATTGTGCAGTTTGCTAGGATGATTTGAAATATAATGTCTGTAAATTATTTCTGTAAACCATAAACTGTTCCTGAGCATGAGTGAAGAAGTGACCAGACCAGATTTGTGATTTAGAAAATCACTTGGACAACAATATGGATGATAGACTGTAGGTGTCAAAGCTGGAAAGATGAGTGTAATTAAAAGGCTATTGCTATTTTTCAAGTGGGAGAGAATGAGGACCTGAACTCATAAGTGGTGTGAGAATTGGGAATTCACAGCCTTTAGGGATTATTTCAGTGGTAAGGAGTGAGGAAGTAGAAAGACACACTCCAGGTGTCCTCCTTAGAGGACACCCTTTAACATATGGGCAAAAGAAGAGATCCCAGTGAGGAGACTGAGTAAAAAGTAAAAGCAAGTAGAAGGAAAAGCAAGGCAGGGTGGTATCTTAGAACCCAAGAGAGGAGAGAGTTTCATGAAAAAGAAAATTTCAACGTGTCAGATAACACAGAGAAGTCGAGAAGAATTACAATGAGAAATTAACCATAGGATTTGGCAGGTTGGAGGTTATCAGTGAACTGAGAGCAGTGCAGCTGAAATGGCAGGGTTGGAGCCACATTTCAGAAGATTGATGTGGAGGTAAGCAACTTGCCAAGTGCAGATTTTGTGTTGTCACTTTTCTGATAAGCTTGACCAAGAGGGTAAAAAGAGAGTAATTTGAAAAATAAAGAAGCCATCATTTAGAGACACAAAGTACAGAAAACCCAAGGAAGCTAGAAAGTAAGTTGGAGCAAAGTCATGATTTGAGACAAATTATTTCTCTGAATCATACATAGTCTTCTCATTAGTGAAACTGGAATAACAGTAACTACATAACATGGGATCTGTGAAGATAGAGATAATGTAAGGCTAAGCTCAGGCCTTGATATCTTAGACTGTACTTTCTTGATGTCCCTCTTCTATGCTATCATGGTAATTGACATTTGCTATTTCTCTAGTTCCTTCTCTAAACTCTAATCTCTTTGATGGCCTGTAGTATGGATTATATCACAGTTGCATTCCCAGCTCTTGGAATGTGTCTCCTACATATAGATTCTCAATATACCTTTGTTG
Organism: Balaenoptera borealis; assembly: GCF_965194805.1. NCBI lineage: Eukaryota > Metazoa > Chordata > Mammalia > Artiodactyla > Balaenopteridae > Balaenoptera > Balaenoptera borealis. The sequence goes on from NC_138863.1 coordinate 24,180,718, forward strand.
AATAAAGTAAAAAAATAAATAAATGCCTAAGCCAGTGGATATTATGCCTAAGCCAGTAAATATTAGTTCCTTCTTCTCTAAAGTGTTTCATCTGTTTACAGACCGACCCCATTTAAAACATTAGTTTTTATTTGTCTCACCTCCCCATTTTAAGTTTTCTTCCCGTAGAAGATAATTTTGCCAAAGTCAATTATACATTCTGATAAGGATTTTGAAGTGTTTTTCCATGAGATAAAACATGGAAGTTATTTTTCATTTATTATAACCTTAAGGGAAATAGGAATGGAAGAAGATATTTACTATATAGAAATATGACAATATATAATTAGGACATGCTTTATATTACTGAATTATAGCCTTAAACAGAATGTTTAATGCTGTTATACTTTTGCTTTCCTCTCCTCAATCAAAGCAAACCAAATATGTCTGTCAGAACACTGTCTTTATCATTGTAGAATAAAAAAAAATAAGACATATCAAGAGATCATGTGTCTTAAATCCCTCAGTTTTCTTTTCTCATTAGCCTACTACAGTAAATCAAGTTCTACATGGTGGCAGTGGGGATTGCAAATTCAGTCCCTGAAATGTGGGACAAAACATGTCATCCAGATTTTGACACTTCAAAGTTGTCATTATGATGTTCTTATTGATCATTCAAATTCTCTTGAAAACAAAATAAAACATTACAAAATGATTCTTATTGAAAACCCATAGACCCTCTTGTTTGAAGAATATTGATTTATAACATCTTGGGTAACCTGTGTAATATCCATGGCAATCATGACCATTTTAGTTTTAATAAAAATCTTACATCAAATTTATCTCCATTTTTTTTACTGTAGATGTTTTATGTTTATTGTTATCACTCATTCTTCCCTCATTTTTCCATGTTATGCACCCCTAGTTACTTTAATGTTCTTAAGGACTCATTTTCACCCTCTTTTTGCTCCTCCCTTATTTTATTTGCATTATTTTTCTTTTATCTTCTGCTTTCCCACCATCCCCATTATGTTTCCAGATTACTAAACTGTGCATTTTCAAGGGCCAGTCTTGCTTGAGTAGTATGATTACTGGTCTGTCGTTGCACATCATGTAATTTTAAAATAAAACGTATTTTAGCTTTTTATAACATTTATTTTTTAACAGCACCAAGATATTCCTGACATATTCATGTTGGAGTACTTCAAATCCCTATGTTTTCTTTACTGATTGCTACTCCCATCCAGTTTCTATATTCTCTTTCTGGGTAGTTCATTTTTATAATTCATTCAGTAGGTATTCAAATGTTTCTTGTGTGCTAAGCACAAAGGAGACATTAGCCTTGATATAAATCTGTGCCTTCAAAGAGTTTATAGTTCTGGTTGGGAATGCAGACAAGTAAAACAAATAACTTTAGGTAGGTGTTATTTATCCTACCTAAGGCATGGTGCTACAGAGCAGGCAGAGACTAATTTTACTTCTGCAAGGACTGGAGATGGAAGCTCTCAGACAGTGCTTCACAGAGTAGGTGATATTGTAACTGATAGAATTGAAGAAAGAGCTATACAAAATAGAAGATTTTTTCTGGAATGACTGATGCTACCAAAATGCTCTCTATCTCATGTCTCTCCTACTTTCTGGCTCATCTTCATTCTCTCTGGCTTTTCCATTAATGAAATCACAACCTTATAGCATCCCTATTTACTCCAGGAGAAAAATATTGGGGAATGACTTCCCATGGCACACTTTGGTGATATGTTCATCTTTGGGATAGTCACTGTGACCAGACAGAGGGGACACTGGTTACTTGGTCCAACTTAGTCATGTTTTGGGAACTGTGGATGGGAAAAGGCAGTGGCTACCATACCATTCCAGGCAGCAGGGGCAGCATGTGAAAGAAATGGAAACTGGGAGGAATTAAAGTGGAGTTTTAGAGACAGCAAATGGCTTAGTGTGACCAAAATGCACGAGATGTGTAGAATGTGTGAATGGGAGGGAGACAGAGATGAAGATGGGAAAGATAAGGTAACGCTAATCTTGAAGGGCCTTTGAAGCAATGCCAGCGCAATTTTCTTTTGTCCTCTAGGTGGAGACACTGAAGGTTTTTTAATTCAAATAATTTTTTTATTATGTGTTATACTATTTTCAAAACCTCTAGTTTTTTAAAAATGATCTTCCCTAAAAAACCAGGAAAGAACGGATGAGAAACTGAAAAAAAATCAAAATAGCAACAAAAAATAAATTCCTCTCACTAAAACACTTAGTAACTTCAAAATATCAATGCTTTTTCAGCCCCATAGCAGAGGGCGATCAGCTGGTGGTTTGTGACCACCTAGAGGGATGGGATAGGGAGGGTGGGAGAGAGGGAGATGCAAGAGGGAAGAGATATGGAAACATATGTATATGTATAACTGATTCACTTTGTTATAAAGCAGAAACTAACACACCATTGTAAAGCAATTATACTCCAATAAAGATGTTAAAAAAAAACAGTGCTTTTTGACAATCATATATTTATTTTACAATGAATATTGTATCTTTTATGACTATTACACATATGAACATGTAACTCATACAAAGATGAGAGAAAATACTAGAAACTGGGATCATGCAAGGAGAGAATGAAATACTATTCACAAACAAATGTAGCTTTTGAGTTTAGGACATGCTAAAATTTTAATTCCATTCTACTCTTGTGCCCTTATTTGAGTGAAACTAGTGTATTACAGAAGATTTCAAGTGAGATTTAGGTTTAGTGAGATTTCACAACTAGATTTAGGACACTGAGTTTTGTATTTTAGTTTTTTTAAATTGAAGTATAGCACACATACAGAAAAATGCACAAATCGTTACTGTATAGGTTGACACATTACTACTCCAGAAACAACTAAAATGTTTAAGGAGCATGATGGCAAGATTAGATTCTGTGATTTTGAAATTAATAGCAGAAATAGAAAGAGACTAGAGACTTTTTCAGATTCCAAGAAGAGGAGAGGTCTTCTGTCTAAATTAGGACAGTATCTTTAGACAAAGAGGAGAAGAAACATTTAGTCCCTGAACTATCGATAATTTTCTATGGAGAGATGTGGAGAATTGGCTATTGGGCCTGAAGGCATTTCAGTTAAGAACTTGATTTTCTAGATACAAGTACATAAATTTATGATGTGTTTTTAGGTTTTAAAAAACTGAGTGTCAGAAGACAAAAATCTAGCCTTAGGAAAACACACTCAGAAGAATCTTTATCAAGATAAAACAAACTTTCTAGTAAGAGAAATTCATGAGGTTAATCTGATAGATGTAGATTTACCTCTAAAATGTAATCGAGTCCTTACAAATCCTGAATGTGAATTTCTTAATTATCTTTTTAATTTTCTTCCTGTAAAAATGATGAGCACTGAGAACATCATGTCAGTCATCTGTTCCAGTTAATTTCACAGGAAGATGGGGATAGAAACTCAGCAGATGGTACAACCTTTGCTCTGAGAGTAGTGTGGGTTAAGTAGTCACTCTGGGTACCTGTCTTTTTGTTTTAAACTCACAGAGAGCAGTGGGATGACTGGTCCCTGGCCACTCACCCTGTCCTATTTCTCCCATTGTAAGGCAGAATGGTATGGTGGCATGAATATTAGGCTAGGGAATAGTAGATATTCATTCTAGTACCTGTCTGATTCTAACCATCTGATCTTATTCAAGTCTTCAAGTTCTCAAAAAACATCAAGGAAGTTGAGTTAAATGTCTTACTTCCCTCTAGCTACAGACATATTGCTGAACTGCTTCTAAGGTTTATTTGCCTTGTGTGATTCCCCAAAACGTTATAAATCTTTTAGAGTTTCAATTTTTTCGTCTTTAAAATAATAAAATTTATCTCAGGATGTTGGTAAGAATTCAATGAGACTAAGGATTTTAAAATAATCTAATTATAAAATGCTATCCAAATTATGGAAGTTATCATTGATTGTTCTACCACATTCCACCTTACTCTAAACCCTTGTTTGTATTCTCTCACTTACTGAAGAAGTATTCCTTTTCCTAAGAAAATCCGGCTGTGGATTTATTTCTGCAGACCTTAACACATTCAGCCGGAAGGCTCAGTGGGATTTTTAGTTTGCTTGTTTTTGGTTTTTATGTTTAAACTTTGCTCAGACAATATACAACCATTTCCAAGCAAAACACATCTTATTCACCAACATGTTTATGAATTGAAATCTTGTAGTAGTCAGTGTCAACACAGTTTAAAATGAACTTTAAATGTTCAAAGAACTGTGCCTAAACTTAAAGAGAGTAAATCTCCAGATGGTTTATTGGGAAGTATGATGTGCACTATTTCTTTATTAACTTAAGTTTGCATTTTGGGTTCACAGGTTTAACTGATGCTTACCATGCCCACACTTGTGTAGAGAAGACTTACAAGCCAATAACTAAATATCTGAATGCAATCTGTCAGTGCTTAGCGCTTTTAAGCATATCTGGATCTGGAAATATTTTGATGAAAATGTTATTTTTCTAGCTTTCCTTACATACTTCATAGCTCTGCAACAGTTTGCAGTGATTGTGTGTGGGTACCTCATCTTTGGGAAACATTGCTGTAAATACTTTCTTTCATGGCATACTGCTGGAGTAATTTTCCAAAACAGATGGGAAGAAATGGGTATTGAGTTTCTTCTAGGTATCAAGTATTATCTCTTTTGATCTTGCTGCAGCTTTGCAAAGTATATTGCCATTTTGGAGTTGAAAACATTGGGGCTCAAAGGGATAAGTTTCCCATTGATCACATGCTTGATATTGGAGGAACTAGAATTTGATTCAAAGGCCAGTGTGGCCTTTTAGAGTTTCTCTTTTGTCCTTTTTAGGACAAAAAGTTTCTATCTAGAACCTCTCTGTGCTGAGATTAAAAAGTATCCTTCTTTCCTTGTGTTTTCTATGTGAGTTCCTAATTTGTAGGGTATAAAATTTGCATGCAATAATTTTCATTATCAAATAATGAACAGTTTGTACCTTTGGACGATGTTTTATGTATTAATTATTAAAATATATTTTCAAAAATAATTTTACATATGTTTATATACACACAAATGCTTGTGTAATATATAACTTACATATCTATAATTTAAAAGATATAAGTTACACTTATAACTTGTGTTATATATATAATTTATAGGTCTAACATATATAAGTATAATATAGAAGGTATAAATGATACAGCACACATAATTTACATCTATGCATGTATACACTTAGTCCAAAATTAGACAAGGTTTTAGAATAGATATTTAAAGTGACTTCACATCAGCATATTATATTTTGCTCAAAAATATAATTTTCTTAAAACCTCAAAAATTGAGAAGGCAGTTTACACTTAGGTAAATTCAAGAGCTGATTTGGGAAACTTAGCTACAAATTTTTTTTTTTTTTTTTTTTTGAGTAAATAGCACATTGATATTAGTTGCTAACTGCATAATCATAAGATGAGTAGTGTGAAGTCATTTCTTTTTAAAAGCTTCAAAATAAATGTAAATGTATAATCAAATCCAGCAGTAAAGCTAGCAACAACATAATTTTAAGATACTCAAGGCATATGCCATAGCTGTACAGGATGTCAGCGTATGCCAACAGCACATATGGCTTGCTTGCTTGTTTCTCTGCGGTGTCTCCCTGTTATTGGCACAAGCAATAGCACACCACAGTTCAATTCACAGACATGGTGTTTACACATATACTCTATGACAAACATGTATCATACCATGAGGCACTATCTTTAAATGGTTGCGATAAGAATAGAGTAATTTTTATTTCAAGATTCATGGAGAACATTATCCATTATCTTTAAAGATTTCTCACTCCTCTTTAAACAAAATTGAAACTCTCCACTTTGTCTGAGAAAGCCATGAATGAAATAATGCCTTCTTATCTTTGTTTTCTCTTGCTACTCTTCCCGGCACTCCTGCCACACTGGTCTCCTTTTGGTTCCTCCAACGTGCCATGCTTTTTTTTTTTTAATTTTTATTTATTTATTTATTTATTTATTTATGACTGTGTTGGGTCTTCGTTTCTGTGCGAGGGCTTTCTCTAGTTGCGGCAAGTGGGGGCCACTCTTCATCGCGGTGCGCGGGCCTCTCACTGTCGCGGCCTCTCTTGCTGCGGAGCACAGACTCCAGACGCGCAGGCTCAGTAGTTGTGGCTCACGGGCCCAGTTGCTCCGTGGCATGCGGGATCTTCCCAGATCAGGGCTCGAACCCGTGTCCCCCGCATTGGCAGGCAGATTCTCAACCACTGCGCCACCAGGGAAGCCCGTGCCATGCTTTTTACATACTGTGCCTTCCCAGTAAAGTGCACTTGATAGGATGCCTGTATTAATAAAGTCTAATTTTACAAGCATCAGAGAGCTTTGCTTTATGTACATATTCAATAAAATGTCATATTTTATTGAATAGATGAAGCACATTATTTTTCCTGATTTATTAGAAGGTATTTTAAATGTGTTATCTTCCTTTGATGTCATCCACTTGCCTAAAGGCGGAGTTGAAAATAAGGTCTTGGCCTAAGTAATAATCACCACAAAAATTTTAAAAGTAAGAATTTAAGAGTGCTTTTATTTAATTGAGAAGCCCCCAAATACAGAAATACCTTTATAAGTTTTCTTTGCTTCTAAACATGACAGGAAAAAAATAGAACTATCATAAATGCAGGAAATGTCTTTTTGTAACACATGAAGCTTCTGTGGAGATTTGCTGTGTGAGACTGAACTGCTGTTAGGCAGAAATCTTCATAAAGTCCTCTGTTAAAGTGACATTCATTTTCATCAGGACCTCTGTGTGTGCTACTTCTAGTCTTTTACCAGTTCTAGAGCTTATGGTGTCCACCAAACTTATCCCAGAGAAATTTTACACATATGTTCTATTATCACCATATCACCTTTATCTAAGGTTCCATTTGAAGCAACCAGGAAGAGGCAGAATTGTAGTGGTTGTAAATGGAGTTTCTTGTTCTAGTTCAGACTCTATCATAGACTCTGCCCTCTACTTCCTAATATTGTGGACCCTAGGCAAGTTTCCTGGTCACTGAAATAAAAGTATTGATAGAACCTTCAACATTAGGGAAATTTAAGAATAAGTTAATGACTTTTAAGCAGAGTACTTGGCCACCAGTAAATACTCAATGTTGGGTGCTTTTGTTTTCATAAAAAGTTGCTTTTCTTAAATTGCAACCTTGGAATTCCTCCTGGGGAGAGAAGGGACTATCTTTTGAAACATGGTTTAATTGGCATGTGTAATGGGGGGGGGGAGTAAAATTCCCTGGTCATAGTCTGGGTGAAGCCAAGGTAAGAGAAAGAGAAAGCTCTAAGAGATGACAAGGATTTGGGGGCTTTGAGGAGGGAATCAGGGGAGTAAAACAGAGTCTAGCAACATGGCAGAAAGGTGGGAAAGAAGATAATGAGTCAAGAAGATAATGAGTAGAATTTTGATTTTTATGATAAGAATGGCTGAAGGACTTTAAGAATAGGGATGCTTGGTATTTAAGGTTTTTTATTGTAAAGTAGCACTCTTTCTGGTTCTGAATTTGAATAAAGGTGGCCATCCAAACACTCCTGAATGTGTGGCACTTTGGGGAGCAAAGGGGTTGGGCAGTGCCCAGCTGGGCAATCATGATATAGAAAAAGAACAGCAATGCTAAAGGTGAAATTTAGGGTTGAGATAGAGAATATGGCAGAAGTGGGAACTCAAAACTAGGGCTGAAGAGAAGACAGTGGGTCACCATTCCTACCCCCAAATTGATCTTCCAAAGTTTTGGGAGACGTGGAGTTTCTGTCAACATTTAAGATGAAAGTGTATTTAGCCAATTTTTCCTTAACTCTTAGAAAACTGGTAACCCAATCCAGTTGGAGGTCTTGGTGACATTCAGCTTATGACATTATTAATAAGGCAGATGGTGGTCTTGGGGAAAATACAAGGATAGTACATGGAGAATGAGCAGGCTTGATTGGAAGTGGTACTTACAAGTTTCAGGCCACTAGGAATCTGGAACGTTCAGGGGAATAGGATCCTGGGACTATCAGGAATAGAGAAGCCAGTTCCTCCGTTTATCACCCCCCCCACGATATATTTGATTTTCTCTGTGCATTTATTTTGACTTCTGTCACTACCATCTAACTACTCTTGCTCACTCATATTTTATATTTATTCATAACTTTTGCTTGTGCTTACCTGTGAAACTCCATGAATGTTTTCAATTTCTTTATCCAGTCTTCCCTTTGGAATTTCCTAGTTCAAATGTCCAAGAGAGAGAATCCAATTGTAGTAGCTGACATTTCCAAGCCAGGCCTGAGAATGGGCATCCTTGTATCTGAATTCGACCTGGATCAAAGTGACGGAGAACAGGCTGGCACCAGAAGACAGTCTGGTATAAACTCTAGAATTAATCTTATATTTTCAAGATATTACTTTTTCCTTACTGAATCAATTTAATTAAATTAGACACTTTGAAAATGAGGTACATTGACCTGTCTTTGGACTGAAGTTTTGTGGCCCATAGAATATTTCAAAATAGTGAGTTGAACTCAAGTGGGTTGACTGGATTTCAGCATTCTCCATGGAAGTCAGTAGCCTTGATTGAAGCTTTCTCATAAAGAATACTCTTGTAAGGACAAAACAAATGACACAGCCTCATAAGATTATTCCTAGGATGAATGCTAAAATGAAGCAGGTGAACATCTGAACACTTTCCAGTTCTTTCTTTTCATGTATTGCAAGAGAGACACCAGAGAATCATTATCTGTTTCCTGTCCTCAAAACAGAGCCCACATATTGAAAAACTGAGTGACAAGCAATCTGGCCTATCCATATGACCATATTGTTTTCATCCCCTAATTAGCCTAGTCCTCACTGTGCTGATGAGGAAACAGATGCATGAAGCAGCAAATTACCTTCATCTCAGCTCTGAACAAAAAACGACACAGCATTTAATTGTCTCATTTGAACTTGGGCGATTGAAACGCAATAAAGTGGAAATATTCAAGAAGGGAACATTGCTTTTATAAACATGTTTTCTTTTCATTTAAAAGTCACCACAGAATGTAGATTTGAATTATAGGAATTTGGCAACTTTAGATGGAAACAATTACTTCTTATTAAAAGACTGATAGCCAGTTGGTTCATTAATTGACATGTGGATAAATAGAGATAAATGTAAAATGTTTGTGGTCCTGAGGGTGTACTGCATGTTTATCTTCCATGCCTAGTTCTCAGTCAATTAATTGTAGCGGTTCCTTTTGGATTCTTTATCTGATTACATTGGAGGTGTAATTGTGCATCACTATCAAAGTGGCAGAAGTATGGGGAGGAAAACAAGTGCAGGGGAGGAGCTAATGAGAACCAGTCAAACTGCCTGACAGAGAGAATCTTTCAGCTTTGGTTTTGGCCTTCCAGTTAGAACTCTGTAGTGCTCTGACATTTTTATTCATAGCTCTGTGATTTCCAGACTCTAACAAAGTTTTGAGGAATTATCATCATTAGCTAAGGTTTATTGGATACTCATAAGTTGACAAACATTATACTGTTTTACATCGTCTCATTTAATCTTTATAATTACACTATAATGGGTACCATTACTACACCATTTTTATAGGTAAGGAAACTGAGGATTACAGATGTAGAACATAAAAATCAGTGTTCCCAAAGCCATCCTAAAAGCACAAACAGAAGCAGACAAATGGTTAAATAGGACCTTCATAATTGAATATAGACTTCTCAAGTGGTGTCATCTTTAGGTTTTGCTTCACGAAGAAGTCATTCTCTGAGAGTTATTTTATGCACATGTGGCAGTCTTCAAGGGATATACTTAAAATAATGTTTGAAGCCCTGTGGGTCTGAGGTAGGAAAATATTTTTATGGTTTCTAGTTGCGTATTTATAAAACTTGCTAATTTGTGTTAATGCATATGTGAGGAAAGTGGTGTTTATTCTTTATAAAGTTGTGGGCTCTCTGCATCATTTTCCTCAAATTCTCAGATGTTCAGTAGGGTCTTCAGGGAAGAACTCAGGTATGCAAACCAAGCAAATACACAATGGAATGCTTCTTAGAAATCTTTAGAGATACCTAGCACACTTGCAGTTTAATGAAGTGATATTTGAAAAACCATGAATCGGGCCAACCAACATAAACTATTGTTTTAAAGAGGGCAGAAACAAATGAGAATACTACTTATTCTCAGGGTATGTTCATTTTAGAGTCTGAAGTTCCCATGCCGTGTGTTTACAAAATACTGCTATCCAATATCAATTTGACAAGTTAGTTTTGGGCACCTACTATATGCCAGGTATGCTGGAGATAGAATGTGGAACAAAGTAGACATGATCCCTAACTCAAAGTGTTCAATCATGTGAAGGAGACAAATTTTATTAATTTATTTCACCCAAAGTTGTGAATTGTAAACTTAGCTAAGTGCTTAAAAGGAAAAGTACAATGACATATTATAGTGATGTGTGTGCGTGTGCGAGTGCGTGTGTGTGTGTGTTGGGAGGGTGGCTTATTTTAATTTATGGGGCCAAGTAATTTTTCTAGACATTATTGATGAAGTAATGTCTGAGCTGAAATCTGGAGGATATAGGGAAAGAATAATTGTTATGGATACACAGTCTGATTTTTATTTTTAAAGATCCTTCCAGCTACAACGCAGAGAATGGATTGGAAGAAGTCAAGAGAGCCTGTTAAAATAGTTCAGGCCAGAGATGAACCATATCTGACTGAGTGGGGGTGAAGAAGGAACTAGGGAGAAGTGGGTAGATTCAGAATTGATAATACAAGTCATTGTTTTCATTTGATAGGATAAAACTCCAATAAGTTTTTGTTCTGAAAACACACTAATTCATGAGACAAAAAACGCAGAGGTACATTTACTTCTTTTTATTATGTTAGTCATTCATACAATAAAACTTGATTGTGTGTTTTCTGTGTGTTACCGACTGAGTTGCAGAGGTAATTCCTACTTTCTTCCTTTCTATGAACTCATAGAACATGAGATACAAAAGAACAGGTAATAATACAGCCTAGTAGTTGAAATAATAGAGTTATTCACATGGTATTATTATGGGAGTGCTTAACCTAACTTAATTGTGCAGGGGAGGCTTGCTGGGGGAGGTGGCACCAGAAATGAGTATTTGAGCATTTGAGCCATTCCCAGCAGAGAAAAAATGAGAACAAAGACAAGAAAGTGAGAAATTTCATGGTACGTTTAGAGGCTATCACACAGATTTTACAGAGGATAAAAGGGCATGGGAAGCAGAACTGGCTACATAATTTGCAGGGCCCAGTGCAAGAAAATGCAGGGCTCCTTGTTAGAAAATTATTCACAATTTCAAGATGGTGACAATAGACCAGGAGACAAGCATGGGACCCTTCCATGCAAGGCTCCTTGTGTGACTGCGTGTCTCTGATGGCATGATGGGAAGTGCTAGAGGAAAGTTGGGATTTGGGGTAATAGAGGAGAAGCAAGAATTAAGAAGATTCCCAAGCCTTCTAGTTTCAATGCTTGGGAGATGTTGATGCCACCGACAGAAATAGAAGTTAGAAAAAGGAGAATGGCCAGGTGTCAGGGAATGGTGGTTAGCTTACCTTTTGGCAAGTTTAATTTAAGGTGTCTGTGGAGTTTTCTATTGGAAATACCTTACCAACAGGCAAATGAACATAAGAACTTAAATTTCTTGGTAGAGGGCAGGGCTGGAGAGTTTTGTGGATGTTGAGCTCATGAGAATAGATGGCACATACCCACCCTGAGCCTCAGGGTAATTTATTGCCATGTCACAGGTTATTTCTTTGGCAGCTGAGATACTAATACCATACCCTGGTGGCCATTCCAGTAATACGAACATCAATTAAAGCTTTTCTCTGCCAATGCAGTATGAAGTTAATACCATTGTGAGACAGGCACAGATAGTGTTATTTCAGTAACCAGGAAATTAGCTACTTTGAACCTTATTACTTTTGTATGCCTCCTATATTAACATGTCTTAATTAAACGATCATTTACTGAATTCCTATTTGCAAGTGTACCATATTTATGACATCACTGAGCAAATACTCTAATAAATCACTATTTTGCCTGTATTTTCTGAAGCAAATTGTGCTATTTATTAATTAGCTTTTCCAACACCTGTCTCTAATTTATTATCCACTCTATTTAGGGCAATTAAATGGAAATATTGCCATCAAAAAAATAATTGAAAAAATATGTTTATTTTATATTTTATGATTTTCAAACTTTTATATTGTTTTATGTTAAGCGTTAAAGTATAATTTAAGGAAATTTCTAGAACTGTTTGATTTTTATTAGCTATTATAAAGTACTTATTCTTTTCTATTCAGAATTAGTGTGAATATTAAAACCATACTTCAATTTCATGATGTCATGAAAGATTTGTTTTTTCACAATAGTAAGAGCTCTGCATATATTTTAATAGATACTATTTGGCTGATCCAAAACTTTACCATAAACTCATATTAGATGTTCTTTTTGCACTCTAAGAGAAGGAAATACTAAACAAATGAAAATTCCATTATTAGTAAGCTGTAGTTTTGTCCATATACCAAAAGTAATAAGATAGTTTTATTCCCAAATTACAAAAAAATTGGTCATTATTTAGAGTAGTCAGTAAATAGTAATCTCATTACCCTATCCATTATGCTTAAGTATACTCAATGGTTAGTAACATTTGAAAAGGAAAATTAAAAACTAAATAACAATGCCATTATATAGTGTGTTGCACAAAACTACTTACTATGCTATGGGAAAAATCTATTTCATGTTTTTGTTTTCTAAATTTAATTCCATATTTTTCTAGAATCATTGCCCAGATCTCATGATGTAAAATGAACACTTTGTCAAAATGCATTTAGGGATCTATTATGAACTGCTGCCACATTTTGGAAAATGGCAAGTGTAGAAACCTGTTTTTATGTGCCAGCTTTGACAGAAAGGATAAATACAACATTAGTCATCTTGTTTCTCCATTGCCGTTTTTTTTTTTTTTTAATTTTTTTTTTTTTTTTGTATTTATTTTATTTATGGCTGTGTGGGATCTTCGTTTCTGTGCGAGGGCTTTCTCTAGTTGCGGCGAGCGGGGGCCACTCCTCATCGCGGTGCGCGGGCCTCTCACTATCGCGGCCTCTCTCGTTGCGGAGCACAGGCTCCAGACGCGCAGGCTTAGTAGTTGTGGCTCACGGGCCTAGTTGCTCCGCGGCATGTGGGATCTTCCCAGATCAGGGCTCGAACCCGTGTCCCCTGCATTGGCAGGCAGACTCTCAACCACTGCGCCACCAGGGAAGCCCCCGTTTTTATCAATATATTCAGTAAGAACAAATCATAGCCCCTGATTCTGTCAGAAAGAAGATGAAATAATTTTGACTACAGAATAATAATTACCGTATTCTAAAGTAATTAGCAATGTTGCATGTTGATGCTTAATAACAATTTTTTATATACACACAGAGCAAAAATGAATGCTCTCTGAGTTGACAGGCCTATCTATGCATTTTAATCTACCTGTTTCAGTAAGACAATATACATTTTATCCTGTTACCAACTTTCTTAATCTTAAGCAGACCTTTATTTTCTTTTGTACTAAACTAGCATGAAAAGCAACTTAATGAAGTAACAAGAGTTTGCAAAAAACTGTTTAGCACATAGGAATTTTTAAAATTTTAATAAAATCTAGGTGAGGAAATATATTTTTCTAATATATAAGCTAAAATTCATCAAATTTATTGCCTCTATCACGTGTCTTCTAGCTCAGTTCTACTCAAAGTGTGGTCCACAGGCTGGTGCTGGTCTTTTATAGATAAGTACACAAATTGAGAGTAAGAATTTAGAAATTTTTATACCAATTTAACATTGCTGTGACATCCAAGTACATGATCATTTTTCTAGTAATTGATTTTTCTTCTAGTAATTATGTATTTTTAAAGTATTGCAGAGTGGCAGTTTGAAACTAAAACAAACAACCTATTCCTTTAGAGTAGGTAGTGTGAGAAGCACTGCTCTCTCCATATATATACTTTCTACCTTTCAGCACTTGCCTTCATTAAAAATTACTGAAGGTAGGTGATTTTTTTAATGGAATTTCAGGTGTCTCAAATTAAATTCTTACATTAAATACTTTTCTTTATTTTCTGTTTATTTGTTTATATGGAGTAAGAGAAGTCAGGAAGGCAAGTACAAAGGAAAGAGACTTTAGAGCCAAGTAGATTTGGATTCAAGTAAGCTATACCACTTTCTAGTTGTGAAATCCTGTGCAATTTATTTGCACTTTCTGAGCTTCTGTTTCCTTAACTGTACAATGGAGGGAGTAATATCTACATCAAAGATTTGTTGTGTCGATATATTTAAGGTTTCAGTGCATTTTAGCTCCCTCTCTCTCCCTGTTCTTTCCCTTCAGTAGGCAAGTTGAATACGGAATACATACTTCTATGGATATACTTTCTATAATGTATTATACCTATTTATTAAACCCACAATTGTTAGTAATTTGAGTATATTTGATTGACATATGTTGGCTTTGGCATATTTACATATTAAACAAATTACACGTAGTTATAAAATGATAGATGTTTGACATACAGATGGGGTACCTGATTTTTATAACAGAATTAGACTTGCTCACTTAGTAGTAGAGCTTCTCAAGTGCCAGTAACATTGTCTCTAATTTGAGTGAGAGGAAGTGATGACAACAGGTGTTAACACCTCTCTTTCATCTTTGTTAACCGTCTGGATAATTGGATAAATGTGAAATAGATTTGCTATTGGCTATCATTAAAACAGAAAATAATAATTATAGTAATTATTATTTAGTAATATAGTAATTATAATATAAATAATAATTATAATAATTAGTAAATTGTTAATCCTATTAATACCAGTTTTTACTGGTAATTTTAATAAATTACCAGTAAGATAATTTATGTATGCAAAATAAACTGAATCTGCTTTATGATTTCTGCTCCAAATAAAACAACAGTGACAACAATAGTAATAAGTGGAGAAGGAATAGATCATTTTAGAAGTGGCTATATATTTCATTTATATTACAGTGACAGATCTTTTGAAAACAATCTCGTCCTTATATACAAAAGAAATGAAAACAGGATAGCGGCAAAGAGATATTTGCATTCTCATGTTCACTGCAGCATTATTCACAATAGCTAAGATATGGAAACAAACTTGATGGCCGTCAGTGAATGAATGGATAAAGAAAATTTGGCATATGTATATACAGTGGAATATTATTCAGTCATCAGAAAGAAGGAAGTCATGCCATTTGTGAAAACATGTATGGACATTGAGGGAATTATACTGAGTGAACTAAGCCAGACAGAGAAAGACAAATCCTGTATGATGTCACTTATCTGTGGAATCTAAAAAAAAAAGAAAAGAAAAGATAAAAGAAAAAAACATAAAAGTCAAACTCAAAGAAACAGAGAATAGAAAAGTGTTGCCAGGAGCTGGTGAGTGGGAGGATAGGGAAAGGAGCGGTCCAATGGTACAGACTTTCAGCTACAGGATGAATAAGGTCTGAGGATCTAATGTAAATATGGTAGCTATAGTTGATAACACTGTATTATACAATTAAAATTTGCAAAGAGAGTGGAACTTAAATGTTCTCACAAATTTTTTTTTTAAATATATGTGAGGCGGTGGGTGTGTTAGTTAACTAGATTAACTAGATAATGTGAATCCTTTCAGTGTATTCATATATCTAATAACCATGAGGTACACTTTAAATAATTTACAATTTTATTTGTCAATTATACTTCAAAAAGCTGAAAAAAAACCCAATATGGTCTTTTCAACTGAAATAGCTTATTTCAGAGGTTATTTCAAAGGTTATTTCTTTGTAGAGATGAGAGAGAAAGGACTGCTCTGGGAAGCAGAATTGTGGCATTGGACTAGATCACACTTAATTTTCAGTGTCGCAGAGATGTTGATGTTGTACTAGTGGTAGTAAAAATAATAGCAAGAGTATTTCAGACAAATTCTTAATTGTAGTAGATTATTATATTTCTATATTAATCATGAATTTCTTCAGGACGGTAAGATGCAGTCTTATATAGGCTAACAATATGAAACTGGAATGTAAGTTATTTAAAATCATCTGCTTAATATGACTATATCAAGTTTACCTAGTTTATGGTAAAGTTAAATATTAGCCTATTTTTCTTTTTGTAGTCAGTTTAACCAAATATAAATACTCAATTCTCTGTATTCAGCTAAGTTTATAGGTACATATTAAAAAGTTCCTTTTTAACTAGAGGAGTACAGAACCAATCTTTGTTTCCAGATTTTCAGGTTTAAAAAATATTCTCACCTTTGGTACTTAAATTTGAGGTAGCATAATGTACCTGTGCCATATACAAAAGTCTGTAATAATGAGCTGTTATATGATGTGATTTTATTTTATGTGTAGTTTGGAAATATGAGACTATACCTAAAATATACATAGTCATTTATAAGTAGCTATTTCTTCAGTTGATGGGACCTAATACCTTAAGACTAAAGTTAAAGACTGTGAAAAAGTCTCTTTGTTAGAATTTTGTGTTAGTGAACATAGACTGAAATGATACTGTTTCTTTAAATAAGAGTACATTTCTTAGAACTGCTTGGAAAATTTCTCAAATTTAGAAATGAATTGTAAGATACTAAATTTGATTCAAGTAGGAGGATGAATGCTAGAGATGAAGGCACCATTTCAGCTATAGTTTCTTTGTGAAATATGTCTCCAGTCAAAATGTTGCATTAAAGGTAAACTGCTCTCATTCTTGCTCATGTTTGCGTTATTCTAATCTTACCTGACCATTCACGTGAATGTTGAAGTTATTCTTTTTTTTTTAAATATTTTATTTATTTATTTATGGCTGTGTTGGGTCTTCGTTTCTGTGCGAGGGCTTTCTCCCGTTGCGGCAAGCGGGGGCCACTCTTCATCGCGGTGCGCGGGCCTCTCACTATCGCGGCCTCTCTTGTTGCGGAGCACAGGCTCCAGACGCACAGGCTCAGTAGTTGTGGCTCATGGGCCCAGTTGCTCCGCGGCATGCGGGATCTTCCGGGACCAGGGCTCGAACCCGTGTCCCCTGCATTGGCAGGCAGATTCTCAACCACTGCGCCACCAGGGAAGCCCCTGAAGTTATTCTTGGTCTAGGCCAAGTGTAGTGTTTCTCACCTTTCTATATTTTATAAAGTATGCAGATTACTTATAGGAGACACCAAGGGCGATAATCTGATCTTTTACACTATTTTGTTTATGAATAGTAACATCGTTTACATATGAAATGAAAGCTATTATTTGTAACTGCTTCTTTTTACAGAAGTGATACCTGTTCCTTGAACTAAATTTAGAACATGTCCATACTAAAGAAGAAAGACATTAAAATACTCTATAATCCCTTCTCCTAGATTGTTAACCTTTGAATGTATGTCCAGAGAAGGGTTCCAGTTACTCGTCTGCTGGAAGAGCAAGGACATATTTGGGCCTCACAGATAAAGGAATCTGGAACTAGATTAATGCTAGAAACCACTCTTCTGATTTTTCATCTATCTGTCCTTCTCATCCATGTTAGTGTGATTCTCCCAGATTAACTTTCTTTATAGAGTGGAATCATAACTTCCACCAGCTTTCAGCCCCATATTTTCTAAACTTTGCCATTCAGAGTTCTTTCTTTTTCTTAATTCCGATTGGAAAATCTCCAGGGAATGTCTCTGATTGGCCCAGGTCTCATTATTTGTAAAATCTATTGCTAGGAGGATTTAATACTATGATAGGCAACCCTCACTTGAATCACATAGTGGGAGTAAGTAGAAAATAGTTCCCCCAAATAAGGCAGATATTGATCTGCACTGGAGCCAATCAATGATGATGGGCCTGTGACTTGGGTGAAACACAGAGACGCTGATACCATTCCCTGGCTGAATGTGTGGTCAGAAAAGAATTTTTGCTTTCTTTGGAACAGTATAAAGGCTTACAGCTGGCTATATCTTGGTCTGGAGGGGGGTAACAACAAATATTAAAATGATAGAATTGACCTCTACTCATAAGAAATTTACAATCTACTTGTAGACGTGTAACAAACAGACCTAAAACAAAAAACAACCCATTGTAAACATATGTGATATTGCAGACTACATGTGCAATTGAATTTCAGAGACTGTCAAGATCAGTATGAAATACAGTCCTCTGAAGTTCAGTTTGGCTTAAACAAGATTGCTGTATTAAAATAAGTAGAGCTAAAGAAAGCTGGTGCTCCATCCAGAAAAAAGAACATAGAGAATGTATTAGAAACAGGAGTAAACACAGGATGTGTCCAAAACCATAAGACTGGTTCACTGTAGGATTGGAAAAGGTTGAGAAGAAACAGTTGAGTATGTATGGCAAGACTAGGTTATGGAAGGCATTGAGAATCTGCATGTATATTTTTAAAAACACAAATATACAAATCAATACATTGGTCTCAAATTTGAGGTAGTATTCTCCAAAAAACCTAAAAACATTAACAACATTAACATGCAATGAATAGCTGCAAGAGATTTATCTGTGCAATGATTGTCTTTAGAAAGCAGTAACCCAGGAAATGAGAATGTGAAAAGCTTTTTGTAGTGCTAAGCATAGTTGGAAACCAAGACATATTAACATCTCTTTACAGCTGCAGCTAACAAGCGACAGTCATTTTGCTCTGAAGTAGCAGTTATAGTCAAAAAGTGGCAGTAATATATATGTAGTACACATTATATCATTAGGACAAACATGTTAAAAGGAGGTTTACAATTACTATAGGAATATAACTCCATTTAATATTATCCCTAAGTGTTTCCAAGTGCCTAATTCTCTGAAACCATGTTATTTTGAGAGACATTCAAATACAGAAATTGAATAATGGTTTCATTTTGGGAATTGAAGTATTTTTGACCCTAAACATTCAAAACATTGTTTTATGCTACATCTATAAATAGTAAGATGATGCTAATTATAGTAGTTAGAATACTGAGATGTTTATTAGTTGAAAAATGCCATCATTATATTACATGTAGACTTTGAAAAGCTCTTCCTTAGTGAGTTAAATGATATAAAGAAAAATTCTATTTCTTGGATGTTTGGTTTTTTTGATCCATCTTTTTCTTTTTTAAAAAGTTATATATTGAAACAGTTAATATTTTGGAAAAATAAGATTGATTCCTATAGCGATCTACAAATCAGCATTGGCCTACTGATACAATAGAGAGAAAATAATTTTTTTCTTAAGAAGACACAATTGTAACCATTGATCAATTTTTTAAAAATTGGTAATATGGCAGATAAGTTATTAAGGTGTCTATAATGTTTAGATGGTTATGTTGAATTTTAAATTATGTTGGATGTTTTTAACTCCCTTTTAAACTGATAGTGTTCAGTCCTACCTTCAAAAAAAGCAATTTATTATCTAATGCAGATAAAATAGTATACAGTTTCAAAGGACAACAAAAGAAATCACTATTGTTGAAATTGTAATATTTTTAAACTTCTAGAATTAGATAGTAGTTTCTTTAATATTGTTATAAAAATATTTTATTTAAAATAGAATAAAGACCTGGGAATTTTTAGGGTGCTTTAAACCCTTCCAGGGTCTGTAGAAATTGGTAGGTCTGGTTCTTATATCTAATTTCACTTAAAATTTTTAGTTATTTCTTTGTTCTTGGTTAGATATAGTACTGAGCTGAACTTACTGGCTATTGTCAAAAATCCAGAAATAGCAAAATTAAAACCACCAAATCAATAAATAGTATTTAGTAAGAGTTTATTGTGCATACAAGAATAGTTTGCAAACTGGAAGCTTTCAAAACTAAAAACTGATATAAAGCTTAGGGGCATGAAGTGTTACACAATGGCTTATAAAGTGAAATGAGGAAGTCGTTAACCTTTACAGTGATTGGTTATTATGATGGGGGTTTCCAGATCACAGGGGACTGGTTAAAAGCAATTATCTTATACCATTTTTAGGAATATGACTTGTTTCTTTTATGATTGTCAGAGGCATTTACAAGAAATAACCTGAGTAAATTTTTGCTTATGCTAATGAAATAAGCTAGATTTAGTTTTGTTTACGTGGCTTAAATGGTTTTGTCTGCTCAGGGAATTCTCAGGTCCGGTCTCCATTTTATATTTAATTTAAACATTATTATATCACTTTTAAACGAGATATGGAATTTAAAATAGTAAACGTTTGTAGCAAGCTAGGCTAGAAAAGAAAATGTGGCAGGAAAAAGAGAGTGATAAAAAAAGTCTGTATATTTGAGATACATGGAGGATACTAATTGAAGTATAAGTGGTAAAAAGCACAAAAGGTATTGGATATTGAGGTAATGATGCCTGGAGAAGCAGGAAAATAGGAAGTGGGGAAAAAGACACTGATTGAGTCAGATAGTTACTGGTAAGAGCCAGGGCTAGACTCCAGATGATTGGCTTTGAAACATAGCTCCACCTTTTATATGTTTTTGTCATCGTGGGTAATTTTACCTACTAAATTTTTCAAAGGATTCTTTTTAGGATGCAGTGGGCACATGCATAATTTGTGGGACAACACTAGGTAAATTAAAAATATATAAAATATAATTTATTGTATTCTATTTCTGCTTCCTCATTCATTCATTCAACAAACAGGTGCACAGTGGCTATTGCTATTTGCTTTCCCTGTTAGCTTATTCATATTAGCCTTCTCCAGCGAATTTCAATTAAAACCAAATTTAGGAAGTTTTCAGGAATTAACCTTAGCAATTTTGATCATGCCATTACTTGTGGTTCCCTTCATGGAATTATAATGTTCTAGATATGAAAAGGAACTGGGGAGGTCATTTAGTTCAACTCTCTCCTTTTAAATGAGAAAACATGTCCAGAGAGGTTAATATAAATGCTGGATTGTGAACCAAGGCATCTTATTTCCTGGCCTCCCTGTTTTCATTCTTCAGCATTATAATACTGTTTGCTTCACTTTTACATTTATTTTAATTGTGTGGCTGATCACAGAGCTAGATGGTGGCAAAACTAGGTGAGAACCTAGTTTGACTATCATTGTAATATTATTTCCAATAGTCTGCTGACTCTCACTTTGCATTAATTTAAATGTTACTTTCTAACTTTTTTTCTTAGCCACATGTTGCCCTTTTTGCACTACTTTGGTGAACTTTTACTAATTAATTTAAACAAATATTTTGACTGCCTAGTATGTGTAAAACATCATTGCTGTTTGCAAAAATCATTATTAATTGAACACCACTTGTTTTGAGAAGAAAGAAACATTCAAAATTCTGTAGGTTACTAAAACATTATTTTGGGCAGATGGACTCAAATGTCTTTCTGGGAGACTGACATAGTTTCCTAAAATCTATAGTGTACTTCTGTGTCAGATTGAACTACTACTTGACAGGAATTGGTGCTTTTATAACTAGAACTCCTTGAAAATTTTGAGCCTTAAAATATGAAAATGATCATAGGAAGGTAAATTCCCCCATTGATTCTCAGGCTGCTAAACTGGTACTTCCATGTTGAATTATAAAAGTATTAATCTCAGACATACCATGAAAAAACCTGTTGTTACCTGTTTATAAATGTATAGAACAACAACAACAATCCTGAAATGACTGCAAAATGATTCTACTGTAATGGAACTTTGTTTGGAAATATTCTCTCACCCATAAAAAGAGAGAGAAAGAGAGGTTTCAGTATAATAAAAATATATCAACATTTTTTGGAGGTTGTTGAAAAATCTACTTAAAAATGTAAGGCAATAGTGGAAAAAGTAGAACAAAATAGCCTACTTGATTTCCATGTAATAATTAAACATTTCAGTCACTCCTAGCTAAGATGATTGGATTGCAGGATAAGAAGGAAAGTCATTATTTTGAGACTTCCTGGGGTTACTGATACCCTCTCATGCATAACTAATCCTTGTCGAATCACTCCAACTAGTTAAGCAGAGGAGGCAGTTTCTATATTCCACCTCCAGAGGTGTTGACTCTTGACAGGCAGGTATTGTATAGAGTGTATCACTGGGTAAGAGCGAGTGGGAAATTGTTCTACCTCAGGGAAGGTTTGAATGTCAATTAACCATCCCCTTATTTCTTTATGTTTAATATTTAGAGAAGTTGATTAAGCTTAAATTTAAAATTTCTCAGTGTCTTTGCATGTATCATAGGTGGGCTGGTAATTCTGCAATATGAAACAGGGACCAATTAATCACCTTTTGAACTGAGTCCTGCAGCTGATTGAATGAAACTGACTGGGAATACACACAAAATAATTAGTTTGTGCTTCTTAGGTTGTCAGTATTGGGATATTATATGATTATACCACATATGAGAACATTAATGCAGAATAATATTTTGAATCTTTTGTTTTTTTCCTGTCAAATAAGCCTATTCACATATAAAGTTTAACATCTAAAAATAATTTACAAATTCTATGGCAGATGGAATAAATTTTCTGTTCATAATAAAAAATATTCAATAATGAGATTGTATATGTACATATATATGTACAGTTGTATTTTATGCGGGAAGAACTACCTGAAAGTGAGACTGTGGAAATATTCTGTGCAAATCTAGCAGCATTCAAGAAAAAGTAACTCAAAGAACACAAACTAATGGTGTCCTTATATATGAAGATCAAGGCATTCTGATATATGACCCCAAAGCATTCTGATATATGGTCCCAAACTTCATCCTGTACAGATTTACCAGTCAAACATCTGATTATGCTTAAAACACTTTTATACTTTGTTTATCTGGAAAAGCAGATTTGTGGGTGAAAGTATGGAGACTGTAGTAAATGACTAACTGCAAAACTGAATGTAACTTATTAGGTCACAGCCATTTAAATGCCTGTAATATGCCTGTGTTATACAACAGATGTAAAAATGAACAGCATATGTTCTCTCTAAGACACTCATGAAAATTATTCTTTTTTTTTCCTGTTTCAGTTACCTGTTACTTAAACTGGGAAGCTTTGAGTCATACTTGATTTTTCATGTCTCCCTCTTGTCTCCAAGTTTTAGTAATTTTGTTTCTGTATTTTTTCCTCCTCTGCTCAGTTGCTTCTCTCCCTTTTATTTTCCACTGCCATATTTTTTACCCTCAGCAGTTTTTATGTGGAAATACTATAATAGTCCACTGTCTCCAGATTGGTCCCTCTGCTCCTGAAGTCAACCTTGCACTGCGTCGGAGTGACTTTCCCAGTGCAGACTTGACTGTGGACTCTTGCACTAAAAACCTCCACTGCCTGGAGAATCAGGTCCAAACTTCCGGGCACAATCTAGAAAGTCCTTCACAGCCTGTCTGCATTCTGCTTTTCAAGATTCATCTTCCTCTATATCTATACCTGATTCCTTTATTATGTTCACACTGGGTTATTCAGTTTTCTTCAACAAATGATACACTTTCTCAACTTTGTACCCTCTTTTCTCTTCCTCTTGCCCCACCTCTCTTCACCAGGCGTTTTGTACAGATTTTTACATAACTCTCAAAGCCCAACTGAAAATACAGTGCCTATCATTAGCTTTTCCTGATTCCCCATTCCCAGAAGTAAATGAATTTAGCAGCCTTTGAATGCTACTTTCAAAACCAGTTATAGTATCACGCTTCTTTGTTGTAACCTTTGTCTCTTGCTCACACTCATTGCTTTCTGAATGTTTCTGCTTTATCTTATATGCTCAGCACATGGCAGTATATGTGACGTATAGTAGGTATCCAGTAATATTTGTTGAAATAAATTATAAAAAAATTGCTTTGGGAGCCAAGACAAGAAGAACAATTGATTAGTTCCCATTCCTTTATGGCATAAAATAAAAGATAATTATGTTGTGAATACTTTATATATAATAAGCAGTAATGTTATTACATCTGAATGACTAAAAAAAAAAAAAAACTCAGTAGTGTTTCCAGAGTGCTCTGTGGAAAAATAGATATTGCCAGTATCCTATTTTTTAAATCATCTTCAGCGTCAAAACTTTCATCACTTCAAATATTTCTGGCCAAAGAAAAAGTAACTCAAGGGAAAAATTGTTTGAGTTGATTGAAAAAAGTTTAATGTGGGTAGGTATTAAAAATAAAAGATTTAGAGATAATTAAGCCATATTATGCCAATAGGCTGATAGGTAGTGATTTAATAGTATTAATTCTAGAGATATCAAAGGACAATCATGAAAAAAGGTATTAAAAGTAAATAAAACTCATCATCACCTTGGTGTAAAGCTTGGGGTATCCATTGCTGAGAGGATACTCTGTGTGGTAACATATCAAGGAAGACTTAACAAATCTTGGAATGGTCCAGAAAGGAGGAGTCAAAATGATTTAAAGGGTAGTGCAGATGGCTGGGTAAAGAAAGATGAAACCAGAAAACATTCATGTAGAAAGAGGACGGAAATGTGATCTGATCAGAGGACTCTAAAATCCTAAAGAATTTTGTTTGGATTGCTTGTGTTTTATGGTTTTAAAATAAATTCTAATATATTTGAAGCCAAAAAATAAAGACACCATCTGTCTCCATTAATCTAAAACGGTTAATAGTTTCAGGAATTATTTATACACACATTTAAAAATATTTACTCTGTGATGGGTCATTAAAGGATACTTGGCTATTTTGAGGTAACCCTACCCCTTGAAGTTGGTATAATGAAGATTATTACACATCTTTGTGAAATTTTCATTGGCATGACTATAAGAAGTGAATAGTGTGGTGAATTGAACTATACAGACTTTGGGGCACAGTTATAATAAAATCTTATGCATAGTAGAATATGTAAAATATGGAACATTTAGCTTCAGGAAAAAAATGCCATTATAATCAATTTTGTTTTCTAGTTAATAGGAAAAGTAGAGTTTACAAGTACTTTTTGATAACACATTATAGAATACACTGCCAATGATTATCTTTTAATTTTGTGGATATATATCTTTTTTTGTATGTTTTGATATAAAGTGAAAAAATACATTTCTTGTCCTTAAAAGCCCTGCAAAAATTGTATTTCTTAAGTATAAATAACTCTATACTTTTTTGTTGTTATTTTAATTATGAGTTAGTTTTGCATTTAAAAACTCCTAGCAGAATATTTGTTTCTTAACCTTCACAATTAATCACCTCAGTATTCTTTTTATTTTTTTTTAAGAGAAGAAGATAACTAATGAAAGAAACACTGTGGTATTTATAAACAGCAGACTCAGTCTTTTTATACTTAAGAACAATCAGTTGAGAGTATAATTCTGTAATGATTAATCAGCTCTTACAGATTTCTATTTCTTCTACCTGTCACTTAATCTTGTACCCTATTTATCTCATCAGTATTTGTACTTCAAAAATACATTTATTTAAGGCATGCCATGGTTTCTGACGACTGTGATATAGTTTTGTTGTAGTTATTTTAAAACTAAAAGTATATCTATATAGGTTATTCTAAATGTGTATTTCATTGTTATTCTTTACAATTTCATCTTATGTTAGAGAGTTAGGAGAATTGTTTTGAAGCTGTTTCTTGAAATTACATTTTCTTTCATTCCAAAAGGTTTCTATAAAAAAAGTTAGATTTATGGGACTTCCCTGGTGGTCCAGTGGTTAGGACTCTGCCCTTCCACTGCAGGGGGTGTGGGTTTGATCCCTGGTGGGGGAACTAGGATCCCACATGCCGTGCGGTGTGGCCAAAAAATAAAAATAAAAATAAAATAAAATAAAATAAACATTAGATTTAATAAGGACTAAATACTGCTCTAAAGAAACTGTATACTACAGTTTACTTTATAAAACATTATTTCCTCAAGAGAAAAATATTTGTACTTATATTTCCCTGATTCTGTTTTCCCAATTCTCTTTCAAGGGTGAAATAAACTTAAATTTTAAACCAAAAAAGAAAGGCAGCTTGGGAGAGAAGCCACTGTATTAAAAATGCTTGGGGGCAAGGATGATATCTGTTTGTTTTCTTGCACAGTGCGCAGAACCTAGTATGGTGCCTTGCATGTAGTTAGTGCTCAATAAATATTTGTCAAATAAATAAATGAATAAGTGTAATATGTTTAACAATATATTCTTTTATGCTTATATTCTTACAAGATAAAACAGAAACTGGTATTCTTTATTGCTTTGTAACTAAAATTTGCACTTTTTAAAATTCATTTTTCTATCCAATGAAACTTGAAAAAATGAGATGGCATTTGAGGTTTAGAATTTTCTCTTTACTATAGTTTATGTTTTACCCACAATCTTTTTCCTCCTCTCCTATCTTTGGTAATGGAAACCAGCAGGAATTTAGTATACACTGAAACATTTTTTCTTTCAGATGAATTTAAAGTACCAAAATGAAGCATTCACTTTCTCATTCATTTCCTCTCTGGCTCCATTTCACATGCTCAACGTCCATATGTGGCTACTAGCTCTTGTACTAGTGAGTGCAGATACAGGACATTTTCATCATTACAGAAAGTTCTTTGGATGTCTCAGGGCTAAAGGCTGTTGCCTTCTATAGAGACGACCAAAATGAGAGGTAGTGTAGGGTTAGGAGCGTGAGATAAATTTACCATGCTGAGTTTGAGATGCCTGGGGATATCCATGTGGATAAACAGCTAGGCATGTGAGTCCATAATTTAGGGAAAGATCGGAGCCCAAGATAAATTTTAGAAATCATCAGGACATGGGTGATAATTAAAACCAAGAGAATGCATAAAATCACCAAATGAGAGAATGGAAAGAAGTATAATGGGTGATTGAAACAACCCAACCAGGAAAACACAACTGGGTATTACAGAATAACCCCTTGAAAGTGATCAGATTGTCAGAGAGGTGGGAGAAGAATGAGAAAATAGCATCGTGTAAAAAAAGTTCCTTACTTTTTCATGAATAGAAAAAGATAGTGAGGTCCTCAATGTCAGATACAGCAGCAAGGTCCATTAAGTTATGATTAAACCTCCAAATGAGGGAGGATCAAGAATTTTTCATAACTTGGATCGAATTTGCCTTGCTAAATTAATATTATTTCTTAGTGTCTTAATATTGACACTTTGCATTTTGTTTTAGAATGTATACCACATATTATTCTCTCTAAAATTTGTTCTGAGATAATGGTCATTTTTTTCCTGATGTGTTATATCACACACAAAAAAGAAAAATTCAGAATTGTAGAATCAAAACAGGTCTTAACAAAAATTGAGTCCAGCTGCTTCACTTGTTGACATGGAGACAGACCTAGAAAGTAAAAATGACTAAGTTTTCACAGATAGTTAGTGTGCTCTTCCACAATACTTATTACATTGCTCCTGTTTGATGATTTGGTCCAGCAGCTGGTGCTGGAAGAAATATACAGTTAATAGATTGTGGTTACATCTACCAGAAGTTAAAAGTTTTGATTAAAGAACGGTTCTCATAATAGACTCATGGGAATCATTAAGCTATTTAGAAACAGATAAAATATTATTTATTGTGGAAATAATTTCCACCTTCCTACAGGAGCTCACAAATCAAAAGTTTTCATATTCTTATACAGATTCTAACCATGTGGGTAGTGTACGCATAAAAATGTTTCTCTGAAATGTATCAGTATGGGGGCTATCTCTTGGATAATAGCTAGCTTTTCAAATTGGCATTTTCATGCTAAGCAGCCAATGAGTCTTTCAATCTGACAGCATGTTTTGGGTTGTATGAAAGAGAAATCATCTTAAATTAGTCTATCTTCTCAGTGGAAAAGAAGAGAAATTGTCAACTCTCTAGTGCCTCACCATAGTAAGTTATAGAAGTTAAGAAATAACATTGTATCTGTTGACATATGGAAGCTTTGCAATTCATGCACCCAGTGATTTTGGAAGGAAGGCAGAAAATATTTTCTCTAATACTCTGTGTCAGAGATGTCTGAAATATTGATAAAATTAGGTTTACATATCCTAAACATGAATAAAGTCCATTAGTCCTCATTCTCTTTCTGCAATGTTTAAATTCATTTATCCAGTAGCTAGATGGAAACAGTTTTTAATTTTAAAATAACAAAAACAACAACAAAAAGCCCCGATACAATAATCATATGGAAATGTTGAAACCACACCAAGTTTGTTATACAAAGAGACAGCAAATTACTTATCACAAATCTCACAAAACAAAAGAAATTAGGCTAATATCAATTGGTGGATATCAATGAACTAAATATCTCTACATAAGAGCCTTATTAAAAAAAAAACACTGAACCTAACAATTGGAACATTAATCATATGTTCTCTGCTTTTGGAAATTGTCTTGCGTGCTCTATCAATAAGTACAATTGGTAGATATAGCCATGTGTGCATTTTAAAATATCAACTATTGGAGGCAGAAGGAGTTTGTGTAAGTTTTATCTTCTATTGAGATTCTTTGCACATCTCTTATTGTCCCATAGACCTTAAATGGAAAATTAGTAGGGGTCTTTCTTTTCAAAGTAGATTTTCATGGTTAAAATCTATATGAGGATGGGGGTGAGGGAAAAGACGTTGGAACTAGCAGCCATAGAGTTACAGCTGTTATTTTACAGTTACATAATCCTCACACAGTCATATAGGTAGGTATATATCATCCTTGTTTTCTAGGTAAAAACTCTTAGCTCTGATGAGTTAAGTGATTGGCTCCAAGTTACCCAGCTAGAAAATGTCAGAGCTGGAATTTAAACAGTCTTATCTAATTCAAGTGTACTGTAGTGGGGAACTAAATTTTTCTATTAAACATTATGTAGTTTTGAGAACTAAGTTAGTATAGCTAGTTTTTACATTTTCTTGAATACAGAAAGTTGTGATTTGTCCTGATATACTTAGATTTTAAAAACAATTTTAATTTTTTAATCTCTATTTTAATATATCTAACATGTCGACGTGTCTCGTAGAAAGGAATTAATTGCTCAAATGTTTGTAAATTTAGAGTAAGTTTATGAGATGCATGTAAAATATTGATTCTAAGCTTTAGTCATACATATTGGTATATATCCACATGTTAAAATTTATATGTAAACATGTAAGTCTTTTGAATGTGTTAAAATGATAAGATTCTAACTGGTCTCTTCAATTAAGTATGATTTTTCCCAGTAGCATTCTCCCATGCATTCCTGTTATCCTGAGTTAAATTTTATTAACTTATATATTGAGGAAAGGTAAACTTATTCTCAATTTCTTGGTCATATTCACTTACACATTTGGATGTATATAGTGGTTTGTAAAACATTTGCAATTTTGATACCAAAAATTACAGGCACAAATATGTTTTCTCCTTTCCTCTACAAATATATCACAAGGTTGATCCATTTTATTTTTACCTGTTTTAAACTTTTGAGTTTAAAAGACATACTTTAATTTTTACAGACTCTGACATTGTCACAAGTCTTAAGTCTCTCTGGAGGTTGGAAAGTGTAAGTGTGAATAAAATGTGCAAGGTCATTAACTCGCATGATTTAAAGAACCTTGGTAAGTTATTCCCTCCCATCATCCTCCCCCTTCATTCCACACATAACTTTCTTCCCTACTCATGACATCTTTCCCCACCCCTATCCATTTATTTTCTACAACAAAAAGAATGGTAGTTAACTGCCCTTGATAAATATCTGAAAAAGAGCTGGACACTCACAATCCATGCAGTGTACGAAAGAGGTGCCTCAGACAATCGTTCTCTTGTTCTATTCTATTGTGCTTCATGCTTTCTCTTGTGATGCAACCTTCATTTCAACCCATTCTCCCCTCACATGTAAATCCAACAGTCTTTGTAGATATGAATAGCTGTGCCCTGTAGCAACTAGACAGAAATGAAAGGAATGTATGCTTAAGTCTGAAGTAT
This sequence comes from Balaenoptera borealis, assembly GCF_965194805.1. Taxonomy (NCBI): domain Eukaryota; kingdom Metazoa; phylum Chordata; class Mammalia; order Artiodactyla; family Balaenopteridae; genus Balaenoptera; species Balaenoptera borealis. The sequence continues at coordinate 24,210,521 of NC_138863.1, forward strand.
AGTATTTTATTGCATGGTTGAAGTTCAGCTGTACTTAAATGTTGGGAAATATTGGGATACTACTTCAGATGCTGGAGTTAATAACTTTGGGTGAAGTTGGTGACATTTCTTAAACATGTGTTTCCCACTTTTGCTTAAACTTCTTTTTATAGAATAGTTGGGCTTTTAAAAATAAAACTATTGGAGATAAACTGGGTGTGTGTTAATCTTAATACTAAATTAAAATTTATTAACTAATGAACTAATGAAAAAAAAAAGCCTGCTCTGTTTTAATCCCGAGTATACTGATCACTATGTAATTTGTTTTGTACTGCATCCAATAATGTGACAATGGGTGGTATTAGCTGAAGATAAGGAGGCCTCTATATAGGACTAGGTCATGTTTATATCAAGTCAGTCAATTCCATTGAGAAATATTTTAAATCACTTAATTCTATTTGATACCAAAGAGTTTAAGCAAGTAGTTGATGATTTTTTACATTATGAGACACAGAACTCCTTTTTTATACTTTTCTTTTGTAAACACAGCTCAAATACCAACTTTTCTTTGGAATATTCTTCAACCTTACCACAAAAGATTAGTGGTCTATTCATAAACAAAATGTGTGTCATAGTCCTCAACAATTATATTGATATGTTGTAGTCATGGTCTTCTCAGCAGCTGGACTGTAAAATAAAAAGGCTGGATTCATCTCTTGTTCTCTTTTATTTAAAATATTCCTTATTCTCAACTTTCTATTGCATATTGGAGTGCCTAGGATATAGTAATCACCCCAATTAGTATTTGTTGGTTAATTCACAAGCTTAATGTACTGAGACCCGATAGTTTTATTAAAACAATGAAACTGCCTTTTGCTTAGCATAATATAGACTTATAGGGAGACTGCTGTGCATTTACATTTCTTACTCAAATTTTAAATATGAATATAAGTGTAAAGCTATGTACAATTAAATATTCAATTCCATCTAGCTCTCTGCTAATCTATAGGGTTATAGGCCTCAGTCTAGCAACATTTCCTTAGCATTCGGAAGTGTTTTATAATGTCTTTTGAGTATTTATCTAGTATTATATGGGAAGGATCATTGTTTACCTCTATTGGTCAGGCTTGTATAATGGGGACCAGGCAGCAACATCAACTAATGAACTAATGAAAAGAAAAAAAATGAGCTGCTCTATTTTCATCCCCCATATTTACTGATCACTATGTAATTTGTTTTGTACTGCATCAAAAAAGTGTAATGATGGGGTATTAGATGAAGGAAAGGAGGCCCTTACCTAGGAGCAGGCCATGTTTATATCAATTCAGTCAATTCCATTGGAAGATATTTTAAATCACTTAATTCTATTTAATATCAGTTATTTTAACATGCAATGAATGGGTTTGTTTATTATGAAATACATTGTATTACATGAATGGTGTGCAGCCAGTATATAACATTATGTATAACAACATTTTTTTCTTTTTAAAGTGTGTCGCTTAGTTAAAGAATTCCTGGAGAGGACTATAACAGGAATATAATGTATTATTTTGTAAGTGTAAAAGTATGTTATATATAGTACTAACTGGGAAACACTTTCTGTGCTATTGCTTTATGTTTCCGCTGAATGATCGTAAAATGAAGAATTTATGATTTAGAACGAAAGCAAGAAGGATCCATACTTTTTAAAATGAAAGAATGGAACTGTGAGATAGATCTTTATCTAAAAAATTGGAATTGGTCATTTTCATTAAATAGATATGGTTTTCTGTAGAAGTGATAATCACTATGGAAATAGATTATAATTAAGTAAAAATCACTATATAGATAAAGTTAATGTAACTAAGACCGTGATTAGCTTTATTCTTAAAGGAAATAATATGAATTATTTACATTCTTTATTTATCCACTTTCTCTTCTCATTGCCTAAATTTTCACTTATTCTCATTCATTAAGAGTCCTTTTATGTAGCAGGTAGGGGAAAATAGGAAGAAAAAACCAAATGGATGGTTCTAATTTGGTGAAGAAAGTGGTCAGTTAAATCTCCATCTATACAAGGCAAATATTCATATATTATTTGTCCCAAGATTTTTAATCTTGTCTTGCTTCTTTTTCCTTTCTCCCTGAATTAGCATTGGAATTGAGTCACTACCAACTAAGTTTTTTTAGGCAATAAGTCAGATGCTTCAGGAGACATATTTGGTGTATACTAATATGCCTCCACTGTTTAAAGACTGTTGTTATTGCTGCTGTAAGAAATTACCACAAACTCAGTGGCTTAAAACCACAGATTTTATTATCTTAAAGTTCTGGAAGTCAGAAGTCCAAGTGGGTTTCACTAGGCTAAAATTAAGGTGTCAACAGCATTGCTTTTCTTCTTAAGCTCTAGGAAAGTATCCGTTTGGTCTTTTCCAGCTTCTTCTGGTTGTCTACATTCCCTGGTTTATAGTGCTTAGCCAGCCGTCTCATCACTCCGATCTCTGCTTCCTTCCTCATATCTCCATCTCTAACTCTGAACTTCCTGTCTTTCTCTTTCCCTAGTAAGTACTCTTTTGATCACATTGGGCCCACCCAGATAATCCAGTGCACTGTGACATCTCAAGCACCCTAATTTTATCATATCTGCAAAATCCCTTTTGCCATGTAAATTTAACATATTCACAAATCCCAGGTATTAGGACCTGGACATCTCTGGGAGTCATTATTCTGCTTACCACAAGGACTTTATTTGATATAGCCAGACTCAACACTGTTATCATTTAGATCATTACTACCATTGTTCCTGACTTCTGTCGGGTTTGAAATAAAACCCGAGTTTAGCAGTTCCCGAACTAATGTCATAATCACCTCTGAAGTGTGTCCCAAGTAATTTGTAACCAGGAATAGTTAAGTGCCAATTTTTTTTTAATGGTTTACTTCTTTTTAAATAAATTAAAGTATAGGCAAGGTTATTCCCATAACTATTCTCATTCTGCTAATGATTTCTTGAATGGGAAAGAAAGAGGTGGGTGTTATAATACACTTACAAAAAACCCCCACATATTCCAAATCTACAGTGTGTCTATTATGAATGTATTATAAATTAATAGCTATAATTAGGAATGATTATAATTACAAAATTTGTGACAGTGGGATATCTAGTTCACATACCTGTATGAAAATATTTTATACCCGTGAATAAATTAAATATTTTATACCTGTGAATGTGATTTTTCATTTTGGTCATGGATCAGTAGACAGAATTTGATACCTTTTGCTCTTGAGGGCCAAAAATTAATGCACTGTGAATAGTGCAAAAGTTAATGCACTGTGAATATAGTCTATAAAACAGCTTAGGTAAATAATAATAATGTAAATAATGCAAATTTTGATAATTAAAATAAAAGCAATAATAAAAACCAATAGTGTGAAATATATTAAAACCGGTTTAGAAAATAGATGGTAGCAAGTGTAACTTGAAGTGATATTTATCAGTATCATCTCATTGGGGAACACTATATATAATTAAGTATAGTCTTAATTCTTTGAACAAAAAGGCACATTTGACTTAATTATATTTTTCGTTCAATAAATTTTATTTATTATAGAAGTTGTAGTATTTTTCATCATAAATTATCAAAAGCAGCTTGTTTCTGATGTATTTTGTACCTCTTCCCACCATCAGAATTTTAGAAATCAGCTGATATTTATCATTGGCAATAAAATAATTCGGCTAATGACACCTTAGATAATTAATGCACATCTGACTTCATAAAAAACTGGAAGTACATTTCTAAGGTACAATAAATTGGTGAGTAAATCTCTTTCAAAGTAATACATAGTAGTGATACTCTGAGCTATTCAGTAGTAAAGAAGAAATAAGCACTGGGAAAAGAAATCTGAACATTTTAATGATTTAGAGAAAAATGAGAGAAAGAAAAAAAGTGCACACACAAATTCAGCACTTAGACTGAATACAAATATGAAGAGATAAGTGACCTCATATGTATTCAGTGAGAAGAAAAGTTTGAGGCAATGAGGCTAAACATGAAAGAGAAGTGAATGTAACCTCAGTGGCCGCATGCTACAAACTCAAATAGAAAGAGAATCTGGGAGTGTAAGAGGATGAAGCTATAAAACCTTGAGCAAAGAGCTTAACAGCAATTAAAATAAAGATGAAATTCTGGGGTGGATAAACAAAGTAGCACATATTACAAAGTAAAATATGTTGGTATCATGTAAGAGATTATTTAGTAACTGCTTTCAAATAATTGAATCATAGACACAGATTTCTGAGGTTTTAAGCTCATTATTTTGGCTCCCTGGCTTCTCCTAGGATGCAGTATAGAATCTCCATGCCTGGTGTTTATGTACAAACAGAAGCTGCTTTTTCTTTCTTTCATTATTTCTTTTTTAAGTGAAAGTTAATACCTTTTATATGTTACAGAGAAGGGGCAGAAAAAGCCACACTCCCACTCTGGTACAATGCACTGAGGATCAACTGAGGGAGGATTATACACATGGCTGGATACAGTTTATTCATTTGTTCTTTTGCTTTGTAGATAACAAATGGTGGTATTCTGTAACATCTTGTGTGATTAGCAAATGTGAAGTCAAAATGAATCTTTTAACAGCTGTTTAGAAATAGTTTGATTTTCTGAATTATATTGGCATTTATTTGGAATTCATTCTAATACTAAATTTACATGCATATCTCTTCCAGTCTTCTCCCTTAGAAATGAACTCTGTTGAGTACACAAAACCCCAGGAACAAAAATTTAGACTTGAATGATTAAAAGCATTACAATTTTTTTTTTTTTTTTTTTGCATGCAAGTATCCCTTGAAAGTGTGCCTGCAAACTGGAACATCATGATATTATCTTAGAGATCATGGTAAAGGGGCCATATTTTAATTGAACCTTCTCATGATGGAATGTTTTGAATAATTCCGTTACCGACATCTCTGAAGCCACTAGATTTGAGTCTGAAACAAGATAGCTTAACATCAGATTCTATGTGATATTAAATTATACTTCATGACAAATGATGGTGTGATTCCATTCAATTCCATTCAATTCAATAACCATTTCTGAAGCACTTAATTTTTTCTGTGAAAAATCTCAGATAAGCATATGAAAATAATTAAGACACTGTGTAAGGTTTTTGGCATTTAAAAAGCCAAGTGAAAGAAAGAAATGTTTGCAACTAGCAAAAACATTGTACAGTGCATACACACATGTTGAATATATATATACATATTTCATGAGGAGTTAGATATTTAATGTGCTATGTAAGTGATAGAAAGTTAACTTTTACTTGTATTGACCCATTGCTAGAATATTTATTAAAATATTCATAGAGTTTCTTACTACTTTTATAACTCTTAAACTTCTATCATAGTGCTTATTATATTTATTCCTTCTTTAAAAATTGGATTAAATGCATACAAATGAAGGGCAAGATGCTCAGAATGGACACTAACTTACTTTTAAGGAAACGCGAAGATGATGTTTATGGAAAACATTTTCCATAGTACAAAGACTAGCCAGTGATAAAAGACAGGACCATACTGAAAATGTTTCTGGGGAAATTTAATTATTAGTCTTAATTAGTTTAATACGTCACCATTTTTCAAAAGGAGAAAGAATAGGTCTTTGGAGGACAAATTAGAGGAGTTAGCTAGAGACTTTAGGTGGAATGTATTATTTCAGTATTTTGAAAAATTTGATACCAATTCTCTTTCTTTTGTATTTTTTCCTGATAAAATAATTGACCAAGCCATACTGTCTCTTTTCAAATATGTTAGATAGAGATATATGGGATAGACTTACTGTTTATCACTTCCATCTAATATTTGCTCTTCAGGTTTACCTAATTTTAAGTCATAATTACTCCAGTGGTAAAATTACCAGATTTTAGAGAAACTAGTAAGAATATGGAACCTAAATCTGCTGAACTTTTCTTTTTCTATAAAATGAAGGATAAGCTAGGTTTTCAACTATCCTGTCTGCTTTAAGACATCCTCTTCTCTTTGGAGAAGTTAGAGACGGTGTTGTTATTATATATCTGTTAAATATGGCTCACATGAATCCTCTTTGATTTCCCTTTGGATTTTATTTGAGTCGCAAACTCGTTATCATATTCTGTATTCTGTTGTATTCTGTACAACAAACGTACATCAAGGGTTAGCAAATCATGATGTTACCATTCTCTCTTTCCTAAAGAATATTACATGGAACAGAAGGCAGGATTTTTTGTCCTCCATACAAAGGAGGTTCATGTTGAACAATTTATATTGGATTGCATCTTACTTATGAAATATCTACTAGTAGGGAAATGTTTAAATAAGTTTGGTACATCACCTCAATGTAATTAATATTTTTTAACCTTTAATGTAGAATTTATGAAAACCGCACATAAACATAGAAAATCTATATGATATGCACTGCAAAAAAGAAAACAAATAGTGTCTGTGTTGTGGAAAAATCATGTATGAATATGGATTAAAGACTGAAGGACAGAATATCTAATGTTGAAATTATAGGTGATTTTTATAAAATTCTTTACTTTTTTTTTTTTTTTAATGAACAGGCTTGGGAACCTATAAACCTCTGCCTTCGGTATGATGTAATAATAAGTATCTTTCTTTTGCCAGAAGAGTTAACATAGGATGAAGAATACAGATGCAAGTGATGAGTTCTGGGAACTCCTGTGTAAGCAAGAAGACGTTTAATTTATTTCATGCCTTTGGGCTTTCTTTCAACCATGTCCTAATTAATTTTCCTAAAACCTGCTTAACATTTTTTTCTAGTCGATACTGTTTAGGAAATACTTTATTTTAAGAGCTTGAGATTATAGAAACATAATTTACTAATGATGCATTTTTATGTATATGTGTTTATTTATTCATAATTGTTTATTCATTCAACAAACACAAAGTTCTCATATTACATACTGTGCTTGCTAATTGTTGAAGGTGTTAAAAAAAAAAAACACACACACAAGTCATCATCCTTTTTCTTCCAGGAGCTTACAGTTGAAAGGAAATGATCAATAATATTTGTTCACCAGGCATTTTGCCAGTTGCTTTTTATAAAACACCTTACAACAACCCAATGATAATGATATTTTTCTTCCGTATTTATAGGTGTGAAAACAGCTGAAAATGATTAGTAATTTACCAAAGCTTATAAAAGCAAGTAATAGAGTTAGGAGTAGAATCTAAGTCTGGTTCCAAAACACATTTTTAATTCCCATTACACAATGCTACATCACATCTGTCCTTATAGACATAAAAATACATTAAGTTTACCTGGTGGATATTATCTGAATTGTAAGTGCTATTCTAGAAGAAAATAAAGTCACTTTAGGATTGGTGTCATAGACATAAAACTCTGAAGAGGCTCAAATTGATACTCATGAAATAATGTGGAAGATAGTCTAAGTTTATGCCTAGAATATTACCTAAGCAAAAGTTGCAAATGGGTTGGTTCACTAATGAACCAGGGAGTAATGGTGATGAAATATCAGGGTGGCTTCCTGATGGAGCTGATATTTTAGATCAGTTTTAAAGGATAAATAAAATAATCAGAATAAGACAAGGAGGAGGTATTCTAAATAAAGGGAACGACAGAAAAAAACTGCATGAAGGCAAGAAATAGAATGGTGTGGGCAAAAGTTAACACACAATATGGTGTTTTTAAGACAGAGAGCAAGGCAGAAATTGGCTAGAGAATCAGGCCTAAGAGGCAGACACTAATCAGATTATGGGGGGCCTTGCGTGATCTATAAAGGCATTTGAACATTATTGTATAGTATGGATAGTAGGGAAAACTTGAGACTCTTTAGTAGGAGGGATCATGGTTGGCCAGAAAAATGAGTGTTTCCTAAAAACCTACTTTTGACCAACCTTCCTGGTTTTCTTAAGTTTTCTATATACCAGGACTTAAAGTATATGAAGAGCACAGATTAAAAGGTTTATTACCCTCTGAGAGTCTTCTATTTATATCACAAAGGAAGGCAGAATACTAGTTATCACAGATCTTAGAACTTAAAAATTGTTACATAAACCACTATGTAAGTTTACTGCCAAGTTCAGCTAAGACCATTACCTGTGATCTGTGTTCCTCAAATTTGAAAGCTGGTGAGAGTTATGGAAATGCTTGTGTCTCGGTGAGCTTGCTTAAATTCCAGCAGACAGCTGTTGTTAGTAATCTTCTATTTTCCAAATTTGTTTAGGAGTATTCTTGATGAGTGAATGAGAGTAAAGACCACCAAGCATGGGCACCATGCAAGGCTTCTTTTACCTTTCTTCTGTTCTTTGCTCATTTTCTCTAGATCTCCTTACTGTTGACAGTTATCTTACCCTGAGATCGTATGGTTTGCTTCACAAGCCACCCCTGGTTTTTATGTTGGCTTGGGGTCTCTAGCCTTTACTCTAGTGCTTATATTCGTAACTTTTCATTTGCCTGATCTTTAACACGTCTTGTTGCTGGTGTGTTCTGCCTACATCTCTTCTCCTGCTATCATTAATGATGAGGCATTTCAGATTTTCCATTTCAAGTCTTAGTGTGTTAAAATCTTTTTTGTTTGAGAAAGGCTTGGCCATTCCAATTATGTTTGTGGCATTGCTACTTTAAGGTTGACAGACAAATATGGTGTGAGTCTTAATGTGTTAATGTTAACTTTTGTTCTTATTTGAAATCAATACAGATAGACTTCACTTATACATCTTCTCCGTATGTGTCAAAAAAGGCAAAGAAAAGTCTGTAAAATTGTGGTATTTAAAACTTGGATGTAATGTAGAGAAATTGAGACCCAGAGAGAAGAAAGGAAGTCTCTGAGAGATGGATACAAGGTCATATGGCTACTTAATAGTTATTTCTTTTATTCATTCTTTTTTCTCTTAAGAGCATTTTAGTGCATTTCTCCTGGAGAAATCCATCTTATCCGTGTAAGCAAGCTGAGTCTTTTAATTACTATATTTTCTTATCATATTTGAGGGATGTCAGCTATGGCTCTTTGGAGATACTGTGGCTTTCTAAATTTTCTTTTATTTGTATAATGATGTTATATTTATTACTTTCAATATATGATTTATAACTGATATAAACTTAAATTTCTAAATATATTGACTCAGTTTGTTTTTAAGATCTTAGTGATTGCTTTTTCTGAGGTTTTTAATTTATCATGGCCTGTTTATATTGCTGCCAGTGTTGACTAGAAACTGGTCTAAAAACTGGTTTTTAGAGATTACATGTACTAATATATTCATCAATTTCTGGTCTTCTCTATATTATACACAATGATTGACAAATTTTTATAGCACATCTTCTCTTTGCTTTTACAATTATAATTACTCTGTTGTCTTGGGCCATGTATTGAATTTCTTATTCATTGTGCAAGATTCTCAACAGAGAATCATTTCTAGGTCCTAACATATCTGAAAACTTTCTGGAACATACCAAGAAAGAATTATTTCTTTTATTTTCTCACCACTATATATAAATATAAATATATAAGTGTTAAGGCAATGTATCTAGTACTAAAGTGTAATTAATACTGGAACTTTGGGATCAAAGAGGCATGGGAGTAAGTCCTAGCTCTGGAGCTTGGGTCAAGTATAATTTTAATACTATGTTTCCTTATCTAAATAATAGTAACATCTGTTTCAGGGTCCAATATGTGTAAATTAGGAAATATATGGAAATACTTTGTCTAGAGCCTGAACTTCAGTATGTGATCAATAAATGTTAGCTTTTAGCATTAGCTTTATGCATGTTTTTATTCCTGTAAGTATAAATTTCTTACAGTTATTTCCTTCATTTATTTATTACATTTTCCCTTAATAGAAGTATTAATAAGAATTTGTTAGTTTTCTAGTTTCAATGGGAGGGATTTTTTGATATCACTAATTTAGAATTCCAGGGAAAGGCAAGATTATGAGTTCAAAATAAGCAGATACTGACACTGAAGAATTTTCCTTCCCTACCTATGTGTTGCCCAGGATTAAAAAAGTGTTTGGAGATCAGAGATCTGTGGTGGTAATGGACCTAGGGAAGCTTTGACCTGGAGTTTAGGTGGAATGGTAGGAGATGGTAACTGAAAACAGGAGGGCACCAGGCAGAACTTCAACATCATCTTATTCATAATTTCCTCTGGTCATAGCTTGGTTTCAAATCCTTACTTCTAAGGTCTTAGCCTTTTTTAAAAGTCCTGTGAGACTTAGAAAGAACATTGTTATTTTCCTACAAGAAACATGAATAAATAAATAGCAAGTTATTCCAGTTATTTGATAAATATGCTTCTAAGTAGAAAAAAGTTTGAATTCAGTTTTACATCAGAGAAATTCAGACTTTTTATCATTTTCTTTTCTTTGATTTTTTTTTTCTGCAAATGGATGAAAGATGGAAAAATTTTGAGCAGTAAAATTCTTAATATTTTACATTTTTTATCTAATGGCAGATTACAATAGCTGCACATACTTTACATTTCTTTTCTCAGTTGTAATGAGAATGCTTTACATAATAGAAGCAGGTGAACCTTGGTGTTTGATTTCATATCATAAGGAGACTACAAAAAGAGTTACTGCTGGCAAATAAAAGGAGAATGGGTCCTGCTTTAATTCTTAAAACTAGTCATGCTACTGGCACAAGACAAAAATTTAGGATTTCCTTTGAGAATTTGAAGTTTACTAAGGTGAGTATGTCTGTGTATATGTGTATGGGTGAGGTCTCTTGACTCCACTGATTCCAAGTTGTGGTGAAAAGAGTGTGGTTATTTTTTCCACACGTTTTCCTCCCATACCCCTAAGGTTCCTGAGAGTCTTTGTCAGGAAAATCTTTGTTTCTCCTGTAACCCATCCGATAGATTTTCCAAATATATGATACCAGGAAAAAGTAAGAATTCTAGCACTTTTTCTCAATCCGCAATATTCTGAAGTGTGAAAGAAAATCTGTAGTTCCCATAAGCATCACCTAAATACTTTAGGAACAGAATGTTGTCATTTGATTGTGTCTCTGGCTTTCTGGCATCTCTCAAATTCAAAGTCTTGCTGGTTACATGAAATCACATTTGTATTCACATAGTCATGAGATTTCAGAATTCATCATAACCACTATGATTTAACTGTCAGCGATCCCTGGAACTCCAGAGGGCGCAATGCATATTGCATGACCATGAATCCACACCATGAAATTCCATTGTGGGTTGGTTATGCTCTTGCTGACTGCTAAGGAGTAAAATGATTTTTAACATGTGTTTTTAAAGCATGTACAGGGACTGGAACATAAAGCTATGTAATTGAGTCACCTTGCTTAATTTCACTTTGTAAATTACTGGTTTCCTGAGAGGCAGTTTAACAGCTGAACAGAGAAAAATAATTCTCAAATTTAAAGTATCTCTTTGGGCATTCCTCCTTCAGGTAATGATTCTGCTGGAGTGTATGACAAAATCATCAGTAAACACAGGCATTGATTTTAGAAGGCACACTGCCATCACACAGAATTCATCACGCCAAAGTATGGAGATTTCAATGTGTTTGATTTGTTATCTTGAGTATTTGTGTCTTCCTATTGACTTACTATAGAACGAAGAAATAATAAATGATATTTTCTAACTCTTCAAGATATATATGTGTTCCTCACTGCCAATGATTTGCATATAGATCAAAATTCTTCTAAGAAAAGACTTCTGTCAAGTTCCCATTTTTTTCTTAGATCATTTCTTTTTGTTGAAAACCTGTTTGTGAAGTGATAAAGTCTGAAATTTGTATTAAGAGGAGATACAATTTTCAACTTTTTGTACTTTTCCAGTTTTTAGATATGTAGATATTTCTGTATATAAAAACACAAGTGGTTGAACATGTTAGCCTCTTCAGAAATCATATATAATTTCTAGCAGGAGTGAGAATTGTTAAATTTACTTCATTTGTTTCTCAAATTTAACAAAACATATATTAGTCTTAGGAAAAAAAAAATCTATATCTAATAGGAAGGAAAAAAGAAAGCTTTCTCTTATTTATATAGCTTCCACATGAATTGTCATACTGATAATGGATGCAAACTGGAGCTTGAATAACAATATACATTATGAAAATTCCAGTTAGTAGAATTTAGGAAGTATTTTAGAAAATATTAATTATCCCATGAAGGCTACTCTATCTACAAGTGAAGTAATTTAGCTAAATGCAGTATAAAGTTTCTAAAATATTATGCTTTAAGAATAAACAATATGTAACTCTTGGATTCATATGTTATAAGAAACTTTTCTACTGCATAATCAAGGCTGTGTAACATATGAGGACAGTGCTGTATGGTTAGACGTAGAGATGATTCCAGGAGTTTGTACCTGCCATTACCTTTCTCATTGAGCATCTGAATAACTCAGGGAAGAGATGAGACAAGTTAATTATATGAGCGATTCTTCAGTGAACAGGCAAACTAAAAGTAGGTCTCTTCGAGGTCATTCTTAAAAAAAAAATCGTTACCCTCCACAACTTCTTTGGGTCATTAATGATGTAAAATATGTTTCTTGAAAATAGAGCTTAATAATTTGCAATGATGATTTAAAAATCTAATTGGATCCTTATCAACTAATTCTCAATAAACTAATGTAACTGCTAATTACTGTTATTGGTGACATTTAGACACATTGAAGTCTAATTTTGCCTTTAAATTAGAAAATGTAAGTCTATATTTACAGAAGCTGAGTTATTTAACACTTAGCAGGGTGCACCTCTGATAGCATTACATAGACAGCACCCATTAAATTATTAGAGTTAGCCTATGATTCACAGTTGGGTGCAAAATTTGTACGGAAGCATGATCATGGTTAGTTAACTATTTAATCATATTAAAAGTAACAAAAGCATATTGCAACCAGTAATGCATTGCACAGAAACATAAAATTGTGAGTTCTTTTTAAAGATTACACATTGAGGGAAAAGGCAATTTAAATTATAGTCTAAAATGGCTTTGTTAATTATAAAATTCTACTTATCTCTCTTAATAAGCATAAACATTAGTGTTTTATTATGATGGTTGAGTCTTTGATCTCACTTCCTTTCAGGGAAAGCCATCCCTCAGGGGGATATTAACAGAGTGAATAATCTAAGTAGCAGATTACCTGGATTACAAAGAGGTCCGGTCTTTCCTTGACTTTTTATTCAATTCAACAAATGTTTTAGTCATTGGAAAACAGTCATGAACAAAGCAGTTAAAAGTCCTTGACAAAATTCTTGACCTGGTAGAGTTTATATTGTCAAAGGACAGGGGTCCCCAACCCCCAGGCCATGGACTGGTACCAGTCCGTGACCTGTTAGGAACTGGGCCGCACAGCAGGAGGTGACTGGCGGGTGAGCAAGGGAAGCTTCATCTGTATTTACAGCTGCTCCCCATTGCTCGCATTACCACCTGAACTCCGCCTCCTGTCAGATCAGTGGTGGCATTAGATGCTCATAGGAGCGGGAACCCTACTGTGAGCTGCGCATGCCAGGGATCCAGGTTGCATGCTCCTTATGAGAATCTAATGCCTGAAGATCTAAGGTGGAGCTGAGGCAGTGATGCTAGCGCTGGGGAGTGGCTGCAAATACAGATTATCATTAGCAGAGAGGTTTGACTGCACAGAGACCATATTAAATCAATTGCTTGCAGACTCATATCAAAACTCTATCAGTGAGTGGCAAGTGAAAACAAGCTCATGGCTCCCACTGATTCTGCATTATGGTGAGTTGTATAATTATTTCATTATATATTACAAGGTAATAATAATAGAAATAAAGTGCACAATAAATGTAATGTGCTTGAATCATCCCAAAACCATCCCCCCCAACCCCCACCCCGGTCTGTGGAAAAATTGTCTTCCACGAAACTGATCCCTGGTGCCAAAAAGTTGGGGACCGCTGTCTTAGGAGACTAAATAAATAGATAAAATGTATAGAACACTACATGGTAAGTGTTACAAACAATAATAAATCAACAAAGAGGGCAATGAATGTTGGGAAATTAAAACTAATTTTACATAGGGTGGTCAGGGGAAAACCTACTGAAAAAGTAGCATTTGAGTAAAGATCAAGGGAAAGTAAAGAGGTGGGTAGAAAAGCAGTTAGGCCGATAGAACAGCAGTGCAAAGGACTTCTGATGGCTCTGTTCAAGGAAATAGCAAGAACTACTATGTGTATTGTGGGATAAGAAAATGCAGGAGTCATTAGAGATGTGGCTATAGAAATAACAGGAGAAAGAAGACATGTAATAGGCTTTATCAGATTTTATTTTCAGGCATATGAAAAGCCATTGGGGAGTTCTGAGAAGTGGAGTGATTTGATCTGACAAATCAGATTCCATGAAGATTACTCTTTGGTTGAGAATACACTGAAGGGCATCAAGGGCAGTAATCTAGATGAGAGATTGTTGACCCTGTTCAGAGTAGCAGCAATGGAGGTGGTGAGAGGGAGTGGGATTCTGCATACATTTTAAAAGTAGAGAGAGCCAGGAGGATCATTGAGAAATCAGCTGTGGAATTATAAAGAAAGAATACAAAAATAATTTCAAGGTTTTTGATCTGAGCAGGTGGATGAATGACGTTGCCACTAGCTGAGGTGAGATGATTTTGAGAGGGGCTCTTTGGATGAGAGTGTGGACCAGGAGATAGAGCTCAATTTGACGTGTTATGCTTATTATGCCACCTGCCATCCAAATAGAGATGTTGAGTAGGCAGCTGGATGTATAAGCCTGGAATTCTGGAAAAGGGTCTCTGAAAGAGGGAGTCATTATTATATAGATTTACAGCCGTATATTCGCATGACATCATCAAGGTATGAGAAGTTATCCAAGGAGTAAGTCCACAGCTCCTTCCAAGCAAAGGCAACGTAGGCATGACACCACATCATTTATTATTTACACTGATATGGCCAGACTTAGGGGCAGGAGCAGAAGGTCATTAAAGCTCAGCACCTCAATTTCAATATCTTTGTCTGTCTCTCCTTTTTATTTTTTCCTGTCTCTCTCTCTCTGCCTTCTGTCTCCCTGTCTCTCTAGCTCTCTCTCTCTCCCTGTCTCTCTGTCTCTCTCTTCAACTCCCTCTCCTTCCCCATCACCTTTTCCCTCTTGATTTCTCTTTTTTTCAATCTTTTTCTAAAAGATTCAACCCTTTGTCTTAGCTGCCTCAGACTAAACAAGGTTTTGTAATGAAATCTCAAAATGTACATAACAAGATATCTATGAGGTGCTAAGGAATCTTATTTAGTAAGCACCAGCATCTTTATGGCACTTAAAATTCTGATGATTAAAAATCATGGTTCTTCCATTAGTGATCTGTATTTATAACAAAATGAAAATGTTCTGATTTTTTTGTATTGTTGACATAAAAGTGAAGTCTTTGTATATAAAAAAGCATGCAAAGTAAATATAACCTACAAAGAGACATAATTGACTTTAGAAAGTGATTCTTATTTTGAGTAATTTCTCTTCATTTACAGGTTTTATATCAAAAAATGCTTCTGCCTTAAAGAAGATTAGATGTGTACACAGTGTAGATTTCAATAATTGGTTACTAGTTATATTTCATTTACATGGTTTTTACATACACAGGTCCTACTTAAGTAAAATACATTCTATATCTGTGTATTAGACACAAGTATTAATGTAAGAAAAAAATTAATATTTAAATCCAACCTAAATAATAAATACTAGACCTGGCATGACTTTCTTTGAAGCCAGTAACCATGTAGCAACTCAAGATAAACTTATGTAATATGAAAAGAATAGCTGCCTTCTCCCAACCACACCAAGCCTTATCTACCTCTTTATCTCTCTCTCCATTCAGTCATACATCCATTAATACAGTCACCTTTTTATTAACTTTTGCTTTCATTATAAATGAACTTTCTCAAGCATTTGGTATTAAGTGGAAATGTGACAGAAAACAAAATAGTTCTCCAAAAGGTCTTTCTGTAAATTATTGAATTTTAGGGGTATATTTTAAAAATTTCAATGGAATTCCTTTCAGGTTCTCAAAATCTTAAGGCAAAGTTTACTTTCAGTGAAGATATATATATATATATATATTTATTTATTTATTTATTTATTTATTTATTTTTAAAATTTACCTGTTGGATTTTAGCAAAGTGGATGATTTAATCTGTCCAATGAGTATATCTATCCAAGTGATTCCTTCCTCTTCATCTCATTTTTAAAGCAATGGTGCAATTCTGTGTATGTATTAAATCCCATTACTTCTGCTTCCCCTCCAACTTAATGCTACAGAGTTGCAATAAAACTTAAAACTACAATACATATTATTAATTATAAGAACCTGTTAATTCAAATTACAAGCAGTAAATTTAAATATTTTTGTATTTTGTTTTAATTCCTTTCCACAATTGGGAATTTTGTCAGCATTTTTGCTGACTTCCCTGGTGGCACAGTGGTTAAGAGTCCGCCTGCCAACGCAGGGGGCACGGATTCGATCCCTGGTCCGGGAAGATCCCACATGCCATGGAACAATTAAGCCCGTGTGCCACAACTACTGAGCCCACCTGCCACAACTACTGAAGCCCGCATGCCACAACTACTGAAGCCTGTGTGCCTAGAGCCCGGGCTAGGTGGGCTCAGACAACTATTGGAAAGCATTATATGTGGTTGTTAAGTGAACAGGCTCTAGAACTAGACCCATACAGGTTTGAATCTAACAGCTATAATTTCATCATGTCTTCTTTAGCAAGATAATTACCTCTCTGTGCTCAGTTTCCTATTTTATAAAATGAGAATAATAGGACCTACCTCAAAATACTGTAAAGAGGAAGAAAGGTAATTTATGTAAAGTGCTTATTACAATCCATTGGATATATCAAGAATTTAATAAATGCTGGTAAATGTCCTTTATAGTTTGCGGGGGGGACTATTATTTTTTGGTCCATGACCATCACCTCTGGTATGCTTATCTATCCAAATGTATATGATCCTTTGAAGACATAAGGCTCCACTAGTTCCTTGGAAATCCTGGCTTTGTCCTACCACTTGGTAGAAGGCTGACATGTTTGGATAATTATCCTTGGACCCTTCTGCTTTCTGGGTTTTGGTTAGGTTTATCCAGTGGTCCTTTTGGGAAGCCACAGCAGGAAATTAGAGTGAGAAAGTATAGCTAGACTGACTATTTATTCCCCTGGTTCCTTCTTTGTGAGATCTATATGGTATGTGTCCTTCAACGGAAGGTTATTGCTGTTCTAAAGGGAGATGACTCTGCAAGGCTTTCCTTGGTCTGTACCTACCTCTTCTCTGGTTTAGTTGTGTTGGGCCTGGGGCTTATGCCAGCTCTGAAGAGCTGGTCACATTCCTGCACTATCCTTTATTATTATTATTTAACTGCCTACAACTGTTAAATTAATAACTTTTATATTCGCTTTCCTTGAATTATCTTGATCTGAGTGTGCCATCTCTTAGTTGCTAGGACTCTGGTTAACTGGGGAATAAACTAGTCCCCTGAAGTCAGGACATTTCCTAAAATTGTGGTCAGGGGATGGGACTTGGGCCACTCTATCTATAATGCCTGAGACTGCTCTTCCTTCCCAAGTTTAGAAGGTATGCATCTGTCTCTTCTTGATACTAATGCATGAGCTCACCTCAAAACCATTTACCCTTCCTCTAGTTTAATCTTCTCAGTGAGTTTAAGGTTTTAAAAGCAAAAGCCAGGAAGTTATCTTTGAAAACTCCAGTGAGGTAAGGGAACTCAATGGTCTAGTTATCTCCTTGGAATTAAAGGAAGAAAAATATAGTATTTACAAAAGGTAAATTGATACCTCAAAAAGATCAACTAAGACACAGGTCCAACTACTGTGTGTATATAATTAAAAAAAAAAAATTGGTATACGAAAAATGTTTTTCACTATATTATTATTATATTTAAATATATCGTTTTCATTTCCTTCACATAAAATACTTGCCCGGTTTATAAGTCATTTTTGAACTCATAGCTTAACAAAAATTAACAATAAACAAAAAAAATTTCATAAGTGATTTATATCCATAAAGTTATATTTGTTATATTTATAAAGTTGTAAAGATGGAGCAAGCTTATCTAAGTGAGATTGAAATCTTATCTATTTTGTACATTTTCAAAATAAAGACATTATCATTCTAAGTTCTTTATTTATGTAAGTCTTCCAAAAATATCAGATGTATACAAGGGAAGCTTGCAGAATTTGCAGTCACCCTCCATCCCTCTTCTTCCTCTAGCTTTTCATGCATCCTACATTTGTTCCCATTGCACTAGGCAAGAATTGGCCTGTAGCTAATGCACTCAAAGTGCAGACATTCTCCAGAAAATTAAACAAAAGGGACCAAGCAAGAAAGGCAGAACAATTTCTTTAAGTATACTGAATACTTTCCAGTAAGGCCCACCAATATTTTTTTAGTCTCTGAGTCCTCAAATCATTGCTAGTTTGCCTTTCTCCTTACAAGAAAATAAAGTATGTTTGTAGGAAAATGAAGTGAATTATATGACCAATAATGATAGTTTATTTCATAACAGGAAATTTTTATGGTGTTTATCCCTGCTGATGCAAAATGTATCTTATATATTGTAGAACACTTAGACGCACTCTCACAATCATTCCCAGTTCCTGTTGTGCAAATTAGAAGGAACTAAAAATACATTTGAAGGTGCCATTAGAATAGACTCAAGGAGGAATATGCAGTAGAGAAAGGGGGTAACTTTGAAAACTAGCACAACTATTTGTGTGTTTTGATTTTCTTAAGTCCACGAACTAGGACTGATGTGATAAACTGTCATCTGTACCTTAAACCCTTACCCTTGCCTTTCATATGCAAATGAGCAAGCAAGTGGCCTGTTTTTAACACATGGACCATTAACTGCCTTCTTCTATTTGCATAGTAATGATAGTGAACCAATGGTGATTTACTGCTCTGACTTGTATCATAAATAACAGATCATTTACGCTGCTAATTACACTCATTTCCATATCAATAATGCGTTCTGGTTTGGGTTGGACTACTGCATTAGAAATGGAATGGAATGACAAATGGATTCTCTCTTAAAATGGTGTAAAACAGGTAGCTATTACAAATAGATACTATTAAGTAATGTAGATGAGTGCAAAAGACATTTTTACACTTAATCTTGTAACTTGAAGCATCAAAAGTATAGATTTGTCAGAAAACTGTTGTCCCGTGAGCAAGAGAATTGTGTAACATTTGTTTCTATCTGTTGGTGTCTGTCAGCCCTACTTGTCTAGAGTATGGTAATCCTGAGGCCTCTGTCTCATGTTTACTTTGTGGGTGGGCCAGTTAGCTCTATAATGTGATCCTAGACTGCACTCATAATCTGCAACAGTCATTTTTAAAATATAGGCTTTACTTCAAAAGGGTTGATCATGAAAGAGTGTGGATAGGTGGTATAAACTCATCATTACTCCTGGAGAATCATCAGTGTTCAGTAGATGACTTACAGATCAGTGGTGCTACACACACACACACACACACAACACACACACACACACACACAGAAGAACTTGGAAGAAATTTTATATTAATGATGACTATATATACATGTGTGTGTGTGTGTACATATATGTAGAGAAAGACAGGGACAGAGAGAGATGAGATTTTTTGAAAGACTTTAATTAAAATATCAGCTTCTGTGTTTTAGCTACTGAAAGAAATTACTAAATCACATTGGAATACATGTTTAGAAGAAAATGCACTATGAAAAAACAAATTTGTACAAGTTATATCCACATAATCTTGTTAAAAATGATTATATATACATTTGGCAATAAAATGCATTTAAAAAGTAACAAAACACTCAAATTGTATTTTAAAGTTTGACTTTAGCCCTCTATGAAGAGTAATATCATGTTCAAACTTAAAAGTAGAGAACAATGACAAATAATATATTTCCAAAGTTGTTAAAGTCTAAAATATTTTGTAGAGAATACAAATATTCTATAAATGAAAAAGGAGATGAAGAGTCTCAGTTGTATTTTTATATATCAGAAGATGTTCTGAAGATAAATGGTTCAGTATGTGAAAATTCATTCAGAAGAAAACTTTATGATTATAATTGAACTGAGAAGCTAATAATTTACATGATTAGGTGACTTATCCTGCATATCAAGAATTTGATTGTTAACGCATTTAGTGGACAGGAACAAAGAAATGAAAAATACATAAACTTTCCTGTTCCTCCAAATTATGGTTTAAAATGTTGGACACCAACTACCTAGAAAATGCTAGGAGAGGATTGAATGAAACATGGACAGTGATTTTAAAAGTATTATTCATTGATAGATCAATTTATACATAGTGAAACGCTTAAGATAGAGTGTAACCAAGAAAGAGAGGGAGAGGTGGAGGCATGATGAATTTCTAGTACATTTAGTTGTCCTAAGATCTGAAGAATATTTTTCCCTGAATCAATATTACTTTTATATCATAATGTATATCACCAAATTACAGTCAAATTATTATATCACACTATAGATGTATTTCATTTTGAGGAGACTTTTTGAAGTTATTATTTAAAATAACAACTGCCTTAGTATTTTGGGAGAAATATATAATTACTTTATAATAATATATTGATTATTAGATACATTTTAAAACAATATGTGTGTGTGTGTGTGTGTGTGTGTGTGTGTTTCCTGGAAACAACAATGTCGCTAGTTCTTTGGGTCCTTCCAGAGATATTGTATGATGCATATACAAAAATTTTGCATATACATGTAATTTTCCTTATCCCCTTCCTTTAGACAAATGATAGATAACATGTTACAAACCTTGTTGACCATGCTTTAAAGATATACTTTGAAGATTGTTCCATTTTAGTATATAAAAATATAAAATTATATATATATTTTAATATATGGGCAAATAGCAGTATCAAACTCAAGTTTATTAAAGGCTGATTTTCTTTAACTTCAAAAGATTTGCAGTAGATCAATAATGAGCTTGATTTACAATACCAAATTACATTTTTGAATGTAGTATTATAACTAATTTATAATGACATTTTCAGGAAAGGTTAGAAAAATCTGTTTACATCTTTAAAACATCACATATATATATATAGATTTGGCTAGGAGTTTCTGTATTTATATTTCTGGACAATATTTTTCTTCATGGATTTATAGCTAACATTACATATCACCTATACTGTTATTTTTTTGTACATCATAACTAAAATGAATATGGGTCATTGTCTCCAGTAAAGTGATTGACAAATTGATGAATTGTCTTTCTGCTTGCACTTTTCATTCTGAAAATAAGTAAAAGGCTTTTTCCTTGATTATAGACACAAGTAAACAAAGTCTTTGTGGGTTTCTATATTATAATTTGAATTTCCCAACTCTTCCCTTTCACAACAGCATACCTTCTGAACCAAAACAACCCATATACTAACCTGGGGTCACCTAATTTTATCTGATAACTGTAGGTGATCTATAGATATTATCAGAGTACAACTTGTTCTAGTAACAAATCAACTTGTTTTGTGTAGCAGTCAGTGGAAGTACGTGTTGGGAAATGGCAGGGCTCTCTTTTTAATATAGCCTCGAAAATTTGTCCCCTTCTGATTGGGAGAAAAAATAAGTAGACTTGTATGCCCATAATTAGGTATTTGATAAATATTTATTTAATGAATAACCACTCTATAGGCTTGAAAATAAAACAAAGGTTGTCCCTCTGATTTCAATAGCTAAGAAGGCATTTTGATCATAGGATGGCCTGATGTACACCAGGTCTGTATTAGCCCTAAGGAGACTCAGTAAAAAAAAAATTGAATTTCAAGATGAGTTGTTAAAAGACATCTAAAAAACATGAGGGAAAATAAAGTTTTTAGTAAATGATAATTAACAGTAGTTGTGGTTAATTAAGAAGAGTTTTAGATTGTATTCCTAATTGTGTTATTTTTAAAAGATTGATCTTATATGATTAAACACAGAATTCCAATTCTTTTTGGGTTGGCCATAAAGCGCCTTCCGTTTTTAAGTAAAAATAAAAGACACATTTTTCATTTTCACCAAGCACTTTATCGAACAACGTATTCACCCTTTTGGTCCACTACCTTGTGCCATTTTTCTGGCAACTTCATAATTCCATCTTCCCAAAACTTTTTATCTTTTTGAGCAAAGAACCGTTCCAGGTGCCTTTTACAGTCTTCCAGGGAATTGAAATTTTTTCCATTAAGAGAATTTTATAAAGACCGAAATGAATGGAAATCCGAAGGTGCAGTGTCTGGTGAATACGACGGATAAATCAGAATTTCCCAGCCAAGCTGTAACAGTTTTTGCCTGGTCATCAAAGAAACATGCAGTCTTGCCTTATCCTGATGGAAGATGATGCGTTTTCTGTTGACTAATTCTGGACACTTTTCATCGAGTGCTGCTTTCAGTTGGTCTAATTGGGAGCAGTAACTGTTGGAATTAATTGTTTGGTTTTCTGGAAGGAGCTCATAATAGAGGACTCCCTTCCTATCCCACCATATATGCAACATCACATTCTTTGGATGAAGACCAGCCTTTGGTGTGGTTGGTGGTGGTTCATTTCACTTGCCCCACGATTTCTTCCATTCCACATTATTGTACAGTGTCCGCTGTTCATCGCCTGTCACAATTTGTTTTAAAAATGGAATGTTTTCATTATATTTCAATGGAGAATCGCATGTGGAAACACTGTCAAGAAAGTTTGTTTTGCTTAACTTACGTGGAACCCAAACATCAAAGTGATTAACATAACCAAGCTGGTGCAAATTATTTTAAACGCTTCATTTGGATATTTTGAGTATGTCGGCTACCTTCCGTGTGGTATAACGTTGATTATTCTCAATTAATGTCTCGATTTGATCGCTATCTACTTAAGCTGGTCTGCCCAACCGTGGAGCATCATCCAGTGAGAAATCTCCAGCACGAAACTTCGCAAACCACTTTTGACACATTCTATCAGTCACAGCACTTTCTCCATACACTGCACAAATCTTTTTTTGCATTTCGGTTGCATTTTTACCTTTCTTGAAATAATAAAGCATAATAGGCTGAGAAGGTTACTTTTTTTCTCCCATCTTCAATATTAAAATGGCTACACAAAAATTCACTAATTTTGATGTCTTTTTTTAAATGCACGCTGATATGACAGCTGCCACATACAATCTAACAAAATTGTTTTGAATGAAGTTAAAGACAACTAAGTGCTACTAGAGCCATCTTATGGAAAACACCGAAGGAATCTTTTGGCCAACCCAATATTATTTAGGTTTTAATTATATGTTTTTGATAATTTTGGGAAAAAAACAAAAACAAAAACTCATGGGCCAAATCAGGACTATAGGCAAATCTTCCTATCATGTTGGCTCAGTATTTCAAATCACTTGGTCAAGTAAGTGTCTATCCCCACCTAAGGCCCCTGAAAGTATACCTTAATTAAGGGTTCTCTTTGCATAGTACATCACCTTCCTTAAATTTGAACCCATGAATGAAAAGCTAACAAGTGACAGCATCAAATTCACAGACTTTAAAGAATGTTAAAAATAGATGTTCATGCAGAATTGTAATTATTGTTATTTTGCTTGTGCTGTGTGGCTAGCAATTAATTAGAATTTAATCATTTTTCATATATGTGTTTGTACACTAACCTAGAAGCTTCATAGAGCAGACATCCCATGTGTAGGCAAAAATAAGTGA
The DNA here is from genome assembly GCF_965194805.1 of Balaenoptera borealis. Lineage (NCBI taxonomy): Eukaryota > Metazoa > Chordata > Mammalia > Artiodactyla > Balaenopteridae > Balaenoptera > Balaenoptera borealis. The sequence goes on from NC_138863.1 coordinate 24,234,168, forward strand.
CATGCATGTCACACTTAGTTGCTGTGCCTATTTGCATTATGAACTGAAATTATCAATATGTCGTTTTCCCACTGTAGATGCATGTAATTTTACCAATGGTCACCAACTCTTAACATCTCTAGCTGAACCTCTATGTATGATCTTCTCCCTTTATCTCAAAGGTGACACATCCTCTTTCTATGATTCAGAGTGTCACTGTCAGCTTTGGGTACCTTCTGATGTCACTTTTTAAAAGAGAGTAGCTAAGTTATAAAGCTTTACTTGGTACTGCATGTTGTAACTGTAATATATTTTCTGTCCATATGATTAATTATTTCTCTAAGCATGCTTATCGTTCTGCATTTGCTAGTAGTTGTATTATGTTTTTATTTGTCTTCCTTATATATTCCTGTGGAGTTAAGTGGCATGGATATTGTTATGTTACTACCTCTAATCGTAGTACTTATTTGCTCAGATTATTTTAAATTTTTACAACTTTTATTCTATTACTGACCTCAAGTAATTATTTTGGTATCTTCTAACAATGTCTACTATAGTATTCTGCATATTTAAACATTTTTTTCAAGCTATTATACTGTATGGTTTTTAAAGTAATGTTCATTCTGTCAACAATGACTAGTAAATATTTCTGTTGAAAATGATGTAAGAGAGAAAGGGATTAATTTTGGCAATGTTAAATCACATATTTGCATTTGCATTGGTGGATTCCTTTTAATGTTTTCACTTAGGGTCACACTGATATCTAACTTGGTACCCCCTCTCCTACCAAAATTAATACAAATCAAGAACCAATGATTTTCTGAATAGGGTCTACTAGTCTCTTATATTATATGGTAGTAGGTCCCTGATGAGGTAAAGCTCTGTGAGAGCTTTCCTCCACAGTAAAAGTTTTTGGCTGTGCATAGAATACACCTGGTGAAAGTTGGTATTGTCTAAGTGACTTAACAAATTGTTAATTTGTGTTTTCTGTTTCTGCTGACTTTGCAAAGCAACAGATTATATTTCCATGATCAATGCACGAATGCTTTTGTGACTGTTCACTAGCATACAACAAATACTAAGCAAAAATTATGTATTATCCCATTGAGCAGTTAGCGATCTGATATTTAGTCAAATCTGAAGTTTCTAAATGTATAATAAATTTCAGTGCTGCATTATTACTGGGAATTTGTTTAAAACTGCATTTCCAGTTGTGGCACCACACCATCATATTGGCCTCCCCTATTGTTCACTCCTTTTTCCTACATGTTTGTGTCTTATATGTCTTTTGAATTTAGGCTTTGAATTAAAGTCATATAGATAATACACTTGTAATTTCAAATGCCTCAGACTTTTCTGAGAGTATTTCTAAATAAATTTATTCACTTTACTGGTACAGTTTTTAATCCCTTGTGATTACAATGATGTCTCTAGTTCCTTATTTTACAGAGCTATGCAATCAGGTCAACATTCTATGCTCTCAAAGAGCTCTCAAGAAAACCACAGCATACTTTATGTCTTCAAATTTTTCTAATATGATGATGTGGATAGTTTCAACCATCTCTTATCTTCTTCCACTTTATGGTCTTTAAAGAAACTATTGAAAAACTTTGATTTTCACCTTTACAATGTAAGAACCCAAACATGATATGACATTTGCCATTCTTATTTTATGACAATATCCCAAAGTGACAGCCCCCAAAGAAAGTAATTCCTCATGTATAATGAACAGAATTTTCTGTCCTACTTGGCAAACTAGATATAGAAAACAAGAAGAATAAATGACATAAGTGTTGTGGCAGTTGAAATTTTGGAATTATTGGTTAAGCGTATGCAAGTTACTAGAATAAACAGACTTTAGTTTAGTAACTGGCAGTTGTCAGTGTGATCGTAAAGAGGTTTTTCAGAAGGAACACAGTAAATACAGGCAAATAAGTTTTCAATACAATTTCTTTTAAGTAAGTACAATCTCTACTTAGTTTCTGTGTAGTTTCCAATTAAGCAAAAGTAACCTGTCATGAGAAGGCAATATTATTCTTATAAGCATTGGCTTAATATATAACTTATAACTTCCACTGAAATTCTTTGAAATAAATATCTATTAAGGTAATTTAGTTGGTGAATTTTGTTTAGGCTTTAAAAATATTTGTCTTTCTGACTACAGGGTATAAAAGACATTGCCATGAACTGCAGACAAATGTGACCCATTTTATGGCTCATCTTTATAAAATTTAGTATATCTGACCTTGACGTCTAAGCCCACAGTGAAATCTCCAAGTTTGCAGGAAACAAAAAGACCTCTAAAAACATACCAAAAAATACATTATACAAGAGAGTTTTGCTTTAATCGATTTATCCATTCTTTCAGCAGATATTTATTAAGCCAGGCCCTGTGTCATGTACTAAGAATAGAATATCCCTTGTCCTCATAATGCTTGTCATCTGCCTGGGAAGAGAGACATTGAGCAAGTAATGATAAGTGTGAGGCATGCCATGAAGGAGGGCTCATTGCTACCATATCATGCTCTTCATTAATACTGGACGGAGGTTTATTAGGAGGTCTAGAGCAAGAGTTCAGAAATAATGAGGTGGTCCTTCTGAGTAGGATGCAGAAAGGAACTTCTGTAAGAAGCCATGCTTAAAATGAACAAGTAAACCCCTCTCTGGAAAGGACTGTGTGGATATGATGGGAATGGGAATGGGGAAACTTAAAGAGATCCCATTCTCCTAGAATTGAAGTAGATCATATATACATTTGGAGAGGTAAGTATAAGAACTTCCCATATAAATCAAACATAATTTAAATAAATGTATTTGTAAAGAAAAAGTTAAGGTACACCCCTAAGATTTGAATTTCATTTATAGTCAGCTTAGTGGTGGGCTGGCTGTGGCCTGTCATTTCTTATATACCAAACATTAGTTTCCTAAGTGGAAAATTAAATTGTGCAATCTTGAATTTACTTCTTGGAACAGTTTTCAGAAATACATTAATGTATGAAAAGACATAATTGATTGTGTTTTTTGGTGAATGGTGTATATAACATTTCTGAAATTTAGATTAAGGTATGAATGCTATAAAATGGAAATATGTATCATAATGATCTATTTGTGTATTAAAAGAAGGTATGAAAGTCTGATATTCTGAAAGCTTACTGGATATTTCAGTTTTCATAATGCAGTCAGTAATATAATTTTTATAACTTTGCACTTAGAACAAATTCATTTTATTGTAACACAGATATCTAAGAAATATATAGGGCAAAACAGTATAAACACGTAGGCATATTTTAAAGTAGAAAATACAATAAAGATTTCTGTCAGAGCTAGTAATAGTGTCTCAGTGCAAGAAGTTTTAAAGAACCTCAGATATAATCAATATTCTGCACCCTATTAACTATAGAATTGATTAATTCAGCTCTAGATATGGATGGATTGCTTAATATATTCAAGTGTCTTAAGCATAAACTACACAAAGTGAGTTAGAGGCATTTCACTCCTAACACATAGTAAGTCCTCAAAATTTATTAAGTGAAAAATTGGAAAATGCATAAGTGAATCAATTAAATTAGTAAATTAATGAATTTGAATTCTTGATAACAGAGCATATTATAATACTATGCATTAAAGATAAATATATGTATATACATTTATATGTACATGTGTCTGTGTACACATATACACACAAACACACACATGATATATTAGAATCACGAGTGATATGTTTGTTATAGACTGAATACCTGTATCATCCCCATTCATACTTGAAGCCCTACCCAGCAATGTGTTGGTATTTGGAGGTGGGGCCTTTGGGAGGTGATTAGGTTTAGATGAAGTCGTGAGGGTGGTGCCCTCATGATGGGATTAGAGCCCTCATAAGAAGGGGAGGAGACAGGAGCTCTCTCTCTCTATATGTACATGACTGAGGAAAGACCATGCTAGCACACAGAAAGGAGACCATATGCTAGTCAGGAAGAGGGCCCTCACCAAGAACTGAATCTGCTGATCTTGGACCTCTCAGCCTCCAGAACTGTCAGAAATAAATGTCTGTTGTTAAAGACACCTAGTCTATAGTATTTTGTTATAGCAGCCCAAACGACAAAACAGTGTCTAACTTAGGATGAAGAATTATTCAAAGTGAAATCCGTCTTGTCCTTTTGGCTTATTTTTGTGTTTAGTATGATTCTGAAAAAGTTCAATCTGTGGGTACTCGCATACACAGTTCGGTGGGTGCCTGCAAATTTCCGTTTAGTGTATTTATCTCTGCTACTTCAGAATGCAGGCCAACTCTTTGCCGTTTACCTCTCCCTTGGCATCTAGTGTAGAGACTGCATATCATGGTATTTAATATCACTTGCAGATGCTAAAAAAATTAGTATCACTTGCAGATACTGAAAAATCAGGTATCTGCTCTGAAAGACACTGATTTTGAAAGTTCAGTTCGTTTTCCTATAGGAATTTGGGTTAGATGCAGAGTAAATTTTGAATGTATCCTTAATGTAAAGTTAGAAAAAATACAAAGCTACAGTAGTGTTTACATAGTAAGTTAATAAATACTGTGAATAAAATATAGGCAGAGGATATAGGATATCTTGTTTCTCTACATAACACTAAAGTATATTTCAAGGAAAGTTATAATTCTGCTCTCTTAAAGCTTTCCTATTTGCACTGAAATTCAATATTTTATAAGTTTAATTATAATAAACTGAACTCTGTAGGACTATATTATGGATCTAATTCAAAGTTAAAACATTTCAGAAACACCAGTTGTATAGGTAATGCTTACCTTGCATTAAAATCTACCTTACATAGTTTGTGGTTTGAAGTTTATGTGGTAAATCATTTATATTTCTTAAAGAAGATAATATTTCTTTTTTTAAATTAATTTATTTATTTTTGGCTGCGTTGGGTCTGTGTTACTGCGTGCGGGCTTTCTCTAGTTGTGGTGAGCAGGGCTTCTCGTTGCAGTGGCTTCTCTTGTTGCGGAGCACAGGCTCTAGGCACGCGGGCTTCAGTAGTTGTGGCATGCGGGCTAAGTAGTTGTGGCCTGTGGGCTCTAGAGTGCAGGCTCAGTAGTTGTGACACATGGGCTTAGTTGCTTCACGGCATGTGGGATATTCCCGGACCAGGTCTCGAGCCAGTATCCCCTTCATTGGCAGGCGGATTCTTAACCACTGCGCCACCAGGGAAGCCCAGAAGATAATATTTCTCATTAGAGTTTTTATTAGCAATCTAAAGGAGGCACAATTAAATTTATTAAGAAGCATTCTCCAGTTATTTAGTAGTTTTTTTTTTTTAGAAATTCACGGTCTTTTATTTATTTATTTATTTATTTATGACTGTGTTGAGTCTTCGTTTCTGTGCCAGGGCTTTCTCTAGTTGCGGCAAGTGGGGACCACTCTTCATCGCGGTGCGCGGGCCTCTCACTATCGCGGCCTCTCTTGTTGCGGAGCACAGGCTCCAGACGCGCAGGCTCAGTAATTGTGGCTCACAGGCCCAGTTGCTCCGTGGCATGTGGGATCTTCCCAGACCAGGGCTCGAACCCGTGTCCCCTGCGTTGGCAGGCAGACTCTCAACCACTGCGCCACCAGGGAAGCCCTATTTAGTAGTTTTGAAAAGAATGTTTGATTCCTTCTTCTCTTCTTAATTAATGTTATTATTTTGTTTGTCTTCTTAATGCTTTAACAGTTAAAGGGAACCAAAGCTTTTATTTTTATGTATACTTCAATTTTATTTTGTTAGCAAAGGCAGACTATTGATAGAAAATTATTATTATGTGAAACTAGTGTGAAAAATTTAGACTCTTGGCTGGTGGGAGAATACACTGATTTGGACTACTCTAAATTATACTCTCTAAACTACTCTACATGATATGTTCAGGCATTATATTATAATTAATAAATTTGGAAAACACCATAAAATGTTAACTGAGTAAATTAGAACGGGAATTTCCAGGAAAAGATTTTACAACTTAAGCATTTTTTCACATACCAGTGATATTATATTTAGTATTAAGGTGGTGGTAATTTGCAAAATGCTTTCTCATATTTTTTTCACAGGAATGCCAATTTAAATTAAAGTATATCTCATTTCTGTGTCATTAGGACAAAGTAGCCCTTAGGAAAGATCCATTATAATAAGTGGGTACTAACGGATGAAATAATCAATCAGGTTCCAAAGATAAAGGGATTTTTACTGAGAACTATTAAAATTTGAATAAAGCTTAGCTATGGCTACCCAAGTTAATTGTTAAACTTCCGATTGCCATTAATTGCTTTTTCTCTTTCTGATTTCCATTTATTTATTGAGTTCCTGTTTTGTTTATTTAAGGCAGTGTAAGAGAAAGCGAAGAAATATATGTTTTTAATTTTTTTCTTTTAAGAAATTGATAGGTATTGTTATATCTTCCACAAATTCTTATGGTTAAAAAGGTATGGAATAAGATCCTTTTAAAAATACTTATCTAACATTTGTTCTAACTAGAAATGTGTAAGGTACACCTCCAATGAACTTTTAAATTGGACTGATACTGTAATTCAAAAATTAGGAAGATAAAATCCATCTCCTGATCATTCTATTTTGAATGCTAATTTTTGAGAATTTCTTTTAAAGTATAAATCTTTTTTCCCCCTTCTTTAGTTAGTATATTTTTTCTTAGATGTATATCCCCTGTAGGAAATCAGTTTATGTTATTATCTTATCAAAGGCCTTATCATGAGAGTTTGGATGAAAAGAAGTAGAAAACATCTTCATTTTCCAAATAAAGTTGGATTTGATGAGATTAAGAATTTAAATATGCTGATATTATCTTGTGGATTAGTCAAGTTTGAAACACTGTGGGGGAGAAAAAAAAAAAAAAACTGCCAATAAGTGAAATGTAAAAGAATCATTATCACTTACATGTGTCTGTAGACTCTGTTGAGGAGGAATTTCCTTGCCCAGTTTCTGTAGAGACCCCAGACTACATATATATATCAGTAATATACTGCATTGCTAATAATGATGTAGGAGTTGAACTTGAGTGTTTCACAAAGCTCATATATATAGATCAGTTAATTTAATCTTGTCAGGGTTTTAAAGGTTTTATTCATATTTTATGTGAATGCATTATATGAGTTTGAATGATTCAAGAACAAGGCAGTTTGAAGTTCAAGTGTTTTAATTCAGATATCATAGATATTCGTTGTCTTTTAGAATGTAGGAAGAAAAGATCTTGAAAATGAGCAAATATTTCTAAACCACTTTACGAAGGATGGCATCTTTTCACAAGTCTTCATTGGTGTGAGCCAGACCTTTCTAGCAAAGGAATGAAAGGATGTTGCAAACAGTACACCATTGTGCATTTCTATCAAAGGCAGGAAACTGGAGAGCTTGATGTGTGTCTTAATTTCCCTACTTCTTGTCCTTGCTGCCATGTTTTCGACAGCCTGTTCATTTTGATGTGGCAGATTAATAGGTATGGGTGGACACAGTGGGAGGGTTACTTTGCATTGATTGAGTTGGCAAGGAATGATGCTTTAGTAAGGACCCTCCATGTATTTTGCAATCCTATTAGCAATACAAACGCAAGTCAATAGAAAGTTTTAGTGAGGGGCCCATGTGTGGTTGGCTTCGTGAGCTTGAAATCTGTGTAGTTAGACAGGGCCCTGTGCTCAGAAGGGCTCCATGCTTTGTTGTCACCATCTTGAAGTTATTAATTTGAATAAGGGACACCATATTTTCCATTTTCACGTGGCTCCACAAATTTTGCAGCTTGCTATGGTCCCATGGATAGTATCATAAGTTGAATGGAAAAAAGAAATTCTCTGATTGTTGCTTGCTAAATAAAGAGCCATTATCTGTCTTTGACATCAGTACAGAAAATCAGTTTATTATTTAAAAGAGGAAGATAAACACCGTTAGAAACACAGTTTAGAGAATATCAGTGTTGTGCTACTCAACCAGGGATTTGTATTCATATTTAACCAGGTATTTTCTCTTTATTTTGTCCTAGAATATCAATGATGTATGTAGTATATCAGTGTCCTCCAAGCAAATACATCTGATGTTGATTAGACATCTATATCCCTTTAGTCTTCAATTAATTTGGAAAGTCTCCTCTTTGGTATATTTTTTCCATCCAAATAACTATTTGTGTCACATTCTTTATTTACTAATATTTTCCCACTATTTCTACATGGCATTCTGGGATGAAAAATCTACAAATACAAGTACACAGCATTCCAAGATAAGTGACACAGACAAATAGAGCCCTATGTAAATTGTTTTCACTTATGCTGCTATTTTTTCATTAGGTTTGTCTTGCTTTTAATGAAGCCTTAAGAAGGTGGGCTAGGGCTAATTTCAGACAAGTGAATAATCTCTACACCTAGTTATAAAATAGGTATTACAAAATAAAGTAAGTGGTTAAACATGGGCCTATTTTTCTTACTCAAATTACACAGCCAAAGGATTTCCTCTCTCAATTCTTGGATCATTCCTTCCAATTCTAGAATACCAAAGTAGGTAAGTGACTTTTGACAGGAAAATTAGGTTCCAGACCTACTGCAGTGGGATAATGTTCTCATCGGACATGTTCCTGAAATCATCATCAGATTCAGTTTAATGGATTCAAAGACTCATTTGTTGTGAAACAAAAAAGCATGTTACTCCTGGTTGAATTAGCATTATGTTGGCAGAGCTTAAGGCAACTTTTGGCCTAGTCGATGTTTGGATTCAGTTCTCCGAATGTTTATTTCAAGCCAAATGTCTAACTAGACAGAAATCTGTTCATGTAGTCATTTATTGTGACAACAACTACATCATTAGACAAACCAGTCTGGTCACAGACTATGTGTTAGCCTCCATGTCTTTAGCCAGCTTCCTTCTGTGGGTTCCAATTTAAATCAGTTCAGTATGCTTTCTAGTTCAGGTTCATCTGAAACAGAAAGCAAGCTAGGGAAAAAAAAAAAAAAAAAAGAAGTGCTGTACTCATTTCTAATTTCTGTATATTGTAAAAGAAGTGCTGTACTCATTTCTAATTTCTACATATTGTAAGACTAGAAAGGAATTGTTAAACAACTTCATATTTTTATTAGGCTCAGAAATTTTAAAGTTAAGTATCCAACTTAACAATTTCATTTAAAATACTAAGATTGAAGCCTTGGAATTTCTTTAAACTGGTCATATTAGAAAGCCCTGAGTTTTTGGAATGAGGAAATTCAGTGCCACATAAAGTTTTTACAGCATTTCAGAATTCTAGGAGAAAGATCATCTTCCAAATTGTAGATGAACTTCTGGTATGCAAGACACCTCTACCTACTAAAGGCATATTCAGCCTGCTAAATTGCAAATATTAAATCATTTTGATTTTTTAAAGTTCTTAGTTAAAAGAATATAGAAAGAAAATATAATTTTTATAGTTTTTCACTAATAGGGCAATGAATCTGCCAAAAGAGAAGTTTTACAAAACATTCCTCTATAAAGTACTCTAAGTGGTGATATTTAGTGGTAAAGCATGTTACTGTTGAAATTTAAATCAGCTTTAATAGCAGTCAGGAAATTTCAGAGATGAAGTCCCATGAGATACTGCAAGTTTGTTTTTGAATTTTTGGGTGTGTGTGTGTAAATTTGTATGTTTAGGAGTGTGATACAACCACCTCATCTGTTTTTACCACTTTATGGAGCATTTTCACATAAATGATCTCATCAGATCCTAATAACTCTGGAAAGTAGTAAACTGACATTTTATCCCTATGTTATGGTTGAAAATAACTAAGAATCTGAAAGATTAAATAAGCTTACCTGATTTCTGTAGCTATGAGTTATCCTGGACAATACTGTTGTTTTATTATTTTAAAGATTTTTTTTTTTTCTGAAACAGAATCACTATAGATAAGGTATTATCAGCAGAAGATAAGTGAAGTATTGTGTGGCTATCTATGAATGCACACACATGTACATATTTATGTAAGAGTAAATTCTTATTAGAATAATTTGGTAATATCTACTAAACAGTCTAAATAATAAGAGAAATGGGAATACAGACCTGAACTAGATGAAGATTTCAAGCACAGGGCTCTTTCTGCTATACTGTGCTGCCCCCATGTTGCTTGAGTTACTGGATTTTGAAATTAAGCAGATGCATTCCATTAGCAAGCATAAGACAAAACAAGGTATACGAACTAGAACTAGAGCTATAGGACTGCTTAACAGTTATATTTCTTCCAACCACTGTTAATTATGATCATCATAATTAAATTAAACTTAAGTAAAAATGGCTTATCCAGTTGAGTAAAGTGGATATAAACAGGAAACTGTTTAGTATTCTGAGTTATTTTGAATGATATGGTCAGATGTGTGTGTGGGTATTTAACTTTCCCACTTATTTGGAATCATGAGTAAATGAGCACCTAGGTATGCAAGGACTTTGCCTCCTGTAAAGCACTATAAAAATACTATTTGCTTCAGTCTGTATGCACATATCACAAAGTAGTGCAGAGGGAATTACCCTATTCATTAGGCTGATGTAGATTACAAAACTTGGCAATTAGGGGCTTAACATTTTATGATCTGTTTTTAAAATGCAGTAACATGGTACAGAAATGCATTTTAAGCTGTTTTGTAAAACAAAAGTTACCTCATTTCAAATGATATGTGTAATTGAATATATTTGGAATGGAAGTTTTAGCTGAGAATTGAAGACAATAGGAACCTCATTCCAAAATACAAGACTATCATGATCCATTTGAAAGAAGAAAGAAAGGGAAAAACTAGTATTGGGATTCTTAAACACTTTACCAAAATTAAGGAGGAGTTTGAAGATTTACAAAGAGAGATTCTGGTGTGCTGTGATTTCCAGCCCCACATCTTCCAAAGCAGCATGGGTGTGTGCATAATTCTCTCCATGAGTGTGTCTTTAAGAAAACCAAAGAGAGGGTTGATCAGTTTGAAGGATATGGTGGACTGGTATATGAGAGAAAGGCCGACTAATTACCTAGACTTCGGAGTGACCAAGACATGATTGTGTTGGACTTCATAGTAGATCTGAAAGAAAAAGAATAGGTCTTTCCCGTGGACCAGATGAGGACTTGCAGGAAAAAGCTGGTGTGGCATCATTTTAGTCTAGAAGCTGCATCTACTACAGGATAATTAGTGAGTAAGAATGTTGCATTTGCCCTTGTCAGGGGAACTTTAGGTAAGAAAATCCAAACTAAAGGGGAAGAGGAAAAGAGGAAATATGTCTTCCTTGTCGAGTTCATAAAAGTACTTAGGAGCAAAGAATCAATTCAAATAATTGGTAAGTTATGAGAGCTCCAGCACTAGCTCCTCATCAATCAAGAAAGAACTTTTCTACTCCCCACTCTTTGGTCCAAAGCTGAAGGATTTTAGAAATTGGTATTAGCAAGCTGAGGGAGAAGGGGTAAGAGCACAAGCCTGGAAAAGAGAGAAGCCATCCCTTCCCCTTCCCTTGTAGCAGTACTTATTCATCAAAATAGGTATTACAATAAGTATTTATCTTTTTGTTCATTGACTATTTTGATGTAATATCTTTCCCTATATATGTCAACATGTCTTTCTAATTTTTGGTTTCACAAATTTCCCTCTTAGACATTTCTAAAATTTGTAGGAGTCCTCCTGGTAGAACAAAGTTATACCATAAAGGTGATATAGTTGAATGTGGTAAGGGGCACCACTTAAAGACTACTTTTAACCTAAGTTTATTGGTCCTGCCACTGAAAAATATAACTTTGAAACCAACAAAATAGGAATACATTAAAAAACTTGTCTATATCCAATCCATTAATTTAATTTTAAAATATAAATAATGACTGTTTTGCCTGAGTTCTAGCCACTCAGATAACATTATATTATTTCAAGTATTACATAACTTTAGTTGTGTTTATTTTATCTTAAAAGCAAAGAGGTTTTATCATAAAATAGTTTAGATCATTTTACTTAAAATTGCTTTTTTATATTATAACTTTAAAGACTGAAATGTTTATAATTTATGTTTTAATACAAATTTGATCCATACCATTATAAAAGTTTTGCCAAACCTAGTACTTAAAATGTCAATCATCAGAGAATGTAGCTGTATTTCATTATTTTAAGGTTAGAAATTACTCAATAATAAATTATCTTATGAATATGTGAATATAAGGATAGACGTGCATATTTGTGTACATGCTAGAAACTTATATGGTGAAGAGCCAATACAAAAACAGTTTAAGTGTCATAATCTAAATGAAATAGCTATGAAGTGGGAGGTAATTACAACTGCTAATAATACATATTTACACTAAATTTCACATTTTTGTTTTTTTAGCTTATATATACCACTCTTTTATTATTCCAAAAAATATGCCGAATTCTTGCCTTACGTTATTCTTAGACTTAGATTAAAAAAATGAGAGAATATTATTTAGTGAGACCATACATGCTGTTTGTGCTGTAGATAGGTTTTATATACAATTTAAAACAAACATTAAATGCCTTTCAGGATTTTCCAATCTAAGATAAAGCTTAAATGAGAAAATAAAAAAATAGAATTTCCTTAAAAGAAATCCATATATGTGTTCCATATTTTCTTAATTTAAATTTACCTTCTCAATGATAGTTTCTTTAAAAAATAAAGCAACCTTTTTCCCATTTGTGATGATTCACGAACACTATGAAATTTCACATATATTAAGTTGCACACTAGAGTGTGTTTACTATTATTTTTGATTCCCTAACCCTGACCCACACTCTAACACTAACCAATGCATCAATAACTATATTACACAATTTTTATCATTAATGGCAGTGATTCTTACCATATATTTCTTAATAAAACGTCATTGCAATATGGTCTTTTGGTGATTATATTGTATGGCTGTGTAAAATGTCTTGCTTCTAGTTATACTTATTTTACAAACCTATAAAATAGTTGAAAATCCAGAAAATCAAATAGAAACACATTATTTCTTTCAAATTTTATAATTAACCAGTCCAGGAGGTTTCTTCAATATCTAACAATCTATGAGTCTACTGTTTTAGCTTTGTTGTTTTCTGTAGATGAAGACTGGGTTTATTTCAGTGTTTGTGTCAATAACTAGAATACATGAATTTAGACTTCAGATGTGATGTTAAGTCTGAAGAATCATTCCACTATGAAATTTGTGTCTGATGTGATGTCTTGTGAGAGCACAGACTTAGTCGTACATTTGTTACTGAACTATAATGATCAACATTTTCGTTGTATCATTCAGTGATTTATCATCATGCTGGAGACTGATGAATGTGACTAATGGTGTCAGCACAGTGGAGCCAACAGCTTGTTTTACAACTTTAATAGCAAAAATACTTAATGAATTCTCAGCATGAGTGTGTGATAAGCAAAACTCTTTGGTCATCATGCTTTACAGACTAGTCATCACTGTTTTACCTTGGACGTATTTTTACAAACATTGTACACAAAGTAGAGCAAGACACTGCCAGTTCTTACTTAACAAATTCATTTATAAATGTGATGTATTTTTTCTGCAACAGACATACATATTTACATACACAATTATATCTAAATATAAAATTTAATTAAGGATAGACTAAATTACACCACAGTAAAAAATAACCCACAAATCTCAAGGACTCTGAAACACCAAAGATTTATTTCTCACTCGTGTTAAGGGTACAGTGAGGACTGGCTGGGTGCCCTGCTTCACCTTGTCATTGTCCTTACCTCTTGACCTAGGCTGATGGAGCAGTCACTATCTAGAACTTTGTCAGTTGTGCCAGAAGGAAAGAAGAACACGTTGAAGCTCTGCTGGCTCTTGAAGCTTCTGCTTAGGAGTGACACATGATACTCACACTTACATTTTTATCAAATTAAGTCAAATGGCCATGTTTGAGTTCATTGATGTGAAGAAATGGAATTCTACCGTGGGTCCTAGAGAAGAGAGAATCCAGAACTAGTGCACCATCTTAATGACTACTAGATATATAATATCGATGTAATAGATATAGCTGTAAATGTAAATGTACTCATATTTAGAGTTGGCTTTTGTAAGACAATATCTCCACATGAACATAAATATTAGTATTGCTTACTGATCATTTTTAATTTGAGGCAACACTTATGATTATAAATAGGGATTAGGTTGGACGGGTAGAATAGGGGAGTGTGTGGTATGCTGTTACCCAGAAATATTTGTGTTTCTGTGTATTTTTACCCTTATTCTAAGTTCCTTTCTTCTAAATTACTTGTTGCCTGTCCAAGCTACATGCCTTTCCATTTTAAGCCTATGGAAATTGATACTTTACGAAAATGAAGTATAATTAAATTTGGTGATTAGGTAGTAAATTTAACTATGTCATTGAAGAGATGATTTAGTAAAAAAGTGATCTTTATTGTCTGTGAATAGAATTGGACAAAATGAAAGAAGTCGTATTTGAAGAATTCAGTAGCCAGGTAATAAATTTGGTTCCACAAACTACAAGTTCAGTTCTGGCATTGTTGCATTGAAGATCGTTTGAAGTAATTTGTCGCAGTTGCTTTTAAATGAGATATGGAAGAAATTCCAGTAAAAACTTAGAGTAAACTCAGGTTAAGTTCAGTCGGATTTTAGTCCCAAACTTTGCTGCATATTGGAATCATCTGACAAACTTCTAAAACACTCTAATGCTCAGGTATCAGAACATCTTGCAAGGGGCAGGTGGAGGGTGTTGGTTGTCCAACCATCAGTTTTTTTAAAGGCTCCTCGGGTGACTCTAGTGTGCAGCAAAGTTGGAAACCATTTGAAAATATTGAATAAAAAAACTTTCTGGAATGTAAAATAATATTACTGAAACAAAGCTTGTTTCATATATGTATAAGCATGTATTTTTGTTCTTCTCCTAAATAAAACACTTATTCAGGTAGTTGTCTTTACAAGCAAAAGTATTTTACAAACCTAATCTTGTAATGTGGACCTTACGCATAAATTTAAAATTTTTACTGTTTTCTAGTAGTGATATGTGTGTCACTTATCATGATGAATAATATATCTTCTTGATACACAGCTTGATACATTAAAAAATCTACATACATTGATGCTATGTTTTGTAAATTATGAAGTCTGGTACTATAATATAGTGATGGAAAAGAAGACAATTTCTAGGATATTGAATGGTCTTTTATCAAAACTTCTAATTCGCTGAAGTAATTTACTTTGTTCTGCTGTTTAGAGTTTATTCTTAAAAGTGAATTTTTAAATGTATATACATGAGTTAATGTATATATATATGTGTATATATATACTTAAATAATATATATATAGAGAGATGCTTATTTATTTATTTAAAAACATGTAAACATATACATATATTCAAGAAATATCTATAGGTTAGTTGTGAAGAGCATGAACTTTCAAGTCAGAGTGCTTGGGTTCCAATCCAGTCTTTGTCACTTACTAGCTTTGTAATCTTGGGCAAGTTATTTAAACTCACTGTGCCTCAGCTTCCTAACCTTAGAAGAGTGCTTGACAATTACTAAACATTCAATACATGTTAGTTTCTGTTATTTTTGTTTTATATTCACATATTCAGCTCAATATTTTTGTTTTTTTCAAACATGAATAAGACACTTTCCTCAGAAGTTTTAGTCCAGTGAAAGTGACAAATATATAAACAATCTTTTAATACCATGTGATAAGCTCAGCAGTAATAGAATTTAGAAGAGGAAGAGGTGCTAATTCATGAGGCATATACAGTGGTATTCAAGGAAGGCTTCCAGATGAAGGTAACTACTTTAAGGGAATTTGCCCAAGTGGGAGGTGAGGGAGGGCATAATTGTGCAAAAAGGAGTACATTGTAAAGCGACTAGAGTAGGCTTTGAAAGCATGGAATGTTCAGGAAACTGCAGAGAGCTGAGAATGGGAGGGTGTGGAATGTTTGGAGAGGGAGAGAAGAGCCAGACCACAAAGACCTTCGTGTCTCTTCCTAAGGAGTTTGTACTTTTTCTTGGTGGTAATGGAGAATCACTGAAGGACTCATAATGCAATTATTGGTATTTTTAGAACCAATAATCAATGCACTCACAAATACATTATCTCAATGACAAACCAGAGTCAGTTCCCCGTCGACGATGAGTCTCTGAAAGGTTTTTAACAGTGAGCAACAAAGGTAAATTTTTTCATTAATGTACCCATCCTGTACTCTTTATTCAGTCTAGATTTTCTATAATCTTAAATCATTTAGTCCTTATAATGAAAACAAGATAACTATAATATGTGTAATCATCTTTTATCTGCAATTTGTAACAGCACATAAGTAGTAGTAATTTTGTCCCTAATATGGCTTTCAGCCATATATGCTGTTCCCATTTTGCACCAAGAAATTGGCCATTTCATTCTCCCAGACTGAGTGGTCATGCTAGTTCCAGGTCTGCCATCGTAGTTTCAGTCCAAAGTGAACCTGCACTTGTAGTTTCCTTTTGACTCTCAGGGAGTTCTTCTTTGTATAGTGATTTATTAAGATATGAGGTATTACGGCAGACAGGTGATTGACGGCAAAAATATCTTAAACTTAGTCTGTAGCCACAGGTACAAGTTACTTAACTCTATGAGAACCTGCTCAGACTATCAGTGACAAGAGTGTTAAATATAAAATTAGTCATACTGTGGGATACTTAAATAAGCTTAAGACCTGGAACAAAATCAAAAAGTAGGGTAGATAGAAACTGATCAAACTGATTAAATATATTCACTTAGGACTCCATCCTTTTTGTGTTGTGAAGATGTAGATTTAGAGGATCCATCAGTTCACACTGTGAGTGGCCTCTAGCTTGTCCCTCAGCTTTCTTAGGATTTAGTCTTCTTCATCTGTACTCTGAATGTCTTGGGCTATAAAATTTGGAAAATCATACTCCTATTAAATTCAATTATCAAGCAGTGAGAGTGTAGGAAATTCTAGGTATGCTGCTAAGTCAGTATTATATTCAACCTCAATAATTTTCTGAAGTAAAGAGCCAAGTGTAGTTGAAAGACAACTGGACTTTAAGTTTAGAAACTTGAGATTTTTCATTCAACATATACTTACTAAGTTCCTTCTACATAGCAGCTCCTGTTCTAGATGCTGGCACACAAAAATGATTAGATGTGGTCCTTAACCTTGAAGATCTTAGCCTATAGAGGGAAGTAAAATTTGTGCAATTAATTATGAGAACATATCCTCACCTCCCTCAGATCTTTAATTAAATATTATTCTTCCTACTGAGACCTTTCCAGGCTGTCCTATATAAAATTGCACACACCATCTTCAAATACATACTTTCTATCTCCCTTCCCTTCCAATTTTCTTCTACTTTTATTCATCTAACATACTGTAACTAACGTATTATATATTTTACTTTTTTAAGCTTTTTTGTCTGTCTTCCCCTCTACCACTGCCAGATCCATAAGAACAGTGACCTTTTTTTGTCTGTTTTTTCATCGCACTATGTATTGGGTATATAGTTTTTGCTCAAAAAATATTTGTTGAATGAAAGAACATATTGATAAATCAGTGACTCAATAATTAGGGACACTTTGAGAACAAAGGAAGGAGTAATTATTTCTGCTTGTGGTCTAGGTAGGATTAACAGAATTTGATCTAGGTCTTGAAAAATAAATAGAAGTTTCCTGAGTGGTACTGAAGGCAGAGGAGGAAAAAAGGATAGATAGAGGAAGTAATTCTAGTCATGACTTGGTCATTAACTTACTGTATGACTTATCTTTGAGCTTCTGCTAGAAATGATGGTTTATGCTATTTTTCACTTCCACTTTAGGATTCTACTTTTTTTCTCCTCCTTCATGGTTTATGTGGGTAATCTTAGCATTTTAACTCTTTAGATTCTAAAGCTTATTATTAACAAATGACGACTGTTGTTCAGTAGTTTCAAGCCATCTGAAAATTTCAGTGTATTGTGGCTTAAACTGGCTACTTAAACTCCATCAAGATGTTAGGAGCAGAGGTGGTTAGCAGATCTGCCTAAGGGAAATGTATAAGAAATAATTCACATTCAGATTTGCCTTCTAAAATTTTATTTTATTGTAGTAAGAATGCTTAGCATAAGATCTAGCCTCTTAACAGATTTTTAAGTGTACCATGCAGTATTGTTAACTGTAGGCATAATGCTGTACAGCAGGTCTCTAGAACTTATTCATCTTGGTTAACTGAAACTTTAGGCCTATTGATTAGTAACTCCTCAATTCCCTTCTCCCCCCGCCACCATTTTACTCTCCACTTCTATGAATTTGAGTATTTTAAATGTCTCATATAAGGTGGAGTCATACAGTATTCTCCTTCTGTGACTGGCTTATTTCACTTGGGATAACGTCCTAAAGGTTCATCTGTGTTGTGGTATATTGCAAGATTTTTGTCTTTTTAAAATCTGAATAATATTCCATTTTATGTATATACCACATTTTCTTTATCCATTCATCCATTGATGGACATTCAGGTTGTTTCTACTTCTTGGCTATTGTAAATAGGACTACAATGAACATGGGAATGCAAATATCCCTTCAAGATTTTATTTCAGTTCTTTTGGAAAAATACCCAGAAGTGGGATTTCTGGATCATATGATAGTTCTAGTTTTAATTTTTTGAGGAACCGCTGTACTGTTTTCCATAGCAGCTACTCTGTTTGCTTTTAAGTTGAAGAAACTCCCCATATTTCTGAGAATCCAAACAGCACAATTTCATTGAAATGTTTACTTTTTATACTCCAAGAAGTAAACTCTAGGAGAAAAACAAGTAACTTTAATAGAATTTTAAAAAAATTTAAGATCTTAACAAAATATATTTGATCTATTTTATTAACCACAGTAATAAAAACAAACTGCACCACAGTTCTGTTTTGAAATTTGACTTTACTTGGGTCAATTAATCCTAACTATATGTAAGATAATTGTTTTACAAAGTCAGTAAATGAATTAGTAGGTGTAATTCAGTTATAAACCTCTTTTTCTGAACTGAATAAACAATGAGTCTTTTAGCCCTGATACATGGGAACCATTTATAAGAAAGTATTATATGTTGCCATCAAATAGAAGTTGAGTAAAATAAAATACATCCATCCTGAAGAAAAACTAATGAACTGTTTTTAATGAATTATTTTTGGTATGACATTTATTGATAAGAAAACCTATATAAAATTTTCATCTAGTATTTCTTTTTTTGTACAAAATAAAACAAAAATGTGCTTTTAGAATTTAACAGTTTACAAAATCCTAATATTTATACACATGTAGTTGTTTCCTTAATATTATTTATGCAACACCATTAACTCTTTTTCAATTAAAACATTTATTGAGGTAGTTGTAGATTCACATGCAGAAATAATACACACAAATAAGAAATAATACACACAAATGCCTTGTACATTTTAATCAGTTAATCTAATGGTAACATTTTGTAGAACTCTGGTATAATGTCATAATTATATATTGATATTGATATATCCATTGGTCTTATTCATGTTTCCCCAGTTTCACTTGTACTCCTCTGTGTGTGTGTGTGTGTGTGTGTGTGTGTGTATGTAAGTTCTATACAGTTTTGCTACCTGTGTAGGTTCATGTATCCACCACCACTGTCTGGATATTGAACAGTTACAACACCACAAGGATCCATTTTATTCTCCTTTTAAAACCATACCTATGTTCCCCCCACTCCTACCCCATCTCAAACCACTGGCAACCACTATTCTGTCCTCCATTTCTGAATGTTGTTATTTTAAAATGTTATGTAAACAGAATCATAAAGTATGGAATATCTTGGGATTGGCTTTTTTCATTCAACATAATTGTCTTGAGTTCTGGCCAGGTCATTGTGTGCACAATACATTCCTTTTTGATGCTGAATCATAAGTGTTCCATGATATGTATGAACCACGTTTTGTTCCCCTGTTGAAGGTTATCTGGGCTGATGTCAGTTTTTGACTATTATAAATAAAGCTGCTGTGAGCTTTAGTGTACAAGCTTTTGTGTGAACATAGGTTTTCATATCTCTGAAATGGCCAGGAGCACAATAGTTATATAATACACATATAGTTTTTTTTTTAAATTAATTAGTTAATTAATTTATTTATTTTTGGCTGCGTCAGGTCTTCGTTGCTCTGCCCGGGCTTTCTCTAGTTGTGGTGAGAGAGATAATCTTTGTTGTGGTGTGCGGGCTTCTCATCGCGGTGGCTTCTGTTGTTGTGGAGCATGGGCTCTAGGCGCCTGGGCTTCAGTAGTGGTGGCACACGGGCTAAGTATTTGTGGCTCGCGGGCTCTAGAGCACAGGCTCAGTAGTTGTGGCGCACGGGCTTAGTTGCTCCACGACTTGTGGGATCTTCCCGGACCAGGGCTCGAACCCGTGTCCCCCGCATTGGCAGGCGGATTCTTAACCGCTGCGCCACCAAGGAAACCCTACACATATAGTTTCAAAAAAAACTTCCGAACTCTGTTTCAGAGTGGCTGTACCATTTTACATTCCCACCAGTAAAATAGGAGTGACCAAACATTCCGCATCCTTGCCAGTATTTGGTGTTGTCACTATTTTCTGTTTTAGCCATTCTGAAACGTATGTCATGGCATCATTGGTTTTTAACAAATATATTTGTGGCCTTTCACTTTTACTAAGGAAAGAGGCTTACTTCACACTCTAAGTCACACCAACAGATTGCCAAAAGAGAATGAAACAGTTATATAATAACTTGATTCTGATACAAAAAGAAGATCACAGCTTTGAGTAAATAAACATAATGGATTCTTCTCTGAAATGAGAAGTTTATCATTATAAACAATTCATAATCTAAGCTTATGTTATTTATTTATTTTAGTATATGTTCAGTCATTTTGGGTGACCCTTGTAACAGAAAATGTTATACCACATGCTTGTGCAGATATATTTTAATGGTATAAATATATTAACAGCTACAAAAATTTTTACAAAGCATTTGTATTAAAAATCAATATGAATTTTACAACCAGATTTACAGAGAGGGCATATCTAATAAAAAGACTTTTTTAACAGCCAATCATGAAGTGAGATAATGTTATATTTATATTGGGTTTTGTCTTTTCAGATATATTATCTCGATTGATCCTCACAATGACTCTCTGAGGAAAGCTTGATATTTTATAAATGAAGAAATTTATGACTAAATTGCTGGTTAAGTCTTTTTTTTTTTTTTAACTTTTTGGGTTTGTTTGTTTGTTTATTTATTTATTTATTTATTTATTTATTTATTTATTTTTGGCTGTGTTGGGTCTTCGTTTCTCTGCGAGGGCTTTCTCTAGTTGCGGCGAGCGGGGGCCACTCTTCATCGCGGTGCGCGGGCCTCTCACTGTCGTGGCCTCTCTTGTTGCGGAGCACAGGCTCCAGACGCGCAGGCTCAGTAATTGTGGCTCACGGGCCCAGTTGCTCCGCGGCATGTGGGATCTTCCCAGACCAGGGCTCGAACCCGTGTCCCCTGCATTGGCAGGCAGACTCTCAACCACTGCGCCACCAGGGAAGCCCGCTGGTTAAGTCTTGTCTAAGGTTGCACAGCTAGTAATGGTAGAACTGTGACCGGGATCCATGTCTAATCCTGAGGCGCTCTGACTAGTGAGAACAAAAATGAGTACAAAGACGTTGGGTAAATAATGAAGTTCATGATTAATTTTTAAGATAAATGCTTGCCAGATGAACACTCTTTTATAGCTAGTTTCAAGTTGATTTGAAATGCTGTATCTCTAGTATCCAAAACATAGCTTTCACTAGCAACTCAATTACTTACTTAAGATCCAGTTAACATTTATTGAACTTTTAGGTTGTACTGTGCACATCCAAGTGTTAATTCATTTTGAAAAGATTCTGCTAATAATTTTAATTTAAAAAAAAACCTGTTACCTCCACACCCAAGTAGGTTAATAGCCAGTTTATCTTTTAAAAGTTGTATCTTTTTGTGAAAGTTTGGAGATAAAGAGCGGGTTAATAATTATTGTTCAAATAACAGGTAAGCTGAAAATGTCTTGTATTTAACACAGATAATCAGATAAAAGTCGGTTTGTAAAATTTCGTGTTTTTTGTTTGTTCAATATTTGTGTGTTTTTACCTTGAGCTCCAGCGATCCAATCCAATGGTTTTGTTAAAATAACATCATTTGAACTCAGATATAGCCTTTAAAAATTGCATTTAATTTTTTAAATTAAAATATCTAAGGAATAGGAACAATCCATCATGCCTTAATTTAAGGCAGCTTTTTCATTACATAACTTATTATCTGATGAAATATAGGCTAAAATACTTAATAAGAAAAATGTATTCAATGTGAAATTTAAACAATTTAAGTTGTTTGTCTTTACTAACTAAAAGGAATTATATAAAATTTAATCAAGAGAATTCTTTTAAGGAATCAGGTTATCTTTAGTGACCATCGATTTGAAGTTACCTATAATTTATAAAAATAAAGATTTGGGGCTCCAAATCTGGCAGTAGGCATTCTTGAAGCCTCCTTGTCTTTACTCTCACATTCACTCAATCACCAAGTCCCACTGATTTTTCTTCCTAAATGCCTCCCAAGTTCAGCCGCTTCTCTGGGTGCTTCCCCATCACCCTATCTAGACCACCACACACCTGCAGTAACCTCCTGGCCAGTTCCCATCCAAATCTCTTCCACACAGTAGCCAGAGTGATCTGAAATGCAAATATAATCATGTCCCTTCCCTACTTAAAATCTTTAAAGGTTTCCTGTTGCTCTTAGGAGAAAGTCGAAACTCCTGCACAGGCTGAAAGTGTTTTCCCATCTTTCCAACGACATATCTTGCCACCTTTATCCTCAGCCATAAATGACTTTTTCAAGGTCTTCCCATGGACACTTCCCCCTGCTTGGGTCACAGTCCTTTCTGCCTGCCTAACATACCATTCACTTCTTTGAAAGTGTTTCTTGCCCGCTAGGCTGTAGGCTTTTAAGGCACCCTGATCTCTTTTTATCATAATGTTCACCACACTTTATGTAGTTATTCTATGTTAACTTGTGCTTCTGTTCTTGCCTCACTGTTCTGAAAGTTCCCTTGGCAGGCACCAGCTCTGTTTAGTGTTGCAGTTGCTGCTTCTAGCATGATGACTGAAGTGTAATCAACGCTCAGTAAATATCTATTAAATCAGTAAGTGAGGGGATAAAATCTGCATTTACATAAGTTTTTATATTGCTTTGTTGTAAATCAGAAAAGGCACGACTTATTATTAGCAGCCGTTAGATTGAAGATGAATATATTGACAAAATTCCCACTGGTCACTATTGTACAAAATCATATTCCATCATAAACAAGTGTTAAAATAAGTAACCTCTTAATAATTCTATATCTATATCAGCTTGACTGCAGGACAATTGCAATTGAACAATTAAATACTCGTCTCATATCTTTTCTTTCCATAATTAAGATTAGCAAATAATACCAATCTTCATATAGAAAATTTGGAATAAGTAAGATGAATATTCACAGATACAGCCTAAAATAGAAGATGTTTTCAGGAAACCTTTATATTTATACACTAATACCTTAATGTTTAATCTGCTTTGCTCTTGTAAACCTTGACAAGTCTTGAATTAGAATCAGTGGATTGGTGTAACTACTTTCTTTTTCATGAGTTTCCTCATTAAATGCTTCACTTATACCATTGTCATAACATGATCAAATTGTAGAGACGTGTGAAATTATTCTCCTTTTAAATGCACTATCTTTTAAAAATACTATTTTTTAGGGACAAAAACATGTAAGTGTAATTGTAGTAATTAGCTCTGTCTATAAACGAATCTTGCAATAAAACACTTTAGCTCCACGTTAAATCAAATCTCACCCTGCAGTCTTGCCACTCTTATTGTCATAATAAAATTTAATTAGCACTACAATGATCATGTCTGCATTTTGGATGAGTGCGTTTGTTAGGATGAAGTGTTTATCTTGTATAAACACTTATAGAATTAGAATTTTATTATGTTTACAGAGAGGTACAGAAATCCTTAAGTGGCATCAGCTTTTCTTATACTGGATGTTTGGTTCAAATGGTTACTGGTAAAGATTGGTTTTACTATTACATTTTTTTTAATTAATTAATTTTTATATTTATTTTTGGCTGTGTTGGGTCTTCGTTTCTGTGCGAGGGCTTTCACTAGTTGCGGCAAGTGAGGGCCACTCTTCATCGCGGTGCGCGGTGCTCAGTGCGCGGGCCTCTCACTATCGCGGCCTCTCTTGTTGCGGAGCACAGGCTTCAGACGCGCAGGCTCAGTAATTGTGGCTCACGGGCCTAGTTGCTCCGCGGCATGTGGGATCTTCCCAAACCAGGGCTCGAACCCGTGTCCCCTGCATTAGCAGGCAGATTCTCAACCACTGCGCCACCAGGGAAGCCCTACTATTACATTTTGTTAAAAATTTTAAAAACCACATGTGGGTTCCGAGAGAAGAATAAAGAGAATGACAAAAATCACGTATAACTCCTTCACCAAGAGATAATAGGAGCTAATAATTTTCTATATATCTTTACTGTCTTAAATCTACATTCTGTTTTTCAACATTAAGATCATAATACATATAGAATTTTATTTTTTGATTATTCATTTCACATATTATTAATGTGAACCTTTTTCGTGTCTTGTAGCATTCTTCAGGAGTGTTTTTGAAGTAATGGCTGTATGAAGTAACATATAGTGATGTTTCATATTCCTGATTTCAGTAGGTGTTACCAGTTTTCCTCATTTTAAAATAATACTGTAAACATCGTAACTAACAATAAAATAAAAAGGACTGGCTGGAAGAATTAGTTGAAACATTTGACAAATGGCTAATATCCTTAAGCAATTAAAAGGTGTCCACAATTAGGAAAACAGATGCCCTGATAGAGAAGTGAGCAAAATATGGATATGCTATTGATAAAAAATTGGAAATATGCTAAACATGTTCAATCACATATATCCAAATGGAGGCAGCACTTTGCTATAATCTTTGGCAGAATAAGATTGGCAGAATTTAAAAAGACTATGTTGTCAGGATATAGGAAACAGGACAGTCTCCTAACTGCTGGTAATATGTTGTCAGGATATAGGAAAGAGGACAGTTTCCTAACCTAGTAAAATCCCATCCATTTGGAAAATAATTTAGCAATTAAAAAAACAAGAAATTTAAAGCCATTAGAGTTTTTAGAACCTTACTCCAGGAAAATATTCTGACATCTGTTTAAAAAAGGGGCAATTATCTTGTTTTGTTTTCAAATAATAGGACAAAACTTGAGAGTAAATAATTTTTTAATATAAATTATGGGATTCATGGGTTAAATAAGTAATACTATAATAATGTAATCGACTAATATGCAGTCAATAAAATGGAACAATATACATTTATTATCAATTGAAAATAGATTACAAAACAGTGTAATTTTATTTTTCACTTTTATTTTTCATTTTTATATAGAAACACATTCTTATTTGGTTGAAATTTACAAGGAGGTTATTATCATAAGAACTTACAAAAAAATACTTGAGCTTTCTCTTTCTCTCAGGACTGAGAGCCACAGTCACAAATAAGGCATGCTTTAAAAAACTTCTTTTAAGAAGTCATTTTCTTAAAAAACACTAATGTCATTAAATAAATAATGAATACTTATTGAAGTCATTGGTTTGGTTCTGCTATGGCTTAAGTAGATACTGTGAACCTGTTCCATCTAAATATCTGCCACATTAAAAAAAAATAATCGAAACTGCCTTTTCTTGTAGCTCTTCATAGGCCTTGAAGCTGCTATAAAGGTCATATCTAACATTTAATGGTTCTCACTATGTGTGAGGTATTAATCCTATTTTAAGAATTTTGTGTATATTGTCTCACAATAACCCTATAAAATAGATACCTTGATTATTTGCATTCTGCAAAGGAAGAAACTATGCTGGACAGAGTGTTGGTATCCTGCTCCGATCACAGAGTTAGTGAGTGGCTGAGCTTAGATTTGAATACAGGCAGTCAGCTTTAGAGTCACTAAACTCTACCGCTTCTTAAGTTAGGAATTAAAAACTTTGAGAAGTTTCAGTAAGTCTAGAGGCTCTTCTCTGGATTCAGTCTGAATTTTAGATTGAGATGAACTTCTAATAGTCTCCAGCAAAATACAAATTTGTCCCAGATCTTTTAGGACACCTCTGGAGTTCATTACAGCATTTTAAAGGAGTATACTGATAAATGATTCCATTCTTTCCAGTGTTCTCTAGACAAGATGTTTCCACATTCTTTCTCTTTGAGGATACTTTTAAATAGTAGAATTTTGGCACATTTTAAAGGTAGTAAAAGACCCCAAAATACATGAAACAAGTCAGCTAAAATTAATACATAGTCACCACTACTGTTTAAGACTGTCTCATAGCATCTACAAAAGCTTCAATCGTAATCCACTGGGTTGGCCTTCACACTGGGGAAAAGAGGATAACTGTGTACTATTCTACCCTGACTCTCATAAGCGCTCTCAAGCCAAAGATGGTCACATGTACCAGTGAAGAATGCATCATGGTCTTTCTTTTGCACAGGCTTAATTCCTTTTTTTTTTTTTTTTTCCGTGGGTGATAGTGTTGGTAGTTAGGATCTTCAGTGAACAGAATGAATTTATCATCATGATTCATTATCACTTGGTCCTTTGCATGTCTCGCCTCTATTTTTTGTTACTGTTATTTACTTTATAATATCATGAATGTCTGCAAATCCACAGCCAATCCTAAAACATTATCATAACTTATGGAGAGCTAATTGGTTCCTCCCTGTCCTTTCCTCTGCCATTCTCTCCTTTCCTCCATGGGAGGTAACCACTATTTTGAAGTTTTGTTCAAATTTTGTGATAAAAAAATTAACACAATGCAAGGATTTTACCTATTTATTAGCTTGCATATCAATAAATGAGGAGCTAAGAATCCTATTCTACATTGCATTAGATAACTCAAGAAGCTGCATCTAACAGGCATTGCCATTTTAGTAGGTACACTCAGTTGCAAAAATTGTAAGTTTCGCATTTTGTTTAAAATTTGACAGCACACCTGTGAAGGGTTTGTGGTCTACTGATATACCCATATTGCATTCGTTGATAATCACTCCTTGGGTCTGAAAGTTGACATCTAAGTTCCCTTTGATGTTTAGTTAGATTTGACTTAATTCCTCTTCTACTGGTCAAAGCCAAAATATGACCACCAGGACAATGGTAATTATAGGGCTAAGCTGTGTCTCCAAATGCAGTGTCATTTCCTAAAGTTGTTTCGTACATTTTTTTGAATAGTTTCCTTCATGTTTTCATTCATGCTACTGCGTTTGCTCAAGTAAAATTTTTCTTTATTTTTGTTAATTTTCTAATGTTTGAATAAGCCACTGAGCAGGGTAAGCAAAGAGAGAATTATGCAAATAAATGAAATAAACAATTGGAAGTATGTGGAAGGAAAATGCTTGATATAATAGGTGCAGGCTAGTAAATGCCTTCTTTGCACTCTAATTGGAAATGAATACTAATGGTCTGTAAATTAAATCTAAGTTTCTAAAATTCACATTTAAAATTATTATTGATATGTAATATTAATAGAAAGATATAAATGGGCAAGATGGTGGTCTAATTTTCTTAATACATCTGAGGCATTATTGCCTTGCATTTTCATTTTGACCAAATGGTTAGCAAATTATTCCTAGGGATAATATTATATGAATGAGAGTGAAAACATTAAGCCAAATTAAGTTTCTCACATATTGATATTTTAGATGCCATATTTAGACTATGCAATGAAATTCTTCCATATTTCAGATTATCAAATTTTAGAAAACATTATCATTATAATTTATGCTAGGCTTTATTTTCTTAGGTAAATCCTTTAAGATTGCATTTGTAAACAGACTGTTTTAGTTAAAGTGAGATAACTACTGTAACAAATAAACATTAAAAATGTATAAGGGCTCAAATACAATAGAAAATAATATTTTGATCACTCAACAGTTCAAGGCAGTTCCAGGTCGTGGGGTAAAAGTGATGGATGTGTAGATGGATTCTCTACCACATAGTCATTCAGCAGCTCAGGCTAATAGAAGTTCTGCCAAGTTTAACATTTGACTTTCAGGGTTGACTTACATATCAACATCAAACTGGCAGAGGGGAAAGAGTATAGAGGATCATGCATGGGAGACATTTTTGCATATGGCCTAGATGTTGAATTTATAACTTCCCCTAACATGTCATTGGCTAGTACCCAGTCGCATGTACACACCTTACTGCAAGGGATGTTAGGAAATAAAGTAATCTGGATGTACAAAAAGGACTACTTTTGATAAATGGCCAATAGAATCTGCCACAGAAACATTTTAGGGAGACTTAAGAAAAGAGACTTTGCTTTTGGGTCTGGTAGATCTAAGGTTGAATCTTGCTCTTCTTTCTGCCAGCTGAATAACCCTAGGAAAACTATTTACCTTCTCTTTGCTATTATATAGATAAAGCATAGAGATAAGAACATCCACACACCTACCCTCACATGGATTACTGTGTGAATGGAAGGAAATAATGCATGTAAAGTGCCTAGTAAAGTGCCTGATTGTGTGTAGTCCAAAATGGTAAATTTTAATTTTATTGTTAAGTAATGATATAGTATTGTATGTATACATCATAATAAGTACATTAACCCTCTCACTCACCTGCCACCTCCCTGTTTAGTGTCTACTCATACAAGTAGATTTGTCTTATGGACTTAAGCATAGTCTCTAGAAAATCTCCCTTAAGAAAAAATGAATGTGAGAAAGCTCATAAAGGTAATTTCCTCCTCTCAGTTGAAAAAGGCACTAAAATGTGTTTGAAGTTGGGAACCTTGGAAAACAGAGCCTTCAGAAAATGCAATCCAAAGGTACATTTGTAGGTGATAAAAGTCTGCCACGAAAATAGTAGGAGCAGATCCAAGAAGATTCTGGTTTGGAGAGAGTGGAGAGGCATATGTAACAGTGGAAAAGAAGGGTCCAAAGGATTTGAGCCATATCAGTTTTACCACTAGCTTCCCTTAGTGGCTGTTATAGCTTCTTTAGCTATCTTAATGCTTTTTTTTGCCAGTCCTGGCAAACTTTAAAGCATGAAAATACGGGATAAGGGTGATTGCTGGGGAGCAAGAGTGCCACAAAATGACAAAGATAGGGGAGCAGCCACCTAATAAAAAACCAATGCCATCCTAAGTCAATCTGTATTAGTATAAGCTGATGAGCTAGTAGAGTTATATTTCTAAATAATGACAAAACGAATATATTTTTCCAATTTATTACCATTAGGCCAAAGTAGAAAATGAGGCTATTTAAGTTGGGGATGATTAAAATGTCTGTGAACAGTGACAAAATTTACTAACAGTCTTCTCTATTATTGCTCAAAGATAGTGGAAAAAATGGTTTATCTCTAACTTTTAGTTTCTTGGGAAACAGGCCTTTTTGGAAGCACCAAAGTCATTCACAATTCAAATGCAATATGCAGTGAAACCATAGTATATGTTTGCATGTTATTACTTGCCAAGTGTTTTATCTCTGCTGATTGTATATTGCTACTGTAAGTAGTCTGCTATGATAAGTATGGAACCCATATGCTGTCTGCTCTCATTTCATAGACTATTCTACTCTTGAACTCTGGATGCATTTAACAGGAGACTTGTGATCTTACAGATTTCTCAGTGGAACTTAGTAAATAGTAAATTGTCTAAAGATCTTGAGTCCACTGGAGAACCTAGACAGAGGAACGACACAGTCATAAAATTTTAAGATTCCTTCTGTTGAGTTTTGCTTTTATAAAAAGTAAAGTAAAAACTTAAGTAACCAAATGTCACATTCAAATTCTTCAAAAACCATATGTAGGGCTACATAAATTAAGCTTTTTTTTTTTTGGACAAAATATGAAGAGCTCATTTATTAAGGCAAACTTTTGGCGTTTCAACTGATTGTGCACGATATTTTTTGAAGAAGCTGTGGATTCTTGCCTAAAGTCAGCTTTAGTTTGAACATTGGTAAATGATAATCAAACTTCCCAGTGGACCTACAAGCAGTATAGTTAAGTAAAAGGCAATATGTTGGATAAAAAATCAGGTTAATATAGTGTGAAAAATAAAAGATGTTAGTGCAGAAAGGAAGTAAAGTCATTTCAGAAAAATTTAAGATTTCAAAAAATGAGAGAATTAATTATTTTGGATGAAAACTTTGTATCATGAATTGTTCTATAGTGATCATTTTACTACTTAATTCTTGCACTCTCACAGAAGAAACAAAAATTTTTAATCAAGACATATTCCTGTTTAGAACACAACTGGACCATCCTTACATATTACTGGTACAAGTATTAATTTAAAAACTGAAAACATTATGTAAATAAATGGGTACTTATTATGCATGTATGAATATTAGGGTAATTAAGTAATAGATATCCAAAAATTTAAAAATATTATTGTCATCATCATACCTTTTAATTCTCTTGTCTGTTTTTTTTTTTTTTAAAGGAAAGAATTAACATGCCTTAGTAATGAGGAAATGTTTCCCATTGTAGGGGTTAGTTTATGCAGAAGTAACAATTCCCCTGTTGTAAATTTTAGAAATTGAGAACTTAGTTTTGGAAAGAAGTTAAGCTACTGCCTGATTCTATGATAATTGAATGCGGAAATCACTTCAACATCTAAATAGGTAGACATCCAAGTTCTACGTGAACAATTTTAATAATTAAGCTTATTTCTTTATTTGGTAGCCCATTATCAGATATCTCTAATTATGAGAAAACACCTACCTAATTTGAGTTACAGACCAAATTTTGGAACTTCCACTCATTGGCCTTATGATCCTCTTAAGCTATAATTTTCTTTCCCTTAGCAATCAATGCTTTATAAACATGTGAAGACAACAGATTCTCATTCTCTACAAGCCGCTTTTGTATTAACTGCTCATAGTTCCTTTCTGCCTTTTTTGTTTGTTTGTTTACTTTTTTTTAAAAAAATTCTATTTTCTTTTCCAGATTATATCTCAATATGGTGACTAATGTTCTTGCATAAACTTGTTTGTAATTTCATTGTATGTCATAATTTAATTGAGATTTGTAATAGGATAAATTTTAACCAACTATTCTACAGTAGCTGATTAACCGATTAGGCTTAACAGCTGATACATTTGTATGAAGTAAGATTGTGGTAACGCTTTAAAAATCAGTGCAGTGATTCCTATTGAAAGTACATAAAGTTATAAATTATTGTATACCCAGTAAGAGAAAATGGAGATGTCTATTCATAGCAATGAATTCAAGATTTTCTTTCACTTGACCACTCCTTCTTAGACCTTTCCAGTTTCAACACTACTGATTCTCCTATTTATGTCCTTGCTATAGCTAACCTAAATGGGGTTGTTATCTCTGCCAATATCTAACAGCTTCCATTTGGGCCTTTTAAAGTATCCATTTGATTCCCCAATGGTTATTTTCTCCTTTTCTGATATACTATATCTCTGATACAAATTGTGGTCCAAATGTCATTCAAAGAGAAAGTGTTTGCCAGTCAAACCAAACAAAACATAACCACTTCCTTATTCTAGGATCTCTACCTTCAGGGTTTTTGCACTAGCTGATTAGTTACCTATACTTCTCACTTTTTTCATCTTCTTTGCTTAACTCCTATTCATCCCCCAAATCTCGTCAACTCAAAGCTTACCTCTTCAGTCAAGTCTTTACATATAGAGAGAAAGAGTAAGTTGCCCTCTTATGAAGACTTTTTAAGAATAAATGGTACTTCCCTGGCGGTCCAATGGTTAAGACTTCGCCTTCTAATTCAGGGGGTGCGAGATGGATCCCTGGTTGACGAACTAAGATTCTATATGCCTCGCGGCCAAAGACCAAAACGTAAAACAGAAGCAATATTGTAACAAATTCAATAAAGACTTTAAAAATTGTCCACATCGAAAAAAAAAAAAGAAAAGAAAAAGAATAAAAAATAATTGATCATGTTGCCAAACTTGTCAGGATCCAGGGAGATAAAGATAATATAATTTCTGCTCTCAAGAATCTCATAGTTTATTGACATAGCTATGTTGACCAATAATGCAGTATGAATGTAAAAACATAATACAGGTGATATGTGACTATTGCACAAAAATGTTGACACAAAGGAAGAAGTGACTTATAAAGAAAATATTTGAGCTGGATCTTAAAGGGTGACCAGGAACTCATTCTCTGTGCTACTTTAGATTTGGTTCATATCATATAGTATATTTATTTACTTGTTCAATTAGGTATCTCTGCCCAGATATTTTGCCCAAAATATTTGCTGTACTATGAGTTCTATATATCTTTGATACTTGATGGGATTCATTATCTAACAAGTCCTAGC
Source organism: Balaenoptera borealis (assembly GCF_965194805.1). Taxonomy (NCBI): domain Eukaryota; kingdom Metazoa; phylum Chordata; class Mammalia; order Artiodactyla; family Balaenopteridae; genus Balaenoptera; species Balaenoptera borealis. The sequence continues at coordinate 24,266,470 of NC_138863.1, forward strand.
ACAGAGGTAGCATTCAATAATGTTTGTGGAATGAGTTGACATGAAATTTCTAATCCATTTCAAAAGTTTATCTCTTTCTTTATTCTAAGCTTTTTCTTTCCTTAAATTTTTAAGTTCAGGAATCTTGGCTTCCTCTCCTTTCAATATTATATTACCCTCTTGCTATTTTCCAGAATCATTTTTTTAAATAATTCATTTTATTTTATGGAAAAGGAAACAAATTATTTCAAGCTTCTGATCACATCAAGATATGACCCAGTAATTTAAATAGCTGAGATGTCTGTGAAGGAACTAAAGACATTGGTCTGAGTGATACACAAGGACTCCGATAGACTTATAGATTAGCAGGACAGGGATACCTCTTTTTTACCACCATTATATATTTTATACACACTCTTAAAAGCCTTATTTTTATATTCTTTCTGATGGTTATGTACCTGTAGTAACCAATAAAATGTGCCAGTAAAATTTGTAAATTTAGTGAATGTTTCAAGTTCCGCTCAGTCATTAACTAATGTAACTCACGTAACTATATAATGTAACAAAATTTATGTTATATTACCACAATGATAATTTTTATTTAAAACTAATTTTGCTTATTTTTTTATTTGGTTGATTTTTTTTTTTTTTAATTTATTTATGGCTGTGCTGGGTCCTCGTTTCTGTGCGAGGGCTTTCCCCAGCTGCGGCAAGTGGGGGCCACTCCCCATCGCGGTGCGCGGGCTTCCCACCACCGCGGCCCCTCTCGCTGCGGAGCACAGGCTCCAGACGCGCAGGCCCAGCAACTGTGGCTCACGGGCCCAGTCGCTCCGCGGCACGCGGGATCCTCCCAGACCAGGGCATTGGCAGGCAGACTCTCAACCACTGCGCCACCAGGGAAGCCCCTATGTGGTTGATTTTAAGGAGTCTCTTCTCTATATGAAATGGAACAAAGGTAATCATATAAAAATGCTTTGTATTTATATGTTGTATATACATTTTTATAATATCCTACATAAAACCATATATCAAAAATCTATTTTAGCAACACAACTCTAAGAGAGAATTTGATGAATCCATAATTTTATAGACAATGCTGTTGGTGACATATATATTAGGGCATACAATGCAGAAATTATAAATATTTTAGTTTAGGGGTTAAAATGCAATTGGGAAACTGATGAGGTTTTGTTTCAATAATAGAGCATAAACTAAAATTATTTTAATTAAAATTTACTCATTCAACAAATATTTATTAAGCATCAACTGTGATTAAGGTGTTGCACTAGGAATTGCCGATACAAAGGTGACCAATGCCCTCAAAGACACAGTTTACTATTGATAACTATATCACTTTACTATTGACATAGTTTATGTTTCTGTTTATCATATAGCCAATCAGTAAGTTTCATAAAATTTTCTACTGATCCAACTGTTGCACATTAAGTTTTGCTGGAGTTATAAGTAGATAGCCTAAAAGAAAGAATTTTATAGGTACATTTTAGGACATCTGTTTCTATTAATGAAACATAAGACCTTGATGAGTTTGAAGTTGTGTATCTTGAAGTAACGGAAATATTAGCACCTTTTGATCATGGATGATGGTCATTCATTAAGACGTGAAGATAGCAGTAAAAGAGAACTTATATGTTATCTTAGTTTCACATATTTCAAGAATCTCTGCAGAGATCTAAATGTGCACTTGAAAGGAATTGAGCATTTTTTATTTGTTATAAAACTATTAAAATAACTACTTTCATGTAACTGATTCTATACAGAATACTCATATCACAACTGTCTTACGTACAGTTTAAGAGCTTTGGACTAAAAAAAGCAATTAATGTACTCCATTTCTTGAGCTTGAGCCTTCCTTGTATCCAAAAGTGTTAAATTTAATGACAAAGGGGGGAAAAGAAAGGAGACTCATGGAAAATATCCAGTACCAGTAAAAAAATTAAGAAAATGTAATGTCTTTTGAGCAGTGTCCTAGAGAAAGTGTTCATAAATCCATTTGAAGAAAACTGCATATGTATTAGATTTTATAATCTTCCATTTCAGTGAATTACATTCTGTAATCCTTCATTATATATTGAAGGACATAGCATAGCTTTTCTTTCTAGCATTTAGGCCAGCAGTGGTATTTGAGCAATATAAATGAAGCAAAAGAAAAAAGAACAGATTTTTCTAGACATATTATTTTGACAGAGTTCTTAGTTTAGAAATACTTTATACATTGATTCATTTTTTTTTCTTTCTGCATGCAAATTCCCTGAGAGACAACAGGTGGGAACTTATTTTTATCTTTTAAACAACAACGAAAACAAAATTAAATAAAACTCGATATTTAGAATACTTCTTAAACTGCTTAAACGGATTTATACAATCTTGCATAATACTTAAAATATTAATAAATGAACTCTCTGCCCTGAAGAACTACAATGTAAGAATCCTTTATAAACTCAATGACAGTGAAAATTCCTTTTGCAGTGTGACTATTAAATGAAAATTCCTGAGATGTTACAGTATAACTTACAGATAGATTAGTAATTTAAGATTCTGCATTACCAGCTTTTCCTCATTTAAAGTAACGAATTTCTCTTTCCAGCCTCTTCAACTTGGTCATTTCATTACTAAGGAAGACAATCACTTAATCTCTCTGGGTCTCTTTATTCTCATTGGTATATTGAACTATTTTTCTTTTCCTCTAGAGATAGGTAGCATAGCAGAGTCAAGAGCATGGTTTTTAGGGTAAGATAGACGTGGGTTTGACTCATGGCTCTGTGCATGAGTCATTGGATCATTTTAATTACGTTTTCCGAATTTCAGGTTTTTTTTTTTTTTTGGTAAACTTATTGGTTGTATGTTTTTAGGGGTTAGCAATTACATGAAGCTCTGAATGGTATTTAGAATTATACACAAAAAGAGGTAAATTTTGGTACAATGCCTAGAACACATGTCCAATAAATGGTTACTAACATAATAATAATAATTATTAATAATTAAATTTAATATGTATTAATTTAATTATTAATAATTTAATAAATTATTAAATAATTAATAATAATCATTAATTAATAATATTATTAAACTGTGCACTAGAACATAAGAACACTAGAACTAGAACTAGAACTAGTTCCAGAACACTAGAACTAACATAATAATAATAATTAATTATTAAATAATTTAATTTAATATTTATTAATTTAATTGTTAATAATTTAATAAATTATTAATTATTATTATACTGTGCACTAGAACATAAGATCTATGGAGACTTGTCTGTTTTGTTCACTGCTATATTCCAAGTGCCTAGGAGGGTGCTTAGCAAATACAAAGTATTCCATAGATGACAGGAACATATTTATTCCATTCGTTTATTTATATAGCAATATTCTATTGCCTATTTTGTATATAGAAGGTACTGTCATGTGTTTGGATAGGAAAACTGCAAGCTCTAATTTGTCCAGAACTGTCCAAATTCATACCTCTGTGCTGACATAATTATTGATAATACATCCTTTCACACAAAAGGGAGCCTATTCAGACATCAAATTATATGGTCACCTTGGGTAAGGGAGATATACACTTAAGATATAAAACATAACATGTTCAAAAATAATTATAAAAATAATGATAAAAAGAGATATGTCATAAATGATGTACATGTCTGTAAAAGTGGTACACAGTACTGACTCATTTATGCTTTGTGTACAAAAGATCAAACTATAACATTTTAGAGCAGAAAGGCACCCTAACAATTGTCTAATACAATACAGTATTTATAGATGAGAAAACCAAGGTCCAGGGAAATTAAGAACCATCTAAGTGGTCCAGCAAATTACTAGCAGAGCCAGCTCTAGAAATTAAAAAAAAATAAAGAAAATGGTTCATTTTCTAAGAACTTTTACTTTATTTTTTAAGCAATATGTCAAAACATAGGTTAAATGGTACCAACTCCAAAATACAAATTAAATATCTTACCTCTATTTGTGTCACATTTAATGGGATATATTTCTTTCTATCTTGAGAAATTTTTCCTCTGGTTCTAGCCGTAGCCTGTTTTTATGATACTTAGCTTTGTCCTCTCCAGTCTACTCTTGACTGTTCTCTGGAAGGAAATGGTCATAACCTCTTAAAGCTTCCTTTTTACCCTCTGAGTTTTGTCTCCTCAAAATTCCTCTCTGCCCAGTTCTGGGTGTCTCATCAGGGAGAGCTCCAAGATAAATGGACCCATCCTTAAATCATTTAACCTATGTGTTTGATGCTCACTTCAACATCCTCCCATGTATCAATTATGTCTTAATTTTCAAATCTAATTATTTAAAAGGATCTGTTTTTCCCCTATTCTGACCACTGCAAAAAAGATGCTTTAGAAAGGAAGAGTTTTCTGACCTCCACTTTCTCTGCAGGCAATTTGTTGTTCTGAGTTACAGCTAGTTCCTATTGAATCAGAAAATCATTCACTCCTGCCCTACTTTCTATGTATCTTTTCATAAAATTCTAGTTACTACAGTCAGATTAGTAAGGTGCTTACTAATTACCTCTCAACTAAGTATTTTACACTCATTTGATACATCAAGTCATCTAACTAGCATCATTATATGCACTCTAAAGGCATATCCAAGAAGATATTTGTTTGCAATATGTTGTAATGCTTGGGGACATTCTAATATTGTTAATACTTCTAGCTGGTGAGCCTTAAGGGGTCAAAAAACATGTTTTAAGCTTGATTTCTATATACACCTAGTTCACTGTACAGTGCTCTTCATATAGTATGTATGCAACCAGCGTTTGCTGGTAATCATCCTTGTTGCTGAGTTGTTCGCATTAACCAAAACAAGTGTACTCTTGAGAAATCAAAGCGTATGTGCAGACATATAACATTTGATTCTCTTACAGAACTTTCAGAATAAATTGTATTCAAAATGTTAAAGATTCAAATATTTTCCAATAGCAGAAGGCAGATTTATCAATGTAAAATTACAGTTGACATAGAAAATATTTACAAAAGTCCTAATTACTATACTTCTATCTTATAAGCCATTTAGAAGACCCTTTTATTTTTTTTTTTCTGTTTTATTTTGTTTACTTCTATAGTTTTTATTTTGTTCCTTTTGTTTTCCTGGTCTAGTAATGTTATCATTACAAATCAGTGAATCTACATACACTCTAATTCTTTATGAAAGTTCTATAAATGATGGATATCTTTCAGAAGTAGTTAGAGCTCATCTTGGGGAGAATGAATAGAGGATATAAAGACATTAAAAAGTCTTATTGTTTCATCATGTCCTAGACATGAGACCGAAACTCTTCAACACTGTTAATTGTGTATATCCTTGCTTTCTGCTTGTTGTGGCTCTGGCAACTTTTTTTTAAACTACGTTTGATATTAGGTAAATAATCCAGCAAACGGCTAAGGGCTTATTTATTATTGGTTTTGTGCCCAGAAAAGATAGATATTACCTTGTTCCATGTACCAAGCCAAGGAGATAGAAAAAACTATACACTTTTATACATATATACATATATACAATCTGCGTCATTCATACAATCATTTATTTAATGATTCATTCAAAATCTATTAAGAACCTGTAACAGGCACAATGCAAGACGCGGAGGATAAACAGATGAACAACACAAAAATCACTGCTGTAAAGAAGTAGGGAGATAATCGGAAAAACAATTTCAAGACAACTTAGTAAATCCTATAGCGAAATATATTATTGATGTTAGTACTGTGGAAACAAACTAATAAAAAACATTTGAATAAAAAGTGATCACTTAATTCTAAAAGAACAAGGGGAGTAGTGATACATGTAATAACAAGGCAAGTTAGAGTAAATGGTAGACTATAAAGTATGGTTGGGGCCTAGAAACATTCATTTCATGTCCAGAAATTTTCCTTCAGGAGAAGATGATTAAAGTTATTAATGGAACTTTAGATAGGAAAGTATATCTGATTATATGAAAGAGCACTCTCTTGTTAGTATGGAGAATGAGCAGAAGGTTTTCTGATTGCCATTTAAGGAAAGAGGAATGAGTTCAAGATTTATTTGGCAGATTTAACTGACAGGACATGGTTACACACAGGGTCCGTACTAAGAAAATGGGTAGATGATTGTGCCATATCTCACCTCAAATCTGGAGAAGGAAAGGAAGTAAGATTCTAGGATGTGTGTGATCAGTTAGTATTTGATGTGCCAATTAGACACCAAGGAGAGCAAGAGTATAACTATATAATGGCACCTGAATGCTAAGAAAGAGGTATAGATCAAATATAGAAGTTAGGAAATAAGTGTTTACCTAGAAGGTGAATCCATGGGAGTTGATAAAAACATTTAAGTAGAAGGTACCAAGTGAGAAGAGGTGAGAGAAACCTGAGGATCAGGGTGGGAGGGCATAGGGAGAGGAAGATACATGGAGAAGGTCGCCTATCTTAACATTTCAGCAAATACAGAAAATAAGGGTATTAGGCAAAACATTGTTTTCATGAAAATAAATATAAATAACCCAGAGATTTTTTTAAAAAATTTTTTTCTGCCTTTATTTTTTTATTTTTAAACTTATTTATTTATGGCTGTGTTGGGTCTTCATTTCTGTGCGAGGGCTTTCTCTAGTTGTGGCAAGTGGGGGCCACTCTTCATCGCGGTGCGCGGGCCTTTCACTGTCGTGGCCTCTCTTGTTGCGGAGCACAGGCTCCAGACGCGCAGGCTCAGTAGTTGTGGCTCACAGGCCCAGTTGCTCCGCGGCATGTGGGATCCTCCCAGACCAGGGCTCGAACCCGTGTCCCCTGCATTAGCAGGCAGACTCTCAACCACTGCGCCACCAGGGAAGCCCGAGATTTTTTTTTTTAATGTGGATAAAACCATTGGCCTATTATATAAGACTGTCAAATCTTGGGTGTGGGATAACTTAAAATCAAAATTTTCAATATATAAATTTTGTTTGGAAATTTCATCTGTTATTAATTGCATTTTCCTTGAATGTAGGATCCTGGGGGGTTTCCCCCAGCGCTTTTTACTTGAACTTATACTAATATTGTGATATATTGAGAAAAAATTTACAACTACCTTTTCTCTCATGATTGATTTACAACTTTGCTATTAATAGCAACCAGAAAGATGAAAATAGCAACTAGAAATAATAGCAAGAATTCCAGTCCTTGAATTTAAATGAGTGTAATAACTGAAAGAAGGCTTTTTTATTTTTTATTTTATGTCAAGAAGAGGGTTGCTTAATTTATACAGATAAGGGTGATCACGCATGGGCTTGTTTTAATGTTTGGATTGGGTGCTGACTCATATAGATAGAAAAATAGGATTTTCATAGTTTATTTGGAAAGGAAAACTTGGTTTGTCCATGAGTGAGAAATGCATTCAGCATCTTTGCCCACCTGGTTTCTCCTATGCATCCTTTGATCGAAGCACTATGTACTATACATTTGAATTCATTTACCAAACTCCTGACCCTAATTAGAATTGATTTTAAATATAGAGTTAAGCCTAACAGGTATGATGCCTTTATGCCTTTATTCAATATGCTGAAATATATTTTGCAAAAAAGCTTTTAAACTGCCACTGTGTGCAGTTTTTAAAATTTAATTTGTCAGCCCTAGATCAATCACAGCTGAATTAGTTTACCTAAGTTGTTTATTTGCATTAAAGTGTAATCTTCTAGTTAGTTTGAAAGTATTGTTGAGTTTTTCTGTCATAAACATGAAGATTGCAGCTACATAAACAATTCTTTCTCTTTTAAATATAATAAAAATAATATATTATGGAACGTCTTCTAGTTTGCTAGATATGTATATATTTTTTTCTTGCTCCACAAGCATGGAATTTAAGAACAATAATTCTAGTCTTTCTTTGCATTTACAGCATTTTCTCATACTGAAATTCTCTCATGAAATTTAACTGCCAGAGGTTTTCTTAGGAAAATCCATGTTGGTTTCCATTACTTTTAGAGAACTGATGTTAGGTGGAAATGAACAGTGAAAATTAATGCTATAATTATGTCATTAAGCCAGCACAAATTATTGCCATTTTGTGTTTAAATATGTTTAATTTGTTCTTACATATATACTGCTGTATTAAAATAGTTATTAAATTAAAACATACCTATTAAATGGCTTTGAGCTGATAGAAGAAAATCAAATGAACCTTTAGACGTGAACTTTTCATCAGTTTCTCTGCTAATGTAATGTCCTAGTCATTTCAGGATTCTTGTCGCTTTGGAAGCAGAATAGTAGAGATGGTATGATAGGCCTTCACCTCCCTGTCCTAGATCATTAGGACCCCTTTCACTTATATACTCCCTCAGCCGAGAGAAATAACCGGAGTTAACTGAAAAGGATTATTTTGTTCTCTAGGTAAGTTGTTGAAGGGATCCCAGTAGTTATAGGCCAGTCCACTTGTCTTAAGTCACTGCTAAAAATCTGGACAAGAATTTTGATGAGGTGTTACAATAACATCGTAACTCAGTCTGTTTGCAAATGAGTCTCATAAAGTTCCACAGATAGGGTCACAACTTCTGTCGCTTACTTTTATGATGTTTCGCTTGAGGGAAGAAAAAGCAGCTTCTGTGTTCATTAAGAGCTAGTAACTACTGGGGCTGGAAAGTAGTGCCTCTCATAAATTTGGGGACATCTTTATTCTAAAATACAACTTAAGGATACTGGTAAAATGAAGAGTAGTCAGTCAGGATTGGACAATATTTAAGAAAACTTGTACATAAAATCAAAATCAATTAAAACCAATGTCCATTAAGCAATGACAACAGACAAAGCAACTGTGCTCAGAGCTCTGTAGGACATTGAAAATATGTAACTGTGGTTCTTACCATCAACCTGTGGTCAGTTGGGAAGCCACGATATGTACTTCAGTAATTACAGTAAATGTGGTAAGAATTTTCTTAGATAACACAGATAACTAAACAGGTGCTTTGTACTTATTACTTCCACCTGGAATGCACTCCCCTGTCTACTGTAAAACTCCAATCTCCCTGCTGGCACAAAGCTTCCTTCAGTTTTTCTTCCCAACACTTTTCTTTCTTTTCTTGAATCTCTGAAAGCTAGCAGATTTAACACCTTAAAGTTCTGTATGTTTTGTCTCCAGAGTTGAATTTTAACTCCTGAGACCAAGAACTGCATGTTAAAATTATCTTTGTATCCACACAATTCCCGGTAATGTGGTGACCATATAATAATCGTTAAAAAAGATTTGATAGTCAATAGAGTGTACTGAAAAACTAAGTTTATATATTTTAAAAATTAGATAAGAGTTCTAAAACCTTCTTTTTTTTTTCTTCCTTTCTTTCTTCCTCCCTCCTTCCTTCTTTTCTTCCTTCCTTCCCCCCAAAAACTTTGAATTAGTAGAACATTTGCCAGGAATACAGAGAAGAAAAAAAATGTGTGTCTCTATTCTTAGAGTTAATAACTATGCTTTTAATAATTATGAGCCTTTCATCACAAAATAGTTGCAGTGGGTCAGACCAGTCGCTGTCTAATTGGTAAAACAAAAGAAGAAATATGCTAGGTATTCATCATATTGCATATAATGCATAAAAATTCCATGTTAATATGTGATTATTGCAAATGCCAAACTATAGAAAAAGAAAAACAAATTTGATTTATTATTTTTGAATATCTAGGTGGATAAAGATTTTCAAAGCCTGAAAACAATAGAAAAAGTTGACTGGTTTTATTAACCACATAGAAGTCAAAAACACTACAAATATCCCAATATAAAAAGGAGTAAAGCAGGAAAAACTCACCTCTTTCCAGACAAAGGTACAATACCCTTAATATATAAAAAATATATAATGTTGATAGTAAAATACTAAGTCCTCAGTGTTTTGGGAAAGGAAGTTGACATAAAAGTTCACAAAAGAAGAATATGAAAATGAAAAATGTCATAAAAAGTTTAAATTTCCTGGCAATAGAATAAATGCAAATTAAAATAAATATGAGATGCCATTCCTTTTTCCATTAATTAAACATCTGTTATTAAACAAGTAATAATGCAGCTATAAGTACAGATAAAATATTGCTTATTTATGTAGTTCAGAAAACACTTCAGAAGTTTGTGCCTGAAGCAGTACAGTGTCAAGTTCTTTATTCCAATATTTTCATTTCAAGAAATCATTCTAAAAGAAATATTCAGAAATGCAGGTAAAAGATACATGTGAATTGATATATTCATTGAATGGTTACTGAAAATAGCAAAATTATTAAAAACCTGAACTTTATGATGGGACGAAATGAAGTATACAATAGCGTATAATTATATATGTATAATTGTAATATATGCATATTACATATGTTGTATATACTTCACATTGTCTATTAAAAAGTTGTATTGCAGGAAAAATATATTTTTCACACATGGTTTATGAAAATACTTCTAAAATTGTGTTATGGTTTATACATACATATATATGCAGAGGTACAATATGTGTGAGTGTGTGTGTATGTGCATAATCTTATAAAATGCAGATTCTGACTCCATAGTCCTGGGTTGGGATCTGAAATTCTGTATTTCTAACAGGTTCCCATGTGATGCTATTGCTCCTGGTCCGTGGACCACATTTTGAGTAGTGAGGGTCTATGGAATATAACACAGGCACTAAAGTGCTGTGGGAAACTTATTTTTTAATATTAAGCTTTGAAAAAGAAGCAAATTATAATATGTAAAACAAAACTAGTATAAGTTAGTTCTGGATAGTAGAATATATTTATTATTGAAGTATCAGAAAATTAATTTAAAAATTCTGAGCTTTTGACTTAGTCAAAGGTTGGTTATATATGAGATACATGTATAGGTGAATTTATTTTTAATTTTTAAATTTGTTTCTACTTATTTTTATTGAGATATAATTGACATATAACATTACATTAGTTTCAGGTATGCAACATAATGATTCAATATTTGTATATGTTGCAAAATTTTACCACAATAAGCCTAGTTAACATGAATCACCACACAGTTACACATTTTTGTGTGTGATAAGAACTTTTAAGACCTAATCTCTTAGCAACTTTCAAATATACAGTGCAATTATTATTAACTACAGTCAGCATGCTGTACAGTGCATCTCCAGGGCTTATTTATTTTATAACTGGAAGTTTGTACCTTTTGACCCTGTTACCCATTTTGCCCACCACCCCCCTCCAAACCCCACCTCTGGCAGCCACCAGTATGTTCTGTGTATCTATCAGTTCTGTGTTTCTGTGAATTTTTAAAAATTTCGTTAATTTTAGGCTATGCCTGGACAGCTCAACTGGGTTTTTATTGAGGGCCCGATTTTTTTTTTTCCTGGGCATAATGTGATTCTATCATGAGTAAGTCTAACGAGGCGGTTGGGGACATGACTGGTTGCTTGGCAGAGAGTCCAGTTTTAACTCAAGGTGGTTGATTTGGTGTCATTTGAAGAAATGCTGCAATTACTTGTAAGTAACCCTCTATCTTTTATGTTGGGAGGGAAAACATGGAAAAATCAATGTCTTTCTCACATTGCACATTTATAAGTAATAGTTTCACTTAGTTTGTTTATGGTTTTCCAAGCAACACAGTAAAATGGACCACATAGGATTGTCTGACAACTCTTATACAGATGAGAAAGGTTGTGCTGACGTTACCTTTTGCGCACTTCTCCAACGAAGAGTGAAAATATGTCCCTAGAAGTGGTTCCTTAATCATTTAAGGCACAATTACTTCTTCTGAACTAACCTCCTTTGACCTTGTATGTCACCTTCTGATCACCTTCTTTTATAGGGCTCTGGCTTGGTATTTTCTTTATGTTTAGGATAATTCGAGTTACTCTTCCTATTAAAGATAGATAATGCTTTAAGCTTGTCAGTATTTTAAACAGCAAATAAATGAACAATAATTAATCTGAACTTTTCATTTGATACAGAAATACATTTAACTATCACAGTTTTTCAGTTGGAGTGTGAATTGTGGAAAAACAATCATTTTTAACAAAACAAGGACCACAGAAAAGAAACCCTCTAGCTCCTGTCCACAGTCTTTGCTTTAGGAAATTCATATTGATTCAGTTCTGACCAGTCAATATATGATTTTGTTTTATGAAATGGCGAATAAACCTTTTCTTAACTTTGAGAATATTATATGTGTAGGCTTTAAATAAATAGGAAGAAACAAAATATGTTTAATTCAATCTCTAATTGGAACCCAGTGTCATCAATTGCTGTAGTATTCCAAATGTAACTTTGACAATTATTAAAAAAAGGATGCAACATAGCAATTATAAATGGTAAAGACTTACACATTTCCAAAGTGCCTGATTCCTGAAAGAAAAATACTATGGGTAATAATTTAATTTAAATAAAATATGTTTAATATAAATATATTTAATAAAAATTTAATATGTAAGTATAGTTAAAATGTATACTTTCAAAACATATTTTTGTTAAATACACTATCTTAAAACAAGTGAACTACATTCCTAATGTTCATTTCTTAAACCAGTACCTCAATCATGAGTGTGTTCCTACCACATAACATGTGTATGTATTTGTGTGTGTTATATTTCCATGATCGTGCAGCAGTACAGCAGAAAGATATAAGATTTTACAAAGTGTTATTTAGATGGCAGCTATAAAGAGATTTGCTGTCCTTAGCACTACTACTAAAGTCATTCTTTTGTGCTTTTTGCATCTTAAAGATATTACTGAGACAGGTGCCTGGTAGGTATGACTTCGTAGTATGTTCATTTTGTGCTTTATTTTAAACATTCAAAAATGCTTATAATGTTTTGTCATATTTCTTTCAACCTCTCTCTGGACAGTACAGAAACATACATGTGCATGCGTATACATACACACACACACAGTAAAGAGTTATATGAAAGAAAAATAAATGTGATTAGAAACTTGAATTTTCTGTTTGAAAATATCAGGGCAGAGGGATTAATTTAGATTCTTTCTCTTGCCATTTTTATCTTTTTATATCTTGTCCATTTGATGTTTTTTCATTTTCTTTTCTCCCTTTGCCAAAAATAGCTTATTAAAATAAAGAGCTGTGGAAATGTCCTTCTTGGCAATAACATTGACACAGATTTTTTATAAAGATCTTTCTGGCTCAAGATATTCTCAGTTATTATCAGATGATACTACATGTGATCTATATAAACATTGAGTCTTTTTTACATTGTTTCTCTGTATTGATAAATTTTTATCATAGTACATTTAGATATGGTGCATTATGCTCATTTCTTAATCCATGGAGATTTGAATAAAGAAGCTGTTCCTGAACTTCACGTAGCTGTTCTATTTCTAATCATTATGTGGTTACTGGCATATTGACAACTACTTTGTTATTGGGTGGAAATGGAAATCTTTTTAAAACATGAACAAATGAGCATAGGATAACTTAATAATGGCTTTGAAGGTGACTATTCTGTGGGATTCACTTATTTTTACTAATGCTTTACTACACTTAGTATTTGTCCTAGTTCTTTAGATAATCAAATAAAATACTTTGCTAGAAAATATCAGCTAAGGATTGAAGTTTTCAACTGTGAATTCACAAAAAATGAACCCTTCACTCCTGATGCTGAGTGGTAGATAATGTGGGTATTGATTTTACTCACTATAAATGTAATGATATAAAATATTCAAAATTGTAAAAAAAAAAGACAATTGGGGGTCATAATAATGAATATATTATAGTATTTAAGAACATCTAGGTTCTTCATTTTTAAAATGAAACTAAAGTCTTCACTTCTAAATATTTAGTGCCAAATTCTATCATAAATGGTTATAGATATTACTGCATTTCTGTGCAGAACTTTATAAATTGTTAGCTAATACATTGGTAGTGCATAGGATGTAATATAATTTTGCTCTGGTATAGGTCATGTGTTAGTCTAAGTGTGCAGTGCAGTGCCCTGTACTCTATTCGGTTAATATTGTCAAAACTTTGAAGAAGTAGTAAGCATGGAACCACAAAAACAATCAAAGAGATAAATAAGACTAAGGAGAAATGTTGATAGTTGAGAAAATTTGACCAAGGAAAGAAAAAAAATTATTTGCGTGATGATGTTCAAATCGATGAAGGCAACTTTGTCAAGCCTGAGTTCCCAGATTCATGTCAAACATAAAGAAGTATCTGTTGGGACTTCCCTGGTGGCTCAGTGGTTAAGAATCTGCCTGCCAATGCAGGGGACAAGGGTTCAAGCCTTGGTCCGGGAAGATCCCACATTCCACGGAGCAACTAAGCCCGCGCGTCACAACTACTGAGCCTGAGTGCCACAACTACTGAAGCCCGCGTGCCGAGCCGGTGCTCGGCAACAACAGAAGTCACCACAATGAGAAGCCCGTGCACCGCAACGAAGAGTAACCCCCCCTCCCCCGCCGCAACTAGAGAAAGCCCACACACAGCAACGAAGACCCAACACAGTGAAAAATAAATAAATAAATAAATTTATTTTTTTAAAAAAGAAATATCTCTTGCAGTTAATATTTGCTAAATATCTTAATGTTTTCTGATAGTGTGAAGTACCTCCATATTTGAGGTAGGATTATCAGAGATTTTTATACTTAATGTAGGATTTATTTATTTTTTTCTCTTATTGATTTAGACAAGGAGTATTGGGTCTGCTGAGACTTTTGAAATTCTACGTTTTGATAGTATTAGTGTCCTCGTCAATATTTTTAATTGCGAGAGACACTTAAGTGCTTCGTAAACTTCAGTCATTTTAGTACACCTTTATGATTTTGGAAATATCACATAAGACCCATACATTTTATATATATAAACATCTCAGTAAATATCTAAATTAACAGTCTTTCTTAATTTCCCCTGTGAATTTGGGCACTATCTGCTATAGTTCTATCACAAAGTAACTCAGTTACTGAAGAAAATTACATAACCCAAAATCATATACAATTTCCTTTACTTGTTGGTTTCTGAAAGCAGAGTAGAAAGACAAATTAATGAGTACCTTTCTGGGAGTCAACAACAGAATGTACACCATCCTTGTCATTTATCTCGCTTATCTTGTAATACACCACCTCTTCCTCTTTAATGATATGTGAATGTGTTTTTATATTCGCAACATTTTCAGTTAGTTTGACTTAAAAATTAAGCCTTTTAAAAATCTGGGTGAGATATGAAAAATGATAACTTTGAAAGCCTTGAATAGAAAACACACACATACAACATCATTTGCATTTATCCAAGTTCAAACCTGTAAGGACTGCACAGAGACATAATGGGAAGTGATACATATGCACCCTTCCGATTGTTGAATTTTTTTGTTTTGTTTTATTTTGTTTTGTTACACCATGTTGGCCGTGCCCTTAATCTTTTGTTGTTGATCATTTCTATATTTTGTTTAGAGATTGTTACCACTTATCACTGACTTCCTTCACAGACAGGAGAATCTCTGTTAAGGTTTTAGAAATGATTTAGCCAAAGACATTATGTAATTTACAGCATTATCATTGGTTTTCTAAAAATTAGTCACTAAAAAAAGTGTCTCTGCTTCATTTTTTTTGCATAAACATCTGTGTTTGCAGTAATTACATATATTTAAATCAAATCATAGTTATTTTATATACTAAATCCATTGATTTTATCAGCTTTCAACCATCTCATATTAAAAAAAAAAGAAAAATGCCAATTCCTCTTTTTTTGTAACTTTTTTATTTTTTTATTTTTTTTATTTTTGGCTGTGTTGGGTCTCCGTTTCTGTGTGAGGGCTTTCTCCAGTTGCGGCGAGCGGGGGCCACTCTTCATCGCGGTGCGCGGGCCTCTCACTGTCGCGGCCTCTCTTGCTGCGGAGCATGGGCTCCAGACGCGCAGGCTCAGTAATTGTGGCTCACGGGCCTAGTCGCTCCGCGGCATGTGGGATCTTCCCAGACCAGGGCTCGAACCCGCGTCCCCTGCATTGGCAGGCAGACTCTCAACCACTGCGCCACCAGGGAAGCCCTCTGTAACTTTTTAGCTTTTAAAATTATTCAAACTGCTACAAAATTATTCTTAGTATTTTCATTCTCGACTACTTTGCTTAATAAGCTGTAATAGAAGCTGTAAAAATCCTGGAATCATCTTTGAGTAAATAAAACAGCACACAATACTGATGAAAACTATTACTATTATTATTATTGTAGATTTATTCCCAGTTTAATTGACTGCAAAAAAATTAAGATGTTTCCTAAGAAAAGTCATTACTATAATTTGATTAATAATTTAACTAAAGGCATTATAGAAGTGTAGTATTTTGAATGGTGCTCTCTTCACACTATAGTATCAAATCAGTTGTAACTGAGTTCAGATTGGGCTCTGTTATATTAATTAGCTGTATAATGTTTGACAAGTTCCTTAAACTCTCTACCCTTGTTCCCCATTCTCTATATGGATAATATTATATCTGCCTCACTGGGTTTGTGTTTGGTATTATATTGGATAATGCACATAAGGATTTCAGTAGAGAGTCTGGGATATACAGACCACTTAATGTTATTTAGTAGTGTCATCAATTATCATCATTGTCATTTATATCATTTTAATTCTCAAGTGCAAAAAATATTGTTTTAATAGAGTTAACTTTGGAAGTTTCTTCTGCTACTTTAAATATTAGTTATGGTTTTTGGTTTTTGTTTTGCTGTTTAGCATAGTGTTAAACTCATCTTGAGAGATGTTTGAGGGAACAAGCTATTCCAGGCAAGGGGTGAGCATGTACAACAGCATGGGGGTAGAAGATAAGATGTAGTGTACGAAGAATTGCAAATAACTGTGCATAGCTATAGTGATGGCCAGAGATGTAGTCAGTCATTATATCATGGCAGACCTTAGGAGCTAGGCAAAGAAAACTTGGATTGCTATAGCATTTGAGGTCAACATGGAGTTTTTTTGTTCAGTGTCAGTAGAGGTCCTACACCTTGAATCAAATTAGTTGGGCTGATACAGCCCAACTAAATAGTTTCATATTTTTCTTTATGATGAATTCAAGCCATTTAATGGGAATCAGCTTATAAATTTAAATTCAATTTGTATACATGAGCCTGCGAGGACCGTAAATAACTATTGACAGAAAAGAGAGGACTTAGCTATTTTTTATTTCAGGTTTTCCTGTTTTCAACCAAATATATTATCCACTAGGTAAGGAGAAAGGGGACATGAGATGTAGGACTGGTTGGTAGAGGACTCAGTTAAACTTGGCCTGCTGCCATCTGGTTTTCAGTTTGGGTTTCCAGGCTCTCCAACACTGTAAATGAAGGCCGAGGTCTTCTAGTCTATGCCAACATTGCATTCTTTAAGTTTTAAAGTGAGAAAATTCATTATATTTTAAAAATATTTTATATACTATTATGGTCTTACTTTTTCAAGTAGAAAAACCTTCATGGTAGAACAACCTTGCTACTAAATTTCAATTTTCCTGTTGTTCACACAAGTCATTTTCTTGACTACCTAATGCTTTATCTCGTTGATGAATTCTATTCTCTTTCTTTAAGTGGAGTGAAAAGAATGAGCCTCCTAGCTCAAAGTGAGACTTTCATGGTGGAGAAGTCTCACTTGTATGGCCTGAGCAACCTGAAGTTCTAGCTTGGAACATTTAACTTACTAATCACCTAAATGTAATTGATGAACTTTCAAGTGTTCAGCACAGTGTTGAGTACTAGAGGGATACAAAAAAAAGTAAGCCACGTTCATTGTCCTCAAAGCACTTAGAATCTAATTAGGGACACTAAGTAATAGTGACCCACAGAAATCAACAGAGATCTAATCCTAATTCCTATGGTTTGGACTAAGTGTTATGAGGGCTCTGAGCCTCAGGTTCATCATTTGTGGAATAAGAAGTGTAATATAAACCCACAGAGGGGTTGAGGAAAAAAAAAAAAGAAATAGTGTATGTAAATTGCCTAACGGGCTATGTGGCAATAGTGAGCACTTCAAAAAGGGTAGCTATTGAAATTATCTGTAATGATGGTCACAATTGAGTGAGTGCTAGTGTATTCAGGAAAAACTTCATGAATACAGTGGAATTTATGTTGGATACCAAAAGATGGCACATGGTGGGTGATAAATTCATATTTGTTTAATTAAAAATGAGGTAGTTAGAAGGAAGCAGAGTATAGGCAATGGGAAGTGAATATTCAAAGAAAAACAGTTTTGAGCATTTGCAAGTATTAGGGATAGTAAAAAAACTGGATTGCATAGAGCAGAGAATGTATTTAGATAGCTAGGAAGAGTACAGTCAGATTTTTGAAGGCCTTAAAAGCTACTAAGAAAATTTAGATTCAATTTATTATAAAGTAGTAAGGGAACTATTCATGATGCTTAAACAGGAAAGTATTATTTAATGATACGTGTAAAGATGAATCTGAAGATGATGGATGAGAGGACTAAAAGAGATAGACCCCAGTAGGACCAATAAAGTGGCGGAAAAGCATCAGCACCTTTCTCAATGTGGTTGGACAGTGAAAATCTAGAATATGGGACACATAGGAAACAAAACTCCTGGGACTTGGTAACATGTTTTACCCCTATCCTATTTCCAGTTTGTATTGAGTTAGTCACCATGCGATCTTTAAAATCATAGTGCTTGTTACATTAACAGTCAGCTAAGAAAAAATTGATATGTGAGGGTAATAAATATATTTAGTTTGAGGGTGATTTTTATTAGGTAGAAATTTTTGGTATTTGATAAAAGGTAAAGAGTGAGAACTTCAATAAGTAGAACTAGAGATAAAGATATATCATTTGTTACTATTGACATCATGGTTGAAACTATGTGAATGCATGCAGTATTTAAGGCAATTAGTGCCCAAGGGTTATGTTTTTTTAACAGAAATGTAAATGGCTTTATAATTCTGAACATTAAAATATGAATAAGACATGGGGTTTGAGAGTAGGAGGATAAAATTCCTAATGTAATAAGAAGTAAAAATTAGAATAATATTACCAGTATGTTACACATTTTCTTAATTTCCATTAATTCCAATGAAAAATCAGCATCCCTGAAAGTTCAAGGCCCAAGGTACTTTATGTAGCTAAGAATGTATCAATTTTCATAACTTCCATAAAACATCTTTGAGACAATATATCTGATGATTAATTCCCTTATATTTCCAATTAGTTACCAAAGGCATTTAATATAACTGCCCTGATGATTAGGCTTCATCTCACAAGACAATTCTCATTGACTGAGTATGGTTACCAGGAAGAGTTTGCCTACTGTGAGCAAGGAAACAAAAAGAGTGGTGGCATGTATGTCTTATATTTACCAACCCTTAGCCAGCCTACCCATCTTATTTTATAAATGAAAAAAAACTGAAGTTCACAGAAATTAAATGACTTCCTCAACCTTCCATGGCTAAGTAGTTAAAGAACAAAAACTAGTATTTATAGAGACTGTTTTGGTATGCAAGGGCTGTCATAAGAAAATGCCATGGGCTGGATGGCCTTGATAACAGAAACTTATTTTTTTGATTTCTGGAGGCTAAAAAGCCAAGATCAAGTGCCAGCAAGGTAAATGTCATTCAGAGGCCTCTCTCCTAGGCTTGTAAATGGCTGCCTACTCACTGTGTCCACACATGTCCTCTTCCATGTGCATGAGATTCAGAGAGAGATCCCTAGTGTCTCTTCCTCTTTTTGTAAGGACACTGGTCCTATTGGATTAGGGCACACCCTTATGACCTCATTGAAACTTAATGACTTCCATAAAGGCCCCATCTCCAAATGCAGTCACACTGGGAGTTAGGGATTGAACATATGAATTTTTAGGGAACACAATTCAGTCCATTACAGAGACCATTTATCAATTTCTGATTAATTTACACAACTATAATTAATCTTTATTAATAAAAGTAATATACTAGTGAATGATTTTATAACTTTGATAAAATTTTGCAGAGAGAATGGTTGAAGTCCATTTAAATGAACATGTACCCTTTTTTATTAGTATGATTTTTTTTTTCTTTTTTTAAAAATTTTTATTGGAGTATAGTTGCTTTACAATATTGTTTTAGTTTTTGCTGTACAGTAAAGTGAATCTGTTATATGTATGCATACATCCACTCTTTTTTAGATTTCCTTCCGATTTAGGTCACTACAGAGCACTGAGTAGAGTTTCCTGTGCTAAACAATAGGTTCACATTAGTTATCTATTTTATACATAGTGGTGTATATATGCCAATCCCAATCTCCCAGTTCGTCCCACCCCCCTTTCCCTCCTTGGTAACCATAAGTTTGTTCTCAACATCTGTGACTCTATTTCTACTTCGCTGATAAGTTCATCTGTACCATTTTTCTAGATTCCACATATAAGCGACAATATATATATGATATTTGTTTTTCTCTTTCTGACTTACTTCACTCTGTATGACAGTCTCTAGGTCTATCCATGTCTCTGCAAATGGCACTATTTCGTTCCTTTTTGTGGCTGAGTAATATTCTATTGTATATATGTACCACATCTTCTTTATCCATTCCTCTGTTGATGGACATTTAGGTTGCTTCTGTGTCCTAGCTATTGTAAATAGTGCTGTTATTCATATGATTTAATCCATAAAGCTTTGTTCAAAGCAGGGAAATTTTTAAAAGCAGTATTTGATAATATTCAAAATGGGATACTAAGTGTTCTGAGTTATGTATCCAGACATTTTACTGGTGACACACTTGTGAGAAAAATATGTATCAATAATGAGAAAATCACTTGAAAATGTTAACAGAAGTCTGTCCTCATTCATGTTTTTTTATAACAACAATTTCCATAAGCTCAGTGTGGCATGTGGTAGGTATAGACCTCTCTGACTGAATCCATCTACTGCATGATCCCAAGTTACCCTTTAAAGAATCTTTGTATCTTTAACATTGAAAGATGTAATTTGTACTGTGGAGCTGATCAAGGTCAGTATTCTTTTTTTCCCCCTTAATTTCTACATCCTCTGTGTTGTATAAGCAGTCCAGTGAAGCTGGGATAATAACCTAATTGTGGTTTTAATTCATTATTGTATTTTGGAGAAAACAATATCTGCAATCTTATCTTACCACAGAATGAAAAATGTCAAGATTTTTAATATAATCATAGTTTATATCTGATATGCCATAATGAGCCTCAGAGATAATATTCTAATCCTTGTTTCAACTTCATTCTTATTCTGTGAATAGAACATAAATGATCTCTAAGCAGATTTTGCCCATCAAATTTATATCCCTTAGGAGCCTGTACCTTGAGTCTTCTTTGCCTCACTGTCACTCAATGACATGAGATATATACTAGGGCATTTCATTGGATTTGAAGGGCTTCGTCTGTCATGTGTTTAATTGCCATTGTTGATTTGGCTGATGTGATTGGGGATATTTTTGCCTTTAAGACACACTTCCTGCAACTGAGTCGATAGTTTTCCTCAATAGGAAGCTAGTCTCCTCAATATGTACCTACGGTTATTTATGAATTCTTATAAATTTGAACATATTTTTTATTCTTTGTGTATTAGTTAGCTTGGAAACATTATTTTGATTTGTAGATGGAAAAATATAAAACATGTATAAAATGAAACTAGGATATCGTTAAATATGGAAGAAACAGATTTTAATGACTTACCAAAGACTCTTTCCTATATGCACTTGTTCTTTTATTTTTTAACCTCATAAAATTGTTTGTAGTGAAGGAATTATTTTTATTAAAATTAGTTTAAAATGAGGTTTTTTTCCTGTACTCGTAGTTAATTCAGTTTGAATGATAATGCTGGATTTGTAATAGATTGTCAATATTTTTAATGACATTTGGTTTATTGTCCTTAATATTGTTTCCTTTTCTATAATTTCATTTTAGAATTGTTGTGGTTTTCTTTGCATTATTACAATTTATATGCTTCATGTTTTTCCCCTAAGTCTTATGATTTATGTATTTTTATTTCTGTTCTAAATGGAAATACATTTTCCAAAACAGCTTTTAAAAAACCTTATCAGCACAAAAAGAAAATTCATTTAATCAAGAAAATCAGAGTTCACAAGATAATTTGGGCGTTTTATTCTTATGTAAACTCATGTATCTTTGAAAACTTTGGGTGATTTAATTATATGTCTTGGCAAACATTATTTTGTGTTTCTCAAAGAATGATGTTAGTTATATATTCTAGATGACAGAAAGGCTAATTCCTGGTTCAAAAATGAAACAAGCGCACAATTTTTCTTTTTTTCTTCACTTAAAAAGATTTTGACTATTTCACAAAATATGTGATTTATTTAAATTTGAAGCGGAGACTGTAATCATTCATAGTTAACAGTCTGTTACACACACACACACACACACACACACACACACACAGAACTAATCTGTTACAGCTTCCTAATTCAGAAGACTGCCCTCCCTGTCTCCCACTGAAATAAGTGATCCTGAATGGATAGTGTACTGGCATGCATAGAATGCAAGTCAGTCTTAGAAGCCAGAATAGTGTATTTTAGGGATGGGGGAGAATGGAATTTATTTAGAGTCTGCTCACAGCTTAATCTGCCACCACAAGTGTCAGTGGCCTTGGCTGTTATTCCCAGCTTCTTTTGATGAGCCACAAAACTTTTTTGCCCTCTCCTGAATGGTGAAGGTATAATTTGCCGTAATAATCAAAACTTTGCATCATTATCGTCACAGCTAATTCAGCTTTTTTTATGGTACACTTTAAAGGAGGAGAAAATAAGTATAAGCCTTATGGGAGAGCTTACATTGTTTGTCAGCCTTTTTATTTCCTTTCTTTGGTGTTTTGTTTTGCTTGTAAAAGCTGCCCAGTTCCATTATCCCTGGCTTTCCTACACTGCAAATTGCTGACTGAGAATTCTTTATTAGCAGTAGTAGGAGTCAAAGGGCTTTAGACAGAAATTCATTTTTTTGAAAGAAAAAAAATTCAGGTTCTAATTGGGCACAGGACAACTTGGAAAAGCATAGCATGCACAGGGTAGAATTTTTGGCAATACATACTCTGAATCACTTCCCCGGTATTCTCCCATCTCCCTTTCCTCCATCTCCCTAAACAATCAACTAGCTGTATGCTAGGTTGATTCAAAAGAATGGCTAATTGCAGAAGGAATTAGAGCTACTCAACAAAGCTGGAGTAAGAAGTTTATAGCTCAATATTGAGATAAGCAATATTCCACATTTGAAGTGAATTTTTATTCAGTATAGATTCTTCCGTAAACTGCCCAGTCTATTTAAGATGAGTGGAACTGTGCCATTCTACAGTGCCAGCTAGATGGTTTTCATGGTTCCTCTTCTAACATTCAACACCTTAGCGTCTGTAAACACAGATACTCCTATGCTTGATTCTTGTCCCATTACCTGTTTGGTATCTGAGAATCATAAGTTCAAATCTATAGTGGAAATCATGGGCAAAAATTAATTGGTAGTTCTTGAAAATTTTATAAATCTATATGTAAGCCTGTATAGAGGCTTGTTTAGCTGTGATAGTGCTTCACAGTAGGTTGAAAAAGAAACTAAAATATAAATATCAAGAGCTGTGTTTTATAACATCCTATAATTGAGAAATTAAGTATTTATTTTTTAAATCTTGATAGTTGTGCCTTTGTTTACTTGGTGCCAACATAGCCATTTAAACATGAAAATATCAATTATTCTGCACAGCTAAATGGGTTACATTATTCCACTGATATATTGGTTTAGTCAGGTAGACAAAGCTTACATTTTTATTTGTCCCCTTGCATTGTAAAATGCAACAAAATTATATTCTAGTGTAAATTCATATATAAATTGAGTTATCTAACATATTTTAAGTAACTGCTTCTCAAATAAATATGTAAGGTTATATTTTTTAGGAAAGCAACAAATGCAGTTGCCTTAGATGTATTTGCTGTCAGATGTAAATTATTTCATTTTTTTACATTGATAGCTGGCTTTGGTATTTTTTTTTTTTATAGTAATCTTTTTTATTTATTTATTTATTTTTTATATTTATTTTTGGCTGTGTTGGGTCTTCGTTTCTGTGCGAGGGCTTTCTCTATTTGCGGCAAGCGGGGGCCACTCTTCATTGCGATGCGCGGGTCTCTTCACCATCGCGGCTTCTCTTGTTGCGGAGCACAGACTCCAGACGCGCAGGCTCAGTAGCTGTGGCTCACGGGCCTAGTTGCTCCGAGGCATGTGGGATCTTCCCAGACCAGGGCTCGAACCCGTGTCCCCTGCATTAGCAGGCAGACTCTCAACCACTGCGCCACCAGGGAAGCCCTGGCTTTGGTATTCTTATCTAAGTGTATTGTTGAATTTGAAATTGTTTCCAGATAGATGTGAATGTTACATTTTGAAATATTAACAATTCAGTAAAATAATGATCATATTAGCATATTCATTTATTTTTAGGTATCCATGTATATTTTACTATTCAGTGAAGAACATACAATATTTTGTTCTCAGTGATAATGAAGTGGAATAAATATCAGTCAACAGTCTGTTTATTTTCATATTCTAACTTTAGTTATATAAAAATGGTCTTTTCCTTAATAATGTCTTAACCAGATATGATGAACATAAATCCTTTTTATAGTGTACATTTTGGAAAAAAAGTCTGCCTGTACCATTTCATCACATGATTATAAGCATATACCTTTAAAAACTATATTTTTAAACGATATTTAAATTTAAAATTGTGTAATATTTCATCATATAAATATAATATTACATCATGTAAAGTATAAACATACAATAGCACATATGTTGCTATTATAATAGAATATAGAACAAAATGTTAAATTTAATATCTGTTGTTATTTTTTAACCAATATATATATAATATGCAATCAGTGAATAGAGAGACATTTTCATGTTTTAAATTCATGTTTTTATAGACATGTAAAGTATATCATGGCCCAAATGGGGAAAAGAAAAGAGATGTAGTGGGTTAAAAATATTTGGCAATTACATACTGTATTTAAATTTCAATTGTTTTATAATTAGACCTGTTAACTTACAACTCTTTTAAAAAAGATGGCTTTGTTTATGAAAGAAAAATGTAGGTGTACAGTTGTGTTTGTGTTTTAAGCTTTATTCTTGTTACTCTGAGATCAGTATTCCAAAATTTTATACAACATTTCTATTGAATTATTTTCTTATTCATAAAGATTGTGTTGGCAATGACTATGTCTCTATTTTGGTAAAATTAAGTTTTCTATTTATGTAATTCATCAGCATCTGTGAGCATATTTGACATCAGTTTTACGGTAAAAAAATCACATTAAATAGCTTAAGTGACAGTTGTACTCTTTTCTCTTTAGTAATTAAGCAGAGATTTTATTAATTTTTAAAGAGCTAGAGGAAATTTTTAGCATAGCAAAATGGACTTGTGGTTGCTAAGAGAAAGGGATATGTCAGCATATGTCTAAAAAATAAAAAATTAATAATAGTTGATGATCTAAAAGCATGTACTATAAGCCCTATTAGTCTTCTTCTTTTTTTTTTTTTAATTTGCGGCTGATTTGGTTGTTCCTTTACTTATTTCTACTTCATTTCAAGTTATTAAGCCTTTATTTTAGCATATTGTTGGAAGTATTCAGTTAAATATTTGAAAGTTATGGTTTTGCCATATTTTACCAGTACAGAAAACCAAAATGATAGCTATTGAATTATAAAGTTTATAGTAACAGAGTAGAAAAATATTCATATATTGAAATGAGATATTTATTGTAACTCTTTGAAATATTCAAATAAAGTATTTGTCTCAAATATTTTTATAACATAGAAATAAAATTTCCTACATACATGAAACTATTTAAAAATATATGTATATCTAAATTATATGCTTTATATGACTACAATTTATTGTACATATTTTATCTATCAAAATGTTTGTTACTAAATGTTATATATCGATCATTTAAAAATACTTTTGTATATTAAATGTTGACACACATGGGATTGTCAGAAAATTGAAATATCAGAGTATTGTTACACATAGATAATGAATTTGATGGTCCAAAAGATATACGTGTAAAGAAATGAATTTCACTAATAATATTGATCCCAATTTAATTTTGTATAATCTTTTATTAGTGTATCTAGAAAAAGAATGAACCCCATGTCCATTACGTTGTGATCAATCCCTAGAGCCAGTATAATTTAAATTAATCTGTCTCTCTGCTTCAATATCTAGGGTTAGAAAGAATGGTTATCCTGTTCTACTTTTCTTTTCAAATGTATAGAGAATTTTTCATACTTTCGCTCTTTCATGTTAATCAAATGATAATATAATGACCATGTGCCAGGCATTGACAGATAGATATTATTATTCCTTAATTGTGGATGAACAGATTGAGGATTGTGGAGATTAAATAATTTGCCTAAGGCAATATAGGTAGCAGTTGCCAGAAATGGATTTCGTATTAGTGGCTATCAATCTACAGACTCCTTGCGCTAACCATTATTCGACATTGCTAAGGAAAAGCTTTCTTCTAACCATGCATTCTCAGGCAGTGTGGAATTTGTTTTCTACTATAGAGAGTGTAGCCCAAATTGCTGATTATTTAATATGATTGCTAGCAAAAGAGTTAATTAGTAATAACATTCTGCAGTGCAATGTGCTTTCAAAGGTCAAAATTGCAGTTATGATATCATTTACTTTATATAGAATACATATTCAAAACATTGCCTCGTTTAGAATCCATGTCAAATTGGCCATAATTTAAGAGGTAAACTAAAAATTTCCTCTGAGAAACATCTATTAACAAAATGAGGCTATATCAGATGTGACAATAGCAAAGTCTGAGCTTATCAACACCAAAATGAGACATCTATGACTAATTTACAAGCCATTTAGTCAAGTAAATCTCAGTGTATCTACCACCGAATCTTTCATCAAAAATGAAAAGTGGAGAATTCAGATGGTTTTAGACACACACTAAAAGGGTAGCCTTGTAGGTTAATAATCTGAGGTAGATTTATTAAGATGTAAAACATTTAGTCTGATGCCTGCTGCATAGTAAGTTCTCAACAAAAGTCAGTTAATTTTTCCTCTCTAAGAGACCTAGAAATATTGAAAGTGACTACACTTTCTGTGGTTAAAAAAAAAAAGGATTGTCTTACCCTCCTTAAAATCCCATGAAATACCCACAGTGATTAATAAAAATAGTTTCTACTAAGTTCAGTCATTGAGCAACACTTACTGATGGCCCAGAATGTACCAAATATTAGAACAAACATAACTATGATAAAAAGTTGCTAAAGGAATTCTGAGGAGAAAAGAGATTACTTCCAATTGCATGAGAGAAACGAGAACAGAGATGGCTTACGAAGGAATTCAAATATGAGACTTGGAGTTTCCAGGAAAGGTGAATCTGTAGAGATGGGAACTGGAGGACAGGCATCTGATCAGAAGAAATCCGTGTGTTAGGGCCAGGGTGTGGGAAAGGGCGAGGAGGGTATGACACTGAAAAGTTTCGTTTTCCTTGCAGACAGTGGTAGAAGGGCTGAGAGAGTGGAAGTTAACTCTGGATGTTTTGAAGGCTTTGGAAGCCTCTAAGATTCTCTGATTGTGGGACTATGAGAAGTCTATTAAATTAAAAGAATAGGAGGTCATTGTGGATGCCTTCATTTTGAAACGATAGAAAGGTTCTTTGTTAGGGACAGTAAGGTGTCAGTTTTCCACAAATAGATCCCCAGACAAACACTGTACTGATATGGAAGAAGAACATTGGTTTACTTCAAGTATTGTGATAAAATAATGTTATGTGATATTTTCTGTTTCTGGTCAATGCATTTAGATACAAAGGTGAAAATTCTTCTTGAATCTTTGACTTCAGGGGAAACTTTCTATATCCCTGAAGGCACGTATTAAACACACCCACACACACACACACACCCAAACACACACACACACACCACACAGTAATGTCATTTTCTCTTGAAGAAAGAAAAATAAATGAAAAGTAGAACATGCTTTGTTTCTGCAGCAAATGTAGTTTTTAAATTTTTGTTGTTGTTGTTAGCATTAGCTTTCTTACCTTTAAGGAAACAGAAAATCTTCACAATAGAATATTGGGTTTTGTTTCCTTTGATGTAGTAATGCATATACAGTATTGCACTAATGATTAACTGTTGTGCCCCTGAGGTTTCCCCAGACAAAACTGCCTTTCAGCAGATTCCTTATCTGCTATCAAGGGAGTGTTTACAGCAGCTAAAACTCTTAAGCGCCTTGTCTCTGAGACTGATGGGGATAATTAAGCCAGTGTTTACTAGTCTTCTGCTCTTCTTCTATGTGGGGCTGGAAACTAGGAAAAACAGGATGCATTAGCTAAAAACAAAACCCTGGAAATTCATGTTCAGCAATTTCGTATAGATTTCATTGGTTGACTCTCTTCTAAACCTACTTTGTTTCTGATACATACCTGTCCGAACCTTCACGCAGAATAGAAAACTGCTCTCCTAATACAGATCATCTAATTTTCTGTGAAAGGGATATATATACCTCTCCAAGTTTTTTTTTAATTCAAATATTTCTGATTTGCTGCCACATAACAAATTTAGAACTAGTCTAATATATACAGGGTATTAAAAAAATAGAGGATAATAATCTGAGTCAAGACCTTTAAAAATTGGTCTTCTTGTTGAGGATATGTTGTTTTTACAACTATAGTTACTATGAAATTCTGTGGCGAAATATGATGTTGTACTGGTTTATTTCCCCCCCAACCTCTGGGTCTCCAGAGGAAGAATTCTCATAAGTGATTTTAAATGGTTTGTGCAAAGAGACAGCTGAAGTAGAATAATTTTAACCAATTGCTCATGCCACAAATTAGACTAATATACTATTTTAACTTCATCTCTATTTAGTGCAAGTTTTTTTTTCTTTCTTTTTTTCGTGTATTGTAAACATCTTTTGATCCCAAGGATTCATAATTGAAGTTAGATTTTGAATCTAGAATCCAGCGTTTAATGCTGGTGATTTGTTGCTAAGAAATTGTTAAAGTATGAATATTTTTTTACCTCTGTGCTTTAATCCACTCAATAAGTTGATGATAATGGCAACATTTATCTTTAGTCCAGTTAAAAACTATGCAATGCTACCATTTTTGGTAGCAAATTAATGATTCATAGCTGAGACAAAGTAACTGTATGTATACAAAGAATTCTAGTAATGAAAAATCTAATCTTTTTTTTTTTAACATCTTTACTGAAGTATAATTGCTTTACAATGGTGTGTTAGTTTCTGCTTTATAACAAAGTGAGTCAGCTATACATATACATATATCCCCATATCTCCTCCTTCTGGCGTCTCCCTCCCATCCTCCCTATCCCACCCCTCTAGGTGGACACAAAGCACCGAGCTGATCTCCCTGTGCTATGCGGCTGCTTCCCACTAGCTATCGATTTTACATTTGGTAGTGTATATATGTCCATGCCACCCTCTCATTTCGTCCCAGCTTACCCTTCCCCCTCCCCGCGTCCTCAAGTCCATTCTCTACGTCTGCGTCTTTATTCCTGTCCTGCTCCTAGGTTCTTCAGAACCATTTTTTTTTTTTTTTTTTTTTTTTAGATTCCATATATATGTGTTAGCATACAGTATTTGTTTGCCTCTTTCTGACTTACTTCACTCTGTATGACAGACTCTAGGTCCATCCTCCTCACTAAAAATAACTCAATTTCGTTTCTTTTTACGGTTGAGTAATATTCCATTGTATATATGTGACACTTCTTCTTTATCCATTCATCTGTCGATAGACACTTAGGTTGCTTCCATGCCCTGGCTATTGTAAATAGAGCTGCAGTGAACATTGTGGTACATGACTCTTTTTGGATTATGGTGTTCTCAGGGTATATGCCCAGTAGTGGGATTGCTGGGTCATATGGTAGGTCTATTTTTAGTTGAAAAATTTAATCTTGATCAAGAGATTCAAATTGAAAACCTAGATTACAATTAGCTAAGGTGCCACATAAGTGATATAACCAAGGAATAAGAATTTGTTCTCATATAAACATTTATAATCCTATACTTTTTAAAAAATAAATTTACTTTATTTATTTTGGCTGCATTGGGTCTTTGTTGCTGTGTGCGGGCTTTCTCTAGTTGAGGCCAGCGGGGTCTACTCTTCGTTGCAGTGCGTGGGCTTCTCATTGCGGTGGCTTCTCTTGTTGCGGAGCACAGCCTCTAAGCACGCGGGCTTCAGTAGTTGCAGTGCATGGACCCAGTAGTTGTGGCTCACGGGCTCTAGAGTGCAGGCTCAGTAGTTGTGGTGCACGGGCTTAGTTGCCCCGCGGCATGTGGGATCTTCCCAGACCAGGGCTCGAACCTGTGTCCCCTGCTTTGGCAGGCAGATTCTTAACCACTGCGCCACCAGGGAAGTCCTTAATCCTATACTTTTTGAACAATACATTTTTCAAACAAATTGTTTGTCTGCTATACAAATGTATTTGTCCATACTTTAGGAGGTAAATCAGAATATTATCAAACAGAATCAAGCTAAGGATTGACCATATTATTTAACAACAAATACTTTTTGCTAATTACCAAATGTAGAATATTTAGGGAAATAAATAATATTATGATAAAATATTTAAGCATATGAAGTGGTTAAAAATAATAAGGTAACATGAATAGCACAGGTCACTTAAACATTTTATGAATGCCTCTGTTGGAAAGATAAAAATAGTTCATTGTTTTTTTAATGTATTCATATGTGGGAAGATAGGACTCCACTCTTTAAGAAATGGAAATATAAATAATAGTTGTTATGTTTGAATTCTATTACTGTCAAACAAATTTGTTTGAGAAACTTGAAAATATCTAAAGGAAGCCATTTAGAAATGACCTCAAAAGCAGGATTTGGCCTAGAAAATGTACTTTGACAAATAGGACAGGAATGAGTACACTTTGTTCAAGAGTAATCTAATGGGGGTTCTGGATGAGGCCAGTGGAAATCAAATGAATCCATCACCATGAAATCCATCGTTTGTCCATTATCTAGACCCTCACAGCTCAGAAAGGATACTTTGTCCCTGCCACTGCCCTTACCTACTATATGCTTACAATGTAATGTAGTAACCAAGTGACCCTATGTCTGAACAACTTCAAGTCTCCCACACAGTGCAGGGCAGCACACTGTACTTTTGACAGAAAGCTACATTTCTGTACTACTCAGCTTTAAACAATTGTAAGGAAGCTGGTAAAAAGAAAATGTCGGATATGTTTATGAAACCATTTTCGGTTTCTGGGCTTTACTGTGGGCAAGTGTACCTTTCCATGAAATGAAAATGAGAAAAAGAAAAGGTGAAGTATTTCCAAGATACAAAGCTTGATGAAACAAAATTCTAAAAGATTTACTGTAAATTTCTATTAATTTATCTTTTGCCTACTTTCCACAGTTTATCTGTAGTATATTATAGATATATATTATAGTTAATATGCTTTACTAACTTTTTGAAACTGCTTATATATGGTCTCTAATTATTTTTAAAGCCATACTCTCATAGCATTTCTGCTTTACAAGTGGACAGATGGATAAACACACTCCTTTGTTTGGTAAATTGGTCTTACCAATTTATATTACTAGTAGGAGGATATCATCAAGAGGAACTTTATGATTTATCATAGTAAAGAGGTAACCATATAATACTAAAAGAAAATGAATCCTTTTTTATTTTAAAATTCTTTGTTCTGAGTGAAATAATATTAGCAAGGATCTGTGTTGTAAACAAAGGGAAAATGGGAGGAAAAGCAAAAGCCAAGAGATGAATTATCTTCTGGAATACCAAACATCTCCATATATTTTTTGAAGGGTAAGACACTGATATAGTCCATTATGTATCAAATTTATGTAATATTTAATTTACATATATTATTATTTAAATTATCACGTTTAAAATTAATTTTTCTTAGGCCACCAAAGTCCTTTAAATGATAGAATTTAGAACAAAATATATTCATGTTTGATTCATAAGATCGAGAATGTAACATCACATATTAATCAATAAGGTGTTTCTATGAATAAATTACAAAGACAACAAGATCAATACATTTTCATTGTATTTTCACATAGAAAATAATATTATGGGTAATGTTCAATGACCACTCATACTACTAAGATAAAATTGGTTAGATCAGTTTATCGAACAAAGGATGGTTCATAAGTGAGTCTTTCTGTTCATCTGCAAAAAAAAAGTGCTATGAGATTGTGATTTAAAAGTAGAGAACATATATAGACAGTTGTAAAAAGAGGTTGTTAAAATATATTAACTTATAGACAAGCATGGAAAATCACAAAAGTAACACTTTTCTTTCAGACACTTAAATATTATGTGATAAGTTGTGAAGGGCATTTTTTTTTTGAAGTCTATTTTTGATGATTACTTTAAAAAATAACTTTGCTATTGGGAGGGGAAGTAGCTGTAAGAAACAAATTGTACCCTCAGTACAGCCTTAAGATTTTACAAACTTTATTCTCTGTAAACTCAAGTGAACAAAAACAGAGTTTAGGGTGGGATGTCTGGGACAGACCAACTGGCCCTGCCCATGGCTGATGGCAGTGTGTATAACTTGATTAATGAGGTCTTGCTTCTTTGTGAAAATATATGTGTAATTTGTGTAGTTGTGTGAGGATCAGACAGCAAAATGGTTACACGCCCCCTTCAAGTACTGGCTGAAATAGTTTGCAATAAGTAGTTTAGAGTAATAAATATTATTTAAAGGTACTGGACTTGTTAACAGATTCAGCTTTTTATAGAAAAGTTCAAATTGCTTTATGTTCAAAGTTGACTATAGTTGTAAGGATAAACAATAACTGTTTTACCTCTGGGAGTTTATTTGAAACATATTACTCTACACAAAGGGGAATTCATTTAATTTTATGTGGTGCTTTTCCCTTAACCCCAGTGGGACTAAACTGCACATTACAAATTTCCCTTTCATAGTTGATATGGTTAACTTTCTTAAAAAAAGGTGGGAAGAAATGACGTGTAGGTTGGCAGTGTTTTCACCATGCTTATTAATATAAAATTTTGATTTCTTGCACTATCTCTAACCCCATCATAATTAATGTAACATATACCCTTTAAAAGCTAGGATTTATTTAAATCCTGTAATAAACTCCATCCTGACAAGATGACTAGCTGGTTATGAGTATATTACAATGATAGACAAGATTTTAACATGTCTTTTATTGAGAAGCTGGGAAAAATGGACTCACAGTTATGCGAATAACCAGCAGCATTGCTATGCTCTAAAGCTGTAGCATGGTGATTTCTTATCTCTCTTGGATTTTTCCATTACTGTTAAGCTAAAGCTGAGCAAATGCTACTCAATCTTCAATGGCTATCTAAGGACTTCAATTGGTTTGCAGATCGGGGCCCTTTTTGCTTCCAAAGTGAGCAAACTTCATATTTTAGTACAGACCATTTTTGTACTAACCATGGAGAAGGCCATTATAAAGTTTATTTAATGTTGATAGTTTGCTGTGATCCTGTAATACAGAATCCTAGGACACATAAAATAAGCTGTTATTATTCTTCAGAATTTTATCGAAGATGTAGTCCTGTCCATAAAATTTGTAACAAGAACACCTGAGCTGACATCTAGTAAAATGATACACACAGAGTCAAATGCAATGTAATTTATGAAGTAAGGATGCCATTAATGACTGAACTTGAAAATATAGCTTGTATTATTTAAATACTGACTAGTCACTTTTTACTGTAAAATTATTCAAGATAATTTTAATAGACAATGATCTAAAGATACGCAATTTAAATTAATTATCAAAGCCTTATTTTCCCTATTTGACTGTTCCCTGAGGACAGGGATTTCTGCCTTATTTGACATTAGAACACTCTTAAGCCTAGCACAAGTCTTTGCATTCAATATATGGTTAATAAGGACTTCCTGAAAACAAAAGCAAACAAATGAAAAGAAAAAAAAGAAGAGAAAAGAAAAGAAAATCAACAGATATACTAGTGTTCTCAAGTCGAACTGCAGTTGGTAAAAGCCACTTGGAAATATTAAGTGATTTATACCTACTTACTTTTTTCAGTTACCTTCCCTTGCTTCTCTTTCTGCAAATGAAAGTCCCATGAAAGAATCTCTTGACCCAAGAAACACCCCCATAATGGCAGTGCTAGTTTTCAGGAACAAATACCCACCATATTCTCTATCTGTAAACAGATCTGCAAGGTAGATTTAAAGGTAAAAAGCTTTTCCTTTTGTGAAAATGCTGGTGTAAAAATGAGACTCCCAGGAATACCCAAGTTGTTTTCCAGTGCATATATATAAGTTTTTATGTTTGTGTGTACATATGTGTGTGTGTGTCAATGTGGACTTTATGTGTACATCTTTGTGTTGGATGAAAGTGTATTTCATTTTTTTTAACATCTTTATTGGAGTATAATTGCTTTACAATTGTGTGTTAGTTTCTGCTTTATAACAAAGTGAATCAGCAATACATATATATATATATCCCCATATCTCCTCCCTCTTGCGTTTCCCTCCCACCCTCCCTATCCTACCCCTCTAGCTGATCACAAAGCACTGAACTGATCTCACTGTGCTATGCAGCTGCTTCCCACTAGCTAGCTATTTTACATTTGGTAGTGTATATATGTCCATGCCACCCTCTCACTTCGTCCCAGCTTACTCTTCCCCCTCCCTGTGTCCTCAAGTCCATTCTCTACGTCTGCATCCTTATTCCTGTCCTGCCCCTAGGTTCTTCATAAACATTTTTTTTTTTTTTTCTTTAGTGTACCAATTGGTAGAACACCTTGAATCTGATATAGAAACTTCCATATATACTATTCTTCTCTCCTGTGGCCTCCTCATGCTCAGGCTCTGGTCTCCTTTACTTAGGACTTACTCAAATTGCAAAGCACCTCAGGAATCTCTTGGCTCTTCAGCTATTCAAAAATGTCACATGACCTAGATTTAAAATTGCTCCTAAATGTAGACATTTACCTGTGTGAAGCTGCTTAAGGACAACTGCTTTAAAAGTCATTTATACAATAATTAAATTCTTTTGTTTAGTCAACTGCATGTGGAAAAAAGACTAATCATAAATATCTTTGCAGAATAAAAATAAATAAATAACAAGCCTTCATTGGTCAGATAAGCCAGGCAGTAGATAAATCCTCTAGTGATGGATATATTCTGAAAAGTAGCATAGCTTAACCAAGTGCAGGCTTATTTCTCTCTCATAGAAAGGGTCAGTATAGGTTGACTACTCCTCCCTAACCTGTGATTACACTATCTAGCACACATGGCCTCCCAAATCACCATATAAGGAAAAGAGAATAGTGAAAGAGGTACATGGGTTCCAAACTGCATTGGCCCAGAAATTACAACAAATATTTCCTCTCATATTCCATTGGTCAGACTTAGTCACATGGTCCTGATATAATGGGGAACATTTATTGAATCTATCCCAGAGGCCTCATGATTTGGCTCTTACTTAACTCTTCAGCATGATATTTCAAGATTTCTGCCCCCCACTGCCATACCCTTTTACATACTGCTCTACTAAATATATATATATATATGTATATATATATATATTTTAAATTTTATTTATATATATTTTAAATTTTATTTATTTATTTTTGGCTGCGTTGGGTCTTCGTTGCTGCGCGCAGGCCCTCTCTAGTTGCAGCGAGCGGGGATTGTTCCCCGCTGCGGTGCACGGGCTTCTCATCGTGGTGGCCTCTCCTGTTGCGGAGCACAGGCTATAGGCACGCGGGATTCAGTAGTTGTGGCACACGGGCCCAGTCGCTCCACGGTACCTGGGATCCTCCAGGACCAGGGTTCAAACCCGTATCCCCTGCATTGGCAGGCGGATTCCCAACCACTGCGCCACCAGGGAAGCCCTACTAAATATATTTAAGTGTGGATTTCTTTCCCTCTTTTTAAAACATCTATTAGAACTATGTTTTAATGAGCAGGTTCAGAGACACTATATAGATTTTTAGAGTAGAAAGTTTTTGAAGGTACAGAGGAAAATAATAACAACAAAATATCTGGTATAGATTGTATCTGTCTAGAAAATAATCTTTAATAATTTGTATCAATATTTTATTATTTTTTAGCGGACCCTGGGTCTAAAGTTTAGGGTCATGTATTCATTCCTAGATAATTCAAAGCTGATAAAATAGTTATCCCCCAAGAATTTTTCATTTGACACAGACACAGAACAACATTAAATTAGATTTGTGAAGTGGCAATATGGAAGTTTCCAGTATGCCAGGCAACTCACCATAGTGAAAGGATTTTTTTTTTTGGGGGGGGGGGCACCGTATGCTCAAGTTTACTGAACAGACACAAGTTACACATTGGAAACTAATAGGCAGAACACTGTACCAGTTTTCACTAACTCAAATCAAGTTAGCTTCTTTCTATGTTACTTAGGTAGGAAATTTATTGATATACACAGCTTCCAAGTTACTTTAAGATATTGCAAAGTGTTTCAAAACTGGTAGGGAATAGTCCATGTCCAGCCTGAAATAAAGTATAAAATGGACCTTTTAGGGGTAAATAACTTCATACGTATAGCCATCTCAGAATCACTCCTTCCTGCTAACAAAAATACTAATGAATCTCCGTTTAGATTAGGTTTACTAAATTAATAATGACTTTGAAATATCTAGGTTTGGTTACATTGTTACATTGCACTTCCAAAGAATGACTACAAAAATCAAAGATTCAGTACCTCTCCTAAGAAATTCATTATATATCATAAATTACAATGAAATACAAGCATATATGCATGCTACATGTCCGTGGATTTGTTAAGAAGCATTTTATTAGTGAAGTGTATTTTTGCTTACATTTCATGGTTTAGAGTAATTTGATTTGCTGCACAAAAATATGGTGCTATTATACAAGTAAATTTCAATTTATTTTATTAAATTCATCTTATTTTTTAGGTATTACATATATACATTTATCTATTTCAATTAATGCATCTAAACGAGTAACAAATTTTTCTTTGATTAAGAATTTTTAACTTGGTATTTCAATTAACAACCTAGCTTGATAAATATCTCCTAATAAATTAGTTTTTTTCCCCAAAGAAGAATCTCTAGTCTATATGTCAAGATTTTTATCTTGACTTCTGTTTTTATATCTGGTATATTCATTATTATTATTATTATTATTATTTTTTATTCAAACAGAAAGTCACAAAAATTATAATCATCCTCATCAGTTCACTCAGTCCCATGTAATTAATTTTTTTTTATCTTGATCTTTTGTTAGCACTTTTATGAATTCATCAGTTTTCCATTAGAGTTCTGAAAATGCTTGTTCATTCAGTTCAGCAGTATAGTCAGTTACCAGAAACCTGTACTTGTCAGAGTCTTTTCCATGAATTCCTTGAAGATAAAACTCTTTTATAGGAACATTTTTGCGAAAGCATCAGAGTACACCCAGAACTGTCTGTAAATGACAAAAAACTTAAAAATGACCATGGTTAAAGATTTGATGAAAGTTCATAATAATGCAATTGACAAGGAAATTTAGTTATTTCTGAGATATACATTTTAAAGTAATAACTAGAATTATGACTTATAACATTATACCAGAACATATAAGATTTTTAGAAATTTCATGTAATGTCTGAAACGTTTATATTAACATATTTCCATACAGATAACCCAAAGAAAGTTTAGTATTAGTTGTTTTTATTGTTTGTTTGTTTGTTTGTATACAGCAGGTTCTTATTAGTCATCAATTTTATACACATTAGTGTATACATGTCAATCCCAATCACCCAATTCATCACACCACCACCCCCACCCCCCTGTGGCTTTCCCCCCTTGGTGTCCATACGTTTGTTCTCTACATCTGTGTCTCCATTTCTGCCCTGAAAACCAGTTCATCTGTACCATTTTTCTAGATTCCACATATGTGTGTTAATATACGATATTTGTTTTTCTCTTTCTGACTTACTTCACTCTGTATGACAGTCTCTAGATCCATCCACATCTCAACAAATAACTCAGTTTCGTTCCTTTTTATGGCTGAGTAATATTTCATTGTATATATGTACCACATCTTCTTTATCCATTCGACTGTTGATGGGCATTTAGGTTGCTTCCATGACCTGGCTATTGTAAATAGTGCTGCAATGAACATTGGGGTGCATGTGTCTTTTTGAATTATGGTTTTCTCTGGGTAAATGCCCAGTAGTGGGATTGCTGGATCATATGGTAATTCTATTTTTAGTTTTTTAAGGAACCTCCATACTGTTCTCCATAGTGTCTGTATCAATTTACATTCCCACCAACAGTGCAAGAGGGTTCCCTTTTCTGCACACCCTCTCCAGCATTTGTTTGTAGATTTTCTGATGATGCCCATTCTAACGGGTGTGAGGTGATACCTCATTGTAGTTTTGATTTGCATTTCTCTAATAATTAGTGATGTTGAGCAGCTTTTCATGTGCTTCTTGGCCATCCATATGTCTTCTTTGGAGAAATGTCTATTTAGGTCTTCTGCCCATTTTTGGATTGGGTTGTTTGTTTCTTTAATATTGCACTGCATGAGCTGTTTATATATTTTGGAGACTAATCCTTTGTCCATTGATTCGTTTGCAAATATTTTCTCCCATTCTGAGGGTTGTCTTTTCGTCTTGTTTATGGTTTCCTGTGCTGTGCAAAAGCTTTAAAGTTTCATTAGGTCCCATTTGTTTATTTTTGTTTTTATTTCCATTACTGTAGGAGGTGGATCAAAAAAGATCTTGCTGTAATTTATGTCAAAAAGTGTTCTTCCTATGTTTTCCTCTAAGAGTTTTTTAGTGTTCGGTCTTACATTTAGGTCTCGAATCCATTTTGAGTTTATTTTTGTGTATGGTGTTAGGGAGTGTTCTAATTTCATTCTTTTACATGTAGCTGTCCAGTTTTCCCAGCACCACTTATTGAAGAGACTGTCTTTTCTCCATTGTATATCTTTGCCTCCTTTGTCATAGATTAGTTGACCATAAGTGCGTGGGTTTATCTCTGGGCTTTCTATCTTGTTCCATTGATCTATGTTTCTGTTTTTGTGCCAGTACCATATTGTCTTGATTACTGTAGCTTTGTAGTATAGTCTGAAGTCAGGGAGTCTGATTCCTCCAGCTCCGTTATTTTCCCTCAAGACTGGTTTGGCTATTCGGGGTCTTTTGTGTCTCCACACGAATTTTGAGATGATTTGTTCTAGTTCCATAAAAAATGCCATTGGCAGTTTGATAGGGATTGCATTGAATCTGTAGATTGCTTTGGGTAGTATAGTCATTGTCACAATATTGATTCTTCTAATCCAAGAACATGGTATATCTCTCCATCTGTTGGTATCATCTTTAATTTCTTTCATC
The DNA here is from genome assembly GCF_965194805.1 of Balaenoptera borealis. NCBI lineage: Eukaryota > Metazoa > Chordata > Mammalia > Artiodactyla > Balaenopteridae > Balaenoptera > Balaenoptera borealis. The sequence goes on from NC_138863.1 coordinate 24,305,730, forward strand.
AGTGTCTTATAGTTTTCTGCATACAGGTCTTTTGTTTCCCTAGGTAGGTTTATTCCTAGGTATTTTATTCTTTTAGTTGCAATGGTAAATGGGAGTGTTTCCATAATTTCTCTTTCAGATTTTTCATCATTAGTGTATAGGAATGCAAGAGATTGCTGTGCATTAATTTTGTGTCCTGCAACTTTACCAAATTCATTGATTAGCTCTAGTAGTTTTCTGGTGGTATTTTTAGGATTCTCTATGTATAGTATCATGTCATCTGCAAACAGTGACAGTTTTAATTCTTCTTTTCCAATTTGTATTCCTTTTATTTCTTTTTCTTCTCTGATTGCCATGGCTAGGACTTCCAAAACTATGTTGAATAAGAGTAGTGAGAGTGGACATCCTTGTCTCGTTACTGATCTTAGAGGAAATGCTTTCAGTTTTTCACCATTGAGAATGATGTTTGCTGTGGGTTTGTCGTATATGGCCTTTATGATGCTGAGGTAGTTTCCCTCTATGCCCACTTTCTGGAGAGTTTTTATCATCAATGGGTGTTGAATTTTGTCAAAAGCTTTTTCTGCATCTATTGAGATGATCATATGGTTTTTATTCTTCAATTTGTTAAAATGGTGTATCACATTGATTGATTTGCGTATATTGAAGAATTCTTGTATCCCTGGGATAAATCCCACTTGATCATGGTGTATGATCCTTTTAGTGTGTTGTTGGATTCTGTTTGCTAGTATTTTGTTGAGGATATTTGCATCTATATTCATCAGTGATATTGGTCTGTAATTTTCTTTTTTTGTAGTATTTTTGTCTGGTTTTGGTATCAGGGTGATGGTGGCCTCATAGAATGAGTTTGGGTGTGTTCCTTCCTCTGCAATTTTTGGAAGAGTTTGAGAAGGGTGGGTGTTAGCTCTTCTCTAAATGTTTTATAGAATTCACCTGTGAAGCCATCTGGTCCTGGACTTTTGTTTGTTGGAAGATTTTTAATCACAGTTTCAATTTCATTACTTGTGATTGGTCTGTTCATATTTTCTGTTTCTTCCTGGTTCAGTCTTGGAAGGTTATACCTTTCTAAGAATTTGTCCATTTCTTCCAGGTTGTCCATTTTATTGGCATAGAGTTGCTTGTAGTAGTCTCTTAGGATGCTTTGTATTTCTGCGGTGTCTGTTGTAACTTCTCCTTTTTCATTTCTAATTTTATTGATTTGAGTCCTCTCCCTCTTTTTTGTGATGAGTCTAATAGTTTATCAATTTTGTTTGTCTTCTCAGAGAACCAGCTTTTAGTTTTATTGATCTTTGCTATTGTTTTCTTTGTTTCTATTTCATTTATTTCTGCTATGATCTTTATGATTTCTTTCCTTCTGCTAACTTTGGGTTTTGTTTGTTCTTCTTTCTCTAGTTCCTTTAGGTGTAAGGTTAGATTGTTTACTTGAGATTTTTCTTGTTTCTTGAGGTAGGCTTGTATAGCTATAAACTTCCCTCTTAGAACTGCTTTTGCTGCATCCCATTGGTTTTGGATCGTCGTGTTTTCATTGTCATTTGTCTCTAGGTATTTTTTGATTTCCTCTTTGATTTCTTCAGTGATCTCTTGGTTATTTAGTAACGTATTGTTTAGCCTCCATGTATTTGTGTTTTTTACGTTTTTTTCCCTGTAATTCATTTCTAATCTCATAGCGTTGTGGTCAGAAAAGATGCTTGATATGATTTCAATTTTGTTAAATTAACTGAGGCTTGATTTGTGCCCCAAGATGTGATCTATCCTGGAGAATGTTCCATGCTCACTTGAGAAGAAAGTGTAATCTGCTGTTTTGGATGGAATGTCCTATAAATATCAATTAAATCTATCTGGTCTATTGTGTCATTTAAAGCTTCTGTTTCCTTATTTATTTTCATTTTGGATGATCTGTCCATTGGTGTAAGTGAAGTGTTAAAGTCCCCCACTATTATTGTGTTACTGTCGATTTCCTCTTTTATAGCTGTTAGCAGTTGCCTTATGTATTGAGATGCTCCTGTGTTGGGTGTATATATATTTATACTTGTTATATCTTCTTCTTGGATTGATCCCTTGATCATTATGTAGTGTCCTTCCTTGTCTCTTGTAACATTTTTATTTTAAAGTCTATTTCATCTTATATGAGTATAGCTACTCCAGCTTTCTTTTTTTTTTTTTTTTTTTTAAAAGAATATTTTCACTAGATGGTATTACTCTGTCACTGGGAAGAGCTTTAGTGATGGACTTTATCACTTATATGTTTATCACAGTGTCCCTAAAGGGTCTAACATGAATTTTTGAAGTATCCTGTTTGGGATTTGTTTTCTGTTTTTTGTTTTTTTTTAAAGATTTTTTTGATGTGGACCATTTTTAAATTTATTTATTTATTTATTTATGGCTGTGTTGGGTCTTTGTTTCTGTGCGAGGGCTTTCTCTAGTTGTACCAAGCGGGGGCCACTCTTCATCGCGGTGCGCGGGCCTGTCACTATCGCGGCCTCTCTTGTTGTGGAGCACAGGCTCCAGACGCGCAGGCTCAGCAACTGTGGCTCACGGGCCCAGTTGCTCCACGGAATGTGTGATCTTCCCAGACCAGGGCTCGAACCTGTGTCTCCTGCATTGGCAGGCAGATTCTCAACCACTGCGCCGCCGGGGAAGCCCACTCCAGCTTTCTTTTGATTTCCATTTGCATGGAATATCTTTTTCCATCCCCTCACTTTCAGTCGGTTTGTGTCCCTAGGTCTGAAGTGGGTCTCTTGTAGATAGCATATATATGGGTCTTGTTTTTGTATCCATTCAGCAAGCCTGTGTCTTTTGGTTGGATCATTTAATCCATTCACATTTAAGGTAATTATGGATATGTTTGTTGCTATTACCATTTTCTTAATTGTTTTGGGTTTGTTTTTGTAGATCCTTTTCTTCTCTTGTGTTTCCCACTTAGAGAAGTTCCTTTAGCATTTGTTGTAGAGCTGGTTTGGTGGTGCTGAATTCTCTTAGCCTTTTCTTGTCTGTAAAGCTTTTGATTTCTCCATCGAATCTGAATGAGGTCCTTGCTGGGTAGAGTAATCTTGGTTGTAGGTTCTTCCCTTTCATCACTTTAAGTATATCATGCCACTCCCTTCTGGCTTGTAGAGCTTCCACTGAGAAATCAGCTGTTAACCTTATGGGAGTTCCCTTGTATGTTATTTGTCATTTTTCCCTTGTTGCTTTTAATAATTTTTTTTTGTCAATTTGATTACTATGTGTCTCGGCGTGTTTCTCCTTGGGTTTATCCTGTATGGGACTCGCTGCGTTTCCTGGACTTGGGTGGCTATTTCCTTTCCCATGTTAGGGAAGCTTTTGACTATAATCTCTTCAAATATTTTCTCGGGTCCTTTCTCTCTCTCTTCTCCTTCTGGGACCCCTATAATGCAAATGTTGTTGCATTTACTGTTGTCCCAGAGGTCTCTTAGGCTGTCTTCACTTCTTTTCATTCTTTTTTCTGTATTCTGTTCCATGGCAGTGGATTCCACCATTCTGTCTTCCAGGTCACTTATACATTCTTCTGCCTCAGTTATTCTGCTATTGATTCCTTCTAGTGTAGTTTTCATTTCAGTTGTTGTATTGTCCATCTCTGTTTGTTTGTTCTTTATTTCTTCTAGGTCTTTGTTAAATATTTCTTGCATCTTCTCGATCTTTGCCTCCATTGTTTTTCCGAGGTCCTGGATCATCTTCACTCTCATTTTTCTGAATTCTTTTTCTGGAAGGTTGCCTATCTCCACTTCATTTAGTTGTTTTTCTGGGGTTTTATCTTGTTCCTTCATCTGGTACATAGCCCTCTGCCTTTTCATGTTGTCTATCTTTCTGTGAATGTGGTTTTTGTTCCACAGGCTGCAGGATTGTAGTTCTTCTTGCTTCTGCTGTCTGCCCTCTGGTCGATGAGGCTATCTAGTAGGCTTGATGGGAGGGACTGGTGGTGGGTAGAGCTGACTGTTGCTCTGGTGGGCAGAGCTCAGTATAACTTTAATCCACTTGACTGTTGATAGGTGGGGCTGGGTTCCCTCCCTGTTGGTTGTTTGGCCTGAGGCAACCCAACACTGGAACCTACCTGGGCTCTTTGGTGGGGCTAATGACAGTCTCTGGGAGGACTCATGCCAAGCAGTACTTCCCAGAACTTCTGCTGTCAGTGTCCTTGTCCCCATGGTGAGCCACACACACCCCCCCCCACCGCCTCTGCAGGAGACCCTCCAACACTAGTAGGTAGGTCAGTTTCAGTCTCCTATGGGGTCACTGCTTCTTCCCCTGGGTCCCGATGTGCAGACTACTTTGTGTGTGCCCTCCAAGAGTGGAGTCTCTGTTTGCCCCAGTCCTGTCGAAGTCCTGCAATCAATTCCCACTAGGCCTCAAAGTCTGATTCTCTAGGAATTCCTCCTCCCATTGCCAGACCCCCTTGGGAAGCCTGATGTGGGGCTCAGAACCTTCACTCCTTTGGGTGCACTTCTGTGGTATAAGTGTTCTGCAGTCTGTGAGTCACCAACCCAGCAGTTATGGGATTTGATTTTACTGTGATTGCGTCCCTCCTACTGACTCATTGTGGCTTCTCCTTTGTCTTTGAATGTGGGGTATCTTTTTTGGTGAGTTCCAGTGTCTTCCTCTCAGTGATTGTCCAGCAGCTAGTTGTGATTCTGGTGTTCTCGCAAGAGGGAGTGAGAGCACGTCCTTCTAGTCTGCCATCTTGTTTCCTCTCCCATTATTATTATTTTGTAAAGTACTTTCTTTGAAAGATGATACCATGCTAATTCATTTATGTGAGGGTCATTTGCAAGTGTATGATTTTGGCAACATGATTACCTCTGGTGGTATAATCCATAGTAACCAAGATGTTCATTCATACATGCTCTGATTATATGCTTAGTTATTGCACAAATGAGCATTTCCTTTTAATAGCTATTGTGGCTATTAAACAACTGAAATGAGACTAACATGGCTGAGGAACTAAATTTTTAATTTTATTTAATTTTAATTAATCTAAACTTAAATAGCTACATGTGGCTAAGTGGCTTAATTTTAGTCAGCACTGCTCCAAAACCTTTGAGGAATAATTAATCCAAGTTTTGCATTACATATTGCAAAAAGAAAAAAAGAGTCCTCCCCTCCCCTCCCCCACCACCCCATGTAGAACATATTATTTGAAACTTCTGAGAAATTCGGTCTACTTTCAGTCATTCCCACTGTATTAGTTTGTTAGGGCTGCCATAACAAAATATCACTGACTGAGTGGTTTAAACACCAGACGTTTATTCTGTCTGTTCTGGAGGCGAGAAGTCCAGGATCAAGATGTGAGCAGGGTTGGTTTCCTCTGAGGCCTCTCTCCTTGGCTTGCAGATGGCCATCTTCTTTGTTCTCACATGGTCTTTCCTCCGTGCCCTTGCATCCCTGGTGTCTCTTTATGTGATCACATTTCCTCTTCCTATAAGAATACCAGTCCTAGTAGATTAGAGCCCCACCCTAATGGCCTCACTTTAATTTAATCACTTCTTTAAAGGCCCTGTCTCCAAATACAATTATATCTGAGGTACTGGGAGATAGGGCTTCAACAGGAGAATTTTTAGGGGACACAGTTCAACCCAGTAACTAATAATGCCTTCTCTTTCCACTTGGCATCTACTGCCTCCCTAGAGATATACATCCAAGGCATTTTCTATTTCTGCCTTCCTTGCTTTTTATTTCATATTAGAATCAAATTTGTATTAATTAGCACACAATAAACACAGATTTTAAAATTCAGTCTTATTGCACGTGGTGGCAGCTGTTTGTGCAGATAAATAGATACATTTTTGTGTTTTACTGACCATAGAATTCACATGACATATTTGAAGCAGTTTCTTCAAAATGTTCTAATATTACCAGGGAAAATAGATGATTTGAAGGGAATACAATTTTAGCTTACTAATTTTACTGCTTTTTGAAATATTTGGTATCTCTTTTGATACATTTTTATAATAAATTTTCATGCAGAACTTTCTACAATATCTGTTGGCCATGCTGTTCCTCTTTAGGCTAGAAAAGCAAACGGTTTTCCTATTTCCTTACAATTTATCTTATTTATTTTCTCTTTCCTCACAATACTTATTCCTTAGTAAATGTTGAGACTTTTAGCTCTATTTGGACAAGAATAGTTTTGACAAAGGTCTTAGCCCAAATGCTTAAAGAAATGGTCATGTTGGCAGGTAGGAAAATTCATTTCTATATTAAAGAATACTACATGAGGAATAGATCACAAAAGATTAACCACAGAAATAAGAGCATATTAGAAGTATTAATCTCCTTTGATTAAATTTCAGCACTTTTTGTTGGAATGCATTACACTAATAACTTTAAAGTTTTTTGTATGGATTTAAAAACTTCTTCCTCACATGGCCAAATATAAAGAGGTTAATTTTTCAGCATTGGTTTTCCCTCTTTAAAACATTTTTTTTTCTCAGAGAGGGAAAATATATATTTACTTCTCTTCATTTTTTCCTCTTTTCATTAGTTCTTAGGAACAGATCTTAAGAAAATCTGTGATAAGCACTATAATTGTCTTTTAAAATTTATTTTCCCCTTCTTTCTTACTTACAGAACCCTGATTTTTCTGAGGTTGTTCTCCCAGTCTTCTTGGGAAGACTTCCTATCCTAGTAAAGGTAGCCATATGGCATAGTTTTTGCTAAGGAGATATAAATGGAAGTCTACAGGGGATTTCTAGTAAAGTATTTCCCTGACTAAGGAATAGCTGCAGCCTCTACTCCCTTTTATATACTTCTTCCTGTTTTGAATGTGGAAAGATGTCTGGATCTGCAGCAGGCATTCTGCATCCATGAGGTAAAAAGTATAAGGGAGAAACTCACAACCTGCAAAACCTACAAGGATGGTTGAAGAGAAATACAAAAGAGTCTGCTTTCTTTTTGTCATTATTTAGCAACGCACCCAAACTAATGTCCACAAGTACCTATCCCTGGACTTCTTTCTATTAAAAATGAACTCCAATTTGAATCTTTGTTAGTCAAGTTTTCTGTTACTGTTAGTCACAGGTATTCCTGTTACAGATTGTGTACACTCTAGAACACTTTCAGCCGTGTGGAAATGTTCAATATCTGTACTGTCTGATATGGTAACCACTAGTCACGTGGGGCTGATGAACTACTGAAGTGTGGCAAATGTGATTGGGCAACTGAATTTTTTAATTTATTTCATTTTAATGAATAAATCCAGATTTAAACAGCCACATGTGACGAGTGGCTATGGGACAGCACAGGTCTAAGACTTACGGAGAATAATTAACCTAATTTTTCTATTATAAAAATTTCAAATTAGTGTCCCCATCCTCTGAAGACATCTCATGATATATCACTTCATGATACTTATGTCACTACCTTTGAAACTCATTATGTCATCTTCTAATAACTTCTGGGCAATCATACATTGTGATTAGCATAGGTATGTAAATAGGATCACCATACAGCTGGCCTTATTTATAGACTCTCTTATTCGTCTAATGTGAATTTGGCAGTGTTTTGGCTAAAAACTTTTCTAAATATTCAAGTTATAGTCTCTAATCCTTTGCCTGAGTCTTGGATTATCATTATGGAAGCTTCATTGTCATCATTAGTGTTAGTATAAGCAGATTTTGAATCAATTTTTGAAAGCAGGCTTTGCTCTGGGGAGGCAAAAACTTAATATTGTGTGACCAAACTGAGCACTAAACTCAGTTTGGTCACAGAGAGCAAACTGAGCACTAAAGAAAAACACGGACTCATACTATTCCCACGGGCTCATGCAGTACACGGCCCTAGGCTTTGAACTAGTTCCAACCAAGCCTATCTGCTGAGTTTTAGGTTTACTTTCTTCTATTTTCACATTATTACATTTAGGAACAGTTTATTCACATTCCGTAACAGATACTCTTTGTTTGCTAGAATGAGAGGATGTATTAAAAATTTGAGTTTTAAAACAATAGTTTATCTTCTCTGGATACTTAGATGCAGTCTTTCTCATGGCTTATTAGCTGTAAGTAACAACACTGACCCCTTTCTTTGTAGTCTTCGGCAAGTCAGTGTGTGTTTTTTACATTATTCTCATTTTTCTATGATGACTTGAAGAACCTTTTTAACTCATGGAAAGTGATAAGATTTGAGGTACTGTGGCCACACTTTCCAGCAGTGATATGTGAGACTAAGTGGCTCTCTGTGCAGGTGCCTTACCAAAATAGGTGAGATTTTTTTGAGCATGTTTCTCAGTATCATAAAGATATAAATTTGGTGGTGAAACACCCAGGTGTTTAACTTCAAGGTATGAGCTCAGTTTCAATGACAGGATTTCACCATTTCTTTCTTTTCCTGTGACCTTTTCGGATGAGAGTTTTCTGATTGTGAAATCATTATTTCATTTCATTTGTAAGTTCTAAAATGTTTCTTGATGCAAGTATTGTAGTTTAATTGGTTTATAAGGAAACTGACAAAAACCCTCCCGTTCAAAAATGTGTAGCAGGACATTCTGAATGAGGATTACATACCAGGATGCCGAAGGCTAGATGAATGGAATGGATGGCCCTTTATACTGTATTTTAAAATTTTATTATAAAATCTTAGTTATTCTCAAACTTTTTCCTCCAAATGACCTCCAAGACATTAAAATTTCATATTCTGAATTACTTAATTTTTTAAAAATTAATAAATTAACACTTCTTTCTTCTGTTTATGAATTCTTCAAATCTTAAAGGAAATAGGTGTAAAAGGAAAGCTAGTAATCATGTGTTCAAGAGAACACTGCGTCCATTCTGTAAAGCTCTCTGATAGCTATTATTCCCTCAGAATTCATTTGGGATATACTAGTGTTTCCTGATGCCCTATTATTTTTTTTTAAGTCACAAAATTAGGAATAATTTGAAAACATCAAATTAAAGTTGTATTTATTTACCGGAAACAAAGCATCAGAGGACAACAATGGAAGTCTTTGAAGACACGGATACTTCCAGAATAATTATCATCCCTTGTGTAGGTCTTAACATTATATGTTACTTTTTTTTTTTTTTTATAAATTAAATACAAAGCACTAAGTACACTTTTTCCTTTGGTATTTATATATCATCTGCATATCAAACTTCTAAAACATGAAATTTGTTATTACTTCCATGAAGAGAGTCAGGCTTTTGGGGAGCTTGCCAAAGCATGTTTCCCAACGCTGTGACGTACAGTGTTAGCACTCAGGCTTATCTGATATGACTCTTTTAGATAAGGCTGTGCCAAACAAGTTCATGTTCCGTCAGCTCCAAAGCCAAGCTAATTCATGTATCAGAAACCACTCGATTATATTTTCATTAATGAGAAGTGCAGATCAAACCAAACACTGAGTTGTCACAAAGGTGCCTGGAAAAATATTTGTTTTAATGTAAAGAAAAATTGACTTTGGTATACCTAAAACTAATAATTATTTAGTGGTCTCTTAATTATTTCTTTCCTTCTGCCCTTGATTCATTTCATTATTCCCCAAGTTCATTGGCCTTGAGAATTTCAATTGATAGGGTCCTTCCCATGCTTTAAAGTTGCAACATACATTGTGTGATAGATCCAGAAATCAATAGTTAAGATAGTGTAATGGCACAATAGCAGAGGTTCATACAAAGTGCTATAAAATAAACTTCTACAGAGCATAACTTGACCACTTGTTTCCATGTGATGTTTGTTTGTGTTTTGTACCATTTTTTCAGGAGGGGTTTATGTAAACGTTCATTTAAGTATATGTTTTAGTGCTTGGTATGAATCAAGACAGCAAAATTTATAATAAATCGAATTGAAAGTTTAATTACTTTAGGTTTTATTAAAAAAAACACAAAGTCTAGACATTATGTATTTGGTTTAGAAAACATATTTTTTACTTCACGTTCTATGTCACTTTGTGACTTTGTGGGGAGAGTCATTGAGGAAATATAAAAATAGATATCAGATAATTAGGAAATGTAGATGCAGTAGATCTGTTAAATGTTCTGCTGGTACAGGGTGACAACATAAATGTTGATATGCACCTGACAAAAATAGTGCTCTGGTATTCTTGGCTGTGAGCTTATTTTATCTGCTGTGACAAAGAACTGACTATCTCTACCTCTGAGAGTGTGTTTCTAAAATGGAAGTTAAATTGTCTAGACAATATTAGAGAAAATTTCACTTATCAGCTTAACTAAACTCTTTAATACATGGACTTCTGAAAGAACACACATTTTAAATGCAAATGCAATCTTGAATTTTCTAATGGGTTGAGAAGTGGAAAATATACATTGTTCTGTTTCTGTATCTTTTTCAGAGGGTTAAAATAAAATTTCCTTCTTCTGCTTTCCAGTTATATTGCCCTCAGAACTGAACAACTGTTTTTCTTAAATCCAAATTTACTAAGTTGATTGAGATACATTATCACTGTCCAAATGGTGACTTTAAAATTTACATTTAAATTTAAAAATTTTTATGACTTTAAAAAAATCAAGTTTTAGGATGAAAACACTTATTTTACCTAATTTCTTAATTCTCCTTATGTGATTGTTTTAGTTTATAGCTTCAAATTTAGCTGGTGGTATATAATAACTGTAATGCAGTTATTTACTGAGGAATATATGTATTTATCTCATGCCACCCAGTAACTATCAAAAACTTATTTTCTAAGAGAAATGATATTTATAACAGATTAGCTAAAGTCTGGGCAGTTCATCTATTCCTCTATGCTTTACCCAAATTAAGCCACATTACCAGAGAACTATGTATCTGAGTTATATTTTGTCAGCTACCCATAGCTTAGCTCTTATAAAGTCCTGTTTACTTAGTTTATATTGGAAAAAAAAAAAACTATGAAATGTATAAATATGTTGTTAGGGGTTTATTGAAGATATAGATAATTACATTAAATAGTATTTTTACATGGACTCTATAGGAACACCTCTTTTGGGTGTTAGTATCAGGATTCATTATGTTTCATTCTGAGTAATTTTTGTCTAATGCAATGTTGTCTAAACTGTATTCCATAAATCACTAATATGCCAGAAGATGTCTGTAAAAAGATCTGAAAAATCTATGGTTCGGGCTCAAATATATTCGGGAAAATGGGCTTACCTTCTTGCCTCTTGAACATTTACAGTGAGCATTAGCATGTTAAAATGCACTGGGCAATTCTTAAGTGGAGCAACTTCTTTAGTTAAGAGAACATTTTGCAGATACAGTTGACCCTTGAACAACCAAGTTTGAACTGTGCAGGTCCACTTACTTCCGGATTTTTTTCAGTAGTAAATTCTACAATTCTACACCATCTGAGATTGGTCGAATCCACTGATGCAGAACCATGGATTCAGAGGAACCACATATTTGGAGGGCCAACTCTAAATTATACTCAGATTTTCAACTGGGAGGAGGGTGGGTGCCCCTAACTCCCTGCATTGTTTGAGACTCCAATGTACATTTTTCTATTTTAATTACCCTTTCTCTAAAACACCTATTAACATTCTTTTTTTTTAATAAATTTATTTCTTTTATTTATTTTTTTTGGCTGCATTGGGTCTTCATTGCTGCGTGCGGGCTTTCTTTAGTTGCGGCGCACGGGCTTCTCATTGCGGTGGCTTCTCTTGTTGCCGAGCATGGGCTCTAGGCTCACGGGCTTCAGTAGTTGTGGTGCGTGGGCTCAGTAGTTGTGGCTCGCGGGCTCTAGAGTGCAGGCTCAGTAGTTGTGGCGCACGGGCTTCATTGCTCTGCGGCATGTGGGATCTTCCTGGTCCAGGGCTCGAACTCATGTCCCCTGCATTGGCAGGTGGATTCTTAACCACTGCACCAGCAGGGAAGCCCCCTATTAACATCTTGCGGACTCGTTTTTCAAGTAATATAGTTTGGAGACTACCAGTCCAAAGAATCCTGTGAATTACATAATTGATGGATTTTCCCCCGTTGCAGTAGCTGGTAGAAAAAGAGTTTGGTGAAAATAAATATGCCACTACCATGTTATCTAGCTATCCTATTCTTATAAATCAGAGAAACTCTCACATAGGTCTTATCAGGAGGTATGTTTGATAATGTTCATTGAAGCATTGTTTGTGGTAGTGAGGATCTAGGGGCAGCCAAGGTGATCATCACAGTAACATATATCACTGTTATGTGATATATGCACGGTAATGCAGTGTATCATGTAACAGATGTAATAAGGAGGAGTTACATAAAGCAACATAAATGTATCTCAAAAACATAATCAGAATGAGAGTGTACCATGAACTCTACAAGAGTTCATTTAGAGTGCATGCTACCCTAGCAAGTAATTAGGACTTCTTTATATGCAATATTATACTAGCCTCCTTCCTTCTGTCTCTTTATATCTACCTAAGTAGTTTTTCAATTGCACAAAATTTTTCTCCTGCTTTAATGGCTTTCTTTCTTCCTTTCTATAATTTAGGGATGTTTGTAGGCCTCCTTGGTAAAGCTTAGATATAAATAAACAAAATAAACTTTATTCTAAATCAGTAATTACTTATCCTGTTAAGTACTGGTGACATTCAATTCTTTCCTTGTTCTTCTCTCCTTTTACCTGGGGGTAAGGGAGAGCGGAAGCAGGATATTTGCATGTGTATGTGACAATTCTGAGCTTTGACAACAATCTCCTCTTGCCAAGATAATCTAGTTTTATTAGTAACTTTATGTATTTCATCTTTTTATGGGGTATGGATGAGAAGATAAACAGAAAAAATTGGGTCAAAAAAAGAACTATTGTATTCTCTGGAACCCTTTCTTGTGAGGACGACATTGTTCATTATTTTGTAACAATAAAAGTTAGGAATGTAACATTTGAAATCAGGGATGAGGATAGTATATAAAATCTACAATGGTTATAAATAGCTTTGAAAATGATATTCAGTGTTACAGGTCAGCCTAAAATATAACTGTAGTAATAGTTTTGAATCATACTTATAGTAACTTTGTTCCAGTCTCAAAAGTTTACTACTTATCTGCCATGCAGGTAGGACAGATAAGAACTGTTAAACATGAGGAGTAGCTACAAAAAAAAAGTGAAGTGGAGGCAATTGCAAGGAGTCCTAAGCCTGAAAAGTCCTGCTGATTGTATAGTACGAAGTTTATTTCCTTTTCTTCCAATGCATCAGGCAATGGACACCACAGTTTATTTGAACTCTTAAAAGTCCTATTTTCATGTTATGTAATATAATGCAGTTAAGGTTGATGGCATCATTTAATTTACTGTCCCGTGATCAATTAGGGGCAGTATAGTATAGCGGCTAAGAGCGCTGGCTCTGGAATTAGAAAAATCTGGGAAAGAATCTGATCTTGACAAATGGTTGTGGGATTTGGTGCATATATTTAAACTCTGGGACTGCTTCTCATCTGTAGAATGGGATAATGGTAGAAGTCTCATAGGGTTGTTGCAAGAATGAAATTGAATAATACTCATAAAAGTAGTCAATAGGCTGACTAGCATATAGTGAGGAATCAAATTTAGCTATGTGATTATTATTGCTATTCTTCATTGAAGTTATAAGTTGTTTTATTATCTTTACCTCATATTTCTCAGCTGAGAGCAGTTATGCCCCCAGGGGATATTTGACAATGTTTGGAGACATTTTTTGTTGTCACAATTTGGGGCATGTGGAGGGGAGTGAAGGAGGGGGTGGGGAGGGTCTATTGGCATCTAGTGGATAGAAGCCAGAGACGCTGCTAAATATTCTGTAGTGCACAGGACAGCTCCACTGACAAAGAATTATCCAGCTCCAGCATGTCAGCAGTAGAGAGGCTGAGAAACTGGCTTTAAATATTTATTTGTGAGCACTAAGCTCAGAGATATTAATTCCTTTGTATTTCTTTAGTATCTACTGGTATGTAATGCCTTCTTCTGTGATACAGTCAAATTGGTAGTCCCATCTATATAACCACAATTTCTTTCTTTCTTTCTTTCTTAAGTTTTTCCCACTAATGGCACGTACTATGAAAGGGTTTTAAGAAGATTCTTTATTTTTTATTCCTTGGAAAACAGAATATCAGGGCTTTGGTTTTAGGATAAAGCAATTATATAAAAATGAAAAATAATTTTGATTAGAATTATTTTATTCTTTACATATCATTTATTATAAGAAATGAGTTCTCAAGAATGGCTGTACATAACATAAACAGTAGTATAAATATTTGGTAAATGTAAACATAGGTAGAAATATAAAATATGGCTTAAGCATGAAAAATTAATACATAAAGTTAAGTTTAAAAAGCCTAGTCTGACTTGTGAAATGTATGCAATCTCTTTGGAGAATCAAGAATGGTAATTTTTCAGTATTTTTTTTTAAATTAATTAATTTATTTTATTATTTATTTTTGGCTGCGTTGGGTCTTCGTTTCTGTGCGAGGGCTTTCTCTAGTTGTGGCAAGCGGGGGCCACTCTTCATCGCGGTGCGCGGGCCTCTCACTATCGCGGCCTCTCCTGTTGCGGAGCACAGGCTCCAGACGCGCAGGCTCAGTAGTTGTGGCTCACGGGCCTAGTTGCTCTGCGGCATGTGGGATCCTCCCAGACCAGGGCTCGAACCCGCGTCCCCTGAATTGGCAGGCAGATTCTCAACCACTGCGCCACCAGGGAAGCCCCACTTTTTCAGTATTTATGTGACAAGAAATAGATCTAATTTATTAAAACTTTGAAAGTATGCATAATACTAATGTTATGGGGTGTTTTGCAATGCACTTTGTTGAACTTATGTGCTTAGAATGAGATGACAGGGATTGCTTTCTCTAGGTCCTTTACTTATAAAAGTCAGAAATCTACGCTTTTTTGGCCTTCTTCCAATTTCAGAAAAACCCTATTATAAATTTCTGTTCTATTCAATGCATTTAGAATTTTATGTGGTAGTACATAGTGATTTATAGCATTGTTCTACTATAACAAGGAAATCATGTGTTATTCCTATTACTTTAGGATCAAAATGAACAGAGATAATTTAATTTCCTCTGAATACTATGGAGTGTGACAGAATGACAAGTATAGATAAAGCAATAGATAGTTTTTACTTCTCTCTCTCAGCATTGACTTTATTTCCACATGATACATGCTTACTGGAAGCGTGTGGTAGGAATCACTTGAGACTTAGATTCACATGTAGAAAAGTATTAAAGTCATAAGAGTACTATTAGTGGTTCAGTGTCAGCCTGGGTTTGAGCTGTAGATCAGGGGAATCTTGGATGATGTTCCAAAGACACATGAAATTATTGAACATGTTCATGGGTGACCTGGCTGATGAAATGAAAAATATAATCTATAAAATCATTAAGATCATAATTTCAGGTTGGTACTGTGGGGCTTATTGTTGATCATTTGAATTGAGAGTTACTTGACAAGTAGAAAAAATAGAAATTCATGGGTTAAAGATTAATGGAATAATTCCACTAGTTATAAATAAAAGAGAGCCCATAAATAGAAGATGTAAAAGCTTGGGCCTTCTTTATTCATAAATTAGAAGCTAAATATGAATAAGAAGAGTAGTATTTTGAAAATATGTTTATAAAACTCCAGTGTTGTATAATGGGAAGTCATTGTTTAGGAACTACAATATAATCTATTCATAACTCATAAAAGAGATTGGAAGTTTAATGATCTTGTAAAAAATGGCACATACTGCTTATTAAAGTAATATCTGGGACCATCAGGCAGGAGTAAGTACTGTTGGGGCATTAATTTCCCCTTCATAATTGAAAACACAGAGATATGGCTTTGTTTTCATGAATGTGAGGCTAAAGATTCAAGACTTTCAACATCTTTGTCTTGCTTTTTATTAAGTTAATATGACTCATGATTCTTATTACTAAAATAAGCAGTCATTTAAAAATTTTTAATAACTCTCACAAAATAATCAGGACAAAACCCAATAAAAACAATAGTTTTCAGACTTTTGTTGGACCCAGGATCCTTTCTCAAGAGTACACCTGGATATTCAATATGTAAAACTGATAAAAAGGAAGCCATTGTGATTGAAGAATGACAGGTGCCCTTCCCAAACTTCAGGCATCTCTTCAACTCAAAAACCTGTACATTTAAAATACTCAAAATTTGTACCCTTTCTGATATTCAAAAAAGCAAACTGTCCTGGAAAGCAAACTTCCAGCTGTTAGAATGTTCCACAAATTGATAATGTGAAATGTTCATTTATAATATGCTATATGCAAAGTTGAGTCAGTATACAGAGAGTTTAAAGAATAAAAATTTATAGTGTGAAAATAATTTTAAAAAATGATCATAGCAGCTAATGCTTATTAATTTCCTAGTGCAATGTCTATGTGGCAGCCATGAAAATTTCCTTTTCAGGTCTCCAACCTTGGTTACTCCTGACTACTAAAATGCTGAAGCTACACCTTCCATGATAGCTCCCAGCAAATGACTAAGCGTGACATGGCTACTAATCCAAGCATTCTTGAGAGACATGGGACTCTTGTTTCATGCACCTTTGGCTTCAGGACTCACCATTGGCTTTGTGAAACTTTCTTAGAACTGCACAACAGTTTAAGACTTCCACCCAATCATCCTTCCTTCCCTCTTTTCCTTACAAATTTAGACCTGCATTATGGCCTCATGCACTGTGTATTTTCCCTCATAGGCATTTACCCTGATGAATCTCTTATATGTCTGCCATAGTCTCGGCATCTGCTTCTAACAGGACTCAGAGTAACAATCTAGTACGTAGTAAGTGTTCGGTATCATTATTATTTTCTAAAGTAACACCCCAAAATAAGTGTTACTGTTATCTCAGTTTTACATGAAAATGTGTTTGTACTGATTTTTGCAAGTCATCTTTCCACACTGACCAAGTTCTACATCTGTGGAGGCACTTGTTAGTCCTATCGTTTCTATACTGGTTTGATGAAGAAAGACCCTTTTTTTTTCTTTCAGTTTTCGTCCATCAATTTCAGAAGATTCTGAATCTCTATAATTTTCCAAAGTTCATTTTTCAAATTTTGTATTACAGTTTTATTCAGGTAGCTCTAGTTATCCCTGCTTTAATTTTAAGCAAATACATACCAATGCTGAATCACAAATAGATCTATTCTACTTTAATGTACTTTCTAAAACATGCCTGCAACTGCTGCCAAGTTACCCAAGGAGTGGACTTTCTTTGTGTGGCTATTCCTACTCTTTCCTTGTGCGCAGGCTCTGAGTTTTTGCAGTGCTATTGGAGCTATGTGGGACAGGAATGCATTAGAAGGACCACCTTCAAATTTGACAGGAAGGAACGAATTTCAGCTTAAACTCTGTAGATTCTCTGACAGAGCCGAAGTCATTTACCCTGTCAGATATTAATCTTCCCGTTCCTGATTTTACAATCTCTTCATCGTCTCCCAGTAACAATCCCTCTGGGCAGTAGAATACTCTGGTTTTACTGATTAACTTTCTCAGGACTCTCCAATCGATCTACTTTAGTTTTCTATGCATTCAATGTATTATCTCTAAGAAGTAAAGTCTTGATTATTATATAGTAATTCTATAATTGTTCTTCATAGAAGATTCATAGCACTTTCTAGATTATCCATTTCCTACTGGTTTCCTTGCCCCATAGCTCCCTGCTAGTTCTTTGAAACTCAAAGTCAAATCATAGACCAACCTGATGAGAATGAGGATAGCCTCTGACCAGTTTGATTTCTCTATTTATTCATGCTCTCCTGCAATATAATTTGAGGTAGCTAAAGACTAAATAGATGCTTTATTTTTACTATTTTTATGGGGCATATATTGGGTCTTCCTGGTTTAAAAAAATACTTCATAACACTTGTTAAAGGCAGTAAAGAATATTTTATTCCAGAGGGAAGTACTATTGCAATGGGGGATAGAGATCAGACTCAACTCTGAATAGAACAAGGACAAATGGAGATTTATAACCAAAGAGCAGAGTGGGCGTTAGTGAATGGAAAATTACTAAGAGAAAACATCAAGGCTGGGGGCATTCTTGTTAGATCTACTAAACAGGATTCTTGCTGAAGGCAGTCCAGAGTGTTAAGATATTGAAAGTGAGAGATGAAGAATTTGATCAGATATCCTGGGTATCAGATACCAAGGGTGAGGGAGTCTTTGCTAAACTGAATCAGCAGAATTCTTGATGAAACTGGACGAAGCTGGCCAAGGACAGGTTGGGGCCTAGAGAAGGGGGCTCCGAAGAGCCTGACTCAAGTGTGGAAAGATTTTCTTTGTCATTTAATCAAATAGGGGTAGTCTGTGCCTATTTAATATGAGATGCCTCTTACTATTGAACAACCAAGAGCTATTAGAATCAATGAAGAAAGCATATGCTGAAGAATAACGAAGTGAAATTTGACTATGAAACTATAACCTAATCTTTTTTTAAATAGTAAGAAAAGTAAAGGGCAGCTAAAAAACTGAAAATTTGAAAATACCTTATGGGTTATATATATGCAAATAATACAACTTATCAAAAAAATTAAGACATTTCTGGAATACTTTCAAAATTGTTACTTTCGGGCTTCCCTGGTAGCGCAGTGGTTGAGAATCTGCCTGCCAATGCAGGGGACACGGGTTTGAGCCCTGGTCTGGGAAGATCCCACATGCCGCGGAGCAACTAGGCCCGTGAGCCAAAATTATTGAGCCTGCGCGTCTGGAGCCTGTGCTCCGCAACAAGAGAGGCTGCGATAATGAGAGGCCCGCGCACCGCGATGAAGAGTGGCCCCCACTTGCCACAACTAGAGAAAGCCCTCGCACAGAAACGAAGACCCAACACAGCCATAAATTAAAAAAAAAAAAAAAAAATTGTTACTTTCTAACAATTTTAGATGGCTAAAAGAACCTTGTTTAAAGTCAGTTTCTCTTCTTAAACAATACTTAGTATAGTCCCCTTAGACAACAAAAAAATACCTGCTATAGTAATTTTCTATTTTTGTATAATATTAAATATTTTTGCATTCTCATTTCAGAGTTCTGTAGCAAATATCAGCTTTTACTTTATGTAAAAAAACCCAAATGTTTCTGTTTCATATTTCTCATCAACTGCTTGTTGTTGTAAAAAACAATTTTTAAAGATTCATAATGAAATTAAATACTTCATTAAGTAACACATTTGGAAACATAGTAGTGAGGAAGTGATTTGCTCCTAAATGAAGCAAAGAGCTCTCTCCATATTTTTAAAACCTTGATAAATCTTGTAAGTTAAATCAACGGTGATTATCTGAGAATTTTAACTGAGATAGAATATGTAAGATAAATGTTCACCTAGAAAAATTCTAGTAGCACCTAATAGACAAAAAAATTGTATATTAAAATAATTGGATTTAACTCTAGAAGAAGGAAGTGACTGAAAATATCTTGAGGCCAGAGAATATTAGAATATAAATTTGAATCAAGAACCTAAAAGTGGTGATGCATCTCAGTGATCTGAAAGCACCAATGGAATATTACTCAGCCATAAAAAGAAACGAAATTGAGTTATTTGTAGTGAGGTGGGTGGATGGACTTAAAGTCTGTTATCTCTAAGTCCATCACTTAGAGTGAAGTAAGTCAGAAAGAGAAAAACAAATACCGTATGCTAACGCATATATATGGAATATGAACCTAGTTGCAGGGCAGGAATAAAGATGTAGACATAGAGAATGGACCTGATGACAGGAGATGGGAGGGCGAAGCTGGGGTGAAATGAGAGTAGCATTGACATACACTACCGAATGTAAAATAGTTGGCTGGTGGGAAGCAGCAGCATAGCACAGGGAGATCGACTTTGTGCTTTGCGATGACCTAGAGGGGTGGGATAGGGAGGATGGGAAGGAGGCTCAAGAGGGAGGGGATATGGGGACATATGTATGCATATGGCTGATTCATTTTGGTGTACAACAGAAACTAATACAGTATTGTGAAGCAGTTATACTCAAGAGCTATTAATAAATAAATAAATAAAAGCACCATATTTCTCTCATTTCTAGTAAGACCTCATTTATCATATTTTGTGTGTTTGAGCACAATTTAAACACACTTTTTAAAATTCATGTCACCACTAAGTTATGGGAATTTTAGCTATTTTGGCACTAATAATTTTCTCTTTTTCTCTGGGAATTATAGAATGAGAATTTTTTACACTAGAATTATAGTACAGTATATCCTCTCTCAAAGTCTAAAATGAGCAGATTTTTTATATGATTTCTTTTTTTTAAACAAAAAACATCAAAAATGAGCACAAAACCTCTGAGTTTTTTAGAAGTTTGCTATTTCCTCAAATGAAAATAAATTAGGAAATCTTTCCCACAGTTTAGCTGCATTTAAAAAAAAGAACTGAATTCCTTCAGTGAAAGCAATAGAAGGAAAATCTTCTGACCTTGGCCACGTATATAATTATCTTGCAAATGAAGTGGAGCAGTGTGTGACTTTTTTAATGAGACAAAATTTGCATCAAGTTGTAATCTGACTGCTGGTGTACACCACTTGAACCTGACCTTAGGGTTAAACCAGTTCTAGTTAATTTATAAAAATAACACATACCTGTAAGGTTAACCTGGAGTATATGATTTACTAATACTACACTACGTTTTAAAACTTTCAACTTAGTTTGTTGCTTTCTTTTAATCTAATGCACTAGAAACATTTTTAAAGGTGATATTTCCATCTTAATTGTCTTTAAAAATTCCAATTTAATATAATAGGCAGAAGGATGAAGTAAGCTTTAGAATGTGTTTTCCTTAATGCTCTATATAATTAATCTCGTTACATTGCATGAATTGTCCTCAGTTTCTCCATATGAACATGGAACATACATTTAAATGTACTTTGATCCTGTTAAAATTGAAAAGGGTTATTTTTCTGAATGTCCTTCCATGATTAACTAGATAAATCAATACCTAGAGGAGAGGGACATGAGTCAGTGTTGATACAATGCCTAAACAAAAGCCCAGTTGCTTGAGTTTATACCTGTCAATGAGTTGTGTGGGTATATGTAGAAAAGTATTACGTAAAGAGTTCCCTGATTTAAGATTCAAGATCAGTATGATGTAGTCTGCTCAGGACAGTTCCAGTTTATTCCAATTATCCCGGCATAATTATTAATTGTGCTCCCTATTTCTCTCAAAAGTGTCTGGTCTGGAAGATAAACTGTAGTCCCTAGAGAAGACATATGAGTTAAGGTCCTTAAGTCCAAGAAGGAATGGTGAAACCAGGGATATTATCAAAACAGTGACAAATGAACTAATTGTGGATCAGGAGTATATTTGAAAACAGAGCCTTTGGAACAGTGTAAAAGTTTCAATAATGAACAATATCAGGCCTTTAGTAGCAAGGGTGGATTGATGTTGGAACTTTGGTCAGGATTGCTCCTAGGGCAGTATTCCTCAAACTTTTCGATTACACTAGAAATGCAAGAGGTATTTGCTAAAATGTGGATTCTCAGGCCTCACTCCAGACCTATAGAATGAGACTCTCCTGGGGTAGGCATGGAATTAGCATTTTAAATAATCTTCCTGGTGACACCTAGTCACACTAAAACATTGTAATAGAGATGAGAGAGAGGCCAACAGTTTGAAAAAACAGGTGCCATCTACAATTTTGTGAAGATGGATTGGTTGAAGATAAATTACAAATATACACACGCACTTACTAGAATATGAAAGCTGTCCTCTTTAGTCCTGGGTGGTCTTAACAATATTTGCATTATGTTTTGTATAATGGGTCATCATATCCTGAGTATAATAGAAAGGTTATGATAGACCAAGAGCAGAGTTTATTGGTTTGCCTATCCTATTGTATAAGTGTTTTCTTTTATAAATGATATAAAGGTAAGAATGCCTTGGGGGAAAATGACAACCCAAATGGAAAAAAGAGTAACCCAAGCTATTTGTAGTTCTTCTGGGAGCATTGGACCAGGTCTGACTCTTAAAATATAAATCTTTATACAAATGTATTTGGGGAAAAGAGAATAAATATTCTTACAATGTTTAAGTTGTGATATGCTGGATGTTAGGCAGTACGTTCCATAGAAACTGGGGGAATTTGTTTCCAAGTCAACAGTGACACTTCATGTACTTTAACCTTGCCACTCAAAACGTGGTCCACAACCAGCAGTATTGACTTATAAGAAATGCGGAATAACAAGCCTCACCTCAGACCAACTTAATCAGAATCTATATTTTAATAAGATCCTCAAGTCATTCATAGGTGTCTTAAAGTTTGAGAAGCACTGCTCTCCAAGGAGAAGTGTCTGACCTGAGGAAAATTCTGCTTGTATTTGTGAAGCCTAACCTCAGTGGAACATGGAAAGTTAGGATGAGTTTACTAAAAAGTTATTATTCAAATAATAGCATTTTATTCCAATCCTGCCATGATTCAGAATACTGGCAAGAACGTCTTTAACAAAAGCAAAAACATCTCACTGGCAGTTCAGGTAGTTCAGAGCAGTGTGGTGCCCTCACAGTAGACTGAAATTTTGTCTGTGATTTTTGGCTATCAAAGTGAAAAAGAAATATATGTCTGTGTCATAAATGACTTTTTAAGATAGTAAGCAAAATTGCATCATTGACATCAAGTGTCTACAAACCAATATTGGTTGAAAGTGCATTTTGTATCTATGAGCTTTCAAGAGATCTTTGGCAGAGTTTTATTCTGGAAGAAAAATATGTAACTCACAAAAGAAAAGGTGAAATAAAAAATCAAGAAATTTCTGTTAACTCTGAAGGGAAGTGGTACATTTATAAGTTTGTCTTCCATCTATAATAGGCTCCTGATATCTAAATGAAAAGAAGGCAGAAATATTATATAAATATTGTAAATTAGAAATCTAGTCAAGTCCTCAATTAAAGGGAAACTGTTGGAAAAGAGGTCACAGATATGCCAAAATCACAGTGAACACAAACTAAGCAAAACATCAAAAAACATGCATTTACTATAAACGTATTTTTTTTTTCAAAATTATGTTCATTATTTCAGCAGTTTAGAACAGCATTTCCCAAAGAGTATTCTCTAGAACATTAGTGCTTCCCTATGCTTTGGCAGCTTCCCAAATGCCTGCTTACGAAGGGATTCTTCTGAGCATTCCGTTTGAGAAACACTGCATGCTTTACTCACTTTTCATTGAAAAAATGTTTATGAAGTAAGTTAGAACCTTTTGTATGTTAGGCATTGCATATTAAAAGCTATGAGTAGACTTGAGGTAAGGAGCTCCGTTTAATTTTACTCAATCTGGAGGTTTTCAGAACGTTTGCTCTCCTTTCCACCATTGGATCTCATGTTGTTACCATTCTTCGTGTTTCAAATCTCTGGTTCACTTGTGCCATGATTAATCCTAATCCACAAAAGTCTGAAGGCTCTAATTATGTTGCCTCCTGTGCAACTTTAAGTAATCTTTGCTTGTTTATCCCATATTAATCCATTAAATGGTATTCCTTATGACTGCTATTGATGAAATCAAACCAGAATTCATCTTATCCTGAGTATGGTAAAAAGATTTTTCTTTCCTTCGTCTATTTCTACTTCACTCTTCTTGAGGAACTTGATAACAGATGCCAAAAAATACCTTCATTTTCTTTTTCAATTTACAAACCATTGGCTTCCTGATTCCATATCGTATTGGAAGTTATACAACACATTTTCTTTGCTCCAGATAT